>NC_080794.1:67011781-69519281 GCF_028018385.1 Neofelis nebulosa
TTAGTGTAATAAAGCCATTTGTTAACTGAACTGTAATGTTAAAGCATGGATTGTGTGTAATTAACACAACGTGTCAATCATGATCGCTAAGACAAATAATAGCACGCTTAAGTTTTGGCATACTTTTTCAGGAAGACGGTAGCTGCAGATGTATGGCACTTGGTTACAGAAGCCATATACTTGGTGACTCTGATAGTCCAACACGGCAGAGGACAGGGTGTGTTCTATCTCATACAGGAACTTAGCAATGAGTTCATCTCTCAGCCTCCCTCTTTCATCAGCAAAGCTTGTAGAAACTGTAAGATGTGAGGAAGAAAGGACATCATTTGCACCATACAGTGATTTTATTTTTTAATCATTATGAATAACTATGAAAAGCAAAATAAAAAATTCAAATGCCCAATTAATGTTGCAGAGGCTATTAGGAGACAAAAAATGATTTAAAACAACACAGATCCACTAGAACTACTCGAGTATTAAGTGACTGATAGTAAAATATCTTTTATAAGGCCTTGGTTAATTTAATCAATTAGGTAGAGACATATTAAAAGATACTCATGATGGTCTAGAGAGTCTTAATTAAGACACAAGAGTACTTTGAGGTTTTCAGCTTTCTCAGACTCTGTAATTATGTATTTACAAAATAGCTACCCAGATATATTTGTTATCTAAAACAAAGAGTGTCTATTTCATCAGGCTTCTTTATCCAAAAAGCTTTCTTTATAATTTCATCAGTGAAAGCTACTACACAGTAAGCTATCTGAATTTAACTATGTATATTTAAAGCTACAGAACAAGAGGTATCACAAAATGACATATCAATCTGACAAAAGCACCCGTTGATCCTGATCTTCTTCTCCGGGAAGAAGATACATTCGTATGAATGACAAGGACTTGAGGAAAGTCCACACTTCACATCATTTAGCAGGCACATCAGTTTCACTTTGTAAGATGTATAAAAGATGGCCATTTTACCTCTTTACATGTTAAGAGGGAAAAAATGCAATCATTAGAGAAAAGAAAGGAAGAAAGAGTGGGGAGGGAGAAAGGGAGGGAGGAAGAAAAGGAAGGAAGGAAGGGAGGGAGGGAGGGAGGGAGGGAGGGAGGGAGGGAGGGAGGAAGGAAGGAAGGAAGGGAGGGAAGAAGGAAGGAAGGGAGAGAGGAAGGAAGGAAGGAAGGAGGAGGGAAGGGAGGGAGGGAGGGAGGGAGGGAGGGAGGGAGGAAGGAAGGAAGGAAGGAAGGAAGGAAGGAAGGAAGGAAGGAAGGAAAATAGGAAGGAAGGAAAAAAGGAAGGAAGGAAGGAAGGCGAGAAAACAAGCTAAACGACTACTCATCTGGGTTGCTTGCTTTTTCTTTACCTTGTGGTAGTGTTGTAGGCAGAGTAAATATTTCCAATCTGCTTCTTCCTGTTTCCGGAAGTGGCGAAAGCACCATCACTTCTACTACGTCTGTTTCCAAAAGAGACACTGTGGATATTTGTAAAATGTCTTTGCCCACCTCTGAAAGCAAACAGAAATCATCATCAGTTTAAAGAATCTTTTATCATCTCAAGTAAGATATCACATTATAGGATTACCTTCAGTAAACCTTTAGATTTCAATTTATTTATTGCATTTTTAAAGTGACCTTTATTTTTCTTTAAGTTTATTTATTTTGAAAGAGAGGGAGAGAAAGAGAGTGTGCACAAGCCGGGGAGGGGGGCAGAGAGAGAGGCAGAGAGAGAATCCACAGCAAGCTTCGAGTGTACACTTAAAGTGATCTTTAAACATAAGTGATGGGGGGGGTGGTGCTTGGGTGGCTCAGTCAGTAAGGGTCCCACTCTTGATTTGGGCTCAGGTCATGATCTCAGAGTTTGTGGGATCAAGCCCCATGTTGGGCTCTGTGCTCAGAGCCTGTTGTAGATTTTCTCTCTCTCCCTCTCTCTCTCTCTGCCCCTCCTCTGCTCATGCTCTCTCTCTCTCTCAAAATAAATAAATAAACTTAAAAACTATACAGAAGTGATGGGGACATTTTTGATGAACGATGAGGGATTCTCATGACTGGATATCTGGGTTGATAGATTCAAGCCAGCTCAGTTGGGCTGATCTTCCTTCCCTGTCAGGGAAGCCTCTGGAGTTTGCCATGTACACCCCACTCAGCAGCACCTGCTTGCTCTGGCCCCTTCATTGTCCACTGTGGCCTGTTTGCCCACTCTTGGTATTAGATAAACTCCAGCATCAGTGTTCTCTGAATCTGTAGTCAAGATATTGTGGGTATGGTGGAAATACCCATGACTTTATGAGTTTGCTTCTCTGGAAATCAGGCCTCTGAAAGGTGGCATGCCTGGGACACATCTTCAGTTCTTTCCAGAGTCACTACTCCCTCTTTCCACAGAACAGGGGCTGTTCTGTATGTGTCCACTTTCTCAGGCCCCCAGGATCAGCCCCTCCCCTCAGGTGGTCAGCTGGTGGTCTTTCGTCTGACAACAAAGAAGACCAAAGACATCTGATACAAAGGGGACCTTAATATTCTTTAAAAAAAAAAGTTATATATTTATTTTGAGAGAGAGAGAGCATGAGAGCACGAGTAGGGGAGCAGCAGAGAGAAAGGGAGAGAGAGAATCCCAAGTAGGCTCTGCGCTGTCAGCACAGAGCCCAATGTGGGGCTGGATCCACACACTGTGAGATCATGACCCGAGTCAAAATCAAGAGTCGGATGCTTAACCGACCAAACCATCCAGGTGCCCTGACCTCAATATTCTTATTCAGAAGATATTTTTGTATCAATAAAATGCAATCCTTTACATCTCTGATTTTGAGCCCAGGTCACCAATCTCCTACTAGACCATGTGCTCTCAGGGCCTCATTTTATTTTCTTGTGTCTTTTATTGGTTTCTTCTATTCAGCTCTCAAGACTACCCAATCTTCCGATTGCGACCTTGCTGCAGCCCTGCTTCCCCACCATAGTTGTCCAATTTTATTTTTCTGTTGCAAACTTCTTAAAACAGAAGTTGCTATTTATGGACTTCGTTTTCTGACCACCACGCCCTCCCTAACCTCTTTGTCCCTCTATTCCAAGGCAGTAGCTCTCCCAGCAGTTACCCGCTGATGGGCCCATGCAGAAGGGCTTCATCCCAGCCCTCACTGAACTCAAGTTTCTGCCAGGCCACACCCTCATCAGCCTTCCTCTTTCAAGCTCTTTCTGGAGTGGGGACTCCCAGTGCTCTCATTACACTGGCCTGTCCTCAGTTGTCTTCATTGCCTCATCTTCCTCTGTCCATAACTGCAATGGAAGTTGCTTTTCCCATCCCACACTTTAACCAGATATGTTAAAAAATGGAACATTTAAGCAGGATGTGCATCCACTGCGAGGTGAGCCATAGGTCCTACCACAGTCCATGTCTTCGAATTTACATATTTAGCTTATCCATTTGGCCTCATTAAGCAATTGGTATTTCCCTCTACTCTGTCTTCTTTTCTTTTTAAATTTTTTTAATGTTTATTTATTTTTGAGACAGAGAGAGACAGAGCATGAACGGGGGAGGGTCAGAGAGAGGGAGACACAGAATCTGAAGCAGGCTCCAGGCTCTAAGCTGTCAGTACAGAGCCTGACATGGGGCTTGAACTCTATGAACCGTGAGATCATGACCTGAGCCGAAGTCGGATGCTCAACCTACTGAGCCACCCAGGCACCCCTACTCTATCTTCTTAAGCCTTCCCATCAGCTTCCGCAATTTCAAGATCAGGATGCTATCATTAAGACTTGAACTACAAATCTCCATTTCCAAACATTAGCTAAATATCCCCAAATAGCTTATTAGCTTCAAATCTACACAAATCTCGTCAGCTCACGCTATCCCTCAACCTCTCTAATTTCCTTTTTTTCTTGAGTTTTTGCTTCATTTGATGACATCATAAACTTCCACCATCCAGGCTAGAAATTTTGGAGTCGTGCTGATCCTCCCCTCTCACATTTGATGGAACACCAAAGTCCTGCCAATTTCCTCACTCAGAGCTGTCCCCTCCTTTCTCTTTCTATGACTACTGCATGGTGTATGCACTCTGGATAAGAGCATGAGCCTCAAGACAGACTTCCTGGATTTGGGTCCCGGCTCCACCACTATCCAATCGCATGACTCTGAATGAGTACTTCACCTCACTGTGCCTCAATTGCCTCATCTGTAAATTGGGATAGTAATAGTCTCTACCCCATAAAAGTTGTCTGGAATGATTAAATGAATTAACACATGCCAAGTTCTTAGAACGCGATCATATGGCAGAGAATACCTCGATAAATGTCGGCTATTGTTATGATTACTGTCACCTCTTGCCTGGGCTACTAGACTTGTTCCCTAACTCCTCTTTTTTATTCCATTCTCTTGCCTTTCAGCTCCATCCTTCACACTGGTGGCAGAGTCATCCTCCAAAGTCAAATCATACCAGGCCCATCTTGAAAACCTCAGAGGATGTCCCAGACTCCTTGCAATGATATTCAAGACCCTCATCTTCTTCAGGACTTCATTGCCATGATCATCATTGAGTAAACTCTTCTGTTTACCTATTATACCAGATTGCTGGCCATTCCAAGTGCCTTTACTCAGACTTCTCTCCTGAGCTGGAAAACTAATATACCCCATCCCCCACTACTTAAATCCTCAGAGAACTCTCCCCCAACCCTCTGCACCTCCTTATCTGGTCTCCACTCCTTTCCTCACACTTGGCAGAGTTAATTGCTTCTTCCTCTGAGACTACACAGCACTCTGCTTATTCCTCCACCACGAAACTGTCTCCTTGACCTTTTCATGCCCCCACTGACCTAGGTTCAGCATTTAAGACCTAGTAGGCACTCACTAATCTTAAAAAGTTAATGAATAAATTAAAAATGTGTTTGGGTAAAAATATACCAGAAAGGAAAGTATTAGTTCTTACTACTTATCACATAACTGCTACCTCACCTTCCAGGTCTGTGGTTTACCTGGGCATGTGGATGACATTACTGAAAAACCCAGATATCATTTTGTTTAAAGAGGAAATATTAAAGATGCATGTACTAAAACTTCCTTTAGCTATCTCTATTAAATAGAGATCAAGTATTTTAAAATATATTTCAAGGATTGGGGCGCCTGGGTGGCGCAGTCAGTTAAGCGTCTGACTTCAGCCAGGTCACGATCTCACGGTCCGTGAGTTCGAGCCCCGTGTCAGGCTCTGGGCTGATGGCTCGGAGCCTGGAGCCTGTTTCCGATTCTGTGTCTCCCTCTCTCTCTGCCCCTCCCCCGTTCATGCTCTGTCTCTCTCTGTCCCAAATATAAATAAAAAACGTTGAAAAAAAATTTAAAATATATTTCAAGGATAAACCAATGAAACTACTTTTTGTGATAACATTAGAAATATCTAGCATTATATATAATGTATATAATATACATACATATTATATATGTGTACAATATATGTATAATATATATAAAATCTAACAGAAATATCTAAATTAATCCATTAATTTAGTTAAGAAAGTTTATTTAGCTCAACTATGTGCCAAGCAGAGGTACCAAAAACCCTTGAAACATGATGTGGAATTCTCTTACATAACTTACAGCAGTTATTTAAATGTTTCCTTTATAGAAAATACACTAGAGCCCCATTTTCACAACCTTAAATTACCTTCGGAATAAAGTGACCAGTCTTTTCATTAATTAATTGCCAATTAATTAACATTCCATGTTGTACCTACGAATCCAAGGATCTGAAACAAGCTTGATGGATTGGCATTGATGATGAAGACGCATCCTTCTGATGTTCCAACTAATAGATATATCCCTCGCTGGTCATAACTAGGGAAGAAGAAATCTGAGGCTCAGATTTTGCTTGTTTCACCAGTAAGATGGTAAACAAACTTATTGACTGACAGTGTGGAAATACATTCAAAACCAGTCATTCTTATGGTTTGTGATTTTTAATATTATCCCATCTTATAAAAAGCCAAGTGATTACAGGTAAATACAATCATTACATTCTAGGTTAATGTTGTCTCCAAACTGCAGCTTAAAAGCGCACAGTCGAGAAGATGCAGTGGTGTTTCATCATAAGTAAGTGAAATATGACACCAGAGCTTTCTTGGTATTGCAAGTGGAAATAAACAATTCTGACACTAGTGATCACTGTGACATCTAGTGCCTGTCAGGAGGAGGAAGAATGTAGTGAAATGTTTCTGTACCTTCTTCAAATTCGAAAAATGGGAAAATAGAAATTATAATAAGAGAAAAGGATCTGAGAAAGAGGAGGCGGCAAAAGTATAAATGGAGTGAGGTTACAGCTCCTTTCCCCCTGAGCTGGAGGGAGCCATGAGCACAATGCAGCAGGTGGAAACCTGCCTCCTCCAGGCACGAGTTAGGCAATCCTTTAAAGCTTCTCTTAACTTCTCTGAGCCTAAATCCTCTCATTTGTGGAACAGGAACAAACATAATACCATTCTGACTGCTGTAGTGAGGTTCACATTCACATACAATGTATGACAGCACCTCAAACTGTAAAGCAGGGCACCAATGTCACTTCTTATTAATACTTACTATTCTGATAAATTAACAAAAGAAAGAACAATAACATACAAGTCTAAATCCAATGTCTCTATGCTGTCTTCTAAAAAGTATTACTTCAAAAGATTTGAAATCATCTAAATGCCCATCGATACACACTTTTGGAGCACCTGGGTGGCTCCCTTGGTTAAGTGACTCTTGATTTAGGCTCAGGTCATGATGTTACTGTTGTAAGATCGAGCCCCACATCAGGCTCTGCACTGGGCATGGAACCTGCTTAAGATTCTCTCTCTCCCTCTCCCTCTGCCCCTCCCCTGCTTGCGTGCTCTCTCTCTCTCTCTCTCAAAACAAAACAAAACCCCAAAGAACTCAGTCTTTAAAAATGATAGTATATTGGGTATTTACCCAGAAACTACAAAAACACTAATTCAAAGGGATACATGCACCCCTAAATTTATTACAGCATTACCTATTAATAGCCAAATTATGGAAACAACCCAAGTGTCTATCAACTGATGAATGGATAAAGAAGATGTGGTGTGTATGTATGTATGTGTATATATATATATACATATACATATACACATATATATATATAATGGAATATTACTCAGCCATAAAAAAGAATGAAATCTTGCCATTTGCAACAACATGGATGGAGCTAGAGAGTATAATGCTAAGTGAAATAAGTCAGTCAGAGACAAATACCAAATGATTTCACTTATATGTGGAATTTAAGAAACAAAACAAATGAGTAAAGGAAAAAAAAGAGAGAGAGAGAAAGAGAGACAAACCAAGAAATAGACTCTTTAACTATGCAGAACAAACTGATGGTTTCAGTGAAACAGGTGAAGGGGATTAAAAGGACACTTATCATGATGAGCACTGAGTAATGTGTAGAACTGTTGAAACACTATATTGCACACCTGAAACGAATCTAACACTGTATGTTAACAATACTGGAATTAAAATTAATAAGTTTTAAATGATGGTATATTTATATCATGGAATACTACGTACCATAAAACAGAATAAGGAAGGTCTTCATGTGTGGATAGAAAACATTGTCCAAAATATACCATTAAGTGGAAAAAAAAATGAGGTATAGAACATTGTATACAGTTTGCTACCCATTAAAAGCAAAGGCGTTTAAATCAAAACTTGAAAAAAATAAAAACGAAGGCAGTGACTCTGGACCCCCACTACCTGGGTTCAAATCCTGACATTTGCTATTTACTACCTGTGCAATATTAAGCAAATTATTTAACACATTGTGCCTAATGTTCCTCCCCCGTAATGGAGACAATAAGAGTATCCATCTCATACAACAAAGCACATACCACATTCTAAGTGCTTGATAATTATTTGTGTAATTAAAAGGAAGAACTTACTTGTGGGGTTTTTTTTTGTTTTGTTTGTTTGTTTGTTTGTTTGTTTGTTTTGCTTATTTATGGATAGAATATCTCTGGAAATAAGACATGAGAAACTGGTAACAGGCTGCCTCCAGGGAGGACAACTGAGTGTTTGGGAACAAGAGTGGGAGCCTTTTCACGATGCACCCCTCTGTACTTTTTGAATAGTGACCTGAGTCAGTGTATTAATTTTTGAAACAAAACATGTAAAACTTAAAATTAAAAGAAATTATGGCTTCACTGTAATTCTCGACAGACAGTCCTAACAATGCTGCTGCCAGAAGCAGGAAGTACTTACAGGAGGTGCTGCACAGACCATTCGGAGGGAAAGACCTTGTAAACTGCCCGAGGGGTCTCAGGATCTCTGACATCCAGGAAATGGATGGAGCCCTCCTGGGTGCCCACAGCGGCAGAGAAGGAGGAGGGAGAGGAAGCCAGAACCGTCGCCTGTTTAAAATAACCCCAGAGGCTTAATTTCCCTGCGCCAGAACACAAAGCATGCTCTACTACACATAAGAATCTACAGTTTATTTGAAAAGCCCTCAAAATGAGGACCTTGGCAAGTGTTGTATGATATTACAAATTACACATGCAGCATTCCTGAGCTAATAGATAGCATAAGTTACAGGAATCTGTACGTCTTATTCTTTAATCCTAAAGTTAGCATCACAAAAATATAAAGAGATTTCTTGAGCTTTAAACCATGGCGTCATTTATATCCCTAAAGGATTATGAAATGATTATACCAATAATAATAAAAAAATAAAATAAATTTAAAATACATTCCTAGCACTTTTGGACATCTTTCTGGAATGTTAGTGATTTTTTTTTTTTTAATCAGCATTCATCTGTTGGCTGATGGTAGATCCTGGGATGCTGGTATGATGGAGGAAGACTTAAGAAAATAACCATATCACTGCACCATATATTCAGTAACCAAAGACATGCATCGCAGATTCCTGCTTACCTCACAGTCATCTACAGAATGTGAGGTCTAGGGGAGTAAATCTGCTTTCATGATGCTGAAGCAATCAGATTCATTCCTCTATAATTATACTTTGTAGGCTGTTTTGAATACGATCATAGAACGTTAGAAATAGAAAAGACTTTAAGAGATAATCATTTGGTAGAACAGAAAATGGGGGCCAAGAAAAATGTAGCAATTTGCTTCAGGATCCCATAGCTGGCGACAAAGATGAGAACTCATTAGAGTGTACAGTTGTCCAACCAAGCATGTCTTTATTTTATTTTTAAAGGTGAATTTTCCAAGGTTGAGTATAGTGGTATCTCAGTGTGAAACTGGAAACGAAATAGTGAGGGTTTTTCTTTTTTTCAACTAAAAGTCTTCATGGGATCTGTGTGTGTGTGTGTGTGTGTATGTGTGTGTGTGTGTGTGTGTGTTCTCAAAATAATCAGTTGAAATTATCGTCCATTCCCGGGCAACAGTCGGCCAGGTTAAAAATATACAGCAATATCTGGAGGGGTCTTCTGTTCCTTAGCAAGTGCCATCAAGGGAAGCTGCTAGTGTCCAGACATCCTCCCATCCCAGTGCTGGGCCAGGGTCTCTGCCTAAAATGTTCATGGGGAACACAGTCCCGGGCACAGGCAGGAGACCTGGCCTCAGTATTGCTGGGTCAGTGCACTTACCAATTCCCCACAAGGCAGCAGTATTGTTCAGGAAGGAGCAACCACCAGATGTCCCCAGTGCAGGCTGAACCATATGAGTGTGCCATGCCTGGTTTGGAGTTCAGTGAACATTTGTCAAATTAACTGTGAAAGCTATTTGAATGTCTCCCCTCTGGTTGGGCGAAGGAGAGATCTGGTACAGAAAGCAAGCCTTCTCACGGTGCCTCTATCTCTCTTTAGCCAAGAAGAACAAGGTAAGCCCTGATTAGAGAGACTCTCAGGTAGGTTGTTAACCACTTGTATGTCTCTCATTTGTAAAAGGAGATGTGATGAACTTGAAGATCTCTTCAAGCTCTAGTAATTCTAACAGAAATAAATACATATGAGCTCTTGTCACTAGAACATGCAGTCTACTCACATTTCAGTCTTTTAGGTAAGAATTTTTAGGTTTATTTGTTGGGGTGAGTTTTATATATCCCATTGAATTACGTGCCTTTGCATCTTATAATCCCTCTTATGTGAGGTGTGATGTTTCCTCTTGTCTTATAATTGAGATTTTAATTTTATAAAGGGGAAGGACTGTAACCTCCCTACTACCAAGATCCATATCTTATCTAGAACTGTAGAATACACCAAATGATGATTTCAGGGAGAAATAGCATTGCCATTGTTTCTTGGTCCTTTTATGTTTTAGAAATGTTATTTTATGTAAAATGTACTATGAACATAGCAGAAATACTGGGATCACCTTGTGGTGAGTGTTGTGAGCAATTGTGGTTTGCCACTCAGCATCCATACACCTTCCTTCTGGAAAATTTCTGGAATATCTATTGAGAAACCATCTCTCCTATTTTGGAGGTTCAGTGAAACAGATCTGACTCCCATTTTCAAGGCTAAGCTTAAGTCAATTAGCATTTCTCATTCCTCTGTCCACAGTGACTAGTTCAGGGATGTTATTAAGACATTAGAAAATGGGGTGCATGAGTGGCTCAGTGAGTTGAGCAGCTGACTCTTGATTTCAGCTCAAGTCATGATCTCGCAGTTCATGAGATCAAGACTCGCGTCAGGCTCTGTGCTGACAGTGTGGAGCCTGCTTGGGATTCTCTCTCCCTCTCTCTTTGGCCTTCCCCTCTTACTTTCTCTCTATAACACAATAAATAAATAAATTTAAAAAAAAAGACATTAGAAGACATTTAGCCTTGGGGAAAGGAGAAGCTTCTTTTCTCTTCCTCCTCCCACTGGAGGAGGCTTTCTTCCTTGATGGTCTGACACCCATGAGGCTGACACCTGTGGCATTTGGGTACCACTAAAAGATGCCTAGGGTGAAACTAAAGATATAGAGAAAAAACCAAGATCCTTGATAATATCATTTGAGTTGCTGGACGGAACCACATCTGAGGCCGGACAAGTTCTATACTTTACAGTCAATTAAGCCAACACCTCCCACTTCCTTAATTTTGGCTCAAGCTGGTTAGAGTAGCAATTTTCTTTCATTTCTAACTGAAATGAAACCTCCTTGAGGTTAGATGGGGCGATTTAACTAGTTATGGCCGAGGGCGGTGACTCATTTCTGAGTAAAAACACCTAAGTGCTACTTCAAGACCCTCAAACACTCCCTTCCCATACCATGGCATTGAGGAGCTATGAGTCAGCCTCCCTCAGCCTGGCTCCCTGAGAGAGAGACTGTGTGGAGCAGAGACCCTGCCAAACCACAGGGAACTTACAGCGTGAGTGAGATATAAACCACTAGGACCTCAGCAACAATTGCCACCACAATGTTGATATACACCAATACCGTACCTTATATTCTACCTTCCGGGCTGCGGAATATACTTTATACACAGGAATTACTCTACATACAGAGGGTAAAAATGCCCTACTGGCATGTGTAACAAGTATTTCCATAGACTATTGACATGTAAATATGAAAACATACATTAGATTAGAATTCAATATTTTAATCCATTTCTAAGCCACACTTACTGGGGTATTCAGACAAATCCTGCTGGCACAAGTACCATCTTCTAAACACCAAACACAAACTTCCCCTGAATGTGTGAGTGTCTGTAAAAGAAAGAAAAATAAAACCCTAAACAGAAAACAAGACTCTGTTATAGAATCATATTCTAAATCCCTTTTTAGTATGTCAATGACTTGGATGACTTACTATAATACTTCATTTTACTTGTATGGATTATGACGACAATCACAACACCAGTACTTCTGATTTAAACAAAAATTAAATTACCTTTAATACAATTTAAGTAACACATAATAACTATTTAGGATCAGAAAAGTGAAATCAAAAATTTTTTTCCATGTAGCATAATCACTTAGAAATTCAACAGGATTATCGCTTAATGAGTAAAGCTAGAAACAAGAAATTATGCATTTTTTAAACTAATAGATTTTGCTTTTAAGACCAGTTTCAGTACTATAGAAATTTTGAGCAGAAAGTACAAAGTTGCCCTTACCCTCCCCCCACCAGATACATAAAATTTCCTCTATTATTATCTTGCCTTCAGTGTAGTACATTTGTTACAATTGAGGAGCCAACATTGATACATTATTATTGACTAAAGCCCATAGTCTGTATTAGGGTTCTCTCTGTGTCATACATCCTACAGGCTTTAACAAATGTATAATATGTATCCGCCATCACAGTGTCATACAGAATAGTTTCACTGCCCTAAAAATTCGCTGTGTTCCACCTCCATCTTTCCCTCCCTCCTTCCCACTGAGTCCCTGGCAGCCCCTGATCTTTTTACTGTCTCCATAGTTTTTCTTTTTCCCAAACATCACATAGAATGAATCATATAGCTTTTTCCCAAATTGGCTTCTTTCACTTAACATTATGCATTTAAGGCTCTTCTATATCCTTTCATAATTTAATAGCTTATTTATTCTTAGTGCTGGATAATATTCCATTGTATGGATATATCACAGTTTGTTTATTCATTCACCTACCGGGGGATATCTTGGTTACTTCCACGTTTTGGCAATTATGAATAAACTTGCTATAAACATTCATGTATAGGTTTTTGTGTGGGCACACGTTTTCAACTACCAAGAGGCCCAGTTTTCAAATTGGTTTTCAAATACCAAGAGGCCCAGTTGCTGAATCATAAGGTAAGAGAGTGTTTAGCTTTGTGAGAAAGGGCCAAACTTGCAAAGTTGCTATACCATTTTGATTCCTATAGGCAATGAGTAATTGCTTCTGTTGCTGCAATATCCTCGCTAGCACTTGGTATTGTCCACGTTTTAGATTGTAGACATTCTAATAGGTGTGTGGTGTCATCTCATTGCTTTAATTTGCAATTCTCTAAATGATGAATAATGTTGAACATCTTTTCATATACTTATTTGCTATCTGTATATTTTCCGTGGTAAAGTATTCCAATGTGTTGCTCCTTTTTTTACTGGAGTTGATTATTTTCTTAGTGTTGAGCTATAAGAATGCTTTGCTTTGCGCATTTTGGAAACCAGTCCATTATCAGATATATGTTTTACAAAGATTTTTCTCCCTGTCTGTGGCTTGTCTTTACTTTCTTTTAATATTGTCTTTCCTAGTGTATCAGCCTTTGATTTTAATGAAGTCCAACGTGTCAGTTTTTCCTTTCATGGATTATGTTTTGTATTGTGTTGAAAAAGTCATTGCCAAACTCCTATGCTGTTTTATGGGAATTTATAGTTTTTCATTTTACATTTAGGTCCAGTGTGAGTTAATTTTTTTGGAAGGTGTAAAGTCTGTGACTCAATGGTGATGATAATGATGATGATGACGATGATGATGATTTTGCATATGGATGTCCAGTTGTTCCTGCACCATTTGGTTAAAAGACTGCCCCTTCTCAATTGAATTGTTTTTGCTCCTTTGTCAAAGGTCAGTCAACTATATTTGTATGGATCTATTTCTAGGTCCTCTCTTCTGTTCCATTCATCTATTTGTCCAGTTGTTCACCAATACCATACTGTCTTGATTACTGTAGACTTAAAATAAATCTTGAAAATTGGGTAGTGTTGGTCATACATTTTTTTCTTCAATATTGTATTTGCAATTCTGAATCTTTGCTTCTCCATATATACTTCAGAATCAGTTTATTGATATCCACAAGATAACTTGCTGGGATTTTGATTGGGATTGCATTGAATCTTACCACATGCTAGACTGTGGTGGGCGCTGATAAGTTAAGTTTGGAAAGTTTGGAAAGAACTGATACCTTAACGATTTTGAGTTTTCTTATCCATGTGCATGGAATATTTGTCCATTTATTTAGATCTTGTTTGATTTCATTCAAAGGAGTTTTGTAACTTTTCTCATATAGATCTTGTACATATTTTTGCTAGAACTCCCAAAATTTTAATGGATTTGTTGATAAACCATATGAAAAATGAAATGTTTCTTGAGATCAATAAAAAGTAAACAGTTAAACACCAGGAAGAAAACAGTTTATTTCCAAAATGTAGCAGTTGGGTTTTTTTTCCTAAGTAGGTCAAATTCATATTTTGTGCATGGCAAGTATTTCATTTCCATCCTCAGAGGGTCTATACTACTCTGACAAAGGGTAAATACTACTAGTTTAATGAGTGTTAATAACTCATGAGCGATGAATCTGTTTAAAGCTCTGGCTTGGAAAACTTGGGTGATGAATATAAACAGGATGGCTCCTCAGATTTTACATTTATTTATTTCTGAGAGACAGAGAGAGATAGAGCACGAGAGGGGCCGAAGTCATAGGCTTGACCGACTGAGCCACCCAGGCGCCCCAACTCCTCAGATTTTAATTGCTCTGAAGTCAAAATATAATGATGTCATTCTAACTGGGGAGGACATTCAGTGATGGAAGTGGTTGGCATTTCTACCACATCCTTAATACCCTCTGGCTCCTATTTGTATAAGGTTGCACATAACTTCCAAAATCTTATCTTTAAATCCTACCGTGAAATGCTAAAATATTCCTTACCATGCAGTATTCATTTCCAGGTGAGATAAAGTCAATTGCCTGAAATTTCCCATCACAAGCCTCTAGGACTCTATTAAAGGTTGGCTCCTCACCAAAAGTGTAAATATAAATGGATCCCTGTTAAATATACCAAAAAAAAAAAAGAAAGAAAGAAAGAAAGAAAGAAAGAAAGAAAGAAAGAAAGAAAGAAAAGAAAAAGAAATATGATGTAATTGTTGTGTGTGCAGTTCAGCAACTATTTATTAAATGCCTACTATGAGCAAGGCACTGTGTGGGAATAGGTGAAGGGAAATTAGAGATCAACTCCAATAAGGCCTTGACCTTGAAGAGCTTAAAATCTAGATGCTTAATTTGTTTATTGATTGATTCATTCACTCACATGTCATTTAAAATAATCAACAAATAGGACTTTCTTCTTTTCTCCAATTCCAAGCATTCGTTTTTTAAGGAATAAAACATAACACTTCTTCCTGACTTCAAAAATATTTATACAAAAAGTTTGTGAAATGTGGAAAACCAGAAAAGTTGTTATGGTGAACGAGTAAGTCTTAATCACATACTAGACGGTGGTGGGCACTGATAAAAACTTTTAAATAAGCCTTTGTGGAAATTGTGGAGGTGGGGCTGAAGCTGTTACTTTATGACTTATTTATCGTTCTCAGCTGCCAAATTCACCTCTCAAAAAAAATCTATCCTGTAAGTTATGACTCTCTGCCAAGTAACTGTAATATGGTAGAGCCACTTAACTAGCAATAAGAAATCAGCTTTCAACTGAAGACGAGTTCTTCACATTTCCTTGAGTTAAACATGAATACTCCTGTTCTTGTTGGTCTAAAAAATACAATTCTGTAGAGTCTAAATTTGACAGATACTTACTGATTTTAATTTTCATTCATTCCTTCAGCAAATATTGAATGGATACACTGGCCTGGCATGGCTCTGCATGCTGGGACGATAGCAGAGGACAAAACAGGCAAAAATTCCCTGCCCTCATGGAGCTTACATTCTGCTGGGGCATTCAGACAATAGACAAGGTATCTAAATAGGATACATTGTAAGTTAAACAGCAGTACTTGTAAGACTCAAAAATATAAAGCAGGGAAAGAAGGTAAGACATGATAAAATAAGAGAGTGGGATTTTCAACCAAGTAGCCAAGGAAGGCTTTACTGAGGTAACTTTAGAGAAAAGACTTGAAGGAAATGAGGAAAAAAAGGATTCATGTGCATTCTGTGGGAAGAGCATTCCAAACAGAGAGAACAGCCAGTGCAAAGACGGTGAAGGGGGAACATGCCTTGTGAGTTAAAGAAAACAGCATGATTGCCAGCATGACTGGAACAGGATGAACAAGAAGCAGAGCAGGGGGAGACAAGGCCCAGTGAGAACAGAACCCACATCATGAAGAGCCTTGTAAAGCACAGTGAGGATTTTGGCTCTTAGTCAGAAGAACATGGGAAATCACTGGAGGGTTCTGAAGAATAAACACAACAGTTGTTCTCACTTTGGCTGCTATGTTGGGGATACAGTTTACTCTATCCTGTACTGAGAAAAGTGTATTAAGGTGTCCCATTGAGATTATGACTTTGCTTCTCCTTGTCATTTTGCCACATTTTGCTTTATATATTTTGGGACTATTTTATTTAGTATGTATGTTTTTTTTTAATGTTTATATATTCCTGGTGAATTTAACCTTTTACTATTCTTGAAATAAGTCCATTTGTCTTCAGTAATGATTTTTGCCTAATAAATATATCACCACTGGCTTTTTGTTGTTGTTAATGTTTGCATGTTAGATCTTTTTCTGTCTTAATTTTACTTACTTTCAATTTTTAAATTTACTTTCAATGTAACTGTATTTTTAAAAACTTTTATTTACTTTCTAAATTTTTTTTAATGTTTTTATTTATTTTTGAGACAGAGAAAGACAGAGCATGAGCAGGGGAGGGTTAGAGAGAGAGGGAGATAAAAAATCTGAAGCAGGCTCCAGGCTCTGAGCTGTCAGCACAGAGCCCAATGTGGGGCTCGAACTCACAGACTGTGAGATCACCACCTGAACTGAAGTCAGACGCTTAACCGACTGAGCCACCCAGGTGCCCCTAAAAAACTTTTATTTACTTTCAATCTCACTGTATGCTTATGCTTTAGCTGTGTCACTTGTAAACAGTACATAATTGGGTTTTGTATTTTTTTTTAATTCGGTATTGTAACCTTTGCCTTTTAAGTAAATCAATTATTGGTTTACTTTTATTGTAATTACTAATATATATGAGTTTAAATATTACATTTTAATTTATGCTTTCTACTTTCTTACTTGTTTCTTTTTCTCTTTTCTTACCTTGTTTTGGGTTGCTCTTTTAAAAAAAGTATTTCACTTTCTCCATCTATAGTGTAGAAATTTCAGCTACTGTTTCAGATCTTTTGGTGGTTACCTTAGAAGCTACAACATGTATGGGTGCCTGGGTGGCTCAGTCGGTTAAGCGTCTGACTTCGGCTCAGGTCATGATCTCACGGTTCGTGAGTTCGAGCCCCGCATCAGGATCTGTGCTGACAGCTCACAGCCTGAAGCCTGCTTCAGGTTCTGTGTCTCCTTCTCTCTCTGTCTCCCACCCACCCCGACTTGTGCTTTGTCTCTATCAAAAATAAATAAATGTAAAAAAAAAAAAAAAAGAAGTTACAACATGTAAACCTAATTTATAAACACCACAAGGTTACTTAAAACCTTACTTTCTGCCTGGGAAAGTAAACAATGAAATTGAAACACTTTATTCCATTTACTCCTTCCCCTCCAGTTTACATTATTGTTGTCTAGGATTTTAATTCAATGTTATTTCTAAACCTAACTTCACATTATTTTTGCTGTTAGGCAGTGTTCATTTACATTTCTCTACACATTTACTGCTATTCATTCTTATAACACAATACTTCCATCTGGGATCATTTTCCTCCCACTTGAAGTACATTCTTTAGAATTTTCTCTAGTGATGGTCTGCTGCTTACAGTCAGTTTTGGAGTGTCTAAAAATGCTTTTTTTCAACCCTATACTGAAAAGTACTTTCACTGGGTGTAGAATTCCAGGTGGTAGTTACCTCATTTCACTACATCAGGGGTCAGCATACTTTTTCTATAAAGGGACACAAAGTAAATATCTTAGGCTTTGCAGGCCATGTGATCTCTCACAATGACTTCATTCTATCATTGTAGTGTGAAAGCAGCCATAGACAATACATAAATGAATGGGTGTCACTGTGTTCCAATAAAACTTGATTTATAAAAACAAGCAGCAGGCTGGTTTGGGCTTACAGGGCAATAGTTTGCTGACCCTTGCTATATATGGAAGATAGCATTTCACTATTCCTTACTTACTTTATTGCCACAGAGAAGTCAGCTGTTAGTCTAATTGAAATTCCTTTGAAATAATCTGTTTCTCTCTCTGATTGCTTTTAACATATTCTCTGCCTTTGGTTTTCATGAATTTCACTTTGTTAAGTCTAAGTGTGGATATCTTTTTATGTATTCTGCTTGAGATTCACTGGTCTTCTTGAATCTGTAAATTCATGTCTTTAATCAGTCTAGAAAATCTCTGTTTTTTAAATATCTCTTTAAATATTGTCTCTGCCTCACTCTCTCTCCTCTCTGGGATTCCAATTAAGCATACGTTAGATTTTTTTCACTGTATCATTCATGTCTCTTACTCTCCCTTCTGTATATCCTATCCTTTTGCATCTCTAAGCTACCTTCTGGATAACTTCTGCTCTGTCTTCCAGTTCATGAATTCTCTGTTTGGCTATGTCCAATCTTTTGTCAGACATAGCCATTTAATTTTTACTTTGTTAGTGTATTTTTCTTTTTTTTTTTTTTTAAATTTTTTTTTTTTTTTTTTTAAATGTTTATTTACTTTTGGGACAGAGAGAGACAGAGCATGAACGGGGGAGGGGCAGAGAGAGAGGGAGACACAGAATCGGAAACAGGCTCCAGGCTCCGAGCCATCAGCCCAGAGCCTGACGCGGGGCTCGAACTCACGGACCGTGAGATCGTGACCTGGCTGAAGTCGGACGCTTAACCGACTGAGCCACCCAGGCGCCCCTGTATTTTTCTCTTTTAGAATTTTTATTTCAGTCTTTCTCTCTTCTGTTATGTTATGTCTTTTTTTTAAATTTTTTTTTTACATTTTATTTATTTTTGAGAGAGAGAGAGAGACAGACAGACAGACAGACAGAGCACAAGTGGGGGAGAGGCAGAGAGAGAGGGAGACACAGAATCCAAAGCAGGCTCCAAGCTCTGAGCTGTCAGCACAGAGCCCGACGTGGGGCTCGAACTCACAAACCGTGAGATCATGACCTGAGCTGAAGTCAGACGCTTAACTGACTGAGCCACCAAGGCGCCCCTGTTATGTTATGTCTTTTATTGTTTCCTGTTCTCCATAGATATTTTAGGTTTGTCATTTATTTGTTAAAACTGTATTTATGAAAACATAGTTAGCATAATTGTTTTAACTTCAGATATTTACCAGAAAGTGAAATCTTTCCATATTTAAATTTAAGTTTTTTTTAGGTAGAAAATCATTGATCTTTTTTTGTAATCCATCTAAGGCCATTACCTAAAAATATAAACTGCTGCTAATCCTGACTGTTGAGGGTCATTCCACTAATTAGGAGCCGTTCTAACAGTATAATTGAGGTAGACATTTGGTTTTATCCTGCATTTACTCCTCTTCTCTCCTTCTCTTACAGAGCCATCCATGACCCCAATCTCAATCCATGTTTGGTTGGGTTGACTCTACCCAGGGTTCAAGGGTAGGCATGTGACAGGCCTGATCAATGACAGCTTAGAATTCTCCTGGACATAGAAATTGCCACAGGGGTAGAGAGGTGACCCAAGTAAGTACAATGAGTCTAAATTCCAGGACATTTTTTCCCAGCTGATGTCTTTCCACTAGGGTCACCATGAAGGTAGAAATATATATTGGAGTTGCAGGAGGCCCCCTTGACATCTCAGGAAAGAGTCTGCATGGAAAAGGTGACAGCAGAGAGGAAACAGAGCCAAGATATGGCCACAAAACAAGGCCAGCAGCATCATGGGAGCCCCTGAGTTCAGGGGCTTGCCCTTTTAGTTACATGTACAAATACAAACAAATGAACAGTAACTACAACAACAAAAAAACCTTTTGGTATTTAGGCCTTTTAAGTTGGGTATTTTTTCATTTGTAACCTAAGGGGTCACGACTAGTAGAGTATCACTATGCAGCACTATGCTTGTCATTCTTGGAGTGCAATGATAATAATAATAACAATATTTGAAAATTATACATCAAGAAATGCCATCTAGCATACCTTCTCTGTTTGAATCAGCAACATTTGGTAACTTGGAGAAAACATCATATGTTCCACAGGCTCTTCAACCTGAAGAAAATCCTCTATTTTGTAATGTAAATCTTTAATAATAAAAGAATACACAAAGCCATCCTAGAGACCAAAAAACAATGAGATAAACACAGAAAATCAGCCTCAGTCAATGCATGTATACTTTTCATGTCAAATGAGCTAAAACATATTGGCTACCATCCACAGTTTATTTTTCATCATCAACGTTTACATTATCTAGAATGTCCTCTTTATTTAGGCAACTTTTAATCATCTTTCCTGGCCTAGTGTCAATTTTATTTCTTTTGTGACACAAAATTTTGTGACCTAAAATTTTACTGATCTCCCCTTTCTTTGAACTCCTCTAGCATCTATCTTTTTTACCAAATTCTTCATTATACAGGAGGTGGGGCAAATGAAGCAGTTTATCGTATGGCTTATGTATAGCAGTCTCCTTACTTCAAGGAACACTAGCCTTAATGTAATTATTTAATCACTATTATGCGTATTTCTTTTCTCCCTAAATGATTCAAAGGTAGGGCATGTGGTGTTTATTTCCTTTATATCCTCCTTTCGAGTTCCTCTCACAGTGCTAGTACCCAGTAAAAATGGGTTGGTTGGTTGTAAACAGACTTAGGTTAATTTAACTATTCTCAAGATGAATTTGGGTTATTTTTACAGTAGTGAAGAAGCTTTGGACAAATTCATTCATTATTTCTAGATTAGATCCCACTATAACTAAAATAAATGGATTGGTGAGATGGCTGGATTCAGATACTTGAGACCTGGGGGATAAAACACGCAAGGTGTTTTCTCCAAACTCATCACCATTCTCCATAATTCATGGAGCAGATGCTCCCACCACTTTTTAAACTATAGGTTTTTTTTTTTAATTTTATTTTAAAAATAATCTCTCTACCCAATGTGGGGCTTGAACTCACAACCCTGACATCAAGAGTCACAGGCTCTACTAACTGAGCCAGCCAGGTACCCCTAAACTAGGTTTTTAAAAATGCCAAGGATGGGCTTGAGAAGAACAGAGTCAGAAAAGGCTATAAATGCAGACTAAATGTAGGAGGTGAGGGAGTGGGAATAGTCTGTTGCAAGGTTGGTGAGGTGATTATCAACTGAGTGTAGGTGTATGAGCTCCAAACTGCTTCTCATTGGTGGAGCTACATCTTTCACCCTGGCATCCTTGCCTAACTACCCTCAGGGTCCTGGAAATGTGATCTCTGGCAATGGAAGAGACAAAGCTAACAGCAGTCTTGGGACATCAACCAGTAGAGCTCAGACTTTAGTGTAGGTTGGCTCCAAACCTTAGCACTAATTACAATACCACAGAAAAGCAATGTGGTCTGACCCCTTTTCATACTTAATTGAGACTGTGTGCTCTAATAAATGATAGCAAAAACTCTGGAGTTTAACACACCTGGGTTCAAGCCTCAACTACCACATTTACTGGCTGGTGAACTCTGTAAGGCTTGGCTCCTTCCTCTGTATAAGGAGGATGTCAATAGTTCCTACTTGATAGGGTCATTACAAAAACCAGTAAGATAATACAAGGAAAGCACTTAGCATGATGCCTGGCACCAAATAAGCACCAAGTAAATGTAGATCATTAATACTAACTCTAATATGAACAATAACAATCTGATACATGTAAGCTAACTGGGTATGCACAAGAAGGTAAGCTGAAGCTTAGACAAAAGGTTCCATGTGTATCTGACAACCTAAGATGTTAAGTGCACAAACAGGCATGAAGTTGGGTGACAGATATTAATTAGGTGTTCTGGGGGACTTGTAGTTTTTAACTCTATTTTTGATTATTTGCAATAGTCTAGATACATGGCAGTTCATTATACTGTTCTCCTTTTATATATATTTAAAACATTCTTCATATAAAAAGTTTTATAATAGCAAGCATCCAAAAAGGGAATAATTTTAATTAATAATCAGACAGAACCTGTTGTCCCAAATTATGGCTCATAATAGTAAGTGGCAACAAATGGAAGCTATATATATTCTTGAAAGCAATTAATTTTGAAGAAAAAATACATTACAATTCCAGAAATCAGCACGCCTCCCTTCTGATACGCCATGGTGACTGGATTAATCAGATGACATCCCTCTTTTGGCAAAGAAAAACAAGGTAAAACAGGTGACACATATTTAAAAGTGCAGTACAAAGCAATTAATTTCATTTTCTTTCCTAGTACTAGTCCTTTCTTTGTAATCCATACCAAAAGTCAGCTTTCTATCAGAATATGTGCTATAATGCCTCCCAAGCAATGAATCATAAAAGATGCTCAGCATTGATTACTAATGTAAATCACAGGAATTTTTTTAAAGTTCTGTATCATCAGGTCTGTGTAACTAACACTGTGGAATTATATAGCAAATGCACTTTCTTATTTTAGGGAAGCGTTGTCAGAGATTTTAAGATGCCAGGAAAAAACAAATAAAATGAAACCTAGGTTAGTATCAAGCTGCATACTTAAGGTTTGTACATTTTATGGTATGTAAATTCATATCTCAGTAAATAAACAAAAAAGGATAAAAAGAAAGTAAAAAGAAAAATGTTC
Organism: Neofelis nebulosa; assembly: GCF_028018385.1. Lineage (NCBI taxonomy): Eukaryota > Metazoa > Chordata > Mammalia > Carnivora > Felidae > Neofelis > Neofelis nebulosa. Next base: position 67,034,232 of record NC_080794.1, read on the forward strand.
TATAGGAACAAATGTTATTAATAACATATTGCCCTCGGGGGAGGGGGGAAATAACAAAAGTGTTTTACCTTTTATGTAGATAAACCATGACAACTATAAGATCAAAAGCTCACACAGCATCCATCAAATTACTTTTTTACTGTTACATGCTTGGCATTTTGCCAGATGCTAAGAAGCATACTGTCCTTTCCTCCAAAGACTATTCACCTCCCCACAGTTCCTTCTTTTCCAATCCAGGTGACCCTGGATCCGAGGTTCTTATGACTCCTGGCCTGGCCTAGGTACCTGATGCTTAGAGCCACCTTCTAGGATTATCCTTTTCTGAATTATCACTAAACTAATCTTCCCATGCACAATTCCAGTTAGGGTACGTCACCAGTCAGGAGTTTTTGATGTCTGCCCACTGTCAGCTCAATTAAGTAGAAACACCTTAGCTGGACATTCAAGGTCAGACATGGTATACATGTCCGTTTGTTCCCCACTAGCCCTGTGTAACACTCAATGCTTTCAGACAAACTGGATCACTTCTTGTATCACAACCTTCCCCAGTTTTCCTTGTCTATGCAGATACCATTGCCAGAAACTCCACCTACCCTCATCTCTGCTTGTGACAACCCAAACTTCAACGGCCATTTCAAATGTCACCTTCAAAATGACTTAACATGGCCTGTTTCCCTCATTTGAATTCACATAGCAATTGGTGAAATTTCTCTTTAATGAAATGATCTTAGTCTACCTGGATGTAATTGTCTACTTGTTTAATTCTCTTCAATAAAATAGAAATCTCTCAAGGGTCGATATTATAAAATCATATATTTGCCACTTATATCACCTCTGAGGCACTTTGTGTGGTATCTTACACATTGTAGAGGCTAGGCAAATATTTATATGAAAGCATTTATAATATACCATGAAAATTATTAGGAATAGTATGCAAGAAGGAAATAGTGAACAATACAAGACTACGCATGATTAAGTCCTAAATTTTGTATAACATATTACAAATGTGACAACAGTTTGGAAATGAAGAACATTGCTTTAGAGTTCATTTTAAAAGGGAGGAGCCAAGATTGTGGAACAGCATGGAAGTTTTTTGTGTGTCTTGCATCCATGAAATACAGCCAGACTGACACTAAGCCATCCTGCACACCTAGAAAACTGATTTGAGGATTAACACAACAATCTGCACAACCTGAACCACACAATTCAGTAGGAATTCACCCCAAAAGAAAAAGCACAAAGAAATGACAGCCAGGGATTTAACCAACACAGATACAAGCAAGATGTCTAAACCAGAATTTAGAATCATGATAATAAGAATACTAGTTGGAGTCGAAAGTAGATGAGAATCCTTTTCTGAGGAGATAAAAGAAGTAAAAACTAGTCAGGATGAAATAAAAAATGCTATAACTGAGCTGCAATCACGGATGAATGCCATGGAAGGAAGGATGGATGAGGCAGAACAGAGAATCAGCGATATAGAGGACAAACTTATGGAGAATAATGAAGCAGAAAAAAAAGGGACATTAAAGCAAAAGATCATGATTTAAGAATTAGAGAAATCAGTGACTCATTAAAAAGTAACAACATCAGAATCATAGGGGTCCCAGAAGAGGAAGAGAGAGAAATAGGGGTAGAAGGATTATGTGAGCAAATCATAGCAGAAAATTTTCCTAACCTGGGGAAAGACAGAGACATCAAAATCCAGGAAGCACAGAGGACCCCCATTAGATTCAACAAAAACCGACCATCAATAAGGCATATCATAGTCAAATTCACAAAATACTCAGGCAAGGAGAGAATCATGAAAGCAACAAGGGAAAAAAAAGTCCCTAACATACAAGGGAAGACAGAGCAGGTTTGCAGTAGACCTATCCACAGAAACTTGGCAAGTCAGAAAGGAGTGGCAGGATATATTCATTTTGCTGAACAGAAAAATATGCAACCAAGAATTCTTTATCCAGCAAGGCTGTCATTCAAAATAGAAGGAGAGATAAAAAGTTTCCCAGACAAACAAAAATTAAAGGAGTTTGTGACCACCAAACCAACCCTGCAAGAAATTTTAAGGGAGACTCTCTGAGGGGAGAAAAGATGAAAATATGAATACATATATATATATATATATATATACATACATACATACATACATACCATAAGCAACAAAGATTAGAAAGGACCAGAGTACACCACCAGAAACTCCAACTCTACAAGCGTCATAATGGCAATAAATTCATGTCTTTCAGTACTCACTCTAAATGTCAATGGACTCAATGCTCCAATCAAAAGACAAAGGGTAAGAGAATGGATAAGAAAACAAGATCCATCTACATGCTGTTTACAAGACACCCACTTTAGACCTAAAGACACCTTCAGATCGAAAATAAGGGGATGGAGAAACCATCTATCATGCTAATGGTCACCAAAAGAAAGCCAGAGTAGCCATACTTATATCAGACAATCTAGACTTTAAAATAAAGACTGTATCAAGAGATGCAGAAGGGCATTATATCATAATCAAGGGGTCTATCCACCAAGAAGACATAACACTTGTAAACATTTATGTGCCAAATGTAGCAGCCCCCAAATATATAAATCAATTAATCACAAAGAAACTCATCGATAGTAATACCATAAGGGTAGGAGACTTCGGGGCACCTGGGTGGCTCAGTCGGTTAAGCGGCCGACTTCGGCTCAGGTCATGATCTCGCGGTCTGTGAGTTCGAGCCCCGCGTCGGGCTCTGTGATGACAGCTCAGAGCCTGGAGCCTGTTTCAGATTCTGTGTCTCCCTCTCTCTGACCCTCCCCCATTCATGCTCTGATTCTCTCTGTCTCAAAAATAAATAAATGTTAAAAAAAAATTAAAAAAAAAAGAGTAGGAGACTTCAACACCCACTCACAGCAATGGACAGATCATCTAATCAAAAAATCAACAAGGAAACAATGGCTTTGAAGGACACACTGGACCAGATGGATTTAACAGATATATTCAGAACATTTCATCCTAAAACAGCAGAATACGCATTCTTCTCCAGTGCACGTGGAACGTTCTCCAGAATAGACCATATACTGGGACACAAATCAGCCCTAAGCAAGTACAAAAAATCAAGATCATACTGTGCATATTTTCAGACCACAATGCTATGAAATTCAAATCAACCACAAGAAAAAATTGGAAAGGTAACACATACTTGGAGACTGAAGCACATCGTACAAAAGAATGAACGGGCTAACCAAGAAGTTAAAAAGGAAATTAAAAAGTATATGGAAGCCAATTAAAATGATAACATCACAACCCAAAACCTCCAGGATGCAGTAAAGGTGGTCATAAGAGGAAAGTATATAGCAATCCAGGCCTTCCTAAAGAAGGAAGAAATATCTCAGATACACAACCTAATCTTATACCTTAAGAAGCTGGAAAAAGAACAGCAAATAAAACCCAAAGCCAGCAGAAGTCAGGAAATAATAAAGATTAGAGCAGAAATTGATGCTATCGAAACCAAAAAAACAGTAGAACAGATCAATGAAACCAGAAGCTGGTTCTTTGAAAGAATTAACAAAATTGATAAACCACTAGTCAGTTTGATCAAAAAGAAAAAGGAAAGGACCCAAATAAATAAAATGAAGAATGAAAGAGGAGAGATCACAACCAAAACAGCAGAAATAAAAACAATAATAAGAGAATAGTATGAGCAATTATACGCCAATAAAATGGGCAACCTGGAAGAAATGGACAAATTCCTAGAAACACATAAACTACCACAACTGAAACAGGAAGAAAGAGAAAATTTGAACAGACCCATAATCAGTAAGGAAATCAAATTAGTAATAAAAAATCTCCCAAAAAACAAGAGTTCAGGGCCAGATGGCTTTCCAGGGGAATTCTACCAAACATCTAAGGAAGAGTTAACATCTATTCCTTTGAAGCTGTTCCAAAAAATAGAAACGGAAGGAAAACTTCCAAACTCTTTCTATGAAGCCAACATTACCTTGATTCCAAAACCAGACACAGACCCCACTAAAAAGGAGAACTATAGACCTATTTCCCTGATGAACATGCATGCAAAAATCCTCAACAAGATATTAGCCAACCGTATCCAACAATACATTAAAAGAATTATTCACCATGACCAAGTGGGATTTATACCTGGGATGCAGGGCTGGTTCAATATCCGCAAAACAATTAACGTTATTCATCACATCAATAAAAGAAAGGACAAGAACCATATGATCCTCTCAATAGATGCAGAAAAAGCATTTGACAAAATACAGCATCCTTTCTTGATAAAAACCCTCAAGAAAGTAGGGATAGAAGGAGCATACCTCAAGATCATAAAAGCCATATATGAATGACCCAATGCCAATATCATCCTCAATGGAGAAAAACTGAGAGCTTTCCCCCTAAGGTCAGGAACAAGACAGGGATGTCCACTCTCGCCGCTGTTATTCAACATAGTATTGGCAGTCTTAGCCTCTGCAATCAGACAACACAAAGAAATAAGAGGCATCCAAGAGGAGGATGCCAGGAGGAGGTCAAACTTTCACTCTTCACAGATGACATGATACTCTATATGGAAAACCCAAAATATTCCACCCAAAAACTGCTAGATTTGATTCATGAATTCAGCAAAGTTGCAGGATATAAAATCAATGCACAGAAATCAGTTGCATTCCTATACACCAACAATGAAGCAACAGAAAGAGAAATAAAGGAATTGATCCCATTTACAGTGGCACAAAAAAACCATAAAATACCTGGGAATAAATCTAACCAAAGAGGTGAAAAATGTATACACTGAAAACTATAGAAAGCTTATGAAAGAAACTGAAGAAGACACAAAAAAAAAATAGAAAAAGATTCCATGCTCCTGGATAGGAAGAACAAATATTGTTAAAATGTTGATACTACCTAAAGCAATCTACATATTCAATGCAATCCCTATCAAAATAACACCAGCATTCTTCACAGAGCTAGAACAAATAATCCCAAAATTTGCATGGAACCAGAAAATACCCCGAATAGCCAAAGCAATCTTGATAAAGAAAACGAAAGCAGGAGGCATCACAATCCCGGACTTCAAGTTATACTACAAAGCTGTAATCATCAGGATAGTATGGTACTGGCACAAAAACAGACACTCAGATCAATGGAACAGAATAGAGAACCCAGAAATAGACCCACAAATGTACGGCCAACTAATCTTTGACAAAGCAGGAAAGAATATCCAGTGGAATAAAGACAGTTTCTTCAGCAAGTGGTACTGGGAAAACTGGACAGCGACATGCAGAAGAATGAACCTGTACCACTTTCTTATATCATACACAAAAATAAATTCAAAAATACCTAAATGTCAGACAGGAAGCCATCAAAATCCTCGAGGAGAAAACAGGCAAAAACCTCTTTGATATTAGCCGCAGCAACTTCTTACTCAACACGTCTCCAGAGGCAAGGTAAGCAAAAGCAAAAATGAACTACTGGGACCTCATCAAAATAAAAAGCTTCTCCACAGTGAAGGAAACAATCAGCAAAACTAAAAGGCAACCAACAGAATGGGAGAAAGAATTTGCAAACGACATATCAGATAAAGAGTTAGTATCCAAAATCTATAAAGAACTTATCAGACTCAACACCCAAAAAACAAATAATCCAGTGAAGAAATGGGCAAAAGACATGAATAGACACTTCTCCAAAGAAGACATCCAGATGGCCAACTGACACATGAAAAAATGCTCAACATCACTCATCATCAGGGAAATACAAATCAAAACCCCAATGAGATACCACCTTAGACCTGTCAGAATGGCTAACATTAACAACTCAGGCAACAACAGATGTTGGCAAGAATATGGAGAAAGAGGATCACTTTTGCATTGTTGGTGGTAATACAAGCTGGTGTAGCCACTCTGGAAAACAGTATGGAGGTTCCTCAAAAAACTAAAAATAGAACCACCCTATGATCCAGCAATTGCACTACTAGGCATTTATCCAAGGGATACAAGTGTACTGTTTCAAAGGGACACATGCACCCCCATGTTTATAGCAGCACTATCAACAATAGCCAAAGTATGGAAAGAGCCCAAATGTCCATTGATGGATGAATGGATAAAGAAAATGTGGTATATATATATACAATGGAGTACTACTTGGCAATCAAAAAGAGTGAAATCTTGCCATTTGCAACTACGTGGATGGAACTGGAGGTTATTATGCTAAGTGAAATTAGAGAAAGACAAATATCATACGACTTCACTTATATGAGGACTTTAAGAGACAAAACAGATGAACATAAGGGAAGGGAAACAAAAATAATATAAAAACAGGGAGGGGGACAAAACATAAAAGACTCATAAATATGGAGAACAAACAGGGTTACTGGAGGGGTTGTGGGAGGGGGTATGGGCTAAATGGGTAAGAGGCACTAAGGAATCTACTGAAATCATTGTTGCACTATATGCTAACTAATTTAGATATAAATTTAAAAAATAAAAAATTAAATTAAAAAAAAGAATTTGTTTTAAAAAAACATATAGGTGCTAATCTGTAGCAATCTCTGGGATTTAACTCTGGAGCCAAAGGATGAGTAAAACACAGTTCTTGACTTCAAAGAATTGATGTCTAGTGGGAAACACAGACATGCACATGGGACACTGTGAAAGCACAGGATGAGGCTCTACCAAGGGAGCAAGTCTCAATGAATCCCATACAGGATCACTGAATTTCACCCTAAGGTTGGGGTGAAGACAGGGAAGGATCCACTGAGGATGACCTCATCAGGTAGACCAGGAAGAGAAGGGCATCTTAGACAAAGATAACTACAAATGCCAGCAGGCAGAATTTGGAGGCAGCACAGGAATGATGAGAACTGCTCCAAGGCTTATGTGCAAGAAGCTGGAACTGGGAAGGCAGGCCACAAAAGGGGTTCACTTTGTAGAGAGCTATGGGATGGCATTGTGGAGGCAAGGTTAAAGAGAACTTAGCCTGGAGGGTACAGGTGACAGTGAAAGGAAGCCAGGGTTGGGGCAGGAAAGTCAAACCTAATGGCTTCAATGAAGTCTAAGCCAGGGAATGGGAGTAAGAGTAGATGAGGGGCACTGTCCTAGGGGAAACTTGCTGTAGGTGGTGGTATTGAGCTGGGAACTCAAGGATTCAGAGAGTAAATCGGCAAGAGGGTGAGCTAGGAGGCATGTCTGTGAAAAGACAGGAAGAAATTACTGGCTAGATCAGAAAACTCAATCTGGGGAGTAGAAGGAAACAATATAAATAGAGCAGGTAGGATCAGATTAGAGAGAGTGTAGAATCAAGGCAAAGCAGTCAATGAATTGCATGTTGAAATGGTCTTCAAGGGGGCGCCTGGGTGGCTCAGTCGGTTAAGCGTCCGACTTCGGCTCAGGTCATGATCTCACGGTCCGTGAGTTCGAGCCCCGCGTTGGGCTCTGTGCTGACAGCTCAGAGCCTGGAACCTGTTTCAGATTCTGTGTCTCCCTCTCTCTCTGCCCCTCCCCTGTTCATGCTCTGTCTCTGTCTTAAAAATAAATAAACGTTAAAAAAAAATTTGAAATGGTCTTCAAGAAGGACAGTTTGGCAAGGATGAGATGCCTGCTTTGGGTTAGTGTAGATTAAGGCCAATGAAGTCAGTCCTAAGGTTGCTGCAGAAATCAAGAAGTGAAATAACAAGAGGAATGGAGAGTGGAATAAGTGGAATGGAGAGTGCATTGCACAAAGTGGGGAGCTCGCAATGACCAGTCTCCCTTCTCAAAAGGTCTATACCTAGCTCCTAGACCCAAAAGGTCTATACCTAGCTAATGAGTGGACATTAACTTCTATGACTAAGCGCAACCCTGGCCACAGCTGATGGGACCAGGAATGGACAGCAGATCTAAGGAAAATAAATCCAATTCTCTTAGAAATTCTAATCAAGGAACACAAGATAATTTTCAAGATGGCAGTTAAACTTAAAAGAGGTCATTGTGGAAAAAGGCCTTGAAAGGGGTGGAGGGCAGGAAAGGGCATAATTTGTTGATTAAACAAAATAGGCATATGTATGGGAAAGGATATAGCACAGTAGCTAATAACTTGAACTCTGGCATTCCCTATCAAAATAATGTCAGCATTCTTCACAGGGCTTGAACAAACAATCCTAAATTTGTATGGAACCAGAAAAAATCCCAAATAGCCAAAGCAATCCTGAAAAACAAAACCAAAGCTGGAGGTATCACAATTCCGGACTTCAAGCTGTATTACAAAGCTATAATCATCAAGATAGTATGGTACTGGCACAAAAACAGACACATAGATCAATGGAACAGAATAGAGAACTCAGAAATGGACCCACAAATGTATGGCCAATTTATCTTTGACAAAGCAGGAAAGAGTATCCAGTGGAAAAAAAGACAGTCTCTTCAGCAAATGGTGCTGGGAAAACTGGACAGCAGCACACAGAAAAATGAACCTGAACCACTTTCTTATACCATATACGAAAAAAAACCCTCAAAACAGATAAAAGACCTAAATGTAAGACAGGAAGCCATCAAAATCCTCAAGGAGAAAACAGGCAAAAACCTCTTTGATCTTGGCCGCAGCAACTTCTTACTTGACATATCTCCAGAGGCTAGGGAAACAAAAGCAAAAATGGACTATTGGGACCTCATCAAGATAAAAAGTGAAGGAAAAAATCAGCGAAACTAAAAGGCAACTGACAGAATGGGAAAAGATATTTGCAAATGACATATCAGATAAAGAGTTAGTATACAAAATCTATAAAGAACTTATCAAACTCAACACCCCAAAAACCAAATAATCCAGGGAAGAAATGGCCAAAAGACATGAATAGACACTTCTCCAAAGAAGACACCCAGATAGCTAACAGACACATGAAAAGATGCTCAATATCACTCATCAACAGGGAAACAGAAATCAAACCCACAACGAGATACCACCTCACACCTCTCAGAATGGCTAAAATTAACAGATGTTGGTGAGGATGTGGAGAAAGAACGCTTTTGTACTCCTGGTGGGAATGCACTCCAGTGCAGCCACTCTGGAAAACAGTATGGAGGTTCTTCAAAAAATTAAAAATAGAACTACCCTATGGCTCAGCAATTGCACTACTAGGTATCTATCCAAGGGATACAGTTGTGCTGATTCAAAGGGACACATGCACCCCAATGTTTATAGGAGCACTATCGAGAATAACCAAAATATGGAAAGAGCCCAAATGTCCACTGAAGGATGAATGGATTAAGAAGATGTGGTATGTATATATATATATATATATATATATATATATATATATATATACACACACACACACACACACACACACACACACACACACACAATGGAATATTGCTTGGCAATAAAAAAGAATGAAATCTTACAATTTGTAACAACAAGGATGGAACTAGAGTGTATTATACTAAGTGGCATAAGTCAGTCAGAGAAAGACAAATATCATATGATTTCACTCGTGTGGAATTTAAGATATAAAACAGATGAACATAAGGGAAGGGAAGCAAAAATAATATAAAAACAGAGAGGGATACAAACCATAAGAAACTCTTAAATACAGAGAACAAACTGAGGGTTGCTGGTGGGGTGTTGGGTGGGGATATGGGTTAAATGGGCAAGGGGCATTAAGGAGGGCACTTGTTGGGATGTGCACTGGGTGTTATATGTAAGTGATGAATCACTAAAGTCTATTCCTGAAGGCATTATTACACTAAATGATAACTAACTTGGATTTAAATTTTAAAAATAATAAAATAAAATAACTTGGACTCTGAAGTTCTTTTAAGTAGGCTTCATGTCCAGTGCAGAGCCCAATGTGGGGCTTGATTTCATGACCCTGAGATGAAGACGTGAGCTGAGATCAAGTGTTGGATGCTTGGGGTGCCTAGGTGTCTCAGTCGGTTAAGTGTCTGAATCGTGGTTTTGGCTCAGGTCATGATCTCATGGTTCCTAAATTTGAGCCCCATGTTGGGCTCTGTGCTAACAGGGTGGAGCCTACTTGGGATTCTCTCTCTCTCCCTCTCCCTCTGCCCCTACCCTGCTCATGCACTCTCTCTTTCTCTCAAAATAAATAAGCTTAAAAAAAAAAAAAAAGAGTTAGACACTTAACCAACTGAGCCACCCAGGTGCCCCAATGGACTCCGAAGTCTTATTGCTTGTGTTCAGGTATTAGTTCCACAGTTTACCAGTTATGTGAATTTGGGAATTTTCCTTAACCTCTCAATGCTTACATTTTTTTCATCTTTCTCATGGAGATGAAAATGTATCTCTTTATAAAGTTGTTTTGAGGATTACATGAAATATACACATAGGGTGCAGCAGAATGCCCAGAGCATAGAACACTAGCTAGAAGGAACATGCACAAGACTTGGTAATTAACTATGGGATAAAGGAAAAGAAAGAATCAAAGAGGTCTCCAAGCAAGAGAAAAATAAGGAACAAACATCCATTTTCAAGTGTAAAACCATCACCAGTGGCTACATTTCTGGGAATAATGAAACAAAGTAGTTTCTCACCCCTTGATGTCGTATCTTCTATCTTATTAAGTATAGTCACCTTCAAGGTTTCTGCATTAACCATTAAAAGATGACCCTCTTCACAGCCAATGTATAGGTCATTTGTTGGAGTCCAGCAATGCATAGTTGGGTGAAGCAAAGGATATAGATCGTCTTTAGGCTTTAGGAAAAGATTAGAAACCTTGTGTTAACAACATTTATGGCTGTGGTACCAGGTGGCTCATTCAGTTAAGCGGCGGACTTGAGCTGAGGTCATGATCTAGCAGTCTGTGAGTCGGAGACCCTCATCTGGCTCTGTGCTGACAGCTCAGAGCCTGGAGCCTGCTATGGATTCTGTGTCTCCCTCTCTCTCTGCCCCTCCCCCACTTGCACTCTGTCTCTCTTTCTCTCTCTCAAAAATAAATAAATATTAAAAAAAGAGAGAGAGAGAGAGACAACATTCATGGCTTAATAGCCAGAGAAATACCCAACAGAATAACTTCCAGAAAGAAACAAATGAATATGGACTTATATCCTTTCAATTCATTGGTCCTGTTTGCCAAGAGCTAAGTGAACTTACCATTCCTTGCTCCACTTACCATTCTGTATTTTAATCCACTAAGAATATATAAGATGGTCTTGCCAGCATATTTGGAGTTCTAGTGTCACAGGGTTTCGTGAAAATTTTAAGTAATAACTCCTACACTGCTTCTTGGTAGACTTTTTTGCTATCTCGAATCTAAGAAAGACGTTGTCTAGCTAAAATCACCCTTTCTGAGGAAAACTTTTGTCATCATTTCACCCTCCTGATTCTGCAGGGGGCACAGATATGATTTTCCTTGAGTGGTTATGGAGAAGTTGACCCAGATCCTCTGGCATAGTTTTTAGGGGAAATGAAAAGAGGACACGTGCCTGATTTTGGTGGCCTAATTTGGTTCATGAAACATCCTATGTGATTTTGATACCATGAAAAACTCAAAGAGAAAGACACAACATCTATGGAATGTGCCTAAAAGAAAAGCTGGCTTTGGGAAGTAAGAACAATATGGACCAAGGATGTAAGGCAAACTTTTCCTGTAAAGGACCAGGTAGTGAATATTTTAGGCTTTGTGGACCACATAGGTCTCTGTCACATATCCCTTTTATTTTTTTTTAAACACCCCAATAAAAAATGCAAAAACCATTCTTAGCTTGGGGCCATATAAAAACTGGCCACAGTTTGTTGATCTCTGCCTTAGATGGTAATACCTCAGTAATATGGCCCCTGCAGCTTTAAATACTCATGTTCCACAGGGGACACGCTCTTCTGTCAGCACAGAGCAGGTCTCCTCATAAGTTAAGGCCTCCCTGCTTTCCTTCCTGGAGGTCAAGGCAGCTGTGGCAGCTATTTTGGGCATATGTCCCATAGCACTGATTAAAACTATGAATTCAGAATACATAACACAGGACTGCTTCCTTTCTAGTTAAACAAATCAAATATACTAGTTTACTTACTTAGTTATTACTGTCTGAGCTTTTGGTTATACTATAGCACTGTTTAGAATTGCATTAGCTAGAAAGTAATGTTTTTGTTATCTTTAGGATCCTTACACCCATTGGAACAGAAAAGAATTTTAATAAGCTATTGGCCAAATTAACGGAATTTTTGAATACCTTGAGACCTCCATGTTTATTTCATTCTTTCATTCACTTTTTAATTCATCTAAAAAATATTTATTAAACACTTACTACATTCCAGGTACTGTTCTAGGCACAGGGATGTAGCAGTGAACAAAACAGACACACACACACACACACACACACACACAAATCTCTGCCCTCATGGGGCTTATGTCCTGGTGAAGGGAAACAGAATAAAAATAAGCTAAGAAGTTAACCATATAGAATATTATATGTTGACAAATGCTGTGGATAAACATAAAGCAGAAGTTGGAATAGGTTCTACAGTTGGGGAATACTGCAAACCTATTAAACAGTGATTTTTCCATTAGAAACTCCTCAATATATACAAGCTACCTTTCTAATAAATACTCAATTACTTGAACAATGTAGTATATACTGTTCTTTTAATTTAGGAATGATTTGTAGGTCCAAGGTAAAGCAGGTATACTGCTGTCAAAGTATTTCTACTAGATTCTCAACAGACATAAATTTGTTACATAACTTGTATTTAAACATTTACTGGATGTTGCTGATATACCAGGCATTGTGCCAAGTCCTAAGGGATCCCTCTTCTCAACAGGATGATCACTTAGGTGAGGGAAGAAGTATTAACAAATATCAGAATCAGAAAACATGATAGGTTATAGCAGAGGAATGTTTAAATATCACGGGAGTGTTGATAAGAAAGCAATTGGTTCTTTTTGGTGGAGTGAACAAAGTATGGAGAAAGAGTTATCATTTGGAATGGACCTTGATGACTAAGGCAAAAATCCTACATAGCAGCAGTCACCATGATAATTTTTTAAAAGGATATATATTTTTTAATATAATTTATTGTCAAATTGGTTTCCATACCACACCCAGTGCTCATCCCAACAAGTGCCCTCCTCAATGCCCATCACACATTTTCCCCTCTCCCCCACCCCCATCAAACCTGTTTGTTCTCGGTATCCAGGAGTCTCTTATGGCTTGCCTCCCTCCCTCTCTGTAACTTTTTTTTCTCCTTGCCCTCCCCCATGGTCTTCTATTAAGTTTCTCAAGATCCACATATGAGTGAAAACATATGGTATCTTTCTCTGACTGACTTATTTCACTTAGCATAATACCCTCCAGTTCCATCCACGTTGCTGCAAATGGTGGGCATGAAATAGATCAATCATTGACCAAAGTCAATATATCAGAGTATAAGCATATATAAATCAATCATTGACCAAAATCAATATATCAGGGTATAAGGATATATTGACTTTGGTCAATGATTGATCTATTTCATGCCCTCATAGCCTTGGATTGTTAAAAAATAAATACTGGATTAATAATCTGGCCACCTTATGGGCCAAAAAGGGGGGCAAAACCACTCAAAAGGATTAAACTGCTGCTGATTAGTGACACATTTGTGGTGTCTAATTGAGATTTGACTCCTAGGGAAGAGTCACTCACTGAATGCCATTATTTAATCACGATTATTTAAAAGTTTCTTGGGTTGTCTTGATGACATCTAACCTTAGGCTATATATTACAAAGGGACAGACTCTTACCTGGTATGGCAATGGGCTGAAAAACCTTTTAAAAACCCCACACATATCTAGTTCTCACATCAGTGAATCTATGCGTATGCAACAGAAAGTGAGGATTACAACTTGGAGTTTTCTGGCCTTAATATGTTAAACTAGTATTGTGTGTGGCTTTTCTTACTTTAAGATAAACCTGGGCTTGTCTTTCTATTACTCTCTTCATCAATAAATATGTTCTGTGTCATTGAAAAATGAATGTGATATTATATGGATTATGTGAGCAGAAGCAATAATTTTAAATTCTAAAAATTCTGAAATTTTAAAAGAAAATAGTGTTTAAAAATATTTGTTGATAATGCCACCCCATTGTTCAGCTCTCTGGAATCACAAATCAAAAATTTTGGTCACTTGAAGACCGAACATGAAAATTTTGAGTCTAACTCAATATTGCTTTAGAAAATGTAAGCATCTGGGGTGCCTGGGTGGCTCAGTCGGTTAAGCCTCTGACTTCGGCACAGGTCATGATCTCACGTTTCGTGGGTTCGAGCCCTGTGTCGGGCTCTGTGCTGACAGCTAAGGGCCTGGAGCCTGCTTCAGATTCTGTGTTTCCCTCTCTCTCTGCCCCTCCTCTGCTTGTGTGCTCTCTGTCTCTTTCAAAAATAAACATTAAAAAAAATGAAAAAAGAAAAAAGAAAATGTAAGCATCCAAATATGTTTCAGAATACTTGAGTTTATAAAAGGAATTCCTATTTACTTACTTCTATTGTTTTTAAGGTAGATGGAAAAAGAAAACTGGACACTTGAGATTAAATTCATTATCTTGGATCCAGTTTCTGCCCAGATAACATCTGCCTTTGATTTTCCCCCATGGTACTGCTAGATACTGTTTCTCATGCCTTAAATAGATTGTGTAATGTGAGGCAGGCCTATAATGTTGGCTACAAGAGACATAATGGTAGTATTTAATGTTTATAATTTTGCAAAAGTTCATAGCTTATCAATTTTTAAGACTCCTCTTATACAGATCAATTCATTACTGATTTCTTTGCCATTGGTTGATACCCAAGTCACAAGAAATGTCATTCAAACAAAGGAAAAGAATAAAGACATTTGAGATCTATTTTTGGTTATGCTTCCACTCATTGTATAGACATTAATCAATGTTTTAGCCATTTTTCTCACCTTACTTATCTATAAGATGAAAAAGTAAATATTGGAAAGCTTAATTTACAGTACAAATGTAAAGTACATGCTTTATTAATATTCCCTGTGTGATTTTAAAATGTGGAACTTTAGGAGCACCTGGGTGGCTCAGTTTGTTAAATGTCCAACTCTTGATTTCAGCTCAGGTTATGATCTCATGGTTCGTGGGTTCAAGTACCATATTGGGCTCTGTGCTGAGAGTGCACAGCCTGCTTGGGATTCTCTCTTTCCCTCTCTCACTGCCCTTCCCCTGTGCACATGTGCACTCTCTCTCTCTCTCTCTCAAAAATAAATAAATAAAATAAAATAAATAAAAATGTCAAACTTTAGCATTAAAATTCTGTTTTCAGAAAAAAAAGGTTAAAATTCACTCAGTATAAAAGTCCTAGAAAACAAAGATGTCTGTTTATTATGAGCATTAAAAAAAAATGGTGACTCCACATTTCAGTACTTAATGAAAGCATTTTATAGCATTTTTCAAATGATAAAGACAGATGCCTGAATTTTACATATTTTATGTAGGGTTCATCCTGCTGGTGCAAATGTGAAAGATGAGGGCTCCTACAGAATTTTACTGCAGAAGAGAAGATTCAAGATTGTTGAAAATGTGGGTTTCTAGGCATCAAATACTAAACGTAGAAACATTTTTTTCAAGTTGTAAACCCTGATGGTTCATCTATTTGTATTTACTTTGCTGCCCCACTGTGGCTGAGCGTGGTTGTATTTCTAAGGCTAGGATTTGTCCTCTTAAAAGGAATTGGTGGTTTTCAGTATTGAAAAAGTGAATAATTGTCATCCTTTAGACGAAATATTAAGAGCATACACAACCTTTTCTCTTGGTGGAAATTTTTAACAAACTAATTACCATGTTGAATTATTTTTAACATCTATATCTCAGTTCTCTTTGGTGGACAAAAACATTTGGGAGCTTCACTTCCTTCATCCTTGGCTTGGAGTTTTAACACAATCATTAGGCTTAGCCTAATGGAGCTCCTCACCTTCATGCCAAAGGCCTTGAGTGAGCTCCCTGCCTACCTCTTGACCTACAACTGCAGATCCCCCTCATTTACTGTGCTGTAGCCACCACAAGTTTTCTTAGCTCTTCAAACACACTGATTTATTTTCTTCCCCCAGGGCCTTTGTACCTACAGTACCCTCTGACTGAACATTCTTGACCCTGTTTGTAGCACTGAGTCTCCTTGTCCTTCAGGTCTCAGTGTAAATGTCATCTCCCCAGTGGCCTTCCTTGACCAACACATGTTAATCTCTTCCTCACTTCTATCTCTTCTCCCATTTTTCCCATTATAATAATTATTACATTTTGCAATGATTTAATGTATCTCTTTATTTGTTGTTGTTGTTTTGTCTCCGATAGAATATAAGCTCCAAAGGGTCGGGATTATGCCTGGTTGGTCATCATGCGATCCCATTGCCTAAAACAGTGCCTGCTACATAGAAGAAGCTTGATATATATGTTGACTTGAATGAGTGTGTAGCTGTTAACAAACTCCCTTCAGAAACTTTCTTCCATGGCCTTGTTCTCTCTTGGCTTTGTCCTTACTTCTGTGATTATTCTTTCTCAGACTCTTCTACTAACTCTCAACTCTTAACAAATCGGTTTCCTCTCTGGCTGTCTTGCCTGGCACCATTTCTCTCCTTTCTATCATCCCTCCCCTGCTCCAGTCCTCCACTATTCCCTCTGTGGTAATGACACTGGCTTCTGTGTTTCCAGCCCTGCCTTCTACACCCCAGCAACAGGTCTGATGGCCCAATTTCTACCTGGCACCTATATCTGGATGCCTTCCCAGCATCCCAAATTCAATATGTCCAAAAATGAAATCAGGTCCCAGCTCTCTATTTCTATTATCAGTGTCATCATCCTCCCAGTCAACCAACCTCCCAGTCATCATCCTCCCAGAGACTTCATTTCTCATGGTCTCCAGAGCTAATCTGTATTAAAAACCCAGGATGATCTTCTCTCTATCCTGCATGTCTCATGAGATGGTTATGAGAATCAAATAGGCAAACAGGAAGAGGTGCCAGGTAATTACCCTGAAAGTTTCTGCCTCTTCTCCTACTAGCCCAGCAATGGCTGACAGTGGGAGCACCGGTCCATAGATAAGATCCTTGGGCAACGAGGTGGGGAAAATTACATCTGTTTCGTTATAAAATGACCCGTCTTCCATAGGTAGTTTTACTGACCTTTAGGAAAAAGAGAAATCAGAATAATCATTAACAAAAACTAGTCACTGATGGAGCAACTGCATTTTGGTGATAAACAAGGTGGGGAGGTAATGTAACTTGTAAAAAACAAACACGCAACCAAACCAGATAAACACCAAATAGTAGATTTAAAAATACATATCGCGGGGCGCCTAGGTGGCTCGGTCGGTTAAGCGTCCGACTTCAGCTCAGGTCATGATCTCATGGTCTGTGAGTTCGAGCCTCGCTTCGGGCTCTGTGCTGACAGCTCAGAGCCTGGAGCCTGTTTCAGATTCTGTGTCTCCCTCTCCCTCTGCCCCTCCCCTGTTCATGCTCTGTCTCTGTCTCAAAAATAAATAAACGTTAAAAAAAAAAAAACATATCGCAAAAGGACAAGTAATGCAGTTATAAATTAAGCACACAGGGATTTTTGAAAATTTTCAAAGTTAATATCTAAAGCTGGGATTGTACAGGCAGGGGTCAGGCAGGCGATGCGTAGCCAGGTGGGGGACTGTGGCAAATGGGAAAGTGTGTTCCCTCCAAAAGGTGGTAGGTGCCACTCAGTTCTAGCCAAGAGGGTTTGTTGAGAATTGTGGTTCCAGAATTTTGAAAGACTATCATAATCTGGATATTTATGAGAAATCTCTCAAGTATTAAATGTTGGCAATCAATTCAAATAAAAATCAATGTGGGCCAAAATAAACGTACAGATCTTCCTTGATTTATGATGGGGTTATATCCCAATAAAACCATCATAAGTTGAAAATATCCTACCTAAGTCAAAATGAATTTCATACATCTAATCTACTGAACATCATAGTTTAGTCTACCCTCCCATAAATGTACTCAGAATACCTATATTAGCTAGGCAAACTACCTTAGTTGCCAACCTACAGTTGGGCAAAATCATCTAACACAAAGCCATTTATTTATTCATTCATTCATTCATTTATTTATGTTTATTTATTTATTTTGAGAGAGAGAGAGAGAGAGAGAGAGAGAGAGAGAGAGAGAGAGAGAGAAGGGGCAGAGAGAAGGAGAGACAGAATCCCAAGCAGACATCAGCACACAGCCCCATGCAGGGCTTGAACTCATGAACCTGTGAGATCACAACCTCAGCTGAGATCAAGAGTGGATGTTTCACCTACTGTGCCACCCAGGCACCCCCACAAAGCCTATTTTATAATGAAGTGCTGAATATCTCAAGTAACTTCTTGAATATTATGATGAAGGTAAAAAACAGAATGGTTGTAAAGGTGCGGGATGGTGGTCAGCGCACAGGTTATCTACCCTGTGATCACGTGGCTGACGATAAGCTGCAGCTGCCACTGCCTAGCATCGTGAGAGTTTTGTACCATGTATCTCCAGCCTGGGAAAAGAGCAAAATTCAAATGTGAAGTATGGTTTCTATTGAATGTATATCACTTTGACAACATCCCAAAGTCAAAAAATCTTAAGTAGAACCATCCTAAGTCAAGGACCATCTGTACATGTAGGTTGTATTTAGCTACCTTTACAACCTCCAATATCAAGAATTCATTTTCAAATATGCCATACATCTACTTTTAATCCATAATACAGCTATAAAAGGGCGTTTGAAGAATTCATGGCTTTATGCCTTAAATTTAAAACTTCCTTGGTTATGTTTTATGAATGATAAATAATTTTAAAAATGGATCATGTAAAAACAGTACCTACTATTCAAATATAAGGCTTCAATGTTTTCTAATCCTGCTGGCTTTCGGAACCACGACAATCCACTCACTTTGCCTCTCACTTTAGCTGCTTATAGAAAAGTCACAACTCAACATTCAGAACTAGAAGAGAATATTCAAGGCAAGCAAAAGGAGAGAATACTGGGACCAATTACTTGCCCACCTTGGCAAGGATTTGATAGAGACATTACCCATTTTATGAATGTCTCTGCCTTGAGACAGATTTGATTATTTGCTGGGTTCTTATAAAAGTGAAATTGAGACATAAAGGGTACAGAACAGAAAGAGGTGTCTTTTTTAGGATTCTCCATTTAGAAAACTTTACATTTTTCTTAAGGTGGCAATTTTTCAAAAATTGCAATTTCAAGGATGTATATACCCAGCATCAACTTAGTCTTTGACTTTGTGGAATACATTGAGAATAGTCAGTTCAGAGGCACCTTGAGTCTTTAAACTCCTTTAACAAAGGCACCATCATCATCAGCTATTGCCAGGACATTGGTCACAAATTTCTTTTTGACCCAGTTCTATTTAAGCAGGTAATTCCCATGACTCCACTATATGCAACTACCCTTTTGTTTGGAGGTTATGTGAATGAAGGTATAATCCATATGTTTTCCATATCTAAAAGTTTCTTATTTTTGAGATTCCAGTTGTACACTGGAGTACATAGGAGCAAAAGTAATAGGAGCAAAAACTCATAACCATCCTTTTTTTCATATAAATAGGCATGTTTTGAAATTGTAAAGGAAATCAAATTTTGGTAAATTAAATCATGTTGGAAAAGGCTCGAGGATGACTTGGTATTTAGAAGAAATTCATTGAGAAACCAGGTCATAGAGAATCCTTTCAAAATGCAAGTAATCACTCCAAGGGAATTACACATGTAGAAAGATGCTACAACTGAAGATGTTTAATATGTACATATAAAGCCAGTTAATTCATCAAACTGATGCAATCACATTACATGAATACAAACTAAGACCACCACCTTGTTGTGTAACTAAGTCTCTTACTTTGCTTTTAAATAATGCTCCTGGTTGCTTTTTTCAACGGTCCACACAGTCAATGCACTTGGACTTGATAAGCACAGCTGGCGCCAGTTCATAGGGTTAAAAGTCATGCAGCTTACATCCACACCAGGTTGTGACTTCTTGCATAAAATGACACTTGATTCCCATTTCCTTAGAGAGAAATTGTGTTTGGTAAAAAAAAAATAATTCATTTAACTTGACATCTTGAGACCATTTATCTAATTACATATATTGAGTCTCAATATATGATATAATTTATTTAATGATATAATTTATTTAATCCATGATATTAATATCAAATTTATTAATAATTATGCTATACCCTTCTAAGAAAGCAAAATAACTGTGTGTTTTAACAATATTACCCTGTCATGTGCTATCAAGGTTATTTTATCTTCCTTATTAAATTTGAATTTGGGGCACCTGGGTGGCTCAGTCGGTTAAGCATCCGACTTCGGCTCAGGTCATGATCTCGCGGTCCGTGAGTTCGAGCCCCGCATCAGGCTCTGTGCTGACAGCTCAGAGCCTGGAGCCTGTTTCTGATTCTGTGTCTCCCTGTCTCTCTGACCCTCCCCCGTTCATGCCGTCTCTCCCTGTCTCAAAAATAAATAAACGTTAAAAAAAAAAATTTAAAAAAAAATTTGAATTTAAATCATCCAAATCTAGAAAATGGAATATATCATCACACTTGCTGAAAAACAAGTATCTAAATCTCAACATACTATATACGAATACTCCAGATTGACCTATGTTCACTATACACATTGATACCAATTGATTATTTACTGACTTTTAAAAATCAGTACTTTAAAATATTTCATTCATTTACCCATTTGAGAGACTATCCTGAATCCCTACCATGGGCAAGGTCTTTTATTAGATGAAATGGGAGGAAAAATAAATGTGAGCTATCTCCTCCTCCAAGGAGCTAGCACTCCATTCAGGCTTCTGACTGGGAAATGGAATTAATATTTACTGAGCTCACCTTGCCTTTTGGCACCCTTCTGCTCTCACTTCCTTCCACCTCCATCACAAGTGTTCTGTCCCTCATGTCAGCCATTCTCTTACTGGTATCACTGGTTCCCTGAATCTTTTGACTTTCTGCCTCAGATGCCTGGACCAACCATCAACCCTGGATGGATAGAACTGAAAGCCCAGGATGCTGGAGACATTGGAACAAAGATCAGAGGACTATGTGTGTCTGTGACATTATAAGTTCATGGTTAATGCCCCCACCCTTGGACCCTCAATAACCCTTGCATCCTGCTGTGTTTCTCTGGTCCATTCTCTCTCCCATGCTCTCAATAAGGGGAGAATATTTTTAATATTCTCCACTCTCCTGAAGTCTCCAACCTCTCCACCTCCTTCTTCCTTTCAGTGAAGAGATCCCATTAAGAAAATAGAGGCTATCGCCTGGGAATTCTCCCCAAATTTCTGCTATCAGGATATGCATCATTCTTTCCTCCTCCTGTTACAGTGGAAGGCATGTACTTCCTCTGACCTAAGGCTATTTTCACCACCTGTGTGTGGGGTCTTTGCCTCCTTAGGAACATTAGTTTTTCCATTATTCATTCTCTTCTACATCTTCAGACTCTCCCTCTCTCCTGACTCTTTCCTGACAACACTTAAATGTTCATCTGCACCATCTTTTAAAAAGCCTTCCCTCAATCTCACCCTTACATGTCTTTCTGCCCTCCCCTGTGAGCCAAACTCCTGGAGTTGTTCTAAACTCTCTGCCTCTTCTTTCTCACTCCAGCTCTCTCTCATGTCTGGAAATCTGCTCCTTGTCACCACCAGTCCACTGACACAGCTCTCTCCAAGACCCACCAATATCCACCTTCATCCTAAATCCAACAGTTCTCAGTCCTTGTCTAACTTGACCTCTGCAGGATTTGACGCTGCTCACAATGATCTTCTGAAATGACTCTTGGGATCTCTGTCACACACCTCTTAGGGGACATCTCATGCCTCTTTCTGGGCCCTTCATCACCTGTTCTGCCTAGCTGACTCAGTGGCTGTCTGACTGTGTAGGCTTTGACGAACTTCATGTAGGCACACCCCACCTGTGCCTCACCTCATGCCTGCTCCACATACCCAGAGGCTCCCATGTGCCCCTGGAAATGACATGCGGGAGGTCTAAATAAATCAGAAAGTGTGGCTGTTAACACTCTGTGCAGGGATATCCCACTCAGTGGGATAACAAGAGTCAGTGGATAAACTCATCTCTTCCTCCCCGCTTCCTAGCCTACTACTGTCTGTCACTGACCAAGGACTTTCCATGTTCACAGTTCATTCTGCCTCTCAGACGACCATCTGTGAAACCAAGCAATCGA
The DNA here is from genome assembly GCF_028018385.1 of Neofelis nebulosa. Taxonomy (NCBI): domain Eukaryota; kingdom Metazoa; phylum Chordata; class Mammalia; order Carnivora; family Felidae; genus Neofelis; species Neofelis nebulosa. The sequence continues at coordinate 67,056,395 of NC_080794.1, forward strand.
CTGCACTTGGCACCAAGTGCAGAGTAATGCACTTGGCCGGCAAAGTAATGTGCCCTGATGCTGGCTCTCTTCCTTCCCTGCCTCCCTCCACTTTCCCACTTCCACCTGCCTCCTTCCTGGGATTGCACTCCCCACTAAACAAGTGGCTCAGGGGCTGTTACCTCAGACTCTGCTTTCTAAGGAACACTGGTTGAGGCATATTCTGGAAAGCCCCCATGCTTAGTGTCCCTCCTCCCTTCATAACTACTCCTTCTGAGCTTCCTAGGTTTCTCTTCCTCTTTCAGACCCTTTTATTGATGCTCTCTAGGTTTGGCCCGAGGTTCTTCTTTGAGTGTTCTTATCCACTTCCAGCATTTTGAATACCACTTTAACAACTCCCAAACTTCAGCTCTCTCTTGAGCTCCAGTCCTGTACATCTGTGGCAGAGGCACTGTGTCCCTCAACATCTCTTCTCCATTTCTTTCTGTGAGTAACAGAACTCCTAGTTTTTAGCCAGCCACGTGGTTACCCACACTGAGGACCAAATTTCCCAGTGTCCCTTGTAGCTCCACAAGGCTTGTGACTAAGCTGGTGAGTGGGATATAAGTGGCAGTGACGTGTGCAACGTCTAAGCTATGCATTCCAAGAAAGGTTTGTGCCTTCCTCTTTATCTTTTTCCCTTCCCACTGGCTCCCCAAAATACATGGGCGGTGCCCCACTTTACATTAGAGATGAGGGCAACACTCCAAGAGAGGGAGAGCAACAAGTTAGAGGCAGGCTGGCCCGAGACTAGGGAGCCACCATTCCAACCATGGGCTACTCATACCCAGACTAGTGAACTTGAAGGAAACTTCTGTCTTGTTTAAACCACTTTAGGATGATTTGGGTTTCTGTGACAGAAATTGAACTTAAATCCTAACTGATCTATCAGCTGCCCCAACTAGATATATCCATTTATTTATCTCAGGCACCCTCACCTCAGTTTGTCTCAGCTGGTCTTCCCCCATTGCCGCTTCCAACTTCCCTCTACCTGTGTTCTTGACATCTTTCTGACATGAACCATAATGACCATAAGTTGTCAAAGTCACAACTCTGGGTAAAACCCTCAGCTGTCCCTCTCCCTCAGCACCACGCCCAACATTCAGTCACCAAGTGCCATGGTATTGCCTCCTAAACACCTTCCAAATCTCTCCACTTCCCTCTATCCCTACTCCCACCACCCTAGTCCATGCCACAGTCACCTCTCACCTGAGCCACCAAAGCTTACTAATTCATGTTCATGCCTATTTCCCTCCAATATACTTTCCATGACATGGCTAGAAGGAGGCTTCTTACACACAGATCTGCTCGTGTCACATCCCTGCTTATAACCCTTTAACAGCCTCCCATCACCTTTAGGATAAAGGATGTGCCTATTAGCATGGCTTAGGCATAGGGTGAGTATTATCCTGGTTTAATTATTGACAACATCCCCTCTCACTCTCAAGTGTCCTGACTTGCATGATAAATTACATGGTCACTTATTTATAAGGCTGCTCATGAGCCAGCCTCAGCCTCAGACTGACCGCCTAGGCTTACCTCTCATGACCCATTTCTGGTTGCCATCATTATGATGTCTTAATTAAATCTTCAAACTTGCCATATTTTCTCTGACCTCATGGCCTTTGCACATGCCTTTCCTCTGTTTAGAATTCTCTTCCTTATCTTCTTCACAAGGTTGATTCCTACTTATCCTTTAAGTATTGCTATAGGTTGAACTGTGTCCCCCCAAATTCGTTTGTTGATGTCCTATCAGTACCTCAGAATGTGACTGTATCTGGAAACAGGGTCTTTACTAAGTTAAATGAAGTCATTTAGTGTGGCCTTATTCCAATATGACTAGTATCCCTGTAAAAAGGAAAGGGGAAATTTGGAGACTGATCTACATACAATGAGAACACCATGTGAACATGAAGACAGTTATTAACAAGCCAAGGAGAAAAGCCTAGAGCAGATTCTCCCTCATAGCTCTTGGAACAGACCAACCCTGTTTACACCTTGATGTTACACCTCTAGCCTCCAGAACTGTGAGACACTAAATTTCTGTTGTTTCAACCATTTAGTAGTACTTTGTTAATAGCAGCCTCAGCAAACTAATATATCCATTAGTAGGTGAGTGGATAAATAAACTGTGGTATATTCATTCCATGGAATAGAAAGGAATGAAATATTGACACACACAGGAGCATAAGAGAATTTCAAAATAATTATGCTGCATGAAAGCCAGGCTCCCCCAACCCCAAAAGAGTCCATAATGGATGACTCCCTGCATAAAAAATTCTAGAAAATGCAAACAAATCCAGAGTGATAGAAAACACATCAGTGACTACCTGGGGAAAGGGGCCAAGGGTTGGGACAGGGATGGTGTAAGTGTGGAAGGGCCCATAAGGAAACATGTGAAGGAGCACAAGGAAACTTTTGGGGGTGATAGATATATTTATTATCTTGATTATGGTGATGGTTTCATGGGTGTGTACACAAGTAAAAACTAATCAAATTATATTCTTATATGTGAATTTTTTAATATGCCAATCATACCTCAATAAAGCTGCTAAAAAAAAAAAAAGAAACCGAATAAACTAAATGTAGTTCTCTGAACGTAGATTATTATATTTTTGTATAAGAAATGCTGGTGTGTAAGGAGTATCTTCAATCATTCTCTGAACAGTTTGTACTTCCCCTTAAAAGAAAAACTCCCCCTGATGGGTGCCTGGCTGCCTCAGTTGGTAGAGCATGTGACTCTTGGTCACAGGGGTGTGGGCTCGAGCCTCATATTGGGTGTATAGATTCCTTAAAAATAAAATATTTTTAAAAACGGAAAACTGTCCATTGCAGGAGTTTATATGATGGATGGAAGAGTGAGTACAACTTTGAAACTGGCCACATGAAATGACCCAGCAAAGACCACAGATGTGTCTTACTCACAGGTATTTCCTATACAGCTGGCTAATGTGCTGTGCTGTTCCACTCTCTGAGCATATAACTCTTCCAATGTCTCTAAAAACATTACTTTACTAATTAAAATTAAAATACTAATTATAATTACTTCAAATTGAACTCTAATATAGAGAACATCTTAAATTCATCATTAGTGGAAAATACACACACAACTCAAAAAAAGAGTTGCTACCATTTATTTGAAGGAAAGATGAAACTGTATGCAATTGTCATTCTTTACCCAACAAAGGAACTATTATAACACATTAACAAAAAAGGAAAGATGATAATTTCACTCCCATATAGCTTTTGCCCTGCCAAATTTTATGCCTAAAAGTAGCAACTCTATTAAACCTTATAATCAAAACTTTTATTCTTTCCATTTTTCCTTGTTGCACATTTTGCATGTATATGTCCTTTAATAAAATCCAGACAAGATTAAAATGTAATCCAATGAAAGGAATGCTGTAGCACACTGACTTACCAAAGGGCCAGTTCAAATTCTGGGAGAGAGGAGTAGCTAGCCAAGTAGGTGCCACAATAACTGAATGAAAGTAAAGTGTAGTCCAGAAGAACACTGCCTAAAATATAAAATCAGTTACAAGGGTTTAATCATTGTGTTCAGATTAACTACAGTCTTATAGTTTATCTCCCTTATCTAACGATTTTCACATAATTCAAAAGCATTCAGCTCCTGGAATAACAAATCTCCTAGGTAATTTCTAAGATTATGAACAGAAAGCTAAAAGCAATGTTAAAATTCCTTTTTTTTTTTTTTTTTTTTTTTAGATATTAGAGTTGGGGTACCTGGCTGGTTCAGTTGGGAAATCATGCAACTCTCGATATTGAGTTTGAGCCCCACAGTGGGTGTAGAGATTACTTTTAAAAAAAAAAGAAAAAAATTAGGGGGGCACCTGGGTGGCTAAGTCAGTTAAGCATTCGACTTTGGTTCAGGTCATGATCTCAGAGCTCTTGAGTTCAAGCCTCTCATCAGGCTCTATGCTGACAGCTCAGAGCCTGGAGTCTGCTTTGAATTCTGTCTCCCTCTCTCTCTGCCCCTCCCCTGCTCATGCTCTGTCTCTTTGTCAGAAATAAACATTAATTTTTTTTTAAATAAAAAATTAAAGATATGAGAGTAAATTAAGACCATTAGGTCACTGTCCCTAGACTTCAATAAGAACTGAGTGTATTGAACCATGGATGTCGTAAGTATAATTTGAAATGACCCAAGAACTAGAACATGCTCCATAAATATATGCAACACTGTAATTAGAAAAGTTATTCAAACAACTTTAAATACTTTGGGGGGTTGTAATCATTCCAGGTTACTTCCATGTCTCTATGTCTTGGGCCACACCAGGCCCTTTGCTTAATATCTTCTGGTTCTAGGAACAATTATAAAAAGTTCTATCTCATCCATCCCTGTAGTTGAAGACATGAAACATGACTCTAAAAACCTTAGTAACAATGTGTTTACAATGCGTGTCATGAGGGCACTAAGACAAGGAAGTATGCTTCTGCCCTTCTGTGTATAGAGATACGGTTTCCCCCACTCTACCTGCTGTTTTTCAATGTGGTTCCATAGGTACAAGTTCTGCCTTCTCCCATGTCTTTTTCACATGCAGGTCTCTATTGCTAGTTCTCTGTACTTTTCGTGGTTGTTTCCTGCTTTTTTTGCCCTTCGCACTTTAACTGACTAGAATATAACGCTAAACTTTGTTGTTTGTTGAATTTATTTAGCCCAGTTTGATTAACAAAGAAAACTTGTATTAACTGAGCAAAAATAAAAGGTTTTCTGTGGAAAAGAGGCCTCAATAGAATAATTTCTATCCTTACTATAGACATTTCCTCTCATAAATGAAGATTATTCGTTTTATATTTTATTTATTTTAAATTTCTAAAAATGCATGATGTTTGAATAAAATGCATGATGTTTGAATATGAAAAAAAAAAGCTTTAATGTTTATTTAGTTTTGAAAGAGAGAGAGAGCTCACATGCACAATTGGGGGAGGGGCAGAGAGAGAGGAAGGGGTAGAATCCCAAGCGGGCTCCACAGTCATCAAGGAGCCCAATGTGGTACTTTATCCCACAACCCTGGGATCATGACCTGAGCTGAAGTCAAGAGACTGACAACTGAGTCACTCAGGTGCCCCTCCCCCCCCAATAAAAAGCTTTACAAGAAAATATATCCTCTGTAATCTCACTACCAAATTTGGTAAATTTCTGGTATTTTCTTCTATGCTTACTTGTCAATAAACATTTTTTTTTGCTTAAATATAACTTTGAAAAAATACATAACATTGCTTTTTATAGCTATAACAATCATGGTTTAAATATTATGTATAATAATTCATTTTAAAAACTTGGATCATACAGTGTTACTCCTACTTACATTATATAGAGCATTTTGTCATTAATAATTCTTCAAAATCAATTTTTAATGCTTATATAATACGCTTTATGGGATATTTTCACATATTTAACCATATTCATATTACTGGGGATGTAGGTGGTTTCCAATTTTTTTCTACTATGATAGTGCCTTTATCCCTGTGCATACACATCTTTGACTATTTCTGATTTCCTTAAAATTCTAGTTCTTCAACTGAGTTTAACTGGGTCAAATACGGTAATGTTTACTTCCCAGAAAGATTGTATCAATCTTACTCCCACCTTATTCCCACCTTCAGCAAGAAAGTGTGCTACCAATTTCACTGTGCTCCACCTAGCGGTTATCAGCTTAAAAAAATTGTGACCTTGATAAGGAGAAAAACCTCATCTCAGTTCAAATATCAGTTTTTAAAATGAATATTGAGATGGAATATTTTTTGATATTTTGGTCATCTGTAGTTTTGTGGTTTGGGCAATTTCTTCTTCCACTGTTCTAATGGGATGTTTGGGTCTTTTTCTTATTGTTTCATAAACTCTCTAAAAATACTTGATCATATTACTTCCAAGTATCTTCCGCAGTTTATTATTTGCCTTTTAATTTTTCATGGTGTTTTGAATGTTCTTAAATTTTAAATTTGTATGCAATAATAGGTCAATTTTTCTATTTTTAGCTATTTCCTTTGTGTGAAAATTTCTTCCCCATCCAAATCATTTCAATATTCTACCATATTTTCTCCTACTTTTCAAATGGTTTGCTGTTTATATTGAACTCTTATTTTTATCTGATGTATGTTTTGATGTTCAGTATAACATGAGTATCAAACTTGATATGTTTGCTCAAATAGTTTTGTTTAAAATTTTTAAAGATTTATTTATTGATTTATTTAAGTAATCTCTACACCCCACATGGGGCATGAACTCAAGACCCTGAGATTAAGAGTTGGATGCTCCACTGACTGAGCCAGCCAGGTACCTCTCAAATAGTTTTCTTAGCATCACTGCTGAACAATTTATATTATCTATTTTGGGGGAAGGAATGCAGAGTATCATTCATCATATACTTAGCTTTTATATATTCTAAGCTTGTACCCTCTCTTCAACTCTTCCACTGATGTGGTGATCCCTACACCAATATCACACTCTTAATCACTATAGCATCATGTTAAAAGGACCCTCTATCATGCCATCATTCTCTTTCGAATTATTCCCATCTCTACTTTTTGTTGTTCTGGAAGAACTTCAGAATCATTTCGTTTAGGTACTCCTTGCTCTCTAAAACATGATAAACTTAGGAATTATTTTCTATGAACTATATAATAACAAGACTTTCCACTCAGGAATATGTCTCTATATACTTAAATAATTTAAATCAATGATATTTTTGTAGGTTTCATTGAGGTCACTCACATTTCTTCTTGAATCAGTTCTAAGTATTTAAATCACCTTAGCTATGTGAATATTTTGAAACCAGCATCTTACTGAGCATTCTTTTATTAGTCCTAGTAGACCATTGCATTACCCATAATCTCTTCTTCTATAGCTATAATTTTTGTTTCATATTTTGTTGCATTGGCTTGAAATTCCAGGCTGATATTAAATAACTGTGGTAACAACAGCTATCCTTGATGACTTAGTCATAATTTTATTGTGAATGCCTTTAGAGTTTCATTTTTTAATATAAATGTTGGCTGCTGGTTTGAATTAACTTTTAATTGCTTCGACAGGGCTATAGTCAAAATAACAAAGCTGGGGAAATTTTGAAGATGAAGAGTAGTTACAGTCCATATAGACAGTTAACAATGTATGAATGAGCGATGTTTTATAAGTTGTTTTAATCTGTTCAGAACACAAATTTCCCCACAAATAAAATGCTATCAATTATAGTGAAATTCCCTGGCTTAACCCAAAGACTTATTTGACCAATAAGTCCAAAGAACTAAGACCAGTCCCAAGCTCTCCTGGGCTTTCTATCCATGATGTGTTAAATGAGGGAATCATTAGATGGAAACTCCAGTAAATGTGCAGCAGCCCACTGTGGGTCACATGTATCTGTGAATAAATTAATTATAGTAAATGTTGGGTAACAGTGACTGACATATATGTGTGTGTGGGATATGCATATATGTCATGTGGATATATACATAATATACATATAATTACATTTATTATCACTACAGCCTTAACAGTAGATACTACCATTATCCCCACACCTAAGGAAATTGAGGCTCAGAGACTTTAGAACTTGTATGACCTCAATTTACCTGGATTTTTAATAAATCATCATAAAAGAAAAAAAAAGTATTCTGGAAAAAGGTTTCAAACTGCATTTAGTCCTGTAATAGTCTACTAGCCCAGTGCTTATCAAGTTTAATGTACATATCAATCACCTGGAGAATCTTACTAAAATGCAGATTCTGATTCAGTAAGTCTGGGATGGGAGCAGTTTCCGTATTTATAACAGGTATCCTAGGTGATGCCAATGTTGAGGATAAACAGACCACAGACTTTTGAGTAGCAAGGCTGCAGTACACTGATTAAATTCTTTGTGATCAGCCCGATCCTACTTTTAAAATGTGCGATATAAAAACAAAAAACAAAAAAACCAAACTGACAAACCCCAAACACCCTTCATTTGTAAGAACTAGGTTTGCTCACATAAAGAAATCCTTCAGTTATGGCAGATTACGAGTCTTGCAGGTTACCTTTTAATTTGGTCCTTCTGGTCAATCCAGGAAAGTTGTATATGTAGATGACAGGTTTTAACCTCCGGTCGGAAAAAGCCACAACTTCATAAGGAACATTAGTTGCCACAACACCCACAACTCCATTCATACACTGAAGTACAGTCTTTTTCTTGGTTTCAATATTAATAAATATTACAAAATTCCCACAAGGGTAGCAAATGGTGCTGTCGTTGACAAAATGAACATTCTGCTTAGGGAATCCTTGGACCCATCTTTGGGAAAAAAATGTATCACCATCAATATAATCCGTTTCAAATACTTTTTTTAAACAAAGCAAACAAAAGGGCATCAAAATATTTGAAACACATCTATTCTATTTTTACCTCCTTTCTGCCCAAAACAATCTCTAAGATAAAAGAAGACATATGCTGGCTGTGAGACCAGTGTGGAGCCTGCTTGGGATTCTTTCCCTCCATCTCCCTCTCTCTGCCTCCCCCCATTCGCGCGCTCGCTCGCTCGCGCAGACGCTCTCTCAAAATAAGAAACTTTTTTTTTTTAAACAAGCTTTAAAAAAACAACTTTGAATAGGGCAGCCTACTTTGTGGCTGTGAGTCAAGTAGAAAACTGTTTCTTTACCAAGATGAAGTGTGTACAGCTGTATTTTAGAAGGGAAAAAAACGGATAGAATGCAGAAAATAAATGGAATTAAGTCAACATGACTGGAGAATACAGGATACTGAATCAAACAGTAACAGAGTGCAGGTAACACTCAAGAATGTAGAAGAAAAGAAATACCACCTTCTATCTGTGCAGCTGTTTGTGCTTTCCAAAGACCACTAAAAAATGCAAATAGCTCCAAAGTTAGTGGATAGAAGGAAGGGACTGACGGTCCTAATTTAGGGTAAATCCCCAAGGATGACGAGGAAAGGATGGGAGTGTGTGTAGGGTGGTGGGTATGTTTGAAAAATCAGGAGAAAACGGAATACTGAGCCAGAAAGAGGAGGCAGAAATGAAGAGTGGAAGAGAGCAATCGTGGGTAAGCGAGAAAGGGGAGGGTCGCAGAAAAACGAAGGGGTGCAAACAGCTGGAGATGTGGTCACTAAGAAGTCACACAGAGAGGGAGTCTGCAGGAGGGCGTTGGGGGGTAAAGGACAAGAGCTCAAAGTTTCCAGGAGAGAGGTCCAAAGAATGGGAGAAAGAAGAGGGTAGGGAGGGGACTGGGTCAGAAGGAAGTTTCCGAGAGACCCGGCAGTCGCTGGGCGGAGGACGCCGCACCTCACGGACAGGGAAGGGCCGACGGAGGCGTAGGCGTTCTCCTCGCGCTCCCGGCCGTGAGCCATGGGCCAGGGTTCTCTCAGCCCGGCCCCGGGGAGAAAATGCCCGAGCCCACTCGGGTCTGCAGCCGTTCGTTACTCTGAGGTCCTCTGCGGCGCAGACTGCAAAGCGTCCGCTGTTACCACCGTATCCAGGAGACTGTAACTCCTGCTCCCATTGGCTATGCCCTGTCTGCCTGCTCCCTCTCGGACCTAGCGGATTGGTGGAAGTGCTGCCGCGTCTCAGCATATGGGAGAGCGGCGAGCTAAGCGTGGGGCGGGCCCTTAAGAGTGAGTGCTGAGTGGCCCTTGCCCGGGGCAAATAATTACAATATTAATAAATATCAATAGCAGAATTAATATTGTGTGCTGACCACGCCAGACGTCGTTCCGAGCGCCATGCAGGCATTATTTCATTTACTCTTCAAATCGCCCATCAGCCCCATTTTATAGATAAGCAAAGTGTAAGTGATGCGAGAAAGAACTTGCCTAAGACTGCAAACTAGGACTTAAAACCAGGTATCGGTATCGTCTAAATTTAGAGTTCCTAGCCTTTAATTACTATATTACACTCTCAAACGGACCCTCCGCTACCTCAAGGAGGCAGACATCTCCAGGAAGTAACTTGATCGGAAGGCCACATCTTGTTCTTGTTTCTTCCCTTCCCTCTCGTACCCTTTTTCCCTTTCTTCCTTTCTATTCGTCTCCTCCTCACTGGCCTCCCCTTCTCTTCCTTAGTTCTTTCTTCCCTGTCTTGCCACCTTCTGGCCTTCATTTCGTACACAAATATTTACTGAGTATCTCCCGTGCATGGCGCTAGTCACTTGAAAAAAAAAAATGAGCAAAAGAGATAAAATTTCTTCCTTCTTGGAACTTAGAGATTGGTGGAGTCCAGGAAGATGAGGACAGACATCCACATCATTACACAGATACAGAATTATAGGTTGAATTAAGAAGAAAAGGAGCATGATACTGTGATCGCCTATGTTGAGGTCCTCACCTAGTTGAATGGGCAGAGATGATTTCAGTGCGCATGCGCCATTTTCACTGCGAGCTGAAGGATGAAGACCCATTGCTGGGGGCTGGGTGCTAGGGGCTGGGGTGGAGGTTGGGGGGCAGGAGTAGGATGGGCAGAGGAGAGTTTTGTAAACTGTTAGGACAGGACAGCAGATTGGATGAACAGGGAAGAGTAATGTGCCTGGAGCAGAGGGAGATGAGAAGAAAATACTGAAGATGAAGCTGGAGAAGGAACCAAGGGCCAGGTAAAAGCCAAGTTGAGAATTCTGCTCTTTCTCCTAAAAGCCAATGCAAACACATTAAATAACTTTAAGCAGGAGAATGACATGATCAAATTTATGTTTATAAAAGATTCTGACTGCAGGAAGATTATCACTTGACTAGGAGAATAGGGAAAATAGAAATAGAAGACATGTTAGGAGACTAAGCATCCCAGCAAGGGATGCAAAACAGGATTTTCGTGCTCACCACTATTGGCATTGGAGGGTTGGTGGGGAGTTGCATGCAGGATGTTTAGCAGCACCTCTGCCAGTAGCACGTCCATAGTTGGGACAATCAAAAATGTCTAAGGGCACCTGGGTGGCTCAGTTGGTTAGCATCTGACTGTTGATTTCGACTCAGGTCATGATCTCACAGTTTGTGAGTTCGGGCCCCACATTGGGCTGTGTGCTGACATTGTGGAGCCTGCTTGGGATTCTCTCTCTCTCTCTCTCTCTCTCTCTCTCTCTCTGCCCCTCCCCCTCTTGTGCACATTCTTGCTCGCTCTCTCTCTAAATAAATAAACTTAAAAAGATGTTTATGGACACTGTCAAATGTCTATAGTGGGGGGGGGGGAGTAAAATCACCCCTAGTTAAAGACCACTGATCAGTCTAAAAATTTGAAGGTAAAAATCTATAGGATTTGGTGTTGGATTGATAAAGAGTGGTAAAAGAAAAGGAAGAATCAAGGATGATCTTGGATTTCTGATTATCATAGTCAAAGAGAGTGGTACCCTTCACTGAGATGGGGTGAAGAAGAATCAGAGACGTGTGTTTCTGCTCTAAAGATTGTTTTTTTTTTTTTTTGTGGAAATGGAAGGCAACACACATGCAGTGCTTAGTGTTAAAGAACCTCACAGAACTGGGTGACAAAATCCCACATTTCTCAGTCACAGGGGGAAGTGGCATAAAGAAAAGTCAAGCTTTCCCCTCTGGTAATTCCTAAACCCTGGACAGTTTCTGCTGCCACTTCCTCACTAGTTGGCTTGTATTTGTGTTTTGACTAAACCCTCCCACCAAACATACCTTTAACCACAACCTGAGCATTTTATTTATTTTTTTAAGTTTATTTATTTTGAGAGACAGGGAAAGTGATCGGAGGAGGGGCAGAGAGAGGGGGGGGGGGGGGAGGGAATCCCAAGCAGGCTCCGCACACAGTCAGTGAAGAGTCGGATGCAGGGCTTAAACTCACTAACTGTGAGATCATGACCTGAGCCAAAATCCAGAGTCAGATTCTTAACCGACTGAGCCACCCAGGCGCCCCTAACCACAACCTGAGCATTTTAAAGCCAACACCAGAGAAGAATGTGATGAGGCAAATCCTGCCACTGGGTAAATAAATGGTAGGTAGAAGATATAAGGGAGGCAGGAAGTATGTACTCTGGAAAAGAGATACTGACCAGGCTGGCATCAGCCATGACCCTGGAAACCCTGAACTTGCCCAGTGCTAGAGCAAAAGAGAAACGAAATGGAATCAAATTGGAAAACCCCATTTTATAGCTATCTTACTGCATGAAACCCTGACTGCAGTTTAGATTAAAAAAAAAAAAAATGTCTCCAGCTGGGTTTCTGTGATATCTGTTGTTGATATTCGTGAAGAGACGCCCTAACCTTTACATCATATCAGTTACAGGAAGATTAGTGGCCTTTCTTAGTCTGCAGCGGGAAATATAGATCATCCCCAGGAAATGGACTGGTAGGGGTGAATCAGGAAAATCTGTTCCAGTGCTCACTCTGAAAGATTTACAAACAGTAGAAACAAAATCTTTCTCTAGAAACAAGTTCTTTCTCTAATCAGTGACCCCGAGGAGCAGCCCTGAGCGTCCTAAGGTGACAACTAGTATGTTCCACCATTTGGGGGAAGCATCCAACCCACCTAAGCACAACCCACACCTCTCAACTCCTTTTCTCCTTGCAAATCTCCTCTCTATCACCCTTAGACTAGTCCTGGACAGAATAAGCCTCATCCTCAGCATTAGGCTTTATACCTTTGTAGAACTCAGCTCAATGCCCCCAAAAAGCAGTGGTCAATTCAAGTTCATTGAACCATAAAACCAAAACTTGTCCACAACCAGCCACAGAACAACAACAACAAATACTTGTTTCCCACTAAGAGATTGTTTCATTCCTGGCTTCTCTTGGGTCCCAGTCAAACTCCATGATATCTGAAAGATGAATTTTCACTAAAGTTTTCACCCACTAACTCGGTTTTCTAGGATCATTTAAACATGGGAAAAAATTATACAGCATACTGGAACGCATTTCATTAAGTAGATGAATAAATGTGCTTTTTGTGAAAGGTAGCAATGTTTACATGAAAAGTCAAAAAAGCAAGAAATTAACATTGTTTCTCTGGGTAAAAAGAAATGTAAGTAATGAATGTTTTTAAGGTAAAGGAATAACAATTTGCAAGAGAAAGTAGCTTCTTATTCTCTGGTAATTGGCCCATTTTATAATAGTGATGATAACAAACCACAATTTCTTGAGCTCCTGTTTTTTGTAGAGAACTTCATAAAATCTGGACCCTCCCAACAACCATGGTACAGGGCAAACTGGGGCTCAGAGAGTTGAAGCATGTAACTCAAGTTTGGACGCATGGCTCTGCGCAGATTTCCTCTCCACTCGGCAATGAGAACAGCTCACTCTTTTTATGCCACTGCTCTGCGTCTGCTACACATTTATGAAACATGTATTATTTTATCCCTATTGCAGAGACATGGAAATTGAGTCTCAGGAAAGTCAAGAAGTTTGTACAGAGTATCACAATCTTAAATGGATTTGAACCCAGGTGGATTTAATTATGTGAAAGAACCCTTCTTTCCAGACATGTGAAGACTTGAAATTTTAAACCAAATTGGGCATTTAACTTGAATTGAGCATTTTCCCAGAAGAAGAAGAAAAATAGGGAATCCTTCATAATTCTCAGAAGTTTTAGAATAAAGAATATGGGACCAGGTTACATTTTTATGGTTATTCTGAGCCAATTAGTAAAAATGTTATTATTTTGTGCATTTAACCTAACATATTCAGGTTTATTTTCACATTTCAAATATTTTTGTAGTGTGTGTAAAACATAGCTGTATGATTACATTTCATGTCCCAAGTTGCTTACCTTGATCTTGATGCTGAAATAACTACATTTGGTTGAAACATGTAAAGGATTTGTAATCAACATCCAAGTAAATAATACACTGTTATTAAATAGTGTAAATAATACACTGTATTAAGTAGTAAATAATACAGTGTTAGACAATGCTCTAAAGAAGGTGACTAAGAAAGTTAGTTTAAGGGGGAGAGGGGAGATTGTTACATCAGGCCCACCCTGAATTCCAAGGCAAGAATATATGCAAGACATCTGTAAGCCATTTATCCAAGTATTTTTAAATGATTTATTAAAACTTAAAAGTTGGAATGCCCAGGTGGCTCAGTTGGTTAAGCGTCCAACTCTTGATTTTGGCTCAGGTCATGATCTTGTAGTTTGTGAGTTCAAGCCCCTCATTGGTGCAGAGCCTGCTTGGGATTCCCTCTTCCCACCTCCTCTGCCCCTCCCCCAGCGCACGCGCACTCTCTCTCTCTCTCTCTCTCTCAAAATAAATAAACTTTAAAAAATGAAATAAAATTTAAAAGTCAAAATACAAATTACAGGAATGAAAATTAAAAATTCAAATCAGGGGGCACTGGGTGGCTCAGTCAGTTGAGCATCTGACTTCAGCTCAGTTTCATGAGTTGAGCCCCACATGGGGCTAACAGCACAGCCTGCTTAAGCTCCTCTGTCTCCCTCTCTCTCTGCCCCTCCCAACTCACACACGTGTGCTCTTTCTCGCGTGCTCTCTCTCAGGAATAAATAAACATTAAAAAAATTCAAATCAGAATTTTAAAATGAAGGCAAAATTGTTATTTCATTTTTTATCATAATTAAATCTTAAAATATTTTATATAAAACATTGTAATTCTAGTGTTCAGTATCCATCTAGTCAAAGTGAAGAATTGGTGTCAGACTCCAACATGTTTCATCTAGTCCCACGTACATAAATAAACGTAGGCATAATAAGGTTTGTATTATATTGTAACGCATTCCAGTCTCATGTGTTACTAATGCCAATACCACACTAATTCATGAGAACCCCTGGGTGCACAAATTGGAACCCAAAGAGAATTAAGAAAATAGTCACTTGATTCTACTGAGAAAGGGTCCTTAATTATGAGAGCAGCCTAATGCATTCATACTCTCAGCAGCAGAGGACTAGACACATTTATTATCTGTCTTTTCTCATATCCAAGCATTTCTGCCACTCAGATCTTCCCTACACTCCCTAAATAGTTTCTCCCTCTGATGTCAGTCAGTAGTGATACCTCACAGTGAAACCTCACAGTGGTCAAAAACAGTTAAGTAGTCTGGTTTCGAGGACCTGGGGCAACAATGGAGAAACCCGGGGCGAGAAGAGGGCTAGTCACTGTGGTAGATCTTTAGGGTTGCATGGTTCTGCGAGAATGTGGAGTGCTGTATCCTGCACGTTGGTGGCATGGGCTCTCTAAAGCGTGGGGTCCCTGGCAGGGGCACTCCTTGCTGCATCTGTGGATGGTACAATGTTACAGATGTTTAACAAACTATGTAGTGAAAGATAAAATAGCGTAGGAGGAAAGCTTTGTGGGAGATGGTGAAAGGGGGAAGCAGTGCAATTTATTAGATGACAAAAACAGTACAGTTTAACAAAAAGTCGGGAAGTTAGTTACTCCTGCAGAAGGTATCTGGTTGTGGAGGGCATTGAGATGGGCTGGGCAAGACTTCTGGGCTCACCTGGGGCCTTGGATCCCTGGCAATTTTGCAGAACACTGAAATGAATGTTAATTAAAAATGAAATTTTATATTACTCTCTTGTGAAAGTATAAACAAGAAAATATATCTATGACTCTATATATCCATATATCTATGGACTCTAACATGGACTTCATTTAAATAGAAATCCAGGGGCCATTAGTAGATAAAAATGGATCAATTCGCCTTGTGCCATAAATATCACTTAAAATAGCATTTTCAAGGAGTATTAAGTACAAAGTTTTTGAAGAGCAAAGGTTTACCATCATTACATATTCAAAATTTGAGTTTGGATGTCCTCCTAAAAAGCTTCAAGGTTCATCCACACTAAATTATCCATTGTACCTTCTCATAAAAGTAAAAGCTTAAAAGCAGTAAAATCCATCAGTACATTCCATTTTATATCCTTTCATCTTATTTCCCTTCCATTTCCTTTGCCCATAGGGTCTTTCATACTCATAATCCCTTAAAGTAGAAGCAAAGAAACAGTGCTTTCAAAAAAAATACATGTTCTGTGGCCATATGTTTTTACTGGTAGAAATCTGGCATGACAAGTTTAGACTTGGACGCTTCATTGTATTCTATGACAAAAACTTGAGTCCAGAATGAGAAAGTGAAGATGAAGTGGTGGAAATACATATTTGAATTCAGATTATACTCTCAGAGGCTATGTGATTTAGAGAAAAGAGCCCCCAGCCTAAAAGTTTATGTTCTTATTCTGTCTGGCTTCTTACTAGGTATGTGATACTGGAAAAGCCAAAACATTCTGAAATTTAACTGCATCATCTGTAAAGCGAATCTGATATTTTCCCCTGCCTACCTCCGCAGGATTATTTATGAGGATCAAATGAAATGATATACATAAAAATGACTTTAAATGAAATGTACAATATAGGCATATGGTCCTGTTACATAGTTACATAGTTGCAAGTCAGTTGCAAGTCCCTCAGCTACTGAGCCTGGGAAGGAAGGTGATTTATAGCACACTGAAAGCAGGCAGTGCATAGATTACTACGGTGGGTTAAGGCTAAGATAGAAGATTATCAAATTCCCTTGAATTGTTCATTAGCATTGGTAACACGTTTGTGTTCTAGAGCAGTTATGGGTTGTAACACCTTAGTGATTTGTATGATTTGTTTACTAAGTTGTGACCAACAGCTTTTTGTTACTGAAAGAACATAAACAAAATCTCACAAAGCATCCCACAGGGTAGGGTAAATAAAGTCTCAGGTGTGTGTGTGTGTGTGTGTGTGTGTGTGTGTGTGTATGTGTGTGTTTGATCACTTTAAAAATGTGATTTTAAAATGACTTAAAAAAAGTCAGTAAGTACATTAGAGGTAACTGTGAGCAAGACATACTGAATTTCATCAAATTTCAGATAAAATTATTAAGGGGTAAAATCTACCAAAAAATTACAAAAGAATCCTTTCTCATCACTCAGAATTTTTATTTTATATTTACTGAAAGTGCTCTTTAAAATTTAGATTTTTATCATAAAAGAACTGAAACTTACCTAGAAATAGATTTTTATCCTGGAGCGCCTGGGTGGCTCAGTGAGTTAATCATCCAGCTCTTCAGCTCAGGTCATGATCTCGAGGTTCCTGAGATCAAGCCCTGAGTTGGGCTTTGCACTGACAGCACAGAGTCTGCTTGGGATTCTCTCTCTCTCTGTCCCTCTTCCCTGCTCTCTCTCAAAATAAATAAACATAGAAAAAAGAAATAGGTTTTTATCCTATATTACTCTCTTGTGTAAGTATAAACAAGAAAATATAGGGGCACCTGGGTGGCTCAGTTGGCTAAGCATCTCACTTCAGCTCAGGTCACTATCTCACAGTGAGTGAGTTAGAGGCCTGAGTTGGGCCCTGTGCTGACAGCTCTGAGCCTGGAGCCTGTTTCAGATTCTGTGTCTCCCTCTCTCTCTGCCCCTCCCCCACTCATTTTCAATCTCTCTCTCTCTCTCTCTCTCTCTCTCTCTCTCTCAAAAATAAATAAACATTAAAAAAAAAAAGAAAATATAAATGATGTGATTTAAGGTTTTCCTACAACTTGTTCACTTTTATAACCCAGCTATTTTGAACAATTTCTCAAGTCAGAGTCATAGGTATTCATTTACCACTACCTCACCTGCCACTCCCCACCCCCTGCATTGTCCTCTGTGCCAATAAGAGCATTTCATTTAATAATGGAAAAAGGGTGCCCTCTTATTATCTCTG
The DNA here is from genome assembly GCF_028018385.1 of Neofelis nebulosa. Taxonomy (NCBI): domain Eukaryota; kingdom Metazoa; phylum Chordata; class Mammalia; order Carnivora; family Felidae; genus Neofelis; species Neofelis nebulosa. The sequence goes on from NC_080794.1 coordinate 67,074,043, forward strand.
GGATTTTCTTTCAAGCCATTGGCATCCACCCTGCAAAGTTCAAGCACAAGAAATAACATTCATGTCAGGATTGCACCAAGCCTATAGTGATTTTAAGATATAGCCCAATTTTCAGAAGTGTTCAAAAGTGGAGAAATGTACAGCTTAGAATTAATGAAATATGGCAGTAGTTAAGAGATCAGACTGTGATGTCAGTTCATAATTTAAAGACCCATTCCACCATTCAGAAGTATGTTGCTGTTGGAAAGCCACTTAATTTCTGTCCCTGAGTTTCCTCATCCATGAGATGGTAATATTAACAGTATTTCTTATTTAATTTTTATTTAATTCTTTATTTATTTTATTTTATTTTATTTTATTAATTTTTATTTAATTTAAATTTTAATTAAATTTAATTAATTTATTTAATTCTTATTTAATTTTTATTAATTTAATTTTATTTATTTAATTTAACTTTTATTTAAAGTTTAATTAAAACTTTTTCATGTAGAACATTTAGCAGACACCTGGCAGGCAGTATGCATTCACCAGAGGGAATTATATCCTATATGCTATTTTACATTTCCATTTAACAGTATACCTTGAACATATTTCTGCATCAGTATATATATAACTACTTCATGCTTTTGGGGAGGAAAAATTTTTCTCTATCCTTCTAGATTCTTTTGGCTGGTCTAAGAATTAGATTGACATGGGAAAGATTAATAGGAGAAAATCAAATTTAATTATGTATGTTTGGGGAATCCACACAAACATGAAAGATTCCAAAAATAGGCAAAATTAGGTATATACCTCATCTTGAGAAGAAGGTATATACCTCATACCTGAGAAGAAGGGGGGTAGGGATCTGGGGCTCTGGAGGAGACAATTTCCAGAAAACAAGATGAAAACAAGCAAATGCTTCCTAAACAAATGTTTGTGGGGCCATACAAAAAGAATGAGACACAGAGAGGAATTTTAAAAACAAACTTTGCTGTGTTTCTTCCTGTCTACCACACCTAGTTCATCTTAGGCTGTTATTTATGATAATAGCTCCCTTCTTGGAACAGGTCTTTCATGCAAATTCTTTCAGGTATTCAGGGAGAAGGTCAAAGGTTCTTCCTGAGCCTTCTGTTTCTTATAAATAATCAGCCTAACATAAGCCATATGCCAAAGAAACACATTTTGGGGTGGCAAAATTTTCTCCCCTACAGTCCCTTTTAAGAGTAGTTAGGTTGGGGGGCACCTCGGTGGCTCAGTGGGTTAAGCAGCCAACTTCCGGCCAGGTCATGATCTTGCAATTGGTGAGTTCCAGCCCCACATAGGGCTCTCTGCTCTCAACACAGGGCCCGCTTCTGAGACTGTCTCCCTCTCTCCCTGCCCTTTCCCTGTTCACGCCCTTTGTCTCTCAAGAATAAACATTAAAAAAAAAAAAAAAAAAGTCGTTAGGTTTGTGTTTTGCTCTTATTTTTTATCTGTCCTTTTAAAAATCAGTTTCTTGGGGCGCCTGGGTGGCGCAGTCGGTTAAGCGTCCGACTTCAGCCAGGTCACGATCTCGCGGTCCGTGAGTTCGAGCCCCGCGTCAGGCTCTGGGCTGATGGCTCGGAGCCTGGAGCCTGTTTCCGATTCTGTGTCTCCCTCTCTCTCTGCCCCTCCCCCGTTCATGCTCTGTCTCTCTCTGTCCCAAAAATAAATAAAAAACGTTGAAAAAAAAATTAAAAAAAAAAAAAATCAGTTTCTTTTTCATTTTTTGATCAGCCATGGTCAGTATTGTCTCTTCACTGCCTCTTACTCTAATCAGAAACCTTACACACACGATGCAGGAAAACCAAATCCCCCTCTGCCCACGACTTGCCCAGAAAAGTCTGCAGTCCTTTTAGCTCTAAAAGCTTTAGATGTTTTAGACCTTTGCCCTTGTGGCAGTTCACAGCAAACGGAAGTGCAGGGCTGGCTCTTCCACCCCAAAAGCCTCCCCTTCTGGGCCGGGTCAGCGAAGCTTTTCCGCAGGGCCTTGAACTCCTGCGCGCACAGAGGTCCTTAGTCAGGCGGGCTCCCGGGGCTGTGGACGCCTGCACGCACCTGCCGTAGGCCGCGGCCTCGGCCTCAGCCCCACAGGCCGGTAGGTGTCCCCGGAAAGTGTGGAGTTGGCCTCGCAAGCGCCCCCACACCGCTCTGTTCCACGACAAGAGTAGCTCCTCCTGGCGCACGTGGGCGCCGCCATCTTAGGTCCATCCTCTTCCCTCTTCCCTAAAATCAGTTTCTTAAAAAAATTTTTTTTTGATATATAGCATAGAGTAATAACTCAGATTACATAGAAAGGTTTTCAAATGAAGACAGTCTTCATCACATTTCTTCTCAACTCATTGTTTCCTACCTCAGTTCCATTGTCCAGAAGCCACCTTCCAGCGTAAGAAACAGAATATAACCAGGCCCTGCAAGCACCGCACCATGTCACGTGCCTTCTCTTTTTCTTTCTCTTCCTCGATCCAGCGGTATTCACTCACCTGAATTCTTTTTTTTTTTTTTTTTTTTTTTAATTTTTTTTTTTAACGTTTATTTATTTTTGAGACAGAGAGAGACAGAGCATGAACAGGGGAGGAGCAGAGAGAGAGGGAGACACAGAATCCGAAGCAGGCTCCAGGCTCTGAGCTGTCAGCACAGAGCCCGACGCGGGGCTCGAACTCACGGACCGTGAGATCATGACCTGAGCCGAAGTCAGACGCTAAACCCACCGAGCCACCCAGGCGCCCCTCACCTGAATTCTGTTTATTATTGTTGCTTGCTTCTCAATTTTACCACATATGCATGTGCCATAACTGACATGCTGTGTCATTTTGCATGTTTTTAAAGTTAATATATTAGTCATGCCACGTATATTATTTTGTGACTTGCTTTTGTGACCCAGTCTTATGTTTTCGAGATGCATTCATGTTAATAGTTGTAGCTGTAGTTTATTAGTTTTCATTGTTGGATAGTTGGCCATTACATGAACATATGAATACACCACAAATTATTTATCCATTGTACTCAGGGTACACTTTTACTATCCCTCTGTCCCTGTTCCCCCCCTCACCCCCCGTTTTTCATTTTTGTTTTTGTTTTTTTGGTTTTTTGCTATTCAAGCTCCTTTCTTTATGGACCATTTATTCCTGTATGGCTTCTTATTGTAAGGATTATAATGATTTTTTTGTTTTTTCACTTGACCTCATTCTGGGCCTTACTAATTCTTTCATTCTCATTCCACTGGTATTTTTCCATGGAATCTCTTTGTTGAAGGCTGCCATAGACTGTCACAGAATGTTAATTCTGTAAGAAGATAAGGGCCCCTAATTTTTCAAGAGATTTTAAATATAATTAATTAAAATAATAACGAGTGAAACACTTCATGTTACTTCAATATTCCTAACTTACTCTATAAAAATACCTTATTAATTTTAATTGATCGTGTTCTAAAAAGTATAATATTATTCAAATTACATTCCTGACAAGTCACAAAAGAATGTTGTATCAAGTGAGTGTATATGGTCCGTAAGTCACTTGTGAGTTATGGTGAGTGAGTGTATATGGTGGTACTTAGAAGGCAAAACACTGTTTCTTATCACTGGGACCTCCAACTCTTGACCTTTAACCAGCAGAATCAGTTTGAGTTAGCCCCCTCAGGTTAATTACTGACAATCACAACTGCAAAAATGTGAAATACTGTGCCCTTCACCTGTGGCTAACAGCAGTGGGTATCCAGATGGTCACATTATGAACACAATCACAGAGGGCCTGGAGAGGAACCACTATAATGCACAGCAGTACAGTAGTTTCCTGGGACAATATATGTTTTTTTCAATTTCTTCTTTTGAGCAATTAACCTTTTACTTTATGGTTGAATTGGATCTTTCAAATCATTACAACAAAATGTTACACTAGTCATGAAGTTTTTAGGTTGGCCAATCAGAGACTTAAATGTACAAGGTTAATTTGCATTATATCATAAATGTGCTAAAAGACCTTCTAAAAAGTTAGTTTTCTAAAAAAAGAGCTAAGCAAGACCCCTGTGTTAGTACAAAATGTGCCTTAATTTTTTCCATTTAGTATCTGTAATAATAAGCATTTATTTAACGTTTATTCTGTGCCAAGAACTCGCCTAAGTGTTTTCTATATATTTACTAATGTAATACTTCTTCAAACTCTATAAGGGAGGCAAGAAGTTGTCACCACTGCATTTTACAGATGAGGGAACTAAAACACAAAGGGATCTTGCCTACATTCACACAGTTTAATAAGGGGTTATTATAGAGTTTTATAAGAAATTCATATATTGAATTATTAATTCATAAATCCATATGTTGAAACCTCACCCCCCAGTACCTCAGAATATGACTTTATTTGGAAATAGGTCCATTACAGCTGTAATTAGTTCAATTAAGATGAGGCCATATTAGAGTAGGGTACCCTAATCCAGTATGACTAGTGTCCTTATAAAGAGGGGAAATTTGGACACAGCTATGCACACAAGGAGGAGGCCATGGGAAGGTGAAGGCAGAGATGGAACAGATGCTTCTACAAGCCAAGGATACCAAAAATTGCCAGCAAAACCATCCGGAAGCTAGAGGAGAGGCATGAAATAGATTCTCCCTTATAGTCTTCAGAAGGAACCAAGTCAGCTGACATTTTGATCTAAGACTTCTGGCCTCCAGAACTGTGAAAATAAACTTCCTTAAAAAAATTTTTTTTAAATGTTTATTTATTTTTGAGAGAGAAAGAGAGAGCAGGGGAGGGGCAGAGAGAGAGAGGGAGACACAGAACGGGAAGCGGGCTCCAGTCTCTGCGCTGTCAGCACAGAATTCACGCACTGTGAGATCATGACCTGAGCTGAAGTTGGCGGCTTAGCTGACTGAGCCACCCAGGCGGCCCTAAACTTCTGTGGTTTAAGCCACGTAGTCCGTGGTACTTTGATAACCTAACCCTTGAAAACGAATAAAGGGGTGGAGTGGGCATCAAACCCAGGCAGGAAAGGCTGCAAGATTGGTGTGCTTATCACCTCACTCTCTGCCTCTCCCATAATAGAGCTAATCAAAATAAAAGCAGACACCAAGGCCTGGAGCAAATAAATGGCACAGGAATTACCAGCTTGCAAATCTAGACAGACAAACAAAACACTGACCCCTTTCTAGAGTCTGTACCATGTGCCCTGGAGCCTCTGCTTTTCTGCCTCTTTAAGGGACTTTCAGCAGTGGCTCTAGACAGACATTTGTCATAGATCTACAAGTCTAAATTTACTCAGCTCACTTGTGGGACTCTGAGCCTGTGCCTCTACTCAGCTTCAAAATCCAAACCTTTGCGGCGCCTGGGTGGCTCAGTCGTTAAGCATCCGACTCTTGATTTCAGTTCAGGTCATGTTCTCACCTTTCTGATGGCCCCTTTGGAGGGATGGAGCCTACAAAACGCTCTGTGCTGAGCCTGCTTGGGATTCTCTCTCTCCCTTCCTCTCTCTGCTCCTCCCCAGCTTATCCCTCTCACTCTCAAAATAAATAAACTTAAAAAAAAAATCCAAACCTTTAATAGGTTTTTTAAAGCAGCACCAGCATTCTGAGGTTAGTATTATCCACATTTGTGCTGTTCCCTTTGGGTTAGAATTAAAAGGATGTGTCCTACAGGTGACAGTAAGAACAATGGCCCTCCCAGTAGCCATATTAAGCTATGCAATAGTAGTTGTATTAAGTACCGACAAGGAAAGGAAAAGGCTGCACAGAAGGCTGGGCGACCTGACACCGGCAGTGGACAGGTATCTTTGAAGAATACATCTCAGAACTGTGAGGAAGCTCGAGGCTGGGGCCCACAAGCCCTCAAGTCAGGGGAGTTTGGGGACGGAAGGGGATCTGCACCCAGACCCATATCACCTGAGAGCAGCAGGTGCGCCTCCTCGCCCAGGTGCGGGGTGTGGGAGGTCAGGTCAGGGTTAGGCGTGGACATACGTGGAGGCCGGCCTGGAGACCACCATCCTTCTGGATGGGGGGATGTCTCTGAGGGTGTCGAGCTTCTTCTGTGGCTCTGGACGTGGGCACCTCTCTTGGCCAGCGAGTACACTCGGGCACGACGAGCAGCTGCGGTGTTTTAGCGCTAGCTCTGCAAAACCGGGAAGGCCAGGCCTAGGTGGGCGCGTTGGGTGGGTCTCCGGCTGCGATTTCCCTGCAGGCTCTTGGCCGCAGGGGCGGCGCGTTCCCGCTTGCAGAGGGTGGGAAGGGGATTCTGGACGCCGCGCGCCCGCTTTCATTAAGCGCCCGGGGCCACGCGGGGCCCGGAGAGCACAGCCCCCGCCCAGCTGGCGGCCGCCCCCGGCAGGCACTTCTGAGAGGAGAAGAGAAGGGAGCTAGGACCGAGGGAGGGGCGACGTACTTCCTGAACCGCCTGCACACCCTGGGTCGCGAGCTGGGCCTGCCCTGCGCCGCGATGTCCGGAGGGTCAGCCAGGAGCCTAGCGAAGGGTGAGGCCGGCCGGCCGCGGGAGGAGGGGGGAATCTCGGCCACCCCCTGCCGCGTGTCCGGTGTGGCTGTTCCGGAGCCACCCAGGGGGTCCCCCGCACGCGGGGATCGGGCCGGGGCCGCAGCGCGCGGGACCTCTCCGCGGCCTGGCCCGGGGATGGCGGGAGGATGGGAGTCCCGGCCGCTCTCGGGGCCGTGACCACTGCCGCGTCTCCCCCGCAGGAAGCGCGCCCCCGGGGCCGGTCCCCCAGGGCCTGATCCGCGTCTACAGCATGAGGTTCTGCCCGTTCGCCCAGAGGACGCTCCTGGTCCTGAAGGCCAAGGGAATTGGGTGAGGACCCAGGCAGGGGCCGTTCCCCCAGCCGCCCGGGAACCAGCTGCTGCGGGGCGGCCGCGGGGGGGGGGGGGGGGGGGACCTCGGATTGGGCCCCAGGGCTTCCTTTCCTGCAAAATAAACTATTCTCAGACTTTTGGGGGGACAGAGCAAATTATGAACCCACTTCCCAGGATGAGAGGTAGGGGGAATGCCACAGATTACACCAGTCTAGGACTCCCCATTTAGATCAACCTAACCACTTTATGGATTAGAAAAGCTGAGGCTCTCGTAAAGCTGGTGATACGGGAGATCACTTGACAGCAGCGCTTTTGGGCCTGGTAGATCCCTGATTCTTGGTCCACTGCCCTTTTGCTTTCACCCCACTTCTACATTCATGTCTGATATCTAATACTGTTTGCTGTTATTCTGAGTATATAGTCCCTTCCCTAATAGTTGGTAATTTACCCCAGGACAGAGTCCAGGCCTTGACCGTCCTGGCAGAGTGCTGGGTTAATTGTACTGGACATATTCTTATAGGTTGGGTTGTTGGTTGAGTCAAAGTGTCTATGCCTAAAAATTTAGTCTTTTGCGAAGCCTCTTTGAAATTAGCATGGTTTTTTTGACCAATGGGTTATGCATAGAGAGTATGCGATAGTCAGTTGGCTCCTGATACCAAATATCCATTGGAATCCCCTCCCTTCCAATGATCTTTGGAATTTGTTGAGCAGACATTAGATACCTGTGGTGTGGAAGTTTAAAACATAGCCCCCATTCTTAAGAAATTTTCCATCCATGTGCTTAAGGTTTATAAACTAATTTTAGTTTTCTAGGGAGAGAATTAGGCAGACAATAATTTTACCTAAAAGAATGTAAGATGCATTCTTTTTCTGAAGGAAAAAAGTTTCTTCTTTTAATTGTTTCTTTAATGTTTATTTTTGAGAGAGACAGACAGTGTGTGAGCAGGGGAGGGGCAGAGAGAGAGGGAGACACAGAATCTGAAGCAGGCTCCAGGCTCTGAGCTGTCAGCACAGAGCCCGATGTGGGGCTTGAACTCACAAATGGTGAGATCATGACCTGAGCTGAAGTGGGATGCCTAACCAACTGAGCCACCCAGGCGCCCCAAAAATATTTTTGAATTAGCCATCACTTCACTAAAATTTGCATCTTATTTGGATGAAATTGATTCTGAACACATAGCAAAATGCTCAACATTCAATAACATCTATCCCAAACTTTGTATTTTATCCTAATCTTATTCAAATTGGATTGAAAAAAGATGTATCTTATGCTTATGTAATTGGAAAGTATAGGGGCTCCTGGGTGGCTCAGTCGGTCAAGTGTCCGACTTCAGCTCTGGTCATGATTCGCAGTCAGTGAGTTCAATTCCCGCATCAGGCTCTGTGCCTGGATCCTGTTTTGGATCCTGTGTCTCCCTCTCTCTCTCTGCCCCTCCCCACTCACACTCTGTCTGTGTCTCTCAAAAATGAATAAACATTAAAAATAAAAATAAAAGGATAGGAGCAAGCACAGCTGGATTGGGAGGCGTAAAATCCTGGTTAATGTGCCCCGCTGGAACACTAGGTTAACAACCTACCTTATGTACTGGGACAGTTTTCCAAAGGAAAACTGGACTGATCTTACCCAAATAGTGTGTGTATGGGGGTGAAGAATGGTAACAGGAAACAACAGAGGTCTTCTACATTCTGAATCAGTTTTCAGTTTCACACCCAGAAGACTTTTATTGGACAGGTGCTACATTTTCACATGGTATAACCTGACAAAGCGTGGTTTTCTCTAAAAAGTGCATCTTCCAACTCGTGGCAGGTGTGTTGACTTGTTAGCTCATAATGTCAGGTTGACAAATCCAAGTGTGTTCTAAGTGTGTTCTTTATCACAAAAAAAAACCCCATTTTGTTGTTGTTGGTATAAAACAACTTTTGTTTCATGGTATAAAAATTTCAGAAGTGTTGATAATTCCTTGGCAGGGAGCTGGCCTTGTATTTCTTTCCATGGCTTGTATCTGAGTTCCAGTAATCTGTCCGCACACAAACCTCTTGATACACAAATGCTAGGGTTCATTGTAGCCATTTCTGTTTCCATGGGGGATTACATATTTAAATCCTCAAACTAAATACTATTCTAACTTCTGAGGTGGATGGGGAAGTAGGAAACAAAAGGTGTTGGTGTGTTATTATTTTTGAGTAACTAACCTGTTCTGTTGAATGATTACTCAGATTTAACAATTATATGAAGCTTTCCTTTCTTTTATTTCCTCTACAATCTCTCAGGCAAGAAACAAGTTAGATCTAATTACAGTCTGAATATAGCTTGGATTTCATTTGTTTTCCTCCTTTTGGGTTTGCTTAGCGTAGCTTACTCACGTAACATTAAAAAAAAACAAACAACAATGCATGGACATTTAATCTGAACCTTGGTTTTGTGGGTGGATTTTTTGCATTCCTTAATATTTTTTTAAAAATGAGGACCTTTCTACTCAATTTAGCAAGAGGAATTGAATTTTATCATGTTGATTCTCTTATAGTAGGTAATGGATACAATTCAATTATGTACCTCCTATAATTTGCAATGATACCTTATACCCCAAAGTGGATTATCTTATTGACAATCTTGAAGCATTTTCCACTTATTCATTCATTCAATAAATATTTACTGAGTACCCTATCTGAAACCACTTTTATTTTCACAGCATTTAAATCTGTTTAAAATTTTACTCACTTACATGTTTATTTATTAATATGAACTAGATACACAAAATCCCCGCTTTCAAGGAGCTTACATTCTAGGGAAGGTGACATAATAAACAGGTAAGTAAGTGAGCAAAGTAATTTCAGATACATGTCATCAGGAAAACAAGATGATCATGTTAATAGAGGCTCTCAGCAGCTTCAGAGAGGGTGGTCAGGGAGGGCCTCTTGGAATGGTGTTTGACCTGAGAAGACAGGCAGAGAAGGCAGAGGAACAATAAATGTTAATGTTCTAAGGTGAGAACATGTTTGGCAAATTCAAGGAATATAAAAAAGGCCAGTGTGCCCAGATTGTAATGACCAGAGGGAAAGTTATAGGAAACAGGTGTGACAAGTAAGAATAGGCCAGATCACATGCCACAGAGGGGCTTAGAGTTTATGCTCATTGCAATGAGGAGCAATCAAGGGGTTGCAAGCAGGAGGGTGGCCTGATTCAATTTACTTGTGTGTGGAAAATGGACTGTAGGGAGGGCACAGTGGAAGCAGTGGCCAGTGGGAGACTACTATAGTGGTCCAGCTGGCAGATGATGTTTTGGACCAGATGGTAGCAGTATAGCTGAAAAGTGGATATGATTTGAGGTCTAGCCGACAGGTCTTGATGATCCATCCATTTATTTGACTGGAGGCAGAGGGAGCAAGGGAGAAGGAATCAAGACTGATTTGATTCCTAAATTTGGGGTCCAATCAGCTAAGTGGATGGTAGGGCTGGTAAGGATCTACTCAGAAGTACCAAAAAAAAAAAAAAAAAAAAAAAAAAAAAAAAAAAGAAAGAAAGAAAGAAAGAAAGAAAGAAAAAGTTCCACTCTCTTGATTGTCTTTTGTGTGTCTTTCAGGCATGAAATCATCAACATCAACCTGAAAAATAAGCCTGAGTGGTTCTTTACGAAGAATCCCTTTGGTCTGGTGCCAGTTCTGGAAAACAGTCAGGGTCAACTGATCTATGAATCTGCCATTACTTGTGAGTACCTGGATGAAGCATATCCAGGGAAGAAGCTGTTGCCCGATGACCCCTATGAGAAAGCTTGCCAAAAGATGGTCTTTGAGTTATTTTCTAAGGTGTGTGTATAAGAAATCTCAGCTCTTATTTGAACAAACTTTGTTTAAGCTAAATCGGTGTTGTCATTTATGACTCGAATGTGGGAAAGGAAAAGAAAGCAGTGCTCTTATCTGCTCTGACATGTCCTGCAAGTCCTTTCACCATCCAGTTCCTGTTTGTCTCTCCAATGTTAGCCCTCCTTACTCTTTGGACACTGTATTCCAGCCGCTGAATATTTAGCTTTCCCAGACTTGCCACCTCCTCCTTAAATCTTCCCCCTTCTCACTTTGCCTGGTTATCTCCAAGTTCTTGTTCATGTATCTGCTCAGGTTCTGCTGCCTTCCAGAACCTTGTCCGCGCTGGCTTAGTGCCCAGCTGTGTTCCCACATGTGCTAACTTCTCTGGGCCAGTGACTGCCTGCCTTCTTGCCTGTGTGTTGCACCAGGGCTGTGAGCTCCTTCAAGGTGAAGCTGTGTTCCCATCACTGTTGGCTCACTGCCTAGGTCTGTGACCAACTCTGCCTCTTCCTAGTTGTGTGACTCTGAGAAAGTTACTCATTTACTTCTGTGCCTCAGCTCATCGCTTGTAAAAGGAGTATAATAACTGCTCCTTTCTTGCAGATAAAAATCAGTTTATATAAAACACCTAGAGCAGAGTCTGACACATGGTAAATACTGTGTTAGCTCTTGTGGTTCTAGCCACAGTGTCTAGCAGCGGGCATCTACTGTGTGTTGGCAGTAGTTCTTAGCTGAGTAAATGACATTCTTGTAGAAGAACTATTTTAATCAGCATCAAGGTTGTAGATAGTTCAAACAATTGATATTAACAAAGAAATGCCCAATAGTAGACAACAGGTATAGCTATGTCAAGTTATCTCTATACCCCTGTTATTCATCAGAATATATGTCGGCATATCTTGTCTTCTTTAAATGGTTAAAGAAATACCTAGAAGGTGGAACTTACAGAGAGAATGTATTATGTAAGGAGACATTGCAAAGGGAAGCCAATGGGGAAGGAAGAGGGAGTTGTCTGGCTTAGCAGAAGGAGAGGGAAATAGCAGATACCTGCTGTCAAAAGTGATAGACAGGGAACATGGCAATTAGAAGAAAGGTGTTGGAGAATTCAAAAAAAAAAAAAAAAAAGTAACGAGATTCATTGTAGAGGCATCTGATTGGCTCAGTTGGTAGAGCATGAGACTTGACCTCAGGGTTGTGAGTTCAAGTGCCATGTTGGGTGTAGAGATTACTTAAAAAAAAAAAAAAAAAAGATTCATTGTATTGTCTCGAAAGAAAATAAGCTAAAAGCTGGAGATGTTCACCATTACTTCCCAGCTCACATTCAGGGAAAAGGTGGCCTTAGGTACGATATGCCCCCTCCCTCCTGGCCACAGCTCTCAGCAAACCAGAAATGCCCCCACCTGTACCTGCAGCCAATCATCTTCTTTCTTGAGAACTTGAAACTGAGACACAGAGATTAACAGTAAAGGTGTTGAAGCTTTAGAGATGTGTGTGTGTGTATAAATGTGTGTGTGTGTGTGTGTATATATATATATGTGTGTGTGTGTGTGTGTGTGTGTTTATATAATTGGAGGCTTAACAAACCAAAGGCATGTAAAAAATACATTTTTTAAGGAAGCAGAAATTAAGAGCATTGCAAAGGGACTTGATATCTTGATATATAGGAAACCATATGGAGCAGACATTTAAGGCAAGGCAGGGATAGATAAAGCAGGCATGCCCAGATGGAACTGCGTGCAGAAGTGCTGCCAGCAAACTTTCAGTTCCAAAGAGGGCAAGCTGTACCGATAGGGACAGGATATCAGGACATTCTCCTGGATTTTTACAAGCACCTGTTGATAAACTGAGACGAGTGGACTTCAAGCTCTTGCAGTGAGAAAACACACAAATGCCTCCAGCAGGAGCCCTACAGCATCTGGCACTACGCCTGTGAGTCTTCAGGTAGTCAGCCCCTTCGAACACCCTTCTCATGTCCTCCCCGAGGTGGAAAGCAGAAAAATTCTCTTCCCCAGCTCCCTTTGCAGCTGGGGCCAATGCCTGGGACCTAGGCTCTTCCTGTCAGAAACACACATGGTGGAGCTGGGCTCAGAAATGAGCCAGGTGGCGCTTGCTTCAGCAGCGCGTGTGTGAAAATTGGAACCATCCATCCCCTGCACCAGGATGCAAATTTGCAAAGCGTTCCATATTTTTAAAAAAGGCATGGTGGGGGGGCGCAGTCAGGTAAGCCTCCAACTTGGGCTCAGGTCATGATCTCACAGTTCAGGAGTTCGAGCCCCCCAACAGGCTCTGTGCTGAGAGCTCAGGGCCTGGAGCCTGCTTTGGATTCTGTGTCTCCGTCTCTGCCTCTATCTCTGGCTCTCTCTCAAAAATAAACATTAAAAAAAAAATTTTTTTTAAAGGTAAAAAAAGATGAGAAACGAGCAATGTGGGGAGACAGGCTTGGGGCAGGGCACTGATTCTGCTGGTGGGAGTGGCAGGGGAGGGGGTGGGAGGGTGGCGCAGAGCCCCAGGCTTTGGGGAGCAGTGGCGGTTGCAAGATTAAATTCCGGGCTTTAGTTACCTCCGAGTCCCACTTCTGGCAAAGGTACAAACCGCAGCACCTAGTGCTCAGCTCACTGGCAGCAGTGGGTGCTTCCCATGAGGTCAGCTCGGAGCATGATTTTGGAATGTTCCAGCTTAGTTCTCAGCCTTTTTTTTTTTTTTTTTCAGCCTCTCAATAATTCAATGGGCCACTCAATACTTTTTAAAAGGTATTTTTGGCTCAAACTCGCTAAAGTGGGTTTTACTATTTGCAACTTATAAAATCCTGAGCAAACAGCACCTTTCACCGCAAAATTGTTTCTAAGATTGATACCTGACCTCTGTGAACACAGGAATGGGTGCACCTTTCAAGTTTCTCAAACACCCTGAACTGGGACTCTGAGGGTTCAGTGAGGGGGCCGGTACAGTTAGCCTCACACTGACAGTAAGAAATTACTCTGTCTAGGTTCCCCCTTTGGTAACAAGCTTCATTAGAAGACAAAATAACGAAGACGGCTCTGGCCTAAAAGAAGAATTGCGTAAAGAATTCAGCAAGTTAGAGGAGGTAATCTCTTCTCCTAGCTTTTATCAGAGTAAATGATACACTGTTCCTGCCCTCTTCTTTCTTTCTATTCCCGTTTCCCAAATCACTTTGTGACAGTTAGTAATAACATCAATTAAGGAATTTTAGGTTACAACAGATTGCTATAAGCAGGTGCATTTAAGATAGAAATCAACACACCTAAAAATATTTTGTCATGGCTTGCTTTTAAAACAATTTGTTGCACTGATGTTAACAAGGGGGAGAAATGCACTGATATTTCCACATTTGTCACCTGTTTTCATTTTTCCATGCCTGTTTCTAGTCCTCATCCATATATTAAAACAAAAAAACAACAAAAAGAAAGGAAGAAAGGAAGGTTAACATAACTGTAATCAGGGTATAGATATTATTCTGTGTTTTTTCCACTTAATAATACATAATAAACATTTCCCACCACAGAGTTTGCCATGAATTGTAAAGAAACTTGGAGAAGCCTGGCTGAGTTTTTACCTCCCGTGGGGCAAAGCTGCCATTTGGGCCTTTAGATCAAGTCTTTCTCTTGGCCTTGAAACATTCCATTTCCTTGCTCAGCCTTGGGTTTTTACTAGACATAGTTCCTGTCTTGTATGGGAATGTATCCTATATTTTGTCAGTTTGAAGTTTGCTGTAGACTTTCTTCACAACTTTTATTCATTAAATGTTTCTAGTCTGTAAAAAACAAAAAGTGTTAGATTTAACTGAATGTTTTGTCTATACCTATTACATCTATTGATATGTTCATAGAATTTTTTACCTTTAATCTGATAAATATGGTGTTATTGACAGATTTTTCTGGTGTTAAACCATCCTAGCATTACTTGTTTTCAATGGATTTTTCTATATACTATAGAACTAGTGAATACTTAAAGGTGTTGTATATTAATGAGATTGGGCTATTATTTTGTTTTCATAGTGTCCTTATTTTTTATATCAAGGATATTCGAATCTGATAAAATGAGTTGGGTTACTTTCCCTGTATTTCTGATCTCAGAAACCATTTGATAGGGCTTGGCTGTTTCTGCTTTTACTAACTAGCCCAGGAGTTCAGTAGCTCAATGCATTTATTTTCAGTCTTTCTTGATTGTTTAATGCATTAATGACTAACACACTACTTCTAAACATCGTAGCTGCATCCAGTATGTTTTACTGTGAAGGACTTTCATTGTTCAGTTCTAAATTTTTTTTTTTTTTTTTTTTGCTGTTTCCATGATTTTCTCATTGCCTACCAATTATTGATCATGTACTTGTAAGTTTCCTAAACTACATCTTTTGCTGGTTTCTAATTTAATTACATTATGGTCAGAGAATGCATGCGGGATATTGTTTCTTTGAAGATTAAGACTTTTGTGTTTGGCAACCTGGTAAAGCCCAAGTTTTTAAATGCTTAAATTAAAATATGTAAGATTAACTCTACAGTGGTTTATTTCATAATGGAAATACCTGCTAACTGTGGGGTTAATGGAGTTGGAAGAAGGTATGTACTTTTTTCTCATCTAAGTTCAGAGTCCAGATTAAGAACTCATGCTTCAAAATGAGTAGTATCATTTCCATGCTTTAGGTTGCTGAGAGGGTTATTTCCTTCTGACTTAAACTGTCATACTAAATTTTATTTATGCAGAATATAATAACCAGACACTATAGTTTAAGGACAGACCCAGTTAACATCGATTCATTGTACAATTGAGTGCCTAATAACTACAAGGTACTCTGCTGGAAAGTATGGGAGGTAGAAAGTAAGACATTGTCTATACGCTTCAGATAGTTTGGTAGTAGATGGTTGATATATGCCATCAATCTATAATGCAGACTGTTATATGGGCCCTGAGGAAAATTGCAGAAGTTTTATAAACGGTAAATTGGTTTGTTTATTAGGCAGATAATATTCTCCATTTCTTTACTTTGGCAAGACCATTAATACCAAGGCATGTTCTTGAATTTCAGGAACATATGACTTGTTTTGGCTTTCAAATAATTTTGACATCAGTTTAATAGTTAATCCAGGGGCGCCTGGGTTGCTCAGTCGGTTGAGCATCCGACTTAAGCTCAGGTCATGATCTCACAGTTTGTGGAGCCCCGCATCAGGTTCTGTGCTGACCGCTTGCTCAGAGCCTGGAGCCTGCTTCCGATTCTGTGTCTCCTTCTCTCTCTGCCCCTCCCCTGCTCATGCTTTGTCTCACTGCTTCTCAAAAATAAATAAATGTAAAAAACAAAAAAACCTTAAAAAAAATAGTTAATCCAGTTATTTCCAGCATATTTTAGGTAAAATTTTAATTGAAGTATTACATGCAGAGAAGTACCCAAAGCATGAGTACAGCTTGATGAATTTTTACAAAGTAAACATAGTCATGGAATTAGCACCCATAACAAGAAACAGTATTAGTTTTGGCTGTTTTTGCTCTTTATACATATGGAATCCTATGATATGTACTCTTCGGGGTCTGGCTTCTTTCATACATTAGGTTTGTGAGATTCATCTATGTTGTGTATAGTTCATTCCTGTTCTTTGTATAGTGTTTCAACCTATGACTATAGTGGTTTGTTTATCCGTTTTACTACTGATGGACAGTGAACAGTTCTATCTTGGGGCTATTACAAATAGTGCTGCAATTAACATTCTCATATCTATCTTTTGGTGAACGGATGTTCACATTTCCAAAGAGGAGAATCACGGGGTTGGAGTGTATGAACATTCAGGCAGCTTTAGTACATACTGTGAAAACATGGTTGTGCCAGTTTGTGCTCCTGCCAGCAGTGGTTCCGCACGCTTGCTAACTGTGTCTTGTTCATTTTAGCCATTCTGATGGATGTGTGGTAGTATTACATTCTGGCCCTAATTTGCATTTCCCTGATGACTAATGCAGTTGAGTATCTTTTCCAATGGTTTTTGGCCATATCCTCTTTTATGAAGTTCAAGTCTGGCCCAAATTTCTCATGAGTTGTTTGCCTTTTTTTCTTACTGATTCCCCAGGGGTGTTGGATTTCTCTCTATATTCTGAATGCCAGTCCTCTGTTGGGTGTGTGTATTACAAACATCTTGTAGTCTGTGGCTTATTTTTCTCTACTTTCCAGTTTATTTTGTTGATTGTTTGCTTCATCCCAAACCAGGAGATTCTAAAGTTCAAACAAAAAGCCAACTTGAATATGTCGGCATAAAAGCTACTTCTCTCACTTGCTCTACTTACCTGGTCTTCACAATATCTGATGATGAATCTTACGAAAGGCACACTTAAGCAGTACTCTCATGCTGTTTAACATTCAGGTTCTGACCAATAAGAAGACAACCTTCTTTGGTGGCAATTCTCTTTCTATGATTGATTACCTCATCTGGCCCTGGTTTGAACGGCTCGAAGTTCTGGAGTTAAATGAGTAAGACATTTGAGTATTTTGTACATAATTTAGGATAATGATGACTGGCATATTATATGTTGACCTTTTTTCCTGAACAAAAATGAAACTGTTTTATACAACTGGTATGAATGGGCACAAGCAGACAGGAGGAGAGTCTTGGACTATCCAGGGCATATACTCACCCCCCTTCTCCATTCCTGGAGTGTGCGGTGCAGGGGTGGGCAGAGAGTACTGCAACATGTAACAAAATGTTTTAAAAAGAATTTACTCCTTCCCTTCTGGCTAAAAATCAGTAAGTAAGTGCATTTTTATAAGCTTTATCATGTGGGATTGTATGACCAATGCTCCTTCCCATTTTCCAGCAGGATCCCCACACTAGTTTCCAAACTCCATGTTTTGAAGTTAGGCAGCCACCTTGGCTTACTCCCAATTCTTAGAGCTATTCCGGGTTACTTTTAGTCAGTCTGGCTATAGAATAATAACTATATAACATCCATGGCTGTCTTTCATGTTCTCATTTTAACAAAGTTATCAGTCTGCCTGGATGCATTCTTGTGCTAACTGAGCAAGTCACTTGACTCTAGGATTCCTCTTCCACAAAACAAAGACCTCTAAAATATCTTCCAAATCTAATATTCTGATTATGTGCATTGTAAAGAAATATTTTAAAAGATTAGAGGAAAACAAAAGGAAACTGTAGAGTGATAATGGTACAGGAGACTTTGCAATGCCTTCCTAGTTCATCTAGCTCACACGTTCATTCTTTTCCCTTCCCACAGGTGTGTAGATCACACTCCAAAACTTAAGCTCTGGATGGCAGCCATGAGGGAAGATCCTGCAGTGTCCTCCCTCCTCATTGAGGCGAAGGCCTTTCGAGGTTTCTTAGATCTCTACTTGCAGAACAGCCCTGAGGCCTGTGATTATGGGCTCTGATGGGGGCAGGAGTCAGCCATGAAGAGATGTCTGATATTTTCCTTCACAAATACGAGTAAAACATGCTTTCATTTTACCAAATGCTCTCATGTCTCATTGGATCACCTTCTCTGATTTGACATCGTGGCTTAAGGCTCTTAAGGCCTTCCTACAGAAATGTAAGCTCACGTGCTTCTAAGGGTTTTATCATAGTTTCTGCTGAAAATCTCTAAATCATCTCTGGTGAGAACTGGACTTCAATCTAGATGTCTTCCTGCCCATAGGACATTTCCACTTGGATACTCTGTTGTTTCAACAGCTGCCTTCTCAAGTTTTCAATTCCTCATTCTTTTCTTTCCATCAACTTAATTTCACTACCTTTTTTATTCCCATTGTCACCACTTAAGACCAGACTGATAACACCTCAAAGTTAGGTGACTAAGTGTCCTCCTATTTGGTTTCCCCGTCTTCAATCTCAATGCCCTTCAAATTCTTCGTACCAACTCCCATGCTGGGCACATGGCAGGTATCCCATAAATGTAATTAAATACTGTGAAGGGGCGCCTGGGTGGCTCAGTCAGTTAAGCTTCCGACTTCAGCTCAAGTCACTATCTCAGGAGTTCAAGCCCTGCGTTGGGCTCTGTGCTGACAGCTCAGAGCCTGGAGCCTGCTTTGGATTCTGTGTCTCCCTCTCTCTCTACCCTACCCCCTTCCAAAGATAAACATTAAAAAAAATTTTTTTTTAAATAATGCGGAGACCACATCTATCAATTCCGATGTAAGTCTGGATGAGTAATTCAGAAATATTAATGCTATCTTCCATAGCCCACCGAGCTTCTATTTAATTTTTATCATCACATTACTTCCATTAGAAGAAGGTAGGTCAGGGGCACCTGAGTGCCTCTGTTGGTTAAGGGTCCAACTTGGGCTCAGGTCATGATCTCTCTGCTCTTGAATGCAAGCCCCGCTTCGGGCTCTGTGCTGACAGCTCAGAGCATGGAGCCTGCTTCAGATTCTGTGTCTCCCTCTCTCTCTCTGCCCCTCCCCTGCTCATGCTCTGTGTCTCTCTGCCTCTCAAAAATGAACAAATGTTAAAAAAATAAAAATTTAAAGAAATAAAAAAAAAAGTTAGGTCAAAGAGCATCATTTCATTCTACAGATGGTTTTACTAAGATCCCGAGGCTAAATGAGTCCTTAAGATGCTGGCAGAAAGATCGAGAACACAGCCAACACACTGTGAATATCAGTGAGCTGTCGACCCACCCCATTACAGTCTGGTTTCCGGCACATATTCTTAAACGTAAGAGCGCATAACAATCACCTAAGGCTCACCGCTGGATTTCCGATTCGGTGGGTCCAGGGTGGGCTGCAAAGTCCACATTTGAAATGAGCTCTCCCCCACCCCCACCCCCGCCCCATGGTGATGCAGGCGATCCGAGGACCGCACCCTGAGAGGCCGTGAGAACCGACTGACTTCACAAAAGGCCTCTTGCCGCAAACCCTCGGCCGCCACCCACGCCCAAGCTCCGGGTGGACTCATCTCTGCCGCCGTCCGCCTGCCCCACCCTCCAGGCCCCGGTCGGCTGCGGGCACACTTCAGTCGGATGTAGACCTGGGCGCTGAGCTGCCATTGCCAGCCACGACCTGGCTTCTACTTTTGCCAGCTACGACACGGCGAGCACTCGCGACTTCGGTATCCAGGAGCCTGTAACGCGGCCGCCCATTGGCTCAGCTCCGCACTGCTTGGCCGTAGGGCTTTCAAAGGCTTTAAAGATTGGCTGGAGTTCCAGGCGCCGCGGCCAGTCGGCGGGTAGGATCGCGTTCTAAGGGGCGGGTTCCGCCTGGGCCCCTCCTCCCTCCGCTGCCACTGCCAGCTGCTGCTGGCTCCGCTCTACTTCCGATTCTGTCCGCCGGGCGCGCGTGTGTCACTCCGGTGTGTCTTTCTCTTGTTACCTCCACCGGGTGGGTCTGTCTGGTCTGTGGTGCATTGGAAGGGAGAGAGGTTTGAGGTCAATAATGGATTTTGGATTTTTCACGAATTTCGGGTTTGCCTAACACTTTTAAAAGGAAAACCCAACGACTTATCTTCAGCAAAGTTTCATCAAAGATTTTAACATCAAGAAAAGCACAAGCTCTATAATTTAAAGAACAGGTCTTTAAAGCGAATCCCTTTAACTTAAAGAAAAAAAACCTCATTAAATTATTCTTATTTTTCTGATTTGGCTGGAGTAGGTAAAGACGACCAAAGATGAGAATTCTCAGGCTTGCATTCGGCACCACTAGGTTAGCTACATTACAGGGCATTGGCTGCAGGCAAATTTGGTCCCCGCGAAAGTCTTCACGTTGTGAGGATTTATGGGACTCCCCTGCTACGTTCAAATACTAATAAAAATAATAGCTAATGTTGAATGCTTGCTAGGTATTAAATGTCTCTTAACCAGTATCTGAATTAATCCTCCCCAAGCTACAGAATGTGT
Organism: Neofelis nebulosa; assembly: GCF_028018385.1. NCBI lineage: Eukaryota > Metazoa > Chordata > Mammalia > Carnivora > Felidae > Neofelis > Neofelis nebulosa. The sequence continues at coordinate 67,094,469 of NC_080794.1, forward strand.
TGGTACTATTGGCTCCCTCTATGGGAGGGGGAACATTGGGGCATAGAAAGTTGTGTGTTTCCCAAGGTCACCAAGCTAGTAAATGCTAAAGAGGTGATTTAAATCCAGCCTGAACTCCTACAGTCATTCAGAGCATTCTTGAGATAAGATCATACATTTGCTTCTGCCCCAGTCTCTATTCACTAGCATTTAGAGGCTGAGCCAGGAGAGGATAGTATCCACCTTTTGGACACACCACTATTATGTCTGGGATTTAACAGGAAGTGTTGATGTTCCTTTTTCAAATTTAGTGTGTTTTGTTAAATTTTACAAATATTTGACTTTGGCTAATTTCAGGATCTTGAAAATCTGCCTTTGCTCTTTCAAATGATAACATATTAAAATGTTTAATTTTTTTTTTCTTTGATCCCCCAAGCTGTAAGGAGAAATAGGAATAGGAAAGTGGAATCCAGTACTTAGAAAGAAAGTCTCCTTTGACTCAGGATTCCATAGTTGGATGATGAAGTTCTTCCTCTGGTAACTTTAGTAATCTTATTTGATGTGTCCCAGATTGGTGTGCGTGTGTGTGTGTGTGTGTGTGTGTGTGTAGTTCAGGAGGGCATTGGGATTAAAATAAAGTGGTGGAAAGTTACATACTTTCAGTTATAGGTAAGTCCTGGGGATGTAATGTACAACAAGATGACTATATGTAACACTGCTGTATGGTATATTTGAAAGTTGCTAAGAAAATAGATCCTAAAAGATCTCGTGGGGAGAATTTTTTTTTTTTAACTGTATGAGGAGATGGATGTTAACTAAACTCATTGAGGTAATCATTATACAATTTATATAAGCCATTATACTTTGTATCTTAGACTCATACAGAGCTGTATGTCAATTATGTCTCAATAAAACTGAAATAAAAAAGTCCCAAAGGCATTAGAACACAGGATTCCCTATGAGCCCAACTTGCTGGAAACAGTCCTGAGTTTAGGCCTATTTGAAAATAGAGAATTTCCCCTTACTTATCTCATTCTTTGAACTTGGCGAACAAGTTTTGAACACCCGGTAAGATAATTTTTCATGTAAATTAGGCTTCTGAAATGTCCTCCAGTTTCTGCCACTGTCAGAGATTGGTGTAACAAAAAAAAAAAAGTTTTTTAACTGAACAATGCAAACTCTGCTTTCTCTCCATTTCTCAAAACAGAGACGTGTGTAGTTAAAGAAATTATTTCTCTGGTGGCATTCTTTTCCTAGGCTTGAATAATTATCACTCATGACTGAAGTTCCCTACAGTTTCAAAACTGATCCGGTTCTGTTTCAGGTAGCTAGAAATGATTTAGAGTAGGTTTCATATAGCCCTATTACTATTTATTTCTTGCTTGAGTGAATCAGTATAATAGTGGTATAAACATGACATAATAACATAAGAAGAACGTTTGCAAAGAGGATTTCAAAGAGGTACATATTGGTTCTTAGAAAGGAAGTAGGGATAAGCTTAAAGGTCATAATTAAAATCTTTCTAGGGAAACCATAGCATTCAGTGGTAAGATTAAGAACCACACTACTGAAATGTAGCCTGCAGCCTGCAACCCATTCAACTGGCATTAAATTGGTAGCTGGTGAAGAAAGTATTTTCAGTTGAATTTTAATTCTAATGTGCTTGGCAAAGCAGAATTGCGGTACATTTCATCTTTATAGATACAAAATTGATGTGCACTATGCTATTAGACATGTGTTCTTATTCACTAATATTAGTCATTAATTTCCAAACACACTGAGCTCTTACTATACTGAGGATGTGCACGATTTCATTCAATATTCAAAACCTATCAAGTAGCTACGATTAGTGTTCTTTTTTTACAGATGATGAAGATGAAGGTCCAAGAGGTTAGATACCTTGCCCAAGAGCCAAAGCCAGGGTTTAAATATAGTGCCAAGTAAGAATCTTGACAATATATTACTTCTTTTCGGAGAAAGAAATGTTTCCATCATTCTATCTTTTCTAACTTCACCAACTACACTCCCATTTTAGAATGTGGCTTCCAACACACAGGTATACTTTTAATAAATAATATCTTCCAACTCTTAGAGTTGATTTTCCTGATGAGTGGGGATGAGGAGAAAAAAGTTGGAAATACATTCTCTTCTGGCATAGTAATAAGATGATTCAGGAACCTTTTACTTTGCTAATGGAATTCCCAATTTGTCTATTGTTAATTCAGTCATTGTCAGTATAGAGCAGGGATGGGCAAACTAAGGCCAACAGGTCAAATCCAGTCCAGTGCTGGTTTTTAATGTTTATTTGTTCTTGAGAGAGAGAGAGAGGGAGAGAGAGAGAGGGAGACCCAGGATCAGAAGTAGGTTCCAGGCTTCTGTCAGCACAGAGCCGGAGGCGGGGCTCGAACCCACAAACCATGAGATCATGACCTGAGCCAAAGTCGAAGACTTAACTGACTAAAACAGCCAGGTGCCCCTCCACTGCTGGATTTTTTACAGTCCAAGACCTAAGAATGTTTTTTACATTTTTACTTCTTTTTTTTTTTTTTCAAGTTTATTCATTTATTTTGAGGGAGAGAGAGAGCACAAGCAGGGGACGGTCAGAGAGAGAGAGAGGCAGAGGGAGAGAGAATCCCAAGCAGGCTCCGTGCTGTCTGCCCGGAGCCCAATGCAGGGTTCCATCTCATGAACCATGAGATCATGACCTGAGCCCAAACCAAGAGTGAATGCTTAACCAACTGAGTGACCCAGGCACCCTGGTTTTTACATTTGTAAATGGTTGAAAAAAAATCAAGAGAATAATCATAATTTGTGCCACATGAAAACTATATGAAATTCACCAAAAGTGAGCCCTAATGAAAACTGTGGGCTTTGGGCAATGATGTGTCAATGCAGGGTCATCGATTATAAAACTGTACCTCTGATGGGGGATGTTGATGGTGGAGGAGTCTGTGTATGTGTAGGGGTAGTGAGTATATGGGAAATCGTATCTTCTCAATTTTGTTGTGAATCGAAAACTACTCTAAAAATAAAATCATTAAAGTATATATAAAATTTAAATTCAGCATTCACAAACAATGTTTTATTGAAACACAGCCACACCCATTCATTTGTATATTATTTCTGGCTGTTTTCACCCTAAAATGTAGAGAGTAGTTGAGACAAGCTGGCTAGAAGAGCCTAAAGTATTTATTATCTCAACTTTTATAGAAAAGTTTGCCCAACTCTGGGATAGAATAAGATTCTGGTTGGATTGCTGCCCCAGGAGTTGAACTTCCAGGCTTCAGAATCCTCCCTCCACCTCTTATTAGTTGTGAGGCTTTTGACAAGTGACTTCACCTTGCTAGCATCAGCTTGGTCGTCTTTTAAACTAAAATTATAGAATTCTTATAGGACTATTTTAAGGATTAAATGATTGAATACACATAAAGCACCAAATATGTGTTAGTAATAATTTCACATTCCTCTTATGCCCGCCCCCCCCCCTTTAAAATCTGGATATATTTTCTTCCAACTCTTTGAATCTGCTTTTCTTATGTGAGGATACATTGGTCTGCCGAGGAGTCACTTCCTTGTCTACCAAGAAGCTCTCACATGATATGGCTATATTCATTGCTTTCATCTTACCATCCAATTTGTTCTTTCCCCAACCGCCCTTTAAAAAAATATTTTAGTAATCTCTACACCCAGGGTCGGGCTCAAACTCACAACCCCCAGATCAAGAGTCGCACACTCTACCAACTGAACCAGCCAGGTGCTCCACTAATTTGTTGTTCTTGGTCAAAATTAGCTCCAGAATAGTAGTTATCCTATTACTTTATCCGTCTTCCAAAATGCAAAATTGTTAGCATGGCAAGTCAGTTTACCTTTTGCAATACCAGATGTCCTACTGACATATAATATTTTCTTTTCAGAGAACACTTATTCAAACATTTTTGCAACTCTCCAATTCTTATAAAGCGACAACTACTCAAAACCACATGAATTCACTCTGAATGACTTAGCAAAAAATGTAACCGAGTCACTATCCTGAAGATTTTTAAAGATTCTTATTCAGTAGAAAAAAAAAAAACAAACCTATTAACCAATGATTTCTGGATAGATTGGAATTCCAAAGGCCAAAAGATACCCATTCATAAGTTACATAATTAGGTTCTGTCATTTTAATAAAGATATTTAAATTTAGTGGACATCTGAGCAGCTGTTAAGTGTTATATCTCACACATAATTAATACTTATAAGAATGGACTTAACATTCCTACCCTCTTAACCAACTTTAGAGGCCAAGACAATAAAGTCAGGCTTTGAACTTTTAAAGTTCTTCAACCCCACTCACTGGTCACGTTGGGCAAGTAATTTCATTTTTCCGAGGCTCTTTTCTGTTTTGCAAGATAGGAATAATACTAGCTGCCTAACTGAGTAGTCATGGGAATCAAACAAGGTAGTCAATGGAAATCAGTTGGTGTGAGTGAGACAGATCATGCTTTTCTTTCCTTCTTTACCTGTCAATCTTATACAATCCATTGACAAGCAATTCCCATTTCAACCAAGTCCTGTAAAATTAAAGGAATTATTTTACCACCTGCTAAATTTCATGATCTCAGCCTATCAGGGTCAGAACAAAGACCAGCTACCTCCATTATGTCAGGTAGACGGAAGAGCTATCCAAGTGGTCCCTGTATTGCTGGGTTGTTGGCCATGTTTTCCTTGGCAATTCGAGTTTTCTCTGAAATGAGTGCTGGGAGTGGTAAGAATTTACAAATTTGTCTTTGCCTCTAGGTAAAGAATGTTCCTATTCCTTACTAGTTTTCTGTAGCTGGGATAAAATGTCACAAATAGGGCCAGAATAAAGGTGAAGCAAGTGAGGGGCCTCGATCCGCTAAAAATTTAAGGAGGCACTCACTCTCTGGGTCACGCAAGATTTCAACACTAACAAGTTTTCATCCTTATCTGCTATATCCGGAGGAAGTCTGGCTTCACTTAAAACAAACAAATCTTATTCATTATAGGGAGGTTGTGTCCAATTGTCTTAGAGATGCAGGAGGGAGGGTTTAGGATGGGAAAGAAAACGTATCATTACCCTGGTCAAGTTTTACTAAACTCCCTTGAAATACAAGCTGGAGTTTAAATGCCCAATCTTCAGGGACTTTGGATCTGGAGGAGAGACCCACCCTGAATGCTCTCCCACGTGTTCAAGGCAAGGGGTTCTTTTCAGGGTTCTCTTGCTCACTCTGACTTTTGGGCTTCCAGATCTGGGCAGATGTCTCTCTTGGTTAAGTTGTCCTAGCTCCCGTCCCAGATCACTTCCCTTCTGTCCCCTCGCCGCCTCCCCTTCAACCCCGACCTCAGTCACTCAAAAATTGAATTTGGGGCTAGGAGGGGCAGGCTGGAGCGAAGCTGTCCCTAGAGCCTAAGGCCACGGCGAGGGTAACACGCCGCGCAGACGCCGGGAGACCATGGAGGATGCGACCAGGACCTTTGGGAAAGGTGAGCCCCCTCGACAGCTGTCTCCGGACTGGGGCTCCGCGTGGCTGGGGATGTTGGCTCTGGGAGATGGGGCTGTCGGGCCACGGCCCCCAGACCAGCGCGGCGGGGAGGGACTTGAGGGGTTTCTCTGCACAAAAGCCGAATGAAATGTGTCCTCTCTGGGACTCGGGAGGCGGGGTGCGAGCAGTTCTCTTGGGATCCCCGGGAGGTGAGTGAGCCCACCTCCCCGTGGGTTCACCGGTCCCTCGATCCCTCCCACCCCCCGCAGGAAGCTGCCCCCCGGGGCCCGTCCCAGAGGGCCTGATCCGCGTCTACAGTATGAGGTTCTGCCCCTTTGCGCACAGGACGCGCCTTGTCCTCCGGGCCAAAGGCATCAGGTGAGAAGCTGAAAGCCAGAGCCCCAGAGGCGAGCGGGGTGCTCAAAATCTGGGGCGCCCTGCCCGGGTTTCAGAGGCGCTCCTTGTGTCCCTTTCTTCTGAGGCAGAGTCGGTAAGTGGTTAGCAGAGAGCGGGTTTTTTAGCAGGCGGTCCTGAACTGCACGGCTCGTTCGTAGCGGTGTCTGTGCCGGAAACTTTCAGGACACCTCGCGGTAAGCTGAACCTTGCCTCTGGCGATCCGGTTCCCTCCCGTAATGTTTGTGAAGGAAGGGCACTGCGGCTGCTATGAGTCCTTCTCTGACTGCTCCAGCGAATGGGCCCCCACCCAGGCAACCAGGCAACTTCAGTTCACTTTCTTCATTGCGCTTACCGCATCCAGCATTTTATCCGTTCGTTCCTCTCCCCTCCACCCTCCTCGGCCCCACTGCCACCACCACCACCCCCCACCCCGCCCCCGGTGGCCAAATGTAATTTCTGAGGGTAGGGCTTTTGTCTGTTTTACTCCTGAGCTAGAAGAGAGCCTGGTGCATGGTAGGTGTTGAAAAATATTTTTTGAATGAATGAACAAATAGTTCCAAACAATGAAGTAGGTAGAAAGAACTGCAGTCAAGAGGTGTCTTAAAGGTTCTAACATACCTGAGAAATAGGTACATTTTCTTCCAGAAGGAATTTTGCAAAACTAGCACCTGCAGAGGAGGTCTGGGTATGGAAGGTAGAGCAACTTTGCTAGAATACGGACTGAGGAGTGCAGCTGGCCAGAGCCAAAGTGTTGAGGTTGTGTTATTCCAGGCTTTTGACTCTTGGAGAGTCATTAAGGGATTAAGGGAGTCATTAAGGTATGACTTCAGAGTTTCAGACTGATGTCAGAGAAATACCAAGAAATAATAATGGAGAGACATTTTATTATGCAATTCTGTTCTGTTGAGTGTATATGGCATACACTTCCAGATTCTTCCTTACGGCTTGAGTCTAGTTGGCCCTAAGGTTACCTATTTAAAATAACAACAGCTCCAGGTTTTACCCTTAAGTGACAAATTGATAGTTTAGGAAGCAATGTAAGTATTTCTTTAGGGCAGAGTTTTTCAACTTTGGCACTATTGACATTCTGGGCCAGGTAGATCTTTGGTGTGTGTGTGTGTGTGTGTGTGTGTGTGTGTGTGTGTGTGTGTGATGGGGTGGGGTGCTGTCCTCTTCATTGTTGGGCATTTAGCAGCATCCCTGGTCTCTACCCATTAGATATGACAATCAAAAAGTGGCTCCACATAGTGACATATGTCCCTGCAGAATGGAGCAGGATTACTCCTGGTTGAAAACCACTGCTTTAGGATTTAAGATACTCTCCTTGACTGAGCAAAGAATATACTCATTTGTTTCCTTTACTCTTTTAAACATATGTGAGCACTTCTGGTAACTTTGTAGGCTTGAGCCTCTAATAATAATGGGAAGAATAAAAAAGTTATTACATGCTTATGTACCTAGGCACTGTCCCAAGCACTTTATTTTTTATTTTTATTTTATTTTTAGCTATTTTTTATTTTTTTTATTTTTTAATATATGAAATTTACTGTCAAATTGGTTTCCATACAACACCCAGTGCTCATCCCAAAAGGTGCCCTCCTCAATACCCATCACCCACCCTGCCCTCCCTCCCACCCCCCATCAACCCTCAGTTTGTTCTCAGTTTTTAAGAGTCTCTTATGCTTTGGCTCTCTCCCACTCTGACCTCTTTTTGTCCCAAGCACTTTAGACACACTTATTTGATCCTCACCACAATGCCAAGATGGCCACAATGATTCCTCCCATTTTACAATTAAGGACACTGAACACAGAGAGGTTAAGGAATTTGGCCAGCATCACAAGCTAGACAGTCCAAACCACAGGCAGTCAGATGCCAGAGTTTGAGCTCATAACTACTAATATTTACCATATCCTTTTGTGACTTGTTAATATCATGTTTGTATTTGCAAGCTTTAAAACGTAGGAAACTCTGTAATGCTGTGCTTAAGAGTGTGAGCTCTGAGTCAGACTTCCTGACTCTCAGCTTGGCTCTACTATTTCCTAGCAGTGATAATGGGCAGGAGATTGAACCTCTTGGAGGCAGGAATCACAAAGAGCAAACAACACAAGGCAGAAAAAATGTTTAGCTCGTCTTTTTTTTTTTTTTTAAGTTTATTCATCTTTGAGAGAGAGAGAGAGAGAGAGACAGAGCATAAGCGGGGAAGGGGCAGAGAGAGGGAAACACAGAATCCGAAGCAGGCTCCAGGCTCTGAGCTGTCAGCACAGAGCCTGATGTGGGGCTCGAACCCACAAACTGCAAGATCATGACCTGAGCCGAAGTCAGACACTCAACCGACTGAGCCACCCAGGCACCCCTAGCTTGTCGTAACTATAGCAATGGAGACAATGATGTTGCTATGTATTTTTCTTTGTAGAAACCTAAACTTTGAAAAACTTATTGCAAATTGAAATTTTATACATTGATTGCTTCTGCTTTCCAGATGAATGTCTGTCTGCGTAAGCCTCTCATTTTTGTTGTCTTATTTTCCCTCTGCTTTTGAAGACATGAAGTAATCAACATTAACCTAAGAAACAAGCCTGAATGGTACTATACAAAGCACCCTTTTGGCCAAATTCCTGTCCTGGAGAACAGCAAATGTCAGTTGATCTATGAATCTGTCATCGCCTGTGAGTACCTGGATGATGCTTATCCTGGAAGGAAGCTGTATCCATATGACCCTTATGAGCGGGCTCGCCAGAAGATGTTATTGGAGCTATTCTATAAGGTATATCCAAAATTTTAAAAAGCCACTTACAGTCTATTTTATTTTGTATGTCTTTCCCAAACCTCAGTTCATTTTTAAAGCTAAATCATTGATGAGGTTGTTTTGTGTTAATACTACGTGCATCTTAGAAGGAAAACTAGTATGGAGTAATAGTAGGGCTCTCACCTCTAATATTAAAGATGAAAGGCTTAACTGATAGGTTCTTTTCCATTTCAACTAGGAGACTCAAGAGGTATGGTTACGGTGTGATCATGACCATGTGACTCAAGGTGGGAAGGTTGAAAGAGCTGAAAACTGGTAGCGCTTTAAGGGGAATATTTCTAAGGTTTCAGGTAAAAAAAAATTGGGGTGTTAAGAAGGTAATGCATGAAGGGGGACTGGACTTTATGCAGAGCAACAGTGCCAACTACCTAGGAAACATGAAGAAGAGAGAACAGGGGATACCTGTTGATAATACAAGAAAAAATGGAGTTTTATGATAGTTCTCTTTGAAAAGAAATAAAAGCAACTCAAGAACATTAATGGCTGACCTATCTTGAGCATTTATGCTGTGCCAAGCAGGGCTCTACCTGCTTTATAAAGGTCAACTCGCTTAACGCTCCCAACAGCCCTGCAAGGTGGGCACTGTTATTGTATCCATTCTTCAGATGACAACACTGGCTTAGGGAGGCTTAGAGAGGTTAAGTGCCCCACCGCAGATTGAACAACGAAGAAGTAGCTGAGCGAGTAAGGAGCACTGGAGACCCCCTTTAAAGCGCCTTGTTTTGCCAGGGTGCTGTGACAATGGATTCCTGGAACCCAGAGATGGCATGACCCTCCCAGGAGGTGGGGAACCTGGATGTGCGTGTTGTCCTGTTCAGTTGGAGTGATAAAGCTTTGGCTGTGTTTTCAGGCAGAACAGGAGCACAGAGTTTCCTTAGACTTCTCCACTAAGAACCTGTGTTCTCTGATTAGGTCCCACATTTGACCAAGGAGTGTCTGGTGGCCATAAGATGTGGGAGAGAATGTGCTGATCTGAAGCTAGCCCTGCGTCAGGAATTCTGCAACCTTGAAGAGGTACAAAAGGGGGCCCCCCTCCTGGTCAGATTCAGTGGAAGAGGTGATACAGGGTCCTGAGCCTGACCGCTTGCTTTCACAGACTTATTCTTTCTGCCAGAAGTTGATAAGTTCAGGTGCCAGTCATCTGGTTTTAACTTGTGGGTGCTTGCTCCCCACTAACCTGTTATGGAACTATTCTTGAAAATCTGGCAAGGAAGGGGGAAGGACACGTGATGAGTTTCTTCCTTTCCCCAACTCACCACATTCTTTACTGCTGCATGGCTTCTGTACTTTCTGCCAATGAGGCTAAGATTTATATTTGTTAGGGATTTTGTTTGGCTGCTAGCAAAAGGGACCTTACTACTGTAAACTTATTTTATAACAGTTTGTTCTCTCACATAAAAAGTCAGAGGTAGTCAGGGCTATTTTGATGGCTTCTTTATAAAGTTATTAGGGACTGAGGCTCTCTTTCCATCTGCTTTGTCATCTTTAGTGCAGGTCTTTCATCCTCAAAATGACAAGATAGCTGCTGGAACTGCAGCCATCATTTCTAAGTTCCAAGTTGAGGAAAGGAGAACAAGGGGGGAAAAATGGCGAAAGGCCATGCCCCTTTAAACACTTTCCCAGAATCCCTACTCAATGATTCCTTAAATCTCATTGGCCGCAACTTAGTTGTTGTGTGAGAACTATGTGCAGAGCCAGCTGGGAAATGTAGTCTTTTAGCTGGGGACACCTTGAATAAATCAGGGTTCTGTAATCAAGAAAGAGGGGAGAGTGGCTATGGGTAGGCAAGGAGCAATCTCTGCCAGCAGATCCTTCCCTAACCTTGCAGTAATACAGCTACTTACCCCTTACCTCTAGAATGATCTGAAAGGTGGTTCTATGACTTCCTTTAAATTTGTTCTAGAATCCGATATGTTCCCTTTATGGGGGTGGGAGTTGTAACTCTGTTGGCAGCTAGAGAATGCTATTTTTATCCCCTTCAGGGAAGGCTGATTATTAGTTCTCTTTCATTTGACCTTTGTCAAGTGGAAGCAGATTAAATTTATTTACATTTCCAGCTACCTATCTTAGATTTGTACAATTGCAGTATTTATGGATGATGAATAATTATCTATAAGAAAGGACTTCTGAAAGAAGAAGAAGCTCTGATTTATAGCATTTTCTATTATTTTTTTAAATGTTTATTTATTTTTGAGACAATGCGAGAGACAGAGTGCAAGCAGCGATGGGGCAGACAGAGGGAGACACGGAATCTGAAGCGGGCTCCAGGCTCTGAGCTGTCAGCCCAGAGCCCGACACGGGGCTGGAACTCACGAACTGTGAGATCATGACCTGAGCCGAAGTCGGACGCTTAACCGACTGAGCCACTCAGGCCCCCCCTGATTTATAGCATTTTCTGATTTCGGTGCTGTAAATACTCCCACCAAATGCTGATTCGACCTACCAATGTTGTGTCTAAGCCCAGGGTTGAAAAGAGATGTGATTGGTGATTGGTCAGCTCCGGCACAACACTGAATAACACATTTCCTCTTTATCTTCAGTAGCTGAGTCCTAGAAATAATTTGTTAAACTAGCTGAGGTAGGTATATACCAAAATACTGATGGTATTTAAGGACCACTGAATATTCAGGATTGTTCTAGCAGATTTGAACATGGTTTTTGTCCCATTATTAGCAAGACTTATAAATACAATGTAGGCAATATCAGAATCTGAAACATGCCCAGTTAGCTTGATCCACTCTTAATACCAGTATATTGACTCTAGGAGATTCTACTGAGATAGAAACTTGTCAGAATAATTTTGATAGAGAATGTTCCCTGACTTGTGCAACTCTTTTGCATGGTTTTATATAATCAGGATTTTGTGTGAGCTAAAAGTACATTAAATATACATGGTCTTTCTGAGTGATAAGTAAGGCAAGATACCAATACATAATCTTCTGCTCAGTTTACTGCTTGCAGCCTTAAACTGTGACAGTTTCTCTTTTTCAAGTAATGCCCTGACTTTTAAATTTGTTCTTAAAAAATAGTTGCATCAAAATTAAAGATTCATTGTGCTTGTTATTTAGCCGCATTTTTCTGCAATATGTTTACAATTCTTTGAGATACATTACTGCTGCATTCATTATCAAACTGGCAGAGTCCCCACTTGCTTTCCTGTTCCAAACATTTGCATGAGCTTTAAAATGACAGGGATGCCCTTCCCTAACCACACTTTCTGTTGTCAAACCGATTTTCTAGCCTCTACTGAATCAATCTCAGTGGCACACGTCTTTTTAGCTTTATTCTTTTTTTAACGTTTGTGCTTGACTTCGCCGTATCAGAATAGCACTTGAGCCCATTTTCGTTTTATCTTTGTGGATTTGAATGTGGCAGAACTTTCAGAGGTTCCTTTTTTGGGGGGTGGGGTGGGGCTAGTGCCTTCATTCTAAATATTTTCATTGTGGAAGCAGTCAGCCCAAAGGCAGTGAAAGACAGGATTCGGCCAGATTTCTCTGATGCTGCGGAATTTTGCTCTGATTCAGCGTTTCTATATTATGAATTCTGTATTCTGGCTGTTGCTTGGTTTCTTGCCAATCATCAGTGGAACTCAATAAAAGGGAATGAGAAGGGTACTAACAGATAACTCTGGAAAACACAATCTGCCTAGGAGGGAATGACAACCTGCCTAGTAACTTGAGGCCTTCAGCTTCCGGGGGCCACAGGACACCTTATGTTGTTTTTAATTCTTTTTTTTTTTTTTTATTAATAAATGTTTATTTAGTTTTGAGAGGGAGAGGGAGAGGGAGAGAGAAAGAGCAGGGAAGGGGCAGAGAGAGAGGGGGACAGAGAGGGTCTGAAGCGGGCTCTGCACTGACAGCAGCTAGCCTGATGTGGGGCTCCAACTCACAAACCTGGAGATCAAGACCAGAGCCAAAGTCAGACACTCAGCTGACTGAGCCACCCAGGCGCCCATGTTTTTAATTCTTGGTATTCCCCAACCTGCCTTGTGATGTCTCCACGCAAAGCTTCCCATGTCGCCAAATTTGGTTACGTGTCTTGTGTTTTTAGTGAGGTCAGATTTATATAAGCTGTATTGACATCACCCAGGAACATCTCTAAGTATTTTTGTGATTCCAAATTTCTCCCCTAATGTTAATTTTTTAAAAAATTTTTTTAATGTTTATTTTTCAGACAGAGAGAGACAGAGCATGAACAGGGGGGGGGCAGAGAGAGAGGGAGACACAGAATCTGAAACGGGCTCCAGGCTCTGAGCTGTCAGCACAGAGCCTGACGTGGGGCTCGAACTCACGGACCCTGAGATCGTGACCTGAGCTGAAGTCGGATGCTTAACCGACTAAGCCACCCAGGCACCCCTACCCTAATGTTAATTTTTAATCTGTCCTTTCTCCTCTCCAGAAAGAATACATTTGCGCCCAATTAGATTATATTTTCTTGGTTAAGTTTTGCTATTTTTCCTTAATTTTTATTAATTTCAATAATGAAATTATATGTTGCTTAATTATTTATCCTTTGATGTCAGCAGGACATGAAGGAAAGAAAGTTTGTATCTGGCTAATTGTTCACTGAAAATAATTTTCTATAGCCTTCTGTGTATGGCAAACTATAACCTAAATTTATTTTGTTATCAACAATTTAACATGTCTACAAACTAAATTAGTTGTTACTAGCTATGTTTTTATAACAGCTTTATTGAGATATAATTCACATACTATAAATTCACCCTTTTCAAGTGTACAGTTCAGTGGCTTTTAGAATATTTACCGAGTTGTGCAACCATCACCGCTAGTTATTCTACAACATTTCATCATCTCGAAAAGGAACTCCTTAGTCATTAGTATTAGCTTCCCATTTCTTCAAAACCTTCCCAGCCATCAGCACCCACTAATTCACTTGTCTTTATGGATTTACCTGTTCTGGACATTTCACAGAAGTGGAAACATAGAATGTTAGCTTTTCATGAGCTTCTTTTACTTAACATAATGTTTTCAAGGTTCATCGTTTATTTTTTTTATGGCTGAAAAGTATTGCATTATTCGGAGATACCATATTTTGCATATCCATCAGTTAATGGACAGGTGGGTTGTTTCCCCTTTCTGGCTATGACAAATAATGCTGCTGTGAGCATTTATGCATGCGTTTTTGTGTTGGATGTATGTTATCAGTTTTCTTGGGTTTGCTAACTGATTTAACATGTCTACTAATGTGCCATTAATTCCAGTTGTAATCACCATCCTTCCACACTAGGAAACTGATTATCCTCTATTCACAATGGCTAATTGAGTGTTTTTTGTGCTGTTGCTACTTTGGTAACTTTATTCACTGTCCAGTTCTGACAGCTGCTTTCCATGTAAATGAATATTTGCTATATTTCTGTTAATAGCCTTCTGCTATACCATCTACCACCATGTAAATAATAGAATAATAATTATTCTCATCATGTAGAAATTAATTTTACTTTTCTCCAACTATAAATTAGTATTTGTTCATTAGAGAATTTGGAAAATATAGAAACTAAGAAAAAAAAATCCATAAGCCCATTACCCAGAAACAACTATTGGTATTATTTTGGACTTTTTTTGTTTTCTTTTTCTGCTATGTAGTTGAAATTGTACTGTATATAGAACTAGGTTATCGTTATGATGTAAAGATTTTCCCATATTTTTATAAACTCTAGAATGCTTGTTTATATGTATAAGAGCATTTTTAAAAGAAGCATGATTTATGAGGGTGAAAAATTATAAACCTTAATGTACATTAGACAGGAAATGGTTAGATAAATTATGTTCATCTTGGGGCGCCTGGGTGGCTCACTCAGTTGAGCAGCTGACTCTTGATTTTGGCTCAGGTCATGATCTCATAGTCTGTGAGTTCAAGCCCCACATTGGGCTTTGTGCTGACAGTGCGGAGCCTGCTTCGGATTCTATGTCTCCCTCTTTCTGCCCCTCCCCGACTTGTGCTTTCTCCGTCAAAAATAAATAAATGTTAAAAAAATTTTTTTTAAATAAAAAAATTATGTTCATCTTGTGGAATTCTGTATGGCAGTTTATTTTTTAATGTTTTTTTAAATTTATTTTTCAGAGAGAGAGAGAGAGAGAGAACTAGTGGGGGAGGGGCAGGAGAGAGGGAGACACAGAATCTGAAGGAGGCTCCAGGCTCTGAGCTGTCAGCACAGAGCCTGGTTGGGGGCTTGAACTTGTGAACCGCAAGATCATGATCTGAGCTGAAGTCAGACGCTCAACCAGTTGAGCCTCCCAGGTACCCCTGTATAGCAGTTTAAAATGAATGAAGTAGGGGCGCCTGGGTGGCGCAGTCGGTTAAGCGTCCGACTTCAGCCAGGTCACGATCTCGCGGTCCGTGAGTTCGAGCCCCGCGTCAGGCTCTGGGCTGATGGCTCGGAGCCTGGAGCCTGTTTCCGATTCTGTGTCTCCCTCTCTCTCTGCCCCTCCCCCGTTCATGCTCTGTCTCTCTCTGTCCCAAAAATAAAAAAAAAAAAAAAAAAAAAAAACGTTAAAAAAAAAATAAATAAATAAAATGAATGAAGTAGAGCCATGAGTACTGCCATGAAAAAATTGCCTAGAAATATTTAAGTGAATTACACAGTAATACAGATGGCATGATCCCATTTTTGTAGAAGAAAACAAATGTACATATGTGTACATATGCATGTAAATGAATGTCCAGAAAAATGCCTTTATAGATAGATATCACACTCCCAATAGAGGTTGCTACTGGGAAAGGGATTAGAACCGGGATGAGAAAGAAAACTTGGTAAGAGCAGGGATGGGGAGGGCAGGTCTTTGCCATTTATACTGCTTTCTTTGTGGGGGGCGCCTGGGTGGTTCAGTCGGTTGAGCGTCCAAATTTGGCTCAGGTCATGATCTCACGGTTCGTGAGTTCAGGCCCCGTGTCAGGCTCTGTGCTGACAGCTTAGAGTCTGGAGCCTGCTTCAGATTCTGTGTCTCCCTCTCTCTCTGCCCCTCCCCCACTCATGCTTTCTCTCAAAAATAAGTAAACATTAAAAAAATTAGGTTGCTGTCTTGTATTTAAATAATGAGAAAGTATTTCTGTATTACATGTATAATCTTTAAAAACACAAAAAAAAATCACTTTCTTTCTACATAATTTGCCATGTGTATAAACCATACTTATTTATCCAGCACACCCATTAGGAGTTTTTAGATTGTTTCTGGTTGTTTACCATTGAACGGTGCTGTAAGAAACGGCAGCTGTTCTTTTTTGCATAAAAAAAAATTCTGTATTTTAGAATATGTCCTTAGGCCAGACTTCCAGGAATGGAATTACCAGATCAAAGGGTATGAACATTTAGAGGCTGGAGCAGTGTGTTGCTAAATTGCTTCCCCAAAGACTTGTGCTGTTTGCCCCCCCTCCCCCAGCAGTGTATAAAAATTCTCTTTGCACTTCCCCCTTTCCACTGTTGGGAGATTTCATTAAAGATGATATTTGCCTGCTTTGGAGAGAAGCAATAGTTTTTCATGGTTGCCTTAATTTGTATTTCTTTGATTGCTAGTGAAGTGGAAGATTTTCCCCCAAAGTATGCTATCTCTTTGGGTTTTGTGAAAATGGTCTGTTACCCGTCTATCAAGATCTTCCTGATTTTTCTTGTTGAGTGTAAAAGTTCCTTATATGTTAAAGAGTTCCTTATGTATTAAGGATATTTGCCTGTTTTTAAAAACGCTTTTTTTTTGTTTTCTTTTTTTTTTTAACTTTTAGTTTGGCTTATTTTTTTTTTGGTACATGTAGAAATATAACATTTAGGGGCACCTGGGTGGCTCAGTTGGTTAAGTGTCTGACTCTTGTCACGGTTCCTGAGATCGAGCCCCTTGTCAGGCTCTGTGCTGACAGCACTAAGACTGCTTGGAACTCTCTCTCACTCTCTTTCTCTCAAAAATAAAATAAACTAAAACAACAAAAAAAGAAATACAGGGGTGCTTGGGTGGCTCAGTCGGTTAAGCGTCCGACTTAGGCTCAGGTCACGATCTCACGGTTTGTGAGTTTAAGCCTCACATCGGGCTCTGTGCTGTCAGTGCAGAGCCCGCTTCAGATCCTCTGTGTCCCTCTTTCTCTGCTCCTCCCCTGCTCGTGCTCGCTCTCTCTCAAAAATAAATAAAAATATGAAAAAGTGTATTTAAAATGGAAATCTAACATTTAACCATATTGTGCTATAGGTCTTTCCCGTTGTGATTTCTTCCACAGCTTTTACAAATAGGAAGTCGTCTACCCCTTCAGGAGAAATGGAAAATATTCATTTGTTTTTTTCACCCACGATCCATCACTTTAAAGGTATTGGACTTGTCAAGCCTTGGCCTACTAGCTTCCCCTCTTACTATCGTGCTCATACACATCGGCAAAAGAAGTGAGCCCACTGAAAGGATCCCAGCATAGAATTCTCAGGATGGTCCTTTAATCCCTGAATGTTGACAAATTGCGTTCTGAATCTTCATAGGGGACTCCAGGTCATAATTGTTAAGCAGCAGGAGGTTAAGAAGCAGAACCTACTTCTGAGGCTTCTTTCCAGAGGAGAAATGGGTTTATATGTACTCTAGTTTGTCCTCATAGTTTGTTTCTATACCCTTGGTTCATTTTACAGGGAATCAGTTCTTTCTCGCTGGCTCAGCCTCAGCAGTGCTTCAATGTAACAGGAATGTCAGAAATGTGAAATCTTGAGAATCTTCTCTCTCTCTCTTTTTTTAATGTTTATTTATTTTAGAGAGATTGAGAGAGAGAGAGAGAGAGAGAGAGAGAGAGAGAGAGCAGGGTGGGGCAGAGAGAGAGGGAGACACAGAAACTGAAGCAGGCTCCAGGCTCCGAACTCTGCACAGAGCCCAATGCTGGGCTTGAACTCAAGGGCTGTGAGATCATGACCTGAGCTGAAGCTGGGGGTTACCCGACTGAGCCCCCCAGGGGGCCTTTGAGAACCTTCTCTTATTTTTTATGGACTCAGATTTCTTCCCCCTAGTCGAGTACTTTTCTGCTACTTCTGGAGAAGGGCCTGCCTTGCTGATGTATTGGCAAGTGGTTTTGTGTCTTTTTGGGGCGGGAGGGGAGCGAGGTTCTGCTTCTCAGGAACTGTTTCCTTCAAGAAAAAAACGCTCTCTTTGTTCTCCAGCGAGGACAGCAGCGCTCCCTCAAGCCACTGCTCTGTCTGCCCTCTTTGGAGGCAATGACAGTGGTGCAGGGCAGCGACCTCCTCAAGTTAAGCACAGTGAAGCATTAGTGAAGCTGATCCCCAGCTTTACTAACCAAGACTATAGATGGAAGCTTTTTAGTGTCTAGTCTGAGGAAGTCTGGGATTTGCTTCTCTTTAAGATCTTGCTTCTCTCACAAAAACCATACAGATTTCTTTTACCTCCTTGGTAAACTTCCAGGGCAAGCAAAGGCCAGGGCGCCTTACCACCTATGGCCACAAGGGGGTGCTCCGCGCTTTTTCCTTCCACCCGCGCTCTAGGGCGAACCTCTTTTGGGTCCTCCTGGGGGAGCCCGAGAGGCCCTCGCAGAGGACAAGGAGCCCTTTCATCCGGGCTTTTTCACGTTGAGGGGCTGGAAACACTGTGCCCAACGTCCCTCCCTCTTCATTTGCATGTTCACTCCTTACCTCTTTTGACCTCCACAAGCAAGGGAAGTCTAGTAGTCAATTTTCAGTGAAAAAAGTAGATTTTTAAAATACATATATATATTTCAGGACATCAAATGTCTTTTTCCCAATATCCTAGTTCTTAAGCTTGGATTGGAGATGTGTTAATACTTTTAGGAAAGTGGAGAGCTAGAAGCTGGAGCCTCGCTTCCCTCAGCTGCCCGTGTGTGGCCTGGGGGGCGATGTCTGGGGCCTTGGAATAAAAACACCTCTGTAAGCAGGCTATTTTGCCTTGCTTGGCATACCAGAGACAATAGTTCTGAAAGTGAAGGATTCTATATGTGAGAGGTGGGTGGCAAAAAGAACTCAAAATAGAGTTTTATAAAATGGATATTAGCATAACCACTGCTAAGTGGGGTTGAGGGAGCACAGCTTCCTATTCCATTTGTGACAATAAAACACTTAGGGAGGATAAGCCACTGGAGATTAAGACTATCTGTGTACTCACTATCCTACTATCCTGTTTTACTTCTGACTATCCTAAAATCTGTCAGAGGAGCTAATTGGCTATAGGCAAGGGACTAAGTTTAAACTGAGAACACAGGAGAACTATCTTAGTAATGTTGACCAAAGACCCTCTTATCAATGGAATAGAACAAGAAGGAGAGAATTTTGTAAAGATTTTATTTTTAAGTAATCTACACCCAATGTGGAGCTCAAACTCACAAACTCACATGCTGTGCCCACTGAGCCAGCCAGGTGCCACAGAAGAGAATTTTGATAAAGTTTTTTTTTGTTTTGTTTTGTTTTGTTTTTTTACTGTGATTGTGTCTCATCTCCCAGTGGGCTGGTACTCTGGCAGAGCCCATGTTTGAGAGAGAGAAAACAGGACTGGGGAAGGAGTTCTCACGGGGAAGCTCACAGTTGGACCAGCCTTGGCCAGAGAGGGGTGGAGGCTTTCAGAGTTTGCTGATTCTAAGGTTTTTGCTGATACTTAAAGAACAAAGAATTCACAAGAGACTGTGACTACAGTCGTCCTACTTAGATATCTGAAATTCAACAACACAAGGGCTGACTCTAGTATGGGAATAAGGAGAATACTGTTTTCGTCTGAGCTCCTGCACTACCCAAAGAGCTCCTTCACCTCCCTAGGAGTGAGTTTCCTCCCCTGAAAAGTGAGAGTCTCTTTGTGCTTCCACGTGAGAGGCAAGAATTGGCTCACCCGCCGTGTTTTCCTCTCCTCCTCGGCTGCCAGGAAACTCAAGTCAGATTCAAAGATTTAAGGAACTCTTCAGGCCCCTGGGCTTGATATTTCCTTCCTTGTTTTGACCTTCTGTTCTAACTTTTGTTTTTTTCTGATCTTAGTGGTTTTTAAAAATTTTTTTAATGTTTATTTTTGAGAGACAGAGCATGAGTGGGGGAGGGGCTGAGAGAGAGAGGGAAACACAGAACCCGAAGCAGGTTGCAGGCTCTGAGGTATCAGCACAGAGCCTGATGCAGGGCTTGAACCCACAAACCGTGAGATCATGACCTGAGCTGAAGTAGGATGCTTAACCGACTGAGCCACCCAGGCGCCCCTTTCATGTTTTTTTATTGCACAGATTTTTTACACTGCATCTCTAATCCTGTGTGTAATGAGCATGGTGTAAAAAAATGGTAAAGTGGGAGGGGGGTCCCAGTAGAGGAGTTCCAGTGACCCTTACAACACTGATGTTCTGTGATTCTTAAGGGAAAAGCCACTGCACATATCTGAAGGTATCAGGTTTGCATGGAAGGGAGCTCGCTTACTGAGGGTCTTAAAGGTTTCAATAAACCTGTAAGGAGGGCTGGCCAGGATGTTCTACATCACTGGCACATGTCTGCAAAGGAGCCAGCACTTTGTGCTACTTTATAGGAAGATGGCTATTCTCTTGGGACTTTTATTATTTAAAAAATTTTTTGTTTAATGTTTATTTTTGGAAGAGACAGAGAGAGAGAGAGACAGAGTGCAAATGGGGGAGGGGCAGAGATAGAGGGAGACACAGAATCTGAAGCAGGCTCCAGGCTCTGAGCTCTGAGCTGTCAAGCACAGCTCAAAGCCTGATGCAGGGCTTGAACTCAAGAACTGCAAGATCATGACCTGAGCCAAAGTCGGATGCTCAAGTGACTGAGCCACCCAGACACCCCTCTCTTGGGACTTTTAGACTTGCCCTGTGAGAAATCTGGGGGAGAAATGCCTGTCTGAGGCAGGAGTCAAGAATCAGAAGCTGTATCAAAAACTCCAAGGAGTTTTGATGTTACACTTGAATTTAAGAAAGCCCAAGGGAGGGGTGCCTTGGTGGCTCAGTTGGTTAAGTGTCTTACTCTTGATCTCAGCTCAGGTCATGATCTTAGGGTCCTGAGACCAGGCCCCACGTTGGGCTCTGGGCTGGGTGTGAAGCCAACTTAAGGAAAAATAAAAGAGAGAGAGAGAGAAAGAGGAAGGAAGGAAGGAAGGAAGGAAGGAAGGAAGGAAGGAAGGAAGGAAGGAAGGAAGGAAGGAGCAAGGAAGGAAGGAGCAAGGAAGGAAGGAAGGGAGCCCGAGGGAATGTGTAAATGTATTTTGGGGTGGGAGAGATTGGCTAAGAATAAGTAATACTTCATCTATTTCATCCATATGCTCATTTTGACTTTTTACTGTATCAAGTACTTTGATAGGGCTTGAATTACTTTGAGTGTTTATATAAGAATTAATTATATCTGTAACATCATGTATATCAAAGACATACTCCTACTTCGAGTAAATAAAAAGCTTTAAAATATGTACTAAATAAATATCAATTACTAAGCAGTTATTCATTTTTGAAATATCACTTTACCAAAGGACCCATCATGGGTTCTAATAAATGTCCATATATGATTTGTTTTGACAAGGACTTTCCCAAGAGCACCGCTGCTCTGTAAACAGAAGAATTATACAGATGTTCTGGGGTTGATCGATTTAGATTTGGTTCTGATTTGTGCCATGAAGGCCAACAGTAAGTTGGAGAAATATGTTTCAAAGCCAGAGATAAAAGTTTGGGTAATTACGATCTATTCCTGAACACAAAGATTTGGTGCTATCTAGAACCCATGAAAACTGAACAATTTGTTCTTTTCTGCTGTAAGTCAGATCTGTTTTCCTTATGCCTTAAAATAGCCTCTGTCTTGAGTTTTCATTGGCCAGATTCTACTGGTTTAGTTCCATCCTGTTAGTTTTCTTGAACAAAGTCATGCTACCTAACGTTTTTTTAGACTTCCAGGACACCAGTCATGTAAACTCCTCTTTACCATATTGGGGGATAATGAAAACTTAGATTTGCTTTTTCCTCTGAGAAGGGTGGCAGGTGGGGGGATCCCATTGATCTTTTCTGTCAGGGACGGATCTGCTTTCTGTAGAGGTAGACTCTGGACATCTCTATGCTTTCTCATCATAAGAGCTTATGTTTATTTATGCATGATTACGTAACTCCTCACCATAACCTCTGAGGTGGGCGCTAACTTACCACCATGTACAGATGAGCAAGTTGAGGCAAGTTGCCCTGGGTTCCATGTTGAATAGGAGGTAGAGCCCAGGATAGGATCAGGTCTGACTGTTCCTGAGCTCACCTTCTTAATGACAACCCTAGACTACATCACAGAATCCATAAGCTGGTCTGGAGCATGAAAAATCAAGCCTGAGTGGTAGAGATAGGAAGATAGAAATGTATCTAAAGGATGTAGGAATCTGGATCTATAGCTATAGGGGAGTAAGCAGTTGATTATGAGTTATATGGGTCAAAGAGAGTTGTTTGCTTGATTTACCTAGGTAACTGGCCCCATACTTTTGTCTTTGGAAAGACCTGGTCCAAAAGTAACCTGTGTTAGACATTTTTGCTTTTAAAATTTTCAGGTACTTTTTTTTTTTAACTGGCGTTTGGTTATCTGTTAAGAGTTTATCTGTTTGGTTTACAGTCTACCTATCTGGATAAATTTGTCCCATTGGGAAATGAGACATTCTATTTTAATGTAAAAAGTTGACAGTGACGAGTGGCCAGAAGTGTATAGTTCAAAGAGCTCAAATAAAAAAAAGAAAAGATGATATAAAGACAGTGTTGGGATTTGAGGGAGTCCACGAAGACCATTTGCTCTTTCCTGCTTTAGTTATACATTGATTGAGAAATAAGTCTAAAGAGGAAGACATATGGAGACTACAGTATTCCCTTAATTACAGATAAAGTGGGTCCTGGAAAATGAGGGAGCAGGGTTCCTAATGTGGTCCCCTGCCTCTCAGTAATGGGCAGCGCTGGCTTGGGGCAGGGCCCCTGTCTCCAGGAACTGAGCTCATCCATGGAAAGTTTAGCACACGGAGGAACGTGTTCTAGGCTAAGAGGGCAGAGCTGGGCTCCCTCTGCTTGGGTTTTCCTCCAAGTTCCCAAGTCACATGAGCCACCCTAGTGCTCCAGTGTTGAAAGGGGGGAAGGGCTGAATGTGGCTGGGAGTTTGACCCTAAAGGAAGTGGACGAAACCTCAGGAAAAGGGAAGACTGACTGCCTAACAAATTGCAAGGAGAATCAGAGCCTTGGTTCTCTCTCTTTAGGAGTAAACTTGATATTTGTATTTAGCATCTATAAGCATGGCAGCAGGTAGGTAAATTAACTTGCTTTTGTTCTATTTAAACTTTTAGATTCTTGGCTATCAGAACACCGTCTTCTTTGGTGGAGACTGTATATCCATGATCGATTACCTCTTTTGGCCCTGGTTTGAGCGGCTGGATGTGTATGGAATAGCTGAGTAAGACATTTGACTGTGGGGTTGCACTGGGTAACAAGCAGAATGACCAGCCACACAGCATGGAAAGTTAGGGATGTTTAAAATAGATGAAGTTGCCCGGTGGACCTGGGGAGACCGTGTAGGGGTCCGCAGCCAGAACATGTGCTTTGTTCCGATGCTCAGAGACGTTGAACTTGTATTGGCACCTGCTGTACTCCCAGTCCAGTGCATAATTGGGCGCTGGACAATTATGGCATTGGGGAACTGAGTCCTGCCCCAGCAGAAGTGCGTCTGTACCCTCACGATGCGCGGGCTCACACCTACCCAGCCATACTCTCCCGCACCTCCCACTTTGGCTGTCTCCAAAGGAAGATCACATAAAACATAGTTAGATATTTTAAACTATGTCTCAAAATACACATTACCAAAACCTGTCTCCTCTGGAGATGGAGTACTGAACCACGGATCGGGAACCCTCACCTCTTCCTGGATTTCCCACTCACCAGTGGTACTATTTTGAGCAAATCACTTCCATATCCTAGACCTAAATTTCCTGATCCATCTTTGAAAGGGCTGGGTCAGCTCCATTATTTCAAGGTTTGATGATGGTTTTACTGATTTTTAAAAAGTGTTTTTGGAAACGACTTGTCTTGTTTCAAACGCCCTAAAGTAAAATCTAACAATGACAGAAGAATGTTTCTTTTTGTGGTGGCGGGGGGGGGGGGGGGGGGGGGGTTGTCCTTTTGTTGGTAAACAGTGAAGCCCAGACACCTTACTTCCCGGAGCAATCAGTCCACAAGCATTTTAACTTGTGAAAAGCAACAACAACTTCTGTAAATTCCAAACATGCACAGCTGTTCCCCAAATGAGCTTTTCCTCCAGTCAATGATCATGACCAGTGGATAATAAGGTAACTAAGATAACTTCATTGCCCAAACAAACCAGTCTTTTGTATCTTGTCAATCTAAGAAGCACGCCTGCCACCTTTACCCATGGCTTCCCTTTCAGACAAGCTAACCGTTCTTTCCTGTCCTGCAGCTGTTTGAACCACACGCCAGCTCTCCGGCTCTGGACAGCAGCCATGAAGCAGGACCCCACAGTGTGCGCCCTTCTCATAGATAGGAGCATTTTCCTGGGCTTCTTGAATCTTTATTTTCAGAACAACCCTGATGCTTTTGATTATGGGCTAACTTGCTGAGTCTCAGTCTCCCCCCTCACATCCAGAATTCCCAAGCACATCGTGACTCTACATCAGGGATTGTTTTGGTGGGTCAATCAATCTCTGTTCATTTTCTTTGAGGTTCTCAATAAACGTGGAGACAGAAAACGTATTCTTTCTCACAATCCGTTTGTATGACTCCTCAGGCCTCTACCTTCTGATGATTCTCAAGAAATCTCAAGTGCCCAG
Organism: Neofelis nebulosa; assembly: GCF_028018385.1. NCBI lineage: Eukaryota > Metazoa > Chordata > Mammalia > Carnivora > Felidae > Neofelis > Neofelis nebulosa. Next base: position 67,118,889 of record NC_080794.1, read on the forward strand.
TGCCAATGTCCAAGCACATTTTGGGAGCCTGTGTGCCTCCTGGCTCCTTGGCCTTTGGCCCAGTTTGACCTCCAGATCACTGGTGCTCAGGCTGATGTGGAGGTTCAAGGCTTGCCCATCAATGGTGTTCATCACTACGGACTGGGCCCCTCCACAACCTCCCTGGAGAGAGGAAAGCTGGAGAAGAGGAAGAGGGAAACACTCCAGGCCCAAATACTCTCCATTTGGCAACTGAAAGCTGCTGTCCACACGGGCATACATGCGTATCATTCTTGTTCACACTTTGGCGCTGGCCAGGGAGACACCGAGGGTCTTGTGACTAAAAAAATCCTGAAGCAGGAAATGAAACACCCGTTGTTCCCCTAGACCGACTACGTCAGAATGTCACCGGTGCTGTCAGGGCTCAGGATGGCTCACAGAATGTTCTATAGCTAACATCCTGCCTTGAAAAAATAAACAACGCCCCAAACCCAGTCACAGGCAAAGGTCACTTGGTTGCATTTGCATCACACACACTTTCACTTGGTCTCAACAGATGCCCCTGGTTGCCTGCTGTGTACCAAGCCCTGGGCCATGTGGGGGCGAAAGATGACAAAAACACAGGAGCCCCTGGTCATTCCATTCATCTTGGTGGAGGCTGTAGACGTCGTGCTTTGGAGCTGGTTCTCTGGCAGTGGGAACGCTTGTCTTGGCCCCATATGGCACCTCGACTGGCTCTGCCCAGCACTGCTCACGACCGAGGGTGACTGGGGGCGCCGGCAGGAACCGGACGCTGGCAGCTTCTATCACTTACCCCATAGGAGTGGGACAGGGCTGTCCGATGCCATCTTATCTCCAGGTCTGGGGATCAGCTTGTCATCATGTCAGCTCTGTTCATGTTGAACCTCTTCTTAGCTTCCCAGCCGTGGCGAAAGACCAGGCAGTAGTGGGAGTGATGTTGTGACTTGTCGGTGCCCACTGAGCTGTCTGCAGCCCCTGCCTCTGACTCAGCCCAGCCAGCCCTGTTTCTCCCCACGTCCCAGCCCAGCCCGGCCATCTGCTGCCTCTGGGTTGATTTTGACTCATGTCAATAGCTACCGGTGTGGCTCTGAGCCAGCTGGACAGACGCAAGCCTGCTTTGGTGAGGTGGCCTGATCTGCCAGAACGGGCGCCACGTGACGGGGGCAGTCTGCTCAGGATGGGGCGCCCTGTTGCCATGGTACCTGAGCCAGAGCAGAGCAAAGTCTGTGAGTCACATTTTCCTGGATCTTTGCTTGGCCCCTGTGGCCTCTCCTAGGACTCGGGGACTGATTGGACTTTGCAGGTATAAAATCCTGTGTGTTGGCAAGTATTTGGCGTGAGACCAAAACTGCTGTTGACACAACAGATAATGGCATGTCTTTGGATGACCAAAACCAAAGATGTTCTCTTTGGGGCTCTACATACTAATTTAGGAAGCTTGCAAAACCAAGAAACACAGGATGAGAAAAGTGTTCGTGGGGAGAGGTTGCAGGCTGGTGGCCCACAGCCCAGTTTGGGAGGTGAATGCTTTTCGGCCAGGCATGCTCTCTGCAGTTTGCTGGGGTCACCTGCACGGTCTTCCACGTCTTCCTTCTCCTTTATGCCACCCGTCTGCCCCACAGAGGAATCAGTTGTTAACCTCTGAATAAAAGTGTAAGGATTTAGCCTGGAGAAGAGAGGCAATTAAATAACGCTCCACAAGGAGCTTTTAAAATACCATGTCTTTTATTGCAGGAGAGGGCAGAAATAATATATTAGGGCTTTTTAAAAAATGCAACAATGAAAATAGGAATTCTTCCACCATCTCGTGTTGCAGAGATAACCGCTTTTAACAATCGGTGTATATCTTATAAAAGCATGTCGAACTTACAGATTTAAGCTGAAAGCTGTTCTCTATGTCCTGCGGTGTGGAAAAAGAGAAAAATAGTTTGAAAGAGCCTCATTGTCATACATGAGGTTAACATCCGAATCCTTGACCAGAGGAGGTCCTGTGAAGCTCCCGTCCCTAGTGGTTCTGAACTGGAGACCATCTGGACCGAGTCCAGTGACATCCTGGCTTGGTTGGGGGTAGGCTGGGTGGCTGGGACAGCTGTAAGTGATGGTGGGGGTAGGGGGAGATGGTGACTGTTACTTGAAGTTCCTTCTAGCTCAAAATCTCTCTGATCTCAGACAAAGCAGCGGTTGAGCGTGCGAGTGGCTTAAATCTGAGTTATAAGGCCCGAGCTGGAGTGTTTCTTCTGTGTGTGCCCTCCACATTGCCCTTTGGAGCTCTGGGTACAGGTGTGTGTGTGTGTGTCTGTCTCCTTTGATTCCTCAGTTTCATGTGTTGCCTGGTCCACCTTTCCTTTGTCAAAGTCAAGGGCCTTCTTGACGCAGGGGGAATGTGCTGCTTTGCCTTCAGAACCAAGCTTGACTCTTGGGTGGTTTATGTTGGCCTGTTTCCATTTGTTACCTAAAGTCTTCACAAATAACCAAATATCCAGCCCAAGGGGGCTCTTGTTGATTATCCTCCAGCCTCTCTCTCCCTTTCCCTCCCACACAGAACACTGTACCCGCCCAGGAGACTCATTTCCCATTCATCTTCCTCTGTGAGTCCTTGGAAGCCTGGCCATTGGCTTTTTCAAACATTTTGCTCCCATCTGGCTTGTCAGAGCTCTTGAGCCTTTGCGAATACTGTTTCCTCCACTCTCCCAGTCTTCCTCAGAGCAGCCTGTTGTTTTGTTTTGTGTTTTGTTTTTTTCAACCAGCCTTTTCTCTGGCAAAGTTCAGATAAAAATTCTTCTTTGTGTAAAGAGATAGCATACCAGTGTGGATAAGAATAGGGCTGTTCGGTCAGATATTCTGAGCTCATGTCCTAGCTCTGCCACTCATTAAATTCTGTTGCTTAACCTTTCTGAGCATCAGTTTCTTATCTGTAAAATGAGACCATTGTGTTTATTTCATAGGGTTGTTGAAGAATACTGGGATCATCCACGTAAGGCCTCAACACTTGCCAGGTAAATGCTCAGTGAATGGTAGGAAACCCTATCATCATGGTGAGACTTCTGTGAAAGATCAGACTTGACCTCTGTGTTCATTCTCCCATGACCTTGTGGGACATGGTGTCCTACATTATACATGGCTTGGTTCATGGTTTGGAGTGTTTCCTGGTTCCGTGTGTGGGTTTGATCTCAAATGACCTGTGAGCCCTTGGAAGCTGGGACTTTTCTCTCTCCTCCTCCTCTTCCTAGCACTCCAAGCCTAGTTTAATACTGAGTCCCCAGATCTTGCCACATTGTTGATGATAGTAAAATAAATACCCTTTCCCATGTTGCGAAGAAGTACTCAGAATCTCACTTCTTGGCCTGCTTGGAGCACACTTAAGGGAATGGATTTGAAATGACCAAAGGCCTGTGCAGCTGTTAGGCAGCTTGGGTGCCGCATGGAACACACCAGCACCCCAGGAGCATGCTGCTCATGGAAAGGATGATCACACACGTGCTCCAGGGAAGAGCTGTGGAATACTGTCTTGTCACTTTCTCCCAAGGATCCACTGCACCAAGACTCCCCTTGTAGACAGCAGGGGTCCAGGCGGCCTACTTTGTCAGTAGCAAATGGCCTGCAGGGCGTGGCTGAAAAGCAAAAGTCAGCTCCCTGGCATACGGGGCAGGCTAGAAAGAGCATTTGCAAGCCCAAAGCAACTGAGGCAGGCTCTGACTGTGCAGCCCACCCAAGGGAGCCTGAGCAGACCCTCTCCTGGGAGCACAAGACAGGTTTCTGAACCTAGTATGGCTATCTGTTAGCAGGAGCAGCCTTTGATAAAAACAGATAAATCTGTTTCCAAAGCCATGCAATATTTGGGTTATTATGCTTAGGGATTTAGAAAGTCTCTCAAAGGATGTGTGTGTGTGTGTGTGTGTGTGTGTGTGTGTGTGTGTGTGTGTATTTGCATGTTTCTGTGCATTTCTGCCGTAGGTGGAAGGTACCAGGATAAATAATTAGAAACTGTACAGATGGGAAGGTCAGGAATTGTTTTTTAAAAGTCCATCCTAAAATAAATGGGAATTGGCCATTCATTTGCTAAAGAGCAAGGCCCCCTTTGGAGACTTTATCTGGGACCATCTGATGGTAGCAGGGGTGTGGTGGGGAACAGACATTCCACCTGCAGAGGCTGCCAGAGGAAGAGCTAGCTGGGGCTCTGCTAACCTAAAACCTAGGCCTCAGGTTTATGGAGGAAGGAACCCAAGGTAGAGTCAGAACAGACAACCTTCCGTTTATGGAGAGCTTACTATTTTTGTTTTTGTTGTCCTTAACTTTATCACTCAAGTCCTAAAGCTAAATCCTACCTTTTTACCCAATCTTCTCAGTGGCTGTATGAGGTGGACAGCGTGATCCCATTTTATAGAAGAAACAGGCAAAACCAAGGCTCGTAGAAACTAAGAGACTTGCTGAGACTTGCTGGCATAGCTGGGATTTGAACACAGAACCCAAGCTCTTAGTCCCTGTGCCACTTACGTGGTCTGGAATCTGACTCATTGGTCTTTGCACGGCTTTGTCATGAGAGAAGCTGGGTATCTAGTGGGCAGCACCTTACATGTGGGCCTCCATTTTGAGTGGGCACATGGAGACAGGGCAGGGGTCTGCACTTCCTTGTCTCTCTCTGGATCGCTAAACATTCAGGCTGAGTGATCTTGCTGCTCTAAGTCTGGTTCTGGATGGGTGGAGCTTTGGTAGCTTCCCTGCCTGGCCAGGTTATAAAATGTTGCAGGACACAAATGTGTGGAGAGGGCTTCTTGGGAATTGGTCCCAGCAAAGCTACGGGTCTCAAGAGGGCGGAATGCCACCAACCTCCGCCCTGCATCAGGCTCTACTTAAGGCCTCTGCTGTCGTCTTGGTTGGCCCGGATTCCTGGGGTAGGGGGTCGGTATGGGCTGACTCATGGTCCTTGGCTGGGAGATCCTGGGGCTGATTCAGCACTAATCATGCTGTTTGAAGGAGCCTCAAGACAATAGTCAGCCACTGGAGGTCCAACTACTGTCCCAAGAGATATCTGGCCCAACATAGTTCAGTCTACTTTCCAGAAATAAGTGAACAGAGAGGCCTTGGGGGCTGCGTAAGTCATCTCTGGCCAGGTAGGAAGACAGGCCCAAGGGCGGCTTGTAGAAAGGGGTGGGAAGTGGGTCTTTGCTTTGTTTCTATCTTAAATACAGTTACCTTAAGAGAAATCTAAAAGATCACTGGTCAGTGGGTTTTAAAGAAACAGATGGGACCAAATTCTTCCCAATCCCCTACCCCACCCCTGTCCTGCAAATCTCACCTGGCACTTTTAAGACCTACCTTTTCCCAGGAAGAAAAGAAGCAATGTCTTTGAACATCATGGGGATTTATGTGGTTCCATCTTGCTGGAAGAGAATTTGTTGTTGACAGTTTTATTTTCTGGTTTCTTTGTGGGGCTGTAGAGGAACATCAAAGGAATAGAAAATGCCACTTACATAGTGAAAGCAGGGTCCTACATTGTGCAGAAGGAAATAAACCAGCCCTGGGCCCAGATGAGCAGAACACAAGCATTTGGGAACAGAACGACAATCATTTTGATTTGATTTTCTTTGGGGAGGCCCTTCCCATTTTCCTGGGTATAAGGGAGCTTAAAGCTGTTACAGCCCAAGCCCAAAGCTGATCTGGGAGTTCTCAAATTCCCTCTGGCCATGCAGGCCTCAGAGCCACATCAGTTCACTTACAATTCCTTAATGCTCTTTGCTATTCTCTGGCTTATATTTTGGCCATCAGTTTTGTCTTCTTAATAGACCCACACCCCTGGGGATAGAGCCCTTGTCTTAGACTTCTATTTCCCACATAGTGCCTGACTCAGGATAGAACACAAGTTATGTTGCTCAGTACTTGGTTAAAAATGCCTTTTCCTCACTCTGGAGTTAAGATGATGGAATAAATCTCAGGCAATAGTTGATTTTTATGGTAAGATACCTGGTGGTGAACCCATAAATACCAAATTGATGAGTACATATTATAGCAATTACCAGAAGGGCAGATCACTTCAAAGCGGGCTTTATGCCTGGAGATGTCCACTGCAGTGCTGTTTATAATAGCAAAAAAAGTGGGGCCACCGTAACTGTTCCTCAGGAGGAGAGGCTGGGTAAATTAGGGTACATGCATACATACAGGGAGGTAGTAAGCCAGCAGCTATTCTGAAGAAGAGAGTAGAACCAAATGTTCAAAATGGTATCCAAGGAAAGTTAGATGGTATGATGCAATTTATGTAAAAAGAAATGGGGTGCATGCACACATATGATACATAGAAAAATTTTGGAAGGCTACACAAGAAATTTCATATTGGTTATGGCAGGGGAATGGATGGAGACGGGGTGGGTACTTCTATCTTATCAATTTTTCTGGCAATGGTTGAATTTTTTTATCATGACTGTATTGTTTTTATTAAAAAAAACCCAACTAGTTAGAAAAATAAGCGATCTTTGGATGCCATCTAAAAGATGCTCTTTCCAGTGTGGGGGGTTGAGGGCAAGGCAGAGGAGGTGAGCGGGGTGGGCACCAGGCAAGCGGAGGGTGTGTGTTTCCCACACTGAGTGGTTATTGGTGCTGTCTGCTCCTGATCTGCTGGCCAAACCAAACAACCTTCCAGCTCTATCCCAGGAGGTGGAGAAAGATGGAGCATGAGAATGTTCTGAATCACAGCCTATGGAGTGACTTCAGTTAAAACTTCCAGGACAGGGGTACCTGGCTCAGTCGGTTAAGCCTTGGACTTCAGCTCAGGTCATGATCTCACGATTCGTGGGTTCAAGCCCCACTTTGGGCTCTGTGCTGACAACTGGGAGCCTGGAACCTGCTTCGGATTCTGTGTCTCCCTCTGCCCCTCCCCCACTCACGCTTTTTCTCAAAAATAAAACATTAAAAAAAAGAACTTCCAGGACATTCACTGACCCTGCCAGTTGCCACCTATCCCACCCTGGAAGTTGGCCGTAACCCCTTGCAGCACCTAGCACGGCGCTGACCACATAGGGGCTTCATGGTTTGGGGCAGATGAAGTTACTGTCTCACTCAAAAACCAACAATGGCTTACCACTGCTCATTTTATGAAGTTCAAACTTACCTTGGTTTACTTTGCCTTCAAGGCTTTTCTGTGATCAGCCCCAACATTTTCAGACTCATTTGCTATGATTTCTCTGTATCTATCAGCATATATACCAGTCCTGCCTGGGTTCAAATCCTGGCTTTCCCGCTCACCCTTCTGTGCCTTGGCTTCCTCATCTGGAAAACGGGAGAATAATAACAGCACCCACATCACGGGGTTGACATGGGAATTAAATGCATTAATACACAGAAATGCACGTAGGAGGGTGACTGGCACAAGGCAGATGGTACTTAAATGTTGCCTATATCTATTATGCTTTCCTAGCCTCACTCCATGGTTCTGGCTGGAACACTCTTCCTGGTCAGTCCTACCCATCTTTCAGAAGCCATATCAGGCAGTGCCTATCCCTTTATCCCCCCAGGGTAATCAGTGGTTCTTGGACTTTCAGAATCACTTGGGGGAACTTGGCAAAATACAAATTCCTGGGCCAGACTCCCAGAGACTCCACTGCCGTCTGCAGCGTGGCCCAGAAACCTGCACCCAGGGGACACCCGTAATGTGTCTTTTGGGGCCACACCTGGTAAAACAGCCAGAACTGGATTTCTCCTGTGGATTTACCAGTATTTCCATCATTCGTTTTTTTTAAATTAAAAAAAAAGTTTATTTATATTTAAGGGGGGCGGAGGGGCAGAGAGAGAGGGAGATACAGAATCTGAAGCAGGCTCCAGGCTCCGAGCTGTCAGCACAGAGCCTGACACCGGGCTCGAACTCATGAGCCATGAGATCATGACCTGAGCCGAAGTCGACACTTAACCGACTAAACCCCCCAGGTGCCCCATTTCCATCATTCTTGTGGCCCTTCCCAACCTAACCAGCGTCTTGGCCTCAGGCCGCCTTACTCCTTTCCGTGTTGTCAAGAGGTACAACAAAATGTGGTTCTGGATTATGTCACACGACCAGTGAGCGGACGCCCGGTGAAGTCAAATAGGCTTGGCCAAGGGAAGAGCTTCCTCAGAGAAAGAGGAAGAGGACCTGGGGGTCCTCAGTGGAAATGCCTCAGAAGTGCCCTGAAGGACTAAAGCTTCCACTTAAAAGATCATGTCTTTCCTCAAAAACCAAAAGCTTCGTGTTCCTTCTCTCTCCCACAGTTGTTTGCACATCATGCTCTGTGACATAAGGTCTTGTGCTGGTATCCACCATGTTCCCCTTCTGGAACTCTGTAGGCTGCTTCGAAGATGGGCTAGAAATGTTCTACTGCGTTATTTGTAAAAGTTTCCTGCAAGTGTAAGAATCAAAAGGGAGTGAAAGCTTCCGATGGTCAACAGGAAACCCTCCCCACTCCCCAACTCTGCTCTGGGAACCTCACAGACTTCCTGAAGTAAAAAACAAACACCATCACCAGTTTCTACTTCTTGTAAGAATTTAATTCTTCCTTTAATATAAATAAGGCAGCATGAAACACCAAGAGCCCTGCTGCTCTCTGTTTCAGAAGCAGCTTTGCTGCATAAAGACCCCCATTTCCCCGCTGAGTTGGCATCTCTGAATAAACAAGAGGCCAGAGGTTATTTTTCAGTGAACTTTCTTCTGGGAGCCAAGGGAGGTTCAGGCTTGGTCCTGGCTTCTGGAGGCTGGTTCCTGGCTGTGGGGTCTCCTCCAAGCACAATAAGATACGGATGAAGGAGGGGGGAATGCAAGGCACGGGCAATAATAAATATGGAAATTCAACCCGACTCTGGAAACAAGTCCCAACTGAATGGGGGGCCTGGGGCTACTGTTGGGGGCCACGTGGGCACGCCCCTTCCCTACAGCCCCAGCGGCCAGTCTGTGCAGTCTGACTCTGGCTCACACGGAAGGGTTCCTACAGGTTTCAGTGTTCCATCACAGCCCAGCCTGCTGCGAGTAAACCCTGGCAGGCAAACCGGTTGTCCATCTTCCAGAGCCCCTGGGGCCAGGTGAGACGACCTCTGGGGTCAGGACAGGATCCTCTGCAGCTCATGGTGAGCCTGACAGCCTGGTGGACCGGGTAGGCTGTTCAGCAGGCATGGCCGGCTTAAACCCTGGAGGGGAACCCAGGTGCTGGTGCAGGCGCCCTCATTCTTGCCTCCCCCTCGGCTTGCTGTAAGGGTTACTGAGGCAATGCCATGAGAGGAACTCCCAAAGGGCCAGTGAAGCCACAAGTGGAGGAGGAGTGGCTTCCCAACCCCCCTAAACAGGCCTGGAGACAGGCCAGCGCCCACCACAGGCTCTGGCACCTGTCCAGTGACCGGGGCCCCTGGCTGCACTGAGGTGACCTCTCTGGGGTCTGGGGGCTGGGTCTGCACTACCGTCCCTGTGTGCTCCCAGTCAGCTGAGCCTCTCCGGGTCTTGGTCATCTGTGTGGCTGGCAAGGCCCCTTCCAGAAAAGAGGGTTCTGTGCAGTGAGGGAGCCCCACTAGAGAGAGCAAGTCTTGGGGCCAACAGATGGAGCTGGTCTCCCCTGGCCTCCAGGCACTCCTGCTTTGGGACCGAGACCCTGCTGAAGAAAACTCAGGGCTACAGCATCTGTCACTTCTCAGCTCTGCAACTTTCTCTAAACCGGGCATCAGAGGCCAGGCTGTGAACCAGACCAGAGTACCCTGGGTGTAGGTGCTATCCTTTATCCCACTCACCCTGTGTCTCTTGGAGCTTCCACCTTCGGTATCTGCCCTCCCCCACCACGTGGAGACCAGCTGTGGAGAGAATACAGAGGGGTGAGGGGCCGTGGAGCTTGTACCCTGCACGGTGTGTGGCACCCACAGAGTTCAGCACACTGGGGGAAGGGGTAGGGTGAGGGGGTGCACCCTGAGATGTGTAGCTGAAAAAGCGGCCACATGAAACTTCTCTCTGCCACCAAGTACCCACTTCTGTGCAACAGAGACACTGGCCTCTTGGGGCCTCAAATCTCTACCTGGTCTTTTTTCCAAATAGCTTAAAAAATGGCAGCTGCATTAGATTCCTGTTTTGCAGGCTGTGGACAGAAGGTTGCAAATTCCCACGGCTGTCCCTGTTAGTGCCTTGAGTGCAGATGGCCGGGGCCAAGAGTAACTGGAAACAGGGTGCAGGGTCTTAACATACTACCCTGTCAGCCCTCCTAGAGATCGTCTATTGATATCCAAGTAAAGACTGGACCTAGGAGGAAAAATCTGCACTCAAATCGATGTTTGTGTTGTCTTTAACTTAGTGTCCCTGGAGTACTTCATCATCCTCTTGGCCATTTGTGGTGATCCAAAAGTAAGCTGCAGGGCGTCCACCAAACCCAGACCGTAACCTCACCAGTAGGCCCCAGTTGGCATGAAAGCAAACCAGCTTCCGGTGTGGGATTCTTTCCTCCGGGCTGTAGGGCCTGGATTTCCTGGTGGGGTGAGGCTCCCAACAAAGCCCACTGTTTTCCCAGGACAGGCCCTGTAGACACCCCCAGAGGTGTGGACATGTGGGGTGTCCTGCACCCTGGGCCTCTGGGTCCTGGACACTTTACAAGACAACAGCTTTTGGGGGCAGGCTGGCATGGTCTGAGGGGATATGTAGGGAATACTCGCTAATGAGCACTGGGGCGTTCTTCAGCATCTCATAGAAGGAGTCCACCGTCTTCCGGTAGAGACTTCGCTGCAGGACGAAGGGCCGGAAGAGGTTGAGAGGCTCGGCCCTGCGAACGGCCTCAGGGAGTCCCATGGCATTGGGCACCTTGCGGTTGCCAATGAAGAAGTGATGGAGCTTCTTCTCCAGCAGGCTCTTCTCCAGGAATCGGAGCAGCTCGTGCAGGCGAGCATCGAGCTGCCCGGCCTCCCAGTCGGCGGGCCGCCGGGAGACCAGCAGGTGCAGGAGGGCTGTCTTGAGGTGGTAGTTGCTGAGCCCACTGGGGCCAGTCAGGCGGCTCTGCTTGGACAGCAGGAAGGAGGCGATCTGCAAGCAGCTGAGGTGACAGGCACCCTCAGGCAGCGCCTTCGACGTCATCCTGAGGAACTGTCGCTCGTAGACGGCAAAGGAGAGGAGCCAGTCAGTGCTGGATGCCGGGGCGTCCCCAGAGGGCTCCCTGGGAAGGTGTGAGACAAAGTACAGGTCCGAGTCGTCACACTGGATCACAGGAATCAGGTTGAAGGGCATGAACTTCCCTGAGCGGAACCTGATCTTGAGGGACCCAGGGGAGTCCAGCTGACCAAATGCCAGGTCGAACTCGTATTTGTGGGCAATGCGGTGCCAGGCTCTGGTGAGGGCCGTCTGGAACCACTTCATGACCTGCATCGCGTCCAGGTATGGGGCGCCTCTGGAACACAGCAGGGTTTCCACCTCGCTGCCCGGCCGCGCCAGGCTCTTCTTGCCGTGGAGGAGACACAGCATGTCTTCCCCGAGCTTGGTCTTGTCGCAGATGCAGCCCAGGGGATCCTCGTCGGCCCGGACCACCTTGATCCGGCCGTAGCCCTGGCGATCCAAGGGCACGGGGTGGCGGGAGCAGCAGAGCTCTGCGTGGAAGTGGTAGGGCTCGGGGGGCATGAAGGGCACGAAGAGGTCGCACAGCAGCGGCCTGTCCACCTGCCAGTTCTCATACATGCTGTCCACGCCAATGAAGTCCTCCACCTCCATGTCCGTGTCGCGGTTGCAGAGGCTCCTCAGGGCCTCCAGCAGGTCATCCACAAAGCCTTCCACAAACTCCCGGGTGCGGGCCGCATCGGCCGTGGCCCCCCGGATGCAGCGCTCATAGAAGTGGTCGAGCGTGCCCTTGTTGGGCAGGGTGAGGCCCCGGAGCGGGGCACCCTCCAGGCCGGGCAGCTCGTCCTCGTCCCCGCCCGGGCACTCGGGTGAAGGCGCGTCCTGGTGGTCCTGCCGCCACACCTCGATCACCAGGAAGAGGATCATGCACAGGGTGCTCCACAGGTCCCAGGCCGTGCGGCTCTCGTTCTGCTGCTGGCCTTCCTCCGCCACCCTCTCCAGCGCCTCCTTCTCGGCCGCCAGCCGGGCCACCTCCTCCTCCAGCCGCAGCTGCTCGAGCTGCAGCTTCTCCTGGTGCGCCTGCATCTTGCGGATGATCTCCTCCTCGTTCTCGGGGACCGTGGCGTTCTCCCGCGGGAACAGCAGCGGGTGGTTGATGATGGCTGTCACCACCACCAGACACACCCGGAAGAGCCCCAGAGCCATGGCTGCAACTTTCCTGTCACATAGAGACACAGATAAACGGTCACACCCAGCATCTCTCCGTGAGGCTTCTTCCCCGGACCCTCACACCAACCCTTGACCCATGGAGCTGGTGAATGTTTTATGGTTCTTCTCCCACCCAACCCGCGGTCTCCTTGTGTGCTTCCGTGTAGCCTTGGAAGAAAGAACTCCAAAGAGTCCCACACCAGCAATCCTGGCTGAGCAACCCACAGAGACGGCCCTGTTTCTGTCTGCCCAGGTTTTCCTCTCTCTGGCAGGAGCAACCCACTTTCCCCAGCAGTCAACCATTTTCTTCTCCCTGTCCTATGGCTTGGGTGGATAATTCCACCCCGGCTCCAGGGAGGAACATACAACTCAGGCCCAAGCTACTCCCTGCCCCGACAGTGTGGATTCAGTGAGGAGCAGAGGACCTCACTGGGGCCAATGGGAGGGAGGACCAGGTAGGATTTGTCGGGGCCGATGGGGAGAAAGACTTGCCCTGTGGCCTTCATTTGCCAGGGAACAAGATTATAGCTGCCGGTGGCTCTCCAGCTGCCTCAAAGGGGGGGACTGCCTGAGAAAGATGCCAACATAGACAAAAGCAGACTCTCTGGATCCATTGCCTCTGGACTTTTAAAATCATATAAATCAATGATTGCTTTGTTTCAATCAGTTTGAGTCATTTTTCTATCACTTCAAACCCATCTCCCCCCACTGAATTCCTTGTGGCAAAGGTGTCTTTCCTCAATGCAGTAAAGCCTAGTGGTTGAGAACAAGAAGGCTGAGTCCCAAGCAATTAGCTGTGTGACCTTGGGCATGTCAACACATCTCTCTGAGACCCAGTGTCCTTACTGTACAAGAGGAAAGCCACGGTAGCCACAGGGTCACAGTACTGATGGATGCCGTGACCCGTGAAAAGTGGGTACATAGCAGTGGATGGTGAACAGCATATATTCATCCAATAGCAAGTGCTTTTGAAGCAGTTTTGGGCCCTTGTCTTCCCCCGCTGTAAACCTCTCCTGATACGTGAGGCCTCACCCCAAATACAGACACTGAGCTCCTGGCCTTCTCCTTGGTAGAGCTCTCCCCAGGGCCATCTTGGAGACATCCAGAGTGACTGAGCCATTGGATTTGCTCTCATGAATCTTCTAAACTTTAAATCTGACTTCTTAGTGTGAAGGGCAATACTCCATTCCTCCAGGACAAATGGAGTTTTAGATCTCAAGCGACTTTTAGGGAAGAGCTAACCCCATTCAATCCTGGGAGTTTGTTAGACACGCAAAACCTTGGCCCCATCCTAGACCTACTGAACCAGAATCTGCATTTTAATACCATCCACATTAAAGTCTGAGCCTTCTATTACACCCTCTCCTCTCCTAGGCAGGAAGCTTGAGAAGTAACAACGGGCCTTTTCCATACTTGCCCTGCTCCCCCTGCCTGGGACCTCAGCTAGGAGGGCAAATGGCCAAATGAGGTCATTGTCAGACAACAAAAAACACAGAGGGCTCCCCTGGCCCCCTGTATGCCAACACATGCTGATAGGAGCTTTTCCACTTTGCTTGAGCCCCATTTCTTAACCTTCAACTTGCACCCTTAAAACCACTTGTTCGGGTTCTTACCCTAATGGTGCCAAGGAACAGGTATGTGTCATCAGGTAAAGAAACCTGGCAGATTCTGGCCAGCAGTGCCAGGATGCACACGACCTGAGTTGCCACACTTGGGTAAAGCCCGCTGCTCAGATGTGACTCCATCCTAGACGCAGCTGGACACGCAAGCAGGAACCAAAAGAGGGGTCCGCCTGCAGCCGAAATCAGTGTGCACACACACTCAGGCCTCAGGGGTGCACTTGAGGAGACGGAGGACAGGAGAAAGTGGAGGAAGTCAGACCGGAAGGTGGGCGGGCTGAGGAAAAAGTACAGGGGGCAGCTAGCCAGCTTTTCTTCCCCAAGACCAGGAGCAGTGTGCTAGAGAACTGCAGGAACAGGTCAGCCCTGGTTTCCACATTAGAGACACATCAATGGAAAGTTTTGCCAGGGTGGTCCAAGGCTGGCTTATTAACACGGGTCAGGGTTTTAAGATAAAGGTGTGCTAACAGGCAGCGCACCAGGCAACAGCCAGTTAGCAGGTAATTTGGGGGTGTTGAGGACCCTGAGGGCCCCTGTACTGCAGGCCACCTTTGGGCACGGCAGGCCCTGACAGGTCACAGTAATAATCCTGGGCAACCCCTGACCCGGGAGGTTAGTCTTCATGCGAACTCAGGATAGGCTGCTACCGAGTGGGCAATGGCACCATTGTCAAACCTTAAGACTGGGAAGTCTTCCTCCTCCCTCCCCAACAGCTTCCACAGGGCTACCTGTGTGCATCCTCGGGCCCTGTTCAAGGGCTGTAATGGCCTCCTTGCACTGCGACAGGCAAGGTTCAAAGCTCCAAATGAACTGGAGCCATCGACTCTGCGTGCAAGGGGTTAAGAGGACGGATTCCAGACTAGACAAGACAGAGCCCAGCACATGCCATGTGACCTTGGACAAACAACTCAACTTCGTAGACCCTCAGTCTCTTCATCCATAAAATAGCAATAATATCTGCCGTTGCAAAGCTTGAACGAGGTAATGCATATAAAGCACTAAACCAAAAAAAAAAAAAAAAAAAAAGAAAGCTCTTAGCTTTCCTCAGAGCAAGTTTTCTTATAAAAGTGTAGCTGTGAAGTGATGGGATGGGCAAACACAGTGAACCTGCCTGCAGGGGTTCCTGATGGGCCACACAGATGCCTCTACAAGGTACTCTGGAGGATGCAAGTGGCCCACGGTACCACGGACAGTTGGACAGCTGTAGGGTTACAAGACTTGCCGGGAGCCCGAGGGAGAGGGTGGCAAAGTGGAAAGAGCCTGGGCTATAGAAGCAGACAGGCTTGGGTTTGAAACTTTACTCCTTGCTGAGTGGTCTTGCTTCTCCAGGACTCCACTTCTTTACCTGTGAGATGGGGCTAACAGCAGACCCTCCTTCACAGGGAGGTTGAGTTAAGGGAGATAATTCATCTCAGGTGCTTGGCACAGAGTAGATGCCCTACATCAGGGCCTTCCCCTTAGGCCTCTGCAGGCCTCTGTTTTCTCACCTGCTAAGCACACCCTGCCAAGTCCTAGGAGTGCGGAGCAAAGCACGCTCAAAAGTGCTGTGAAAGCACAAAATGCTCCCCCAGTATTGCTGTCCCTTGGCATGCCACTCTGCCCACCCTGCCCTCCAGCAAAGGGGAGAAGCCTCTGGAGGCCTGGATCCTCCCGGAGGTGGAGTTCTGACTCAGTCCTTACTTAAACCGCAACTCCCTCCCAGGGATCAGATGAGGTATAATTTTGCTTTTAACGTGTGGATAGGCTGGCTCTGCCTATGGCACCCTAAGGGATGGCGAACAGGCCGTGGCCGCTCAGTGCTCACTAGATGGGGCCGGGGTGGATCCTCTACTTTTCCTCCCCAAAACAAACCAAAGGGAACACTGCCCTGGGGCCACCGAGCCAGAAGAATGAGAAAGAACCAGAGTGGTGTGAGTCTTGTTGGAGACCAGAGGGACAGACAGGTATCTGGGAGCCTCTCCCAGAGCCATGGATATATATGTGTGCCTCCCCCACCCTTCCCAAAGGGCCCCTTTCCCCCAATTTGAAAACTGTCCACCTCTGCATTGGCCCAAGGCTCTCAGCTCTACAAGGCTGCCCCAGGCATGTGGTCCAAGACATCGATTGGGTTTGGCTTGAAAATCAACTTGGGTTCCTCTGAGGGCTTTTGTCTGTCTGCTTGCCAGGAAGCCAGCAGGAAACCTGCTGAGTTCCTCTCCACCGCTGCCCTTGCCTACAGAGTGCAGTGGCCCATGCAGGTCACAGCTAAACTTAGCCTGGCAAAGGGCCAGGGTCACGAGGCAGCAGGGGCTGGGCAGAAGGCTGCAGGTGGTCAGCCCAGACTAATGGTTTTCTCAGACCCTTATTCTGAGCCCGGCCGGAAGCCTCAGACTCTGGGGGAGAAACCCCAGATACCCTCTCTATTCCCTGGGGTCTGTCACTCCTGCATCCCCCCCGCCCCCACAATCACAGCTTAATCCAATGAATGCCACTAAGAGTTGTCTAATAGATATATGCTTCTGTTTATCAAGCCCTCACTAGGATGTGCTGGGTGCACAGTGCCCCCGCCCTCCATAACCTTCCACATGGTGGGTATTACCCTGGTTTCACAGATGGATTAACCAAGCCCAAGAGACAAAGAAATTTTCTAGCCACACTACGAGAAAAGGCGCAGCCAGGTTGAGATGCAGTCTGTTCTTTGTGCTTCCACTTGCACAGCCCAAGTTCTTTCCACCCTGCTATGTTTACAAAGCACCTACTACGTGCAAGGACCATGCTGGATGCTGCAGGGCCCACACAGATGAGGGCAGCATGATCCCAGGCGGGAAGAACACCACAGTTCATGAGCGGAGGCAGACAGCCACCCGGGACTGTCACAGAACAGAATGAGCTGTGGGCATAAATGGCACATGAGCAGTAGACCACTAAAACGCAGAGGGAGAGAGTTTCGTTTCTGTTCTTTGGGGGCTCCTCCTTGTCTGTGGACCTTCCCTGTGCTCACTGGCTGGGGAGATGTGGGTGTGCAAGCCCTCGGCTCCATATCCACCCAGTACCCTCCTTCCAGACAAATTCCTACAACAAACTTGAAGCAGTGAGAGCCTGTGTCCAGCCCCACGTGTTCATCAACACCCCTTCTGCCCCACCAGCCGCCTACCCCCACCCAGAGCTAGCTGGCTGTGGCCTCAGCAGCAGGGGTGCCCAGGACCCATTTCTCAGCAGCCAGCAGTCCCCCGGGATGGTGGTTCTCAAAATATGGTCCCCACTAAGCAGCACTGCAATCACCTGGGGATTTGTTAGAGATGCAAATATTCAGGTGCAGTCTCAGACCTGCTGATCAGAAATTCCAAGGCTGGGGCCCAGCACCTGGTGTCTTAACAAGCCCTTCTCGGGGGGTGGGTTCCAGTGCCCACTCAAGTCTGAGAACCAGCCTTGCCCAAGCCAGGCAGGTCTCCAGGGAAGAGGAAGGTGTGGCTCCTGCAGTGTCACGGCAGCCCTGACCTGCAGCTCGCCAAGGCCTTGCCCCACGCCCAGCCTGTCAGGTGCAATTAGCTGTGCTAATTACAACAGCAAAAGTGGCCCAGTCCCTGGCGTCATCTTCAGAGCTGAAAGGAACAGCTGAGGTCGTTTCTTTATGAAACAAAACGAAGGAGGTGGGTTGGTGACAGGAGAAGCCACCTGCAGTCCAGGCCCCGTGGGGTTACTGGGCCCTATCCCACTGCTTAGGCTCTGCACCCTCTGAGGAGCCAGGGGCCAAGGGAGACCAAGCTGTTGGTAAGTTTGGGCTGAACCCCTACTGTGTCCCTGGTCTTGTGCAGGTACAAGGTACACAGTTGTTTGGGAGAAATAAAGCCACAAATTTAATAAAGTCAGAATTCAATGTTGTACTCATCTAAGCCCCATTTTATAGATGAGGAAACTGAGACCTAGAGAGGAGTCGTGCCCGACGAGGAGGGCAGGGTGGAGGTGGTCCCGGTAGGCATCACCCTGTGGACCCTCACAGGGGCTCCCGCACAGACCGCAGAGAAGTGGTGCTTCTACTTCTGCCAAAATTTACAAGGCTGAGCACTCTGCATACATTTTGTCATTTGATTTTCAGAACATTAGTCAGGTAGCTGCAACATCCTATTTTGTGAAGAGACTGACGACAGAAAGATCCACTGTGTGACTTCCAAGATTCCCTGTCTGCAGTGAGCCTGTCCCCCTCCTTCTGCTCTCCCTCCAACCTCCCAGGGCATGAGCCCTACCACCTGCCAGGCATCACTGCCAAGGACGACTGCCCAAATCATCCAGGGTTGGCTGTGCCCCGAGTTTCCCAGACCTTGAGGAAACAGGACTGTAAGGCTGAATGCAGAGCACGAATTTGACCCTGAGTCTTTGTGGTGGTTTGGGCCCCATGAGCACGCAGTCTGTCTGAAGCCCTGGGGGGTTCTCCTCCCGTGGTCTGGCCTGTCTTACCTGTGACTGCACGCCTCCCTCTAGCAGAGCCCACACCGCACACTGGTGTCAGACAAGCTTCCCTGCCCAGCCCAGGGCATCTTCATTCAGGCCCAGCTCAGGGGCCCTTCCTTCGGGAGCCTGCCCCTTGGTGCAGGCCACCTTCCTGCTCTTCCCTTGTGTCACTTCACCCACCAGGCCCTGCCTTCCTGGCTAGTTTCAGCAAGTTCCGAAACTGAATGTCCTCCTGCCTCCTTCAGCACCCATTGCAGCTGCCCGATATGTTGGAGCGGACTTGATCACATATTAGGGAGGAGACGGCCACTGCGGGAGGGACATATGTTCACAACCTCTTTCCTTGTCACCTAACTCAGGGCCGGGGAGAGGGGCACAGACAGACTCAGCACAGATGGCCCCCACCCTTCCAGGAGAAGAGTCCTTTGCAGGAGAGGAGAACGGCCTCACCAAGAGCATCTCTTGCTTCGGTCCCTCTTTGCCTGCACCTCCATGGGGGTGGGGACAGGGGAAGGGCTGAGCAAGGGGCTGGGCCAAGGTGGCCTCAGGCCTGGGTAAGACAGGGAGGGGCAGGCAAAGAAAGGAAGTGAGGAAAGAGGAAGGAAGCGGCCCAACAAAGCATCATTGAGAAAGTGGGTAGGGGGGTTGAGGTTCTAGGCCCCAGTGCCTCCCCTTCTCAGTGTCCTCCCAGCCACACCCATCACCTTCCACCCACCCCTCCCCCACAGCAGGACCTTTGCCTTGGCCTCTAACCAGGCTCACCTTCCTCCCGCCTGCCACCCTCATGGCCCCTGGGTCCCCTCCCTTATCACCTTTCAGTCACCCTTCCTGAAGGCAGGGGTTGTAAGAGCACATGTGGGGGACGGGGGTGGAGAAAGACCCCCAAAGAAAATGGGCAAGGCTGCAGAGGCTGCACATCTAAGGGATGGGGATGGAGTGGATGGAGAAGGCCAGAGCCGTTACATCCCATGTTCTGTGTGCCAAGAATGGCGTGATCTCGTTTTTTTGGTTTTTTTCCCCCAAGAGATTTTGGGATTTTATCCCAAGATAAATCTGAGATCTGGATTTTATCAATATCCCTCAATTTTACACTTGTCGGGTGCTATTTCAAAAATTCTTTGAAAATCATGGAAGCCAAATAAAATGTCAGCAGGCCACCTAAAGCCTGTGGGCCCTGGTCCACAGGGCCCTTTCTCCTGTCCAGTTCCCCCTCCCCCTCATTAAGCATCCCTCAAGGCTGCCCTTGACCCTGGGACTCCTTACTCTTCCCCCTCAGCAGTACCAGCACCTACTATTTCCTCTGTGAACAGGACTCCCTGAAATAGCCCCCTCGGCTCAATCTTTGTCCCCAGTGTCTCCCAGTCGTCCCAGCAGCCACCCTCTGAATAATCATACCCGGCATTTATGGGGGTTGGCTGTGTGCCAAGCCTGTGCCAGGGATTTACATAAAGGGCTTCCCCACAGCCTCTCCAGGAACTAGAAGAAAACAGAGACTCTGTAGCTTAATGGGTATGCACTAAGTAGCACCGGGTATTACTGTCTGAGGTCTGTGGTCTCCTGGACTGGAGAACCGGATCCCCACTGTCCCCCCAAACCCCCTGCCAATCCAGGGGAGACCCATACTGACTGAGCAGAGATCTGGGCTAGGAAGAAGCATGGGTCAAAACTGGGTACTGGTAGGGGTAGGGGAGAGGGCAGAGAGGTGAGGTACCCCCCACCCCTCCATGCCCAGTGGAGAGCCCATGGCAAAGTTTACACTGTGAGGGGAGAGGTCTTCTCCCCAAGGTAAGGTCTGCTGTCTTTGCCCCATGGCCACATTGGCCAGACTCACAGTGGGTGCCCAATCACACCGGCCAAAGCGCTAAGTTTCCTCAAGGCCTACTTCTGGAAGAGGAAGGGGTTTCCAAAAAGCCACCAGGATGCCAACCCCATTCCCTGGTCCGGGGACATGCAGCTGGCCAGCCCGAGTGCAGGAGGGACAGGGGCCTGGACTCCGGGGATGTGGGTGGGAGAGCCCACATCCTTCCTGTTCCCGCTCCTCCATCGGCAGCTCATGTGCATCCCTTGGCACGCAACGGACGGGGACGGCGGGGAAGCCATCAATCTCCCAGGAAGGACACGGTGTCCTTCCGCCCAGCCATGCTGCCTGATGCCGATGCCCCCACAGCACGTCATGGGAAATCACAGCGTCCTGGGACAGACAGGCCGAGGCTCAGCATCTCACAGGCTAAGGCATGGCAGTGAGGCTTGCAGGCCACAGAGACAGGAAGGGGCTCCCCCAGCAGCCGTGAGTCTGGGCCCACATCCAGCTTTCTCTCGTCTGTGCTCCCCAGGGCATCTCGAATCCAACATTTGCTGCAGTGTCTTGAATGGTGGCCCTCAAAAACATAAATCCATGTGGTAACACCGAGACCCTGTGAATGTGACTTTAGTTGGAAGGAAGGGTCTTTACAGATGTAATTAAATTAAGGATGACGGAGACGAGCTGGCCCGGGATTACCCAGGTGGGCCTACAATCCAGTGACAAGTGTCTCTTAAAACAGAAAAAGAGCAAAAGGACACAGGAGAAGGTAACAGAAGGCAGAGGCAGAGGCAGAGGCTGAAGGGAAGCTGCCAGGCCCGGATGGCCTGGAACCACTGGATGCTGGGCGGGGCAAGGAGGTATCCCCTCTTGCAGCATCCGGAGGCAGGGTGGCCCTGCGGTGACCTTGATTTCAGACTTTGGGCCTCCAAAGCTGTGAGAGGATCATTTCTGTTGTTTCACCACCCAGTTTGTGGTGTTCTGTCAAAGCAGTCTTGGGAGACGAACAGAGTCTCAACGCACAGTGCAGCCTCCTTGCCCCACCCAGCTCTGACGCAGCCTTTGCTCCTTGCCTAAACTCGGGGCTCCCCACCCCAGCTGGCAAGGACCTTTGCAAACAGCTCCTCTGAGCTCTAATTCCCAGCCACCCTCAGTGGCCTCTGCCTCCCTGGAGGTCTCCCTTCCCCCATTTCAGTGGGTTCCAGTTTCCATGTGACACAGGTCAGAGCTTTGAGGCGACATTCAGGGCCTGGCCCCACCCAGCCTTGGGGGACGCCTCAGTTCCCTTCCTACTGGCCCTGGCTGATTCAGATTACTGACTGTCCCCCAAACACCTCCTGTGCTGTCCCAAATTCCCTGCACCGCGTCCACACCATGCAACCAAAACCCTGCCGGACAGTCCTCACACGAGTCCATCTCAGAAACTGCTTCCAAGAGCCTTCCTGAATCCTCTCCACCCTCAACTCCTGAGAGAAATCTTCTTTCTTGAAAGGGACACAGAACAAAGTTGGGGGAGGCGGGAGATGGCATATTTATCAAGTCCCTCTGAGTGCAAGCAAGTCTGGTGCCTTGTGTCTGGTGCAAGGCATCTCCAAAGACGTCCCATGGTGGGTACCCCACAATGCCTGCTCCCCTGCCTCTTAGCTCGGCTCATCGGTGCAGTGGCCCCACTGCACAGGCAGGAGCCCAAGGTGCTGAGAGGTAGGGCAGTCGCCCAAGGTCTCACAGGCTAAGAGCAGAGGGGCCAGGCACCGCCGTCTCCCCAGTTTACCCCACCTGCACCTCTGTCGTAGTGAGCTCCCTGAGCTCTGGTCTTATCCCACTGCTTCCAGCCCTGCCTGTTCATGCGCCAAGGACACGTGCGATCCTGGGGACCCACCAGCGTGCTCACATCCTGCACTATAGAGACCCCCGCTTTCAAAAGAAGGCACCACACGCACCCTCCATTCTTAGGAAGGATGCATTTCCTACAGCAAGCAGGTGTGCACCAAAGCATGTCCCTTGATCCCGGATTCCCATCTCAGACTTCTGGACCTGAAATCATAGGGGCACATGAACAATGGGAACACAGAGCTAACCATCTCTCACAGTGAAGCAGCCCTCATACACCGTCAGATGCTGACTTGGCTTGAGCTAGTATTTCTCAGAATTTCCCTCTGCCTCGGGGCCCCATCTCGCCCACAAGAGCACCGGCTGAGAGGGAGCATGAACACCCACCTCAGGCAGCGATACCATGATGCCACGGCTCCCCAGACTTGTCCCCCTCCTCTCCCTCTACCCGTGTCCTCTACGCCCCCTGCCCCCAGGCAGCGAACGCTCAGACACTTTGGCTGTGGGGCAGGGATGGGGGGAAGGCAGGCTGCAGGGACAGAAAGCAGGCTCCAGACAACAGCAAACATGCTGGCTCAATGTGGAGGGTATTCAAGGGGGCTGAGCAGGAACCAGAGAGAAAATACAAAGGAAAACAAAGTGGAGACAAAGCCCTCCCTTGGCCACCCTGCCTCCCCTCTCACAGATGAGCCGGGGATGGGTGGAATGAAACAGACTGCTGGGCGCCACCTCCCTTGTGATCCCTGGATGAGAACAAAGAGAGACCTGCTCACAAAGACAACCTGGCCTTGTAGGCAAGGGCAATGGTCCCCAGGACTTTTCCATAGCCACAGAAAGGCCAGTTCCCCGTCCCACCCTCCCCATCCTGCCGCCTCTTACTCACGTCCTGGCTTGAGGGATTCTGGCCCCCACACAGTGAACAGGCCGTTCTCCCACCCGGGTCCTCTGTGGCTTGGGCGGTACCTGACACAATGCCTGGGCCCCAGCTGGGCTGGAGAGAGGGGGAGAGGGGTGGGGAGGAAGGGAAGAACACTGGGCCTCCTGTACGTATGTGTACACACACACACACACACACACACACACACACACACACACACTCTGTGCCTGCAAAGATCTAAAACCCCTTTCATCTTAATAAAGGGGAACAGCAAGAGACACAAAGAGAAGACGGAGGCCAACCCAGTTGTAAAAAACTTAAGAGTCTGTGGCGGGCCTCTGTGCTGCTGCAGGAACCCGGGCTGAACACCAGAGCCAGAGTTAGCCTGCCTTCCCCCACCAGGGCCGCCACAGTCAGGGCCAACCAGTTCTCCCCGTCCCGGAAAGCAGAGGGCCGAGACCATAAGGCCAGGAGCAGTTGGCAAAATCACCCCCGGAATCATCTAGGACTGCACAGGGTCCCCTTCCCTGTGAATTACACAAAACGACATCCAGCCACAGGGATGGACTGAAGCCTGAGCCCTGCCCTGGTTTCTGCCCGGGGCTGTGCCTGGCACGCAGTAGGTGTCCCCAAACAGGTACAGCAGGTACGTGCGGGTCAGGCTGGGGCAGGCAGCAAGCAGACACTGACAATGCCAAGTTCACAGGACACACTCCACCCCGAGGCCACCCAGAAACAGCCCAAGGCTCTTCAGTTCAGAAGAGCTTAACGCTTTGTAGAGGCTTAGTGTACAGGGGCAATGGAGCCAAGGTCTAGAATCAGAAGGCCTGGGTTTGAGTCTCAAGTCTCTCACTTATGGTGACAATAGTACTTCCTCAGCATGGTAGTCACATACATGGTCGTGCTCCGTAAAGGACGTTGTTATCTTGGTGTTGGTATGGGTCTGTCTCTTTTGATTTGTTAAGTCCTGCATCTTAGGGAGTCCTCTAGGGACTGGGGGTGGGGGGTGTTGGTCAACATCCCTGCAACACTCCAGAAGCCTGGGGACTTAGTCTGGTTGTCTCCTAACTCCCCTGTTTCTTTGAAAGACCCCAGAGGCTGCCACAGAGGGACAGCAGGAAGCTTGGCCCCTGGGGAGACTGCAGCTCACCCCCCACTCCCACCCCAATATGGCAGCATCAATAGAGAGAGCGCCTCCACCCCTTCTGAGCACCTAAAAGGAGAAACCAATGCTAGTCCCTGATGCCTGGGCATTAAAGAGAGGTGCAGGCCATCCACAAACACCTGCTGAATGGATGAAGTCAGGACCGGGGAAAACCCTCACTGCATTTACTCCCAGGAGCAGGAATCTGAAATGGGAGTGTAGTGGGAGATCCCTGATGAAGTAACTTGTAAGTTTTTGTTTTTGTTTTTTTTCCTTGGGAGGCACTCTGCAGTCAGAAAGTTAGCAAAGTGCTAACAGTTGTTAAGCGCCTTGGGAAATGTGAGCAAAACCCCTTGCAGATGCAGCGCTGGAGACAGACCTCAGCAGCCTCAGGTCTGGACGGCCTGCATCCAACTGCAGGCTGACTCACCACTGATGTTTACCGAGCAGATGACCCAACCCAGGAGTGAACCGTTTATCTGACCCTCAGCTGCCTCTGCCCTTGACACCCACTTCCTTGCTTCAGAGTCTTATAGAAATGTAAGATAAATGGAGGATTATAGGGTTCAAAGCAAATTAAATAAGAGAAGTAGCAGAGGAGCAACCCTTGAAGAGTGGCAAGCCGTTCTCCCTTTCTGGAAAAAAAGACAAGCAAGCCCCATGGCCCTGACACCCCATGGGGGGATTTAGAAAATAGTGACCAATGTGTAACATTTATTGACATTTCAGCATTGTGCAAGAGGCTTTACGTGAATCATCTTCATAATAAACTTCCAAAAGAGGCACTATCCTCATTTTACAGAAAAGGAAACTGAGGCACAGAGTGGTGAGGCCACTCGCTCAGGATTGGGGCTGGGATTTGAACTCAGGACTGACTTAAGCCTCTGGTCTTCCCATGATGCTGTGCTGCTCAGTGACCTGGTATCTGTGAAATATTACAGTGCACCTATGGGCTTTCCTGTACTGTTTTGGGAAAGAAGGTGACAGTTTAGGTGAAATCTGGGCATGAAGCAGGGAATCAGACTTAATGAGCTTTCAAGGCTCCTCCCACCCAGAGATTCTGGGAGTGTGACTTGGGATGTCTGAGACCACTATTCACCCGAAAGGACGGTGCATTGGGAAAAGGGGGTGATGGCCCTCCTGGCACTGGGTAGCGTGTTTTGGTGGGAGGCGTCAGGGAGAAAGTGGCATTTTGGGGGCAGCACGCAGTGGGGGGGGGGGCTGAGGGATCCCTCATTCTCTTCCTCTCCAGCCCAGGCTCGCCTGGCTGTGGTCCTGCCCCTCTGGAACAAAGTCTCAGTGAACAAAGGACCTTTTCATGAACTTCAGGCGGGTCCCCTGACTACTACTAAGGTTATTGAAACAGGCTCCCAGGAGAATAGTCTGTTAACAGCACATGGTTTTGCGCCAACAAGCAGGACTCAAATTATGACAACACCCTCCCTATGGTTTGGTGCAGGCTGGAAGGAGACTTTCCTGTATCCACCGCAGGGGAATGACATGGGGGAGAAAGCAGGAGCAGCCCAGGATAGCTCCAAAGCGCAGCCCCCTGCCAGGCAGTGAGCGTCCCACCAGGTCATTCACCTGGAAGTGAGTCATTTGAAAATTGTGGCCTTGGTACTTTTTCCAGGACTTCCATCTGAGGATCTTAAAGTGCTCTGTATGTTCTCTGGTCCTGGCTGCTACTGTTTCCATTAAACAGGCAGAGAAACTGAGTGAGTCACACAGCAGGAGGGAACCAGGAGTGGGCGGTCAGCCTACTGTCTTCTAGCCTTGGACACTCTGACTTTGAGGGATTCAGAGCTCTGGCAGGACATAGTTGATACCCATGCCTGTCACTCCCCAGATCTCGGGTATAGTTCAACTGCCTGCATGAACTACTGGGGAGGAAGGGACTTTCCATGGCTTTAGTTTAAGCCACTTGAAAGTCTGCATTTTTTTTAAAAAAAAGCTTATTTATTTTGAGAGAAGGAGAGAAACAGAGAGAGAGGGAGGGGCAGAGAGAGAGGGCGGGGCAGAGAGAGAGGGAGAGAGAGAATCCCAAGCAGGCTCTGCACCATCAGCGGGTGCTCGAACTCAGGAACCATGAGATCATGACCTGAGCTGAAATCAAGAGTCGAACGCTTAACCAACTGAGCCACCCAGGCGCCCCCTAAGTCATCTGAAATCCTATGGGGCATGCTAGAGCTGGTGAGAGGTGAGCTGGGAGACCTTGCTTCTGTTCCCAGCTGGTACCAGTTCCTGGCGCAGCGGATCCCAGACGTTCCTCCTCTCTGTGTGCATTTCATGATAAAGCCCCATGAGGCCAATGAATCCCTAGCACACTGCCTTGCACATTGTAGGTGCACAGTAAATTCTTGCTCAAGCAATGAATGAAGGCTCTCTTTTAAATCAGTCCCTGTAGTGAGGACGTGGGCATCCTTGTTTCCTACTTTCCTTTGGGGGTGAGGGTGAAGAAGGGAAAGCCACTTTCCTGATCTCCCCATCACTGCACCCCTACCCCCCACGCTCCCCTTCCAGATTCAGGTTGTAGAAGGGAAACCCAGAACCGTGGAAGCTGCCAGAAGCCCCTGTAAGGAGTCATGCTCTTTGGTCCAAGTCGCAGCTCAGAGATCTATTCACTCAGGCCAAACCAAGACCCAGAGACCTACCACCAGCTGGCTCAGACGTCTGAACTGTAGCCCCTCCCGCATCCCCTTGCCCAGCCCCTGAAAAACACACCTGTGGAGGTCACACCTTCTATGCTCCCTCCTTTCAACATGTGTCTTACAGTTAGGATGGCTCTTATTCCTCTCTCTACCTTAAGGTGGAGGTGTTGCCATGGGCAACAGTGATGTCACCTACCAGTTACTTCCATTCTGCTGATGTCAAGGGGTGGGCCACCTGGATGGATGGAGGGGGAATACACTTTCTTTGGGAAAATGTCACAGGTCCCAAACTGCTGAGGAGGACCCTACAGACCTCTTGGGCACTCCCAAATGACCCTTGTCCTCTCCCAGAAAACCTAACCCTTCTCTCCCATCTGGATGCCTATTCAGGCCAAGACTCAAATCTGATTCTCCCTCTCCCAGAGCTGGATAAAAGGTCAGGACTAGAAGCTTTGTCCTCAGCTCTGAACAAACCACAGCTAGGGCACCAATGAGCTCCTTCCTTCTATGCATCTGGGACAGTCTGGGTCCCCACAGCCTTGTCCTTCAGCCAGACATCAGTGGCACTAATGGGGAAGCTGAGGGCCCAATTCGGCAGGGAATGTGGATCCTCGAACAACCTCTACTGTCTTTAAGAGCTCATACTAGCCAAACTAAAAGTCTGTGCCAGGCACAGTGTTGAGTGCTTTCTATGCGTGTCCTATGAGTGGTTGTCCCCATCTTACCAATGATGAAACTGAGGCTTGAAATAGTCAAAACACTTGCCCCAATACAGAGAACGTCCATACACTGAGCAGGGGAGCCAGGACTCAACCCTAGTCCACCCTACGAAGGCTCAGGAGGGTCACACCTCCTTGGTGCCGGGGCACCCTGGAGACTGTGGCTTACTAAAGATGAGCCACGAGGGGGCCTGGACAGAGATTACAGAGAGCCCTTTAAATCCAAAGAGGCCATTTGGGCAGGCCAAGCTGACCTGAGCCAGCCAAGGCAAGGTGCCTTAGTACTGCTTCACGCCCGTGCGCATGCAGGGGATGCTCTAAGTGGCCAGTCTGGGGCCTTTCACTTCCCCGAGCATCTGCGCTGATCAGGACCATGTTTCTTTGCTCTGTGCTTGGCTTCCTGTTAACCCAACCTGGCCGCCGGACCAAATCGTCTTAATTTACATCTAGCATTCACATCCATGGCCTGGCCTTCCAACCCTGAAATGTACAGTGGTTAGCTTATGCAAATGAAACTATGTAGCTGGGAGCTAATGCTTATAAAGCACTAAACAAATTAAGTAACTAAAATAAAAGTAGCTAAATTATGCAAGAGGGAATGGAGAAATGCTATCAGGTAAACACTGTCCCCGAGGCACTGGCCAAGGAGACCTACACAGCCAAGCTGACTGGAGTACTGCTCTACCAGGCAGGTATCTCTCCACTGCTGAGAGGGCCACAGGAGTGAAGAGGGGCCCATGCTATTGGACTGCCCTGCTTTGCCAAGCACGAGCTGCCCGGATCTTTGGTTTCCCATGTGGCTCTCCCTGCCCTGCTTTGCCAAGCACGAGCTGCCCGGATCTTTGGTTTCCCATGTGGCTCACCCGGGACGCAGGGACCAGAGACCATCTAGTCTGCATGATGGTCACACGTCTTCCAAATTAATAAAGTAGCATTCTAATTTGTACACCCACTCCTGGGAGCCTCTGGAGGTGACACAGTAGTCCAGGTCCAAACCACTCTGAAAACTGTGGAGATGGGGTTTCTGCACGGGCACAGCTAAGAGCTAGACCTTGGGCCAAGTGACAAGATCCAGGTAAACACCACCCTTTATGGCAAATCTGTGAAGGCACCGGCTGGTCCTTCCCAACAGAGTTGGAGGCATCCTCATGGGCCAAGAAGCTCGTTTGTTTAAAATACTGTCTAGAGACAGTATGTAGTAAAATGCTCCATTCCAGCTAAGTAAGTGCTAACATGTATCCTGTGGAAAATAAAGGATCACATATATGGAGCTGTGAAATGGAGTTCTGGGAAAGATTTCCTGAACAAGTTTGGGAAGGGCATTTGCAGGCGAGTAGGACCTGGACAAGAAGGAAAGAGGGAAGAGTTGGGAATTGGGGGTGGGGTGGGGAGGGCTGGATCAGCATGTTTGGACACTTGCCACCTCTGGCCACTCCTGGGGGCAGTCTCTGCCTAGGTCAGGGGCCCCGGGTAGCTGTGGCCTTCTCCCTCTGCACCACACCCAGGTGGCACTTACTCATCACCCTCCCATCGGGTCCCAAACTGGATTTGCCACCTCACAATGCCCAGTGATTAAGAAGGAAAGTCATTTGATGCTGGGGCCAGGCCTCCTGTCAGCCATCAAGACTGAGCTTGCTCTTTTTTTCCTCGCCTTTCTGCCATCAGATGAGTTTTCCATTTTTCCTCCATGTGAGCTGAATGGGTATTTCTTCCTTTGACAAAGAAAAAAGCAACTGCTCTTTCCTCCTTCCCACAAGGACCCCCAACCAAACTAGCTTTTTAAGCTTAAACTGCTTCTTGCTCTGTGAATGTTCAAAGACTGGGGCTCAGCTTCCAGGCTCCTGAACACTTTACTTCTCTGTGCCTTTGTTTCCTCATCTATATGAGGATAACAATACCTCCACATAGGACTACTATGAAGATTAAATGAATTAATGCAAAGAAAATGGTTTTGGAAAAAAAAAAAAAAGCTTGACAAATAAATGCTAAGCCCTCAATAATTGTTGGTTATCAGGACTGCTGGGTATGGTTGCACAGGTGGTGTACTGCTCAAGAACCTGGCCGGGGTGCGGTGAGGATGAATCCAGTTCACATGCCAATTGCCCAGCTATGAGCCTTGGCCATGCCCATCAAGACGAGGCCCCAAGGTGGCATCCTAAATGTCACCAAGGTGCCACCCCCTTGCTGAGAGGTGTATCTTACTCTAATTCACACAAGGGATGGAATAGGCTAGCAACAGCCCTGGCAGTTATTGTCGATCGCTGGCATTCCCAGATAGATCTCCCTCCAGAACAAGACCGGATTAGAGGGGGGTCTGGGATAGACTGGTCTCAGCCATTAAGGTCCCACTCCTCAGCTGCCCAGCACTCTTGGAGCACTCGCCCCTCCCTTGGGACGCTTCTCGGTTGAAGTCCCGCGGCGTCCCCTACTACTTCATCCCTACTGATCCTCCCACAGTTTTGGATTCTGAAGCAACTGTCTCCTTCATAATTGCTGACGGCCACTTGTCTCTGCTGACACTGAGAACTTCCAGTTGCTGGCAGGTTACTCCTTACTTCTTATAAGATCTATCTCCCTGCCTCTCCTACTCAGTGAGTCTTTGAGGTCAGACAGAGGAAGTCTTCCCCTTTCCTCAAGTGACAGTGCTAGAGAGTCCTGAAGGCCACAGCCTCATCCCCCTCAGCTTCTCCTCCTGGAGGTAAAATCACCGGTTCTCTCCCTTCTCCCTCACAAGATGCGCCCTGCAGACGCCCTTCGCCATGCCATCCCCTCTCCTCTGGACCAGTTCCCTTTGGCAGTGCTGCTATCCCTGGCCAAGAGGCAGCATGGAGAACTGAGCTCAGGGGCTCCAGCAGCCTGACCCCACCCTTCCATGGGCTCCGCTGGTCACTGCCTCCCACTGAGGCGTGTACCCCCTCCATCGGATGGAATTTTCCACTTTCTTTCTCTTCTTCATCCCGGGGGTTCCGGAAGTTAAAAATACAAAACCAGCTTTCTCCCAGGCAGTACTTTCTTTGGTGGGCAATTTTGCCAGAAGCCTCTACCTGGAAGTTCTTCCCCAGGTCTTGCTCTCAGGTAAAAAGTTCACCCCCACACCCTCTTCTTTGTTTCCCTTTGAGCACCGCAGGAGGTGGGAGCCATTCCCAGTAAGGTGACAACTTCTAGGATGATGGCATCAGGTTAAGAGGTCAGATCCTCGCCCACTGAAAGCCAGAGCCTGAAATGGATGCATCTTTGAAAATTATGGAGTAAGAGGATGGCATCTGAACAAAAGCCTTTCCATCCACTGCGAGAGAGCAGAGAAGAGACTCCGAGTAACCACTCCATGGTTACCCACAAGTGGAAAATATGAGGGCTGAATGGCCTGGAGCAGCAGCCTGCACAGGGAATTAGCAAACAATGAAAGCCACTTAGGCACGTAGGCTGGAAGGAGGACTCAAAAGCACAGCCTATTATGT
Organism: Neofelis nebulosa; assembly: GCF_028018385.1. Classification (NCBI taxonomy): domain Eukaryota; kingdom Metazoa; phylum Chordata; class Mammalia; order Carnivora; family Felidae; genus Neofelis; species Neofelis nebulosa. The sequence goes on from NC_080794.1 coordinate 67,149,648, forward strand.
TATTAATAAAGAGATGAATGGCGGCAATTCCATCTGTGGCTGCCGAGGCGTTTTTCACAGCCAACCTGGACCTGTAACTACACCAGGCTCAGACCAGCTTCACTCAGCAGCCTCTTCGAGGTAGAACTGGTTTGTAAAAGGGAAGGGCCCTGGGTCATATCCAAAAGAGTAACAAGAAAATGGGATTCCCAAACGGATTTAGATCTCAAAGACCAGGGTCCAGGATCTGCCAGGATCTGGGGCTTTTCCAGTTTTGAAAGGGGGGCGAGGGGCTTTTCACACCAGGCAGAGGATGCAAAAGGCAATGTGCCGTCCCTGAGTGGTTCACTGAAATATTTTCCCTTCCTGGCTGGCAGCCTTTTGGTTTTTAAAGAGCATTTCGGAAGGGATGCCTGGCCCTGGGGCTTCGGAGTCCCTTCACCTGGCAGCCAGAAAGCTGGAGACACTGGGAGGGGGATGGGGATGGGAGTAAGGGTCAGGCGGCGGAAAACTATCTGCAGCCACAAGAGAAAGTTCGGCGCTGTGTGAGGTCCCCTCCACTAATAGTCCCGAAAGAGGAAGCCGGCGAAGGCTTCGCCCGACCCCAGCAACCTCACAACTATAAACCTTACACCGGGAAAAAACAAGCTACACGCCTACTGCCCCCTTCTAGGAGTGGCCGGGCCTGTCTTTCTGCCAGAGCACTCTGCTCAGACGGTGATAAGTAACAGGGCCACGGGGTCCGCCGCGGGGGCTGGAGCGGGGCCTGGGGCGCGCGGGACGCGCGGCGCCGGAGACCACGCGTCCGCCTCTGCACGGGCGCCGCAGCCGGGTCTCCCCCAGGCACCCAGCCTGGGGCCGCGCACCGCCCACTCTCCCGCCGCCCGCACTCCACGCCGCCACCTTGGGTGCAGCGCCGTCGGCCCGCGGCCCCCCACCCCCACCCCGTGAGGTGGACGCGTCGGACTTACGCTGCCCTTAGTCCCACGCTCCCTCGCTGCAGGGACCGCGCCAGCCCCGCGGCGCGCGCGCGGGTCCAGGGCCCGGAGGCCGCTGTTCTCGGGCGGTTTCCGTCGAGCGTCCCGCTCTGCACTTAGAAGGACTGGGGGCGCGACACCCCAGCCGGCTCCCGCCTGCTGGCCTCCATCAGCGCGGCCCTAAAGGCGGCGGAGTTACTCATTTCCTGGACGTACCAGAAACTTTTTCCTCCTTATAAGAACAAAACACCCGCCTCTACTCGCGGCAGCGGAAACTTCTTAAGGAGGACCGCGCGGGTTGCGGCGGTCGGCCCCGGGGTCGCCGTAGAGGTCGTCCCGTTGACCCCCAGAAATTTCAGAGCGGCCAGCAGGACTGGAAGGTGACCGGCCGAGCCGGGCTTTGGCCACCGGAGTAAACTGGGGCGGGTGGACAGGGAGTCGGGCAGGACGCCCTTAAAAGTCGGTCTGGGCCGGCGGAGTGGAAGGGGTTAAATCACTGCTAGTGGGCCGAGCGTTTTCCCGCGGCGCGTTTCACGGGCGGCGGAACTCCGGGGGCCACCTCTTTTGTCCCCGGGAGGGAAATATAAATTGAGCCGCCACGCCGACCCTTTTCTTTTTTTTTTTTCTTTTTGCGGCTTGAATGTATTAGAAGAACTCACCAAACTGAACGAGAAGCGAAAGCATCGTAGTCTTTCTTCCTGAGTAACCCTGCACAAAGGAGAATGATGACCACACGGGTCTATCCGTAGAGGGCGCTTTAATGTCCAGAGCCTGTTTACCCTTGTGGAGTTAGCCCTGAAGGAACTGAGGCCGGGAGGGACAGCAGCAGCAGCACCCTGGTGGCGCTTAATGGGTTATGAAATCCATAACCTCTTATTTTCCCTTTGTGACCTGCTCCAGTGCCACAGCCAGTGGAAGTGGCCGGCAACGGCTTGAATAAATCCTGCATTAAGTGGCTTTGGGGGAGTCAAACGCCACCGAGGGCACCTTGGGGGAAATTATGAGAACACACTGTCCAAATGATTATCACCACTGCTACTGCTGTCGAGTCTTAGATCACCTACTTCCTTCCCTCTTCGCGCCAGCCAAATAACTTTAACACTCGCCTGGAAGACATTAGGGAGAGTCGGAAAGAGAAACAGGCAGTGAGACAAAGTCCTAAAAATAGACACCCTGGCCCTTGGCCCAGGTTACTCTTGTTTTCAAATTTTGCTGTTGCTCATAGCTCTTTCCTTACGTCAGGGACAATTATGAAAGAGTTTTGGGGGCTGGTGGGGAGGCTGGTGGGGAGGCATGGGGAATGGGCTTGTAGGGGCCAAGGGCAGGCTGCACCAAGAAGGGCCAGTTTGGTCTGAACATTATTTTGAATTAAAAGCAAGGAAACCGCAGCAGATTTGGGAAAAGCTCTTTACCTCCCCCTCCAATCGCCTGCCCCACCAGGAAGAGAGCTATTACCAGAGATTTCTCTTTACCTAAGAAGTTTCTCTGCATAATAAGGCAAGCTTTCTTTTCCAAACTTCTCCTTTTACCTCCCTGCTAAGAGTCTTTCTCCCCTTTGTCTCCTTAGGCCCCTACCCCTCTCCTCTGCTCCCATAAGCTCTTGTTGCCTCACTGCCTTCGGAATTTGCGTGTCTGCATGGATTCCCCTTACATAGGAACCTAAATCTGATTTTCTCCTGTAAAAAAAAATCTGTCAGCTGTCGGTTTGACTCTTAGTAGAATCAAATGACTAGTAGAAGGACCTTAAAGGGCAGAGAAAATTCTTCCTCCTTGACAAAGTGATCTGGGGAAACTTTTGTGAAAGAGCTATGTATTTCCAAAATGTTTGTGAAGCGGATGGATAGGGCACTCATTCTCTCCGAGGCAGGCAGAAGAAATTCTTGGGGGGGGGTGGGTAGGAACACTGGCCTGAGCACCCCTACATTGCCTTATAATCCTTTGAGTAAGAGTTCAGGGTTATGTATGCTGGAATGTGAAGGTTAGTACTGAAACACCCTCTGGGATTGCCATCCAGCCTGCAAAGCTCGCTGTGTATATTTCTTTATGGAAGGAAGATTTATTAGATTTGTCTTTCTTTTAAACCGGACCGTTTCACTCTCTGAGACCTAATGGTCACCTGCACTGGTTTCCCTCTGCTCTCAAAACAGAGTCCACTGTTCTAAGCAGGCACACAGGCGGTTCATGAATTGGCCTCTGCTTATCTCACTAACCTCACGTCTCACTCCATATGCCACCCCAAACTCCTTGCAGTTCCTGGAACTTGTGCTTCTCAGAATGTGATATAGGGTTTGTCCCCACCCCCACACTTAGTCACATGTGCTCTGTCTTCTGCACGCAACCTTCTCCCACCTTGTTCTCCAACCTGTCACCCCCAGTGCACACACACTTTTTTGGGGAGGTGGGGGGCCTGGCTAAGGTGTGCTCAGTCTTTAGAATAAGCAATTTCTCTTTCAGGAAGTTTTCCTTGAACTGCCATGCCTCCATTGGAACCCCCATCTATGCCATGTGGTTTCCATAGCACCTTGTGGTTACTCTACACAGTTTTTAAAAGACAGGAAAGTACAAAGATTCAACTTCTGGGACCACAAGGGACTAAGAAGTACGGGACCATCTGCTTCTAACAGAACTGCTGAAAAAAAGATAGCAATGCATGAAAGGAAGAAAGGAGGAGCCCCGGGCGGTGAGATGAGAAGAGAGAACCCAGAAGCACCCATCTGTGTTTGAGGTGAAAATAAGCCCAAATGGCTGACTGGAGGTGAGTACTCACTCAGGCCTTGGGTTCTAGAAAGGCAGAGATCTGGACTAGAGACCCTGCTCACAGCTGGGACTGTGCAGAAGATCTTAGTGACTAGAGAATGGAGAAAAAATTTTCCCACTTGTTCACGGTCACAGCAAGGAAGTTTGTGGTTTGGCGCTCTGGATGAACTGATGTTGTCTGCCATAGAAATCGAAACCACTGGCCCAGCTATGGCAGCATAGGTGTGAGGCCCCAGTTTACACAACCCATGTGGTGAGGGAATCTTGAAGTCAATACAAAACATAAAAGTTGGTTCCAAAGTGATGAATCTCCTTAGTCCCTGTCAGAAGTGAATGCAAAACCCGGATGTTTCTTCTGATCCCTCAGGGAATAAACAATCCCCCATGGAAAATGAGCTTATAATAAGAAATTACAAACTAGTAAGTGAACCAATGAGGGATGAGATTGGTAGGTATAATAAACAAGAGAATTAGCCCCTTAAGGACTTGAGACAGGGGCACCTGGGTGAATCAGTCAGTTGAGCGTCCGACTATTGGTTTCAGCTCAACCCTTGATCTCACGGTTTGTGGGTTCAAATCCCACATGGGGCTCTGCACTGGCAGCACAGCACGGAGCCTGCTTGGTATTCTCTTTCTCTCTCCCTCTCTCTCTCTGCCCCTCTCCCACTTGCACTGTGTTTGTTTCTCTCAAAAATAAGTAAGCTTTTAAAAAAGGTACAAATACAATATATAGAAATAAAAGCTTAGTTGTTTACATTTTTTAAAAAATACTTATTTATTTTGGGGAGAGAGGCAGAGAGAGAGAGAGAGTGCGCGCGGAGGAGGGGCAGAGAGAAAGGAAGACACAGAATCCGAAGCAGGCTCCAGGCTCTGAGCTGTCAGCACAGAGCACAACACGGGGCTCAAACTCACAAACTGCAAAGTCGGCAGTGGCAGCTGAGCCACCCAGGCGCCCCTGGTTTCAGCTCAACCCATGATCTCATGGTTTGTGGGTTTGAATCCCACATGGGGCTCTGCACTGGCAGCACAACACGGAGCCTGCTTGGTATTCTCTTTCTCTCTCCCTCTCTCTCTGCCCCTCTCCCACTTACACTGTGTTTGTTTCTCTCAAAAATAAATAAACTTTTGAAAAAGATACAAATACAATATATAGAAATAAAAGCATAGTCGTTTACATTTTTAAAAACTCAGTGATTGGTATTCTTTTCTTATTAGGCAATAATAATATATCAGTCAAAACTCCAATAATAATACCTCATTAAAAAGGGGAAAATAAAGAAAAGGGACATAATAATTGACGTGGAAATGTTGGGGTTCAGAGTGAACAGTCAAGAAAGAGTTCTTGAGGGGTGCCTGCATGGCTCAGTCAGTTAAGCGTCCAATTCTTGATTTTGGCTCAGGGTTGTGGGATAAAGCCCTGAGTTGGGCTGCACTCTGAGCCGGGAGCCTGCTTGGAATTCTCTCTCCCTCTGCCCCTTTCCCCTGCTCATGCTCTTGCTCTGTCTAAAAAAAAAATTAAAAAGAATTCTTGAGATGTCTTTGGTGCCAATAGGTGGTTTTATTTTATTTTATTTTTTTTTTAAGTTTATTTATTTATTTTGAGAGAGAGAGACAGAGTGCATGAGCAGGGGAAAGGCAGAAAGAGAGGGAGAGAGAGAATCTTAAGCAGGCTCCGCACTGTCAGCACAGAGCCAAAATGTGGCTCGAACTTGTGAACCCATGAGATCATGACCTAAGCTGAAATCAAGAGTGGACACTTAACTGACTGAGCCACCCAGGCACCCTGCAAATAGGTGGTTTTATTAAAGCACAAGGACAGGACCTGTGGACAGAAAAAGCTGTACTGGGATTGTGAGGAGAAATTGAGCATATACCGTCAGGTAGGGAGGGGGTTAGGTATAACATAAGTCTCTAAGGAATTTTGGAAGCAAGGTTTCCAGAACCTGGAGGGGGGCTAGCTATTGTTAGGAAAAGGCTATTTATTTGTTTGTTTATTTATTTTTAAAAACTTTTTTTAATGATTTATTATTTATTTTTGAGAGAGAGAGAGGGGCAGAGCATGAACAGGGAGGGACAGAATCTGAAGCAGCTCCAGGCTCTGAGCTGTTGGGGCTCGAACTCATGAACTGTGAGATCATGACCTGAGCTGAAGTCAGACGCTTAACCGACAGAGCCACCCAGGTGCCCCAGGAAAAGGTCATTTATCACTGCCTAATAAAACCTTAGTCATGAGATGCTTCAGATGTAGATCAGTGGGCCCTATGCTTGGAGGATAATTGCTAACATGTATTTGGGGGGGTAGAGATTAAGGAAGTTTCCAAAAGAATTTTTAGAAGTTAAAGGAGACTTCTAGGATCCTGGAGGTCTGGATAGTGTTAAACTAAGATTGCCTTTTGCCCTTAGCCAAGTATCAACATTGGGGCAGTTGAGATCTAAGGGCAAGATCACTCCACTTATCTCAAGGACTTATCAATGGGCTGTAAGTAGTAAGGAAATTTAATTTGATTTTTTTCTTTTGCTTTTATTCCCCACATCATCTCGTTCATGAATACTTTTTCAGAAATCCTAATGAAAAAGTTAATACAGAATTCCAGCAGTGCATCAGAATACAATTAAACACTTGTGTAGCGTGATAAAAACGAAGGGTGAAGTTTGGCCCCAAAACCAATGTCATGCTTCAAGGGGAAACACTAGAAACCTTCATGTTTAAGTCAGTGCAAGATAAGGATGTCTTCTTTCATCTCTCTCTCTCTCTTTTTAACTTGTCAATTTGGAGTGTGATTGGTTTCAGGTATTAAAATCCTGACTATGATTTTGTATGTGTTTGAGATTACTAGAGGTTTAAACAAATAGGGGGGTTATTTTTTTCAAACAAGAAGTCTGTATGTGGGTGGCTGCTTTGGTTGAATGCTTTGATAGTTTAGGGTCGGGTCAAAAGTAAGTTACATATTGGAAAACCATCCTCCAAGGCCGCTTTCCCCAATTTAGACTCTCAATGATAAAGTGTGAGAATGATGGTTGCCCCACATCCTTTCCAGCACTGGCACTTTCCTAACTTACATTAGTGTGCTTCTTTTATGGGTGAAAAAGATATCTGAATGTGTTGATGTGCATTTCTTTAATTAGGAGTGAGGCTGAACAGAACAGGGTTATTGGCCGTTTTTATTTCTTCATTTGTAAATAGTTATAACTTTACTCATTTTTCTGCTGGTCTGTTTTTCGTGTGTGTGTGTGTGTGTGTGTGTGTGTGTGTGTGTGTGAAGGTAAATGGAACTGTTTTCATAATCTCAGGTCGTACATGTGGCTTCAAATTCTGCATTTATAGGTGACTTGTGACCAACACCAGGCCAACTGCCGGGCACATACTATACTTCACAGTCAAGAACATTGAAAAAAAAATCCAGACAAATATGGGGACAGATTTCCTGTTTACCCCCAGCTGTGATTATCCCAGTATGTGGAATAACATACACAACAATGGGAGAGACAGGAAGCCAATGCTAGTCATGGACGGAGTGATGGATGGTAAAAAAAACCCAGCATTTTCCTTGATTTGGTCGATCTCTTGCCATCATAAATTCACCTTTGCGTGCAGTTTCAAGAGATAATAACAAGTTGGTTTACAGAGCATTTCACTGGAATAGGCTGCTTTGCTGAGATGAGACCTGAGGAGTGTCCGTTGAACAGGAAGGATGATTTACATCTGGCTATTTCTTTCCCAGAGAAAAGAGGAAATTTCCTTGTGCTGGGAATCCCCCCGCTCTTCTAGGAGTGTTGGAAACAGCAGGTTAAAGATTATCTGTCAAAAAAAGTGAAGCCCAGAGAAACTGGGTCATATACTCAAGGTCACATTATTGTTTAGTGACAGTATAATAATAGGTAAAACTCATACTATGTGGTTATACTATTGCTTTAAGCACTTTACATATAACACCTCATTTAATTCTCATAATAACCACACACAGAAGGTATCATTAGCATTCCCATTTAACAGATGAAGAAATTGAAGCCCAAAGAGGCTAAGCAACTTGCTTGAGGTCACACAGCTAGTAAGTGGCAGAGCCGGGATTTAAATCAGGCACTATGGCTCCAGAATCTTGACCTAAACTACTACCTTGTATCTTTCTGTTCGAAGTAAATCCCCTTCAAATGTACAACTGATGGGGTTTTGGGGTGATGGTGGGGTTTGGAGCCAATGGCCAAGAAAGAATTCTGGAAGATGTGTTTGGTGCAAAAAAAGGTGATTTTATTAAAGCATGGGGTCAGGACCTGTGGGCAGAAAGAGCGGCACTGGGGTTGTGGAGGGTGAATGATTATATACCTTCAGGTTGGGAGGGGATTAGGGACAGCATAAGTCTAAGGAATTTTGGAAGCAAGGTTTACAGGACCTTGAGGGGCTAGCTGTTGTTAGGAAAATGTCATTTATTATTGCTTAGTAAAATCTCAGTCCTGAGACCCTTCAGATGTGTATCAGGGGACCATAAGCTTGGAGTATGATTGCCAGCATATATCTTGGGGAAGTTGAGATATAGGAAGTGTCCAAAGGAATTATATGTTAAAGTAGATGTACAGGATTCTGGGGAGTCGGGATTATGTTAAGCCAAGATTCCCTTTTGCCCCTAGCAACGGGTCATCTTTGAGGCAGCTGCGCCCCTAGAGGGAGGTCACTCTGCCTGTTTCAAGGACTAGTCAATGGGCTGTAGGCAGTAAAGGAATTTAATTTTTCATTTGCCTTTGTTTCTCACGTCACCATGGCAAGCACTTAAACCCCCTTACATCTTGATGAAGGTGATATTAGGGCTCCAGAAAACGGAGTCTATATGCTTCTGGAGATTAGGCTACGGATAAGATTGCCTTTTTCTTGCAGTTTACTAAGTTATCTTGCACTTTTCTAAGTTTACTAACTAAACTGAAGGAGACTCCTGTCCTGCATGACTGTGATCTCTGCCAGTCAACCATTTGCTTTCTTTTCTTTTCCTTGTTCTTGGGCAGCCAGGAGTGTGGGAGGAATATCACACATATCCCACCTGTGGGGGTGGGGGTGGGGGTAGGGAGGGGCTGTTAGTCTGTACTTTGCCCTCAGCTTGCCTTATGCTCCCTCATCACTACACTGAATTTCCCCAAGAATGAGATTACAATAGTATTTAAACATTTTTCAAGCTTTTTTGAAAATACATTTTCCCTTAGAACCCAATATATTCACACATAAAAGTGTGTTATAACTGAAAGGCAAATTCCTTAAAAACAATATGCTTACTACATGTGACAAACTCTGGTATATTCCCTCTTCATTCTCTACCCATCTCTTACCCTTATTTGAAAATGAAAAGGCAGGCCACAAATTACTAATGAGTCATGATCCACAGTAAGAAAAGAAATGCTTCTTTCTTTCTTTTTTAAAAAAGATTTTTATTCTTAAGTAATCTCTACACTCAGAGTGGGGCTTGAACTCACAACCCTGACATCAAGAGTTGCATGCTCCACCGACTGAGCCAGTCAGGTGCCTTATGTCATGAAAGCTGGTGGTGGTTTATACATGTTAAATTTCCAACCACACATAGCACTTGGAGTAAGGAAAACTGTCAGATAATTTCTGTCAGACTTATTTCTGGTCAGTAGGTATTCATTGAGCTTCCTGTAGTTAATGTCTAAAGATGGTACACTGGGACTTTAAAACAAATCACCAGGCTATATAACCTTAGGAAAACCTGTCTTCATTCATTCATTTATCCATTCATTCATTCAATAAATATTTGAGCACGTACTATATGCCAGGCATTGTGCTAAATCAGGACTTGGCAATACTGGCTGGCAGGCCAACTCCAGAGTGCCACCTGTTTCTGTAAATAAAGTTTTACTGGTTCAAAACCATGCCCATTCATTTTTGTATTGTCTGTGGCTGCTTTTGCACTACAAAAGCACAGTTGGATATGGAGATCATGTGGCCTATGAAGTCCACAATATTTCTTAATCTGGTCCTTTACAGAAAAAGTACACAGACTCTGGTGCTAGATTCTAAAATACAGTGTTATTTTAGACTGGTCTCTGCTGTCCTGGAGGTTTGAATTGTCCTGCTTGACTTCAGCTAGGTTTCAGTCACCTTGGGGCGGGGGTGGGGGGGGGGTGGGGAGGGGTTTGAGGCTTTCTGCCTCCCTCCCATTGCTGCCTCTGAGAACACCTGTTCACAGTAGATGCTCCATAGTCATTTTCTACTGCTGAAATTATTCAGTAGATTTGGCAGCAAATATTGGAAAGAAAGAAACATACACCCAGGGTAGAAAGGAGAGTTTATTCCTTTAACATAACAAATAGTTTCATTTTATAGATGCCTATCTGCTGCTATGAGAAGCTGGTCGTCAACTTTTATTGAGTATCTACTGTGCATTTGGCCCTCTGGAGAAGAAAAAAGACTTGGTTCAAACTTTGGCCCTTGTGTTAAGGATAGGGAGATAAAGGAGATAAACATATCTTATTGTAATCCTTAATACTTCTGTTTGGGGACCTGGTGCATACTTGAAGATGATTTTGGTTTACTACCTTAGAATCGCAAATGTTTGTATTCCAATACCTTTTAACTTCGCTTAGTCACTAGTTACTCCCAAGAGTAATTGCTCTATGCCTGAGTGGATAAGCTAATCCTATTTTTAATTCCTTCCTTCATCAAACTTTCTATTTTGACTGTCTCTTATGGGTCAGCACCATAGATATACTTAAAGACTGGTCCTTCTAGTCTGGTGGGAAAGACAAATAAACACATGGTTACACTATTGTGTATTGACAGAATGACACACAGGTCTTCTAGCAACACAGAGGAGGAGTACCTAACTAGGGAAGACTTCCTGGAGGAGGTGACACTGAGCTGAGTTTTAAAAAGGCTAACTGGGGGCAGCTGGGTAGCTCAGTCAGTTGAGTGTCCAGCTTTGACTCAGGTCATGATCTCATGGTTGGTGGGTTCAAGCCCCACGTAGGGCTTTGTGCTGTCAGAGCAGAGCCTGCTTCAGATTCTTCATCTCCCTCTCTCTCTGCCTCTCCCTGGCTTGTGCTCTCTCTCTCTTTTTCTCAAAAATAAATATTGAAAAAAAAAAAAGTTAAAAAAAAAAAGAACAGGCTAACTGGACAAAGAAGGAGACATAGGATATTCCTGACACGGGATCAGCATATGTAAAGTCTAGAGATGTTTGAAAATATGGTGTTTTCAGGGAAGAGCAGAAATAAGACAAGGGATTTGTGCTTTGATGTTTTAAAGGAATTATTTATTTACTTATTCACTCATTAATTTATTTCATTTATTTATTCATTTGTAGTGGGAACAGGTTGTGTGGAGCTACTCAGTCTTTTTAAATAATTGGGTTAGCTGGTGACTTTGTGTAAGTCCTCCCTGGTTCTAGGAAGAACACCAAACTGCAGTCTTGGCCTGGCCTCTCCAGCAAGAGCACCAACTGAATGAACCAGTCATACCCAAAAGTAATCCGACTGGGAGAAGCGCAGTTGCTGTTAAGCCAATGAAATGCAAGGCAGGTTGGATAACTGCGTGGTTGTGACACTGTCATCCCCTTCTGGTAAAAATCATTGCCTGCAATGGCAGACCGCCCACTGCTTCCACTTCATGGCCAATCTTTCAATCTTCCTGATAAATGTGCCCCAGCTTTGTAGCCTCCTCCAGTATCAAGAGTGGAGTTTGTATGGAGATCCTTCGGGAACCGATGTCAAATGCTCAACAAATGTTCTGTTAAGTTTGGTCTGCAGATTAAAGGAATAAAATATGGCCCGCACAGTCTTGGAGAGCACCAGCCAGCTGGGACTCTGTTCTGTCATCTAAGGTGAGAAGGGGGTCGGCTGATAAATGTCAACAATTTTCTGTAACACGTGGGCTTTTAATCTTCCCAACAGCCCGGGGGAGAAATGTTAGATATGATGACAGGGGCAGTTTTTGCCATGTTGTTTGGGGCCCCAAATGCAGTTTTGATACTAAATTCAAGCGACATCGCAAGAATGCCTGCATAAACAGGATTTGTGTTGATCGGGACTTTTGGGTTTTGGGGGGTATAAGCAATAGAAACTAACTCTGTCTAGTTTAAACAAATGAAGTCAGTTTGTTAGGAGGTTGTATCTAGCAGGACTCAAGAGTGTGGGTGTTCCCAGGGCTCCCCAGGGAGTTACCAGGCTCTGAAGAGGCATCAACAACCAGGGAGGCTCCTTCCCCCAACGCTCCCTTCTCTTGGGCCTGTGGATTCTTCCCCACGTTCATTTGCTTTATTCTTCCCTCTGTTCAGCCTACCTTTCTCTGCCTCTCCTGGGATTCACATACTCAGTTCCAGGCCCCAGCAATGAGTGGCTTGCAACTCTTGACCCCATTTATAAATCCCAGGAAAAATAATGGGATTGACCTCAGGTGGATCAGGTCTCTACCCGACCCTTCAGCTATGGCCCCAGGGAGTCAGATAGGGCCATCTATAACATTTTGGCATCAGGAAGGAACATACTTCCTGGGGGGAGTTACTAGTCTCAGAGAAAGGAATTGTGGGCTGTGTGGACTCCCTCCAAATTGGCTCCAGGACCTCTCTGATCCCTTGCAGGAGCAGGTTTCCTTTAGGGCACAGTTGCTTTGCATCCTAGGGTGGGACTTTCCATGCAGAGCCACATCTCAGTGTTTCTTTCTGCTTTTCTGGAGTTCTACAATGTATCTTCACTGGGTGCTACTAAAGAAGTGAGTGCTATGTACAGAAAGCTGTTCTTATTATGAGTCACAACACACAGCTTAGAAATCCTAGCAGGGTGCCATAGGAAGCACTTATATCCAGGTTTAAACAAAGAGCTTTGCAGAGGTATTACAGTGCATGATCATATATTCAAGTTATCTGGCAGAGTGAATGGATGTGTTCTTGGCTGTCCCTGGTCTTTGAGTTTGCAGCCATGCCTCTGTTATTCTTCCAAACCTCCACCATTCACCTACCCTCTTCTCAACATTAGTGTCCACTGGCCCCTGAGAGGGACCGCACCATCCCTATAGCAGGACTTTTACATTCTTGCCTTGGTATGTGCCCAATGCCACTTCCCATACTTGGGATTCCTTCTATTTTCTTCCATGACTCTCTGAGCCATCTGTATCATTTAAGGTCAAGGTCAAGGGCCATGTCTACCATGTAGCTTTTCCTAATATGCTATCCTTCACTGTTCTTCCTTATTTTAGAGCTCATTCAATAGACACTTACTTAATAGTTGTAAACTGAGAGGAGTGATGGCCATTTATATTGGTTTTTTCATCTGCCATAGTAAAGTACCACTGACTAGGGTGGCTTAAAGAGAAATTTATTTTCTCACTGTTCTGGAGGCTAGGAGACCAAGGTCAAGGTGTCAGTGGGTTTGGTTTCTCCTGTGGCCTCTCTGCTTGGCTTGCAGATGCCCTTCTTTTCACTATGTCTTTCCTCTGTGTACATGCGTCCCTGGTGTCTCTTTGTGTGTCCAAATTTCTTCTTCTTGTAAGGACACAATTCAGACTGTATTAGGCCCACCCTAATGGCCTTATTTTAACTCACAAAACCCTCATCTCCAGATACAGTAACATTCTGAGGTAGTGAGGTTATAGCTTCAACATATGAGTTTTAGGGGGACACAGTTCAGCCTACAATACCAATGGAGACAGGGCTGAACAAGATATACATGTACCTTGCCTTCTTGTTTGATAGCTTGTAGAGAAGACAGATCTTAAGCAACCATTTCCATGAACACATGATTAACTACCATTGTGAGAGGGTCCAAGAAGTCGAATACATGGTACTTGCAAAGGTAATCTGGTGTTGAAGGATGGTCAGGAAATCTCTCCCCGAGGAAGTGAAATCTGCAGGAGGGGTGGATGGGAGTTAGCCAGGTGAAGAGGGATGGTTGAGTATTCCAGACAGAAAGATTAACCTCTGTGAACTCCAAGCGGTGGGAAAGAACATGACATACAGGGAACTGAAAGAAGCCATTGGGGCAAGAAGTGAGCGGTGGGAGAAGGCACCAGAAGGTCAAAGGGGTCAGATGACACTGGATATTATATTCCGACATCCTCATTTCAGTGCTTACCACATCCCGCCTTGGAGTGTTTTACAATTTTTTTTGTGTGGGGGAGGGGGTGCCATGTGTGTTTTGCTTCTCCTTATGCTCCCTTGGGAGGAGATCCTCGATTCAACTCCTTTTATATTCTCCACAGTAGGCAGCACAAGGCTGGGCACATAGTAGAGGCTCAGTAAATAAATTAAGTGGATGTAATGAGAAATGAAATTGATAGAAGCACTCTTACTTGTCTAAATTAGGGGCTGACCCAATCTTGGTGGATGAGCGTCTCCTGGAGGCTTTAAAAGGTGACAACTTTTGGTAGTGTGATGCCACCTAGTGTTCCTTTTTATTACAACAACAAAGGGGAACAGGGTCTTCAGGAATCTGGAAAATTGGAAATGAAGCACTTTCTTTCATCAGCATACATTAATTTGTCCAACCACCCATCCTCTCATCCATTAATCCATCCAAGTTGATGTCACTTGCATCTCTTTCCTGGGAGTTGAACGTGTCATGTTCCTTTCCACCTCCTGTGGTTCCCTGATTTCCTTTGTTAAGGTCTTTTTGTCCTCATATTCTAAATAATGCTCTCAGGTATCAGTGTCTAGACTGACCCAGCACCCATAGTGCTTGCTGTTGGCATGGCATGTTCTAAATTATGCCATCATATTGTGTTGGGATTACTTGTAGATGGTCTTTTCTCTCTTTCCCCCAAAGCCAGATTGTGAATGCAAAGGGCAGTGACTCTGTCTTAGTTGGCTCTGTGGTTCCTCTGGCCAGCCTTGTACTTACAGTGCAGCAGGTGCTTTAAAGAAGTGTTTTCTGGATTGAATTTCTGTCACCTTGGCAGGCCATCTGCTTGTAAAATAATCCTTCAGAAGATTTTTGGGAAATGGGAAGACATATAGCACTACAACTGATACCAATACAAGATATGCGTGGCCAGGGCCCTCTAGGTCTTTCTCTGTTATGTACCTTCAGGAATGTTATGGAGTCTCTCTGGATCACGATGGTATCACCACCTGTTAGTCCCAGCGTGTGATTGGATCTCCTGTAAACACGCAAAGTAGCCTGAGCCCTGTTGCCTACCCTGTGTTCTCATTTCCATTAGCTTGGCTTGCAGTTTGGTTCAGCCTGATCCTACAGCTTCAGCTGCCACTTCTCCCATTGCCTCCATAGTGCATTATGCCTCTGCCATATTATGTCCTTTTTTGTCTACCAGACATATAGTCTCTGTTCATGAATGAGATACAATTATACAAATGTGAATTTTCCCCAAGTTAAATCATAAATTCATTAATGTTCCAGTTAAGATTTCTCATGAGGAACTTGAAAACATCCTGAAAATTATATGGGTTGATGGAGGTTCATGATTAGCCAGTGACGTTTTGACAGAAGAAGTAGGAGTGGGGGACTTGCCCTCAATCATGATGTCTGGCTATAAAACCATCATGATAAAACCTTGTGGTACTAGCGCAGGAGCAAACCACAGAGCTCAGTGCAGAACTGTCTATATTTGGGAACCAAGATGTTGAAAATGGGCTCACTCCTCTGAGAAAAAAAAATCGGATCCTTACCTCACACCATACGCAAAAGTAAGATGGGCTCAAGAACTGAATGCTAACAAGTAAAACTATGACACTAATGTAAGAAAATGATAGACAATACCTTTATGACCTTGGGGTTGAGAAGGACTTCTTAAATCATACTGGAAAAGCATGTGAAAGTAAACACACACACACACACACACACACACACACACACACACACACAATGAAGGGCTACAAAATGAAGGATTATTGTTTTACAAAGGACATGGCAAGCAAAGTTTTCAGTCTTTGAAAGCAGATTAATGTCCAGATTAATGTACAAAAACCTCTTGCAAATTAAATGAAAAAGAAAAAGAGCAACTGAAATATAGGTAAAGGCTATAAATAGACAATTCACAGAAGGGAATCCCAAGTGGCTTATAGATGTATGAAGAAATGTTCAATTTCACTAGGAGTCAGAGAGACGCAGAGTAAAGCAAAAATATGTTGACACTACTTCCATGATAATTGACAGAATTTAGAAAATTGGCTAATTAGATGAGTCAGTATTTATAAGGCACTTAGAATAGTATTTGACACTTGGTAAACACTATGTGAGTGTTTATGAATAAACAAACAACAATGTGCTGGTAAGGATGAGAGTAAGGCCAGAAACCCTCACACTGTGCACTGGAGGATACTGTAGAGCAATAATTCTGGTGTGCCATCTAGCAGTACTTGAAATTAAGTACCCAGGGCTCCCAGCAGGCTACTGGGCACCTTTGTGCCATTGGAAAACAGTGTCTACCACTGGGCAAATGAATTTGAAAGAGGAAAACCCTCTCAATAGTAATAGCCTCTCAGGTTCGTGACTTGACTAGGGAACAGAGCTTTTGGGGGAAGAAAAGGGCACATTTTCCTTCAGCAGGGCACATGACATAGGAAAGCTGTTTTCCAGCTCCCACTGGTGCATGGCTGGATGTCTTTGTGCAGGACAAGTTGCATAACCAAATGTGAATTGCCCTGTACATCCACTATAACTTACCAACCTCATTTTTAGGCATATGTTGCCAAGGAATTGCACATAGGTCCACAAGAGACCATGGACGAGGATGATTATTGCTGAGAGGTAGGGGTAGCCTTGGTATCCATTTGGGGAATGGAAGTCACACGTGTTGCTGTCCAATATGGAATACTGTGCAGCAATCAGAAGCGATAAACTAGGATTACAATACCAACTGCAAAAGAATAGATTCATAAAAAGAATATTGAGTGAAAAAAAGTAGAAAATAAGATCATCCTAAAGTCCCATATCATTAAAAAATACACTAATAAAAATGCATACACTTTTCAAAAATGCATATTCAAGCACAGTAGCATGTTTATGGGGCTGAGGAGGGATGGGAGTAAGGATGGGGTTAAAGGGGAAAAAAAAAAAAAACAAGAGGGGTTTTGCATATTTCATGAGCCAAGTTGTTTACCCCCTGTACCTGAAGGTTAAAGAGTGTGGAGGAGGAGGGGGAGAGGGAGACGAAATGATCTTGAGAGGAGCCCTAGATGAAAGGCAACTTTCCATGATGTGGCTCCACATACGTTTTCCCAGGGTGCTTCGAGCGCTGCGCCCTATTATTCTTACCACTGGTGACTAAACCCTTTGAAAGCAGGGTCTGTTTTCTCCACCTTACTTTCCCCTCCGTATCTTGCACACAGTAGCTGCTTCATTAGGGTTGAGTTGACTCGAACGGAGATTATTTCTTGTTCCCGAGACGGAGTCTCTTTGTCACGGAGAGCAGAGGGTGGCTTCCGGCCCTTCCAGAAGCCTTTGATCCACCTTTCCATCTAGGCGTTAATTCTCCTCTGGCCTTAGCGGCCTCCCAGCTCTGCGCCTTCTCGTTCCTCGGGGTTTCCAACTTCCGAGGGCACCTTGGGACTCCGCCCAGCCTCTTATGGGCCCCGCCCCTCACGCCCTTGGTCCCGCCCCACACAGGGCAGTTTGCCTATGCCTCTTAGGACGTCTCCCGGGTGCCCTCCCCGGAGGCTCCTCCCCTTTCGGAAGTCCTCCAGTTTCCTCAGAGGGCGTGGCGGTTGCCGGGCGACAGGAGGACGCGCCGACCGCCGGGTTTCGGCCCCCTGCGGGGGATACCAATAACTTGGCGCTGTTTTAGACGCCGGGGGTAGTGCACAGCCCCATCCGCAGACTCCGGCCCGGTTTCCGCGATCACCACAGAAGCCTCTGAGGCCACCCCCAGAGAGCGTCAGGATGGCCGAGGTCAGGAGTCCGTGCCCCTCTCTCTGTCGTCTCTCGCTCGTCCCCTCCCCATCAACCCTCTTCTGTCGACTTGACTTCTCCGCTGTCACATCCGCTGATTCCTACATTCCTCCCATCAACATCCTATTCCCCGCACCCGCAGCCTCACCCCACCCCTCAGTGTTTACCTCCTGTCCCTCCTTCAACTGGGTGGACACACCCCAACCCCACTCTTAAAACTGGCGCTGTGTTCAACATAGTATGAAATTCATGATTTCCCAGATTCACACATGACAGGCACCCACTCCTAGATTTTGAGCCATAAGGTTTTGAGCCCAGGAGAGGTAGGTAGAAATATTGATGTCTCACTGATTGGTGGCACCTGGAGGAAGGCTTCATAGATACCCACTGTCACCCCTATTCACTGATCCTTGTCCACCTGTCACTCCACGATTCCCTATCATCACCTGCTGTGACACATCTTCATTAAGCTCTTCACCTATCACCAATGCCCCATGTTGTCATTGACCACTGTGTAAAATCTTCTAGCCCGCTTTGTAGCACACTCCATCTTCAGGCTCACCAATGAGGGACCATTTCTGTAGCTCTTTATTGATCCTTTGTCCATTAGCACCTTCATTTGTAATTTGGACAACCTCATGTCCCTGTCATCACTTGTCAGTCACAGTCCCCATTCACCGTGGCCATACCCTATTCCTCCATCACCCCTTCAGATCCCTCCCTCATCTCACACGTCACAGGATCAGTCCCAGCCAGGGTCAGCCATATAGTTTGTGAGGCTCAGTGAAGATGCAGAGCCCCTTGTCAACAAATTATTAAGAATTCCAAAGTGAGACAGCAGAGCATTAAACCAAAGGTGGGGCTTATCAGAACAAGGGGCCCTGGGCACTCTCAAGGTTTTATGTCTAGGGAACCAGACCGGTCCTCACTTCTCTCATCACCATCATGCCCCCACTCTTATTCCAGTTCCTTCTCATATCTCCTCACATCCCTCACCATTCCGTCTCCTCCATATCTGGTGCCTCCTTCCTGTGGGCAAAAATCCCTCCTTCTCTTATCATACAATCCCTCTCCCACCCTCATCTTCCTCACTCTCAGGTAGGTGCCTCACACATCCATACTGTGGTGGCCACAATACTCACCCCATTACCTACACTCATTCGTGTCTCTTTCCTTCCCATCTCTTCCTCCCATTCCTTCTAGCTCTCCTTTAGTTTCTCCTTTATTTGATTTTTGGCATACCTTCCTTTTCTCCCTCACCAGTCATCTTGGTTCATTTCATTCTTCATTTTACACACATAAGCCCAGATACCAATACCATTAACAATTTATTTCCCAGTCTCCCTTCTCCTGCATTATCTCCCCTCATTTCTTGCCTTCTTTTGTTTTTCTTCTCACTTGATCTCAGCCAGGTTTTCCTCACCTCTACTTCCACAAGTCTCTATTTCCACTCTGGCCTCATTTGTCACTGCAACTCTCTTGTCCTTTTTCCTTGTTCTCCCCACTGAATGATATTCCCAACACCTACAACAGTGCCCGGCAGATAGTAAGCACTTAATAGACAGGTGTTGAATGAAGGAACATCATAGTTCCTTTCTGACCAGTTCATGTTGAAATCATGCTTCTAAAGTAGGTATCATTATATGCTCTAACAATGTAGACACCAACTGGTTATGGGTCACAGCTCAGAGATGATTTTTGCTGTGCTTTTAGTAGTATTTTGCTGTGCTTTTATATATATATATATATATATATATATATATATATATATATATATGCTACTACTATATATATATAGTATATACTATATATACTATATATACTACTATACACACACACACACACGTATCCATGTGTGTTGTGTGTATATATATACATATATATACACACAACACACATATATGCATATTTATTTATTTTGAGAGAAGGAGAGAGTAAGCAAGCAGGAGAGGGAGAGAGAGAATGCCAAGCAGGCTCTACAAAGCCCATCATGGGACTGCATCCCAGGAACCATGAGATCATGATCTGAGTGGAAATCTGGAGTCTGACACTTACCCGACTGAGCCACCCAGGTGCCCCAATAGTAGTATATTTTTAAAATGACAATATGAACAAATCTGTTCGTGAATGTTTTTAAAAAACCTTTTCTTTCTTTGACATTTTTCCATTCCTATGCTAAGTGCCAGGTGTACAGGGAAAACCTGGTCTGCAAACAAATCATCAGGCTAGTGATCAAGTGTTGGCATTAATACCATTTACACGGATGGAACTGAGAACATTGCTATGATAAATTTTTGTGTGTGCTCATGTTTAGCATCAACAAGGGGAAAACACAGGGCGGCAGCACCACCATATTTCCTTAATATGATTTTTTTCTTCTTTGTGGAATTGCTGTGTTGTGATGTTTACAGTAAGCTGCTTCTCATTGGGAAGAAAATCTCTGTTGAGTTTAACATTAGTGCTAATGTTATACAAAATGTTATAGGTAGGCTTGGTACTCCACATCTACTTTAAGATGTGGATTCTTTTTGCTTGCATGTAATCTTTAGAAATCAATAGTACAAGTGTTTTTGAAAACCAAAAATACATAGACTTTCTCTGTATTGGGCAAGACAGGCTTGTTAAGGCAGAAGGTAAACTAGACTGCTTACCCCGATTCTGCAGGGTGAATTTAAATTTTACTTTATTTTTGGGATTGGAGATCATGTCAGTTGATTTCTTTGATTAGCAATACAGTGTCGATCTTGCAGCTCTTTTTCATGTAGAATATCAAAGTGTAATGTTGCATACGTAAATAAGTCCTCTCAAACTTTATCAGATCAGAAGTTTTGAGTGGGTCTGTGTGGCCTACAGATTAATTCACTCCATATTCCTTAGAATGCCATTCACGGCCTCCAGTCTGTCTTTAACTTACTGTCTAGTCTTCTCTTTCCTTCTCCCTGTCATACTTCTTACTCTTTAGCTAACTTGAGTTTTTTTTTTTTTTAATATTTTTTTAAATTTATTTTTGAGAAAAAGAGAGAGAGAGACAGAATGAGAGTGGGTTGGGGCAGAGAGAGAGGGAGGCGCAGAATCTGAAGCAGGCTCCAAGCTCCAAGCTGTCAGCACAGAGTCTAACGCGGGGCTCGAACTCATGAACTGTGAGATCATGATCTGAGCCGAAGTCAGACGCTCAACTGACTGAGCCACCCAGGCGCCCCGAGCTTTTTTTTTTTTTTTTTTTTTTTTTTTAATAGAATTTATTGTCAAGTTAGCTAACATACAGTGTATACAACGAGCTCTTAGCTTCGGAAGTAGATTCTCATGATTCATCACTTACATACAACACCCCCAACTTGAGCTTCTTAACCAATCTCAAATCCTGGATACTTTCTGGGCCTGAGCCTTTGTTCAAGCTTTGCCATGGGCCAGGCATACCTTTTCCCTCCATATTCACCTGTGAATATTTCACTCTCCCATCTGGGCATACTCAAATACCACCTCCTTTAGGAAATTTGCTTTCATTCTTGCTGCTGGGAGTAGTTCCATCTTCCTATAGGTCCTTGTAGAATTTTGAATCCATTTTATGGCATGTATCAAATTCTGTACTTCCACTATCTGAAAACATGCTCCATCAACTATTAATGTATAAATTCCCTGTGGGAGGGCTGTTTATTCCTTACCTTGGTACCTCCTACGAAGGCTCCCTCATTCCAACTTACAAATAGCAGATGTTCAATAAATATTTGCTGAATAAATGAAGAAATTTATTAACCACCCCCATTCTTTTTCATTATTGTGCTGTGTCTGACAAGGAGAAGGTGTATTAGTTTACTAGGCTGTTACTCAGCCATAACAGAGTACTGCAAACATGGTGGTTTAAACAGTAGACACTTCTTGTCTCACACTTTTGGAGGTTGAAGTCTGCAATCAGGATGTTGGCAGGACCATGCTTCCTCTGAGACTCTAAGTAAAATTCTTCCTTACCTCTTCCTAGCTTCTGATGGCAGCCAGTGATCCTTAGCTTTCCTTGGCTTACACCCTGTTTCTGTCTTCACCTGGTATTTCTTTCTTTCTTTATTTTTATTTTAATGTTTATTTATTTTTGAGAGAGAGCAAGAGAGAGAACAAGTGGAGGAGGGGCAGTGAAAGGGAAACAGAGGATCCAAAGTGGGCTCCAGGCTGACAGCAGAGAGCCTAATGCAGTGCTCGAACCCATGAACTGTGAGATCATGACCTAAGCCGAAGTCAGATGCTTAGCCAACTGAGCCACCCAGGCGCCCCTCATGGTGTTTCTTCCTTCCTGTGTTTGTGTCGCTGTCCAAATCCCATCCTCTACTTTTTTGGCATTGAGATAGAATTGACATGTGACATTGTATTAGTTTTAGTTGTACAACATAATGATTATATATATATGTATATATATATATATATATATATATATATATATATATATATATATTGCAAAATGATTACTACAATAAGTTTAACATCCATCAGTACACATAGTTACAGTCTTCCCTCTTTTTATAAGGACACCAGTCTTATTGGATGAGGGCCCACTCTACTCCAGTGTGACCTCAAGTTAACTGATTATATATGCAATGACTCTACTTCCAAACAAGTCACATTTATAGGTACTGGGTGTTAGAACTTCAACATACCTTTCTGGGAGACAAATTCAACCCTTAACACTAGGGAAATAAGAACTCTTGGGGTGCCTGGGTGGCTCAGTCAGTTGAACGTCTGACTCTTGATTTCAGCTCAGGTCATGATCTCGCGGTTGGTGAGATTGTGCTATTGGTGCAGATTCTGCTTGGGATTCTCTCTCTCCCTCTCCTTCTGTGTCTCTCCCCTGCACCCTCTCCCCCCACCCCCAAAATAAATAAAATAAACTGAAAAAAAAATCTTATTTAACTAACTCTGGGTTCTCATCTAAGTCATAGCCAGATGTATTTGAATTGTATCTGTATGTCCAGGCTTTTTTTAAAAAAAAATAATTTGTTGTCCAGCTGATCATGGAAAGCAAATCTAGAGAAGACCTGTGAGCATTGCACAAAGGGCATCTCAATACACCTGTGAAGATGACCTTGTCTTATCATTTTAAGAGATAAAAATGATGGAATAGCTTTTAGGAGAAGATTCCATATTTCAGATGGGGTTCATTGTGAGTACGTGTGATTTCATGGTATCCACACCAAGATTCCGTATATCTGACCATAATATCCCTTGACTTTCTTCTGCAGGATGAAGTGAAAACAAATCAGGGCTTGGAATAATCATAACAGATATCAAAATTTATTGAGTGCCTCCTCTTTGCCAGGCACTTGGCCAAGTGTTTAACATGAATGATCCTGTTTGTTTATTTTTTTGAAGTTTATTTATTTATTTTGGAGGGGGGAGAGGCAGAGAGAGAGGGAGAGAGACAATCCTAAGCAGGCTCCGTGCTGGTCATCATGGCGCCCAATTCAGGGCTCAGTCTCACACCATGAGATCATGACCTAAGCTGAAATCAAGTCATGCACTTAACCGACCAAGCACGCCTAATGAATGATACTATTTAATCTGATCTTTGACACCATGTGGTAGGAAATATTATTATCCTAATGCATATGTGTACATATATACATGCATCAGGGGATGAACAAGATGTCTTTCCATCATGTAGTCTTAATGTTTCTGTGTTTTCAGTGATTTTTATTTTGCTTCTATGAAGGTCTTGTATTCACAGATAATAATAGCAACCCCTGAATAGTAACATAGACATATTGTAATACTCATTCCCCTTCCTGCTCTTTTGTACAGGAAAAGAGTGAGAAACTAGTGCTGGAAGAAACTGCATTTGAAGAAATCGAAAGGGATTTTCAGGAGGTTCTCAATGAACTTTCGGGAGATAAAAGTCTGGAGAAATTTAGAATTGAATATGAGAAGCTTCATGCTGTCATGAAAAAGTCTTATGACAATGAAAAGCGTCTGATGGCCAAATGCAGAGAGCTAAACGCAGAGATTGTGGTTAATTCTGCAAAGGTCGCCACTGCCCTGAAGCTCTCCCAGGATGATCAGACCACCATTGCATCCCTGAAGAAGGTCAGTGATCTCATAGAAACAGAGCCTACGGAGAGCTGTCGTAAATGCATCCTATATTTAAAACATCATTCTTTCCTTATATTGACAGCTCTAGGCTGGTAGTAAGTGAGTTATTAAGTAAAAATCTACATGATTTATATATTCATTAAGCCTAGGGAATAATGTTATTTCCAAAGGAAATAATTAGCCTGGTGAATTTCACTGGGCAGAAAATAATATAGAACCTTGCTGGCTTGCTTTCTAAGAAGTACTGGGTTAGCAGAAAGAATGAGAAGTAAGGAAATGTAATATTAGGGACCTTGGTAGGTCTTGTTTGATAGAAGATGAGTAATTAAATATCTCATGATGATAGCTTGTGAAGGATATTTTTTGAAGGATATTTTCATGTTTCTGCTTTTCCTACTGTTTTAGAAGAAATTGCCTTGAGAATTCCTAGATAGTAATTTTCATGATCTTGTTTCCTCCTTGATCCTCCCAATTCCTCATAATGGGAGATCAGGGATTCAGTCTGGGGGCTACTGAGGAAGCATGGTTCTACTTTACCATGGAGTTTTTCATCCTCAAGTGTGTTGCATTATTTTGAGGGTAAAATGTAAATGTTCCTTGTTGCTCTCGGGGTGATAAGAAGTTGAGAGATTTTAATTTATAATTAAAACCCGAGTGGTAAAAAATAACTCATAAACTTTTTAGATAATTCCCTTGATATCATACAATGAAACATCAGGCAATTTAAATGAATTTCCAAGACCAGTGCAAATGATGACATCTGTTATCTTAGAATTTACTTTTATTAAAGTGCTATTTTCTATTGTCATTTTCTTCTCTTTGCTGGAAAACCAATAAAAGAAGGCTTTAAATCATTGTATGATGAGGAAAAAAAACATTTTTTATTGCAAATTAAAAAACTGTAAATGGAAGTCATGAGCTGGTTAAAATATAATTGGTGAAGTTGATTTGGACAAAACTTCGTATAATTGTATTTTCATTTAAATATCCTTCATTTGTTTTGCTGAAAATAGTACATATCGTTGCTACAGAAAAATATACTCTGTAATTATTTTGAATCACTAAATTATGTGAAGTTACCCAAGACTCATCTATCTCTCTCTCTTTCATGTAATGGTGAGCACGAATTTGTGTAAATACTCTCTTCCACTCATTTTATTCCTTGTCAACATAAAAGCAGAATGTTTTCACCTTAAGCTTATAGGTTCTTACCTATATGAAGGACTCACATTGCACTTGACAGAACTTAGCAAGAAAATGGAGTGGTGGGGTAAAACTGAAGGCTGTTACAACATTTACTATGCTTTGTTCACTTATTTGAATGGCTGTAATTCACTTTTAAGTATTTATGTTAATATTCCACATTGGATTTAATAATAGTAAGGAAGCCAAAACTGCATGAGTCCTTGTTCCCATTCCCAGCTAGGGCTTTGCTTTTCCCCTGTGAGCATCTGATGAGAAGATCTGGGAGTGGATTTCTGGAATGGGAGTTACCAAGGCTGTTATGTACAATTAGGTGACAGCAAAGACCACCTTGCTATGAATTGTTCTAAAGCTGACATAGCCATCCAGGACCCCTTACTTGAGACCTGACTACAAAATAGATTTTTAAAAAATTTGTAATTGATCAAGAGCTTCAAATTTAGGGCTTGGATCCAAGGCCACTCCTTATTTTTTTTTCTCCATAATACTTGGGCTTGGAAAACACATAGGCTTTTGTTTTTTAATTTTGTAAACCTATCTTAACATTTTTATTAGAAATATCCTCCTAGTTATAGTGGCCCTTGCAAGATGTGAGCCTTGTAACCCCACTCACCTACACAAGGAAAAATACCATTTGCCAGGACCCCTTCTAACACTGCTGTTCAGTATCGACTAGCTCATGTTGAACAATTTAGTAAGTCAATATAAATGGAATGCATAATGTATAATATATAATCTTCTTCCCCATAAATGACAACTATATTGGAGTTGTTTTATTATTCTATTTACTCAGTTTATCTTGCATCTGGATCCTAGTTTGGTTTTTCTCACTGATGTGCCGTGGCCCATATAGGAAATCGAAAAGGCCTGGAAGATGGTGGACTCGGCCTATGACAAAGAGCAGAAGGCAAAGGAGACGATCCTTGCCCTGAAAGAGGAAATAGTGAACTTAACCAAACTAGTCGAGCAGGGGTCTGGACTGTCACTGGACCAGGATAGCAAGTAGGTCATAGACTTGTTAATGTATGTTGAACTTGCTTTTGTGGAGGCCCCCTTATTCAGCAGATGGCCTGGGGTTTGCCGTGTCACCTTGAACATTCTTTATGATACAACAGTCTTCTTCTTTGGTAGTTTCCCGGAGATTGTTTTCCATCTATTGCTATTTTTTGTTCTTAATGCTCCCTTTCTTCATACCCAAGAACTCATAATTTGTGATTATATTAAACTTTTGGCTCTGCAGGAATATGTACTACAATTTCAAAATGAGTAAATATTTTAGATTTCTTTCTCTCAAACTTGTGTGAGATGGAACTCGCTGCCTTTCTGCTCTGATTTCCAGCCCCTTCCCATGCTCTGAACCCCCATTAGTCCCATCACCATTCTTCTAACTTCTCTGGTTCTAGGCCAGAAAACATTCTAGACCGCTCTTTTAACCCTGAAATCTTCGTCTTGTTGATTCTGTCTTCTAATCATCACTTGTGTCTTTCCCTGCTCCTTATCAGCAGTGCTAATGCCTTGCTTTGGGCTCCCCATTCTTGGCTGGATTTGGCGATGGACTGCTAACTGTTCTAGCTGCCTTCAAGGAGACATATCCCCTCTTCACCATCTTCCACACACCAGATTTAGGCTTCTGAAATGTGTATCTGAGTGCTCCCATCTCCAGCACATGTTCCAAACACCTTCAATAGCTCTCCACTCCCAAAGAATGCAGCCCAGTCATCAACATGTCTTTTAGGGCCCTACATAGATCTGTCCGCCAGCCTTGCTAGACTCATGTCCCGAAACACCATGCTTGCTGATGCCTCAATACCTTTGATCATGCTGTTTTTATTCCAGGAATGCTTTTTCTTTATTTCTCCACACAGTAAACAACTATGCACCCTTCATGACCCATCTCAAACACCATCTTAATTTCATCACTGTTGGCACCTCTATTTCAACCTCCTCCCTACCCCTAGCCTCAGTGAGAGTTACTGTGTTCTCTATTTCTGTAGAACCCAACATGTATCTCAAGTATGGCATTGATCACATTGTATTGAAATTATTTGTTGAAATACTTCACTCTCCGTTAGGCTACAAACTCTTGAAGGAAGACACTTTTACCTTCCCTCTAGGTGTCTAACACTGTGCAAGGCATGCAAAACCTTGCATTAGTTTATGAATCAGGAATGATCACACACTTCCTTAGGCATTTTTTTTTTAAGTTGGCTCTGTACCCAGTGTGGAGCCCAGTGCAGGGCTTGAACTCATGACCTTGAGATCAAGATTTGAGCTGAAATCAAGAGTCGGACACTCAACTGACCAAGTCACCGGGGTGCCCCTTCCTTAGGCATTTTTCACCAACTCTAACTGCTGCCTAGGTTTCTTATGTTTTCTAGATGCATTTATCCAATGTTGAGAGATAGTTCTAAGTGCCAGGGTTGGAGGAAGGAACAGGAAAAACAAAAAGAAGATGTGATATCTGTCAAAGTGGACTCTATTTTCTCATTAAAGAAGTCAAGCATCATCAGAGCAACTACTGAAGAGCAATGTGAGGGAACTGATCAGTTAGGAGTTTTAATGAGAGTTGGAGCACAGTGAGGAGGGGAACTGAAGAAACTATCTAGCCCTAACAATGTGCTTAGGTGTAGCTGTCTTCAGAGTAACCTCAGAATTTGAAGTTTTGTTTCTGGAGAAGTTGAATGCAGTTCTGAAAGTTCCTTATTAAATACTTATGTTCTACCAAAGTTGTTGGTAAATAAACATTGTCAGAGGTGCTTCCAATGGTCATTTGATGACTCAGTAGTGAGTACCTCAAGTTCTCTATTTTCTCAACTTTCATGTGGCTGCCTTGTTCTAGACCTTCATTCTGCTGCACAGGTCAGATCAGACACAGTCTTTCTATTTCAAGAACACTAATTCTGCAGAAAGTCATGCCAAATCATAAATGATGTTTTTTTTTTTTAATGTGGAAGTAACTGGTTAACAATTCAAATCAACAAATATCATCACATACTCTCCAAAAGCTGGCAACATGAATGATTTCCAAATTTTGTTCTTGGGAACATTTTATCAGAGTTGCATCCCTTTGGTGGAAACTAATCTCTATGGGTGAATGATTAGAAAACTGGCAATGTGTATTATTTGCTTATTTTTATGCTTTATTTTAGACTTTATAGTTGTGATCATAGCCCTCCCTTGGGTATATTAAACAAATAATTTCTTAAATTAACATTTTCTTTAGGATTAATTACAAGAGTTGACAGTAGCTGTATAGTCTTATTGTAACAAATTCAAATAATACAGAGGTGTGGCAACTAAGGAGTAAGAATTACCCCTCCAACTCTCCCAACGCTATACTCTACTTTTCAGAGATAACCAGTTACCAATTACCAGTTTGGATCTATTTTCTTGGACTTCTATAAAAATGTCTATAAAACACATACATACACCTGTATGCAGACACTGTAATTATTTAAACATCAGAAAAGGGATCATGTTATATATATTATTATTGGAATGTCTTTTTCAGTTAACAACTCACAAGCAGCTACCATGTCCATGTCAGGGCATAAAGGTCCTTCTCTTTCACACTTGAATGGTGTTAGTCCTTGACCTAAAGTCTTTCCCATGAAAATGTGCTCAGAGGGTGATAGGAAGGGCTCCTGAGAAGATGACCTTTTAGTCTGACTCCTGTGTTCTTCTTTTTTAGTATCCGGGATTTACTGAAGTTCAAAGAAGAAGTGATAAAGGAGCGAGACCAGCTCTTGTCAGAAGTGGTGAAATTACGAGAGTCCTTAGCTCAGACTACTGAACAGCAGCAGGAAACGGAGCGATGCAGAGAAGAGGCAGAGCAGACCATCAGTCAGGTCTGCTTTGTCATGGAGGGCAAGATGAAAGAACATTACCTTCTAGAAGTCCTTCCCATATTGTTCCTCTCTCAGATTTACCCCCTGGTGCCCAAATGAAGCATCCACAGGTCTGCTTATTTGTCTGGTTTGTTCTTACAAGAACAGTTTTACTTGTTCATTTCTTCTCAACATTCTGTGTCTGAGAAGTCACTAAGACAGGGCACTGCTTACAATTTTGGCTTAAGAATGTGTCCCTGGCAAAGGCGAGAATGCTCTGCATCTGGAGATGGTGCAAGTAGTTCCCTTGGCCCTTCTCCTTTGTAAGGACCTCTTTTGAACACTTTTTATAATAACCCAAGAGTCAAATAGAGGATACACACACGCAACCCCTAGGAGATTACTTTGAGCATGAGATAACAGATTTTTCATAGATTTTTGACCATCCTGATAAAGCTATAATGCTTTATGTAATAACATCCAGGACTCATGTGAAACATAATTTAATGTTTAGGGTAGCTGGCGACATTTTATTTAGATCCTATTGATAGAGAATTGGGTGAATTCTTTCAATGTTTAACTCTCCAGAATTCTGGGTTTCCCTATTTAACTGGATCTTATACCATTCTTTGTGGATTTGTTCCCACCATTAGGGTGGATGTCTGGTGTTAAGGCTCCGGAAAACAACACAGAACATTCTCGAAAAGTTTGAACGTTGGGGTTCAAAGATGACTGTCCTGCAGGGGAAAGGCTACCACGAGGTGACTGCCCCGAAACTAGAAGAGTTGAGATGAGGAGCAGCTCAGCTGGTTGAGATCTGTCCTGGGGAGGGCTTCATCCCTTTCCTCCCCTATCCTTCCTGTGCCCCTAGTTCCGGCAAGAGATACAGCAACGTCAGAATGAAGCGTCACGGGAGTCTCGGAAGAAGGAAAAACTGGAGAAAGAGCTCAGGCAGATTCAGACAGACATGGACACCAGGCAGACGGAAATTAGGGCCCTGCAGCAGTATGTGCAGAAGAGCAAGGAGGAGCTTCAGAAGCTGGAGCAGCAGCTGAAGGAACAGAAGGTGCGCTGGGTGTGGGCTGCGCCTCGGTCCTCGCAAAGACAAGAAGGGGGCCTTGGGAACACTTTGAGTTTTCTCTGGAAAGGAGCAGACTCTCTACACTAGAGATGTTGGTAACACAGCACTGGGCACTGCATTGCTCTTTGAAGAGCTCGTATGGGTATCTATGACCTTTTTTCCCCCAGCTCCAGCAGGTTAATTTCTTTTTAACATTCTGTTGATGTGTAATATACACATAGAAAAGTGTGTAAGTCAACAGTGTACAGCTTGATGAATTTTCCCCACCTGAACATATCTTGGTCACCTGCACCAGGCCCAAGGAACAGTACGCCAGATGTCCCTTTGTGCCCCCTCCCAGTCACTCTCTCTCTTAAAGGTCACTTCTATTCTGAAACCTAAGCCGAGTTTAGTTTTGTCTGCTTTTGCACTTTACAGAAATGCACTCATACAGTCATGCCATGCTCTTTTGTACTAACTTGCTCAATATTTTGTCTGTTTGTGAGATTCATTTGTGTTGCCACATGGTTATAGAATGGCACTATCCAGTATGGTAACCACTGGCCATGCATTGCTATTTAAATTTAAGTTATTTAAAAAAATTTTTTTTAATGTTTTATTATTTATTTTTGAGACAGAAAGAGACAGAGCATGAGCAGGGGAGGGTCAGAGAGAGAGGGAGACACAGAATCCGAAACAGGCTCCAGGCTCTGAGCTGTCAGCACAGAGCCCGACGCGGGGCTCGAACTCACAGACTGCGAGATCATGACCTGAGCCGAAGTCGGACGCTCAACCGACTGAGCCACCCAGGCGCCCCTAAATTTAAGTTATTTTAAATAAAATGAAACAAAACAAAATAAAACCTCAAGTGCTCAGTTGAATTAGTACCATTTCAAGTGCTTAATAGCCACAGGGCTAGTAGATAACCTATTGGACAGAACAGATAGACAACATTCACATCATTGCAGAAAGTTCTGTTGCACAGAGCTCAATAGAACATTCACCGTCATAGTGTTCCTTGTGTGACCATAACATGGTTTATTTTTAAGCGGCTTATTTTTAAGTTTCAAGTTTAGGAACCCATATTCAGTCTATCTGCATTTTAAATATGGTGCTATTTTTAATATTTCCCCTATAACAGCAGTTGAAGGTAACTCAAATAGTAATAATTGTGCTCTGTCTTTTCTCATTTCTTAAAGAGGCAATTCATATAATTGAGAAAAGTCGTTTCTTGGAAATCGTTTCTCTTAGGAAGTTTTCAAAGAATTGCCAAGACATACAGCATTTTTTCCACTTAAAAAATAGATATTAGAACACATTTCTTTGTCAATTGCCTTATTAATATTGTATAAAGGCAGAAATCAGATGGGTAATACACATTGTGCAAGTATCCACAAGAAAAACGAGACTTCTTTGAGCATGAAATTTGAGAGGTTTTTGAACATCACGATTAAATTACAGTGCTTTGTTTAGCAATATCCAGGACTCACGTAAAACACAATTTCATTTTTAGCATAGCTGGCTGTATTTTGTTTGGTCCCTATTGATGGGAAATTGGATGAAGTCTTTCCATGTTTAACTTTTGCTTGCATCAAGTTATATTTTGGGATAACTGTCTAAACTATCTTCTCTCTCTTTTCCCTTCAGCGCATTTTCTCCCCCTCCATCCTCTCACTAGTCTGCCAATAGAAATGATGACTCCCCGCCCCGCCCAAAAATATAATCCGGTTTTTATAAAACTGTGTCTGCTGAGGATAGGCAAGGTAGGGAAGAGGAAACCCCATTGACACTGAAGTCAGGCAGATAGAAATCATTCCTCTGCCGTTCCACAGTTTTGACTTGAGTTGGATTTAAGGGGAATTGCCTCTGTGCTGGTGTTAGTGAATGGTTCTGTCCAAGAAAATGTTGTAGGCATGTTAATGCAGGATTTGCTTCTGAAGATGTGGCTTCCCAGCCCCACAACTGATAAAACCCGTTTGAATCTCTAGCTCATTTGCAATGATTATAGCAATTGTTGCATATGTGAAGCTTGCCAAACGGCAAACAGGCATTAAAATATTTATCCACCACCTGTGAACAAGACTTCCCAAGGCTCTCAGAAAAAAAAAAAATTATGCGCTCTGTGTTATTCATTAGAAGGCGTCATTTTCCTCAGCCATTTAACATTCATCATATTTGAGTGCATTAGTGCTTTCACCGGGGATAAAGAACAATTTCTACAAAGACAAAAAAAAGTGTGGTTGCTGTGATCATCCCAGGAGGTTTGCAGGGCCTCCTGTGTGGATATGCAGATATTGTAATCAGATTAAAAGCATTAACCAGCTCATTATGCATCTTTCAGATATTGAACGAAAGAGCTGCAAAGGAACTGGAGCAGTTTCAGATGCGAAATTCTAAACTTCAGCAAGAGAATGAACAACACAGTTTGGTTTGTGAGCAGCTATCCCAGGAAAACCAGCAGAAGGCATTGGAGCTCAAAGTAAACACCAAGTGACTGATTTGTTGCCTAGCACTCCCTCCCTTATTCCCTATTTTATTAAAATTTTTTAATGTTTTTCGAATTTTTGAGAGAGAGAGAGAGAGAGAAAGAGAGAGAGAAAGAAACAGATTGCAAGCGGGGGAGGAACAGAGAGAGGGAGACACAGAATCTGAAGCAGGCTCCAGGCTCGGAGCTGTCAGCACAGAGCCTGATGCAGGGCTTGAACTCAAGGATCTTGAGATCATGACCTGAGCTGAAGTCAGACACTTGACCAACTGAGCCACCCAGGCCCCCTCACTCATTCCCTATTAATACAGATTTGCTGTAGTGGTTGGAGCCGTTGGTTGGATAACCTGTATTAGCCTTGATATGTCAGAGGCAGGCTCAAGCCTACAGTGATTGCTTTCTGCTTGGAAGTAGATAGTTTGATGACTTCCATGCTCATAAAACCACAAACCTGAATATTGATCATATGATTATGCAAGTATTTTTGAGAGCAAGCTCAGATACTCATCTCTGTAACTTAGCCTTGCAAGTAACTAGTTGCCCTGAGCTAGAAACCATTTACATGAGTGAGTAGCAAAGAAGTTAGATTATATTTTACTACTTTTATATGGAGAAGGTAGAATGGGAGGGTTGGGGGATGGACTGGTACTATTGAGTATCTACTTCCAAGATTGTAGAACCATGATTTTTTCTTCTATACACTGTAAATTTCAAGACAGGCTTCCCATTCTTCTCCCTGTCCTCAATGAAGAGTGTTTGCAAATTATGTTTGGGTAACAGTTTTATACTTGGGTACATATTGTATACCTACGTGTTTGACAGAGCGACTTTATGTTTATCACTGATTCTGAAAAAAATCCATAAACCCTTCTCTGCTAATGTTAGGATACTAAGCATAAAATGAGTGACCTATCAAGAATGATACATAGATTTGATCAGTGAGTCATAACAGTTTTTGGTTCTTATGCCCTTTTGAAAATCTGATGAGAACATGGGTGTACGTGCGCCCCCCCCCCCGCGCGCACACACACACACACACACACACACACACACACACACTTATTTGCACATCTTCTATCCTGTTTTGAATGCAGTCTCAGGTTTCCAAGATTTTTCTGAAGTCTAACCACGGGGTCTGGATTAATAACTACTGAATTACAACATTCTATTGTTCTAATTGGAAAGGGCCCTAGTTCAGCTCATTTCGACCATGTAAATCTGAGGCCGAGGAGTATTTAAAACAGTCCAGAGTAGTTTGACTTGAAACCATTCTTTATGAGAAAGCTGTAAATTGAAGCAGAAATGAAATGGCTTCTTAAAGCAAAATAATATATTAGCCCCTAAGGTAAAATTAAAGTAAAAATACGTATGCCATTAATTCTCTTCTTTGGTAACATGAATGGGGCACCTTGAAAGATGGAAAATTTTTGTTATCAGATCCTGAACCTATGGGATTCTACTTCTAGCAGTAATCTGAGAATGACATGCCCAGCTGAGTGCAGTTTCTTCCTTGTCAACAGCGGGGGATAACTGCTAATGTTTATTTGCTCTCTTTGCTTTTCCAGTAATTTCTAAGAACGGCAGATTTAAAAAATGAATTTGAATTTTAAAAAATTAATAAAACTTGAGGTCCATTGGCAAAAATCTGGTGCTTTCTTGTGCTAGAATTATTATTTTGGTGCCTTTTGCCAATATGTAGACTTGCCTATTGATGATGCCCTGTCCATGTATCTGTATGTACACCCACTGACTAACATCCTCTGAGGAAGTAGGGCCCTTTCTCTAGTGTGTGTAGTTGTACTCCAGTGGCCATGTGGGTTCAAAAGAGTATCTGAATATGTTAATAGCATGTCAACAACCTTCTGAGAGAGGGGTGCCTGGGTGGCTCAGTCGGTTAAGCGTCCGACTTCGGCTCAGGTCATGATCTTACGGTTGGTGGGTTCGAGCCCTGCTTTGGGCTCTGTGCTGACAGCTCAGAGCCTGGAGCCTGCTTCGGATTCTGTGTCTCCCCCTCTCTCTGCCCCTCCCCTGCTCACACTCTTTCTCTCTCTCAAAAATAAACATTAAAAACATTTCAATAACCTTCTGAAAGAGATCACTCTGTGAGTCCATAAAAATTGCTAATCAAATACAGCATTCGTATACAAAATTCACACATTTGTGATATGTACAACTCAGCATTCTTACCCTGTTTGATTCAACAATTCAGTGGTACCTTGAGACATCAGCTCTAATCAGTCTTTCCATTATTTTTTAGCTTATATAGCAACATATTTTATTCAGAGAATAGTTTTTCAATTTCTCTCAAAACCAAACAATGCGTGTTTTTGTTTAACCCATACAACAACTTTACACTAACATGGGAATAATTTCCTTTTATGGGTTCTGAGTTCACCATCACCTAGTCACTGGCACTTTATTTACTGAATATCCCTGGTTAATTCTCTCACTAATTACAGGCCAAAGAGGAAGAAGTCCATCAGATGCGGCTTGATATTGGGAAGCTCAATAAAATCAGAGAACAAATCCATAAGAAATTGCATCAGATCGAAGATCAAAAGTCAGAGGTGGAACAGCACAAGGAAACCCTAAAAAATCAGATCTTGGGATTAGAGAGAGGTAATCCAAGAAACATTTCGTGCTTTGTCATATTCCTTTGTAAACATTTTATTGGTGACTGTGATTTGGCAACCCAGGGCTCTATGCGTCCAAACACAAACCATGCCAGATGTAATCAGTGAAACAACTTTCAAACTGGTAAGCAGCCAATGTGCAGGGGACATCATTTTGAATACCTTGAACTATCCTGTCTTAAAAAATTCTTCAACAGACTATATTGGCGCAATGTAAATCCAGCCAAAAGTATTGCTCAGTATTTGTTGCTGGAATAAAATAGCATCTATACTCTTAAGTCTGGGTTCTACATGACTTTATGCTTTAGTCCCTTTTCTCAGAGAAGATAGGGGATAAATTAAAACAAATGTCCCCCCACTAGCAATATTTGGGACAATGTTGTACCAAGAATCAGTGAGACAAAAATTAGTGGTTCCTAACTTCCTTTAAAAAAATGTTTATTTATTTATTTTGAGAGAGAGGGATAGAGAGTGAGCAGGGGAGAGGCAGAGAAAGAGGGAGACAGAGAATCCTAAGTAGACTCTGCAGCTGTAAGTGTAGAGCCCTACATGGGGCTTGAACTTATGAACTGTGAGATCATGATCTGAGCTGAAACCAAGAGTCAGACATTTAACTGACTGAGCCACCAGGCATCACAATGGCTCCTAACTTCTTTTCTCTGTTATTACTTTACCATGTGATGAACCTTGTTTTTACCAGCTATCACATTGCCCCGTGGAGGAAAAATTTAAGTGCTATGGAAGGTCACATAGCACAGAAAAATCATTAAGGATACAAACTATGGAGTCATGTCTACCTGGGTAAAGATCTCACCTTCATCGTATTTATTGTTAGGGGATGAAATGAGCTGATACATATAAAGCACTTGTGGACAGTACCTAACACAGTAAATGCTTACTAAATGGCATCTATTATCATCTGGGCGTATTACTATTTATATAAGCAGTAAGAGAGAATGCCATCTCATTCTGAAAAAGAATATAATTGAAAATAGGATATGCTAGTCAAATTTGGTGTGGCAGAAACAGCCCTGAACTTGGACACAGAGGATCTGGGTTTGACTTTGACTATACAAGAGTATGTGAGGCAGGAACACCTCGTTGAACTCATATGGGTTGTAGGTCACTGAATGAGATAACATGCATACCAGCATAAAAGCAGACATTGCCCCCCTAAAAGGTAAAATCTAAATCTCT
This sequence comes from Neofelis nebulosa, assembly GCF_028018385.1. Lineage (NCBI taxonomy): Eukaryota > Metazoa > Chordata > Mammalia > Carnivora > Felidae > Neofelis > Neofelis nebulosa. The sequence continues at coordinate 67,185,674 of NC_080794.1, forward strand.
AGGCAAGGTTATTTGAAATACATCTGACCCTTGAACAACATGGGTTTGAACTGCATGGGTCCACTTACCTGTGGATTTTTTTTTTCGGTAAATACAGTACATCACTATGAATGTATTTTCTCTTCCTTATGATATTTTTAGTAACATTTTCTTTTCTGCAGCTTACTGTAGTGTAAAAATGCAGTATATAAAACATATAACATGCTAAATATGTGTTAATCGACTGTTTATATTATCAGTAAGGCTTCTGGTCAACAGTAGGCTGTTAGTAGTTAAGTTTTTGGGGAGTCAAAAGTTATACATGGATTTTCATCTTCACAGGGGATCGGCATTCCTAAGTCTGATGTTGTTCAACAGTGGGCTGTATTTGTTATGTAAGCCTTTGAAAAGTACAGGTATTTTTCCTTCTAAGACATCAGGAAATAATCTTTTATTGAGGTACAGCTAGAGCTTACCTTGAAAATTTCTCCATTCTTTCATTCAATAAACTGAGTGCCTACTATGTGTAGTCACCAAGGTAGGCATTGGCTGTATGGAGGTCCCTGCCCTCGGGATGCTTACAGTCTTGCATGCGTTTACAATCTAATGTTTTCAGTGATAGTTAGGAAGAAAAATAAAACTACTAGATCATATTTTTTTTTTAGTTTTTTTTTTTAACGTTTATTTATTTTTGAGACAGAGAGAGACAGAGCGTGAACGGGGGAGGGGCAGAGAGAGAGAGCGAGACACAGAATCGGAAGCAAGCTCCAGGCTCTGAGCCATCAGCCCAGAGCCCGACGCAGGGCTCGAACTCACGGACCGCGAGATCGTGACCTGAGCCGAAGTTGGACACTCAACCGACTGAGCCACCCAAGCGCCCCTACTAGATCATATTTTGTAATTGGTTTAGTGACTTTCAAAACACTCCCATATTTAAATCAGTGTATTTTTTACTTGCAGTAGTTCTAAGTTTTGAAAAAAAAATTATTCATTCTGTGTTGAACCCAATTCTTCATCCTTAAGTCATATTTATAGAAGTCATCATGCTCTCTTTTGGTTATTTTATAGGTATCGTTAACATTATTTTTTCTTGGGGACTTCTTCCTTTTGAATGTCTGATCAAACAGTGGCACTGGACATAAGAGTTAGAAGCATGAGTCCTCCATGGGTTGTGATTTTTCTATCACAAAACCCAAGAAACTGATAAACTGCCAGAACTAATGAGAGTTCGCTGGGGTGGCAGGCTATAAAATAAATATATAGGTATCAATAGCTTCCTTTCATACACAGAATCAGTTAGAATATATGATGGAAAAACCCCTTTTCACGATAGCAACTCAAGTAATAAAATATCTATAAATAAAGTTACCCGGATATCTGCAAGGCATGTATATAAAACACACTCCAGAATTCTATTGAGGGGTATAAACGAAGGCTTGAAAAATGGAGAGATATACAAAGTTCCTGAATGAGAAAGCTCAATATGATAAAGATATAAATCTGCCTAAATTAATCTGTATATTTGATATTTCCAATAAAAATTTCAGTAAGTTATATCGTTGGGACTTGAAAACTGATTCTAGAGTTCTTCCTGAAGAATAAACAGGTGACAATAGCCATAACATTCTGGAAAAAGGGGTGATGAGGGAGTATTTGCCTTACTGGGTTAGGTTTTTAATATTATAAAGCTTCAATAGTCATCAAGTAGTGTAGTGAAAATGCCTGATAAACAGATCAATGGAAGAGATTGGAAAAAACAAAAAATACCCAAGATTATCATTAAGATAAAGGTGTTTCATACCGGTGTTCTGTATGGACTATTAAGAAAATGGTAGCAGAACAGTAAGTTACTTTCTGGGAAAAAAAAGTTAACACCAAATGTGGAAACCATAAAGCAAAGATTGAGAGATTTAATGAAAGAGTTCTCACAAATCCATAAAAGGGGTAAACAATTCATGAGAAAAATGGGCATAGGGCAAGTGTGGGCAAATTTAAAAACAAATACAGGGGGCACCTGGGTGCCTCAGTGGGCTCAGGTCTTGATCTCATGGTTTGTGAGTTGGAGTCCCTCATTAGGCTCTGCGCTGATGGTGTGGAGCCTACTTGGGTTTCTCTCTCTCTCTCTCTCTCTCTTTCTTCTCTCTCTCTTCATTTCCCCTCTCAAAATAAATAAATAAACTTAAAAAACTCACTGTTAAAAAAAACCAGAAATACAAGTAAGTGGTCATTAAACATGAAAAAGTAGTTGATTTCACTACTAATCAAGGAAATGTAAATGAAATACAGACATACTGGCTTTGATACTCTATTGGCTTGTTAAAGATCAAAGAGTGATAATATCCAGTGATGGTCTGGGTGTGGATTTAAGCTGCTATTAGTTTTCTGGAGAGAAATTTGGCAGTAGGAGAGAAATGTCTTTTTTTTTTTTTTATCACCTTCAATCCAGGACTTCCTCTTCTAGAGTAACAAATGAATGAGAACTTTCACAGAATTATGGCTTATAATTGCAAATAAATAAGTAAAATGGAAGCAATTTAAATGTTAAGGTAGGGGATTGGCTAAATAAATTACACATTTTCATATAGTGAAATATCACAGAGTCATTAAAATTCTGTTGTAGTTGCACATTTATAATATAGAGAGACGTTTATTTTATGTTAGTTAATTACGAAAGCAAGCTACAAAACAGTAGGTGTAGTATAATTCATTTTGGTGTATGTATATGAATGTGTATATATTTATATTTTTATGCACACACATATTTGCATAGGAAAAAGTCTGGAAAGAGACATATGAAAATCCTAAGTAGATTCTGGTTGACTTGAAATTTTTTCCCTTTTGTTATTTGGATGTCTCATTTCTGTCTGTATTCCTAATTATTTGTATAATTAGAAAGATTTAAAAACAGCAAGGACTCTTGGAGTCAGAGAAACCACGCTCCCAGCCTCAGCCCCTCACCTCTTGGCTGCAGACTGTTGGCATGTGGCTTAATTCCTCTAAGCCTCAGTTTCCATCTGAGGACAGGGGACCTCCTTCATGGTGTTATGGTGAAGATCATGTAACCCTCAATAAATAGTAGTTTTATAGCTGCAGATAAATCTATAAAGCAGTTTCTCTGTTACATTGGCTTTGGCAGATTCTTTCTTAGGTTGGCTTCATATTTCTTCTTCTTCTTCTCCTTGGTCATTTAGAGGTGGAGGCTTCAAAGAAACAAGCAGAACTTGATAAGAAAGCAATGGATGAGCTTCTGAGAGAAAGGGACATATTAAATAAGGTGAGTTTGTTTTCTGTAGCACTGCTAAACAAATGTCTTTCCTTAGTGCTATGATATCTGCCTATTAGGGGATAGAAAACTCTGAGGCGAACAAAAGTAGATTAGAAATAAATAATCGTGCTCAGTTTTCTTCCAAGCTGCTGTGCACAGTCCACCATTGACTGGCTGAGAATTGAAACTGCATTATCACCAGGGTACACAAAGGGACTTGGGAATTATCATATAAACGAGGAGCGGATTTCAGAGTGCTGTGTGGATTCTGATTTTATTGCTGGTGTGTTATTTGGCATCCTAAGCAGTTGATCAAAATTTCTGAATTTAATATCTGTAATCTGCAACTTTTGCTAATCCAGAAGATACAAGTGAATGCGAATAAAATTCTAACTTTGAGGTGTTTGCTGAAAGAACAGCCGGTTGATGACAAAAACCTTCCCTGTACCTTTTCGGGATGTAGGTTTTCGGTTTTGCTTTTAGCCCTTACATCTCCTAGTCTTTGGAGCTCAATCTGGTCCAAAGCTGAGGAAGGGGTTGGGGGAGGCTTGAGGCCTGGAAAGCCTCCATTCAAGGGGGGGGGGACCCTTACCCCCACCCCTTTCCTCTCCAAACCCTTCCAGAGGATTCCTTCCAGTGATAGTCACTCTTAGGAGATTAACTACTTTCAAGGATTTAGGGTAAATTTCTTGCTCAAGGATTTCCTCCAGGGAGGAAAAATCAAAGGGCCAGTTATAGAGGCGGGAGGCTGCTTGCAGAACAGTCTAGTCTGATGGCTTTTGTCCAAGAGAGCTTCGTCTCATCAAGTAAAAACAGCCTATATTTTTTCATTCCAACTTTTATGATTTCTTTCGGTTTTCCAGAGTTGAACAAATATTGACAAAATAGATCACTCTGTAAGCTTAACTGAGACTAGGGATCTCAGGAAGTAGTAGGAAATTACATATCTTTACATGATGAGCTCTCCTTAGAAAATCATTGTGGTTTTTTTTTTTTTTTTGGCATAATGCTGGAAACTGTTCCTTTATTCTATAAATTTGCACATGCAAACAATGTTGTTGGATTTAGATTTGTAATTAAAAATTTTTTTTAGTTTAGAGAGAGACCACGCATGAATTGGGGAGAGGGGAAAAGGGTGGGGGGAGAGAATCCTAAGCAGGCTCCATGCCTAGCGCAGAGCCTGATGCAAGGCTCCATCTCACCACCCTGAGATGATGATCTGAACCGAAATCAAGAGTTGGATGCTCAACTGACTGAGCCACCCAGGTGCCCCCTTTTAATTTATTTTAAACATATACATTTAATTCATTTATATTTTATGTATTCTGGTAAACAACCAGTAGATTTTTCTGCCACAATAGGACATATAGAGCACCATTACTTTTACATTTATTTGTTTAATTTGACTGATGTCAGTTCCTCCTCTAGGGCAGGGTATACTTTCTTTTTTCTTTTCTGGTCGGCACATCCTTAGTGCCTAGCACAGCATCCAGCTCTCCGCAGGTATGCAATCAACCTTTACTGGTAATACATTCTTTCCCCAACGACTTGAAATGCCACCTTCACTGAATGAATGAGTGACATGGTTTTGGACAGGCAGCAATGTTAATATATTTTGGCTCTTTCAGTGTCATGTTAAAGTGGCTTTGTCTTTTCTGGAGTGAAAGTTTAATTCAATACTTGAAAATAAAGTTGACCTTTTCTATTTTCTGCATCATCACCCAACCAAGGTTTACTGTCTTTATATTCCGTGGTTTTCAGACCCCTGGCTGCAAGTCTGTATTGGTAGGAGATTTGGGGAGGGGCCACCAGGTGCCTTGTGGAACCCAAGGATCCAGGTGGAACTGATGGGAACCTGACCTGACATCTTGGGATACACGAAAGCCCTGTCTCACCACCACTGGATTTCCTGCTGAGTTTTTGCTTTCATTTCTCTCTTTCACAGAAGGTTGCCTCCCTGTTTCCCAGTCTGTTTGGGAAAAAAAAAAAGGCTATCATCAACAGCTCCCAGTTTACATCCTATATTGACCTTCAAAAAGCTAAAGGCCCTATTTCAAAAATCCCTGATCCCTTCAGCTATGGCCAGAGAAGTGAACCCTCTTGCATGAGTGTGGCTGTCAGGGTGACACTGTTGTTGCCTCCATGTTTTCAGGGAACAATCTGGCTTCTCAGGCAGCCAATCCAAGGACTTTCTGCTTCAGCATCAGAAATCACTAGTGCAGCTTAAAAAAAATATATCGGCAGCTGCGTCCCATCCCAGAATCAGAATCTCTGGATCTGAGACACAGGCATCTGCATTTCCTTAAGAAACTGGGTTAGTTATTTTATTGTAGTAAAATACACATAAGACAATATTTACCATTAGTGACATTTAGTACATTCACAGTTTGTGCAACCGTCACCACTATCTAGTTCCAGAACATTCTCATCACTCCCAAAGGAACCCCTACACCTATAAAACAGTTGTTTCCCCCACCCCTGAAAACTACTAGTCTACTTTTTTCTTCTATGGATTTGACTATTCTGGATATTTATGTAGCTGGACTCATATTATACATGACTTTATGTGTGGCGTCTTTCACTCAGAATGATGTTTTCAGGCTGAAACTGTGCTGTAGCATTAAAAAATTTTTTTTTAAACGTTTATTTATTATTGAGAGACAGAGAGAGACAGACCATGAGCATGGGAGGGGCAGAAAGAGGAGGAGTCACAGAATCCAAAGCAGGCTCCAGGCTCTGAGCTGTCAGCACAAAGCCCAAAGCGGGACTGGAAATCACAAACCGTGAGATCATGACCTGAGTGGAAGTCGGACGCTTAACCGACTGAGCCACCCAGGCACTGCAGGACTTCATTCCTTTTTATGGATGAATAATATTCTACTGTGTGGATATACCACATTTTGATGACCTGTTTATTAGATGATGGACATTTGGGTTGTTTCCACCTTTTGGTTTTTGTGACTAGTGCTGCTGTGAACATTCATGTACAAATTCTTGGTTGGACACCTGTTTTCAGTTCTTTTGGGTGCATACCCAGGAGTGAAATTATTGGCTCATATGTTAATTCTAGATATTTGCATTTTGAATGAGCTGGTTTTATTTTACTGTGTAGTCAAAGCCCTGTTATGTGATTAGGTTTAAATGTTCTAAGCTCACAAGAACAAGAGTAGAGCTGGGATTGAGGTTATCTTTGGGGTCAGCCAGCCCTGGACTCAAATCCTGGCTCTGCCCCAATCCTGTTGTATGAACCTATAGGCAAGCAGCTTAACTTCTGAGTCTTAGTTTCCTACGCTTAAAATGGGAGCAAGAAAGTACTCATTTCCAACCCTAGAGGAGAAAGCAGGAAAAGACCTCTCTGACCTCAGCCGTAGCAATTTCTTACTTGACACATCCCCAAAGGCAAGGGAATTAAAAGCAAAAATGAACTACTGGGACCTTATGAAGATAAAAAGCTTCTGCACAGCAAAGGAAACAACCAACAAAACTAAAAGGCAACCAACGGAATGGGAAAAGATATTCGCAAATGATATATCGGACAAAGGGCTAGTATCCAAAATCTATAAAGAGCTCACCAAACTCCACACCCGAAAAACAAATAACCCAGTGAAGAAATGGGCAGAAAACATGAATAGACACTTCTCTAAAGAAGACATCCAGATGGCCAACAGGCACATGAAAAGATGCTCAATGTCGCTCCTCATCAGGGAAATACAAATCAAAACCACACTCAGATATCACCTCACGCCAGTCAGAGTGGCCAAAATGAACAAATCAGGAGACTATAGATGCTGGAGAGGATATGGAGAAACGGGAACCCTCTTGCACTGTTGGTGGGAATGCAAATTGGTGCAGCCAGTCTGGAAAACAGTGTGGAGGTTCCTCAAAAAATTAAAAATAGACCTACCCTATGACCCAGCAATAGCACTGCTAGGAATTTACCCAAGGGATACGGGAGTACTGATGCATAGGGGCACTTGTACCCCAATGTTTATAGCAGCACTCTCAACAATAGCCAAATTATGGAAAGAGCCTAAATGTCCATCAAAAGATGAATGAATAAAGAAATTGTGGTTTATATACACAATGGAGTACTACGTGGCAATGAGAAAGAATGAAATATGGCCCTTTGCAGGAATGTGGATGGAACTGGAGAGTGTGATGCTAAGTGAAATAAGCCATACAGAGAAAGACAGATACCATATGGTTTCCCTCTTATGTGGATCCTGAGAAACTTAACAGAAACCCATGGGGGAGGGGAAGGGAAAAAAAAAAAAAAAAGAGGTGAGAGTGGAAGGGAGCCAAAGCATAAGAGACTCTTAAAAACTGAGAACAAACTGAGGGTTGATGGGGGGTGGGAGGGAGGGGAAGGTGGGTGATAGGTATTGAGGAGGGCACCTTTTGGGATGAGCACTGGGTGTTGTATGGAAACCAATTTGACAATAAATTTCATATATTGGAAAAAAAAAGAAAAAGAAAATCTCCCTTAAAAAATTATTTTTGCATATGCTGTCATATACATATACATTTTATGATGATACCATAATATATTTGTTGTATTTTAAAATACAGACTATTTTTTTCAAAAAAAAAAAAAAGAAAGTACTCATTTCCCTTGGATGTTATGGTCACTTAGTTCACTTACGTATGTGTGTGTCTTGTGCAAAATTAACATAATCTCTAAATAAGATGTAGAGAATATGATTATTTTTATTCACCCAGAAAACAATGTATCTAATTATTTTAGGGGTGAAACACGGTAAATTTACCACCCCCCCGCCCTCGCCGCACATACATTTTGAGTAACGTGACTGCTCTCTTGTCTTTATTTTTAGAACATGCTTAAGGCAGTCCATGCGACCCAGAAACAGATAGACCTGGTAAAGCTCCATGAACAATCCAAGAGGAACCTGGAAGAAGAAATCCAGAACTACAAGGATGAGGCTCAGAAGCAGAGAAAGATCATCTTTCAGCTGGAAAAGGAGCGAGATCGGTACATCAATGAAGCCAGTGACCTTACCCAAAAGGTAAGTCACTCCTTGACGATGTGGATGGAGCACAAGCACGTTCTTTCTGATCGTCACACACTGTAGCAAAGAGGATTTATTCAGATGTGCGCTTGTGGTTTGCGTGAGAATTTAAGAGAAATGACGTCAGCAGAGTAAAAGCTGTCCCAGAGCTGATCTGGGCCAAACTGTGAAATGGACAAGGCCAGTGCTTAGGGGTCCCCTTCACCTGTTGTCGTGCCGTGCAGCTTCCCAGAGCTGGATGCGTGGGGGTGGGATGGGATGTGGGGGGGAGCTCTTGGCATCGTTATCTCTGCACCCTTTGTTCACACCCCCCACGTCTGGCCCTGAAACCCTTGTCCCTTCAGACCGAGGATTGCAGCTAGTAGTTAGGAGCAAGGCATCCAATTAAATAACCTCAGATTACTGGTCAGACTATCCACCTTCAGTGCATTCACAGCTGCATAGAGCAGGGGGCTTCACGAGGGGGTTTCATGGTGTCAGGAGGTGGGGTTGGGGAATGGGGGAAAGTTTTAAGTATGAGGCTGAGAGAAGAGAGTTTGGGAGAAAAGACTCATTTAATGAGGTTCCCAACCACCCCCGGCTGCCTCAAAAAGTGTTCTCTACTCTGCAGCATAAGTCCTCTTTATCGTCTCCTCAATGAAATCTCCAGTGCATTCTACAGTGTTTACCAGTGCGCTTGAATGTTTACATTTGTTTTGTGTTTTTTTTTGTCATCTCAGAGAAGATGACAAGGAGGACAGCCAACATTTGAATTATAAACATTAAGAAAGTGGGAAACAAGCATTACTGTTAGGAAATCAGCTTCTTCCCGCTTAGACTAAATAAATGCCGAGCAGATGTTTGTAGAATGTAAGTTTGGAGGAACACAAATGCATATGCTCTGTCAAGCCCTGGCTGGACGTGTCTTCCTTGTAAAAGATCCCCCCGGTGATTCTCATACCCCTGACTGGGAGCCGTTGGTATACAGCATTTCTCTTCTGACTTAATCATCTTACAAGCGCCATTGATTGATTTCCTGACTCGGAGACGACCAGCTGTCAGTTCAGGAACTCGTATTCTCCAGCCTGGGCTGGCCCATTAGGCTCTGCATCCGTCAGCTTAAGCTATAACAAATAACCCGCAAATTTCAGTGGTTTATAGCAACAAAGATTTATCTTTTGCTCGAATCAATGGCCTTTGAGGGTCAGCTGCAGCCCTGTTTCATGCCATCTTCACTTCAGGCTGGCCTCGTACAGAGGGAAAACAGAGTAATAGTGAACCTTGTGATGCTCTCAGAGCTTCTGCTGGTAAGGGAAGGGCGCAGGGCTCGTCCATTCATATTCCCTTGGCCAAAGCTAGTCACGTGGCCAAGCCCAACATCCCTGGATAGGAGTATAAATCCTTCTAAGAGAGAGGCACTGTCTGGTGAGACAGTAAATATATCTGAACATATAATCTGTCGCAGCTTCCTACTTCACCTTCTTGATGATCAATCTCTCTCCACTCCTGGCTGCCATCACACTATCAAAACTAGCTGTTAAAAATTCCGATGTGATCTTAGTATCACCCCCAGCCTTACAAACCTCTGTCACTTCTCAGCAACTGGGGCAGTGCATCTTTAGCACATGTAGAAAATAATATGTCTATAGCTAGTGGGAATTAGGGGGAAACTGCTCAGGGCTGCAGCGGACTAACCCAGGGATGCCTTGGTCCCCCCTGGTAGAGTGAGTCAGTATTTGGACACATATCTATAACGCATGCAAGACAAAGTAATTGGTATGTGATTTATGAGACAGAGTCCAAGCTCTTTGTTCTTCCTGGAAAATCCTTCCTTCCCTTCTCTGTATGGAAAACTCCTCTTCATCCTTCAATACCCAGCTCAAGTGCTCATCTCTGGGGTCATGCCTGCCCTGACCTCTACTTTACGGATTTGTTGATATCTCTGGAATGGCACTTATCATCTTCTCGAGTATTTTCTTTGCACATTTGTTTTTCTTACTTTACAGAGAGCTCTTGAGAATAGGGTCTTTACCTCATTCATTTCTTCACCTGCAGTGTGCTGGTAAATACTAGGCACCAATAAAGTGTGTGTTAAACAGATGGATACATGACAAGTGATAAAAAGAATGCTGCCACTGATTTTAATACAGGATTATATATTTTTCTGTTTCCTTGTAAAAGGTAAGGGTACCAAGTTTTTTGTTGTTGTTTATTTTTTCTCTTTTCTTTTCTTTCTTTTCTTTAACTTAAATCCAAGTTAGTTAATGTATAGTATAGTATTGGTTTCAGGAGCAGAATTTAGTGATTCATCACTTACATACAACACCCAATGCTCATCCCAAGTGTCCTCCTTAATGCCCATCACCCATTTAGCCCATCCCCCCACCCAACTCCCCTCCAGCAACCCTCAGCTTGTTCTCTGTATTTAGAAATCTCTTATGGTTTGCCTCTAAAAGTGCCAAGTTTTGCTGGTAACTGTTTTTCACAATTTCTGATGTTTAATCGCATAAGCTTATATATCACTAAATCATCTGAGCACAGTTCTTAAAATATTATTTATTAACTGCAATTTTTCTGTCTCTTACTTAATCCCTGATAGCCTTATATATGTTGCTATGGCAACTCCAGTCATTTCTAGACTTCTTATTAAGGTCCCGTGTGTCCTTAATACATATAAGAAATATGCTCCTCCCCATATTTCTTTCTTTGTTTACTGTTACACACACTCACACACACACACACACACACACACACACTCGCACACACATACCTCACTCATTCAGACAAACAGAAAACTCCCTTTCATGCATTCTATTGATAGGGAGTTGAGGACTGATATCAGGGGCTGGGGATAATGTCACAAAACTGATGTTTTTATCTATTTCTGGAGTGAGTGTATGTTGTTCCAAGTTTTGACCCAGCAATTTCTTTTGTAAGAACTCAATCTATGGAAAAATAAAAATGCAAAGAGTTTTACAAAAGAACATTCTTTGAAATAAATTCTGCTACATTTATATGAGACAATATTATGTACCATGAAAACCACGTGTTTGAAAAGTAGTTTTAGAAATAGGGAACATGTTCACAATATGAATCTGACAAAAACAGAATGCAAAATTACTTATATGGTTTGACCTAATTTTATCCCTGTGCATAGGAGAAGGGTTGATATTTGATTTTGAACTCTTCGTATTACTTATTTTCTAAATAGGTACCAAATATTTTTTGAAAGATGGATGGAAAGTATAATTAGATATCTGAATTAACTACTCAAAGACTTACTTATAGGTACTTACATTAAATTCTTCTTCAATAACATATTTAAAAAAAATTTTTTTTAATGTTTATTTATTTTTGAGACAGAGAGAGACAGAGCATGAACGGGGGAGGGTCAGAGAGAGAGGGAGACACAGAATCTGAAACAGGCTCCAGGCTCTGAGCCATCAGCACAGAGCCCGACGCGGGGCTCGAACTCACGGACCGTGAGATCATGACCTGAGCCGAAGTCGGACGCTTAACCGACTGAGCCACCCAGGCGCCCCTCAATAACATATTTATCATTATGTGCCTTCCCTCACTTCAAATTCATTTGAAACATGTTGCCATAATGGACAATCTTACCTGAACTATCCTTGGCAGTTTTAGCTATGAGTGACTTATGGCACGGTCTCTTCTGCCTTCTGGGCTGCAAAAACAGTGTGATATTTGCCTTCTGCTTCTTTCCATTTAGAGAAAAAAAGGTGAAATCTTAGATACTAAAAGGCCTACATTACATTTATTAATTTTACTTGGCATTTGCAAACAAGGCAGAAGATCCTTTTCTGTGCCAGAATTGGATGGCTCAGAATCCCAAACCTTTTCTTATGTGCCTGTCTCAGTCAACACTTGCCATAATAATGCTGCATAATACAGAACCACCAAATCTCCCTGGAGTGCAAAAATAAGCACTTATTTCGCACACATCTGCAGTTGAGTGGGAGTCAGGTGATCGAGGCTAGGCTTGCCTGTACTTGGCTTGAGGCTGTGAATTGGGTCTGGTTTTGCTCTACATGTTTCTGATTCTCAGGATGCATGGTGTTCTCATGGAGAAAGAAAGGAAAGCAAAGGACAAACCCACCCACACAAGCACAATTCACAGCTCTCTACTTGCCTAATGTCCTTTGACATCCCATTGGCTGTGGCAAGTCACATGTCTGATCTCAACAGCAAGGGGAGATAGACTCTTGCCACTGAGGTGGTGGGGACAGGGAGAGGGAGTGAATATTTGCAGAACCATAAGATAACCTAGTCCAACGTTTCAGCACTTTTTATCCTCATGGTTTCTCCTCTGCTGCACTCCCAAATTTTACTATTCAGATAAGTCGAGAGGCACTAGGAATGGCATTGTGAGTTGTGGTCCACCATATTTACTGAACTTTTGTAAATTCTGGGTAAAACCATTCCTGGTTAATAGTTAAATCTGTGACCCATCTTGCACATTATGCACTTAACTCATTTTAGAACCCCTCCCTTTTCATTTTAAATATTAAACTTCTGGCCATTCCTCTCCCAGACATTTTATATGCCAGAAAGCATTCTTTCACAATGGATGCTTACCTACATGTCCCTTAATGCTCTGCTTATTTGCCTGTAACAGTGTCACTCACGCAAAACCCTCCTGCACAAAGTTCCAAGGCATGAATAATAATGTGCTTTCAAGGGCTTAGCAGTAAATGAGGAAAGCAAAGGTTGATCAAAGAAATATTGTTGACTGAATAGGTACTTCATGATGAAATGAAGCTCCTGTTTCTTTGATATTAGTTTGAAGTTTTATAAGAGCATCTTCCATAGGATAGAACCCCGGACATACACAAATTATAAGCTTTTTCTGTTGTAATAAAATTAGTGTACAAGGGATTACTGCTTTCCTGCAGAACAGAATTTGACCCATAGAAACATCAAATTTGTTAAGTACTAATATTATAGAATAGGACATAATGTTAACCTGTCACAAAAATCTATTATTTATTAAATGATGAAATTATGATATGCTGGGTACTTAGATGATGGTGTAAATATATGTATCTTCTCACTTAAATCCTCATAATAGCCATCTGAGGTAGATACTATTCTATCCCTCATTTTATGACATAATGTAATATGTTGTTAAAAACAGACACATAGATATGCCTCTCTAAATTTAAGGTAGAAGATAAAATAAGAAAGCAAGAAAAATAGAGAAGACTTAAAATCTCACGTGCCTGGCCACATAGGGTTTTTGTTTGTTTGGTTTTTTTGGTTTGTTTGCTTTTTTTTAGAGAGTGAGTTTTTTAGTTTCATTATGAAGGTAAAGGCATTGTCAGCATTCAAACCATTGACATTGAGTCAGAAAAACTTATTGGAGAAGTTTATTATACTGATATTTCATCAAATGTAAGTTAAAGGGTTCCAAATTCAATGACCTACTTTCTTATCCTGCCTTAGTCTATATGATGTTTTGACTATGCTGCAGATTTCCAGCATGCATTATTGATTTTTATCTCACTCTTATTTCTATTGGCAGGTTGTTTTAACAGAAAAAGAAAAGGTAGTAGGTTATAAACTGGAATTGTACCCTCATAGTGCACTGTAAGCATTTTCTGGGCTAGTCTGAAGTAGGCTTATGAGGGCCAGGATCTCCAAGTCTCTGGCTGTAACAAAGCTTTCTATATTTGTGTGGGATTTATCTCATGAGTTGGTATGAGGTATCTAAAAGTGTAATCAATTAATTAAACTCCAGTCCCACAGCTGGCATCCCATATTCTCTGATATGCCATTTTCAACAGGGGACAATCTGCTGACTAAAGGTTTTGCTCCTACTTAACACCCCACACATTTTATGAATTTTCAGGATTTGACATCAGTTTGATTTCCATAGAAAAAAATCGAGTTCCAACCCTCAGAACTAAATTGCTTTGTAAATTGTCTTTTCCTTTTTCCTTTTTTTTCCATTGTCACTTAACTAAAATATCTTTGATCTTGGTATCACGATGGGTTCTTATTACTCCCAGCTTTAACAATCCAGAAGCATGTGCACTGTGATTTTGTGCACTGTTTTGTGCAGAAAGATGGACCCTGCCAGCTGATGCCTCCAAAAGAAATGCCCTTGGCTGCATCCTTTTTCTGGAGTGTTCTTCTGTCTGTGCAAAGGATTATTCTTGTTATATCTCAAAGCGATTGAACAAGCGATTTTTTTCTTTTCTCTGATGTGCAGCTTGATATTCTGAATGCTGATGATGCTGTTCAAAGTATTTTCAATCCATTCGTTTCACTGATCCCAAAGAGGGTAATCATGTCCATAGAAAGGCTAAATTTTAGTCTAAAGTAGTGCTTTTTCTTTTTTTAAAGTCAAACAAATAACTGATCTAATGGATATCTTATTTAGGTTTTTACATTTATTTTTAACTTACACATTTTCGTTACTGTGGTGGTACCTTAAAACACTGCCTGCTATAGATTCTGCAGATATGGATCAAAGAAATGAGGGGAGAAGGAATGGGCTTTCCATTCATTTCAGATGTATCCACATGCCTTTTCCCCAGACCTCCTTGTCTCAGATTTTCTAATTTATTTCCTTCTAGATCCTCAACCAACCATCGAAACCATTCACCACTGTCTGTATACATTCTTACTTTGGGATACTTTCTTTCTTTTTTTTTTTTAAATTAACGTTTATTTATTTTTGAGACAGGGAGAGACAGAGCATGAACGGGGGAGGGTCAGAGAGAGGGAGACACAGAATCTGAAGCAGGCTCCAGGCTCTGAGCTGTCAGCACAGAGCCCGACGCGGGGCTCGAACTCATGGACCGTGAGATCATGACCTGAGCCGAAGTCGGCCCCTTAACCGACTGAGCCACCCAGGCGCCCCTGGGATACTTTCTTTCCACACAGAGTGGATGATAGCAATTAATAATAATAAAACTATAAAAGCATATGAAAATACTTCGTACAAATCTAGTGGCATAAATTTAAAAAAATGGCCGAAATGGTCAATTCTCTCAAAAATACATACCTACATCAAGGTTTGACTTGAGGAGAAGTAGAAAACATAGAAAAATCAATAGCTATGGCCACCAAAAAAAAAAAAAAAATGAGGGAGAATAAGCTCCAACACTCACAGAGGGCCTAATAACTTTATAATTGAGTTTCTTCAGACTTTTAAGAATCAAATAGTTCTCAGGCTCTATAACTTTCGAAAAAGTGCTGCTCATGCACTTTGTATCTTTTGGGGTAATACTGATGGGCACTGCTCTAGTGATGTATAACCCATGCCTTCTGCAGTGATAATGAATAAAGACTCCAGGCCAAGGAGAGAGCTTGGGGTCTGAGGTGAGTCCTTGGTTGGGATGGTTGAGGAATAAAAAGGAAGAGGTAGTTCCCACAAATTGTCTAAATCCCAAATATTAACTGCTTAGAAAATATATGTAGGACCATTCTTAGAAACTATCCATTAACCTTCCAGTGTTTGAACCTGTCATAACACCCTATACATGTCCTGGTTATATTTGTACCTTGGTTATCCATTTTGTGGTGGAGTCACTCAGCAGAGGCGAACTTGAGGGTAGGGAATGTGTCTTCTGGTTCTTTACATCACTAGTGCTTTTACAGTGCCTGCCATAGATAAGTCCTCAATACATGTTTATTGAGTGAATGAATAAATGGGTGAGTGGATGAAAGAGTGAACAGAAAGGTACTCTGTTCACTTTACGAAACTAGCAGAAACCTTGATACTGAAATAGAACGAAAAAGGAAGTTAGAGACTTAGATCACTTGTGAATACTTATGCAGAATCCTAAATGAAATTCTGGCAAACCAAATTCAACAGTACATTAAAAGCATCATCCAGTATGACCAAAGAGGGTTTGTCCTGAAACTGCGAGGATAGTTTTCTGTTAAGAAAACTGTTGCTGGCACTATGGAAATGGAAAGCGTTACAGCCATTTTGGAAATCAATCTATCAATATCTATTAAAGTTAAAAACATATACGTCTTTTGAACCAGATATTTCACTCCTGGGAATCCTTCCCAACAGAAGTAAAAACACAGGAGCATAAGGACACATGTACAGAAATGATTATTTCAGCAGGGTTCAGAGCAGCAAAAAAGTGGAAACCAAACTAAGGCCCCTCAGAAGGGAAGAGCTGAATGTATAGTGTCTCACTCACACTGGAGGGCATTAAACCACCTTTAAAGAGAATGAATTAGAGCTACTCCACATGATTCCCCAAAATATTATCGAGAGATTAAAAAGCAAGGTGCACAAAATGTGTATAAGGAGATTACATTTTGCTAAAAAATAAAAACAAAACCCAAAAAAGCAAGACAAAGGAAGACAAACAAATCCCTGTGTCTGTATATTTACTAGTTGAAGAGCTGTGGGTGATATTACTTTTTTTTTTTTACTTAAATTTCTTTCCTTGTAAAATGAGGGTGATTAATAATGCGTATCTCATAGGATTTTTTGTAAAGATTAAATGATAGAATGTACCTGAGAAATATTGGCTGTTATTATTATTATGCTAGAAGACTTGAATATATGTAGAATTCAAAGAAAAATGTGGAAGAACACATACTAAATTGTTGACCTGGTTACTTTATGTGTCAATGAGGGGTTGATATGGGTAGAAGAGAGAAGGAAGATCCAAGTAAATAAGTAAAAGAAAAAAAATTCACGTTGATGCATTTATTTAAAATTATGGCACATGGGACTACTTATAAACACATGAAATTAAAATACTTATAAAAGGAAACATTTATTAGTAAGTATATCAAATAAATAGAACCAATAAGAAAAAAATAGTATAAAATAATATACGCTGAAAAGGCTTTTACTAAAATTTAACTCCATCCTTCCTTAAATATTTTTTAAATGTTTATTTATTTATTTTTAGAGAGAGACAGAGAGACAGAGAGTTGGGGAGAGGCAGAGAGAGAGGGAAAGAGAGAATCCCAAGCAGGCCCCGTGCTATCAGTGCAGAGCCCAATGCCGAGCTCGAACTCACAAACTGGGAGATCCTGACCTGAACTGAAATCAAGAGTTGCAGGCTTAACTAACGGAGCCAACCAGGTGCCCCTTTCCTTAAATATTTCTAAGAAAACTTTGAACGGTGTTTATTTAAAGATATAAAGGATAAATATATTAAACACTAGGCATCATTAACTCTGATGGGAAGACATTAGAATTGTTTCTTGGAGTGTGTTTTCTGGAATACTAACTCCACATGGGGGAATAAAAGGCTTCTGTAGTGCAATGACTTGGGAACATGTTGCTCACAAGTAACCCACACCTGAGTCGTAATGAATATGAGTATGTCAAAGGTGTAAGTACTTTTTGACCTTTAGGTTCTAGATAAAATACCTCCTTTTCAGAGAAAACTTCTCTGGCCATGTTACTGCATGGACATGTCCTTCTTTCTATTCTCTGTCACATTGTTGTTTCTTTCCTTTAGTTATAACCATTAATTAAAATAACGCCACTGAAATGCAGTAAAAATCTTCTGAAGAATTTTCCCCTTATATATTCTAGCTTTTGTCTAGACCATCATTCCATTGATTCAGTCTTCCTTGCTAAAGTTTTTCTTCTGAAGGAATTTTTGAAGAAGTTTGTCCTTAAAAAATCAATTTCTGTGGACACTGCAGCTAAGAGTCATGATTATATAATTTCAATTGTATGGATTGCTTGTTGAGAAGCATTGGCTCACGGTGGAATTTTGTGCCTCGGTTTTTCATAGTTGCAAAAAAGAGGCAGTTATCTTGTATCTCATCTTTCCTAGAAGTGTTTTGTGCACAATAGAATGCATTTTTATGAAATCCTTTGAGTTTCCCTGATGGAGCGAGTTTGACATTGGCAAGACAGTGCTTTGATTGCTATCGATGTCCAAAGGCCACTTTTCTTTTTCGTGGTTAAATTTATAAAGCTGTGAGTGTGGCCAAACAGCTAAGTTATCTCTTATCTTTCTTAGTGCTCCATGTGAAGATCTGTTTAAACCTGCACCTTTTCTTTTTCTTTTTCTTTTTCTTTTTCTTTTTTTGGTGGGTGGGTGTTCAGGAGAGGTTTTCAGAATTGAAAGAATTTTTTTCCTCTTGTGATCACAAAATAACTGCTAAAGCCTTCATGCTTGAGCAGAACTCTGGTGTAGATAAAATGTATGTTTGCCCCTAATCAGCTGGGCTGAATTTCTGTGTTGCACTGCAGTGATCAGAACTACAGTCAGATTTCCCGATTGCTAACATTTCTACCAGCTACCCTTAGATCAAAATCTCTGTTTGTCCTGAACTGATAATTACAGATTGGCTATGTAACCATTTTCCTATACTTCTTTTTCCCCCAGGTTCTCATGAACATGGAAGACATAAAAATCCGTGAAATGCAGATTTTTGACTACAGGAAAAAAATCGCTGAATCAGAAACTAAATTAAAACAGCAACAGAACCTGTATGAAGCGGTGAGGTCAGACAGGAATCTGTATAGCAAAAATCTAGTTGAGGCTCAGGTAAAGAATATGTTTTTGTCTTTATGTTTTGACTCCTCCCCTTCCTGGGTTCAAAGCAGTTTCTGTTATCCTAATGGCAGGATTTAGAACAAGGCAAGCAAGAAATCTCATGGCATTCACCTGAGAGAGAAGGATCAGTTTGTGCAGAACTATCAGATTATTTGAAATAGAAATGACACAACTTGATACAATGTGAAGATCATGGTCCTGCTTTTAATTATTATGTAGAATTGCCATTCTCTTGTTTCTAATTTTTCAAACTGCTAATAGCTACCATGGCTGAGAGGGGAGCAGCATCCTGTTGTCATTTAATTGCACATCTTTGCTTTGTAATCTCTTAGTTATAATGTTTGTTGTTGGGCCAATTCTTCCCTTGTAAAATGAAGAATAAAATGTGTGTGTTGTGTATATGTTTGTTGTATGTGTGTTGTATGTATGTGTTGTGTGTGTATGTGTGTGTGAACTGTTCATTATGCATACTTTGTATATATCTCATGAGAATATTTTGAGAGTTAATGCTACAAAGTACTTTCAGGTTGATGGGCACAAGGTACAAAGAACAACAACCTGGTGGTGATTGTCCAGGAGACCATTGTTTTGAGAGAACCTCCCTTAAAAGCTCTTGACTATGTATTGAACTTCTATACAGAGGGTGATGTCTATTTAATTCACTTTCAAACATTTCTCCTTTCATTTTGTTAGGATGAAATAACAGAAATGAAGAGAAAATTAAAGATTATGACCCATCAGGTAGATCAGCTGAAAGAAGAAATCTCAGCCAAAGAGTCAGCACTTGTGAAGTTACATCTGGAACAGCAGCGGATAGAAAAGGAGAAGGAAACTTTGAAGGTACAGATCTTATAATAAAAGTGATGGACCAATAGACTACCTCTTTGGCCCACTTGAGGCAGGCTCCATGCTCAATGAAGGCAAAAAGGTGCAGGGAGAACAACCGAGGAACCAGGAGGGTGAACTCTAACACCTTCAGGTCAGGCTTCTGTATGGGTAGTGCTCCCAGGTAGAGCAGAGGAGGAAGCCAATGGAGACGCATAAGCACCCCTTTCACCTATACTGCTATCATCACATCAGTGGAAGAGAAACTAGCAGGTCAGCAGTGCCTAGGAAGTCCTGGAGCTTGCAGGCTTGCTACAATCCCTTTGCATTTATAACCTCAGTCCAACACCCATACCCAACCCTCCCAAACTCTTCCCTGGACCTTCCATAAGGTGGTGCTGGCGAGATTTTGTCCCTCTGCTCCTAATAGTTGTTTGCTTTATGTGCATCTGAGTTTTCTACCTGCATTAGCATTAGCCACTCCTCCAGAGCATCACCTCTGTCTTTATATTTACTACTAAGACATATCCTTTTAAATCTACTAACTTCGAACATTATATGTCTACCAATATAACATAAAGACTTTCCCCAAGAATACAGACCAAATAATTATGCCCTTTCAAATCCATGAACCAAATATGTTTTAGTATACACATTCACTAAACCTAATGTATTTTCCTTTTCCTATCCAATCCAGTAGATTTCCCTTCTAATCCATTTGACTGAAGAATTAAAAAGGAACTTCTAAGAGTATGAAAGTATCACTTTCATTTGAAAATGTATACGCAGAATACTCATGGATGTCTATAAGCCACTTGCAGGAACTATCTATAGCAAATGAGAGACTGGGTGTCTTGGTTTCTGCACATATTTGTTTTCAAAGATAGTTTCTATATTGAAAATGTGTAGCTTTAATGCCAAATTTCCTTGATTCCAAGATGCCATAGATTGAATATACACTCTGAATTTCATAATGGGTTTTGTCAACTTAATGATGGGTCTTCGTGTAAATAAAACTACTATATTAAATCAAGGCACATTTGGTTTGAGAAAGATTAAAATATAACAAAACTGCCTTTACAAAAAGATATGATAATTGATATTTACCTAAGACTTGATCTTCCCACTCTAGATTATGATACAAAAGGAATAGGAGGAGGGACTTAAGATGGTGGAATAGTAAGGGGACCCTGAGCTTGCCTTGTCCCTCGAATACAGCTAGATCAACATGAAATCATTTTAAACAACTAGGATATCGGTCTGAGGATTATGAAAACAATCTACACAATTGGAGGGAGAGAATGTGACAGAAACAAGGATTGGAGCTGTGAATTGGGGGAGAGGAAAGCAGTGGTGCTGCGTAGGGAAGGGAACCCTTTGGCAGGGAGTGGTCAGGAAGAGAGAGAAAGAGTGGTGGGGATTGAATTAGTGTAGGATTTGTGGGAGATTCTGTGGTGCAGGGATCCCCTGGGTTGCACTGGGAGAGATTGCCCCCCACTTCCTACTGTACATTTTGAAGAGGGTTTTTTTTTTTCTTTTGCCTTCCCAAGGACAAAAGACCCACCAGGAGCTGTTGAGTGGCCAATTCAACTTCAGGGAACAGTGGTGCCCACAGATGGATGATATCCTGGTCCCAGCTTTTTGCTCTGTGCCACAATAGACTCCAGCGACTGGGTGTGCACTGTGTGACTACTTTTCTGGGACAGAGCGGTGAAGGGCTTTCTGTGAGTCTCTCCTCCAGAGGAGGGGAGCGGTCTGAGTTTTGCTGGGCCTTTTAAGATTTGGTGTTTCGAAACCCAGCCATTGGCCAGAAATAAAACACAGAACTGTGGCACTGGGAAGATAGGTTAAGGATAGGGATCTGATAAAAGCCTGGGACATTTTTCTGTGAGTTCCTCCTGAACAGCAGAGGCTGTGGGTTCCCATCTCAGGGGAGGAGCGGACGGGATGATGCCATCTTCCACCCACCCCCCTGCATACCAGTGGTATCAGACTTCAGAGAGAAACACAGCACCATCTAGTAGAGGCCGAAATTGCTTCCGCCAAGCCCCGCCCACCTACACCTTCCAGGCATATCTCCACTAGGGCATGTTGGCCTGAACCAGAGTAGCAGGACCCTCGTCCAGAAGACCAGCACAAATCCCTTCCACCTGCTTTGTCTACATTTCAGAGTGTGCTGCAATGTTTCAGCTCTAAGGGGAAACTGGATCTAGCTTCATTTGGGTTTCTTTTTGTTTGTTCATTTTCTTTGCTTCTCTTTTTGTTTATGTTGTTTTCTTTTCTTTTTCTTTCTTGGGTACAGAAAGAGCAAATTTGTTATTCTATTTATTTTCTTTATTGTTAAACCTTTTTTGAATTTTTAATTTCTTTTTGAAAATATTTTTTCTTGGGTCGTCAGGGTGGCTCAGTCGGTTGAGCGTCTGCTTCTCTGATGAACATGGGTGCAAAAAGTTTCAACAAAATACTAGCAAATCAAATCCAACAATACATTAAAAGAATTATTCACTATGACCAAGTGGGATTTATTCCTGGATTGCAGGAGTGGTTCAATATCTGCAGATCAATCAATGTGATATACCACATTAATAAAAGAAAGGGTAAAAACCATATGATCATTTCTGTAGATGAAGAAAAAGCATTTGATAAAGTACAGCATCCTTTCTTGACAAAAACCCTCAAGAAAGTAGGGATAGAATGAACATACCTCAACGTCATAAAGGCCATGTACTAAAAACCCACAGCTAATGTCATCCTCAGTGGGAAAAAAACTGAGAGTTTTCCCATTAAGGTGAAGAACATGACAGGCATGTCCACTCTCACCACTATTGTTCAATGTAGTACTGGAAGTCCTAGCCTCAGCAATCAGGCAACAAAAAGAAATAAAAGGCATCCAAATTGGCAAGAAAGACGTCAAACTTTCACTCTTTGCAGATGACATGATTCTCTATGTAGAAAACCCAAAAGATTCCACCAAAAAAAATTGCTTGAACATGAATTCAGCAAAGTTGCAGGATATAAAATTAATGTACAGAAATCTGTTGCATTTCTATACACCAATAATGAAGCAACATAAAGAGAAATCAAGGAATTGATCCCATTTACAATTGCACTAAAAACCATAAGATACCTAGGAATAAACCTAACTAAAGAGGTAAAATATCTGTACGCTGAAAACTATAGAATGCTAATGAAAGAAATTGAAGAAGACACAAAGAAATGGAAGAACATTCCATGCTTTGGAAGACCAAACATTGTTAAAATGTCTATGCTACCCAAAGCAATCTACACATTCAAGGCAATCCCTATCAAAATGACACCAGCATTCTTCACAGAGCTAGAACAAACAATTCTAAAATGTTTATGGAACCAGAAAAGACCCTGAATAGCCAAAATAATGTTGAAAAGACAACCAAAGATGGAGGCATCACAATTCCGGACTTCAAGCTGTTATTACAAAGCTGTAGTCATCAAGATGGTATGGTACTGGCACAAAAAGACACATAGATCAATGGAACAGGATAGAGAACCCAGGAATGGACCCACAGATGTATGGCCAACTAATCTTCAACAAAGCATGAAAGAATATCCAATGGAAAAAAGTCTCTCAGCAAACAGTGTTGGGAAAACTGGACAGTGACTTGCAGAAGAATGAACCTGGACCACTTCTTTATACCATACATAAAAATAAATTCAAAATGGTTGGAAGATGGAAGATGTAAGACAGGAAACCATTAAAATCCTAGAGGAGAAAATGGCAGCCTCTTTGACCTCGACTACAGCAACTTCTTGCTAGACATGTCTCTGGAGACAAGAAAAGCAAATATGAACTACTGGGACCTAGTCAAGATAAAAATCTTCTGCACAGCAAAGGAAACAATCAACAAAACTAAAAGGCAACCGTCGGAATGGGAGAAGATATTTGCAAATGACATATCAGATAAAGGGTTAGTATCCAAAATCTATAAGGAACTTATCAAACCCAACACCCAAAAAACCAGAATAATCCGGTGAAGAAATGGGCAGAGGACATGAATAGACACTTTTCCAAAGAAGACATCCAGGTGGCTAAGAGACACATGAAAAGATGCTCAACATCACTCATCATCAGGGAAATACAAACCAAAACCACAATGAAATACCACCTCACATCTGACAGAATGGCTAACATTAACAACTCAGGAAGCAACAGATGTTGATGAGGATGTGAAAAAGGGGAACCCTTTTGCACTGTTGGTGGGAATGCAAACTGGTGTAGCTGCTCTGGAAAACAGTATGGAGGTTCCTCAAAAAGTTAAAAATAGAACTACTCATGACCCAGCAATTGCACTACTAGGTATTTATCCAAAGGATACAAAAATGCTGATTCCAAGGGGCACATGCACCCCAATGTTTATAGCAGCACTATCAGCAATAGCCAAATTATGGAAAGAGCCCAGATGTCCATCAACTGATGAATGGGTAAGAAGATGTGAGATACATATACAATGGAAATTACTCGGCAGTCAAATAGAATGAAATCCTACCACTTGCAACAACATGGATGAAGTGAAATAAGTCAGTCAGAGAAAGACAAATATCATATGATTTCACTCATATGTGGAATTTAAGGAACAAAACATAGGGGCAGAGGAGGAAAAATAAAATAAGATAAAAATAGGGAGGCAAACCATGAGGGACTCTTAACTATAGAGTAAACACAGACGGTTGATGGAGGGGTGAGCTGAATCAGGGTGATGGGTGTTAAAAAGGGCACTTGCTGGGATGAAAACTGGATGTTATAGATAAATGATCAATCACTAAATTCTACTCCTGAAACCAATACTATACTATAAGTTAACTAACTTGAATCCAAATAAAAAATAAATTACTTAAAAAAATTATAACAAATCTGCATTTAAATGCATTTCCATATAAAGAAATATAAATATATATTTTTAAATTGGAAAATATCCTTCATCTTTGCCCCTGTTCTCCTTGTTCGAAGGAATAGTTTTGTAGATGGTAGCTTGTTTCACCCTGGAGCCTGTAGTGGGACGGGTTTATTAATCATTGAATGAATCGGAAGAATCTTTTTATAAACAGTGCTTCACCCATCAGCCTCATGGACCCATGTTAGCAAGGCTTCAGTGTAGCTCTATTTGGTACATCATGACATTGATCCTCATCTCTTACTAGTTAGTATTCCCAACTAGTGCTCTTTTCAAAAGATTATGACCCTATGAGTGGGGTCCAAGGTGGAGCTAAACTGCCTTCTATAAAATTCTGCTTTAGATAAAGCAATGTCCTATGCAAGAGATCAATTGTTCCTAATTCCCTAGAGTTTGACTTGGTTATTATTTGTTTCAATTATGCCCTCCATCATCATACATGTACAGCTCCAAAGAAGCGTCATAATAAAATGAAGGGCAATAGAGCTGGTATTTGATCCTGTACCAGCACAGCTGGCAGCTGGCGAACATGAAAGATGATTAAAGGGCTTCTACCCTAGAGAGTCTGCTCTAAACAGGGAATCCAGGTCTGGATAGCTTTGGACCGTTGATTATAGAAAGGTGATTGATTGCTTTGGACTTCCTATGAAACCAGGGTGACTTTTTTTCCCTGGCATTTGCCATTGAGGCAAGAATGAGGAACAGAAAAAGGATGTCTGCTTAATCTATTATTTGAGGTTATCCAATGGTGCTTCGGCTGGATAATTTTGGCCTACCATTAGGCCTGCTTGACATTCTTTAGAAAAACATGACAGCTCAAATATGGAGTTTCAGCCTCTTGCCTTTGTAGCCTCATATTTGAATCACGTTTCACACAGGTCTCTAGATTTCATGCATCTGAAGTTCGCAAACCAAAACCCTGGAGGGAAGGGCAGATTTTCTAGTACCTTTGCTCCAAGTGACGTTTAGCCTATTATTGTTGGGCTCTACAAAGCTTTGTGGGCACCTAATTCCTCCTGGAAGGGCAAGCCCCAGCCTGTGTTTTAGACCGTGATACGCCTTTTGACAGGACAACCCAATTTACTACTTCTCCAAGATGACAAAGAGTTGTCCATAATGGATCACCCTTGTCCCCGTTCATCCCCCCTCAAAAGAAACATCTTGCTCCTTCCATATTTCTTTTCCTTTTTCAGTTGCTCCCAGGCCTTACTGACTTCTCAGGATTCTAGACATTGTCAGCACATTATGGTTATGACAGAATGTCAATAGTCCTCTGAGACATTGCTGCATGTGCGTTCATCTGCCCATTCTGTCCCAGTCTTGTTTCATCAGTGCTGACGGAGCCATCTCATTTGGAGTGTCCTAACAAGCCCCTGATTCTGCCTCGTCACCTTCAAATCATCCCACATCAGTCTGACAGCACTTTGATTCCTGGTGAATAATTCAGCAGCAGATTCTCTATGTCCAGAGCCCAGCATCACATTAGCAACTGGCTTCAGGGCACCTTATCCTTTTACTTAGTGGACTTTCTAGGGTGACCTGGTTGGGAGCTGCCACATAGACAGAGAGGGGGAGGGAAAGAAAGCCTAATTATTCTCACGACTAGAAAACTTTAGGTGGTCCTATTAGTCTTAGATGTAAACAGATGATTTCTGTGAAACCCAGTGAATGTTGGGATCATGTACGAATGGGTGAAACACCTGTGAGTATGGTTCTTGAGATATGATTTATACCTGCAGCCAAATTGGATGATATCTATTCCGTAAACACCTATCACAAAACCGTATGATTGTGGAGGCAGTGACTAAAGGGTGTGTCCCGTCATTGCATTACAATTACAACTTCATACCACTGGTAACACTTTCAGAGACATGGATACCTCAGGTCCCACCTAGAACATTGCTTGATGGGCTTTTGGGAGCCCAGCAATTGTTACCATCTTTCCTGGGTGAGACAGCTCAGATTTATAGCTGCTAAATGCATTAGGCTCAAGGTGTTTTGTTGATGTTAACATTTGCTGCCATAGTCTAATGCCACATCTTGTTTACAGCCCATAAATTTATGACATAAGGAGACCACTCAGAATTTTGATACATTATGGGAAAAAAAAACACACAGCAATGCCAAACGCGTGAACGGTTTTACATTTCAGACAGATACTTTTACACACCGTTGATTGCATTTTAATATAACAGGGGTTTCATTTTGTTCTGCTGATGGATTCCGATCAGCTCTTGGCACTTAGGAACAGGGAAGTGAATGTTGCACATCTGGGAAAATAAAAGTTTTATTAAAGAAAACATGAGCCAAACAGGTATTTATGGCTGCCTTCACTGTCACCTTAACTGATTAAAGAAAGAGAGAGGCTGGTTCTTTGCTTTCTTTCCCAACAGGATTGCCAAAGTGGTAAGTATTAGACCAGATCTTTTCTCAATAAATATTTGCTTTTGCTTATCCCTGTACCAAAAACATATTCATGAATGAACAAACGAAATGTCATAAAAGAAACCTTTGGTTTCACAGTAGCCGGATGCCTTTAGTTTGTGACATTACCCGTCTATTACTAGGTGTGCAGTATCTTCTACTGTTTGGATAAGCTTGAGGTATGGAGTTAATGACTCTTAGCCTTCGTGAGTCCAACTTAACTAGAGTTGGGTTGGGTCACAGGCATTTGCAAATATGGGGCTTTCTGTCATCCCAGTGAACTTTCTGGATGGGTGGAGGTGGTGGTGGTGGTGGTGGTGGGGCTCCCAATACTTCCTTGAAGGAAAAATTTATTACTTTCTCACTGTCATTTGCCAGCCAGCAAACCATTGAAAAGTTGGAGCCTTACTATCATCTTGTCATCCCCCTTGTGTTTCCAGGCATGCGTAATAACAGAGCTCTATTCTTATTTGTTACTTTTTGTGCTGAGCCCGTCTGTGATAAAAACCTGTCCTTCCCATGTGGAAGTGGAACCTCTCAAAGACATACTTTTGTTTCCTTTAATATGAATCCCTCTGTGGCTCCCCATTGTAGACTCTGTCCAGTGTGTGGCACACAAAACCTTTCCCAGTCTGGTTCAGCTTTACCTTCTGCTGTTCCCTACCTAACACTAATCCAGCCACACTGGATGTTGGCTGTGTGGTGAACATACCAGGTACTTTACAATTTGCATGCTTGGCTGTTTAATGCCTTCCCCCAACACAAGTCTCTGCATTTAGGAACTTATCTGTCAGTTGCCAAGGCTCCAACTGGTTCTTCCCTCTAACCCCTGGGCAGGCAGGAATTAGAAACTCCCATGTCCCTTTTCACTCAGTAGATAGCATTTGCACATTGTGGTGTGGTTTTATTTGTCATTTCTAACAGATGATGAATCTTTCAAGTTTTATTCTTGTATTTCACTTACAACAATTGGGTGGTGATAGCAGTGGGGGTACAGGGTTTGGAATCAGAAGATCTGGGTTGGAATCCAAACTCTGCTACTTACTAGCTGTGTGACCGTGTGCAAGTTAATTTGCTTTTCTTAGTCTCTTACGGATCACATTTGTTTTTTTTTAATGTTTATTTATTTTTGAGACAGAGAGAGACAGAGCATGAATGGGGGAGGGGCAGAGAGAGAGGGAGACACAGAATCGGAAGCAGGCTCCAGGCTCTGAGCCGTCAGCCCAGAGCCTGACGCGGGGCTCGAACTCACGGACCGCGAGATCATGACCTGAGCTGAAGTCGGACGCTTAACCAACTGAGCCACTCAGACGCCCTTTTTTATTTTTATTTTTTAACGTTTATTTATTTTTGAGACAGACAGTCTTACGGATCACATTTGTAAACTGGGGATAAGAGTAGCTATGCAAGATGCCTGGTATCAAAATGCCTGAGATATTGTAGGTCACAAACATGCTTGCAGAATTGGAGTGAATGTGTCCTTTGATGAGAGGTATTTTCTTTCTGAAACTGACTAGTCCACGGCACCCTGTCTCCATCACTCTTACGATTTCCATGTGACCTCAAGAGCCTCATCTGAGCTCTCCCCGGAAGTCTCCCTGACAACCATAGTCCTCTAACCTCCTATAACATCCATTCACTGTCTGTGTGCTAATAAAGATACTGAAAAATCGCTGCCTGGACTTGTTAATGTTCATATAATACTTGTATATCTTATCTTCTCATCTAACTTGGAAGCATCTTAGGGATAGGATCTATGTATCTTTTTGCACCATGACATCTCTTCTGTTCCATCAAGACATTTTATAAGACAGACACTTGGTTGTTATCTTTGTTAATTTAATTTTTGCTTGCAGTAGGCTTTATCTTTACAGTTGATATGCCCGTGGTGTTAGGACCATTACAGGAGCTGATGCATGCAAAGACCCTCCCTCACCCCTCCATACCCCTACATCCTCCTCTGCACTATTCTTTGTGAATTCTCACCTTGTTTAGCTGGTGAGAGAAGTGCTGCTGAATACCAATGAAGCCTCTGCTACACATATATAGAAAAATGATGGAAATCCCTCAAGGGCACAACTCATAGAATAAACATGACCACTGTAATGTTCACTGCTGTTTCTTTACAGGCCTCTGTGTGTGTGTGTGTGTGTGTGTGTGTGTGTGTGTGTGTGTGAAGCTTGTTTTGCTTGTGAGAGTGATCAGGCCATATTAAGTGAAACATCAGAGGAAAGTATAAGAAGAACAACTCTACATCTGATCCTGGACCCTGCAGTCCAGGCTGGTATTGCCACAGAGTGAACTTTGTCTGTACCTTTCGCTCTTTGTCAGGCCGAGCTGCAGAAGCTCAGACAACAAGCTCTGGAGACCAAGCACTTCATTGAAAAGCAGGAAGTGGAGGAGAGAAAGCTCCTGCGGATCATCGCTGAGGCCGATGGGGAGAGGCTGAGACAGAAGAAGGAATTAGACCAGGTAGGAACATCTCCTCACCAGACCTCATCAGCAAGCACAACTGTGTGATTCAGCTTTTCATGAATCCTCATTCTTTATGCTCTTACATTCTATTTATTGGAAGAACAGCAGCAGCAGCAGAAGATCTGTCTTCTGTTGATTAATTATGAAATATTTGTTCATTATTCAAGTCATATTTATGAGCATTTACTGTCCTCCAGGCACTGGGGATACACTGACCAACAAGAAAATAAGGTCCTTATTCTCAGGGAGCTTACATTCTAGTATAATATAAATGCTCACATATAATTGTAATTAAAAATGGCATAATTCCAGGGCTAGAAACTCAAATGCATAATTAGGGAGTTAGAAACTTACATACTGTCAGGGGCACCTGGGTGGCTTTGTCAGTTAACCATCTGACTCTTGATTTTGACTTGGTCATGATCTCACAGTTTGTGAGATAGGGCCCTGGGTTGGGCTTTGCACTGACAACTCAGAGAAGTCTGCTTGGGATTCTCTCTCTGCCTCTCTGTCTCTGCCCCTCCCCAACTTGTTCTTTCTCTCTCTCAAAATAAATAGTAAAAAAAAAAAAAAAAAGAAAGAAAGAAACTTAAATAAGCTTTCAGAAATTTGGGAGAGTGAAAAAAAGAGAAGTTGACCGGTGTAAGACAGTAAGGAGTGGTGGAAACTGGTAAGAGCTCGCCCATCATAAAGTCATTCAAATTTTAACATTTATAGGGGTTCCTGGGTGGCTCAGTCAGTTAAGCATCTGACTCTTGATTTTGGCTCAGGTATTGATCTCATGGTTTGTGAGTTTGAGCCCTGAGTTGGGCTCTTCACTGACAATGCAGAGCCTGTTTGGGATTCTCTTTATCCCTCTCTTTCTGCCCCTCCCCCATTCATGTGCACACACGCGCGTGTTTTTTCTCTCTCTCTCTCTTTCTCTCTCTCTCTCTGTCAAAATAAACAAATACACTTAAAAATTTAATATTTATAAAATAATGGGTTGGGAAAAAACTAAACTGATGGACCAAGAATTAATTGGATGATGATGATGATTGATGATTTGTTGTACCCTTTCTCTTTCCAAAGGGACTGCAAATGCATGGAAGGAGCCCAGTGTTGACTGTCTAGCAGGGTCTTTCCAGTGCCCTGCCCACTGGGTACCTAGCATACAGGGGCATTTGAGACATCTTTGACAGAATGAAAGAGGCTGCCATAATGTAAAGTGAGACTTTTTGTTCCCTGACAGCCATGCCTTTCCTGATTTTTCTAGGTCATCAGCGAGAGAGATATTCTCGGGTCTCAGCTTGTCCGGCGCAATGACGAATTGGCTTTGCTCTATGAGAAGATCAAGATCCAACAGTCCGTGCTGAATAAAGGCGAGAGCCAGTACAACCAGAAGGTGGAGGACATGAGAATTCTCAAACTTGAGATTAAGAAACTTCGCCGGGAAAAGGGGATTCTTGCCAGGAGTGTGGCAAATGTTGATGAACTCAGGTAATAGAAGACCTTTCAGAGCTGAGGCACAGTAGCCTGAGGGGAGCTCCTGAAATGACCTTATGTTCATGCTTGTGTGTCATGGAAAGTCTTTCTCAAGTTGTACAAAATAATTTTTTATATGATGACATTATTAACGAATAATGAGAACAGCTTTTCCGTAATTCAGAATCTATGTTGTGCCCATTCTATGTCACAAAAGAACGGACTCATTTCCTCTCAGGGAAATATAAGTGAGGGCAAAAAGATTTTTTTAGAAATGTATTCTGGATTTAAAAAAAAGAAATTTGAAAACAGACCACAGACAAACTAGTTACAATGCAGAAAATAATTTCCCCCAATGAGCTGTTTAGACTTCCTTTAAGAAGGCAGTGTGCAAGCAATGGATCAGCAACATTTACATTCGGTCCTGGGAACATTTGCACATCTTTTTTCTTGGAATTATATACAGAATGAAAAGAAGAGAAAAATGTAATTTTATCACGATTTGAAAAACTCTGTTTCCTTAGAAGGCAGCCAAATTTTATGTCTCACTCTTGATTTATCTTCCGCAGCTTTTACTTTAGCTTAGTGTGCCTTCTTCTTGCCTTAAATCTTACATTATACAAGATCTACTTCCCCTTTGGGAAAACATCACCATGTTTTATATAGGCAATTGCAGGAAACCAAATAAGAGGACTGGTGTTGTTTCAGTAGCTATCCTTATTCCCCCCAGACTTGTAGATGAACAGTATCCTTGACCACCTTGGGACAAGGACACGGTTTGCATCTGCTTCTTAAATGAATTAAGTTAGAAGATAGTTTTGATATTTAGATGCAGTGAGTATATTCAGGAATAGCAAGAGAAGTTGCCACTATCCAGGATGGATCAATACTTTTTATTTTTATTTTTTTAGAGTCGCTCGTATTTCAGGTGATGAAAGTAGTGCAAATTCATTGTAGAAAATGTGGGAAATGAAGCAAAAATATAAAGAAGGGATTAGAAAATCACTCATAAGTTTACTAACCAGAGATACCAACCATTGACATTTCGGAGACAAATGGATTCGTTCTAAGTAGCTGTTGAATGATCTCAAAGATCATCACTAAACTTGCCAGCCATGAGTTATTTTTGTTATATACACAAAGGACCAAATTCTACCCATTCCTTGTCAGTATGACTGGTTTGTTGGTAATAGATTTTATTTTTCTTTTCAATGGGAGGACAACTTGGGAAAGATATTGGAGGCAAGCAGGCATGAATTCCAATCTCAGACTTGCCACCCACAAGCTGTGTGACCTTGGGCAAATCATTACACTTCTCTGAGCTTTAGGCTTGTAGTTAAAATTAAACACGGAAACAAACACAATGTGCCTAGCGCAGGGTCTAGTACAAAGTAAGCTGTCAGTGACAGTAGCTAATACTCCTGCCCTCCTGTCTGACGGCGCTCTAGATAATCGAAGTGTTAAAAATATGCTTTTAATTCTAAGCAGCTTGTTCTGAGCTCCCTGTTGAGTGAACATCGTGCAGTTAATTCTAATGGTTTGTCTTGCTAATGAGGGGAAGTTGTATTATTGGTTTAAATGAAGCAATTAAGTAAAAGAGATGGCTTGGTATTAGTAATCTGCACACCCACAACAGACGAGGACAGATAATAATATCCTTGTTGCCCGTATCAGTGTGAGTGTTTGCTTCTTCTCCGCCCCCCAGCAAAGCGTCTTGTTCAATAGGGTGGCAGCCAGCTCACAGGGTACTGCGAATGGCTATCGCACAGTACCTATTAGCTGGAGATTTCTGCAGTTTGGAGAAGTAGGTTTGAGCCAGAGCTAGCTCTTCAGGACCGTTGCAGCCATCTGTGTAGTTGTGGAACATGAAGTAAAATATCACTCCCAACTCGGTGTCTCTCAATCCTGGCTGTGCCTTAGAATTACCAGGAGGACTTTAAAACCTATGAAACCTGGGGCGCCTGGGTGGCTCAGTGGGTTAAGCGTCTGACTGGCTCAGGCCATGATCTCATGGTTCGTAGGTTCGAGCCCCGCGTCGGACTCTGTGTTGCCAGCTTGGAGCCTGCTTTGGATTCTGTGTCTCTCTCTCTCTATGCCCCTCCCCTGCTTGCACTCTGTCTCTGTCTCTCAAAAATAAATAAACACTAAAAAAATTAAAAAAAACACAACAACAACTATGAAACCCAAGTAACATGCTAGATGAATTAAGGCAGAATTCCTGTGGGATTTGGTCTAGGCAAAGATAGGTTGTAAGGCTCCCCCAGGTGATTCCAGGGTGCAGGCGGGTACAATGCACCGCCCTGATTGGTGTCAGGTTAACACCGGAGCCTCAGTGTCTTGCAGTCAGGTGCTGTATTTTGAAGCAGAACATAAAAGATATATTGTTCTTTATATGGAGATATTTAGAAGCATTGAAAGGTATATTAAAATTCTCATAATTTACTTCCTCCCTGTTCTTTCCATACACTTCTAAATTCCTTGGGTATTCAGAATCATGATTCTGAAGCTCTGGTCCTTTCATTAAAGAAAAAGCTGGAGTCTGCTCTCTGTAGGGATTGGTAACATCTGTGTCTGGCTCAGATTGGGGGCTGGTCTTGGTTCACAGAAGTCTCCCTCATTCCAACTTTTTATGTAAGATGTAGTGTGTAGATAGCCACATAAAGACATGATTTTCAAATGGGAGGAGAATTTCTCTGCAAAAGAAAGTTCATCTTTTTCAGGCAGGAGTTTTTTCACATGCAAAGAGAATTCTTGAAGGAGAGGACGCGATGCCGAGCCCTGGAGGAGGAACTGGAGAACCCCATGAACGTGCACAGATGGAGGAAGCTTCAGGTAACACCTGGCAGAGCTTTCCTCTCTTCCCCGAATCTCTTCTTCTGCCCTGCACGGTGTCCTAGCTAAAGCACAGTAAGAAGCTTGGTTTTATTTAATCCTATGCAAATTGTTACCTAACATGTAAGGCTGGATCGAATGTCAGTTGGGTTGTTCCAAACCCAGATAGTTTACTTGGGTTTTGTTTAAAAAGTCTTGGGGGCGCCTGGGTGGCGCAGTCGGTTAAGCGTCCGACTTCAGCCAGGTCATGATCTCGCGGTCCGTGAGTTCGAGCCCCGCGTCAGGCTCTGGGCTGATGGCTCGGAGCCTGGACCCTGCTTCCGATTCTGTGTCTCCCTCTCTCTCTGCCCCTCCCCCACTCATGCTCTGTCTCTCTCTGTCCCAAAAATAAATAAAAAAGCGTTGAAAAAAAATTAAAAAAAATAAATAAATAAAAAGTCTTGGAATAGGGGGTCTGTGTGGCTCAGTTGAACACTCAGCTCTTGATCCTGGGGTTGTGGAATCTAGTGTTGTGTCAGCCTCCGCACTGAACATGGAGTCTGCTTAAGATTCTCTCTCTCCCCTTCTCCCTCTTTCTCTGACCCTATCTCAAAAAAAAAAAAAAAAAAGTCTTGGACAAAATCCCTTCTGTTTCAAGAAAACCCAGGGAAAGATGTGAACTTGCCTCACCAATTGACATTTTTCTTGTTAAAGTAGTTTTGGTCAACCAGTTATCCTGAGGCTGCCTGTCTTGGATTGGTAATTGCCTTTAGCTATATTGGCCACAAGCGTCTATGCTGTCTTTCAGTTGGTCTTTGCATTCTTTGATTTCCTGCAGGAAATAAGCCCCCCCCTTTTTTTTTTTGAAGGACTAGCATTGTGTTAGCCAAACCCTTTCTCTTAGGATCTGGGGACATAGCCGAAGTCTCACTGTCAGGTGACGGATAACAAACCTCATATTTTATTTTATGATTTCCTGATAGATGTTCCCACCAGCCCTGCAGATAACAGTTAAAGACAAGCTCTGCTTTATTCAAGGAAAAGACGGCCATCTCTTATGGTTGTACCCAGCCACGTGGGTGCCAGGAGGGGCTTGGGCTACACGAACAATTAGGGTTTGGGAAGGATACAAGTACACGATGTAAGAAAGAGCAATCAGCCAAGTCAGTTTTTGGTTTTCATTTCTATTTTTTTTTTCCTTTTAATGAAGAAACCATTAAAGATAATGCATTATAAATTGTTAGGTAAACATGAGGCCTGAATTTTAACAACATCTAGTCTTGCCAGATGAATGTGTGCCAAATCTAGTCCCAGTTTGTGGATATCAGTTGGCACTGCTTAGTATTTCTTAAGCAAAGTCAAAGTCAGTGAAATGTTTTCTCCCCACCTCTTCTCGACCCTCATTTATTCCTCTTTAAATGCCAAGAGTGGTGTCATTTACTAAACTAACAATAATATGGATGTGTCTGGGGAAGTAGAGCTAAAGACTTAAAATTCATTTACTGTCACATTAGTTTATTCCATGTGTTTTCAAGCAGATCTTTAAAGTTTCCAATTCCATGTCAATTTCTATTTAAAAATTAGAAAATATTGGGGAGGCAGATGAAAATATTTAGCTGCTAGATTAATTCAAAATGTCAGTACAGTTGAAAGCGGAGCTTTGGCTCAAAGTCGAGAGGACAGATTATCAATTTATAATTGTAGACTTTGTTTGAATTTGTACAATTCAAAGGTGCATCAAACCTTTACGGATTGATAACCCCATTTGAGAGCTAAATGCCCTGGTCGTGTTTTGCTGCCAATGATTAGCAGAAGTCTACGTCCTAGAAACCTTCCCCATCTTAGGCTATAATGAATCTTCTTGTTGGCAATTACCAAAGGAGAATCCTGAGTTTGAATACATTAGGGAACCCTGTCTCATTCATTTGGAAACAGAGGGCATAGGAAGAAAAGCCTCAGAACATAGTAATGAAGAACCACAGGCTTTAGAGCCAGGCATGTCTGGGCTTGAATCCAGCTCTGACCCTCACCGGTATGGGTAAATGACTTAATCCTCTGAGCCTCAGTTCCCTTATCTGTAAAAGGGGAAGACTAATACTGTCTCTTAGGATTGTCATGTGCCTAAAATTTGATACTGTACAAAAAGCACTTAGCATGGTGTCTGGATGGTGGCAAAGAATCAGGTAAAATGCACGGTAGCTATCATTATTGTTATTATTAGTATTATCCCACTGGTGGAATAAACACATTTGCTGTCCACTTATTGGCTAACTAGAGCCAGTAGATAAGACATTAGCCAAGCTTCAATCTTCTTTGATGGCCGTTGCCATCTGTTATGCTTTCTTAGTTTTTTGGTTCTAATTCTCTCTGAGTTGGGTCCGCAGGTTTGCAATAAATTTTAACAAAACAATAATTATTTTACACAGGGACCTCAGTGCTTTGAACTAATGATAGCTCAGCTGCTTTATTTTGTTCCCTTTGAACAGGCCAGTGACCCCAGTACCTATGAGCTGATACAGAAAATTCATACCCTGCAGAAGCGTCTCATCAGCAAGACAGAAGAGGTGGTTGAAAAAGAGCTGCTCCTGCAGGTAGTACTTCCGTTTTCTGTACTCACTGAGCAAGCATGTTTTCTGGGCATCGCCATCTCCAGGACTGTTTTTCGAATTGGCTAGTTGGCAGCATTGCATGCCCCATTTTTAACTGTAGATGGCAACAGTGACTCACACACAGAGAACAAACAACATGATTAATTGCTCTTTTATGCTGCCATCACTGATATTTCAAGAATTCTGGAAAATTAAGTTGGGTAATGTGAGCTTTTATCCCTCACTTCTCTACAGTTTTATTTGTCAGATTCTTTTAAATACTTTTCTTTATATCTTCATATAATGGAAAATGCTATGATTTTGATTTTGAAAATAAGCTTTCACATAGAGCGCAGATGATCTGTCCTCTTGAAGATTTGTGAGATGCACTGGAAGGAAAGACTTCTTTTTGTGAATTGTATGCAATCAGTTATTCTGGAGCAATCAGGAATGGTAGCATCCTTTCAGGCCTGTGTCTTTGCGAGAATAAGCCGTCACCACCATTATCACCACCATGCCAAATACCGTGCGGGTGGCTTTCCCTACTGGTCTCGGTTCCTTTTCACAGTTTGGGGGCGTGGGAGTGGGTCTTATCACCCCCAGTCAGCAGATGAGGAAGCCGGGCTCCCAGAATTCAGTGTGGACAAGAATGTTAGCTCTGGTGTTTGGTGGACTGAGTTGAATCCTGTCTTTGCCAATTTGCAGCTGCATGAGGGTAACCTCTCTGCACCTGGGATTCTTAACCCGTATTATGGGACAATAACAGAACCTGTGGAAAGGGACGTTGTGAAGATGGAAAGAGCTTAGTATTCTGCTTGGCACATAATGTCTAATGGACGTTGGCAATTATTCTTATTATTTCTAATTCCAAAGCCTGTAATCTTAACTGCTGGGTTACCATTAGTAAGAGCAGGAACTTCTGTACGTGAGCAAGGGGTGTTTGCCGCTTCTCTTTTACACTTTACCTTAAAAAAGACATTTTCCCTGAAGTTGGGTATATGGTAAGTAGCTTTCCAGAACATAGCTATGCTGAGTGGCCCATGGGAGACAGTCCTCTTTCTTATAGATGAGACTTTGGAGTCAGAAAGATCTGGTCTTGAATCAGCTCCAGTGCTTTGTATCACATGACTCGGGAGACTTACATAAATTCTCCAAACCTCAGTTTCTCCATCTGTTAAATGGGGACAATAATACTGAATTTCATTATGGGAGGAAGATACTCTCATTAGAGTATACAACTTAGAAATCCTGTTGTGAGGGTAACCACTTAGTGCATGGGCACTGGGGTCTGGCAGGCAGTCCAGGCTCTAAGCTGTGACTCCACAAGTGAAGCCACAGTCCCGTCCCAAGGCCACACAACTGGGAAGTGGCAAAGTGGGGACTCAAACTAGACAGTCACCTCCAGAGCCCACACTTTCTACCACTGCATTACTTTGCCTCTCTTATTACTGCCTTGTTGGTTTTAAAAAGAAGATTTTGTGTTTGCCAAACCTCTGTGTTGTAAGCTTGTTTCGTATTTCATTGACTGCTCTAATTTTATTATTTCTTTCCTTCTATGGGCTTTGGATTTATTCTGTTCTTTTTCTACCTTCTGAAGACTGATGCTCAGCTCACTAATGTTAAATCTACTTTTCTATTAGAAGCATTTACAGCTATAATACGTCTTCTAAATGATTTCTTGAGTTCCTCCCCACAGGTTTTGAGATACGGCATTTTCATTTTCATTTAGTTCTAAATATTTTCTGTTTTCAGAATTATTTCAGAATTATTTCTCCTTCGAGAGTAGTCTTAAAAAGTAGACACTATTCCTCCTGTGGTAATGAAAAGTACAACTTTAAATTTCCAGATATACATACAGTTAAGTTATCTTTTAGTTACTGATTTCTCACTTTTTTTGCATTGTGGTCTGTATTCTTTTTTTTTTTTTAATTTTTTTTTAACGTTTATTTATTTTTGAGACAGAGAGAGACAGAGCATGAATGGGGGGAGGGTCACAGAGAGAGGGAGACACAGAATCTGAAACAGGCTCCAGGCTCTGAGCGGTCAGCACAGAGCCCGACGCAGGGCTCGAACCCATGGACCGTGAGATCATGACCTGAGCCGAAGTCGGACGCTTAACCGACTGAGCCACCCAGGCGCCCCTGTGGTCTGTATTCTACTGATTCTTTGGAATTTGTTGAAACTTGCTTTTGTGACCAGCTGAGGTGGTCAGTTTTTGTAACTGAAGCCTGTGTGCTTGAAAGGGTGATGTACTCTCTAAAGGTTCAAGATTCAGGAGTCTCTATGATGTTTATCAGATCAGCCTTCTTTTTACTTTTTTTATGTTTTAAATGTTTATTTATTTATTTTTGAGAGAGAGAGACAGAGCACAAGCAGGGGAGGAGCAGAGAGAGAGGGAGACACAGAATCCCAAACAGGCTCCAGGCTCCGAGCTGTCAGCAGAGAGCCTGACACGGGGCTCGAACTCACAAACCGTGAGATCATGACCTGAGCCGAAGCTGGATGCTCAACCAACTGAGCCACCCAGGCTCCCCAGATCAGCCTTCTTAATTGCATTGTCCAGATCTGTATCTTTCCTAATTTTTTTTGTCTGCATAATCAATGAAAGAAAGTTTAGAGATTTGTCTATTTCTCACTTTTTTTCTTTGCTTTAAGTATATTTTACATTACGTTCATAAGTTGAGTAAAAGGTTGCAATTGTTATTGCTCCCTGGTGAATTGTTCCTTTAATATTGTGCAAGAACCTTCCTCAATCCTTAGTACTTTTTCTTAAAGAATTGTCTGATATTAATTTAGCTCTACCTGGGGTGTTTGTGCATACGGTCTCTATACTTTTAAA
This sequence comes from Neofelis nebulosa, assembly GCF_028018385.1. Lineage (NCBI taxonomy): Eukaryota > Metazoa > Chordata > Mammalia > Carnivora > Felidae > Neofelis > Neofelis nebulosa. Next base: position 67,224,798 of record NC_080794.1, read on the forward strand.
CTTTTGGTGTCTTTATATTTTAGGTGAGTCTCTTGTAATTAAAAAAAATTTTAAAAATGTTTATGTATTTTTGAGAGAGAGAGAGTGCAAGAGAGCGAGTGGGAGCGGAGGAGGGGCAGAGAGAGAGGGAGACAAAGAATCTGAAGCAGGCTCCAGGCTCTGAACTGTTAGCACAGAGCCTGATGTGAGGCTTGAACCCATAAACTGTGAAATCATGACCTAAGCTGAAATCCCATGCTTAACTGACTGAGCTACCCAGGGGCCCCTCTTATAATTAAAAAAATTGAATCTGATATACAGTAAAACCTTGGAGCATAATTCGTTCTGGAAACATGCTTATAACCCAAAGCACTCGTATATCAAAGCAAATTTCCCCATAAGAAATAATGGAAACACAGATGATTCATTTTACAACCCAAAAATATTCATATAAAAATGATGACAATACTGTAATATAATATAAAATAATAATGAAAATACATAATATAAAGAAAAATAAGCAAATTAACCCACACTTAACTTTGAAAGCCTTCGTGGCTGGTGTGAGGGAAACAAGAGAGAGGAGGGTTATTGTGTAGGACAACTTTCACTATCACTAACGGAATCACTGTTGGCTCAATGGAATCTTTTTCTGTATGGGGGCCATCGTATACACACTTACACGAATGTCAACAATAGTACAGTATTAATAAACTCGTCATATACTGTATTTAACGTAACTGGCAATAAGGCAGCAGAGGAAAGGGGCTCTATGTGCTGGAAGCCTGACCTAGAATGAAGAAAGCATTCCTAAGCTTACTCTTGGATGGACAAACAAAGGACTGTCCATAGGTGCTTTGAAGTGGCAAAAAATACACTAGTGCCAGTTGTGGGCACCTTCCAATATTTTGAAAAATCACTGATTTTGGAAAAACACCACAGCCTAAGACTGAGCATCTGAGTATGGGAGATGATCACCCACAATCCTGCAGAGAGAGAGAGAGAGAGAGAGAGAGAGAGAGAGAGAGAGCCATTGGCTCAGAAGAACCATTGTGATCATGTGACATTCGGTGTCACATACTGCTCACATTGCAAGACATCACTTGTTTATCAAGTTAAAATTAAAAAGTTTTAAATTTGCGGAATACTAGCAGAACAAGTTACAATCCAAAGTTTTACTATATTTGTCTTTTGATTGGTACATTTAATCCAGATAATTATTGATAATTTTAGGTTTATTTCTACCTACTTATTTTCTATTATTTACCCTGATTATTATTATTATTATTTTTTTGGTTTGAAAAAGGTCTGTTCCTGCTTTCTATTGGATTGAGTTTTCTTTATCCCCTCTTTTTTCCCTCTGCTGGTTACTTCTCTCTCCTCATTACTCCCTACTCTCCTTTTCCTGGTTTATCTATTTATTTTTTCTGAATTGCTGCCACCACTCAATGTAATTCTCATTTTCTGTTTCATGAATTTCCTCAAAAATTGAGCATGCATAGAGGACGTCAAATCTAAACTAATCTAAAGTTGATCCATATGCTTATTCCTAACAATACAAGGACCGGGAGTGCTTTAATGCTAAGTACTCACTCCAGTTCTGCCAGCATTAGCCAGCATCATGATTTTATAGAGTCAGTGAATACTTATTCAGATTTACCAAGGTGTTTACCAGTTTGGTTTTTTTAATTTTTAAAAAGTATTTATTTATTTTGCGAGAGGGGCGGGTGAGGAGGGGCAGAGCGAGAGGAAGCAAGAGAGAATCTCAAGCAGTGCAGAGCCCGATGTGGGGCTCGATCTCATGAACTGTGAAATCATGACCCGAACCAAAATCAAAAATCAGATGCTTAACTGACTGAGTCACCCACCCTTTTAAAAAAAAAATTTAAGTAAGCCCTTTGCCCAATACGGGGCTTAGACTCAGGACCCCAAGATTAAGAGCCACATGCCCTACTCACTGAGCCAGTCAGGCACCCCCTGTTCTTTTGTTTTCTATTTTTTCATATCCTCAGTTCCTTTCTTCAAGGTTCCATCTCCTTTTGGAGCCTTTCATAGTTATTTCAGTGATAAATTTTTCAGAGGTGAACACTCTCCTTTGCTCATCTGAAAATGTTTTTATTTTGGCCATACTTATAACTGATGGAGTCAAAATTCTGTTTTCCGTGTGTACTTTGAAGCTGGACAGCCTTTGTGTTGGTTTCTAGCAATGGCATTGAGAAGTCTGCTATTAGTCTCATTATTCTCAATCCTCTTCAGGCATTTTGTCTTTGCTTCTGTTTGGTTGCTAGTGCTTCCCATTGTCTTTGGTGTCCTGGAGTTTTCCACAATGCATTTGGTATGAATTTGGTTTTGATGACAGTGCTTAGGACTTGCTCTATTTCCTGAATCTGAATCTGTCTTTGAATAGTGTCTCCTTTATCTTCTTTATTCACCCCTTCTGGAACTCTTACCACATATAGGTTGGGTTTTCTCATTCTTTCTTCCTTATCTACTGGCCTCTTTGATATTTTTCTTCTCTTTATCTCTTATGTTACTTTTTCTCAGCTTTATCTTATTATGCACTAAGGTGTGCTTCTCTGCTAATAGCCAATTGAACAAGACTTGTTTTCACTAAATTTATTTTTATTTTCTAGAGGTTTTTTTCCCATATGACTGATCTTTGTTGATAGTGTCTTGATTTTTCTTATGTTTTTTGTTCCTTCCTTTATGTCTTCAAATCATTTAAACATTTATTTTATAGTCTTTATCTGATTGTTCTATAATTTTAAGGCCTTGGAGATCTTTGCTATTGTGTATTATAACTGCTGACTTTCATTCATGATGGATCTTTTTCTCTTTGTGTTATAATTTTGGATTGTGGACTCATTATCAGAAAAGCTTTATGGGATTCAGGAATGGTTCAGGGTATGCCCTTTCATTTGTTTCTGCCAGGTACCCTAGGAGTGATGAGTTGCTTAAGATATTTTTTTATGTTAAAATCTCACCTTGGGACTTCCTGGACTATTTGGTTCATGTATATTAGAACCCCAAACTCTTGTGATGGAAGAGCCATGGATATAAGTTCTCGAGACAGCTGACATTTTTTTCCCCACTCAAAGCCCAGGAGAGATTGTTAGGTTTCTTTGTGGTCTTACTGTGCCAGTGGGTGGATTTCTATCTATTGTCTCTTTTCACTGAGGGTGTAATGCTGTTAAGTCCCTAACTTTATGTGGAGATGTCTCAGTACCAGTTACCCACTTCACACAGGCCTAGCACCACATCTTTTATCCTTTTATGGCCATTAAAACCCAAGCCCGTTGTTCAGTGAGTCCAGCCACTTGTCCCACTCAACCCCCAAGAGGTAGCTGCCCTTATATGCAGTTCACCCTCTGAATTTGACACCCGAGGATCAGACTACTTGTAAACTCCATTTGGTGATCAAAAGAATGTGTTGTTTTACTCAGCAGGTCTAATGCTTTGTGGACTTTAGCTTTCAGTCTGCCATATTGTCATAAATAGAAGTTTCTTGTTTTCTCTAATCCCTAGTTTTTTAGCCATAAAATGGGGACTTTTACCCCATTTTATCCCAGTACTTACCCACAGAATTGAATGTGTTAAGTATATAAAAAGATTTGCCAATATGCTTGGTTATCCTGAACAATGTTCTCATTAACATTATTATTATTAGTAGTAGTAGTACTATTAATATTATTAATCACAAAATAGTTTTTTACAGTTCTCCAAAGTTTAACATCCAGCCTCACTGCTTTTTATTCAGTTCCTCATTTAATCTTTCTTTTGGATGGTTGGGTTGCCCTGTGCCTGCTGCAAGTTTCCTTCTGGGGCTTGCACATCTCCAGACAACATGCTTTATTATCTTGGGGAAGCCCCAGGTGCTCCACCGGATTTGACAGTTGCTCAGTTTCATCTGTTTTATTAAATTATTTGAGAAATTCTCTGCACTTAGAACATTTTACAATTAGAAAGATTTTTGGTTGAATTCTTCTGAGTCTCAGAACATTTGTTAAATGACTATTTAATCTGTTGCATGGTGATGAAGAGACCCCATCATTTACCAGCAGCAGATAAGATAGAAGCCTACTTACCCCCAATAGACTGTGAGTTCTTTGAGGAAAGTCACTTGGTAATTTATCTCTTTAACCCCAGTGCCTGATATGGTAGCAGGACACACAGGAAGTGCTCAATAATGACGGACAGGCCTGCTGCCTGGACAAGTCCTACTCAGCCTTTAGGCCTCAACTTAAATGGTGTTTCTTCAGGGGGGCCCTCTTCCTATATTATGTCTCCTGGTACAGGTTACCATATTTTGACTTCTCTTTCATGCCCTCATTACATTTGTAATTAACAAAATAATTATAATTTTGTGTTTAATGACTCCTGCTGGACCGTAAGATTCACAAAGGCAGTGCCTGTGTCTGTCTTGACGATCATTTCATTCCTAGTTCCTTGCCCACAGATAAATATTTGTTTAGTGACTGATTAAATGTTGGAAGAATGGTGGTCCTTCAGTAAATGGTATGTCTTGTAGCCATTTAACTTCTGTCTTTGAGCTCTGACAGGTTATAGGAATTATTCTTCTTATTTGCCTTTGCATTTTTGTTACTAACTTCTAACTTTGGAGGATCCTAGTATTTACTCTGGGTTTATGGATCTATACACTTGATGCAAACTGTCAATGTCCTTTCTGTGTGCCAAGGCATGCTGATTCATGGTGTGTGCTCGAAGTTCTCCCCTTGCTCAGGGTTAAGGTGAAAATGGTTCTTGAGCTTGACTTTACAGCTTCAGTGATAAGATGAAGAAGTCTGTATTCTTTCCAGAATTGGAGTCTAAGTTGTGAATGTGAGGAATTTCTTTTCTTTTGCCCACCAGTCTACTCTCCTCTTCAACAAAGCAAGGGCAATGCAAGCATACCTGAGATGTGCCGCCTCCTGGTGGCCTCTTCTTTCTGTTTTTAATGCATTTATTCCTCATTTATTCTGAATCCCTTGTGTTAATGACTTCTTTAAAAAACAAGAAAAGCATCTGGAGGCTTAGGCAGGCATCCATGTCATGAGTAACTGCTATCCATTACCCAAGTATTAGTGCATCATCATCACCACCATCATCATCATCAAGATGGGATTCCAATTAACGGTATACAGCATGACAGCATTACAGTAGGAAGCTCTAACCTCCTGCCAGAGGCACTTAAACACACAAGAAACATACACAGCATTTGGAACTTGTTTTTTCCAAGTGTTTAAAGATCGAGTAGCAAGCTCAAATATACCCACCCTTAGGGCCAGTAACAAGAAAGAGCAAAGTAAAACTGTGTGTCGTGATCAGAAATGGCAACATGAAATGGACAAGGGCCTCAGAATCAGAGGCAAAAGGGAGTGGGGGGGACTGCAGTGCATGAGGGGCTGCGGGTGCCATCTCTAGGAAGCAGCCTCACCCCACCCTAGTTAGTTGCGTTCTCATGTCATCAGATCTTTAATTTTTCAAGAATAACTTGAAATGTAGATTTTTATGCTCCCTATACTGAGTTTCAAATGTTGGAAACTTTAGAACATTGTATGGTCTTCCCAGAAATGCATCTGCCAACCACCCTTGACCCACAGGAGGCTGGTTTGCAACCTCTAGCTTCAAGGCCCAGGGGAGATAGAGATTTAAAGGAACAGCAGCAGCACAATCAACTTTACTTGCTTCAGTATCTTTGATTTAGTCCTTTGTCATGATTCCCTGATGGAAGTACAGAGCATAAGAATCAAAAGGTAAAGTGGAGATGAGGAGGGAGGAGGAGAGGCTCCAGGTAGTTTGCAGTGATGGACAGTCAGAGGTGAATGAGGCTGGGTTTCTTCCAAGGAGGCAAGCAAAAAGGTGGAGAAAGCTGGGGTGTGTTTGTGGGGCAGTCATGGATGGGATTAATGAAGATGGACCTCCTTAAGATGTCTTTTCCCCTGCTGCTAATGTCTCTCAATTTTTTTTTTACAAGCTTTTCTAAAACAGAAAAGGTATTCTGTGAATTATTAAAAAGACAAAGGGTTGCCTCCTGATCTCCCGATGCACAGGCGGCAGATGTATTTCTGGCATCCATTCAACTAACAGTTACTGAGAGCCGTCTACGTGCCAGGGCACCTGGGGTTCCAGGGTTCCTCTTTATCTTGGTCTTGGAAGACTTTGTGGCTCTGCAACCACAGTGCAGTGTGAAGAGGGCTGTGATTCTGTACAGGATGCTGTGGGACTCTGGGAAAAAAACCTTTGGTGTGGTCAGGGGTCTCAGTGTGGATTCCCCAAATCAGAGACTGAGACAGGGCTTGGGTTTCGGTAGTTTGGGAGGTTGTCTCAGGAAGTTGGAGTGGGGAAGCAGAACAGTGAGACTGGGAAGGAGGAGAAGCCAGTAAAGGGAGGGAGACAGCTGGATGCCCTGTGGACATCTCAGTTCCAGTGCCACTGGAATTTCTTTGAGGATCCACTGAAACCACTGCAGAATTGTCCTGCCAAAGGAGGGGAGGCTGGGACATTGTTCATTGACTCCCATTCCCCACTGGTTGAAAGTTGTCCCCAGGGTCATTGGGTTGCTTCTAAAGAAGATTGAGATACTTTAGTTGTATCCATGCCCACATCTGAGGAAGCCCTGGCCTGAGGCAGAAAAGCTGACTCCATGTGTACCTGAGGCTGAAACTGCCAGACTATTCCAGGAAATGATGGCCATATCAAGTGTGCCAGGAATGTCAGCCACAGCTGAAACTTCTAGATGGACTGACTGAGAGGATGAGACTCAGCGCTGTTGAAGGAGATGAGGTTTCCCAACAGGTCATGAAGACCAGCAACCAGGAGACCCTCTTCCTCTCAGGCCCTTGCTCACTTAGTTTCTCACTTGAGTGATAAATTGCCAGTCCAACTTTAGAAAAGGCAGTGGGCATTTTCCTACCAAGTTTCCACTTGGCCTTCCCCCATTCCAACCTCCTGGTATCTAGTTGATATCCAGTAACCAGTTGCCATGGTCAGACTGTGGTTTGTTTAAAAGATGGAGCCCCGAATTTGCTCTAATCACAATCATCTTTTACTGCATGAAGCCTGTGCACTGGGCCCTGTGCTTTACCCACACAAAGACCTCAGGGGTTATGGTGAGCACGCAATGAATGACAGCTGGCTGGATGGGAGGGTGAAATGATGCACAATTCACCTGAGGAGATGGTATAATTTGGGGGAAAGGAAATAAGCTTGACCCCACAACATTAACACTGAACTGTCATACCCATGGGAGCATACCACCTACGAGAGTGACAGATTAAATGACTCCAGTGAGAAAAGGACTCTGGTGAAGTTCAGGTTTATGCTGCTCAGGAAATCGCTATGTGCATTCTTGATCATTTCTTGTGCCTAGATGTCTAGGGAATGGGCATGTCCCTTAGATGAATAAATAATGAACTGAACTGGAAATCACTGCTTCTTTGTTGGCATCTGGGTCCTGCCCTTTCAGGGTAAATTTTCTCCCTAATTTAATTTTATAACTGACTAGTTGAAGGTCTGGTTTACTTAACTATAAAATGGCTTGAGTGAGAGGAGGGTTTGAATGGATCAGCACAAGTTGTGCAGGGGAACAAACCTCTTATGGCACACTTTTAGATAAATCTTCATTTTTCCCAATCTTTTGATTATCTTACATTTATCGGATATTTACCATGCATTAGACATTCCTCTAAATGTTTTATATGTGGATTATTTAATTCATCTTCACAACCCTATGAGATGAGAGCCACCACTGTTCCCCTTTATAGGCAGGGAACATGAGGCACAGAAAGGCTGAGAGACTTTCCCCCAAGGCCACACATCTGGCACCTGGTGGAGTTATGAATCTAACTTTGGCAGTCTGGCTCCAAAGGCTCTTGACTATGGAAAACCATGGCCATTGATTCATCTCATGTAGGCCACTGTGGTCATCAACAGGCAGAACTCATGCTTCTCACTGTGTCTTGAGCCTGTCCACACTAAGCCTGGTTCCAGAACCTATGCCATTGGCATCACCTGAAAACTTTTTAGAAATGCAGAATCTCAGGACCTTCCCAGGCCTAATGAATCAGAATCTGCATTTAAACAAGTTACCCAGGGGTGCAGTATATGGGTTCAGTTGGAAGAGTCCTGGGGCTCTAAAAGATGGTCATCCTTTCTTTACTCCAAAGCAAGAGCTATGGTTTAAGAAGGAACATCACACCTCCTGGTTACTAGGCCTGCCGTCTTGCTAGTTTCCTGACCTTCCAACACTTCAGATCTTCTCTGAAGCCTGAAACACTTGTCTGACACTTGGAGCTCACCATCTTATCAGCATCCTTCAGTTATTGTGAAGATGAAGGGAAAGAATTGCATAAAGCCCTTACAGGAATGCCAGTGGCCATGAGAATTGGCCACTGCTCAAAAAAATATCATTATTTCTGGCTTAGAGCATGAGAAACTACCTCATACTCTTGTCCTCAGCTCCTGAACTCCAGAGACTGAGATCTAGCAGGAAATGGACAGATGAGCGCATCCAGGGTTTGAGGCATGTTTTAAGGCCCCATAAACTCTCAAAGGCTAGTGCTGTTGTTATGAAAAGTCTAGAATGTTTCTTTGTTGTTAGAGACATGAGAAACCTCTGTCCTGTTTGATGGTAGCCTGGATGGATTTGGCAGAAGTTGCCAAGAGTTTTGAAGAGTGGAGGGAAATGGCAGTCACAGCTCGCATTTATAGCATACTGAGTACGTGCCCAGACGCCCTGTGCTAAAGCATTTTGCTTTCACTGTATCCACGGGAAACCCAGATGAGGCCAGTGCTGTTGTTTCTGTTTTACAGAGAAGAGAACTGAGGCTTCAAAACAAAACTTGCCCATGAGTTTACAGCTAAGATATGCCAGAGCTACAGTTATAAAGCAGGGTTTGGTAAGTGATGACCCAACATGGCCCACACCAAGAATGGGCTTTATGTATTTAAGTGGTTAGAAAAAAATGTAAAGGAATGATCATATCTCATGACATAAAAAGAAGATGAAACGTACCTCAAATTTCTGTGTCCACGAATCAAGTTTTATTGGCACACTGTCATACTCTTCCATTTATGTATTGCCTATGCTCCTTTCATGAGACAGCAGTAGAGCCGAGTAGTTGTGACAGAGACCATATGGCCCACAAAGTCTGCAAAGGTAACTATCTGACTGTATGGCCCACAAAGTCTGCAAAGGTAACTATCTGGCCTTTTACAGAAAACACTCACCGACCCCACTCGTAGACCTTAGTCACTGGAAGCCAGACTGGAACCATTCACCACTGTTTTGTGGTGCCTCCCAGTAAAGCCACTGAACATTTCATTTCTATGACTACTTCCAACTTCTCTAATTCCAAAGGAATTGTTCAATTATTAAAGAACTGTTTTAAGATGTGGAAGGCAGAATTCCAATATTGCATCTCAGTTGCTGGGAGTGTAGCCTGTGCCAAACATCATTCTTGCCTGCTCCACTCACAGATAACTAAGTGGTCATCCTCCCCAAAGCTGGGCTGGAATTGTTGGAGATGCTCCCTCACCACAGAGATCCAGGGACAGAAAGGCACAGCGAAAGCTGCTGGCTAGAAACCCATCTGCAGGTTTTTGTTCTGTTCCAAAATCAAGGGGAAGAAGAACGAGTTGAGAAGGGGAAATACCTTCAGCCTTCTTGCTGTCCTCAGCAAAGAGTATTGAAAACATTGGGAATGGTTGAGGTTTCTTCCCCAGCATGCTCCTTGTGGGCAGCTTCTCCACTGCCACCTCGTCCTGTGACTTCCTGGGGGATGTCTGCTTTCCTGCACCTGCTCCTTGAGTGTCAGGGAGGATGAAGCAGCAACTGGAGAGGGGTCGTTCAGAAAACAGAGTGCTAATGCTGGTCATAAACAAGATTTGTGTACATCCATGTGGCCTGCCTGTGGGGGGCTACATGCCTGTCTGCATCTGGTTTGCATAGTGTGAACACTGTAAGAGGGTGGGTTCCAGGACAGCTGGTTCATGATCTTGCAGCACCCCAGCAACCACTAATGTCTGATGGGAATGTTGTCAAAGTGCTTTCCGTGCATCGTCATATCTCACTGGTTCCCAAATGCTGATCTGGGGACTGCGGGGGATGTATATGTTCCCAAAGAAGTATTTCCTTGGTTTGTAATGTAATGAGCACAATGGCTGTGTAGCATAAGGTTCATTTTATTTTTTTTATTTAGGGGGACTGCAGTTTCCCCCCACTGTGTTCTTCTTCCTTAGTTTTGGAGATGTAAAATGTTATTTATTTTTTGAAATGGCATTCTCTTTTATTTTTTGTGCATTCCTTTCCTTTATGAAGTGCTTGCTGAGAGCTCCTGACAATGTGCTGTCTGTTGAGAGCGTGGATCCTATTGCTAGATTACTACCATTTGAATCTTGTCTCTGCCATGAGATCTGAGCCCCTGGGTGGCTTACTTAACCTGTCTGTGGCAACTCGGTTTCCTCATTTGTTAAGTAGGAAGCTTAAGCTATCTCATAGGGTTGTTGGAGAGATTATATTAATATATGTAAAACATTTAGAAATAGACCCCTGGACCAGAGCAAACACTACATTATTATTATCTATTAGTCTTTTTCTATTTCATGTTAAAACTTAGCAAAAGAAGAAATTACTAAGACTATGCTGGTGCTTTCAAGATCTCGGGGAGGAGTTATTCAAATCTAAGGAATCTAGAAGGGGAGCCACTACTTTACTTTTCATCCTCACAACGGCCCCATTTAACAGATGAAGGAGCTAACGTTCAGAGTGGTTTGTGTGCCTTTAGAAAATGTCTGCCGGCCTTGAGAAAGAGGGTGACTGTGGAGGGTGGTGCAGGACCCACTGGTCTCCTTTGCAGGAGCAGGCTTTTAATATGCAGATGTTGGGGCTTTTCTTAAAATTGTGTTCAGCTTCATTTAAAATGAATAAGTTCCTCAACCTGTGTCCCTTCACACTTGCCTACATGTACTTAATGTGCTCAATTATCACATACCTTCTTCTATTCCCTCTCACTAGTTCTCTATAAATGTGCCGGGAATAACTTCCTGAGGCGTTAGAGTCCTGCACACATTAGGAGTTCCTTAAAGAGAACTGGTAGGCTCCATTAGGCAGGCAGAGGTTAAAAACAAGTTTATACCTTCAGCCGTGAGTACCTTAAACACTTGTAACTTCAGCTAACCCAGGGAGAAACTCAGCTGACTGGTGTACTAGATCTTTGATTTGCTTAGCAAGGGTTTTGTTCATTTTACTTATTTGGAAACAAGTGTCTTTCAAAAGGGGTTATCTTGATGGACTCCCTTCTCCTCACTCTTGTTTTCCTCTCAATATTAAGAGTTAGGGTTGGGGCAGTTAAAATTGTCAGGAATCCCAAGAAACAGCAGGCCTGATTTCAGAGGTTTTGTTAACAAAGGACAGACAGGCGTTAAATGTGCAGCAGACAGTGAACCTCTTTCCTCTCCTCATGGGAACACTTTCCCTGCCCCCAAGAAGAAAAGGATTTCTGCCCAGCTTTTCACCTATTTTCCAGCCCTTCCTTGACTCCTTTTTCCTCCCCACCTGCATGCCCCCTGGAAAGGGAATCATTGCTAACCTGATTAGCACATAATCACAAGAGGCTTGGACCCCATATTGTGGGTGGGCCAGGCCCTTATGTGTTACATAGCCCCTGCCGGTGTCCTGAAGCTCCCTTGCTCTCCGAGTCACTGGGTCAGAGGTCAGGGGGTCAGGGAAAGACCCACCACATCCACTATCCATTCAGACTCCTCTCTATCTTTGACTAGGTCTGTTCTGCCTGGCCATCTGGGCTTTAAGAAAGGGAGAGTAAGTCTCTTGGTGCAGATAATTTCCCAGTCCAATGGACTAAAGAAGCCTTTCAATGGGGGATAGTTTGGGGGGTATCACGTAGAAAAGCCTAGTGATTAAGAGCCATGACTGTTGAGCAAATCACATTTGAGTTCAAGCTCACTCCTAACACTGTGTGATCCCAAGCAAGTTACTTAACTTCCCTGAGCTTCAGTTCTTGACTTGTAAAATACAGAAAATAGTAATACCTTTCATATGTGGTTTTGTGTAGATTAAATGAGATTGTCTTTACCAAGCTCACAGCTCAACACACGCACTTAATAAATGTTAGCTGTTATTGCCTTGACATCGCACTTTGGATGTAGACTTTAGAAGCATCTCCAAAACAAAGCTTATTTGTAAGTGGCTTAGTGTAGCAACTCAGCATTACATATCTAAACTCACTTTGTGGAATAGTTACTAGACTCATCCATCCTTAGGGAAGCCTTTCCCTTTCACTTTATGGTGGCTGGCCCATAAACTGGTGTGCTCATGGAACAGGTTCTGTGATGACCTTGGTATCAGTTAGCTTTTGCTGTATAGCAAACCAATCTAAAACTTAGTAGCTTGAAACAATAATCATTTATTAGGCCACAATCCTATCAGTTGGCAATTTGGGCTGGGCTCAGCTAGCCAGTTCTTCTGTTGGGCTTGATGGCCTCACTCATGTTTCTGCAGGCAGCTGGCAGGTTGCTAGCAGCTGGTTGATCTAAGTGGCATCATTCACTTGTACAGTGTGGTTGATTCTGGCAATTGGCTGGGGTGATGGCAGCAAATGAACTACGTCTCCACTAGGCTGGCCCAGGTTGATTCTCATGCTGACAGTCTCAGCTTTTTAAGAACAGCAAGAAAGGATAAGCCCCCGTGTGGGGTTGGAGCCTCCATTTGTGTCATACTTACTAATGTCCCATCCACCAAAGCAAGTCACATGGCCAAGGTAAATGTGGGAGAGGACCGTGTAGGCTCATGGATACATGCAGCCATTATTGCAAAAATATACCCCAATTTCTTACCTTTCATGAGTTCGAATGGAAATACTTTGCAGTTAGGCATTCAAGTGGTACAAGATTTCTTTTTTTAATCCTTTGTCAGATACGGTATTTTAATGTGTCTGGCATCTGGTTGCACTCCTTGGATTTTATTGCTGACATGTTTTTCTTTTCTTTAATCTTTTATTCCCTTTATTTGGGAAATTATAGTTTGCTGCAGGACATAGTTCTTTTTATAGGAGAAACAGCTGTGATGTCATAACCGAGCACATTTCCTTAGGGTTATGCATTTATCCCCATGCATTTGGAGAAATGATCCACAATCCATTTGTTCATTTCTATTTTGGTGTCTGACTTCACATTGAATCAGAGCAAATACAAGAGCCAAAAATATATTAGGTGATAAATTAATCTTTAAAGAATGTTATTTACTATTTTCTTTTGATTTCTAGTTATTGAGCTCTAATAGCTGAAGGAATATTAAAAAATAATTTTCTTTCTTTTATAAAGGTCTGTTGGAAGTTTCACAAAACCAATTGAGAAGGAGAATAATATGAGTTTTTGATGTCAGAAACTATTCAATTTTTTTCATTAGAGGAGTGTTTAAGCAGGAAATTTTTTTTAAGAAAACCAAATACAATAATATGACTAGTAACTGAAAATGGAAATAAATAGATTACTTAGAGTCCAAACAAAACATTTTCAATGAAGAATTTCTCAGTGGAACATTTAGATTCTTATTGAATCTGTACACAATTATATCTTACTCCCTAAACAAAACAGATTTTCAGTGATAAATGTTTTTGGACAGCAGCAAGATTCAATTCAGTTCATTGCAAGTAGCAGATTTATTTGTGAAATTAGAAGAAAATAGGTGTCAACTGGGGGGAGACCTATCTATCTTTAGCTGCTCTGTCGGTGTTTCACCCAGAAATACCTCAGAGATAGAGGTGCCTCTTGCAAGGATGAGAAAAATTGCAGCTGGAGCAGAAATTAATTTGTATTTATAGTCCAAACACCTACATGAATCCTTAATCTGCTTTTTTATGATTTTAGGGGAATTTATAGAATCGTTTAGATTGGAAGAAATCTCCAGTGGGTCATCAAGTTTCCTCTCCTTATAATGGCAGCACTGATTTTATTATCCTTAAAGCAGCCCTGATAGATGGGTGTCAAGTCTGGCTCATGTTTCATGCATTTAAAAATGTATATTCCCTAGCCTGAGCGTATTTAATGTGTAGGAGACAGACTGAGAGCTGCCTATATGCCCAGGAGACCTTTTCTGAGTTCCTGACACACAGCCTCCTCTGGAACAGATGCCAAATATGTAGCATATTAAGCATCATATTGATGCCATCAAACTAAGTTTGCTTTTGCCTTCTGACAATTGGAAATATTTTTCCCAGTGTGTATAGGGACCGAGTGTGCTATCTGTTCTGAGATGATAATAGAAGATCATTATCTCTTAAATCCTTTTGTCCTGAATATGTCCAAGGGTCTACCATCCCCACCTGGTAGAGAGCCTGGTTGGAAGACCAATTATGAACCAAAAGTTATTTTGGGGTATCTCTAGTGTGTGCAGAAGTTTCTGAGACATAAAGGAATATAAGACATGGTCCTTACCTTCAATAAATTTATTTTCTGTTTCAGAAGGTTTCTGAGGTATATCTGGGGAAAAATGAGACTGGTCTCTATGAGCAGTGTATAAAAAAATCCAGACTATCACTTTGCGGTTCCACTTAGTGAACAATACCCAATTATGCATCATTACATTATACTGGCCACTGACAATAGTGAGTGTCCAATTATGCAGAAGAGACACTGTCTAGGAGAGAATATAATATGGTGTTTGTTGTTTAAAACAGCTGTAAGTGCCAAAGGGGTAAGAGTAGGGGAGATGAATAAGAACTGGCTTCCTCGCTGCCAAAGAAGATGTGATTGGGCTGGACTTTGATGTGTTAAAATTACTTATCCAGCCATTTCCTAAAAGCATGTGTTGAAGAATGGTGTGGCAGTTGAGAGCCGAGATCTAGTTTCGAGTCCTGGTTTTCCCAGTGTCCAACTTTGTGACTTTGAGCAAGCAGCTCACCCTCTCAGAGCCCAACTGTAGAATTGTAGAATGGTCAGAGTAATAGTACCTGGCTCATAGGGCTGTTGTGAGGACTCAGTGAGATACCTCATTTAAACCGTCTAGGACAGAGCTAGTCACGCAGGGTCGTAAGAGCTAACTGCATGTGACGTTGATGGTATTGATATAGAAAAGGCTTGTGGAAGCACATGGATGGGGTAATGGAAAGTTTTCTTGAAGGGGGCATATTTGGAAACAAGTGAAAAGGGCATTTTAGGCTGAGAGAAAATGAAGAGTCAAAAGTTCTGAGATGGGGTGAGTATGTTTGGGTGTGGAGACGGAGCTGGCCAGCAGGGACACACAGCTGGCTATTTGGTATTGGAGAATACCTTTGAATATGTTAAGTGGGGACCAATTACATGGTCTTAGAGACCAAACTTAGGCATTTAACTTGCTCCAGTAGACGGTATAGACTAATTGTGATAATGACCACAACTCCCATGGTAGAGGTCACAAGTTTTGAATGCCTATTGTGTCATTATGTGTCCAATCCTGTGATAGGTCTTTTATGTTATATATTATTTTTAATTCTCATAGTAATTTTTTCCTGTTTATGTATTAGGCCTGTTTTACAAATGAGGAAACTGAGGCTCAGAATAATTAAGTAATATGGTCAAAGTCACAGAGCTAATCAGTGGCAGAACTGGGTCTCAGACCCATGCAGTCTCTGGTTAGAGGTGAATCTGTATTCTAACCTGGCTTGGTTAGCCTTCCAAGCCTATGTTCTGCAGGATATTAACTATCAGAGGAGTGGCACAGTAAATGTGACCAGGAGGAAAAAATGAAACAGACAAGCGGTCAGGGTCTGGGCTAAAGGAGCAGCCAAGAGACAGTTGCTATTTGGGCCCAAGTTCCTGAGGATATTGGTAAGAGACAGGCACTGGGGATGAGGAGAAAGGAGTAAATCCATGAGATCTTTAAAGAGACCAACTTAAAGGATTTGAGAATTGAATGTCTGTGAAGAGTCAGAAGTGTGTTGCAGTTTTCATCCTGGTCAATGATAACTCCCAGGGTGCTGCAGCTGACCCACTGCCTTGGGGCCCAGTAACTACACCATACCCTTCCTCTCGCTCCTGTTCCTCACCCCTGCAAGGTTGCCCAGGCTGAAACTTGGAACAGGAAGCTCTTTAAACCTGGCACATAAGATGAAAATAAAACAAAAATAGGGAAGAAAACCCATGTCACGTAAAGGTTGCAAATAGTTACTATCATAGAAAAACTAAAGACTTCAGTAATCTTTTAACACCATTTCACTCATCAAGGTGAGTGTACCTCTGGTAGGGATTAGACGTTAAGGCGAAAGAACTCTTTCCCCCATTATGTATTCCACTTGGTTACTGCTGCCATATTGGAAAACTGTTGATCTTTGCATGCTTATTTGTAACCAACCCATCCCACTACATAGCTTCTTAGTTAATTTTCTAGGGTTTCTCGTTATATAATCATGCCTTCTCTAGTAAATGATGGTTTTCCTCTTCCTTTCCAATAAGTATTCTATTTGTTTTTATTTTCTGACTCATCACTTTGTTTATAATATTAGTTATTTTAAGAAATTAGTTGCAATAGCAAAAATGATGTTGGGTTGTTGGGCACCTGAAGGAAGGGTGGATTGGAAATCAGAGAGGCTCAGATATAGTGAAAGTCCTGGAAGCTACTTCAGTAGAACCATAATTTGAAGATGCCCAAGGAGATGGAAATGAAAAAAAAAGCTGAAATAGTCACAAGAGAAAAAAGACTTGCCATGTTATGGTGGGCGGAGCACAAAAGATGACTTTCAGACCTCAACTCCAAAGTCTGTGTTCTAGTTAGTAGTCACCAGGAACTTTTACTCTGTTGCTAATAGAGTTTGAAGTTTATTGTGATCAATTCGTCTGAAAAGAGGTGAGAAAATGGAAATTAATTAGAATTTTCAGTTTATAAACAGCTCCAGGAATGTAGATTTAAAAGAAATTAGCAGGTATTTTAATTTTGTTCAACATTGCCATGATCTGACTCTTAATCTAGCCCAAGGCAAAACATCACATAATAAATACAATTCAAAAATGTTTTTTCCAGTTGACAAAGCAATTTTACATATATTATCTCATTTGGTATTCAATGTCTCTGAGATGGATGATGATGGAAGTATCCAACATTTGTCTTGCAAGTTACGTTTTGCAAAGTGCTCCCGCCTACATCACTTCGTTTAATGCTTACACTCTTTGGTTTTTAACATACACTAAAAAAGTTTGTCTAATTGTAGTTCTCCATGCACAGATTTTCTTTTATTTTCTTTAAAAATGTTTATTTATTTGTTTTGAGGGGGGCAGGGGCAGAGAGAGAGGGAGAGAGAATCCCAAGCAAGCTCCTCGCTGTTAGCGCAGAGCCCAACGTGGAGCTTGAACTCACAAACTGTAAGATCATGACTTGAGCCAAAATTAAGAGTTGGATGCTCAACCTGCTGAACCACCCAGGCACCCTTTCTTTTCTGTTTTGGAAAACAAAATTCCCCAGAGAATATCCATCCTTGCTTTGTCCATGCACTGAAACCCTCTTCATTTTTTAAAATCCTGTTCAGGTAGGACATTATTTTTTTTTCCCTCTCCTCACAACAGACAGTTAAGAGACAGAGATGGAGTGGAGAGAAGCTGAATGAAGCAGCTCAGGAAGGGAGCACCCAGCCCTGTGGCCCGTCTGGTGGGGGTGTATGTAGAGATGGCTGATAGGAAGTCCCTTTGGCAGCTCTGAGGGTTATGAGAACTTTGAAGTGATCTTATCGTATTTGGCTTTTCCTCAAAGTGAAGAGAGCGGCGAATGTGGCTGTGTGAGGGTGTGTAGTGTGCTGTTTAGAGGGTGACATTTCATAAGCAAATACTCCTACACACATTTAGAGGCTCCCCATTCTGCGGTGCCTGTCCATTCCCCTGATTTTATAAGGAAGTAAAAAGAAGCTCATTTGGCTGTTTGCAGGATCTTTTAGTGAAATGTGTCCAATTTTGCAGTGGAACTCAGAGGGCAGTCTCACAGAGGCCAAGGAAAGAGAATTTCAGGGAGGGAGTAGGTTATCACTGTTAGCATCTGCCAGGAGAAGTGGAACTCGGGGAGGGATGTGGCCACAAGGAAGTCACTCACAAGTGCCCTTTGAGAGTCCAGTTCTGGGAGGTTATTGGGCATGGAAACCTGACTGCCACGGGCTCAGAAGGGAAGAGATGGTGAGAGAATGGAGGCAGTAGGCTTAGGTCATATGTATAAGGCTTATGGCTCCGAAAGACTGGAGGAAAACGATTAAACATACACATAATATAAATATGTTTTTGTTATAAAAAATTCAAAGTATTTAGAAACATGGAATAAACTAGGCAAGACCTCTGTTCCTTTTAGTTGCAGCCCCACTCCCCGAGTGTAATGGGGTGAGAGGTGCTCTTCCAATCCTTAGTAAACATTTTAGAGATAGGGTGAAATTCATGTTGGTGTCAGGCATAAGCACAAAGAGGATGCACAGAAGGAGAGGATGAGATTCAAGGTAGGCATGTGTGTTTGCGTGTGTGCAGAGTTACAGAGTGTGTGGATTTATATGCATGGGTATATGTCTACATATGTTTATTCACATGCGCATACCAGGAGAGAAGATGAAGGCCACCAGCTATTCATTTGATATGGACAGGAAGGAAGAAGATTTATGTAGCACTGGTGTCTTGTGATGAAGACTGGGGTCTCTTGAGATGCCTTCTGTCTGTTCAGATCAGGTCATCTGCTGAGTGTGAGTGTGACCATGGTGAAACTGTGGCCCAGAGAAGAGAGGTCTGAAGAAGCTGAGCCAGTGATATCTGGGTCTCCACAAGAAATTAAAATGAGAATTTCTTAAAATAATTTTTTTAAAAAATGTTTATTTACTTTTTGAGAGACAGAGAGAGAGAGAGAGAGAGAGGAGTGTGCAAGCTGGGGAGGGGCAGAGAGAGAGGGAGACACAGAATCCGAAGCAGGATCCAGGATCTGACCTGTCAGCACAGAGTCCAATGTGGGACTTGAACTCACAAACCGTGAGATCATGACCTGAGCTGAAGTCGGAGGCTTAACTGACTGAGCCACCCAGGCACTCCCTAAAATGAGAATTTCTGAGAGGAGGGAAGGAACGAGTCAATGTGTCTAACTTGAACTTGTAATGTCCCTGCTCCATACTTCTGCATTGCCCTCCAGCAGCATTTGGTGTCCTGGAAGCTGAGAAATGGACAGCAGGAGAAAGGTAGCACTGGGATCGTGAGTCACAGGTGAATAGGAGGTCGGGGAAGAGGGTTGAAAGTGTTGTGGAGGGCACTCAGGAGTACTTGACTCTGGGGTAAGGTGGGGGAAACAGAACCATAAAGCCAAGAGGAGGCTAATGGGCTAAGCAGAGCGGAAGGGTTGAGTGATTGCAGGTCCCTGCAAGGGCAGAGAGAAGGAGGGGGAGAAATGGCAGGTTAGGAGCCAGCACTCAGAGAGGGCGGACATAGACTTAGAGCATTTTATTTTATTTTATTTTATTTTATTTTATTTTATTTTATTTTATTTTATTTTATTTTATTTTTAGTGTTTATTTTTGAGAATGAGAGAGAGAGAGACAGAGTGCAAGCAGGGGAGGGACAGAGAGAGAGGGAAAGACAGAGCCTGAAACAGGCACCAAGCTCTGAGCTGTCAGCACAGAGCCCCACGTGGGGCTTGAACTCCTGGAATGCGAGATCATGTCCTGAGCCAAAGTCAGAGGCTTGACTGACTGAGCCACCCAGGTGCCCCAAACTTAGAGCATTTTAAAGCTAGCTCTTGAATTAGTGACATTCATATTAAACTGGTCATGGAATTTCAGGTAGACTATTTCAACCAGATAAAAGCCAAAAAAAAAAAAAAAAAAAAGAGTCAGTGCCTATTGTAATATATCTGTCTCTATTTCTAAGACTTATAAAAAATTTCCTTGTTATTTATGGTCCCTTTGTAGGTGTCACTTCTGAAAATCAATATGTCTCCAAATGGCACCTATTTAGAGAAGACTTAATTCCTCTTTAATATAGACTATTACGGATGCTCTCTGACTTGTGAAATCCTTCCATTCAGTAATTTACTAAATTACTCTCCAGTAAAACACGACTCAAGGTACATTTTTGTACCTCCCCTCACTTTTGCTCTGTAAAATCTGATCTTTTAATCAGTTGAGTTCCCCATGTTGAACGCCAATGCTATGCGTAGACTTATAACTCCTGGCTTTGGCTGGTTTGGACAGGACACCAAATGCAAACATCATTTTTTCCCCCCACCACATTTTCCTCTTCTGTCTACTAGAGAGGGTTCTGGCTTTGTACTTTCTTACTGGCAACCCCTCCTCCCCACTCAGGGGAAGGGGTCTTCCCTTCTCAGAACAGTTCTCCTCGCTTTTGAGATACATGGTCATGGTGACAATGAAGGAAGGAATAGATGGGCAGCACATGAAAGAAGTTTTTCTAGGAATTTTGGAGTCGAGGATGTAAGAGTAGCTGTAGGTTATGAGGGAAGGGGGTTTTAGGTATTGATGTGGATAATACGCCTCCTTCCCAGTCACTGATACCAACGAAGTACTGAAGTTAGTCTGAAATTACTTTTTGGTAGCTTTGTTTGACCATGATACTCCTCTGTGCCTGGGCCACATCTGGATCCTACTGTCAATAGGTCTACACTAGAATCATCACTGTCCAGTCAAGAGTAGACTGCACTAAAAAGAAAGCAAGCCCAGGACTGTGAATAACATGAGCTAATTCAGTGGTGTTCCACGGGGGAACAGAAACTTCAGGAGACTGACAACAAAATGTCATTCCTTTCTGGTTGTTGTATTTCATGTTACCTTCTCACCTTATGGTCTACTTCTGGAAGTGAATCTATTTTGTATTACAGAACTTAATACAAAATTTTCCACTTCCCTCAAGTTTTATTAAGTGCCTTATGGAACAATTTGTGTAAGGTCTAATTTTCCAAGTTGTCGGCTGTGCAATGTAATGACCTCATACTTTCTCTTCTAGTTTCATACCATTATTTATTTAAAGAGGTGGTTGGTTTGCATTCAGATTAGGCAAATGTGAAAACTGGACATGTGTTTTTTCTTCGACAATTTTAGATCTAAAGCAACACTGTTGTTCTATTTTAGTGCCATCCAATAAAAAAATAAATAAAAAGCTGTATCTGTAATTGTAAATTTTCTAGCTGTCACAATAACAAGGTGAAAAGAATTAAGTGAAATTAACTTTATTTTTTAAAAAAATTTTTTTAATGTTTATTAATTTTTGAGACAGAGAGAGACAGAGCATGAACCGGGGAGGGTCAGAGAGAGAGGGAGACACAGAATCCGAAACAGGCCCCAGGCTCTGAGCAGTCAGCACAGAGCCCGACACGGGGCTTGAACTCACGGACGGCGAGATCGTGACCTGAGCCAAAGGCGGACGCTTAACCGACTGAACCACCCAGGCGCCCCAAGTGAAATTAACTTTAATAATATACATTGTTTAGGGGCGCCTGGGTGGCTCAGTCGGTTAAGCTGCCGACTTCAGCCAGGTCACGATCTCGTGGTCCGTGAGTTCGAGCCCCGCGTCGGGCTCTGTGCTGACTGCTTGGAGCCTGGGGCCTGCTTCCGATTCTGTGTCTCCCTCTCTCTCTGCCCCTCCCCGGTTCATGCTCTGTCTCTCTCTGTCTCAAAAATAAATAAAACGTTAAAAAAAAGTTAAAAAAAATACATTGTTTAACCCAATTTATCCAAAATAATTGTCATTTTCACATAAGATGAACTTTAAGTTAGTAAGATGATATTTCAGATTCTTTTTTTGTACTAAGTCTGTAATATCTGGTATGTATTTTACACTTCGAACACATATCAGTTCAGACTATCTGCATTTCAAGGGCTTACTAGGCACATATGGCAATGGCTACCATACTGACTGGCACAGATCTACTCTTTGGCCATGATTACTTGAATATCAGCTTGGCTACTAAATTCTCTCTGATTTGCTGAGTATATTTATGTAATCTGAATGATGGCACTCATGGAAGTGACAGAAGTATTTAGTCATTAAGAATCATTCATTTGTTCCTCTTTTCATTCATTTACTCATGCACTCATTCCTTTTCATTCACTCATTCATTCATTAGCTTAGAGTTCTACTTAATACCATCTGCTAAGTTTTAAGACACATTGCAAATGTTATAGAAATAAAAGTGAATTTCTGTATATTCTTGAAAGGTGGAGGAAGCCCTCCCTTTTTCATTTCGGGAAAGATTATAATGCAGAAAAGTAAAGTCTAATAGGACAAATACACCTGATATTCATCCAAATGGTGAATACTAATGTGTTGTCACATTTGTTTTGGAAGAAAAAAATTACTAGAGTACCTCTTTCGGTTTGGGTGGACACGTTCAAAGTCCTCTTTCTTTCCTGCCTTTCCTAGAGGCAACAATAACTATCTTGAATTTGGTGTGTATTCCTTCTTATCCTTTTACTGCAAATTGTTGCATGTACAGACAACATAGAGATTACTTGGTGTACTTTACATTTACACATATGGTATTATAGTACATGTATTATTATTTATTTTGTTCTTTTCTCCCCACACTCGATATATATACATATATATGCATATATGTATATATATGTAAACATATAATGTTTATCTATTTATTTTGAGAGAGAGAGAGAGCACGTGCATGAGTGGGGGGAGGGATAGAGAGAAAGAATACCAAGCAGGCTCTCTGCTGTCAGTGCAGAGCCTGATTTGGGGCTCAATCCCATGAACCGCAAGATCATGACCTGAGCTGAAATCAAGAGCCGGACGCTTAACTAACTAAGCCACTCAGGTGCCCGTCAACATTATATTTTTGAGACTATCCATGATGATACACATAGATGCTGTGGATAATTCTATTGTATATTTCTACTGTATTTATCTATAATTTAAGTGATAGACATTTAGGTATTTCCCCCCCCACACTTTCACTATTGTATAAGTATTTCAGTGGGCATTCCTGTACAAGTTTCCTTGTATACCTATGTGAGCATGTTTCTAGGTTAGTTACCTAGAGGAAAGGTGAAGATTTTCTAGGTATAATGTCAAAGGCAGAAATCACAAAGGAAGAGAGTAATAGCTTTGTCTGCATAAAATGTTGAGAGCATCAGTGTGCCTGGTTAGCTCAGTCTGTTAAGTGTCTGACTCTTGATCTGGGCTCAGGTCATGTTCTCATGGTTTGTGAATTTGAGGCCCAGGTCATGCTCTGCACTGACAACATGGGGTCTGCTTGAAATTCCCTCTCCCTCTCTTTCTGCCCCTACCCCACTCTCTCTCTCTCTTCCTCTCTCTCTCTCTCTCAGAAAAAGTTGAAAGTATCATCAGTATAGTAGGAAGTACTTTAAAAATGGAAAGGCAAAAAAAAGTACTTGCAACAAATATGACAGAGAAAGGGTTAATTTCCTTAATATACAAAAAATTTTGTAAACCAACTTAAAAAAGATGATCACCCCTGTGAATAAACTGGTAGAGGCCATAAGTAAACAACTCACAAGGGAAAAATATGAACGGCTTATAAACATATACAAATGTGATTCACGTTATTAGTAACCAAAAGAATGAAAACTAAAAGAATAATTATCCCTTTTTTTGGCCTATTGAATTGGCAAAGATGAAAACCAATGATGATACCCATCTGGTGAGAACATGGGGGCAGTAGGCACTTTTATATACTGTGGGTAGAGTTTGCATTGATGTCAACTTTTTAGAAGAGAATTTGGTTGCAAATATTAAAGGCCTCCTAATGTGCAAACTTTGACTTGAGAATTCTACATTAGGAATTAATCCAGAAAAAACTCAGTTGTGCATAACTCTGCCATATTGAAGGTGCTTATTGTAGTGTTATTTATGCTATGTATAAAGGTTTTTTTTTTTTTAAATAATTTATTGTCAAGGTAGTTAACATACAGTGTGCACAGTGTGCTTGTGGTTTTGGGGGTAGATTCCCATGCTTCATTGCTTACATACAACACCCAATGCTCATCCCAACAAGTGCCTCCTCAATGCCCATCACCCATTTTCCCCTCTCCCCTATCTCTCCCCGCCCCACCAACCTTCAGTTTGTTCTCTGTATTTAAGAGTCTCTTACGGTTTGCCTCCCTCTCTGTTTGAAACTATTTTTTCCCCTTCCCTTCCCCCGTGGTCTTCTGTTAAGTTTCTCAAGTTCCACATATGAATGAAAATGTATGATATTTGTCTTTCTCTGACTGACTTATTTCACTTAGCATAATACTTTCCAGTTTCATCCATGTTGTTGCAAATGGCAGGATTTCATCCTTTCTCATTGCCAAGTAGTATTCCATTTTATATACAAACCACATATTCTTTATCCATTCATCAGTCCATGGACATTTGGGCTCTTTCCATAATTTGGCAATTGTCCAAAGTGCTGCTGTAAACATAGGGGAACATGTGCCCCTATGAATCAGCACTCCTGTGTCCTTTGCATAAATTCCTAGTAGTGCTATTGCTGGGTTGTAGGGTAATTCTATTTTTAATTTTTTGAGGAACCTCCACTCTGTTTTCCAGAGTGGCTGCACTAGTTTGCATTCCCACCAACAGTGCAAGAGGATTCCTGTTTCTCCACATCCTCACCAACATCTGTTGTTTCCTGAGTTGTTCATTTTAGCCACTCTGACTGGTGTGAGGTGGTATCTCAATGTGGTTTTGACTTGTATTTCCTTAATGATTAGTGATGTTGAGCATATTTTCATGTGCCTGTTGGCCATTTGGATGTCTTCTTTAGAAAAGTATCTTTTCATATCTTCTGCCCATTTCTTCACTGGGTTATTTGTTTTCCGGGTGTGGAGTTTGGTGAGCTCTTTATAGATTTTGGATACTAACCCTTTATCTGATATGTCATTTGCAAATATCTTCTCCCATTCCATAAGTTGCCTTTCAGTTTTGTTGATTGTTTCTTTTGTAGTTCCGAAGCTTTTTATCTTGATGAGGTCCCAATGGTTCATTTTTGCTGTTATTTCCCTTGCCTTTGGAGATGTGTCGAGTAAGAAGTTGCTGCGGCTGAGGTCAAAGAAGTTGTTGTCTGTTTTCTCCTCTAGGGTTTTGATTGTTTCCTGTCTCACATTTAGGTCTTTCATCCAATTTGAGTTTATTTTTGTGCATGGTGTAAGAACGTGGTCCAGTTTCATTCTTCTGCACGTTGCTGTCCAGTTCTTCCAGTACCATTTGTTAAAGAGACTGTCTTTTTTCCATTGGATACTCTTTCCTGCTTTGTCAAAGATTAGTTGGCCATACATTTGTAGGTCCAATTCTGGGTTCTCTATTCTATTCCATTCATCTATGTGTCTGTTTTTGTGCCAGTACCATACTATCTTGATGATTACAGCTTTGCAGTAGAAGCTAAAGTCTGGGATTATGATGACTCCCACTTTGGTTTTCTTTTTCAACATTACTTTGGCTATTTGGGGTCTTTTGTGGCTCCATACAAATTTTAGGGTTGTTTGTTCTAGCTTTGAGAAGAATGTGGTGCAATTTTGATTTGAATTGCATCTAATGCATAGACTTATTTGGGTAGTATTGACATTTTAACATTATTTGTTCTTTCCATCCATGAGCATGGAATGGTTTTCCATTTCTTTATGTCTTCTTAAATTTCTTTCATAAGTTTTCTATAGTTTTCAGCTATAGATATTTTTCAGATCTTTTACATCTTTGGTTAGGTTTATTCCTAGGTATTTTATGGTTCTTGGTACAATTGTAAATGGGATCAATTTCTTGACTTCTCTTTCTGTTGCTTCATTATTGGTGTATAGAAATGCAACCGATGTCTCTACATTGATTTTGTATCCTGCGACTTTGCTGAATTCATGTATCAGTTCTAGCAGCTTTTTGGTGGAGTCTTATGGGTTTTCTACATGATACATGTAGAGTATCATGTCATCTGTGAATAATGAAAGTTTGACTTCTTCTTTGCCAATTTGTATGGCTTTTATTTCATTTTGTTTTCTGATTGCTGATGCTAGGACTTCCAACACTATGTTAAACCACTGTGGTGAGAGTGGACATCCCTGTAGTGTTTCTGATCTCAGGGGAAAAGCTCTCAGTTTTCCCCCATTGAGGATGATATTAGCTGTGGGCTTTTCATATATGGCTTTTATGATGTTAAGGTGTGTTCCTTCTATCCTGACTTTCTTGAGGGTTTTTATTAAGAAAGGATGCTGTACTTTGTCAAATGCTTTTTCTACATCTATTGACAGGATCATATGGTTCTTATCCTTTCTTCTATTAATGTGATGTATCACACTGATTGATTTGTGAATATTGAACCAGCCTTGCAGCCCAGGAATGAATCCCAGTTGATCATGGTGAATAATTCTTTTAATATATTGTTGAATTTGATTTGCTAGTATCTTGTTGAGCATTTTTACATCCATATTCATCAGGGATATTGGCTTGTAATTCTCCTTTTTAGTGGGATCTCTGTTTTGGGAATCAAGGTAATGCTGGCTTCATAGTATGAGTCTGGAAGCTTTCCTTCCATTTCTATTTTTTGGAACAGCTTGAAGGATAGGTATTAACTCTGCTTTAAATGTCTGGTAGAATTCCCCTGGGAAGCCATCTGGCCCAGGACTCTTTTTTATTGGGAGGTTTTTTGATAACTGATTCAATTTCTTCACTGATTATGGGTCTTTTCAAATATTCTATTTCTTCCCGTTTGAGTTTTGGTAGTGTGTGGGTGTCTAGGAATTTGTCCATTTCTTCCAGGGTGTCCAGTTTGTTGGAATATAATTTTTCATAGCATTCTCTAATAATTGTATTTCTGTGGTGTTGGTTTTGATATGTCCTCTTTCATTCATGATTTTATGTATTTGGGCCCTCTTTCTTCTTTTTGAGAAGTCTGGCTAGGGGTTTATCAATTTTGTTTATTTTTTCAAAAAACCAGCTCTTAGATTAATTGATCTGTTGTACTGGGGTTTTTTTTGATTCTATATTGTTTATTTCTGTGATAATCTTTATTATTTCTTTTCTTCTGCTGGCTTTGGGGTTTCTTTGCTGTTCTGTGTCTAGTTCCTTTGGGTGTGTGGTTAGGTTTTGTATTTGGGATTTTTCTTGTTTCTTGAGATAGGCCTGGATTGCAATGTATATTCCTTTTAGGACTGCCTTTGCTGCATCCCAAAGGGTTTGGACTGTCATGTTTTCATTTTCATTTGCTTCCATATCTTCTAAAATTTCTTCTTTAATTGCTTGATTGACCCATTCATTCTTTAGTAGGATGTTCTTTAACCTGCATGCATTTGGAGGCTTTCCAAATTTTTTCTTGTGATTGATTTCAAGTTTCATAGTACTGTGATATAAAAATATGTATGGTATAATATCAGTTCTTTTATATTTATTGAGGGATGTTTTGCGACCCAGTATGTGATCTATCTTGGAGAATGTTCCATGTACACTCAAGAAGAATGTGCATTTTGCTGCTTTTGGATTAAAAGTCCTGACTATACCTGTCAAGTCCATCTGGTCCAGTGTATCATTCAAGGTCATTGATTCTTTATTGGTTTTCTGCCTATATGATCTGTTCATTGTTGTAAGTGGAGTTTTAAAGTCCCCTGCAATTACCCTATTTTTATCAATAAGATTTCTTATGTTTGTGATTAATTTATTTATATATTTGGGTACTTTCAAGTTGGGGGCATAAACATTTACAATTTTTAGCTCTTCTTGATGGATAGATCCTGTAATTATGATATAATGACCATCTTCATCTCTTGTTATGGACTTTAGTAAAATCTAGTTTGTCTGATATAAGTATGGCTACTCTAGCTTTCTTTTGGCTTCCAGTAGCATGATGGATGGTTCTCCATCCCCTCACTTTCAATCTGAAGATGTCCTCAGGTCTAAAATGGGTCTCTTGTAGACAGCATCTAGATGGGGTTTTTTAAATCTGTTCTGATACCCTATGTCTTTTTATTGGAGCATTAGTCCATTTACATTCAGAGTTATTATTGAAAGATATGGATTTAGTGGCATTGTGTTGTCTATAGGTTTCATGCTTGTGGTAATGTTTCTGGTCCTTCCACTCACAGAGTTCCCCTTAGGATCTCTTGCAGGGCTGGTTTAGTGGTCATGAACTCCTTCTCCTTCAGTTTTTGTTTGTTTTGGAAAGTCTTTATCTCTCCTTCTATTCTGAATGACAGCCTTCTGGATAAAGGATTCTTGGCTGCATATTTTTCCTATTCAGCACATTCAATATTTCCTGCCACTCCCTCTGGCCTGCCAAGTTTCAGTGGACAGGTCTGCTACTACCCTTATGTGTCTACCCTTGTAGGTTAAAGCCTGTTTGTCGCTAGCCATTTTCAGAATTCTCTCTTTATCTTTGTATTTTGCCAGTTTCAACTATGATATGCTGTGGACAGGACCTATTCCTACTAAATCTTAAGGGAGTTCTCTGTGCTTCCTAGATTTGGATGTCTGCTTCCTTCCCCAGATTAGGGAAGTTCTCAGCTTTAATTTGTTCAAGTAAACCTTTTGCCCCTTTCTCTCTGTCTTCTTCTTCTGGAACTCCTATGATTTGGATGTTATTACATTTTATTGAATAATTTAGTTCTTTAATTCTCCCCTCATGGTCTAGTATTTTCTTATCTTTTTCTCAGCTTCACCATTTTTCATAATTTTATCTTCTGTTTCACTTATTCTCCCTTCTGCATCCTCCACCCTTGCTGTCAGTACATCTAGTTTATTTTGCATCTCATTACAACATTTCTTAATTTGTTGTGACTATTTTTTAGTTCCTTGATCTCTGAAGCAATAGATTCTCTGCTGTCTTCTATGCTTTTTTCAAGTGCAGCTATTAATCTTAGACTATTCTAAATTCTTGCTCAGATATATTGTTTATATCTGTTTTTAGCAATTCTCTAGCTGTCATTTCTTCCTGGAATTTCTTTTGAGGAGAATTCTTCTGTTTCATCATTTTGACTAGTTTTCTGTCCCTTATATGTTTTAATAGCTTGTTACATGTCCTACACCTGCAAGCACTTCTATATTAATAAGGGGTCATACGCTGTCCAGGGCCTGGCCCTTCAGGAGGTGTTTTTTGGAGGGTGTTACTTGCTCTCTGTTGTTGTGACTTTGGTTAGTTTATCTCCCTACTTGTAGTGATGTTTTGGACCTTCCACCAACATACCTGATGTTTAAAACCATCATTATCAGACTCCAGTCTGGGACTTCATCTCTTTCTCCATGCACCTGACTCTAGCCTAAGCAGACCATCTCTGGTCCTGAAACGCAACTGACAAGTCTAGCCTCCTTGTATTTTCTTGTGATGCCTCTGTAGCCAAAAAGTTCATTTGCTTTGAGGATGTAATTCCATCAGAGTATTTCTTGTTATAAAACTTAATTTGGCTTATTTAAAACTATGTACTACTCCAAAGAATTTTCCAATTTAGCAAGATTTCCCTGAACTACCTTTCATTGGCCCCTCTGCATGTGTTAATAACCTGATTGTGTAAGGTCCTTTCTTTATGCAACTGTCATTGTTGATGTATAGTTACACCGCTGCTATATTATTTCCTGATCCATCACTACTTTGGCCATCCCTGTGGTTTGGCTGGTAACTGAGAATGGTGGAGGCAGGGTGCTTGATAAGGGGTGGGAAGAAACCAAAAGTGTGCTGGTCCAGGCTTGGAGTTATACTGGCCTGGGTTACAATCCTGGCTCTGCAGTTTGTAGGTGTGTGATCACGGACCAGTTACTTAGCCTTGCTGAGCCTCAGTTTCCTTAATACCTGTTTACCAAAGGATGTCTTGTTGACTCCTTAAAATGGAACTCACCATTTTCTTCCTGAACAGCCAGCTGCTTCCCTGGCTTGGGTATGCACATTCATGGTGTGGCAGTATCTCTAGGCACCCAGAAACTTGAAATGCCAGAGTCACTTCTGATTCCTCCACCTCTTGCCAGGTCAGTTGCTGAGTCAAATAAATTCCATCTCCCATGCTCTTGCATCTATTTCTAACCTTGTAAGTTTTCCCCAAGCCACTCTTCTATTGTAGGTCCTCATTCTATTTTCTTAGACCAGTGTTCTCCAAAGTAGAGTACTTAAGGCTATCTGCTGAGCATTGGAAGAAAATATTAGAATACACACACACAGATTTTAATATAATATAATATAATATTATATATTTTAATATATTATATATTATATATATTAATTATATTATAATATTATATTATGTTATATATTTTAATATAATATAATATTATATATATTCTATTTTATACATGTCTTATAAATTACTGTTATTAATATATTATCTACCACCAACACCTCCTTTGTTTCCTGCTGCCTATCATGTTGAAAACAAACTCAACTGTCTATCATTCAAAACACATATGGTCTTCTTTTCTACTCTAGTCAGATAGTCACTTACAACTTTTCTTGTATATACTGCAGACTTACTGGATGTTTTTATGCTCTCATCTCCTTACCTTTATACTTTTGTTTGTATTTTTCCCTTCTTTTACTTTCCACCTGCTCTAGGAAGCAGTGTGAATAAGCTTAAGAGCAAGGATGAAGATATATACACACATGCATACATATATACATACACACATATTTACACATATCTGTCTATATCTATTTATGTATCTATATATGCACACATGGTGGTATAGATATATGCTTATCTCAATCTTTGAAATGTTCTATTTCATATAGGTTCAAATCTTGGTTCTGCCAGTTTCTTGTTTTATTTAGGTAAGTCACTGACACTTCTGAGCCTCAACTTTCTCATCTGGAAAATAGGAATAATAGCAATCAGTTCTCATGTTTGTTGTGATGAGTTATTGAAATACCACATTGAGCTGAGTACCTGGCCTGGTACATCCAATGTAACTGTTCAGTAGATAAGAGCTGCTGTGACTGCTTCTATTACTCTTTTCAGGTATTTTTTTTGTCCAATTCTCCCAAATTGTGAGATTGTTCATGAAAGTGAATATTTTCATAATATAAATATAGTCATTAATGACCTTGCCATTTATATGACTATCACCTACTTAGATATCCCTACCAGCATCATGTGACTAACTTGCCCATCTTGATATCATTGGTCTCTTTTTCAATAGGATTGTCCAATGTTATTTTTAAAAAATGTTTACTTATTTATTTATTTTTGACAGAGAGAGAGAGAGAGAGAGAGAGAGAGAGACAGAGGGGGAGGGGAAGAGAGAAAGAGGGAGAGAATCTCAAGCAGGCTCCTCACTGTCAGCACAGAGCCTGATGTGGGGCTCGAACTCATGAACCATGAGATCATGACCTGAGTCAAAATCAAGAGTCAGACACTTAAACTGAGCCACCCAGGTGCCCCAAGATTGTCCAATGTTGTTAACAGTCAACAAGAAATGCAAATACTATGCAGAGCAGTTGTAAGCTTTACAAAAGATGCCAGATCACTTGAAGTCAATGCAAGTGACTTAGAAAAACGCTGGAATCGTATCAAAGGCAATGTTAAATCAGCATCTGGTAGGAAAAAAGAAAATTGAACAATTATAAGTGCAGGTACCTCAAAACAGAATGTTTTAAATATCAAAGGATTAAGAGGGGATTTGGGAGAAATTAATGAGGGCTTTGAATATTTCTGCTAAAGGAAGTCTTTTAAAAATAATTGGTCCTGAGTACTTAACTAAGATACAAAAAGCATTAACCATAAAAGAAATTCTGGATAAATCTTACTACATTAAAATTAAGAGCTCCTCAAAAGAAGTCATAAAGAAAGCAAGGCACAAACTTTATGTATCTTTACCCAGAATATATAAAGAATTACAAATCAATAAGAAAAAGGCAACAGTAGAAAAATAGGAAAAGCAGTGTATGCGAACAGGCCTTTCTCAGAAGGGGAAACACAAATGATGACTAAACTTGAAAAAAATGCTCAATCTTATTTTATAAGCAGGGAAATTATGTGTATTGCCACCTTGAGACATTGTTTTTCTATTTCTAGAGGGACAAATGTTAAGATGTTTGTATTACTTATCTATTGCTTCCTTATAAATTACCACTAATCTGGGAGCTTAATACACATTATTTCATGATTTCAGTGGATAGGAATCTAGGAATAGCTTGTTTGGGGCCTCTGATCAGGGATGCCTGGTGACACAAAGCAATGGTGAGGATGTAGAGCAGTGGAAACTGATCTTTGGAAAATCATTTTACATTCTCTTACAAAGCTGAACATGTATATATCTTCAAGGTGCAGCAATCCCACCTGTAGTTCTGGATGCCGGGAAGACTTGTATTTGGGGACTTGGGAACACGTGTGAGAATGTTCATGGCAACACTGTTGATAAAAACAAAATCCTGGACACAACCCAAATGCCCACTGAAGGAGAATTGTGGAATTCTTATCCAACAGAATATCAGATGAAATACATGTACAGAAATGCACAATGACATCAGTCATCTTAGATCCATCATGTTGAATAAAACAAGTACGTCAAAGAAAACTAGGTGTGCTGGGACGTATTTTTATAAAGCTCAAAGCAAAGCAAAATTAAGTGATATATGTATAATAAAACTATGTGAAAAAAGTCTAGGGAATGACAAAAACAGAATTCAGAAGGTGCTTATGTTGGCTGATGGTGGCAGTTGTGTAGGTACAGGGATGGGATGGAGAAGGGAGTACATTGATGATGTTCTATTTCATAAATTGGGTGATGGGTTCATCATGAGCATTCATTTTATTAATATGCTGTACAGTTATATATGCTATACGTTCTTTTGTTACATAATAAAAAATTTTTAAATGTTGTACTGCAGAAGTCAGATATATGAGGGAAGTCAAATTGTACTATAATGTTGTTAGCTATGTGAAAGAAATCTAATAATTTTTTAAAAGTTTATGTGAGTAATCTCTATAACCAACATGGGGCTCGAACTTGTGAACTCAAGAATTGCATGCTTTTCTGACTGACCAGCCAGGTGCCCCCCAAAACCCAATAATTTTAATTGATCCAGTAAGTGTACATTGTTATAATTAAAATGCAAATTTTAGGGGTGCCTGGGTGGCTCAGTCAGTTGGGCATCCAACTTTGGCTCAGGCCATGATCTTGCAGTTGGTGGGTTCAAGCCCCACATTGGGCTCTGTGATGACAGCTCAGAGCCTGGAGCTGTGTCAAATTATGTATTCCCCGCTCATGTTCTGTCTCTCTCTGTCAAAAATGGATAAACATTAAAATACAAATTTTTAAATTATAAAACAAAATACTAAATAAAAAATTAAAGTTTATTTATTTTGAGAGAGAGAGATGGGGGGAGGGACAGAGATAGATAGATAGATAGATAGATAGACAGATAGATAGTTAGATATAGAATCCCAAGCAGGCTCTGTACCATCAGTGCAGATCCTTATGTGGGACTTGAACCCACCAACTGCGAGATCATGACTTGAGCTGAAATCAAGAGTCAGGAATTTAACCAACTGAGCCACTCAGGCACCCCTAAAGAAATTCTTAACACAAATTTTAGATCATTTTTTTCAAGGAAAAAAATCTCAAACTTTTCCCCTTAGTATTTATTACGAAAATTGGTCACATTTTCAATGGACGGACTTTAAGTGGCTTTATCTATTAAATTTGTTCTTTGGTAGTGAGGCCCTTCTCTAATTCATGAATGTAAATATTATTTCTACAACTATTATTCCCACTAAGATCCATCTGAAATATTTCCCTCTCTACAGTCCACCAAATAAATATTGTCTCTAGTTTTGAACCTACCCACACACCACACTCTATTCCTAACACCTCTTTGGGGACCTGGCCAAACTCTGTCTTATTTTGTGACTTAGTTATTCGTTTTTCCTGTGCTGAAAAGTGAGCTCCTTGAAGTTTAGACCTTATTTATCTTTGTATGAAACTAGCACAATCATATGCATAGTACTGGCACTAAATAAAAATTTAGTGAACTTGAATTTTTCTAGATGTGTTTCACTATAGGGGTTAAGAGAAGTCAATACCATCATTACTTAATAAGTGCAAAATTTTCACATACATTACATTGTGAAGTAAGGTGAAGGGTAAAACAAGCCAACATTCTTGGTGATGAAGTTCAGGCTGGTCTAGGCAATTATATACTCTGTCCAGGACTTCACAAACATATATTTGCATTTGAGAACAAAACCTGTTGCAAAGAAATCTTTCAAGAAAGTTTGTGTTGCTTATATCAGAAAGCACCAGAAGCATTTTTCCTATTATTACCAAAATGGTGAAGGTTAGTGCATGCAGATTTCTCATATGCCTCATAAAACACTTAATCATCTAAATCCGGAGCCGAGAACCACTGTGTAACCAAGTAGTTTCCTGCTTATAAGGAACTCAGCTGTGTAATTCTGTTTCATCCCCAGATCCAGCATCTCCCATCCTGTCTAGGGGGCTTTACCACTTCATGACATCATAAACAAGACAGGTGCAGAGTTCAGTTTAGCTGACACTTTCGTTATAAAGCTAATAAACAAGAAAGCCCCAAGGTATCAGCCATTGTTTTTTCCTTTCCTAAAGCTAGATAGAAATGTAATATGTATACAGAGTTTCTAATTTATTTTCCTACTAACGAAAAGAGGCATTTCTAGATAAATTAGGCAGTGTTCTGGAGTTGCCTTTATACAAAGAGGGAAACAGGTTTGCTTAAGATTTTAAATTTGGCTTTAGTCTTTTGTTAAACATTATGGATGTGGGTGGGAAGATGGAAAAAGAACTAAAGGCAAAGAAACAGGCAAAAATAATGCATTATTTTAATTGTAGAAAAGAGTTATGTGTGCAATTAGAATTCTTGTGTTTAAGGAGGCTGTTTAAAAAGTCCACACATAGTTTAAGAGTTATGCTTGCATTTTCATGTGTCTGTGTGCACATGCACATACAAACAGAGCTTCAGAGTCAATTAATATGAATACAATTGCGAGCCTTATGAATTCAAAAAAGTATTTGAAACCACTTGCACTATCAGAAAGCCACTATAAACATTTTACTAAGAGATTGAGGTTGTATATCAAGTATTTTCCTGAGTTATACACAATATACATGATGAAAACATTTCACTCAAAGGTATGTGGTTTATAGGACCAGCTAGCTCATTAAGGTGAATTATACAAGCTCAGCTACCTGGGAGTTGTTACCCACTGATCTAATTCAAGTAAAAGTTCTCAACATAAATATATCTCACCTCTGTTGATGTGTATTATTAAAATATGATGCATATAGTTTGCTGTCAATATACTTTGCTGACAAGCAACAAAATCATTGAACATCTAGAATGAGTAGAACACAATAGCAGGTATGAGGGACATATAGAAAGATCCATCATAGTTCTGACCTTAAAGGCTCATAATGCAACTGGAGAGAAAGAATGGATTCATATGGATTAAATACTGAAGTAATAGAACTGATATCTTGACATTTTGGAAAAGAGATTTTCTGTATATTCTCTGAGGTTGGTTCTCTCAGAAGTAGCGAGTGGGGCATTTAAAGAAAAAAGAATCAACTTCATCTTGAACCCATTGGGTGAGCTAGAGTGAAGACAAGGTGGTAGTGTCTCTTTCTTTGGAGTACATGGTACTCAAGCATCCCAGTGAGTGGCTTTCACCCTGGTGGGTATAGATAAGCGTGTGACTTTGGATCAGGAGCAAAGCTGCCTGATTCACATGAATTAGCCAGTTCATGGGGTGAAGCGATTATTTGCAATGCTCGCCCAAACAAATTGATGAATCCAGGGTGAACAGAATCAATGCACTGGCATTTGCCAAGCACAGATTCAGATCAAAACAGAATAAATTAGTTCCTCTTAGTCAGTTATTGCCTCAAGTAGGCGAGCTGAGGAAAAAGAGGTGTTAAGGTGCACATTGAATGTGAACTACCTTCTGTTTTCAGCTGAAGATGCAGAGCCAAAGACAGGGAATGTAAACAGACAGTGAATATGAAATTGTAGCTCGGTAGGGAAAGGAGTTCTGCGAGCAACTCAATTTCTTCCTCTGAATTGTACCCAGAATAGCGCTGACTCCTATTTGCATAGACTGTTCAGAATGCAGACTTTTAATTCATTGTCAGATAAAATACAAAGACCTGAAGTCTGAGTGACTTCGTGTCTGGAGTTTCCAATCTGGGGTTACAGACTGTCACCATGTAATGACAGCATTATTTGAAGCTAATACTGTAATTAATTTCTTACCACTCTACTCAGCCAATATTAACAATGAACCATACTGTTATCCGGCACACCTTAGCGGAGAGTTCTTGTAGCAAAGGAATCCATAACCGTGTCTGACAGTCTGTCCAACTGGGAGAATTGGATGTCTAGCAAGGGAATATTTCAGGGATGGACATAATATGGTTTATGCTTGCAAGTTGTGCTCAGCCAGAGAGAAAGCTAGTCTCCTGATGTTAATAGTCTGGCTTTTTCCAGTATAGCTGTTCACAAAATAATTTAGAGAGTGAGGCATGCTACAAAGTAATATTGATGTACATTATGAACAAACTCTGTATAAAGAAATGCCAACCTGAAGATGCAATCTTTTGTTGGTGGGGAAATAATAAACTATTTATGATTTTCTTATGATGTTTCACTGACATATGGTGCTTCTAACCCAGTGACAAATTAATTGACTTGGTTTAAAAAGAAATGGATGCAGCTTAACGAAGAAGGACAGGATATGTATCACAAGGCAGCTGGTTCTGCCACTGCTGGCTTATGGAGACAATATACATGGGACAGCTAATGAGTCTCTCTGTTGCATAAGATAGATTCTCTTTATAATAGAATTGCACGCTTTGTCTCTAAATGGGGTTATTATACACACCATTGCACAATGTTTGAAGAGCTTGGTTGGCCCTTGTAGAGGGTTAGGAGAGAAATAAATTGGAAAACAATCGTACTTAAGACCTTCAATCCATCAAACACTCCATATTTATCTAAATTACCAGCATGCTCTCCCAAAATACAAATCTGTATGATACACACAGCTAGAATGTTAATGCTGACCAGCCTTCACTCTGCTTTCATCAGTTAGGTTTTCCGTTGTAAACACAGACCAAAATTCATGCACGTTGAAGCCTGGTAATGCATTTTAGCCAGTACCCCCCACTCCTTTTCCCTCTGCTCTTCCTAGTTCCACTCTCTTGGTCCCTGAAGTTTCATTTGGGATTCTCTCCACCCACCATGAACACACATGCATCACTTGGCCTGGGTTATTTAACTCTTAGAACTTTTCGACTTTGAATACGCCAACAGTTTTAATGGTAATTCACTCTGCTTCTTCACTTTTCTCCACACTTATGGGTTCTCACTGTTCAGTCACTGAGTTATTTCTTTAGAATAAATCCATTTCAATTCCTTTTGTAGCCTTGAAAAAACCCCAGGAAGTGGTGGTAGGAGAAGGCAGGATAAATGGCAGCATCATTCACTCTGTATGTGAAGATTACACACCTATTAGAGGGTGTGGGCAGAGCCCATTCAGCTGGTGTAGGTCCAGAGAGCAGGGAGCTGAGTCAGGCTCTTACCTCGATGTGCTCTAACTTGGCTCTGAACCTGATTTCACCTTCTGGCTCCATTCTTCTACTGATAGTATCATGAAGCCCTTAGGAATTATGCAGCATGATTTCATCCAAATTCTTTCAGCGTTATAACATATCTTGAAGCCCCACAGGAGGCGTCACATGGAAAAAGTGATTCATGAGTATATCATGAGTAGATTTTTGATTTATCACACTTTGGTCTTAAGGATACACCGTTCATTCCTGTTGACCTTGGGATGCTCACTTATGAGACTAGATAACAATATTTGCTTCTTCCAGCCTTTCTCCTCTGTGTCTCTGTCCTCCCTGCCAAGAGCAGTTGAAAAGTGTTACACCTGGGAAACATTCTAAGGTTCTTGGAGTAAGACTATCTTTTCAGTTTAAGATGCTATTATATCCCAAACCAGATTGCTTTCTCCTTGTCATTGTGGGGTTCTTTTCAAGTCTACCTGTAATATGGTATAGAGGAAGGGGAGCTGAAACAAATGGACGAAACAGTTTCATGGGCTTCTCCACATATTTATTACCCTCTCCAAATTGAATCTTGAAGCCTTGTCAGAAGTGTTATTTTTCCAACAGAACACGCATTAAGTGGCTATAACAAATAAACTCACCTCCTGACATCTTTCCCATTGCTTGCTACATCCATTTACTGGGAAGATTATATTGTAAGGTGTGATGGGAGGTGTTGTTCAACAAAGGAAAATCACCACTTTGTAATTCTATTTGTTCAAGTTTTTTTCTTTTGCGTGGGATTTTGGATTTACTTGTCATTTCTGGAATTATTTTTTAAATGGTGAGTATTATATTTCGATACATGTTTCTCCAGAATTTATTCCATCCAACTAATTCTTTTTTTTTAATGTTTATTTATTTGTTTATTTTTGAAGGAGAGAGAGACAGGGCATGAGTGGGGGAGGGGCAGAGAGAGAGGGAGACACAGAATCCAAAGCAGGCTCCAGGCTCTGAGCCATCAGCCCAGAGCCCGATGCGGGGCTCGAACTCACAAACTGTGAAGATAATGACCTGAGCCAAAGTGGGATGCTTAACTGACTGAGCCACCCAGGTGCCCCACCATCCAACTAATTCTTAAGTTACATACATTCTTTTGAAAGTAGAGTCATGTTTTTTTGTGAGCAAATTTCTATAATTTGGCCAGGGGGAAAGGAAAATCCAAAGCAAATGGTAACAATGAGTAGTTAATGAATTTTCTTTTACCGATTTTTTTTTAATGACTCTCATGTTCTCTGTCAAAAACAGATTATTT
The DNA here is from genome assembly GCF_028018385.1 of Neofelis nebulosa. Lineage (NCBI taxonomy): Eukaryota > Metazoa > Chordata > Mammalia > Carnivora > Felidae > Neofelis > Neofelis nebulosa. The sequence continues at coordinate 67,263,538 of NC_080794.1, forward strand.
GATGGCAATGCTAAGAAGACTTAGCTCCAGGTAGAAATTAGTTTCCATTTGCCTGGATGTGTCATTTATTGAGAGGGCTTTTACTTATATTTTTTTCCTTTAACACAATTACCTGAGGGAAATAAATATGTACAGAGACAAATGAGTAGACACACTAGTCTTTATCAATGTTTGTTCAAATTATTGCAGTTTAGAGAAATGGGAATCTGGAACTGAGATGCCTAGGAAATAAATCTTTCCTTGTATGTAGTATCTTTAGTTCAAGAATCTGAAAACACATTACAAGCAATTAAACTTTAGGGTACAAATGGGAATTCTATATTGTTTGTTGGTTAAATTTAATTACAAAATTATGATTTGCTTTGGGTTCCTAGGAAGCCCGTTCTTTCTACAAATATGCACATCCTAGTTTTCATGGCTTTTTACCTGTTCTCTCAAACCACTTCCAGGGTTCTGTTCTTCCCATGTTATATTGCTTATAAGACTCAGTTTCCTTACTTCCTCCTTCTGATTTTTTTCCAGCCTCTGTGACTTTTGCTCCCCATATGTTCTTGCAACCTCTCTAAGGTCAGTGGTATCATCCTAACAGCCCTCCCCCAAGGCCCTTTTCAGTCCCTCTCAGGTTTCTTCTTTAGCCCATCTGATATCATTGACCCATCAAATCATGCCTCCCTTAAAAAAATTTTTTTTTTAACGTTTATTTATTTTTGAGACAGGGAGAGACAGCATGAACAGGGGAGGGTCAGAGAGAGAGGGAGACACAGAATCCGAAACAGGCTCCAGGCTCTGAGCTGTCAGCACAGAGCCCGACGCGGGGCTTGAACTCACGGACCGTGAGATCAAGACCTGAGCCGAAGTTGGACGCTTAACCGACTGAGCCACCCAGGCGCCCCAGATGCCTCCCTTTTTAAACGCTGCCATTTCTTGCTTGGGGGACATTTGGTTACTCTCCTTTGTTCCTTTTCTCTGTGTCTTTCTTCCTTACCTCCCCTGATATGCTGGATTTCCCAAAGACCTCAAGTTCCTGGCCACCCCAGAAGCCATCCTTGGTTGGTGGAGCTGCTCTCATGACTGTAGCCATAACCCACCACCAGTTCCAATTTGCTCTTCAGTTCAAACTCTGGGACCTCATTTTCAACTCCTCTTGTTGATATCCCACTGTATCTCAAGCTCAATATATCCGGACCCCACTGATAATCAGGAGACAATGTGGGGACAATTCTCTCCCTCCTTCCCCACTCCTTTCCTAGCCTCCCTGCCTCCATCACCATCACCCTCCAGCCCCCAAAGTATCCATGTTAGAAGCCTTGGAGTCTTCTTGGCCCTGCTCCTTCCTTCCTCACTTGTCTGATTTTTCACCAAATCCCACTGATTCTACTTCGGGAATGTCTTCATATCTACTTCCTTTCCAACCTAGTTGCCTTAGGTCCATCTGTTTTCATCTTCTCCTTATCCTGGTACACTGAGTAGTCTCTTCACTTTGTTCTCTGCCTTCCTGCTGGAGCTTTTCCTCTGAAGACAAACCCAGGCATGGCTTATCCTTTCCCAGACCATACAGCCTGGAACGTACCTGAGCCCAGCCTATTCTCTCCACTACTTCCTCCTGTGCACCTACTGAACTAGACTCACTTCTCCCTTGTCCTAACTCTGGACTTTGGCCTAAAAAGCTTTTCTTTTCTCCCTTCGCTTGGGGAAAACTACTGCTCATTCTTCAAGCAACAAGTCAAATGACATTTTTGTGAAACCTCCCCCACTCCCTACTTTTACTGGCCACAGCACATGCCCCAATCTTGCATCATTGCCCTTGTCTCTTGGTCATGGGATCATAAGCTTAGGTAGCAGAGACTTTCCCTTCCTCATTTGCCTTATTATTTGTATCCAAATGCTGGGCACATCCTAAGCCATTGGCCAGGGTTGGCTCGATGCTCTCTTGATAGAATGTATGGTGGATGTACTCGGTGGGGCACTCTGAAGTCACCTAGGTGGCCCCACGTTCTCCTGACCGTGCTGGCAAAGGCGCTTTCCCTGTCTTGACGGGGCTGATTCTCTCCCTTGTGGGTGTGCTCTCCACCAGGAAAAAGAGAAACTGTATGTGGAACTCAAGCACATCCTGGCACGGCAGCCTGGCCCCGAGGCTGCGGAACAGCTACAGATCTACCGTCACACACTGCGGGAGAAGACCAAACAGCTGAAAGTAAGTGGGAGCCTCAGTGCTTTCCTGGCCAGAGGACGGCCACCTGCTGGGGACCCGGACAAGCCCTCAGTACAAGGAGCCCAGCTCCCAAATGCCACACTCCACGGAGGTTGGCCTGTTTTGTTTTTTTTTTTTCTTTTAGAATTCCAGTCCCAGGAGGAGCAGGGCACATCTCAGAGCTACCCCCCCCACCCAGCATGTAGACTAATAGACCTCACAATTCTCTGTTTCCTGAAAGGAGGTGGTGAGCGAGTAAGGAAAGAGTTGGAGAGAGGGTGATGGCGACAGAATGGAAATTCGGGGGATGGGGTGTGTAGGGACCACCTCAAGATGAGGTAGAGGATGTGGTTGGTGGGGAAGAGCAGAGGAAATATTTTAACACCATCATCCACCGAAGCAGACCACTGTGCCAAAGCAGGTTTTTGCAATTCCATTCCACCTGAAATAAATGTACAGAAAGCACGGGCTACTGCCCAGCCCCCAGGGCCCTCCTTCATGACCATCTCTCAAATAAGTTGCTATGAAAGGAAAGTAAAATCATTTTAGAATTCTGTTAGCATAATTTCCCTTCTCGGCGACTTAAGAACGTCAGTTGGGGAGATGGAATGTTTTATTATTACACGTGCTTTTTAAAAAGTTTTCTCAGAAACTGTGTGTTCCCATTATATTTGGAGCTTTACCTCCCAAACAAGTACTTAGATATTCTTGGCACGTCAGAGAAGTCTTATACACACGCATGCACAGAATGTAGCACACGCCAGCTGAATTCTGGAACTTACCTGCATGACAAGGGCGATGATTGTTGCCTTTCTGCCTGGGGTAAAATTGACTACTATAGTGCTAATCCCTTCACAAGTAGCACGTTTTACAAGCACATCCTTCTTCTTTAAAAAGGCAGATGAAACAGAAGTGTAATTAGAACATTAATTTTCAACTTCTCACTCACAGTGTTTATTTCACACGAGTATCCTGAGACGTAGTTTGAGTTTTGCATGAGGCATAATCTTTTGATCATTTTCACCCTTCTCAACAATTGAGTATTCCAAATAAAATAAAAGCTCCTTTTCTCACAGGTCTGTCTTTATGCCACTGTCAGATAGCCACACTTAGCGCTGGGTAGCATTATATGACTCACAGGAGCTTTTTGGTATTTTTAACCGTTTAACTCAGGAAACCTAGATTTTTTTTTGCTCTGAGGAAATATGACCCCTGGTGGAAGAGGTTCAGAGGTGGTGGTACTGAGCCTGTCTGCTAGTTTGTCCTCATTATCTGGACTCTTTTAGGAAATGCTATATTCATTGTTTGGAAACAGAACCTTGGTTCCTAATTGCTTAACTATTAGGCAGATTTTCTCCCAACATGAAAGTCTTACTCTTTAGCTCATGATAACATAGTCAGAATCATTTTCATAGAGATTAAAGGAAAGAGTTTAGAAGCAGGTAAACACTCAAAGGACAAAGATCCTCCTTTTGTGCAAATTTTTAAAATAGTGAGCAAGAGGAAAAAATAAGTCTAAGTCTGTTGCATGCCCCTTAGAATGGTAACCTTCCTTTCTTCCGTTTGATTTCTGTGAGGTGTGCCCCTAGCTCAGGAATGCTTTACATATCCTGGTCAGGTGAGTAAATGCCCACCCTTCTTGCCCAGCCAAGACCAGCAGCATCTATTGAACACCATAGTGGAAGAGGCAGGTAATCAGGGTTCCTATTACACATTCCCTGGACTCTCTTGCGTTCATATCATAGCTCCCTGCTTCTCAGGAGAAAGCGTTACTGTGCCTGGAGAAAGAAAGAACCTGTGAAGAGTCCCAAAGAGCACAGTAAAGAGGTGATAGACATTTAGCAGAACAGCAACCTAGGAAAACACAGAAATTGAATGCCTACTTAGTGGGGGTGGTGGCAGGATGATTCCAGAATAATTTTTTACCATAATCCTCAAATGAATCACTGTCCCTAGTGATGACTTCTCTGAATGCTTTTTAAAAAGGCTTTAAAAGCAATTTTATCCTGTATGCCTGGGAGTTTTTCTGTCTCTACTCACCATATTCTTGAAACACATTACACCATTCATGTGTGAGCCTCGTTGAATGTGGCCTGATACTTCTTTTAAGCAGAGGTTTTGTTAAGTTTGTCACTGGATTATGAGACTTCAGACCTCAGTCGGATTTTTACCTCGGTGCAGATCTTGAGAGCTGGCGGAAGTGCGAGGATTAGCTGTTAGACTTGGGCGTGGTTTTGTAACACTAGCCTCAGTGAGGTAAATGGCAGCAGATTAGGAGAAATGTTCAGGAAAGGATATTGTCTCACTGCATATCTTCTGTTAATGCTGCTGTTATTTGTCACATTAGGTTTTGTCTTCGGAGCTGAATATGTACGAATCACAGAGCCAAGAATATAAATATGAAATCGAGAAACTTACCAATGAACTGATGAACTTAAAGAAGAAATACCTAGCTCAGAAACGTAAAGAATACACTCAGAAGTAAGAATTAGTCAAATGTTATTCTAATTTTGTTGTGCCTATTACCTGCTGATAAGAAAATAATTGGCAGACAGTCATGGAGTCACAGCATCCACTGGGCTAAAGTTGGTCACAGGGTGAACAAATGACATTTTACAGGTCCCCCCCCGGTTTGTGTCAGAGCAAGATGCATGTCTCATTTGATACTGAGGCCTCTCCTTAGGACCCTAACAGGGATCCATTAATATCTGCTCACTGATGGACCTAACATAGAGCAGAGGAAATGTATGTAGTCTTCCCTGCCCCCCCCCGCCACCGCCCCACTGTTCTTATGGTTTGGAGATAATTATGCCATGACAATGTTTGCAAATGAGGTTCACGGCCAGGCTTGTACAAACTAAAAGCATGTCCACACTTAAAACCACAGGTGATTTTGCTAAGGGGTTTAGGCTTGGTAAAGCTGTACTTTTCAATAATGCATTTTGTGCCATGGTAATGATGAGCCCACGAATAACTTTTACCTATGTTTTAGATGATCTAGCTCTGAACCATCTTTATTTCTAATAACTGACTTCAGTATCTGCTGGCGGTATTGACGTGAGCTCTTATTTTTCTAGGAGATGATAATGCGATCTCAGGTTACCGTTTTGGGTTTCAGGATGCCTGCATGTGGAAGAGTAAATGTTCTTTTCACTTTGTTTTCGTCATTTGCCTAATGCTAGGGTGAAAGAGTGGACTTGGATGAATCAATAGATTTGAACCTTGGTTTGGCTGAGTGGCATTACTCAACTCATCTAGTTAATTCTGTAGTACTCACATTGCGGGTTTAAGCCAAGTTTGGTGTTTCATTCACGTGGGCATTGCAGGGACATGGGGAAAGAGGTACATCCGCCTATGATTCATTAGTGGCAAACAGCTATTTAAAGTAACTGGATGCAAATTGATTTGCCAGTAAAAATTTGCCCTTCTGGTAAATCAGAATATTCCCCTGTTCCACATTCAGATGCCAACTCCTTGGTAGAATAAAATCCTGCTAAAAATTTGAGCTAATTCCTATGGGTCTGTCTTATTGTAGGGTCTAACAACTATCCGATACAGAATCACTGGTGGGATTTATTAAACATTCAGGTTCCCAGGCCCCATTTCCTGATGTTTGGATTCAGCAGGCTCTGGATGAGCCTTAGAAATGTGCAGTAACATCAGTCCTCAGGCGATGTCCATGCACATCTAAGCTGGAGAAGCACTGATATTAATGATGTGACTCAATGTTGGAGTGGAGACACTGGTTTTATTTTAGGACAGCAAGGTTGAGCTGGTGAGACGTCAACATGGCTAGTTCCTGTGTGAGGCATGAATCCAGCTCAGTGGCCTTCAAGCATTTCTAGTGTACACTCTTATCAGTAAAACACTTTTGAACCCGTAGCACCCCCCCCAATATATGCATATATATTAAATATATATTTATGTTAAGTTTTAAAACAAAATTTTATTTTAGAATAGTTTTATATCTCCAATATATTTTAATTTTTAATGTTTATTTATTCAATTTTTAGAGAGAGGCAGAGAGAGAGGGAGACAGAGAATCCCAAGCAGGGCATACTGAGAGAGTATGACCTGAGCTGAAATCCAAGAATTGGACGCTTAGCCAACTGAGCCACACAGGCACCCCTATTATTTTAATTTTTAAAAAGTGTTTATTTACTTTAGAGAGAGAGAGGAGAGAGAGAGGGAGGGAGAAAGTGTGAGTGAGGGAGGGGCAGAGATAGAGGGAGAGAGAGAATCCCAAGCAGACTCCGCTCTGTCAACACAGAGCCTGACGTGGGGGACTCCCATCTCATGAACCATGAGATCATGACCTGAGCTGAAGTCAAGAGTCAGATGCTTAACTGACTGAGCCACCCAGGAGTCCTTCATTTGTATATCACATGCAAAATACTATTATGACATTGTGAGTAAATATTAGTAAACTGAGATTTTGTTTTTAATTTTTAAAGACAAAATAGGGGCAGAATCTGAACTACCTTCTTGGCACTTCCCTGTGGGTCATCTTACTCATTTTTGAGAGTACATGCATCTATTTTGGAGACCAGCAGTCTAGTATACACAGTTACAAATAGCTCACTTAGCTAAACAGTTAATTATCTTCCTAGAGCTGACCAAGTTCCCTACCTTGGTCCTGCAGTTTGGCCTAGTCACCTTTGACCTTATTGATCCCCTTCCACCCATAGTTTTCTGGACACTGATAGTGTGTTGAGCCAACGGAAATGCCATTCTGTTGGCTCAGTCCCTCCCATTGGCACATCTACTAAAATTGCACGGCCCCCATCCATAGGTCTTTTGTAGGTATTTAATTAAAAATGAACTACAGTTAAATCAAATTAAAAATTCAGTTCCTTAGTTGCACTAGTCACATTTCAACTGCTAAATAGCCACATGGAGGTAGTGGATGCCACATCAGGCTCTAGATAGAGAGTTTTTCCATCATGGTGGAAACTTCTATTGGGTAGCACAGCTGTAGAATCTTTGTCTTTACCTGTCCTCTCCTTTCCCTAAATTGCTCACTTGTAGCCATTCTGCCCTGGTTAGGGTGCCATTGGCAATTACATTTAGTTGGGGATCCATAAACTGGAAGTAGACAGAGAGAGGGGTTCATAGGAGAAGAGCAAAAGGATTCAAGGGCTGAATGAAAGTTTACTGAGGCAAGAACAAGAGTGCTGAGATGGTGTGGACTGGAAGGGAGAAGGCTGAGGGAGCCATTGTGCTGGTCTGTAAATGCATTACAAAGGCAATATAAAGGAGACATCATTCCCATCAGTCAGCTTAGGGCAAGCCAGAAGCATTATGCTTAAGTTACTTCAGAAAGGAAAACTTAGGTTATTTAAGGCAAGAGAGGGCTGGAGGAGGTGGTGCTTGCTGCATCTACCGGCAGTCAGGGGGTAGACAAGTTGCCAAGCACTTGAAGGAATCCTCTTAACTGGATCCATTCAAAGCTAAAGCTTTTGTCCTATTTATGGAGGATGATTTTTTTTTTTATAATAATGAAATCAATTCTCCTAAGAAACTGCTGGATTGATTAACCAATCTTCTTCAGGTTCTTTCCAAATGGAATAATTTAGAATAATCTCTGTGGACGTTCTCCCCACACTTGCTCTTTATAAAATAGCAACTCATGCCACTTTTGCATTTATGCCTTCTTTCATTTTTCTCAAACACCCTTTTCATCATGTTTCCATCCTGACCTGCACCCCCACCCACCTGCCTCTGACTCTCCTGTCCTGGAACCCCAGGCTGGTCTAGAGCTTGTAGAACTAGTCAGATTCTTTCCCAAAAGGTGGAATTCTCTCCTCTGAGGTAAATCACTTCCAGTTGTCAAATCTAATTGGTTTTGGTCTTAGTTATTAGCTTAACTTTTATTTTTAAAAAGGGGTTCCAAAGATGTTTTCTGTAAGACCCCTGAATTCACAATAGGGAATTTGTATAAATTTAAGGTACCTCTGCAGGAAACTTGAGTGTGTGTGTGTGTGTGTGTGTGTGTGTGTACACGTGTGAATGTGTGTGTATGTGTGTGTATTTAAAAGATATCTATGTAGAAGATACATTATAGATTTTAGGGCAGGACTCCCTTTACATGTTGCCCAATGTACTATCTTATTTATCTTTCTCAGATTTTCTTGTATCTTAAACTATTTCTAATAATAACTTCTGCTTGTCTAAAGTTATAGTAAAATTTGTATTTTATAAATGTCCAAGTTTGATGAAGATACCTTACGCGTGTGGTAAATATTTATGTTTCCACTGAAAATTTGAAATAGAAAAGTTGATAAATGATGAATTCGTCATTATAACTGAGCCAAGAGAAAGATTCTTCTGATGAATCTTTGGAACTAAACAGATGTTTTATAAAACAGGAAGATGATTACAAGTCGGAAGTCTCAAGTCCATAATTGAGTTATAATGAGGTCTTATGTCCACATTTAGATCAACATTAGGAGGGCACGTTTAATTGTGTCTTTCCCTAATTTTATGTGTTATCAGCGAACACCTAATTAGATTTAAACAACCACTTTGTCTAAAACTGGAAGCTTTAATCAAAGCAGTTTTCAATGGCTAACTCACCCAGGGAACTTAGAGAACACCAAACTTAGAAAGAGGAAAAAAGATGGTAAGGAAGTTAACTTTCACCTCCTGTCTTACAGAAATAAGGACAGAATATCCATGGATAACACCCTCTCAATGGCCAAGCCAACTGGCCCTCGTTTTACTGGGGGTGGATTTCCCCTCTACAGGCCATCCAGAGTGAAGTCCTAACCTGAAGCTCCTGCCTGGGTCCAGTAGAGCAGCTCATGAAATTCTCTTTGAAACGTTTTAGAGGAATCTTTTTCAAATCCCTTGGATCACAAATATTTAGAGAAATCAGTGTTCAAATTCCAGGATGGAAAGAAGTGCAAAACCATCATCGTCATGTACATAAGAGTGGTGACATTCTGCTTGGTCCACATGGATATTAACAGATTGTAATTATATCATTCAATTAGGCTGACACATTGCATAAAGCAGATCTTTTGTTACTACTACATTGATTGATTTGAAATGCACCCTATGTCTAGACACTCTGTATAGATGAAACTTTGGATCTGAATTTCTCTATTATAAACATTGCTGTATAGGTTTTACATTTAAAAAATATTTTTGAAATGCAGTGCATTTCTTTTTAATAAGAATCTATTTTAATTATTCCTCATTAACAAGTCATTGCATGAGGTGAGAAAAAAGGACAAACTCTCAAGTATTTAGAAAGTGTTTTGAGAATGATTTCTATGTGGAATTTCTTTTCAGGCCTGGGGTATGAAAATCTATTCCAAAGAGACATACTAATAAATACTTCATCATAAAAAATAAAAAAGAACCTTTGTAGAGATTTTGATCTTTGCTTTGGTAGAGTATGTAATTAAAGTTTAAAACTACTGTGAGAAATGTTTAACATAGGATTTGATTCAGAGGAACCAAGACTTTAAAATGACGGGTTTGGGCTGGTATCCTCTGAAGACCTTGCGTTTCTTAGACCTCCTACTTGGAGAACAGAATTATATAGGACCGGGATCTGTTTGGCTTTCAGGCTGCGTGCCAACATTTGGAGTCATTGAATCCATTGTATTTTCTTTCTGTTGAAGCCTCAATTACTTGGACGTCAGTTCAAAGTCTCCTCATTAAGGGTGCTGATTCAGTAATATTATGTGAGGACATTATGGTCATCCCCCTCACAAGAACTTGACCTCCGTGATCTTTGAAATTATAGAGGAGTAAGCAGATCAGGGTTAAGCAAGGACATTACAAGTGGATCATTCCATTTGTGCTATGGGACCAAGGTCCCCACTGCAGGGAGCAGGAAACTTAATGACTTCAGGATGCTTGTTCAGATTATACAGAGAAGTGGGATTTTAGAGGGATTGTCTACATGTCCTCAGTTCACCACCAGAAGCAGACCCAAGGAAGTTATGGCCATGAAGTGATTTATCACGAAGTGATCCCAGGAAACCCACTAATAGTGGGGAAGTGGGTCTGAGAAGGGAAGGGAATCAAGCTAGGTGCAATTTGAAGTCAGGTTCCATGGTGGGAGACTGGCTACATTTCGCAGGGGGCTCTGGAGGCAATGTAAAGACATCTCAGAGTTGTCCCCTTCAGGGGAAGGCAGCTGAGTATTTATAACCCTTATTCTGGTAGTCTTTGGTCAAGGACTGCTTTGGAAAGGTTCTTCTGCCTGCAGCACAGCAGGGTCCAGCAGCCTGGGGGCAGCCCTGAGACAGAGAGGGCAGTTGCTGACTATCGGCAGTGAAAATGCTAAGGGCTGGGGGTGGGAAGTAGGAGTGGGTGAGGTAGTGCCATCCTCTCTTGCTTTTCCCACAGGGTCCCAGGAGAAAAATGACAGATGGAAATCACCCTCCACTGTAGACGGTGACTCTATGATGAGGTGTGGTCATCAACTCTTTGTGTACCATATAGGAGTGTGGAGGATGAGAATGTACCCCAGAGAATTTGCCAAGAGCACCTTAGACCTAAAGAATCATGGTGGGACCATTTCCATTTTGAAAATCACTGATGTTATCTTACCTCAGGGTCATATTTTGTTTAGACAAAAGACTTTTGCAGGTAAGGTAAAGCAAGGCAGTTATTACATATGTACAACACTGGAGATTTTCCAGTCCATTCAGGGACTTTTGAACTATATCTATTGTCAACCTCCTACTGAGTCCTTGGGTGGCTATGAGAGGTTCACTTTTTTTTTAATAAAATTTTTTAAATATTTATTTATTTTTGAGAGAGAAAGAACATGAGTGGGGGAGTGGCAGAAAGAGAGGGAGACCCAGAATCCAAAGCAGACTCCAAGCTCTGAGCTGTCAATACAGAGCCTGACGCAGGGCTCGAACTCACAAACCATGAGATCATGACCTGAGCTGAAGTTGGACGCTTAACCAACTGAGCCACCCTGGTGACCCTATGAGAAATTCACTTCCCTAGGGAAAAGGGATCTGTGATTCTTGATGTATCCTATTATGGTATAGATGGGTTCAAGTTCTGGCTCATCATAACAATAATTTGTTTTAAGGATTAAATGAATTAATGTATGGATAAGGTTAGAACAATGTCAGGCACATAGTAACTGTTCAGTAAATATCTGCCATTATTATTATTACATGGTGATAACTTATGTTTTGAAATTAAAGAATAAGAATTGTCACATGATACTAATAATAACAGATAACACTATAATATTGGGATAAAGTTAGATTTGGTAATGTGATTTATAGTTGAATATCTTGTGGAAATGCCACATTGAGTACCTCATGAAAAGTTCTGTATGTATATATATATATATATATATATATATATATATATATATATATATTTTGTAACTGTGATTTGGGGACAGATCTTTCACCTTCAGAAGTCAGAGCGTCCAGAAGGAAAGACCCTGGTGGCCTCTAGCTGCCATCTTCTTGTTTTTCTCCATGGGGAGGAGAAGGGTGGTCAGCCTCTGTGGATGACTGAGGTCCCATGAGCCAAGATGGCGTGCGCTCCAAGAGATGACACAGCGACTCTATAGGCTCCATAGGCTTATGTTCAAATGGAGGAGGAGTAAATTAAGACTTGAAAAAGTGGAAGATACTGCCACTGCTTCTCATTTACTGCACACCCTGACAGCCCAGGGTATTATAAGCAATAACTACTTAGGTGCAGGTATTACCAGCATAGCCACAGTACAAAAATGAGTCATTAAAAACACTGAGATTTGCAAATCATTAAAGATAACTGTGAACTCACAGTGGGCTGAGGTGCTTTTAAAATCACAAATTTGAACTGCATTGTAAAACAACATTAGGAGATTGTACAGTAGCATCATTTTATCCTGGGGTTTTCAGAGTTTCAGAAAGGAGTCATGTTGCTAAACCAGCTATTGACTCTCTACTGGGCTGATGGGGGAACTGGTAGGGTTTCTCTGTGGATAGAGAGAGACATGATAAAATGGACTCCCTGGTCATTATTTGCTGATCATAGCCTCTCAACGACTGGTCTTATAGACAGATTTTTATTGTGCTTACCTCTAAAGAAATTGCCCAGAGCAAAGGTTTGTTGCTGTGACAAGCCATAGAGATGGAGGTAGTTATGCTAAGAGAAGGCAGCAGCAACTCTCTGATCATGGGCTGTAATTTTGCTGTAAAAATTTATCCAGGGTTGATAATTATCGTTTGATCTCTTGGCTTGCTCAGCCAGATTCTGAAGGTTGACCTAGGCCAAGATACCCATAGGAAAACACTATATAATGAATTTTGAGCAATGTGGCATTTCAGAGCCTGGGCTATTTGAGGAAAGATACTAGGTCTCTTAGTAAACATAATCAGTTATACGGAGATCTGGCTGGAATAGGATCAAAGGGAGGGCATTTTAAAATATTAAAATGGTAAAATAGTTTAAAAATATATGTCACTATTTTCTTTGTGGTGGATAGGAAGTATTTTTATGGCATTATCCATTTTTAACTCCTAATTCAATGCTGTTTTAGTATACCATTTCTCGTATCTATTATTTAAAAGTTCCATTAGGATTTTGAGACCCATTAGAATTTTATAACAGTGTTAAATGTGGTATCAACAGGGTACCATTTTTCTTTTTTATAAAGAAAGATAGATTTTTCCCCTTTATTTTAAGGTACCTGATTGAAAATATGGGTAGAAAATTAGAAGATACTAATGAGCAAAAAGAAGAAAAGAGCATCAATAATCCCACCATCTATTGATATCTGTTGTTTCCTGGGGCCAATGCGCCGCTCAGGGAGCATCATTTACATGGGTTGGCTGTTGCATTTGTTCATGCCCACCATTTGTTCTGATTGGTTGGTACTTATCATTCCCAACCATTAAATGTTTTGAATATTACCTCTGAAATACTACTGTTTTAGGATCTTGAGTGTACCTTTCTGGACTTCTAAAATAAGTTACATAAATATATATTTTGTTTTTAAAAAATGAAGATGTAATTGAGATATATAATTTACATAAAATAAAAGCATTTGGTTCAAGTGTGAAGTTTAGTGGTTTTGACAAGTGCATATACCCAAACAACTGCTGCCACAATCATCACCTTCCAAGAATGCCCTTGTGTCCCTTAGCAGTCAATATTCACAGCTGCCACCCCGCCTAAGCAACAATGGATCTGGTTTTCATCATTATATATTTGTTATATCTTTCTTAGAGTTTCATATAAATGGAATCATACACTATACACTCTTTTGTACCTGGCTTTTTTTCGTGTGGTGTGTTTTTTGAGATTCAGCCATGTTGTTGTGTATATCAATAATTCATTCATTTTTATCATTGAGTAATATTCTCTTATATTGATATAATACAATTTGTCCATTGATTTACCTGTTGATGGGAATTCAGATTGTTTCTAGTGTTTCGTTATTATGAACCAAGTTGCTATGAACATTTATGTACAAGTCTTTACATGAAAAAATATTTTCATTTCCCTTGGGTGAATGTTGAGGAATGAAATTGCTGGATCAAAAGGTAAGTGTACATTTAACATGATAAGAAACTGCTGAACCGTTTTCCTAACTTGATTGGATCATTTTACATCCCTACTAATATTGTGTATCAACTGTAATTACTCTAATCCTTGTTAATATTCAGTATTGTCAGTAGTTTTGAGCCATTCTTTTGGGTATGTAGTGATATCTTATTGCGGTTTAAATTTGTATTTCCTGATAATAATATTAAGCATTTTTCATGTGCTTTTGGTCATTCATCTGTGATGTATCTTCAATCATTTATTCACTTTTTATCATATTAGATTGTAGAAGTTTTTTGTATATTCTCGATACAAAACCTTATTCAGATATATGAATTATTAATATTTTCACTCAGCTTGTGACTTATCTTTCCACCTTCTTAACGGTGTATCTTGAGGAGCAGACATTTAAAATTTAATAAGATCCAACTTATTTTTATTTTCTTATGTGGTTTGTACTTTTCTTGTCCTAAGTAATTTGTGCCTATTCCAAGATAGTAATGATTTTTTAATCTGTTTTCCTCTAGAAGTTTTAGCTTTTATGTTTATATTTATAATCCATTTATAGTTAATTTTATGTATGGTGTGAGGTTAGAGTAGAAGTTCATCTTTCTTCCATATGGATATCCAGTTGGTCAGTACCATTTACTGAAAAGACTGTCATTTTCCCATTGAATTGCCTTGGCATACTTGTAGAAAATCAATTGACTATTCAACTAGTTCTATTTATGAACTCTCTGTTCTGTTCTGTAGTTCCATATCTATTTCTCTTGGTAACAATAGCTTTCTAGTAAGTCTTAAAATTAGATGGTGTAAAATCTTCAACTTTTTTCTTCTGTAGAATTATTTTTATTATTCTAGATCTTTTGCATATCTATATACAGCTTAGAATCAGCTTGTCAATTTCTACAACAAAGCCTGCTGGGAATTTGGTTGGAATTGCCCTGAATCTATAGATTGATTTGGGGAGAATTGTCATTTTAACAATATTCAGGCTTAATCCATGAATATAGTATATGTTCTCATTTATTTAGTTTTAATTTTCTTAATTTTTTCTTTAATTTTCTTTAATTTTTTGAAAGAGAGATAGAGCTTAAGTGGGGGAGGGGCAGAGAGAGAGGGAGACAGAAATTTGAAGCAGACTCCCGGCTCCGAGCTGTCAGCACAGAGAACACACGATCATGACCTGAGCCAAAGTCAGATGCCCAACCGACTGAGCCACCCAGGTGCCCCTATGTAGATAGTTTTAAATTTCTCTAAAAATAGATATTGCACATATTTTGTTAAATTTATGTCTAAGTGTTTTGATTTTCTGATGCTACTATAAATGGTATTTTAGTTTTTACTTTCCATTTGTCATTGATATGTAGAAATGCAACTGATTTTTCTGTAATTGTTTACATTCTAAGATGTTACTAAATTAATTTTTTTATATCTTTTTGGGATTATGTAAGTTATTCTATGAACATAAACATATTTTCTACAAATAAGGACCGTTTCTCTTTGTTTCCAGTCAGTATTCTTTTTATTATTTGTTTCTTTGCTCATAATTGCCATACTTGTATTAGCCAGGACTTTTAGTACAATGTTAAGTTGAAATGGTGAGAGCAGTATCTTGTCTTGTTCTTGATGTTAGCTGTAGTATACTTCAACATGAAGTATACTGTTAGCTGTAGGATTTTCACAGATGCCTTTTATTGGGTTTATTTCTTGTTTGCTAAGAGGTTTTAATCAGGCATGTATATCGAATTTCATCAACCCTTTTTTTGCATGTTGAGATAATCATGTTTTTTCCTCTGTTGTTAACATGGTAAATCACTTTGATTTTCTTTTTTTTTAATTTTTAAATTTTATTTAAATTCACATTAGTTAACATGTAGTATAGTAATGGTTTCAGGAGTAGAATTTAGTGATTCATCACTTACATATAACACCCAGTGCTCATCCTAACAGGTATCCTCCTTAATGCCCATCACCCATTTAGCCCATCCCCCTGCCCAACACTCCTCCAGAAGCCCTCAGTTCTCTGTATTTGAGTCTTTTATGGTTTGCCTCCCTCTCTCTTTTTATCTTGTTTTTCCTTCCCTTCCCCTGTGTTCATCTGTTTTTTTTCTTAAATTCCCCATATGAGTGAAATCATATAATATTTATCTTTCCATGACTGACTGACTTTGCTTAGTATAACACATTCTAGTTCCATCCATGTTGATGCAAATGGCAAGATTTAATTCTTTTTGATCACTGAGTAATATTCCATTGTGTGTATATACATCTTTGCTATCCATTCATCAGTCGATGGACATTTGGGCTCTTTCCATAACTTGGCTTTTGTTGATAAATCACTTTGATTTTCAAATGTTAAACCAATTTTGCTTTTTTTGGGGGTAAACTGTACTTTGTCATATTATCATTTTTATGTATTTATATATTATTGAATTAGACTTACTTATATTTTGTTAAGGACTTTTTACAAATATGTTTATGAGTTTTATTGGGCTATAGTTTTCTTGTAGTATCTTTCTCTGATTTTGGTATTAAGAGTTTGCTGGCCTCAAAAGCTGAATGGGGAAAGCTCCTTCTCCTCTACTTCCTGAAATACTATGTGTGGAATTGGTATTATTTCTTCCTTATATATTTGACATAATTTTCCAGTAAAGCCATCTGAAATTACAATATTTCTTGTGTGACAGTTTGAAATAGATATAAGGTTATTCAATTTTTCTCTTTTATCTTGCGTCACTTTTTATACTTTGTGTCTTTCAAAGAATTTGTGTATTTCATATAAGTTTTTGAATTTATTGACATACAATTTTTCAGAATATTCTTTTACTACTCTTAACATGGCTAAGATCTGAACAAGTGTTTCATTCTGGATTTTGGTAATTTGCATTTTCTCTCCTTTTTTTCTTTATGAGAGTCTAGAGTTTATCAACAAAATTTTATTGATATTTCCATAAAACCAGCTCTTTATTTCTTTAATTAGTCTCTATTGTCAGTTTTTTATTTCAATGACTTCTGCTCTATACTTAGTATTTTCTTCTAGTTACTTTGGGTTTAATTTTCTCTTGTTCTTATAGCTTCTTAAGGTAATTAATTTTAGCCCTTTCCTTCTTTTTTTTAAATAGCCTTTAAAGCTACACATTTTACTCTAAACTCTGTTTTAAATGCATCCCACCCATTTTAATATGCTGTGTTTTCATTATTATTCAGTTTAATTAGTTTCTACCTTCTTTTATGACTATTTCTTTTACTCATGGGCTGCATGTTTTTAAATTTACAAACATTTTAGTGCTTTTCCAGATAGCTTTTTGTTATTGATTTTTAATTTAATTCTGTTGTCATCAGAGAACACAACCTGTATACTTTATTTAATTTTAATTTAATTTTATTTTTATTTCATTTCATTTCATTTCATTTCATTTCAGTATATTTAACATACAGTGTTACATTCGTTCAGGTGTATAATATAGTGATTCAAAATTCCATACATCACCCAATGCTCCTCACAACAAGTGCACTCCTTAAACCCCATCATCTGTTTCACCCATCCCCCCACCTTCCTGTGGGCCAGAATATGGACTTAGTTCTTGTTCTTTGTGCACTTGAAAAGAATATGTATTTTCCTTCTCTTTGGTGGAGTATTGTATAAATGTCAATTAGGTCAAGTTAGGCAATAGTGTAAATTGTTGCGGATTTTCTTGTTTTATTGATTACTGTGAGTGGAGTGTCAAATTTCCAAATGTGATTGCGGCTTTGTCTGTCCTCTGTTAGTTTTTGCTGTGTGGATTTTGAAGATTTAAAATTAGTGTATAAATACGTAGGATTGTGTCTTCTTGAAATATTGACCTTTTTATTATGAAATATCTCTCTTTATTTCTGGGAATACTGCTTGTCTAGAAGTCTGCCTTGTCTAACATTAATATAGTCACTCCAGCCTTATTATTTGTAGAGTTTTCATATCTTTTTATATCCTTTTACCTTTAATGTGTATGTTTTTTTTTTAAGTTTTCATTTATTTACTTTGAGAGAGGGGTTGGGGAGAGGCAGAGAGAGAGGGAGAGGGAGAGAATCCCAAGCAAGCTTTTCATTGTCAGTATGGAGCCTGATGTGGGGCTGAACTCATGAACTGTGAGATCATGACCTGAGCTGAAATCAAGAGTCAGACACTTAACAGCATGAGCCACCTAGGCACCCCTACTTTTAAGGTATTTGTATCCTTATATTAAAATATACTCACTGTGGATAGAATATAGTGGGGTATTGCTTTCTTTTCAAGTTCAATGTGGCAGTATTGCTCTTTTTAAATTTTTTTTAATGTTTATTTATTTTTGAGAGAGAGAGAGAGAGAGAGAGACAGAGCATGAGTGGGGGAGGGGCAGAGAGAGAGGGAGACACAGAATCCGAAGCGGGCTCCAGGCTTTGAACTGCCAGCACAGATCCCGATGCGGGGCTCAAACCACCAACCGTGAGATCATGACCTGAGCCAAAGTCGGACACTTAACCGACTGAGCCACCCAGGAGCCTCAGTCTTGCCCTTTTAATTGGAGGAATTAGACCCATTACATTTAATGTAATTATCAATATTTTTAGGTCTACCATTTTACTGTTTGTCTTGTATTTGTTCCATCTTTTCACTGTTTCTCTTTTCCTGTTTGCTTTTGTACTGAATTTTCTTTTCAGCTTTATTGAGGTATAATTGACAAATAAAATTGTAAGATATTTAAAGTAAAATATACAGCATGATTATTTGATATATGTATACATTATGAAAGGATTCCCCCATTGAGTCAATTGACATATCCATCATTTCATACATTTACCTTTTTGTAATTTTATTTAAGTTCTACTCTAAACAAATTTCAGTTATACAATGCAGTGTTATCAGTTACACTCACCATGTTATACATTAGACCTTATTCACCTTATAACTGCAAGTTTGTTCCCTTTTGCCAACTTCTTCCTATGCTTGTTGTTATATTGTTTTCTGGTTTGTGTTATTATTATTATTATTATTATTATTAATTATTATTATTTTAAATTAGGCTTTACACACAGTGCAGACAGAGCACACAACCTGAACTCACAACCCTGAGATCAAGACCTGAGCTGAGATCAAGAGTCAGACATTTAACCAACTGAGCCACTTAGGCACCCCTGGTTTGTATTATTTTTTATTAGAAGACTGCAAATATTCTTATCTTTGTTCCCCTGAATGTAGTATGTCTTTTGCTTTATAAAATTTATCTTTATAATTGATTTGATTATAATGTGCTTTTTTGTGGTTTTCTTTATGTTTATCCTGCTTGTGGGGTATTGAGATTGTTGGATCTTGGTTATAGTTTTCATAAAATTAGGAAAAAATTTAGCCATTATTTCTTAGACTTTTTTTGTGCACACTGTTTTTATGGGATTGCTATTTTAAAAAAATATTTATTTTTGAGAGAGAGAGAGCATGCATGAAAATGGGGGTAGGGGCAGAGAGAGAGGGAGACAGAGGATCCCAAGTGGGCTCTGTGCTGACAGCAGAGAGCCCAATGTGGGGTTTGAACTCACAAACCATGAGATCATGACCTGAGCTGAAGTTGGACACTTAACCGAGTGAGCCACCCCGGCATCCAGATTACTATTATTTTTATGTTGGACAGTTTGATAGTGTTGAGTAGGCATTACATTTTCTATTTTTCCTCCTTTTTTGGTTATTCACTTTGGGTACTTTCTTTTGCAATGTCTTAAGGTTTTACTAATATTACTTATTATTTAAATTAAATATTACTTAATATTTCCTTGTGCAGTGCTAACTCTATGTTTAAACCACATTTACTAAATTTCTTATTTTAAATATTGTATATTTCAGCTTTAGAAGTTTCATTTGGTTATTTTTATATCTTCCCTCTCCTTTATTTTCATGCTTCCTTTACAAATATGAACATATTTACCATGGATATTTTTAAATTCCTATCTACTGTAATTTGTGGATATTTATTTTTTTAACTTTATCTATTATTTTGAGAGAGAGAGGGAGAGAGCATGAGCAGGGAAGGGCAGAGAGAGAGGGAGAGAGAGAGAATCCCAAGCAGGCTCCATGTTCAGTGTGCAGCCTGACATAGGGCTTGATCCCACACTGCAAGATCATGACCAGAGCTGAAATCAAGAGTCAGACGCTCAACCAACTGAGCCACCTATGCTCCCCTGTAGCTATTTCTATTGACTAAATTTCCTCCTGGTTTGGGTCACATTTACCTGCATCTTTGCATATATGGTATTTTTTTAAAATTAGATGCTAAATATTGTGCATATTTCAACATTGAGTGTCTAGAGTTTGTTGTCCTCCTTTTGCTAGATAAATTGCTTGTGGATTACCTTAGATAGTTTTTCAAACAATTTTTTATTCTGACTTATTTTTAGACTTACAGAAAAGTTGGAGAATACTGCAAAGAATTCATTGATATCACTCACCTAGATTATCCAAGTTTTACCATTTTATTTGCTTTATTCATTTATCTATTAATTTTTTTTCTGAACCAATGTCTCTTTATTCCTAAATATGTCAGAGTGTATTTCCTAAATATGAAGAGCTCTGTTAAATAACTCTAATAAAAATGAACCTCAAAAAATTAACACTGATATAACACTACTTTCTAATCTCTAGACTTTATGGAGATTTTACAAGTTGTCCCATTTATGTTCTTTATAGCAAATGAAAATTCAATACCACATCTCTTTAAATTACTTTTATATAGAAGAGATCTTTAGTCTTTCTTTGTATTTCATGGCACTGAAGGTTATTTTCAAACTCAAATTTCATTTTTTTTTAGTGTTTTCTTATGGCTATTTAGGTTATACACTTTTGACCAGAATATCACAGAAGTGATATTGAGTTCTTCTCAATGCATCATATCAGGAGGCAGATGGTTGGTCTCATTACTGATCATGTTAAGTTTGACAGTTTGCTTAAGATGCCATCACCATATTTCTCCACTGTAAATTTAATTTGCAGCTCTGTGACTAATAAATATCTAGCAGGTAAATTTGAGACTGTGTTAATATTCTGTTCCTCCTTATTGGTACCCACTAGTTTTAGCACCACTGATGATTCTTTCCTTAATCAACAGCAATTATAACATTTTGCCAAATGGTGATATTTTCTCATTCCTTCTCCACTTATGAGCTTGCTTTTTACTGGTAGGAAGAATGTTTCCTTCCTTTCTTCTTCCCTTCCCTTCTCTTCCTTCCTGTATTTAGATTTTCTAAACTATTTATACAAACAGTATGATTGTGATAAACACGAGAATTTTTTTTTTTAAATTTTTTTTTTCAACGTTTTTTATTTATTTTTTTTTTGGGACAGAGAGAGACAGAGCATGAACGGGGGAGGGGCAGAGAGAGAGGGAGACACAGAATCAGAAACAGGCTCCAGGCTCCCAGCCATCAGCCGAGAGCCTGACGCGGGGCTTGAACTCACGGACCGCGAGATCGTGACCTGGCTGAAGTCGGACGCTTAACCGACTGCGCCACCCAGGCGCCCCTAAACACGAGAATTTTTAAAAGGAACAAAAGCTTTCATAATATGAGTCCTTTGGAAAATCAACTATTTCCATTAAGATTTCTCATTTAATGAAACAATGACAAATGAAAGAATATTCAGTCAACAGTATATTTTGAGTTTCTACTGTATATAACTTATTGTACTAAGTGCTTCAGGAAATGTAAAACTGTCCTTGTAAATTTTAGAATTTTTGAGTTTTCTCCTCTTCACTTCCAAATTCCTTTACATCCTGCTCCCCAGACCACTTATTCTTTTATTCTATCAAGCAAGAGAGTATGCCTCTACTTTTTCTTTAAGGCTGATTCCTCCATTTTTTCCCAAAACCTTGTACGCTTTTATGTCATGTGGAATCTTGTAAGTAGACGAGATGGCATAGTGGTTAAAACCACACAGGTTTTGGAACCAGACAGACTTTTTAATTTGAATCCATATTCTTCCAAGTATAGCTTTTTGATCACAGGCAGGTTATGTAGCCTCCCCAGGCTTCAGACTCTCATTTGCAAAATGGGGATAATAACCCATCTCAGAATTGTTATGAGGATTACAGAAGACCACATGTGATATTTCCATAGTGCCTGGCACATAGTAAGTGCTCAATAAATGTCAGCTTTAATTATTATTATCTAAAAATCATCTCCTTGCTATTAATAATGGCCTAGAAAGTTTTAAAATATTGTTCTATGTGGTCAGGTGAATGGATAATAAACATCGTGAAAACTGCTTAACTGCTGTCTGAATGGATACGGTCAAGAATCCTCCCTGGATTTTGAAGTCTTCTATTATGTTCTTTAAATAGGCATTAGAAGACTGAATGGCTATAAAAGTATATTGTGCCAATTCTGTCTCTTTCTCTTAAGTGATTAGTCTTTCTCACACTTAATCTGAGACAGAATGCCAGGAAGTCTTTCCTCTAGTTCCATAATAACACTGTTCTTTTCTAGTTAAACAAAGACAATTTCTTTTTCTCCTTCCCATTGTGATGATGCATGGGAACTTATTACAATACAATAATTGTAATAGCTGCCATCACAAAGGCTTTTAATAACTCAGGCCACACCCCGGAGTGTGGCCTTAATAATGCTCAGGCCACACCCCAGAGTCTTTGGGAGAGGAACCCATATTCTCAAACCTGGTTGCACATGGGAATCACTTGGGGAACTTACAGAAATACTTATATCTGGATGCTTCTCCAGAGACTCTGATTTCACTGGCTCAGGTGTAATGTGGACATAGAATTTTTTAAAGCTCCAAGGTGGTTCTGATGCACAGTCAGACTTGAGAACAGCTGATTTACACATAGTATCTCTTCCCTGAGGGAAGCCTGTCTTCAGATTCATGCAGCCTCTCTCATGAAAGAAGAAGCAGCCTGTTGGAATGTGGCACTTGATTTCAGAGGCAAGGCTTGAACTGGCAAGTTTGACTAATCCTATCATGCCCCACATTATGACACTGAGGTTTTCCTCCATCTCTGATGAAAGCACAAGCTCCTGGCCATCCCATTCTCATACTGCTCAAGTGACCCAATCCCCTATCCCTTCTCTCCTTTATTGTGCCCTCTAAACTCTGACCTATGATCTGCAAGCTTCCTACATCCTTAATCTTTTATTCTGAATGGAAATTCCCTTCTTCTTTCCCTTGTCCTGGCTCACCCTTGCCTCCTTTGCAGCCCTCTTAAGTAGAGACAATTTTCTTAAGTCTCACGGAAGTCTGTGCTCTTCAGACTAAGGATATGGAGTAGGTGTCATATTTGCTCTGCATTTCTACTTTAATTCCGATTTTTTTCTCCTTAAAAATATCAGACTGTTTGAAGTTGGGCCATCATACTATATTACCCACCAACCCTTCAAATTCCATTCTCTACCTGTCCACCTTCTAGGCACTCTCCTTGTGGCCCAAAGGCCTTGACTCGAGTCTCATTGTGTGGTATTTTAGTGCCTACTTCTCTCATTGGTTCTGGTGACTTCCATAACCATGTGCATGATCCACACAGTGCCCTGGGCTCTCAGTTCCTTGAGTTCCTCACTTCCAGCAACTTTCCCTCCCTTCCACCTTGGGTCACTGTCCAATTATTTTATTTTATTTTAGTTATTTTTAAAAAAGATTTTATTTTTTTATTTTATTTTCTGGGCAGAGAGTGAGAGCACATGCAAGAGGGGGAGGGGTGGAGAGGGAAAGAGAGAATTTTAAGCAGGTTCCACGCCTAGGGTGACTTGATCTCACGACTGTGAGATTGTAACCTGAGCCGAAA
Organism: Neofelis nebulosa; assembly: GCF_028018385.1. Classification (NCBI taxonomy): domain Eukaryota; kingdom Metazoa; phylum Chordata; class Mammalia; order Carnivora; family Felidae; genus Neofelis; species Neofelis nebulosa. Next base: position 67,287,049 of record NC_080794.1, read on the forward strand.
TCAAGAGTTGGACGCTTAACCAACTGAACCACCCTGGCATCCCTTGAAATCTTGATTTTAAATATTCTGTTCCCTGACAGCAGCTTCTTATTCTTCTTGATAATATGCTTTAGAATAGCCAATACAACAGTTTTCCAACATCACTGAACCCTTTCAAACTTAGACTCTACTGTTTTGTCACTATTCATCTCTTTTCTTCTTTTCCTTCCATATGTGTCTTAGATTTTATGGCCCATAGTTGCCATTGTTTCCTTGCAAACACTTTCAGATCCCTTGACCCTCTCTCTCTGCTGCAATGGATTGGCAAGCATCCTAATGCAAGTGTCCACCCCCTGCCTCTTTTACCATCCATCCTCACCCCTTACCTTCTTACTTTAAACTCACGGATTGCTTCATACTTAAGTGAGACCGTAGAATCTATGATCTTTCCACCAACAAACCTAGACATCTGCTTGGAGTTTTGCCTGTCTTCAAATCTCTCCTATTAAGAGGTGAGAAGTGTTTCCACTTTACCCAAGGCCAATCTCTCTTCTTGTGCTCTGGATCACATCTCCTTACTACCTCAAGGACTTGCTGTTTCAGGAAGTTTTATTACCTCTCTCCTGCATCATAGGTCTGTCCTACTCTGTAGGGTCATTCTTAATAACTTATATTTACCAGCATGGCTCACCACAGAGGTGAAGTGCCCTTCTAATTCCTTCATACCAGCTGGTACATGATAGCCACAGGGCATCACAGGTAATGTTCATCTTTATCATTTGGTTACGGTAATGTTTGCCAGGCTTTTCCGCTGTAAAATTACTATTTTTCCCTTTCCACCCTCTGTACTTTGGAAGAGAGTCACTAATTGTAATGCAACCTCAACCTGTGAAGGTATTGGTAATAATTAAGTTCCACCAAGAAAGATACATTTATCCTAGGAAATTGAGGCACAGGGAGGTTAAATGAATGTCCTAAGGTCACACATGGATGGATGATGAATAATGTTGGCTAATTATTTAAATAACTTGCAGCCATCCAACCTGTACTTATGCAGACAGACTTGCATGAGGGATTAGTTCGGTTGAAAGGGTTTTAAAAAACCCAAAAACCTCCAGGTAATTGCAAATGAATGCACTCAGAGAGACACTTAATCATTTTTGCAGGCCAATGTGTACAACAAAAATAAAAAGAGATACCAAACATTTGCTATTATCATCTGTGCCTCCATACCTCTAATTCAGAGAGGAGAACGTTTTAGAGAAGTGATCGCAACTTGTGTTCTGTGGTTTGGATCCAGCTTGCATATGTGTTTTATTTGACCTGCATGGTATTTAAAATTACTTTCTCTGAGGGTACCTGGGTGGCTCAGTTGGTTAAGCGTCTAACTCTTGATTTCGGCTCAGGTCACCATCTCGTGGTTTGGGAGTTTGAGCCCTGCATTGGACTCTACATTGAGAGTGTAGAGCCTGCTTCAGATTCATTCTCTTTCTCTCTCTCTCCCTCCCTGCCTCTGTCAAAAAAATGATTTTCTTTCTTGGTTGTCAATTTACAAACATTGGGAAAACTGGGAAGTTTCCCACACAAATAAAGATCTCAAACTTCTCTTGGAAATTTGAAAGATATGGCAGCAATGCATCTTCATTTACTTATGACAGGGGTCCCTGTGGTGCCAAGCCACTGCCGGTCCTCTTGAATGATTCTCTCCAAGGGTCCCATGTAGCTACCTGGAGTGACTGGCTTTTGCAGCTGTCTGAGCCCAACACTCATGCTAAGAGAGACCAAATCATAGTCTCCAGTTGAGTGAAGGGTTACCAAGATAGAAGAGGACTTGACATATTCTGCAGAGCTCCTGAGAGGGGAACCAGAATCAACCACCCAAGCTGTAGGAGACAGCCTCCAGTTTCCTGCTTCCGGCAGGATGGTCTGCAGATGTTTGCAGTCTGGCAAAGCAGCAGGTTTCCCCAAACATGCTGACTTTCTTTTCACCAGAAGTGTTTAAGCAAAGGGAGAGGATCGTGACTCAGGACTATGGAAGACAGGATTTGTGCACTGGAGAAAGTTTGGGACAGGCACACTGGAAGAAGCACAACGGAAATATTATGCAGCCCTGTTTTCCTGAAGAATTAATAAACTTGATGGAATGGCAGTTCTACTCATGAAGAAGTATTGTACCTGGTAACTGATTATACAGGGCAGACTGCATTAATGCTCCCAATTATAAGACAAATGGGGTCACCTGCCTGGCTCAGTCAGTAGAGCACGTGACTCTTGATCTCAGGTCATGAATTCAAGCCCCACATTGAGCATAGAGCTCTTACTTTAAAAAAATATGTGAAGCGAAGGCTACAGTGAGCTGACTCAAGTGTCTGAGCTACAGGGGATGGTGAGCAGGACAGAGATGTAGGGAGAAAATTGGGCAGTGGTACAAGGTGAAGGGACTGGCGGAAGTTTGTGTTTTGTTGTACATGAAGAAAGAGGGTTGAGGATGTGATGGAATGATCTAGTTAAAGAAGCAGCATGCTTATCGCTAGGCAAACTGCATGCTGGATTTTATTTTCTGATTGAACAGCTTTGGCTTTCTTGAAATAAAGGGAAAGCCAGATGTAGTATAAATAATTTGTACAACCTCTTCTAAACACAGCCTGCCAAAGATAGTGTTTCAGTCTTTTTTGTCGTAAGGTCTTATGCAGACTGATGGCAGAGTGGGTTTTGGTTTAGGTGGCTAAATACTGGGGTGCTCACTATCCAGTTTGTTACCATTAGAGATCATTCCAGCTTTGCCTTGAGTTCTAGTCGCTTATATCTACGTTGTTCCAGAAAGTTATGTGGTTTGTTATAAGGCTGTGTATGTTTACAGATGTGAAGATTTGCCTGAGGAAGCATTTTGCCTCTGTGACTCTTTTCATCTATAAAGAAATCACTCAGAAATTAATTTCGGGCATGGTGTTACCAAATCAAGACAAGCGGAGCATACCTATCTATCAGGTGAGCTTGTTACCCTAACAGTGATACAGACATTCATCTCCTTGGCATCAGTGGTGTTTGAGATGGGAGAGAAATGCTTGTGGCAGCTAATTATACCTCCCTGTATTAATTACCATGTTAAGTGACAGTTTTGTTCACACATTGTTGTTTTGCTAAGGAAAAAGGAAAAGAACAATTCTGTGCCATTCTCCGAAGATTTAGAACAGGAATGTTGGCCCTCGTTCTTAACAGAATTCAGGTCGAAATAAGGAAAGAGAGAACTATTCCACTTGTGCTTGGTGGCTTAATAGGAAACAAAATTAATGTCTTTCATCTTATTTTGGCTCAGACGCCTACCTGAGATATGATTTGAAATGAGTTTCCTATTCCTGACTCCCCTTGTTGAAGACCTGGGGATTTATCAATACCTCACAACAACAAAGAACATTGCTCAGTACAATTTGACACAGATGCTGCTTCCTGCTTCATGGAGCCACCACACATCTTCTTAACTTCTATAGATTTAAGCAGGATTTATACTTCATGAACCCAAGTGTGTATCCAAATCCTCTTGTTATTATAAAGAACAACAACAAAACAGCCATACTCTGAATAGCCAGTCTTGTTTTCTATAAACCTCTAAAGAAAGATTTGTACTCTCCCCAGTCTTAGCTTTCGAAGAAATAAACCCAGTCTGGACAGCACCCCTCCCAGAAAGCAGTATCTGAGAACAGACCCTCGGGCCCTGTAACTTTGCAGGCACTAATAGCAAGGACCCAGCAAAGTAGCTAAAGTGAATTTGTCACTAGTTCTTCTTTTTTTTTAAAGTGGGCAGCAACTTATGTTTATGTTTGTCTTTCTGGAACATTGGCATGTCATGCTGTTATCTAGTCAGAGACCTTTTTATTATTTCCTTATGGGATTTATAACCAGTAGGTTTATTTCCCTCCTGACGTTTAGCATTACATTTTAGAATTATGCCCACCTGACACTTCAGGAAATTTCCTCTGAAGAGGTTGTATTTAAGCCAGAAATGGCCAAGCTCATCCAGAACCCACTGCTCAGCTGCTACTTTCCATGAGTAGAAGAGGGACTCTAAGTTGAATTGATTTTATTTGTTCAGAGTTAACTCTCCCTTCTATTTTCCTTTTTCATTTGAGTTATTCTGACTTGGCATCCTTTTCCATTGCCTGCATATTAATATGTAGTCAATGCAGAAAATGTGGCACTTGAGCATTGCACGAGTTCTATATGTGATGCCCATGGATGTGCAATGCTATGTGCAGATATAGTTGGGGGTTGCTGGGAAGGTCACACAGGTGTCATAGAAAGAAGTAGGGGACAGAGTCAAGACAGACTTGGATGAAACTCTGGTTGTTCCTGTTACTAGATTTATTCACTGGTTTCCCACCTTCAACACCCTGTAGGTTTATTGTAAGGCACTTCTTGAAAAGAATGTATAAATCACAGGCGATGAATAGTAAATGTTAGTTGATTTCTGATTGATAGTTGCTTTCCTTGGAAATTTATCAGATTCAGAGTCCATGGGAATATTACATATGTAGCTTGGTGTTCAGTCATTCAATGGTTTCACCTCGGAGAAGCACAAACATCCTTTAAAAATGTATTTCCTATTTGATCAGCAATCCTACTTCTACCAAGATGGGTCCGGGTATAAGAGTTTAAAATACTTTTGATTGGCATATATGTGTATTTCCATACCTGTGTGACAAAGCACTCCATGAAAAGTACTGTACTATACGAAGGCACTTTGATCCTATTCAAAATAGTAAGATCTAAGCTGAAGCTATTTCAAAGGTCTGATAATTTCCACTTTTATTCTCAATGCTGGAATGACTCTTTATGGAACCCCAGACTCCAGCTGGAACATTCCTGCTGCTGTTCGCAGGAAGGGCACATTCCTTTCATGCTCAGAGTGGACAATCGCTGATTGCTTCAAAAGACTACCCCTCATGTAGATGATAGAAAATGTACAGTCCTTTACTTAGCTGCTAATGAGTCATGGCTTTGTGGCCGGCAGCAAATGTGGCTGGCCACTGGAGGGCTATTGTGAGGAGGCAAACACTTTTATCCTCCAGGGTCTTGGGTGCTGCCTTCAAGTTTTGTCAAGAAGAAGCTGGGTGTTGGGTTAGCATCTTGTGAGCAGTCCGAGACTCAGGAAACACTTGAATTAGCATGACTGAGTACTATCATTATGGAAAGATGTACTGAGTACTCTGGATGGTCTGTTCTCTCTTTTGTAGCAAAGTTGACTTGGGAAACTAGTCTAAGTTTGAAATGGTTGCTTGGTGCATATAGAATCAGAATAATGAGATTAAGAGGTTTTTAGCATTACTTTTTCCTTTTTATTTTTATTTACTTAAAAAATTTTTTTTTAATTTTTAACGTTTATTTTTGAGAGAGACAGAGACAGAGCACGAGTGGGGGAGGGGCAGAGGGAGGAAGACACAGAATCCAAAGCCAGCTCCAGGCTCTGAGCTGTCAGCACAGAACACGATGAGGGACTCGAACTCACAAACCGCGAGATCATGACCTGAGCTGAAGTCGGACGCTCAACCGACTGAGCCACCTAGGTGCCCCTATTAAAAAAAAAAAAAAAAATTAATGTTTATTTAGTTTTGAGAGGGAAAGAGTGAGAGTGAGAGAGAGAGAGAGGCAGAACGCGAGTGGAGGAGGACTAGAGAGAGAGGGAGACACAGAATCTGAAGCAGGCTCTAGGCGCTGAGCTGTTAGCACAGAGCCTGATGTGGGGCTTGAACTCACAGACCGTGAGATCATGACCTGAGCTGAAGTAGGATGGTTAACTGACTGAGCCACTCAGTTGTCCCTACTTTTTCCTTTTCAAAATGATATGAGCAATACATTTTCATTATAGTAAGATTGGAAAACACAATACACAATAAAGAATACAAAACACAATATATATATATATATATTTATATAATATAAAGAATACAAAACACAATATATATATGTATATATATATATAGAACACAAGAATAAAATACACGATAAAGAATACAAAACACTATATATATATATATATATATATATATATATATATATATATATATATATATATAAGAACACAAAACACAATAAAGAAAAAGAAGGAGCCACCCACACTACTTAGGGATAACCAATGTTAGCATTCTGTTGTACAGTCTTCCATTCTTTCTTGTGCATCCTTATTGAGTTTTGTACAATATAGGACTTGAGGGTAATTCATCATTTTGGAGAGACTTAGACCCCTGAAATAGCAGTTATTTATTTTTATTTTTTTAAATTTTATTTTGAGCAGGGGCAAGAAGTAAATGATCTTATTCCTGTAAAACCAACTCTTTTGCCAGATAAATGGGTGGATGGGTGAGAGAAAGGAGGGATGAATAATCAGTGGAATATTTGGAATGAAGAACACCTTTCACTAACTGGTAGAGTGCTTTTTTTTTATTTAAAAAAGTATTTATTTATTTATTTATTTATAAATTTTCTTTCTTTTTTAAATTTTTTATTTAATTTATTTTTAAAATTTACATCCTAATTAGTTAGCATATAGTGCAACAATGATTTCAGGAGTAGATTCCTTGATACTTCTTACCCATTTAACCCGTTCCCCCCCTTCCACAACCCCTCCAGCAACCCTCTGTTTGTTCTCCGTATTTAAGAGTCTCTTATGTTTTGTCCCCCTCCTTGTTTTTATATTATTTTTGCTTCCCTTCCCTTCTGTTCAACTGTTTTGTCTCTTACAGTCCTCATATGAGTGAAGTCATACGATATTTGTCTTTCTCTGACTAATTCCGCTTAGCATAATACCCTCTAGTTGCATCCTCGTAGTTGCAAATAGCAAGATTTCATTCTTTTTGATTGCCGAGTAATACCCCATTGTATGTATGTGTGTGTATATGTGTGTGTGTATATATATATATATATATATATATATATATATATATATATATACCACATCTTGGACTCTTTCCATACTTTGATTATTGTTGATAGTGCTGCTATAAACTTGGGGTGCATGTGCCTATTCAAAACAGCATACTTATATCCCTTAGATAGATACCTAGTAGTGCAGTTGCTGGGTCATAGGGTAGTTCTATTTTTAATTTTTTTGAGGAAACTCCATACCGTTTTCCAGAGTAGCTGCACCAGTTTGCATTCCTACCAGTAGTGCAAAAGAGATTCTCTTTCTCTGCATCCTCACCAACATCTGTCATTGCCTGAGTTGTTAATGTTAGCCATTCTGACAGGTGTGAGGTGGTATCTCATTGTGGTTTTGGTTTGTATTTCCCAGATGATGAGTGATGTTGAGCATTTTTTCATGTGTCAGTTGGCCATCTCTATGTCTTCTTTGGAAAAGTGTCTATTCATGCCTTTGGCCCATTTCTTCACTGGATTATTTGTTTTTTGGGTGTTGAGTTTGATAAGTTCTTTATAGATTTTGGATACTAACCCTTTATCTGATGTGTCATTTGCAAATATCTTCTCCCATTCTGTTGGTTGCCTTTAGGTTTTGCTGATTGCTTCCCTTGCTGTGTGGAAGATTTTTATTTTGATGAGGTCCCAGTAGTTCATTTTTGCTTTTGTTTCCCTTGCCTCTGGAGATGTGTTGAGTAAGAAGTTGCTGCGGCCAAGGTCAAAGAGGTTGTTGCCTGCTTTCTCCTTGAGGATTTTGATGGCTTCCTGTCTGACATTTAGGTCTTTCATCCATTTTGAGTTTGTTTCGGTGTAAGAAAGTGGTCCAGGTTCATTTTTCTGCATGTCACTGTCCAGTTTTCCCAGCACCACTTGATGAAGAGACTGTCTTTATTCCATTGGATATTCTTTCCTGCTTTGTCAAAGATTAGTTGGCCATACATTTGTGAGTCCATTTCTGGGTTCTCTATTCTGTTCCATTGATCTGAGTGTCTGTTCTTGTGCCAGTACCATACTGTTTTGATGATTACAGCTTTGTAATACAGATTGAAGTCTGGGATTGTGATGTCTCCTGCTTTGGTTTTCTTTTTTCAAGATTGCTTTGGCTATCCAGCGTCTTTTCTGGTTCCATACAAATTTTAGGGTTGTTTGTTTGTTCTAGCTCTGTGAAGAATGCTGGTGTTACTTTGATAGAGATTCCATTGAATATGTAGATTGCTTTAGGTAGTATTGACATTTTAACAATATTTGTTCTTCCTATCCAGGAGCATGGAATATTTTTCCATTTTTTGGTGACTTCTTCAATTTCTTTCATAAACTTTCTGTAGTTTTCAGTGTATAGATTTTTCACCTCTTTGGTTAGATTTATTCCTAGGTATTTTATGGTTTTTGGTGCAATTGTAAATGGTGTCGATTCCTTGATTTCTCTTTCTATTGCTTCATTATTGGTGTATAGGAATGCAACCAATTTCTGTGCATTGATTTTATATACTGCCACTTTGCTGAATTCATTGATCAGTTCTAGCAGGTTTTTGGTGGAATCTTTTGGGTTTTCCATATAGAGTATCATGTCATCTGTAAAGAGTGAAAGTTTGACCTCCTCCTGGCCGATTTGGATGCCTTTTATTGCTTTGTGTTGTCTGATTGCTGAGGCTAAGACTTCCAATAGCATGTTGAATAACAGTGGTGAGAGTGGACATCCCTGTCTTGTTCCTGACCTTAGGGGGAAAGCTCTCAGTTTTTCCCCATTGAGGATAATATTAGTGGTGGGTCATTCACATATGGTTTTTATGATCTTGAGGTATGATCCTTCTATTCCTACTTTCTTAAGGGTTTTTATCAAGAAAGATGCTGTATTTGGTCAAAGGCTTTCTCAACATCTATTGAGATGGTCATGTGGTTCTTGTCCCTTCTTTTATTGATGTGATGAATCACATTGATTGTTTTGTGGATATTGAACCAGCCCTGCATCCCAGGTATAAATCCCACTTGGCTGTGGTGAATAATTTTTTTTTAATGTATTGTTGGATCCAGTTGACTAATATCTTGTTGAGGATTTTTGCATCCATGTTCATCAGGGAAATTGGTCTATAGTTCTCCTTTTTAGTAGGGTCTTTGTCTGGTTTTAGAATCAAGGTAATGTTAGCTTCATAGAAAGAATTTGGAAGTTTTCATTCCATTTCTATTTTTTGGAACAGCTTCAAGAGAATAGGTGTTAACTTTTACTTAAATGTTTGGTAGAATTCCCCTGGAAAGCCATCTGGCCCTGGACTCTTGTTTTTTGGGAGATTTTTGATTACTAATTTGATTTCTTTACTAGTTATGTGTCTGTTCAAATTTTCTCTTTCTTCCTGTTTCAGTCGTGGTAGTTTATCTGTTTCTAGGAATTTGTCCATTTCTTCCAGATTGCCCATTTATTGATGTATAATTGCTCATACTATTCTCTTATTATTGTTTTTATTTCTGCTGTGTTGGTTGTGATCTCTCCTCTTTCATTCTTCATTTTATTTATTTGGGTCCTTTCCTTTTTCTTTTTGATCAAACTGGCTGGTGGTTTATCAATTTTGTTAATTCTTTCAAAGAACCAGCTTCTGGTTTCATTGATCTCTTCTGCTGGGTTTTGTTTTGTTTTGTTTTTGTTTTTTTGGTTTCAATAGCATTGATTTCTGCTCTAATCTTTATTATTTCTTGTCTTCTGCTGGCTTTGGGTTTATTTGCTGTTCTTTTTGCAGCTCTTTAAGGTGTAAGGTTAGGTTATGTATTTGAGACCTTTCTTCCTTCTTTAGGAAGGCCTGGATTGCTATATACCTCCCTCTTATAACTGCCATTGCTGCATCCCAGAGGTTTTCATGTTATCATTTTCATTGGCTTCCATATACATTTTAAGTTCTTCTTTAACGTCTTGATAAGCCAATTCATTCTTTAGTAAGATGTTCTTTAGTCTCCAAATATTTGTTATGTTTCCAATTTTTTTCTTGTGGTTGATTTCAAGTTTCATAGCGTTGTGGTCTGAAAATATGCATGGTATGATCTCAGTCTTTTTGTACTTATTGAGGGCTGATTTGTGTCCCAGCATGTGATCTATTCTGGAGACTGTTCCATGTGCACTGGAGAAGAATGTATATTCTGCCGCTATAGGATGAAATGTTCTGAATATATCTATTAAGTCCATCTGGCTCAGTGTGTCATTCAAAGCCACTGTTTCCTTGTTGATTTTCTGTTTAGATGATGTGTCCATTGTTGTAGGTGTGGTGTTGAAGTCCCCTGCTATTAATTATGATATTATTATCAATGAGTTTATGTTTGTGATTGATTTATATATTTGGATGCTCCACATTTGGAGCATAAATGTGTACAATTGTTAGGTCTTCTTGGTGGATAGACCCTTAATTATGATGTAATGCCCTTCTTCATCTCTTGTTACAGTCTTTATTTTATAGTCTAGATTGTCTGATATAAATATGGCTACTCTGGCTTTCTTTTGTCAACCATTAGCATGATAGATGGTTCTTCATCCCCTTACTTTCAATCTGAAGTTGTCTTTAGGTCTAAAGTGGGTCTCTTGTAAACAGCATATAGATGGATCTTGTTTTCTTATCCATTCTGTTACCCTATGTCTTTTGATTAGAACATTTAGTCCATTGATGTTTAGAGTGAGTGCTGACAGATATGAGTTTGTTACCTTTATGTTTCTTGTAGAGTTGGAGTTTCTGGTGGTGTTCTCTGGTCCTTTCTAGTCTTTGTTGCTTTTGGTCTTTTTTTTTCTTCATCTTTTCTCCCCTCAGAGATTCCCCCTTAAAATTTCTTGCAAGGCTGGTTTAGCGGTCACAAACTCCTGTGGTTATTGTTTGTCTGGGAAACTTTTAATCTTTCCTTCTATTTTGAATGACAGCCTTGCTGGATAAAGAATTCTTGGGTGCATGTTTTTCCAATTCAGCACATTGAATATGTCCTGCCCCTCCTTCCTGGCCTGCCAAGTTTCTGTGGATAGGTCTGCTGCAAACCTGATCTGTCCTCTCTTGTAGGTCAAGGACTTTTTTCCCTTGTTGCTTTCATGATTCTTTCCTTACCTGAGTATTTTGTGAATTTGACTATAATATACCTATTGATGGTCAGTTTTTGTTGAATCTTATGGGAGTCCTCTGTGCTTCTTGGATTTTGATGTCTGTGTCTTTCCCCAGGTTAGGAAAGTTTTCTGCTATGATTTGCTCACATAACCCTTCTACCCCTTTTTCTCTCTCTCCATCTTCTGGGACCCCTATGATTTTGATGTTGTTCCTTTTTAATGAGTCACTGATTTCTCTAATTCTTTTTTTTTTTAATTTTTTAAATGTTTATTTATTACTGAGAGAGAGATAGAGACAGAGGATGAGCATGGGAGGGGGCAAGAGAGGAAGAGACACAGAATCTGAAGCAGGCTTCAGGGTCTGAGCTCTCGGCACAGAGCCCGATGTGGGGCTCGGACTCACAAACTGCGAGATTGCGACCTGAGCCAAAGTTGGACGCTTAACTGACTAAGCCACCCAGGTGCCCAGATTTCTCTCATTCTTAAATTGTGCTCTTTTGCCTTAGTCTCCCTCTTTTTTTCTGCTTCATTATTCTCCATAAATTTGTTCTTTATATCGCTGATTCACAGCTCATTCATCCTTGCCACCGTGGCATCCATTCGAGATTGCAGCTCAGTTATAGCATTTTTTATTTCATCCTGACTAGCTTTTCTTCTTTTATCTCCATGGAGAGGGATTCTAATCTATTTTCGACCCCAGATAGTATTCTTATTTGGTAGAGTGCATTTTAAGTTGGGTAATTGTCTTTGGGTGGGTACGATTTTGTCTGCCAGTATCCTGCCCTTGGGGGAGCCTCTTTTCTCCCTACTTGGTATGATCTGGTTGATTGTCAAACATGTTGTTATGCCCTCTCTCTAGACCTCCTTGCCACAGGGCTGAGCATGTGACCCAATCTGAGAAATCATATTCTTGCAACCCTGTGGATATAGTGATTGGTCCAGGGGTGGGCATGTGATCCAAACAGGGCTAATGAGAGGTTTTGTGTTTGTTTTGTTTTATTTTGGTTTTCCTGGAATTGATATGTGAACATTAGGAGAAAAAGTCTCTTTATGGTGAAGTAACTCATTGGGGAAAATGGGCGATAAGGCTGCCTCATGTCTTCTTGCCTGCCATGTGGCAGACAGCCTGTCTGAGAGCAGGGACCAGCAGTGCAGATATAGACAGAGAAAGGTGATAGGTAGGTAGATAGATAGATAGATAGATAGATAGATAGATAGATAGATATAGATAGATAGATGATAGATAAATGAGAGAGAGAATAATGAGAACTTTCTGTCATCAGTGAGTTGAATTTCTTTGAGCCCTTGGATCCAGCCAACCTTAAAATTCCATTATTTAAGCTAAATAATTTTTACTTTTACTTAAGCTAGTTTTTAGTTAGTTTTTGGTTAAATATAACCAAGAGCCAAGACTAACATACTTCTTCAGCTCCTTGGGGATGGTGGCCTTATCTCTGAGCACACTGCCTGTCATACACCTGCCCAGATCACTGAGTTATCTTTTCTTTCTTGTGTTCAGGGTATAGTTTTGCTGCCTTGAAAACTTCAGCTTCCAACTCTGCATCCACGGTGATGATGGGCCAATCTCTTCTGGGGAAAAGAGGAGCCCAAAGCATCCTTTTGGTAATCCACATGAGGTGGAGCCTGTGATTTCTCTGACAGCTGATGGGGTCAGATGGGCAGGGCAGGCCCGGTTTTGATTAATTTGCCTATAAAATGGGATTCTGGGACTGACCTCCACTCAACTCAAGCAACACAAAGATAATTGACCTTTGGAAACTGCCTTTGTCAGTCTTTTTATTATTTTTATTGGAAAGTCCTGCAAACCAATTACATCTCACAATGGGCCTTTTATGGTGCTATTAGTTTAATGCAGCTTTCAGAGAAATTAGTCCTCAGGGAGCCTGAAATTCTAGGTGAAAAAAAAGCCCTCCATGAACTTATTTGACTTTTGGATTAGCAGGAAAGATGGATTGGTGGCATGATATCCCCTACAGTAACTTTTGACATTTTGAGCCAACTGACCAAGGTACCAAATTTCCATTTGGGGCCCCTGGCAACTGCCCCAAGCAAAAGGAAAAAATAAATTTAAAAGAGACAAGCTAGCTCTTTAAAGACTTCGGTCTACAAATCAAAGAAGGTTTATTCCCCCTCAGTCTGAAGTTAAGGAAGAATAAAGTGAGAAAGTTGAAATAGGGTTTCTGCTCAGAGGGTCTGGGTTTTTCCAAACATGCACTTACAGGATGTCTGTCTCAGATCCTCATGTTGGCTTCTGCCTCTCTTTGCCCTGGCCACAGTTATTTGCAGAATGACAGTTCTGGGGCCACTGTCACAGGGTCAGGCTGTAAATATGGGCTGAAGGAAAGGAGAAGCCATCTCAGTCAGATCACCTCGCCCTGGCCTGGGGATCAAGTGCTTGGGGGAAGCAGGCCCTGAAGAGCAGAGTGGGAGAAGAGAGAGACCTAGAAGGTGACAGAGGACCAGGGACTGGCAGGGTGTCCTTCCATTGCTCAGAGTCTGATCTGCAGGTTGGGTGGCCAGCTCATCCCAAGGACAGGGAAGGGGCATGGGAGCAGGTCCTTGAGGGCCAGAGGACCTCCCCATCAATCCAGCCCTCCCCACGGAGACTCTGCCCCTGCCTGTCTCTGTGTCAGATGGTCCTTACCCAGGCTGCACGCAGGAGCACACAACCCTTCTGTCCCCTATAGCTGAAGGACTTGCCTTGTGTTCTTGTTCTCTTTCCCTCCCAGTTACTACTTATTCTGGCTCTGACCTTGTCACGTGCTGAGGCCCACCCAACCAGGCCTCTTTTCTGCAAGCCCCTACGATCCTCTGCCTGCGGACTCCCTCTGGCTATAGAAGCCCGCTTAGCCTGAGCAGGTGGGGCAGTGCACATGCTGGGCACTACCTCACGCGGGAGCAGCCCCCAACTATTCATGTGAAGGTGTTGCTGGACAAATAACCTAGTTTCCTAACCCCTGAGGTGGGACTGCTCTAAGGTGTTCCCCACATCTTCTCCTGGGATTCCTGGTACAACGAGCCCCAACTGCCCCAAATGGTAAACTTCTTTTTTTAATGTTTATTTCTGAGAGAGAGAGAGAGAGAGAGAGAGAGAGAGAGAGAATGGGGGAGGATCTGAGAGAGGGAGACACAGAATCTGAAACAGGCTCCAGGCTCTAAGCTGTCAATACAGAGCCCGATGTGGGGCTTGAACTTACGAGCCATGAGATCATGACCTGAGCTGAAGTCGGACGCTTAATCGATGGAGCCACCCAGACATCCCCCAAATGGTAAACTTCTTATTAACACCTTCTTATTTGCTTCCTTCCTCTCCTTGTCTCAGCCCCCACCCCACTACCGCTGATTCTCAGAGCCACTCCCCCAAAAATTCCCACACCCAGCCTTGTCTCAGAGCCTGCCGCTGGGGCTTGCACCCTAAGCCAGACCTCCTGCCTCATTTCCTGTCTGCTCTGACTCTTACCTTGGGTCCAAGATCTGGCGTGGCTTGTCCCATGGTGTCATGGGCTCTTCTTGCTCCCTTACTTACCTGGAATTCATTCGACTTCTCAGGTCGTATCTGTCCTAGGCACCTCTGCTCCATGACCTGGCTCGACTACCAGGATGCTCCCCTGTTCCATGTGGCTGGTATTTCTCCTGGTTTTGACCGAGTCCTTGAGTGGAAAGAATGGAATCTCAGTTTTAGGGGAGAAAAGAATAGAAAGAAATCCTGAAAGGGCCACACCTCGGGTGTGAAATGTGGAGAATGCGTCTCTGGGAGAAGAACCGGGTGGATGGAGAGCTGCGTTCACCACCCACTGGGCGTGTCAGTCTCTGGTCCCAACACTTGAAATGGCAGGTGGATCGGCTTTAGTAGAAGTGGGGCTGTGCCCTCCCTTTCCTTTCCCGTAACTGCTTCCTTTGGAAGCGGCAGCGTCTTGCTTGCAAAGCGGCAAGTCCTGGCTGCAACCACTGCTTGTGTGTGACGTTGGGCGAGTCATTTAAGCTCACCATAGCTCCGTGTCTTCCTGAAAAACGAGGTTCCTCAGGCACACCTCATAGGGTAGTTGCAAGGAGTAAATAAGAAAATGTGATGAAGTGCTTAGCAGGTTGCCTGGCACGTAGTGAGAGCTCCGTAAGTGCTAGCTGTTCGTATTAACCTGGCCCGTACTGCCTGGTTTCGTTCATTATCTTTTGATGTTTTATCTCCCGGCAGGAGGGAGGCATGTGGTAGCATCTTTCTTCCCCTTGGTGGCTAAGATATGTGCATATAGTAAATATGTAAAAAGATGCATGGGTGGGGACCAGGTAGGGTAACATCCGAACCCTCTGATCCTTGCCTTTTTCTCCTAACCTCTCATGCTTCATCCACTGCAGAAACTTCCAGTTACATAGAAGACATGCTGGTCTTGGAGGCTTGTTGGAGTACCCGCCTCTGCCATGGGGCCACCTGGGGGTTAGGGAGCGTGGAGAAGCAGTTCTAGCTGGGACTAGGGGTTCGGTTCCGTCCCTGGGCTCCTAAGGATGCAGCCGGGCTGTGGCGACACTGTTCCGTTAGCAGCCCCTCTTTACCATGCCTGAAACCTAAAGGCAGCGCAGGGGCTGGTCCCCCGGGGGGAGAGGCCAGTGCAGCGGGTGGTGTTTCGCAGTCTGAGGTGCAAAAGTATTTAGGCTGAACGAGTCACTTAAATAATGGCGTTATCTGCTGCTTCCCCTTCGGTGTTCTGGACAGATAAAGATAAAATAGCTGAGGTAATTGTGGAGATGGAGTGTCACTGGCAAATGATCTAAGCACAAAGACCATTTCCAGAGACAGATGGAGTGGAGGCTCCGGTAATTTTTCTTGAATCATGTTTAAAGTGGCACAGTCTGAAAACCAGTTCAGCAGGAGGGCCGCTCAGGGGGCCCCCGGGGCCACCTGAACTTTGAAAATATTAAAGTCCAGGGAAGTTGACCAGTCACACACACACACACACACACACACACACACACACACACACACACAACACACTTTCCCCAAGTAGCCTGGTGTAGAGGCTGCGGGTGAGGGCAGCTGGATGGTCACCCTGGAGAGTGCCACCCACACAGCACCAGGTGCCAGGTGCCGAAGTGTTAATTACCGCTGAATCTGCAACTCTTGCTGCTCTCTGGGCTTGGCTGGCTTCCAGGGCGCGGAGAAACCACTGGGAAGAGATGGGTGGGGTGAGCCGAGCGCCTTGGGAGACTTCCTCCTTCGTGATTCGGTTTGCTCGGAGGCATCGGGGCAATGGATTCTAGGAACCGGGCACTGTGAATTTGAACGTGTGGGCAGCGTCCTTGGGCCCAATGCCAGCCCCGAGGTGGGGAGGGAGCAGAGTCCCTCGACTCACTCTCACCCTGCTAATGAAGGAAGTAATGGGCTCTGAAGGTAAAATCACAACTTCTTATGGAGCACTCTGCAGCCATTCAAAACCACGTTGTAGAAAACTAACGACTCGGAGGAAGGTTCGTGATGTCTTGCTAAGGGAAAAAAGTAGACCACAAAACAGCACGCAGGTGTGCTCTAGGTGTTTGTTTTAACAATTACAGATAGGCACACATACGCAAAGAAAGATGACTGAAGAGACAGCTGAGGTATTGTGTTATTTAAATTTGTTTGTTTGTTTGCCTTTTGAGTGTTTCTACATTTTCCGATTTTTCTACAATGGGCATGTGTTTCTCCTGTAATCAGCAAAAGAGATACTAAAATCATGTATTACACTCGTGTAGTATTTATAGTTTTCAAAGTTTTTTTTGCATACGCACTTTCACTGGATCCTCATAACAGTTCTGTGAATTTGGTGGAACAGTTTATTTCTGTTTTACGGATGAGGAAACTGAGGCTCAGAGCAAATCGAGGGCTTGAATAATGCATTGTCCAGCACGTAAGTCACTGAACCGGGGTTTGACCCCGATCTCTTGTATTCTGGCTGTCGAGTTCTTTCCGCTACATATTAGGAATTTGGACACAGGACCATCAGCAGTATCTGCCACCTCATAATTGAGATGCTAGGTCAGGTCACATCCCCAAGAATGTCCTGCTTCCCTAGATAAGACCAGCTTCCTTTGTTATGTGTTCTCAGATCTGGCTTCATTTTTTTCTATACCGTCCAATAAGGTAGCTACTAGCCACCTATGGTTATTTCAATTTGAATTTAAGATAATAAAAATTGAATAAAATGAAACATTTGGTTTTTCAGTCACGTTAGTGACGTCCTAAGTGCACACTAGCCTATGTGGCTATGCTGTATTTACATATGTCCATCAACACAGGAAGGTGTGGCAGAGCTCTTCTGGACTGTTTATCTCCCTTCATGGTTACACATTGGTTTGTTCAGTTATTTTTGGATTCGTGTCTGGTCCCCGCACTACACTGAAGTCCATGAGGGCAGGGGTCAACACTGATTTGCTTTCCTCTGAATTCACAATGCCCAGGCCAGTCTTGACATAAAGATGTTGCTTAATAAACATCTGTTGAATGCCCCCCACTGCTTTAGGATGAAGTACAGACATGCCTCACCCTGGCTTCTCAGGCCCTGTGTAAAGCGGTGTGTTCTCCCTCACCAAACTCTCTCCAAACCTTCACCTTCTTGTCTCCAACCATCCGGTTGCTCCAGATCTCTCTCTGTTCCTTGGATGTCCCATTCCGTCTGGTCACTGAGTCGTCACAACACTGTTTCCTCTGCCTGCAGTCTCCCCACACCACCCCCCCCTCCACTTCTCCTGGATGACTCTTTGTCATCCTTTGTGTCTAAGGGTTAAAGATTGAATGTCTCTTCCTCCAGGAAGCCTTCCAGATGCTCCTCCTATGTATATTCATAGCACCCTGACCCCCCCGCCCAACCCCCACTTAGCATGCTGTAGCGTAATAGTCTCTTAAGGTCTTTATCTCTCCAGCTAGATTGTTAGCTCTATGGGACAGAGGCTGTGTCTTTTTTACTCTGCATCATGTCCTCTTGTGCCTAGATCAGTGCCTGGCACAAAGTAATTGTTTGATCAACAAATGCTTATTAACAACCCACGGTGCCAGGAGCATGTCGGACACTGGACTTACGTTAGTGGACAAAAGGGACATAGTTCTGACCTTGAAGATTTCCCCAGTCTTTAGAACCCTGCAAATGTGTATTGAATGAGTAAAAGACCGAGGCTGTGTTTGATGAGACTGGCCTAAGGCTCCAGCTGCAGAGACAGTGTGCCAGGCCAGGGCTCTTTGATGGGGAGGTTCTGGCTGCGGGCAGTCGTTTTCCCAGGGCCTGTCTTGGGTTTCAGGTGAGGTGTGGGGGTTTGAGAAGGATGCCCTCAAACTCGCTCCTCTGTGTTGCTCTCTTGTCTCTCCATCTCTCTCTCATTCTCTTTCTGTCTGCATTTCTGGAGCTTCTACTTTGTTTTAAATCTGTGTTAAAGTACTCTTAGCACCCCACCCCCTAGGCTATTAAAACTGCCTGGGCTTGGTTGCTTTTTCAAATCATCCCAGGTCTTTTCTCTGGCTTGGTGAAACAAAAACAAAATTATTCTAGTGGAACATTTTACGTTAGATGCAATCTAAGAAAACAGCGCACAGCGCGGAGGGCTCATTTGGAAGCAACCAGGGCTTGGAGGGGCAGGTGGGGAGGGAGAAGCAGACAGCATATTCTCCGCAGGGCGGTGGGGGGGGGGTGGGATCTAAGGGTAGAAATGTCTCCAGGAGCTGGGGTGGCACTGGCATAAGTCACAACACAAATTGATGACCCTTTTGAGTGGCTTTAGCCCCCTGGGATAGAATTTTTATTTTAGTCCAGAATTATGCAGCTCTTTAGCCAGAAGCCTCTCTCCCTATCTCCTTTTATCTTCCCATCCCTCCTGCTTTTAGCGTTTTTCCCTCTACTTCAAGTTTTTACTCTATGCCTGGCCCCAGCCAGGGCCTCCACTTCCTCTGACACCCACCCACCATGCGACTTTGGGTGGTAAATGAACAGCCCCAGCAGGAGACAGAGACTTCTAGCTCTTCTCCTTCTTCCTGCTGAGGCCCGGGGGCTGGGAGTTTTCAGCTCAGCCTGTTTTTTTTTTGTTTGTTTGTTTGTTTTTGTTTTTTAAGTTTTTATATAAATTCCAGTTAGTTAACATACAGTGCAGTATTGGTTTCAGGTGTGCAATATAGTGAGTCCACACTTCCATACAACACCGGGTGCCCATCACAAGTGCCCTCGTTAAACCCTTCACCTATTTCACCCATCCCCCTGCCTCCCCTCTGGTCACCATCGCTTTGTTCTCTATAGTTATGAGGCTTGGTTTGTCTCTCTTTTGTTTCCTTTTGCTCATTTGTTTTGTTACTTAAATTCCCCATAGGAGGGAAATCATATGATATTTATCTTTCTCTGACTGACTTACTTAGCTTAGCAAAAAATGTCACTGCAAATGGCAAGATTTCATTCTTTTTTTTGGCTGAGTAATATTCCATTGTATATCCACATCTTCTTTATCTGTTCATCAGTTGAGAGATACCTGGGCTGCTTCCACGGTTTGGCTGTTGTAGATAATGGTGCTGTAGACATCAAGGTGCACGTATCCCTTTGAATTAGTGTTTTTGTATTCTTTGGGTAAATACCTAGTAGTGCAATTGCTGGGTCATAGGGTAGTCCTGTTTTTAACTTCCTGAGGCCCCTCCATACTGTTTCCCAGAGTGGCTGCACCGGTTGGCATTCCCACAAGGAGCTCAGCCTGTTTCTGGTGGACTAGCTCTGAACTATGGCCCAGGCGCCTGGGGTCATCAGGCAGCTCTACTCCCAGCTGAGCCAGATGGTCGTGACTCTGCATTATGACAAAGTCGTGCCAAAGCGAATCTCTGGGTCCCACTCCTCCAACTGTCCCGAGTCACAAGAGGAGAAACTGAAGTCCAGATAGGTGAGAGGGGAGGATGAATTCACACACCCCAGGTGCCAGACTCCTGACCCAGGGCTCTTTTCCTACTGGAAAAGCCTGCAGGGCAAAGCACCTGTCCTTTTTCTTGTGGCACCATGCTGGGGACTTCGTGGGATCCCTTGCTATTTGTCTTCTCACAGAATATAAGGCTGATGCAGGGGTAAGTGAATGGCCCTGGCCTAGGTGTTGCAGACACCGCGGGGCCAGGCCCGTAGTGCAAAGCAACAAGGAATGGTCAGGACTTTGGTTGACTGGAGACTGCTCACCTCAACTGAGAGAGGCAGTGGCTACAGAGTGCCAGTGTCTTGTTGATCCAGAGGAAGGAGAGCCCAGTGTGGCCTGATGTCTGACTTTTCAAGAGGCACTAGAATTCTAGACTTCTTAAAATCTGATTGGCCATATTAAAATATGAAACCCTGAGTGGGTCAGACAAAGATTCTTGTGTGACATGAGTTCAGGCTATTCTTTTTTTTTTTTTGCTTATTTATTTATTTATTTATTTATTGAGAGAGAGACTGCACAAGCAAGTGGGGGAGGGGCAGAGAGAGAAGGAGAGAGAAAGACTCCCAAGCATGCTCCGAGCTGTCAGCACAGAGCCCGATGTGGGGCTTGAACTCACAAATGGTGAGATCATGACCTGAGCCGAACCCAAGAGTCAGACAGTTAACCGACTGAGTCCCCCCTGGGCACCCTGAGATGAGACTTTCCTTATATGAACCGAGTGCAGCCTCTCCTCTAGGCACGTCGACCAATCTGGGGGGTCGGCAGTGGACAGAGTGGTAGAGATAAAGGGTGCAAAGTGCTGAGATGGTCACTGATGAACATCAGCCCGCTCCCCAGCACTTGCTAGCACTTATTTATTTATTTTGAGAGAGACAGAGACAGCAAGAGTTGGGGAGGGGAGAAGAGAGAGAGAGAGAAGTCCCAAGCAGGCTCCGTGCTGTCAGCATAGAGCTGGATGCGGGGCTTGAACTCACGAAGGGTGAGATCATGACCTGAGCTAGGGAGCGGGCTGTTGTTCATCAGTGACCATCTCAGCACTTTGCACCTTTTATCTCTACCACTCTGTCTGCTGCCAACCACCACCCCACCACCCCCACCCAGATTGGTAGACGTGCCTAGAGGAGAGGCTGCACTTGGTCCACCTAAGGATAGCCTGATCTCGGGGCTCCCGGGGGGCTCAGTCGGTTTCCTGCTGCTTTCCTCGAACAGCTTCCTTATAAAGGGAAAGAAATTGTACCAGGAGAATGCTGCGGAGTTTCTGTTTTAAGAGTGGAGGGCTAAGATTCATACTGGTGGAACTTTCTCTCCTATGCAGACAGCAAGGGCTGAGGAAGGATCTTGCTGTAGGAACTGACAGAATCCCAAGTCCAGTTGAATAATAATAAAAAAAAAAAAAACCCTGCGACTGAATGCTTACCGTGTGCCAGGCATTACATGTCAGGCCATCTGATCCTCAAAATGACCATATGGGGTGATTTATCTTTTTTTTTTTAATGGATGAAGAAATTGAAGCTCAGAGAGGTTAAGCAACTTGCCCAAGGATGCTCAGTAAGTGGATTTCTCTAACACTGTGCTTTCCTTTCCAAAGAGTTACCCCCTAAGGCACATGCATACATGCACATAAGCACCCCGACTCTATAGAAAGATACATAAGATTTAGAAATTTATCCCAAGGCTCCTATTAAAAAAGTGACTTTCATATCTTGCAGTTTTGCATTAGTGAAAACTGCCTTTGGATGAGCTCACCTTTCCCATGAACTTCAGTTTATTGGCTTGGCAAAGGTATCAGCAAGGGTTTGGTTGTGGTTTATTTCCCAGCGCTTGGAAAAGTGCTCGGCCCGGGAAACAACCCAGCCTGTCTCTGTGGCAGCCAGCAAGCTGGCAGCAGGAGAGAAGCAAGCACTGGACAAAAGTCGGCTCCTTTTCCTTTCTTCCTGTTCCCTTTGGCCCTAAGCCAGGCTTTCTGCTCTCACTCCTGTCCCTTCCCTCCAGGATGGAATAGGACTGGCCCACTGCACCTGCCCTTCCCCTCCACCCCACCCCCCACCCCGCTCTCTGTCCCTTCTTCAACTTCGGCCACAGGGTCAGGTGCATGCTGGGAACTTCACACCCACTTGCCTGGGAGTTTGGTTAGAGTCAGTGTATGATCTGAAACTCAGAAGAGAATATCTTTTATATTTCTGTGAGTGAGGTACAATTTTTTTTAAAGCAAAATCAGTTTATCTTACAGATCATATATTTGCTAGGAACATAAGTCCCTGCAGTTGGCTTAAGAAAGGGTAAGAATAAGTCTACGGGCCTGCTGGAATCCAAGTAAAATCTGGACAATGAGGCCACAGGAGAGGTGGGACCAGGCTGCTCCCAGGCCAACAGTAGCAGCAGCGTGCCCTGACCTTGCATTAGTGCTTCGCCATTAATGTGATTCAGCTAAGCTCCACTCTGACCTACTCTCATCGGTGGCTCCATCTCAAAGTTTCCATTTCAAATTCCCAGAAGTGGCAAAACAAAGGGCATCACATGGGCAAGATGGCCATTACTGATTGAATCAGCCATGGACAAGGTGCTCCCAAAATGTTTTGTGCCCCCTATCATTTTACTGCAATATTATTACAGCTAAGATTAGATCAGAATGCCCAGAAGGGGTGAAGTCATCCCTTTTAATACTCATCCTCAAATGCCTGTGCTGTAAATTTTTAAAATTAAAAAACATTTAATTAAAAAAAATCACAATACGTACTTGCTGGTACTAAAGCCAAGTGATCCTTCCTCCATGGGGTAAAAAAATGAACACGGGAGGAAATCAGAGGGCAGGAAGTCAGATTTCTAACCTGTCAAGAACAGATGATATCAGGGGTTAGATGTCCACTCAGATTCTGGACTGTCCTAATTTTTTGGGGGGGGAGGGGAGAAAATGATAACAATGTACAGTGAGGGACATTTCTGCAGCGAGTCACTGAAACTGGAATAGTAATATCCCCATTCTGAAGGAGCAAGAACATCCAGGAAAGCGACTGGCACATAATAGATGTTCAGTAAATGGGAACTGTGACCATCAACTCCTGGAGGCAGAGCCCAGCATTTACATAGGACTGAATGCAAAATAAAGTTGTTAACGGAATAACTGATAACCCACTGTGGCCCACTGAGAGCAGAAAGTGGCTTGCACGGAATGGACTTGGTGAATAACAGAGAGACAGTCTGGATTGGCAGAAAGTTGGAAAGGAATGACCATGGTAGCTTTTCAAAAACACTAGTGAGAGACGTATAATGGATATGCTAAGGAAGGAGAGAAAATGGAATCGTATGAAATGCTCAATTCAAACCACAAGAGACAGAAAAAGAGTGGAAGATAAAAACAGGAACAAAGAACAAGGGGAACAAATAGGAGACAGTAACAGAGGCGATAAATATTAATCCACCTATGTCAATAATCACTTTGGACATCACTGGGCTCAAAGAACCAATGAAAAGACAGAGATTGTTGCAGTAATGCAAAATCAAGACCCAACTATATGTTGTCTACAAGAAACTTACTTTAGATATAAAGATGCATATTGATTAAAAATGGATAGAGGAGGGGCACCTGGGCAGCTCAGCCTGTTAAGTGTCAGACCCTTGATTGCGGCTCAGGTCATGATCTCATGCTTTGAGAGATTGAGCCCCGTGTCTGGCTCTGCACTGGTAGCATGGAGCCTGCTTGGGTTCTCTCTCTCCCTCTCTCTCTGCTCCTCCCCTGCTCACATGCACATGCACACACCCTCTCTCTCTCAAGATAAATAGATTTTAAAAGATGGATAGAGGAAAATACACCATGCTAACAATAATCAAAAGAAAGCAAGAACAGCTACATTAATCTCAGAGCAGATTTCAAACTAAGGTTACCAAGGATAATGATGGGTAATGATGATGGTGAGTTCGAAAACCGTCAATGTGTCTCCAAATGCAGAACTTCAGAAAAGCCTTCTCAAAAAATCCAAAATGGCCATTTTACAAAAATCTGAAATCACAGAGAGCATCCCCAGGAGGCCATCAGGCTAAGTTTTCCGTCTCTTGGGGTGATAGGGCAGGTGGGTGTGTGGACTGAGCAGGCTGGACAAGGCTCCATGGAAGGCTCAGAGGTATTCCAGACCAGGAGGATCAGATCCTTCCGGGCATCTGCCCACTCTCCTGGGAGCTTGGAGAAGACAGACTCCTTCAGGAAGACATGCTTCTGGGAACCTCCTTTCCCTGGTCGAGAAGGGCTGTAAGGGTAGGGTTAGGGGCTGAGCCCAAGGTTCTGCTTTGTTCGCAGGGAGTCACAGGTGGGCCTGAAGGGGACAGGGGCCAAGTCTAGCTCTTCTGACCCAGGGGTTTCTGTAGCACAGGGCAGGGGTCGGGGGAGAGGGCATCCCATTCCTCATCGCTCCTGTACCTGAATCAGTATGGCCTTTTCAACCGGCGCAAGGAAGGATAAGCATAGCTCCTTTGGGGACAGAGTTACCCTCAAACCTCAGCTCTACCTCTGAATTATCTACATGACCTTGTGCATGTTCTCCTCCGAGTCTGTTTTCCTCATGTGTAAAATGGAAATAGTAGCATAAGGTTGGGGTACTTGGTAAGTGCACGGCAAACACCTGCCATTGTTATTAACCACTAAACCTTGCCAGAGCAGAAACCACGTCTCTTTCCTCAGCTGATCTCTCTAGGGCAGCTTGGCTCTGCATGGGCTCTCTGGCTTGATGGGCTGAAGGACATCCACATGTTGGTCTCCAGACCTCAAATATATTCACTCAGCTCTGCTCGCCTGTGAGCTCACCCATCAAGCTTCTAGTGTCATGATGAGGAACCCAGATTCTAGAGTTGGAATGTCTGGGGCTTAATCCCAGTTCTGCTACTCAATAGCTGTATGACCTGAGGCATATTATTTAATCTCTTTGTGCTTCTGTTCCTTCATCAGTTAAAAAAAAAAAAAACAATAGCAACATTCTCACTTTTTAGCGTTCTTGCCAGGAGTGAATGAATTCATATGTGTAAGATACTGAGAAAGGTATCTGGTGCTTTGAGATCTGCTTGTCTCCTCCCAAGGACCGAGGTAGGTTGGGTGCTGAGGGGGCAGCTGGGGAGTAAGGGCCTTTCTCTGGAGCCTGCTTCCCTTCAGACCTGTCCCTGCAGTTGATCGAGGGTCCCAGCTATAGGCCAGAGTCCTAGAAGAGGCGGCTGGCTCTTGGGGCTCAGGTGGAGCACGGAGAGGGTGGAGAGGGTGTGGACTGCCCTTCACCGGCCCAGTGGGTGTTTGCTCAGCCTTCCAATTTCCCATCCAGATTCCCTTCCAGAATCCCGTCCAGATTCCCATCCAGGTGCGAGGGGAGCACAGTTGGCTAATTAAGCTGAAAGCAGCATGAAGGTGCCAGGGAAGAAGTGAAGACATCTGTTCCCCTCTGATCATCAACTGGTTCCTTCTTTATAAGAATGGGCCCCTCCTCCCAGCTGAAGACCAGTGGGAGGGACATAGGGAGGGCAGTCAGGGAAACAATGATGAGAGATTTTCTCCTGTGAGTGCTTTCCAGGGCCAGGCTTTTACCTAACGTTGACCTTTGGTGGAGTTGCTCCCATTTCCAATTGAAGATAGCATACAGACCTGATTTGCTTTGACCTCAGTTGACACGATTTGCTCTATCCCTCCTCCTCCCCTGCCTTCATTTATTTTTATCATGTAAGGAGAGCTGCTTCTACTGCCCCCATCCAATGGGGAACTCAAGGCCATGGTCTGAATTATTAAGGGTGATAAGCGACATAAAATTTGGACAAAACCCCTCCTGTACTTGGGTAACTGAAGCCAGCATAGTTCATTCTGATGAAAGCGTCACTCAGCTCCTCTCAGGGACAACTGATGTAAAAACCCAAGGAAGTTCGAAGTCATTTGTTTCTTTGGTCTGTAGTGAAGTCAGAGATGGGACACAGGTTCATCAACCTTCAGGGAGTCCCCAGCCCCCTTCCGGCACCCCCCTGAGGACAGAAAGAGGAGGCGAGAGGAAAAGTAACTGAGGCGCCTATATTGAATGCTTATTCGGTACCATTCAGGGAGCAGTGAGTTCTCTATCTTCCTGTTTGTATTATTGTTCATAATAGAAGTTAATATTGACAGGGCGTTGTTCTAAGTTCCTTTTCTTTCGCTTATGTTTATATCCTCTGCAGTGCACAGGATAATGGACTCAGAGTCATGTCCTGAACTCAGGTCTCTGATCCAAGCCCATGTCATTATCACCTGCTATACTGTGCTTGCTGTTTTATGTATTTTAAACAGGTTAGTTGTCCTAGACCTCATACTGAAGGCTGTCACCCCCATCTTCATTTACAGGCTAGGAAACTCGGTAAGGCCCAGGAAGGTGAACTCTATCAGTAGCAGGTAGAGAATACAGTTACTGCAGGCTCCTGCTGCTGTCACTAAGGTAATATCCATACTCACTGAAGACTGGGAATTTGCTTTAGTTTCAGCTACTCAGTGAAAGCACCATTGTGACTGTTTGGTTCACTGTTGTGTCCTCAGTGCCAAAAGCAGTTGCTTGGCTGAACAACTACCTGTGGAATGGGTGAATTCCACAACCGCCTCCTTTCTGCTTCTCCTTGCACAGATTGTAATCTGTGGGCAGAGCTGTTCAGGCAGGAAGGCTCTGTGTCCTCCAAGATTCTCCTCACGGGGCAGCTTCCAGACCTGCCTTTCGCTGCCTATGAATTTTAGCCTTTGGAAATACATGGAAACCACTATAATTTTTTTAAATTTGTTTTTGAGAGAGAGAGAGAGAGAGAGAGAGAGAGTGTGTGTGTGTGTGCTTGTGTGAGCATGAGCGGGGGAGGGGCAGAGAGAGAGGGACACAGAGTCTGAAGCAGTCTCCAGGCTCTGAGCTGTCAGCACAGAGCCCAGTGTCGAGTTCGAACTCACGAACCTTGAGATCATGACCTGAGCTGAAGTCGGACACTTAACTGATTGAGCCACCCAGGCGCCCCAGAAACTACTATAATTTAACGTTTCCACCAGGGTCCAGAAACTGGGCGAATATATCAAATTGAAATCAGTTTTCCACCACTGGTAGTCTTCTGTGATGTCCTCAGTCACAACACATCAAAAGAAAGGTGTATTATATGAAATGAAAAAGAAACATTTTGTTCTCTGAATCACTGGTGTCCACCACACCCTACCTGTAGGAAAAGGGACATTGTTGTTTGTTTCAGGGTCCCTGATGCTCTGTTAGTGGCTGTTTGGTCATTGGGGGACCTGCTCCAGTTGTTCGTTTCCAACAGCCATCTCTCTCTGCCTGCCGGCGTATTCTCTGTGCTCTTGGCAAATCTGGGAAATAACTGAGGAGCTTAAATGCTCTCCTTGTGGCCTGAGCAGGGTATTAGGTTCCTTCAGCTGTCTTCTCGAATGGGGTGGTGGAATCAGACACTCTTGGTTTATACTTCTAGCTCAGTCATGAGCTAGGTGAGCTTGGGCAAGTCATTAAGCCATTATTATTTAAAACTGAGAAGAAGATCCTGAAATCTAACCCTTAGAATTGCTAGATAAAGACAAAGAGAAAATCGGGGCCCCTGGGTGGCTCAGTCAGACAAGCAGATGAGCGTTTGACTTTGCCTCAGGTCATGATCTCACCGGTCATGGGTTTGAGCCCCATGTCAGGCTCTGTGCTCACAGCTCAGAGCCTGGAGCCTGCTTCGGATTCTGTGTCTCCCTCTCTTGCTGCCCCTCCCCTGCTGTCTCTCTCTCTCTCGCTCTCTCAAAAATAAATAAACATTAAAAAAAAAGACAAAGAGTAAAAATATATTCTGCTTTTCCACGGCTGAACTCCAACTGTAGCGGACACTGAGCACGTACCTGGAGCTGGGGGATGGTGTTTGCGAGTGTAGTTCTAATCCTAAAGCCTTGTGCTCTATTTTAAACATTCCTGCAGAGTTTGTGTTGTATACCTTAATATGCCCATGCTCGGTTCGATATAAAACGGTGCTCTCTGCTCCCACATCTCTGGATAGAGAATCACCATTTCAGGATGATAGCGTATCCTGTGCCTCCTGCAACACTCAAGGACCTTTGGTATCATCTGCCTGTCCCCACTCTGCTTCCGTTTCAAGGGCATGACCACAGGGGCTGGTGCCTTAGCAAGACCTCTTTATTTTTCAGTTCTTTTTTAAATCACATAGTCCAAGTTTTTTAAATATTTACTTTTGAGAGAGAGAGAGAGAGAGAGAGAGAGCAAGTGGGGGATGGGCAGAGAGAGAGGATCCGAGGGAGGTTCTGCACTGTGCGTGCAGAGGCCACAACGTCGGGCTCGAACTCACAAACTGTGAGATCATGAGCTGAGCCAAAATCAAGAGCCAGAGGTTTAGCCCCGATTGAGCCACCCAGGCGCCTGTAATTCAAGTTTTTTAATTGTGCTTTTTTTTTTTACATTGAAGTACAGTTGACCCACAATGTTGCATTAGTTGCAGGTGTGCAACATAATGATTAGACAGTTCCGTATGTTATGCCATGTAGCTGACTATCATGTGGCTGCCATCCGTCACCATACGGCGCTATCGCAAGACATTTGACCGTGTTCCCCATGCTGTGCCTTTCATCCCCCTGGTGTATTCATTCCATAGCCGAGAGCCTGCACCTCCCACTTGCCTTCACTCCCTTTTGCCCATCCCTCCACCCCCTCCCCACTGGCAACCACCAGTGTGCTCTCTGTACGTATGGGTCTGTTTCTGGCTAAGGCCTCTTTAATGTGGCTTGACAGTAGTCTCTGGAATAAAGGCTGGAGAGGTCAGTAGATCAAGGGCTCTTTGGAGAACACCTGTTTGCCCCCAGACCTGCTGCCCCTCTGTTTTGCTGTGGTTCTACCCCCACCCCTCAGGGCCAGGCACTGGCTGCTTATTGAGTTTGTCAGCATTTCCCCCATGGTTCTCAGACTGACTAATTAGCCTACCCTGCCTGATTGCTGAAGCCACAGGGCACTGCCAGGGCAGCACTTTTCCACATGGCATCTGCTAAGAGAATGCAGGGCTGAGCCTTTAACCCTATCCCGTCTACGTTGTGTGGGTACTTATGAGCTCGCATGGAGATGGATATGGGGGTCTACCCCCATGAGGTTGAGGGCTAGGGGTTGTGAGTTCTGCTCTAAGAGCCGGTAGATATTTCTCTGGATGGTCAGACATTGTCAGAACACGGGACAGACTGAAGGTAGAAATTCTCACCATTATTGAGGATAATTTAGGGGAAGAGTGGCATCAGGCAACTGAAACTATTATCCTCATTTTGATGCAAATTTTACAATCTTTTTTTATTTTTAATTTTTTTTAATTTTTAATTTTTTAATTTTTAATTTAATTTAATTTAATTTTTTGCCATCTGGCTTGGCCTTTTGGTTTGAAAGAGATCTGGATCAGTTAAAAAAAAAAAAAAGGTCAGGCTGAGGATCACATAGTTCTTTCTTCCTCTCTCTTAGATTTACTATATGTTTCCTCAGGCTGTTGCAGCCTGAGATTAAAGGTGGGTCATGTCACCAGTAATCTCCCATGCTTTCTTAGCTCATGCTCCTTCTTGGGAATACAGGACCCTGATCCTTGCCACAGCCCCTCAAGCATTCGTGCATGTACCCAGGGAGTTTCCCATGAAGCCCATGGGCAAATCTGGTCAGCTGCTACAGGTTTCTGCTGGGCACTGCTGTCCATGGGCCAGCTGTGCATTTCTACCTGTGCTGGACATTGCCACGGCCACAGGGCACTGTGCCTTCTCTCCACCTCCACCACCTTCCGCCACAAAGCACCACAGTCTCTCTCTGTGAACACCTGCCTTCCCAATGAGGCACCACTGATACCCTGGAACTTTTGAGGTGCTAACACATGGCAGTTAGCGGCACAGCTAGAGGGAATAGCTGTCTTTTTGCTTCCTCAAGCCTCCCCGCCTTCAGTTGCAGGCAGAAGGTTCTTTCATTTATTTAAGTTCCTCTTTCCCTGGGGGAACAGGATAGTGTGAGGTTAGAATCTGGGTAATGGGTTCAAACTGATTAGGGTTTGAAGCCTGGTTCTCCTGCTCAGTAGTTGTCTGTGCTAGAGAAAGTTCTTTGCTTCTTTGAACTTTAACATGTTTATTTGTGAAATAGAACTAAAACAGCAGTACCCAATTCAGGTTTAGAGGCTAAATGAGCTAAAGCATGCAAAACTACACTTATGTTGTAATGCTCTATAATGTTAGCTGATATTAATTAGCTAATAGGGCCCAAGTGATACCGCACAGGACAGGGCCAAGTGACAGATTCTGCACTATCCACAGAACCATGCCTCCTCTCTCATCTTGAGGACGTGACATTGGGTCCAACTTTTCCTCATCTCCCTCTTTCCTTAGGAATTTCACTGCTGGGAGCTCCTCAGTCCTTATAACAATTTCCTAAAGGGGATCACCAATTCGTCAGACATTCTAAAACATGTTTGAGTCCCACAGGTGTTACAGCTTAGGCTCAACATAGGTCCACACTCTCTTATCGTCTGATTGTATCTATCTATGCATTTAAGCAAATGGGTATTTATATGTTGCCATTGGCTGTATTTATGTGTGTGTGTACAGCAAATTGCTACACACACACACACACACACACACGCACACACACACACACACACACTTAATTACAGCTACTCAGTTCTTTGATGTTATGGCTTGAAAATCTCCCTGTGAGCAGAATTGTTTACTAGGCTCTGCTCTATGAGAAGAGGGCAGTGATGAATTTGGTTCCCTTATGCTCAAGAAGACTTATCTGAATGGGACATCAGAAGACATGGACTTGCCTCATGGAAGGCCTCATCTGATAACAAAGGCATGATATTGCATCTTGGAAGACAGAAGTTTTCCAGAGCAACCTGCAAGAGCCACTGTGAATACACAGTGCTTTCTCTGAAAGCAGGAGTCTCCAGCAGACCCACTTGGCTCCAACTTTCCTGGCAATGAGTACAGGCTCTTTCCTTCCATCCCTCACCTCCTCTGTCATATGACAGAACGTTCTACCATCTAAATGTCCTGTGTTGCTATTGAAGGAAATCTTCTCAGGTTAATAATAAACCCAGATGGGTTTGGGGTATGGGATTTGGGTATCTCTTGGGGTTACTTGTGTTTTGAAATCTTCAGCAGTGCTTGGGTATGGGAAGTAAACACTCCCTTGAATCTATCCTTATACCTTCTGCTCATCCTTGCCTGAATTTCAGGTGCTATTCTACCTGCAGAGGCTGACAGTTCTAAGTGAAGTCTGATGTGAGTGAGGACTGGTCCAGAGAAGTGATCATGTCTTCTATAACACATTTCCCAGCCCCTTTTCCACACCTGATTGGTGATGTATGGCTGCTTGATACTCCCCTATAGACATTCTAGATCTGATGGGCTATGGCCTGTACCCAATTCTCTTGATATTACATGTCCTTCTACTCCTTCTCTGCTATTCAGAGAAGCACATGGGTAGATGTTATGAAGGATCCTTGGGAAAATCCTATAAAGGATTTGAAATCCTTGGGAATGGCCATGTGATGGATTTTCCCCTTTCTAAAGGGTACAGAATATACTAATAAATTATTGCCATTGTTCTTAAACAAGGTAGGCCAAGGCCACTGCATCCTATAAGTTATGTGCCTATCTTCTTTGAGGGAGAATATAGAACTTCTACGCACCCTGTGCGTGGGGCTTCATATTTAGGCAAATTTTTACACAAATACACACATGAGCATGCACACCCATCTTCAAATAGATAAGAAAAAGCAGTCCCTTTGTGCTTTTTAAATAAAGCATAATGTTGTCATGTAACTTTGCTATGGGCTTGAATTTCATCTGGGGGCCCATAATCTTTTCCCAGGGTCCCCAAATCGACAGGAGTTGGGCATTTGACTATTGTATGAATCAGACTGTGATAAGACATTAGGGATGGTACACATTCCACATCTAAAGTTAGAATCAAACCTTAAAAACTGCTTGCCAAAATGTGTACAGGTTCTTCTGAGCGTGAAATGCTACACTCGTGGACCCTCACCTCGCCCCACTGCAGGGCACTCCTGGCCTCTGCCCGTGAGCTCTTCCTCCTTTGCTCCCTTTGTGCTGGTGTCCCCAGGGTTCTGGTTCTTTCACCCTATTATCCGACACCCTCATCTCATTGTTCAGTCAGGTTCGAGCTCTTCAAATGCTGGAGCAGGTAGCCGTGGCCTTAAATTTCTGCTCCACCAATTCCTGGCTCTATGACCTGGCTGTTTAAATTCTCTGAACTTCAGTTTCCTGATCTGCAAAACTGGAATAGTAATGCCTTCTTTATGGGCTAAGGATAAAAATGGTAATATAGGGCACTTAACACAGAGTCTAGTATATGACATGGGTTTAGTAAATGCTAGTTATTTTTAGTGTTGTTTTAAATATTTAACATCCATTCATTCATCTGTCATTATCCTCTGTGGCTGTACATCCCTGTTTGCTGACACGGAGTAGGAGCACAGCATGTGTGAGCAGAATGACTCAAGTCAAAGTGAATGAATTCCTCCTTAGGTCATGGGACATCATAGGAGTCAGCGCTTTCCCTGCTTAGGGCGAAGTCAGGACCCAGGAGAACTTGGAGAGTTGAAGAAGGAGCTGGGATTTGGGGAGCAGGCATCAGGTGGGACTTGCTATCCGGAGTCTGTGCTCATCGGGATCCTTGGCTCCATTCTGAGTCTCGCCTTGACTACTGTTCAGATCATGGATGACCCCTCATGTCCATGCATGGCATGGAGAGGGTCTGGGTCACCTTTGCAGGCCTCTCTGCCTGTGGGGGCTGCTGCCACACAACCTGGAGCGTAGGTGTTGGAAGACAGAGACCATGGCCCTGAACATTTCACCTCCTTATTCTTGTGGGAAACCACAGATGGATGTGGGACATGCCCAGCTCTCTGCTCCTTCCTTGTGACCTGACCCACAGCACCTGTTCCAGATGCAATCCTGCTCTCCTCCAGAACAGTCTTCCCTTGGCAGCTCAACACCTCTAATGTCAGCCCGCCCCTTTCTTTCTTTCTTTGCTAATGATTTTTGTAGTTAATGAGGTCCCTCTTCCCCCCCGTTCTCTACTTACATGACTCTGCCATCAACTTTAGTAACCATCCAGCTATCTATTTATACACCACTGGGCTTCTCAGCTCTTCCTCCCCCAATTCTTCCATGACCCCTGTATTTTTTCACAATTGCAGCAAACAAGGTATGTCTCAGAGAAGATGGTTATTTCTCTAACAAGGAGTCTCAGTACGTGAAGAGACACTGCTGTCGAATGTGAATAATTAACAAAAACTTTGTTGAAATCCTTGGCCTTAAGACGGAGTGTTTGGCAGCTCAGTTAATGCCCATCTGGAGGCATCTAATATTCTATGGAGTTTTCTCACTATTAAAATGGAACCTAATAATAATGATGCCTGCAAGGAATAGTCCCTCCCTGTCAATCATATCGATCACAGAACTCTGCATCTCCATCGATTGATTAAGTCCGTCTTGAACATTTGTTGAACTCAGTGTTGTGCTGTTTGCTCCCGGGAAGTGGCTGGGGGAGCTTTAGAAGAATAGATTCTCGAGCCTCGCTCCAGGACCTCTGGGCATCCGAAGCTCTCCACCAGACTCTCCAGTGCAGTCAAGTTTGAGAACGGGGGAGAGTAGGTGCTCGTCACCCCAGGAAGCTCAGCAGTGTGTTCAGAGGTAGCTGCCGTGTGCCTGTGCAGGGTCTGGCATTCTTGCAGCCATGTTAGCTCACCTCCTTGGTTCTTTGCCTTAATTTCTTGTTTCTTAAATTCTAAGCATAGATGCTGATTCCAAGACTCAGAATCAAAGTTAGGCAGCCTGCAGGTGCAGGGTTAATCTCCGATAGGAAGCTCTCTGGTTACAAAACCCACACCTTTTGCACCCACCTTATCAGGTGATTTATGCTAGGAAAAGACACAAGGCCATGCATAATTTAGTGCTGACTCCTTGACTCAGTAGGTCCAGTAGGCATGTAGAAGGGAGAGGGCGAGATGTGCGGCATTTGGAAAATTCAGCCATTATTCTGTTGAGGAGGTTAAAGTGGGACCTTGACAGATCCCCTCGGTGAGCTTGGAAAGTGAAAGCAGACAATGTTTCCTCCATTACTGGGCAAAATGAGAGCATTTCCTATGTTTGACTTGCATTTTCATTATAAGCAGGTGTGTGTTGGGGGAAGGAGGTCGATGGAGTTGACAGTTCACTTTCCAGGCTGGGCCTCTGGAATTTGTGACCCTCTAGAGGGTCCTTTGCATCTCCTACTTTGCAGGCTTAGAACTTCAGCTTTTTCAATTGGCTTGGCACTGACTGAGGTTCTGGGGAATGGATTTGTGGTGGCCAAACAGGACTCTGCTCCCAGAAGAATGCACCTGTAGTGGAGTGTGGAATGTCTGTGTGGAAATTTACAACAGAACCCTCCCCAGCCACATGTATCTGCCGGGGAGATTGCCTCTTGGGGGTTGGGGGGTGGAGGTGAAGGGTGGTGCTTGAGAAAACCCCCGTTGTAGCTCAGAATATTGCCTCAGAGCCCAGAAGAGAAGCAAAGGAGTTTGGATATTCACCAGAAATATTGTTTCCTGTTTATCCCGAAGATCTTTTTGCCTTATTCAGAAATGTTTGTTATTAGAATCAGACCACCCGATTCAGTTAGGCAGGGATACCTCAAAACATTCTCTCTTTTGTCTTTCTGCATTCTATCCAATACATTATGACAACTGTATCAAGGTAGTTTGTAATTAATCAGATACAACTTATTGATCATGTTTATGTCCTTTTTTAAGTGTTTATATTTGAGAGAGAGAGAGAGAAAGACAGAGTGTGAGGGGGGGAGGGGCAGAGAGAGAGAGGGAGACACAGAATTCGAAGCCGGCTCCAGGCTCTGAGCTGTTAGCATGGAACCCAACGTGGGACTCGAGCCCACGAACGGGGAGATCATGACCTGAGCCGAAGTGGGACGTTTAACCAACTGAGCCACCCAGGGGCCCCTGATCATATTTATCTCCTTGATGGGTCCTTACTTTTTATTGTGGTAAAATACACATAACAGAAAACTTCCATTTCAACCACACTCAAGGGTACCACCCTGAATGCATTTACATTGCTCTGTATTCATCTCCCGAACGTTCCCATCTTCCCAGACTGAAACTCTGCACGAAACTGACTGCCCACTTGCCCTTTCCTGCCCCTTGTGTCCTTCAGGACACTCGAGTCACCCTGGGAAAGAACTCCTCAGGGGCGTAGAAGTCTGACCTAGGATCGTGTTGAAACAGAGGCGTGGAGCTCCCCTTCGTAGACCCTGAGTGCGCAGGAGTGGAGGGAGGCCTGGGAGTCCGAGCTGCTGTGATTACGGGCCAGGGGGGCCGCGGATCTTAGAGCCCACCTCCACTGAGACTCCTTGACTGATCAGTAGTGAGGCGATGCTCCCGGGCTAATAGATTCAGAAGATGTGTAATTTCTCCTTTTCTCCAGACACTCCCCGGTTTCTTTCTGGACATGGAACACCACTTTCTGAGCCTTTGAAATATTTATCCTCTCCTCTCTGCTTCCTTTACAATCTCTCTGCTGCAAGGCTGCTTTTTTGCCAGCCCCTTGAGGGCTGTAGTAGGGACAGTTTAAAATGATTTATGTATTTCCATTGACTAAAAATTGGGACAGTTCCAGAAAAACCTGAGCTTCTTATGTGCATGTGTGTGTATATAGATGTTCACATTTATATTTCTACTGTGTGAAGTGAGTGGTTCTCAAAGTGTGGTGCTTGGGTCAGCAGCACAGTATCATCTGGGTACTTGTTAGCTGCTAGAAGCAGAATTTGGGGGGCCTCATTCCTGACCTACTGAAAATCTGGGATGAGCCCCAGAAATCTGTGATGTAGCAAGTCCTCCAAATGCTTCTGTTGTGTAGCAAGGTGTGAGAACCGCTACTTTAAATACGTTGCCGGATTTAACTTTCACGAAAGTGCTGAGAGAATCCCTAAAAAGAGAAGACAAGGGAACTTAGAAAAGTTAAAGCTAAGGGGGTGGACCAGGTTCCCCCCCCCTCCCCCCATACCACTGTCAAGCTGATCTAGTGGCTCCCAAGGTCCTGGTGGACGGCCCTCTTGTGCACTTCTTTGCTTTTTTGCAGCCAGTTGCTGCCTGTAGAGAAAGGTTCCTCAGGCCTTTGCAAACACAGACAGGGAGGGACGAACCAAGAGGCCAGATCATGCAAACGGGAGTCAGGGGCTTGGTGTCAGGGGGCCGTTTGTGTAACAGGCAGCAAGGAAGCATCTTTATGCACTGTCTCCCTTTGTCCCGTATGTAGCCAGCTTGCCCACCCTGGAGGGGACCCTTGACTTCCTCTGGCATCAGCAGCTGGCTGCGCTCTGCGGGAGGTGGCAGACGAAGGTCTGTTTGGGAAGTGTCATTACTGTGAGCGGGCGAGCTCCGAGCATGGCGTGGCGGAGGGGAGCGCAGAAGGCCAGCTGTTGGCTCTGGGACTTTTGCGGAGACTGGTGCCGGTGCCATTTGGTCTCGGCTGCTGCGTGCTGTGACCCCAGGGAAACTCCGCGGCTGCTGCTTGCAAGCCAGCTGTTTATGGCGCCTCCGAACAGGCATAAAATTCCTCACTAACTGTTTTCCTTTATTCTTTAAAGTTTGCTCTGATTAGCGTGAAGTTTGTTAATGGAAAATCAACATGTCTTTTTGACTCTGGCTCTGGCAGAGTCAGAGGCTTCTGGGCACTGGATTACCATCTTACATTTTTCTCCTGGTCCAGCCTGAGGTGCAGATGTGGGCGGTGGTGAATTCATGCAGCCAGTATTGGGAGCTCTTGCTCTGTAGGTGGTGGGGGTACGGCAACGAGCAGACAGCCCCTTCCCTCACCAGCTTACCTTTTAGAGGCGGCAGACAGAGACTTTTTGTTTCTTTGTGCTAATGGTATGAAGAAGTGAAACTGAGCGATGTGGTATCAGGTTCCAGCCGCTGCATAAGACACCATCCTAAAACTCAGTGGTTTAGAACACCACCGATTCAGGGGCGCCTGGGCGGCTCAGTCGGTTAAGCGGCCAACTTGGGCTCGGGTCATGATCTCACGGTTTGTGGGTTCGAGCCCCGTGTCAGGCTCTGTGCTGACAGCGCGGAGCCTGGAGCCTGCTTCGGATTCTGTGTCTCCCTCTGTCTCTGCCCTTCTCCTACTCTCTCTCTTTCTTAAAAAATGAATGAAATGAAAACATTAAAAAATTAAAAAAATAGAAAACCACCTATTCAATTTGTTTACAATTCTACAATCAGGGCTGGACTCAACAGGGTGGACTCTTTGGCAGATCTTGCTGATGGTCCCGTGTGGCTGCATTTGGTTGGTGGCTGGCAGGGTCTGGGATCAGCCAGGTCCGCCGGGCCCCTCTTTCTGTCTCCGTCTCCCTTTCCCTCTCCATGTAGTCTTGGGGCCTCTCACTCTTTATATGGCCCTGCACTTACTCCCTCCAGGAAGGGAGGTGGACACTTTAAATCGGGCCCCGGGCTTCCACAAACACAGAAGTGGAAGCTTCCAGTACTTCCTAAGGCATGGCCTTACCCCTGCCATATTCTAAGGTTAAAACAGGTCCCAGGAGCAGCCTAGAACCAAGGAGATAAGACAGTGTGAGGCAGAAAGATGTAGAGGCGTGACGGATTGGGGGTCACCATTTAAAGGGCCATCCCAGGTACACTAGACTAGGTGGTGGCTAGACTAATGAGGCAGGGTGTGTGTGTTAGATGGGCTGGTTGGGGGAGGTGTCTCTGAAGAAATGATATCTGAGCCGAGGCCTGGCTGACTATGGAGCCAGCTAGGGGAAGATCTGAGGGTCGAGCCTTCTATTCAGGACAGTATGGCTTTCTCTACCATAATGTCCTCCTTACTTCCTGCTTCCCAGGCTGGAGCTGGATGTAGACCCCCTATTTGATAGGGACGGGGGAAACAGGAAACTGGATGGAGGGAAACCACGTGCCTCTGGCTCAGGAGCCAGTCAGCAGTCAGCAGGGAGGGACCAGGAGAAGAGCTTGGGGACATTTTCCCAGACTGCTTCATGGGCACCTCTGAAGGACAGATGCCGAGCCACTGGCCCTTTACAGAGAATGAATGGAATATGGGGCTTCACCTCTACAGAGGTTCCCTGTATCCTCGTGGTGGCACCACTGCTTGGTTTACTTCTTGGGAAGGGACACCTATGTGGAAATTTCAGGAGTTGTCAATGTCAAGTGTCTTAAGTATCTGAAAACAAACCTTAGGATTTTTTTTTTTTTTGTAACAATACAAATAGAATCAACAAGGATTGAACCAGTCATTTCTCAGAATGTGGTCGGCAGACCAACCGCTCCAGCATCACTGGTGAGCTTGCTAAAATGCAGATTCTCAGTCCCAGACCCAGATGGGCTGACAGGAATCTGTGAGAGATGGCTCCAGGAATGGACCTTTTATAGGTGCTCCCCAAAGATTCATGTGTTCATAAAAGCTCAAGAAACACTACCTTAAAACTTCTGTGGCCCCAGAATGAGGTTACAATTGAATTGCTTGGAAATGAAGTATAGAATCATTCTTTGAGGTCCAGCTCAAATGTCCCCTCCTCCAAGAAGCCTACTGGATTCCCTTGGGATGAACCTGGTCCTGTATGTTTGGGGGGCACTTAGTATACATCGTTAAGATGATCTGGTTACAAATCCTTTGCTTTTGGCAAACTGCGAACTCCTGATGGCGGGAACAAATTTTATTTGGGTTTCTGTCCTTAGTGCTTGGCACAGTGTGTGGCACACAGTAGGTAAAGTGCTTGAATGAGTAAATGAATGGAGGGAGCCCTAAGGAAAACCTGGTTCAATCCTCTCCTCTTACAAGTACCTAAGAAGTGAGGCAACTGGCTCCCAGCCACAAGGCTAGTAGTGCAGGATGAGGACTAGTGCTTAGGCTTCCAGACTTCTCATCAGGTGCCCAGTTCTCCCACCCAGGCCGGCATCTTCCTTCAGGTGACAGACATATCGGTTCCACTTAGAAATGAAATCCTGGGGGCACCTGGGTGGCTCAGTTGGTTGAGCGTCCAGTTCGTGAGTTTGAGCCCTGCGTCAGGCTCACTGCTGGCAGCGCAGAGCCTGCTTTGCATCCTCTGTCCCCCTTTCTCTCTGCCCCTCCCCCACTTGCACAGACATGCTCTCTCAAAAATAAATAAAAGCATTAAAAAAAAAAGAAATTAAAATCCTGACAGTTGCCCCACCCTTCTCACAATCTCTCTGTACAGTGTGGAAGGGAAGTCACATGTCATCCAGATTCCTCTGTGCTATCCCCACCCAAGCCCAACCTGGGGACAGGGGCAGGACTTTTGCTACAAGGGCTCTGAGGAGCACCCCCAGACCTGGCCCCCAACGTCAAGAGGACACAGGTTTCCTTTGCTCCCCTCCACTTGCCTTCAATTCACAGTCCGCAAACCCCATTTGGTGTGAGCCCATCTGGGCCTCTTCCAGATGAATGTAAATGACTGCTTAGGGTGCCTCCCCCTTCATTGTGGACAGCAAAGGGCTCAGGGTGGGATTTGCATATTGCTAATTACAGTTGATTCCAACTCCAGAGAAAATCATTGATCCATTTATAACTTACAGTAATTTGGAAAGCAATTACCTTCTGGCATCTCCTTTCTTGCTAAAAATGTGTCATTATTTTTTTTTCCTATGCTTTTTTGAAAGACAAATGATCTGGGCATTATCCACAAAGGACCAGGCTCTCTGTGTGCCTGAAAGAGGCAAATCTGTAAAATCCTGAAGGGTTAGAACTGCAAACAAAGAATCTAAATCTTGTCCAGTGGCCATGCACAGTAGGTGTGCAATCAGGAGTTGGCTGAATTGGAAACGTCTTTGTGTGGCATATGTAATTAATACAGGTGTTGTGGGCATCTGCTAAATCTAGGACATTTCTCCTCTCCTGTGTGGTGTAGTGATGGTGAGTTCAGCCTCTGGAAGCAGGCTGTCCAAGTCAGAATCTGGGATCTCCCCTTTACTAGCTTTGTGACTTTAGACAGATAGGCCTTTTTGTACCCAGCGTTTCTCATCTGTGAAATGAAAAGGCCAGCAGTGCCTCCTTCCCTAGATTTGATACGAAGGTTAAATGAGATGATGTGGGCAGAGTATGCCTAGCAAATGGTGAATGTTAATTAATGTTAGCCATTCCTTTTCCTTGGTTCTAGGAGTTTTTTGTTGTGATTCATCAACTTCTTCCAAACTCCTATTAATGTTGACATTTTGACCTCTTCCTATAAATCACGAGTATTATCAACAGCATCTAGAATGGTAAATCCTTTCCAGAAGGTTTTCAATTGACTTTGCCCAGAGCCATCAGGGGAATCATTATATATGGCAGCTATGCCTTACAAAATATATTTCCTAAATAATAAAACTTGAAAGTACAGATGACTCCTTGATCCGTGGGCTATAGAATGGATGTTGTGTTAGTGGGCATGAAAAACAACATTAATTTTGTTGTGTATCTCAATCAGAGTTCTTGCGTGACCAGGTGCATTGTCAATGAACAGTAATACTTTGAAACAAATCTTCTTTTCTGAGCAGTAGTTCGCAACAGTAGACTTAAAGTAATTCTGCAAACCATATTGTAAACAGATGTGCTGTCCTCCAAGCTTTGTTTTTCCATTTATAGTGCATGGGCAAAGTAGATGTCGCATAATTCTTTTGGGCCCTAGGATTTTTGGAATGGTTGATGAACATTGGCCTCAACTTAAAGTCAGCAGCTGCATTAGCCCTTAATAGAGTCCGTCTGTCCTTTGGAGCTTTGAAGCCAGGCATTGACTGCTCTCCAGTTATGAAAATCCTAGATGACATCTTCTCTAATACAAGACAGTTTCATCTACACTGAAATCTGTTTAGTGTATCCGCCTTTATGAAGTATCTCAGCTAGATCTTGAGAACTTGCTGCAGATTCCACATTAGCACTCGCTGCTTCACCTTACACTTTTTTGTTGGGGAGACGGCTTCTTTCCTCAAACCTCATGAACCCACCTCTGCTGCTTTCACACATTTCTTCTGAAGCTTCCTCACCTCTCTCAGCATTCATAGAACTGAAGAGAGTTAGGACCTTTCTCTGGATGAGGCTTTGGCTTAAGGGAATGTTGCGGTCAGTTTGATTTTTTATCCAGACCACTCAAACTTTGTCTATGTCAGTAATAAGGCTGTTTCACTTTCTTACCATTTGTGTGTTCATGGGGATAGCACTTGTAATTTCCTTCAAGAACTTTTCCTTTGCATTCATGACTTGGCTAACTGTTTGGCGCAAGAGGCCTGGCTTCCAGTCTATCTCAGCTTTCGACATGGCATCCTCACTGAGCCTAATCATTTCTAGCTTTTGATTTAAAGCGAGAGACTGGTGACGCTTCCTTTCACCTGAACACTTGGAGGGCATTGAAGGGCTATTAATTGTCCTAATTTCAATATTGTTGTGTCTCAGGGAAGAGGGAGGCCTCAGGAGAGGGAGAGACAGGGGAATGGCTGGAGCCAGACCACACACTTTTATCATTCAAGATCTCCATCTTGCGTGGGTGCGGTTCGTGGTGCCCCAGAAAGAATTACAACAGTAACAGCAGAAATCGCTGATCTCATATCACCATGACCAATATAACAATGAGGAAACGTTTGAAATATTTCAGGACACAGAGACACAAAGTGAGCGGACGCTTTTGGGAAAGTGGCGCCGATGGAGGACACATGCTCCGTGCAGGATTGCCGCACGCCTTCATTTTGCAAAAACTGCAGCATCTGTGAAGGGCAGCAAAGGAAAGTGCAATTCAACAAGGCACACTTATGGCACAGACAGCGTTCTGTACGGTCTGTGGTCTCAGATGCCCACTGGGCATCTTGGGAGGTATCCTCTGTGGATAAGGGAGGGGGGCTGCTCTAGATTCCGAATGAAATGGAAATAGAGCTTTCTATTAGAGCTCTTTCTAGCTAGGAGCTGCGGCAAGAGAAGGTATAATGCAAAGAAACCGTCTCGGTTTCTCCAGGCTTGGTGCTGTGCTCAATTGTCTTTAATTTTCTTGTCAGGGCAGACAGTTTAAATATCCTATCTCATTCTCCCACCGCCAGCATCGCCTTCAGAGCCCTGGCCTGTTACACTTGTGTGGTAGTTAGTTTTAGCTGGTGCTCTTTTGTTTCTTTTCATAAAAGAACCAAGTAAAGAGGAAACAAGTTGTTTCTTCTTCTTTTTTTTTTTTTTTCCATTTAAGTAAATATCTCCCTTCCATTTCTGAAAAGCTCCTCGCTCTGGTGGGTTTACACCCTTACATTAACCCTATCAGCTCTTGATTCATGGATCTTTGGAAGAGGCATTAGAAAATAATCTCTGCCTCTTCCACTCTGCCCGAACCCTCGGCTGGTGCAACT
This sequence comes from Neofelis nebulosa, assembly GCF_028018385.1. Lineage (NCBI taxonomy): Eukaryota > Metazoa > Chordata > Mammalia > Carnivora > Felidae > Neofelis > Neofelis nebulosa. The sequence goes on from NC_080794.1 coordinate 67,329,311, forward strand.
AGAAGCCATTTCTGCGTAAAAATGCAATCATCCTTCGGTCACACATGTAGCTGGGAGAAGGTTTGCTTGTTGAAACGTAATTGGTTATGGGGCGCCTGGGTGGCGCAGTCGGTTAAGCGTCCGACTTCAGCCAGGTCACGATCTCGCGGTCCGTGAGTTCGAGCCCCGCGTCAGGCTCTGGGCTGATGGCTCGGAGCCTGGAGCCTGTTTCCGATTCTGTGTCTCCCTCTCTCTCTGCCCCTCCCCCGTTCATGCTCTGTCTCTCTCTGTCCCAAAAATAAATTAAAAAAAAAAAAAAAAAAGAAACGTAATTGGTTAATTTGTATTATGCAGTTTCCATTTCTTTCTCTGTTGACAAACGCAGTTTGGTTTATAACGGCGCTGCCCCAAACATGGAAATGTTCTGTGTCTGCACTGATACGGCAGCCGCTGGCCACAGGTGAGCACTTGAAATCGGGCTTGTGCGACTGAAGAGCTGAATTTTAAACTTTATTGAATTTTAATTAAATTAAAATTAGAAAAAGCCACCTGTGGATACAGGTCACCACTGTGGACGGTGCCGGTGTATGAGCAAGATCACTCCTGATTAGAAGGGAATGAGCCCCAGACGCTGCCCTGCAGAACCCCTGAACATCTTATAAGGGTTTACGTGTGTCTACTGGGGGTGGGGGGTGGGGTGGAGAATGGAGGTCATTGGCATCTCTCAAGGCCTCCCTGAACTGCTTCAGACCCCTTCTTCCACCAAAGGTATGCACTGCTCTCTGTGGTCTCTGAGCACATCTGGCCGTTGGGGGGGGAGGGGGGGCAAAAACATCTGAAGGTGAGTGGTAGGTCCCCTGAGCCACAGGTGGGGGGTGTTAGAGCTGGCAGTTCAAATCCCTGGGATCGCAGGATATTTGAGCACCTTCCTTAGCCGCTCAGGGTTCTTCCTCTGGGGCACAGTCCCGTTGATGAGTTGCGTGGAAAGTAATAGACTAAAGGGGCTTTGCCCTGCAGCTTGACGTTCTTACATAACCAAAGAGCTGGTTACAGAGGCAGGGTACAACCAGGAAAACAGACGTCACTGTGAATTTTCACAATGCCGGACATTTAATACAATGTGATGGAGAAGCTTAAAGCCCAAAGGGATAGTGAGGCAACTCAGAGCTTAGCAACAGAAGGAAGTAGTTGTCCCCTTCTAGGCTGGAGAGTCAGAGGGAAGGAGTGGTGTTAGCAGAGCCCAGGAGTGTTATCCAGTGGAAACTGGAGCCACGGAGCAGGTGTTTCTGATGGGAGCAGGAGTCAGTTAGGCATCTGTTGCCATAGTCACTTCTGGGGAGAGAGAAGGAGGGGGAGAGATACTCTGATTTCTCCCTTTTTCCCACCCTCCAGTCTCCCACTGATGCTTCTGGTTGAGCCAACCCAGCCAGAAGCCAGCTGATGAGGACCTTGGAGCAGCTCCTCCAAGGTCTCTTGTTACAGAGAACAGAGCAGGGGAGGGGCGAGGACTGGCCTGGAGTCTGTGTGTGTGCGTGTGTGTGCGTGTGTGTGTGTGTGTGTGTGTTTAAAATATAAGCCTCTACCGTTTCCCCAGTACACAGTTACAGGGAGGCGAGAATGATCCAGGTCTGTTTCCCTTGCTCCCTGCCCAGTCTTCCCCCTTCCCCAGCACCACCTGCCTCCACCCCAGTGCCCAGGTCAGAGCACACATGAAGCGAGAGTCCGTGGTGTTGATGGGGTAGACCTCTTAGAAAGGATGCTGTGGAGTGGGGTGAACTATTTGTGGTGGTGATGGTTTGAACCGAAATATTTTATTCTTGTGCATCATTATTTTATTTGATTTAAATTTTTTTTGTTTATTTATTTTTGAGAGAGAGAGAGAGAGAGAGAGAGAGAGAGAGAGAGAGAGAGAGACAAAGTGCAAATGGGAGAGGGATAAAGAGAGAGGGAGGAGACACAGAATCCAAAGCAGGCTCCAGACTCTGAGCTGTCAGCACAGAGCCTGACACGGGGCTCCAACTCACGAACTGTGAGATCATGACCTGAGCCAAAGTGGGACGCTCAACCGACTAAGCCACCCAGGCACCACTGAACTGATTTATTTTTTAAGTGACTGCCAACCTGGAGATTCTGTGATTCAGTTTTAAAACTCTGTGTAGTAGAATGTCCTCGTAATTTAAAATAAAACAAAGAAGAGTGTCTGAGTAGGATTGCTGTGGCTGGCCTTTTCCTTTCCGATGTGGAAGGGCAGAAGTTCAGGAAGACCTGTGCTAAGGGCTGGGTTGTTTCTGAGATCCCGGTCCTGGAGAAGAGATGACAGGACTGGGCTTTGAGTTAGGAGGACCTGGAGGGAAAAGACAAAGGCAGGGCTGTCCCCCCCAGACCCTGGTCCCACTGTGCCCGTACCACAGGGTTCTGATGCAGGCAGGCCTACCCCTGGGGGACTCCATCATGTCTGAAGAGCCCTGGACTGTTCGAGTTGGAAAGGCCCTCAGCGGTCTGCTGGTCCAGCCCTATCATTGCACAAGCAGGAAACTGAGGCTGACTGAGCTGACCCAGCCACTTGATGGCCAAGCCAGGACCAGAGCTGAGCACGTAGTAGCAGGAGGAGGGCAGGGAATGTGCTGTGGAGGAGAAGCTGCCATTCTGGAAGGTCTGGACCACCCCTCTCTGTTAGTCTGGACAGACACTTTTAAGGGATTTTTTAAAAACACATTTTAAGTTTCTTTTTATATATTTTGAGAGAGAGAGATAGAGAGCAAGCAGGGGAGGGGAAGAGAGGGAGGGAGACAGAATCCCAAGCAGGCTCTGCACCATCAGCACAGAGTCCAATGTGGGCCTCGAACTCACGAACACGAGATCATGACCTAAGTTGAAGTCAAGAGTCAGATGCTTAACTGACTGAGCCACCTAGGTGCCCTTGGACAGACACCTTTAGATGCCCTTGCTTATTTTGACCTGATTTGTTGGTGATTTGCCATCATTTGGACACAGAGCGCATAGGCCTTGAGAAACAGATTGAAATAAGTAACACAGGTTGGTAGGTCATTGGCACAAGAAGAATGTACTGGCTTAAAGTGGATTCAGAGCCAGACTGCTCTGCCTCGGGTAAAATCTAACTCCACTGATGACTAGCCCTATGACCTTGAGTCAGTCCCATTATCTCCCTGTGCTCCACTTTGCTCATCTATACAATGGGGATTATAGCGACTCTAACTATCTGCTACTTAGGGTTGTTTTGAGGATTATATGAGATCGTGCACACCACCTGGCCTATTATGAGTATTTCATGCTTTCAGTAGGAACTAGTAGGATCTAGTATGGTTACACATTAAGTATTATGAGTGACTTATTATTGGTACCAGTCGGCTAATTGTGAACTTGCGATAATTTGCTGCATTTAATGGATCAGCCTTAGCTGGTTTCCTTGTGGAAAATATATATGATGTAAGGTGCAAAATTGGGCCATTTACCATCTCCTCCCATCTCCATAGCTTCCTGAAGTCCTGAGGTGTTTTAAACAATTATCAGGCATTTATTAAGCACCTACTACTTGCTTGGCTCTGTGTGAAGAATCTATCCATGAAGTAAGAGAAAGATAAGACTTGATTCTTGTCTTTAAGGAACCTGCACTTACTGGGGCCCCAAATGGCAGTGAGACAGTATCTGAACAGGTATTACCCTGGGGGATATATGTGTCAGTGCTTCAGGATGGGTGGGGTTGGGGACTCAAATCCTTCCATTAACTTTTAAAAAATAATGTGATTTTAGAACAGTTTTAGATTAAAAAACAACAACAATAATCGCAAAGATACTAAGAACGAAACCCCACACAGTTTTCCTGTTGTTACATCTTAACATTAGTATGGTGTGTTTGTCCTAAGCAATGAACCAGCATTTGTACATTATTAATAACTAAAGCCCATACTTGGTTCAGATTTCCTTATTTTTTACCTCATGTCCTTTTGATGAGCCAGGATCCCATTCAGGACACCTCATCCCATTTAGTCATCTTGACTCCTTAGCTTCTCTTGGTTGTGACAGTTTTTCAGACTTTTGTTGTTTTTGATGACTTTGACAGTTTTGAGGGGTACCATCTAGGTGTTTTGTAGAATGTGCTTTGGGGGGAAACTCATGAAAGGTGCTCTTCTCTGGTGGGCTGAGGCTGAAATATGGGTGGGAGGGGGGTGCCTGGGTGACTCAGTTGGTTAAGCGTCTGACTCTTGATCTCAGCTCAGGTCATGATCTCATGGTTCATGGGATCGAGCCCCACATTGAGTTCTGCACTGATAGCATGGAGCCTGCTTGGGATTCTCTCTCTCTCCCTCTCTCTCTGCCCCTCTCCCACGTGCTCTTTTCCTCTCTTTCACAATAAATATTAAAAAAAAGAAATATGAGTGGAGGGAAGAGACAGTTTCACCTTCCCCACAGAGTAAATAGAAGGTTTCAAAGGCCAGAGAAGGGAACTGATGGAGGAGGGCTGAGGAATCAGCCCTGGAGGGTGAGTTGTGGGTTGAGCAGAGCTAAGGCTGTGGAAGGAAACTCTTTCCTACATGATCCTGGTAACCACATTCCTGGGCACGTGGTGGCATTGGACTGCCTCACACTGAACTTGGCAGAAGTGTTTGTGTCTCCAGGGTGGGCAGGAGAGGAGGTCACCGGCTGGGGCTCAATGCAGGCTGCACCAGGCCTGGTATGACCTGTTGGGGGCTCCGGCAGAGCTCAGGGGAACAGGCTACTGAGTGCCTGCCAGTCAATGGCATTAATTAGGAGGCTGAAAGAACTGGCAGAAATGCTTGGGACATGACACTAATGTTTTAAAAAATGTTTATTTTTGAGAGAGAGAGAGAAAGCGCAGGGGAGGAACAGAGAGAGAAGGAGATAGAGAATCAAAAGTAGGCTCTGCGCTGACAGCAGAGAGCCAGATGTGGGGCTTGAACTCACGAGCTGTGAGATCATGACCTGAGCTGAAGTCCAATGCTTAACTGACTGAGCCACCCAGGTGCCCCCACACTGATTTACTTTTATATTATTTAGTTACACAACACAAGCAAGTGAGAAAACTAACCAACCTTCCCTTTGAGAATTTGGGTGTGGCCTGGCTAAAATAACAGCCTGTGGAGGAGGAAAGGAGGTAAATATTCAGGGTAAACTTGAAGGGACTAGGCGGCCAGAGAAATCTCCCCAGAATAAGGTCATTCTGTCCATGCATCCATGTGTCTAAGCATGCATCCAGTCATCATTCCAGCCATCCATTCATTCTCCATCCATTCATCTTCCAGTATCCATTCACCCATCCATTCACCCATCCATCCACCCATCATCCATCCATCATCCCCTGTATGTGTAGGCAATGGCAGGCTACATCCTCAGTATACATTGAGCAAGTCCTTACCTGGCCAGTCCAGTGGACTGACTTTTCTGATCCACAAGCCCCTTCTGTCTCCACAGTCACCTGGCTAAACACCTCTTGCTTGAGTTCCCACCCTGTGCCAGTCCTGTAGCAGATCCCAGAGGGCATCAACAGTAAGTATTAAGGCAGCTGTACCTCAACACACTATTCCTATAATTGGGGAGACAGCACTCCACTCTGAAAACAATATGAAAACACAGCACATAAAAATATTTGATGGCATAGTAGAGGTTTGCACACAGTAAACAGTACTAGCAGGCTGTAGGAGGTAGAGGGGTAGACAGCTCAGATTTCAATGGAGAAGTGAGCTTTGAAAGATTCAGAGTAGAATAAGTGAGATATAAGAAGGAAGAGAAATAATGTTACTTGAATATCTGCTGCGGTTGTTAATATCCCCATTTTACAAATAAGGACGTGGAGGCACACAGAGCTTAAACACCATGCCTAATGCCACAGGGGGCTGGTTTTAAACCCAGATACTCAGACCACAGAGCTCCTTTTTTCCCCCATTATTCTGCCTCTCTGTCAAGGGTGCCTGGTAGGGTCTTGCCATTACCCCTGGCAATTCCCACCCTTTTTGTGAGCCATGCATCAGGTGATGAATAAATGTTGTCCCCCTGTGAACTAAGTTGCAATTTCTGAGTTGTTTTTGGTCTGACCAATCTCTAGCATCCATTTCCCAATACCTCCCTGCTTTTGTAGCAAAGAAAAAATGAGGTGGGGTGGAAATGTTTGGGGTATTATTATTTCTCTTGCTATCTGAGAAAAAGCAGGGTCATTTAAGTACAAGATTGTCATCCTGAGTCCACTGTGGGATCCGTGAAAGCTCTTCTAAGATGTCTGCCATGACACAGTTGCCCTGGTTTCATAGGTAGGTAAACTAATTCTTCTAAAAGTTATTTTGCTGGCTGCTGGCCTGAGCCCAGATTTTCTCTCTGTCTGGTCCCTCCTGGCCAAGTACCTGCCAACAGGGGTCTCTGAGGAGTTCCATGTGGTCCCAGAGTGGTATAAGTGGCCCTGCCAGGTGATGCCACCCTGGAGCCAGGAACCCCTTGAGATGCCTCTGGACTTTCTCTGGCCTCCAGGGCAAGCCCAATCTGACCCCAGAGAGGAGTGAGTGTCTCCACTACATATGTGACTTAAAATAATGGCAGTCGTCTTAGAAGAGACAAATCACTAGGAAGGGTTTTCCACAGGTCAGCAGGTTTGGGACTCAGATACATTAATAGGGAAAATTGCTTTTCCTTCCGAGTGGGGGACAGGGGGTGGGTGGGGTATAAGGGCTCAGGCTTCCTGGATTGAGCGGTGGAACAGGTGGGGAGGCCTGGGCTCAGCGCCCGCGGCCAACTTGGAGCCCTGAAGCCCGTCATAACTCAACATGGAGACCCCACTACTCCTCATTAGCTCACTGGAGGGGGCCTCCTCTTACTTGGCTCTCAGGATGCCTTCTCTGCTGAAGTTACCCTCCTCTCTCTGCCTTTGCTTAGGTTGGTCCCTTCTGCTATGGCCATTCTGTCCTGCCAGCTCACCCTGTCCCAGGTGTCCATCCGGGAACCCACATCTTCTTCGGTGAATGTCTATACCTCCTGCTACATTCCTCAGTGATGGACATTCGCGGCATGCTACTTAGTGGGTTTGGTGGCTGCCCTGTCTTTTAACTAGTTTGTCCTTCCCTGAGGAGAAGGAACGTGTCCTATGGGCTAAGGGCATGGGCTGTGGGGTCAGACAGACCTGCCTTGGGCTTCTAGGACAGTTCTTTCTGCCTTGAGGAGGGATTCAGTGAGCACAAAGCAAGGGCTTTGGATTCTGATTTTGGACAGCTCTGAGTTTAAATCTCGGTTCTGTCACTTTCCACTTTAGGAACGTGGAGGGGGCAGTTAGCCTCTCTAAGGCTCCTTTTCCTTCCACATAATGGGAATAACTATAGTGATTATCTAATCAGGTAGCTATGAGGAGCTGAATTAAGTAATACAGCACCTGGCACAGAGTATGAGGCTTAGGAGGAAAGGGAGATGGTCTCTGATCACCAGGGTCCTTCCTGCCTGCCCTGGGGGCTGGCACGGTGCTGCTCGAACCGATCAGTACCACTGACTAATGCACCCACACACCTGGGTAAAGGAATCTCCCCTCTTGAAAGAACAGAGTCTGGTTCTTCCAGGGCCATCTCTGGGTGGAGAGTCTTTGTGTGGGATGGGGCTGCTGGGCCTCCCACTCCCATAGCTGCCTTTTGTCTTCCAAATTCTCCTTCCTGGTTTCTGCACAGTAGAGGCACTCGGATTTTCACATTGTACCTTACTACGTTCTCAGGCATGTCAACAAGACCTCAGGGAACAGAGTAGTGATAAGAAAGAGCAAAAGGTTTGAGGTCGGGGGCCTTCAGCACTTTGTATGCTGGCTAGAGTCCTTTTCCTAGTGGGTCTCTTGTTTGGAAACTGTGTGGAGAGGCTGAGGGTCCGGCCCCAACTATCCCAGTGTGGAAGCCAGGCTCGGCCCCATGGAAGCTGTATGAGCTTGAGCAAGGTGCCATGTGTTGTCACACGTGTGTGATCACAACTACAAGCGCAGCGCCGGCTTAACATGGTGCCCGGCCAAAGGGCGCCGCAGATAGGAATGCATCTGTTGTCCTTGACAAATGCGATCTGGTTACTCCCTTCACTATGGCTCCCCGGACCGGGACCTCTTTAGTTAGCTCCCACTTTACCTCACCAAGGAACCCCACCCAAAGCCAGGTGCGCCTCCATGAGCTTGGAGTGCAAAAACCCAGGTCCCCTGCTCTGTAACTGGCAGCAGGTGAGCCTTCCCTCAGGCCCCCGCAGATGTCCTCACGATGAGCCCCCTCACGCACCCACCGTGGGTTCATTCCGAGGGAGGGGCAGGGGCGTGGGAGAAGGGGAAGAAAGACAGGTGCAAGATCATTCCATCAGAATGCCAACAGCTTGGCCTGCCATCTGGTAACCCAAACAACACCCCTTATTGAAGAAATGCATTAGTTTCTGGGCTTTCTGGAAGAAAGGAGACTCCACAGGCTGTGGCCACAGGAACGAGGCGCTCCTTTGCCGAGTGTGTGCACAGCCACACCCCTCTGAGTGGGTGTTTGTCCCCACAGCTCCACGTGGTCAGCGCTGCCGTCCCTCCTGGTTTTCAGGTGAGGGAGCTGAAGCTCAGGGAGATTAAGCACCTGGCCAGGGTCATCCAAGCAGCCAACGGCAGAGGCGGGATTTGGGCCCAGGCAGCGGGACCCTCCACCACAGTGTTCTGCGGCTCTGCTTTCGGGACGGTCACCCACGCCCTCGTTTTTCAGGAAGGGAAATCATAGTTCGGAGAGGCAAAGGCACCTTTCCAAGGACGCTGGTTGCCCGTCTGTAGCCTGGCCGGCTTCTGGTTCAGAATCAGAATGCTCTGCTGGAGTCCACGAGCCCCCGGGGAGATGGAGTGGGGTCCATCGGCCCAGCTCCGGGCTGGCCTCGCGCGCGGGGCCTGCAGGCAGACGGCGACCCTGGAGGCCCAGGCTGCCGCGGCTGAAGATGAAGGGGATGGGGCGTGGGGCCAGCACGGAGCCCGGGCGTCCCGCCAGAGCTGCCAACACCCAGTAGCATTTTGTCGTCTGCTCCCTTTGCCTGATTTAATACCACCTTCAATAATAATGGGGCCGGGGGAAGGGGGGAGCTGGTGAGGAAGAAACAACCCAGCCAAGAGTCTGTGTAACAATCTCATCAAACCTGGCATTTTCTCTTTGCTGTTAGGGAAGCAATTTCTCCTCTGATGTAAACATTTTTTTTTTTTTTTTTTTTTTTTAATGATGATTCTGGGCTGAGTGGCACCAGGGGCCGCTGCTCGGTGCTTTCCTCCAGCTCCCTCTGGTCCTCAGATGCCAGCAGAATGGGGCCTGTAACCATGGCAATTCTCTAATGTTCTCCTTCCATAAACCATAAACATAGGGGGGAGTCTCCAACATGGCTTCTTCAAGGAGAAAACAAAGCTTTCCCTGACTGGGGCAGGGCAGGGGGGCCGGGAGAGGGGCGGAGAGGAGATGTAGAGACTTAACATTTTTTTTTCTCGTCATAGAGATGAATTGCCTCAAAATTGGCTCAGTCCAATCTGTGGTTTCAGTAATTAAATGAGACACAGGCCGGGCCAGGCGCAAAACGTGTGTGTGCTCCTTAAACATTCGTTAAAAGCATGAAGGGATGGAGGTGGGGAGAGGGGTGTGCAGGGGGGTGTGTGTGGAAGGATTTGGGGAGCAGTGAGGAATGTTGGGCATATTGTCTCACATTATGAAAGGATATAAAATGAGGCTGACCTAACAGACTCCTTGCAAGAGCTAGGTGACGTATGGATTGTCCTATCTGGAGGCTGTGTGATGCCTCACCTTCCTTGTGTCCCCAGTGCTGGGCACGTGGTCTCTGGGAGGTCAGCATCAGTAAGTGTTTGCTGAAGAAACGAAAGAAGGAGTGGACCAAGTTTTTAATTTCTTGGGGGTGTTCCTAATTGTATTGAGGATGTAAATATAATGAAAGGTATGAATTCTTACTCCAAAATGATAGTCATGAAAACACACATCTTATATGTCATTTCACAGTGCTCACAGACTCACTCATGGCCATCCTGAGACTCCACAGGGAGAATTCCTGGCCATGTTAACCTCTAGGTGTCCTTGGGCATTTGTTAGTTTGGACCATCAGTGAGAGAAGGGTCTACTGGGCCACCTTGATTTCCCCAATGTAACATAGAACAGGTGGATCTGAAGAGGCAATTTTACTTTTAATTTCTAAGTTTTAGGAAGATAAACAGGGTTCACCCAAATGCTTTGGAGCCCAGGGGCCTTAAGAGAAATTCCACTCCAGACACCTGCATGCAGAGAGAGAAAGAATGCCTCTCTCAGGAAAGGTCTCAGAGTGCGGAAGTCTTTCTTGACCGGAAGTCTCTCGACATTTCTCTTGTCCTCAAGATTGCCACATTTTCTCCCTCCTTGCTTTGCATGGTTTGGTGTTACAAATTGATCCTGTTGTTTCCCACGATCACAAGCCATGCACCTGTCTACCTCTGTTCTGAGGTGAGAACCGCCCAATCTGAAGGCAGAGAGCTATGGCTTGTTCATCTTGGGGTCCCCTTGGGCTTCACAATGTGGGGGTCCTGATACAGGCTTCTGGTTTAGGTGAGCTCTTGAATCCTCTACAGCACTATCATGCTGGGAATCCAGCACCCTCTGTGTCTTTAGGATCCAGGATTATGAAAGCAGTTTACAATACGAAAGAATACAACATCATACATCACCACTGATCTTGAATTTCTTGCCCTTGGCTTGAAAGCCAAGGGTTCTTTCCTTTTTTACCCATCAAAAGCATTCTTGTACCTAAAATGTTCCCTCCCTCGCGAAGTATTCCTCCATTGGCACCGGCAGAATGTGTTACTTCCTCCCCTGTTCCCAAGCTCTTTGCTTCACATTCAAATGTCACCTTTTTAGGGACTCTTGTGTTTCCTTTATTGTAAATTCCTGGAGGGTGGAGACTGGATCCAATTCAACTTGGTATCCCATAGTGCTTTGCATGTAGCAGAAATTCAGCAAATGAGGGACTTGGTGAACAGCAAGAAAGCAGATAGTTTTTTATTATGAAGGATGGACTTACCCCTCTCTAGATCCATGCCCGTGCTGTGTCACTTTGGTGGATAGCACGTCCCTGCCCTTTGACATGAGGTCTGGCCATTGGACGTGCTTTGCCAGGGGGATGCCACAGACATGAAGGAAGTGGAGGCTTGAGACGTGCTGGTGCAATACTGTTGCCCTCTTGTGCTTTTATCATCACCCGACTCACCCCTGGCCCCAAGACGAGGATCAGAAACACACGGAGCAGAGCTGCCCGGCCAATCTGCAAACCTGTGAGTGAAAAATAAGTGCTTACTGTTGCGATTTGGAGGGTGTTTGCCATGCAGCAATGGCTTTTAAATACCGCTGTTGACCTAAAATGTGGGCTAAGAAACACAGAAGGCCTTGAGGTGTTAGTTGTTTTTAAGGGATGGCATCTACTTTTTAGGAAAAAAGGGAACATGGAGGAGTGACTTGAAGAACTGGTTGGTTGTTTTCCCGATGGAAGACTGAAGGGAGGAGGAGGAGGTGTCGAATTCCACCCCCACCCCCAGCATCTTCCTGTCTAAGCCAAGCCTGTTGCTGTTAAAACCTGAACGATGATGGCTTTGGTGGGTGGAAAAAAAAGAAACGGGGCTTCTTTGAGAAGCGACCCATTCTCCCATGGTGACAAAAGGCGTTGTTTACCATTGCTGACTTCTGTGAGTAACTCTGCAGCCTAAAATAATGTCTATGTGTGTGCACGAGGGTGTGTGGATTTCAGACAAAGTCTGGCTTTAGATGCCTTTTAGAAAATTGGACTTCTCCGTCATTCTGCCATGGGGTTCCCTGGCTGGCTCATTGCATTACTGGTGGCATAAGGGATGGGACACGGGAGGTGAGGGACCCTAATTTGGTTTCCACCCTTGCCTGTGGCTTGAGGGTTTTCACACAGTGTGCTTTCTTCAAAATCTGGAGCTTCTGAAGCCTAAGTGCAGCCAAATTTCTCACCCACTTCCAAGCCATGGCAGGTCTCCAGGGAACTGGATCCTGGTGTTGGAGACAGGGATTGGGGCACAAAAGTCATCCTGCCGAGCTTTGTGGTGACCCACAGCTGGGACGGCAGTTTTCAGTTAATAAACCTCTACTATGTGCCAAGTACTGCCGGGCACCCAAGCAACCTTTTGCTCCCTGCTGTCTTGGAGATTAGGATCCAGAGGGAAGACAGACATTGATAAATATTCATACAAATAAATGTAAATCTGTAAATGTGACAGGTGCTACACAAGGGAGCTACTTGGGCTATGAGAGCTAATAATAGAAGTATTTGGCTTTGGAACATCAGAGCTGGGAGATGATTTCTGAAGCAGTTTAAAAATCTTTGTATCACCAAGGCCCTAGCTACTCCACATGAAGCCTTTGTGCAAATTTGGAAAAGCTGTCCCAGCTCCCAGAAGCCCTTGCGTGATCAGTGACCTGCAGAAGTGTGCACGGTGGTCCTGCCACTCAGCTCCACAGCCTTCTGTTTGTCCTCAACCCACAGCCGTGCTCCCACAGCTTGGAGATGCGGGTCTGGGCTTGCCTCCCTATTGCATGGCCAGGGCGTGCTGAGCCCCGTGTGTTAGGCACCTGTGGTGGAGTTCTATCCCAAGTGCAGGGAATAAAAGGTAACATTGTAAGAGCATCATCTTCTCTGGTACAGAACTTGAAGCTTTTCCATTCTGACTATAACAGATCCAGCCTTCTGATGAGTGGAAAACATACTTTGCATTGTCTGATCCAGGCTATTGCTCATTTCTCTTATTCTGGCCCTGTCCAAATGGATGCTGGGAAGTATGGGGAGCTCCCTCAAAACATCAGGGTACAGGAGTTTTCAGACCTGCGTGGTTTCTGCAGTGATGCCACTTCCCCGTCTGATCGTGGCTCACCTTGCTGGCGCTCCAGGATGGGGAGGGCAGAGGCCAGTAGAGTTCCCAGGCTCTGGAGTCAGTAGACATCCTGACTCGGCCTCCCCTTAGCTCTTCCTCCCAGGGGTATCCTGTGTCTATGCCGTGTCCTCAATCTGGTGCCGGCCCAGCTGGCCCATTCCCAGCCTTTGCAGCCTTTCACCTCTGCCTCAGTGGGCCCCACAGAAGGCTAACTTATCCTTGAGTTGGAGTCCATACCACATGCAAATTGAGAGAGGAGGCTTGGGAAAGGCAGCACACAGCACGGGTTCCCTCAGCTCAGAGAGAATGAGCCTGCATTCCACAGGGTTCCCTGCACAGTGCTCTCTTACCAGCATCCCCAACACAAGCCCGCTCTGTCCATGGCATTGCTTTCAAGGTCCTAACGTGGTTTGTGTCTAACTTGCAATGGTCTCGTGAGCTGGCTTCCTACTTCTAATCTCCTCCTCCTAACCCAGTCCTCTGCTCTGCTGTTGCTTTCCTTATCATAAAACAAAGCTCTGGTTATAACATCTCCTGCTCAAGAACTTTCAGCAATTAAGATGAATTGGTCCCAATTAAGCCCAAACTCTTCAACATGGCAGCTAAGACGGTCTTCACCCCCCAACTCACCCCACTGACTTTGCCTCAGTTCACTGGCCCTGCAGTCGTGGTGCCGGACCCCTGAGCCCCTGTTACTCCCCGAACACACTAGAAGCTTTCATACTGCTGTGCTTTTGCTCTCCCTATTTCTCTCACTTGGGGTTCCCTTTCTTGATGCTGGCTGGAGACCTTCTTCTTTCCATTCACAGCCCGATTCAAGTGTTGTCTTTACTAGGAAGACTTCTGTAAATACCCCGATGGGAATAAGCATGTTGTTTCTGTGTTGTAGCCAATACCACTGCATTTATTTGCTTGGATGCTTTTCTTTCTACGTTGAAAACCTTGATTCCTTGAGGTCTAGGAAAGGCTCTTGGTCATTTGTATTAATGTGCTTGGTGATTTGTAGTGTCTTTCTACAGGGGGTCCTCCATAAATATTTATTGCTGTCAAATCCATAGGCAAGAGAAGGTATTGTCCTTGCCCTGGAGGTACTGATTGTCTGGATGAGGAAACGACATAGGAACATAAAATGTCATGAAAACAATGCTGAAAATGAGTCAGCAGTGGTGGGAATGTAAAATGGTATAGCCACTATGGAGAACAGTCTGGCAATTCCTCAAAAATTAAACATAGAATTATCATATGGGCGTATATCCAAAAGAACTGAAAGCAGAGACTTGAACTATGTCCTATACCCATGTCCACAGCAGCATGACTCATAATAACCAAAAGGTGGAAGCCAGCCAGCCAGGTGTCCATCTGTGGATGAATGCAAAACCAAAATGGGGTATACATTTACAGTAGAATATAGTCAGTCTTTGAAAAGAAGGAAATTCTGATATGCACTGTGAGCTACATGTATCTTGAAGACTTTGTGCTAAGTGAAATAAGTTAGTCACAAAAGGAGAATATTCTTTGATTCCACTTATATGAGGTACCTGGAGTTGTCAAACTAATAGAAACAGAAAGTAGTTGGTGGTCTCCAGGGGCTGGAGGGAGGAGAAATGGGGAGGGGCTAGAGGGAGCGTTAGTGTTTAACGGGGCCAGAGTGTCAGTTTGGGAAGAGGAAAAAGTTCTGGAGATGGATGGTGGTGATGGTTACACAACAATGTAAATGTACTTAATGCCCCTAACTGTACACTTAGAAGTGGTTAAATAGGTACATTTTATGTTATGCACAATAAAAAAAGGAAACAACAAGAGAAAGAATCAGCAAGTACAAATAATGGTATAAACTGGTTGCAGACTCAATCGTCTTTTGTTGTGAGTGCTGAGGTGGGTTTCAAAGGCAGAGGGTGGGGGTTCTGGCAGACATGTTATGAGCTTTTGGGGGGAAGTGGGTGAGAGGGTCTTCTGGAGTCATGCCTGCCCTGGCAGAAGGTTCCCTATCTGATTCCTAGAGGCTGACCACTAAGGAACCCTCAGCTCAACTCCTCTGTCTTCCAGGTGGGTCTGGCCAATGGGAGGTGTGCGCAGGTGGTAGGCGGGCAAGAGAAGAATAAGGTCAGGGATCCTCTTCCTGCCTGTTTGGCAATGGCTCTGGTCCTCTCCTGCCACCACATCTCATACTAAGCAGCAATGGGAGGAAGAGAAGGAAAAGGAAGGCTTACTGGAAGTTTCCCACACTCTTCTGCTATATTTCCTGTGGTAAGAGCCCAACTGCCTGAGGAGACCAGCTGCATAAGTAGTCTTTACTCTTGGAGACAGAGTGTGGGCATAAATTCCAGGGTTCTGTTTCTAAAGAAGAAGGGTGAATGGATACAGGAGGTGCATTGGCTGCCTCTGCTGTGGGGCCGATTAAAGACCCTTTGGGACTGGGGTGAACTGAGTCACCTGTGCCTTCTTTCTTCTCCCAGTATCAGGTGTCTAGACATCGGTCTTTGGCTGACTTGGCCCCTTCTCTGTGTTGAGTGTAGAGCAAGGGGCCATGTGCCCAGTGTCACAGGGAGATGGCAAAGAACCAGAGCAGAACCAAGCACAGCCGTCTTAGATCAGGAAGCTAAAAGTGCTATTCCAAACTTGCTCCTCCCACCTATCCTCTTAGTTATGATGGGATATAGATTGCTAAAGTAATGGGAAGGTGAGGGAGGGGGTTGTGGGTGCTTTCACCTACACATAAAACTTTGTAAAAGTTTTCTCTGAGGAGCTGGACTTAGGATAAGCCAAAGCCTGCCCCCAGATGTCATAGGGCTTGAAAAGATTTCCCAGGTTTCTGTCCACCAAACAGGTCTTGCAAGAAGCCAGTGCTGTAAACTGGGGAGTCCAGCAACATTCCAGGAGGAGGGATGATTCTGCACAAATCTTAAAGCACTGGAATGGGCTGAGAAAGCTCTCCAGCTTTGGACTTGAGAGTGGGGGCAAGAAGAGGGACGGTCAGGTATATGACCCAGGAAATGGCCCTGTCCCCTCAGTGCAAATGGACAGTGGTGGTGTGGAGCCCAGGCTTTGGCATTTCCTGGGGTTGGATCCTTGCACGATCACTTTTTTGTTGTATGACCTTGGAAGAATTCCTTTAATTTTCTGAGCCTCTGCTTCCTTACCTGTACAATGTGGACCAGCTCCTGCGAGGATTCAGGAGGGAATGCATACAGCATGCTTAGCCCAGGGTCGGGCACATGGCATGAGTTTCAATGGTGGTTACCTTAACTGGCATTTCCAGGTAACGAGTTTCTGGGTACCTCAGGGTGGAGAGAGTTACTGTCTTTGTTTTGGAAATTAAGAAGCAGCCCAGGAGTGAGGAAAGTGTGGGAGTGGAGGAGGGGAGCTGTGGCAAAAGCAGGTAAGGAGCCCCAGCTTCTTTGCTCCTGAATTATTCATGGAAACAGGCTTTGAATAATTGGAAGCCATTTTTCATTATCATTATTACCCAGAGAAATGACTCCGTAGCTAAATTCTCAGGCAGGGAAGTACACTTGATTCCGTTTAGATTGCTTTCTTAAAAACTGCTCAGGGATAGCCCCAAACCACCACCTCATTTTGGGAGGTGTGAATGCAAGGGCGAATAATCCCACCTTGTCAATTACTTCCCAAAGTGACAGAGGAGAGGAGAGAGGGAGGGAGGATGGAGGGGAAAGTGGGAGGGAAAAGGGCTGTGGGGCTCTAGAAGGACCTTGGGCCTCACAGATGTGGGGTCAGCCTGGACAGAGGAGTAGTTCATGTCTTGCCATCCATCCCAATCCCCACTCCGGTATTTTGTCCCCATCCAGGCACAGGGTACTGAAAAAGGGTCACTCTGTGCCACCACTGGACCACCTTGGGCAAGCCCCGTTCCTGCCTCCATGCCTCAGTTTCTCTTTCTGAGAAACAAGACAGAGACTGTGTCTTTTGCAGAATTATTATGAGGGCTGAATGAGATGATGGACATGATTTGCCCAGCACTGTGCATGACCTCAAGGAAACTTAAGAATTGTTAGAAAACCTGTCCCCCAGCTGTTACCTCCTTTAGAGATTCAGTCCTAGGGGTTAAGCATTGCCCCTTTTCAAAATATAGAGACAGATGCCCCTGTAAGGTAAGATGTTATGCCTTTAATCAAAATTAATTACTTATCTCTGGGGCTGGAAGGGGGCCACTGGTTCTTCTGTGTGTTGTGAGTGGGCAGTAGAGGAGGCGAGGGTAGGGAGGCAAGGGGTATTGAGGAAAGGAGGAGAAAGTCACTTCAAATGGAAGCAGGGATACACCTGCAGCTTGACAGTTTTGGCAAAGGCCAGTCTGAAGATGCTCACGCATATGTCCGCATGTGCACTCATGTACCCATGCACGTTATCAGGCAGTTGCAGGCACACACACCCATGCACGCACATACTTGCCTGGTCTGGGTGTTTTATGAAGCCTTCTTGGACCACCCATCTCCACCCTGCCACTCCAGCCCAGCTGACCCAGCTCAAGGCAGACATATTTGTATCTGACAGATGAGAGGTAGGCAGAGGTGTCTCATGTTGGTTTCTAGGGACCCTCCTCAAGGCAGCTGGCACATGGCCTTGGTTGTAATTCAATTGTCTGGGAGGTTTGTTAGGAATTACTTCTGTCTGTCTAATGAGTTAGTAGCTCTCAGGGCAGGGAATACCTCTGTTATGCCATGCCCCCTCTGTCCCACTCAGGGTCAAGCCCAGGGCTCTGGATGTCATCACTCTGCAAGACTCCACAGGTGGTTGATTGCTTGGCTGATGAAAGCAGATACCACCCACTGACACGTTTTGTACCCGGAGCAAAACAGGATGAGCATTCATCCTGGGGACCCTCTGAGTGAAGAGAGCCCAGTGCTGAGAACAAATGGATCAAATTTGACAAAGAAAGAAAGCAGGGACCCGCCCACTCTCACTCCACTCCCACAAGGAGCCCTACCCTGGGGATCCCTTTCTATGCCAATTCTCTCCATTCCACTCCATGTGATAACTTCATTTCTAGGTTCTCTAGCCCTCCCCTCACCCCCCACTTCCCTACTAAGGAAGAAGGTGAAGAAACTGCCATGTACTGAGTAGCACAGGTGTCAGCCTCTTGATGTTGTTCCCAGAGGCCTTCAGAGGGCAAACCCTTAACCCAGCAGGACAGACATGGGAGGAGGCACTCAGCACCTGGAGGTCCTTTCCATGCAGGGGCTACATCTTCACACCAAAACAAGACCTTGGGAGGCTATGGGTTATGCATGTCTGGGGGCTTTTTGATCCAGGCAAAGGTTGTCACACTTTCCCCTCCCCTCCCCCTGGGTATGATATTAGATATCATACCCAGACAGCCCCGAGTTTGAATCCCGGCTCTGTCGCTTCTGACCTGTGGCACAGCCTCCATGGTGTGCATTCTGGCCATTTGTGAAACCAGGATCCTAGGAAAGACTTATTCCTAGATGATCCTTCTTGCCAAGTGAGTTCTTTGCCACTCTCTAGCACTAGCCTAGCCTCTTTGTGGGCACCCGTGCATAGCCAGATGCTTGGCAAGTGTAAATGCATTGTCTAATTAAACTTCTCATAACTCATGGCAGAGGTGACAGATTGTCCTGTTTTTTTTTTCTGTCTTCTATAGAACATCTGATTTTTATCTGGGCATAACGCCAACCAAATAAAGATCGTATTTCCCAGCCTTCTGTGTGGATAGGTATGACCATATGACAAAGTTCTGGTCAATGAGATATAAATCAAAGTGCCATTTGTCATTGTAGGAGCACCTTCATTAAGGAAGTGGGCACATGCTCATTGTCCCTTCTTTTTTCTTTCCCTTTCTTGCTGCCTGGAAGACATAGATGTGATGGCTGGAGCGCTAGCTGCCACATTGTGCCATGAGGATGAGGACCACACTCTAGGGATGGTGGAGCAGTGAGATGGAAGGAGCTTTAGTTTCTGAGGATTTTATGGGGTAGAACCAGCATACCAGCCTTATGACTTTTATATAAGGGAGAAATAAACTCTTATTTAAGCCATCTCATCTCATCTTAGCCTCATAACTGAACCTAGTGAAAACCAATCCATTAAGAAACTCAACACATTCTTACCCTAGCTACATATCTTAATCACCCGGAAGATAGTCAAAAAGAAAAGCCCCATCCCAGACCAAAAGACCTGGAACTTCTGGAGGTAGGGTCTGGGCAGAAGTAAGTTTCACAATTCCCCAGCCAATTCTAATATGTAGCCAAGGTTGAAAATCACTGCTCTCCATCAAGTGTTGCAGACTATGAGTCTGGAATTCTCTCTTATCCAGCAAGACAGCGGATGCAGAAATGAATATGGGAGAGGCTAATGTCTGGGAGGAGACAAGAGCTGCCAACAGGACTTTCGTCTCCGTATTTATTTTTTATTATTTTTTTTTTTAATTTTTTTTTTCAACATTTTTTATTTATTTTTGGAACAGAGAGAGACAGAGCATGAACGGGGGAGGGGCAGAGAGAGAGGGAGACACAGAATCGGAAACAGGCTCCAGGCTCCGAGCCATCAGCCCAGAGCCTGACGCGGGGCTCGAACTCACGGACCGCGAGATCGTGACCTGGCTGAAGTCGGACGCTTAACCGACTGCGCCACCCAGGCGCCCCTCGTCTCCGTATTTATTGAGTGCTCAAGATCTTACACACGTGGTGAACGTAAAGAAAACAATCAGACAGTAATCATTAACTTGTGTGTGTAAGAAGCAAAGGGTCTGGGGTCAAGTGGTGTTTGTGATCAAAGTACAATACTACAACGGCACCATAAGGAAAGTAACAAGTTACTCATGACCCCATTACAATATCTCACTAGCTAACCTTGGGCGCTTTTGCCCCGTGGTGGTGGCTTTCCACCCTAAGCTTTCTTAAGCCATTTTGTAAGTATAGGCATTCTTGAACTTATTTCCCCACAGTCAAGCAATGCATTTGTTCCAAATATCTGTTCCTACCTCCCCAAAGGGAGGGCAGGGGCACTTTTGAGGAGCTACCTAACGCTATGCTGACATTGGAAGGGGTTTAGGATGGCATTTCTAAAGTTATTTCTGTGCACCACTGAGAGGCTCTGTGAAAAGTGTTCTGTGGTCAAACAGGCCTGAGGAACACATTAGCATATTAAAGGCTCTGAGAAGTATAAAAGCAAAGAAACAGAATTAACTTTGTGAAATCCAGTGTTTTTCACACCTATTTCACAAAGTTCTCCCCTCTTTTTCTTTTCTTGCATAGTCTGTATTAAAATCCTACAAAAGGATTTTTGTATGTTGGCTTGGGCAAAGGCCAGAAATGTAGCAAAGATTAGTCTTGGGGGAACTTCTGGGATTTCCACAGTTGGGATTTTCCTAGGACTTCTACATTGGAATCTCTGGTTATAGACTTGAAAAGGCAGGTCGGGGTTCTAGGAAGTGAGGAGGGAGAAGGAAGGAACCTTCTTCCTTAGGGATAGGGTGGAAGAAGCTGTCTTAGAGCGTTTCTAGGTATCCAAAGCCTGCTCTGGCATTACAAGTGGAGGCTTAGGGCAGCGTGTCCATAGGTGGGTTTAGGGAGACCATAAATCCCATGAAATGATATAAGGGTTCACCTAATGAAGAGTAGAGCCCTTCAGGGGGCTCAAAAATTTAAGAACCCCTGGCTCAGAGAAAGCCAAGCTTCAAAGAAATTCAGAAGGCTAAGCTAGTCAAATTCAGCATGAGTTGCCAAGAGGCTGCTTGCTCTGAGGCTGCACTACAGAAGAGAAGTGAGTCCACGGAGGAGACAGGCCCCTGTACTTTGTTCTGGCTGAGCCAGTTCAGGGGTAACACTTTTGATTCTGGGAGTCCCCCATGAAGTAGGGAGGACAAACCATGGCTTCCCAAGCAGTGGTGGAGCCAGGATGGTGGAGGTTGAAGGTCAGTTCAGGAATCTGGGAAGCTCTGTCCAGCAGAAGACAGGCTCAGTCATTCCCATCCTTTTTTGCAACTGTGCTCTCTCTCACTCTGTATTGGCTTTAATTTCCAGAAAAGAATTCCTCTAACAAATCTCATCTGTGTTTGCTGAATGATGGACTTCAAAGAGGTTTCCAGAAGTGGATTTGGAGCAGGTGGGGACCTATGGGCCCCTAATGGCCAGGTGTGCTATAAGGTGTTCTGGCTGCAGGAAAGGGGTGTGTAGATCAGGGGACCAAAGGGAAATGGAAAGAGAGTCAGGACACGTGGGGCTGCAGACCCCTCCCAGCTGGGCCAGTTTTATGATGGGTGCCTCTGTGGAGAAGGTTCCGTACTGGGGAAATTGGGCTTTGAGGTGTCTCTGAAGGGCCCCACCCACATTCCCTCCACTTGCAGGGTAAGGCACAGATCCTTTGCATGACCAGCAAAACCCCACGTTGTCTGGCACCTTTGTCCCTTCCAGCCTCCTCGTGCTCCTCCTGTCCCTGGCATCCTATGGTTCAGCCACAGTAGTCTTCGTTCTGGTCCTATAAGGCACCTTGCTTCCTTCTGCCTTAGGGCCATGGCACAGCCTGGAATACTCTCTTCTGACCCATCTTCTAGTGCAATCCTTCTCTTTCTGTTGGTCACAGCCCAGGGGACCTCCCATGAGAAGTCTTTCTCAGGCTTCTGCATCACACAGTTCTGGTGGGAGGCATCATTTGGAGAGTCTTATATGAGTGGGACGCCTTGGGGTACAATCCCATAGGAAGTGTGATAAATAAGGGCCCCTGAGCTGTGTACTGCTGCTTGCTTGCCCTTCCCAGACAGACCAGCTGCTCCTATTAAATGCCACTGTCGTGGCCGATGTCACAGTAAGGATTTTACAGCTATTTGAGTTAATAGTCATTAAGGTCCATCTTTACTACTAGATTCAAGCACCATGAGGGCAGGACTAGGCTGATCTTGCCTTGGCACCTAGCCTAGTGTCTGGTGCAGAGTAAGTGCTGAGCAAAGGTTTGTTGACTGATGAAATGAGCGAAATGACTGACAATGAGAAGAACCAGTCGTAATGCTCTGTGCCACGTGTATCCAGAAAGGCAGGCTTTGCCGACCTCCCCAGAGGCTTATTTCTTCCCTGCTTCTATTACTAAGGCATCTGATGTGCCTAGACTGTATATGTGTGTGAGGGGATGTGGTGGGGGCGGTGGGTGGAGAGGAGCAGTATGTGTGAATGTGAGTAAAGAAGGGCCAGTAGGAAAAGAAGTTAAAATATTAGTTAATCCAAGCCAAAAAGCCAGTCCTATGCAATTTGTTCTTTTGCTTGCTTGTTCATTCATTTTTCAACTAATAAGTGCATACTGCATGCCAGGACATATGCTGGGCAACGAGAGGGTTTCCAGTAGGAACAAGACATTGTCCTGTCCTGGAGGAACTCATAACACAGTAAGAGAAAGGAAATATTTAGAGCAGCGGCCATCCTAGCAATGCAAATACACCTGCTGGTTTTTAAACAGTCACTGTATGCCAGATATTGCCATAGACACTTGAAGATATTGGCTCATTCAGTTTTTTCAACTCCATGAGTTAGGAATAGTATTCCTACGGATTGGGAAATCGAGGCACAGAGAGGTTAAGTCGTTTTCTCAGGGCCACACAGAAAACTTTATATTCAAAATTCTATGCCATGCTGTTGCAAAGATAAAGTAGAACAGGAGGAATGGCCACAAATGCACAAACAGTGCCACAGGAGTTTGGAGGCAGGGCTCCAGGTGAGCTCGGGAATGTGGGAAGGCTTTGTGGAAGAGTGGCATTTGAGCTTGAAAGTTAGGGAGGATCTGGAGAGCTTCTCAGTGGGGGATGGTTGCAGAGGGGAGGTGACCTGGTGAGGAGACGGGGGGAGCAAAGGCAGAGGAATGAGGAAGGGTGGAGGGATCTGGGGAAACAGTAGGCAGTTCAGTATGGCTGGAAGTGAGGGTGTGTGAGGAGGGCAGAGAAGGGTGAAGAAGAGGGACCAGTCTGGGTAGGATCTCAGGTGCCACTGAAGACGTCCCCTATGAGTAGGGGACAATGAGGACCCAGTCTGCCCCGGTGCTTGTGGTTCCTCTTGTGTGAGGGACAGGTTGGCAGCTCTAACTCAGCCAAGTGAGTAGAGGCCCTGGGAGTCCCAGGTAAAGCTGCTCAATGGGGGAGGAGGCAACACGGACTCCAGTGATGCTCCTAGGTTACCCCCAGGAAGCCCTTGACAAGGTTCTGCACTGCTCAGGGGCCCCACCCAGATGGCTGGCAAAGGTCACTCATCAAACTGAGCATTCCTCTGAGCCTGCTGGGCCAATCGCTGGCAGAGTGGGCAAATCCTGATAAGGGTCCTGGAGAATCCATACTTTCCCCTGCACAGAATTTACCCATGCCAAGAGAGTTTCTTACTTGCTTTGACCAAGAATTTCCAGTGTGCCTCCATTAGAGAGAGTGATAGATAGACAGGGAGGGGAGGGGGAGAGAGGAGGTTGTGAATGTATTTGCTGTGCAAGTGACTTCAGGAGAGGTCTAGGGAAGGAGGCTCGGTGGGGGCTGCTGAGAGCAGCTGAGAGAACATGTGAATTCTGTCATTGTAAGTGAAGATTAAACACTGGAGAGAATGGGGCTTTGCTGGCAGCCACTGGATTAACAGCTTGTAGATTTCAATAGTCAGTTAAAGCTGAGTTTATCACGCATGCCGTGAAACCTGGCTCTTTAAGATGAGCTATGCCGTTGTCGCTAGAAGTGGTTGAAAGTCAGAGGGAGGGCGATTTGCAGCCTGAAGACGCTGCCCCTCGGAGAGGAATCACAGCTCCTTTAGCAGCAGCCAGGGCTGAGAGATCCTGCTGATTTCCTGAAACCATGAATTTGAGATGCTACGCCCCAAGAAAAGGCAGATGCTATCTATTTTCAGGATAATGACTGAGAGGAATCCGCTCAAGAAGCCACTGCAATACCCCACGGCCAACTGAGTAAAGCTCTAAATCCTTGGCCCAGAAGCCTCATCCTTCTCCCCTGGGGGCATCCTGAGCCCATGTAGAGTTCGACTTCCTGGGCGCCCTCACTGGCCTGTCCTCACAGGACCAACCCACTCCAATCCTGGCCTACAGTGCAGCATTTCTGCCTCAAGCCCTTGTCCTTGCTTTCACCTGTCCAAACTCTTCCCGCTCACCAACTCCAAGTGGAACATAACGTTTGTGTACTCCTCCCGTGAAAGGTCTCTGATGCCCTACTCCTCCCCAGGTGCCAAGACATCCTCTGCTCCTGCAGGAACATCTCTCTGTGTCATGGCATGTGGGTGGTTGTAACAAGACTCTTACCAGGTTGTAAGCTTCAGAAGGCAGATGGCACATTTGGGCTTCTCTGTGTCCAGTTGGCCAAGTACCTTGCCCGTGGCCACCACATCACATACTGTGTGTTCGTTCTTAGCTTTCCCATCACATTCTTTCACCCACAGTAGCCCCTCACTGATTCCCAATGTACCATGAACTTTCACATCTCTGGGGTCTTCATTCATTCATGTGTTCAACATAATTTTTGGAGTGCCTACTGTATGATGGACTATTCCATTTCAAAGACTCAGGGGTGAGCACATGACCCAGACCTAGCCCATCAGAGCATTCCATTCTCCTACTCACAGAGATAAGTTACATACAGATGGGCCAGTGCTACAAGTCACACCATTGAAATTCAAATCTAATACTTTTGTGGGTGCTCTTGGAGAAGCATGTACTCTCTTCTAAAGTTGCTTAATAACAGGTGTCAGCCTGGAGCTTCTGGAGGCCACTCATGAGCAGTGAAAATCAAGTCCCACCAAGAAAAGCAGATCTGAAAGGCAGAGAGCTGGAGACTCCTGGTGACATCCATTGATCCAGCTATGCCTGAAGTATTCCTAGACTTTTCCATTATAGGAGCCAACCAGTGCCCTCTCCTGCATCAGCCAGTTTAGTTCGGACTCTTCTACAACATGCAACCAGTGCTTTCATTAAAATAAAGGTAATATATCGGCACTCATGCTTTTGAAAAACAGTCCTTTTTTCTCCTGGTTGTTCTAAACCTGGGTATAGAATATCCTTTGCTTTCTTGCAGCCAGGAGTGCAGAGAGTGCCGGTGGAGGGGTTGTTTGCTTGTCTGTATCATGGTGCCTGGCCTCTAGGCCACACTTGGTTGGAGACTTCTTCTTTGTCTAGAAGCGGGCCTGACATGGGTCCTTCTCACATCTCCTGGAGTGCATGAGATCAGAGGCACATAGAATGAACGATGGGCTCTGGACAGTGGAAGGAAGTGGATCCAGAGACCATCGCTTGCCCTAGTTCAGCTTGATTAATAATTAGGTGTTAGTACACCATGGGATTTAAACATGAACAGTTTTTTTCTTTTTTCTTTTTTGTACTGGGTATATATTTTTTGTCATTGCTGCTATTGTTTTTATACTGGGTTTTACTTTAGTTCCATCCCTCTTCTGCCTCTTGAGATCCCGAGGTCCCATCATCGCCCCAGGGACTGAGATGTTCCCGCACACTTAACGAAGTCTCCAACCGGTGTATTTTTAGTCGGCTTGTTTGCATCTGTTCTCTCCCTGTTCCCTGTCTGATTGACACCCACTGGGTGAGAGGCACAGGAGCATAATTTTGCTATGGGAGCGATTTGGCTGAAGTGGCTTCACAGCACCCCTGTTTCTAGCCTGGGAGGGGGCATGGAGATTTCCATCTCTTTTAGCTCGCCTCAATTCTTTTGTTCAAATGGACTTCCAGGAGGTAAACTGGGCTGATTTGTCACCTGTCCATGGGTGGTGGATGAGAGAAACAAGAAGCATTGCTCTTAGAACCCCCGCTAGGTTCAGGATGGTCTGCTAGAGAGGGGTGTTTCCAAAGTGCCTGTGTAGAGACACAAGCCAGAGGCTTGAGAAGCTTCTCACAGCAGAGACAGGGTTTGAAGACAGCCCTTGCTCTCCATTGAAGCACCCCACAGCCCTTTGCTAGTGGCTGCTCAGGGTCCAGTCAGGAAACAGACGGCACAAGAAGGGCATTGAAGACAGCTTAGTGAAGGGACAGTTCACAAGGGCGCAAGTTTGAAGGAACCAGCAGGGGAGGTAAAATGCCTTGGGACAAAGGACAGCAAGAAACTGTTCCCACATTTGTCTCTCTCCTGACATATGACACAAAGCACATCCAGGGAAAGTGATGGGTGCAGAAGGGCTGGCCCACAGGACCTGTGGTTTCTAGTAGAGCAGTACAGCCATGGTTGAGCTGGGGCTGGGCTGTGACAGAGTTGGGGAGTGAAGGCCCTGTCTGCTCTGGTCTCCTGCTGGCTGAACCCAACTCAGTGGGGGAGGAAGTCTTATTGACGCAGTCCATGGATGTTAGTGTGCAGAAGCATCTCTTCCGCACTGAGCAAACTGGAAGGGGTGGAGAGTGGACCGGGAAGGAAAAACAGACAGCTCTCGAGTGCTATCTCCTGTGTCATACAGGGCTTTCTGGATACAAGAAGCAGATCCACTCATGGTCACCCCCCAGGAGAAGCCGGTGATGGGACGGAACCTCAAAGGTAGGAATGCACTGGGATGTGGAGTTCATGAAGATCTCTTGTAAAGCTCCCTGGGGGAGACTGTGTGTGGATGCCACATGAAGCGGCAGCAAAGTCTAACACAGCTGAACTTTGTACTATTTGTAATGCTTACTGACCCTCCACCCCCGCCCAAAGTAGATTTTCATGAATGCTCATTTCAGCAAGCCAGACAGCACAGAGACCTGCAAAGGGAAAGTCTGACTCCTTCCTTCATCCCCCGTCCCATCCCCTAAGCCAAGAAAACAAACATTAAGGGTTTTGTGTCTATCCTCTTCTCTATGCTCAACACATTTAAATGTTTACAAAATACCCAAGTATTTTTCTTCAAATGTGAGATCACACAATGTGCATAGCCCTACAATCAATTTTTTCCCACTAAAACTGAAATGGATATCTTTGTAGATAAATCGGTATATATAGTCCCAACTCATCTTTTTAAATCGCTTCATAATATTTCATTATACCCATATATAAAGATTTTTCTAGAAAATTACACTTCTCTTTCAATTATCTAACATAAAGTTCTTGGTGACCTAATAGGTCACATTGCCATAAATAAGACTCGTTTTTGGTCTCCAAGTACTTCTAGTCTAGCTAGTGCTGATAAGAGTGGGCACAGGATGGAACTCAGTACAAGGGAGCCTTTACATGGCACACAGGTGGCACGGGCACTAGATGATTTAGAAGTTGAGTGGGCTGAAAAATCTTGGAAAGCTCCATGCAAGGGGAGGAGGTGGTTTGGGCTGGACCGTGGAAGGGAGAGAGGCGCCATTGCTATGTTAAGCATGTGTAACAGCACTGATTAGTGATTAACAAAGTGTTACAAGGCAGAGGGTCTGCTGGGTCTATGCTGAGGTGAGACAGCTGTCATTTGTTAGTGACATCATTTGGATGCAAAGAGAGAGGAACTAATGTCATTTCAAGTTCTTGAAATCAGTGGGTTTTTTCCAAGTAGGTTAATTATCCCTGTTGCCCATAATCCTTTCACACTCTCTATTTGTGTAACAAACTCTATTTTCATTGAAAGCTCATGTGTCAGCTCAAGTCTTGTCTGTGTCTAAATGATCACAAATTTGAAATCAGGCATGTTTCTGTTAATGAGGTTTGACATGATGTGCATTAGCCCATGAATACCACTGGCCCCGCAGGTCTGTATCTCATCTCAAGGGCATCTCAGCACAGACTGAAATCAGTTCCCTGTGTAGCTCTCTGGGTAGTGTAGGAGAGTGGTGGTCAAAAGCAGGCTTCCCTCCTAGTGACACAGTGGGTTCCCTTGCCTTCAGCCTGGCTTCCCCCTGCCATCCCCTTACCTTGGCTCCACCCCTCTTCTGCCCCCTCACCAGCATCTCCAAGGGCATTCCCTCTGCTTCCAGGTGGCCAGTCATTCTCTCTGACTGCCCATCGGCAATACCCCCTTTCCAGGTATTTTCTTCTCCATACTTTCTCTTAGGTTTCTGACCAGCTCACGGAAGCCTCACCTCTTAGAGTCCTTATCTAAGGCAGCAACATTTTGATCCAGCCCTGGTTTATTTCTCAAGGTCTACAACCTGGGTCCTACTTTCTCTTCACACCCCTGGCTCCAGGTCTGAACTCCTAGAACACTCCAGAATTCCCCACCTCCTTACCTCTCTGTATCTGTAACTCTTGACTCTTCCAAGATTTGTGGGCATAAAAATTCACCACCCATCTCCAGTGCAAAGTTACACTTTATGACTCTTCATTCAGAAGCCTTAGGAATCATTACAAGCCCTGATGAGGAATGAAAGAGACACAGAACTTGATGCAATCCCCTTTAAATGGGAAAAACTCCCAGTTATGAACCATGTGGGGGAGACAGATTCTTGCCTTAAAGAGGTGGTGCCAGGAATTGCTTTTCCTCTCACGGCATTCTCCAAGCTGCTGAAATATCTCCCCTCATTATTGGGAACCTATATAAAAGCCGGTAAACTTTTATTGCAGGCATATTATAGCTTTACTTCAAAACACTGCCTCCTCCCCCTACGCTTGGCAGCACTAAAGGATGGATTTCATAGGCAATTTGCAGCTGCCATTCAGGCACCGTTTGAGCAAGCAGGGTGGCAGGGAATCACTCTGCAAGCCCCTCAGACAGACTCATCTGCTCCAGGCTCACTCACTCCGGAGTTCCCACTTGGCTGAGGCTTGCTGCATCCAGGGTCTTGCAGGAAGGTCGTGGTGCCACCTGCGTGGAAGGAGAGAGCATCCTCAGGGTGGGCGAGTGATTCCTAGTGGTTCCCAATTTGGGTAGCTGCAAGGAGAAAACACTAGAGAGACTTAGAGACTTGCCAGAGTGGTCCCAGCTGAAATGGAAATTGTCAGGAGAAGCAGGGCCACTCTTTGGACTTGAGTCTCATGGGAACAAGTCCCCAGACCCCTGCTAAGTGACTCAGACACTAAATATGATGACAGCCAGAGAGTTGGATGGGGAGCCCCAGCTCTGACATTCAACTCTTCTGTATTTTCCTTTTTTTTTTCTTTTTTTGACTAGGCTCCACACCCAACATGGGGCTTGAGCTCATGACCCTGAGATCAAGAATTGGAAGCTTTATCCACTGAGCCCACCAGGCACCCCTCAACTCTTCTGTGTTTTCATCCTGAGTTTTCCATTTATGAGCTTCATGTACTCGGGCAAGGACTTCATTTCTCTGCTCCTTGGACTTCTCCTGTTTCAGGAGGAGTAATATGCCATTGGAGGGGAAGCTGAGGAGTGAGCACAATAACAGATCTCCCAGTGTTGGTCTGAACATGAAGTAGATGTGTGACTGCTGTGGGGCCTCTCCTTCTTGTACTGGAGTGAAGTTGCTTCTGGGCAGTCATAGTTTTCCCCTCTCATTCAGTTCTCAGTGGACCACTCTTGTTAATTATTATTGGAAATAATTCTACCAGTTGAAGCACTATGACTCTTGCAAAGCCAACGCTAATACACCACATGTCCATAGTTCTCTTTTCCATAAATGTTTTGGAACTGTTTAAAAAAATTTTTTTTTTTTGCCTTCTCTTGATAGTTTTTACACTCTCCATTTGTTGGCTTGGGCTACCTGAGCTCTCCCAAATGGATATCTGGAATAAAGGCCAAAGTTGAGGTTCAGGATAATGAAACGATGGTTCATACTTTTTAAACATCCCTTAGATACAACCAAATGGGGTTATGTATTTGGATATATAATAGTGAAGCATTGCCCAGTCCTGCCTAAAATGATTTGCAACTGACTCATTAAATCAGGGGTCAGTGAACAACAGCCTATGGGACAAATCCATTCCACCATCTGTTTTTATAAATAAAATTTTATTGGAACACAGCCGTACTCATTTGTTTATAATTGACTGTGCTTTTACACTACAGTGACAACACTGAGCAGACACCTTATAGCCTGCAAAGCCTAAAATCTTTATTTACAGAAAAATTTTGCCAACCCCTATCCTAGATCATCTGCTGATATGTTTCAAGACTCCTGCCTCAGCTCCAAGGGGACACTGAGGAATTAACTCCATGCAGTCCACTAGGTAAGCTCTCCAGCTGAGCCAGCCATTTACTGGGAAAACATTGCTTCTACCCAATACATATATGTGGCATGCATGCCACATGACGTACATGTTGACTCTGCATTTTAGGCAAATTGGACTTATCCTGACAAATTCTTTAAATCTCAAGATTCATTTCAGGGGTAAGGCCCATTCTGGAAGACCTACCTGCTGAAGGAAGACCCAGAAAGCAGTTAGCTCAGCAGCCAGCTGTCCTTGATGCTGATGTCAAGCACTGATTTAGTCCAATACCTTAATAAGTAGGATCTTAAGTTTATTAGGGACTTATTTGTCTTCAAAGGACTGTAAAATGTGTTTTCACTTGATTCTGCTATTGTTTCTGAGAGGTATGCAAAACAGAGTTTTGTGTATGCTAATGGTAGAACCTGGAAGAGTTTGGATTCTTTCTGCACCATGCCTTAGCTAAATTTTCACAATTAAATCTTCAGTTTCAATCTCTCATTGAGCCTCATTCTGCCTTGCCTGCAGATCTTAACAGATAGGTTTTGGTATTCATCCTTTGGCTTTTACTTCAGTATTCATCTTGCCCAGACCTACACTTGACTCCTTGAACTCATTAAGTCCTGGGTCAGGCCCCTTCACTATCTCTCCCCTTCTCTGCGCCCTCCTCAAGAATTTGCCTTCTTGTGCTTTCTGCTCAAGTTCCTGCCATTAACTCAGTATCAGACAACTTGCCCCCTACTAATACATTCTCTGGACACTAATGAAAGCCTTCAGGTACTTGGTAAGTGTTCATCTTCTTAACCTAGTACTGAGGTTAATGATATTGACTTTCAAAGAGAAATGATGTGTTCTTTAAAATACCATGAAACTCCGCTCTTGACTAAAATACCATGAAACTCCACTCTTGACTTCTCATTTTGGAGGATACTTCAGGGTCTTTGCACTAAGGTAGATATGTCACTTTTTGTTTCTTTTACCCTCTGACCAAAGCCACAGCTTCATTCCCAGGACCCTTCGCTTACCCTGAGTTTGACTATAGCATGTGACATTTTGCTGCATGCAAGGGCCCTGGTGTGGACCAAGACAGTACATGATGATATGGCTTCATTTAATAGAAGCAATTGCACCCTAGTGGTGGGGTTATAGCTCCCTCATAGAGTAGCAATCGTTATTCAGCATAATAGATTGGGGTAGGCCTGGGAAAAGACAAGAAAACTAATAATCAGATCCAGTAACCAGAATCTTTCTTGAGTTACATTGCATTTTAGTAAATAAATGCAATGCATTTAGTTACATTGCAGTTTAGAAGTCAGAACGTTGTTAGTGGTCACTTACTCCATGCTCCTTATTTTAACAGTGAGAGCTGAGATTTAGAGAGCAGAAGTAACTTGTCCAAGGTCTCCCTGGGAGGTACTGGCATCATTGATGTTAGAACTCAGGTCTTCCAATTCATCCTGCACCAATAGTTTCCTAAGGGTTCAGAGGTAGTGTCTCAGGGACCCTTCAGGAGAGAAGGAGATGATGGGACCAATTTTGTCTGTTTGATTTATTTTGAGGAAAATATTTTGCTCCCTAAAACGATTTAAAAGTCACTGCAAAAAAATATGCTGACTCTTGGTCTGGGAGATTAAAAACCCTTAAAGGAAAACTGAAAAGTCATTATACAATTGGCTTCCATTTACTGAATGTCTATTGTGTTCCAGGTACTTGACACTCAGTGGCTCATTTAAGTTTAATAACATTCCCATGAGGCAAATATTATGATCCTATTTTAAGTGGGGAGTCTAAGTACTGTACAATTTAAGACTCTTGTATGAGATATACAGCAAGTAAGTGGAGGAATTGGATTTCAGACTGAGGTCTTTCTGATTTTAAGATACATTCTTCCTCATTACCCCCAGCTTTCATGTCATCCAGCTTCTTCCACAGCCAGCTCCCAGGTGATATTCCAGCCTTCCTATGTGATCGCTGATTGCACGTCATGTTCCTCTAGTCTGAAGAAGACCCCTCATTTTGTTTCCTAGGCAGCATTTAAAAGCTGGACTGTGGCAGTTCCCCCTCTCAGCCCCACCCCCTCTATCCTCATCTCCCTCTTGAGTACAAGACTCTCCTGTTCTGTAGAAAAGAAAATGAGCAGCATGTGGAAGTGACACATTCATCAAGAATGTAGCTGATGCTAATAGAGGATATGAATGAGACACTATTTTGAGATAAGAATCCATTGTTTTTCTTCAAACATCACCGCTTCTTTCCCCTGAACAGTTTTGCATTTTTTGTAAAGTGTGGAGAGGGAACGAGTGTTTAGGAATGGGGAGACAGAGAGGCTTCTGTCTGCTCTCTGTGGGTAGGGTGAGGGCCTAGAGATCTGTCCCCTTCCTTATATACCAGTTCTTCTCCGAAGGTAGGTAAGACTCTATTGAGGCCCTTCCCTAAGAATTGCTAGCCCTATTCTGGCTAGAGGTTTCAGGTGGTATTGATACTGGAATAGAGGCTCTTCAACCAGGCACATCTCCAGATGGCAAACAAGCCTTTGCTTCTGGGGAGAAGATCCAGCCACGAAGACCTGCCTGTGGGAAAATAGGTTCTACTTACATAAATTGGTTAGAAAAACACTTAGAGTGGCAAGCCGCCACCACGGGGCGAAAGCGCCTGAGGTTAGCTAGCAAGATATTGCAATGGGATCATGAGTAATTTGTTATATCACCTGCAGGACATTACTTTCCATTTGGTGCCAATGTACTATTGTACTTTGATAACAAAGGCCACTTGCCGCCCAGAATCTTTGCTTCTTACACACACAAGTTAATGATTACTGTCTGATTGTTTTCTCCATGTTCACGTGTATAAGATCTTGTTTTCTTCACATTCACCACATGGGCAATATCTTGTGCTTTCTTCACGTTCACCACGTGGGTACTACCTTGAGAGCTCAATAAATACAGAGATGAAACCCCTGTTTGGGGCCCGTGTCTCCTTCTGGCCATCAGCCTCTCTTATATTCAATTCTGCATTCGCTCTCTTGCTGGACAAGAGAGAACTCCAGACTCATAGTCTGTGACACCTACCCATTGTCAGAGGAGGAGGCAAAGGCTGCATTATAGCAGGAACCATACGGTTATGGTCTCCATACAGATGGGGAACATGCACATAATCAAGGCTTCATTGCTCCAGAGGCTCAGCATAAAGGCAAGATGGGGAATGAAGAACCCTCAAACTGTAGGCTCCTCTATCCTTCTGGTATCTATTGTCAGCCACCACCAAAAATTACCTGTGTGAAGTCACCCAGTAGAGGAGTTCTAAGCAAGAGATAGTAAAAAAGAATTGGGGTCTGGTCCTAACTCAGCTGTAGGCTCACTTTGATCTAGGGCAAGAGCGGTCCTTCTACAGTCTTTTGCTTGTGAAAAAAAAGGGAGTTGAGCCAGTTGGTCCTTTCCTGCTCATACTTCTTCACCATAAAAGTGACATCCATACCACTCAGGGGACAGAGTGGCTTATGCTGCCCTCTGGTATACTTGCTGTGTCTACTGTGATTGTCTTTGTTGTATGTGGCAAATGTATGTGCAATTACATGACATGATGAGGGCTGAGGGATGATGCCAGAACTTCAGGTGCCAAATGAGTGGGGAGAGATAGAAAATAAAATTCCATCTCTTCTTTCTGGACTCCTGAACCTGCCTTGAGTAGGATCTGAGATGTGGCTGAGAGGCAGCCTCCCACTGCCCCAGCCATACCTGTATCACTTTCTCTCCCCCAAAGCTTTCCCCTTCACACATGCTCTGCCCTAAACAAAGTAGGGCCAGCACTATTAAGCCTTCCTTCTCCTACTACTGTGTTCTCTTGCACAAAGGGGAAGCATGTTTTCCTTGGATAGAGGTGAGGAAATGGTGGAGATTTTGGCTGGTTGGTGCTTAAAGAGTTCTCAGGGAGGGTCAGCTCATGGAGCTCACTTTGCCAATGGGGATTTTACCCTTAGTGGCAGAGGTGGCACTCGCAGTCTATAACCATAGGAGGACTACTTGTTGGTGGAATGATGAAGACAGAGATGCTCCTTTATGTTGTTACTCAAAGGAAAACTCCAAGTTCAGGAATAGGGAGCTAACAAAATCATACATCTGCATTGAATTTCCTTCTTGAATCTCCTTGTCCTCTGGTATTGCAGGAGGAGAGTTGTCCCCAAGTTGGGCATTCAGGTTCCTTTCTCCCCTTCTTTGTCTTAAAAGCACCTACCTACCTGATCTGGGACTGTTCCAGAAATTCCAGTGCTAATTCTTAGTCCCTTTTTTGTTGAGGCATTACTATCTTTTGGTTCCTTTTTAAAGAGCAGATGCTCTGTGCCTTTAAAAGAATATAGACATCTATAAGTTCTGTAACACCTCCATATGAATTAGATTATCAAATACTCTTCAGTTTGCTGAGAATAAACCCAAAGAGAATGGTAGATGTAAAGAGTGAAATGTCAGAGGGCACTGCTTTCTTTGAAGCATGAGATGCTGCCTTATGCAAGTCTAGTTGATGTCCATGGGAGGATCTGGGCAACCAGGGGCAGCATTCACAGAGTGGGCATTGAATGAGATGTGTATAGTTGGGTGGGCTCTGGAAGGTATGTTGGGCAGGAGCCAAAAGCAGATACTTATTCCTAGCATTTATCGAATATGTAGTACGTTCCAGGAACTTACATATGCATTAGCTCTTTTATCCTTGGAGCATCTTGTGACATAGGTGTTATTATTATGAGCTTTCTTTTATTGACAGGGATCCTAAGGCATAGAGAAGTTAAATAAGTGTGCTTAAGGTCACACAACTAAGAAGTGCCAGAGTCAGGATCTGAAAACAGATAGTATCACCCCTGTACCTGCTCTTTCTCTCTCTCTCTCTGTTTCTACAGAGTTCACAAATACAAGACTGTGAAAGAATAAATACATGGAAAATATCTATGACTTTCATATTCTCTTTGAGTTTTTTTATCATACAGCAATGACAATATTTTATGCTGCACATTTCTTTACTCTCTACAAAGTACTTCCACGTACATTAATTTTGTGGGGCGGGTCTGCAGGCTGGTTCCTGCTGCATAAGAGGGAACATCTTGACTAAGGGGGAGCCTACCTTCCAGAGTGATTATTACCTCTGCCCCATAAAATTTTAGGCAGGCCTTCCACACCCTCTCTTCAAGCCTTAGTCTCTGCTTCTCCCCTTGGGATTCAGCCACGCATGCTGGATCACAGAGCATGGGGTTCTCTTCAGAATAAAGGAAACCCAGCTGGTTAGTAGCCAATGAGACTTGGGTGAATTTTGGGGCACTAGACTAAGTTTTCTTTGTTTCAAAAGTCATAGACCTGGTAATTGTAGGCACCAGCCTAAATTTCACTGGGTCAGTTTCAGGTGGTGGTGATGAAGAGGGGCAGAATGGAGCTGGACTCTGGTTTTACAGGTCTGGCTTCAGTCCTCCCTTGTTCATTCAATCACTTCTTTATTCATTCAAAAATATTTTGAATGGTCATTCTGAGCCTAGTCCTGTGTAGATATGTACAGGAGATGGGGCAGGGAAAGGAAACTGTCCCTGGCCTCAAGGAGTGCCCAAGCCCACTGGGTAGAGGACTCCCACTGGAAACACCTGCTCTACATAAGGTGGGGGAGAGGGTGATAGAGGGCTCCCAGAGGCAAGGGGAGGAGAGCTCCTTGACAGTGGCAGGGGCCCTATCTGTCTGTTCAAACTCCATCCATCCTTTAGTACCCAGCCCTAAGGCCTCCTTCTCTCTGAAGCTTCTAGGCTTTTGTATTTACGTGGGTCTCCCTCCCTTCTGGGACCAGACAGCATTTCTGTTCTCTTACCCTGCTTGACATTGTTCTTTTCTTGAGTTAGCTTTGCAGTCCTCATCTGGACCATGGAAGACCATGCTGTTATTCTCATCTTCTGTCCACTATCCAACAGGACATTTCAAAATTCATTGTCAAGTAGAATCACCCAAGGAACTTGTTAAAATGTTGGTTTGGATCCAATAAGTCTTGTGTGGAGCTTGAGATTCTGTGTTTCTAACGAGTTCCCAGCTGATCCTGATGCTCTATGGACCTCACTTTCAGTTGCAAAGTTCCACAGTATCAGACACAGACCAAACCTTTCGAGCTAACCTGTTGATTTACTGAACTGGCTAATGGACATATCACTTCCTTTCTCTGGCTCTCTTTTTCCTATAAGCCAGATGAGGAAATTTGTTGACAAAAATTTTGCCAAGTTCGATAAGTGCTTGGTTTCAGTACTGCCATTTCTCTCTGCTCTCTTAGCTAGCATTGATCATTGAAGATGGTATTCTTTCTCAACATGTCCTGTTGAGAAAGATTTTCCCTAGGGAGTGATTTTTGATCCAATAAATTTGGCTTGAGGATGAATCTATTCACAAAACCCCCAATAAGATATGCTTTCAGGTCTTTTCTCATGGAATGATTTGAGGTGTGTGGGGAAGCTGTCCTGACCATACAGAGATGGCTCAGGACCTGGCCCACCCTGAGAGATGAAGGCATTGCTGCTTTTGGGGTCTCTCATGCTAGAAAAGCGCCTCTGCACAGGTCTGGGAAATGAGAGGAGGGTCAGCAAGACATAGAACGGGTGCTGGAAGGGGATGATTAAGTCAGTGGTTCTCAACCATGACTGAACATTAGAATCACTAAGAAAGCCTTAACAAATAATGATGCCTGGAACCATTCCTAGATATTATATTTAATCGGTCTGGGACATGACCTGGGCAGGAACATGGAAAAATCTCCCAGGTGAATCCAATGTACAATCAGGGCTGAGAACCACTGATTAAGCCCATATGGTTGTGCTCAGCAAGTGGCAAGAGATTGAGGAGCTGGGCTCCATCTTCACTCTGGGCTTGAGAGGAGCAGAGCCCTGAACTCCTTTCCCCAACTAGCCATTTCCAGAGCTGCTTTAAAATAAGCTCTTGGAAGGAGTTCTGGTTCAGCAGGCTTTCTGGTTAGTATGGATCCATCTCTAGAGGCCAACTCAAAGGTAAAGGATTTGAGGATTTTTTTTTTTTTTTTTTGCTTAAAACGGATCTATCCTCAAGAAAACATGGGGTAAGGTAATCCCTTCTGAGATGATTTAAAAAAAAATTTTTTTTGGAGCAGATGTTGTTATTATTGGCCCTGCTAATCTAGATGGGCTTTTCTTGTTGTCTAAGTGTTGTGGGGGGACCCCTTCTTCCTGGCTGGGGTGTGGTGCTGGGAGGCAGCTTTATTCCCATCATCCTCACGTCAGGGTTGCCCTTCTCTCATTTTCCTCCCTGATATGAATACCCATGTCCTCCCAATCCTGCAGAGCTGAGCTATCTGTTCAAGTGCAAGGATTGGATCCCACTAACGTGTCGGTGACTGAGCCCTACCCATACCCCCAGCTCTCTTGGATTTGAAGAGGCTGCTTGCTGTCCTAGAATATCTTCAGTTTACAGAATTCCGGGCAGTAGATGTAGAGAACTGAAGCACTTCCCCATTACCATTGGGGGAGATTAGTTGGGCTTTTTAGAGGGGGAAGGGATGGTATTCTGTGCTCTTCCATGTCTCCTAATGATAAGAACAAGGCATTGTTTGGAACAAGCCAGATACCTGAAGAGCAGTCCACGCCTCTTGACTCTTAAAAAAAAAAGACAAAAGGGGGTCTGCTTTAGGCCGCTTCAATGTATTTCTAATTATAGTGCCCATTTGTAACCAAGACTGTGGCCTTCCAAGAAGGCTTGATTACGACATTCATAATTCATTGGCAGTCATTCTATTACCGATTCAATGATTTCTCCAGTCAGGGAGAGAATTTTGATCCTTTAAAAACTGATTTTTCACATTAGAATAGCAAAAGCAATTAGTTTTATTTTTAGCTCGGTTAAGCAAGAGCTCTAATGAAGCACAAAGGAGGTTTATTCCCTTCTTTCTCCTGTTATTTCCCCTGAGGTGCTTTCGGAGAATTCAACCCAGAAGTTTGCCTGCTGCTGCCACTGGGTCTTTGTGGGATGCCTCTGGCTGCTTGAGGAAACCTACAGATGAGGACTTTGTGAAGGTGGAGGGTGGTTTCCAGAACTTGGTACTAACCTTGTATTTCCTGAGGCCTAAACCCCTACTTCTACTCTCGTGAAGGTAAGGGGTGGAAATGTATGTGGGGGTGAGCCTGGCAGCCTTAGTCCCTAAATCCCACGTCTCCTATCTGGGGTTTGTGGCATGAACAGCTGAGAATAATAGTACTTGGCATTTCGGGGCCCTTGTTCCAACAGTATGAGCTCAACTTACCACTCCCCCAACTCCCCTACACTGGCAAATAAAGGTTTATTCCTGGGCCGCAAGTAGGGCCACACACACATTTCTAATTCCTTCCCTTAACTCCCTTAACTTCCTTGGTCCTCTCCACCCCCTGGAGCTCCCTTTCCTCTAAATTCATGGGAGCCAGCTTCTGCCTGTCAGTGTAAATTCCTAGATGATGTTGGGCACGTGGTGCTGTTACCTGGTCAGACTCTTTTACCCACTCAGACACCTACAGGGTCCAGGGAGGCACTACTGATGGTAGTGACAAGTGTGGTGACCTGCAGAGGCCAGATTCAGTCTAATGGACACAAACCACTTTTCAATTACAAAACACTATTTTCAGGTTGAGTTTCTGGTCTGGTGTTGTCAGATTTTCTAAGAGCAGCTGAGAATCCTGATTTTAAAATGTAAAATCTCCTTATTTTAAAACATTCAATGAATTTAATTTTCTTTATTTTTTTTTTAAACATTTATTTTTGAGACAGAGAGAGACAAAGCATGAACAGGGGAGGGTCAGAGAGAGAGGGAGACACAGAATCTGAAACAGGCTCCAGGCTCTGAGCTGTCAGCATAGAGCCCGACGCGGGGCTGGAACTCACAGACCAAGAGATCATGACCTGAGCTGAAGTCGGCCGCTTTACCGACTGAGCCACCCAGGTGCCGGGAGTTTAATTTTCTTTAAAACCCTATGTGGGCCCCAAACCCACAACTGGGGGCCACCATTTTGTTTCCTCAGCTTCAGGCTTTGAGAGCATAACTCACAGAACCTCTGTTTGAAAGCATCTTTGAGCTCCAGCTGCCTCTGGTATCCTGATAGATTGGGCAGAAAAGCCAATTCTGCATGCTCTTGGCTCAGAGCTGTAGGGACTCCACAGTCACACAGGGAGCTGAGGACAGAGCTAGCATTAGCTGGTGGTCTCAAGTCCAGATTCCCTTCTTCCAGTACCACACAAAATGCATGGTGATGTTCTCTGACGTGTGGTGTCAATTTTTGTAACATTTTTTATTCTTGTCCAAGTTTAATAAAAAATGAGGAAAATGCTTTCTCCCCTGGAATGGATTAGAGAAAAAAGAGAAAATAAGACTTTGCTTCTGTTGGTTTCTGCGCTATTTTTTTTTTTTTTTTTTTTTTTTTTTTTTTTTGTGGGAAAGGTGCTATTGAAATTGAGCACTGGGGCCCCTGGGTGGCTCAGTCGGTTAAGCGGCCGACTTCGGCCCAGGTCATGATCTCGCGGT
The DNA here is from genome assembly GCF_028018385.1 of Neofelis nebulosa. NCBI lineage: Eukaryota > Metazoa > Chordata > Mammalia > Carnivora > Felidae > Neofelis > Neofelis nebulosa. The sequence goes on from NC_080794.1 coordinate 67,368,709, forward strand.
CCATGAGTTCGAGCCCCGCATTGGGTTCTGTGCTGACAGCTCAGAGCCTGGAGCCTGTTTCAGATTCTGTGTCTCCCTCTCTCTGACCCTCCCCCGTTCATGCTTTGTCTCTCTCTGTCTCAAAAATAAATAAACGTTAAAAAAAAAAAAAAAATGAAATTGAGCACTGAAGAGGCACTATGGAAGTACCTACTGTGGACCAAAGACTGGGGAAGCCACAGGGCAGAGTGAGCCTCCCAGACCTAGTTCCTGCCCTTGGTAAGCTTCTAGTCACAGAACTTGGCCACACTCCTCACTGCATGTTTCCCAGTCCTTAGCACATAATGGGGACTTAATGAATTAAAGACCAGGCAACCCCTGTGAGACACAAAATGGAGGAAGGCAAAGCAGAACGTCCAACTGAAGTCGTCAAACTGTTTCATCTTGATTTGGGGATTTTATTTCTCATGAATCTGATCTTGCACATCCTAGCATTATTTTCTTTTGGCGGACGACAGCCTGTTGTGACAGACTAGTATTGTGAACTGATAAAGAATAATATACCATTATTTAAGTGATATTGCCCAGAAAACCTGAGATGGGGCTGGTGGAGGGACACAGCAATGGCAGAAAACAGGCAAAAATCCACGGTTAATTACATTCCTTCTGAATCCTCCTCTCCTTTTCCCTTTTCTTAGTTTGTCCTGACTCCAGCCCCTAAGCTATTTCTAGGAAAAATGTAGCATTACTGTGTGTCTCCTCATCTCTAGGCCCTGAAAAATTGCCTGCCATTCTCAGGGAGAGAGTATACAAATTGGACTCCAGTGGTGGCCAGCGCGGGGTGTTGGATGAGCCTCTGACAGGGGATATGAATCTTGGCTCCAGGTCCCTGTGAAGGATGGCGGGGCTGACAAGCCTACATCAAACACGCCTCTGTTCTGGGGGAGCCATCACTCACCTCTCTGAACTCTCGCGGCACATGCTAATGAGGGCCCAGGTCCTGTAACATCCCTGCCCGAAGGCTGGGGGTGGAGAGGGGGCTTGGCCTCTTGGTGGACCTAGAAAGGGCAGCCCTTGGAATTGTGAGAAAGGCAGCACCTCGCTGTATCCTTCCTACCTTTTAGTCAGTCTCCACTTATAGGGGCCTTTTTCCTCTCTGCCTCCATTTCACCTTGGCCAGTTCATTTATCCTGCCTAGGGCATGGACTCCCTTCCCGAATAACTAACTTAATGCTCTTAAGAATTGTATGTGTTACTCATTCCTCTTGGTGGCTTTCATGTTCACATGGAGACCCGAGACACAGGACAAATGCTTAACCTAAGGAACAAATGGCTGATTGTCACATTTCAGAGAACTGGTGGGAAATTATCTTGAGAGCCCTTGTGAACACAGAGGTTCCCTTTTTACTAACAGGTGGCCCTGTCAGCTGAGGGGCAACTGAGCACACCCGGTGACCATGGTGATGATGGCAAATTAACATCTATTAAGTGCCTGCCAGGTGCTATTAACAGCATCACATCCGTAAACTCATTCCTTCTGTCAGCTCCATGGTGGACACAATGATTATTCAGAAACAAAAAAAAAACAGGGCTCAGAGAGGTTAAAAACTCACCCATGTAGCTAAGAAGCATTGCTGGAAGATGCTCCAGAAATCCTGCCTTTTCATAACAAAAAGGTGGAGGCTTAGTTCACTCGGATGTCACTTCCTTTGTGAGGCATTCCCCAAATCCCACCCAATCCCCTAGTCATGTGGAGTTTAAGAGCAAGGGACTTAAGACTTGAGTTTGAATCCTGTCTTTGACAGGTACAAGCTATGTGGTCTAAGGCAAATTCTGTAACTTCTCTGAGACTGCTTCCCACTTTATACAGGGGGATCAAGCTGACCAGACAGCTGTGAGGGTTAAATGGGAGGATGCAGGCAGAGCCCAGTCCCCACACCTGCTTCTGGTACAGGGTGGGCCCCAGGCAACCCACCTCCCCCACTCCCAAATGTTTTATGCACATGTTCATCTTCCCCTTAAGACTGAGTATCTGGGGGCAAATTCCATATGTTACTCATCTTTGAAAATAGGTCCCGTGGAACTTTGGATAGAGTTAATCAAATCAGGTGGCTAGAATTGGGATAATAACAGCAACTAACACTTATTAAATCTGAGTCTTTCTAAGCACCCGGCCGCATAGGTATTCTCGTGCCTGTTTTATATGTAGTTGAAAGAATTGTGGCGTGGATGGTTAAGTCATTTACTTGGGATCCCACTATTGGCGAGTAAAGGAATTGGAGGTGGGTTCAGGTGGTCTAGATCCTGAGTCTGTGCTTTTAATCACTATCCCAGAGAGTGAGCCACTTATTCCACGTCATGCAGCTAATTTAGCAGTGGAGTCAGAGCCAGGGCTGGGGCTGAGCTCTGGGGACTGCCAGCCTAGGGCTCCTCACTGGAGGTGTGCCTTGTCATATGACGCTGTGATTAATTGTGAGGGAAGCTGTAGGAGGTTGACATTTCCCAGCCTCATCTGTGTTTCCTGCCCACACACTGGGCCCTGAATGTCAAAGCCCCCCACGCTGCTATGCTGGAGGGGAGGGGGAAACCCACTTGCCATTATTAAGCAATTAAAAATATGGGCTAAGCAGATGTGGGACAACCACATTTCCCTGGTTATGTTGGGCAACAAGGTAGCTGGCTGTATCTCACATAGACATTTAAGGGACTAAATGAGAAACAGCCCTTCTCAGCTCTGAGGGGAGGTGGCTCTGAGCACTGTGCACTAAGTACCTTCCTACCTCAGAGACCCAAAGAGCCTGGACACTATGAGGAGTGGGGACTAAAAGTTGTGCTCAGTGGCTTCTGAAACCCATGGTGATATCATTATATGCACAGAAGTGAGATGGAGGTGGAAAACTTTGTCTGGATCCTTGGGGCTATTCCCAAAACCAATGTAGTTCCTCAATCCACTCCCCTACAATTGTCCAGAACCTCAAAAGTCAAGTTCATGTCAGGTTGGACCCAAATCATTCCTTTTTTTTTCCCCATTTCCACCGATAAGGATGAGTCCAGGGTTTAATTTATTACAGGAAGAAATAGGGACTGAGGCTGTTGGTGCTATGGTCTGAATGCTTCAAAATTCATATGTTGAAATCCTAATTCTGAGGTCATGGTATTAGGAGGTGGGGCTTTTAGGAAGTGATTAGATCATTAGGGCAGAGCCACATGAATGTGATTAGTGCCTTAATAAGAGACACCTGAGGGGCGCCTGGGTGGCGCAGTCGGTTAAGCGTCCGACTTCAGCCAGGTCACGATCTCGCGGTCCGTGAGTTTGAGCCCCGCGTCAGGCTCTGGGCTGATGGCTCGGAGCCTGGAGCCTGTTTCCGATTCTGTGTCTCCCTCTCTTTCTGACCCAACCCCGTTCATGCTCTGTCTCTCTCTGTCCCAAAAATAAATAAAAAATGTTGAAAAAAAAAAAAATTAAAAAAAAAAAAAAGAGACACCTGAGAAAGCTCCCTCACCTCACCGCACCCCCCCCCCCCTTCTACCATGTGAGGTTACATGGCCAAGATGGCAGTTGATGAACCAGACAGAGAACCTGACAATGCAGGCACCTGGACTTCAGGCTTGGCCTCCAGAATTGTGACAGACAAATTTCTGTGGCTTATAAGCTACCCAGTCTATGGTATTTTTGTTCCAGTAGCCCAAAAACACTAAGACAGTGGTGAAAAGGCCTCCTTGCCATAGGACCTATAGAGGCCTCCTGCTGCATAGAATCTGGCACTTGGAAACAGGAAGAGAGGAGGGCTCCAGGATTCTTTCCTTTTCTCCTTTCAGACACCTCCATGTCCAACTAATAACTCAGTGTCCCTTCTCATTCCTTTAGAATGTCTCTCACATCCATGCTAACTTTTGTTCTTTGGGTGTCTGTAGGTGTGCACATATCGTGTGAGTCAAGATAAAACTAGCTTCTTGATGAGTCCTGGGTTGGTCTGGGCTCATCATGGAGAATTCACTTATGCTGGCAGGATTGGAAGTGAGCCACTCCCTGTTGCTCCATGGTATGGGACACTCCAAAGGTTTCTAATCCATACTTACTGAATGAGTGACATGTGGTAGAGGAGGTCTTGTAAGTCCTTTGTTGTTTTGTTTTGTTTTGTTTTGTTTTGCTACCCACAATTGATAGTGACTTGACTTCAACTTCACAAATACTAATAAAATATTTAGTATTGTTTGATGGCATGAAAATTATGCAAGATAGATGGGAAATTACTTGTTTTAGTGCACATACACACACATGCATACACTACACAGAACACCCCACTGCTGTCTAAGATGATGGCAGAAAATGTCAAGCAGAGTATGGAAAGGGGAGGGGGAAAATCTTCTGCAGCGTTAACAACTGCCAGCCTAGGTAGGGCCCTAGCATGCAGAGAAGATTAGTGGGTGGTCATGCAGACAGAGGTGAAAACAAGAGTAGAGAGTTTGGCCAATGAGACCAACCATCCAGGTTCCTGTATGTGGAAATAAAAATTTCAGCAAATTATTCAAGGTGGAATATCTTGGAATTCCAGGAAGAACTCACTGTCTGCTAGTCATCCAACTCTGAGTCCAGAAGCTACATGGAGCTGTCTAGTTCTCCTTTTGCTTGGGGTCGGGTGCTCCTACCTCAGTCACTCTAAAGGAGCGAGGAGCTCTCTCTCCTTCCAGTTAAGTGGAACAGGGAACAACCACTTTTAAAATCTTTTATTTTGAATTAATTTTACACTTACAGAAGAAGTTGCAGAATAGTACAGAGTTTCCCTGTACCCTTTTTTGAGCTTCATCTAATGTTAAGAATTTCCATAACCAGAGAACAATGAACACGATGAGGAAATTAATGTTGGTCTGATACTATATTAACTACAGGCTTTGGATGTTCTTCTACTTCTGCCCCTTGTCTGTGCCAGGACCCTCTCCAGCATCCCACATGGCATTTCACCTTCAGCCTCTAACAATTCCTTAGTCTGTCTTTGCCTTTTATGGCCTTGACCCTTTCAAAGAGTATAGCACTGAGGGCACAACTTCACTTCAGTGGAAAAATGCCACTTCTATGGTATTTTTGCCCCAAATGCATAACCTCTGCCTGATAAGAGAAAACATCAGATGAACCTGTGTTGAGGGGCACTCAATAAAATAGCTAGTCAATGGATGCTTTTTGAAAAAAAAGTTGAGCCTCTGCTTTTATATTCTGTTGGTCTCAAAATAGGGTTGGGGGACATTGCTCTCTGAAGTAGAAAAATAGGATACTCATTTGGAGTTTTAGCATGAAACCTTGTGAGGGAGCAGTGAGTCTTCTCTTGGGTGATGAAGATAATCCTGGACAAACGGTTGAAGCCATGGATTCTTTCTTGGCTTTCTCCTGACAGTCAGATGCCTCCCAGATGTCTTGTGAAATGGTGATACCTCTCCCAAAGGACGGCTTCAGAACCCAGTGCGATCATGTGGAGGGGCTTACTGATTCTTAAGGGATGATGCATGTCGAGGGTCTTATCATCTCTAAACTTTAGTGGGGACCCAGCAAGGTGAGAAATGTGGAGGTGTGTCAGCCAATCAGCTCCCCCACCCTCCTTGTTAGCTGTAGTCTTTGTGGGGAAACCAGGAAGGAGAGAAGAGGAAATGTTCCAGATGTAAACCCTCAACTTCTTCTAAAAGGATGTAACCTTTATAAGAGGCCCCAATGAGGAGATTGTAGACTTTCATTCAATGAATATTTTTGATCATCTGTGTGCCGGGTAGGTATGCTAGGTGCTGGGCATATGTGAATGAGCAGGACAGACTAAAATCTCTGCTCTGTGGAGGTAACATGATCATGGGGGAGGCAGACCATAAGCAAAATAAATAAGTAAATATTAGAAGGTGATGAAAATCCATCTTTGAATTAATAAAAGTCAAAACACTTTTGGATAAAATCCATGCTGGGAGGCAGATGGTCTCAGCTGACAAATGGGAATGGTCATAAAATAATGAATAGCTTATTTTAGGGGTGGGAGAATGGGTGTTGCCAAATGTCTCACCCACTTAAGCTTTCTTGCTTCCAGTTTCACATCAAACTCTGAGTTTGTGTAATTAGACCATCCATGCAGCAGTGGAAGTGTCATTCCTTTGACCTGGGAAAATGCGTCCTAATCATTTCCTCTTGGCCACATCTCAGGGGAGAAGATGAAGGAATAAAACCACCAGGAGTAATTTGTCCTTGGAATACTAATACCAGGATAATAGCTGAGAGATGGATCGCACGCATCAATTGGAAGATATTTGAATGAGCGCGAAGAAAGCAGTGAAAAGATACATACCAGTCTGTTAATCTGCTAATATCAGGACCTGGTGTTTTTGGAAAGTGCAGGATGGCAGTGTTGGGGAGTGGGGTGGCTAGGGGGTAGGAATAGTGCAGCCACCACCACTCAGTATAGCTGTCTGGTTTTGGCTTTAGCTTATATTAACAAGTGAGTACTGCTTTTGTAGTTGAAAAAAAAATCTAAGGAAACATTTAAACAAACAAATAAAAATGGTGAATGAAAGGTGAAGAAGATCTTATGGGACTTCTGAGCCTCCAAAGTTTATAGCTTTTCTTCAAATTACTCCTTCATCCAAGCAGACACTGTTCATTGTCTTTATGTGCCAGCCCGTGCTAAAGGTCACAGGGATGAGGGCACATAGATGAATGGATTTGATTTCTACTTTTGGTAGTTTTGCTTCATGTTTTTTTTTTAAATTTATTTGGAGGGAGGGAGGGGGAGGGGTAGAGAGAGAGAGAAAGAGATAGAGAGAGAGAGAGAGAGAGAGAGAAAATCCCAAGCAGACTCCTCATTGTCAGCACAGAGCCTGATGTGGGGTTAGAACTCACTGTGAGATCATGACCCGAGCCGAAATCAAGAGTCAGACGCTTAATGTTAACTGACAGTCACCCAGGCACTCCTCAGTAGCTTTGTTTTTCAATAAACTGTTTTTATTGGCTTATCTGCACTATTCCCTCTTTAAATGAGGTGAAAGTCACATCACATAAAATTAACCATTCAAAAAATTTTTGATGTATATTTATTTTTTAAGAGAGACAGAGACACAGAGTGTGAGTGGGGGAGGGGCAGAGAGAGAGGGAGACATAGAATCTGAAGCAGGCTTCAGGCTCCAAGCCATCAAGACAGAGCCCAATATGGGAGGCTCGAACTCACACACTGCGAGATCATGACCTGAGCTGAAGTCGGACGCTTAACTGACTGAACCACCCAGGCGCTCCTAAAATTAACCATTTTAAAGCAAAAAATTCAGTGGCATTTAGTACGTTTACAATGTTGTGCAACCACCACCTCTAAAAATTTTTCGTCATCCCAAAAAGAAGGTAGTTACCTCTCATTCTCTTCTCCCCTCCAGCCCATGGCATCCACCAAGCTGCCTTCTGTTTCTGTGGATTAACTACCTCTTCTATTTCATATAAATGAAATTATACAATATGATTTTCTTTGTCTGGCTTCTTTCACTTAGCATACTACGTTCAAGATCCATCTTGATTGTACCATGTATCAGTACTCCATTCCCTTACATGGAATTCCTAGTTTTCTATTTTACATATATTTTTAAGTCCATTTTATTATATACAATTTTTTGAATCCATTCATCCATGGAAGAACATTTGGAGCTCCATCTTTTGGATATTTTGATGCTGTGAACATGTGTAAATATATTTGTTTCAATACCTATTTTCAATTATTTTGGAGACATACCGAGGATGGTATTTTTGGTAAATTTTGGTAATTTGGTTAATTGCTGGTAGATATTGTAGCTATAGTTAATGGTTTGAGGAACCACCACAGCAGCTGAATGTTTTACGTTACCACTAGCAATTTTCTGTTTTAGTTTTTTAATTAAAAATTTTTATTTTATTTTATTATTTTTTAATATCTATTTTTGAGAGAGAGTGGGAGACAGAGAATGAGTGAGGGAAGGGCAGATGGAGAGGGAGACACAGAATCTGAAGCAGGCTCCAGGCTGTGAGCTGTCAACACAGAGTCCGACACAGGGCTTGAACCCATGAACCATGAGATCATGACCTTAGCCAAAGTTGGATGCTTAACCAACTGAGCCACCCAGGCACCCCTGTTTTTTTTTTTTTTTTAATAACCATCCTAAGTGAATACGAAATAGTACCTTTGGCTTTTATTTGTATTTCTCTAAAGACTAATAATATTGATCATCCTTTCATGTGTGTGTTGGCCATTTGTAAATCTTTAGAGAAGTGTCTGTTCAAGTCCTTTGCCAATTTTAAAATTGGGTTTCCTTTTTGTTATTGAGCTCAACAGTTCTTTGTGTCTTCTGGCCAGCAGACTGCTATCATATCTATGATTTGCAAATATTTTTTCCCATATGTAGATTGTCTTTATCTTGATAATGTTCTTTGAGGTACAAAGGTTTGTAATTTTGATGAAGTCTAATCTATTATTTTGTTGATCATGCTTTTGTTGTCATATCTAAGAATCCATTTCTAAATCCAAGGTCATAAAGTTTTGCTCCTAAATTTTCTTCTAAGAGTTTTAAATTTCTGGCTCAGTTCATTTTTCTTCATTCTTTCCCTCTCCCCTGTTTCCTAAGACTGTATAATTTCAATTGACTTTTCTTCAGGTTCACTGATTTTTCTTTTTTCCTGCTAAAATATGCTACTGAAACCCTCCGGTAAGTTTTTCATTTGTTATATTTTCAGTTCCAGAATTTGTTTGGCTCTTTTTTATTACTTCTCTTAATTTATATTCTCTATTTGTTCATATGTTATTTTCCTGGTTTCCTTTAACTCTTTTAACATATTTAAGATGGTTGATTTAAAGTCTTTGTCTAGTAAGTCCAATGTCTATGCTTCCTTAGGGACAGTTTCTGTTAATTTTGTGTGTATATTTGTGTGAATGGGCCATGTTTCTTTCTTAGCATGCCTCATAATTTTTTTGTTGAAAAATGGACATTGAACATTGTGATGTGGTAACTCTGTAAATCATATTCATCTTCAGAGTTTATTTTTATTGCTTGCTGTAGACTTCAGTTATTTGCTTAGAAATTTTTCAGGGCACCTGGATGGCTCAGTTGGTTAAGTGTCCAACTTCAACTCAGGTCATGATCTCACAGTTCATGGGTTTGAGCCCCACATCAGGCTCTGTGCTGACAGCTCAGAGCCTGGAACCTGCTTTGGATTCTGTGTCTCCCTTGCTCTCTGCCCCTCCTCCACTCAAGCTCTGTCATTTGCTCTCTCTCTCAAAAATAAATAAACATTAAATTAAAAAACATTTTTCTAAACTATTTTTGCATTCTTTTTATGTGTGGTCTCTGAAGTTTCCTTTCTTTTTGTGTTCAGCTAATGTTTTATTTTTTTAATATATATTTTTAAGTTTACTTCTGGGAGAGAGAGAATGCACAAGTGGGGGAAGGGCAGAGGGAGAGGGAGAGAGAGAATCCTAAGCAGGCTCCGTGCTGTTAGTACAGAGCCTAATGCGGGGCTTGAACTCATGAACCATGAGATCATGACCTGAGCCAAAATCAGGAATCAGATACTTAACTGACTAAGCCACCCAGGCGACCCTCAGCTAGTGTTTTGACAAAGTTTTCCCTGAATCCCAAGCCAAAAGGAGAACAAGAGAGAGAAGAGGAAGGGAGGGAGAGATAGAGAGGAAAAAGGAAAAAAAAAACCTTAAAGAACCAAATACTAAAATTTGTATTTAGAACCAAAGACTAAAATTTCAGTCTATGGAGATTGGTTCTGTACAGGAGTGCTCCTTCAATGCTCCATTAGATCATTTAAACTTTTGCCTTAGCCTTCAATTTCTACCTGCACTGAGCTTAAGGATCAGCTACAGGTGAAAGCGTAAGGTCTCAGGTCTTTTCTGGGCATGCATTCTACCCTGAGCATGTGTGTGGCTTTCTTAAATCCCCAGTATACATGGGGACTTTTGAATGCTCTAATTTCCCAAAGAAACTTCCTCCCCAGCTTTGGTTCCCAGGCTTTAGGCATGGTATTGTATGCCTCAATTATAATCTTTTGTCTTAGGTGGCTTTAGGTTTTTTAATTTGCCTCATGATATTTCTGGGGAATGTACACTGTCTTTTCCACCCTGAGAGAGTTCTGAGTTAGGCTAATGAAGGACATGCAGTTTGCAAAAAACCCTGCTGGTAGCTTCCTATAGGTTGCAACAGACAGAGTTCCATGTGAACAAGTCTTGTTCCTCCCCTCCCTCAGAACCAGGGACCCCTATGGGTAATATAGGCTAATGTCTTCAAGACCACTGTCAAGCTAAAGAGGGGCTGGGTCAAATGTAACGAAAAAGTCACAAAGCCTTCCTACCATTTTAAAGTTGACTTTTGTTGGTTCAGAATTCACTTGATTGCTATGAACTTTAGACTTCTTTCAAGTGTTCTGACAACGTTGATTCTGACAGCATTTCCTTGATATTTTTTTATATTTCTGTGGAAGGATCAGTTCTTAGAGCTACCTATTCTACCATTTTGCTTCTTAGTAAACAAATTCGTAAGTATACAGCTAGATGATGTGTTGAATTTTCACAAGACATATATACCTCTATATTCACCCTTCAGATCTTTCTGTGTTTTAAAACATATCTGTGTATCCTCTCATTTCAAAAGTTATTTATGGTAACTTACAAAGATGTATATAGTGTCAATGAGAGCAAAAATAATTTTAAGTGAGGAAAGTGGGGAGAGAAGTAATGTAGAAGGAAAACAAAACCAGGAGGAGTAAAATGATTATGCAAGTACATGGAATAATGTCTTACATACTTAGTAGAGGTGGGATAGAAATTTGTCCCTGAGTTTCCTAGTTGGTAATGCAGAAAGTGAAATATCATCACTTCTAGTTTTTGCAATGTCCAAAGGTAAAAGCCAAGTAGTTGCTCAATAGATCTGCAGCTGTATCAGGTACTGAGGCTGGAAGAAATTTCTCCTGAAGTTACATTAAGGAGACTTTGATGGATTCAGTCAGATGTGTGACTTCTAATATCTCCTTTAGTAAATAAATCCCACGGCATGAATCCCAGGCCTTCCTATGTGTGAACAGCAAGGAATACTAACACCACAGTGACCCAAGTGAAGAGTAAGGACAGTAAGCCTATGAGGGGCCCAAATGCTGCTGATTGGGTGGGTGGGGGAGAGTGCTATGAAAATAAGGATAGTTGAATTAACTTCCCTATGCCTCAGTTTCCCTAGCTGTAAAATAATAATAATAGTATCCAAGGACAGACCATAAAAGGAGAAATTATATATGTGTCTGGTATGTAGTATGCACTTACTAAATCTAGTGATGATTATTATAATTCTAAAGACTTGTTTTTGAGACTACTGATGGCCCCTAGTTCCTTGGTTGAGTCACCCCATTTCTTTTTACCTGCTCCTCTATTTCTGAGTCCTGGACCATGCCACCAAGGCTTTCAAATGGTTAAACTATACTCAGAGCATTTGGATCCTCTGGACCTAAGGTGTGGTGAGGATATACAAGTCAGGATATTCCTAGTTATGGACCTCCCAGTCCTGCAATGGGTCAGTCTCAGGACTCAGTGAAGGCAATTGTAACTCTTGATGAGGAAGAGGAGGAGGTGACTATGTATCCCACCCCATCCTATATTCCAAGACCAGCTGCTTGAGGTATGTATCCCACCCTGTATACAAATCAGGTTCAGAAAGGAACTCAATGACCATATCTCCTTGCCATGGATTGTAAGAATACAGTTGTTTATGTCAGCAGCACAGCCCATGGTTTCTCTCAGGTTGTGACAAATGCACATGGCATTTGTACTTTTCCCCTGGATGATGACCACGGCCCGGATGGGTGTGACTTCTACGGCTCTTGTGTGGTACTGCCTGAAGGGCAGCAAGGTGCTCTCAGACCCTGTAGGATGAGCATCCATCTACAATTACAGCCAAGCCTCTGCTAGTGTCTCAGGAAGAAGCAACTCTTTATGGCTGGTCATGAGCCTTTAATGTATTACCCTTAAATCATTTAAAACTGGACTAGCCCGAGCAGCAGTGAATATGCCAGTGCAGCTGGGAGCAATCTCGGCAGGCCCAGTGAAATGGCCGAGATGATCTAATAGATCTTGCTTCATCTCCAAAAGTCTATCACCCTGCCTCTCTCCTCCTTATTAAACCAAAGCTCCCCACTCACAGGAAATAAAACTGCTACCTGATATTTATATATCTTCAGAGAGTAGTGTAATTCAGAAACCAGGGAGAATGGTTTAAAACTATTTATTGAAAAGGAGACTGTTTCTTGCATGAAATAATCTTATTGGAAAAGTTACCTTATTTTTTCTACCGTACTTGGAAAATCTAGATCATTTGCAAGGCAAAGGGCAAAACAGAAATTGATTTTTGTTGGCATGAGGTTGGTTTTTGTACTTTGATTAGTGGCTCGAAGCTGATGAGTCATGTGATGGTTCTGGTATTTGGGGGGAGGGTATTCAGACTGAGATCATAATAGCCATTTCTCACCTTGACTTTGGGCGGAATATTGCGGGAAGTCTTATGTCACCCAAGAGCTCCAGCTACTTGCGACCTTATGATATCTTTTTGATTGGTCTTTTGTATCAAGCAGGCCCTTCCTATCCCTCACTGGACATTCCTAGACTATAAAGTTCTGAATGGAGCTTTCAGGTAATGGAACTTACAGGTAAATTCTATACTCATTGTTCTAGCATTCATGTTCCTCCAAGATCTGACACAATTTGGCTTTGCTTCTGGACTGCTCTCTCTCCTGCGTCCATGGTGTGAACCCTCTGCCACCTTTCAATCCCTCCAGCTACTCAGCACCATCTGCATACATCCTGACCGCTCCAGAATTAGTGCCTTCCATTGCCCTGTCCCCTCTGTTAGAGTGTCTATTCCTTTCCCAGGTATCTGTCCAAAGGTATTCTCAGAAGCTACATCCCCCATCTTGCCCACCTGTGGACGTTCTCAGTTCTCCATGAGCTCACTATCTTCTGAACTTGGTATATTTACTCTACCTGCCATCCACTCAACATGAATCTTGTACCTAGAAATCACTGCCGTTGATGGCATGTTCATTGACCTTATGAAAATTCAACTCTACCTGCAGGAGAGGGAAGGGGGAAAGAGATTTTATCTGCCCCCACCCCCACCCCCCACCATCAAATTCATATGTTGAAACCCTAATCTCCAGTACTGCAGAATGTGACTCTATTTGGAGCGTTAAAACAACAGTCCCAGAATGGTGTCAGATAGGTTAAGGCCCCAAGTTAGCAAACTAAGACTTGATACCTAACCTAACTGAACTTTCAACCATTCAGGAATGTAAAATTCAACCAGTCAACATGGAATTTCCTGGTCAATACTAGCAAGTTTATTGATAGACCCCTTCCACTCCCCTTATGAGGGCAACCTTGCCTAAACAATAAATGTCTTGCTAATAAATTCCTTTCTTCTTTTTCTTTTTTAAAAGTTTATTTATTTTGAGAGAGAGAGAGAGAGAGAGAGAGCGCAGCATGAGCAGGGGAGGGGACAGAGAGAGAGGAGAGACAGAATCCCAAGGAGGCTCTGCACTGTGAGCACAGAGCCTGATGTGGGGCTCGATCTTGAGAACCATGAGACCATGTTTCCAATCAAAATAAAGAGATGTTTAACCAACGGAGCCACCCAGGCACTATGTTCTTTTTCTTTTTCTTTCTTTTCTTTTCTTTTCTTTTCTTTTCTTTTCTTTTCTTTTCTTTTCTTTTCTTTTCTTTTCTTTTCTTTTCTCCCTTCTCCTCTCCTCTCCCTTTCCTTTCCTTTCCTTTCCTTTCCTTTCCTTTCCTTTCCTTTCCTTTCCTTTCCTTTCCTTTCCTTTCCTTTCCTTTCCTTTCCCTTCCCTTCCCTTCCCTTCCTTTCCCCTCCCCTCCCCTCCCCTCCCTTCCCCTCCCCTCTTCCTTTCCTTTCCTTTCCTTTCCTTTCTTTTCTCTTTTCTTTTCTTTTCTCCCTTCTCCTCTCCTCTTCCTTTCCTTTCCTTTCCTTTCCTTTCCTTTCCTTTCCTTTCCTTTCCTTTCCTTTCCTTTCCTTTCCTTTCCTTTCCCTTCCCTTCCCTTCCCTTCCCTTCCCTTCCCTTCCCTTCCCCTCCCCTCCCCTCCCCTCCCTTCCCCTCCCCTCTTCCTTTCCTTTCCTTTCCTTTCTTTTCTTTTCTTTTCTTTTCTTTTCTTTTCTTTTCTTTTCTTTTCTTTTCTTTTCTTTTCTTTTCTTTTCTTTTCTTTTCTTTTCTCTTTTTTCTTTTCTTTCATGACCCCTCTCTGCTTTTAAAAATGTTTCCTTTGTTTAGCTCAGCAGAGCTCCCCTCTACTAGCTAATAAGATGTTGCCAGATTCGTGAATTGTTTAGTAAAATCAATTAGATCTTCAAACTTACTTGGTTGAATTTTGCTTTTTAACATGAGATAGGGCCCTTAAAGAGACGATTAAGTTAAAATGAGGCTGCCAGGGTGGGCTGTAATCCAGTCTGACTGGTTTCTTTATAAGAGGACATTAAGATTCATAAAGGGACACCAGAGATGTGCACACACAGAAGAAGACCATGTGAGGACACAGCAAGAAGGCAGACATCTGTAAATCAAGGAGACTGGCCTCAGGCTTCTGCCATCACCTTGATTTTGGACTTACAGCTTCCAAAGTTTTGAGAATATAAATTTCTTTTAAGCCACCCAATCCATGGCATTTTGTTATAACAACCTAAGCAGACTGATACACTCACTGTGAGAGTGCCCTGGAGGGAGTGTGAGGTCAGAGGGGTGAATCTGCTGTCCCCTGTCCTGGCTCAATTTCTCAAGCTTCCAAGAGTGAGCATCTCCTCGTGCTTGATGTAAAGCAGGTATTCAAAGTTATCTGTCTTTCCATCTCTCTATCTCTACAATTGCTCTCTCTTTAGCCGTATCTTATCTAATTTCTCATAACATTTCCCCTAACCACAGGCAACTACATAATCCGGGGGTCCAAAGAATGTGTGATCTATTCCAAAACTGACTCGACTGGATTTACTGTCTTTCCAGCTCCTGGGAAACATGACCTCATTAAGATGGGGTGCACTGGCTGGAGGGGCTTCGGGGGAAACCTACAGGCTCAAATAAGCAGGAGGATAGTTTAGGCTGTGTTCTGACCTGCTTCCCTGTGGGTGGTGCCATGCATGGGGCACTGGAGGTGGAGGCCTGAAGACCGAGGTCTCGGCACATTCCATGCAGCAAACTGTTGTGTTATTCACTGAACAACATTTATCAAAAGCTTTCTATGTGTAAGTCTCTGTAGTTCTCTGACTTTCCACTCCCTCTTCCACCAAAGAATGGGGTCCGTTTAAGAAATCTCTGAGACTCCTTTCCACAACACCTTCTGTGACCTTTTGCTTATTCTTCAGGAAGCAGGAAAAGCCTCATCAAGACAGTGATGTTTCAGATCATGAGCTTCTAATGAATGAGATCTCTGAACAAAAATTCTGTAGCAGAGGAGAATCTATCCTGGACTTCCTTCTCTCCTATCTCTTGAATGGAGGATGGCTTCTTTGGTGTTGGGGAATTTTATTACAAATAATTATTGAATGTTCTGTGTGTGGCAAGCACTTTTTGAGGACAGAGGGGGAGTGAGGATGAGGCTTAGGCAGGGGGAAGTCAAGCCTTTCAAAAAACATAGACTAGTTTCCTACAGATCCCAGGGGACAAGCCCTCTGAAACTAAAAATTAGTGGTTCTAACTCATTTTCCATGTCAGGGCCAAGGGCAGGCCACCCCAAAATGTGCCACTTTGGTGTATTGATTATCTTAAATAAGTTACTTTTAATTTATTATTTTAGTAAAAGTTACAGTCTGTGCATGAAGGGTACACAAACCTTCCTCAGTCCCCCTGGGAGCAGGAAATAAATCTCCCATGTGAAAGGGCCCCTTCTTGTAACAGGGGATAGATGTCCTTATCACCAGAGATGGGCAATTCAGGGCCCAGAAGACTATATAAACAACTCTTGTTACTTCCTACTAATTGACTACCTCAGCCCAAATTCTGTTTAAAATTTCTTACTAATTGAAGCTCCCAAACTTAAGCTTTCTTTGCCATCAACTCCTCAAAGATTTATTGTCTCTTTGTCTACACAGTATAACAACAGCCTGCCTGGGTCACTCGTTTCGGTGTCCATGTCATTATTGGGCCTCCGTGTGCCTGTAAGAAAACTTTAAGATTCTTTGCCCTGTTCGTCTGCACTTGTAACTTTAATTCTTAGTCCAGCTGGAAAATCTTCAAGACTAGAGGAAGAATTTTTCCTTCCCTAGATCCACTATGGGCAAAAGCGCCTCTTGAAGGCCTCTGCCCTGTGCAGGACGCCCCAGGATAGCAAGCTCAGAGTACCTGCTTGGATCTAGCTGATGCCATCAAGATAAATGCCAGTCTGCCTTCTGCCCTTTGAGCCAGCACTTCCCCTTTCTCTGGCCTGCCAGTCAGAGCTGCCTGCAGAGAGCCCTAACACATGGCCCTCTCCCCCGTGTTTCCATCTAGACACAAAGGGCCCTTCAGGCAACGCTCCCGTCCATCAGTGACAAGCAGTTGGTACCCTAGGTCTGGGGTGCAACTTCTGATCTCAGCTTGGGGCTTGTTAAGACCTGATGACTGCTGTTCTCACTGAGAGTCAGCAGGACACGGTCAAATCACTGTTTGAACGTGGCAAAGTGATGAATCATGCTCATATTTATTCCATGCTTTTGAACGCAGCCGCCTAATGTTTAAGAGCATGCAAACATTAAATGAACAGAAGGTTTGGTGGCAAGTAGGAGAAATGGACACAGCCATGATTTGCTCCTTAATAGACAAACTTTATTTTATATGGCTCAGGTGTATAGCTTAAAATAACTCCTGACCTGTAGGTAAGATTTGGATAGTCTCAATTATGCTCCAAATTTGGGAAGCAGTGCCTTATGCTAATGTCAATTTTTGTAAGAGGGTGGTCTCCTTTTTGCAACAGATTGTCCGTTAAATTAGTAGAAGCCAGAAGCCATAAGTTAAAAGCAAGAAAGTACAATGTAGCAGATTGAATTTAGGTTCATGCACTGTGTTCGAAACATATGAGTGGCTGTCTGAGACCTCATTTTAAATGAATGGTGGGCTCCTTATGCAGAATCTCCTTGGTTATCTGGCTATTTGCATTGGAAACCCAGTTTCCACTCAGTGCCATAGAAGGAGCATCTCCCCACCGCAGTCACTGTGACCATGGCTTGCTCTCTGGGCTTGCTTGAATGGGCAGGACCAGACTAGAGTCTGCTGATGCCATTACACCTGCGGGAACCTGGTCCTGAGTTGCTGCTCCCACCCAACCTGGATGAGGCAGATCGAGCTTGGAATCCCATTTCCTTCTGCCATTAACAAGAGAGGTGCCCAAGGAAGAGTGAAGGCTGGAACTCTTTACCAGCTCTGGGCTCTGGATTCTTTCTTCCTGGCCTAGGTCTAAGGTTGTATGGAAGGCAACATTAAAGCCTGCTTTTGCTTCATGCATAATTAGTGAGACCCTGCTCTCTGGGCAAAGGCCAGCTCATCCATAGTGGTTCTTAATGCTGGAGGCATGTTAGAACAAGTTGTCCCAGCTTGGAAAAACACTGATGCCCATGCGCTGACCTCTAGAGATTTTGATCTAATTGGTCTGGGATGGCACCTGGATATTGGGGTGTGTGTGTGTATGTGTGAGTATGTGTGTGTGTGTGTGCACACACTTCTTAGCTTATTCTAATATTCAGCCAGCATTAAGAACTACTGGTTTGGAATAAAAAGTTATCCATTTTCACTGTTAGAATTAGGAAGATTTTCTTTAATCAGACTAAGACAATGTGGTAGGCAGACAATGCAAAATTAGTTGTTCAGAGAGGGAATTAGAGACTCTGGGCATTCATGACAAAATTAGCCATGTACCCTTTTCACTATACTCAAAATAGGAGATCCAAAAAAGCTATGAAAAGGCTCCTTAGGACTTGGATAGGACTAGAAAGTAGGCAGTTTCAAAGCTAGAGGCTATACATGTTGCAAATATTTCCTCAAATTATTCCATTCATGCATCCATTCACTCTTGCATGCACTGTGTACTTGGTAGGTGGTGGTTAGTGTCAAACACTTTAATAGGCTTTAGGCTGCAAAGATGAATAATATCTTTAAGATAGGAGCTCTAAAAGGGTTAGAAGCACAAGAGATTAGGGTTAATTTCCTTAATCATAGATATTTGGCTTTTCACCTGGCTTCTGCTGTTCCTTTGCAAATGCTGGAAGTCCACATTTGCCCTTGGGTTTTCCTGGGGGACGTAATACCACCCCCCCTTCTCTGCTTCACCACTTGTGAAGTCTTGCCATCGACATTTTCTCCAGGACATTTTTGTATGAGGATGAGTGGCATTTGGGCACTTCTTTGTCAGGCACACATTATCTTAAGTACATCCTTGTTCCCATCCTGCCTGATTCATTTGGTGATTACAGAAAGTGTATGTGAACATGCAAGTGTGCAGGGGCAGGAGGAGTGGTTTAGAATTTATCAAGATTGAGTACTAGAATATATAAATATATGTAATATCTATATATATTTGTCTTTTTAAGCAACAAAAAAGTACAGATGGTCTCATGGCAGCTTCAACACCCTTAGTATAATGTTGGGCAGGAATTAATTACATCTATTTTACCAAACAGGAATCTGAGAGGTAGAGAAATTGACTGGCAAGCATCTATTTTCTTTTTTCTCTTTTTTAAAGTTTATTCATTTTGAGAGAGAGAGAGAGAGAGAGAGAGAGAAAGCGGAGGAGAGGCAGAGAGAGAGAGTCCCAAACAGGTGCCACACTGTCACGCAGCTGATGCAGGGCTCCATCTCACGAACTGTGATATCAAGACCTGAGCTGAAATCAAGAGTTGGATGCTTAACGACTGAGCCACCCAAGCATCCCTACTGGCAAGCATCTTATTCTGGATTCCTCCCGCTGTGAGTGGCGGACATGTATCTCTAGCATCGGTCCCTGGGAGTACTTCCCTCTCCAACTTCAGGCTCCCCTTTCCTTAGGCCCCAGCACAGCCCTCTCATCCACCTCCAAAACTACAAGAAAAGCCAGCATGCCCGTGGGCACTCCTCAGCCGGCTAACTGAACATGACCACAAGGGGGCACCAAAGAGTTTCCATTACTTCTTCATTCCTTACTTTTCTATGGGTTCTCCACCTCCCTCCCCCCGCCACCCCCCCCCCCCACCCTTAGTGAATAGGAACACAAAAGAAAATAGTGTGAACTCAGAAGGGATGATGTTGGAAGGTAAAGCTTAAGACCCAGCTAGAAAACTGTGATGATACAGCTGAGCCGATGCCTCTAATTCTTACTTTGGTTGGAGAGGTGGAGGAATGTTACTGGGTTGGGTAGGGTTCTAGGACTGTCAGAACTATGGAGGTGCCTTATGAATGTTTTAATTTCTCCTTAAGAAGCAAAGGAAGATGATGTCTATGAAGCAGACATTTGTTCAGTCAATCATTCACTGAGTGTGGGTAGGACATTAGGTCTGAAAAGTTGGCTGCAGATTAGTAAGACCATGCGGATCATGGAAGGGAGTCTGGATTTTATTCCAAATGCTATGGGGGGGGGGTCTTTGGAGACTTCCAAGCCAGGGAGTTCTGTGGCCCGTTATACCTCTGGCTGCTCTGCAAGGTACAGATGGTGGAACACACCCCATGGACACATGGGAGAGGCTGTTGCATGGTCCAGAGACACCAGGGTGGCATTGATGAAGATGGAGAAAAGCAAATGGACCCAGGGTATCTTTTGGAGTTAGGACTGGTAGGATTTAGTGGTGGTTTGCCCCCTGAGGTGTGAGAGAGAAAGGTCTGGGCCCTGGGTGGGTGCTGGAGAGATTTATTGGGGAAAATGGCTTTGGGAGAGCCAGGAAGAGAGGGACCTGTGTTCTCTTTGGCCATGGAGAATGTGTAATGTGACCATATTCTCATATGGAAATAGTCAGCAGGCAGTTGGATTTCCAAGTCCTGGGAGAGACACTTGATGAATGGGATAATTGGCATACTCACAATCAAGGGTTAGAGCTAAATGCCTGGATGCCAGGTAGGGATCTTCACCAGTTAGGAGAAAGCAGGAGGCATATGGGTGGGATTCCAGAGTCGCTGTCATGTTTCCCGATGAGAGGATTCAGGGTGGTGAGGGTGCAGGGGTGTGGGGTGGGATGTCAATAAAGGCAGGACAGACCTGATCAGAGAGACACATTAGTTGCTAAATCTCATTAAGGGTGACAATCAGGAGAATGAGTGAGGGGTTTTAGTGAGAGGAAACACCTAGCTGGAAGAAGTGTTGACTTACAGAGAAGTCACCTCAGGAGGGAAAGCATAGCTACGTGGAATCTAGAGAAAGCTTCCTGGGTCCTTTCTGTTTGCAATGTCATAAGCTCCCTTCTCTGTCTTCTTCAAAGACTGGTCCTTATGGGGCAGACTAATACAGTGCGTGAGCACTTGATGGGGAGTGAGGAAGCCAAGGCTTGCACCTGCCTCTGATTCATCTTGGACAGCCAACCAGACAGCTTCTGAAGGATGAGGGATCCTCTTTGCTGGCGGGGAAGCTCAGGGAGGTGCTAAAGAGCACGAACTTGCATGTACTTCAGAAGAACAGGCCGTGAGAACATCTGAGGCTTGAAAGCAGGAAGCCTCAAGTCGTTTCTGGGCCTTGGGATTTTCAGAGTGGCTTCAGAAAACTGAGGTCCAGGACTGTTGTGTTCAGAGAAAAGTTCTGAAAAGAACATAGGGTAGCAGGGTTTCTGGGCACGAGCAAGTCAGAGCATCTTGAAACTGAGCTCTGCTAAGACTTATGCAATCAGTGGATAGCACACGTCCGCAGGCTGTCCTGGGCTCATCCTCTGTGTCCATTGCCCTGTCCCAAGTGGATTCCTTGTTGCTCTCCACTTCTGTGGAAGCCTGCTACCCTCTGAGCACTTAGCTGGCTTGGTCACCCATGTTGGTGGCTCCGGCCCAAGGCTGGCCTGACTGGAGCACAGGCAGTTCCAGTCTGCCCATCTTACATCCTCTCCTGGGGCTGTCGGGATTCTCACCTGTGTTCTTCCTTTGCCTTGTGTTAAATGTGCCGAGAGGCTGTTGGACAAACCATAGCCAGGAACCGTACTTTGTTTATTTTGAGAACACACTCAGTAGAATGCAAGCAAGGAGGAAAAACCCTCAGGAAATGGGAAATAGAGTCCCAGGTGCAATTTCAGTGGCAGGCAAGAGGGACTGGGGTAGGTGGTCCCGAGAAGAAAGCAGAGCCACCAGCAGCTTCCAAAGAGGTGGACGAGCTGGTGTGTCCTCTGCAGGCATGTGGGAGGGCTGTCCCCTCCCTCCTTTCATGGTCACATATTGATGCAGGCTGGATTGCACTCACCTCAGTGGGACAGAGATGGAGAATGAAGAAGAAAACGAGGCATTCTGTACCTGCCAGACGCCCTGGGGACTCTAGATAGCCATCCTGCAGCCCTGTCCAGCCATTTGCCTCTCCCCAAATAACAGAGTTCACACATCACAGCAAAAGGCATTTTCCAGGAGAGTGTCATCTCCATTACAGCCAGCCAGAACCCGTTGTGTACCCAGGGAGGAAGCAAGATAGATTCCTATTTGGGGGAATGAGTGTGTGGGAGAGATGTGCTGTCAGGGCGAGGGAACTTTAGGTAGAACGGATGGTGTTGTCTTGGTAGCTTTCCCCTAGCTCAGTAACGGGATGGAGATGACTCCTAGGTCTGGGTTTCTTGGGAATCATCCTCCCACCCTGTGCCATTCATATTCATTGAGTTTCTTCTAATCGGTGTCACCTGGGGAAGGAAAAGTGAGCCCAGAGCAGGAAGGCAGATTTCCTTCTGGGCACCTCTGCCTTCAGGTGTCACAATCAGTTGTCCTGACCTTGAAACACAGAGCAGGGGGATAAATGGAGGTAAACGAGCATGTCAGGTGGCCTTCTGGATTGAAGGACGTGAGAGGAGGAGTCTAGAATGTTTGGCCCAGACCCAGACTCTGAGACATTTGGGAGATTTCAACCTTGTTGTGAATCACTGTCAACCAACCTTTCAGAACCTTGGTAACTTTCCTGTCTTGGTTATTTCTTTATTTTTATTGAAGTTTTCATTCACATACCATGAAATTCCCTCACTATGCATGTTCAGCGGGCTTTAGTAAGTGTAGAGTTGTACAACCATCACAGCAATCCCATTTTAGAACAAGATATGTTTTTATTATCCTGTTTCTCTGAATGATTCAGAGAGTTGGGAGCGGGTTGCAAAGTACGGTAGGAGAACACCCAGCCAATCTTGGGAGGAGAGGACATGTTGGAGAGATGTTGGATTGGCTGAATGGCAAGTTTCCTTGGGGAGGGAATGATGACAAGAACGGGCAGTTCCTATGGTGTATGTACAGTGAGTCAGGGACCATGCTGGCTTTGTCACACGAATTATCACATTTGTTTCTAACAGGAGCCAGGGAGATGGGCAACCTTGTTATTTCCATTTTAAAGATGGAGGAACTAAAGATAACACAGGTTGAGTCTCTTGTACAAGGTCTCACTGCTAGAAAGTGGCCGAGGTGGGATTTGAACCCATACCTCTCTGCCTACAGAGTCTGCATGCCCAAACCATTAGGGGGCATCTGGAAGCCCTGGTCTAGAGCAAGGACCTCTTCATCTACAGTAGGATGACTTTAAATGCGACAGATTTGAAGGCATGCTGCAGACCTCTAATTGTATGACTCTTAACTGATTTGAGTTTATTAAAATGGAAAATGAATCCCTACCCCTGATTGATTCTGAGTCTCACCCAGCCCTGGGTTCGCTGTCCCTTTGGCTTTGACTCCGTCTGGAGGAATAAGCACTAACTACTGAGTTTGTTTGCTCTCTGACGACCCTGCATCAAATATCTGGTGCCTTCCCCTGTGCTGAGGAATAAAGGAACCTGCAAATACATGGCCATTTCACAAACAGCCTGCCTGCCACCACGGTAACGGTGTTTGATGGAGCCACTGCATTTCTGTCTCCCTTTCAAAATCAGTCTTTATGTTGTAGGCCTGAAAGCCAGGTGCCACTGTCTTCTGATGGTATGCCAGGGGTTAGAAACGGATGCTCCACATCACTTAACATGTGAAATATGATTTCTCTGTCTGGGCATATAGGAAAAGAAAGAAACGCCCAACAACAACCCTCTGTTGAATTTTGAAATGTAAATGTTTGCTAATGCTTTGCTGAAGACAGCTTCACTTGGGCTGAGAGCTATGTGTAAAGAAACATTAAAATGCATCATTTGCTCAGGGCTAAAAGTCATCAGCTTGTGATATTAATGCCCTTTAAAAAATAATTTGTCGGCATGAAATCACAGCATGCCTTGTGCAAAGGATTGGCTCTTGTCAATTTTCTCATGGATCTACCGAGTTAGAATTGCATTTAGATCTTGCCAAAAATGAGGGGTTTCCCCCCCTAATCTCTCCCTCCCTCCCTCCCTCCCTCCCTCCCTTCCTTCCTCCCTTCCTTCCTCCCTTCCTCCGTCCCTTCCTCCGTCCCTTCCTCCCTCCCTCCCTCCCTTCCTCCCTCCCTTCCTCCGTCCCTTCCTCCGTCCCTTCCTCCCTCCCTCCCTCCCTTCCTCCCTTCCTTCCTTCCTTCCTTCCTTCCTTCCTTCCTTCCTCCCTTCCTTCCTTCCTTCCTTCCTTCCTTCCTTCCTTCCTTCCCTCCCTCCCTCCCTCCCTCCCTCCCTCCCTCCCTCCCTTGCTAGAAAGAGAGGTAAGGGGGTTAACTTTGATTTCATGGAGTGTGAAGGGGCTCTGCCCCGTGGGCTGGAAACGTGCTGGTCAGCTGGAAGGTCGTGGGTTATTATGCTGGCTGCTTCTCCACCCTCAGCCCATGGGCTCCCATCAGGGCTCCTCTGGGCAAATGCTGGGAAAAACAAAGGCTTAGGGGCACCTGTGAGAGTGCTCACAACAGATCACCTAAATTTATTAAAGCCATTTTAATCTCCAGTGACCAAAACCTTCCTCAAACTGGCTGATGCAACATAGCAAGAAATCTTGCCAGACACAGGGGAAGGGTTCACAGAGCCCAGGGATGGGAATGAGGTGGGGCTTTTGTCCACCTGGAAATGGAGGCTCCATGCTGCCGACGCTCCTGTCTCCTGGGCATGCCATGTGGGTGGAATGCCCTGTCTCCTGGGCAAGTCGTGTGGTGGGTCATGGCCACTGGCTGCTCTTCGAATGGGGGCCAAGTGGGGAGGGGGATGGAAGGTGGCTGGAGGATAGCTGAAGAGGTTGATTGCATGGAGCTCTGGCAAGGAGTTTTCTTCCAGCCTCATCTGGAGCAACCCCACTTTTTCTTGGGCTGTGTGGTGGAAGATTCCATTTGGAATAACGATTCTGTTGTGAAGAACGAAATTGAAAATGACTGGGCTACATCATTCCTTGGCTTCCTCGTGTATTCTGCTGCTTAGAGAAATCTTCTGCCAGGAGAGTCCCAGTATGTGATTTATCACTCAAGGCATCTGTGCCTTCCTTTTGAATTCCTTTCTTCCTTTCAAAAAATCTTAAAAATTTTAAATAGCTTCTTTAAAATGTATGTGTACGCACATGCATTTTATCAATCCATTCATTCAACACGTTTCTTGAGTGCCTACTAGGGCTTCTGGGATCTGGGGACAGAACAGTGAACGAAGTAGAGTCAACACATGGTCCCCATGAACTTCTATCTTATCTGGGAGGTGGTGGCGACTGCGTCTGCTTCTAGCGCGCTGGTTTGCTGCTGCCTGTCCCGCTCTTCCCAGCTGTGCTAAGGGGCTGCATTTCTGGATTTCTTAGGTTCCCAGATCCTCTGTGAGGTCTCGGGTGGCTGTGTGTCTCAGCTGAGCGCACACACAGGTCCAAGGCGTGGGGCAGCCTCAGAGCCTGGGGAGTGTGTAGGATGGTGTGGGCTCATGCGGAGGACATGCCACTGTCTGAAGCCGAGAACCCAGAGCAGGAAGTGATGGACAGCCAGAACTCCAGACTGGTTTCCATTGCTACAGCCCCAGAGCATTTCAGAGAAATTCTGGGGTTTGAAATGCCCTCTCTAAACCTCCATTGGGAAATGCCAGGGGCACAGATAAGGGCAGTCGTGTGTACCACTTGTGGCTCTGCCTCCTGGACACTTCTGTTCCCGAGCCTTGGAGGCTGGAGATCTGTGGCTGGATGCTGGGTGAGGTGCATGGAATACAGAAAGGGGTGAGGAGAGCCTGTTACACTCCTGGGTCCGCCTCCTTTCCTAGGTACAGGGCAGGTGAGGAACTTAGCAGTATAGGGCAGGAGTTAAGAGTCAGTTTCTGGGAACAGACTAGGGTCCCAACTTGGATATGTGCTTTGCTTCCCTGGATTCGGCTGTTTTTGGAAAGGAGCCAGGTGACCGCGTCAGGGGGACACGAGAGAGGAAGAAGAGAAACAGGCAGAGAGAGCAGAGCTGGCTGGATGGGTCTCCTCCATGTAACAAAGCAGGCGTGTTCCACACAGCCATCTCTGTGATGCTGTCTCTTGTCTGGTTCCCCCCCCCCCCACCCCTCCCTGACTCAGAGCAACAGGCAGGCTGGGTGAGGGGTGGGGAGAAGTTGGATGTGGCTGGAGGTGAAATGAGGTGGAAAACTCTCTCCCTCTGCTGCCGTCTGACAGAACGCCCCGGCTTGTGCTGAGCTCCTTCGGGTGGTCAGTGCGTCTGGGATGATCTGCTGGTTACAGCTGATGACCACGTTGGCTGGAGGTACGCGGGAATGTGCCAGCCCAAGTGGTAGAGACCCATCCCATTTTCTCTCTGGGAAAAGACAGTGAGAAGCCTGAGAAGAAAATCATGGAGGAGAGGGTGGGCAGGGGGGTCCGGGGAAGCAGCTCTTTATGAGAGTGAGTGAGGCTGTGAGCAGTCCTGGACGGCAGGCTCCACAGGTGATTTGTTTAAAAAAGTAAAGCGGCTTGTTTTTAAACCACAGGACTTTTCAGAGCCTTGAATATGTCAACTGCCCAGAGCCAGGGCAGAGTGCCTTGCACAAGACAGTTGGATGGAGGATAAATGGCCAAAGCTTGCAGGGGGCCCATTCAGGATCCTGATGCCTGCTTCGGTGCCCAACACCCTCTCCTCACACTCGTTGCACCCCTGCTGAGCCCTGGCCCTGCC
The DNA here is from genome assembly GCF_028018385.1 of Neofelis nebulosa. Classification (NCBI taxonomy): domain Eukaryota; kingdom Metazoa; phylum Chordata; class Mammalia; order Carnivora; family Felidae; genus Neofelis; species Neofelis nebulosa. The sequence goes on from NC_080794.1 coordinate 67,394,859, forward strand.
TGCTCCACCACCCCCAGGAAGATGTCCTGCTCAATGTGCTGCCTTTCTCAAGAGGGTCTGAGGTTTAAAAGGAAACGATGAAAGGGCAATGATTTATCCAGACTGGTAATTCCTTAATGCGATCTTCTCTTCCTGTTTCTTCAAGGCTTTATTTGGTATTATGTAAAACTTCTTATTAAATCCTTGGTCAAGCGAATTTGCCAAACCTTGGACATTGTAGCGTCATCTTGAAGGTTTAAAATGCACATTGACATATTCAAGGCTCTGAAAAGTCCTGTGGTTTAAAAACAAGCCGCTTTACTTTTTTAAAACAATAATTAACCTTACTGAGGTATGGTTTACAAACAACAGAATTCACTCATTTTAAGAGTGCAGTTCAGTGAGTTTTGACAAATATATACAGTCAGGCAATTAACCTCACAATTAAGATATAGGATATTTCTGGGCGCCTGGGTGGCTCAGTTGGTTAAGTGTTCGACCTTGGCTCAGGTCTTGATCTCACAGTTCGTGAGTTCGAGTTCCATGTTGGGCTCTGTGCTGACAGCTCGGAGTCTGGAGCCTGCTTCAGATTCTCTCTCTCTCTGCCCCTCCCCTGCTCACACTCTGTGTCTCTCTCTCAAAAATAAACATTTAAAAAAATTTTAGAAAAAGATATAGGATGTTTCCCTCAGCCCCAAAAGATCTTTACAGCTATCCTTCTTCTCAAACTCCCCACCATTGACAACACTGATCTGTTTTCTGTGGCTATATATAGTTTTGCCTTTTCTAGAATTTCGCATAAATGGAATCCTACAGCAAGTAATCTTTTGTGTCTCAGGTTTCTTTCCCTTACTTCATGTTTCCTGGGGTTCAGTCATGCTGTGTGTATTGGCAGTTGGTTCCTTATTATTAGGAAGTTGTAGTCCATTGTACGGATGCATCCCTGTTTGTTAATCCACCTGCCAGCTGATGGATGTTAGGTAGTTAAGAATAAAACTGCTATGGATATTTGCATGTAAGTGTTTATGTGGACACGTATTTCCATTTCTCTTGGGTAAACACCTGGGAGTGAACTTGTTTCTTTGTACTTGATCAAGGGGCATTTAAACTGAACACCCGTTAATAAATGTTCTGCAGAACAGTTTCAGAAACACGGCTCACGCTCGCTCGAATGTGGGGCCTGTCAACACGATCGAGGCTGCCCGCCTCACGTCCATGGGCAGAGCCGAGGTTACTAGGGCCAGGGCCCCTGCTCGGCAGACAGGCTGGTGAATGGGTGACACTGGGTTTGCCAGGCAGAGCTCTCCGGGCACAGGGCCCTTGAGCTACGCGTGGTGAGTGGGCCTCGGAAGTGCGGCATCTTCTCTCATGTGGTAGTAAACTCAGACCTTGACCATGTTCTCTGCTGTCTCCGATCTGTCCGCGGTGGGGAGACTGTGACTCTCCCCAGGGGCCAGGCTCTGTGTCTCTTCTCATCGGCTCTGAGAAAAGAGGGACAGGAGCTCAGCAGTTGCTGCCATGCATGCCATCACCCTCACCAGCAGATGGTGGAGGGGAGGCTGCTTGCAACTCGTGGAGCATTTAAGACAAAAGCCAGCCAGAGGGACCCGCAAGGTAAATGATATCAGAATCAGGCATGTAAAGGAAACAACATCTGTCCCCGCCGTGGCTGGCTGGAGCTGAGGTGCTGGGGAGCTGGCGGCTTCCTGGGGGCCGTGCGGGGAGGCACTTCTCACCCAGGAGCAAGGGCGCTGACCCCTCAGCACGTGCTCCTATAGAGCTCACCTGAAGGGAAGAACTTTGGGAGCTCCCGGCTTGGGAGGCTGGGTGGGTCTTGATTTTAAATGTTTGATGAACGACTTCACTTCCTCTTGTTCACTGTCAGATTGTCTTGACAGGCTCTCGTGATTTTCCAAGTGTGTTGATCCGCCGAAGTTGGAAATTGCACGTTGCCTATCCCACTTCATGCCTTTGGACGGGGCGTTGTATGTGGAAATGGCCTGGGACGAGCTTATCCGGGTTGCCAGCTTCTCTGAAGCAGGGGCTGAGGTGGCAGGAGGCACAGGGCATTTGCAGTCAGAACCAAGAATTTCAAAACTCCTTTTCGTCCCTTTAGCGCCACTCGGCGCTCAAGCCCACTACTATCTGGAAATATTCCCAATGTATGCTGTGGTTTCGCAGAAGGAGCACAAGATTCTAGAATCAGACACACCCAGGTGCCAATCCTGGCTGTGTTACTGACCAGCTAACCAGCTAAGGCCAGGGCCCTCTCTGGTGACTTAGTCTTCTTGTCTGTAAAATGAAATATCTGCTTCGATGGTGTTAAGAGGAGCCCACAAGACACAATGTCATCTTTGGATAGACTGACCGCTGCCTGGCGCATATCAGGTGTATAATCAGTAGGAGTTCATGACCCTAAATTCTTGGACCCGCCCTACACATCCCCCCAGGCAACAGTGTGTGCCTCACCAAGATGGGGAGGAGGGAGGCGGGGAGGGCTGTACTGGGGGGAAAAGACACTGTGGTGAGACACTCCTCTACCAGAACTACTCAGCATTCTAGAATCCTGAAACCCCAGGTCCAGAGCTTTCCTTAAAGGTATTTTATCCAGCTGTCCTCCCGATGCTGGAGATGGCTTTCCAAAGCCCGTGCTTAGTGGTCATCTGACTTCCCCTGGAACAGCTTCAAAATAACACAGTGGGTGAGGACATGGTCTCTGTCACTTCCTTTTTTTTTTTTAAGTTTATTTATTTTGAAAGGGGGGGAGGGGTGAGTGGGGGCGGGGGAGAGTGAATCCCAAGCAGGCTCTGCGTTGTCAGCGCAGTGCCTAATGCAGGGCTCCATCTCACAAGCCATGAGATCATGACCTGAGCCAAAATCAAAAGCCGGATCCTTTTTTATTTAAAACATTTTTTTCATGTTTATTTTTTTTGAGACAGAGAGACAGAGTGTGAGTGGAGGAGGGGCAGAGAGAGAGAGGGAGACACAGTATCTGAAGCAGGCACCAGGCTCCAATCTGTCAGCACAGAGCCTGACATGACTTGAACTGATGAACTGCGAGATCATGACCTGAGCCGAAGTCGGACGCTTAACCGACCGGGCCACCCATATGCCCCTTTGTTACTTTTAATCCGCAACCTTGGGCTAGTTCCTTACCTCTCTCTGCCTCAGTTTCCTCATCTGTAAAGTGGGACACTAGTAAGATTAATAATAATCATAGTACTGATCTAGTAAGATTGTTGTATGGAGGACTCAACAGAGGTAAAGTGCTTAAAACAGTCCTTGGCAAGAGAAACCACTCAGTAAATGCCAACTTTAAAAGCTTTCCATGGGGTACCTAGCTGGCTCAGTCAGTGGGGCATGCAACTCTTAATCTTGAAGCTGTGAGTTTGAGCCCAACTATGGGTGTAGAGATTACTTAAAAATAAAAAAGTCTTCTTAAAATTTATTGATTTAAGAGAGAATCTTAAATAGGCTCCATGCTCACTGTAGAGCCCAACATGGGGCTTGATTCTATGACCCTAGGATAATGACCTGAGCCAAAATCAAGAGTCAGATGTTTAACCAACTAAGCCACCTACGTGCCCCCTAAAATAAAGAAATCCTTAAAAAAATAAAAAAAAAAACAAAAAACAAAAGCTTTCTTTATTGTGCATAATCTTCTCGGTGATAAGGAACTTGCTATGGCCATTTGTACCCCATATCCTTCCTGGCACTTTGGACAGTTTTGTGTCCAGCAAAGGGAGCTCTCCTGTCTTCATGAAATTTCCACTTGGGAGTCTATTTATTATCCTTCTTAGGCTTTCATTTGTTTTTATTTATTTTTTTTCATAGAGCTGTCATTTCTTCTCTGGGTCTTTTCCCCTGTTACCCTTAACACCTTTAAACCTAAATATCATTAGGTTGAATCATAGGAAATTGTCACTTTGTGTGTCAAAAGCTGCCGAATGCTGGGGATTTCATATGGTTCATCCTAATAGTGGGTTACCCAAACAGCACCATCTTTGGGGCCCTACAACCACAGTCACCACCAGCATGCTGAACACCTGATGCTGGAGCCTGTCCCAGGTCTGGTGGGGGGTGCCCATGAGTCTGTACTTTTAATAAGGTCCCCACTGAAGCAGTGGAAAGAATATTAGATTGGGAAATAGGACACACGTCAGGGAGCATCCTATGTCTGGCTGATCATGCAAACTTGAGCAAGTCACTTTCTGTCTGTAGGTCTCTGCTGTCTTACTTCCATGATGGAAGCTTCCAGAAGGTGAGCTCTCAGATCACTTCCAACCCTGAACTCCTGTGGCTTGTGAAATATTTATTAGGTGCCCCCTGGGAGCTGAAGGTCACCAAATAACATAGCTCAAACCTGCAAGGAGGTTACTTTAGTTGGGGAGATCCAATCCAGGGAACAAAGGGCTAATTGCAATAAGTTCAGAGGAGGGGAAGGCATGGTGGATGGGGTAGGCTTCCTACTGGAAAGGGGGACTTTGGGGAGGGTCTTGGCTTTACCTTTTTAAAGTAAAGCTTGCCTTACCTTTATTTCTCTTTGATATTCCCAGCACACTGGCTCCTAAAATTTCAACAGCCTTGAGGTATTTCATTCGTTCGTTTGCCCATCCATCCATCCATCTATCTATTCATTATATCCATAAACATATCTTGGGTGCTTACATACAGTAAACAAGATAAAATTAGTGTCTGCCCTTATGGAGCCTAACAATATAAAGGAGGGATCAGGTAAGAAACGAACACACGAATTAATCAAAATATGAGATGTAGTGTTTTGCAGAGAATTAACACAGGATAAGATAATAATGACTACATGGTTTCTTGGATTGAGACAGGGGTTGTAAAGGCCTCTCTGAGGACATGTAAGGTGAGATCTAAAAGTCAAGGACCCAAACAGGACAAGATGAGGACAGAGTACTTTAGGCAGAGGGAACTCTCGGTGCAAAGGATCTAAGGTGGGAATTAACAGGAACAAAAAAAAGGCACTGTAGGAGGAGTGAGGTGAGAGTTGGGAGTGTGGTACACGATATATCTGGTGAAGTAGGCAGGGGTCAGAATGTAAAGGGTTTTATAAACCAGGATAAGGATTTTATGCTTTATTCTAAGTGCAATAGGGAACCATTGAATGGCTTTAAGCAGAGGAACATAATTTGACTTATGTTTTTGAGAGATCTCTCTGGCTTCAGAATGAAGAATGATTCTAAGGAGGCAGAGTGGGAACAGGATGCCTTCTGAAGTAATTGCAGTGGTCCAGATGAGTATTGATGATGGTGTAGATGATGGTTTGGACAAACAGTGCACAGATATTTAAATACCCAGGGCAGAGAGGGTGGGATAGGGAGACACAAGGAGGTAGCGCAAGTTCTCAATATTTAAAGCAATGTTTCTCAAACTTCTTTTTCCTGCCCATGTAGGGAATGTTGTATACTTGTATCAAAAACAGTACATCTGGGGGCGCCTGGGTGGCTCAGTTGGTTAGGCGTCCGACTTCGGCTCAGGTCATGATCTCGCGGTTGTTGAGTTTGAGCCCCACCTCGGGCTCTGTGCTGACAGCTCAGAGCCTGGAGCCTGCTTCGGATTCTGTGTCTCCCTCTCTCTCTGCCTCTCCCATGCTCATGCTCTGTCTCTCTCTGTCTCTCAATAATAAATAAACGTTAAAATTTTTTTTAAAAAACACAGTATATCTGGGGCTCCTGCCTAGATCAATCAGTAGAGCATGCAACTCTTGATCTCAGGGTTTAAGTTCAAGCCCCATACCCGGCATGGAGCCTACTTAAACAAACATAAAAACAAACAACAAAAAAACACTGTGTCAATTCAGCAGTGATTCTCTACTGGGATTCCCATGGAATCCATAAGGAGCACATTGTTGTTGGAGGAACATGGTGGGACGCCCTACTCCAATATCTCACAAACTGCCACATGATTTTATGTCCTGATTATTACATAAATCTGAAATGTGAGGGAGGCCTAGGGTCACTGCCCAAGTGATGGATAACATTTATAAATACAACCCAGTGTGACCTGAAAGCTTGTTCCTGTTTTGACCCCCTAAGGGAATTTTGATTCCATGTGTATAAATAAAGTCATTTTAACTGGAATAACAAAAACAATAATTTGTGTCAAAAAATGATTTTATAGAGCAAACTCTATTAAGTAAATTTAATTTCTTGATGATCTTCTGCTATGTGATGAATCTAAAAATTTCTAATCATTTTGGTTTTCATTTCCATTTTTATTATGAGAAATTCTATTCCATATACACAATACAATGAATATTTGATTTGTCACTCAGGGTTTTTATTTTTCATTTTTTGACCATTATAGCTTTTGCCACAATGACTGATTTAACCTTTTTCAGGTCCAGTTTTCTTAGGCTTAATTTTGCAAATCTAAATTTTGTCAAGGAGATAAGATTCTTTAGTTATATTCTAATTATAATGAATTTATCATGTACCGTTTTAGCCACTTTCAGCTCTATTTTCCATCCTGCATTTTCTACCAGAAATATTCATTATAAGTTGAGAAAAGCTGATAGTTGTGTTTATATTCTAGCTAATCCATGAGGATATTGAGAGCTATTATCTCAGGTATATTGGAATAGTTCTCAGATGTGGGAAGCCCACGGTGGTGAGTGTTCAGGCTCTGGAGTCAGGCTGCCTGATTCAAGTCCTGATTTTATCACCTTCAAGTTCTGGTGTTGGCCTCAGTTTCTTCACTGAAGAATGAGTGTCCTCTTCTAGGTGTTTGTGGCTGTGAGCTGTATGAGTCAATGAATGCACACCAAGCACCTATTACTCTGCGTCAATAAACGAACCTAATTTATTATTCTGATGAAGGCGGAATCCCGCCACTCATTAGGAAAGCCAGAGTGGGTGGAGTTTATGTCAGTGACCCCATGTCCCCACTGCATTATCTTCTTCCATTTTACTATCTGCTTCTATCTGCCCAGAAACTTCTTGGCTTCTCATCCCTGCTGTCTAAAGGTTCTCAAAATGTGATCCATAACTTGCAACAGAGCCAGTCTGGAAAGTTGTTAAAAGGCAGATTTCTACTGAACTAGAATCTTTTAGGGCAGGCCCTTGAGTCACTTTAACACACTCCTCCCAGTCATGCACACGGGGGTATGAGAGACTTAGGTCTTTGGCCCCAGATGTTTTTCAAGGGTAGACGGTGATCTGCTCTGCCTGCCAGGCCGAGTGTCCAACAGGCAAGCTAACCCTGAGCTGCCCTCTGCCTAATATTTTTAGCAATAGCTTGTAAATAGCACACAAGAAGGGCCAGGAGAACTCAGTCACCTTCCTGGGACTCCCAGGGTCTGAAAGCCATCGTCTGTGTCAGACTAATAGCCTTGACCCACCCATAATTTAAATCGAAGCTGAACAGAAGCAATTCTGTCATTTTTTGCTATCTAAGGCTAATGCCAGTAAAATGACCAATGAGTACTCTGGTTTCACGTCAACAGGTTACATGCAATGTAACAATGCAAAGCATGTCGGTGTAAGCATATCCAGTATGGATGTGTCTGAGGTGCACAGTCTCAATTTCTATTTGTATTCAGGCAAAATTGACAGTGCCTACAACAGATGACCCACGGAGGAAAATGTAGGTCAAGTCGGCAGGCAGGGAGAGAAAATGCTTGACGTGCTGCTGTACTCTCCTCTGTTTCCATGTAAGGCTGAGGAGGCTAACCAACTGTTGTCCACTTCCTGTGAACCTGGGGGGACAGACAGAGCTGATACAGGACTTGTGATCAGGTCGTTTAAACATCTTCAGCAATTGGTCAATAGCTGCTGCCTGGAGGGCTCACACTGAGCCAGCAGCCAAAGAGTTAACATCCAAACCAGCCTAGAACCTAGAAGAGCCCAGAGGGTTTAGAATTAGGGTTAGGTTGGTGGGCTGGTAGAGCTTGCTCTAGCTGAGCAGTTGGTGGGTTGTTAAATCTTTTGAATATCACCCTGGGGAACAGTTTAAAAAGTTTTCTCAGTACGATGCTCCAGGCAGTCATTACCAATTGATCAATGGGTAGTTTAGATTAAACTTATTTACCATCCATGCATTAAGGTCTTATGTCCCCCAAGGGTAATTTGGTTTATTTGGTTTCAAACAATGTGCTCTGGGAGTTAAAGAGAAATGCTTGACCTCTAAGGCTGTTCCTTCCTTTACTGGACTTGGATAGAAGCAGGGGTTTCAAATCTCATGCCCTGACTAGCTCCCACCCTTGAACACAAGCTAGGGCAAAAGGGACAGACAACAGAAAATACCCCAAGCCCTCAGTACTGAGAAGGCTTCCAGCAGAGCGTCTACATTCAGGCTCAGCATCCTCCAGTGTAGAAGCTGGAGTTGCCAATGGTTTCTCTGCCACACATTCTCATTTTTGCCTGTAGATGGCCAAAGTCACTTAGCATCTAGACAGCATGACTCGTGCCATAAGTGAAAATAATTTTGCCATATGAATATGTTTTTCCTTTCTCATCAGTAGCAAAGTGACCCTGATTTTGGAACAATTATGGCCACGCTACCACCAGTGACAACCTGGGCAAAAGTAGAATTGCTGTGAAATGGAATTTTTGGGGAAATGGAGCAGAGAGGGAATAAGCATCTATGTATGGATTGGATGGTCCAGAGGGAGAACATGGCCGTCCTCCGCAAGGGCTGGTGACACTGTGGAGTGCTGGAAAAATTTCTCTCTCCCGGATCCCTTTGTTTGCTTGTAGACTTTGCTTTTCAGACTTTCAGAGTTGCCATAACCCCCATTTCACCAGTGAGAGGACTGAGGTCCAAAAGAGTGGACTGGCGTTTCCGAGATCACTCCAGTAGCTGAAGACTGATGCAAAGTCAGTAGGGTCCTGACTGTAACTTCTATTCACCAGAGACAGCATGTCAATGTAATTTGCCCATTTCTTGATAACCCAGGGGTATCATCAGGCACATTAATTATCATATAATGTTGCAGTACAAGGCTGGCTGAGGTGTGTAGGTCTGTTTGCTCCCACACTCCATAGGCTCATTTGATGTTATTTTGGTGTTTGCTCCTGGTACTTCTCAGGTCTGTCTTCATCATTGTAAATCTCTTACTGTGCCTGCTTCAAACAAATCTTCTAAAATCTATTTCCCCACACACTGTAGACTGTGAAAGTACATTAGTAATTTAATTTTGCATAATTATTCTCCCCAAATGATGGGTTGAATTCTCAGCAATGCTATCTTGTCTACTTCCTCCTCCTCTCCATTCCCTGGGTCCCCTGGACTCTCTAGGGCAAGGCACTGTTCCAGAAGGAAGCTGCCTAGCATCATGGGCCCAAATCCTGCAAGAAACAGTGTGACTGTGGGAAAGTTGCTTAGCCTCTTTGGGTTACCCCTAGTGTCTTTCAGGCAGAATGTGAGGCTTAAATGCCTGCATAGAGTTGTCTTTTAACAATGCCTGGTTTCCTCCCAGTACTACGAGACACATTCCACCTTTACCTTAGATTATGGCTGATTAAGGGCATGTCTGTGCTCTTTGGTAGGATCCAGAGTTCTTGAGGTGGTGACTGTGTTTCCTAATTCTGGGTCCACCGTGTCAAGTGTAGGCTTGCTACAGCTCTCTATTAATGCTTGCAGCATGGAGAATATTGTAAGTCAATACATTCTGGTTTGAGGCAGCTTGAAATGGCTGTGTTGTCATCCACAGGCTCAGGGACACATGCCTTTTCCTCTTCTCTGTATCCTAGGAGATATAGTTACTGGGGCTCATATATCCTCAATAAGTTATGACTCCTCTTTTCAAAGTGGCCCCATTGCAGAGAGTCCTTCTCCCAAGACAGAATCAGGTTCAGGGAGACACAGCTGCAAAGCCCAAGTGAAATGAGCTTGACTGCTCCTTGCCCGTGGGCACAGAGTCTTCAAGGCAGCACCCCTTCCCCTCGGAGGCCGTGATTTTGAGTGGCTCTGAGTTTCTTAGCCCTGGAGCAGTCTCCTGATTCCCTCGTATCAGGGTTTAGTCATCAGGTCCACCACTGTCCAAATGGCTGGCGATGTGGAGACAGAGCAGCTGGCAGAGAAAGACAAGGTGAGAGGAGCCTGGAGAATGGAGATGAGAAAGCAAACCGGGGGGGGGGGGGCCCAGGGAGGAGAAACAGATGGGAACTTGGCTATGCTCCCTGCGCCCACTTCCTCACCATACTGCTCTTCCTGCCTACAAATCTCCCTTTGCAACTTGGCTCATTTCCTTCGGTCACTTGGGCTTTGATGCCCCTAAACAAATGGACCCCAACTAATTTCTTCTCTAAATAATCCATGGAAGTCACATAGTAGGTTTCTTGAGGGCATTTGTCTTCTTATCTTTCCCTCAATGCACAATACAGGGCAGGGCAAGTAAGAGATGCTGGAGGCATATTCGTTGTTGGTTTGATGAATAATGAGCCTGTGTAGCACTAGGCTGGGCACAGGGAGTGTGTTTGCCCCTGGAAATATCAACAATTGTCTGAACCTTTCATTCAGAAAGGTATCACTCTGTTCCCCCCATAGTGTGTGTGTGTGTGTGTGTGTGTGTCCATCTGTCCTTGTCCATGAGCCGGGTCCTCTGTATGTGCCATAAACCCCATTAATGGTGTGTTCTGTAGTGTTTTTGCAAACACAAGAAAATCCATTTGAATCCAATATTCTTAGATTGCCTGGTTCATTTAGTAATTAGAATATATTACTCTTATAGATTATTTGAACCTTATACTTCCTTTCAGCCCTCTCTCAGCCTCCTCCAGACCACTGCTAGTGAGACATTTGGGTAAAGTTGTAAATGCATTCACTGTATCTTTCTACCTAAGTATTTGCAGCAGGTTTTATGAAGCTTGTAAATATGAACTGATTTTCTTTTACATATGTGAGTCAGCCTTATTTTGGTCTTAAGTGGACTTTATGAACCTGCACGGATTAGAATAAACACTGAAGCCAGCAGTCAGTTCTATATTTAGTTCTTAAACAGCTAGGATTTTCATTGTGTGTGTGTGTGTGTGTGTGTGTGTGTATGTGTGTGGGTATGTGTGCGTGCTGAATATTAAGAAAAAAATTATGAGTACTGACTGCTGCTGTGTGTGAAGCTGGCTGACTTAAAGATGGGCCTGGCAGGATTCCCGGGCAGGTAGAGCCAAGAGTCAACAGCTGAGGGACCTCTTTCTCTCCTGAAAGCCACTGTTCGGTTACCTGTAAAATGGGGGAGAATAAAACCTCCCCCTTGGGATGGTTGTGCAGATAAAAGGAAGCAGGGGATGTAAAAGGACCTAGCACATGGCTACTGTTTCAGTACTCAGTAAATACTCATTACTTCCAGAATCTCAACCTTGAATGAACTTTAAGTTTCTGAAGGGCAAATGTATGTGTCTTCTGCTGTGTCCCTGACAGTTCCTATGAAGCTCTGGGCCAAATAAATAATAATATAATACGGATTTATTACATTGGATGCAAGCGTCTGCCTGGGTCTTTATTTTATCAGAGTCCTGCCAGAGGAAAGTTTCGACTTGAACAACGTTGTCTTGGGTCATTGTTTTTTTGTTTTTTGTTTTTTGTTTTTTAACATTTTATTTATTTTTGAGACAGGGAGAGACAGAGCATGAACGGGGGAGGGTCAGAGAGAGAGGGAGACACAGACTGAAACAGGCTCCAGGCTCTGAGCTGTCAGCACAGAGCCCGACGCGGGGCTCGAACTTACGGACTGTGAGATCATGACCTGAGCCGAAGTCGGACGCTTCACCGACTGAGCCGCCCAGGCGCCCCATGTCTTGGGTCATTGTAAGTGATAGAGCGGCAAGGTCAGGGGAGAGCCAAGGGGTGGTCAGGGCCTTTCCAGCTCCACTCTTTGGGTTTGAGTCTCAGCTCCGGCACTTTAAGAGCTGTGTGACTTTGCATGTGTCATTTAGCCTCTCTGTGCCTCAATCTCTTTGCCTGTTAGAAGGACCCAAAAAGGGGCACCTGGGTGATACAATTGGTTAAGCGCCCAACTCTTGATTTCAGCCCAGGTCATGATTTCACAGTTTGTGAGTTGGAGCCCTATGTGGAGTTCTGTGTTGTTGGCATGGAACCTGCTTGGGATTCTCTCTCTCCCTCTCTCTTTCTGCCCCTCCCCTGCTTGTGCTCACTCTCTCTCTCAAAATAAATTAATTAATTAAAAAAAGAAGGACACAATAATACTACTGTTCTAGTGATCATGTATGTATACATATAATATTAATACATGTAAAACTCTGAGTGTGCCTGGCACACGCAGTGTTTGTCAGTATTATCATCATCTTCATTATTATTGTTAGTGGTTAAAAGAGTGGATTTTGGTGGCAGGAAGATTTGGGTTTGGGTCTTGGCTCTGCCACTTATTAGCTCTGTGACCTTGGATAATTGTTCAACCTCCCTAAGCCCCTATGTCCTCCCCTTTTATCTGGGGGTTTCTTTTATGTCCTGGGGTTGTCACAAACATCAAATGAGACAAGACGTAATGATTAGTTAGCACTGTGCCTGTCGTAGAGAAATCACCATCCATGTTTTCTATTTTATAATCTTGAGAACTACCCTGATTTAACACTATTCATTCAACAAATATTAGTAAAGATAGTGCTCAGTGTGGGCTTGGTACTGGAATAAAGCTCCTTCCCTAATGAGGAAGCATGCACATCTTTTCTGTTTTGGAGGAATATTTACTTCCTCTACCCTAGTTAGAACACTGGAATATTGTACAAAAAAACTAAGGTAGGGCTACTTGAATCCCCAAAGGGTGCCTTGGCTCAAAGAGTTGGAGTTCTCATGAGGAGACCCCAGTTACAAACCAGGTACACCCCCCGGGACCTGGGATGGGAACTGATGGCAAAAGTGGATGTGGGTACTTCTGGGGTGGCCACCCATCCTGGTCTCTGACTGCCTTCCCGATGTTCTTATTAACTGTGCTCTTTTTCACCTTAAAACCATCTCCCTTCTTGACCTCCTCAAGAAAAACACCTCCACATGGCTCTAAAGAATGTGCTCAGAAGTACCCCTTGGTCAACCTCTGGCGTTTGGGAAGGATAGAAAAGACGAGGGGGCTTCTCTGGTGTGGTCAGAGAACACATCTTACCTCTCCTGGAAAAGTTGTGGATTTTTTTTCTTTTTTCTCTCTGTTGCCAGGTCAGTGCACACTATAGGAACTTTGTCGTCTTGCTAGGTTCTGCAAGGGAGTGGCTACTTGCCAGAGGGAGACAGTGCAGACAGGCCAAATTAAAATGGCAACCGAACAACAGAACTCCAGGAAAACAAACAAGCAACCAGCTTGGAGGAGGACACTTTGGGCCTCAGTTTGAATCCTGTTCTTTCTCAGTTGTTTGTTACTGTTGTCACTGGGAGAGGGGGAGGGTGGTTGGTGAACAGTGGGCCGTGGCCCCTGTGTCCTCACCCCTGTGTCCTAGCTCAGTGATTATGACAGCCTGGAGGGAGGAGATGGTACCCAGAGGGAGGAGGCATTGGCTAAATATTTTGGAACGGTCTTTACGAAGACTCTTATTAACACATAATTAAGTAGAAAGCAAAATAGAGATGTCCCTGGATTTCTACAATGTTGATGTGCTACTTTTAGTACCACCACAAAAATACATTTTATAAAGAGTAATAAGACTCACAGTAAAGACTGAATAGTGATTACTGCATTTATTTAATCCTCACAACCTCTGACTTGGAGATGCTCTCATTGTTCCCAGTTTCCAGATGTGGCAACTGAGGTCGAGATGTTAAGTAAATTTCCCAAGGTCAAATGGCCAGCCAGTGACAGAGACTCTACCCAGGCAGCCAGGCTTCAGAGTCTAAGCTCTTAACCAAACTCTATCTCACTTCCTGGGCTGAAAGTCAGCCTGGGATTAGGAAATTGGGGCACAGAAAGGTTAGATAACTTGCTGAAGTCACACAGCTAGGAAGTGAGAGCAAGACTCAAATTCACCTTTGACCAGCTCCAGAGAGAGTACCCTCCACTGTTACTAATGCTTTTCCTCTTTTGGAATTGGGTTCCTTAAAAGCATTGTCATGAAGATCAAATGAGACAGGGTAGGTGGGTGTGTTTAGACAACTGTAAAGCATCACATTGGCTATCATTTGTCCGCTAGGTCTGGGGACTAGAGGGCAAACAGGGAAAAACTCACCTTGTGTTCAGGGAGCCTCAGGCAGAGGCTGCCTGAAAGGGACCCACACATTTGCAGTGAGGAGGTCGAGCAGTATAGGTGTGAGGTATGAGCAGATCTTAAGACCAGATGGGGTGGAAAAGCAGAGCATTTCTCTTCTGGTGCTGAGTGGTGAAGCCAACAGTCTGGCCCTTGTTACCTGGGTCCCTGGGTCAAGAACCTGATGCTAATTAAGCATCGTCATCAATGACAGCAATAAAACTTGTTCTCTAAGAAGCCAAAGACATTCTGCCTCCTTCCTCCACCACACTTTTCCTTTCTCCAAGCTGCTTCCCAGCATTTCCCCGGGTTATTGGCTCTTTTCAGACATCCCTGCAGAGGGGTCCTAAATTTGCATCTCCATATGGAAATCTTTACCTGGAGGTACAACACCTCCCTCTACAGCTGTGATCTACCTACAGAGCTGTGCCTGCAGGTGACTGAAAGTGGGGCAGGGACAGCAGCTTCTTCCTTCCCAATCTGTACCCCCACCCCAAATCCTGTCATCTGCTGAAGGCCCGGTTGTCTTCCATGGGGGCACAGGTACCTGTCCATCTCTTCAAGTCCACTGAGGGCACTTCCTTTCATCTGCTCAGAATCTGACTTAAATGTGAATCCATCCAGCACAAACACCCAGCACTCAGAAGAGCTGTAACTTTGTTAAATTTTGCTCCTTCACAACAGTTGTCTTCTTCTTTTCTGCTTGCTGATGTCCTGCCGAAGGAGTCTAAATGACAATGTTTGGAAAGATAGCAAAATTAAGCACATGGAAGTGATTTATTTTTAACCCACCACACTGCAGGCTGGCCCCTCATTATTTGTGAATACGTATCAAGCCCAAACTTTGAAAATTTGATAATTGGTTTCTTACAGTTCCATTATTTCTCCTTTTCCTCCGAGTCTGATGTGTATGGAAAGTTTCTGAAGTATGCATCCAATAAATGAAACCTATATATAAAGATAGGCACAGCGAAATAAAGTAAAATAAAACCTTATTTATTTAGTGAATATTTATGACAGGTCTTTATTGTGTCAGGTACTGTATGAGGAGCTGGGGACATGGCAATGAACAAGGTCAGCATCTGTCCTCACGAACTTACTATCTAGTGGCACACAAGCCAATGAAAGAGCAAATAGACATTTTACACATTGTGATAAATTCTTAGCGTGAAGCAAGTATGGGTATTGTGAAAGACAATCATGGAAGGGAAAACCCAGGAAGGGAGTGCTTTCTGATCACCCAACCCAAAGACCTCATTTTGCAGATGAGAAAAGTCAGGAATGAGTGATTTCCCCCCCCCCGCCCCCCCCCCCCCCCATCCTATACAAATAGTTTCTGGCAGACCCACAGCCAAGGGAGCTACTGCCTCTTGGATGGGGACTATTGGATCTGTGTGGGAAATGCTCCATCTTCTTATGGTGAATTTTCTAGGAGGATTTGTTTCAAAGACCTACATGTATATACAGTTATTTCCGGGGAAATGCTAGAAGGCATTCTGGTATTCCTGTTTTGCACATTGCTAAAGTCTGGATGCTGTGGAAGAATGAGTTCTTCCCTCTCCTCCCAGCCACTAATTCAGAATTCTTGTAGTGAAGTTCATGCCCATGCACTGAGCAGAGGAGGTCCCTACACTCTGGACCCAAAGTCTGTTAGATCCAAAATCCAGGGGGCTCATGCCAAGAAGGAATTGGAGGGAAAAACAGGGCCCTCTCTTCCTGCCTCTGGTCCCCTTTCCACATGGAAATTCCTGAGGGTGGAGCCCACTTTGGTTATCTTTGTGGTTTAGTCTTCCTTACAGCTAGCAGATATCTAGCAGCTTGTTCCAAAGCCTGATGTATCATCCCTGAACTTGTCTCAGGGACCACACATCCCTCCATCCTTTGCTGTTTGGTCACAGCACTTATCATAAAGGGCAAGGTATCTTCTCTTGGTCAAAAATCCTCAATCTTCTCCTGTTCAATACTGAGATCAAGTTGGATATAATAAGCATTCTGACTTTCTATTGCTCTGTAACAAACTATCCCCAGACACAGTAACTTAAAATAACTATTATTATCTCCCATGATTCTGGGATTGATGGGCTCGGTGGGGCAATTCTTGTTTGGCATCCCTCATTTGGTTGCAGTCAGAAGTTGTCCAAAGGCTTCTTCACTCACATGGCTGGTGCCTGGGCTGGGATGGCTGGATCCACTGGGGTCTGCTTAGACATCTCTCCCTTTGCGTGGCCTCTCCATATGGCTAGCTTGGGCATCCTCATGCCTGGTGGTCACAGTGTACTTCTCACAAGGCTACTGGCTTCCCCAGAAGACAGGAAGAGGAAGCTGCCAATCTCTTAAGGCCTGGGCCTAGAAACTGCCATAGTGTCACTTCTGTCATTTTCTATTGATCAAAGCCGTCACAGAGACCATCCACATTTAAAGGGAGGGGACATAGATTCCCATCTCTGAATGGTGTAAGTATTGAAGAATTTGCGGCCATCTTTAATCTGCCAGAAATCTACTGCCCTTTTTTTTTTTTTTAATGTTTTATTTATTTTTGAGACAGAGGGAGACAGAGCATGAGCAGGGGAGGGGCAGAGAGAGAGGGAGACACAGAATCCAAAGCAGGCTCCAGGCTCTGAGCTGTCAGCACAGAGCCTGATGCAGGGCTCAAACTCACGAACTGCGAGATCATGACCTGAGCCGAAGTCAGATGCTTAACCAACTGAGCCACCCAGGTGCCCCAATCTACTGCCCTTTCTATGTGAGAACACTAAACATTCATAAAGAAAGCAAATATGTCTCCATTAACTCTTTTTCTTTACAGGCCCTGCTTACAAGTTTCTTTAAGCTTCAGATCACCCTCCACCCTTCCCCACCCCTGTATGAGTCTAAATGGTCAAAGTGATCCTTTAAGACATGGCATCCAGGACTTGATTCATTATCCCAGATATGGCTGTCCCAGTACAGAGCATAGTGAACTGATCAATATCTCTTTTTCTGGGAAACATAATTCTATGTATGCAGCTTAAGACTGAATTCCTTTTTGTTTTTTATCAGCCGTTACATTTTTGATCCATATTGAACTGCAATGACATTTTTATTATAAAAAGTAATTGCAGCAAATGTATAAAATATGGAACAACACAAAGAAGAAAATAAGATTGTCTATATTCTCACCACTGAAAGTTAACTGCTGCTACCTTTTGAGTCTTTTTTTCTATTAATATCTATATGTGTGCGTGTGTTTTCAGTAAACTGGTTTTTATCCACTTAGGAAAATGTTCTGGGGATTTTCTCCATGTCAGGAAATTCCTTCTTTATTATCATCTGTAGTGATGGCCACATAACTGTACTTTGTGGTCCAGTGAATCACCTGCATCTTTTTTTTTTTTTTGAATGAATGAAATACAGTCAAACCAGGTCTTCTCCATTCTGTACTTGTGTAATTCTTGTTTGTTTGTTTGTTTTTAAACTTAAATGTAGGAGTACATTTTTATTAAATATTATCTTGTTACTTTTAGGGTAGATTATTGTATCCTGTTATAATCTTTTAAGTCTTGATTTCACAATCAATCTCTCCCAGGTTTATATGATTTTAAAATCAATAATATGAAAATTACTGATATATCATTTTAAATAGGATAAACCCTCATAACATTCCCTTGGGGGCCACTCTGTACATTTCATTACTCCATCGATCAAATACTCTTTGGCTCTGATAATTAATAATTTTATCTGTACTATCAGAGCTATATGGCTTGTTTCATCATTTGAAAACAAGAATTTTTGAAAACAGGAAAAAAAAGACTGCCAACCACTTTACCATTTGGATTAATTATGTCTGTTACATTTCCTTTTATGCCCATATTATCATTTTATTAAAGAAAGGAGATTGGAGTGGTTTGGTGAAACTTGTTCTTTTTGAACCCATGCTATTGTTCTGGAGGAAAAGAAATTCATCAAATACTAAAATCCAATTCAAATCTCTTATCATTCATGAATGTATAGGTGGTACATAAAGGTCTTCATCTTGAGATATCTCTTAATTTGGAGAGTAAAAATAATTTTTTTTTAGATTAAGTTTTTTTGTTATTGTTGTTTCTCTTTGTCATATACAATTGCTGATGGGGGGAAGATGGGAGTAATTAGTTCTTTCAAAAAATATTTAATTGAAAAATGAACACATTTTTCTGTGTTCAAAAACCAACTATTTAATTTTCTAAGGATTAAACACAACTCATTAGACTTTAATACAATCCATTTGTAAAAAAAAAAAATCCAGATTATTTCCCAGTTCCCCACAGTCCTTCAGAGAGTAGCCCCAGTGGCTCAGCACTTTCATATTTAAGTCCTAGAGGCACACTTCACTGTGTCTCAGTTGGGAAAAGTGATTTGGACTCATGAAAGCAGTGATGAGCTTTTTTCTTTCTCCTCACTTATCTCTGATTTCTTAACCCTGAAAAAACATTTGTTCTACCCTCTCCATGCGAAGATTATTTTTCCTGAAATAATGGAGGCAAAAGAGAAGTGGAGTAGTTGTGCTTTCTATTTGCTATTCTCATTACATCTTCTGCTTCAAGTAATGGATCCATTTCCTTCCTTTCTAAACTACCTGAGAGCCTGCTCATCTTAAGATTCTCCACACTGCCTAATGTAATGCTTTACTTGTTATAGGTATATTAGTCAGAACACTTTTGGTTGCAAGGGATACAAACCCAACTCAAACATCCTTATATCAAAAACCGTAAAATGTATGTAGACGATCCAACAGCTGACAAGCTTCAGATACAGCTAGATCAAAGATTCAAAATTTGCCATCAGGACCTAGATTCTCTCTATCTCTCCTCAGTGCATTTCTCTCTGATTTTACTCTGAGGCAGTCTCCCTGCACATGGGATCCCAAGGTCTCCATCTTCACAGCTCTGAGCTGTGAGAAAAATGAAATACCTGTCTTGACTGCTCAAACAAGTCTCAGGGTTAGCTCTGTTTGACCTGTTTGGTTTGGATTAGGTCGTTCCTGAGCCAATCAATCACCATAGCCATGGCCATCTGAGGCTTCCATTGGCCTGAGCTCAGTCACATGATTACCCATTGTGTCTGGGATATAATCAGGTCTACCTAAGTGGCAGTGGGAGAGAGGACCACTGGTGCTTCCTCCAGAGACAAGTCTGAGTATCGGTATCAGGAGAATTAAGGAAGGATGCTGGATGGGAAAAAAAAAAACCCCACATAATCATGGCAAGTTTTTAATTAAATATTTTTTGAAGAAATTTATTAGTTCCATCATTCTCACCAGTGATTGACAAAGAGAAACAGCAATGACAAAAAACCTAGTCCTAAGAAATTTATTTTTAATCTCCAAAGTGAAAGATACCTCAGGATGAAGACCTTTAGGTCCAGCCTATATATTCGTGAATGGTAAAGGATAGGAATTGGGTTTTATTATTTGACCAATTTCTTTTCCTCCAGAACATGTGAGTTTATTTTTCATTTTGTGAATTTCCTGGAAGCAAATGCAACACTTCCTATCATCTGCCCTTTAAACAAAAGATTTCTCACTTTCCACTAAAATAAAATGTATTACAATAGGACTACTATATACATTAGGAAATAAAGGCTCCTGAGTTGTGGCAGCCTCAGCAGACTTGGGATCTTAAGGATGACGTCCCGCTAATGCATTGCTGCCCATCTCTCAGTGGTTTGATTCTGCCTTCCTAAAATGCAACCAAGAATAGGAATCTAGAGGCTGGTGCTCTGATGTTGAGATGACCTATTTTAAACAGCCAGTATCCAGTCAGAGGAACAGAGCACATGCTAGGAGTCAGATAGAAGGAATTTAATATGAAGAATTGATTATAAAGGCATTGGGATAACTCAAGAGCCAAATGAACCACAAGGCAACCCAGATATTAAGGAAGTAGAAAGCCTCTACAAGCCCTAAGTTGCAGGGAATTAAGGGAGGAGGTGGTGCTGTCAGATTCAGAATGCTGGGGCCATCTAGCAGGACTGAGAACACCAGGGGCTTCCAGGTAGGAACTAGATCTATGAAAAAGGCTGTGTGATATAAGCTGGAACCACAGAGCAGTTGCCAATCAAAGCAGAAAGAAGGGGAGAACTACCTTCATTTCTCCCTCTTTTGCCCTCCAATCTCCCAACATGGTCTCTCATTGGCTAAACGGGAGGGCAGCTAGCAAGGAAGTTGGGGAAGTGTAGTTTTCAGGACAAAGGAGAGGAATGTATCTGAAACCAAAGTGGCAAATGAGTGACACATTGTCTGTAGCAAGATGTGAAGACTGGGGCTGTTTTCACATGGAAAATTAACAGCTTTCTTATTAGTCCTTTTCTTTGTTGCAGTTAAGTGGGTTTGAAGCCTTTATGCTTTGAAGAAAAGGAAACTCCTATTTGCTGATTCTGACCATGGGTCTATTAGACTATGAGGGACCAAAGAGTGGGGGGCAGGGAGCAGGTAGCAGGAGTTTTACAGAGGAACAACTAAAAGAAAATGAGGTGATTCACTGGTGTGATGTATCTTGGAGAAGAAATGGGGAGAGTGGAGTTCCCTTCAAACTGGAAAGGTAGGGAGAGAAAGAGAGTACTATGAATGGTTCCTTTATCAGATGAGTCCTGCTTGCTACTTACCAGCATTTCTGCCTGGAGACCAAAGAGCTGTGTTGTATATCTGTACTGTTGGGGCCACAGAGTGC
The DNA here is from genome assembly GCF_028018385.1 of Neofelis nebulosa. Taxonomy (NCBI): domain Eukaryota; kingdom Metazoa; phylum Chordata; class Mammalia; order Carnivora; family Felidae; genus Neofelis; species Neofelis nebulosa. Next base: position 67,415,674 of record NC_080794.1, read on the forward strand.
CTTATAAAAGGGCCTGAGCCCCAAGAATGGCATGAGATTAACAGAAGACAACCAAGAGGGAATATTTGGAGGGGTTGGAGTCATTCTCAGTAAACTCAAAGGCAGATCGTAGTAGCTGACTTCTATTATTCTGTTAAGGATTCCACTGGATTGGCCCCTCACCTAGGGTTACTGTATAGGGGAGCTGCTGGAGAATATCACCAAACATTGGTGATCACCAAAAATTCCTTTTCACTCACCCTTTGTGGGCATAGATACCTGATGGGAAAGCCCAAGAAAATAAAGCTCAAAGCTATAGCTCTGAGTACTTAATTTGGGTACAGAGTTTGAACAGGGTGCATTTAGGTAGTAGGTGCAGATAACAACAGAGAACTGAATTGTCTGAATGTCTGTGGTTTTGGGTAGTGAGAGTTTGGACAGTGAGGGAATCCTGTATTTCAATATTTTAACAGTTGGCATAATCAAACTAGTGTGTTCTAATTGAATATCAGCCCTGGTCATAATCCTCCCTCCTCCAGGAAGCCTTGGGACATTATGGCCACCCATAGGCACTCTCCCAGATCCATAGCTGCTCTGCAAAGGCAGATGTGGTGGGGCTCCATACTGAGATTTCAATTCGTGCTTTATGTGGTAGTTACAAGCTGCAATGTAGGTTCCAAAAACTTGTCCAAGAACATAGAACATAGACAAACCTTTGAACTCCTTTGCCTTAGGAACTTCTGTGTTGCCAGGCTACAGCAGAATTTTCCTTTGCTTCTGAAAGCCCAGGCTTTCTGAAAAGGAATGCCAGACCAGTTGTGTCTCACATAAGCACAGCCTTGGGCCAAAGTCAGTAAAGAGATGTGCCTAGTATAGTCTGAATAGTCGAGGTCAGTATAGAGTTTTAAGTTTGATTCTTGTTAAATTTTTTAAATGGAGAGATTCTACATACAAACCCAGATTTCAGGCATTTCCCAGAAATTTGAGTGCTTAGTCAGTATTAGCTCCACATTTGCAGTGCCAGCAATGGCTCTGTCCCCTTTAGAAGGCACGCATTTCTGGTTAGCCATGGTCTCTGCCACTCCTTTTTGTCTTCCTGACCCAGACATGAGTCCTTTGCCATTTTGTCATCTTCCATCTGGCAGGTACCACTCATTTGCATTACCTGTTGAGTTTCTTAGGTAGTTGAGTTTCTGACTCCTGGGCTTTTGGAGTCAGGGCTTGTGGAAGGGAAGCAGAGTTGAGATTCCCTGAGCCTTGCAGAAGACTGGCTTCTCTGGGTTTTGTGAGAGGAAGACACTAACTCCTCATAGTAGGGCTGATGTGACATGGCTTGTGAATGTCTAGGAGACTGGAGACTGTGCCCTCCATCATGGTGTTGGAAGACCTCTGGGCTCAGGCTTGGATCTATCCCCTTAGGTCACCAGGCTAGCTTAGACAAGGATCACCCAGTTGTAATTGTGAGGACTGAAGACAAGGGGATTTTCCTCTGAAAATTTAAGATGTACAAGAACCCTGGGACTTCTGAACAGCACTTCAAGGAAGGCCCACAGGATTACAGAACGAAGTATCCTCTGGTGATATAGGAAAGAATTCAGAACAGGGTATTGATTAAGAAACAAGACATCAACTGTTATATATTAGCCTTAAGGATGTTTGGCTGTATCTTCATGTCTCCCTGTATGGAGAGATGGGATGAATCCCATTCTTCTACCTGCAGGGCTGGATTTATGTGGTTTGCTTATGTGCTGTCACCAAGGAGCACTTTCTCTTTGTTTTGTCATTGTGAAGTTGCATGCCTGAAATGATCTGGCGATGATTTTTCAAAAAGCCCCAAGCACAGAGCTCAGTACTTTTTTTTTTCTTAACAGCAGATGTTCTAATAGTCTGTCTCCTGTTGCACAGAGAAATACAAAGAAAATTATGGAGCCACCACATATATCTGAGTATCAACTGATGTTCCTGTGGGATATTGTGGAAACTTCTTAAGTGACTTCCCATATTTTACTTTCCCAGTACATTCCATATACTAGTCTCAGAGTTCTTTTCCCAGATCCTGAGATTAATCTGTTCATCCTCTTTTACAGCCCATCTCTGGACCCCATACCTTCATTTAAAGCCCTCTGTCTTTGATATAGCTTTGTAGAGCCCTCCTGCATCACCAGCTTCATCCCTCCACCATCACATGCTCCGCCCAACTTCCCCAACACTCCATTCCCTGCTTCTCTCTCTAGACCTCACTCAACCTTCCCCTTCAGCCTGAGGTGTCCTTTTCTTCACCTCTACTGGTTGAACCCCTGTCAAACTCCTATCTTCAAAGCCCACCTTGAATTCTGCCTCTCTCTCAAGTCATTTCTGTTATTTCTAGTAGGCATCACAATACTTTGGATCTCCATCCTAGCGCCTTCCCTAAACAACTATGTGTATGTCCTCCTCCCTCTGATCCCCTTTCCACCCCAGATCTGAGAACTCTTTAAGAGCAGCAGATTAGTACCTCTCAAGAGAATTATGACAAAAGGCAAAAGAGAAGAATCTTCTGATCATTAAATTATAAGATCAGCTTAATGGTCCAGCAAAGTCATTTATAGAAACAACTTAAGTGGTCAAAATTATTCCTGGTTCAGAGCATAACTTGATTGAAGCTGTTTTTATTTTTTATTTTTGAGGGCGAGAGAGAGAGAAGAGAAGAGAGGAGAGGGGAAGGGAGGGGAGGGGAGGAGAGAGGAGGAGAGAGGAGGAGAGGAGAGGAGAGGAAACTAGAAGAGAGGAAGACAGAGAATCTTAAGCAGACTCCACGACCAGCATGGATGATGCAGGGTACCATCTTATGACCTTGAGATCATGACCTGAGCTTAAATCAAGAGTTGGGATGCTTAACTGACTGAGATACCCAGGTGCCCTGAAGCTGTTTTTATATAGCATTAAACTGTAATCTGGGGCTGGTGGAGAGGTATGTGCACATGGGAGAATCCATTGTCTTACTATATCTTCCTCTGTGTGGTTTACATCATGAATTAGCATATTTGTTAAGGTTCTGAGAAGTCCTATAGTAATGAATCCATTTTCACTTTGTTGAATCTATTATTTATTGAATTTATATGACTCATGTTTTGCATACAACATGTGAAACATTATTTTTTCATAGAATATTATTACTACCTGCTGGACTAAAGAAATGATATACCACTCAGAAGGAGAACTGGTCTATATTGAATCTGGAAAACAAAAACCGAAGGACAAATGTTGTCAGTGTCTATCCAAGGGTATTTGGAGGAGATCTGGGCTGCTGTGTTCTGCAGGTGGTGGGTCCTTTCCAGGGAGACAACACCATGTGTTCCCTTGACCTGATACCATAGGGTTATTTGAGTTGGACAACTAATTTCCCTTATTCTCAATCTATGCTCACCAGAAAATCTGGTTATAGTTTAGTTTCCAAAGTAAATTTCTTACATAAAAAAAATAATCTGGCCCGAGGGCAGAGCATGTAACCCCCCTGCAGTTCTATTATGTAGTAAATTGGCATTCTAGATTGGCCATCAGTCCTTTGTAACCTTGATTAGCGACAGTCCATCCCTGAGATAGTGATTCACTCTCTCTGGAATAGAACAAAATCACATTTCAGAACCTGCAAGGCTGTGGATGATATCCTAGTGCTGTGGTGAAGGACAACGTCAATACCTAGCATTTATGAGGCACCATTGCAGTTATCTGTTTCTGTGTAACAAATACACACTTAGTAGCTTAAATCAGAAACAATCATCATTTTTTTTTCCTGTGGATCAGGAATTTGGGAAGACTTAGCTGAACAGTTTTCGCTTGGATTGTGGTCAGACAGTGACTACAATATCTGGGACTTGACTGGAATCTCTCTGACTTCATGTAGACTCAGGACCTCTCCGTTTGTTCTCTCCATGTGAGCTGCTGGGAGCTTCCTCACAATATGGCATCCTCAGGGCTCCAAAATCAAGATTCTCAGTGAACAAGGTGAAGCGCTATCAACTTTTCTGATCTTGCCTCAGGAATCACATCAATGTCACTTACCTGCTATTTGTTACAGGAGAGTTACAGGCCCATCCAGATTCAGAGAGAAAACAGACTCCACCTGTTGCTGAGAAAATGGCACTGTTTTAAAGAGCATGTGGGATGGGGGTAATGTAGTTTTCTTTGGAAGATACAATCTGATGCAAGCACTTACTATATTCAGTGCCTTTGCTAAATCTCTCTTCCTCTCTCTCTCCCTCTCTCTGTCTTTCTCTCTCCCCCTCTCTCTCTCACGCACACACACACACACACACACACACACACCCTTTATTTATTTCTCACAACAAATCTATGAGATCATTCTTATCATTCCCCATTTTTACAGAGGTTAAGTAATTTGTCCAGGGACTAATAGGTGGTTAATCGTAGGGTTGGGTTTTGAAAACCAGTGTGTGCTCTTAAACAATATGCTCCACCACCTGGTGAACCAAGGTAAATGCCACCTGGAAAGTTTCTGGCAGTCTGTCACCCAGCCTTCCTAGTGGCTCCCACCTCACTGCGCATGCTAAGTGTGGTGGGAGAACATTTCAAGGTGTTGATCAGAAAGCCCTCTTCCTTAAACCACCACATTCCTTGTGCCCTGAGGGTCTTTCCCTCATGGAACCCCTACCTGCTCCCCACCACCTCTGGTCATCCCTTAATGGAACCAGAAAACAAAGACCATGTTATTAAGTTTTCAGGTTTTTGTTGATGGAAGAAACATGTCCCAGTGCTACTGGCAATGTTGGTGCTCTGCCCAGGTCTCCCTGGAACTCTTCTCCCTATTTATGCTCCCTGTTAGTGTTCTTGAGCCTCTAACAGTCAGTACCTGTGCTTCTTTTCATAGACCTGCCCTTGTGCACCTGGAGCCTACTCTGCCCAGTTATATGAAGGGAGGAAAGAGAACTTATGTCTCCCCAAGTTGGTCCTTGGCCAATGCCTGAAGAGTTGGGAGAGTGAAGGCCCAACCCTCTGTCCTCTGGTTGGGAGAGCCTTGAGGGGTAACTTACACTCCAGAGCACCCTGGAGGGATCAGGGTGGGACTTTTCATGAAATCGCACTCTTTGCTTCTTCCCATTCTTCTCCTGTTTTCCCCCACTTCTCTGAAAACACCACCTTTGAAAACCACTCAGTCTGTTTCTGGGGAACCTGATGTCTCTAATGGGAAAGGAGAAGGGGAAGGAGTTAGAGAAACTTCTTCAGAACAAGTCCAGTCCTTTGCCAGATCAGAGAGCTACAGGGAGGTTGGGCCAGCCTGGCCTGTTTCATTGTCCTTCAGAAAGTAGACCCGCCCGCTGACCCAAATGACACCGGCTGTGCTGACAGCCACAAGCACAGTGTTCTGGACCAGGAGTCTCTCCTCAACACCCCTGTCTAACCTGCCTTCTCACATCCCACTCAATGGGACAAGCCCTCTAGAATGGAGCTTAAAGGGGTGATGGTAGTCTAAGGAAAAGCTCCTCCACTACTCTTTCCATTATACCTGACCAGGGTGATACTTGATGGAACTGATGTGTCACTGATACAGGGAGGGGTTGGAACCCACATAGAACTAAGAGTTAGACTTCTTGTGCCTAGCTCAGCTCCCAACTAGTTGTGTGCCCTGTTTTCTCCACTGCAATGTAGTCTCTGAGATCCCTCCAGCTCTAAATGTCTGTGCTTTCACATGACATGTTCGATGCCTCCCAAAAGCTTATAATCTTGTTAGGAAAACATGATACAATTAGAGGACTGTACATGACAGGCTATAGTACAAATCTAAAATCAGTCCAATTAAGAGGGAAAAGGAATAGTGCAGAAAACAATCACAGTAGCTGATTAGGATGGGTGGATTTCTGTGGGACAGTCTTCAGGAAAGGGTTCAAGGAAGAATTTGAGAAAGGTCTTGGAGGTTGACTATTGCTTGGTTGAAGGAAGGTAAAAGCCACCATAGTCAAAGGCTTATAATTGTTACTTTTGTGTGTGAGGGAGAGGCAAAGGAACAAAATCCTGGTTATCATCTAATTGCTGTTCCAACTCCTAAGTGAATATAGCACACACTGCTCCAGTTATAATATACTAGTTATTTACAGGGCTGTATTTCTATTCTCCCTGGCTTAACACACATCACTGGAAATCTGACATTCAGAATTGGCTTTTCCAACCTCCTAAATTTTAATTAAAGTAATTATGTTACTAACAGAAGCTGTAATTTATCTTCTCCCTGTGTTTACAAAGAGGAAAAAAGGCAACTTTGGCCAAGCACATTTTCCCTGCATCATATTGCTGGTTTGGTGGTGGGGAAAGGGGGATGTCTTTGGTTTGGGGGGGGGGGGTCGAGAGGCCATACTGCTCACTGGTCTCTTCTCTCTGCAGTGCAGAGGGCCCTGTTCTAGTTCTTTTGGATAACTGCTACTGAAAACCTCAAAGTGGGCTGAGCTGTGTCATTCGGAAGCAGCATCTGGGCTAAAGAGCAAGTCCATGTTCTAGAAAAATCCTTTTGGCACAAGACACTCTGTATGTGTGTGTGTGTGTGTATGTGTGTGCATGTGCATGCTCACACGTGCATGTGTATTTTTGGCAATGGTGGGAATAAGGAGCTCAGTGATTTAGATGAGAACTTTCCATGCAATTAACTTGTTCCATACCAAAGCAGGTGCCGAAGTGAACCACTGGGCCAGTCTGCTCAGTAAATACCCATCCATAGGTATAGAGCAATTCAGTGGAAATAATTTTACTGGGTCAATTAAGCAGAACTCACACCTCCTCCTGTTAGCCTGTTTGAATTTTTTATTTCCATGAGTCATGTTTGTTCAGGATTTAAACTGCTTTACCTCTGGAAAAGCGAGCCTCTAGGGAAACATCATTGATTTGTGCGATGGTGGTTGTTGCTAGAGAAGGTGGCCCCTCTTCCCAAGCAAGAGCACTTGGTCTGGACCTCGGGCAGGCCTGGGCTGGAGTGCTGGCTCCAACACCTAGTGGCCCTATAACCTTAGGCAAATTATTTAACTCTCTGAACCTTAGTTTTCTCATTTTAAAAGTGAATATGGGAAGACAGCTTATATTCCCATTCTTTCATGAGGATTAGTTGAGAAAATGCTGGCAAAGCTCTAAAAAAAAGGTCCTGGGATATAATCAATGCTCCATAAGCAGCCATAATTGTTATTGTTATCGACAGTAAAACTGGGTATTATTATAACTGTGCCACCTATGATGACCCAATGGAAAGCTTTTTTATAAAGGGTGGCATGTGAGGAGCTAATTGTGCTCAACTCCAAGCATGCAGGATTTAGAAACACCAATATGTGAGGTTATAAAATGGAACAATTAGGGGGTGATATAAGGGCTGGACAGAAGAAGGAACACCAGAATTCAATGAATTCTAAAGCCCCTTGGCTGCAATGAGGATCAGTCCATCTGTAGATTACCCATGGCATATCACAAAGGCTGGGAGGGAGGCTGAGAAACTAAGCATTGGGGACCACTGTCAGGTTGAAAACGAATCAGAAATGAAATGACATCACCTCTAGAATGATAAGGCAAATCAGTAAAAAAAATGCAATCTGACAAAAATTCTGTTCTTCACACAATGATAGTATTTATTGAGAGCTTACAGTTTGACAGAGGCATTAATGTGGATTCCTTATTTAATCTTTACCATAACCTATAAGGTTGGTTCTATGATTATCTCAGTTTTACAGACACATCACCCTTTAGGGATGTGCTTACTGCAGAAAACGAAAGGTCGCTTACTTCTTAAAGAGGTTCTTTTACAGCCTGGGAGAGTGTAGACGCACCAGAAGCTTACATGTGGGAGGGCTTACTTGAACTCCAGACGATGTGGATGTACTTGTATTCGTACAATCATTAAACAAGTTATTATAGGCTCTACTACAAGGTGCTGGGAACTGAGTTTTGTGTTGAAGATATAATGATGAACATAAGTAGGTGTGATCAGCTTCTGAGAAGATGGAGTAGACGAACTTTTCCTTACACCTCCTGCTGCTGTGTACAACACATCCCCTTAAGCATTGTGTGTAGAGCAAACATAAGAAGACTCTGAAAGGTGGAAAGAAGATGGCAGGTCAGTAAGATATTTGGGGAACCAAGGAATGACACATGAGTTCTCTGCTTTTGTTTTTGGTTCTTGGTTTTTGGGGTTTATTTGTTTGCTTGTTTTTTTATTTTTGCCTCATGAATCCCAGACTCAGAGATGAAGAAGCCAGCAACTTGGAAATACCCATGGGCACAGACAATGCAAATCCTGTTGTCCCTAGCCAAAGAACTAGAAAAGGGGCAGTTTGGCAAGATAGGAACTTTTAGACAATAACAACTTAACTCTAGCCAAACACTACAGAAAAATCTGTGGCCTCAGATCCACCCAGTGCCCAGTGGTAATGAAGCCAGGCCCCTTCCCCATGCTTTTGTATCAGTGGAGGCCACATGGGAAGCAGTAATGAAGCAAATTCCTATACCTTCCACCAGAGAGGTATCAGTGAAGGTTTGGGAGGAACAGGAAGCTCCCACCTTTGCCCAGCCCTGCCCCCCAGGTGTCAATGGAGGCTAAGTAGGGAGTATGAATTTATACTCCTCCTGGCAGTACCAAGGTAGCACCCCCTCCTGTTCCTCTGTCAGGGCTATATCAGAAGCAAGTTAAGATCCAGAGTCCCAAAACATAATACCCACAATAAGAACCAGGAAGTCTCATACTGAATGTAAAAAAAAAATCTCATCTACTGATGCCAGCATAGAGATGACAGATAAGTTAGAATTATCTGATAAAGATTTTAAAGCTGTTATTATAAAAAAATACTTCAACAATCAATTAAAAACAAGCTGGAAACAAATGGAAGTATAGCAAGTTTCAGCAAGGAAATGAAAGATAAAAAGAAGAACCAAGTGGAAATTCTAGAATTGAAAAACATAATAATCAAAAATAAAAATCCCAAAGGATCAATTCAACCGCAGAATAAAGGGACAGAAAACAATAATTTAACTTGAAAGTACAAAAGTAGAAATCACCCAATCTGAACAACAGAAAATAGATTGAAAAAATAAGAAAGAACAAAGTCTCAGGGGTTTGTGGGACTACAACAAAAGATCTAACATTCATGTCCTGGGACTCAAATAAGGAGAGGAGAAAAAAAACAAGGATAGAAAAGTGCTGAAGGAGATAATGGCTGAAAACTTCTCAAATTTGTCAAAAGACATACCTACATATCCAAGAAGCTGAGTGAGCCTCAAACAGAAGAAAGAAAGAAAGAAAGAAAAAGAAAGAAAGAAAGAAAGAAAGAAAGAAAGAAAGAAAGAAAGAAAGAAAGAAAGTCTACAGCAAGACACATTACAATCAAACTTCTGAAAACTAGAGACAAAGAAAAATCTTGAAAGCAGCAAGAGAGAAATGACACACATTACCTAAAGGGAAAACAATTCAAATGACGATGTATTTCTCATCGGAAACTATGGAGGTCAGAAATAAGTGACACAACATTTTTCAAAATACTTTCAGCATTTCCAATGCTGAAAATAAAGAAATATCAACTCAGAATCCCACAGCCAGTGAAAATATCCTTCAAGAATGAAGGGGAAATGAAGACATTCTCAGATGAAGAAAAACTAACAGGTCTTGTCACCAGCAGACCTACCCTAAATGAATGACTGACAACAGGAGGTAGCCTAAAAAAGAAAGGAAGGAAATGATAAAGGAAGGATCTTTGAAACATCAGGAATGAAGAAAGAATGTGGGAAGCTAAAATCTTGGTAAATAAAATTGACTTTCCTTTTTCTCTTGAGTTTTCTAAAAATTTTTAGTGGTTGAAGCAACAATTATAACACTGTTCCATATAGTTCTAAATGTATGTATAGGAAATATTTAAGGCAATTATAAATAGGGGAAGGTAAAGGGACATAAAGAAAAAATAAGATTTTTATACTTCACTCACACTGGTAAAAAGAAAACCTACAGGCTATGATAAACTGTGTATGTTTAATGCAATACCTAGAGCAAACTAAAAAAGTTGTACAGAGATATACTCGAAAATGTTATAGATGAAATCAAACTGGAACTCAAAAAATGTTCAATAACTCACAGGAAGGCAGGGAAAACCAGACAGATAAATTAAAAACAGAACAAACAGACAACAAAAAATAAAATGGCAGGGTTAAGCACTAATATATCACTAATTACAGGACCTGTAAATGATTGAAATATACAAAAGAGAAGGCAGTTAGGCAGCGAGGATTAACAAACATGACCCAAATATATGCTGTCTACAAGAAGCGTACTTAAAATATAACTATGAAAGGATGGAAAAGATATATCTTGAAAACATTAATCAAAAGACAGCAGGACTAGCTGTATTAATGTCAGATATAGTAAACTTCAGGACTAAGAAAATTATCAGGGACAGAGACATTATGTAATGACAAACGGGTCAGTCTGTCAGGAAGATACAGCAATCTTAAATGTGTAAATATCAAACAATAAAGCTGCAAAATGTATGAAGCACAAAGTGACAGAACTGAAGGGAGAAATAGACATGTGCACAATTAGAATTAGAGAATTCAGCACTCATTTCAATTGTCCAATTGATAGAACTAGATAGAAACTCAGCAAGAACATAGAAAAACTAAACAACACCATCAACCAATGAGATCTAGCCAATATTTATAGAAAACTCCACAGTAGAATATACATTGTTTTCAAGTAAAAACAGAACATACATAAGACAGGCCATATCCTGGGCTATAAAACAAACATTAACATTTTTTTAAAATATGAAATTTATTGTCAAGTTTGTTTCCATACAACACCCAGTGCTCATCCCAACAGGTGCCCTCCGCAATGCCCATCACCCACCCTCCTCTCCCTTCCACCCCCCTTCAACCCTCAGTTTATTCTCAGTTTTGAAGAGTCTCTTATGGTTTGGCTCCCTCCCTCTTACTTTTTTTTTCCTTCCCCTCCCCCATGGTCTTCTGTTAAGTTTCTCAGGATCCACATAAGAGTGAAAACATATGGTATCTGTCTTTCTCTGTATGACTTGTTTCACTTAGCATAACACTCTCCAGTTCCATCCACATTGCTACAAAAGGCCATATTTCATTCTTTCTCATTGCCAAGTAGTATTCCATTGTGTATAGAAACCACATCTTCTTTATCCATTCATCAGTTGATGGACATTTAGGCTCTTTCCATAATTTGGGTATTGTTGAAAGTCCTGCTATAAACATTGCGGTACAAGTGCCCCTACACATCAGCACTCCTGTATCCTTTGGGTAAATTCCTAGCAGTGCTATTGCTGGGTCATAGGGTAGATCTATTTTTAATTTTTTGAGGAACCTCCACACTGTTTTCCAGAGCAGCTGCACCAGTTTGCATTCCCACCAACAGTGCAAGAGGGTTCCCGTTTCTCCACATCCTCTCCAGCATCTATAGTCTCCTGATTTGTTCATTTTGGCCACTCTGACTGCGTGAGGTGATATCTCAGTGTGGTTTTGATTTGTATTTCCCTGATGAGGAGTGACGTTGAGCATCTTTTCATGTGCCTGTTGGCCATCCGGATGTCTTCTTTAGAGAAGTGTCTATTTATGTTTTCCGCGCATTTCTTCACTGGATTATTTGTTTTTGGGTGTGGAGTTTGGTGAGTTCTTTATAGATTTTGGATACTAGCCCTTTGTCTGATATGTCATTTGCAAATATCTTTTCCCATTCTGTTGGTTGCCTTTTAGTTTTGTTGATTGTTTCCTTTGCTGTGCAGAAGCTTTTTATCTTGATGAGGTCCCAATAGTCCATTTTTGCTTTGAATTCCCTTGCCTTTGGAGATGTGTTAAGTAAGAAATTGCTGTGGCTGAGGTCAATGAGGTTAGACTAGCAGAATGGACTCTCTGGAGCCAAACATTAATATTTTTATAGTTTTATATTTTAATAAAATTATGTAATATTTTAATATTTTTTAAAAATTGAAATCATATAGAATGTGTACTCTTACCATAATGGAATCATATTAGAAATCAATAATAGAAAGATAATAGAAAGATCTCCAAAAAACATGAAAATAAAAGATCATACTCCCAAATAATCCATGGATCAAATAAGATGTCTCAAGAGAAATAAAAAGAATAATGAACTTAATGAAAATAAAACCACAACATATCAAGATTTGTAGAATACAGCTAGAGTAATGCAGACAGGGCAGTTTATAGCACCAAATGCACATATTAGAGAAGTAGAAAAGCCTCAAGTCAGTAATTTAACCTTCCACTTTAAGAACCTAGGAAAAGAAGAGCAAAATAAACCCAATGCAAGCAGAAAGAAGGGAATAATAAAGAAAATAGCAGAAGTCATTGAGACTGAAAACAGAAGAAGATAGAAGAAAATCAGTGAAACCAAGAGCTGTTTCTTTGAAAAGGGCAATAAAATTGACAAACTTCTAGGAAGACTGACACAGTAAAAAGAAAGAAGTTAGCAATATCAGAAAGGGAGAATATCACTACTGATTCTGCAAACATCAAAGGATAATAAAAAAATACTACTAACAATTCTATGCACACAAATTTGACAACTCAAAACGGAGCAAATTTTTGAGAGACACCAACCACCACAACTTATGAAATAGATTGTTTGAAAAACTCTGTAACTATTAAGGAAATTGAATTCATAACTTCAAAAACTCCCCCAAATAAATTTCCAGGCCCAGGTGGTTTTACTGGAAAATTTTATTAGGTTTAAAGAATTGAAACCAATTCTACATACTCTTTTCCAAATAATAGAAGAGATGGGAACACTTCCTAATTCATTTTATGAAGTTAATATTACCCTGATGCCAAAACCATACAGTCCAGGGGCGCCTGGGTGGCGCAGTCGGTTAAGCGACCGATTTCAGCCAGGTCACGATCTCGCGGTCCGTGAGTTCGAGCCCCGCGTCAGGCTCTGGGCTGATGGCTCGGAGCCTGGAGCCTGTTTCCGATTCTGTGTCTCCCTCTCTCTCTGCCCCTCCCCCGTTCATGCTGTGTCTCTCTCTGTCCCAAAAATAAATTAAAAAATGTTGAAAAAAAAAAATTAAAAAAAAAAACAAAAAACAAAACCATACAGTCCAAAAACAAACAAACAAACAAAACAACAACAAACAAACCCACAGTCCAATATCATTCATAAATATAGACACAACAATCGGTAACAAAATATTAGCAAATAAAATCCAGCAACATATAAAATGAATTTTATACCATGAAAAAATGGGGTTTATTGCTGGGATGCAAAATTGGTTTAATGTAAGAACATCAATCCACATTAATAGGCTAAAGGAGAAAAATCAACTGATCGTATCAATTGATGCAGAAAAAGCATTTCAAATTTAACACCTATTTATGATAAAAACTCAGGATAATAAGAATAGAGGGAAACTTTATGGATAAAGAGTACTATAAATCATACTTAATGGTGAAATACTGAATCTTTTCCTCCAAGATTAGCAACAAGGGAAGGATGTCCACTCTTATCATTTTTATTCAATACAGTTGAATTCAACTGGAAGTTCAAACCGGTGCAGTAAGGCAAGAAAAAAAAAATGGCACACGGACTGGAAAGGAAGAAACAAAACTGTTGCTGATTGCAAAAGACACAATTGTTTACATAGAAAATGCCAAGGAATTTACAAAAATAATCCTAGAGTAAATGAGTTCACCAAGGTCACAGGATACAAGGTAAACATAAAAAAATCAACTATATTTCTATGTGCTAGTAATTAATTCATGGATACCAAAATTTAAAATATAATACCATTTTTATTCACTGAAAAAATGAAATACTTATGTGAAAATCTAACAAAACATATATGGGAATTATGTGCTAAAAACTATAAAATACTGACAAAAAAATCAAAGACAATACAAATAATCAAAAGACCTACTGTGTTCATGGATTGGAAGACTCAACATAGTAAAAAGGTCTCCCCAAACTGATGTATGGGTTCAATATAATTTCTATCAAAATTGCAGCAAGATTTTTTAAATAGGGATAAGAGTATTCTAAAATTTATACCAAAAGGCAAAGCCTTCTTATCAAAAGTATTAAAATAGCTAAAACAATTTTGAAAAGAGGAATAAAGTAGAAGAAATCAATCTACCTGATTTCAAGACTTAATATATAACAACAATAATGAAATCTGTATGGTTTTGGCAGAGAAATAGGCACATTTGATGGATCACTGGCACAGAACAGAGAACTCAGACATAGACTAATAGACCCAACTTATTATTTTTTTTTAAGTTTATTTATTTTGAGAGACAGAGAGAGTGAGCAGCAGAGGGGAAGAGAGAGAGGAGAAAGAGAATCCCAAGCAGGCTCTGCATTGTCAGCACAGAGCCTGATGTGGGGCTCAAACCCACGAACCCATGAGATCATGACCTGAGCTGAAATCAAGAGTCAGATGCTCAACTGACTGAGCCACCCAGGTGCCCCCCAACTTATTTTTGATGAAGGCACAAAAGCAATTCAATGGAGGAAAGATAGTTTTTCAACAAATGGTGCTGGAACAACTGGACATCTATAGCCATAAAAGTGAACTTGTTTCATACTTTATACAAAAAATGAAATAAAAATGGATCATGGGGTAAGTGCAAAATGTAAACTAAAACACTTATAAAAAAAGATCTTCGAGATTCAGGGCTAGGCAAAAAGTGTTAATGACACCAAAAACACGATTCATTAAAAAAAAATTGATAAACTGGACTTCATCACAATTTAAAAATTCTGCTCTGTGGGCGATCCTGTTAAGAGGATGCAAAGACATGCTACAGACTGAGAAAAGATATTTTGAAACCATATAGTCAACAAGAACCAGTGTCTAGAATACAGAAAGAACTCCTAAAACTCAGCAGAGAAACAAACCAACCCAATGAGAAAATGGATCTAAGACTTGAAGAGATATTTCACCTAACTGGACACACGGTTGGCAAATGTTCAGTTTCCAGTCATTCATACTCATAGTCTTTGGGACCCGGGTTGTTGGGTTTTGTGCACTATCTGATTGAAAGAGTGATGGTGTTGCTAGGATGAAACTCCTGAGACTTTTGATGAAATTGAGTCACAAAACCATAATCATTGAATTAAAAAAATGGAACATAGGTCCATGGAACAATCACAGGTGTAAATATCAGCATGAACATGCATCTCAAAACTGTCAAAATGACCTTGAAGAACAGGTACAGCTGAAAACAATGAGTATTCAAAGAAAAAATATTCAATATTTTATTCTGCCAGATGGCTTTCCTCTGGATACCCTACTCATGGATGTTGAACCAAGGGTGAAATCTAAGGGGAGATGTTGCCAGAAGAAGCTGAGGCCAAGGAAGAGGAAGAGGAAGAGCAAGTGGTCCAGGTTGAGGAAGAGGGGGCCTTAGGCAATAATGTCTCTCAGGATTACTATTTCAAAGTGATATGTGAATTGGGGCATTTTTGTATAGGTTTTGTTTGTTTACGTCAGTTTTTAATAAACATAAATGTAGGAAAAATAGAAAAAAAAAGATGTTCAATGTCCTTAGCCATCAGGGAAGTGCAAATTAAAGCCACAATGATATTTTATTATGTATCTGCCAAATTGACTAAAATAAAAAATATTGATAACACTAAATACTGGAGGGGATTCAGAGAAATTGGATCATTCACACATTGCTGGTGGGAATGTAAAACAGTACAGCCACTTAAAAACAGTGTAGCAGGGGCGCCTGGGTGGCGCAGTCGGTTAAGCGTCCGACTTCAGCCAGGTCACGATCTCGCGGTCCGTGAGTTCGAGCCCCGCGTCAGGCTCTGGGCTGATGGCTCGGAGCCTGGAGCCTGTTTCCGACTCTGTGTCTCCCTCTCTCTCTGCCCCTCCCCCGTTCATGCTCTGTCTCTCTCTGTCCCAAAAATAAATTAAAAAAAAAAAAAAAAGTTGAAAAAAAAAAAAAAGAAAGAAAAAAACAGTGTAGCAATTTGTTAAATAACGAAATATGCAACTACTATGGAACCAAGCAATGGCACTCCTAGGCATTTATCCCAGGAAGATAAAAACTTACATTCACAGAAAAACCTGTATGTGTATGGAAGTTTTATTCATTATAGTCCCAAACTGGAAACAATTCAAATGTCCTTCAATGGGTTAAACAGACAGTGGTACGTCCATTCTATGGAATATAACATAGCAATAAAAAAGAGTAACTGTTGATACAAGTTACAAGCTGGATGAATCTCCAGAGAATTAGGTTGAGTGAGAAAAGCCAATCCTGATGGGTTATATACTATATGATTCCACTTATAACATTCTTGAAAGGACAAAGTTACAGTAATGGAGAACAGATTAGTGATTGCCAGGGGTTAAGGAGAGGTTGGAGACAGGATGAAAGTGGGTGTGGCTATAAAAATGACAACATGAAGATCCTTGAGGTGATGGAAATGTCCCAAAACATGACTGTTTCAATGTCAACATACTGTTGATATGGTATTGTAATTCTGTAAGATGTTACCTTTGCCGGGGGGTGAGGGGGCAGGGGGCACGTACTGGGTAAAGGGTACATGGGATGTCTTTGTGTTATTTCTTTACAATTTTTTTAAAATTTTTTTTGAGAAAGAGAGAGACAGAGCACAAGTGGAGAATGGGGGAAAGAGAGGAGAGGGAGACACAGAATCTGAAGCAGGTCCCAGACGCCAAGCTGTCAGCACAGACCCTGGTGTGGGGCTTGAACCACGAACAGTGAGATACCTGAGCTGAGGTCTGATGCTTAACCGACTGAGCCACCTAGGCTCTCTTAAAAAAATTTTTTTTAATGTTTATTTATTTTTGAGAGACAGAACACAAGCAGGGAATGGGCAGAGAGAGAGAGGGGGACAGAGGATCTGAAGAGGGCTCTGTGCTGACAGCAGAGAGCCCAATGCAGTGGTCCAACTCATGAACCATGAGATCATGGCCTGAGCCAAAGTCAGACACTTAGCTGACTGAGCCACCAGGCGCCCCATCTTTGTGTTATTTGTTACAACTGCATGTGAATCTACAATTACCTCAAAATTAAAAGTTTAATAAAAAATAGTTATGAACCCTTTGCTGCTAAGGTTTATAGTACTTTGGAGGAGTCGTTAATTAAATCTCTATATAAACACATAAAAATTCAACTGTAATAATGCTTTGAGGAAAAGATATTTAGTCTCAGGAGAACATGTAATAGGTAGGGTGTGACCATATAATTTATGGCTCAAACTGGGACACTTTGAGAGTGAAAGAAGGTGCTATTATTAATTAGGCAGAAAAAGGAGTCCTAAATTGGGGCACTGGTCACCCTAATAATGGGGCAGGGGTCCTGAGGTCGGGGGAGGCTCCCATAGGGAAATGAAGCTAGACCCAAGATCTGAAGAAAGATTGAGAATGAATCAGGCAGGTAGGGAGGGGAAAGGCAACACAGGCAAAAACCCCACAGCAGGAGAGAGCCTGTCCTTGAGGGAGCAGGAGCACCCAGGGTGCTCCTAGGAGCTCGGGGAAATCCCTGCATGGTTTTTGGTGGGAGAAGCCTCATCTGGGCTCTGGTTCCTGTGACCTGAGTAGCACTCTCCCTTCCTTCTGCCTTCCTGATGCTGAACTTGGGTGTAAACCACATGTTTGTTTTCAGGCTACATTTAGTTCCTTGCTTTGCTCTTCTTTGCTATGCTTGAACAATTTCCCAAGAACTTCCAGCTCTCTTAGGTCCCCCGTGATGCTCCTGATTCTGAGTGTGGATGGGTGAAAGAGTCATGGTCCAAGTGCGGGGGTGGGAGGGCCACAGAGCATCCATGATACATCTTCTCCTCTGGCTGTAGCTAAATAGCCTCTGGCTCTTCTTGGGGGTGTCCATCTTGTCCTCAGCGGGATGCTTCTTCGGAGCTTCAACTCTGTCTTTACTTGGCTGTTCTTACCCATCTAGAAGCTAATCCTTGCCCCTCTTTCTCCACCCAGGCTCCTCATTCTTGCTTGTCTTGTATCCAAACTTGGACTCAGGAAATCTGCACCCCCTCCCCCTCCACCAAGTTCTCTGAGCACCAGGGACTCCATCTATAAATACAGATACTGACCTGGCCTGCCGACCTCTCAGGACTCTGGGAAGATTAAATGCACTTCTGCTTCCCCATCTGTAAAATGGAGATATCAGCAGTTCCTATCTCAAAATTGTGTTGTTGTTTGTTTTTTTTTTTTGTTCTTGATTTTTAGGATCCAATGACATAATCTCTGAATAGTGTCTGGCGTATAAGCACTGAATAAATCATTACTAGACCTCTTTACCTCTCCTCTCTAATCTCCCTCTACACCCACCTACCCCCTGCCACCAAATGTGCTCCATCTGCTCCATGATGCCTGGATTTCCTTCATGAGAAGTCAAAGCTTTTATTCCCCAAGGTGAAAGTGCAGTATTAAAGAGTAAATCATCTCGAGGCAATGGCCTTGTTGGTTGACCTCAATGCTATGGCTCTGAACAATTATGAAATACTCGTTTCCCTTGCTTCTGAGATACCACTATCTACGGGTTCCCCTTCTACTGCTCAAGTTGCCTCTTCCCAGGCTCATCAGTGTGTCCTCCTGGCCCATCCTCTTACCAACATTAAGGGTTTCAACTGGATGCTTTCATTTCCCACGTTGTCTTGAAGAGACCACCTTATCTCTAGGAACATAGCATTGCTGTTAGAGTCGTCAGGGAGAAGAGTAAAACAAAAACCTGTTTCCTCCAATCTTATTTCCCATTGCACCCACCTCATTAGGTCGATGCTTTTGTTTTTGGAGACATGAGTAGGGGGCAGATGTTGACAATGTTGGTGATGGCTTTCAGCAGCTTAACGAGTGTGTTCTTTTCCTGGAGGTTGTTATGTTTCTGTTGTTGACTTGTCTTCTTCAGCCTGAACTTGCTACTTGAACACAGGCCTGGAATTCATTGACCATAATTCTCTCTTCCTTTCTAGGGGTGTCATTTAAAGATAAGAATGTCAACAACTAAATCAGCAACCTCTACTCAATTGCTAGGCATGTTGCAGGAACCATGTGCCTGATCAGCTACCAGCGTCAGTCCTCATGGTGTGTCCTTGTGTGGGGAGACAGGTGGCACTGCAGAAAGAACACTGGCTTTAGAGCCAAGGAGACCTGAATGTAAATATTGCCTAAGGACTGTTGTGTGATCTAGAGAAAGATGCTATAAACCGCTGTGTAAGGACTTAGCTCTAATGTCATACAGATCTGGATTCAAACCCTGAATTCTGTCACTCACAAGCTGTGCAACCCAACCTCTCTGAATCAAGATTTCCTCAGCTATAAAATGGGCCAAAGTGCTGACCTCCACGGGACCATTAAGAAGAGTAAGAACCTTTACAGCCAAATTTACCTTTAGCAATTTATCTGTGTGCTACACTTCATTCAACTGCTTTTATGTGCATTAATTATTTAATCTTTACTATGACTCTGTATGGTACTTTCACCATCCCCATTTACAGATGAGGAATGGAAGCACAGAGAAGTTAAGAATTTGTCCAAGGTCACACAGCGGGGGTTGGTATGGTAGGCATTTGGATACAGGTAATTTAGCTCCAACGTTTGGGTTCATAATCGCTCTGCTAGAATGATGATGGATCATTACCACACATCGGGTCCCAAGTTAGTGCTTGGGGTGTGTGAACACTCATTAATGCCAATGGAATCGCTTTTATCATCACTGCTTCACCACATACATTTTCGTTTCCAGTCTACCGATTGGAACCAAGGAAACCTACTCTGGCAGAAATAAGTAAAGCAATGGCATAGAAGACACAGAATGGGACTTAAAGCCCTTATTAAATGTCAGTGTTCATGCTGTTCTTTTCTGCTCCTTCTTTCTTCTTCCGCTTTTCTTCATCATAACATCTTTGGTGACTTTATGACCAAGCTTCTTCTTCTTTTTGTTTTGTTTTGCTTTTATTTTTAACAATGGCCAAGCTTTGTAATGTCACTACGTGCAACTATGCTGGGCAGATGGTCACCTGTGATAGGGAAGAACATCAAATCGTAGAGCTTTTGCCTCTTTAGAAAGTATATGGGGTGCCTGGGTGGCTCAGTCGGTTAAGCGGCCGACTTCAGCTCAGGTCATGATCTCACGGTCCGTGAGTTCGAGCCCCGCATCGGGCTCTGTGCTGACAGCTCGGAGCCTGGAGCCTGTTTCAGATTCTGTGTCTTCCTCTCTCTGACCCTCCCCCGTTCATGCTCTGTCTCTCTCTGTCTCAAAAATAAATAAACGTTAAAAAAAATTAAAAAAAAAAAAAAGAAAGTATGCATATGCGAAAAAGAACAGAGGACTAGAAGTTGCAGCAGAAGTGTTATTATTTAAACTCATCTGTTTCACTCGTGATTGCACAGTTATCGAGGCTCAGTGCTATGTCACAGATGGGGCCAGGTGCTGAGGTTATAGCGTGGAGCAAACCAGACGCTTCTTGCCTTCGTGGACACACAGTGGTAGGAAGTCCTGATTCCAGTGGTCTTCTGACTACTTTCATCTGCATTTCATGGTTTGTTTTATAATCATTTACCTCTGTAGAAATTCAGAGAGTTACAATGTGAACTGCTGTTTTGATGTTAATCGATTAATTAATTTCCTATTTAGTTCCAAAAAGGATGTGAAGTGGCTTATCAACACCGCACAGCTATGTAAGACTGAAGGGTATCAAACAACAAAAACAAACAGTATTTAGTAAAAGGGGAGCAGAGGATAAAGATCTTGTTCTGCAGACAGTTGGAGCAAGTGAACCTGGTACTCAGCTTGACTGTCGAGACAAGAGGAAGACAAAGTGAGAAGACAAAGCCACTTTAAGAACGCCTTTAAAAAAAGGATGTCAGTTTCACAGGAGAAAGCCACTTTTTCCGGCTCTAAGTTTTATGAGGAATATGTCTTTAGATCCTCATATGAGGAGTGCTGAACATGTTATAAAATATGAGAAACAGGCTTAATTGGAATGCTTCTCCATATGTGCTGGCCATGGGTGTTGATGGCAAGATCTATTAAAATATTAAGGGTTTGGGGTAGGGAGAGAAAGAAAGGGGGGGGATAGAGAGGATATGAATAAGAAAGCATTTTTGATGTCAGGAAGAATAGTGTCCCAAAATGTTATTTCACCGTGATGATTAAAAAAATAAAACGTGAGGGATGCCTGGGTGGCTCAGTTGGTTGGCCACCAACTGACTTCGCCTCGGGTCATGATCTCACGGTTTGTGAGTTGGAGCCCTGGTCAGGCTCTGTGCTGACAGCTCAGAGCCTGGAACCTGCTTCAGATTCTGTGTTTCCCCCTCTCTCTGCCCCTCCCATGCTCACATTCTGTCTCTCTCTCTCAATAACAAACATTAAAAAAATTAAAAAAAAAAACTTGAAAGAAGTCATATTAGGGTGGCAGTCGTGTAATCTCATGGATAATTTACAGCATACAGTGTGCTTTTTCCATTGTTTGCAACAGGGACAGAAGCCTGGAGGGAAAATGCATTCTCAATAGGGCCTTCTTTGCTCTCCCCATTGTACCTGGGTGAGGGCTAGTCTTGGCTCCCAACATGACTTTTCCAGCTGAACTGAGCATTTTGCCAGCAAGGGAGATTGGAGTCCATCTAACCCTCACCTGTCTTTCCAATTCCAAATAGATGTTGGACAGCCCCGGTCTTACAGCAGGAAGACAAAACTTTGGAGATGGTGATGATGAAGACGGTAGTGGTGGGGCGCCTGGGTGGCGCAGTCGGTTAAGCGTCCGACTTCAGCCAGGTCACGATCTCGCGGTCCGTGAGTTCGAGCCCCGCGTCAGGCTCTGGGCTGATGGCTCGGAGCCTGGAGCCTGTTTCCGATTCTGTGTCTCCCTCTCTCTCTGCCCCTCCCCCGTTCATGCTCTGTCTCTCTCTGTCCCAAAAATAAATAAAAAACGTTGAAAAAAAAATTTAAAAGGCAACCATGGAACTGTGCTGTCTAAAACTGTAGCCACCAGCCACATGTGGTTATGAGCCTTGAAATGTAGTCAGAGTTGAGATGTAAGTGTAAAGTATACACTGGATCTTGAATACTTAGAGCAAAAATATGTAAAAATACCTCAATAATTTTTATTTAATGAGCTAAAATGAAGATATTTTGCATATGGTTAAGGAGGTATATTATTACAATTAATTTCATTAATTTCTTTTTGATTTTTCATGAGGCTACTAGAAAAATTTAAATTTATACTTTTATTGGACAGGCTGGTGTGGAGGCTGGGTTGGGGAAGGAAAGAACTGAAGACCAAGAGAAGATAGGAAGTTACAGCAAAACCCTAGACGACGAGGGGCGCCTGGGTGGCTCAGTCGGTTAAGCGTCCGACTTTAGCCCGGGTCACGATCTCACGGTCCGTGAGTTCAAGCCCCGCGTCGGGCTCTGGGCTGATGGCTTGGAGCCTGGAGCCTGCTTCCAGTTCTGTGTCTCCCTCTCTTTCTGCCCCTCCCCCGTTCATGCTCTGTCTCTCTCTCTGTCTCAAAAATAAATAAAAATGTTAAAAAAATTTTTTTGAAAAAAACCCTAGACGACGGAGGATGAGGGTCAGATCTAAGGCAGTGACTCTGGGAATAAACAGGAGACAGCAGGTGAAAAAGGCTTTTAAAACAGGATTTGACAGGGCACCTGGATGGCTCAGTTGGTTGAGCATCTAACTTCAGCTTGGGTCAGGAACTCCTGGTTAGTGGCTTAGTGGGTTCAAGTCCTGTGTGGGCCTGCATGCTGGTGGTGCAGAACCTGCTTGGGATTCTCTCTTTCTCTCTCTGCCCCTCTTCCACTTGTGCTTTCTCTCTCTCTCTCTCAAAATAAACTAACTTAACAGAATTTAAAAGAGGACTTGACAATGATTTTTCTGGATGTGGGGATGAGAAAGAGGGAGGAGACAGGGTTGCCTGTTAAGTATCTAGTCTGGGTGACAGAGAAGGAGGATGGTTTTTAGAACTTGATGCATACGGGTTTCAGTGTGGACCTCCACGTGTCTGGAGCAGTGGGGAACTCAGATGTGAAGCTCAAGAGAGATCAGAGTGGGCTTGTCGATTCAGGAGTCAACAAGCAAGAGGTGACAGTTGAGGCACGGAAATGGGTGAGAAAGTTGAGCTCACTCACACAGGGAGGGGGGAGTGAGCATGAAGCATAGAGAACGGGGTGTTGATGGAGGTTTAGGGCTCAGAATTTAATTTGTGGACAGGAGAAGAGAGGCTGATGAGCTTGACTGAGGCTGGTCAGGGAGGGCCCAGGAGACCCTGGTACCACATAGACCAAGGGAGATCTTTCCAGATGGAACACTACAAATGCAGGAAGTGGAAGCTGTTGACCAGGCTGTGTCAAGGAAGCCACCAGGAGGTGTTTGCTGGGAGTAAGCCTTTGATGAGTCACCTGAAGGCAAATGTCTGCTTGCAGAAAGTCCAGTAGAGAGCGGTAGGTGAGGAAGGGGACTACAGGTACAAGAGAGAACTCTGTGAAGAGGCTGAACTCGAGAAGGTTGGTGGGGACTCGGAGGCTGCAGAGGGAGAGTGGGCACAGGGCTGAGGACAAGGATTGTTAGGCAAAGGGTGAAGGAGGGAGAGCCTGAAGATAAAATGGGGACCAATAACTGCTAGAGCAAGGCCAAGAGGATGAATCCGGGCAGGAGATGTGTGAAATTATCACATCTGCTAGAGCCTTTTATCCCTTTTTTTCCCCAAACAAATACTTAATAGCCACATCTCCCAGAGTCCCCCTCGAGGATCCGACCTTTCCACGGGCTATGTTCAGGTCAGGTCAGATGGGAGTGGGAGCAGGGAGTTTCAGGCATTGGTCTTGCAGACAACTGCCCCCCCCCCCCCCCCGCCATGGGGTACTGCACGTGAACTTTGGGGATTGGACAGCATACCTCCCCCTGTGGGTCTGGACTTGGGAGGCCTACCCCCAGCTCCCCCCCGCCCCGCCCCCGGGCTCTGTGAACGTCCACTCCGGGAGGCCAGCCTGAAAGCCAAGATCACGTCTACTCTGGCAACTAGCACCTCTGCCCACAGCCCAAGCAGAAGAGAGGCCTCGCATCCTTCCTGCACCCCGAGCTTGGCTCGGGCTGCAGCGCCCGGCTTTCCCCGGCAGGGGCGCTGGGAACCTGCGAATGGCCGGCTCGCGTCCAGCGCACGATCCCGTGCCCACCTCAGCCTTCCGCGCTGCAACTTTTTTGGGGCGTTCCGCTGCCAACGGTCTTTGGAAACCCCTAGAGTCCAAGACACGACTCATCCTGGGCTGGACGTTGTCATCGACTTGGCTCTCCAGCTCAGTCTCCTGGGTTTCCAGTTTCCAGTTTAGCTCCGGTCGGAAAAGCCTGTTCGCCAGGGTGGGGGCTCCCGGAAACCGCCGGTTGCCGCCCTCTGTGACCGGCTGATTCCCAGGCCACGTCTGCCTCCTCCATCCCTCTTGGCCCTTAGCTGGCGCTTTCGCCTCTTCTTTTCTCTGGCCTTTCCTTTCGCACCGTTATCTCGCCTTTCCTCCTCCATCTCATTTCTCCTCTCTTCTCCCTTTCCCCTTTCTCTCTTCCCCTCCATTCCCTTCTTGTCCCTTCGCCCCACATTTCTCCTCTTCCCTCTTCCGGCGTTTCCCTCCCTCTGGCTATGCTTTAAACATCACCCACAAAGGAACTCTTCCTCTAATCCCGAGGAGGAGGGGAAGGGCCTGGAGGCGGCCACGCTCTCCAAGCCCCCTCCCTTCATCCTATTCCTTTCTTAACAACCTCTCCTCCAGCTCTGCGCTTCTCGCCTTTCCAACCCCTAGAAATCACGGGGGGCTTCGCGGAGGCGGTGGGCTGCACTACGTGCCCGGGCCTGTAAACCATATCTCCTCCTCGTTCAAGTTTAGCTTCCCGCTCTCCGAAGTCTCCCTTTTCCTAGGGGGCTCCAAGGGCCCTAGCCCGGACTGCGTCCCACGCGCTCAGGCTGCTCTTCTGCAGCGGGGTCCAGGGGGGCCTGGTAGGCCGGCGCTGGGCTGGGCCGAGGGCCCTCTCACTGGCAGCCTACACTTCGAAGGAACAACTGAGCCGGTTCAGAAACGAATCTAGGAAGAGTGAGCGACCTCAATCCCAGGCTAGAAGATGGGGGCTGGATCCCCCCGTGGGAGCGAACGGTCTCCACTGTCTTTCCTCAGCTCCGACCAGGGGTCCCGAGAAAGAGAACCGTGGAGGGAGGAGAGCCGGCAAACACCTGACCCCGCCGCCGGCTCCTCCTGGATCTCTCCCCTCGCCTTCCAGGAGGCTTAATGAATCACCAGGTTCCGTCCTACGGCTGTGGGGGGAGCATGGGTGCGCGGGGCGCCAGGAGGAGGGGGCTGTCCAGGGCGGCCTGCCTCACTCTCAATATTGCCTTTCTGAAGACTCGCAGGCTCAGGAAATGCAAGCATAGCCCGCGCGTGATCCGAGAGCGCCCACGGTCCGAGCGGACCCCTCCCCGCCCCACACCCCACGGCTCACACTGACACGCACACAAATGCGTGCAAACGCGCACGCACGGAGGCGCGCACCCCCGCACACCGAGCCAGCCCTGGGCTCCGCCAGGTGCCCCCACCCCGCGGCGCCCGCCCGCTAGCCCGCCAGCCCCCGGCGCACCCCTCGCCTCACCCTCTCCCGCCTGCGCGCACGCACGCGCACGCACGCAGTCCCCGTGCCCCCGCACCGGGCGGAGGCGCAGGCCGCGAGGGGCGGGGGGCGGTGGGAGGGGCGGGCCCGGGAGCCGCGAGCGGAGTCCCGGGTCCATCCCGCGCTCTGCTTCCGCGCGCCGCCTCCGCACGCGAAGGCTCCGGTCTGCCCCTTGGCTTCCGAACCCGAACAGTTGGCGCTGAAAACACTTTACTCCTCCTCCTCTTCCTCCTCCTCCCCCTCCCTCGAGACCCCCCCCCCCACATCCTCCCTGCACGCCACCTCCCGCCCCCCACAACAGGCCCGAAGAGTAACCCCCTAAAGGCAGCCAGAAGCGACTCCGAACTCTTCGGCGGGAGCAGGTTGGAGGCTGGGTTTCGGAGAGACTCTGGATTGGGGTCCGTCGCCAGCCCCTCCTCCTAGATCCGGCTTGATTTTAATATTTTAAAAGAGGATTTTTCTCATTACCTTTGAACACCCCTTTTAACAAAATTTCTGGAGGAGCTCGGTGAGGAAGATTGTGAGGGATCTTATTTTAGGGGGGAAAAAGCACCGAGGGGGCATATATTAATTTTTCTTGGGTTTTGGAATCGCCCTTTCGAGAGAGCGAGCGGTCGAGAGCGAGGAGGGAAGAGTGGAGAGGACCCGCGAGGCGCGCCAGCCCGAGCCACCTCCTTCCCGGCCGCCCCCTCCCCACTCCCCCCGACACACACTCGCTCGCTGGCTCGCCGGCGCGCGCACACCCCCCGCGCCGGACCCGCACCTCGGCGGGCGCCACACTCTCGGCAGCCCGAGCCGCGGCAGCCGCAGCGGGATGGAGGCAGCGCGCACCGAGCGCCCCGCAGGCTGGCCCGGGGCGCCTCTCGCCCGGACGGGGCTCCTGCTCCTGTCGACGTGGGTCCTCGCCGGCGCCGAGATCACTTGGGGCGCGACGGGCGGTCCCGGGCGCCCCGAGGCCCCTGCGTCGCGGCCGCCGGCACTGCTTCCTCTCTTCCCGCGGGCAGTGGCAAGCCAGTGGCCAGAGGAGCTGGCGACGGCGCGGAGAGGCGCCGCACTGGGGCGCCGGCCCGGCCCGGAGCCGCTGTCCCAGCCAGGCGGCGGCAGCGGCGGAAAGAAGCAGGGAGAAGGCGGGGGACCGTCGCCTGCAGGCGCGCGGTGGGGACAAGGCACCCCGGCTCTGGGCAAGCCTGCCGGCGCGAGGAGGAGTCGCCGGGCGCAGCCCCCCAGTACCCTGGAACGCGGGGACGCCCGGGCCTCTGCCTTGTCCGATGGTGCCAAAGGAAGCCGCCCTCCGGCCAAGGGTCTCCGGGAGGAGGTGAAGGCGCCGCGGGCCGGGGGGACGGCGGCCGAGGAGCTCCGGCTGCCCAGCACCTCGTTCGCGCTGACCGGGGACTCGGCCCACAATCAAGCCATGGTGCACTGGTCCGGACACAACAGCAGCGTGAGTACCCGCTGGACCGCTGTCTCCTGACAGCAGGGCAGAAGGGGGGGGGGGGGCGGGAACGAGGGACAGATAGTTGCTGGAGGGTCGAGGCAGAGGCGGGGGCGCCCTGGCTTGTAGAGAGAACAGGTTCATTCGGCTTCCCCCACGCCCCCAACAGGTTAGCGGAGTTTGTTGTAAGATGGTGTGTACGTTTGTTTGCTGGAGACCCTAGATTTGGGGCAGCCCGGAGGGAAGAGAGGGGGGAAAGAAGTGTCTTAAAGATGAGTAGGGGATGGATCTGTGGTCCCTTTCCCTGGTAAACGGCTTGGAGAGTCAGTTTTCCCGTCGGGCGCTTGAATTCGTGAGAACGCGGTCTGAATTGGCGAAGGACCCGCTGGGCAGACTGAAGGATTCCCGCAACTGCCGAGCCTCCCCCCCTCCAGTCACGCGAAAGGGAACCCGGGAGCTGGAGGCCACTCAGACTCCCAGACCCCTGCCGGTCTTGGGGCCGCTGCTCTCCGCTCCAGGCGCACTTTCTCCCAGCCCCGGCGAGGGGGCTGCGCCGAGTCCACCCAAGCCCCGGCCTTCACGTCACAGAGTCCCCCTCCAAAACCCAGGCAGCTGCCTGGAAAGCTATAGGAGAGGCAGTAAAAAAGTTTAAAGCGTGCAGTGAAATTCAACACCCTTTCCGCACCCCTCACCCTTACGAATGCACAGGCACACCTAAGTCTCTGAGCAAAACACTCGCCTCGGCTGCTGCGTCCCGCATCACAATCGGCCCCCGGAGTGGAGTTGGGACCCGGTGCTTTCAGTGCAACCTCTCCACCCCTTTCTCCCCGCTGCCAGGTTCCCCTGAGAGCAGCGGCACCGACAGGTGGCGCCCTTGAGTTTCCACTCCAGCGGCCCGGGCGCTGATGGCCCTGCGTTGGGCTTGGAGCTCGAGCGGCCCCGGGCAGCTGCTGCAGCCCACAGAGCGCGCTCGGAGGGGCTCCCGATCCCCGCCGCCCGCCCGGGCCCAGCGCCTTGCGGCCAAGCCAGGAAACGGAGGGGGACGAGCTCTCCGGTGGATGGGAGGCGGCTTCCCGCGATCTACCCCCCCCCCCCCTCCTGTCCACGGCCCCCACTTTCAGCCAGTTTGGGAAAAATCCTTTCCGCTTCTCTGGCTCTCCGGATAAAATCAGAACCCGGCGTTGGGCAGAGTCTGGAGGGTGATGAATGTCTGTATAGGCAGCTTTGGGGAACTCATTTGATGGGAAAGCTCCTCCCCTCCCCTTCATGCCTCTCTTTACGGCTGGCATTCAAGATTTCCTGGGAAATTTTCGTCTTATTTTAAAGGGGCTCTAGGGTGTCACAGGGGTGAGAAGGAACAGGAAGGCGGGGAGTCCGCAGAGTGCAGCATGTCCACGCTGCCCAAAACAGGTTTCCTGGTTCTCCATGACACGCGCAGCCCAGCCTGGGTACGGATGCTGAGTTGGAAGGATTTGCGCGGTCCGACTCCCCAGCGGCGTGGTGTCTGGCTTCATCTGCCTCCGGTGAAGACCCCAGTAGCTTCGGAGTGTGCAACTCTGGGCATAGGGGGTGGGCACAGCAGGCCTTGTCAGGGCTGGGTGATTGAAGACTTGGAAATCTCCAGAGGGAGAGGGGGAGAGGGGGAGAGAGAGGTAATTCTCTGACAGCAGGGAGTGTGACTCTCAACTTCAT
This sequence comes from Neofelis nebulosa, assembly GCF_028018385.1. Classification (NCBI taxonomy): domain Eukaryota; kingdom Metazoa; phylum Chordata; class Mammalia; order Carnivora; family Felidae; genus Neofelis; species Neofelis nebulosa. The sequence continues at coordinate 67,444,407 of NC_080794.1, forward strand.
TTTAGTTTGATAATGAGGAAGTGTGTGTGTGTGTGTGTGTGTGTGTGTGTGTGTGTTCGTTCATGTTCACACTCAGTGAGGAGGATGAACAGGATGTGTGGAAGTAAATGTATCTCTGGGAGAAGGAGGAGGTGCTGTCCTCACATTATCTATGACTATATTACTGCCACATTTGGACGGTATAAATTCACAATGCCTAAAGCGTTTCTTATGTCTCTGCTTTTACTTGAAGGATCGTTTTTTTGTGTGTGTTGACTTGTCCCCTGAAGATGGAATTTGAGAGCGACCACTTTTTTGCAAATGGTAGTTACATCTGCCTGTCTTCAATGCTGTTGTGCAGCAGAGGAAGTGAGGGGGCAAGTCTAGCCTGTGCCCCCTGGGCAAATGGCTCATAGTTGAACCAGGGGCAGAAGCACCTGGGGAATGGACCAGTTGGCCTTGGAGCCCTTAGTGACAGCAATGAGATTCAGGCAGTCCACAAAGAGCCCATGGGATGCTTGTTGGTTGTGTTCTTGGCCAGTCTTAACTGTCGAAGAAAGGACGAGGCAACACACGTGGGTGCAGGGACCCCATCCCGTCCTTTCTTTCTAGTGGAGAGGGGGACTGCCTCTAGCTCCTGGGCTGGACCTGCCTCTTCTGACCATGCTGTGTAGGCAGTATTAGTGAGAAAGGCTTCACTGAGTATCAGATCTGTGCTGCTCTGAGGGAAGAGGGGAAGTATGTTAACATGGCCCTCTCTTTGAGAGACTCTAAGGAAACAACCCCTCTAAGAGAAACTGGGAAACTAGCTTCTGCAACATTACCAGGCTGGTTTCTTCAACTACCCCCCCCCCCCATTCCTGAAGGCAGTAAAAGAAGATGCTCTGCATAAAACCCAGGGTGAAGGATGAGTGGGATGATGGAAGTTTCTGGAAGCTTCCCTCATCATTGGTTTTAAAGTGGAGGTAGATATCCTGGCACCAGGCTCTTTTAATGTGAAAAGAGAGTTCCATCTTGCCTCTGATATCCGAAGTATTAAACACATCCTTTTCTGGGAAGACCAGCAGTTTAAGTGTGAATTGGGGTTTCTGCTCTCCTTGCAAGTGCCTTTGGTGGACCTCATTACTTGATATGAATTCCCTTTTGGGGAGGGTTTTCAGTCACCCCATGTAACTGAGATCAAACTCCAGTCTGACACTTGGCAGGATGTCAGGCAGGCATAACTGGACGTGCTCCACTCCATTTGTCCAGGTGTGCCCAGGGACTCGGGGGCAGAGGAGATCCCTGTCCAGGGCTTGGGTCATGTGTCCACTTTGGTTCAAGGACTGTGCTCAGTTGGCTTGGGGGACAAAGGAGGAAGTACCTAGCAGGCTTGAGCTAGAAGGTATCAAGAAGGGCTGGAGTCTGGGTCTCCCTCTGACCCTTACTACCCTGCCAGGTGTTCCTAGCGAGAGGTGAGTGGACTTGGACTTGGAGCCTCCACACTGGAGGGACACTTGCCACCCAATCTCCGGCAGTCTCCAACTGGATTCCTGGTGATTAATGGCTAAGAGAGTGTGTCACAAACACCCGGAGGGACAAACCCGGAGGAACAAACACCCCACAGCTTGCAGGGAAACAGAAAAACACATCATTCTGCCCTTCTCCTTCAAATGCAGGAAGGTGCCTCCTGCTTGCTCATTGGATTGGCAAAAGGCTCTGGAGACTGGAAGGTTGTAAAGGCGACAGTTCACTTCTCTGTGCCCCCTCCTCTTTGGAGTAACCCCGCATGGGGATCCCCCGTGCGTGTTGCCAAGGTGGGAACCTTGCATTCTCCCTTGGATGACCCCCATTCCTTTCCAGCAGCTCACTCGCAGCGGCAGCGACTTGCAGCCTGCTGCCCCTGCAGCGTGTCTGGTTGAAATGACTTGTCAGATAGTTTTCAGTTAATGTGCCCAACACTGTACATTGGTGCAGAAGCAGGGGTGTCGAGAAGCAGGGGATGCTGGTAACTCCAGGTGCCTCCAGATAACCCATCCCTGAGCCCGCGAGGAGGTGGAACACACAGATGTTTTCCAGGCGGGATTTCATACCTTTAACTAATTCAGCTGGACTGTGTTCTAAAATATTTACTCCTAATGTTCAAAATAGTGACAGCTTTGATCAGATTAATTGTATTTCACTCACTGGAGCAGCTAATTGTGGCTCTCAAACAGATTTTTCAAATAGCTTTTGGCTGGATTGTCTTGCCTTCATCGTCCCTGCTCACGAACCTTGTGTCACAATATCTTAATGCATTTTGCCTTCTCAGAGGCTTAATAAAGAAGCCTGCCACAGAAGCTGTTCCTCAGGGGGTTGCCAAAAAGAATCTGTTTGTAATTAATATTACAAGGGGAGCCTCTCCTTTGAGCTGGAGCTGGGAAGTGCTGTGGGACATCACAGCCCTAATTGCTCCTGGTCATTGTCCGCCTGGGGTTGGGGGCGGGGTGGAGAGAGGAGGGGGCTGGACACAGGCTGTTTGTCTCTATTTGTCTGCTCTGCGTTTCCTCTGATGGCTGGGTTACAGGGTGTGATTTGCTTCTCAGATCCTGCAGTGATTTCCAAGGTGAGTAGAATTTGCAAACTCCTTAATTGGGAGGCCTGATTTAATGATTGCAGAAATGCAGTGGTTGGAACTTGCTTTGTAGTTGGCAAAGAAGTGCTGGGAAGTGGCTTCTCCAATTGTGTTGGATTTAAGAGAAGCAGCCGTGGGGGTGGGGGTGGGGGGGTAGTGGAGGGTTGTAGCTCCAGTGGCAAGAAGGCTCAGGGCAGAAGGGAGAACTGCTTTTTCCTTGGCCTGCGTAAATCTATTATTGTCACTGGGGAATTTTGGAACTGGATGATATGTGGGCTCTGATTTATCCCATAAGGAGCAGAGGGGGTGCGACAACCCCATACAGGCTGAGATAGGAAGATACCTCTGAAGGCTGGGTTTATCCAAGGGTAGGTGCACCTGAGGCCTGCTGGCTTGACTCACCTGTTGATTTCCTGCTTTCTTTGGCCTCTTGGCAGGCTTGAGACACTTTTCTTATAGAGGGAGAATGTCGAAGGATGATTTTTCAGAGTTTGGGAGGAAAGCGATCTAATGAAGTTGGAGGCAGAGAAGAGAGAGTGTAGAGTCAGCGGGCCACCTTGGGTAAGTGGAATGGACACTGGGGGATGGATGGACGTTGGTAACCATCCTTACCCCCAGGTATGGGGAGTGACCGAGAGAAGGGTCTGGATGGTGCTCTGGTTTTGCTGGCAGTGAGTGGAGATGGGAGAGCTCCGTCTCACATGCAGGAGGGACTCAGCCGTGTTTGACCAAGTGGGTGAAGGGTGACAGTCTCAAGTCTTATTGAGCGGAAGCTATGAAGGAATTAGAAGTCCTTGTCCTTTGGGATATCAGTGATTTCTTTCCCAGGTTTTTCAAACTTGACAGCGATGGTAACCAGGGGTATTTCATCTAGTATGTCTACGTCTGGCTCAAATGCCTTCACCTGCTTGCATTCAGATCCAGAGCCCTTTAACCTGGCATTTGGGGCCCTTCACTGCGTATGTCCTGGCTCTACTTTTCCACTTCTCTGTTCCCTGATGGATTCCTTCACTCTAGCCAAGGGAGCCCCTTCATTGCCCCAAGCCCCTTCTCGACTCTGAGCCTTTGCTCTTGAGGTCTTCTCCACTTATGGTACCCTTCTTCCTCTGTTGAAATGCACCTGTTATTTACAGCTCTGCTCAAGATTCAAATCCTTGAAAGCATTGGTTTCCCTTTTTCCTAATTGTTTATAGAATGTCAAAGACTGCATCACACATTTGATCACGAGTTTAGTACTCATTTATTTTAATCTTGTATGGTTTTGTAAGTGTTTTCAAGGTAAGAGATGAAGGAGGAAATAATTACAACAGCACCTCCCCCACCCCTCAGCGTGAGTGTTGTTTTTCTTCTTGTGTTGTGTGGCATACAGTGCTTGTCACACAGCTCAGTACATACTTACTGAACTTACACCCAGAGCTGGAAGGCGCCTTAGCTGTGTGGGGAGGACGGGCTGACGCTCTTAATAGCACTGAGTTAATATAGCTGCTTTATCACTTCATATGTGACTTTTAACACCAGATTTGGAGGCATCTCTACCCCACTTAGTAAGAAGATGGAGATAGGAGCTAGGCAACAACCTGGCTTCTTCCTTTTGGACTTCAGAGATCAGGTGGACTCACAGAAGGTAGTCGACCGCTTGCTGTGTGTTTCCTGTGTGTGTGGCAGTGTTCTGGGCACCGTGGGATTGGTAAGGGTGAGATGGAGGGAGAGCCAAATAAGGATAAGACAGCATTTGCCTCAAGGTCCTTCCAACATGCTTTGGATATGAGACTGCTGTTCTGTAAAGTTAAATAACACATGACAGCAAGATAGAAGCCATGGGGATGATACGTGGTTAATCGTTAAGCAGTTGTTTCGGGCTGCGAGCTCAGGGGAGAGAGGGTCACTGTGAGAGATACTACAGCATTGAGACTCATAGGATGTCAAGGCAGGAAGGGCATGTGGCAACTGTTTTCATCGTATCGCTCAGCATAGAGATGAGGGATGTGAGGCTCAGACAGAAACGTGGCATCCTATGATCTGGACTCTCTCCTGTTCCTTTTCTCTGTGTAGCCGTCCCCTACTCATTCCCAGGTTTCTCCTTGGGTTTACAGACCATTTTGTGTCCAAGAGGATTATGCATTTTCACTCAGGGGAGGTAGGATGCTGCCCATTTTATAGGTAGGACAGACTGAGGCCTAGGATGAATATACACGAGGCTAACCAAAGAGGCTCCTCTGGTTCCTCCTCTGGTTCCCTGGCTGTGTTCTCTATCCACTCTGCCCACCCAGTGAGGTATCTGCAAACGATAAATACCAACCTTCTCAATGTTGGACAATCTGTGTCTTACTAACCGTTGTTAATGGGGGCCTCTTGTGAATCACCTCATTATTCGAGTTAGTGAATCAGGCCTGGTTGCATCACCAGGAACATTTTGCTCATTTATTTTGATCAGTGTAGTTTGGGTTTAATTATTTATGGAAATGCTTTTCTTTATAGTACGCTAATAAATGTGTTGTAGTAAATTTGGAAAAAGTAATGGAGTCTAAGAACTTCAGGATTGCACAGACAGCTTTCTGCTATTAACTCCTTGCTGGGGAGCGGAGGAAAGCATCCCTAGTGGGTTGAGATGAGAGGGCCCTGGGGCACAGTGGGGCCAGCCATACAGGACGGTTGGCCAGTAAAACTGCCCGCTGCTAAGTAGGGGCCTGTCACTTGGCCCACACCGGGACCTAGTTTAGGGGAAAAACTGGAAACAGAGCCATATAGGGAAATCAAGGATCCTGTTAGGGTGTGGATTGTGGGATTGTTTGGTCTGGGTGTGAATTCATGCTTGTGGAGTGTATCCATCCTGAACATAGTCTTCTTCAGAGATTATTGGGGCCAGCCGTATAGTAAATAGTTAGGAGCATGGGTTCTGGAACCGGGTGCCTGGCTTTAAATCGTGCCTGTGTCCTTAATAGCCTTGTGACCTTGGACAAGTTGTTATACTTTCTTCGCTATTTGTACATTTATTAGAAGAGAGTGGTAGAAATAGTACCGTTCACACTGGGCTGCCGTAAGGATTAATGAGATAACGTACGTGGCCAAGTGCTTAAAAGAAGTGCTGGACCTGTGGCAAGCCCTGCGGATACCTTAGTTGCTTTAGTTGTTATTTTTATATTGGAAAGGGCTTTCCCTTCGCTTTCAGATGGAAACATTGAAGCAGAGGAAGGACGTACTTGCTCCAAGTTTTCCAATGAGCCAGTGGCAAAAGCTTTGGCCAGAACCCTCAGGGAGATGCTCCTGTCAGGCACCTCCTATCCTCGGCCAGATGAGCCTTTGCGATATCTCTCTTCTGCGTTGTGCTGAGATAGTGAAAAAGACAGGAGGGAATGACTGGGGACCTTGAAATTCCTACTCAGAATTTGTAATAGAAGCGGTTGGAATCAGATAGTTAGAACCAGGTTAAAGATTACATTAATTAACAGCTTTTATGTGGGACATTTTTTGGGGGGGATTTCATTGAAGCCTTAAGGAAGGCATCCAGAAAGGTAGAGAATAGCTTCTCTTGGCTTGGGCACCCATAATTATGCTTCACAGCTAATCTCGGAAGACTTCTTGAAGGAAGGGAGTTAGTGGAATGTGTCATTCAGGGAAGTAGGAGAACAGTGGGCTGCTGGGGCTGGGCGGCAAGTGGAACCTGTAATGTAGTGCCGAAGACTTCTCTACATGGAAGCCATGGGATGGACATTGAGGTTCCAGCTGTGCTTCTCCTCTTGATCTCCCAGCTCTCTCTGCTTCGTGCCTAGTGTAAAATGGGAATATCCATGACTAGAACTATCTGCAGAATATCCGCAGCCTCTTTCCAAGAATTATCACCCTGGCCAAACCCACTATTAATTTTGTAGTGATTTATCCTCATTGAGATACAGGCTTGTATTCCCTTTTTGCTTGTACCCTCTGCACCAAGAGTGGAACCTGAGATCCCTACACAGACACTAGAGGGAGTGTTGCCCTGGGAAAGAAGTGAAAATAAATAGGATGAAATAATAAAAAAAAATGCTGCACAAGGAATCGTTCCAAAGGAGAGAAGAGGAGAAACAGCACCCTGCAGGTGAATTGTGTGTGGGGATGTTTGGTGACCCCTAGATGGATATTGATTGGCAGCAGGGCACTTCAGTCCTTGTGGGGGGGGGGGGGGCAGGGAGGTTGATCAGCCTCTTCCTGCAGAAAAAGGAAATGGGTGTTTTGTTCAAATACATTACATCCGTTCTGCAGTCCATTCAACCCATTAATGACCCAGCTAAGACTCTAGAAGTAAAAATCCGCAGGAAGTGATACTTAGGCTTGGTTGCCCTATCTCTTCTGCATTTTCTCCCTTTGTGTCCCTTCACTTCCTGTGCATGGTGCATGGTCAGTAGAAGCTTACTGAGTTGAATGTAATGAACACTTTCTTAAATACTTAGAACTGCCTGGGTAAAGAATGAGTGTCTTGGGGCTGAGGGAAGGCCTCTTCTTGCTGCCCCTGGGCCTAGGCTCACCCCTGAACATCCCTGTTCCCTCTCACTGGTGCTGAGATCCCACATGCCTGATTCAGGGCTTTCTAAGTCTTTTTGGCATCTATGGTGAGGTATGCAGTTTCTCTTCCAGATGGTTAGAGTCAGGTTAAAGATTATACTGCTGCATCAGAAATGAACTTTTTCTTCTTAAAATCTGTTCTCAGTGGGAGATGGGGAACAATTACTGAATTGAACATTTTTTTTCAGGGCTAGAAAAGTAGCTCAAGCTGCCATATCTGAATGTGATTACATGTAGTGGAGGAACTTGCTACAATAAGAGTTTCGAGACCATAAAACTGGAGATGCAGAGAAATTTGTTTTCCAGGGTGGTGGTAGGTAGAGGAAGCTATTTTTAGAGGCAAAAGAGTTGCTCATATCACTGTGCTGCTGTCAGTGTTACTCATACTTGAAAGTGAAGTTTTGACTGGAAGGTTTCTCAAAACTCTGAAATGTCTATTGGGTTATGAGAAGATGCCCAAGCAGCAGCGACTTTGAACGGACGTCTGAGCCTCAGTTTCACTGGCTGTAAAAGTGGGATAATAGTGAACCTACAGGTTGTTGGTAATCTTAGAGACGGCGTGGGTCTAAAGTACGCTATAGTATAAAGGGTCTAGCATTGAAGGCTATCATGTTGGTTAAGAATGTTCTTATTATTCGCCTAGGCAGGAAATGGGGTAGGTTGAGTATCTGTCCATTTAGGCAGATCTGTTGGTTCTCTGCCCATATCCCCTTGGCACTTGTTGTTTCTCTGCATGCTGGCCTGACTTAGTGTGTGAGTCTGGGCTCTCTAGAGAAAGAGAAACAATAGGATATATATCTCCGATATATATCCAGTATGTGTGTGTGCATACACACACCCCTCATTGTAAACCTCTTTGTGTGTATATAAGTAAATATATATACATACATACCTATATATATGTATAGGTATGTGTGTGTATGTGCATGTGAATGTACGTGCATGTATGTCTATATCTACGTATGTGTATGTATATGTACATATGTATGTGTGTCTATGTGTATATGTATGTGTATCTAAAGGAAGTTATTGTGAGGAATAGACAGACACTATGAATGGGGCTGAGAAGTCTTAAACCTGTAGTTGTGAAGCTGGAGACCCAGCTGTAGTTCCAGTCTGAGTCTGAGTCTGAGGGCAAGAGAAGACCAGTGTCCCAGCTTGAAGATAGTCAGGCAAAGAGAAAGAATTATTTCTCACTCAGCCTTTTTGTTCTAATCCGCCCTTCCTGGCTTGGATGAGGGCACTCACACTGGGAGGGCAATGTGCTTTACTCAGTCCACTGATTCAAATATTAATCTCATCCAGAAACATCCTCGCAGACATACACGGAGTAATGTTTGACCAAATATCTGGGTACCCTGTGGCCCAGTCAAATTGACACATAAAATTAACCATCACACCAAGCCAGGAATTTCCCTCCTACTCTTTTAAAAGCCTGTTCTGGGGCCTCCCATGGTCCATATTGGGTGTGGGGAGGGGGATGAAGTCACTGCCCCCACTTCTGAGAGGTCCTCCTTGGAGTTGGCACCTTCCAAAAGAAAGGATCCCACTCCAGGTTTATACTGAGTGGCAGGAACATGGTGCTGGGGTTTTGAGAAGGGGACACACACCTCCAAATTAGTGTTCACTGTCATTTCTCAAGGCTAAGCAGCCCCACCTCACTTAGGACCTGTGGTTGTTCTTCATAATAGATAAAACAGAGGCTCCCTAAAATTTTGACCTCTACCTGCTGGCAGATGATGTCCTACCTGGGAGTGGGTGCAATTCCTCTTTTTCTTAGACTTTGTCAGGATTTGGGCAGGGAGCAGTTAGCTTCCCATTAGTATCTTTCTTTCTAAGATCTCATCAGTGAGAAGCATCATAATAGGATGGGAAGAATATTGGCCTGGGAGCTGAGATCTGTGGAGTTGGGTTTCTGACTCACGTACAGTAACTGCTTTTAGCCGGCCACCATTCTTAGGTGTAAGGGGATGAAAACTCTTCAGTATATGTCTATGAATGAGAGTTGTTGTTGTTTTTTAATGAGTACATTAGTAAGGAGAGTGTCTAGGATGATGGTAAAAATACTGAAAAACGCTTCTTTCAAGCATGCATAAATTTGGTCTTCCCCAAGCAGAGGTGCATTCATTTGTTCATTCATTTTTTCATTCATTTCTTTGCTTAGTGTGATGCTCATTAAGTTATTGAATATTCTTGGATTCAATTTCTTTATCTATAGAATGGATGAGCTGCATAAATTGATACAGGCCTATCTCAGCATAAACTAGATGTGATACTAGGTCAGTCATTTCCTTATGTGTGAAATGGGGACAATCCCATTGCTCCCTTTATGTCACAGTTAAGTAAGGACATAACGCACCTGGAAGCATTTTAAAAAGAATGGTTCTCAAAGCAATGTGAACGGAGGCGGTGTGAACTCATGGTGTTAGTTTACCTTACCTCTCCTTTTATGCTTTAAGTGGCTGGAGGTCCTTCCACAATAGATTTGAGACCATGTCCAACAGCCGCCTTGTTTTGCCTTCGCCCAGCACAAACGAAACCCTTCCATTAGCACACATACCATGGTGTTAAAAACCTCATGCTTCTTATTCCAGGCACGATGTACAATTTATTTCAAGCCACATCTGATATAATAAAATTCTCAGATGGGAGTGTAATTTGGGAGTTTAAAAAAACATTTGTTCCAGGACTTGACCTGTATTGATTGCCTGGCCTCATTCTTTTCAGATAATATGAAGTATTTGGGGAGCATCTGCTATACTGCCTAGTGGTGCAGACTGGACACCCCCAAAGTGTATATAGTCTTGTGTGTGGGAAACACACATTAGGAAAATGTTAGGAACAGAGAACAACGGCAGGTGCTTAGGAAATACATTGGATGTAACCTAGAGCACAGCGAATGAAACTAATAAAATGTTCAGAATATTATGCTTGTTTTTATTATCTACAACAAAGTAGTATGGTTGACAATACTCATGACTAAATCTGTGTGACATGATAAGAAGTAAAGATTGGGTAGATTATTTTATGCTGTGACAGTTGCTCAGAATTCTGCCATAGTAGTTTGGGCTGTAACCTTCTTGTACTGCCCTTTTTTGTTTTTTTTTTTTTTCTTGAGTTTCTAATTGTTTTATCATCCTCACAGAGAGAAGAAACATCTGTTTCTTCACCATTGTGCCAAGATATTCCAGCTTCTTAACTGTATTATTGGATATTCTTATTTGTACTGATTTCTTTCTAGGTCTGTCTTCCTGTTCTTATCTTACTATTTCTAATTATTCTACTCCTGGGTTCGTACTTCTGGGTTTTTGGGGGGATGGGGAGTGGCTCCATTCCTCTTTTTTGGGATGATTTTCATTTTTCTGTGGTTTATCCTCCAGTTTTTTTTGTAGAGAGGGCATGAGAATGTCCTGGATTATTTCTGTGTCCTGACATAAGTATTGATATATTGCTTTTAATTCTCAAGAAATCCTGGCTTGGATGATAAATTATATGGTCTAAAATTATGATAAATTTATGTCTAAAATTTATTTGCCTTTCTCATTTGCTTGTGGTTCATCTGGACATGGAAGTCTAGGGTCAAAAAAATTTCCCTTGGGTCATGAAGTACTTAGTGTACTTGCTTGATTTGCATCTTTGCTATTTGGGGATTCTATGTATCCCTCTCCTACTCAGGACTAATGAGAGTAAGGGAAGGAGGTGTCTAGCATGGGCCACCTTGGCTTTGCTCAGGTCACTGATGCGCAACCCTTTAAGGAGACCTGATGCGTTACAACCAGATTTATACAAAATCAGCAGCATGGTGTGAGGGATTAAACTTTACAGAGCAGTTTGCCATAGATGCTTATTATCTGAATACTTTTAATATAAAACTCAGCCAAAAAAAGAGTAGTTTTAGCTATTTGTCATTTTAAATTTTTTTTTTTTTTTCTCAACGTTTTTTATTTATTTTTGGGACAGAGAGAGACAGAGCATGAACGGGGGAGGGGCAGAGAGAGAGGGAGACACAGAATCGGAAACAGGCTCCAGGCTCCGAGCCATCAGCCCAGAGCCTGATGCGGGGCTCGAACTCACGGACCGCGAGATCGTGACCTGGCTGAAGTCGGACGCTTAACCGACTGCGCCACCCAGGCGCCCCTGTCATTTTAAAAAATGTAAGATAGCTTTTGAAAACGTCATCAATATTCAACAAATATTTTTGGAGCACCTGCTAGATGCCAGGCCCTGCTGGGCTCTGAGTATATAATGGTGATCAGTGCTCTGAAAGAGAGGTTCATGACATTATCAAAGATTACACTAGGCACATTTAACTTGGAGAGGGCAGAGAGGCAGAAGCAGATGAGCTGAGATCTCAAATATGCACAGGGTTAATTAGGTGAAGAGGAGAGGGCAGAGTGTTCTGGGCACATAGCTTCTGAGACATGAGGGAAGAAAGTATCTGAAAGGGACAGAGAGAAGGACAGAGAGAAGAGGGTTTGTGGGCTGGAGGCTGGCAAGAGATAAAGCTGGACAGGCAGGGATGGGTAGGGCCTTATGGATCCAGGGGGAGGAGTTTATTCTCCATCTTAAGAGCAAAGGGGTAAGCCATTGGGAGGGTTTAAAGTAGGAGAGTCATTTAATTAAATGTGCATTAAACAAAACCACTCTGATCACCCTATGAGTTAGATGGCGGAGAGGAGACCAGACTGTCGCTGTAGCTAGAGAGAGTGATGGCTTGGGTGGTGGCAGTGGAGGTGGGTGAGGAGAAGCCAGCTGAAGAAGTACTTAGCAGGTGTAGTTGATTGTATTGTTGGTTTCTCTATATAATTCCTCGCGCCTCTCTATAACCCCTTTTGTACTGGGCCCTGGTAGTACCCTTTCTCTGGAGGTGGGGCATTTCTTCTCCACCTCCTAACTTTGGGTTTGGCCTTGTGATGCACTTTGGTCAATAGAAGAAGTGCCAGTTCTAAGCTTAATTAGCAAGAGGCATCAGGTATCCACCTGCTTTCTTGTGCCTCTGCATGAGGAAACATGCCCAGGCCAACTTGCTGGTCCTGGGAGAGAGGACAAGTCATGTGCAGCCAAGCCTAGCCTACACCAGCCTGGCCCAGCCAAGAGCAGCCCTGCCCAGCTGAGCGCAGTTGAGTCAGCCAACCTCCAGCTGCCCTATATATTTATGAGCATAAATGATTCTTGTGAGAGTAAGTGGTTGAGATTTGAGTGGTTTGTTCCCCAGCATTTTTGCAGCAGAAGTTAACTGATACAGCAGGTAAAGTCAACAGAACTTGATAGATTGGGTGTAACAAATTTGTGGGAACATAACTAGAGTATAAAGGGAGGCTCACCTCCTTTTAGGTCATTAGCCTCATACATGCTCAGGGCTATACTTAGGTGTCTCTGTGGTGGTTTCCTGTCCCTCACCTCTCTTTGTAATTCATGGCTTTTCCCGGAACCCAGTGAGGTAGGTCAGAATTCATGGTCCAAAAGAATTAATCTTCCCCCTTTTTTTCCTTCTCACTCTTTCCAGCAGCCTGCTCAGATTGCAGCAGAGTGTTGGGGCCGAGCAGTTCTCAGGTCCCTCAGTGGGGGAGGGGGGGCCTTCAAGCCCTAACACTCAGTGCATTCTTGTTAGTTGAAGTCCGTTTCTGCTCTAGCTGTGAAGATGGGATTTCACTGCAAGTGGGGAGACATGCGGGGCCAGGGATTTTTCTGGTCTTGACTGATTATTTAAAATATATTAGTTCTGATAAAATATTTAGCTTTTAAACAACAAATTTAATATAGGGAATTGTGTTTTATTTACTAATTGCAGTTGGAGGGAGATTGGTAGGAGTTGCGCTGAAGTGCACTGTTGTGATTTTGCAAAGTATAGTAATTACTGTAATATTTTGTTGAATTATTAATATCTACTATGCCTGCAGGAACATAAGCTTTTGCAGTCAAATTCATTTCAAGATTGCCTTTTGCCCCTTTGGTTCTGTTTTGTGTTTTCTTCTCTTTCGTGTGCACTTATGAATTTTTTAAGAAATGGAGTTGGAAGGGCAGGGTTGATTATATGGTGTGAAACACCATTGTCACACCCTGTAACTGAACATAGGTGGGCAGGAGAGAAAACCTGTGGTTCCTTGATTGTCTCTTGTCTCAGCCAAGAGACTGTTGCGGTACCAGACTGAGGGATGCTGAAAAGGGGCGTGTTTGGGAAGAAAGGACTCATCAGTGTGCCTCTTCAGGAGCTGCGATGAGGACAGAAAATGGTGGGGAGGCCATGTGTGTGCACGTCTCCGAGCACACAGCACTGATCTTCCCAGTAGGTGGAGTTGGCAGGTATTTGGGTGTATGTGTTGAAATGACACTAGCGTCCCTTAGTAATTGTTCTTGGCAACCATTGCTTAGTGTCTGTTGTGTCCTCAGATAAGATCATTGTGGATGATGATGGTAATGATGATGATGCTGACAGCTTAGGTGTGTGGATGGGCTCATGCTGTGGTAGGACTCCAGATCCATGCACAAAGCACATGTAGGAGTATCCTTTTGGTTATGATTAAATGGACATTGGAAGACCAGCCTTCATACCACCATCTACCAGCTTTATGAAATGGCCCAAGTCAGTCCATAACTGAGACTCAAGTTTCCTTATCTGTTTCATGGTTGCAGGAATCAGAATGCAATCATATATTTGAAAGGGTGTTAGAAACTATACATTTCTAAACATATTTAGGGGAATGCCTTTGCTATTAAATCATAGGCGAAGTCGCTTGTACTCGTGGTGTGATTTTTTTGAGGGGAAGCAGGAAGTATTCTCTGCCAGATTTTTGTTTTTACTTTTGCTAGAAACTTCACAATTCAAGAGTTATCCCTTTGGGTTAAACATTATCCTCTCCAAGATCCTCTTAAAGTATCAATAATGGAGAGACGGTATTTGGAGCTGGAAAGAACAAATAATGATCTAACCAGGTCCTTTTTCAGATGTGGAAAGTGTGGCCAGGTGAGGCTGTGGCATGATCAAATTCACCAAGATGGCGGCAGCACCCACACCAGTGTCCATGTCCCTGACTCCTAGTCCAGTGCTCTTCCTGCAACACCCTGAGGCTCCTCCGTTTCCATTAGGTTCTCAATAGAGTCTAAGGCTTTCTCTCCCAGAAGGGAGCCTTGGGCAGAATGAATACATTCGGTGACTTTGGGGAGACATAGGGCAGGGGATGTTCTGGGCGGCATAGTTGTGCTTGGGTCAGTCAGGTGGACCTCACTCCTCCTCTGACTGGCTCTGTCACGTTGGGCGGGTTACTTTTCTGAAACCCAGCTCTCTCCTTTATAAACTGGGATTATAATCCCTATTTTACACGGCTGTTATGAGGATTTAGTGAACTTGAAAGGCTTGGCAAGGTTCCTACCCTGCCGGTGAAGGGTACTGGAAAGTGACTTGTAGATGGTAAGCAGTTGTGAAGACAAGCATGGTTTGTTTATCTCATAGTAGGTCTCCTCCTGAGACCCATTTTTCCTACTCTGAGAGTGTGTGTGAAGGGCAGACAGAAGGAAGTTGCACCGTCCAACACCACCATTTCCCTTCTCCGGGGTGGGGGAGGAGGGGCCCGTAAGGTGTCCAGGGGAGGAAAGCCCTGCAACGTCCAGAGGGATGAGCCAAGACTTACCAATGGCCCTCCCTTTCTCTTTAATCTCAGACAGCACAGATCCAGCCCCTATTTAAATGTCCCCTCAAAAGGGTGTGGATGACAAGAGGTGAGAATGAGCGTCTTTGAAGAACAGCAGGTGACTCTGAAGAGGCTGCAAAAGTGCTTGCATACCCATACTGCTCAGTTCTGTGTTCTTATGGGGCTCCTGTTCTGGGTTTAAGTTACCAGTGTGGTTTCCGGGAAACGAGCTTCAGGGGTGTGTGTGTGTGTGTGTGTGTGTGTGTGTGTGTGTGTGTGTGTGTGTGTGTGTGTGTGTTTAACTGAGAGTTTATATTGCTTTTAACAGGTCCACCCTGAATCCCTTGTGAACTGGGTGGGACCCACTGCTTCTTGTGAATTTCAGGCAAATAAGGCAGGGCTTTAGCAATTGGCGAGAGGATGAAATTTTCTGAGACAGAAGGACACCTGAAACACCCCAGAGCCTGTGTCAACTCTCAGGCCTGGGGGCTGGGCTAGTGTTTGCCTCAAAGTGAAGTAAAGAAAAGAAAGGGACCAGGGAAGTGTGTTCAGTTCCCCTTTCTGGTTCTTTGCCTCCTCTTTGCCCAGCACCCTCCACTGTCTTCCTTCTCCCCGCCCTGGGAAAATGTTCTAACATCAGTCCTGTAGTGCTTCAGTTCCCTTTCCTGAGGCCTTTGCATTTTATTGCCTCTGCCCCCCCCCCCCACCCCTCCAGCTTTACTGAGGTATAATTGAAGAATACAAATTGCATATATTTAATGTGTTCAATGTGATGTTTTGACATGTATACATTGTGGAATGATTACCACAATCAAGCCAGCATATCACCTCATAGAGTTACCATATTTTTTTCTTTCTTTTTCTTTTTTTGGTGGAGAGAACATTTAAGATCTATTCTCTTAGCAGATTTCGAGTATGTAATATAGTATCATTAACTATAGTCACATTGATGGGCATTAGATATCCAGACCTTATTCATCCTGCATAATTGAAACTTTGCACTCTTTGACCAACCTCTCCCCTTTCTCCTACCTCCTAGCCCCTGACAACCTTCCTACTCTCGCCTTGTATGAATTTGACTTTTTGAAATTCTGCACGTGAGATCGTGCCACATTTGTCTTTCCGCCCCCGCCTTACTTTCCTTAGCATCGTGTCCTCCAGGTTCATCCACATCATCACAAATGACAGGATTTCCTTCCTTTTTAAGGCTGGACAGTATTTCATTGTGGGTATATATATACTACGTTTCCTTTATCCATTCGTCCTTTGATGGACACTTAGGTTGATGAAATATCATGTTGTGGATAATGCTGCAAAGAACATAGGAGTGCAGATATCTCTTTGAGGTCCTGATTTCATTTCCGTGGTACACCCAGAAGGCATTTTAGGGGTAGGGACTCCGGAAATCTTAGCCAGTCCCATTTGTATAACTTGTCCACCTTCAGGGCTGGCAGCAGGAAGAGGGCGGCAGCAGGAGGAGGGTACCCTCTAGCCAGAGATGCTTGTTTCCTTTCTGACCCCTCCTTAAGCCTCAGAACACCACTGGGACGTGAGAGTGAGGGCCGTGACCAAAGGCTGGCTTCTATGTCTCTGGTGGCCATGCTTCTAATACTGGGTTTTCTTCGGTTAAGGAGGCAGGGAATTGGGGAGAGCTCTACTGTCTCCCCTGTCCCTCCCTTAAATCTTATGTATTGATTTAAAAATATATATATAACATAGTGGGGGGTGGGGCGCCTGGGTGGCTCAGTCAGGTGAGTGTCTGATTCCTGATTTTGGCTCGGGTCATGATCCCAGGGTCATGGGATTGAGCCACAGTTCAGGTTTCTCCCTGAGTGTGGAGCCTGCTTAGGATTCTCTCTTTCTCCCCCTCTGCTGCTTTCCCTGCTTGCATGCTCTCTTTCTCTAAAATACACACACACACACACACACACACACACACACACACACACACGTATGTATGTATGTATGTGTGTGTGTATATAACACATAACATTTGCCATTTGACCCACTTTGAAGTGGCATTGATTACACTCACATTGCTGAGAACCGTCACCACTGTCCCTCTCCTGAGCTTTCTCACTGCCCAAACAGAAACTCTGTTTATGCATCAGTGACTTCCCATTGCTCTCAATTCTCTTTGTCAGCCTCTGAGCAGGTAAGAGGGCTTCCAGTTTGTTCCTCGATCCTGCCTTCTCCTGCCCCATCCCTAACCTCTCCCCCTCTTCTCCTTTCCTCCACCACAGGGGCTGTGGTGTTGGGGGTGAGGAGAAGGCTTATCATATTCAGAGCTGAGAAATGGGCTGCATTTCAACCCCCCCTTCACATTCCATGTTCTTCATTTATGAAAATAATCACGCTTCTTGCACCCAGAGATCTGTGCCTTCTTCCACCCTCAACTTGTTCTCTTGGCATGGGGGCCGTAGGCCAGATCACTGACAGGCTGGCCGGGTATGTCCAGTGCAGTCTTGTACTTGGGACTTTGTCTCTGTTAAGCCTTTTTTTTTAATGGGAGACTTGTTTCTATGCAGCTGAGATAGGAAACAAACATACTCCATAGTTGAGTGGTTATCGCCTATATTCATTATTATCTTTGTCATTATACGTGGTGAATGATGATGAGCTATGCATTGTGGTGTGGGCACTTTTATGTGTTTACAAATAATATACATCATCCTGCAGTAGTTCAGAACATATTGTGAGCAACTTCCAAACTGTGCTTCAGTGCTGTGGCATATGCTGAGTAAAGAGCAATTCAGATTTGATCTGGTCTTTTGGGAACTTGAAATCTAAGATAAGTACATGTAAATAGAGAGAGATGGAAATGTTAAACCAACATTGGCACCCAAAATGAAGCCTTTGGGAGAGGCGATCTAATTCATCGAGGGTCTACTGTATGTCAGGAGGGGGTGTTAGGTGTGTTGTACCTGCCGTCTCATTTCCCTCTGCCAATAAGCTACAAGTTGGGGCTTACAGGTGAGGAAACCATGATGAAGAGAGGTTGCATAGATTGCCAGGGTCACATGGCTAATAAGCTACAGAGTAGGTAATGAACTAGAACAACATGCCCTTTGGAAATGTCAGGTTGCTGAGTCTGCTATATTCATGACCTAGAAAATCATGAGGTTGTAGAGTTTGGGTGTGGGGATGGGCTGAGAGAACCAGAGCGAATGGCTGGGTAGAGGTGAGGAGATAGGCTTTTATTTCATTCTAGAATGATGCAATTTTGTAAAAACCATGGACAGCATTTAGTGTATTCTCCCTGTGTGCCAGGGGCTGACCTGTTATCTCTGCATCCAGCATCTCATTTAATCCTAACCTTTCTGAAGTATCTGCTATTAAGAGCCTCATTGTAAGGATGAGGAAACAAAGGCACTGAGGTGTTGCATTCCTGGCTCAGGTCACACAGCAGCGGCTGACTGACAGAGCCACAACTCCCATGTGGGCTGGGCTGACTTGAGAGCTCCTTACAGGCAGGGCCAGAGAGCCTCTCTTCAATCTGCTTCCCCACCTGCTCCCAGCAAGGAGGGTGAGGCCCCAGGATTGTGAGGTTCACCTCCTGATCCCACCAGGGCTGAGATGGATTTCCAACCCCTGGACCTTTCCCCAGTGAGACCATCCTGTTCTCTAGAAGCCCTCACTGAGCATTTGTTCTGAAGTTCTGGTGTTTCCAGGCCTGGAGCAGGAGGGATAAAGAGTCAGAGGTGAGAAGTAACAGTGTGTGTGTGTGGGAACCAGGAGAGAGAGGGATGAGGTGAGGCCAGATTATGGAGGCATTGCATATCCCGCTGGCTTTTTGTTGGCAGTGGGCACCCCTTAGGAATTGTGGGCAAGGGTGAGATACAGTTAGCAGAGGCATCAATCCTTCTCCAACCACCAGGAAACCCGGTCTCCCTTCTTGGTGGGAGGGAAAACAAAGGCTCAGAGAGGTGTGGCAGCTCCCCTAGAGGCTCCCAGTAGATTGTTTCCAGCAGCAAAACCAGAAGCTCTCTCCTTCCCAGAGATGGGGCGCTGGCAGCTGCTGGCTGCCTTCCCCTCCCTCGTTGCCCTCCCTCCCCTCCAGCAGGAGGGCCTCCTGCCCACTCCCTCCCTTCCACCGTGAGCTCTGCACAGGCCCTCTCCATCATTAGAGCAACCAGTGGGGTTCTGCTGTAATTAAAGGAAGCCAACGGGAGGGAGCAAAGCAGAGCAAGGGGAAAAAACAATCACCAACAAAACATCTTATTTCCCACGCACACTCCCTACAACCCGCGTCTATTGGCTTTCATGGGAACCTGCTTGCTTTAAATACAGCAAAGGGAAACCCCACAGGACGATGTGGGAAAGCCGGCTGTTAGTTACCATCAGGCTGCCAGGGTGGGGATTTACTCCTTTTTCCCCCCCGTCCCTACCCTGCATTGGCAAAACCAATCCAATGTTAGTATTGAAAGAGACCTCTAAGGTCATTTATTGCAACTTCCTTCCGAAGGCAGCCTGCCCTCCATGCTTTGCCCCTCCCGGACAGCATCTCTGACACATTGTTACCTAGCTCCCACACTCTCCAGCTCCCTAATTTGCTGGACCCAAGCTCAGGTAGGGATAGGAAGACACTTTAGGGAACAAACAAACAAACAAACAAAAAACCCAAAAATCTGGCCACCCACGCCTGCTGTCATTTACCGCCTGACTCCGGAAATGTCTAATTAATTCATTTATCCAATTAGCCCCTTGCTCTCTGAAATGCTTTTTCTTGGTTGCTGAGCAACCAGGATAGACTTTCAACACATGCACGCTGCTGGTGAATGAACCAGTAGTTTTTTCTTCACCCTGACACCCCTCGCCCACCCCCTCCCCTTTCTCCTTTTATTTTCCTGATGCACAGTAATGAAGACCATCTCCACCAATCTCCAGCCTTCTCACCTTCCCCAGGCCTCTGGATGTGTTTGCTGCCTGACTTAACACATCTCTGAAGGTAATTTTTATACCAGGCATTTGTCATGGACAAGGAGAATGACAGAATATACAGGTACACAGAGATGCGTTTGCAAAATAACGGAATGAGCCAGGCTCAGGTGGACCCAGGAAAAGCTTTGCTGGTGCCTGGGGGCTGGGGGGAGGGGACCCTGGCCAAGGTTAGGCTCAGAGGCGTTTGGGAAGAGGAGGGGCAGACTCTCTTTAAGGGACCAGGCATAAACAAGGGTCGCTTGACTAGGCTGCGGTTCCATTTGTTTTAAAGTCTGCCCTTCATGGGGAATTGTCATCCGTCCCCAGCCAGGAGCGCACTGTGAGCAGTAAACAGGACAGGGGTTTTAAGGGAGGCTGAAAGGGACAATATCAACCTAGGAAGGCGGGGAAGTGCCTTGAGGAATCATCCTTGAAGTATAACTTGCTCCTATTTCGGGATGTGAAAATGCCACATCCTGCTTCAATGAGTTAGAATGTTAGAACTGGACTTTGAGCCCAAACTTCCACCGTTCCTTGCTTTTACAGATGAGAAAATTGGAGCTTTGGGAGGATAAACAGTTTGCTCATAGCCAGCGTTTGGGTCTCCAGGGTCCCAGGCCTTCTCAGTTGACCACACTGCTTCTGTTTCATCTTATTAAGGGGCCCTTGTCCATAAAATGAGTCACTTGAGTCACTGACACTTACTTTTAAAAGTCAGCTTTTATTTTGGAAGAGCTGAAGCTGGCAGTGAAGATTTGCAGGGCACAAGGGTCTTGGCTTCTGTCTACTGCAGATGCCAGGGCATGTGATGCAGTCCAGTATTCACTGTGAATAGGGGCTGGTCCTCGCCCTCAGGGAGCCCCCACAATACTGGAGGGGATGGACAGTAGAGGGGGAGGGGCTCCTTCTTAGAAGGAAGCATTTAGTGAGGAGGATCTGCGCCATTTGACCTGGACCCAGGTCTTGTGGTTGAAGGGGCTGTGAGGGTAGGGTGGGGGTGGGGCCATTCTACCAAGAGGCAGCCTGGGCCAAGGTCAGGAGGTATGAGAGATTGTGACATGTTTGGGGACTGGAGAGTGGCTTAGGAATGGAGGCTTTGGGCCATTTGGCTTTCTGGGATACACAGTGGATGGCTTGGGGCTGCCCATAACGGCATCTGGAAAACGTTGCCTCCTGCTTGCCAGAATAGTAAAAGAGCACAGTTTTCTTATCTCTATGCATGGGTGGGTATGGAAAAGTGTATGTCAGGCTTTCTGGATGGAAATGACTTCCCTTCAAAGTTAGTTCATAAATAACGATGAAGGCCGTGAGATACGTACACACTGCACACGTATTTAGCTACTGCTGTGGACCAAACTCTCCAGGAGCAGAGTGTTCAGGAAAAGCAGCTGCCTAGAGAAAGAAATAACTATGCACTGTCGAAACCATTGGTACCCAGAGCCTCCTGTGGGACCAAGGGAAACATTTTATTGAGAAGGACCCATTCCTTGACACTCACCATTGGCGGCACTCACTCAATCTGCAATTTCAGAAGATAGTCAGAAAGGAACTGGCTGTGGACGATGATCACCCGATCAGGTTCTTCCAGTTAAACAGGAGCTTCTGTACATCTGAGCATTGCACTTTGGGGTAAAGCTCTCCTTTCTTCAGCCATCCAGCCAAACTCCCCTGATGTCAGGCACTCTTTTTTCATCAAGGCTGGGCTTGCTTTTAGAGAACCTAGAGATGGCAGGCAGCATTGTGGGATGCTCCTTAGTATAAAATCTCCTCTGGGGATTTTCTTAACAAAGTGGTTTGAATTCCTCTAGGAATTAAGCTGGGGGTGGCTATTTTTCTGGCTAAGACTTTTTATAATAAAAGGCATGCTGCACTGAAGGTCCCAGTGGTCTGTCTTTGGGGCAGTCAGATGCACACGCCAGTCTAAGGCTCTGGTAGGAACGAGTCTGTGGCCTCAGTAAATATTTGATACACCTGGGGCTTTGATGGATGAAGCCACTGTCTGCTTGGGTCTTCCTAGACCAGAAGGTGGAGTCTCCGGTAGCCATTGCCTCTTGTTCATTCCTTTGATTTTCTTTGGTGAAAAATGACTCTTGTCTTGGTGAGGTCTGTTAAATCCGTTCTTTTCCAAATGGGGCTGTTGGTGTATGGAGGGGATTGGAACTTTCTCTCCCTCTGGTCAGCCCTCGCCATCCCTTGGGTGATTCGGTTTCCCATTTTCTGGGATGTGCCCACAGGGTTTGTCTCCCACCCCACCCCCCGCCTTATATAAGGGGGTAGGGTGCATCTGGCGCCAGATTTCATTCAACCCTGTAACAATCCCCCCTTTATGACATCATTGCTTGTCACCATGGAAACATCCCCCGAGTCACAGAGACTGGATTGTGGCATCATAGCATCAGGCAGGAGGAGGGAGAGAGGAGAGAAGAGGAATGAGACTGCCCAGGGGGATGAAATTCCAACAAAATACCATTTGGTGGCAGGAATGTAGGATTTTTCTGTTTGGATCCTTGAATGGAGAGTCTGACCATGGCTTGCCAGAATAAACCTCACCTAAGAGAAGGAGGACGAGTGGTTACGGAATGTGGGTTCTGGCCTCTTTGTTCTTGCTGAGTATTAGGGAAAATACTTTTAATGAGACCTATCCTAGATTTTATACGTATTTCTCATTTGATTCTCATAAAATGTTCATGAACTATTAGAGCAGAGAGGTTAAATAACCTCCCTAAGGTTACAAAGCTGGGAAAGGCAGAGCTGAGAGTTGGAGGTAGGAGCCGTAGTCTGTGCCCTCACGTGGCTTACAGTTTTGTGTGTGCACACAGACAGTTATTAAGCAAATAAAATATAGTTAAGATTGTGGTAGATATGGAGAGAGTAAACATGGTGCTTCAGTGAGGAGGCATTGGAGAGTGAGTGGGAACTGACTTTTGTGTATTATTAAATTTGGGACACGGCTCTGCATCTAGTTGTGTGTGCTTAAACACACAACGCACTGCGCTCATAGAGGCTCTGACCTGCCTGAGCTTGTCTGCTGGGCCCTGTGACTGTGACCCTCTTCCCTAGCTGCTTTCCTGTGCCTGTACCCTGCTTCTCCATTTGTCTGCTCCCTTTTTCTGAAATATTCCTGCCAGTCCTCCTCCCTTGATCCTGTTTTTTCCTACCAATCCCCCCTCCTTCTCTCTCTCTGGACTGTAAACTCCTCAAGAGAGAGAAGATACTCTCATCTGGTATAAAACATCCTTGGTTTGCCCAAGAAGGCTAGAAGATCTGTTGCAAAAATTAATGCAGTGGCTCGTTTTATAGGAAAAAAAATTGGCTAGATTTCATACCGTTAAAAAATATTCTTATAGGGGCGCCTGGGTGGCGCAGTCGGTTAAGCGTCCGACTTCAGCCAGGTCACGATCTCGCGGTCCGTGAGTTCGAGCCCCGCGTCAGGCTCTGGGCTGATGGCTCGGAGCCTGGAGCCTGTTTCCGATTCTGTGTCTCCCTCTCTCTCTCTGCCCCTCCCCTGTTCATGCTCTGTCTCTCTCTGTCCCAAAAATAAATAAAAAACGTTGAAAAAAAAATTAAAAAAAAAAAAAAAAAAAAGAAAAAAAAAAAAAAGAAAAAAAAATATTCTTATAGACTTATCAGATTTTGGCTCCTAAATAAACGAATAAGTAACAAGTGTGCATTAGGAGAGAATTCCCCACACAAGTGAAATGACCAGTCATGTTTAGTTGAGTAGCTTGTTTGCTGTTGTTGGTGTGGTTCATGCTGATTGTGATTTCCTATTGTATTTATGTGGTCCAACAACATTTTCTGTTAGGAGAATTGGTCCTAGTGTGTAAGATGGTGGCAGGTAACTTAATGCTCTTCAGGTTTCTATGAGCTGTAGGTGCTGTGCCATGGGCCACCTCTGGGCATTCCTATCCTTGTGCCTCACTTGGGCAATAGATGGGTCTAGCGAAGCCTACTGCTCTTCATTTGTGCCACCTTGCCGAGCTTTTAGGAGTATTTGCTGCTTGAGTTCAGTTCTCATCATTGCTTTCCTAGGATATAGGGTAGACAAGTCCCTACTTGGCTTCCAAAGTCCAGGTTACCCATCTCTGGTGAGCATCATACTGATTGGAGCTCTGCTATTATGCTTTACTGTGACAGGTGTGTGTGTGTGTGTGTGTGAGAGAGAGTGTGAGCGTGTGCACGCATGTGCGCGTGCACGTGGTATGCATGTGTGTGCACACAGGTACAGTTCTTAATTAGTAAACCATATTAAATGCACTTACAATCTAAGCTTGTTCTTTCTAGGACCTAGAGTGTCTCAATCTGACTGATAAGGGGGCCGTTTATTGATTGCATCAGGACCATTTATGACTGGCACATTACAGAACTAGTAAGTGGCTTATTTTTTTAAGGGATGCATGAGGAGTCATATAATGAATTAGTTAAAACCCCAGGCTTAGGAGTGAGATAGAGACGGTTTTGGATCCTGGTTGGGCCTCTTACTTGCTAACTGATCTTGAGCAATTGACTTAGATTCTCTAGTTGTAAATGCCTTCATTTACAAAATGGGCATGAATCTTAGATTCATCATGGCATGGATGTTTAGATTCACTGAGATACATCTGTAAAGTCTTTTTTTTTTAAATACAAAATTTATTGTCAAATTGGTTTCCATACAACACCCAGTGCTCATTCCAACAGGTGCCCTCCTCAATACCCATCACCCACCCCCCATTCCCTCCCACCCCCCATCAACCCTCAGTTTGTTCTCAGTTTTTAAGAGTCTCTTATGTTTTGGATCCCTCCCTCTCTAACCTTTTTTTTTTTTTTTTAACACCTGTAAAGTCTTAACCACGTGCCTATCTTGTCAAAGTTAACTATAATTTAGTGGGTTAAATGTACTGTTTGTATTTCCTCCAATAATTTGTTAACACTTTTTGAACTCAGTGCAAAACTTTGACTATACCCTAGATCACATCTAGGTGTTTCAAAGTTTGAATTAGAAGGATCAAGATAATTGGCATTTTTATTCATCATTTGCAGTCTCCATAGGTGAAAAGGACCCAGGAAGTGTAACTCCTAGCATAGAACTGATTTCTGAGAACTGTCTCAAGTACTGGAGATGGTTTCCCAAGTGTGACCTTGACCTTATGGCTATAAGAGCAAATTAAACAGGTGTGGTCCTCTGCCTCCAAGAGCAAACGGTTCTCTTCACACGGTACTACCAGAGGGGAGATTCAGTCAGATGTGTATGTGAATTGACAGGCACACACGGACCAGGTGAGGGAGGTTACTCTGACCTTTAGGAATTCAGTTCATATTTCTGTATCCTCAGATATAAAGGTGCAGAAGGTAGGGGCTACTAGATACTTTTCTCCCCATGTGTTTATTGATGTGTAAAATACGTGCACTGAGTACACAGTCTTTTTTTTAACGTTTATTTATTTTTGAGAGACAGCGACAGAACATGAGCGGGTGAGGAGCAGAGAGAGAGGGAGACATAGGATCTGATGCAGGCTCCAGGCTCTGAACTGTCAGCACAGAGCCTGATGTGGGGCTCAAACTCATGAGCCATGAGATCGGGACCTGAGCCGAAGTCAGATGCTTAACCAACTGAGCCACCCAGGCGCCCCACGAGTCCACAGATTTTCATCTCATTTTTTACATATGAGTACGTGGATGTCACTCCACCACATAAATGAGGTCAAGCTGTAGAACTATGTATTCATTGCATTCCAGAAAGCTCCTTCATTACCCCTTCACATTGTATGGCCTTTCTCCCTGGAAGTAATCAATATTTTGATTTCTATCAAATTTTGCCTGTTCTTGAAACTCACATAAATGGAATAATACAGTGTTGTAGGCAGCTTCTTAGATGGCTCCCAACAATCTCTGCCTCCTGATACCCATGCGCTTGTATAATATCTTCCCTTTGGATGTGGACTGGCCTGTGTAACCTGCTTCTAATGAATAAGGTATGATACACATGATGGAATATCGCTTCCATGATTAGGTTACAAAAGACTCTAACTTGAATTTTCCTTACATTCTCTCTGGTCCTTCTCTGGCTCTTGTTCTGGTGAAGCAAGTTGCCATGTTGGGAGGTGCCTTCTGGGGAACATCTGGTGAACTGAGGCCTTTGGCCCGACAACGATATGGGTGATCCTGGAAGCAGATCTTCCCCTGGCTAAGCCTTGAGATCACTGTAGTCTGGCTGACACCTTGATCAGAGCCTTGGGAGCCACCCTGAGCTGGAGGACTCAGCTAAGGTGCACCAGAATTCCCGACCCACAGAAATGGTTGAGACAATAAATGTCTCTTGTTTTAAGCCACTAAGTGTTGGTGTAATTCAATAGTAATAGACAACTAATATGTATAGTATGTTCTGTTTTGTGTCTGGCCTTTTTCACTGAAGTCTATGTGAGATCTATCCCTAGTGATACAAGTATATTGATATTTAGCTATATTGATGTATATAGCTTCAGTTTGCTTTCTTTTATTTCTGTGAAGTATTACAGTGTAGGAATATACCCAAATTATTCATCCATTCTAAAGTTTGGGATATCTGGATTGTTTCAGTTTTTGGCTACATCACAACTTTTTTTACATTGTGTGTGTGTGTGTGTGTGTGTGTGTGTGTGTGTCTATATGCTCTACTTCCTCTTGATATATATCCAAGGGTAGAATAACTGGATCATAACATAGACTTTAGTAGATACTTCCAATTTTTCAAATGGTTACACTGATTACACTCCCTCTAGCAATGTATGATACTTCCCGCTTTGCCACTTCCTTGCCAAGGCCTGATATTTGTAATTAAAAAAAATTATTTCAGCCATTCTGTGGATGTGTAGTGGTATATGCCATGTGGGTTTTAATCTGATGACTATGGATGTTGACCATTTTTCATGTTTAGTGGTCATTTGGATATAATCTTTAGTGAAACATCTATTCAGATATTTCGCCCATTTTATATTATCTGTTTTTCACGTGGATTTGTAGGAGTTCTTTATATTCTGGATTAAAGTGCTTTGCTATATTTATTATTGAGACCTTTTTCCAGTTTGTGGCTTGCTTTGTTATTAATGGGATGCTCTTAATTTTAATGAAGTTAAATTTTTCAGTTTTTTCTTTTAAGGTTATAAAATCTTTGCTCATTCCTGTGTCAGGAAGATGCTTTCCTATGTTTTCTTCAGACATGCTTTGTTTTACGTTTTACATTTAGGCCAGTGATTCACCTGGAATTTCTTTTTTTGTGTGTGCTGAGTGTCTGATGTGAAGAAGGGGGTCAAATTTATTTCCTTTTCTCATATGTAACTCCAAATGACCCATTGTCATTCACTGAAAGCGTATGTTTATTGCAAATCAGGGGTCTTGTGTATGGCAGGTTTTGAGTTCTCTATTTGGTTCCATTTTTTTCTTTTCTGCTATCCTAACACCGGTGCTACCTGTCTTCATACTATAGCTTTATAATCTGTTTTATTATTTGGTAATTTAAGTTCATCAGCTTTTTGTGTTTTCTTCATGACTGTCTTGGCTCTTGGCCCTTTACATTATATGTATATGTAAAATCCATATATGTTTTAGAATCAGCTTGCCAATTTTCATACAAAAAAAAAAAGCCTGCTAGGATTTTTGGCTAGGATTACATTATATCAATGATCGGTTTGGAGAATATTGACACCGGTTTTTCTTAATTTCTTTCAGCAGTGTACCACAATTTTTAGTGGAAAGATTTTAGAAATCTTTTAATATGTTCATTTCTAGGAGTTTGATGCTTTTTTGATGCTATTTTAAGTGAAATTTTCAAAAGTTAATTTTCTAATTGTTTGATGCTAGTATTATGTTAGGTTCTTCTAAATTTTCTTTGCATACTGTCGTATCATCTATGAATAATGAAAGGATGTTTTCTTCCTTTTATTTGTACCTTTTATTTCATTTTCTTGCCTTATTACACAGGTTATAGCCTCCCTACAGTGTTGAGTGGAAGCAATGATGGCAGACATCTTTTGCTTGTTCCTGAGTTCAGTGGAAAACATTTAATAGTTAATAGTGAATCATCATGTTTGCTGTAGGTGGTTATAGAAATCTTTACCAGGTTAGGGATAAAAGTCTCTTTTTCAAGTCTGACATTTGATGATTATCTCTGATTGTATGGAAAAAGTAAAACCTAATCTATAGGAGGGAGGAATAATGATGAAAACATGAGTAAGAATCAGAGAGGCAAGAGAGAGAAGGAGATGAAGTATGCTAAGAAAAGAATACAAGAGGAATTTCCTAAGTGCTTCCTATGTTTCGGGCACCCTGAGAGCTGAGGTAGGTTGTGATCAATAGGTCACATGGCTAATGAGGGCTGGAGGTTGGGTGAGAACCCAGGTCTTCCGGAACCAGGGCTTATTCTTTCTGCTGTACTCAGAGGGAGAGTAAATAAAGGAAGACCTGAAAGGAAGGGAGCAGCTATTGTAAAGTCCTCTTATGGATTTTAGGACCCCGTTCTTTCCTATGTCTCCCCATCTCTTGTTTCTTTCTTCCTGTCTCTTTTTCAATCTCTGTTTCTAATTCAGTCATAATCTTAACCATGGACTCGAGCTCAGTCTCATGATGCTCTCCACAGGGGGGAATGGTGGTAGGTGTCTTCTTTCTCCTTCTATCCAGATCATATGAGGCTTCTCTGCTGTGGGCCACCTCTTATTTGAATTCAGTTTTTACGTAATGCCGGTTGACACGGTCAGTCAGATCACAATGGCTAGGGAATGAGATTAATGGGCATGGTCGGTGCCTCCTTGGTGTCTTGGTGTCCATGCTCTGCAAATAATGACCAGTCAACAGTCACTGGTCCACATGGAATAAGAGGGATGAGCAAGCTTCAGCCTGGAGTGAAGGGTGCACCCACCACTCCTCACCCTAGACAAGCCCAACGTTTTGTGGTGACAAGCCAAGCTTATCTGTGGCAACTAAGGCCTCTATCCTGGACCAGGCCTAGGTGTGTTTGCAAGCCTTGCTGCTGCCATGCTGCCTGAGCTTTCCACAGCTGGCTCTGTTCTCCTGTCGGTTTTGCTTCCTCTTTTGCAAAGTCTATCCTGAGGCTATTGTTTGGTTTTCTAGTCCTGACTGAATTAGGATGGTTCCATTTAAGGTGAAAACAATATAAAACAACCACAAAAAAAGCGCCAAAGAAGAAACCGAATAAAGAAGTGTTTTTTAGTCTTTGAAAGATGAATGCAAATGTGTTTTTGCAGTGTTTTAATACATTCGAGATGCTTCCCTAACATTAGCCAATCTATCATAGCCTGCCCGGGAACCTGGTGTATTTATTATGTTGCAGGAAAGTTTTTTTGAGGAAGAGGCTGAAGGGTAGGGTGAGAAGGTGCCTGCCTGAAGGCCCATGAGTCATCAGATTCATTACTGAAGCATTAAACTACCTGCTGGTCCCTAGGACTGGCCCTTGGAGGGGTGGTTCAGGGAGCGAGGTGTGGTGGGAATGAGGTCATTATCTGACATTTTCCTGTTGTTCTGTACAGGCAGTAACATTTATCCCACCCCAGGACTACAGCTCATGTCCTCTGAGTATGACCTTCTGGAGAAGTATGGATGAGTCAGCACTATCCAATCCCCATTCCTGGAGACAAAGCATTCAGTATGTGTGTGTGTGTGTGTGTGTGTGTGTGTGTGTGCGCGTGCGTGTGTGTGTGCATGTGTGTGCACACGTGCATGTGCATGTTTAGCAAAGAGGACCATTGAAATTGCTTGCAGCTCTGAGATTTTCTAACTTTTTCTGTTGTATGCAACATTTTAAAGTAGGAGGGGTGCTGCCTGACCAGACATTTGTTTAAAGCAGTAGGCAGTCTTAGTTCCTAGTAACATTCTAGTAGTGACGTAATTGATGTCACTTGTAGACACATGTGCCTGGTCTTAGAAAAACGTGAGGATGCCAAAATTAAATTCCTTAACTGGGCATTGATAGACCCCCTTGAACATACTTTGAGAGTCAACAAGGATGGGTCTCAACATTTCACATCTTCCTACGTTCTGACCTCAGGTGGCCTTCCGGATGGTGGTGCATGACCGTGGCATGCTTAATAGTAACGGTACTTTAGTAATAGTGGATCCTGTTGAAGTGAGGTGACTCTGTTACGTGGGGTTGACTAGTTGGGTTGACTAGATCTGGTCCACACTAGTGACTTTCAGAGGCCAAGTTCAGACCTGCAGAAGCAGCTGTTAATGAGTTCATACGTGTAAAGTGCTTGGCTGTATCTGGCACATAGTAAGCCCTCCATCAGTGTTAGTGAACGTGAATGCTATTGCTGAAAAAGAGGTGACGATTAACAGCCATCGGGACCTGGTAAAAGTAGGGTAGAGTCAGTGCTTGGGGACAACAGCACCATTTAGGCTGAGAGAGAGTATTCAGTGCTGGAGAGTACAGGAGACTTAGTGCTTTACCTGCCTCTGACCCTTCTGCTGGGTTCAACCTAGTTGGGTCACGTGCGCTCTGGAGTTGTGCCTCCCACAGCCTCCTGAGGGCAGGGACCATGTCTACCTCAGCAGTCTCTGGCCTGAAGCGTGTGCTCAAAAATACGTTGTTGAAAAAATGGGTGATGCGCTCAAAACGCTTCAACAGTGAGCTGTGGTATTTCCCTAAGTTTATATTCTCTGAACTAACAGCATTGTGCCCACAGTGAGGTCCTGCTCTGCTCTCCCACTGAGGGTACAGCTGCACTGAGTACCCTCAGGTCTGGGGGCTCAAGGCAAATTAGATTATCTTTCCCTGAGAGACCAAGCCAGGGAAGGACATTGGAACCCTACTGTAAAATAAACTATTAAAAAAGATAGGTTCGTTTAGCCTGGAGAAGAGAAACCTGGGGGTCCAGAGCTCTTAGTATTTGAAGAGCTTCTGGGCAGAAGAAGGCAAGAATTGTTCTTTATAGCCTTCTGGATAAAAGTTTGTTGGGAGATGAGAAATTGCAGAAGCTGTTTTTGTTGCGCTGTAAGGAGGGACTTTACCCTGGGGAGAAGTGGTTAGCAGAGTCTCAGGGGAGCTTTTTAGGTGGCTGTCCTGGGGTGTGCAGAGGACTTTGGAATCCACCTTCAGACTTGCTTCCAAAGTAGAAGTTAAATGGGATGAGAACAGGCTTCTCTTGCTTGTGGAGAAGTGAAAGCTGTTGAGGCAGTCAGGGTTGGTGAGAACCTTATCCATCTTGAACGAGAAATGAAGGAACCCACCATTTCCTGAGCACTGTCTCTGTATCAGAGCGTTGTTGGGTGCTTTCTTTAACAGACTTACTTGTCTTGGAACACGTTAAGGTGAGTAGTAGAGAAGGAAGCACTCAGGTGGAGTCAGTTGGCCAAGGCTCACATCCTTTCCAGTCATCTCCTGGGACCCTGTGCTGTCATGTTGATACTTTTTTAATACCACACCCACTTTTTCCTCATCTAAATAAATGATTTGCAGGTAGAACAGACCTGCTTCAAACTCTTCTGGAACTTTCTTCAGGGGCTTGGATGGGTTTTTGCCTTGTCAGCCAAGACTTTCCTCTTTCCTGCGGAGTCCTTGCCCAAGGCTCTCAATTGAAGTGTCCCATTTCTCCCCCTTCCCCTTGGTGGAGAGTTCCAGAAAGCTTTCTGTTGACCTTCCTTTAATTGCTAATAATTATTCAATTTTATGTAGCCCAGAGTGATAAATATTCATGAATAGCACAGTGCATCAGGATCCAACACTTTAAGCTATTGTGTTTTTTTAATTAAACTGAAACATGGAATTAAATGCAATAAAAGGGAAAAAAAAAGAGAGAGCATATGTACGTATCTATTTCAGTCCTGCTGTGGGACTGTGTGGGAGGCAGATCGGAAGCTTTGACCTGGATGTTGTGATGTTCTGTCTTAGAGTTTCTAAAGGAGACACCTAAAATATCTGGACCTGGCCAGGTTCATTCATTCATTCACACATTTTTTTCATTAATTCACTCAGCACATATTTACTACCATGAGCCCTCACAGTGCCTCTCAGTGGGCTACAAATAGACTAGAACAGGACCTAAGGAGCTCACGATTTAGTCCTGGAAGAGATAGGCACACAAATCAGCCATGCCGGAACTGCTTGGTGAGCATAGGTAAAGCATGAAATAGAGTGTTCCCAGAGGAGCAGAGCGTAACTTCCCCGGGCGGTTGATAAAGTGGCATAGGGGTGGCGTAAGCCCCGTCAGGACTTATTAGTTGGTCCCGTGTACGATGCTTCTTTCTTTAGCCCACTGAGTCTCATCTCCCTTTCCCTAGAGAGTCTGTGGAGGCTGTGGACTCAGAAGTTGGACTGCTTGGGCTCATCTCAGTTCTGATGCTTACAGTGGGTGAATATGACCCAGTGCAATGTTAACCAACCCTGAGCCTCAGTTTTCTTATCTGTGATATGGGGATTATCACAGAACCTACCTCACAGGGCTGTGGTAAGGGCTACACTAGCCGATGCGTGTGAGGTTTCCAGAATGGTGCCTGGCGCACAGAATGTGCTCAACTATAGACGTGCCAGCCACCATTGCTGTTTGCTCTGAGGCCTTAGTCCATGAATTCTTGTGGCTTCTCTCCTGCTGTGGACTTCTCGGTTCTCTAGAGACCTCTTGTGAGGTTTGGCTCCATGAGGAGGCAGGCAAACGGCAGGTGAGCTATTGTTGAGAGTTCCAGAATACTGCTGAGAGCTGGCCTCGGGAGCCAGTGAGAGGAAGGCAAAGGCAGGGCCTTAACAAATACCTTCCAGAAGGCCCCCTCAGAGATGGGGCGGGAGCCTGGGTTGGGCACCTTGGGGAGCAGAGAGCAGGAGGGACAGCGGGAGGGGAAAATAGCACACCTTCCCGTGAATGCCACCTTGGATCCCTGCGCTCTGTGGGGAGGAAGACGCACTCACATGTGGGTGTAACACATGCTGTACTCCGTGGGTCGTGTTTTCCTGCTTTAAAATGGGAAATGTGAGTTATTTATTTGTAGCACATGCATGGTGAGATGCTCATGAACCAGCCTGGGGATGTTCTCCAAGTAAACAAACCCACTTTCTGGAGAGGCGGTTTCTTTTTACAGCGCCAGAGATAAAGTAGCCCCAGAAAGCGCACCACTGCCAGTTTCTAGCACCTCGACGTCCCTTCCTGGCTCCGAGAGGCCCATCTCTGCCATCCTCCCCCACCCCCGCCTGCAGCGTCAGCCCTCCCACTGAGTACCACCCAGCTTGCCTTTTTGTGTCAGTTCATACTGTAGCTGTTTCAAGTCAGAGGTGGATGGGGTTGCCAAGTGGAAGAGGTTGTGGCTGTGAGGAAAAGGCCCTGGGGTCACTGTCTGATAGGATGACCCATTAGGGTTGATTTTGTTTCCGAGCCTTGGTTTAAATACGAGCTCTGTGTGGTTTTTAATACACCACCGGCCCTCTCTGAGCCTAGTTTCTTCATCCATAATGATAGGATTGATCAGAATGTAAAGGCAGAGTCCTTACTGTAACTGTCCAGGCCTCATGTAACTGATTGGCCCTTGTCACTATGCTCACCTTACCTCTTGCTTGCTCCCCTGGTTTACTCGGTCCAGCTGCACTGGCATCTCTGTTCCCCCATAGATCCCAAATGCTCCTGCCTCAGGACCTTTGCATGGACTCTTCTCTCTCTCTCTCTCTCTCTGAAATGCTCTGTCCCTACCTAGCTGCATGTTTCATTTTCTCACCTCCTTCTGAAAGGAGATGAGAATTTTTTTTTTTTTTACTGAAAATTGCCTTTGTGTGAGGCCTGCCTTTGGCCCCCAATTTACAATTGTGTATCTCTCCTCACATTCACCTTCTTTCCCTGCTTTCGTTTTCCTCAGGAACCCTCTTGCATATTACCCATTTTAGTACTGCCTGTTACTTATTGGCTGTCTCTCCCATGGGCATGCAGGCTCCACGAGGACAGAGCATTGATGCATTTTGTTTCCAGCTCCCACATGGTGCAGCCTGTGGTGGGGAGTGTGACAGAGATGGGGAAACTCAGCAAAGCAAGGTGGTGGAGACACTTTGTGATCACAAGCTTTCTGGTTCTTTATCTCCTGAACTGTGAGAAGAAACAGCCTCCCCAGAAAGCAGTTTGTTTACTTGGAAAACAATCTGCATGCTGATTCTGCTCGGTGCCTAATAGATACTTGCTGAAGGAAAGAATACAAGGCCAAGCCTGGGGCCGTATGGCCTGGACTGCTCCTCTTATCAGCTCTGTGAACCTGAGCCAGCTCCTTAGACTCAGTGACTTTAGTTTCCTTCTTTTTCAAAAGGGGGTAAATGTGTAACTACCTTGTGGGGTTGTTGGGAGCTGTCCACGCAAGGCTGAAGAAAGCCTGCATCTTGGAGGTGCTCAGCAGGTTAGCTTTTATTTTTAAAAGTGCTTTCAGTTCTCATACTCTACTTAACGGACAGAGGGTTAAGGATCTTGGGTTGAGCCCTCAAGAAAGGACTCCCATAGGCACTAATATGGTTCGTGCATCCTGCCTCTGATGCTGCCTGAGAGGAGGGTGGGGGCTGCTGGACAGATTGTAGGGGGTGCAACTTCATCCAGTGCTTTCATGTTGCTAAAGTCTTAGGAGACTGGACAGCGAGGCAGAGGAGAATTCTAAATTGACCCCTGGTTAGGAAATTCAGATGCCCTGGGTTCAGTACCCGGAGGGAGGTTGGGATGAAGGGACCTGGCTCTGGGCCCTGAAGCAAGCTGGGTGCCAATCTTGAGGGTGGATGCAGGCAGCTTCTGGTCTTCTCTCCTCCCCAGATCTTGCTTAGTCTTGGCCCAGGATCTTACCTATTCAGATCCTCCCTGGCATCACCACCAGCCTGGGGGTCACTGGCTTTTAGCCAGTATTCCAGGGAATCTGCTTACCCAGGACATCTAAGCATGCTTCAGCTTAGGTCCTTACAGAGCTCAGAGGAAGACCCCGAAGGTCCCAGTGGTAGGGACAGTTACTCTCACCCTGCCCACCACATTCCCTGCAGTAGGCTAGTCAAATCAAGGTGACCTTGGAGCTGAGTCTTGAAGGGTTCAGAAAGCTGAGGAAGTCTTGGAAAGAGAAAGCCTTTCTTGTTTGGGCATAGTCATCAAATAGGAAGCGTAAGTTTGGGTTTCTGTTTGCCCCTTGGTCTTAGAGACAGCATATCCTTCTAATGGCGAGAGTGCCTGAGAGTCTCCGTGCCTTTCCTTCAGAAATAACGGATGCTTAGAAGGGAGCCCCAATTGTCTGACCCCTGCTGGCCCTCCCACTTGCTTGTTTATGGAGAAGTAGAAGAGAAGAGGCCAGCCAAGACCTACCTGGTGCTTCAGGGAAGCTTCCAGGATGATTTTGCTCCCAACATGAAGCCCTGAGGACAGGATGCCTGAAAATGGGAGAGAAAGGTATTTTTATTCTTTTGCCTTGGTGCTGTTGTGATGGCTCCTTGTATTTATGCTGTGGGTAACTTTTGGTGCCAGCTGATGTTTACTGCCTGACTCTTATCCCAGCCAAACCATCCAAGCTGGGAAGAGATGGGGAAGCCAGTTATATAAGACTGGTAATTCTGGAGTGGATTAGCCCTGGGATTCACAGGGTCTGGCTCAGCGCCCGGCAAGGCCTGGGATGGGCCTACCTCAGTCAGCTTGGCTGCCATAAGAGATACTGTAGGCTGGGAGTCCTGGGCCCCGTGCATTGGCACAGACTGTCGTGTGGCAGAGTGGCACAGTGGTCCCTCACTAGACTTTAGAGCTGGTCAGCCCCGCTCGATGCTAGCTGCTTGTGGGACCTCTGGACCGCCTTGGACTCACTCTGCTGCTCGGGCAGCTCATCTGTAAAATGGGGATGATGGTAATGATGCTTATCGTAGGAGGTTTTTGTGGAGATTCAGTGGGCCATTCCACGAACATACACAGCACCGGGCATTTGTTTAGAGAGTAACTCAGGAAATGTTGGTGTTGATGAGTAGAGAGGTGGGCAGTGAATGGATAGTGGTCGTGCCGTGAGAGGCCAGCTGTGGAGGAGGACCACACTGAGTGTTGCAGGAACGTGGAGGCAGCACACAGCCTGTGTCTGCGAGGCAGAGAGAAAGGGAGCCCCAACTCGAGTCCAAGCGTGGGCGTACTGGTCATCCCTGGTGTCGCCTTTGACAACAAGTCTGCTGCTCCCTGGCCCCAAGGGAATCCTTTTAGTGGCAGAGGCTGTGAGGGCCATCCACCAGTGCCTTTCTTGAGTGAGATCACAGGGCCGTGGGCCTTTAATGCACCCTCCCTGCCCAGCCAGGATGGGGAGGCAGCAGCTGCAAGGGTCACCTGCACCTGGCATCCTGCACATCCAGACCCAGGGGACATTCTTCCTTCTGTTTGACCTGCATGTTCTGAGCCCCTGGGCCCAACACTGTTCCCCCAGTTTATTGGAATTCCTTACCTGCTGACTCCATCCCTGGCCCACCCTCCCCACCTCTGCACCCTCACAAAACTTATAAATGCCTAGAAAGAAGACATGACTACATGCAAGGTTTTTTTTTTTTTTTTTTTTTTTTTTAATAGGGGGCACATTGACTTTTTGGGCAGAGAAATTCTTTCTGGTGCTGACTGTCATGAGCACTGAAGGACTTAGCACCCCTGCTCCCAGCCGGCATCACTGGCATTGTCCCCACCCTCTTCCAGATGTCCTCGGGGGCTGGCACCTGCCCCATTGAGACCTGCAAGAGCTGAGGTGGCATGGATGTTTGCTTCTCCTCTTGTGGGTTTCTTTGCTGACTCTGCTTTCTCTTTGGGGTTGGCTGACCCCCCTCCTGACACTTTACTCCTCATTGCCTGGTGGTGGTGAGGTCCTACAGCGCTGGTGGGGGTGGGTAGGCAGTCCCGGGGAGAAGCACAGCTGTGGCAGCGGAGTGAATGCAGACGGAATGAAAGTGGGCAAGCACAGGTGGCCCGTGGCACGGGGTGTCCCTGGAGGGGCGTCTGGCTCTGATTCTCTTGCAGACCCTGCTTGTCAGCTTGTCTGTGGTGAGAGGAGGTCAGGGAGGAGGGCACTGTGTCTCTGGAAGTGAAGCTCTGAGCAGGGGTCTGGTATTCCCGGAGGCAACAGGGACTCTGTAGGAGTGCTCTCCAGGTCTCAGTTTTGTGGGGGAAGGCATCTCCCGGGAAGGGGCGACAGGACCAGCGGTGACCAGCTTGGGGCTGGGGTGGGGAGGCACAGGAACTGCCAATTGCCGCAGACTCAGGCTGCAGAAACATCTGCCTTACTCACCCCTGCAGCCAGCATTCTGGGCAGATAAAGTGATGAATAACTGATCGTCGTGAGCTCTAGAACACCCACACTCAGTAAACTACAGAGATGAAAATCTGGGGTCTCCATGGGGCTGGCTCTACTCTGGTATAACAAGCTTGAAAGGTTCAGGAACCTTGGGAGGGAGCCCGATGAATTCAGAATGCCACACCACTCTTCCTTTGACCTGTTTCCCTGCCTCCCTTTCACCCTCCCTACCATTTCCTAGGTATTCTGTTCCCATCCCTCTTCCTTTCTCCTTGTGTTTAGAACCTTTTGCGTACCTGATGGAAAGGACCCAGGCTCCTGGGGCGAGCCCCATGTATCCGGCGGTCTCTCTCAGAACCACAAATCCATCCCTCTCTCAGGCTCTTCATTCATCTATCCACCCACCCACCCACCCTTCTGTCCGTCCATCCATCCATCCACCCACCCCAACCCTGCTTAACATCCTCCCTCCATCAAGATGGCCTGTCTTTCCCAGCTGGATAGTAAGCTCCATCAATCAGAGCATGTAACTGATACTTAAAAATCACCCAACCTGTCTGGCCTGGGGAATGCCACACCACTCTTCCTTCTGACCTGTTTTCCTGCCTCGCTTTCGCCCTCCCTACCATTTCCTAGCTATTCTGTTCCCATCCCTCTTCCTTTCTGGGGAAGTGCTGTTTGAGACACTTAGGAGCCCTCTGGGTCTCTTCCCCTTTCCTGCTGCCTCCAGGTAAGGAGTGGGGCTGAGTGAGTGGAAAAGCCCTTTCTTGATACAAAATGTCACTAGCGACTGAGCTTTTTTTAATGGTGAATATCTGTATTCTCTTTTATGAGACAGCCCCACGTTCAGATGTCTGGGAGAGGTCACACCGAACACAAATACACATTAAGGTATAAATGACTGATGTGAAGTTGTCCTTCGAGTGTGAGGGTGTGCTCAGAGCAGGGGCTGGGAGAGCATGAGGTGTGGCTGGAACCACGCAGGAGTAAGGTACAGGGGTGTGGCTGGAAGGGTACCATGCAGGAGTAAGGTACAGGGGTGTGGCTGGAAGGGTACCATGCAGGAGTAAGTACAGGGGTGTGGCTGGAAGGGTACCAGGCAGGAGTAAGTACAGGGGTGTGGCTGGAAGGGTACCAGGCAGGAGTAAGGTACAGGGGTGTGGCTGGAAGGGTACCACACAGGAATAAGTACAGGGGTGTGGCTGGAAGGGTACCACACAGGAATAAGTACAGGGGTGTGGTTGGAAGGGTACCCTGCAGGAGTAAGGTACAGGGGTGTGGCTGGAAGGGTACCATGCAGGAGTAAGGTACAGGGGTGTGGCTGGAAGGGTACCACGCAGGAGTAAGTACAAGGGTGTGGCTGGAAGGGTACCAGGCAGGAGTAAGTACAGGGGTGTGGCTGGAAGGGTACCACGCAGGAGTAAGTTACAGGGGTGTGGCTGGAAGGGTACCATGCAGGAGTAAGGTACAGGGGTGTGGCTGGAAGGGTACCACACAGGAATAAGTACAGGGGTGTGGCTGGAAGGGTACCACGCAGGAGTAAGGTACAGGGGTGTGGCTGGAAGGGTACCACACAGGAATAAGTACAGGGGTGTGGCTGGAAGGGTACCACGCAGGAGTAAGTACAGGAGGAGAAGCCCTTCAGGACTCTCCTGGGCCAGTGGTTTCAAACTGAAAGTAGTAATTTCATCGTATCAAAGCTTTGGCTCACTGGTAGCTCTTGAATCCACTGTGCATTTGGAGAGAGTGGTGGGGAGCTTAGCGCTAGAGGTCATAGCTTTGGAGCCTGTCTGTCCTGGTTCCAATCTTGGTTCGCACGTCCTAGCTGTGTGCCCTCAGATAAGTTCTAAGCCTGAGGTTCTTCATCTGTACCATGGAGATAGTAATAATACTGTTCTCATAGGGTCGTCCTGAGGGTTTGATGAGATAAGGCGTGCACTTCGCTTTGCAGAGTGCCTGGCACATCATGGTTCAAAACATGAGTCACCGTCATCATCGTCACCGTCATCATCGCCACCCTCATCATCACCCTCATCCATAGCTTTGGGAGAGGAATCTGGAGCAAAAGTAGGAGGCATCTGCGTACCTGAACCATCAGCCACAGCAGTGCCAGGTTTAGCAAATAAAAATATAAGCACATTTACTCATTATTTATCTGGAATCCACATTCCACTGAATGTCCTGTATTTTATCTGGGAAGCCTCATCAATCAAGCCTCTCAGAAGCCAGGTCTGGATCTCCTCCCCCAGCTTGATCCTAACTAGGATGGCCAAGAGGGGTCCGGGAGGAGGCGGGGGATGGGGAGGAGGCGGGGGCAGGAGGGGTGGCTGGGGTGAGGGGCTGTGTGCGTGGGGGGGACTCAGCAGAGCTGCGTGCTCCGTGGATGCGGAGGGCGTTATGAATCAGAGCGCGTAGACGCCAGCACCTGCCAGCAGGCCGTGGGCACGGAGACTAGCAGCCCGTGGGGTGGTGCTCCACGCCGGTTCCCAGTGGCAGCGGCACAGCAGTGGGGACCGCTTCTGTTTTCTTCTTGAGAGAAGCAGCCAGCGGAGCTCTGAGTTTTCTCACCCTGGTGGGTGTGTAGGGCACCTCCCTCCAGTTTTCTCCTGTTCCTGCTCATTTCCTTCTTCTCTGTCCTCCTGTCCTACCCCTGGCCCCACCTCATCTCTTCCTCTCTACCTGCCTCCCCCTCCCCCCGCACCAGACTTTTTGAGAGAGCTGGTGTGGGAGGGATTCTGACGCATTCCTGGTTACCTGCTGTTCCAAGCCCACAGGCTTCTGCCCCTCCACGTGCTGACTCCCAGACCGTCCCTTGGCAGCATGGCCCGAGCCCCCAGCAGCAAGGGAACATCCGAGCGCAGGTTCTGTGTGACCTGGGGGAGATGAGCCGCTTCCACGCCCCTCCAGGTGCGCAAGGCTGCCGGGGAAGCGAGGATGTGATGTGCAAAGGTGCCATCGTTTTTAGTACACCCACCTCCTCTGGGTGACACATCGGGTTAACATTCTGTTGTTCCATCTATTTTGGGGGCTCTAAACTCTGGCCCCCATTCTTTTTGCCTTGGCGTAAAAGAGCCTTCATGTCTCGTCCACTTATTTTTCACCTTTTTTTTGGTCTACTTAATTTTTTCTTGCTGTTTCTCCCATCACTCCTCCTCCCACATGAAGTCCCAGGTAAATGGAAGCGCTTTTCATTCTGAGAAAGCTCTGTGCCCCTCATACTTTCAGGCCTTTGTGCATTGTGTTTCTTCTGTCTTTGCAAGATCTACTCATCCTTCAAAATTCGGCTCAGATACCTCCTCTTCTGAGAAGCCCTCTTGACCAGCCCCTGGCAGGCTTGACCTTCAGGGCTCTTTCTCCTATAGTCAGCTTTGTCCGTAGTGCCAATGAAGCCCTTGTTGAAATTGCCTTGTGAAATTGTGATTGTTTGTTTGTATATCTGCCTCTTTATCCCCGTTGGAAGTTCCTCAAATCATGTCTTTTAATTATCCCTGCCGCAGGGCCTTTGCATGTGCTTTTGGATTTTCATGGAACACCGTCATCCTGTCACTGTTCACGAAATAGGCCCCGTATCAACCCTCAGATCTCAGCTTAGATGTCACCTTGTCAGAGATGCCTGCCCTGACTCACCTTACCCCTAGATGATTATTTATTACAATACCCTGTTTTCTCTTACAATAGTTTATTCGTACCTGAAATTTATTTCTATTTTGTCAGTCTTCAGCACTGGAGGATGGCACCAATGAAGGCAAGCCCCTCTTGGCTGGTTCACCATCATGTCCCCATGTCTTGGCCCAGAGCCATTTGTGGATAAGCTGGAGAAAGGCATTTGTGGAGAGAGGCACGTGCAGCAGAAACACTAAAGGCCAGGAGAAAAGGAATTCCAGATCAGGATTCCCTAGAGGTGGTTAACAGAGAAGGGATGTGGGGCTGATTTCTCTGTAACTGTACCTTCCCATCTTGTCTGATCGGAGCACATACCTCCAGTGTGTACCATTATCATTTCTTTCCCTTTGTACATTTTAGTTTTAATACATGTTTCCTTGGAATTCTTCCATTTGGTTACTGTCTAACCAACAGGAACGTCCTTGTTCTGCAAATATGTAAGGTGTTTGATGAACAGCGGCTAGAGTGCCTGGGTCAGCTCTGGGATTTGCACACCAAAGGGCTGGAGTGTCCTTTGTCCCTTGCCTGCAGGTGGGAGATTCCCTTATAAATGTGGGAGCACTCAAAAAGGCCCATTCTTGGTGGTGACGCCTTTCTCTGGACCCTGGAACCCCTCCAGGTAAGGGTGTGGACTTGAGGATCCGAGCATTGACTCAGAAGTCTAGTCCCTGGAGCCCCTGCTAAGAGGGTAGGCCAGCCACCCGGGGAAGGGCCCTGAGAGATTATCCGCTCAGAGCCCCATGCCTTCTTACAGGGGGAAACCATGGCTCACAGAGAAGAAATACTTTGCCCAGAGTCACAGGGCTGAAGCAGGACCAGAACCCAGGTTTTGTGTCACCTCCTCTGGGCGCCTCACCCTCATCTAGCGAGACCCTCATGTGATGTAGGATGTTAGTTCAGAGGTGCACACTTCAGTACCGCAGGACGCTTTGTTTATTTTCATTGTACAAAACTAAACCTTTTCTTCTTCCACATTCTTCCTCTCCCTCCTCTTCAGCAGCATGAGAACACTGAGCAGATGAAGGCAAAGTCTTGGGTTCGAGCATAGTGGGTAGGCAACAGGTGTTTCCTAGTGATCCACGATCCAAACGAGTACCGTGGAGCCCTGGCTGCTCCTCTTGGGACCAGACAGACTGTACGGAGGGCCCCCCTCTGTCAGCAACCATCTGATCGTTTCCTTAGGGAAGAGAGCAGCTACGTATGTTCAGAGCACTTTGGTTTTCAGGTACAGATTACAAAAGGCTGTTTCTATGTAGTTAACCTTTTGAGGGGTCTGCTAGAAAACTCTTCTGCAGGCTGTTTTGGTTCAGGTGTGTGATTGCAGCTGGCTCTGACCACTGCATCGTTCCAGGACACTGTCCAGGGGACCGGCCTGGCCAGAAGCCTGTGGGCAGCTTGCCTGCAGGGCTGTTGCCCTCCTGACATGCAGTGAGGGATGGGGAAGGAAGGATTCCATGGCAACAAGGCTGGAGAGCCCTAGCGCCATGGTGTCATAGCAACCAAATAGAGGAATTCTATCCACATAGTGACAGGGGGACCCCTGGACCTATCAGACTCAGCTGGCCCACTGCATTAGCAACCAGGCTGTGGCCTCCTATGATGAGAGTTGGGTGGGAGGAGGGTGCGAAGGTTGGAAGAAGTTGTTTTGTGTGTGGGTTTAGAAAACTAAAAAAAAAAAAAAATTATTAAGAGAAACAAATAAAGAAGGCTCTGTGGGATAAGTACCAATAAAAGAGGAAGGAATCAGGCCTGGCTTTGTATTGCATACCCTAGGAAATGTGTGTTGGTTCATCTCCCTCCTCGCTTGGGGCATTGAGTTTTCCCCGTTTCATGCCTGGTCTGGAACATTTTACCTTGGAGACAACACTCATTGCTGGTTTTCCTCCTCTCTCTCCTAACATTGTTCTCTGTTCCTTTTGCTTACTCAAGACATGGAAGGAGGTGTTACAGTAGCAGTCATTGGCCGTTCTGTCCCTCACCGTATATGTCTGCGCTGTATGGCTTGTGATGTTTCAATGTGTGTCTGTTTTGGCTAACTAAATGGACTGTGGTACTTGACCCCTTACCCCATTGTCTGGTTTTTACTGGGCAGCGTGGACACATGCAGATATTTGTGAGTTGACCAGGACCCGGTTTGGGGTCAGGTGATTGGGTACAGGCTTTAATGTAAAAGGTATCTTTTAGGGGCGCCTGGGTGGCTCAGTCGGTTAAGTGTCCGACTTTGGCTCAGGTCGTGATCTTGCGGTTTGTGAGTTCGAGCCCCGCGTCGGGCTCTGTGCTAACAGCTTGGCACCTGGAGCCTGCTTCGGATTCTGTGTCTCCCTGTCTCTCTGCCCCTTCCCTGCTTGTGCTCTGTCTCTCTCTCTCTCTCAATAATAAAATAAACATTAAAAAAAAATTGAAAGGTGTCTTTTAGCAGCCTTGCAGTCTTTCTGAGATGGGACCGTCTCAGCATGGATCTGAGCCTTCATTCTTCTTTCTCATCAGTTGTGGAAGGGTAGGGAGAATGGAAGATATGGGAAGCCCTGGGGAGAAAAAAACAGAGGGAAGCATGGACTACAGCAGGGAGGTCTGTGCCTATATCAGCAGAGAAAAGAAATGTGGTCTTTGACTTTCCAGCCATAAGTTTGGATTATAGGCACCTCAGTGGTCAAGATGCAAAGTGTCTTTGAGGCCTTTGAGCATGATGGATCCGGTTTTCTGTGTATACACAGTGAGATCCTGTAAAGTTAGGCCATGGCTTACACTTCTCTATCCCCCATGCCATCTGCACAGGGATGGGCCCCCGTATTTGGATGCCTTGTATTTGTTGAATGATACTGTTCTTGTCCTTGTCAAGCTTACACTCTACCTAAGAAAATGGAGCATCTTGGGGCGCCTGGGTGGCGCAGTCGGTTAAGCGTCGGACTTCAGCCAGGTCATGATCTCGCGGTCCGTGAGTTCGAGCCCCGCGTCAGGCTCTGGGCTGATGGCTCGGAGCCTGGAGCCTGTTTCCGATTCTGTGTCTCCCTCTCTCTCTGCCCCTCCCCCGTTCATGCTCTGTCTCTCTCTGTCCCAAAAATAAATTAAAAAAAAAAAAAAACAAAAAAAAAACGTTGAAAAAAAAAAAGAAAATGGAGCATCTCTCCATGGATTACTTACTCCCAGGGACATTAATAGACTACACGTTTTCCAGTGTAAAATAAGGATTTGCTGGCTACTGCATGAATGAATGTTTGGAACATATGGGGGCAGGCATTAGAGATTTGGAGATTGGGGAAGTTAAGAAAAAAGAAAGAGATCGTGAAAACCAACCCTGGTGCTTTAGGCTGTGAAGAAAAGTATGCCTGTATCCTAGGGGACCTCAAACTTCAGTTGGGTCAGATTCATCTAGAAATCTGTTTAAATATGCAGCTTCTAGGGCCCTGCTTCAAAGATTCTGGCTCAGGAGTCCTGAGAATCTGCATTTTAAACGAGCTACCTAGGTGACTCTGCTGGAGGTCAGCTGGGGACCACACACTTAGAAACA
This sequence comes from Neofelis nebulosa, assembly GCF_028018385.1. Taxonomy (NCBI): domain Eukaryota; kingdom Metazoa; phylum Chordata; class Mammalia; order Carnivora; family Felidae; genus Neofelis; species Neofelis nebulosa. Next base: position 67,488,442 of record NC_080794.1, read on the forward strand.
CTTAGAAACAAGGGCACTCCTCATACAGCAAAGCCTCTGTGAGCCACATGAGCTTCAAGACTTGCTCTTCTTAGGGGATTCACAGGTTTAATAACAGAAAGATAGCATCTGTGGGACTGGCAGATCTGGGAGCCTTGCCTTCTCTGGTAGAGGAGAAAGCACCAATGTCGTCTTTATGTTTAATTGGTGAAGCCAGGAGGTAACGGCAGGTGGCTGAGCTCCAGTATGTGGATTGGGAAGCCCTCGCTGGGTGTGTGAGCCTCACAGGCGGGGAGGGTGAGCTCCTGTCGTTTCACAGGGGCCACACTGTGGGAGCTGTGAAATGCAGGACAGGATAGGGAATTTCGGGGGAGGATTTGCTGTTTTAGGGGTTGTCTCTAAATAGGGAAGGAAAACCATTTATAAGTCAACCTACTTCACAGAAGGTTCAGAAAAACCCAACCCATCTACCACACTTTCATTCATTCTGACTTTTCCTGCTGCAGTCGGGTTATTGGGAGGGTGCTGACGATTATATTAACCACCCTGATAGTAATAATCAAGAGCTTTACACTTACTAAATGCTTTCTGTACATGCACAGTGGTAAACACTTAATGTTCATCATCTCATTTAATCTTCACATTGACCCTGGGAGGTCTGTGCTTTTTCACTTCCCACTTAACACTGGAGGAAACTGAGGCTTCCAGAATAGAGATTTACAGCTGGTGATGGATGGATCTGAGGTTTGATTACAGTCCCTTTGTTGGAAGCATTATGCATGGAGACTGTTTGATTCAGCTTCCTTCTCTCCTCTCTTATTATCTTCTCCCGTGTGCCAAAATGTTCGTTCTCCTCCATCCAGTTTATCCTGTATAGTTTCTAGTCTTACTATGGAACATGGATAGTAGAAATGGAGGGGAATAAATGGATCTTTTAAGCATGCATGTGAAGCAAAGCCTTTCAGTAAACACACAGTGCAAATAGGATGAGCACAGGGTTCTGTGTAAGGTCCTTCATGGCAGAGGTGATCACAGAATAACGGGGCCTTGATTATCCATGTGGTTGTTAGCAAAGCCCTTCTTCTGTGTTTGTGACAGATCTCTTTGGCTTGATAGATTCCTTCTAGCGTCAGATTCAAGACTCCCCTCACCCCTTTTGTCTTGGTGGGCGGATAGATATGCTTATCAGCATAAAGGTCCAAATTGCAAGTGTGAGATCCAGTACCAAAAGCTACCCTTCTCTGAGTCAGGTGCCCTAAGTGGGTACTTGGTTTGGGGTGCAGCATGGCATTAGGGGAAGACTTTTGGAAGTAGATATTCAAATCCTGCCTCTCTGTTTACCTCGGGCTAATTTCCTTGTTCACCATGGTTATTACTAGTGAATGCGGTGGATGCAGGATGAGCCTTTCTTTTCCCCAGCTGCCGTGAGCACCGGCTGCTGAGTCTTTCCCCAGGAATCACCCTCGGCATAAGACAGCTGCCTCACCCAAGGTCACACCTATTCCCTGGGGGTAGCCTGTGTCCACATCAAAGGTATAATGGCTTGGCATCTTGACCTGAGGCCGGACAATTCCAGAACTCCTGTGGATGGGTAGAGGCCTCTGTTGTGGCTGCATCATCCCTCTGTCTTCCCAGAGGGGGAGACTTCATGTCCTTCTGCCCAGGCCCCAAGCTTCACTTCTCCTTGGCCACTTGTCTTGAGCCTCTCCCCTGAAAACACCCTCCCATATGCAAATCTCTGTTTCAGAGCTCTGGGTACCCAACCTAAGACACTTCTGTTTTGTGATCATTAAATGAGATCACTGATTCAAGTGCCTAGTGTAGTGCTTGAAAAGCAGTAGGACCTCTGTAAATGTCCCTTTCATGTTGTTAGCTTTAACATTTCATAAAATTTATAGCTATGAAATTTGAAGCCACTTTTCTGTATTTTGGAAAAATACTGAATATGCAGTCATGATCAGGGCTCAATAAATTTCAGTGAAAGTAGGAATTCTTTGGAGCTATGAAGGAAGCTTTCCTATTGATTCATGTCAAACTTCATTGTAAGAAATGTTTGGGACATTTGGATCAGCTCTGTGTAATGGAATATTATTGGGGTAATTTTTAAAAAACATTTTACTAGAAACCATATGTTCTCTAAAGGATCTTCCCAAAGATATCTTTGCTTTTAGGAAGATCTTAACCAAACTCAATCTTTTAGTGGGGAATTAATGAGGAAAGGAAGTGCTATAAATCCAGTAGGGGAAGTGGGAATGTGTTATCATCTGCATCTGCTCTTTCAGTCCTCCAAATGTGCGTGTCTACGTGTGTATCTCTAAGAGAGTGTTTGTGGTTTCTTATTTGCTGGAACATTAGGGAACTTAGCTGATGGTCATCAGTGGGAGTGGTTAGGATATTGGAGGCTCCATTGAGAGAAGAAGGTCTAGTATATCGTTTTGACATAACCTTTTGTAGGTGATCATAACAGAAGTAGAAATAAATGGAAAGAAATTCATGCATTACTGGAATGTATAATGCCTCTCAACACAAATTTGGTGTCCTAGAAGTAACCACTATCATAAGTTTAGCATATGTATTCCTCATATTTTCTCTCTATGTATGATTATATTCATATAGATTAATGATATATGTGTGTGCATATGTATGTGCATATATGTATGTGTGTATATATAGTTTTTAATGAGGTCCCATCATAAACTCTACTGTGTAACTTTTTTCCACATACTCTAATTGGACATCTTTCCAGATCTGTATATGTAAATCTCCTTCATTCTTTTTGATGTCTGTGCACAGTACTCCATTGAGTGGCTGCACCCAAATTTATTTAAGACTTCCATTGGTGGGGATCAAAGTTGTTTCCATATTTTCAATATAGTGAACCAAGCTGCAGTGAAAGATCCTTGTTCCTACATCCATTATACCATTTAAATAAATGACCCTCAGCTCACAGAGGGCTGGATGCACAATAGGCACTGAATCAATAATTGTTGAATTGATTTCAAGGCTCGGTGCAGCTTGAGGAGAGATTAAAAGGCCTAGCTGTGCTTAGTACGCAACCAGACACTGAGTTTTCAGGAGACATTGACCATCAGGGATAGATTTGGACAAGAAAGAGTCTGGTGCACTGAAGTCTTTCTTGGTGAAAGTTTGTTTTGGTCTGATTGTCCAGGCCCTGGTCCTGCTAGACATTCGCTTTGATGTCACAAAGAACCTTTCCTGTATGGTGGGCTTTGCCTGTACCATGGCATTAGGATATCTGGTGTTTTCTTCCTTTACAGTTTGAGGGTATGGGCTTTGATCTGAGCACATATGCTGACGATCACACGGCTGTCACCGAAGCCAGTTTAAATGTTCACAGGTGTTCCAGGCTTTACAGATGAGAGGGCTGTTCAAAGGGAACAGGTGCATCACACGGGTGCTGAGCCTCCAACATGTAAATACTCTTTGAAAATGATCCCCTATGAATAGTTAATTTTAAAATGCATCCAGAACACACTCTGTGACATAATAGTTGATCTATAACCCCATTAATGCATCTAAGTGAAGGGTCTAGGTTTAGCGATGCCATTTAGCATATTCATAGTCCTGTCTGGGGTTTAATTATGTCAGCCAGGAGCCCACGCAAGTCCAGTGCACCTGATGCTGCCTGCCCCCATTGTGCTTTAGCACAGGACAACTTTTTAAGGTGTTTTGTGCTGTATTAACCTCAAGTTCAGCAAAGGAGGTTTTCATGAAGGCCACTAATTGGAGCATCTCTCCAGGAAATCATGGGCCATGCCAATCCACTATGCAACACTATCATTTTGTCAGAACCCTCCCTCATTTCCTTTGCATGACATTCTTGTGGATCAGGACAGATGCGGAACCTAAGAGTCAGAGTTTACTGGCTTATGCAAGGTCCCATTGGATCAGTGATAGGAAACCTAGGACCAAGTTTCCTGTTTTGAAGTCCTTGGACCCCTGCAAATAACAACCACTGCACATATCTAAGTTGTGTACATAGACTGTGTACATTGAAACACACTACTTGGAGCCCAAAATGAATTCCATGTGTTCAGATTCCTTGGTGAGAATTTCTAGGGTTTTAATTCGCTTTTGGTATTCAACAGCCCTCTTACTGCCACTCTCATGGTTCAGTCTATTGCTGACTGTTCTCTTTAGCACAGGTGCATACACACGTGTATCAGCTCTCACAAATTAAATAGAAAGTCATTTAGGAGGAAAGAGGAGCGATTTCATTGTAAGGAGACTTAATTAGACCCCTTACCAAACAAATGGCTGTTGAATGCTCACCCTGCGTGACTCTGGCCTGGACACAGGGAAGGAAACCCAGCTGTGCAAAGAAGTGTTCCTATACTGAGGAGCTTGCGATCCAGTTGAGGAGATGAGAAGATGATTAAGTGACACAGGGAAGCGTGTAACCAGTTGCCCATCATGAGCCATGGAGTTCTCTCCTTCCCCAGGATTTTGGAGGACGTGGGGTCCCTGTGGGGTGGAGGAGTCAGGGAAGCAGCATGGGTCCCTTTAGTCTCCCAACAGAAAGGTCTTAGAGGCTACGTAATACTTAGATGAAGGGAATGGGATAACACTTAGATGAAAGGAATGGAGAAAGGAAGTGCATTCTAGGACCCTATGAGCTCCATGAATTTGAGGCTCAGTGAGGAAATGTCAGATACTCATAAGCAGAGGTGATGCCTCGCGTGGCTTTGGATCATGTTTGTTAGCTTCCAAGGCAACTTACAGAGTGCCTAAATCACTGATTTCGAGGACTTTTTTGGACAGAAAAGGCCCAAGGGTATATATGTAAAAGAATGAAGGCCTGGACCACCAAAATATTTTGCAGCTGATTACTCTGGGCTTTGGCTTTGGTGTCCCTGATTACTGGGTCATCACCCCTATGTCCCCACTTTATCATTACCATCCTTGGATGTGTGGGCAGAGCTCAGGAAGGGACATCATGCTTGTGTAGGGAAGACTAGTCCTCAGGGCTCCTCCTCAAGAATATAAAACTAATCGTACATATGGATCCCTGTTCTACCAAGTATATGCCAGGTAGCAAACAGGTACAAACTCTAGAGGAGAGAGTTAGCCCTAGGCTAGGATGCCTAGTTTTGTTTCAAGTAAGAGGTGGGAATTAGGCCCCTGGAGACAGGCTGGGATTGGATGGCTGGATATATGAATGGGATATGGGTGGGAAGACCATTCTGGGCCAAGAGAACCACCTGAACAAATCCTGGGGCAGCAATGTGATGGTCTTTCCGGGAAAGAGCGAGCCAGTGTTTCTGGAGGGTAGGGTACTTGTGGGATCTTAGGAGGAGGAGAAAGTCACTGTAATATGGGAGTCTTTAATATCATTTTAAAAGATTTAAGAATTTGGGTACAAAGTATTAAAAGTTATAATCAGGAAAAATAGATAAAAAGATAACCAGGAAACTCTTGCTTGGCAAAACATAATAGGAGCTAACAGATTTTTAAAATATGCCGGATTTTAAAAGATGGATGATTTACAGTTACTCATTAGGATAATTGCATCTGGATGCAATGTGAGCTTTATTCTAGAAATAATATATTCCAAGATTCTTAGAAATTATTTTCTCACCCCATGCTAAATAAAAATGTAATAAATAACCATTCAAGAGGCTGTTGACATATTGCAAACGTAACATGTCACGGAACAGAACGGAGTCAGAGCACTGCCTAAGGCCATGCTTCAGATGAGTGAGTGCTTGGACAGGTGCTGAGCTGTGATTTTAGGGATGGGATGGGTTGCCATGAGCCTCCCACATTCTGTCACTTGACCACTCCGTGAAGCTAAATGAGATGGCTTGAGATGTGCATTCACTGTACTGGTAAGGAAGCTTTGGGTGGCAAGTGACAGAAGCTAAACTCAAACTGGTTTAAGCCCAAATGTTTAACCAAACTTAAAAAATTAACCAAAACTCAACTAAGATGTTTGGAGTGGATGTAGCTTCAGTTGTGGCAGGACCTAGAGGCTCAGTGTGGTTAAGAGTCTGTCTTTTTCTCTCCTGCTTCCAACTCTACTTTCCTCCTGGTCAGCTTCCTTTTCAAGCAGGCACTCTCCATGTGGTGGGTAAGATGGCCATTCAGAGCTTGCACTGATGACAAGAGAGTCAGTCTCTCTTCTCCTTTCCCTCCTCGTCCTCCTCGCCCTTTCATTATTTTTCTTTCTGAAGAAGTTGTTCCTACTTGATTCCTGTGTTCACCCCAACACTGGGCTAATTACCGGTCAGCTTGAGGAGACAGCACTCTCTGATTGAGAGCACTGCTCAGCAGGATAAAATGGAGGAGATAAAATGAAGAAGCAGTTTCCCAAAGATGTGGGTACAGACCAGATCAGAGAGAGAGTGAGAGAGAGTGGCTTGGATCAGGGTGATACCAGCTGTTGCTTGCTATCATGGGGTGGGGCCCTGTGGTCCTACGGCCTTAGATGCTCTCTGATCCACACCATCAGCCCCATACCTGGAACAAAAGCAGAGACTTTTCTTAGCCTGAACTGCAGTGACGGATGTGGGTATCAGAGGCAGGGACCTATTGGATCACACAGTCAACTGCAATCCAAGCTTTTTTGCTGGACAAAGTGACTAAACTTTACTTTGAATTTCCACCTGAAATTGTAGAAAAAGCTACTCATACTGATAGAAAGTAATAATTGCTTAGAGGATGAAGATTTGAAGGTTTTCTCTTAGAGATTACCAAAATTTAATCTATGAAGAGTTTTCCATCGTGTGTTGCCATATTTGGAATAAGGCTTTGTAGTAGATGAGTTAATAGGTCATTTGCTTGTGACACCCTGGTTTTGTTCTCCTGTGTCATGTTTATATTTACTGAGCCCCACCTCCCTGGAGAACAGTCTGAGCTTGGAGAACGTACATGTAATGTTTAGCCTGTCCCTGTGAGGGGCTCTTAAAAAGCTCACAGCAAATGCTGTTTTGTGCATCCTTTTCACATCACTGGTTTGGAGGAGGGAGATAAGGGGTAGGAGATGGATATGATTTTCTCCATTTGGTTAGGAAAGTAAAACATAGGGAGGGTTAAGAAATTTGCAAGGGAATATTAGTGGCAAAGCCTAAAGATAGAACATGGCACTCCTCATTTGAAATCCGTTTTCCTAACAATCGGGCGCTGTCTTTTCTGATTTCAATATGCTGTTTCCTTTCAAAAGAGTAGCACCTTGAGCATTCAGTTTCACGGGAGAGTCCTTTCAGATCCATTGGTGAGCCCAAAAGATAATAGCCAAGAAATCATTTAATGAGATCTGGACCATTTTATAAGGCATGCTGAGTTTCCATTTATTTGTAGTGCTGCATTCAATATGCACTTCTCTGATTTTTCTTTTAAAATAAAGTAAAAAAAAAGTTTGTTTTCTGTAGTTTTTCTAATGATTGCTAATCGTAAATGCACTGGTAATGAAGGGAGTAGATATCTAGTTCAAAAGTTCAGGCAAGAGTAGATATTATTGACAACAGGCTTCTAAGCAGGTATCAAATGCTGAAGTAATTGGTTTGTGATATATATATATATATATATATATATATATATATATATATATATATATTTTTTTTTTTTTTTTTTTTGTATTGGGTGGAAAATGATCTTTCCCACCTCATTGAACATCAGTAGTACTTTGTTTCATTTCTGCTGCTGCTGCCCTTGTTGTTGTTAAGTGAGCTAAGTGAATCTAATATGCCAGGAGTTGGCAAACTCTTTTTGTAAAGGGACATAGGGTGCTTTTGTGGGCCATAGGGTGAATTACTCGATTCTGCTGTTATAGTGTAAAGTTGCCATGTGCAAATATGTACATGGATGGGTGAACCTATGCTCTAATAAAGCTTTATTTACAAGAACAGATGGGAGGCCAGATTTGGCCCATGGACAGTAGTTTGTAGACCATTGGTGTGCACAGTCTGCTAGAGTCTACGTGGGTTCCTCTACCTGAGCACACCTGAAGCACAACTGTGTTTTCACAGTGTTCCTGCAGTCTCCATCCTTCTCGCTTCCTGTTTCCTGCGCGAGCGTGTTATAGGATTCAATTTCAAGTGGTGTTTCCAAAAGCCCCTTTTCTAGTGGCTGCGTTTCCATCTTAAGGGCACTGGACCTTGGACTGGACTCAGGGGCCTGATCTTAGCTCTGCAGAAGCAAAGAAAAATCTTTCTGCTTAATGCTGGAGTTCGGATACATCCTCTAGCAAAATGACACTCAACAAATGTTGCTGAGTCCTAGGCTGAGTGACCCTGAGGAAACTACCTAACCTTAATGAGTTTATTGTCAACCGTAAGAATATCCACCTTTCTCTCCTCATGGGGCTGATGTAAGGATTACCCATTCATCCCATTTTTCTTTATTAAGCACCTACTTTCTGCCGTTGCTTTGGCTAGGCACTGGGGATGTACTGGTGAACAAAACACTTACCAAGGTTACCTTCAAGGGTTCAAATTAATATTAAAGGAGATAAAACTTCAAATTGATTGATTATACAAAGATTTAAATTTTCCTGATCCTTTTAAACCAAAATTATGCCAAAGACCAAGGGAGATATTTGGTTCCTTATTTAGAAGGTGAACTGTAATGAAAGCCAGTGGGAGGGTAGTTTAGGTAGAATGATAAGGATTGGGGGTGAGGGCAGGGAGAAAATGAAAACAAAATGTGTTAGAATGGCCTGATGGAGCTGCTTCCTACCAGAGTTCCCTTCTGAAAGAAATCAAAGAGATTTTTCAACTCCATCTGGGCTCTAAACCTAAGGAGATTACCATTAAAGTCAGCTAGTGGAGGGTAAAAATAAGAGTGTAGGAGGATTCATTTTGAAACGTTGTCAGCAACCAGCTGGAAAAAAATAGCAGTTACTGTGATTACTAGGAAATTTCTTGGAAGGTGTAGAGGTGTTTATCAGGTAATCTAATCTGTCACCCATTTCAGTGGCATTCGGGTGGTTGGATAAGCATTTCAGTTTAGAAGGAAATAGCACCAAACAAGAGAGAAAAGAACATGGTTATTTTCAACTCTGGGTCATCTTGGGCAGCATGGATTTCTTGTCAATCAGATCTGATAGCCTGTTCCAGTTCACTATTGTGAGATTTTCTGAGAAATAACTTTGGGCCCTGCATGGGGTTGGAAAATGGGGGTGGGGTAGAGGTGGGGGTAGGTACCAAAGCACAGGCAGACCCTGGTTTTAGCCTTCTGAGAATCTGCTTTCTGGAGAGTGTGTGTGAAGAGGCTATGGAAAGCGTGATGGGCCACCTTCCACCTCAAGCAGCAAGGAAGTATGTCTCATGAGGGCTGATCTCAGCATGGTACCTGGCAAACTACGGTTGTGCAAATCATTGTGGAAAGAATGCCACTGTATGTTTGGTGTTCAGTCACAGCAACTCATTTGGAGACTCACAGATGCACCTTGTGCCTTTATAGTCGTGGCTCTGTGTGCTTGGAATACCCTTCACCCCAACTTTGCCATGCTAGCTCTTTCTTCTTCTTCAAGACTCTGTGCACATTTCTTCTCCCTGAAGGTTTCTTTTCTCTTTCCCTTTCCCGCCTCCACCACAAGCTTGGTTCAGATATTCTTACTTACCCCCTCTGCCTCTATCTTCCCATTCCACGTGCCTCTGTTACAGCCTGTGACTCACTGGATTGTGGTTGTTAGTATCTTACAGTGGAGACCAGTTGCTGGTACTTGAAAAATGTGTGTGAAATTTGCAGAGTCGTTAAAAAAGTACACACAGAGCCTGAACATATTATTTTAATGTAACACCGAGAGATGTATGTTTATTTACCCATTTTTTATTTTTTTAAATGTTTGTTTATTTTTGAGAGAGAGAGAGAGAGAGAGAGAGAGAGAGAGAGAGAGCAAGTGGGGGAGGGGCAGAGAGAGGGGGACACAGGATCCAAAGCAGGCTCTACACTGACAGCAGAGAGCCCGAAGCAGGGTTTGAACTCATGAACTGTGAGATCATGACCTGAGCAGAAGTCAGACGCTTAACTGAGCCACACAGGTGCCCCTGTTTACCCATTTAAAAAAAATTTTTAATGTTTATTTATTTTTGAGAGAGATAGAGACCGAGTGCAAGTGAGGGAGGGGCAGAGAGAGAGGGAGACACAGAATCCGAAGCGGGCTCCAGGCTCTGAGCTGTCAGCACAGAGCCTAAGGTGGTGCTCAAACCCATGAACTGTGAGATCATGACCTGAGCCGAAGTCAGATGCTCAATGGACTGAGCCACCCACGCGTAGTCTATATTTAAAATACAGACAGGCTCTAGGTCTTTTCTTTGCATGTTGGTCTACTGATTAGCCTTCTAGGTCTTGGGGCTTGTTTAAATCACACCTGTAACACATCATCTCTACTTTCCACTTCCTGATTTTTTTTTTTCATGGAGTAAGAAGACATTGGGAAAACAATTAAAAGATTCTGGGTCTTCCCTACACCCAGTATTTTATACTTTTCCTGTTCACAGCTAACTTAACCACATGTTTTAATGACTCACCTTTATCAGCTCTTTGCAAAGCATTCAAGTAAGCTTTTATAGAAACATGGATTTTTTTGGTCTTCATCTTCTGTTGATTTACACACTGTTTAATTTAATCATCATAACAAGCATGACAGCTATACATAGTTTGGAGAATAAATGCAATTAGCTGTCATGAACGCATAATGCAGCTGGGGGGAGAAGTAATGCTTGGGTGTACGAGACTGGGGTAACATGTGACTCAGTTGGTAGGACTTGAGTGAGGTGGGCATCAGAAGCAAGGAGAGAATCAGTTAATCCAGCAGGTCAGTTAAGCAAAGTTCCGTTTAGGGAGCATGTTCTTGGTTGAGCTAGTATGGTACCTGTTCAAGCAGGTGTTCAATAATTTGTTATATGGATACATGAACGATCCAGTAAGTGAAGGAGAGAATTTTTGGGGATACCACTTTTATAGGCCACTGGTATTTGAACTCATAATTGGCCATCTCTATCTTATAAGGAGTGCTGAACCCATATCAAAAGGCTAGAACTTTTCCCACTGTCTTTGAAATGAAGAGGTGAAGGGAAATTTCTCTCCAACAAACAAGGCACAGATTTTGGGGGGAGGCTGCAAGCTGGCTCCCCAAACCCCTGCCCCACCTTTTAACACAACTGCTGTCTCGCTGATGAATTAAGTGTCTCCCATGGTCCCTGGATACTGTGTCTGCCATTACTTCTTATTTCAGCCCCTTCTACTTTGGCTCTGAAACCTGTGAAATGTTCAGGGACTGGAGTGTCTAGAGATATATACCACCAAAGGAAACTATTTGTATTAAAATTCTCTGTGTTGTAAACCCTTTTAATGAATCTGGTTTCACTGCAGCGTATGGAACATCAGCTGGCGAGGGAGGCTGCGTACACATCAGGGCCCAATTTCTGATATAGTCCCACTTCCCTGTGGATGTTTTACCTTACCTGTAAGGAGACACTGGCAAGAAGCTTATGTATATATGTGATACACCACACACACACACACACACACACACACACACACACACACACACACAAAATTATTTTCCCCCTAAACATGAAACAGGTAAGTATGAGTACATGGAGGATTGCTATAGATATAGGGTCACCTCTTGAAAACCAAGGATCATGGAGAGACACAGACTGAAGCTTTTAGTGTGTGTGTGTGTGTGTGTGTGTGTGTGTAGTGGTTAAATTAATAGAAGCAAAATCTGTCTGAGTCATAGCATAGATCGGACACTCTGTGGCTTATCCACAAAACGGAGTGGAATGAGTTAGATCCAAGAAGCAGAAAAATGTGGGGATGTGGTGGCTAAGGGTGTATCTCCTAGTTCCAGAGAGTTCTGGGTTCAAGCTCTAGCTCTCTGCTTGTTTGCTATGTGGCTAGGTCATTTAGCTTATAGGTTTGCTTTTTAGTCTATTGAAAAGAGAATGATCGCTCTTCACAGAACTGGTGGGATGATTGGATTTTTATATGGAAAGTAATTCACACAATGCCTGCTCCACAGTAAAACACTTAAAAATGGGATATTCTTATAAACATTAGTTGTATCTGGAGACAGGACAATTTTGTCCTGCTATCAGGGCACTTTTTTGGGCTACTTGGGATCAGGAGACCTTTAATGAACTAGAACCTCTCTGATGAACACTGTGTAGTACAAAGTATAATCTAGACATTTTGAAGGTGGAAGGTCAAATAAGTAGATTTCAAGATTGCATGATACAGATTTTCAATATAATAGGAGAGCTAATAATATCCATAGAGAAGGACAGAATTGCATTCAAAGAAAATATATAAATGAGTATCACTGATGAGCTGCCATCCCTTGACCAAGGTCAAGATACCTTGGTCAGTTTGTTTCCTCTGCTTTTAATCTCTGATATTCTTAACTCAGGCAGGGGCTGAGAGCTGGCAAGAATGTATCTGCTTCATGTCTATTTCAGAAACCAGAATAGAATGCCTGTTGCTTCCCCTCCCCCTCCCCCAGTCCGATGCAAGCCTGTTCTTTATCCCTTATATCAGGAAAGATTCACCTATGACCGTCTTGAGACCTAATGTCAGATACACTCGGGATACAGTTCTTTTATTGCTGAGAAGATTGGGACTTTACACGTGAGAGAGGTTGAGATGAATGAGTTTCCATTGTATTTATAGAAACTCAGTGCAATATCTCCCAAGGTATAAATAGAACAATGGAGTGTTGACAAAGGAGCTGGTTTTCTGTAACTGTGGAAAACCTGCAATTATTCCTGGAACTATACTCATTGTTTATCTGCATCTGAATTTTAATAAACAGGGCTCTTGCTGCTTATTCATGAATTTTCAAATGGAAATATATCTCCCATTATTATCCCCTTCTTGTGAGTCAGGCCCCATCTTGCAAATTTGCAGCTGAGTAAATATACGGAACATTAGCAGCAATTAGATAATTGGTGCCCTGGATAAACCCACCCGCAGCTGTGAATGAATATGGACTGTACCAGTGTCACCTGGTGCGGCTTCCTGATGGCACTGCATGCCACCACAGCCTTGCAATTAAGTATAGACGTTTACCAGCCCGTGTCCTGGCCCTCCTTCCTCCTGAGAGACCCAAGGTAGCAAAATAAGGGAGGTTCCTCATTGTCCATGTGAATCACTGTACAATGAAAGAGTAGATGCTAGAGACTTAGTTAAAAAAAAAAAGGAGAGTAGGTTCATTTATCTTTGCTTGACTGGTAAATTGCTGGTGGTAACTTGTTTGCTGCATGCAGACAACAAAAATTCATGCTGGTGTTCTGGGTTGGGGAGAAAGGAAGTTGGGTTATAACTCCTGTCTTTCTGTAAACCTCCCCAAACTTGAAGCTTTGAGCTGGTCATTTTTTCCCGCCCCATCATTGTTTGGGACTCTGACATTGATTTGGGTTTCCTTTCAGCAGGTCATATTTTTCTGTCTCTTCCCTTGAGATTCTATTCCTCCTAGGCTGAACCGGATGCCTTTTCTAAGCGCATTCTTTACTCCTGCCCCTCGGGCAATCACATAGCCCTTTTGAGGTAGCTAATCTTTTTAAAATTTTTAACGTATTTTTAATTGCTAGCGACTCCAGGGACACACTAACGTTACAAAAGGGAGAGTGGCAAGACGGCTTCACCATTGCGTCTTATCACTCTGATGAGGCTCATTCCAGCCCAGTGGAGCTCACCCCCTCACCCTCCTCTGTCCCGCCTTGTCTCGTCTGCCGCCTCACTTTTGCTTTTGGTTTGAGAGCAATGCTGTCTAGACCTCCAGTCTCTCATTCTTGTTCTGCAGGCTAGCACCTCCCACCCCCATGCTTTCCCAAGTCACTGCTTTCCTTGTGTATGCATACACCTTCTGCGTGTTTAGAAGGAGGCGGCTGCTGTGGGATTTGGAGATAGCAGGGTAGTGGGGAGATTTGGGCTGGGTGTCTGGGCCTATGAATGAGTCACGTGGAATTCATTCATCTCCTGGGGATCATTCCAGGCCATCTCACTCTGTCCCAGCTTAGAACAGGAATGCCATATGGGTCTTGAACAGAACGGCTGGGAGGAAAGCCCTGGGAGAAGCAGCAGTCCTGGCGAGACTTCTTGCCAGCCCTGCTCTGTGTTTTCATGTGTACCGTCCTCCTTTATAAACTTGGGGCACATTCTCTGTCTTCTATGCTTATTTTTGCCACGGTTTTCTTCACATGGCCAATATTTGACATCATTAATAGAATGACGAAAGCTATTTCCCGTGTGGAGCGCCTGCCCTGCTTTACGTATGATTATATGTTATTTCCACAATCCGTGAGATTAATTTTATTAACCCTGTTTTATAGATGAGCAACTGAGAGTTCAGAGAGGTTAGTAAACATCTCAAGGTCACAAAGCTAGGAAGTGGCAGGGAGGAATTGAAACCCAGGCTCATCTAATTTCAAAGTCCCTATTCTCAAACACTTTGTTGATGGCAGGACTCAAGTCCTTTGGAGCTACAGTTAATGTGTGAATTCTCTGCTTGACAGAGAGATGTGAACTGTATAGTCTGCATTTTAGTTCCTTAAATCATTTGTCCACTTGGGAGAAGACATTAAAAACACAGACTCAGGCAGCAGTGCTTGGTGATGGTGTGTGAGTGTGTGTGTGTGTGTGTGTGTGTGTGTGTGTGAGAGTGTGTGTGTATGTGTGTGTCTTATACCTTGGCTGAATTTTCCCTTCCAGCTAGAAACTAGTTTTCCCAATACTCTCCTCTGGGTTCTCACTGCTGCCAACACATCAGATGCATCAACCACCTGAAACTGGGCTGCAGGGGTAGAATTTATTTGCAGACGTTTTAATTTCCCTGGTGATAAGCAAATTAATTTTGTTGCAACTCTTTAACATTCTAATTGAATGATGGAATGTTTCTGAGTGTGTTTTCCAGATAAAAGGCCGTCAAAGTCTTACCATCCACCAGAAAGAACAGAGTTGGGACCTTGGTTTACAGTTTTCCTTTGCCCGACAGCCCAGCCCAGCCCAGCCCAGCCCATCCTCTGGGCTTGAGAAAAGCCTTTTGGCAGAAGGGTGTCAGCTCTGTAATCCAGCCACACGGCTGGCGCTGGCGGTCACCTCTGTTGGGGGAAGACCTTTACTTCGTTCATTTAATCAGGTATTTCTTGAGTGCTTGTTAATGTATGTAACAGACACTGTTCTAGGCTCAGTGGTGAACAGAACAGACAAGTATCTCTGCCTTTTTTTGGGGGGAGGAAGCAGATGATAAACTAATGAACAAGCATCCCAAATCATCCTATGAAGAAAAGCAAAACAGGATAACGGATACATAATGTTGAGGGAGCTGTTCCAGAGGACACCCCTCAGGAGACCAGGGAATGAAGTGAGGAAGGGCATTGCAGCCAGGGGGAACAGCAAATCTGAGAGTTTATGTTTGTTGCTAGACCAAATTACCATGCCCCTACCCTATTGAGAGCAGTGATTTGACCTGAATTGGATCTTGTGTAGCACCTCTTTCTTGTGGCTCCTAGAGGCCTCTTCCAGGGCAGCTCCTTTGGAGATTGCCTGTAACACCTGTGTCTCTCATTTGTTGGGAAGTCTGTTGAAGAAGTAAATAGCATCACCACAAAAAGGCTGTATATATATGTGAAGCATAAGGCTGTGGTGACGGTAACACGGGTTCACACTTTCTGCCTCTCTTGGCTAAGAAACACTATTTATGGGGAGATGGAACCTGACAATGATGGGAAATTAGGTGGAATGATCACCAGGATCATTCACTGCACATGTTTGTCATTTTCTATTATGTGCAAGAGCCTGTGGGATGGGGTGGGACTGCTTTGGTTTTCATGTTCCTTCAGCAATAATTTTCTATTATTATTATTATTATTATTATTAATTTTTTAAACAAAGACTAGCTGTCATTATTGGGCACTTACAATATGGTAGATGCTTTTCTAAATACTTCATAAGGATTAACTAATCGTCACAATAAGCCTAAGAAATAGGTTCTTTTTATTGTCCACATTTTATGATTGAGAAAACAGAAGCACAGAGAAGTTGGTAATTTTCCTGGGGTTTCCCAGTGCCTAAGTATGTTGTCCAGGTTTCAAACCTGGCTAGTCTGAGTGGACATATCTAGCTAACTGTGGGCCAGACGCTGTGGTAAGGGCTGTAAGCTAAGTGCTCCTATCATCCTCATATGAGAAAACAGGCCCAGAGAGATCACACATCTTACTCAAGGTTACATAGTTGTGTCATCGTGCAGAGGCCAGAATCTAACATGGGTCTTTCTGGCCCCAAGGCTGTGCTGTTAATGCCTCGGCCCAGCTGCCCCTCCCACGGCCACACTCACTTTCTGGGGAGCAGAAAGGATCAAGGCTGGTGCCAGCCTGGTGTAGTTTGCCAGCACCGAGCTGTGCCCCCTCTTCAGCCTGGCATTTCCTCAGGAGTTAGGATCCGGGAGAGAACCAGCATCTGGAGATGATGGTGGAGTTGCACTGGAAGGAGTTTGGGAAGCATCACCGGCTGCTGAGTTCAGGGACTCTCTTTTCAGCCTGGGCCTCTAGGTTTGGCTCTGGGACATCTCGAGGATAGTTCAGAGATGGGGGTGTTTGAGCTGAGGGGGGACCCTGCGAGTTCTGTGGGCAGCAGGTGCCAAGGGAAGCAGGAGGTTGCCAGCCACACTGGCTTACCCCGCTTTCCCATGCTGCCTATGATGCTCCTGTGGTGCAGCTCAAGTAGCCCAGCTGCCATTGGTAGGTTTTCATCCTTCCTGAGATGCATCTCCAGCTCCTGGAAGTTCCTCCAACCTTCCTTCTTTTGTGATTCTTCCCACAGTAGCAACAATGAAACAAGAGTAACAGATTTCAGTAGTACTTCCCACTTACCAAAGAGGAAGAAGCCCGGCTTCAGAGAGGTTCTCGTCTTGCCAGAAGCCACATAGCCAGTAACTGTGCCGGAATCCAATCCTAGTTGCTTGACACTTCCCCACTCTGCCACGCCGCCTCTCCAGATCATTTCCTAATTAGTCTATTTAACGGCTCTCTGTCAAGCTGGCTTCAGTTGCCCTTGCAAAGACAAACCTGAATGAAATCAAATGATTTTACCGCTGAATGAAAACATTTGCACGATGCTGTTTTCTAGGCCATCCTCACATATGGTTCTCTTGGCTCAGGAAGCCAGTGCAGGTTTGGGGCGGGCTGCGGTGGCTGAGGAGGGACAGGACACCCTCCTTGTCACAGGTGAGCCAGTTAGTGATTGTGAGCCTGGCAGATACCTCCCTGCACGGTGGGCAGGTCCAGGGGGAGGAAGGAGACCGAGAAGCTTCCGTGGTGTTTGTGGTGCCCCCCTCTGTCTGAGAAGATGCCCATAGCTGAAGGATGGCTTGCTGCCTTATTCGTCCCGACCCTGCGACCCTCTTTCCCGTGGTCTTGGCCCCTGAATAATCTAAAAGATCACAAAGGCCTGAACTGGTTTATTCATGCAACAAAAATACGCACACGCCAATGTGTGGTGGTGATGTGGCAGTTAATAAAACAGCGAAGTCCCTGCCTCCCGGAGCTTACTTTCTAGTGGGGGAGAGTCAAGAAAATAGATTACACAACACGTTAGCAAGTGCTAAGTGCTGTGGAGAGCAGAGTGTAGGACGTGCTGTGGGTGGAACAGCTGTGTCCCCTTGTCTCAGCTCAGCCCCCTCCCCACACAACGTGGTCATCATCATCCCAATTGCAGGTGGGGTGATGGGGACAAGGAAGGAACCCCAGCCCCCCTCAGCCTTCCCCAAATCTCAGGAAAAACTATCCACTTTCACTGTGGGTCCTTTTCCATGGGATTGCTTCCTATTTTTTCCGTAGCTCCCGGCTTCCTGTTAGCAGTAGGTTTGTTGGGTAGATATTCTTCTGGACATTCCCCACTATGTCCAGTTTGCTGTTTTTATCATAAATGGGTGTTGGGTTTTCTGCACTGATG
The DNA here is from genome assembly GCF_028018385.1 of Neofelis nebulosa. Classification (NCBI taxonomy): domain Eukaryota; kingdom Metazoa; phylum Chordata; class Mammalia; order Carnivora; family Felidae; genus Neofelis; species Neofelis nebulosa. The sequence goes on from NC_080794.1 coordinate 67,506,340, forward strand.
GATACTATCGTGTGGTTTGACTTTTTAAGTCTATTAATGTGATGATGACGTAGGTCCATTGATTTTCAAATGTTGAACCAGCCTTGCATACCGGCGACAATCCCATTTGGTCTTGTTGTATAATTCTTTTTATATATTGTTGATTTGCTAATATTTGTTGAGGATTTTTACATCTATGTTCACGAGAGATATTTGTCTGTGGTTTTCTTGACAATTTTTTTTTCTGGTTTTGGTATTAGGATAAATTTTGGCCCCATAGAATGAGTTAGCAAATGTGCTCTCTGCTTCTGCCTTCTGGTGTTATTTCTGCCCTAAATGATGGTAGGACTCAGGAATGAAACCATATGGACCTGGTGATTTCTCTCTCTCTCTTTTTTTGAAGATTATTGATTCTGTTTCTTTAATAGATACAGAGCTCTTTAGGGTATCTCTTTCTCCCGGTGTCAGTTTTGGTGTTTTGTGCCTTTCAAGGAACTGGTCTGTATTATCTAAAGTGTTAAATTTATGGATATTTATTTATTATCTTTTTAATATCAATGGGGTCACTAGTGATAATTACTCTTTCATTTCTAATATTGGTGTTTGTGTCTTTTCTTTTTTTCTTGGCTCTCCTCACTGGAAGTTTGTCAATTTATTGATCTTTTCAAAGAACCAGCATTAATTTTAGTTCATTTTTCTCTGTTGTTTTCCTGGCTTCAAGTTCATTGACTTCTGCTTTTATTTTTCTTATTTCTTTGCTTCTGGCTTGAATTTCTCTTCTTCCTCTGGTTTCCTATGGTGGAAGCTTAGGTTATTGATCTTAGATCTTTATTATTTTTTGATAATATGCATTTAATATGCTGTAAATGTTACATACTTTTGAGCACTGCTTTTGCTGCATCTGATGACTTTTGATAAGTTGCCTTTTAATTTTGATGGCGTTCAAAATATTAAAAAAATTCCCTCGAAACTTCATTTTTATCCAGTGTTATTTAACATAGAAAGGTGTTGTTTAATTTCCAAATACTGGGGTATTTCACAGCTCATCTTTTTGTTTTTGATTTCTAGTCTAATTCCATTGTCGTCTGAGAATATACTTTGTAGGATTTCTGTTCTTTTAAACTTGGTAAGATGTGTTTGTTCAGAATGTGATCCCTCTTGGTCAAATTCCTTGCCACCTTGGGAAGGATGGGCATTCTGCTGTTAGATGGAGTGTGATGTCTGTTTTAGACATAAGCCAAAACTCCAGGGTTCTTCACCTTTTCCTCCCAGCCCAGAAGATGGTGCCTTTCCAGAAGGGAAACTTTTCGAATAGCTGAGAGTTATACTAGGGTAACCTTAGGCAAGCGGCCAGGTCATAGGCAGCATGAGGAGGGCCAGAGGCGATACGATGGGAGAGCAAGGGATCATAGGCTAAGTTAAATAGGGGTCAGGGCAGGAGAGACCAGTATAATGAAGCTCGTCCTGTGTTCTTACACCTATGCTTGGTACTTTACACACATTATTTGGTGCAATCTACACCAGAGCTCTTGAAAGGGGTATATCCAGGGAGTGGACAAGGTTGATTCCATTGAGTGTTTGGAAGAAAATAGTAGATCCTCTATTTTTATTTTTGAACCTCTTCCTGTTACTATTTCTGCTTTGGGGTGTATTTTTAAATGTATGTCACATACTAGTGCAGGGCTATGAAGTAGATGAAGACTGGCTCTCACCACTGCCACGGCTGAAACCCTGGTCTGAGCGATCATGATCTCTGGTTAGGATTACTTCAGTAGCCTCAGATCCAGTGTTCTAATTTCTGCCCTTCCCACTGTGTGTTCACACCAGGTGACACTCTTACACATAAGTCAGTGTCCCCCTACCTCACCCAGCATCCCCAGCTCTGTCTCATTTCAAGCCAACTCCAAAGCCCTTACCGTGGACCTTGTCCCCTGTTGCTCATCTCACTCACAGCCACCCAAGTACAAGGTTCTTGCTGCCCCTGCCTTTTGCTGTGCTGTGCCCTTTGGCTGGGTGCTCTTCCCCAAGCCTGCTTGACCTGCTTTCTCGGTTTCAAGTCCTTTAAATTTGCACTCACTGCATTTCTTAGTCCTCCTCTCTGCTTTATTTTCCCTTCTCCAAATTTATAAGTGTCAGGTGTATAATTTATTTGTTCATTTGTTTACTGATAATCTTCCTCCAGCTAGAATTTAAAATGTACAAGGTCAAGGTTTTGGTCCATTTTGGTAATGCTCTGTCTTCTAGTTTCAACACATACATAGAAGGTTCTCAGTAAATTCCTGTTGAATACATGAAACAGTATTTCAGGGGGTGTTAAATTTTGTTGACTGTTGGGGTACAGAGTGAAAACGTATATCCTCAGAGAAGGGAGGCTGAGGCCACTAGAAAGAAGCAGAGCTGAGTTTCGAATCCAGGGTTTTCTGATGCCAGAGCCCACACTTCCCCAAGTTGCTTTTCAGGAAGAGAGGACAGGGGCATAAAGAGAGAGAGACAGACAGAGACAGACAGAGACTGAGAGAGAGAGAGAGAGAGAGAGAGAGAGTAATGGAGGAAGGGAAAGAGGAAAGGAGAGAGGGAGAGAGAGAATGAGAACTGAACATAAATAACAGAAATGATCAGAACCAAAGAGAACAAGTATTAGCCACATCCAGGCAGTTTTTTAGGATAAGAAATCATCTTCATTCCTCCAGGAATATTTTTGGAGTGGGAATGTGGTTCTTTTATCTTACCTGAGTCCTCTGAAGTTGAGTCTCAGATCAGTGGGGCCAGATACCCTGGTTCTCCCTCTGCCCACAAGGATGGACCATTGTCATCTTTATTTATTTATTTTTAAAAGTATTTATTTTTATTTTGAGAGAGAGAGACAGAGAGAGAGAGAGAGAGAGGCAGAGAGAGAGAGAACGAACATGAGCTGGCAAGGGGCAGAGAGAGAGAGAGAGAGAGAGAGAATCCCAAGCAGGCTCTGTGCTATCAGTGCAGAGCCTGATGTGGGGCTCAGTCTCATGCACCATGAGATCATGATGTGAGCCAAAACCAAGAGTCAGATGCTTAACCGACTGAGCCACCCAGGCACCCCTCATTGTCATCGTCATTTGCAGGGTTGTTCTTAGGTGAGGAGGTTGCCAGCTGACACTGGAGTTCTGTCTGACTGAGGAAGGGAGAAAAGGCGCTTGACTTCTCTGCCATTGGAAGAGGAACCATCATCCTGATCCCCTTCCCCACCAAAAAAGAAGTATGTTCTAGCATCAAAAGTGGCAGCACACAGTAAAACTGAAGGAAATAGAGGTCTGTTTCCATCTCTTCTGCTGTTCTTACCCAGAGCCTCGTTTCTTCCCTTCCAGTCTGTCACCAACACTGCTTTGTTGCCTGCTGTCTATGATCTGGTTCTTTCCTCTGAGTTTTTGTGGCTGAGTTCCGGTGTCTTTCTTTATCTTCTTCCCTTTCGGTTGCTGCCTCTGCTTATGAGCATCTTCTCTTTGATGATCACATATAAAACCCAGGGACAGTGACAATTAGGAAGCCCCTGAGGGCACCACCTACATATCATGCTTGTGAGATGGTCACATCATAAACTGGAAGCAATTTCAGCAGGAAAAAAGAAGGCCAGCTGGGCAGCCTGATAAAATGTAAGGCACACAGAGCCTTAGGACAGTGAATTTTGTTACCATAGAAGAAAAGTTTGGGAGGTGCCTGTGAAGTACAATTAGAGCCTCCCAGATCTGATTGTGCCCTGACCTTTGCCCAGTGACTTCGACTCTGGGAAAGAAATCTGGAGGCCAGCAAGGCAGGGACACTTCAGCAATGGACCCCAGTTCTGAGGAATTGGGTTTGTTGAGTGTGGCAGGTTCATCAAAGACCATAACACAGAAAATTCTGATTGTTCCTGAGAAGTGAGTCAGCATGACGGACAAACTAGGCCAACGGGGCTGGGAGCACTCCAGGAAAGTGGGACAAATGTCAGGAATATGCCAGTATGAAAACATCTTTTTTTACATGCTATTAAGAATATTGGGGGAAAAAAAAAGACATTCTGGTTTTATTCCATAAAAACAAAGAAGAAAACTTTCTAGAATAGTGGTGCCCCATAGAAATATAATGTGAGCCACATATATAACTTAAACATTTTATATATTCCTTCTTCTTCTTCTTTTTTTCATTAAAGTAGGCTCCATGCCCAGTGTGGGATCTCGAACTCAGGACCCGAGATCAAGGGTTGCATGCTCTATCAACTGAGCCAGCCAGGCACCCCATATAATTTAAAATTTTCTAATAGGTTGAAAAAGTAAAAATGAGGTGAAATTGATTTTACTAATAGGTTTCATTTTTACCCAATACCTCCAAAAATTAGAATTGCAACAGGTAATCAATATAAAATATTAATGCTGTTTTGTTATTTTTTTCCACATGAAGTATTTGAAATCAGGGGTGTACAAGACGCCTACAGCCCATGTCCGTTCTGACCAGCTCAATGGTTACACGCGGCTGATGGCTACTGTGTTAGACCACACAGATCTAGAAAATTCTTTTTCTTTCTCTAAAATCTCCGTTCTTTGATTTCTTCATCATTGCAAACATTCCCTGGTTTTGCTTGCGCTTCGTACGGGAGTGTCTAGTGTAGATGTGCTCGCCAGTGGGTTGGGTTGGTTCAGGTCTTTAGGTTTTGTTCGTGTAACTGAACGTCAGGGTGGAATGTGAGATGATGGAGCCCTGTCCCTTCACCTCTGTATTTCCTGACTCAGGCCCTAAGGGAACAGGGATGCTGTGGAGAATGGATGGTGGACGCAGCACAGAGGGAGACGTGATTATGTGTCACTGTCTGATCTTCGGCGACTCACGTCACCTCTCCATTTCTCTGTCTCCTTCCCCATAAAGTGGGGGAGGGTGGAGTCATTCATGCCTGGCTCCAGGATTGTGCTGAGGATCAGGGAACACCAGAGTAGAGGACCCTTGAGGAGGTAAAAACATCACTGCATGTAAGACGGGGTGTTTTTTAAATTTTATTTATTTTTTTTTATTTTAAGGTGATCGAGATTAGCTAGGTCCTCTCGCTGTCTTTGCATGAAGGTAACCTTGTCGGCAGCAAGAAACCATGGGAATTATACTCGGGTTGATATTGGAGCAGTTTGTTTGTATGTGTTGGGGTGAGGGAAATAAATGGGATCGGAATTGAGGATTGGGGAAGCCCCAGCTGAAAAGAGCTTGCTCTCTTTCTTGTCTGTAAGACCATGTCAGGAAGCTAACCAGCCAGCTGAGCTTTTTCTGCTCAGGGAGGTCTCTAAAGTAAACAAGGTGGGCAACTTTAAGCCAGCAGAGGCAAATTTACCTTAGCGTTCAGTGGCTCTGGATTCCGGGGACCCCCTGCATTGGTTTACCATGCTGTACTTAAGGACACCTCGCTCTCAGGAGACGCTGCAAACATCGGGTTGTGTCCTCTCCCAAGCACTGGAGCCTGGCATTTCTTCATCACCGTGGAGGCACTTGCTTGCAAAGGGTGTTTTACTTTGTTAGTGTGTTTTTGCTTGGCATTCCCACTGGGCATATTCATTTGAGCTCTTGCTTTTAGGTGGATTAAGTGGCTGCTGAGGTGGTGGTTGGAGCCCAGCGCCAGGGTGCAAACCTGTGGGGCCTGTTCCCCCCCATCTGTTTTGCATGTTTGCATGTAAATGGCATTAGTGCCCTCCTGCCACACCACTTCCCCGGAGGGAGTCTCTTGGGTACTGTTCTGGGATCTCCCCTTCATTCCTGGTCTCCTCCTCTGGTTTGCTAGGTAGACTGCCTCCAGGTTATTCTTTCAGAGTTGCTTCTCCCCTAAAATCTTCCATAGCTCTCTGTTGCCACTGGGTTAAATCCATCCCCTGTGGCTAGACTTCAGAGTCATCCGTAGTTTGGTTCCTTGTTACCTTTTCTCAAGCTGGACTGCCTTCCTTCCAGGGAACAAGGTTTGCCTGGCCCTGTCTTAATGCCTTTACTTTTTCTCAGCCAGAGAGCACTTCCCAAAGAGGGTAGCCAGTAGTCGTGGTTTACTAGAGACTGGGGATTCCTGGGGTGCAGGACTTTCAGGGCTCAAGCTGGTAAAGTCTTGGGTGAACCAGGACAAATGGGTCACCCTCTTCCCACATCCTGTCCACCTATTGAAATTCTACCCACTTCCAGGGTGCTGATCATCCGTTCCTTGCTGGGCCTCTGAGCTTGGGCACTCATTACCTGTCCATTTATACAGCACTGTTTCTGTTGTCTTTGGTCATAGGTGTTTGTGTTCTCTTATTGTCTCCCTGTATAAGTGTAAGTAATTCGAGGACAAGATCATTCATATCTCATTCTCTCCACCCTTTGGAGCACGTGGCACAGGGTCTTTCGCGTGATAGGTGTTTAGATTTTATCTTGATGCGTGAATGAATGGTGAATGAATTCTATCCTTGCAGTGAGAAACTGTAGTATACCCACATTGATTTTTATTCTTATCAATTACAAAATAATACATATTCATTGTGTTTTCACAGAAACTGGATAAAATAGAAAAGCACGCATATCGCTTGAAAATCTACTACCCAGAAACGACTACTATTAATATCTTTTTTGTCTATCTCTAATATTTTCCCTTCTTCCTTTTCATCTCTTTATCTAATCATCATCTATCTGTCTATATATCGTTTTAAAAATGCTTGGGTCTTGTGGCAACTGGGTGGCTCAAGTCATTGGGGGCATCTGGATCTTGATTTTGGCTCAGGTCATGATCTTGCGGTTCAAGAATTTGAGCCCTGTGTTGGCTCTGCGCTGACAGTGCAGAGCCTGCTTGGGATTCTCTCTCTCTCTCCCTCTCTCTCTGCCTGTACCCTGCTCTCTCTTAACAAAAATAAAAGTTTTTGGGTCGTATCATACGGATTATTTTGTAACCTGTTGTTTCCTTCAACAATGTATCATGAATGTTTGTCTTATGTAACTAAATATTCTGTTATAATTCTTAAAGGATACATATATATATCCTCACATGTCATACATATGTTTATCATTGTAGATCATCTATTTATTTTATCAATCTATCTATTTACCTGCCATTCCATTTGTGGCTGTGCCAGTTTTCTTTTCTTTTTTTTTAAATATATATTTTTTAATGTTTTATTTATTTTTGACAGAGAGAGAGAGAGAGAGAGAGAGAGAGAGAGAGAGAGAGAGAGAGAGAGAGAGACAGGGAATGAATGGGGGAGGGGCAGAGGGAGAAGGAGACACGGAATCTGAAGCAGGCTCCAGGCTCTGAGCTGTCAGCACAGAGCCCGACGCGGGGCTGGAACTCACAGACCATTTTTTTTTTTCTTCCTTTTTAACCAACTCCCCACTCCTGGACATTAGGATTGTTTCAGAAATTCTGCTCTTGTGGCTTTTTTTTTTTTTTTTTTTTTCTCACCATTCCTGATTATTTCCTTAAGGGTAAATTCTTAGAGGTAGAATTTCTAGGTCAGAGCCTTCTGAGTGATTTTTAAAATTTAGTCGGGGTGCGCCGTATAGTTTGCAGGTTACCCCCGATAGAAGAAATGAGCTCTAGAGGTTAAGCCTTGCGTAGATCTCAACTCTGACAGTGACCTTGCCCTTCAGTGCTGTTCGAAGACCTGAGCCCTGGAGGTTTGAGGAAACTTAATTCTACTGCAGGGCTGAAAAAACCCGGGGCAAGGCTGAGAATGAGGTGTGTTCATGGTGGGTCGGGATTCCGGGAGTCTGGGCGTGGCTGAGGCAGTAATAGGAAGATGGTGGAAGCCAGGAAAGAGTTTGGGAACAAGGTTAGGGCAGTGCAATGTGGGCAGATTAGGTCAAATCAGGTCAGAGACCCTTGAATCTGGGGATTCGTACACTAGATGTAGTACACTAAACCAGGGGACCTTCTTTCTGCAGTGAATCCTGCTTCAGGCGGGAAGCCTTTTACTCCTGTCCTACTGAAAATCAAGGACTAATTTCTGTGATGGGGCTCTCCTGGGGCCTGCAGGCTCAAAGAACATTTCAGTGTAAGCCTTAGAAAGTGCTATCTGGCTGATCTTTCCTAGCCCCAGCTTGTCTGAGCTTAGCAAGTGACAGTGGAAGTCCAGGCTCACTGGGAGATTAGTCCTGCAGGTCACAAGCCTGAGGTGATCAGCACTAATAAGTGTGGATGACCGGCTCTGGTGTTCCAATTAGAAGAGAGCTCCATCTGCCTTAAATGGGCTCAAGTCTCTTGATCTCGACAATTACATCCCAGGTTAGATGTCAAACTTTGGTGTAATATAATATTGCTGGCAATATTTGAGGACAACTTTGCAGAGTCAGAATGTTCTGGAAGGTTGGAGACAGGCACTAATTATTCCTGTTTTCAAACTGGTCTGTAGGAGCTAGTTTACAGATGTGTGAGCTGGTTTAAGATCCTGGGCAAGATTCTAAAATAAGAGTATTCGAAAGATGGTTTGCGTAACCTTGGTAAAGCAAATAGTAATCACTAGGAATCATCGTGTGCTAAGCAAGGAGCAAGTATTGTGTAGCTAACCTCAAACCCTTCTTTGTAGTAGGCATGGTGTATCCTAATTTTTGCAAGGTGTTGGAAAAGCCTCGCAGGATAACCTTGGGCTCAAGGTGGAGGGCTTTGGGCTGGATCAGTTATTCATGGAATATACTCAAGAGTGCTTTTTAACGAAGCATTCTTAAGACACAGACAGGTTTTAGAGCTACAAGGTTCTACTCTTGATCTTGCATTGTTAACATTTCCTTTAATCAATGACAGAGAAAAGAAATATGTAGGTGACATGAAGATGGGAGAGATAATGGATATGTCGGATGAAAAGATTCAGATCCAAAATGATTAGTTCAGGCTTGAAAAAACGAACTTAATTTATCAAAATGATGGTTAATAGGGTCATATGTTAGGTTTTATCCTTGCATTAAAAAAGTAAAACAACTGCTCAAGTACAGGATGGAGAGGCTGGGTGGACTAATATATCAGAAGATATGGAATGTCAAGTTCGGTGTGTGTCAGCTTACTTGAGTCGAAGTGCAGGGCCCGTGGGGAGGCTGGAGAAAGTCCTTCTCCCTCGGCACCGCTTCTGTTACACCTGGAACCAGGTGACGTGTTCTGGGCACAGCACGTTGAGAGGACACAACAAAAGGCAGACGGTGCACTAGAGGGAAAAGACATGGTGTCCTCCAAATCTGCCAGTGACAGGCGGTGTGTCCCTTGAGGATGTGCTGAATGTCTCTGAGCCTCAGTTTCCTTGTCAGTCAAATGGAACAATAGTTACCTTATTAAGTCTTGTGAGGATGATATAATTTGTGAACATCCCTTAGAACAGGCCCTTGTCCAGACTCGGTGCTCAGCAAATCTTGGATTTATTTCTGTCGTCCCTGCTAACAGAGTGAACACAATTCTAAGAAGAGTTGAAAGTCATGTCAAGTGAAGGTACGCAGTCTGGAGAAGAGTCGACTTGGAGGCCTGCGAGATGGATGTGTACTTTCCGCCAGGCGTTGTTTGAGTGCTTTGCTTGGAGTATTTCATTTGCCTTTCTGGGTAGGCCTGTGAAGTAGACACTGTTTTGTTGTCGTTTTACAGATCAGGAAAGTGAGGATCAGGCAAGATGTGTTTAGACCAAGGCTCCGCGGCTAGGCATGGACTGAGCTGGGGCAGGATCCACCCTCGTCTTTTGCCTCCCTGTCGAAATTACTGTGCCGCATCTCTTGCATTCTGGAATACTGAAAATTGGCAGGGCATTAAGTGAAAGGATTTTAGGGTAAATGGAGAGATCCATCTAGATTGGGCACCAAGAAAGTCTGAGTTGAAGAGCAGCCACGTTCCCGTCCTGCACCTTTCCACCATGTTTTCCTCAGTTCGGTCTTTTGGGCATTTTGCTGGGTGATTGCCAGCAATCCCGGAGTGAAAGAAGTGCGGAGTCCACGTTGCCTGTGGATGACTCAGGGCCGTGGTTGGGAGGGCAGAGACTTGGTGGGGTTTGTGGATGAATGAATTTCTAAGACAACCGGAAACTGCCTGTTTATCTGATCTCTCCCCCAGCCCCCACTCCTGCTGAGCTGACTGCCCAGTAGGGAGGCCTTGTGTGTGGGGGTGCACTTTGAGAGACCCCATCACCCTCCATACATTCACATCTGCGACAGAGAGCTACTTCTCTGGGTTGGAGCATAACAAATGATCCGTGGGAATATCATGGTGACCTTTTCAAAGGGTTTTCCTGGTTTCCCCAGTCAGAGGCAGAGATGCAAATTGATGTGTCTTCTTAGTCTGCATCTTCATTTATTGAGTCATGTTCCTTCTTTAACAAAGAGTTGGTCTTGGGGGCTAATTGTAAATCATCTCCCTCCCAGGCGTCCTTGCTCAGGATTCCTCCAGAAAGGGCCGCCTAATTCCCGACTCTTCCTCCACTCTGATTCTGAGAGCCTCAGTTTTCTAGTCACCTTGACTCCAGACCCCAGGCTCTAAATTTGGCTCCCACTGTGATGTGTCCCTTGTGCCCTGTGTGTTTTTCCAACTCTTACCCTGCATTCTGCCCCCTCCATGACTTGACCCAAGTTATTAAGGCCTCACAGATGAACTAGACTGAGGAACTGAAGGGCAGGGACAAGGATCCCTGTGCCTAGAAAGTTCCTGGCCCTCTGAAGATGCTCAGTAGGCCTGTTAAAAGAATGAGCGAGAACAAAGGAAGGGAGGAACACCAGCGAGCCCCATTTAGCCCTTCAGTGGTCTCTGCTTGTTTTGATGCAGGTGGTTAAATGACACTTCCTTCAAGCTATGGTCTCAAAAGTCAGAGGTTTGCGTTCAAATCTCAGCCTTTCCGCTGACTTGGGCACATTCGTTGAATTCTCTAAACCTCACTGTCTTCAACACGGCAAGATACAGGGTTGTTGGGAAGTTGAAATGAGATTATGGATGCAATATTCTTATTAGCCACAACAAGTGCTCAAGAAACCCTAGCTGGCTGTAGCTGTATCAGGAGGGCAGGACACCAACTTTTATTACTCCGGTTGACTTGGTGTTCATCTGGCTCTCAATAAATCTATCTTGAGTGCTTATTGGGTAAGGACCCCAGCATTTACAAAGCAAGCAAGAAAGGACTCAGCAGAGGAGTCTGACACGTTTATAATAAAACACAGTATTGTTTTACTTGAACAGAATTGTGCTAGCTTGGAGGCTTAATAGCAGACATTATGGGAACAAAGAGAGAAATAGAGGGTCATGAGGTCAGTGCCATTGTTACATCAGTGTTCTCTGTTGTCTCCGGACAGGATGTTCCTAAACCGTGGCGCTTGTATTTGAGAGGTGACTCACTCCAGCACGACACTGCTTTTAGAGATTATGATAGATACTGCCGAGAGAGGAACACTCAGAACCAGGCTCTGCTGCAGGAAGTTAAAAATGCCAAGTGCCTTTGCTGTTCTGTCCCCCAAAGGGGGCGGCTGGGGGTGTCAGTATGGAATTATTAGAAGGATGAACTCCAGTCTCAGTCCCCTTAGCTCGGAGCAGCCTCTGCTTCTGCATACGTGCGGCTGCCACTGCTCTTAAGAAGGCTTTGTCTTGGGCTCACATGCATATTGTGGAGCAGAGATGTGTCACCCCTCCCTGAAAAGAAATAGCCACGCTAACAAGCAGGATTGGTGAGGAGGGCGGCGGGGTCGCAGCAGTGCTTTGTCATCTAGAGGGGCTATTTTGCTGGGGAGGTTTGTGTGGGTGTTCTGGGGGCAGCCGGGAGTACCCAGAATGGAGGTGAGTGTAGGGATGGGGGTGATGAGACTGCGTGTAGGTGGAGGCGGCAGGGGAGAAGGAGCCCCTCCTCCAGGCCTCATTCCTGGCCCCGGCATCTGAAAGTTGAGGGGCTGAGCAGCAGACAGTGGAGGAGGGAGCCTGAGAGCTAGAGTGGGGGCAAGTCAGGCTGCAATCAGCTTGCAGTAAACAGGCTGATTAATCAGGGATGGATTCAATTTCCCTACAAGAACTATTGCGGATTGTCATGGTGTCTCCAAAAGAATAATAACAACCCTTGAACTCGGAAAGTGCTTTATGCTTCTGAAAACGCTCTGGAGTTCATGAGCTTGTCTGATGCTCCCGGCGGTCCTGAGAGGTGGGGAAGGGAGGGTGGGCTTTGCTCTCCCCTGGGCAGAGATGCGGACGGGCCTCAGGACCTGTACACGGACACCAGGTAGACCCAAAAGAGCTGGACCTGATGCCTACCCTAAGTTCTATAACTTGTTCATGCGTTCATTCATTCATTCATTCATTCATTTATTCACCAACTCTTTGGGCGCAGTTTTTGTATCACACATTGGGCTTGGCTGAAAAAAAATAAGGAGATCCAGAGACATGCCTGCAAATAATCCCAATAGCTTGTGTGATTCAGTAGAGCAGCTCTTCGGTGTTTCCCCTTCAGTTTCTCTTGGCAAGCACCAGGTTGGATGCTTTGCTGTAAAGTCCAAAGGTTTCACTTTTAAAAAAAAATTTCTCAATCCCCGCTTGGTGGCGGAGGAGGGGAGGGCAGAGGAAGATAGGACAGACCCCATGTTGAGCAGGCTTGTGAACGGAACCTCATTGCCACGGAGTTGGTCTTCATTAAGCATCTCCTGGAAACCAAACAACTGAGGAGGTGCTATTCCCCAGCAGTGTCTTCGGATACCTGTGTGTCCCAAAAGAGATCATAAGCTTCTTAAGGGTCCTGGTGTGCTCTTTACCTTCCCAACCCGCCCTCACACCCTCACTACAATACAATAGTAGGCACTCAGCATATAATAACTGGATTGAGTTAGTGGAGATACTACTATTTCTAAGTTGTTCCTCTCTCTGCATGCCCACGTGCCTGTGTGCATGTGTGTTGTGAGCATGTCAGGTTGCTTTAATCTGAAGTGTGACAAAAATGGTCTACTTCTGTGGTTTGTTTTTAGGGATGCAAGAAAAATCTCTTGCCTAGAAATAAGTCCCAGTTCCTAGTCTAGGGTACACTAGTAATTTTTATCATGAGATGTACTTCTTTATTATAAGGATGAATATTTATAGTCCTGTACACTTTAGTATGAATGAGTCACTGGTCGTTTCTTTCAGCTGTAGGAGAAATTATAATAGTGGGAGGTGGCCTGGAGCTTCTGGAGATGAAGAGGAGACCAACAAGGGCAAAGGGCAGAGGAGGTAGCCAGAGCCTAGGCACCAAACACAAACCACTGCTCTTATCATCTAGCTGAGAGCTCACATTGGCCCTGTCTTCCCACGGAGGTGGAAAGAGCTTCGGGAGCAGAGTTTGCATTTGTCCCTAAGAAGCATTTACTAAGCAGTCAGATCACAGACGCTGCTGTGCCTGTGCACAGGACCTCAGGAAAGGTGGATTGCAGCCTAATGGATCACACAGGCGTGATGGCCTTAGCAACTGTCAGTGAGAATGAATCATGAGGGGTCCACATGTGGGCAGAGAGGCTTACCTCTGATATCCTCCTTCATAGCCTGTGCTGGTGATGCTCAGGACCGCGTAACAGGAGAGACTTTTCTGCAGGCTTTTGAGGGAGCTGGGTTTGACCCCACCTCGGGCACATCGGACCTTTGTGACCTTGACTGAATGATTTAACCCCTCTGGTCACCAGGGATAAAACCAACACTGACCTTGTGTTGGGTGTATTGAATGACATGACATGACATGTGTGCAGGACTGGTTACTAACTTAGTTTCAATAGAGCTGGCAAGTTAGGTTTCTTTTCCTTCCAAGAAAAAACTCTTTTCTATAGTTAATAAAAGAATGTACACTTTAAGGTGTTCAGCTTAGAAATTCTTTCCCTGGAAGGGGTGGAGTACACATTCAAGAGTTGGTGAAGAACATCAAGAAAGAGAAGGGCTCCGGGAGGGGGCTTCCCCCCTACCGGTCCCCTTTCAAGTGGTTCTCCGGCCTGGTGAATGTCTGCAGGCAGGGGGCCGGGCTGCCCCTCCTCCAGAGCTCTGCCACTGCATTGTTCTTGGCACTTACGCCAGCCGTTCAGGGCTCTCAAAAAATTGGCTTAGGAAATAGTTTGAAAGTTATTACTTGGGATTCAGGAAACTCCAGGTGGCTTTTGAGCTCTGCCCCCAAATGCAGCCGGAGATGCATCCTCAGCTGTGCACTTTGAGGACTTTCATTATTTCTCGTGTTTGTTTCTGGCTGGAGCCAGAGCTGGGGTATTCATGAGCTCTAGCCGCTTGGCTTTTTTTTTTTTTTTTTTTTAAACCAATCCCTTTGTTTCTCTGGGAGAGAAAGAAGCTTGCTCCTCAATCCCCTCTGCCCAGTGGTAGGGTTCAAGGAAACTGGCCCTTGTAATTGTAAATTACCTATGAAAAAGACAAAGCCCTTGGCTCCCTTCCTGGCTAAAGCTTCAAGATCAGCGGTGATAGGAGAAATTAATGAAAGCTGCTGCTGAGCCACTGGCCTGTTGGAGGCTGCCGAGATGAAAAGGCAGCCGTGGAAGCCGGCTTTGGGGATGAGCTCTACGATAAGGATTTCTGTTTGGGATACGGTTATTACACATGCCGTGGGCTCCAGCCAGGCCTCAGCTTTCTTGGAACTAGTTCTGATTTGCTCACTAATCACCAGTTTCCTTTTCTTTCAAAATGTAACCTTTCCCCCTCTCCTCTGACCACCACCTCCCCCAGGAAAACATGCAGCCCTCGAAACACAGTATAGTAGTGACTCAAGGTGCATCTCTCTTTCTTCTTCTGTATCCTCCTTTTGAGGGCAGAATGACAAGGGTTGGTGGGATCCACTTTCCCTTTCAAAAATCTCAGCTCATGCCCTCCGGGCCTGTGTTAAACAGCTGTCATACTTAGGCTGCCCAGGAACCCACTTAGGAAACAAACCAGCCAGCCTTCTGAATTGTCCTCCTGTGACCCGACTAAATTTGTCTTCCTAATTTTTGAATGCTTGAGTTCCTGGGCCTCAGGCCGATGGGTGTCATTGCTGAACACGGTCCATCTTTTGTGCTCAGCCAGACCCTTTTGTGAATTGAGTGGATGGAGTGCAGAAGCCTGGTGGCTGGGGTCTGACTTCAAACACGGAAGGCTAAAAAGGAATAAAGGGTGTGAGCTTGTTAAAAACAAAGCGATCTCTTGTTCCTGTGTGAGGGATGCTTTCTTCTTAACGTTCCATTATCTTCCCAAGAGGAATAAACACTCGAGTGGAAAGGACACTCCGGGGGATCACGTGTCCACCTGATCAGGGTATGTCATGTTGCAGGTACATGCGTGTTCTGTTGCATGAAAGGGCTGTGTTTTATTTATTAAAAAAAATTTTTTTTAAGTTTTTTTGTATTTTCTGTATTTGTATTTTTTTTAAAGTTTTTTTGTACTTAAGTTTTAAGTATGAGTGGGGGAGGGGCAGAGAGGGAGACAGACAGAATTCCAAGCAGGCTCTGACCCTGATGAGAGGCTCAGACCCATGAACCTTGAGATCATGACCCGAGCTGAAATCAAAAGTTGGTTGCTCAACCAACTTGAGCCACCCAGGGGCCCCGAAAGGGCTGTGTTTTAGAGAGCACAGTGACACTTCGTTATTCTGTCAAGGTTTAGAAATAGGTTTTAAATTGACATTGATGAATTTCACATTCATGGTTTTGGATATTGTTGGCATCCCCAGAGAGCTACGTGTAGTGTGAACCCTGATAGTTTTTTTTTTTTTTTTTTTTTTTGTAATGCTAGTGCCAGGCAACCACTTAAAGAGGCATTCACTTCAAAGACGGCCCTCCGGAATAAATACATTGCAGGTCACAGGCCACAGGCCACCTCCTCTCCCTGAGGCTCCTCTGTTTTAGAGATCCTGGATGATTTCCATAACTGATCATTTGGGCCCCTTGCTTTTTCTTCCCACTCTTCGTGTTTTAAATTCACCAATAAGGGGTGAGCCCCCACCTCTAACCCCAATACAATCCCCCTGTCCTGCCCCCTGCTCCCCTCCCCAGCGTGCTCCCTCTGTCTCTACTTGCCATCTCACTCTGTGGCCCCAGGTGTGTTGTGTAATTTCCAGGTCTTGTAAGAAATTTTTATTTTTTTTTTTTTTAATTTTTTTTTTTCCAACGTTTTTTTTTAATTTATTTTTGGGACAGAGAGAGACAGAGCATGAACGGGGGAGGGGCAGAGAGAGAGAGGGAGACACAGAATCGGAAACAGGCTCCAGGCTCCGAGCCATCAGCCCAGAGCCTGACGCGGGGCTCGAACTCACGGACCGCGAGATCATGACCTGGCTGAAGTCGGACGCTTAACCGACTGCGCCACCCAGGCGCCCCTAGAAATTTTTATTTTTTTTAAAGTGTTCTGATGGTTGATACTGAAGGGCATCTTGCAGCCTTAACCAGTAGGATCAGTCCCACCACAGCATTCCTGATTGATAGACTGATGCCAGGCACAACACGCTGTGGCACAGTAGTCAGTTTCAATGCCTTTGATAATTCTGCAGTTTATTTGATTAGTTATTACGTTCTCTGTTTGGAGAATGAGTCCTTCTGAAGTCTGTTTCTCTTGCACCCTTTGCAAGTGAACCTTTTCTTTTCAAAATGTTTCCATGTCTGAGTCCTCTGACTTTTTCAGTTGGAAACTTGATTCAGTTATTTGTCCTCTTTCTTGCTTGGTGTTCAGACTTTTAACATGGTGACTTTTTCTTTGTTCACAACTCACCCACTCGTCATGACATTTTACAGTGATCCAACCCAGGCAGTCGCCCGAAACAGGTTCTCAATTCATCTCGAAGCAGCAATTCACAGATGTAGCTTCTCATAAACACCTGGTAATATCAGAAGAACCTGGGAATATTTGAACTGGTAGTTCCCCCCCCCCCACCCCCGCTTGCTCTTTATTTTTGGACAGAGGTAACTGATCTTCTTGAGGGGACTGTGGCCAAATGGTAATTTGTGCTTTCTTGTGACAGATTTTGATGGGTTTCGTTGCTATCTTTTGGGATCCCAAAGCAGAAGAATGCGAGGCAGACACATTTGTGAGTGCACATTGATGGGAACTATCAGAGGCATTAAAAACTAAAATGGCTTTTAGGTCACAGTCCAGGAAAATGCTCACTTTGTGTACATTTTGGGTTAGGTGGAGAATAGTGTACAGCTGAGAACCAGCAGCAACTTCATGGTTTCCCCTGAGACTCACAGCCCAACACCCGTGGTCTGAAGATTCAGAGGGAGTTCCCTGACAGTATGCAGGTGTCCTGCAAACACCCACAGCCTATTCAGCCGACTCTCCTGCTTCTGCCTTTCAACAGTGGCAGCCAGAGGTGAAGCAAGGGGAACCCAAGACACGTGCTGCAGACACATGCTGGGTGTCTGGGGCTTTTCTGGTGGACGTGGGCTCAGCTGGGCATTTGCACATCTGACCCTCCAAAAGTTATTAGAAAATAGGAGGAAGCTATTGGCCATGAATAGGTCCAGACTTATATTCATAGGAAAGTTGAGCATCCAGGAACAGATGTTCAGTACAGACATAATCTCTGCTCCCAACCACCGCAGGGTCTTGTTGACCTGGATCCTCTCTAACTGAGAGATGTCAGAACACTTGGGACAAGTGAAAAGAACCTCGTGGTTCTCTCCCCAAACGCCTGAGACAGGCGAAGCGGAGGCTGTGTTTGCAGCACAGCCAGCAGCGGTCTTCACAATAGTTCAGGCAATGGATGGAGTTCTCGTTGAGTTTTGCTGCCATGGTCCCATGGGAATTCACTGTCCCAGGGTGAATTCTCAGGCCTGTGCCTATTACTGGCTCCACTCTGATGAGGCTGACGAAATTGCCCAGTGCCAGGTTTTCCTGAATTTGCTTCTCCTAGGACTCTGGGCAGATGAAAAGCCTTTTTATCAGTGTCCATAACCAAAAAGAGAAGGCACCTTAGAGGTACACGGTGTCTGAACTTCATAGAGGAGGGCTCTCAGAGTTGTCGCAGAAACAGAGGGAGGTCAGTGCTTTCTGGAGTCACAGCCATAGATGCTCTTCACAGCCATTGTTGTCTCTCCTCTGGCATCAATGCTGAAGGCTCCTAGTGCATCTGGAGGGATCTGGAATCACTGCTTTCCTTTTATCGGAATGGGTGAGATCACACCTTCCTCCCGAATCCTGCCACACCCATTATCTCTCCTTTGATTGTATTTCCATTAAAAGCCAATCCGAATAAAACATGGGCTTCACCCATCTGTGTAGGACTCCAGGATTCCTGGATGGTAATTTGAAGGTTTTGTGTTTATTCAGCTATCAAACAGTGTTCCACTTGGTACCTCCTTTGTGTAGGAAGTATGTAAGGAGATGCAGTGTGTTTAATGGTGAGGAGGAAAAACTCGGACCGCACAATGGTAGTTAGTATTACTTTTGACAAGTTAGTATTACTTTTGAAAGTATTTCTTTTAATTTGTGTATAGAATTTCTTTCTTAGCATAGTAAAAAAATATTAAAAGGTACATATTTAAAATTTTGCAACATAGGCTAACAAAGACATACTGGGCAGCATTTTCATTATATAAAACTGAAACAGTCAACATTAATTATAGCGAATTCCTTAAAAAAATATCTACCTGTACCAAATAGTCCTAGAAATCTGTGGGACCTTTTTTCCCTCACTTTTATATCATTGAATCAAATACTTATTTCCTAAGTTTGTGTCCCTTGATAAAATGAAGGCTTCGTAAGAGCAGAAGATTCCCTAGATCAGACAGTGGTCAAAACACATTGAATACTGACCGTCTGCTTTGTCTCATCTCCTTCTTTTTGCTTTGATGACACCTGCTCCAGGAAGTGTTAGCTGATCTCCCAGATTCAGAGTCCCCTTGTTTATGTTCTCACAACCTGGGCCTGTTTTTTTTTTAATTCTTTAATGTTTATTTTTGAGAGAGAAGGAGACAGAACACAAGCAGAAGAAGGGCAGAGAGAGAGGGGGACACAGAATGCCAAAGCAGGCTCCTGGATCTGAGCTGTCAGCACAGTGCCTGACATGGGGGCTTGAACTCAAGGACTGTGAGATCATGACCTGAGATGAAGTTAGATGCTTAACTGACTGAGCCACCCAGGTGCCCCTGTTTTGTTTGTTTTGTTTGTTTGTTTTGTTTTTTTACAACAATGCTCCTCTTGTTACCTGCTTAGTGACTGTCTTCCAGATAACTTTCATAACGGTGTGGACCCCCGTTTTCTTATCCCGAATGGATGCCTGCATCAGGGTCACACAGGTGCATTGCTCCCTGAAGATCAGTGGATTAATGTGCATCACACAGAATGTTTATAAAGGAAGGATACCTCCTGTTTTCTTATTTCATGGTTTCTGTGTGTCTCAAGGCAAGGAAGTGGTTTGTATGGAGAAATGATGGTGTAAAAGAGGTGAGGTTCTGTGATTCTGAGGGCTTAATTTTCTTCCGGGATCTTGTCAAATGCTTGGCCTCATTAAGTCAGAACAAGATTTACCTTCCCATCCACACAATAATATTAGCTTCTCATCTTGACAGTCTTGGTTTCATAAAGTCAGTTAAATCCTTTTCTCTCTTTTTTTTTTTTTTAATTATTAGAAGGCAACGCCAATATTCCCACCCAGCCATCATAGTGGTGCACTTGCCTTCCGGAGTCCTAGAGGGCATATTTACTTTGTTATGTATCCAGACCTTTGGTTTTTATTTGTTTTTTAATTGAGCATCCATCATATGCTAATAACTTGTTGGGGATGCAAAAATCTTCTTTGTTCAAATGGTCTTCTCACCCAAGGGTCTCATGGTCCAGGTTTAGGCTTAATGGAAGCTCCAGGGAGGTTAATATTAATGCTGGAATGGTGTAGTAGAAGGCAGGGTGGGAGAGGTGCTGTGACAGGCATTCACCCTGTGTTAGAGGTCCTTGACCAGATGAATCATCATGGGGATGAGGGGTGTTAAGACCTGGGTATCCTATAACCGTGTCCAAGAAATTTTCTCTGTAAATCGGTGTTACTGAGAGTGGGCTCTCGGGACAGCCTGTGGATTGAGTTCTTTCTCCTGGGGAAAGGATGAGTTTGTTTTGGGCCACCTGCATGTTCTCCGAAGCCTCTCTGTGTGCGTGAGTACGATTCTTTGAGATAGAGGGCTGGGGCCAGAAAACACAGGACATCTGCCTGGTCTGTACAGATGTGGACATGAAAGAGAGGTTCAGAACAGGAAAATGAAAAGCATCCTTTATTCAGGCATCCGTTTAAAGGCTAGGGCTCCAAGGAAAGGATTTCAGAATGAGCTTCCCTAAACCTTCATTCATTAGTAACAATGCTGCTGCTTCTAATCATGCTAATAATAATAGCAGTAAGCTCTGATAATGATGCCTCCCATTTTACCCAGTTCATCAGCTCAGTTGACCCTCATGGTGCTGTGAGATGGGTATTATCATCTCCATGTTGCAAGTGGAGAAACCCATTTTTGAAAGGTTGCTGAGTGTATGCATGGTGTCTGCCTGTCACCTCAGAGCTCTCCCTGATCCTGTCATCGCTCTGCCCTTTATATGCAATCTTCCTCAATAGTCTTTTTAAAAAATCCAAAACAAAAAATTGAAAATGAATAGACTGTCAGAGTTATCTTTGCTTTCCTTCTCCTCCTCCAACCTTGGGCCCCTGGACATACTGGACCTGATTGGGTGGTATTTATACAGTGCTGCCTGTTGGATGAGAGTCCTAGCTTGTAGTAGTAATTTTTCTATTGCAATAATGATAATGATGATTAATTACACTAGTGCTGTATTTTATTAAAACACAAAGCATGTGCCGAAAATAGTGAAGCGTTTGCTTTTTCTTACATACTCCTCACAGCAGTCCCGTGAGGAACATATGATTACCTCCACTGTTCCAGATGAAGGAGTTGAGGGTTAGAGAAATGGTATAACTTGGCTACAACAGTGTGGCTAGGAAGGGGCAAAGCCGGGATCTGAACCAGGCCTGCCTGATTCTGAAGCTCATGCTTGTGCTTCCAAGCCTTATTTTCTCCCTCATGAATGTTTCTCATGCTGGGTTTGCAGAATCTGGACCCGCCTGCAGCCCCAGAATGCATCAGGAGTACTGCCAAGTGAAGGGCAAGCAGAATATTCTCCCTGCACTTTCTCTCTTGCCTTTTGCCTCTCTGCAGGCTGCCGGTTTGGTGTCGCGTGCCTGGGACCCATTTTAAGGCTGTGCTGCCCAAGACGTGAGTGGTGTATTAAAACTGGAGACTCATTGTTCACTTCACGGGCGTTAATCAATGGCAAATTAGAATGGAATTGATATATGCATATGACATGCACATTAATTCCAAATGTGTTTATCGTAATTAATGCTATTACAATGAATACCAAAGGAATCAGGGAATGATTAGCTACACTTAGTATTTGTTACGGTTTGTTTAAAAAAGTTAAACATAGAATTAGTTGAGGTTTGAAGAGTGATGTTTCATTTTCACGGCGAACATGGCTGTAAGCCTTGGGTTTTTTGCGTGATGGGAGGTTTCAGGTGGGCTTCCCCATGCGAGATTTTACAGAAAATTGAGGTAATGAGGCTATCATCCTCAATTAATGGCGTGGTTTTCCTTTTGAATCATTTGTATCTCACAGCTGTTCCCTATTGTCATACCTATATTAAAAAGCCTACCAACTCAGAAAGATGTAAATGGAAGAGATGCAAAAGTAGCCTATAAAACATCGAAAAGGATCAGTTTATGCTTTTATTTTGAGAGAGATAGCATGAGTGGGGGAAGGGCAGGGAGAGAATCCCAAGCAGGCTCCATGGTAGCCTGATGCAGGGACTCAACACAGGGCTTGATATGGTGGCTCATGGCAGGGGCTGAATCTCACAGACCAAGAGATCCCAACCGGGGTCGAGATCAAGGGTCAGGTGCTTAACCAATGGGGCCACTCAGGCGCTTTTAAAAGACATATGCTGTGTTAGCTGGGTG
The DNA here is from genome assembly GCF_028018385.1 of Neofelis nebulosa. NCBI lineage: Eukaryota > Metazoa > Chordata > Mammalia > Carnivora > Felidae > Neofelis > Neofelis nebulosa. Next base: position 67,528,177 of record NC_080794.1, read on the forward strand.
GGCTATTCATATTCATAGACATCTGTGATGTTTTTGCCACCTTCGTTTGTGTGACCCCATTTAATCCTCCAAATGACACTGAGGCAGAGGTTAAAATGAGAAAACTACGGCTAGGAGGAGTTGACCTGCTCCCAGTGACATGACTGCTGCGTGGAGAAATGGGGATTCGACGCTAGGTATCAAAGTGTGAGTTGAAATCCATGCTTGCTCCACTAAGAGTGGTGTACTTCCTCCCAAGTGACAGGCCCCCTCCCTCTGCACCCCTCATCTGGTGGAAGACCTTCCAGATGGGTAGAGCTGGTCATAAAGAAGACAGGATGAAAGAGAATGGTTCACTTGGGACAAACCCAACTCTGTCAATGGATCAGCTGCTCAAAGTGTTGTACTGTCACTTGTTTTCAAAGGATGGGCTTTTGAAGAAGAAGTATGTCATATGGAGGAATCTGTTTAACAAACATTTGTTGAGCATCTACATATGCTGGGAATTCTTACCAGCCCTAGTGAGACAGATGAACAGCACAGTCACACGTATGCAAATAGCTTATATTATAGGGGAGTAAGTAGACACACAGATGATTCCAAAGGGACATGATAAGTCTATGATAGATACCTGAGGTTTCTGGAGAATCAGTGAGGAGTGCTAACCTAATCTGTAGATTGTAGGGAGGCAAGAAACACTTCCCATATGTGGTATGTAGGTTGAGCCTTGAAGATTATCAAATGCCTACTTGGTATAAGATACTGGGCTCCACTCTCTGAATCCTATGGATGGGGATTCTTGGGCTGTAAGAGGGCCACTTCTGGGACCGTTCTCAGTGCCTAGCACAATGCTGATAGTAGGAGGCCTCAGTGTCTGTTGAATGAATGAATAAGTTTATGTAGAGTTTGCAAATTGCCTTCGCCAAGACACTTTCCTCTCTTCATCTTTTCACTTCTGCCCTGAATATGTCAGCATCTGGAGGGACACAGCTTACTGTACATTGTTAAGAGTAGTGGGTTTGAAGGCTGGATCTGCTGCCTGCAAGCCACGAGACCATGGGGAGGTACCTCACTTCTCAGTCCCTGAGTGTCCTCATCTTTACTTATTTTTTTTAATGTTTATTTAGAGAGACAGGGAGCTCATGCCCATGCATGTACAAGTGTGGGAGGGGCAGAGCAAGAGGGAAAGAGAATCCCAGGCAGGCTCTGCACTGTCAGCTCAGAGCCCAACGCGGGGCTCGATATCATGAACCGTGAGATCATGACCTGAGCTGAAATCAAGAGTTGGTCATTTATCTGACTGAGCCACCCCGGTGCCCCTCCTCGTCTTTAAATGGGACTGATAATATCCCCAAATCACATGGTTATGACTCATAATAACTCCAAATCCCATGGTTGTATGACTGATAATAACTCCAAATCCCATGGTTATATGACTGATGATAACTCCAAATCACATGGTTGTGTGCTGATGTGTGAAAAAGCGCTTAGAGCAGTAGCTAGCGCATAGTGAGTACTCAGTCATTATTGGCTCTTCACTTTTCAATGACACGTTGACTAACCTTCTCAGACAAATCTCTCTTTTGGCAAATTCCAGCTTTTCTCTGCTATCATGTGGTCTGATTCTGCAGTCTATAATCTCATAGAGTTTGATGATACTTTTGATGACAAGATTCCATGATTTCTTTCCTAATAACTTTACTGAGTCCCATCGAGTCTGATTTGACAAATGGTAAACGAAGAGACCTTGTTTTGGTTGTTTGTATCAGCCAAAGCTTGTGCAACCATGTGCATGGCCGGGCTGCTGAAACCACTGGTCTCTCTCTTTATTTTAATTCGTGTATTAGTTCAGTTTTTTGTTTGTTTGTTTGTTTGTTTGTTTGAATTTGAAGGCAACAGAAACCACCTGGAATTCCCTTAAGCAAGAAAAGGAAATTTATTGAGAAGATACTGTAGTACTACAGGCATTTCCGGGAACAACCAGGCCTCAAAAAAGGGTGGGGACCAGGGAAATTCCATAGCCTCAGGGACAGGAGTTTGTAGACCTTTCTTACAGATCTCCACCAATCCTGTAACTAGATTCTTAACAGATCCCTGGGAGAAGGTATCCAGTTTTCCCAGATGTGGCTGGGTGTCCACCGTGAGACCAATGTGCTATGGCCAAGGGGGGCCAGACTCGTGAAGCAAAAACAAGAGTGTGTGGAGGCCTGGGTCAGGCAGTTCCCAGGGAAAGGTATACAGTGTATTTACTGCAGTTAATTTGTGTGTAGCCTGGAGAATTGTGAATTTACTTCTTGCTTTCAGCTCTGAGGAGATCACTGCTCAGTCAGGCATGGTTACTGAGCACTTACCATGTGCCTCACTCTGCCGGGAATGGTGTTTATGTGAATATGTGCACGTGTGTGCATGCGTGTGTGCGTGGTGGCCAAAAAGAAGCATGCCTTGGGGACTTCGTCCTTAAGGAGGTTATAACACAAGGCCAGCACCAGGTTGAGATGGTTTTATTAGTTTGGACATGAATGTGACCTCTTTATCAGTTGTTTCCTCGTTCCTTTTTCTCCTAAGCTATTTATATCTACCTTGTATTTCATGCTTCTTACAAATTGGGGCATTTTTGGCCCAAGTATTCAGTATTGAGGGTGGATCTCAAATGAGAGCATAAAAAATACTGTACAGTTGAGGTGCTTGGGTGGCCCAGTCAGTTGGACGTCCAACTCTAGATTTTGGCTCAGGTCACGGTCTCGTGGTTTGTGAGATGGAGCCCTACGTCAGGCTCTACGCTGGCAGCTTGGAGCCTGCTTGGGATTCTCTCTCTCCCTCGCTCTCTGCCCCTCCCCTACTTTCTTGTGTCCTCTCTCCCTCTCTCTCAAATTAAATAAATAAACTTAAAAAAATAGTGTAGAGTTTAGTGAGTGCTTACTGTATGTCAATAACTGTACAATTTCATTATTTCCCTTTTCTCTAGAATTCTCTCAGCCCCCTAAACAGCAGGCACTAGGATTATGCATATTTCACAAATGAGGAGATGGGACCTTAGAAAGAGGAAGTAGCCGTCTCAAGATTATGCACCTCAAGTGTGAGCTGAATGAAAGCATTTGAACAAGTTTCAACCTTGCAAAACACAAAGCCAGGACTCCTCACTACTATACTCTCCTAGCTTTTACCTTTTATAAGATGTAGTAAATTTTTTGGCTTACTTTTCATGTTTCATATTTTCCATTTTTTCCCTTACGTTTCCACATGGAGAGATTTTCATTTTTTTTTTAAACCATAATCTCATTGGTATTTCCTAAGCCTGCACCGTGTAATCATAGGTCCCTTGCAAGATAATGGAATTGAGTATTGTTCTTTTGAAAATCAACACATAGTGGGGCGCCTGGATGGCTAAGTTGGTTAAGCGTCCGACTCTAGCTCAGGTCATGATCTCACGGTTTGTGAGTTCAAGCCCCACGTCAGGTTCTGTGCTGACAGCTCAGAGCCTGGAGCCTGCTTCGGATAATGTGTGTGTGTCTCTCTCTCTGCCCCTCCCCCACTTGTGCTCTGTCTCTCTCAAAAATAAATAAGATGTAAAAAAATTTTTTTTTAAATAAACACATAAAAAAGTTATTAAATTTATTTTGTCCAAATCAGCATCAGACATGATTTTTTAAGCAGTCTGGAAATATGTTCAAAGGCAAGGTGTGCTAGTACAAACTAGTAGGTGGCATTGACCTAAAAGAATAGTTTGGAAGGGAAAAATTTAGAATATTTATTTAAAAAAAAAAAAATCCCAAGGACAGGAATGAGGTTTTTGGAAATATTTGGGACAAGGATATTGGGGAAGGTCCTCTAGAATGATGGATGAGAGGAAGGAAGTAGGGCTCTTCAGTTCCCACTTTATTTGGTCTTCTATGTTGAGGAAAATGTTCTCTGGACTCAACAGTGTAGAATGAACATGTGTAAATGAACATGAATACATGAGAAAAGCCACAAGGTGTGTGAAGAGACTTACAGAATATCGTATTGATCTAAATAAATTCGAGTCTTCTATCACACAGGAGATTTACGCCATGGCTCTGGAAGGCATTACGTTGGAGATCACTGTTAAAGACTCTGAGGAATCTCAAGAATGAGATAGACAGATGTCAGATGATGGGTGTCGCAACCCTGGAGCAGTGGGCTTAATGAGGAGGTGGTGATGATCACTGGGGATGTTGTGAGAATTTGATGCAAGCAATTCATGCTAGCGCAAATCTTGCCTTGTTTGTAAGGGTCACTATTAGTTGAGAAAAAGAAAATAACACAAGCAAAACAATCTCAACAACATATCTGAACAACCTCCTTGTGAAATCTTTGTGATCATCAATAGGGACGTGTATTTGTAGGTAAGGGAAACTGGATGGATTAATAATGGGTCACAAATCATTCTCAAAGGATACTGACCCATGCTTGAAAGTGAATCTGGAGATAGTCTAGTAGCCTGCTGGCTGATGCTGCCCTTGGCTCCACCCTCCTATCTACCTAAGAGATGCCAGCATCATTTCCCTCGGTTTGGGGACGATATCCCCCAGTTCATCCAGTGTGCAAATAATACAAAGACAGGAGGGACAGTGAATACTAAGACAGAAACAGGATATAAAATGATATTTATAGACCAGAGATCTGGGCCAAGTCTAACAGAACAAAATGTAGCAGGGATAAATGTAAAGTTCTATAAATCCCCAAATTAAACTGCCCAAAATCGGATGAGCGCCCTCCTGTTCTAGAGAATTAGTATCATGAGTGAAATATTATTAAATGGTTGAGGAAACAGTAAGCTCAAGGATCCCTATGAGTCAACTCTGATATAATAAGCCACAAAACTCGCAAACCCATAACCTATGTTGATAGATGTATAGTATAGAATGAGAACGGGGATGATTTCTTTATACTTTGCACTTCTTAGTTTGGAATATTGTGGTTGTAGTATTTTAGTTGGGAATAATTTTCTTCTGTTCTGGTATATGCTTAGTAGGATGTGGACACATTGGAAGCCATGTAGGATAAAAAAGAGAACCTGATGGCCAGAAGATTTCAAGTCCTGTCATATAGGGGATGTTTGAAGAAATGGGGGCCTTACTAAAACGAAAAGAAAAAGAGAAGGCAGAGAAGAGACATGATAGCAGCCTTTAGATACAGGAAGGGGTGTCAAGTACAAGAGATATTACGACTGCTTAATACAGTATCACATTGTGCTAATCTGTGGCAGTCACAGGGGGGACAGATTAGGATTCAAAATAAGGAATGAATTCCTAACAGCAATGCCTGGTCATGAGATGAGTCTTCTTAATAAGAGGTATGGAAGTTTCTATTATGGGAAGTTAATCCTAGGCTAGAAGACCAAGTAGGGCGAATCTTAACAGACATTCCTGTAGATTGCTGGTATATTCTTCAATAGGGGAACTAAGCTTTTGAGTGACATGGGCTCTCACCGTTCTGCAAGAGGTAAGCAAGCCCACAGTCAGGGAGACTAGTTAGAGGCTATTGCTATTTTCTGGGTGAAATGAAGATTGGCAACTGTTTGGATGTAAAGGTTAAGTAGGTGCAGAAGAGTCTAGGATTATTCATCATTCCAAAGCCCTTGTAAAGTACAGTGAGTGAATCTGGTGTGGCTGTGGCTTGCTGTGTGATCTGGGCCAAATCATTAAATGGTGGTGGTCTTTAGCTTCCTCACCTCTGGAGGCTAGAATCAGGATCCTTTTCATTACTGGCATTCTGGGGAAAAAAATGAGCTGTAAGAATCACATTTTTGGAAAAGTACATTTATGGCTGTGTGGCTGCCCACTTATTTAATATATGAGGAGGGACGTGGAGGTGGCTCCTACCCAGATATATTTTCTCATATTTTCCAGCAATGACTTCTATAGTGGCTGGAATTTCACCATTCAGGTTTTATTCAATTGAATTAAGACCTCATTCTCTCTCTTAAAAGCTGAATAGATGCTAAACGATGCACACGTTAAACCATAGTTAATGGCTTAATTCTAGCAGGAATTAGGTTTTTGGTTGTTTTTCTCTGAAAGCTCCAGTGAAACACAGGCTCTTAAGGAAAGACCATTGTGGAGGGTGGGGCAATATTTGGATTGCAGAGTTGAGTATAATTCCGCAGTTGACAAATGCAGTGGGGTGGGGAATCACCATTGGGGGTAGAACAAGTATACGGGCTTCAAGGGCACGCTTCAGTCATTTCAGCTGTTCTGTGGGCTCACCAGCTCTCTGGTTGGGTCCCAGGTTCATTTAGCTCCTTCTCTTCCATTTTCTTGAGAGCGAGATCTCGAGGATGTTAGGTGTGCTCCATTGTGATTGTTGTTCTGTCTGCTCAGTGATTGAAATATAACCATCTTTCCCCAGCACTTGACTTTGTGAGATGGAATTAATTACTTTCATCTGAATTATTTCCTGAGTGGTCTGAGACACTGTATAATAATGAAGTTACTGTTGGGTTTCAGATAGTTAATGTGGACTTAAAAGAGAAAGTTTAAATATTTTCCATGTATCTTGAATGTCTATAGACAGCTGTTTGTTTCTGTCTATTTAACAACCTTGGAAAGAGTTTGCTGGTGGAATTCAGTGAGAGTTTTAAGAAAAAAAAAAAACCTTCATGGAAACAGGGATTTGGCTTGAAAAATAATTTATTAAACTCTTTCTAGCAATTAACCACTCAAGTAGGAGTATGTCTACTCTATTGACTGACCTTCTTTTAATTAAATGCTGTACCTGGCTAGGTATCTTTTAAGAATCTGGTATTGACTTTACACAACCATAGGGAATCTATCCAAATAAGATTTGCTTAGGTCTCCCCCCACAGAAAAAGGTTTAGGGCACGTTCTAATATTTTAAATTAAGAGTGAGGAATCCATTTGATGGATGGAACTGGGGCCACCTTCACTATTTGAGAAAGGTTAAATGATATTTACCAGCAAATTTTCTTGCCAAGAAATATAAAAGGAAAAGTGGTCTACATTCATGTAGAGTGATGGGCCAGGTCATGTCAGGAGGAGAACATATGTGCTCAAGTCCTGCATAGGCTTCCATTAAGTCTGGCTTCTGAAGGATGCAGTGACTATAAAGTGTGTGTAAAAACAAGAACAGGAAGACTGCAAGTATTTGCTGATGGGAACACTTTAATCCAAAGCTCATTTCCTGATACTGATTACCTTTGGTAATAGAAGGATAAGAAGGATCCTAATGTGTGACTTTGTTGATAGTTTTTCCCTCTGTTCCCAGTTAATGTGGTTTTAAAAAAATATACTTTTACTATTCTAGCGTAGACTTTTCAGAGGACTTCCTCATCAGTGATCTTATTTTCTGGCATGACATTGTCCTTGGGCTTTATGTTAGCACCATGCTATGGATAAGACAGCATTATCATGATATTCTCCAGAGGTCAGTGACCTAAAAATCCAAAGCTGACCGGGAACTAGGGGATTCTGTGCCATCATTATGGTGACCATGTTTTCAGAAACCCCAAGAATGTTTTTTTCCTAATTATTTATGTATGTGGAATGACTAAATCATATTTGCATCCTGAAATAGAGCCTTAATTTGATAGACCTAATATGATTTAGAGACATTTGGACTGGGCCAGGCAGTCTGAGAGGTAGGAGTTCAAAGCCTCTATTTGTGGAAAGTTTCTGTTTAGTGAAACTCTACCACGTGCTAGACCCTGCACTACTAATTTTATGTTACAAGCTTAAATTCCTACAACTCTCTGAAGAAGCTATTCTTACTCTTACCCAGAGGTGAGGTAACTTGCCCCAGTTTGCAGTATATAATACAGCTGGGATTTTCACCTAGGCCTGTCTCACTTAAGAGCACATCAGGGGCATCTGGGTGGCTCAATCTGTTGAGCTTCCAACTTTGGCTAAGGTCATGATCTCATGGTCTGTGAGTTTGAGCCTCGCATCGGCCTCTGTGCTGACAGCTCAGAGCCTGGAGCCTGCTTTGGATTCTGTATCTCCCTCTCTCTCTGACCCTTCCCTGTTCACGCTCTCTCTCTGTCTCAAAAATAAATAAACATTAAAAAAATTTTTAAAAAAAGAGCACATGTACTTCACATGACACGGTGTTTCCATGTTGTTTATCAGTCTGTCATAAGGGCTGGCTACATCAAGATCATCTGGGGCCCTTGTTAAAAATCAGACTGTCAGACTCCTCCAAAGACCTACTAAGTCATAATCTCTCTAGCTGTTGTTGGCCAGCTCTGTAGCCCGTGGGTCATGGGCTCTTCTGCGTTAATGCTTGTCTTAGACTATAACCTTGTAGAGGGCAGGATTTTTGCTTTGCACTTACACCTACCAGCAGATGGTAGAGACAAAGTCCAAAACACTGGGAGAAAATCCTTTATCCCCCAGCATTTCTGGTTTCAGGTGCTGTAATCAGAGAAGTCAAGAGAGTTATTGAAATATAAGCTTCCTTGGGCTTGGTGGTTGAGAACAATCTTTGGGCTCATGGCCTTGCTTGCTGTGCTATGACATGGAAATTTACCCAGAAAATGATTCCTGTCCAGCCTGCTTGTAGCTTGGGATATTCATAGAGGAATGAAAACTGATTGCAGAAGTCAGTCCCTGCTGGGGCCCCACCAGGCAGGGCCTGACCTCCGTGCCCATGTATCAGCATCTTGTTTATTAGCATCAATAAAGAGTTATTCCACTCATTAGTGGATGGCAGTTTGAACCACAGAATTATACCCCATTCCTGCCAGCTCGTTTACTCATTTTCTCCTTTTCCCCAAGCACTAAAAAAGTCCAGATGGAGTCAGGGCGGGTTGGAGGGGGATGCCAGAGAAAAAATTAAATTAGAGAAGGTGCTATTGAAATAACCTGGCTAATCTTAGCAGAGATCTGTGGCTAATGCATTCCAGGTGAACTCATTTTGTTTGAAAATAGTGTCATGTGTCTCTGTGTTAGTGTGTAATGGGGAGAAGAGACAGAGGATAGATTTGTCTGGAATTGCTGAACAACAACTGAAACCTGACTAATGAAAAGGCACATTCATTTATTCACTCATTCATGCATTCTTTCTGCAAGGAGAAATATTGACCACCTGCTGTGTACTTGAGACTTGTCCATGCGTGAATTTTTTATATAAGAGAACTTGGGATCCACCATTAAAGAATTTAAAATTTAGATCAATGGGGCAACTGGGTGGCTTAGCTGGTTGAGTGTTGGATTCTGACTTTGGGTCAGTCATGATCCCAGGGTTATGGGATTGAGCCCTGTGTAGGGCTCCATGCTGAGCATGTAGCCTGCCCCAGATTCTCTCTCCCTCTGTGTCTGCCCTGCTTGTGCGAGCACACACTCACTCACTCTCTCTCTTTCTAAAAAAAAGTTAAAAATTTTTAAAAATTAGATCAATAATAAAAGTGCATGAAAGTTAAGTAAGGGCATAAGAATTGGATGAGAAATATCATAACAAACCAAGTACATGTTGTTGCAGAGAGTGGTAAAGTAGTTAAGGAGAGCCTGGATGAAAGGAATAAACCTAAATGATTTAGAATTGAACTTGAAATTTGAGTTCCAAAAATGTGTTAGATTTACATGGAAATGAGGGCATTTTGGCCGAGGAGAGTGTGTGCTGAGGTGTGCTGGGGGCTTTGGCAAATAGTCAAGCCAGCCATATTGTGTTCATGGGGAACATGTTGGTGAGTCAAAGAAAGAGAAATGGAATAGCCTTTAATGATCTAGAATGATTCTACTTTGCCTTCCTCTGTCATCACACTTGTCACATGGAGTCATAATGTTCTGTGATCTTGTCTGTCTGTCCCATTAGATTGAAACTCCTCTTGATCAAGGACTATCTATCTCTTTTGACTTTCAAGTGCCATCACTGACACAAAACTGACAAATAATATGCACCCAGTTAAGGGTGTAGGGACTAAATTATGTTGTATCTGGATAAGGGTGAAGGGCCAATCCCTTCTCCCTTCCTTATTGCCTGCTACATGCAAGGCATCAGCCAGAGGGGTTTACTCTTGTATAAAATTATTAGGTTATTATATGGCTCGTCATCAATGTGGTTGGGGAAGTTGAGGTTATTCTGAGCCCTACAGTACTATTATTGGAGTGAGGTCATTAATAAACCACAGAGGAAAGTGTCCAATGATGGACAGCTATTTATTAAGGATCTGCTTATGTCTGGTCCCATGTTAACTACTATGGGGGTATATGAAAGATTAACATATAGGATAATATAGGGACTCTGTCTTTGGAAACATGTAGCATATTAGACAGATGAAAGTCCAGTACATGAAACAGAAATTAACAAAAGAATGTCTGGATAAGCCAAGCAACCTGCCTAGGCCTTGGTTTATTTTTGTCTATGAAGTTGGACTGGATGATCTCTAAGTACCCTTTGAGCTTGAAATTGATCAAGGGCTCAAAAAGTGCAGCAGGGGTAAATAAGTGTACAGGGCAGGTGTTGCTTATTCAGCACCTTCTTCATAAACAGCCTTTCTTGGCAGGGTAAGGGTGGGGTCAGGTAGAACTTGGAAGGTACCAGGTGAAGTTTGAGTGGGAGAGGAGAAATCATCCAGAGATGGAGAAAGCCCGAGTGAAGTGTTGGACGCTGGAGCGAGCATGCAGAGTGGAGACTGCCTGTGGTATCAGTGGACCTCACAGGGCATGGACCCTCTGAGACTGGCGAGGGTGATGCTTTGAATATGAATCTCTTAGGAGGTTAAATACCTCCCTTCACAAGCTGCCGGCAGTACACTGGCTGAGATCCTGGGTGTTCATGCTCTGTGCTGGTTGGTGCCTGGGGAAATCTTCCCGACTTTCAGATTAGTGATTTCTGGGACTGAATGCTAAGGATTTGACCTCTTAACAGTTCCACGTGCTTTTAGGAACCCTCCTGAGATAGTCACTTGGCTTCTCCTGAAGCTGGAACATCTGTATCCGTGTTCAAGATCAACCATTATTTTCAGACCCACTCCAGCGCTGAATAACTGCTGTTGTCCAAGTTAAGGTTTTTTGGTTTTTTTTTTTTTTTGTTTTTTGGTGGGTTTTTTTTTGGCCCCATTAGAGCTCACAAAAGTCTGTGCCTGCTTTGTCCAGGTGGGTCTGCCAGAGGCCCCCTGACCCAAATGGTCTGTCCCCAAATCATGTGGCAGCACAGCCCAATTACAAGTGACCAGGGCAGCAGTGCACTTAATTTTACGCAGTTAACACCTAACCCTTGGTTTCCTTGGCAAAGCAAAGGCATTGGCCTTTTGGCCTCTCCTGGTCTGGTCAGCAATTACCCAGTTATTAAAAGGAGATAATTGCCATTAGCGCTTGTCCTCAGTTCATCCCAAGTCTCAGTGCGGGCTGATTTTCATCTCATTTGCAAAGCTCTCAGATGCAGGGCAGGGGATGCTGGTCCTTCAGACAGTGGGCAGGTGCAGCAGCAGAGCTTGCCCCCAGGGGCCCCTTTGCTCGGGCTGCGTTTTGCTCTTAGCGATGGTGCCCCGAGTTTTATGCTCGCCTTCATGCTTCAGCTCCGGGGCCCCCACCTGTGTGTCTGTGTTCCTGTTTGTTTGGCGGACTGTGGTTTTATTGTCAGGGGAATAGGCTTTCCTCTTGCTTTTTCTCGGCTGGATATTGCTTTGTGGGAGCGGTTTGAAATTCAGTTTGGGGGGGCGTGAACTTTCTCTCCTCATCTCTTTCTCTTCCCCTTCTTTCTTCTGAGTTCTCATTTCTGAAGAGATTTCTCTTCTTAAACCCTGACATTAAAGGGAGGCGTTTTCATTTTCTCCAGGAGAAGTCTCACTGCACAGGTGTGTGCTTCATTCTTCTACACGCAGCTGTTTTTCCCCCTGCTGCCTCGATGTTGATCGTGCTTGTCTGAAGTACAAAGGGAAAGTCAAGATTACAGGTTGTCCTTCTCTTGATTGTATTCTTGGCTGTAGCCTCTCAGCCCTTTGCGGGAGGAACTTCATCAGGCAGATGTGGAAACAGGAGAATTCTCAGCCCCAGAAATAGACGCTTCTCAGAGCAGATGGCTTGGGGACCCTCCTGCCCAAGAGCGGATTTAGATGGGCCCCAGCAACCCATAGGTTCCGGGTGGGGAGAAAACGTCTGAGATCTGTGTTGGAGGCAAAGAAAATTCTGACGGAGCCTGTGTGCAAATGTATTCAGAAATCTAATTAGGCCCTGGGTGTGTTTGCACTACTCTGTTGCAGTGGCTACAATATTATTCGATTTTAACTACTTCCAGAGGGCAATGATCTTTAACCCAGATTCATCCCTACTCTTTTTTTTTTCCTTTTTCCTTTTCTTTTTAGGGTTGTTAAATAGAATGAGGGTTACTGCATTTTATTCTTGTGGCTGTGGAGATTAAGGAAGCATTTGATGCTGTTTGCCATGGGGCCACCAGCTATAAACTGTGTCCCAGCTAGGAACCAGTGGTGTAGATCACAATGACAAGATGGGTCCGGAGGTAACATAATCCAGCCTCTCATTCTGCAGGCGAGAAACTTAATCTCCATATTCCCATCTGTCCAGTCTCTCTTCAAAGCCTGGGCTCCAGGATGTCTTGTTTTCCAAATGCCCTGTACCTCATCACTTAAAAATGACAGCTAGGACCTTGTGAGACTTGAGAGCTGATAAGGTGATCCAGCTGGTTCTCTGGTCTCGTGGCCCTCCACGAATGCAAGGAGAGATCCCATCCCTTCCGTGTTCTTCTTCCAGGCTACGTCTCAGATCCAGGGGGCCTGTCCTTTTTGAATTTCCCATTTAGTGGCTTGACAAAGTCAGTCTGCCTCCATGGGCTTCCCAGTAGTTTGACCTCTGACATGCCTTCGTCCTGCTGAGGCAGCCCCTGTTAGGGAACTGATTGTATTGTATTGTATTGTATTGTATTGTATTGTATTGTATTGTATTGTATTGTATTTTATTCTTTTATTTGAGAGAGAGAGAGAGAGAGCAAGTGAGCAGGGGACAGCGGCAGAGAGAGGGAGAGAAAGAATCCCAAGCAGGCTCCACACTCAACATGGAGCCCAGTGTAGGGCTTGATCCCACAACTGTAGGATCATGAACTGAGCCAAAATCAAGAGTCAGATGCTCAACTGACTGAGCCACCCAGGCACCCCAGGAAAATGATTTTAAATCTGAGGCTCTGTTGTGGGCTGAGTTGTGTCCCCCTAAAATTCATATGTTGAAGTTGTCATGCCCAGGACTTCAGAATGTGGCCTTATTTGGAAATACATACAGTCATTGCGGATATGATTATTTGAGTTGATATTGGAGTCAGGTGGGCACCTAAAGCAATATGACCAAGATCCCTATTAGAGGGATATTCAGATACAGACACACACAGAGAGGACACTGTCTAAAGATACAGGCAGAGATCAGGGTGATGCATCTTTCAGCCAGGAAACACCAAAGATTGCCAGCAGACCACAGACACCACGGGAGAGAGGTCTAGAACAGCTTCTCTCTCACGGCCCTTAGAAGGAACCAACATGTCCACACCTTGATCTTAGATTCCAACCCCCAGAACTCTGACACAAAAACTTTCTGTTGTTAAGCCGTCCAGTTTGTGGTACTTGGTCACAGTAGCCTTAGAAGCTAACAGGCTTCAAACGAAGCGAGAATGTCTTCCCTTGTGGAAGGGGAAGTCATCACCTGGGGAGGACGGGGGCAGTGGAGGAACTTCTGTCTTCTTACTGCCATCCCAGCAGTGTGGGGATTCTTGGACAATAAATTAGGCTGAGATTTTGTGTAGGGGTTATTTTCGTGTATAATCTTTTGTCTGTTATATGTGGCCTTTTATCTGGAATACCAGTGGACTTCCCTTGCCCATGTGCTACATGCACTGTGTGAGATCTAGTCCAGAACTCCCCTTCTTGAGATCTTTTTCTACTCCTAGGCTTGGGTGTGTGTTTTCTGCCCTCCTCCCCCACAACTTACATCATGTTCTAACCATTGTGCTGCTTTGCCGGTTCAGCAGGTGCTCCGCAGAGGGCCTGGTGTAGTCCTGAGGGTGCTGGGATGGTGGTTGACTCAGTGTTCAGGTTGCTCATCAGCAGCCGGGGGAGCAGACGATAAGTTTGTGAATGGATCAGAATAATGTCACCATGGAGGGTTACGTAAAGAGAGTAAACCAAAGTAATAGAGTAGAAGGGCCGCTGGATACAGTGAAGTCAGGGAGGCTTCTCAGAGGGGGGTATAGGTGAGCCGAGACCTGAAAGAGCAGTAGGAGCCAGCTACACGAAGATCTGCAGGGAGAGTTCCGGGCTGCGGGGAGTGCGAAGTGCGAAGCCCCAGAGGGGGCGGTGGTCCTGGCACATCTTGCTGGAGTGGCTGGAGAATGGTGGCTCAGTGGAGAGCGGGGATGGGGTTGAAGAGATGAATGGGAGTGAGGTGGTCTGAGCTTTGCCTCCCCGCCAGACCGAGCTGATTGTGTAAAGGATTTCACAGCCTTCGTCACCAGAGCACCTAGCACACTGTCAGTGCAAATATACATATATTTATGAAGACCCATAATTAGTACATATGCTAGTATGCACACATGCTAATTAAAAATCACTAAATGCTAGACGTCACTAGACATTTATCAAGGATTGCTTCTTGGGCAAACTCTGCTGTCCAGGATGCATCAAGAGACAATAAATAAGTAAACACGGTTCGGAGATGCGAAGGCAAAATGTCGAGAGTTATAATGTGCTCAAGGTCACAGAGTTTACTTAGCAGACACTGCCTTTGGCCCTTGTTCAGAGTCTATTAATTCTCTTTCTACATACTGTTCTTATGATGTTGGTCCTTAAGTTTCCCAAGTCCTAGCAAATTTAGAGCAACAAATTATAATTGGGAAGCAAGCGGGGGTGGAGAATGGACACTAGGGGCAAACGGCATGATGTAGGCATGACGTGATGGTGGGCAGACTGGCAACAAGAAGGTGGACAGGTGTGAAGAAAAAAAGAAGAACCAGGAATGCAGAATGCTCACCGGGGTAAGACTATTAATTCAGGGAAGGCAGCCTTACGCATCACAATAAGCTGAGACATCCTGTATATTCTAGCATGGTAAAAATACAGGCTGTTCACAATGAGAGTTCTGAAGTGCCACAAAAAAGGTTACATTTTGCTCCATGTATTTTGTCTAACAAAATAGAGAAGTGAGTACCATTCTAGAGTAATTTCCATTTGAAATGGCTAAAATTCAAAAACAAATCAGGTGCTTAAGGGTAAGCTTCATTTATCTGGAAAATGTATGTCTGTGCAATTCTACCTCTTTGAATGATGCCAAATAAATGAAAATGTGATTGTTTAGCCTTTTGATCTTCAAAAACCTTAGTACAAGTGGTAGATGATTTCCTGTGACCTCCTAATCAGAACAAGGAATTATCATTTCTGTTTTTTTCCTCCCGAAGAGCCAGGTAGAAAATGACGAGCAAGCAATGACATTATTACAGTGGCACTTTCATGGATGTTCAGGGAACTAAAAAGTCAGCAGAGGCGCTGCATGAAATATTCATAGGTATTATTCTTTTTCTCGCTCCTCCCTCCCCAGATGCAGGAGTGAAAAGCATCCAGGGCAAAAGTTCTGAGTACCGGAAGCATGTAGAAGTGACTCCCGCAGGCCTATCTTTGACCTTTTGGGGAAGGGAGGGAGAGACAAAGCTCTTCCTCTCCGATGCCAACTTTCTTTTTTCTCATTTCTGCCATCTTGGTTTTCCAATACACAGAGATGCATCTGCTTCTTACAGAGGCTCTAGGGCCCTGAATGGATATTGACAGTTCCACCTCCTCTTGGGAATGAGGTTAGGATTTTACCCCTAGAGGTTTCTGGGAGGAGGTGTGTGGGATCAAATAGATCGGTATCGTCGGTGGGAGGAGATGGAAGCTAACAGCCTGGTCCAAGGTGGTTCTTGGGCACTGCCTGCAAGCTGTTGACTGGTAGGAAGTCAGGAGGCCCCCCCGGAAGCACTGGTGGGGTTGGACGATTACTCTGTGGCCTGCTTTTGTCTTAATGGTCCTTACAGAAAGTTTGGCCAGTATATGATCCCATACTGCACTGCACGTGCGCACTCTTCTATGGAAGCCCATTGTATGAAATTCTAAACTTCTGAAGTCAGATTTTCAGAGAAGCACTTTTCTGTGACAAGAACCCTCACTCTGCCCAGAGGCACCTTGACCTGTCCCGCCTCCAAACACATAATGCTTATTGTTCTCCCAGGCAGATGACCTTCTTTCCATACAGATCTTAGCCATCCTTTATCGTCCATCTCGGCCTCACCACCTCCATGAAATTCTCCATGTCCACTGCAGCCCAGTGAGATTTCTTCTCATCTTTCTAGTATTTGTTGCCTGACTGTTCATTTGGTCCCTATCACACAAACCTTCTAATCAGTGGTGTGCTGGTAGATGTTTAATAAAGCTTCTCTTGGGAGTGCGGGGAGGGCCCTGATCCATAGCACTTGCCAATTTCTGTAGTGAAAATATACCCCTGCGGTGGCCAGTTTCAGACTAATGACATGATGTGACTCAATTCACAGTTGGGAAGAGGTGTGTACCATTGGCTTTCTCCCGCTGGCACCAGCTGCTTCCGGCACCCAGTGCCCTGGGACTCCTCTTGCATATCTATCTTACCTCCTGAGCTTACTGGTGCTCAACTCTGACTTCATGTTAGAAACGACAGGGGAACCTACAAAAATTCCAGTGCCCGGGCTCCACCCCCAGAGATTGATTTCCCTGGTGGTTGGAAGGAACCAGGCATCAGTAGTTTTAAGAGCTTCCCAGATGACTCAAATATACAGCTGAGGTGGGAACCACTGTCCTCGATGCAGGGGGAATACTTTATGTCAGTTCTTCTCAAAGTGTGATCCCTGGACACATCATCTTGGGACTTGTTAGAAATGCTAATTTTTGGTCCATTCCCCAGACCTACTGGCTGAGAGACTTGAGGAATGAGGGTTAGATTCACAATCTGTGGTTTCATAAACGCTCCAGGTGATTCTGGTGCACGCTAAATATGAAAACTACTGAAAACTACTGTCTTATGTCTTCTGAATCCTTATTAGAACCTAAGACAGTTACAGGCACACAGCTGTGCCCAATCAGCACTTGTTGATTAAAACCTATCAAGGGGTACATTTTCATGAAGCTAGCTTTTTCCCCCCTCTCTTTGTGAAAGGATTTAGTATAGGGTACCTTAAAATAGAGACTTCTTCTTGCACAGTGAATCATGTGGTTCACAAATAGTCAAGAATCTAAAATTTAATGTTCATTCAGCTGTGCAGAAACAAACCTATTACATAAAACAAAGTACAATGACATTCATTCATTTGTTCATTTACCAAATACGTATTGATGGTGGGAACCTCATGGAAAGTACAATGAAATGCATTCATTCATTCATTTACTCACCCATTCATTCAATATGTATATGGCTGGGGGCCTCATGCTAGGCATGAACAATTTGTTATCAGTCCATATCCACCTGTGATGACCAGTCAGCATTAGAGCTGCACATGCATGGAATGTTGTGCTTGACCTGTTATTTACAAGCTGGGTGATGTGGTGGCAGACACTGAACTTCTTTAGACCTTTAATTTTTTCAGAGTGATTAGTATTTACGTAGAAATTTCTGCTTTAACTGACATAGGATACCTTTCAAAAAAAACTTACCAGCATCGTAAATAATGTTGAAAATAGAGACACACTCTCTTTTCAGTTAGAACAAAAATCAGGACACTTTTTACTCTTTTAATTTCTCAATAGTCAGTTGAGTAGTGTTTCTCAATCTTTAATGTGCATGTGAATCACCTGGGGATCCTGTTAAAATGCAGATTCCTAGAGGGCTGGAATTCCAGTGTTCCTGCTTCATAGACAGTACACTGAGTAGCAAGGCTCTGAGGTTCTGGCTGAGGCAACAATAGGAAAAAGAAATGAGGGGGATGAGAATTGCAAAGGAAATTATTTGCAGAGGTGATTGCCTACTTAAAAACTTGACAAACCACTAAAACTAATAAGAGTTTTATGCTTTACACATTACAAGGTGCTTGCCTGCCTGGTGAGGTAGTTGTGAGAGTCAAGTGATGGCAATTTGTAAATCATAAAGTGTTCTAGAAGTTTAAGCTAAGAAGGTAATGAATCGTTAGTTTCTGAAAGCATAGTTAATTGTACTGCATTGCCTAGTCCATTGATTTTTTTTTTTCGGAATTCTTAACTAAGATTCACCCAGGAAGTTCTAAGAATATACATTATCACTTGTTTCCAGTGTCCTAATCATTTCCTGAAGTAGATTACCTATCCTTTGAAGACTAGGGGCTTCTTAATCTTCTCTTGACAGCATGGTGAAGAGAAGGGATGGCAAATAGATTTTATCTAGTAGTCAACTCTGGTTGATTGGCAGGGCTTTCTGGAGTCTGAAGGCTAGGATTGCCTCCAGGCCTGAAGGCATAAGTGCGGTGATCGATTATTGATGTCTGCCTTTGACAGAGGACAGGAGAAGTGATGAGCTGGTTGTTAGAACCAGATTGACTTAGGTTTGAATCTCCTCCAAGAATCAGACCATGCCAGAAACTCCTCTTGTTAAACTCTATGACCTCTTTCCAGGTCCATGTCAGCAACCATGCTTTACCTTTCTTCTGACCTGATAGAACCTTATTTTTTTCTTTCTGCTACTACTGCACACACACACACACACACACACACACACACACACACCCTCTGTCCCCTGCTGTTTCTCTGTCCACAGATCAGAGAACAGAAAAGAAGGATGTCTTTCCAGCTCTACTCTTCCTTACAAACCCCATTCCCTTTTGGGCTCAATTCCTGTGCCATCTGTGGAAACAGATAGATACCAACATGAAGACTTTAAGAAGTTTATGGACCTTTACAAAGCTTTATAGTCATGGAGCTAGTCACTAGTACCTAACCAGGTCAGAGGAATTTCTGGACCTCTGTCTTCTTATCTGTATAATGGAGATAATGATTTTGACATCCCAGATTTGCTGAGAGATTAAGTGATATATAATGTATATGAAAATACCCACACCAGTGGCTCGTGTACAGCAGTTAGTCGGTCAGTCAGTGTTGGTTCCCTCTTCCAGTTGGTCCTCTGCACATGATGTGCAGTGTTTCAACAATGTCGAGATAGGGTAGGAATTGTGACCTGACTTGGCACAGAATCTAGATGACCTATGCTGTTGGATGGGGAGAAAGAAGGACAGTTATTTTATTTGTAACTAAAATTTCCCAGGCTCTTGCTCTGTTTCAGGTATAATGTGAATTATGTATTAACTCATTTAATTTTCATAATGATATTGTGAATCATTATCTATTTCACAGCTGAGGAAACCAAGCCCCTGAGAAATTAAATACGTTGTTCAAGGCCACCCAGCCAATCAGTGTCAGGGCTGGGGTTCCCACAGGGAGTCTGACTCAGAGTCTGTGCTTTCAACTACTTCACATGGTACTTCGTCTAGGCCTGGGGTGGGGGACATACTGGCATCCACAGCTACCAACTTGCCTTTTGGAGCCGGACATGATAGAGATTTGCTTTGTTTTCTATAGAATTCCTTATCTTCTAGATTTTCTGGAAGGGGCTCTTATCTTTGACTCTGGTATTCTCCTTCTGCTTCAGGAGAAAGGGCCCAGGAGAAAGTCAGAATGGGATAGAGGGCAGTGAGACAAAGCCTGGAGCAGACCTACTAAAGCTATACAGTCAGGCTAGAGAGAACCAGGGGGTGAGGCCATTGTCTGATGGCTATGGTATCCATGAGAGTAGCTGAGAAGGTGGGTCACAGAGAACTATGGAGTGGAGGCTGTCACTAGATCTGGTTGATATTTGCCTCCTTGTCCCAGTGCGGGAGTCCCACCCTGACTCCCATGTGTCGAGTGAGAGGAGCACTGGGGGAAGTGAGTCAAGTGGCATCCTTGCATACCCTTCTCCTAGAACATTGCATTCACAAGGCTTGTTTACTTGTCTGTGTCCTGTGTGAGCTCTGTGGGAGGAGTAGGGGCTGTGTCTTCTTGTCACTCTTGTGTCTTAAGCACAGGCACGATGCTGGCCACACTGTTGGTAGATGAACCATGGATGGATGGATGGATGACTTTTTAAAAGAAGGGCCCTTCATATTGTGGATGGTTGGAGGAGGCTGGCTTCCAACATGGTGGCAAGTTGGGCCTTCACCTTGGCTGTCTCTTGCTGCTAGTGTAGGGACCATGACAAAGATAAGATTTGGGGAAGTCATAAGTAGAAGGAGGAACAGATGTTTCCCCCTGGCTCAAGGAGATAATGGGGCCATAATACATAAAGAGCATAACTCTCCATTATAACTTGGATGTACCCTCTCCAGTTGTGCATATTGGCCTTCTGTGACGTGTTCTTCCATCATTTTCTCCACCATGACCTCTGAGAGGTTTGATTTAACATAAATATTACCTGTATGCCACTGTGATGGGAAAGACTCATTATTTCCCAGATAATACAGGTCAGGTTCCTAGTTTTTCTGGGCTTAGCAGAGGGATACAAAAAGTGGTCATTCTTTGGGTTCACATCCCTCCAGGTTTTTAAAATTTTTTTAAAAAGTTTGGTTATTTTTGAGAGACAGAGAGAGACAGAGCATGAGCAGGAGAGGAGCAGAGAGAGAGGGAGACAGAGAATCTGAAGCAGGCTCCAAGCTCTGAGCTGTCTGCACAGAGCCCAACACAGGGCTCGAACTCACAAACTGAGATCATGACCTAGTTGAAGTCAGATGCTTAACCAACTGAGCCACCAGGTGCCCCTCCTCCAGGTTTTTTGGTGGGTAGCTTCATGTCCCCAGGTCCTCCTTACCCCCCATTAAATGTGGTTCTGATTCTAAATGTCTTACTTTCCCATCTCAAGTGTAAGCCCTCCAAAAGCCGGTTCTGTGACTTGTTCTCATATAGTGTGTGATTTCCATAGAGAAGATGATCAGTCAATACTTGTTGAGTTAGTGGTAAGTGTTGGTACACATAATCTATGCTGGAACCGCTGAGAAAATGATTTTCTCAAGAAAGTGGCAAGGTCTGCTTTCTGAACACTGAATAAATGAAAACCTCTAAGTAGGCCTGGAATCTCTGGCCTACGTGCTTGATGAAGTTTCACCTGAAGTTACATGTGGAACCCTAGCTCCCAGGCCTGTGGAATTAATGCTTTTTGTCATGCTGCTCCAGAGGACTTGAATGTGGAAAGCCCTTAGGTTCTACTCTGAAAGTTAAATGTCACCCCTTTCTTTAGAATTGTGACCCTCCCTCTTTCCTTTGATTCTTCATGATTTACAAGTCTGTTAGAGCTTGGTTGTAATATAAAAGATGGCCAGTAGGTGCCAAATTGTTTTACGACAGGTGAAGTGGCATCAAAGCTCATGGCTTTCCAAGACTGGACAGTTTCAGGGAAGGAGGACCCAGGGGTTTAACTGGATAAAGCAGAATTAGCCCTTGAACCAAATATTTTCTGTAAAGAAATCGCTAAATATGTGATCGGGGTTGTTTAAAACTGTTAGAGCAGAGCTTCTCAAGGTGTGCCTGACTGGTTATGATGAGGGTTTACTGAGCTCCACAGTTGATGCACAGAATCAGAGTCTGCAGGGAAGACGTCCATCTGCTGTTTTGTGAGCTGTCAGGTGATTCTTAGGTGCATGGAAGTTTGAGAATCATTTGATGTAGGCACTCTCCCTTCTTCAGGCGGAGATAAGTAGGTACCTTGATTGGAGTTCAGTAAGGAGTAGGTGGAGACCAGGCATCTTTTTGAGAAATCTGAGATTTGTTATAGTAAAAAAAAAAAAAAAAAATCCAGGGCCCTACTTTTTCTATCTGTAAATTGTATTCTGTGATGCAAGGAATATTTAAAGAGAGGTTGTGCTTGAGATGCGGCCAGGGAAAGTGGGTGGAGGAGAGGGAACTCTTGATACATAGGAAAGAAAAAAAACCCATCACTTTGCTAATCTGATGTTTTATTTTCCTTGACAGTGTGGTATCCATGGCCACCACACAGAACACCTATAATAAGCCACCAAGGCGCTTGAAGGCAATGGTGAAGTGTACTTCTCCGTGGTGCTTATTAGCCATTCAGGGCTTGTTGGGCTTCTCCCGATGGAGAATTTGCTCTTCAGAGCTCCACAAGTCACCCCTTGCTCCCTCCAGCCCAATTTTCTATGCAAGAAGCATCTGTTTCTCTACCTAATTGGAGGCCTTCCTCCTCTCGAGTGACACCGTAGTGACCTGACTTTGGAGGTGCACTGTTGAGTTCACAGAGCACACGGACAAGCGTGTAAAGGCCTGGACATGGAAGGAGGTACAGGGTCAAGGGCAGCTTGCAGAGCCCTACTCCCTGTGCTGATGGAATCCAAATGGCTGGGGAGGGTAGCTGCACCTTTGAGTGCCCTCTCTGCACAGTAGTGACATCAGGCTTCACTCTGTTCCTTCCCTGCTGCTGTGTCTCTTCTCCTGGCCCTCTGTCTTCCAAACCCTCTGCCTCTCCTGTTTCTATGATCGATAGAAGAGAGGGTCAGAGAACCACCAATTTATTTATACCTAAGGAAGCGGATCTGTATGTGAGGGAATCACAGACCGTGGGCTCCTCACAACTCCCCAGGGAGAACGCAGAGAGGGAGAACTAGTGCACCCCCCAGGGGGCTTCTAGGTTGCTGGGTGTTGGGCTTCTGTTAGCTTATGGCCAGAGGCAAAGCCAGGGTGAAGCCAGTTCACAGAGGTTGGGTCTGGAGGCTGCCCCAGGCACTGTGCCCACAGGGGTGCTGCTGGCTGTTTGCATTTCTGGAAACAGTTTTCGAACGTAAGTATCTGGTGAGGTATTTGGCATGCCCAGTGGACATTTCTACCCCTTGGAGGGAGGCCAGCTGCCGTCCTAGCTCAGGGGAATGTGCCCAGGTAGGTGAGATGCCTGTTGGGAACGGGGCGGGGGGGGCATGCAAGATTCAGCATCGGATGGAGGAGGCTGTGAGGTGTTACCAGGGTCTCATTCTGGTAGAGGTGGAGGGGGGTCTTCAAGATGACTTCTTAGAGCTAATGGATGCCCACTAGGAGTTGGCACCAGGCCTCTGGGCGATCTAAGATGGCTGGGCAGAGCTGGAGGGGTATTTTGCTGCCAAGGTCTGAGACAGGACTCTCAGGGGTGAGCACTGACTTGGAGTCTGATGTCTACCTCTGTATGCTTGTGTGACCTTGAGTAGGGCCTGCCCTTCTGTGTGTCTTAGCTCCTTAGCTATAAAATGAAAGATTTGGCTTGGGGAGCCCTACGTACTGACTTGATCTTATAAGTTATAACCTTTGGTCAAATGACTCTTCTTCTGGGGCCCATTTAGGGTAATGATGATGGTGATATAATTTCACTAGTGGATAATAGCTGTTACAACAGTGCTGCCCAGTAGTGAAACAGTCTGCCTTACAAGGTAATGAACTCCTTGTCACTAGCGGTATTCAAGCAGCAAAGAATACTCTCGAGTGTTTCCAAGATAACATCATCAGAATCATCTGATTATAAAAAAAAATTAGATTCCTGGACCCCCACCCCCAGAAACTCCCAATTTGGCAACCTTGGGATGGGACATGGGAATTTGCCTGAAAAGTGAGTCTGGGACATGGTGCTGCTATGGAGAGGCCAAATTAATTTGGGAAACCCTGTACACTGTAGCTTTTGTTGGAAGTTCACAAGGTGCAGGAGCCAGATAAAGCGTCCTCATTGTATATGAGAGGAGCAGGGACTCCTACTATGAAGGTACAGTGCTGTTCCATGGGACTCTGTGAGGATGCCACTTTTGTGGGGCTTACGGTATTTCATGGGAAGTTCTATGACAGTGCTGTCCAACAGAAATACAACATGAGATCCATATGAAATTTAAAATTGTCTCGTGACCATATTTTAAAAAGTAAAAAAGAAAAACCCATGAAATTATTTTTCATGATTTATTTATTTAACCGAATATATTCAAAATATTGTCATTTCAGTACCTAAAATGATGAATGTGCTAGTTCGCATTCTTCTTTTTCTACTAAGCCTTTGAGATCTGGTACAGATTTTATACTCACAGCCCATTTGACTTGCAATTGGCCATGATCCAAGTGCTTAGTAACCACAGGTGGCTGGTGGGTACTGTACTGGACAGTGCTGATCTGTGAGATCTTTGCTACTCACTGTGTGGTCCAAACATCAGCAGCATCAGCGCCACCTGGGAGCTTGATAGAAATGCAGAATCTTTGGCCCCACACCTGATCTACTGAATTGGAATTTGCATTTAGCACTATCTCAGGATTCTGTGCACCTTCAAGTTTGAGAAGGTGTGTTAGATGACCTCTCTTCCAATTCCAAGGTTTTCTGTTCTTCAGATTCCATGGGGATGTGTTTAACTAATAAGTATAGCTCACATGAGAAATTGGGAGCTCCCATGTGTAAATGTTTGGGTTCCTGGGATCCCTGGATGGAGAATGGACACATCACATAATACTGAATTGTTGCAGTCTCAATCTTGGTGTCGTAGGAGTGTCTTACAGAGAGACTTACCCGCAGAGAAGACTTCCCTAGAGAAGCGATGTTTAGGATGAGAAATGAAGGAATAGGTATCTCAGCAGTGGAACAGCATAGATGTGAGTCCTGAGGCTTCCGGAGCAGGTGAGGAGGCTGGAGAAGTGGTTGGCAGGGGGTCAGACCCCTCAGGATGACTGAGCCATGGCCCTTCATCCCAGCATGCCATTCTCTCGCAGTACATCATCAGGCTATGAGCTCCTGGCAGGTAGGCAGTGCATTGAGAAACCTTCTATTCCCCCCCAGCAGTGGTGTGCTGATGCCTTGTGACTTTGAGAACCAACTGATCCATTTCGAGGAATTTTTTGAACCGGGTAATGCACATGAGTTGCTTGAAATTGGCCATGATGACAATATTTACACTATGGAAATTGGCAAATGCTATAAATCAGGGCTCTTTTATCTTCTCTTTCAGCGAGCTGGTGTTTAAACATTTACCAGCACGTTGCTGCCAGCTGACACAGTGCTGGGTCTACAGAGCAGGAGGCAGAGGCCGGGAGAAGGAGCACAGAATTGGGAGACAGATACTGTCTGTGTGTTGCTGGTCAGGGTCTTTAGCCTTTCCGATTCTCAGGTTCCTCATTTTTCAAATGAGGATATTAAGACAGATTTGAGGAATAAGTGAGAAAAGCTGTTCAAACTACAGGCCCCAGTTCAGGTCACACAAACCAGACTGAGCTCATTTCCTCCATCTCTCAATTATCTGAGTGTCCTCAAGAACTGGAAATACCTGTTCTCTGCTCCTTTTGAATTGTTTTTTGAGTATAGGTTTAAGTTTTACCTTATCAAATATTCTATGTCGTGTTAATTTTGCAAGCCATTTCTCATCCTTCTTGGGAGAAAGTGGGAACTGTGCCTCCCTGTAAGGCCCAAACTCCGGGAATAACTGTTCTGTTCCCTTACAGTGGCCCGCAGCCCCTCTGCTACCCCTCTTCCTACCCCTGTGCTCACAGCATCAATGGGAGGTCAGCCTTTACTTTGGGCTGAATGGACCTTCCCGGCCCTTCCCCTGACAGCAGGAAGGAGACTCTCCTCGCGCTCAGAGGGTCCCTGAAATTTATGACTCGATTTTGCGAGGCTGCATTGTTAACCCCCACGCTTCAGAGGCTGAGCAAACTCCGCCTCTGTTTCTGCAGCCTGTGCTGATTTCACTGTTTCCCCAGGGAAAGGGAAGACAGTGTTGTTCCTCGTGGGGTTAGAGGGTGAGGGCTGCTGTGTATTGATTACTTAAGGATAATATATCTGGCAGTGAGAGCCAATGAGGTGGGAAATGGCTTTTGTGGGTGATTACATGCCGAGATGATGTGGCAGCTTCTGTCTCTGGCCACGAGTCCCAGTTACCTGACAAGAAAGAGAGATTTGGCCAGCAGTCCATCGGCGAGGCTTGGTTCAGAGGGCTGTGGGCAGGGAGAAATAACAACCGGGACATTCAGAAGTGGGATCCCAGAACACAGAGGAAACAAGGAGGGACCATCATGGATTCTGGTCCTGTCACGGCTGCAACTTGATGTGCGACCTTGAGCAAGTCATTGCCCATCTGTGCTTTATTTAACCTCTCTGGGAAGCACGGACGTGAACTACATGATCTTCAGCATCCCTCTCGGCATGGAGAGTGTATGATTTTACGGACTTCACCAACCAGCAGAGACATTCCCATTTAGGCTTGTTTTATGTTCTAATTCCCAAGGACATATTTCTAGTGGACTGTACTCCAGAGACTCTAATTATTTCTTGTTAGCCAAGAATAATTTTAACAAGCAGCAGTAAGCTATGAGGAGCCTGGTGTGTGCGTGTATTCAGTTGTAGAGTGTTCTGGGCATTCAGTTGAACTCAACCAGCATTTATTGAGTGTCAACGCTGGGGATGAACTATGGTGCCCTGGAAACAACATAGGATTTAGGGCTGAAAGCTTGGGATTTGATCTGTGATTTGCTATTTGTTAGCTGTGGCCTTGACCTCTCTGAGTCTCAGTGTTTCTGTCTATAAAATGGGGATAGCAAGAGCCCTTTCCTCCCTGAAAATAAATGTGAGAATGTGTCTAGAGTACATAGCACAATGCGCGAGGCATGGAACTGCTTGATATATGTTCCTTCTTTCCCTGTCAGGTGCAAGGCCTTGATTAGGTGTTTGGAGTACAATGATACATGGAAGTCAGGGGATTCTTCGAGGCTCCCGCTGAACTTCAGGCAGACAGACGCCATCAGTCTGTGATGAGGCATCCATCAGCACTTGAGGCGGGAATGCCATGATTGTGGGCACAGAGATGTTCAGCTGTAGAGTCATGACCTAGCAAGCCAGTGGTCACTGTGCTCCTGGTTGCAATGAGGAGATACAAACCCAGTGCAGCTGGGATCAGTTCTGTAAAGACAGAATGACAGACTTCAATGCTGCCTTGGCCTTGGGCATGGCATTTAGACTGCCTCCCTCTTGGTGCCACTGTCTTCCAGACAGAAGGGCATTGGCATTTATGTTTCCAGTGCTGGACTAATACCATGGGGGCAGGATGGGATTCTACAGCTTAAAAGACACAGCCCCGAAGCCAAGAATTCTTACTTAGCTTGGGGACAAGGTGTGCTCACTTGAATAGCCAGAAGCTGGAGGCAGAGCGAACTCGGTGCTTCTGACCCTGGCAAGTGCATGATCGTGTAACCCTTCCCCTCCTGCCCTCTTTTCCTTTTTCTTGCATTAAATAAGCAGATATTGAACGCTTGTTGGTGCCAAGTGCTAAGGATCTTGGAGTAAGCAAACCTAGTGTTTGTCTCTGGAAGATTCCAGTCTGACTGGGAGATAGGTACATAAACAAGTGTGCTCAGCAGAGTATTATAGGTGCTCAGAATGTTGGGACAGAGTTGGGGGCCAGGGGAGGAGGGTACAAGGCAGGAGTCTACCTGGATGTGAGGGCGTGTGGTTGCACCAAGGCATGTGAAGAAGGGGTTCGCGGGAGCCCGTAGCGGCCAGGGAGGTTTTCTAGGGCAAGTGAGGTCTGTGCTTCTTACTCAGATCTTCTGCAGGCCATGGAGCCCTCACACTCTGTGGAGTTCTCTGACACTCCCCAGGGCTGGGGAATTCTTAGGTCTGATTTGAGTTCTGTCTGCTAGGCCTGCTTAAGTGTTGTCAGGCGTAGCAAGGGTAGTTAAGAGTTGGCGCGAAGCCCTCATCTGAAAGTCAATTGCATCTGCCTTTTGAAAACGGGACAAGACATTTATGCTTAATATTTGGGTATTTGTGTTGTTGGCTTTTTAAAACATTTTCTTTCTCAGGTCACACTCTGCTAGTGAAACAAGATTAATTTGAAATGGAATTAAGTGCCTGTTCCGTGTAAGACACCCTTGCCAAATAATTACGTCAAATATAGTTTGCAAGGAAGGTTGTCTTTTTTATCTTTTCATAAAGGGCAGTCCAGAATCCAAACACACAGCAGGCCTGCCTCTGAGAACCAGCATGTTCTTGGGTCTTTACCTAAGATCGCCGTATCAGCTCATCCCTCTCCCAGAACCCGGGTTAGGCAAAATTGTAATAATCTTATATCTCAGGACTCAGAGAACTTTTCTGTACTGTCTTCACTGAAGGTATCAGCTTTAATCAAAATAAAAGTACCTGGGCTTATTCGGCAGTGGGGGAAAAAAAAGAAAGAAAAAAAGCCTTAGGAAGCCCTGCAGAGTTCCTCTTTGTTATATGACAACAGAGAGACAGAAATAAAGAAAAACCTATAGGGAGAGATAGAGTGCTCATGGACTGAGAGAGAGAAATGGGAGTGTTGGGAAACAGAGACGTCCGGCTCATTGCACACACCCAGGCCGCCGTGGAACTGTGGCCTTGCAGATGTCTGTGGCCGTGCCCTCCTTCTGGCAGCCCCACGAGGGGCTTCCCTCTGGCCCCACCTGCTCACAGTTCGGAGAGCTGGCTGTGAATGGGCTCACCTTTGGGGAACTCAGAACACGACGTGACCCTAGACAGATTGTTGCTCAACTTGTTCATTTTGCGAATGGGGAAACTGACATCCAGACAAAGGAAATTCAGCAGCTTCTCACGTCTGCCAAGTGCAAGCGATGGGATGCGGGAGAGTCTGAGGCTGCCCTCAAGGAGTGGCTCCTCAGTTACGTGCTGAACTGCAGGGCGGGCAGGTGGGACGAGAACCCTGTGCTCTCGATTCCCAGGCTGCGCTCTCGATTCCACATGCCCTTCCCGCTGCCGCCTTCCCGCTTGTTCAGGGACAGGTACGAACTGACCAGAGACTGGACGTCTCTCAGGCAGTGACTTTGCTTTTGTGACCTGGTCTTTCTGATCCCCTGTCTCAGTGGTTTTCAACCAGGGGCAGTTTTGCCTCCAGCAATATCTGGAGCCTTTTGTCACAGCTGGAGGTGGGGAGGGTGCTCTTGGCCCCTATAGAGGGTGGAGACCAAGGAGGCTGTTACTTATCCTGTGATGCGCAGGAGAGCCCCTCACAAGGAAGGGTCATCAGGCCCCAAATGTTGATAGTGCTGCTGTTGAGAAACTGCCTATCTGATTTTGTGTGTGTGTGTGTGTGTGTGTGTGTGTGTGTGTGTGTGTGTGTGTTTCAAAGAGATGAGAGTTGAGTGTGACTGCAGAGAGGATACTGTTATTATTTAGGGGGCTCCTGTTTTACAAATTTGCCCAAGCATCTGAATGAACATGTTTAGCTTGTTACAAAACAGGAGTTGATGGATGAACAACACACGTTTGAACTGTGTGGGTCCACTTTTTTTTTAATTTTGATAAATACAGTATAGTGCTATAAATAAACCTATTTCCTTTTCCTTATGATTTCCTGAAAAAAAAATTTAATGTTTATTTATTTACTTTTGAGAGACAGAGAGAGAGCACAAGCAGAGGAGGGGCAGAGAGAGAGGGAAATACAAAATCTGAAGCAGGCTCTAGGCTATGAGCTATCAGCACAGAGCCTGACATGGGGCTCGAACCCACAGACCATGAGATCATGACCTGAGCTGAAGTCGGACACTTAACCAACCGAGCCACCCAAACGCCCCTTCCTTACGATTTCTTTAATAACTTTTTCTTTTCTCCAGCTTACTCTGTTGTAAGAATATAGTATATAATACATGTAGCAGACAAGATATGTGCTAATCAACTATGTTATTGGTAAGGCTTCCAGTTTACAGAGGGCTATTAGCTTTGGGGGAGTCAAAAGTTAGATGCGGATTTTTGACTGCATGGGGCATTGGCACCCCCACATTGGTTAGGGGTCAGCTGTGTTTCCAGACCCCACTCCCTATATATGGAATCCGGATCCCAAGTGGTGGGCCCAGGAATCTGTATTGCAACTTGGCTCCAAAGGTGATTCTAACACGGAGCCTGTTTTGGTAAAATAATGGGTTAGGTCACAGTGCTGGCTGAACATTTGTTATTTGCCCATTCAGTTAAATCTGGACTTTAACTTCAGCTTTGCCCTTTGTCAACTTGTGTGACCTTGGACGTATTCTCTGGGCCTGTATTTTCTCCTCCTCCAAAGAGGGACGGCCACATCCATCTCATGGTTTGCAGCGAGCGGACAGTGAGATAACTGCTTCAGAGCTCCTGGGCAACAATAGATGTTCATACCTGTGTTTGGTAGTAAGGAGAGCTACCGGTCATTAACCACTTGTATGCCAGGGGCCCTGTGAAGTGCTTTGACAATATCCTTTCCACTTAGCTCACAGTGACCTTGTTTTATAGCTGGGGCACAGTTTAGTTCTCTGACTGTGGTGGGGTGAATAATGGCCCTCCAAGATGTCCACACCCTAATTTCTGGAACATGTTTAGGTTATCCTACATGGCATAAGGGACTTTACAGTTGTGATTTAGTTAAGGGTCTTGAAATGGGGAGATTATCCTGGATTATCCAGATGAGCCTGACATCATCACAGGGGTCCTTTTCATAGGGAGGAAGTAGGAGATGGGACAGTGGAGGCCAGAGGTTGGAGTGATTTGAGGAAGGGGTCACCAACTACAGAATGCCACCGACCTCCAGAAGGTCAAGTAGGCAAGGACTCGGATTCTCCCCTAGACCCTCCAGAAGGAGCATGCTCCTGCTGACACCTTGACCTTAGCTCCGTAAGACCCATTTTGGACCTCTGACTTTCAGAACTGTGAGAAAATAAGTTTGTGTTGTTTTTAAGCCACCAAGTTAACCACCAAGTGGTCATTGGTTAGAGAAGCCATCAGACGTTAATATACTTACTGAGGTCTCATATCCAGAAATTCTGAGTGATAGAAGGGGGTGGGGGGAGTGGCCAGATATCTGTTGTCTAACCAGTGAGAGGATACACACACACCCACACACCCACACCCAGAGCTGAAAAAGTTGGGAGAATTTGCATCAAGGAGCAAATGAAAACATCTGAGAGAAGTTGAGAGTCAGGACCCTCGTAAGTGGTACTGTTAAACCAAGGTAGCTCCCCCAAGGGTGTTGGGACACTGCCTGCTCCGGCAGCGTGTGGCTGATGTCTTGTAAAGGCATTTTGGGATCTTGGGAATGACTTCTCTCTTGCCACGTGATCAGCCTACTCCGTTGGTGCTGGCCCTTCAGCCTGGTCTTCTGCCCTCTCCCGTCTTACATGGCACAGCAGCCCCTGCTGCTGGTTGACAGATTCCAGAACAGCCTTTGGCTCTCGGGTGACTCTGATTAGAGAGGATGGCAGGGGAGGCCCCTCTGCATCCCCCTTCTGTTCCACGCACAAAGGTCTCTTCTCTCAGCCTCACCCTGCACTACCCTGAGCCGGTTGATGAGGGCGGTGTAGGTGCTGACTAACACGCTTATTAGAAGTAGGAATTATTTAGGGAGATATTGCATCATTAACCTGTCATTCATCAGAGGGAGGCTTGGCAGGCATATTAACCTTAAGCACATTGCTGTTTTGCTTGTGGGAAGGGGGTGGGGTGGGGAGGGGATGGGGGTGAGGTGGTTCAAAGAACTGGCTGAGTTGTGGAGGACTGGGAGGGGTTGCCCTGAGTAAAGAGGCAGAGCAAAAAGAGCCAAGCGCAATTTGATAGCGGAAGTGTTTTTGGCTCGAGAAACTGAACCGCACTTGCAAGGGGACCAGCACCTCACACATCCAGGGGCATCTGTGAGCACGCATGCCCATGTGATCCCTGTAATGACAGTAATAAATGTTGTCTCGTGCTGTGACTTGTGGAGGTCGCCCTGAGATGACAAGGTGACGAGGAAGAGGTGGAGCAGGAAAGTATTAATAATAACCTTGGACATGACCCTCAGCTCTCTCACCCCTTCCCCTGAACCCGTCGGTGCTGTGCTTTGCCCAAACCTTAATGACATAGGAGCCCATGCCATCTAGTGTCAGCGTAGTGTCAGTGGGTAGCTGCTGTTATTTCCAGATGGACTTTGTGGTTTGATGGGAAGGCCAGTGCTGGTTCTTGTCCCTGTTTGGGTCTGGAGGGCCTTCTGATCCAAAAGCAAATGTTCCTGCTTTGGGATAATGGGGTTTGAAACTGGGTCTCTGGGTGGGATGGGAGATAAGGACTCTGCTGGAATGTGCTGAACCGAGGCTGTCAAACCAATTCCCTTTGCAGGGGGTCAGTCAGGTGGCATCCACCAGGAGTTAGTTAGCTGGGTCTTTTGTCAAGCACACGTTTGCTGAGTGTCTGTCAGATGATCCTCATCTTACAGGGGACACACAAGTGTCATATAAGATCCCTCCTCAGGAGCTCACTGTCTTCTTGGGGAGAGAATAACAACATAAGGCGGTTGCTACAGAATATTTTTATTAGTACTGTTGCCAGACACAATATCATCCTCTAGTATCAGAGAGCAATATAATTGTTATGAGATACGTTATGTAGCTTTATTAGCTGTACGTACCGCTCCTAGTAGTAATAAATGGAGAGCACTATTGTACCAACGTGGATGGTTTTTTGCACAGAAAATGAGCATCACTGGAGATTACAGGTAGTAGAAAACTCTGTGCAGCAGTAATACTGACATCCAACGTCTGCAGAATGTTCTGTAGCTCACACTCCCCTTCGCAGGTTGTGGGATCTTCACAACAGGAAGCCCAGGGGTGTTAGGCAGCTTGCTGATACCACGCAGCTGCTAAGTGGGAGAGCTGGCGTTTGGGCCCCTTGTGACACCAGGGCCAGGACTGGTCCCACTGCACCACAGCTGCCCACCCCACTGAATGTTGTGGGTTTGTACGTGGTATGTGGGTCACAGCGCTTTACGTTTCCAAGTCCTTTCCCATCAGCCACCTGTGAGAGTCACAGAGCAGGAGTGCATGAGGTAGGGGTGGGTGTGTTCTGGGGGAGGCTTGTTGGAGGACATGGCTTTGAGTAGCCCACTAGCTTCTGTTAGGAGAAAAGACACAAAACTCACACACACACACACACACACACACACACACGCACCAAGAAAAAAAGAAGACAAACTCACAGAGCGAACAAATAATAGTCATAAGAAGCTATAACCACAAAGAACATTTGGCTGTGTCACTGTTCCCTGCTAATTGCCCAATATCAGGTACCCTTTCCTACATCCCAGAGAGGCAACTGCAAAGGATGGGTAGGGTCCATCCGGTGCCCCCATTTCCTCCCGCTGACCTTCAGGTCTGGTTTGGGTCTTGGTAGTTTGTGCTGGTCTTTGGGGTCAGGGCAGATCTTCCTGCTCGTCTTCCCCTGGATCTTCTGGGTCCACCCACTTCCTCTGCCGTCATTTGCACAGGGGGGTCTCCTTCAGACAAAAGAGACACACTGCTGGTTTTGTTTTTGCAAGTTGACTGGGGTGCCCGCGTGTCGTGGCCTGCACGCTCACCCATGAACACCCTCACAGGCATGCCTGGGCTGAACTTCCCTCCCACAGCTCAGTAATCCAGCGTGGAATCTGCCATCTTGCTCTGGATCATTTGTATTAGCAGTTCTGAGGCAGCTTTATTATTTTAAACCCCCCTTATGACATTTCCTGTGACTGGCAGTCACTGTCATATTTCTGCCTGATGCACACTGAGCCTCGAATTGTTGA
Source organism: Neofelis nebulosa (assembly GCF_028018385.1). Lineage (NCBI taxonomy): Eukaryota > Metazoa > Chordata > Mammalia > Carnivora > Felidae > Neofelis > Neofelis nebulosa. The sequence continues at coordinate 67,561,651 of NC_080794.1, forward strand.
CTTGGCTTTAGGGATGTGTCACCTGGTCGTCTACCCTCGCTCACTCACGCTGCACCCGCTGTTCATTTCGGCTCGCCTGCTTCCATTAGGACAAGGCAGGGGCCTGGGGACCAGAGAGAATGGGCAGTGGTTATCCTTTATCTGGGGCTGTGTCGCTTCAGCAGAGTGGGCTTCCCTGAGCATCCTGTGGCTACGGTCAGGCAGGATGCAGCAGTGCTAGTGAGCCTTCGAGAAGAGACTGTACAGGTGTCTAGGTCACTCATCATTGTAGTCACCAGATCTTCCAATGACCACCAGCCTGTTCTTGGATACCTGCAGAAATGAGGAGATCACTCCACCCCAAGGCAACTCATTCTGTAGGGTTAGCACCCTCTTTCTGATATTTAGTCAACATGTGGTAAGATGAGGAGAGTACTGGGCTAAGAGTTAGGCACTGCCCTAGGTTCTTCTCCTGATTCTTACTGAGAAGGTGTGGGGTCCCAGGCAAGTCACATCATCTGTCTGGGTCTCAGATTCCCCTGCCTGTGGAATGTGGGGACTGTGTTTCGCATGTTTGCTCTGAGAAGCTTGGGCTTCCTGGAAGGTTCTTCAAAGGAGGTTGAAGTGGGGGTTAAGTGTTGAGTGGGACTCCAGCCGATACTAAATGAGACTATTTATGATTTTGTGTTTTATGTATTGGGTTTTGATTAAACGACTCTCATAGACTCTGGATAAACAAGTTTAAAAAAGAACAGGGCTGGGGCGCCTGGGTGGCTCAGTCGGTTAAGCGTCCGACTTCAGCTCAGGTCACGATCTCACGGTCCGTGAGTTCGAGCCCCACATCGGGCTCTGGGTTGATGGCTCAGAGCCTGGAGCCTGCTTCCGATTCTGTGTCTCCCTCTCTCTCTGCCCCTCCCCCATTCATGCTCTGTCTCTCTCTGTCTCAAAAATAAATAAAAACGTTAAAAATAATAATAAAAAAAAAAGAACAGGGCTGGATAATTCAGGGTCCTTTTCAGTTCTAATGTTTTATGATCTTTGAAATCTGTGGAAATCACAAGGAAGTCTTTTTAGTAGAATAATACTATTTTAAATCCATTTTACACAGAACAATTCTAACCCCTCTTACGAGACCGCCTTCCTACTATCTCTGACCTTTCTAAAGTCTGTACATGCAGACTATGAATGTATTACTTCAGGGGCAGCCCTGGCCAGAGCAGGAAATTGGGAGAGATTTCTTTTGGTGCTCTCTTTCCTCTGTTACTTTCTTTCCAGCCTGTGTGGTTTCCCATTCTCCATAGACTGTCAGACCTGGTCAGCTGTCACTGTGGGAGGAATTCTCTGATAACTTTACCCTAGTTATGAAGTGTTAGCTGATGATGATTTGAAGTTTTAATATCTTCCAAAATATCTTCCAAAATATTTGGGACTTTTGAAGACAGAAAGTCTAAATCTGTTCTCAAAAAATGAATCTCTAATGATGAAGTCTGGGGTTTTAAGATAAATCGTATTGTGGGCAGTTGTGTGTCTGGAGGCTGCTCCTGGCACCCATCAGCTTCTTCCGTCCCTTCCTCCGGGCGTGTTTGCCTCACAGGTATGTTTCCAGTTTTGCCTTACAGAAGTGTTTCCAGAAGTCAATCCCTCGGAATACTAATCCTAAATGCACTGAGATAAAAGGACTGTGCAGCCAAGTGCCTTTGGGGGGAATGCTGGGTATTATGTTTACCTCTTAGAGATTCATAGTGCACCCTGATCTATTTCAGACTCTGAGAAATCTGTCAGGGAAGAGTCCTGTTTATCTTTGTTTCATACAGTGTTTCCCAAACTATTGACAGTATCCTGTTTTCCCCTAAGTAACAACTTTTAGCATCCCTAAGTACTGGTGTTACCTTAGACACAGTTGGCAGATCCTACTGCACTGGTTCTCAGGGGGAAGTTTTGCTCTCTAGGGGACACTTGACAAAGCCTGGAGACATTTTTGGTTGTCACAACTTGGTGTGGGACAGGGAGTGGTCCTGGCAGATGGTGAATAAAGGCTGCTTTATTTAAAGGATGCTGCTACATTTCCTAAATGCATCAGATAGCCGCCCACAACAGAGAATTATCTGGCTCCAAATGTCAGTAATGCTGGGGTAGAGAAATCCTGTTCTGGAGACAGGCAGGGGCAGGGTCTGTTTAAATGTGGGGCAAGTCCCTGCCAAGTCAGGTACTCAAGTCAGGCCTTTTCTGAGTATTTTCTGAACAGTGCTGAAGGAGATGCCTGCAGGTGGTGTTTCCCTGCACACAAATCCAGAGCAGAGTGTCTGTTCCTTCAGGCTCAGAGGCAGCACCCAGTTGCCCCGAATCCCCCTATGTGGGTGGTACTGACAGCAGGGCATCTGGGATCAGGACTGACAAGGTGCATCACCTCGTTCTTTTCCTTCCTTCTCAGAATCAAGCAGTTTAGCACCACTGTAGGGCAAGCCTGTTTTCCCAGCTTGCAGATCGTGCTTTATTTATTTCTTTAATCTTTCTCCAAGCCTCTTTTCTTTTTTTCTTTGACAGGGCTTGGCTGCTCCTTCTGGAGATGTTGACTTGGTGGAAAAAATGTGCCTGCTGTCAAGCACAAGAGCGTTCCGGGGACTGGGATTCTTGAAATCCTGGTGATTTATCTGTTCCCATAAAGCAGAGCAATGATGCTTGTTAGTCAGCAGAACTCACACCTGCAGCGTCCCCGCCCCACTCAGTCCCACTTGGCATCAGGGAGTGCAGAAGAGACCATTCCAGATCTCAGATTTTCTGATACTCTAAGTCTGTGAACATAGAGCTCTTGGGAGGCCATGGATCCCTTTGAGAGTCTGAAGGAAGTGAAGGATCTTCTTGCAGTAAAGTGCATACAGATGCACTCACACAATTTTGCACGTGATTTGAGGTGGTGCATTAACTTTTGTGTTTGTGAACTCAGAATTTGACATGCCTAATTTAAGGGATTCTTCTTGGAGACTGCGGCTGCTTTGTGGGTCTACATCGAGCATTATCATTGGGGAGGACAGGGAAGGAGCCACCTCAGTTCTGGACCCCAAAGAGCTGCTGGTCTTGGGGAATCAAAATTACCCCAGCAAGTTAATAACTGCTTGTATTTTAGCTCATTCGCTCATTCGTTCAGCACATGTTTTTTAGTTCCTGTATGTTAAGTATAGTAGGAACTACTGGAGAGTCAAAGACGATGAAAAAACGATCTTCTTTCCCTCAATAATAAAAGATACAGGAATTAAAAGAGAGCCAAAAAAAAAAAAAAAAAGAAAAGAAAAGAAAAGAAAATTGAAACTTGAAGGCAAAAGCCGAGAGGAGTGGCCTCAAGCTCAGAAGCAGAGTGTGAGCTGGGTGAGAGCAAGCCATGAGACTGGGGCTTCCATTCAATGTGCACGGCTCCCCTAGTCTCAGAGCCACCTGCTGGGATTGAAGAATTGTGCAACATCAAGCAGGATCTGCTCTGGTGCCTGGCACTTATCCCTGGACTCAGGCTTGGCCTGAGAAACACTAAGAAGTCAACCAGCACTTTCCAGTGTTCCAATGAAGCACTGCCCATTTCCCCTTTTCAGTGCCCTCTGCAGAGCTGGGGCCATTTTTGTAGCTTTACCTGGTTGTTATGGGGAAGAACAGAGGACACAGAGTCTCCACGTTGGGGTTTTAGGACTTGTCTTACCAGTTATGGTCCATAGCCTCCACAGCTCCTGTAGCATGACAGGGAATAAGGCTGACTTTTCTCATCACAGTATCCTTTTTGGCAGAGCTTACTGATGTGGGAGTCTCTGTAGAGAAAGAACTTTGCAGAATGATGAACACCTTTGGAATGAATCATGTTAATGCCGCGGTTGTCTCTGTTTGGTTTCCATTGTTTGGGCTTCGTAATGAATTGTAAAGAATCCAATAAAACAACTAGACTCCTCGCTTCTGGCTAGGACACATACTTTCGGCAGCCTGGGAGGAGGACAAGTTGGTCTGTTTGTTTGAGCTGGCGAAGACTTCAAATGATCCAGCCTAACCAGTGGATGCTCTTGGGCAGGATGGGCAGATGGGATCTCTTTTTCCCAAACCAATTTATGCTTGCATCAGGTTGTGATGTTCTCACCTGAAGAGGGACAATGAAGTTCGTAGCAGTTGGATTCAAAAGAAGAAATCACTTTTCTGTAATTGGTACCTTCTGTTCTCTTTTTAGAAATGCCTAGCACCACTCCCCAGTTCTGAATCCCCAGAAAAATGCAGCATAGGAAAGGAAAAAGACCACACAGAAATTACAGTTGTAAGCAGGTAATGAGAAGCAACTACAAGCAGGCAGCTCTCCGTCGTGAGAATGGGGTTGCAATTACAGATTTATATGGCTCCGTTCTCAGCTTTCAATATAGCCTGTCGACATCTCCAACTAAGAAGCCCATCGCTTCGGCCTGGGCAGCCCCCTCCCGGCTCTGGCTTCAGGAGAGATTTATTATGCTTACAGACCCTGCTCACAACAGCGCCCTCCAGATGGGCCAATGGAGGCAGGATTTTATTTTATTTCATTTTGCTGAGAACCACAGCTCTGCAGAGACGTTTGTTCTGTCTCTCAGGATGGGCTCCTGAATCTAGGTGAAGAAGGTAGGGAAATTGAATCAGGCAGTGGCTGCACTGAAAGAAAATGAAAATGGAGCCAAAGGACCACTTATTGCTGCATTGTGGGAACAGAAGCCTGAAATAGTAACCGCAATACCCATCAGCTGGGAACTGGTGAAATTAATTATGGTCCATCCAGAAAATAGAATACAATGCAGCTGTTAAAAGGAGTGAGGAGGATTTATTTCCATGGGAAAGGACTGCTCTCCATGGTATAATGTGAAATGAGAAAAACAAAGTGCAATGCAGTATACATAGTGTGCTTCTATTTGTATAAAAGTATGAGTGATCTATAAATATGTCTATGTTGGAGATCTCTGGGAGGACTCATAAGAAATATGTAACACTATTTGCTACTAGGGAAGGACTTGACTGAGGGACACAGGAGGCGGGAAAGGTTTTTTTATTTTATTTTATTTTTTTGTAGAAGACCTTTCGTGCTTCTAGATATTTTTTTTCTATGTGCTTGTATTACTTTCTCAAAAATCACTTAAGGCTAAAAAATGAATTTGAAATCTAATAATGCCTAGCAAGGTTTGCTTTTGGAAGGATGAGCAAATTGTGGTTTGAATGTGACTAACCGAAGCTACCCAGAAATGAAAAGTTGTCTCCAGGAACTCCCATTATTGTGTGGGATTTATCATGGCTAATGATAAGTAGGAACTAGAATCTGTCAGGTGAGGTACGATTTTACCTTCATTTATGGGGATGAATTGAGTACATTATGGCCCACATAAATTGCATTTATACCACACCGATTTGTTACGTACCATCTATTAGAGGCTCAAACATCCCTCCTAATGACATCATTGTTTCCACCACCCAGGCGCCCTGCCTTTTCTGCCAATGTCTTGTTATTCTTCAGCAAGGTTGGCATGGACAGTCTGTTTCTTGGGGCTCTTGGGATGTCCTGTGAATCCCAGGGATCAGAGAGGTAACGTAAGTGTTTGAAATGGCCAAGTAAAGGAGGAAGTAAAAGTGGTCAGGGCTCTGGCAACCAGAGTGGCATGCCCCACTTGGGAAAAACATTAAATTCATCTTGAAAACAATCTGTAGGTCGTATCTTGTTCAAGGTCCGGGGCGTTCTACAGTCTCTTTATTGAACTTTCTCTCATGTCCCATCTTCCTCCCTCAGTAATGCCCAGGTCTGCACGTTTGATAGCAGTCTTGGTAGTCAGAAAACATCCTCCTGGGTGTCAGTGTTGAGAGTGAATGGGGGGAAGGGTGACCAGATAGCTTAGAGCCAGCCTGATTCTTTGCATTTCCATGCATTCTGCCCCAAGTTATTGAAAAATGCATCTTCTCTTTTCTCTTGCACATCAGGTTCTTGGAGAGTGAGGACTTGTTCATTTCACACAGAGCATAGGCTAACACATCTTGCCTCGGGCTTTTCTTCGAAAACCTGGGTCTTGCAGGGTGTTATTGGGTTATAGTGTTGCACCTGGGAGGCTCTCTTCCCAGGATATATCTCACTGCTGGGAAAGGTAGAAACCAGAACAGATTTGCTGAGAAAATTAAATAAATGAGTGGTATCATTCTTAGCACACTGCGAATTCAGAACAACAACTTGATCAGGATTAAGAGGAAAATGGTTGCCCTTTGAATGCATAGCTGTATGTGGAGGTGAGCACTTGGTCGGTCCCTCTCCGAGCCCTCTGCTGCCACCACCATAAAAAGAATATATGGCTGTGTGACTTTTGGGGGTGATGGTTCTTCTGTCTGGCTTTCTCTGGCTCACAGGGGTCTTGGCTATCCCAGTGCCTAACTTTGTTGGATAATTCAGGACTTTCTCCCTCATCCTGTCTCTTCTTAATGGGGTTGGCATGACTCGGGGGATTCTGTGCCAACGCTGCCATAACTCTCCTCGGTAACTCGCCCAAACAGGAATTTCTTCCCCAGAAGAGGAGAGTGAGAGCCTATCCAGTTTCCATATAACACTGCTTCTGTCCTCCACTGAAGCACCACTGTGCAGACTATATTCGAAAGCCATCCACAGTACTAAATAACACAATGCAGCAGACAGCGGCTCCCATAAATTATTGGAAATTGTGCTGAAAAGACAATGTAGGGTGCATAAATTCAAGTATTTAGCCAGAAGCCCATTAACTTGGGGCTGACAAAAAGAAGGGAAGAACATTAACAAACCACTTCCCGGTAGGAGTTTGCAGTGGCTGGGGAAGTAAGTGAAGGGGGAACAAAAAAATAAACCACATTGGCAAGGAGGCCAGAGAAAAGGAAAGGGAAAAGGGACAGAGGTTCTTTTTTTAAGACAGTGGGAGAGAAAAATCTATGGCCTTGAGTTGGAATCCCCAGGTGGACTAATTACCCTTGGAAGGTCCCCTCACTGTTGGGACAGCCTTTACCTGTCTCTTTACCTGTCTAGTGGCCACCTCCTCCCTGAAGCTTTCCCTGAGGTTCCTGATGAAAACAGCTTTCCCTTTTAGGACTTAACCTGTTTTCATTGCTCATCTCTCTCAGTGCTGACTTTCTACCTTTTGGGATGGTTACTTGTGTCCGTTTTGTTTTTCTACAAATGTATACGTACTTTGAAGGCAGAGATTATAACTTGATGGTTGCCAATTTAGCAGCTATGTTGCTGATTGCTTATATATATATTTCTCTCTGTGCTAGAAGGGGATACTTAGATGAACACAATGTGGTCTTAGCATTAATCCCATTTGCCTTTAGCAGAATCAATAGGGTTCTTTGCATGATGCATGTGTGATCTCTCCTGAATGAACCAAACTTGGACCTCTCTTCCCTGTTTTAAGGAAATGAGGAGATTGAAGTCCATGGTTCCTTGATCTTCAGAAGATGGCACTTCTGGTTTGCATAAAGATGGACACTCAGGCAACTCTGTTCTTGCTCTGTTTTATAGTCTACAAACAGCATCATTCTCCTGGCCAGCTGTCTGATAGATGAAAGATAGGACTGGGAGAGTCTGGCAGTAGCCCTAGCCCCCCAAAGCTGGGAATAAAACTCGCAGGACACACTGAGATCTAAAGACCGATATGCATGAGCTATTCAAAGCAAGGCCAGTGGAGTAGTGGGTATGTCTGAGAAAGGCTAAAACAGGACTTCCTGAAGTGAGGAGGAGACTTTGATGGATAGGAGGGCTTGCCTTGAGGCAGCAGACCCTGAGTTCAGAGACTAGTGAGGTCAGTAATGCAGACACCTTCCTCTTTCATTGGTCACTTTGCAGGTGTTTATAGAGTCCTAGAGGCAATATGGACTTAGAGCCCTACAAACAAATATATATCTATCCAAGCTTGGCATACAACAGTCCATTGTCAAACTTGGAAAACAGCCTTCCCTTTTCCTCATTGCTATGCAGGCAAGTTGGAGCCGGCGATAACTCCAGAAGCCGTCTGATTCAGCTCCCTGCCTTTATGTGGGTTAAGATATTGGCTCCATTTAACAGATGACTTAAAAGAGGCTCAGTGGTGCTTAAGGGCCTTAAACCACTCAGGAAGGGTGCCTAGCCCAGTGTCAACCCAGTGGTGATACATGGTATGTGGAGTGGCCATTTCGTGAACATTTTTTTGAGTTGGATTTTGGTGGAATAAGGCACTACATTCATCTGAAATCCAGGTTCCTCAAGGACTGACTCTAAAGCTGCCTCTTTGGCCCTTAACTTGGATCATGGGAGCCCTGGAATCTCAGATTTTGCATTCTGGCTGCTGTGCTTTGGTGACATAGGAAGGCTTGCAAGGGCGTTTGTGTGGCTCTGGTGTGGTCAGGAGCTAGGGCAGCAGCAGACACACAGGATCTCAGGCTGGGGTGTCTCCTTTAGCCCTTCTCTCATTCATAAGCAGAGGAGCTCTTCTGTTATTCTGTTATGTGCTGTGGATCATCTAGAGTTCTCTGCAACTCTGGGGAAATTGGCGCTCTCCAAATTGGTACTCTTTAGGTGGCTGTGATCAGAGAAGATATTTATATTTTCTACACCTTTCCATAACAAAGCCGGTGATTATAATCTTCTGTAGAGTTGTTATATTTCTGCTTTGGAATCAAATCAGAAAGAAGGAAGGAGAATAGGTTAGAGGCATAAATATAGAGAGAAACCTGGACCAGTGTCTACATTCCCTGCAAAGAGAAGCTTATGTTTTGGGGATAGTTCTGGTCTGAATTCAAAATACAGGGCCCAAGAAAGTCAGAGTTATCCTAAAACATCACATACCTATCCCATTAGAGGTATGTGGCAACAGGTCTCGGCGGGAAGAAGATGGAGAATGCATGATGGCACTTCCACACTGACCCTGCTGGCTGCCACCTGTTTATCAGGTGTGGCTTTGATGCCACTTCGAGCCTCATCTTCCTGTGGCACGTGGTTGTTTCCTCTTTTTGACCATGTTCCATTCTGCTTTGCTTCACCAGTTAAACATGGTAACAACTTTGTAAAGACCATTTGGTCCTTGAAGGCAGTGAGTGTTTTATTCCCTGTGGGTTGCTTACAACATTTGTGCTGTTCCTGGTGGAGAGAAGAAATGCAGGGAACATTTATCCTTATGGTCTTTGCAACATTTCCTGCTTTAGAAAGTGAATTTCTAAGTATCCTTGGTATCAAGGTGGCTACAGTTCTTCACAGTTATCATTTCCTTCTAAGACTTAGAAGCAGAAGACTTAGAAGCAGCCGCCTTCATGAAACTTCGAATGACTGTGACTTACATGCCCTACCCGTCAAAAGTCCCACATTTTTGTAGGTTGTGTGTTATCCTTTTTGTTGTTGTTCTTGTAGCCTCAGGTCGACTGTGGGATTTTCTTGGGTCTTTCACAACAGCTGTGTCCCTACTTTGAGACTGAGTGATTTTTCGGTCATTTATTTCCCAAGTTTATCTCTTAATAAGGAGTTTTACTATGGTTGGGCAAAGGAGGAGAGGAACCTTGGAATTGGTGCTGGGATATATATACATATACAAATATGCACACACATAAAATGTATGTGTATATGTGTATATATAATTATATATAAAGATACATATATAGTATGTGTATAGATAGAAATGCATATGTATATGTGTATATAAATGTATGTGTACATACATAATATGTATCTATAATTACATGTACACATATGTATATGTGTGTGCAATATGTATATAATTATTATACATGTGTATGTGTATACATGTAATATGTATATATAATTATATATAAATGTATTTGTATATGTGCATGCATATATTTTGTCTCTTTTTAATCCTTGCAATAAAATGGAAAAGCATCATTATTATCTCCATTTTTGATAAAAGAAGAGATTTTTACCACTTCAGAAGTGAGTTATTTTGAATGTCAGATAACATAACCCCATCTCCTGTGGATGCTTTTTTTTACCTAAAGTGGCTGAATAGGAAGTTGAACTCTATGTACGATAAATACAGACTCTACAATTAGGATAATTAAAATAATGAGTCTGAACTCTTGTTCTTGTCCAAGGTCACACAGTCAGAAATCTGTGAACCTATAATTCAACCTCAGGTCTGCCTGATTCAAATGCTTCTAGTCCTTCCTGATTGAAAGGAAACAATAATGGAGGGCTGTGTTGAGGAACCAGAATTCTGTACCATGGGTCATGCTGAAAGCTTGGTGCGGAGCTAAGTGTCAGATTTGACTATACGCTTTAATAGGATCATACTGCTAAGGGGTTGGGAGATGGGTGGGAGGCTCTGAGGAGGAAGAGAAATCAGTGAAAGTCCTTGGTATTACAATATTCCAGGTGAAAGATGATGAAAATCTGGACTGATGCCCTGGGAACGGAGGATGTGATAACATGCTATCATTGCAAAGATAGAGTTTTTAGGACTCAGCCATGCGTTTGGGGAACAGTTAGGTCAATGATATGGCCTTCAGGTTTCTGTTGTGGGTGCTGGGAAGGCAGTGATGACCATTAACTGAGACAGGAATACAGACAGGAGCAGGGATTTAACTTAGCAGGGGAGGGAGGGGAGGAGAATGTGTATGGTTTTGACATATTATCGCTGAAGTATTGGAAGTTCAAAGGTTGGATTTTTCTAGGAGGTCGTTGGATTTATAGGACTAAAGACCAGGAGGGAGGTCAGGATGGGATTAGGAAGGTTTGGATCCACTGGCACTTAGGTGGTAATGGAACTTTCAGAGTGGATTAAATTTCCCAGGAGTGGAACGTAGAGAGAGAAGGGAGCTGACAGTGGAACACTGGCAATGACCGAAATTTAAGGGGTAGAGTGAGACAGGACAGCAATGACAGAGGTGGAGAAGATGCTGGCACAGTGTTAGGAGAGGGTCAGGACTGGGCCTTTTGCCTCAGTTTCCAGGCCAGAGAAAAGGAATATGCAACTGCTGCTATTCTTGGCAGCTACCTCAGAAGAGTTCTAAGATCACCCTGTCTGGATTATTCATCCCTGAATTTCTGGGACAGTCATGATTTCCAACACTTTGTTCTGGGTCAGACTCCAAGCCCATATTTTCATCAGATTTTGTGTCCAGGTTTTTGGTTTGGAAAACGTCATACATATACTGCTTATCAGCTTTCGGGAGTATGGGATCTTCTCCTGTGCACCTGTTTTCCTTCAAGGGTTGATGATTGGGACATTTTCTATCATGAGGCCAAAGTGCTAGGAGCCAGATGGCTGCTGTAGGTGGGAAAGATAAACAGTGATAAAGGGGGCTCTGGGGCTCAGAACAGATGCTATGGTAGGGGGTGGGGCGTCTTGGGAGCCTTGAGGGAAAAAAGCTACAGGAATCTAGGGGAAATGAACCAAATGAACCTCTATTGGAAGGATTTAAACAAAAGATCAAGGAAGGATTTCAAGGTAGATAGTGTGTGTGTGTGTGTGTGTGTGTGTGTGTGCGCACGCACACAGGAGAGAGAGAGGAGAGAGAGAGATTATTATCTAGCATATAGTTGAAGAGGGGATTTGGAAAGTTACTTCAATAGGCAATACCTGCCTACTCCCCTTCTTACAAGTTTTGTTGCCAAAACAAGTAGGTTGCTGTGGAGGCAGCAGGGACCACATTGGAGTTGAAGTCCTTGGCTAAATACCCCGTGCCTCTGGATTTCATAGCCTAACACCCACATGGAGCTTGGAGAGGATGAGGAGCCTGTGTTTCTCTGCCCTACGGAAGGCCCTCCATGGACTCGGTGGGGGTTGGGGTTACAGAGACTAGGAAGACAAACCACCATGGGGCTGATCTCTGAGAAAGGTATTTTCAGGCATTTCAGACCCGCTTCCCATTTTTACAACAAATATTTTTAAACACTCACTTTACTGTACTGAAATGAAATTCAGAGATAATGTAACCTGCCTACACACATAATTAAAATCAACATAATGCTCTGACTCTAATATAAAGAAGAAATAAATGGAGAGTAATTTATAACAAAATAGCATGTATTTCAATAAATGCTCGGGTACGACTACACTAGAGTTATAATGAAGTCATTGGATGCTTGCTTCCATACATAGAATCACTGAGAGGCAGCTACAAAAGCAGACTGATACAGGTGTGTGTTGGCAATACAAACACTACAAATGATATTGCCATTTATTATGTGATTTTTTGTTAAAATGGTGAATACTTTTTTGTAAGATCCTTTACAAAAGTCAGTCTTATAATCTACGTGGTAGTTATGTGCTTAAAAATTCAGTCTATTGATGCTATGCAAAAAAGACTTTCTGCTTATATGTAGAATGAGTTTAGGTTCTAGGTGTGGTTAATGACAAATAGATTCTTCTCTATAAGATTGTCTGGTGGGGCACCTGGGTGGCTCAGTTGGTTAAGTGTCCGACTTCAGCTCGGGTCATGATCTCATGGTCCATGGGTTTGGGCTCTACACTGGGCTCTGTGCTGACAGCTCAGAGCCTGGAGCCTGCTTTGGGTTCTGTGTTTCTATCTCTTTCTGCCACCCCCCTACCCTGTCTCTCTCAAAAATAAATAAACATTAAAAAAAATAAAAGAATGTCTGGTGACTGTTTCAAGCTGTGTGAGATGTGAAGTGACTTTCCATGGTACAACACAATATAGAATGATCAGCATTCCTGCCTCTGCCCACTAAATCCAGTATTGATCGCCTTGTTGCCCGAAATTTTCAAAATGCTCCCTAAGGGCCAGTAGCTGTCCTACTGACAACACACGTAAGGTGTCCAATAAAACACATATATGTGTATGTGTGTGTGTATGTATATAAAAAGTCTTGGTGGTGGCCAGAAAAGACCAATTCTGCTGGGAACTGAAGAGCTCCAGTTATGTTCTGTAATCAATTCTTGGGACCACAAGGAGCTGTCCCTGGTTCTGCTTAGATTTTGGTACAAGCTAATTTCATTCCTTCAACTTGGACCAGTTCTAAGTCCTACCTGCCACCACGACACCATTGTGATCCTGCCTTCCTGATTAAAGGCTCTAGTTACCAGCTTTAGCTTTCTCCATAATGTGAGTTATGTGCCTATGGCCAGGCCACCAGTCAGGCCTCCATGCCCTGCTTCAGACTGAGAACATCCTGGGTGGTGGTATGGCTTTGGCTGAACCTTCTTGGTTGGATCCAAAGATAGAAGGGATAACAAACTAAGATATTTCATAAGAATAGCCTTGAGGAGGGATTCCATAAGTTATCTACCTTTTGCCTGGGAAGAGCATTGTTGTTTTCTCACATTTGGATGTTCATAGCTTGTTCTGTATTTGTGAAAAGCCTGTCAGTGCCATACCTTCTGTAGCCAGAACTCTTCGTAGTATTTTCCGAAGCATTGGGACTTGTGGCAGTTCATCTCAAGCATGGATGTGGCTGTGAGTAGTATTGGCTCATTTGGTGAGATACTTAATTCTTTTCAGTTTGCTTTTGATCCCTTTAGAACATCAAGGGAGAATCTCCGTTTGGGGCTAGTGTGTCTTTAATACCTTTCTAACACTTGATAATCTCCCATTTTAACAAAAAAAAGGTGGCTTCTGTCTCAGAGCCCACAGCAGGGGACAGTATTAAGACTTTAATGGCCTTGTTTTCCTTGCTTTGCTATTATTTTCATGATCCCTCTGCATTTATGGCAGGTGATGTAGATTTTCCATTTTGGTCGTAATACCAAGTTGTCTTTCAAAATCAATTAATTTTAGTAAAAAGAAGAGCCAATTTAAGAAATACACCGCATTTAGTACAGCTGTTTCACAGAAGCAGCTTGCAAAGAAGGTAGTGCAGCAAAGATTGAAGTTTAGGGAACATTGACATTTTGTATCATTCAAGGATCAGGTGCTGGGTGTAAAACAAGTTCTGGGGCAGAGGAAGGCCACAATTTCAGGGTATTGGCTGGTTGTCAGGTCATTAAATTATTGCTTTCTTGCACAGACCCACTCCAGACTATTTACTATTCTTGTTGCTGTCTTTGTCCCTGGATAGGAAAGCAGCATGTTAATGCCTCATATAATTGGTGATGGATGGCCCCAGCCTGTCAGTCTCTGACACTTTGAGTGTTCAGTAATTTCATTATCTGCCCATTTCTCTACTCTTTGCAGCCTAGCACTTATGACAAGGTGGCATTCATCCCTAATGACTTGGGCTGGGCTGGGATTCCCAGGAATCATTCTGTCTTTAGGAGGGTGAAATTCTTTGAAAGAAGGCATTCCCCCTCTTTTTTTTTTTTTCTACTCAGTTTAGAACAAATTAAGAAGCTGGGCCAAGAATTTTTGCTGCTGCAAAAATAGAAAAATAGCATAGGTAAAGAGGGCTGCAAAATGAAACTTTTAGTGACTAATGACAGTGCTTGAGTTAAATGTTTTCTAACTCAAGATGGAGCCAAAGGTTTTTTTTCTTACTAAATGCATGTTTTATTCAACATTTTTTTTTTTTTTTTTTTAATTTTATTTTTGGGACAGAGAGAGACAGAGCATGAACGGGGGAGGGGCAGAGAGAGAGGGAGACACAGAATCGGAAACAGGCTCCAGGCTCCGAGCCATCAGCCCAGAGCCTGACGCGGGGCTCGAACCCACGGACCGCGAGATCGTGACCTGGCTGAAGTCGGACGCTTAACCGACTGCGCCACCCAGGCGCCCCACTAAATGCATGTTTTAAAGCAAACACTGACGTAGGCTGGATGTCCACCAAATAAATAAGATTAAAGGAGCCCCATTTGACATTGGCTTGATGGCACCATACTGTTTGCTAGGCCAACCTTGGCCAATTTTGCTGCTCTGAAAAAGGTAGCAAAACCTTGAGTCTGAATCAAGGCTGATATATTTTATTTATTTATTTATTTATTTATTTATTTATTTATTTTTATTTTTAAACATTTATTTATTTTTTGAGAGAGTGCAAGCAGGGCAGGGGCAGAGAGAGGGGAACAGAGGATCTGAGGTGGGCTCTGTACTGACAGGCCGACAGCAGTGAGCCCGATGTGGGGTTCACAAACTGCAAGATCATGACCTGAGCTGATTCAGCCAACTGAGCCCACCCAGGTGTCCCAGGGCTGAGAGATATACATATCTATCTATCTATCTATCTATCTATCTATCTATCTATCTATCTATACCCAAGTATATAAGTGTATATCTATCTATCTATCTATATATCTATCTATATATGTATATAAGTATGTGTATAAGTACATATATATATATATAGATATATATATATATATATATAGATAGATAGATATATATATATACATACTTAAATGTTGGCTGAAATTGTATGTCTAACTCCTATGCACCACATACATTTATTTCACCTAATCTTTACAGCAAACGTAGTTTCATACAGGTTAAGTCAATTGCCCCAAGTCACAGAGCTGGCAAGGTAGGACTAAGATTTGAATTTCACATCTCTCACCTATGTCTCAACATCCCAAATCCATGTTATTGGGACTTACCTGGCTTTTTCTTAGAAGAATTTTTCTAGCCTGGGTGGAAATAGTTCTTCCCACTCTCTTGTTTTTAATTGCAAAACTCTCCCAAAGATAAGAACCACCCTGGGGCGCCCAGTGGGTTAAGTATTCGACTTCAGCTCAGGTCATGAACTCGAAGTTCTTGAGTTTGAGCCCTGTGTTGGGCTTCATGCTGACAGCTCAGGGGAGCCTGGAGCCTCTTTGGGTATTCTCTCTCTCTCTCTCTCTCTCTGTCTCTCTGTCTCTGTCTCTCTCCCCCTCCCCCACTTGTACTCTGTCTCTATCTCTCTCAAAAATAAATAAACATTAAAAAAAAAACCCTGGGAGATTGGAAAACAACAACAACAGCAACAGCAACAACCAAAAACCCAACACCTTGAATGTTTGAACAAAAGAAAAAGGAAAAATCACACATATACATGTTTCTGGGCCCCAGCCCAGATCTACTGAGTCAGTGATTCTGAGGGTGGGGCCCGATTATCTAACAAGCCCAGCAGGTGTATACAGTCATCAGGAAAGTTTGGGAAACAGTATATAATCTCATAGTGTAAACCCATGAGTGATATTTAAAATATTTAATAGCCAGGAAAGGTCTGGGCTTTGACTGGTCAGGAAGGACCCTGGCTGTAGCTGGAGCACAGTTCCAGAGGTCTTCTCAGGGCCAAGCCTTAGCTCCTTGGGTACAGGATGCGAAACACGCTGGAAAGTCTAAGCAGTGGGTCTGGGGCTATGTGGGTGGTAGTGGGACCCAGAGAGGGCTTGCAGTAACAGCTTTTTACTAATGGGCCTAGGACTGTGTCAGTATTTAACTGACAAGTCTGTACCAAGTGAGCACCAGTTGAGAATCAGCCCTGATCCTCAACGCTCACATGAGAGACTGCAAGCTGGTGGTAAAGCCTTTTTCTTTAAGTTTCCTAAAATTTCTCAACCTCGAGCCATCTGCAGGAGAATCACAGGGAAGCTCTTTTAAAAAAATGCAACTCTGCTATGATAACACACCTATTAGAATGGTGCAAATCCAAAACGCTGACAACACCAAATGCTGACGAAGGTGGGAAGCAACAGGAACTCCCGTTCACTGCTGCTGGGAATGCAAAATGGTGCCGCCACTTTGAAAGACGGCGTGCCAGTTTCTTAGAAAACTAAATGTACTCTCACCATCCGATTTAGCAAAATTTGGTATTTAACCAAATGAGTTGAAAACATATGTCCACACAAAAACCTGCATATGGATGTTTATAGCAGCTTTGTTCATAATTGCCACAACTCGGAAGCAACCAAAATGTCCTTCAGTAGGTGAATGGAAAAATAAACAGTGGTACATCCATACAATGGAATAGTATTTGGTGTTAAAAAGAAATGAGCTACCAGGCTGTGAAAATACACGGAGGAACCTCAAATGCATATTATTTAGTAAAAGAATCCAATCTGAAACAGCTATATACACTGTATGATTTCAGCTCTATGGCATTTCCAGAAAAGGCAAAACTACTGGAGACAGGAAAAAGATCAGTGTTCACCAGGGGTTAGTGGAAAAGGGAATAGGTAGAACACAAGGGATGCTTAGGGCAGTGGAAAGATGCTGTCTGATACTGTAATGGTGTGTACACATCATTATGCACCTGTCAAAACCCACTGACTACACAACACCAAGAGTGAATGTAAACCATGGGCTTTTGGGTTATACTAAGTCAGTCACTGAAAGACTCTGTGCATATCAATTTCCTTCTACTCCTGGTTACTCTGATGTTGAGATTACCCCCTACCTTAAGGTACTAGTTTCAGAAAGCACCTGTGCTATGAAGTATTCCCTGATTCAGCTAGCCAGGACTGATTCTTCCTTCTCCTAAATTTGTAGAAATTGGTGACTATTGTATTGCTCATTTTCAATCCATGGATTTTCACTTCTTTTAATAGAGAGAGTGGTAAGGGGCATATAGCCAGATGGCCCTGGGTTCAAATCCTATTCTTACCACTTACAGTTGGTGTCACCTGGAGAAGTCACTTAATCTGTCCATACCCATGCTTCCTCATCTGTAAGCAGGGGGAAATTAAAAGGACCTGTCTCATTTGAAGCTTAGGGCTACTAGGTTAAGGCACCATAGCTTTTATTATTTGTTTTTGACTTTCCTGTCTCCCCTGGAGAGAAATAGTGTGGGGGATTGGACAGGCTCTATAGCCAGACAGATCTTTGAATTTGACCTTGGAAAAATTCTTGAACCTTTTCAGACCATAATTTCCTCATTTGTAAAATGGAAATAAAAATGCCTACCTGTGGCTATTTTTTTGATGGTGAAAAATACACCTGTAAAAGGTCCAGCCCTGCGATCGGCTCAGTCTGTGCTAATGTCTCTTTTGTGCCTGTCACTCATGCTGCCATAAACACAGTGAGTGTGTGAATAAATGAATTATGTATTGTGCATAGTGCAAATGGAATCTTTGAGGGTAAGATACGAATCTGCTGTGAACATAATTTTTACAACTTAGGACTTTCATCTGGGTATATATGTTTGGAAGCAGAGCCTGAAAAGAGAAACTAAAGCATTGAGGCATACATTTAGTTCTAAGACCAGAACTGTACATAAATTTACAGATATGTAAAAGCTCACAGTGTCATTGTAGTATATGGCAAGGGCAAGCTTCAGAAGATCCTGTTTAAAATTCGAAAGTTTCACTTCTGAAGGTCTTAAGTTTAAACATGGATAAGAATAGAACTTACAATGATTTTGAAAGATCCTGGCTTCTTTGATGCTAAAATGGGATTTGTATTCTCTGAGATCTATTTCCATTGCCAGCTCACTAAGCAATTGCTCACATTCTTTCTTTTCACTTTATTATATTTGAAGACATTTAAAATATTTTGGTGAGTCATTCTTCGTGGTAATTAGATGTGGTGATTAGAATAGCTTTTATATTCCAAGGCATTTAGTTTCTTTTGTACACCTCAACATCATCATTTTCAGTAATGATCTAGTATTTAACAGTGGTTTCACGATACTGGATCTGTGAAGCCAAGAGAAAGTGAGCCTGTCAGGTGATGGGAAAGGAGGACCAAAACCCTCCTTATTCTGGCTATATTTAACAATTGAATCATCTAAGATGGGAGAATAGAAGAGAATAGAAACTCAGTAGCACTTGCAACACCATTAGGAATTATGGGGTTTATACAAAATTGTTTTTCAACATTTTGTAATAGTTCTTGGCATTGAGATAGTACTTTTCAGCCTGAGCTGATAGACCTCTTTGGGATTTAAAGAACAAGATACTAGGCTGAGGTTTCCCCCAGAAAGCAACGGGCTTATTCTGGGAATATCCCGGAGGCAGCAGTGCTGGGAAGTGGAGAATGTGTAGAACTGTGACATCCCAGCTCCAAGTCTGAAGCCCAGATGTAGCAAAAGAAAAGAAAGGGAAGGAACTCTGTGCTGCCATAGTGTAGTCCCAGGATCCATTTGGGAACTATGGAGCATCTACAGAATCACTTTTCCTAAGAAATGAAGCATAAACAGAATCTGTTTCCATTCAAAGCTATGAACAACCTCTGGTCATTGAAAGAGGTCATCATTCTGGCATTGGGGCCAAGTCATGGGCTCAGAGAAGATTTGGAGGTAGTGTAGGAGGCACCGAATTGAGGGTTTCCCCCTACATTTTCCTCTTTTCTTCCTGCATACTTCATTAGCTAGGTCACAGGGGATCTGTAACAGTGACACTCATGGTGCCGAGGCTTGAACAGGGTGGAGATTTCTTTCTCTCCCATGTCTGATGTAGGTGGGTGGCCCAGGGAGGGGAGGTGGCTCTGCTCCACAAGCTCATCCTAGAGGCCCAGGCCCCTTCCATTTTGTTGCCCTATTAGCCTCTAACTTTGTCCTCTTCACATGGTTGAAGCTAGCCATTGTCTTATCCATGCCTGTAGTGAGCGAGAAAGGGAACAGTCCATTTCTTTTGAAGGAAGTGATGCAGAAGCTGCACACACCACTTTCACTCACATTCTACTGGCAAGAGCTGAGTCATCTCAAGGTCACTTCTAGCTGCAAGGGAGGCTTTGAAATGAAATCTCTACGAGGGGTGTCAGCTCTAAAAGGAAGAGAGAGAAGTGGGTAATAGAGCTGGTTGTCTTTGTCACAGATCCAATCCCTTTTTGAGTTGGTGACCTTCTGATTCTACTGTCAGATCCCACTGTGCCTCACTTTCCTCAGTGAGGCTGCCTTTGGGGGATGGAGGGGCTGTAGGGCTGAGCATTCAGGCTCCAGACCTTTCCTCAACTAGCTCACCTTGATTTTACTTGTTATATGCATTGGATTTCCACATTGATTTCCTTTAAAGAAAGAATGTGTAAAATATTTTTAAAAACCACTGCTGTAAGCACTTTCAGTAATCCTCTATATTACCCATCACTGGCACTTTTTTTTTCCTTCTACCTTATCACCTTTCTCCCTTTCTGGGTATCTCTGGGTTGCTGTTTATAAGGAATGCATTTAATGCTCCTGCGTGAGTTCCCAGGCTCATGTAACTCACTCAGGCTCTTACTGCAGGTGAGTGACCCCATTATTGCTTCTGAATTCTCATGAAAGGCAGTATTTTGTTCTTGATCGTTTTCTCCTCTAGCTCTTTCTTGGAGGGCTCTCCTCCAGGGCTCAAGGTCTCTGTCTTTGACTAAATTTACAGCTGTCACAGAGACCTTTCACTGTCTCCTAAAGCCGGTTTCAAACCCCAGGGAAAGAGCCATCCTGTCGTCACTTAACCACACAATGCTGGGACCCAGATCAACCCTGAGGAATAGTCCTTGGATGTCAGTTCCCAGGTTGGTGGGTATACATTTCCCATTTAGCTCCAGTTATGTAATAACCATATTGGGGTATAAAACATTCTATTGTTTAGTGCTTTATAGTTCTCATGGAGCTATCTTATGGAGCATCTCATTTGATTATAACAAGCACCTGAGAGTAGGAATTTTCATCATTCCTATTTTAAGGTTGAGGAGACAGGTGATAATCAAAGGTTAAGGAACTTGGTCTGAGTCAGCACAACTACTAGGTGGCAGAATCAGGATTTGGACTTAGGTCGTCCAGGCTCTCCTTTCATCTACATAAAATCTTGCTTATATGGACTGTAGAGAGGATGAAATAGGTTATTAAAAGTTTCTTTAATGGTCCTTACTTCATGGGAGGGGCACAAAGTAAATATTAGTTTCCTTCTTTATCATACTTGGTACTTTTGTAAAGGTGCCTCATTTCCACCTTTACACCTTTCGTCTATTCTTATAGCCCTGGAAATAGGCAAGGTGGGCATGATTAAGTCGATAATCCAGGTACAGATACAGAGGGTAAAACAGATGAAGTGGCTCTACCATTGTCACATAATTAGCAGCAAAATCCACCAACTGAAGCTTAGTTGTGGTTCCTTTCCATGAACTTGGCTGCATTGTGGAAGTGGGATCCTAATGCAGTTATATTCAATATTCAGAAGTTAACAAAGCTCCTCATTGAGATAGGATAAGATTTGGAAAACTGGTATCATTCAAGAAACCAGAATAGATGCCACTTCATATGAATTGGGCAACTTACTTGATTTCTACCAGAGGTGGACTGGCTGGTAGGTATGAGCTTCCCGTGCCTTAGGAAGGGTTCAACTCTAGACACTCCAAAGTTTCATTAATTCTTTCAAACAAGTAGGGTTTAGATAAGCAGATAAATAGGGGAAGACAAATCATGAGTTGTCACCCTTAGCCAAATCTTAGGTGCTGCGTGGGAGTCATTTAGTTTTCTAATACAGTCCACCCCAATCTAATGAGCACCTGTTCTGTTTGAATCATGGAGGGGGGGTGGCTATAAACCGTGATTCTTGTGCTTCAGTTTTGTACTCTTGAATAGAAGAGGAGTAGAGCTAGGATTCTAAACAGAATATTTATGACTAAGTCCAGGTCATTCCACCATTCTAGGTTGGAATCCTCTGAGTTGAATTTCTGTGTGCCCAGAGGTTAAGTCTAGGCATAGAGAGATAGGGAGCATAGTTACAGGTGACCCAGTAGGAGTATGGCTAGTGCCCTCCAAGAACAGCAGCACAACATTTGATTGTGACTAATGATGAAGCCCTTGAGCTCTCTTCAGTTGGAATAATCATTCTGGTGGCATTTCAAATCAGAACAACTATTTTGGAAAGCAGCATGACAGGTTGTACCCAAAGCTATAGCATTGAGCATGGCTTTGATTAAGTAATACCACATCTTGGAATTTATCCTAAGAACTTGCCCTCAAATGAAAAGATGCTAGGGGCATGAAAACAATCACATTTAAACCAAAAAGGAAACATAATAAGGTACATTCCATGATAGCAGTAATGATCGTTATGAAGTCTTTAAGGAAAAATGAGAATACATTTATGATAGGTTAGGTGAAAACAAAAAGATAGCTCAAAAGGGCATATGTCCTTGATCACAGATCTTTACAAAGGTCTACATTTCATCCAGTCAGAAAAGAATCCTAAATATGGGAACAGTTATAAGAGGCTAATGTGATTATGTATTTTTTTTTTCTTCCCAGAATTGTCTCTGGTGTTCTATGGTTTTTATAATGAAAGCATATGGAAGAGAACTAAGGGATGTGTGCCAGGGTAGGGTTTGCTCTGAGCTGTTGAGACCCTTCTACTTCAGTTTATGACAAACTCTGGGAAACTCCCTGGGTCCCTGGGCTTTAGGGGCAGAGCCAGGTTCCATAGAGCCTGCAACCCAACTCTTCCTGCATTCTGAGTGCTTCTGGGAAAACATCCTAGGATGTGCACCCCCAGGCTATATTTACAGACACTTCTGGACTGTTGCTCTTGTTACAAACTTTTAAACTTTTAACTGAAGTTTAGTTGACACACAATCTGAATATTCATCTTAAGAAACTCTCTCATTCTAAAATCTCTTCACTAAGTTCCCTGTACAGGTTGTGTGTGTGGTTGGGGGTGGGGCAGAGAGGGCTCTATTTTGTTTTTGGAGGCATCAGCCTACCACCGTTTATATTTTCAGTCTTAGCTGAGGGATACTGTAGAACAAATTAGGTTTTTTTTTTTTTTTTGGGTTTCTTGATCCATGGAGAGGCTTTAGGGGATCCACGAATACCCTGAGATTGAGTGGAAAATTGTGTGTTAAGTGTATGCTTCTGTGGAGAGAGGATCTATCATTTCATCATCTTCTGTAAGAGCTCTTTGAGCCTCTAAATTAAGGAGAACTGCACTGAAGGCTCAATGCGAGGACAAATGAAGAGATACCTAGACCAGAAGGGGACATGAGTGGCCTTGTAAAAGTTTAAGAATCCCCTGTTGGGAGCATCTCCTGCTGATGGGGGGGGGGGGGGTGGGGGGTGGGGCGGGCGGGGGCGGGGAGGCAGTTTGTCTCCTCCCAAGTGCTTTCTCCATCTCTCTTCTCCTTATTTTTTTTTAACCTGAGTTTGGTTTTTATAGCTGAACTTTGTGAATATGAGGGTGACAGCCCAGAAGTTAAAATCATTCTGTGGCTTCCAACACTTGCTGTTCTCCCAGCTTGTAACAGATGGATTTATCGCTATTATTCCATAGAATATGATGCATGATGAGGTCGTCCTCACACCAGAAAAAAAAAAAGCCTTCATAATTTACCTTCAAATCTGGGTTTGAGTGAGTGCTGGGAGGCCTGATTCTGCCATGGTGTGAAATGGATTCCCAGGAAGGGGTATGGCTCAGTTGTCTGACCTTTACAGCATATTTAAATACATATTATGGTGTTCACGGTAGTAAATAATATAGCTAAGGTTATGCACAGAGGAGAGCTGAGGGAAACATTTGCAGTAAAGCTGTGGGCTGCCCTGGCGGGGAGACAGGCACTTGGCTTTGAACTAGAATTTGGGATCTGGGTGGGGGAGTGACAGCAAATATTTTCCACATGGGTGCCAGTTACTTTAGCACTGACAGAACGAAGATTCCCAGAGCTTCTAGACAAAGTTGGTTCCATTGATTCGGGGTACGTTCTACTTTTATGAGTTGATGGAGGACATAAAGGTGGATCTTCATTTATTTAGTCATTCGCCAAGCATTTACTTAGCACATGCTGGGTACTTGGCACGATTTTACATGCTGGGGATGTAAGGACACGGCTTCTGCCTTCAAGTAGCTAACAGTAAAACTGAGATGGATATAAATAAATAAGTTATAATAATGTGCAAGTCAGTGGAAGCATGCATGCAATATGAATAGGGTAACAGAGGGACTGATTAGGGGAGTTATTAGTTCCATATGGAGGGACCTCAGGGAGAGGTGGAAGCTTGGAGGTAAAGATATGACTTGTGTTTTGAAGGATGGATAGGAGTTCATCTGTAATGGATGGCTGGGAAGGACATTCCAAATGGAGGAAAAAACATATGTAAAGGCCTGGAGGCAAGAGAGGGAAAGGGGCATGGGTGAAGGTGGTTTGCATTGTCTTCAGGTAAGTGAGAGGGTAGGAACTGTTGGTATATGAGAAGACTGGTGCCCATTATAAATTGGCATCGTGTGCTGTTATTATTAAGGAAAACAAACTAACATTTACTGAATGCTTACTCTATACCATATTTTCTATTGAGCACTTCAGATGCATCATGTCATTAATGTAAATAACAATTCTGTGAAGTAGGTACTGGTATTGTCTCTATTTTATAGTCAAGGAAATGGAAACTCAGAGAAGTAAAGTAACCTGTTAAAGGTCACACAGCAGAAATGGATTGATGGTAACTTAGAGAAGTGTTGGTGATAAAGACTGAGAAGTAAATGGATTTGGGAAATATTTAGGTGGAAAAGTCAACAGAACTTGATGCATTGGATATAGAAACATGTAGGAGAAGACAAGGGAGGATTTGAGGATGATTTCTAATTTTTTGTCACATGCAGTGGGAAGGATAATCCTGTCATTCACAGACTACTGGAGGTTCTGGGAGGGAGAACAAGAGTTCCATTTTAAGTGTGCTGGGTTTTAGATACCTTTAAGATATATAAATGGAGATTTAAAAGCTGAAATAAAGGTCCATTTGTCACACATCTCCCATGACTCAGTGGCTTAAAAAAACACATTAAATTGGCTTAGAACTGTGTGAGTCAGCAATTCGGGCTGGGCCCAGCTGGTCAGTTGTTCTGGTCTTGGCCGGTCTTCCTCATGCACCTGCTCTCCCGCACACATCAGCCGGTGGCGGGGCTACTGGGGGGTGGCCGGCCGCGTGTCTCTCCTTCCAGCAGACTAACCTCAGATTGTGCTCCTGGAGGCTGGGTAGGGCTCTTAAAAAGCAAGTGGAAACACGGCATCTCTGGGAGCCTAGGCCCAGAACTGGGGCACCATTGCTTCTGCCATATTCTTTGGAGGAAAACGAGTCAACACCAACTCAGATTCAAAGGGTGGGATAACGGTTTCTGGCTCTTGATGAGAGAAGCTGCGGGTCACAAGTTGAAATGCAGGTACTGGGAGGTATGACAGCCAGGGCTGTGGGTGCAGGCGGTCGGCCACCCAAGAGAACAAGGCCCTTCTGTGCTTCTGGAGTACGTCTTCTGCCTTCCACCTCCCAGCTCTTACTCATGTCTTACCCATACTCGTTTAATAAGCATCTTGTAGTTGTCTGCTGTGTGGGTTGGCCCTCTGCTAGTTGCTGGGGATACAGAAGGGGATGCATCAGAGGCTTGGCACTTAGGCTGAGGGAAGTCGTGTACCTGTTAGTGGTGAAGGCGAGGCCACTCTGCACATCCCAGACCCTACCCAGTGTCCTTTATTTGATACTCCCTCAATGTCACCAAGGTGGCAGCCCCGGCCCCCTGGAGAAGGGTCTGCTTCCTGTAGGTGTGCAGGAAATGTGTCACCCACCAGTGGGATGGGTTATTTCTGAACATGCTTCAGACAGAAAGCATGCTCTCATTTAAGCAGAGCCATATGCCACATCTTGAATGTTAAAATTTAGCCACCACTGAATCATCTAGAGATGAAATAAAGGTTATGAGATTTTTAAAGCAGAGATAAAGGCCCTTCAATTCTATTTTTATAGCATTTCTGACTATAAAAGAAATAGGAGTATCTATCATAAGAAATTAGAAAATATGGAAACTTGTAATGAAGAAAATAAAAATTCCACTGTCATGCACTGAGGATTATGTCAACACACATGCACATTTATTTTGTAATAATATAAAAGTTATATAAAATTTTTGTGTTTAACATTGTCTTTGTACAGAATATGCGTATATCCATATGATGTATTTTTAAAAAAACATTTGTTAGTATTATGTACAGTGTTTTATGCATTGTATTTTACCCTTGACATTGCATGATTATAACTTATATTCAATATTACAAAATAAGAATGTGAGACTACGATTTTAATCCATCATATGGAAGTACCACAGCTTAATTAACCTTCCCTTGATTGTTGGCATTTATGTTGTTTCTGGTAGTTTGCTGTTATAAATTATGCTCTTGTGTCCTTCCTGGCACCTAAATCATTGCGGGCATCTATTGTTTTGTCCAGACATTGTCTTAGAATTTGCTGCACAGGGACAGAGGGTACATGCAAGTTTTAAAGGTTGTGGAGAGATACTGAGAAATGGCTTTGTAGAAAGGTGACAGAACAGTTAGTGTCTCTTCCTCTGAACTTCCTTTGACTCAAGAACTCTCTAAGGTGGACATTGTGGAAACTTGCCAGCAAGTATTTGTTTGTTTATTGTTTCCTTCCTTCAGTTTTTCACTCATTTGTTCATCAAACATTTATAGAGAGAGAAAGTATGTAGAGAGAACTAAAAATGTCTAAAATGGATAGTCACCCAACTTCATGCATTTGTCAAAACTCAAAAAACTGTACGCCAAAGTAAGTTTTACTATATATACATTTAAAAAATAAATTTAAAACATGACTAAGACATGTCCATAGCTCCAAGGAACTTGAAAGGCAGTAAGGAGGAGCAGACACGCGCACCACAATTCCAACACAGGATGACATATTAAAATGCCATAGAAGGGAAAACATTTCTTGGCACATTTTGTGTGCCAGGGACCGGGACAGGTGTTTGACGCATTCCTTTCTTTGCTCATTTCCTGGGAATAGGAAGATGGAAAGCCAGAGTGCCTGCTTTCAGAGACCGCAGCTTCTGAGAATCAGATCTGCAAACCATCACGAGCAGGACAGGGTAGTTGCTGTAGCAGGTGTGCATGGGAGAGGAAAGAGTCGGCTTGGGGCAGCTGTGGCTGGCTTCTGAGAAGCCAGGGGGTTTGATAGGAGACAAAAAGGAAGAATAGTGCTTTGCCTTGTTTCTTCCTCACAATTGCCTGGAAGGCAGGGGCCTCCTACTTGATTCACAGAGGAAGAAACCGAGGCTTATCGCAGAGGCTAAGTGACTGGTCCAGAGTCACCCAGCTGAAAGTGGCAGAGTCACGAATTCCACCTAGATCTGTACTGTCTGTCCTAGTCACTGGGTCCCTAGGGAGGAGCTGGGGTTTAGTATCGAGCCTAACATGGAACAGGGAAGAAAGAGAACTGGAAGGGGGTCAGAAGTGGAGTCAGTGGAGAGCAGAGGTTCATTTAGGGGAGTAGCGCGGGGAGGTGATGGGGGAGCCAGACATCAGAGGGGCTTGCATTCTAGGCCGAGGGCCACGGGCCTTAGTAGGTAGGGAAGTGATTGATATCGTGAGAACAAGGAAGTCGTCTGCCGAGACAGGTGCATCAGGAGAGATGAATCTGGCAGTAGCACCCTCGAGGGTTAGATGAGGGCCAGGGGAGACTCGGATCTCTCTCAGAGAGCCGTCCACAGACACGTGTTAGTGGGGGACGGTGGTGCGTCCTAGCCCGAGATCGGTCCCCACCTAGTTAGGCACATCCTTAGTTATTCCAGGATTTTGTTTGCTATGGAAATTCTCTTATCAATTTAGTCAGAACAGTAGAAAAAACTGTATGAACACCCCTGTTGATGGGGGTGTTATAGTTAGGTAGTGGGAATCTGAATTTTAAGTCTTTTTTTTTTTTTTTTTTTTTTTTGTAAGCAGTGGAAGGAAGACCCACCTCTTTATTTTCTCTAGTGCCGTGGCTTGCCCCCACCTCCAACTCCAGGACACCGGCAATGCGACCTTTAGCTCCAAAATTATCCTCAGGATAGTTTTCTTTTTCCATGTCCTACAAGGCCCCAGCGTGCTTCACTCCCTTCCCAGCTTCATCGCCTGCTGATCTGCCACCCTCCAGCCTCTCTGACTTTTTGTTTGTTAAGTGTGCCAAAGTCTTTTCAGCCTGAGGGCCTTCACCACTACTGTTTCTTGTGGTGAGGGCTGTGGTTTCCCTTCTGCTGTTCTTTAAGTGGCCAGCTACTTCTCATGATCCATTCCCTGTTTAGAAAGGGCATTTCTGATCTCTGGAAGGGATTATCTTTTGCTATTTGTTAATTCAGAAAATTTCTTTGCAATTTGTAGTTATACATTCATTTCTTTGTCTAGTTTAAAAGTCTCATCTTTACTATAGATTTAATACTTCCTGAGAGCAGGGACAGCTTATTTTATGCACTAATATATGTGTGTGTGTGTGTGTGTGTGTGTGTGTGTGTGTGTGTGTGTATGTGTACCTGGCTCAGGAGCTGGAACATAGAAGAGGCTTCATTAATATTTGTCGAATGACTGAACCTGAGACCTTCCATTTCTGTGGCTATATCAGCTCATTTCGAGTGTGACTGGGTGAGAGTATATCACATGTCCTCAGAGCAGGAAGGCTTTCCTTTCTTCAAGGTTGGGCACATTGGGTTGGTCCTTCCTGTACCCCTTGGTCTCTCTTCATGGGTGGGTGGCAGTGATGGCCCCACATGAGAACATTCCTCTGGGCTGGCAAAAAAAATATGTTAAAGGAAAATACTCCATTTCTTCCATGAAACAAAATTTGTAAGCAGGACAACAAAGTTTTCATGGGTTTGTGGAGGAAAAGATAAAGAGGGTATTTTATCATTGTCCACATTTTGACATTCTAAAACCTGTTTCTTCAAGTAGGAAAAAAATCTTTTATTGATAAAGTATATCTGGGGGAGTCACTTTTTTGGGGGGGGTTCTATGAATAGTTTAGGAAAGTGTGTATTTTTTTTCACCCCATTCCAGAGTAACTTTGCATTTACCAAATAGAAATTGGTATGTGTTCTCTCTTAGTCACGTAACGTTCTGCTAGAATATCCCTCGTTTGAATAGCTTCCAAGTTGCTTGTCACTCGATGCAGCCCGAGAGGTGGTGTTTTGAGGGTCGAAACATGTTGAGGAAGTGAAATCAGCTTTCCTTTTATGTTGGACACGGTGTTCAGATGCTTTCTGCTGTCTCTCCTGACCTGCGGTGACATGTGTCGCTGGCCTTTTGTATATTTCTTCCCTCCCATCTTCCTGCCCTGCTCTTAGTCTAAGGACACACACCACCCAAAATAATGGAGTGAGACCCTTCTCAAAATCCAGGCTTTTATGTTGACCCAGCCTCAGCTGTCCCTAACTCAGATCCTGTGTTTGAGATCTGCTGGCTGTTCCCGATCATCATACCTCTGCCTTTGTAGGTTTCGTTCCCTTCTCCTGGAATTCTGCCCCCTTCCTAGCCCTTCACCGACCGCAGTCTCCTTATGGCTACACCTTATTCATCCTCTTAGGATTCAGCTCAGCTAGTAATCCTCCTCCTGGAAGCCTGCCGAGACAGCCTTTTCTCCTTACTGACAGCACTTTGTGCTGATGTCCATCAGAGTCACTCTCTTTTTTTTTTTTTTTAATTTTTTTTTCAACATTTTTTATTTATTTTTGGGACAGAGAGAGACAGAGCATGAACGGGGGAGGGGCAGAGAGAGAGGGAGACACAGAATCGGAAACAGGCTCCAGGCTCCGAGCCATCAGCCCAGAGCCTGACGCGGGGCTCAAACTCACGGACCGCGAGATCGTGACCTGGCTGAAGTCGGACGCTTAACCAACTGCGCCATCCAGGCACCCCAAGAGTCACTCTCTTTATGTTGCTATTGTATGTTCATGTGTCTAACTCACTAAATGTGAAATACTCTGTAGGAAGGGCAGGACCAGGTCTAATTTATCTTTGTATCACTAACACATACTAGATATGGCTTATCAATGAATGAACATGGAGAATATTTTATTTGTTTCAAGACCTTTGCCAAAATAAAACATAGCAAGTTAATTATTTGTACCTAGCTCTGATTTGTAAGTCTTTCAGCATTATTCTATCTTATAAATATAGTTGATAATTATCCTGCCTTTTCTCTTAACCTTCATCATTAAATCCTAATGGAGCCCCAGTCTGTGAATCAGTTCAAAGATGCTCTCTGTGGAGGCACCTGGAAGAAGAGGGAAGACACAATCCCGCCTTTCAAAAAGCTGGCAGTCTAAAAGGAAGAGGCAGGACAGACAAACAGTTTTAACAGAAGAATGTATGTGCATGGCGATCGCTGATACGTCAGCTTAACCTCAGCGGTAAATAACGGCTAACCACCGTAGTGAAGAACAATGTGGAAGTCAGCCACTGGGCATCCTGTAGTATAACGTTCTTGGAAACATTTAAACATAAACAAATAAAGATTTGAAGTTGGTGTACAAAGTAGATTCATCATGATCCCAGTTCATTTAAAAATAGTATTCCATCCTGATTGTCATTTATGACCATCTATACAGGGGTGTATATTTGCGTTTCCACAATTACATATTAAATAGACACGCATTTTTTAAAGGTAGACTTTAGGCTAAGTCAATACATAAAACAAAAATAGTCTTTCATTATGTATCTAACTTTGTAGAATATAATCTCATTAATACCAAACACAGGGTTATCAAGTGGATATACATATTTATACGTAGCTATAATAAGCACAGCATTCTTTTGCTCTAGTTTGTAACTTAGGTATGTTTCTACATTTTCCCCCTGTATTAATACAGGCATGTAGTTTCAGTTCTCAATTTGTAGTAACAATGTGGAATCCATCATAGAATATGCTATTAATTGCTTGAATATGTCTGTGCTGTTGGGTATTTAGGTTGTTTAATTGTTTTTTTTTTCCCCCCTGTGAGGGATGGCAGTGTTATGAACATTTCCATACAAATAGCTTTTTTCTTTTTTACTTTTGAGTGATTTCTTTGGAATATAAAAGTATATTACCAAAAGTGGAATTAGCAGGGTAATGGGCATAAATAGCTTTGTCATTCTGCTAGAATGTTCCCTGGCAGGCTTGGGCCAGCATACAGGATAGAGGATCCTGGTTTCTTTGGGGTATCTGCATACTTCATAACTTTAGAATTAATTTTCACTAATTCAGATGCATTTCAGAAATGAGTTAATTTGCTTTTCTGTTTTCTGTTGAACGTGGGCTGCTAGGCGGGTGTCCTGCTTTGGTTTTCTCTGCATTTCTTTGTGTATAAACTACTGTCTTTTGCTTCCAGATATCCTTGCTCTGGTGCCTTCAAGCACAGCCTTGGGTCTTACACCCAGATGGTTATCCTTTCCAGTATGAGGAAAAACAGAACTGAGCTACATCAGTTTGCTAATTGTTTTCTTATATTTATCCTTTCCCTCCCGGCTCATCTCCACGTTACACTAATAATACCCATCCCGGGTCCTCCTGTGTGCAGGCAGTTTGTGAGCTCAGTGCATTCTTAGCTGTGCCCACAGGGCCAGGAAGGGATTGGTTTCTGCTCAGTCACCTTCCAGACCCACCAGAGGCTTTTACACATCAACTTTTGTTGAGGAAAGAGCAAGGCTTTGAGGTCCGGCTGGACTTGAATCCCAGCTCTGCACTGTGTGACCTTTGGAGGTTTCTTGGCTCTGTGAGTTTGGGCTTTCACAGTGGGATGCTGGGGAAAACCGAACCCGGTTTGCATCAGATTGGTACTACTTAGAGTGGTCTCTCTCCACTTCCCACCTCCTGCCACTCACCTCTCATCCTTCTCGCCTCTACCTTGTAAGAGAAATGGAACCTTCCGGAGCTAATTCTACATACCAGCTACCATTGCCCAGTTTCTTTCTGTGTGCCAGACACTGAGTTGATTCACGGTTTTCCTCTTTGTTCCTCACCGCAGGCCTATGAGGTCGATGTGCCTATGTGGAGGGAGGCGGGGAGGCTCTGGGGGCCACACAGAAGTGGCGGTGCTGGAATGCGAACCCAGGGCTGTCTGCTTTCAGGATTTGGGCTTTAACTACTATAACACTTAGTCTTTAGGGGATTACTGTATCCACTGGTATATACACCGGGAGCTCAGGGTTGCTTTGCTCTTGCATGCGTCCAGCCAACAGAGGTTTGTTGAGAACCTCCTATGTGCCAGGAGGCCCATCGTCCTCAGCATCCAGTGGGCGCTCTCCTATGCAGGCACTGCTGTCTGGAGGAGATGGGCTCCATGAGGTGGGGCCACCTTGCAGCACAGGAATGTACTACTGGAGGTGGCTTGTAGGCCCCAGTGGGTATCTGGCAGGATGTGTCCCACCCTTGGGTGGGGTTTTTTTTTTTTATGTTACACTCATGCTGCTCAGGGCTGGGTTCGGTAGAGGCTACTGGAAGATTTGAGTGATGCTCATAAGTGGAAAAGAAGCTGGGCCCCTGCTGAGCCATAGATCTCAATGCAAAAGGCCCTTAAAGCGGGGGTTCGTTCTTCTTGTGCTGGGGTAGCTGGGAGTCAACATTTGGGAGCCATTAGCAGATGCTATGTGGCTGCCCTTGGCCCTGCTCCTGTGTTTCTTGTGCCCCCCTCCCCCCCAACCCTGTCACCTTCCCCCAGACAGTAACTACTGGAGGGGCTGCTTATGTAGCTCTTGATTATCTTGAGTCACTGGAGGTCTGGAAATAAATCTAGCTTTCCAAGAGGCGTTGTGCCATCTGGCCTCCTCTGGAGGTTCTTGCAGATGACTCAGGTCTGCTTAGGAACAGAGCCCTGAGCAGCCGGTGGCCCCAGTACAGTTATGGAAGGGGTGACACCTCTGGGCACAGATCTCAGTGCATGAGGGGTAGAAAACAGAATCTGCATTTTTAAAAATAAGTTCTTTAAGCAGGTCTGATTCCTCTGGTCCACGACCCACACTGAGAGAGGTTCTCACCTGTTGGACACGTATGTTGTGTTTATGTGTAAAAACACACATGCTATATATAAACTGTATCTCCATCTCACTTTCTCTCTCTGACTCTCTCCCTCCACCGTAATCTCCCACTCACAGCCTCCCACCCACTAACCTGTCTCAGTAGGTGCCCCGTCTTTCCCTCATGTGCCCACAATACCTGAGAATCCCTTGGCACATTTTAGGTATTGGGCACATGCTGGCTGATTGAATGATCCCTTTCCTGTGATTCTGGGCTTCACTTTTCTTTGAAGTCCCATACTGTCCACCTAAACCCATCAGTGTCCTGGATGGTAGGAGACAGGTGTGTGTTCCTTTCCTTTCCCCGGATCACCTGTGACCCAAAACCTGCTCTTTTGAATCAAAGTTCCAAGTTTAGGAGAAAAACTAGACCTGCCATCCGAGCACTGTGAGGTAGGTGGCCTGGAAGCAGAAACTG
Source organism: Neofelis nebulosa (assembly GCF_028018385.1). NCBI lineage: Eukaryota > Metazoa > Chordata > Mammalia > Carnivora > Felidae > Neofelis > Neofelis nebulosa. The sequence goes on from NC_080794.1 coordinate 67,594,604, forward strand.
AAGGTGGAGTGTGACTCAAGATGTGGAGGTGGAACCTGGGGGTCGGGAGAGCAGAGAAGTGGGAGGGAACCATAGAAGTGCCCTGTCTTCAAACTCAAAATGGATAAAGGACCTGAATGTGAGACAGGAAACCATCAAAACCCTAGAGGAGAAAGCAGGAAAAGACCTCTCTGACCTCAGCCGTAGCAATCTCTTACTCGACACATCCCCAAAGGCAAGGGAATTAAAAGCAAAAATGAATTACTGGGACCTTATGACGATAAAAAGCTTCTGCACAGCAAAGGAAACAACCAACAAAACTAAAAGGCAACCAACGGAATGGGAAAAGATATTTGCAAATGACATATTGGACAAAAGGCTAGTATCCAAAATCTATAAAGAGCTCACCAAAGTCCACACCCGAAAAACAAATAACCCGGTGAAGAAATGGGCAGAAAACATGAATAGACACTTCTCTAAAGAAGACATCCGGATGGCCAACAGACACATGAAAAGATGCTCAACGTCGCTCCTCATCAGGGAAATACAAATCAAAACCACACTCAGATATCACCTCACGCCAGTCAGAGTGGCCAAAATGAACAAATCAGGAGACTATAGATGCTGGAGAGGATGTGGAGAAACGGGAACCCTCTTGCACTGTTGGTGGGAATGCAAATTGGTGCAGCCACTCTGGAAAACAGTGTGGAGGTTCCTCAGAAAATTAAAAATAGACCTACCCTATGACCCAGCAATAGCACTGCTAGGAATTTATCCAAGGGATACAGGAGTACTGATGCATAGGGGCACTTGTACCCCAATGTTTATAGCAGCACTCTCAACAATAGCCAAATTATGGAAAGAGCCTAACTGTCCATCAACTGATGAATGGATAAAGAAATTGTGGTTTATATACACAATGGAATACTACGTGGCCATGAGAAAGAATAAAATATGGCCTTTTGTAGCAACGTGGGTGGAATTGGAGAGTGTCATGCTCAGTGAAATAAGCCATACAGAGAAAGACAAATACCATATGGTTTCACTCTTATGTGGATCCTGAGAAACGTAACAGAAACCCATGGGGGAGGGGAAGGAAAAAAAAAAAGAGGTTAGAGTGGGAGAGAGCCAAAGCATAAGAGACTGTTAAAAACTGAGAACAAACTGAGGGTTGATGGGGGGAGGGAGGGGAGGGTGGGGGATGGGTATTGAGGAGGGCACCTTTTGGGATGAGCACTGGGTGTTGTATGGAAACCAATTTGACAATAAGTTTCGTATATTGAAAAAAAAGAAAAAAAAAAAAAGAAGTGCCCTGTCCTCACTTCCAGAGAGCTGACGTCGCTCATGCAGTCTTCGTGCCCGACCTGCAGTCCCCCAGGTCTTCTTTAACCTCTGAGCTTAGAGTAAACGGTTGGCTTGAGATTGAGTTTGTGGTTCCATCTTGAAGATTTTGTTTGGTTGATTTTGAACTTAGTCTTGAGAGAGAGGCTTAGCCAGCAGAGGTTCTAGTATACACCAAGCTGGCATGATAATTTCTGTAGTGCCAAAGTTGCTGAGTTCGTTGACTCCCTTAATCAGGAGGGAGGTGGCGGGGAGGCCCTGGGCAGCTCAGTTGGTTAAACATCTGACTTTTGATTTTGGCTCAGGTCATGATCTCAGGGTTTCTGATTGAGCCCCATGGCAGGCTCTGTGCTGATAGTGTGGGGCCTGCTTGGGATTCTCTCTCTCTCTCTCTCTCTCTCTCTCTCTCTCTCTCTCTCTCTCTCTCTCCCTCCCTCCCTCCCTCCCTCCCTCTCCCTCTCTCTGCCCCTCCTCTACTCGTGCTCTCTCTGTCTCTGTCTCTTCCTCTCTCTCAAAATGAATAAACATTAATAAAAAGGAGGGAGGTAGGATATGAAACCTTGGGAGGGAACAGTCATATTTTTTTGTTAGAATATGTCAATTGCTGTCATTTATGTGTCATGGGACTTTGTTTAGTTACATAATCTTTTCAAGACTCTGGTTGATCCTGTTTTAAAAAAGTGGGGGAGGGGAATAATGGTGGTCACATTTCATAGGATTGCTGTAAGGGTTAAATGAAGTAGTGGATATAGATGTTGACTTGTAGTCCTACTACCATTACTGTTGTGAACTGAAATTTGTCAGTTGGCTACCATTTATTCTGTAGATATTTACTTGTTAACAGATGCTTGGAAGCATCTATTATGGATCAGGTAGGGTTATGTATGTGTATTTCCTTATTTTTCAGAAAGATCAAGAGGCTCGAAACTCACTCTCAAATATCTCGCAATGTAGTAAGAAGATAAAATGTTAACATCACAATTCAGTAAGAAGTTGTTATAATGCTAGGGTGTAGCAAGGGTCATATAAAAGAAGGAATAATAGTCTGTCTGGAAAAGACAGGGTAGGCCTTGTGGAGGAGGTAACTTTGACCTGAGGCTCAAAGGATGGCTAGAGTATTTCAGGTGTAATTAGAATATGGATGAACTGAGAAAAAAGGATTTATTGGCTGATTTGACATAAAATACTAGAGGTTAACAGCTTCAGGTCAGGTTTGATACAGCAGCTCAAATGATACCATCAGTACTTACATTCCTTTAGTATTTCTACTCTATTTAGTATTTCTACTCTACTCTATTTAGTATTCTACTCTGGCTTATGCAGTGTTGGCCACATCCTCAGGTTTCACTTTGTTTTCCCCCAGCAACGTCAGGCTTTCCTTGCAAGACAGCAAAATGGTCATAGTATTCTAGAACTCATACCTTCATTCCATATTATTTAGAAGACAAAAGTCTCTTCTGATGTTTCTTGAGGAAGGAAGGGGATGCTTCTATTTCACAAAAGTCCCAGCAAGACTCATCTTGGATGTTATTGGCTCCAGTTTAGTAACATGTTTTTCTTGGAATCAATCACTATACCATAGGGCTGGGGTGGAAGACTGACTTGGGATAAATAGAGCCAGCTCTTCAAGCTGAGGATAGATTCAGTACCATGGCCCATGCCACCTGAACCATATGAGTCATCATGGGGAGAAACTGGTTCCCCAAAGGGATATTGTTCCCAGAAGGAGAGGGCATGGAGAGACATGGCGAAGCTAGCTCTCCACTACACAATAATGGGTATTTAAAGTCTGCATTTTAGGGGCGCCTGGGTGGCGCAGTCGGTTGAGCGTCCGACTTCAGCCGGGTCACGATCTCGCGGTCCGTGAGTTCGAGCCCCGCGTCAGGCTCTGGGCTGATGGCTCGGAGCCTGGAGCCTGTTTCCGATTCTGTGTCTCCCTCTCTCTCTGCCCCTCCCCCGTTCATGCTCTGTCTCTCTCTGTCCCAAAAATAAATAAAAAATGTTGAAAAAAAAAATTTTAAAGTCTGCATTTTAGGGATGCCTGGGTGGCTTGGTGAAGCATCAAACTCTTGATTTTGGCTCAGGCCATGATCTCATGGTTTGTGGGTTCAAGCTCCACATCAGGCTCTGCACTGGCAGTGTGGAACCTGCTTGAGTTCCATGCCCCCCCAATCCCTCCCTTGCTCTCTCTCTTTCAAAATAAATAAATAAACCATAAAATTTTTTTTAAAGTCTGCATTTTACGTGAGAAAATAGGGAACTGTATTTCTAGAACAACACTTAGTTGAGAATATCTAGATCAGCACTATTCATCAGAACTTTGTGCAGTGATGGGAGTGTTCTATGATCTTCTGTGTCCCGTATATTAGCCACTAGCCACATGTGACTGCTGAGTGCTTGACTGTGACTCGTGTGACTGAGGAACTTAATTATTAATTTTTATTTACTTAATTTTATTTATTTAATTTTCATTATTTAAATTTAAATAGGCATGTGTAGCTAATGGATATGGTATTGGAGAGCACAGTTCTAGACTCTAGAGAGGGTTCTGCAATATAATTAAGCCAGGAGACAGGACAGAAACAGAGAATATGAGAATGAATAAATTAATCCTGAATGCTTTGGTTATGTACTATTGTGAGGAGAATAGACAAAAGTCACTCAAATCATCTTCTCCATTCTTTGGTTCAGATGAGTGACCCAGAAAATAGAACCCAAGGTGGCAGGAAATATGGATAGAGACATAGAGACCTAGGCCAGGACCAGATTGACAAAGCCCTTGTGCCTTGTCAGTTACTTTAGATTGTCCCTTCTAGGCAGTAGGGAGTCAAGGAGGATTTTGAGAATGACCTGATCATATTTGGGTGTTGGGAAGGCAGCATGGCACTTTGCAGAACCAGAGGCTTGTGCATCTAGAGGTGGGGATACCAGAAGGAGGCAGTCCCAGAAGTGCTTATGAGAGAGGATGACAGTTTGAACTTGGGGAGGAGGGGCGGGGCTACATAGAAAGGTGAGATGTGAACATCAGAGACCGAAGAGTAGGGTGGGGTTGCATGTGCTGCATATAGCAGGATTCCTGGATGTTTGACCTGGACAACTGAGGGGATGATTGTGCTCTCTTTGAGATGTAGCATTCCTCAAGGAAGGGATAGGTCTGAGGGGTTCCTTGATGAATACTCTTCAGGGCATGTGGTATTTAGTACACCTGTAGGAATATGCCTGCTGGGTTCTAATGTGTTCTCTCAAGGGGTATATGTCCTAGGTATGGAGATTAGGTCTTTATGAATCAAATCATTAAAAATTATTCCATGTGCCTAATGCTGTCTGCCTTAAATGCTGCATGTGTTTTTTGAATGGTGTTCTAGGTACCTTTTCAGTGTAACGAACCACCCCGAAACTTAGTGATGCAAAAGAACAACATTTTATTATGTACATACATGGGTCAAGAATTTTGATAGGGCATGAGGTATGCCATGTCTGGTGCCTCAGCTGAATGAATCAAAGCTGAGACTGACTCAGTGGCCTTATTGGAGGGTATGTATTCCCTCATGTCTGGTGACTGTCATTCTCAGCTGGCTCCTCAACTGGGCCATGGGCTGAAACTCTGTGACCCCTGCCTGTGGTCTGTCCTGTTGTGGGCTGGTTTTTTACTTCCTTAAACATGGCATTTGGACCCCGAGAGTGACCATTCTAAGGACACACAGTGTCGCCTTTGTAGTCACTTAATACCATTTCCCCTCTGTGCCATTGGTCTGGGCCGTAACAAAGATCTGTCCACTTTCAAAAGGAGGGATGTGAACTCCACCACTCAATGGAAGGAGTGTCATGGTCAAATTTGTAAGATGATAAGCATGTGACATGGGAGACAGTGAGAAATAAGTTGGCCACAGATGGAGAGATGTATGTGGACGAGGGTAATGGATGATCTTGCTGGGGGTGGCAGGCTTGAGCTGATACTTGAAGAGTGGGTGGGAAGATTCTGGCAGGCAGAGAGAAACAGGGGGAGGAGAACATGTGAGAGAGGGGAGGGTTTATGTTCCTTTTGAGGTCTTCTAGACTAATCTTCTTAGTGCCAAGGGCAACTAATGGTGGGGCCCCGTTACTGCCACATCTCTGTGGGACACCAAGGAATACAGCGGGTTCAAAACAAATGGCTCCTTTCTACGTGATCACATTCAACATCAGGTCTAAAGTTCCCTGTGCTGACCAAAGTTGATCAGGCTTGTCAAAATGCAAAGCCATTTCTTTTGATTTTCCGTACTGTTTTGTGTTCTGTTTTGGAGTGGGGGGAGCCTCTACAGCATGGAATTATAAGCATCACCAGAGTCCTTGAGTTAGTGCAGTTCAGTACCCTTGTCAGTGCAGGAATCACATTATGTATTTGTTTACTTATCTATTTCCCCTCCCCTCATTAGATTGAGAATTTCTGGAGAGAAGAAACTATGTCTAACCTACTCTGGCTTCTGGAGCAGAGCCAAATACACAGTAGATGCTCAGTACAAGAAAGTTAGTCATTCAAGGTTAAATGGAAACAGAGCTGAACACCTGGGCATTTTTATGCCAACTCAATCTTTTTTTTTTTTTTAATATATGAAATTTATTGTCAAATTGGTTTCCATACAACACCCAGTGCTCATCCCAAAAGGTGCCCTCCTCAATACCCATCCCCCACCCTCCCCTCCCTCCCACCCCCCATCAACCCTCAGTTTGTTCTCAGTTTTTAACAGTCTCTTATGCTTTGGCTCTCTCCCACTCTAACCTCTTTTTTTTTTTTTTTTCCTTCCCCTCCCCCATGGGTTTCTGTTACGTTTCTCAGGATCCACATAAGAGTGAAACCATATGGTATCTGTCTTTCTCTGTATGGCTTATTTCACTTAGCATCACACTCTCCAGTTCCACCCATGTTGCTACAAAAGGCCATATTTCATTCTTTCTCATTGCCACGTAGTATTCCATTGTGTATATAAACCACAATTTTTTTATCCATTCATCAGTTGATGGACAGTTAGGCTCTTTCCATAATTTGGCTATTGTTGAGAGTGCTGCTATAAACATTGGGGTACAAGTGCCCCTATGCATCAGTACTCCTGTATCCCTTGGATAAATTCCTAGCAGTGCTATTGCTGGGTCATAGGGTAGGTCTATTTTTAATTTTCTGAGGAACCTCCACACTGCTTTCCAGAGCGTATGCCAACTCAATCTATCATGAGGTCCAAACTTGTTTCTGTTCCTCACTTTTATTCCTTCTCTTTGTCTCAGACTCCGACCAGCTCTTCTGTGCTCCTTGTTTCTCTAGAGCAGGAATCTGATATGTCTCCACTTTCTGTTTCTGTATCTGACAGTCCCTGCCCCAAACCTGATTCCCATGCACACTTTTCTGCTTCATATCATGGAGGGAGATTGTTTAGATGAGAGTCAGTATACAAGAAGGGCTGCCGGCCCCCTTTCCCCTTTTCCTTGGCAAGTCTCCTTGGCTGTACTCTTTTTCTGTACCTAAGATATGTGAGGAACTTATTTTTTACAGAGATATTCTGCAAAAAATAAATTTTTCAGGACTGTGGCCATGGATTCTTAGCAAAAGAAAGGACAAGGAGATATGATCAAATGTGTGCTGGTGAATCAATACAAATAAATTATGTGTTCTTTGTTATTATGTCCTAGGCTACATGAGAGAGGGTTCTTAAATCATCCACCATCAGCCACTGGAGGTTCTGCTCCTTTCCGAGGAGTTATATGGAGACAAAGTCTAGGCTTGTGTTATTTTAGGCAATCTAGATAACTTTCTAGTGTGGACACTGGTTTGGTTGCTAGGGGAATGATGGCCACTGCAGAAGACCAGAGGGGAGCAATTCTTCTCTAAGTATGGCATGGCCCTGATTACACACTAAATATTTTTACCTCTAATGTCTGGGATTTATGAGCACTGTCTTGCTTGAAAGGATGGTCCTTTTACTAGAATATATGGGACAGACCTCTGGGGTTTTGACTAAGTGCTTGTCCAAGAGTTTGAACAGATTAAAATCTACATCCCCTCCCCACCTCCTACCACATGAATAGGACAGCCCTTCATCTGTTATGTCCTGAGATATGGCTTCCATGGCCCAATTCAAAGTTATTCTGGATCAAGATCTAGAACAAGGCCAACTCAGAAAGAACATGGAAATCTGGGCAATCCGCAAATGAGATCCAGGCAAGTGGTTTGTGAATGTGCTCAAGAGGTGACCAGATAGGTGGGTGAGGCTAAGCATATTAACCTAGGGAGGGAAATCCTTAGAAGTTCAGGCAGTTGGGCAGGCAATAACAAATATTCCCATCCATCTCTTAGGTATATGAACAAAAGCAAGAGGGGAAAGAGGGAGAGCTTTGGCCATGAACATGTTTCCAAAGAAAGGGAGAATGCATAGATTCAGGGAGTTAGGCTGGAATCCCATCTAACCAAGCTGGGGCGTGAAGTGAGTGTTAGATTATGCAAACATACGAGATGCTCCTCCTGTAAGTGTTGGAGCTGGATTCAAGTGCAGGCCTTCGAATTATAATGAAACCCACTAACTTCCTAGAAATCTCTGAGGCATCTTTGACTCCTTTCTTTTCTATTATGCATCATTTGCAATTTTTAGCAACAATTTTCATAGATTTTTTTTCTCCTTTTCTTTCCAATTATCATTATCTCAGTTCAGATCTTTAATCTCTTAAATTTGGATTATTGCAATATCCTCACTAACCTCCTTGTTTTTCATCTTCACTGATCTATCCTTCATACTCTGGACAGTTTTGTTTCCAAAACATAGGTGCCAACAAATCATTCACCTCAAGCACTTAGACATCTCTATGCTATTTACTGAGTAGAGTAGAATCTCCTTAACCTGACATGGTAGGCGTAATAGTGGCCTCCCAAAGATGTCCACAATTAATGCCTGCAACCTTTGAATATGTTAGGTTATAAGATGCAGGGGAATTAAGATAGTAAATGGAAATAAGGTTGTAATCATTTGAGCTGAAGATGAAGAGATTATCTTGGGTTATCTGGCTGGACCCAGTGTAATCAGAGGATCCTTAAATGGGGAAGAGGAAGGCAGAAGAGTAGGAGACTGATACAGTGTGAGAAAGAGTGTTGATTAGCCATTTGTGGCTTTGAATATGGAATGGAACCACAAGAAAGGAATGGGTGCAGCATCTAGAAGCTGGGAAAGGCAAGAAAATGGTTTCTCCCCTGTAGAAACACAGCCCTACTGGCAGCTTGATTTTAGCTACTGAAACCTATTTTGGACTTCTGTTCTCCAAAACTGTAAGATAATACAGTTGTATTGCTTTAAGCCACTCCATTTGTGGTGATCTTTCCCTACAGAAACAATAGGAAATTTACATACATGGTGTTTTTTAGCTCTACATTTTTATTTTATTTTTAAATATAATTTATTGTCAAATTGGCTTACATGCAAAACCCAGTGCTCATCCCAACCAGTGCCCTCCTCAGTGCCCATCACCCACTTTCCCCTCTCCCCCACCCCCATCAATCCTCAGTTTGTTCTCTGTATTTAAGAGACTCTTATGGTTTGCCTCCCACCCTCTCTGTTTGTAACTGCTTTTTTTCCCCCTTCCCTTCCCCCATGGTCTTCTGTTAAGTTTCTCAGGATCCACATAAGAGTGAAAACATATGGCACCTTTCTTTCTCTGACTGACTTATTTCACTTAGCATAATACCTTCCAGTTCCATCCAAATTGCTGCAAATGGCAGGATTTTATTCTTTCTCTTTGCCAAGTAGTATTCCATTATATATATAAACCACATCTTCTTTATCCATTCATCATTTGATGGACATTTAGGTTCTTTCCATAATTTGGCTATTGAAAGCACCTCTATAAACATTGGGATACCTGTGCCCCTATGCATAAGCACTCCTGTATCCCTTGGATTAATTCCTAGCAGTGCTATTGCTGGGTCATAGGGTAGTTCTTTTTTTATTTTTTTGAGGAACCTCCACACTGTTTTTCAGAGCAGCTGTACCAGTTTGCATTCCCACCAACAGTGCAAGAAGGTTCCTATTTCTCCACATCCTTGCCAGCATCTATAGTTTCCTGATTTGTTCATTTTAGCCACTCTGACCAGTGTGAGGTGGTATCTCAGTGTGGCTTTGATTTGTATTTCCCTGATGATAAGTGATGCTGAGCATCGTTTCATGCGTCTGTTGGCCATCTGGATGTCTTCTTTGGAAAAGTGTCTATTCATGTCTTCTGCCCATTTCTTCACTGGATTATTTGTTTTTTGGGTGTGGAGTTTGGTGAGTTCTTTATAGATTTTAGATACTAACCCTTTATCTGATATGTCATTTGCAAATATCTTTTCCCATTCTGTCAGTTGCCTTTTAGTTTTGTTGATTGTTTCCTTTGCTGTGCAGAAGCTTTTTATCTTGATGAGGTCCCAATAGTTCATTTTTGCTTTTAATTCCCTTGGCTTTGGAGATGTGTCGAGTAAGAAATTGCTGCAGCTGAGGTCAAAGAGGTTGTTGCCTGCTTTCTCCTCTAGGGTTTTGATGGTTTCCTGTCTCACATTTAGGTCTTTTGTCCATTTTGAGTTTATTTTTGTGTATGGTGTAAGAAAGTGGTCCAGTTTCATTCTTCTGTGTGTTGCTGTCCAGTTCTCCCAGCACCCATTTGCTAAAGAGACTGTCTTTTTCCCATTGGATACTCTTTCCTGCTTTGTCAAAGATTAGTTGGCCATACATTTGTGGGTCCAATTCTGGGTTTTGAATTCTATTCCATTGGTGTATGTGTCTGTTTTTGTGCCAATACCATACTGTCTTGATGATTACAGCTTTGTAGTAGAGGCTAAAGTCTGCGATTGTGATGAGTGCTGCCTTGTTTTTCTTCTTCAATATTACTTTGGCTATTCAGGGTCTTTGAGGTTCCATAAAAATTTTAGGATTGTTTGTTCTAGCTTTGAGAGCAGTGCTGGTGCAATTTTGATTAGGATTGCATTGAACGTGTAGATTGCTTTGGGTAGTATTGACATTTTAACAATATTTATTCTTCCAATCCTTGAGAATGGGATGTTTTTCCATTTCTTTGTGTCTTCTTCAATTTCCTTCATAAGTTTTCTATAGTTTTCAGCATACAGATCTTTTACATCTTTGGTTAGGTTTATTCCTAGGTATTTTATGGTTCTTGGAGCAATTGTAAATGGGATCAGTTTCCTTATTTCTCTTTCTGTTGCTTCATTATTGGTATATAAAAATAAAACCAATTTCCGTACATAGATTTTGTATCCTGAAACTTTGCTGAATTCATGTATCAGTTCTAGCAGTCTTTTGGGGGAGTCTTTTGGGTTTTCCATGTGGAGTGTCATGTTGTCTGTGAAAAGTGAAAGTTTGACTTCTTTGCAAATTTGGATGCCTTTTATTTCATTTTGTTTTCTGATTGCTGATGCTAGGACTTCCAACACTATGATAAACAACAGTGGTGAGAGTGGACATCCCTGTTGTGTTCCTGATCTCAGGGGGAGAGCTCTCAGTTTTTCCCCATTGAGGATTATATTAGCTGTGGGCTTTTAATATATGGCTCTTATGATATTAAGGTATGTTCCTTCTATCCCAACTCTCTCAAGGGTTTTTATTAAGAAAGGTTGCTGAATTTTGTCAAATGCCTTTTCTGCATCAATTGACAGGATCATATGGTTCTTATCCTTTCTTTTATTAATGTGATGTATCACATTGATTGATTTGTGAATATTGAACCAGCCCTGCAGTCCAGGGATGAATCCCACTTGGTCATGGTGAATAATTCTTTTTATGTGTTATTGAATTCAATATGCTAGTATCTGGTTGAGAATTTTTGCATCCATGTTCATCAGGGATATTGGCCTGTAGTTCTTCTTTTTTTGTGGAGTCTCTGACTGGTTTGGGAATCAAAGTAATGCTGGCTTAATAGAATGAGTCTGGAAGTTTTCCTTCCATTTCTATTTTTTGGAACAGCTTGAGAAGGATAGGTATTAACTCTACTTGAAATGTCTGGTAGAATTCCCCAGGGAAGCCATATGGCCCAGGACTCCTATTTGTTGGATGATTTTTGATAACTAATTCAATTTCTTTACTATTTATGGGTCTGTTCAAGTTTTCTATTTCTCTTCATTTGAATTTTGGTTAGTGTGTGGGTGTTTAGAAATTTGTCCATTTCTTGCAGGTTGTCCAGTTTGTTGGCATATAGTTTTGCATTGTATTTTCTGATAATTGCTTGTATTTCTGAGGGATTGGTTGTAATAAATCCATTTTCATTTGTGATTTTATCCATTTGGGTCCTCTCTCTTTTCTTTTTGAGAAGCCTGGCTAGAGGTTTATCGATTTTGTTTATTTTTTCAAAAAAACCAACTCTTAGTTTCATTGATGTGTTCTTCTGGGTTTTTTTTAGATTCTATATTGTTTATTTCTGCTCTGATTTTTATTATTTCTCTTCTTATGCTGTGTTTGGGATTTCTTTGCTGTTCTACTTCTATTTCCTTTAGGTGTGCTGTTAGATTTTGTATTTGGGATTTTTCTCGTTTCTTGAGATAGGCCTGGATTGCAATGTGTTTTCCCCTTAGGACTGCCTTTGCTGCATCCCAAAGGGTTTGGATTGTTGTGTTTTCATTTTCATTTGTTTCCACATATTTTTTAATTTCTTCTTTAATTGTCTGGTTGACCCATTCATTCTTTAGTAGGATGTTCTTTAACCTCCATGCTTTTGGAGGTTTTCCAGACTTTTTCCTTTGGTTGATTTCAAGTTTCATAGCATTGTGGTCTGAAAGCATGCATGGTATGATCTCAATTCTTTTATACTTATGAAGGGCTGTGTTGTGACCCAGTATGTGATCTATCTTGGAGAATGTTCCATGTACACTTGAGAAGAATGTATATTCTGCTGCTTTAGGATGAAAAGATCTAACTATATCTGTCAACTCCATCTAGTCCAGTGTATCATTCAGGGCCATTGTTTATGTATTGATTTTCTTTCTGGATGGTATGTTCATTGTTGTAAGTGGAGTATTAAAGTCCTCTGTAATTACCACATTCTTACCAATAAGATTGCTTATGATTGTGATTGTTTTATATATTTGGGTGCTCCTGAATTTGGTGCATAGACATTTATAATTGTTAGCTCTTCTTGATGGATAGACCCTGTAATTATTATATAATGCCCTTATTCATTCTTGTTACCAGCCTTTAGTTTAAAATCTAGTCTTTCTGATATAAGTATGGTTACTCCAGCTTTCTTTTGACTTCCAGTAGCATGATAGATCGTTTTCCATCCCCTCACTTTCAATCTGAAGGTGTCCTCAGGTCTAAATGGGTCTCTTATAGATAGAAGATAGATGGGTCTTGTTTTTTTTTTTTTTTTTTTTTTTTTTTTTATCCATTCTGATACCCTGTGTATTTTGATTGGAGCATTTAGTCCATTTACATTCAGTGTTATTATTGAAAGATATGGGTTTAGAGTAATTGTGTTATGTGTAGGTTTCATGCTTGTAGTGATGTCTCTGGTCCTTTGTGGTCTTTGCAACATTTCACTCACAGAATACCCCTAGGATCTCTTGTAGGGCTGGTTTATTGGTGATGAATTCCTTCAGTTTTTGTTTGTTTGGGAAAGCCTTTATCTCTCCTTCTATTCTGAATGACAGGCTTGCTGGATAAAGGATTATTGGCCACATATTTTTCCTGTTCATCACATTGAAAATTTCCTGCCACTCCTCTGGCCTGCCAAGTTTTAGTAGATAGGTCTGATACTACCCTTATGTGTCTACCTTTGTATGTTAAGGCCCATTTATCCCTAGCTGCTTTCAGAATTCTTTCTTTATCTTTGTATTTTGCCAGTTTCACTATGGTAAGTCTCGCAGAAGATTGATTCAAGTTATGTCTGAAGGGAGTTCTCTGTGCCTCCTGGATTTCAGTGTTTGTTTCCTTCCCCAGCTTGGGGAAGTTCTCAGCTGTGACTTGTTCAAGTACACCTTTGGTCTTTTTCTCTCTCTTCTTCTTCTTCTGGAACTCCTATCATATGGATATTGTGCCATTTCATTGAATCATTTAGCTCTTTAATTATCCCCTCATGATCCAGAATTTTTTAAAATCTTTTTCTCAGCTTCCTATTTTTCCATAATTTTATCTTCTATTTCTGCCTCTCCCTTCTGCCTCTTCAGTCTTCTCTGTGACTGCCTCTGTTTTATTTTGCACCTAATTGATAGCATTTTTTCAAATTTATCATTACTATTTTTTAGTTCCTTGATCTCTGCAGCAATAGATTCTCTGCAGTCTTCTATGCTTTTTTCAAGCCCAGCGATTAATCTTATAATTATTATTCTAAATTCTTGTTCAGTTATATTGTTTATATCTGTTTTGATAAATTCTTTAGCTGCCATTTCTTCCTCAAATTTCTTTTGAGAATTCTGTTTTGTCATTTTGGCTAGTTTTCTGCCCCTTGTGTGTTTCAAAAGCTTGTTATGAGCCCTGCACCTATGAGCACTACTATATTAAAGAGGAGTCATACACTGTCCAGGGCCTGGCCCGTCAGGAGGTGTTTTTTGGAGGGTGTTACTTGCTCTCTGTTGTTGTGACTTTGGTTACTTTATCTCCCTACTTGTAGTGATGTTTTGGACCTTCCACCAACATACCTGATGTTTAAAACCATCATTATCAAACTCCAGTCTGGGACTTCATCTCTTTCTCCATACACCTGACTCTAGCCTAAGCAGACCACCTCTGGTCCTGAAACACGACTGACAAGTCTAGCCTCCTTGTGTTTTCTTGTAATGCCTCCATAGCCAAAAAAGTCATTTGCTTTCTTCACCTGGTAAAATAAGCCAGCTCAAATTTTCACAAAGGGTAATTCTCTACTTCATCCCAGTTTGGGAATCACTGATTACTGTTATATGTCTATCTTTCATAGTTACTGCAAGACTCACATGAAACATTAGGTATAATATGAGCAGCCTCGTGTCAGACCAATTTCAATTTTCACCAAAGGTAGTTGTATAGATATTTACCTCTCTTCTCACACTGAAAGTGCCTTAGGTCAGATACTTTGTGTCTCATGTTTCTCCTTTTTTTTAATGATATTTAGCACAGTGCAGAGCCCAATTTGTAGGGTTGGATAGGAGACAAGTTGTGATAAATGACAGATCATGGATTGGGTGATAGATCATTTTTCTCCTCCCTTGTGTATGTGAGATCTTGGGGTGGGGGGGTGTCTGGGTACTGTCCCAGGTGCTGAAGATACAGTAACAAATAAGACAGCTCTTGGATTTGCCATGAGGTCATCTTATAATCTAGTCAAGTCTCTGCTCTTGGTCTCATTGGAAGCACCTTGGGCTGGTAGCTACTTCCAATCTGGGGAATTGCTGATCCCCAGAAAATCCACTGGGGTCAGCAGCGAAAATTGTTTGGCTGACAGCTCTTTCAGCTCCTGAGACCCAAGAGGGAATGATGCCCCTGACAGGAGTGGTAGAAGGAAGGGGAGTGTGTGTGCCTGCAGGTGAAATGAAAGAGACAAGTGGATAGGATCACACACCAGGCAAAATGGACTTGATAGACCTTGGATCTTTCCATTGCTGAGGCTGTCAATGCATGTCCACATAAAGTGAGCACCAGCACTCAGGGAATCTCTGAGCTTTCATCTCTACATCAGTGAGAGGCCTGGCGAGGTTGCTCTTTATTTTGTTAGCTTCAAGTTGTCATCACTAAAGAAGTGACATGCTCCCTCTTGGGACATGGCATTTTTCTACTCTGGTGGCAAATGACCTGGTTTGCTCAGAGACAAACCAGGGTGGAAGGGACCTGATATATGCTGAGGGCTTCCTGTGCACCTGACAGAAGACAACTTTCATCTAATCCTCACAACAATCCAATGAAAGAAATGAAATTGCCTTAGTTTTCCAGATGAGGAAACTTAGGCTTCATAGGATCAGCTTCTTGTCTAAGGTCACACAGAGAGTGAGTGGCAGAGCATAGATTCCACACTAAGACTATCTGGTTTAGAGCCTTTTTTCCTTTCCCAAGGAAACAGGTTGCTTACATTTTCCTTTACGTTGGTGATTATCTCTGAAAGCTTCACTCCAGTGGCTTTGGAGCCAGCTTTTCATCTTTTGTCTGCTCACATCTGTTCCTGCCCTCAGCCTCCTCCTCAGGGGGTGCTGGTGGTGGTTGGATGGAAGGTGTGATGGGCACGTAGGAAGATATGAACTCAGACTCCTAGTTACTGGTACACCTTGAGCTAATTAACTCTACTTCTGGTGAGCTATCATCATGGGATATAGACACTGGCAGGGAATTCTGGGGTCATTTGGCCCCACCCCTGTTAGGGGGCTGCAAGCTACCTAAATCATTTCCAAGAGATGACTCTCTCTCTCTCATTTTCAAAGTCCCTTAGGGAATGAGAGTGAATGGATTTTTAATTAATTTTTAATGGCTCGTTATACAAAGCCAGAACAACCCCCTACTATTCAAGAGCCATTTTTCATAAGCTCCTTGTTTCAACAATACTGTATTTCCATTTCCTACATCTGTCTCTTACCTTATTCAGCAACCAAATTCTGCACAGTACTTTCTTAACAATAGCTCTGCTTTAAATAGGGATGACTAATGCTTATTAATTTTTGTATCTCATATCCCTTGCTTGGATCAAGAAGGAATAGATAAACCTGTGTTGGGCCCTGACTGGACAGTTTCCTCATTTGGACAGTGGGGATAATGATATCTGCTTTTCACTGTGGTTATTTCTATTATATGTGTAATGCACATAAAGCACCAAACATGGTGCTAGACACTTAGTAGGTGCTCAGTATATATTAGTGTCCCACCTCTGCTTTTTCTGTATTTGTTCAGTTCTGGTCTAAGCTACTCTACTTGATCAGGTCATGCTTTTGTCTATAGACTAGTGTTTTCATTAACCTACATCCCATCAGATATAGGGATATACCTTTGTCTTTTCTAGAAGTATCTAGAGAATAACAACTCTCTAATACTTAATATGGTCATATTTAGAAGATTGTTTTCACTGTCTTCCCTTCTTGCCCTTGTGTCCCCTTTCTCTTACCCTCTCGTGGAAATTCATGAAGTTCTCTCCTAAACCACCTTGGGTTCTCACTTCTGGAGAGAATTGGCAGACTAGTTTATCTAAGGAAAAGACACATTTGAAGGACTTTACAAAATACTCCAGAAGAAGAGGTCTGGAAATTTCCATTTTCCTCCTGTCTCTTAAGATCTTCACTTATAGTTCTCATCCTTTGTGAGAACCTTGATTACCCCAGTCCAGACTCATCTTCTCCTCCTTTGAACACCTATGGCAACACTTTCTATTCAAGAATGTGTGTATTTCTGTTGGTTATAGGCACCATGTCAAGGAAGAGCATAAAATACTCTTATAGTATAATGAGAAAAGCAGGGTCTCTATCTTGAAGGTACACATAGCCTAATGGTGGATATGCATATGCAAGTAGAGAATTATAATATAATCTGGTGAATAGCATAATTGGATATATGTGCAACAAGTTAGGGGAACACGGATTAAAAGAGAATCCATTCTGTCTCAGAGGACAGGTGAAACATCAGAATGTTGATGACGTTTGAGCTGGGCCTTGAGGAATGAGGAGATCAGCAGGTGGAAAATGGGGGAAGGCCTTTCAAGGAGAGAAGGGAGCTTTTGAAAAAGTGTGGGATCCTGGAACAGGGAAGAAATAGGTATTCCAGTGTGTCTAGAATTTAGATATCATTTGGGAAAGTGGGTCTAGAAGAGGGTTAAAATGTCTAGAGGGGCCAAGTTGAGAAAGGCCTTTCATGCCATGTTGAGGAATTTGGATTTGATTTTAAAGATGGTATGAAGCCAGGAGAGATTTTTTTGGCAGTAGGTAATGGGATTTGGCCTGTGCTGTAGAAGGGTCATTCTGGTGTAATGGTAGAAGAGGGGTGAAGATCAGAAATTAAGTAAACTAGTTATTTTGAAGGCCTCTGTAGTCATCCATTAGCTAAATCCATTGGTCTGTTCTTAATCTTCCTTGTACATGAACTGTCAGCAGCATTTCACACAGCTGATCCCTCCTCCTCTTTGAAGCACTTTCTTTACTTGGCTTCCAGCACACATGCTTTCCTGGGTTTCCTATGATCTCACAGACGCTTCTATGTCAGTGAGGGTCTCTGACTCTAGTATTTCTAAGAGAAGACAGGAATTGAATGCAGGAATTGTTTACAAGGCTGGAGGAGTGAGGAAGAGAAAAGGCAAAGTTGCCCAAAGATTGGTAACTATAGAAACCTTTTCAGGCCTCTGCATAGGACGAGAAGAAACAGTGCAAGAGGCTGAGGATCTCTCCTACCTAGATTCCTACTGTGTGTGCCGGGCTTCGCATGCAGGGGACCCAGAAGTCTGTGCTTCCTGTCACTGAGGTCCACCGTCACTGCTGTTGTTCCCACCAGCTCTGTTGCTGCTGTTGTTTTGTGACTTCAAAATACAAGTGGGAAGAGTAGCTTTTTTCTTTCCTACTGGTCCCTACTGGTCCCTACTGGCATACTGCCTCCTGCATTGGGTCAGACTGGAAGGCAGATAACTTGAGAGTCTTAGAAATACAATTCTCAGTGTCCTGATTACCTGCAATACATAGACAGTTAAGAGAACTTGGAGTAAACAGACAGCACAACCCCTCTCTCTGGCTACTGTGAGCATCCATTTCCATCCCCAATTCATAAATAACTCCTTCTTTTCCTGTAGGTTCAGTGATAGTGTGAGAAGCTCAAAATAGCTGGGTATTAGTTTCTGCTTCCAGTTCAACAGAACAAGAGTTTTGTCTTTTTTTTTTTTTTTTTTGACAATTCCCTCTTTAGGAACCAAGAGTTCTCTCTCAACAGAGCCAAAATGTATGGGGACATGAAGCAGATACTGTGAAATGGCTTATTGGGGACAATAATGAGAGGACCGCTACCTCTTTTGCCCCTTGATTCTCAGACCATTGTATTTTGACCATATGTTGGTCTAATGCACTTTATGGAAGACAGTGCCACAACCTCACAGTGTTGACTCCCAGCTAGTGTTGTCATTGACTCTTTGAAAATCCATTCAACCATTGTATCAGGCCAGCTGCTTCTGGGTGATTAAGTTTGTGGTAAGACCAGTGAATTCCATGGATATGCCCATTACTGCACTTCATTTGCTGTGAAATGAGTTTCTTTGTTGGAAGTAATGTTGTGTGGGATACCATGACAGTGAATAAGGGGTTCTGAAATGGAAAGATTTTGACTCTAGCATAAGCACTGCAGGTAGGGAAAGCAATCACAATGAGAAGAAATTGCTCCCTGTATGTGATGGGGGCAGGGGTGGGGCGCGGTGGTGCAATGTGTGATCAAACTGTCACCAGGTGCCATAGTGAGGCTCAACATTGGTTTCTGATGTTGGCAGGTCGGGAATGTAGCAGTGATAATATGCACAACAGCCTTGGTGAAAGGAAGTCCATGTGAAGCCTAGGCAAAGTCTCCATCTCTGTCATAGCAGTGACCACAGAGGACCCCCCCAGAGCAAACTGGGGGGGGTTCTGGGGAATTGGGCTTACTGGCCTCAACCAAAGGCCATCTTGTTCATTTGATTACTGAGGTTCTTCCTTGTAGTAAATACCATTTGGTGAGCATTCACACAGGACATACATATCCACTGTGGCAATTTTGAGAGGACTTTCTCACTCCCCTGACCTCTAGATGCTGGAACACCTCAGCTCTCAATCCTCATATCTTTACTCCATCTTCACACTCTGTCTCTTGGTGATCTAATCTAGTCTTGTGTCTTTAAATACCATCTAATTAGAGACAATTCCCAAATGGATATTTCTGTCCTAGATTCTCTTCCCTCAACTCCAGACTCATTTATCCAGCTCACTATTGGACTTGTTCATTTGAATTCTCTTAGGTATCTCAAACTTCATGTTCAAAGCTAATTTCTAATTTTTCTTCCATACCTCCTTCATCTGTAGTCTTCATCTCATAAACCAGCAACTCTTCCTCCAGTTGCTTAGTCCTGAACTCTGAGGGTCATCCTCAACTGTTCTCTTTCATTCACACTCCATATCCAGTTTGCCTGACACTACCTTCAAAATACATAAACATCATGTCCCTTTTCCTGTGCACTGCTGTTGCTCTGCTGTAACACATACCATGTTTAACCTGGATGATTACAACAGGATCCTAATTCACTTTTGTGCCCTTACTGCCTTTCTCAACACAGCAGCCAGAGTGATCCTGTTAAAAGTAAACTTCTCTATTAAAATCCTCAGCAGCTCCCCATCTCACTCACTCACTCCGCATCTCACTGGAGTCCTTACAACGGTTCACAAGTTCCAGCAAGATCTGAGTCTCTGAATATCTCCCTGACTTCATCTCCCCCTACTTTCCACATCAGCTTCATTGGTCTCCCTGCTCTCCCTTGAATATGCCAGGGACACTCCTGCCTCAGGATCTTTGTATTCACTGCTCCTCTGCCTATAATGTTGCTTACCCAGATAATCCCATGACTTCATCTCACCTCATTCAGGGTTTTGTAGGAGTGTCCATTTTTCATAGAAGATGTACCTGGGCTCCTTCATCGTCTCCTTTTCCTTAATTCCACCCCCGCCCCCATAGCACTCACCATCATCTAACTATGTCATTTACTTACTTACTTACTTACTTACTTACTTACTTACTTACTTACTTATCTTCCTGCCAGAATGCCAGCTTCATGAGGGCAAAGAAACTGCTGTATTATTTTCAGTGCTGAATCCAGATTACTTGGCAATCAGGAAGCATTCCATACATATTTGTAGTTAATGAATGAAAAAAAAATATGAGAACCTGTAATTGTGTGATACAGTGGACTACAGTGTATTTCAAAGACTCCGTGTTTGCCTTGATTTGTGTGGGACGAGGAGGGAATCAAGGATCATGCTAAGGTTCAGTCGTGAGCCACAGAGTTGATGAGATGCCCTTATAAAAAGCAGGAAAGGAGATAAAAGCTTTGTGAAAATCTGTGCATTGTACATGACAAGTTGCTATAGTTTGTACTGTTTCCTTGTCCTCTTAACTAGATTGTAAAATCATAGCAGGCAGGGAGCACTGTTCGTGTCACTCTGAATTTGGCACACACCTACCACAGTTCAAGACGCCCAGTTGGTGCCCAGACATCCTTGTATTGGGGATCTGTTGGGCTTTGGGTTATAAATGTTCAGTTTCTGTTCCTTGGTGAGGGGATCTCCCTGAGGTGTGAGAAGGACCCTGGGATTCAGACTCTGCTGGAACTGGAAAATGCAGCTCTATAGGCTGTCCCAGAGGGGTAGCATCTTTGTCGTGTGACAGTTATCAACCATTTCTGGTAAAGAAAGCTGCGGTCCTTATTCCAACTGGCTGGAAACAAAGAACTATCAAGTAGGGGCAGGAATGAAGCGGTAGCCTGTGAGTGGGATGCGCAGAGGACCCCGTGGATTTAAAGGCACCAAGATTTCAGGAAGGTTTAATGAACTAAATTAATTTTCCTTCAGAGTAAAATTTTACAGGCATGAAAGGCCCTCCCTTCACTGAATGTGCTCACGGGCGAGAGCGTCGCAGTGATTTATGAATTTGCAGATTATGCATTATCCTTTCAGAGGACAGGAATCCCCCCGGGGTTCCTGCCTTCTTTCCGAAGCTGAGTGGGGGGAGCCAGGTGAATGCACTGACTCTGATCTGCAGCCTCCTGTACTGAAGTTGGGGTTGAGAATGGATGAGTTTGTTAGGAGGAGCTTAGCATAAACTCTAGAATCTGAATTCCCCTCCCCCAGCCCCTGACCAAATGAAAATCATTTGGAACCCTTATCTCCTGAAGAATAATTATCATACTAATAACGCCCATTTCCCTAGTACAGTTTATAAAGCAGGTCAGCTTTCCTTATTTGATTTGAATCAACAACCCTGTGAGGTTGGCAGGGGCAAGTGTATCATTATCCCCATTTAAGGAAATTGGAGCAGATTCTGAAAACATAAATAAGTTGCTCAGGCTCACACAGTAGCATATGGTGAGACTGGGTTTTGAGGCAGCCCTCTGGTTGCAAGTGTTCCGTTATTTCCATGCTGCCATGCAAGCCCTGTCCAGGAGGCAGACGGCTGGATCCAATGGGTAAGTGAGTCTAGAGACAGGCACATTTAGAAGGGTTCTCAGGTGGGATAGCGATGGAGACTTCTTTGCAGTTCTGCATTGTGGGTACCTCCTCTCACATAGGAAGTGGGTAGGAAGAGGATAGAAAGCTCCCTTGTCCTCACATATCACTTTCCCTAACTCTGCCAGAGACTTGGACTCCTTAGTTCAAATGCATAATCCTGGAGGCAGCAGGTTGAGGAGGACTGTCCCTTTCATGAGGACAGCCACCATTTCTCTTTTGATCACTTCACCAAGAAGCTTATGCTGTGCTTAACATAAGTCAAGAACAGATGAATGAAAGAGAAGAGGGGACATATGAAATAAAGACACTAGTTACTGGCTCCGAGTGTGTGTAAAGAGCAGGCACAGGGATGGCTTGAACATCTGGGGGCATTAGAAGACACTAGATGCCTGGGGCCAAGAAAATTGGTAGTGGATGGTCAACAAAGACAGCAGCAACTGATTTCATAAGAGGCTAGTCCTGCCCTTTATTGTCACTTACTATATAAGTCCCTTATTTTAATATAGTCTCTTAATATATGAATTATTTATTATATAATGTATGCATTATATATGTCTCCTGTTATAATTAGTCCTCTGATATATTACTTATTAGATATTTATGTATACATTACATATAGACACATAATAAGTCTCTTGGTAAATATGGTCCCTCCTTGTTATCGCCCTCTTCACTCATAAAACTTTTTATCTACCCATAGTTGGCCATAGGTTGGGCTTCCTCTGTCTTTCCTGCATGACCCATTGTCCTTTGTGCCTTCTTTCCCAACTTGACATGGCCTATGTCTCTGAGTGGCTCATGTACACATGACATTGCATTCAACACATGACTGCTCTTGCCCCTAATGGCCCGTGCCACTCTACCTCCATACCTTTTCTTGTTACTGGAATGGCTTCCTCCCCTACCCTCCTTTTTTTTCTATCGATCTCAGTTCAATTAAAAAAAAGAAAAAAAAGTGAATGAGCTCCATTTTAGTTTATGCATATTCTTAGCATACTTTAAGTCCCAGTTCATGTAATCTTTCCTTCATGGAGACCTTTCTGATCACACTCTATGGACTTAATTGCTTCTTCTTTTCAACTCTTATAGCACATTATCTGTACCTCTCAAATACATTTATCATCTCATCTCTTCTTTTATTGTTCTGCATCCATAATTCACTTGTAGTGCCTGCCAAGTGTCAGGTGATGTGCTGTGCATTGAGGATGCAGAATTGAATGAGACCTGATTTCTAACCTCAAAGAGGCCACAATCTAACAGACTAGTCAGACATACAGAAAAGTCATACTGACCCAATGTGATAGAAGCTATAAGAGATAAATGACCACAGTATAATTCCAGAGATGTCAGATACCAATTTAAGGGTGTGTGTGTGTTCGTGTGTGTGTGTGTCTGTGTGTGTGTGTGTGTGTTTACACATTTCTCTCTATATAGGTCTTTCTAACTATGTATATACACACACATACATGTCTGCGGATTTCTCTTTATACTGTGTGTGTGTGTGTGTGTGTGTGTGTGTGTGTGTGTATATAGCTTATATTAAGAGAGAAATGCTATTTACTCATGAATTATTCCAATGTATTTTCACATTTTAGGCAGCAATCCTGCTGCCTGGAGGTCTCTCAGCAGTTTGTCTCTCAGCAAACCTGGGTCTCTCAGCAGTTTGTCTGGGTCTTTTCTCCTTCCATAACTCTGTTTCCTATTTCCTTCTCCAAGAACAAAGAAAACAGAAGTTCCCTTCATCCTTGGGCCTTGAACTCTGGATCTCTCCCTGAGTCCCAGAGTTTAGCTGGTGCCTTCCCAATTCACCTAAGAGGAGCCCAGTAAGTATCTGTGAACTTCAGGAGAGAGTGTGCAACTCCTTGAGAGCCAGGGTGTGCTTTTCTCCTCTCTGTGTGCCTGCTCCTTGTCTTGCACACAACTGGCTCACATAAACACTTGCTGCCTGGAGTAGCATCACATTAGAGCAGAGTGAGCACAGCGTGTCATATAGCCAGGGGTGGAAGCGCTGTCTCCTGCTAGTTGTGTGCCTGGGTGGGGGTACAATTAGCTTAGCAATTGGGATTCAGTTTTCTCATCTATAAAAGGGGGATATTATATTACACTTGCTTAGTCTCAAGAATTTGTTGTGAGGATTGAGAAGCACTCCATGTAGTGTTTATTGCCTGGTAAGGGTTCAATTAACATTTACTCTCTGCTTTTCCTTTGCTGAATTTGACTGCCAGCTCTCATCTGGGGGCATCTTCTGAAGAGGAGTCAAGTCAGGCTTTGCTGTGGATCCAGGATTAGCCCTTTAGCCTTTCCGCACCCCACATCCCATCTGCTGGTGATTCCTGAGGCACACTCGTATCCTCTTTCTGATCTGAGTCCTTACCTCGTGGTCTGGGGCTTAGTGGCTTTATTGCATCTGCTTTCAGTTTTCTTCCCTAATTCCCTCCTCTCTGGTGGCCTTCGGAAGGCTCTGAGTGGTGAGAGAAGCCAGGGATGGGCAGGCCTTGTTTCCCTCTTGGTTTTGTTTGCTTGGCACAGAGTATCTCAAGGCTAAAGGTTACATTATCATCTCTTCATCGCTTTATTACTGCCCTTCTGTGCTGGCACCAGGGGAGTGGAAGCTTCCAGCCCCTAATTCACCCCTTTCCTCTGGGAAATGCAGGGCTGATTTTGCCGAGGCATTTTCCTCATACGTCTCTTTCTGCATGCTTTCTGAAGTTCAGCTACATTTAAAGGACAGGATGCTTTTCTAGGTTAGGATCTCAGCACGGTGCAAGGGCAGTGTCACTGCAGCAACAGTGTTGGGAGAGGAATCATAGTGGGATGGAGTCTTTCCCAAGTGTAGTTCTCCAGTTACCACAGGAAGATTTCTGGACCCCACTCAGGACCCACCAAGTCAAACCTCCTGGGAGTGGGACCTTAGAATCTGCATTTAAAAGGCTTTCTGGTGACTGTTAGCTCCAGCTGTACTCATGACATGGAAGAACAGTGCCCTGGGCACTTGGTCAAGGTCACACATTATTGAGACTTTAACCAGTCCCTTCCTTTCTCTGTGCATCAGTTTCCCCATCTGTACAGTGAGGGAAAGAGACTAGATTAATACCATTCCCATCTGAAGACTATGATTCATCACCAAAACACCATTATCTTCTATTGACTCAAAATGATTATTTTTAGGAACCTTTGACATGTTGAGCTTGCCTGTTAGGGAGACAGAAGTACAAAATACGAACCCCGCCTCAATCTAGCTGGGAACGCAAATCCTGTGACATCCAGAAGGTAACAGGATAGCGTTTGACTAAGTGCCAAGTTATGTAATTCCATTTTAAGTGCGATAGGACTTTAGAAGAGGGATAACTCTGATGGCTGGTATGGTCCTAGGAGGCTGCCTAGAGAAGGTGGGCTTCAAGTTGTTTCTTGAACAACAGGCAGGCAGGTGCAGGTGGTAATAAAAGGCTGAGGCACAGTTGATACAACATAGCATGGAAGAAAGAAAGCAGAGGTGTGAGAACAGGTTTGGCTTATTTGCAGAGCCTTGAGAAACTTGGATTGCTATAGCAGAAGACAGCGTCTTGAGAACTGGGGAAAAGTGGTTGGAGGAGTGTGTGTAGTACATGTGTGTGGGTAGTGCATATGTGTGTGTGTAGTGTGTTACATACCAGGCTAAGGAGTCAAGTTCATCCTGAGGCAGAGGGAACCAGGACACTGATAGAATGAGAACAGCTCTGGGCTCTTTCCAGGGCTTTCTAGACCCAGTTGTTTGTTAGAAGCTCTCTATTGGTTAAGTGGAACTCTTACCCCCTACACTTCTTTCTTCTCTCTGTGTGGACTTTGCACTTTTTGGAGGTTTTTTGATGTCCCTGAAGGCTTGATATTGGGAGAAAATGAAATGACCTAATTTGCTCCTGCAGAGCTCTGGATGGGTGTTCTGACCTATTTCTAGAAAAGCATAGTTTTGAGTTTGTTTGTCCAGAATTTGGGATGGCCAGCACATAGCCAGCCCCTGTTTTTTACATAGTGACTGTGGGAACGACTTTGTAGATGAGAGAGGATAAAAGAAAGGGGAGGTGAAGTCTGTTGTGCGGGTTATCCAGAAAACAAGATTATTGGTGCATTCCTAGGCATTTGGTTGGGGAAGGTGGGGATAAGTCCCTTGTTTTCATCAGCCCCTGAATTTAACAAATGAGGAAAACTCCATGAATGGGAGAGGCAAGAACCACTGAGTGGCTGTGGGGAGCAGTTCTCTGCAATGGATATACACTCCTTACTGTTGTGCTATGTCAATAGGACAGGTAGCTTGGTAGATTTTACTGTTGTGCAAATAGCCATGTCATTGATATTTTTCTTGGCTTGGCTGTTTCTTGCCCATTCACCACTCTCCATCAAAGAATGCACGCTTGGGAAGAGCCCTTCCATTGTGGCCCTGCAGAGAAGTTGAGCATCCCAAACCGACTTTACCATGGACTCTCTCTGACCTATAATGGGTCACATCCTTGCTTCTAATTTTTTCTTAGTTTACATAAAAGTAATGGAAATGGTGCGGACAGACCTCATGGGGTGTTGGATGTTAGTAAATCTCAAAGTGAGTGTTCTGTTGTCAGTGAGATGCCATAAAAATGTTCAATATAATGGCTGATTATTTTTCTTTAATCTTAAATAGATACCTAGAATGGGAAAGTCCCATCTTGGTAGCAGAAATTCATTATCTTGGAAAGAGTTTAATGGCTGCTGTGCAAATGAACTGGAGGAAGTTAAATTGTGGAATGGGAAGGAACTGAAAAAAGTGAAATGAGTTGTGCATTAAATTTAGATAAACACAATTATGTGTAACTGGATTATCACGTGTGCAGGCAGGCACTGTATATTAGGCACCTGTGTTTTGATTAAAATCGATTCAGGTGCATGCACTTGGCATCCTTGTGATTCGGAGTTGTGCCTAAGCCACTGTCGAGGCACACAGTGGGCAGGCAGGGAGACGTCTGATATCCAGGTCCCCAGCTGGAGAAGTTTAAAGGGCCTAGGACCAGACCGGCCCACGACCATTTCGGGAAACTGCTAACTCTATTAGAGAAAGCTCCAGCCCTCTTTCATGTACAGCTTCCTTTTGGGTTTCTGAATTTCAGCTGATGTAAGGAAAGTGGTCCCGGAGTCCAGTGGAGTCCAATGACCTGCTTCTTACTCCATGATGAGGACAGATGCCAAATGGTAGATGGCAGATGGCATCAGGGGATGTTGGGGACTGGGTTTGCCTGCCATTCAAGTAGATGCGGCTGCTGAGGCGCTAGTAATGGAAACACAGAATCTCTTTGAACCCGTCTGTAGATGGAGAGAATTAGGCTCGGTTGCTTCTTACCATTGGGTCCAAGCCTGTAAGTCAGAGTCATCTCCAGATCAAAAGCAAGCCCATCGTCTGATCCCTGGGTGGCTGTACGAGTGATCAGAGCCAGCCGGCCAGCACCTCACCTTGAAGGAGGACAGATGTAGAGAAACCATTGTCGACACCCAGTTAATTCCTGTTGGCTTGTTTTACTTCAAATGCAAAGCATCGTCAGGATTAAAATAAATGCTACCAGTTACAGGAATGCATTAAATTAATAATTGTTTTCCCTTGCTTGATCCTATAATACCCCTCCACTCAACGGATAAATACTAAACCCTCCTCTGGGTGATTTGAGATGCACTGTATATTGTTACACAAACTAAAGTAAGCTTGCTTTTTTTTCCTCCCCTTTTGTTCCTCTTCTCTGCCCTCCTCCCCATCCCCATCACAGGTTATACTTATCCTGACGAAGCTGTACGACTTCAACCTGGGGAGCGTGACTGAGAGCTCACTCTGGAGGTAAGTGGATTAGAGGTTCTTAACAAGCTTCTGTGGCTTGGCTCACTTGAAGAATGCCAGCCACGCGGCTGGGGGGCACGTTTTGGAAGAGGCAGAAAGCAATCCTCCTCATGGAAGAGCCCCTTAGCCCCCCAGGTGGAATGGACAGCCCCACCTGTGAACTCCCGTAGCACTCTGCTTATCTCTCTGGGGGCCTGTCACAGCCCTGCCTGCTTGGCACCATTGTTGCTTCTGCGTTCCTGCGCTGTCTCGTTCTGCTTGAGGGACACACGTCTGGTTAGAGAGATCAGGGGAGCATGCCCGGAATGAGAAGAGCCGTGGGTCAGGGAGTCTGCTGAGGGGAGAGTCTTGCCTTGGGCGTGAGTCTTGGCCCAAGGACCATTTCCGGCCCTGTGCATCTGTGAGATGCTGTGGTTCTTACCTGTCCTTGTGGGAATAGATACACATGGGAATCAGGTCCAGATGGGGACCTTCATGGGCTTCTTGATACATATATTTTAGTATATTCACTATACATATTTATAAATGCTTACTGTATATTAATGTCTATATATTTAATAAACATTTACTATATATTTAATAAATTTAATATACGTTAAAATGTATATTGGTAATACATATATTTTAATATATATCAAAATACGTATTTTATGGCTGCAATGGCATAAAGATAAGTGTGTTAATATAGTATATGGAAACTTTTTTCAGCCTCAAAGTTCATTTTTTTGTTTGGACTTTAAAAGAAATGAAACATGTTTGTGGATCCTTAAAAGTATGGTAAGCCCTCGGCACTGTGCCCATTGTGCCTGCTGGATAAGTCCGCTCTGACGGGACGC
Organism: Neofelis nebulosa; assembly: GCF_028018385.1. NCBI lineage: Eukaryota > Metazoa > Chordata > Mammalia > Carnivora > Felidae > Neofelis > Neofelis nebulosa. The sequence continues at coordinate 67,622,754 of NC_080794.1, forward strand.
GGGTCACAGGACAGAGAGAAGGATGCGGGTGGTTAGATCAGGGAGAGCTTGACTGAAGCAGAGGCCTGAGGACTTTCTCTGCACTGGGCGCTTTGGTGCCCGGCTCTACACAGCACATGTGCACACTGCGGGCAGTGACAGGGCAACAGCAAATTCCATCAGTCTCTCTGAGTCAGCACTTCAGGCTCTGGGAAGGCTGTGTTGTCTGTGCCGTTTGCTTTGTCATTTGTAAACACTGGGGAGGGGGCACTGTCACAAAAGCCTCTTCACTGGGCTGCGTCACAATCCCAGACCTGTGTCCTGAGGGTTTCCTGGGGTCTTGGAGCAGAAGTGGTCTGGGGCATGAATATCTGTGTGCCTTGCTTCTTCTTCATCCGACCTGTTTGTTTGCAGAGGACTGGCCAGAGTTTGTTTCCCAGGAAGGGGGAACAGTCACAGCATCAATGAAATATTTAGGGGTTAATTGCTCATATCGACTCAGGCCTGCCTCCATTCGCACAGGATGTCCAAAACCTAACTTTGCTGCTCAGTGAAAATTGGCACAGATATAAGAAAGCACTGTTCCTCTAATAGACGAGAGCATGCCTGTTTCCACTCACACAGGACTCCCGGGGAAGTAGAGCCTCAGAAAACTTCCTCTCAGGCCCAATCGCAGTGATACTATGGTGATACCTGAAGCCTGACTCGTGCACTGCCTTCGGAGGGCAAATAATAAAAACAAGCCCGAAGATCCTGCCCTTACAATGGGAGAAGCTCTACCTGGCAGCCCATATTTCAAGAAAGGTTTGGCTAGGTCTAAGGGTGGGCCAGGCACAGCCAGGGGCCCATGCCCAGGCCCAGGCCATGCTTACTGCTAGAGGCCCTTAAGTAATGAAGTGTGTGGCCTGTGGTCATAAGAGCCAGTATATTCACTGGTGTGTACCAGAGACCATAGGCAGCCTAAGGGCACCCTGATGTGCACTCACCAGGATTCAGATCCCACCTCACCCACCCAAAGAGCTCTGTAACTTTTTTACCTCTTTGTATCAGTTTTCTGGGGCTGCTGTGACACCGTACCACTAACTGCCTGGCCTAAAGTGGCAGAAATGTACTGTCTCTCAGTTCTGGAATGTGGAAGTCTGAAATCAAGGTGTCTGTAGGGCCGCACTCCCTCTGAAGGCTCTAGAGAGAATCCTTCCAGCCTTGGCGGCTGCTGGCATTCCTCGTAGCTAAGGCTATGGTCCTCCTTCTCTGCCTACGTCATCTCCTTGGCCCACTCCTCTCCTGTCCCTTGTAAGGACGGTTGCCATTGGAGTTAGGCCCAAGGATAATCCAGCATGATCTCATCCTGAGATCCTTAAATGCATCTGGAAAGATCCTTTTTTTGTCAAACAAGCTCTGTGACAGGTTCTGGGGGTAAGGATGTTGAACATATTTTTCTGGGTGGTCACCATTCAGCGCATCTCTCTTTCCCTGGATGTAAGTTCGAGATAGTACAGAAACCCCCTTTGCTGCAACCACATTGTTCTTGCCTTCCCTGAGACACATCACCTTGTCCCCTCCACGGCCCTTACCCTCACTGCCTTTTTCTGCTCCTCTCCAAGGGGGGGCGAGCAGTGCCTCTGTTCCTTACCCTCTCGGTTCCTCTAATCAGGGAGGCCTTTCTCCAGGACTTCACATTCCATCACTCAACTTGCATTTTCCTCCTTAGTACTTACCCCCATCTGGCATGCTAAATATTTTACTTATTGAATGATTTATTGTTTGCCTATAACCACTAACATCTAAGCTTGTAGAGAGAGACTTTTTTCCATTTTAATTCAGGGCTATACTCTCTGCACCTAGGACAGTATCTGGCACATAGGAGATACTTAATAAATGTTTGCTCAATGAATTAGTGGATGATTTGCAAGGACTAAATGAAATAATAAATGTAAAAACCCTTAAGAGTGGCTCACACGTAGGAAGTGTTCACTTAATTGTAATGATTGATTATTATAACCCTCTGTGTTTGTATAGTGGTTGTGTTCATCCCATTATTGACTTTGTTTATAAGGATCCAATGATGTCGGGGTCCATGTGATGGAAATTATAGGGCACCAAGGGGATATATTCTGTGATATGGATGAATTAGCAGAGATCTTCAGGGGATTAGGGAGGGGAGAAGAGTGATTTAGATGGTTGTTCCTTGTGCTGATTAGAGGGAATTGAAGCATCGGTTTCTAGCAACAAGAGGATGTTCCTCTGTAGACAGGATTCTATGAGCTGGGGGTTGGACTGATGGGTGGGATGTGACTTGGCAAGTGAGAAGTGGAAAAACGTCCTTACTACAAGGGAAAAGGGCAGGTAAGCCTGAGCTGCAGGAGAAAAGGGAGCCAAGCAGCAGGAAGAGAGAGCAGCTGGTCTTGGACCAGGGAGGGAACGTTTGGGTGGGTCTCTTCATGTTCACAGAAGGAGCCAAACCAAAGAGTGTTTGTTACACTAAGCATGGTTTGCAGATAACAGATTCATATGGTGTGACCTTATAAGGATTTGGAATGCTGGTGGATATGGTAGGCTTTCCCTCTGGATAATTGTTACATATGAATGTGTTTTTGTGCTCTGTTTCCAAGGGTTCATGGGTCTGATAAAGCCCTGCTTAGCAACCCCTGCATAGAGCTAGAGAGAGAAAAGGGGCTGTTTCTATCCTTCGGGGGAATTTTCCAATGTGCTGGGGCCTCACAGCATTTCTTCAAACCTTGCATTGTCTTTCCTGCTCATCCCCTAGAGATCTGCGTCTCCCATCCTCTTTTCTGTCCCGATAATGATGATGTATTTTGCAGTTAGAGCCTAGAGCACTGTGATCTTCCTTACTAACACAGTGTGCAGAGAAAAAGAAACTAAATTAAACACGCACCCTTTCAGTTTTGTGATTTGGCCCAACATGCTTAACCAAGTTGAAATTGAATTTAGGGGATTCTTCTTCAATTTTCTGTACAGCAGAGGAGCCTGGAGCAGCAGCTGTCATGACAAGATGACACTCCCTGCCAGGTTACAGTGGGATATAATTATTCGCCTCACTGGATTAATAATTCAGAGGCCATCTACTTCTAAATAGACAAAAGACTGTTGAAAAGCATTCAATAGGGTAGGGGTATCTTAAGCCCTCATGACATTCTTTCTGAAACTCCTCGGTGCTGTTATCCTGGGGGGAGGGTCAAATTTTTTCTCTACCAATGCAAGGATGGCTGTATATTAATAACTGGTTATTAGCACAACCATCTGTTTGTATCCTTTAGTCAATGGACATTTTCCATAGAGAATTCATGCTTATAGACTTAAGGAGGTTGGGGACTGATATTTTTTTAAAAGACCCAGGGCTGGGGCGCCTGGGTGGCTCAGTCGGTTAAGCGTCCGACTTCAGCTCAGGTCACGATCTCGCGGTCCGTGAGTTCGAGCCCCACGTCGGGCTCTGGGCTGATGGCCCAGAGCCTGGAGCCTGCTTCCAGTTCTGTGTCTCCCTCTCTCTCTGCCCTCCCCCGTTCATGCTCTGTCTGTCTCTGTCTCAAAAATAAATAAATGTTGGGGCGCCTGGGTGGCGCAGTCGGTTAAGCGTCCGACTTCAGCCAGGTCACGATCTCGCGGTCCGTGAGTTCGAGCCCCGCGTCAGGCTCTGGGCTGATGGCTCGGAGCCTGGAGCCTGTTTCCGATTCTGTGTCTCCCTCTCTCTCTGCCCCTCCCCTGTTCATGCTCTGTCTCTCTCTGTCCAAAAATAAATAAAAAACGTTGAAAAAAAAAATTAAAAAAAAAAAAAAAATAAATAAATGTTAAAAAAAAAAATTTAAAAGACCCAGGGCTTCACTTTCGGGGTGTTTTCAGTCCATAATGTGTCAAATCTGGAGGTTGCCCATCAGTCAAGAGTGATGCTGGCCCCCAGTACTGTTAGATTTGATAGAAGCCTGACCCAAAAAAGGAGAGATAAGTTCAGATTTAAAGGCTGAGCATTAGTTGATCTGTTTCCTGCTCATCGACGTAATTAAGAATAGAAGCTCGGAGACTGGTGGCCTGGGTTCAAGTCCACACTCCTCCACTTAGCCACGGAGTGACTTTTTTATTTTTTTTATTTTTTTTTATTTTTGGGACAGAGAGAGACAGAGCATGAACGGGGGAGGGGCAGAGAGAGAGGGAGACACAGAATTGGAAACAGGCTCCAGGCTCCGAGCCATCAGCCCAGAGCCTGACGCAGGGCTTGAACTCACGGACCGCGAGATAGTGACCTGGCTGAAGTCGGACGCTTAACCGACTGCGCCACCCAGGCGCCCCAACCACGGAGTGACTTTGAACAAGTTTCTTCACCTCTCTGTGCCTCCATTTCTTTACTGTACAATGAGGATTATACGGGTGCCCACCTCATAGTGTGGTTATGATGTTTCACATGAAATACAATGTGTGAACTGCCTAGCATAGTGCCTGGTATACAGTGCCCACCCGTGGAAAACGCTCAGGGAGGGTTGGTAATCCTATGGAATCTGGTAATTGATCTGCTTCTTGGTGCCGGCTCCTCTTCCTGACAACAGTGTGAGACACGTTGTGCCCTTAGAAAAGCAACCAGGTTGCTCAGCCGTTTTTCCTAGGGCCCAGAGAGCAGAGAGAGGAGTTCCTGGGTAAGGTGTTTATGGAGCATACCGCCTCCTGGGCTCATCCTCCTGGGAAGCTTCCCTGCCCCTCCTCCCCGAGTGGGGTGCCCCTGTTCTGCTCACCACCAGCACCACTTACACTGTGTTGTGATTTGTTTCCAGCCTGTGAGCTTCCCAAGAGCAGGGGCCAGGTGCCTTTCATGTTTCTGGATCTATAACGCATAGCACTTGGGCTACACTAAAGAAGGGCTTGGAGAGCTGAACTGAAGTACCAGTGGCCCCAAATCGGCTGCAGCATCAGCCTTGCCTTGGCCTGTCGCTTTCCTTGTATTGAGTTGTCTCATCCTCCTGCCACTGGGGAATCCAGTGACTTTTCATCCGGTTTGCAAGCTGTTGGCTGGACCATTTATTTCCTCCCCTAATTGTTCTGTCAGTGACCTTTCTGGGGGATGCTGTATTTTTTTTAATAGAAAATGGAGACCTTTGGATTTATTAATTTTTTGTTTGCCAAGAAAACCCTGATAATAATTGCTAAGACTTCCCAGAAGTTATTAGTTTACAAATTTTAATGACACTCATGATTTATTTATGTGTTTCCCTCCCTCTGCAGCTGCTCACCCCAATTCCTTAGTGGAATTGCTGCTGAATCTGAGTGAATTAATGGAAACAAAACTGCAGATTGGAATGACATTTTTTTGTTAGGCTGTTAATTAAAAACTTCCCGTCCTATTTGCTAGGCTCCTCATATGTGAAGTCCCGAAGGCTGGGCTGATGATACAGGCTGTGAAATCCTCTCCCTAGAACTGGGGCCTCCTTCTATTTGCTTTCAGTAGTAATAAATCTGGTGAAAGCTCCTGAATGGGTCACAGAGCATTCAATTGAACAGATATTAATTGAGCATCAATTATAGAAGCAGCCCTGTGCTCATTGCTGGGGGATGCAGGATAATTATGTCATGTTTGTTATCCTCGAGGAATGTTTCGTTTTGTTGAGAGGTAAGATTAATGTACTAGGAACCAACATCAGGCATATGCACGAATAATATGTATATACAAAATACAGTGCATTCTGCAAGAAGTTGCCCTGCTATAGAAATACTTATATTTTTATTACCACCCATCTCATTCTATAAAGGGTGCAAAATAATTCTAGGAAGGAATTAGAGAAGTGATCAATATGGCACCTATTTTTTGTTTTGCTGTTTAATATAAAACATTTATTTCTCTGTTAGGGTGTGAAACTCTTAGTAGGAAAGGCTCTCTCCTGTACCATTGGTTCCCATGGTTCTCGGAAACACTGGGTAATTGGTGGGATTGAATATGAGTAGTGGATAAGGAGTCGGTCCTGGATTCAGACTGCCTGGATGTGAATCCCAGCTCTACTGCTTATTAGTCATACCACCTTGAGCAGTGTTTTAATTTCTCTTAGCCTCATTTACGTACCAATATAATGGGATGACAGTAAGACCTGTCTTGTGAGAGCTTTGTGAGAAGTCACTGAGATGGTACATGTAATGCAAAATGTCTGTAATCTAGTCATAACTTAATATAAACAGTAACATCTGTTGATAGGTCCACATCTGCCTAGCCCAGCAGCTTCCACCTGGTTCCACATGACAGTTGTGCTGGTAACTTTAGGAGGGCAGGGTGCAGAGCACATCTAGAATCCTAAGCACGTAAGGCCTGGATGTGATACACTTCTTTTGAGAGAACACTGTGGAGTCTTCCTCTTTGCATACTAATCTGTGCTTAGCAAAAGGGCAAGGTGAATATATTTCTTGGTTTTTCTACACCAGATGCTGATAATGATTTGGAGTATAGGATACAAACCACAATCTGATTTAAGTTCCCCTAACATAGTGTTGAGTTAACTCATCTGTTACTGGTTATTTTCTTTTTAATGCAACCATAAGGGAATCTAAGCACATTGAAGAGGTTTGTTACCGTCCAAGTACTTAACATGGAAGTCAGAGTGGGATCATGCATGTTTTTCAAATTTGGCATATCCTTACAATTTCTTGTGGAATGTGCTAAAAATCTAAATTCCTGGGTCCTGCCCAAGAGATTCCAATTTAGTAAGGCTGAGGATTACTATGGATGTATAATTTTCGAAGTGCCCTAGTGGCCTCTTAACATCATGTAGGACCAGGAACCAGTGATCTAGGAGAAAGCCTGGTTCTGGCCCATCTCAGTTACCAGTAAATTGGATTACTCTTGCCATCCTTCTGCTTCCTCATAAACAAAGGTATGAGGTGAAATGATCTCTCAAGTCTCTTTCAACTCCGAAGTCCACAGATTCTTCCACCTTGGGAAATCAAACAAGAAGCCCACACAGTGGGATTTATGATGCGCAATGGATAACGCCCTCACTCCCGAGCATAGCCACCTTCCTTAAAAAATCAGGTATTGTTAACAACACATACACAACCCTGCTGACATGCCATGCTGCTCACTGATGGATAGTGGCCAGTTGGCAGGTATTAGCTAGAACACCTCTCCAAACTACTTAATTTAAATTCATTAAACGAAGGGAGCATCACTCAACTTGTGAAAGTCTTTGTTCCAAAAAACAGAATGAGAAAGGGGTTTGCCCTAAATATTGAGCCCTCAAACATCTTACTTTGTTAGAGAATAGAGAAATGAGAATACTGGAGAATGGGGTCTGGATTGCAGATTTGTTGTTTTCCTATTTATTATGGGAAAGAGGGGTTCTTTTTATGGCCTAGTCTTTTTGTCTTCCATGAGGCAGGACCCAGACATGTATAAATCTTGATTTTTGTCCAGTGGCTGAGAGAATGTAACACTTTTGTATGGATCATGTCTGTTGATTGTTATTTTATGTTGTTTTCGCTTTCATCCAAATGCAGTGCCATTTTATCGCAATCATAAATAACCTCACCATTTGGAGAAGGGGTGTGAAATTCTGCCCATCCCTTTCCCGAGCCTGTGCTCCCTCTCATTTTCCCAGCAGGAGATTCATTAGCTTTCTAATGAAGTTAATAAGTAAACAGGATCAGACAGTCCCTTCTAAAATAACATTTATAAATGGATGCATTTCCCTACTCTCTAAGGTAAGCCATAATGTATTTCCCTGCCAGATGTCCACGTGTGTAACACTATGATAGGTGGATCCTTGGAATTTGGTTTAAAACCCAAGGGGAAAAAAAAAAGAGGAAAATTTTCAACTCACATAGAGCCTATCTATTACCAAGTTTATAGGAGAGTGGATTTTTACCAACCCCATTCCTGCTTATGTATATACAATGCCTATAAAGATAAGGTAGTCAAGCTTTCATGGTTACTTTCTCATCATTTGGTGGTCAATTACTTTATTGGACGTCCACTGTAAATGTCTTTAGGAGGCCTTTGGCAGCTTCCCCACAAAGACCACTGCCCTCGATATTATTTGGAAAGCAATAAACTGGTAAAAAGACATGTTCTGTTTTCTCTCTCACATGTCGGTGAGGTTTCTTTTCAAGAATTGCTGAACTTACAAAGGAGGCATTTCACACCTTGCTGTCTAAATGCTTTGTACCCAAATTAGAGCTAAAGTTAAGTCTTAAAATGCAATACATAGATAGGGTTTATCTTTAAAAGCTCCCCCTTTCAGTGGTACTTATCTCTTAAACTGGTATACTATTTGTAGTCACTGCCCACATGAATGCCTGGCACGTCTCCTATTTCTGGGAGGAATGTGAAGCCTGTGCATTGAACATTCCATTTTACGGATGGATGAACTAAGGTCCCGAATGGGTTGGTGCTCACTGATTCAGATCTGGGACCCAAATCTAGGTCTCTCCATTCTCAGTAGCCCCCTGCTCTTGCTGTTACATTAGTAATCACTCTTTCCTGGCCTTTCTAGCTCAGCCACCATTCATATTTCATAAGAGATCTATAGCCACGGGGTTGCGCTGGGGACTAGGAATGGGTTTCTTGGATGTTTGTCTAAGTGATTTTCAATTCTGGTGGATCATGAAAATCACCTGGGAAAGACAAGCCAGTCTCCTGGGCCTCATTCCAAACCTATTGAGCCAGTTTCTGGGGGTGAAGATCTAGTTGTTTATAGTTTTAAGTTTATTTATTTTGAGAGAGAGGAAGAAAAAAATGAGAGTGGAGGAGGGGCAGAGAGAGAGAATCCCAAGCAGGCTTTGCACTGTCAACACAGAGCCAGATGCAGGGCTTGAACCCACAAACCGTGAGATCATGACCTGAACTGAAACCAAGAGTCAGATGCTTAACCGACTGAACCCCCCAGGCTCCCCAAGTTGTTTATAGTGTTTAAAGAGCTCCCTTCTTGATTCTGATATAACTGTCAACCTAAGAGAGGTCATGGCCATCTTTACTTCTGAAAGGTGCATAAAAACTTGTTGTGGGGAATTCCCCCTTAGCCTAGCACCTTTCCCTGGTATCTATTATCCTTATGTCTGGTTCACAATGAGAAGCACAGTCATTCATGCCCTCATCTTTATAAATGACAACCATAAAGGTTAATAATTAGAATGAGCTCTGATACTTACTAATTAGCTCACATTCTGTCAGCATCAAACTTGTTTAATTGGCAATTAACATTGATTTTAGAGAGTGGTACCACAAGAGAATGGTTACAAGGTGCTGCTATCTGTGGAGTTGTGCTTGAGATGAAACCTGTGAGGCTGAGTTGGCAGCTGGGAATCCAGGTTCCCTGGGGGTTTGGAAGGGCCAACAAATGGGAAATAGTTTCCAGGTGATTTTGGAAGGCTTTCTATTCATAATACTTGGTTGCAAGCAATAGAAGTAATCACTAATTTAGGCGAGAGGTAGGATTTGTTGGAAGGATACTGGGATCACTCCGTGTTTGGAGGAACAGGTAACAGGAAGACTCCAGGAAGGACCAAAATCCTAGGCCTCTCTCGGGACCATGGTATGTCATGACTCTATTCTCTGCATCTCCAGGGACCACAGCATCTGAATGTCATGGTTCTACTCTCTAGTGAGCTGCCATAATATGACAACAACCTTCTCTGTGATTTAAATTCCCAATAGAGAATTGGAAGGCCCCCTTGAGTCAAGCAGGCAAAACTTTATGTTTGGGGGTGAGAAATTCCCAGTCTAGGCTGGCTTTCTTATTCATTCCTGTGCATAGGGAGACTGGGACCGCTAGAAAAAAAAAAAAAACAAAAAAAAAAAACTAGGGAAGAGTTTTGGGAATACTAGACCAATAACCTTCAAGGGTATCAAATGTTTTCTGAGGTATTCTAATAGAAAGGAGACTTAAAATACACTACATTTTAAAGAGCATCCCTTCACTTGTACTATTAATTTAAAAGACTAATTTAGAATGTGTTAGGGAATGTCTAGGAACTTTACTTGTAAAGGTACCACTTATAACAACCTTGCAAGGATTTTATTCCATTTTGGTAGAGATGAATCTGAGGTTTTTATAATCAGCAAGTAATGGAGATTAAGTTTGACCTCACCCCTGTAAAACAAAAATACATGCTCGTCTGACTTTGTCATACTGCCTCCCCAAATAATTTTCAGTTCGGGGTCTAGTTAGTGAGCACCTTCTCAGTTTTGGATGCTGCATTGCCATATCTGTTCTCCTGAACTTTAGACAACGTACCATAGTCCCAATAGTCTCCATAAATGATGGCATTGTGATTAATTAGACATGTTGCCAAAAATTCTTAATTTTTGGCATACCTCCTTCCCACCACCTCACCCAGAGATGCAGCAGGTAAAATGCTCGTAATCATCTGCAAATTCTCACTCATTCCATTTATGGTTGTTGAGTACAGAGTGTTCTATGGGATGAGTGTGACATTTGTTTTTTTTTTTAATTTTTTTTTCAACGTTTTTAATTTATTTTTGGGACAGAGAGAGACAGAGCATGAACGCGGGAGGGGCAGAGAGAGAGGGAGACACAGAATCGGAAACAGGCTCCAGGCTCCGAGCCATCAGCCCAGAGCCTGACGCAGGGCTTGAACTCACGGACCGCAAGATCGTGACCTGGCTGAAGTCGGACGCTTAACCGACTGCGCCACCCAGGCGCCCCGAATGTGACATTTGTGATCATATACACTTTCAATTGAAATTTTTGCGACACAAATGAAGATACACATACAGCTTTAAGAAATGATACAGATTGAGCTTGTGTACTCTCTACCCAGTCTCTCTAATGGTAATATCTTATCAAACTATAATATCACAACAGTGCATTGACATTGATACAATCATCAATCTGACACAAATTTGTTGTTCTCATTGGTGTGTGTGTGTGTGTGTGTGTGTGTGTGTGTGTAGGTTTGTCTATCCACCACTGCAATGAAGATATTGAACAGTTGCATTACAAGAATCTCTCGTGTTCCCCTTTTATAATCACATCTACCTCTCTTTCCCCAGACCCTTCATCACTAAACCTCAGCAACCTCTGATCTGTTCTCCGTTTATAAAATGTTTCATTTCAAAATGGTTAAAGAAATGGAATCATACAGTATGTAACCTTTGGGGGTTACCATTTTCACTTAGTGTAATTCCCTGGAGACTCACCCAGATTGCTGTGTATCAATAGTTTGTACTTATTGTTGAGGAGTATTCCACGTATGCATGTACCGCAGGTGGTTTAACTTTTCACCTGTTGAAGGACATTTGGCTATTTCCCAGTTTTTTGTTGTTGCAGATAATGCTGTTATGAACATATGAGTACAGGTCTTTGTGCAGAGATAAGTTTTCATTCCTCTGGGACAACTGCATAGGAGTGTGATTTCTGGGTCATGTCGTAGTTGTGTGTTTAGTTTTAGAAGAAACTGACAAACCTTTTCAGAGTCGCTGTTCCATTTTATATTCCTACCAACAATGTCTGAATGATCCAGTTTTTTATAGCCTTGTCAGCAAGGCTTTCTCACTACTTTTAATTTTAGCCTTGGTAAGAGGGAGGCAGTAATATCTCATTGTGGTTTGAATTTGCATCCTTGATAGCTAATGATGTTGAACATCTTTTCATGTGCCTACTTAGCATCTGTATATTGTCTTTGGTGAAATGTCTGTTCATGTCTTTTGCCCACTTAAAAATACACTTTAGAGATATTATTGAAATACAAGAAGCTGTACATATTTAATATATATGTGTGTGTGTATATATATATATATATATCTTGGTGAATTTGGAGGTAAGTGAAGCTGTCACCACAACCTCTGTCATAAACATATCCATCACCTGTAAGGTTTCCTGCTGCCTTCTTTATTCATTATTATTTTTTGTGATAAGAACTCTTTACACAAGTTCTACCATATTAACACATTTTTAAGTCTGCAGTACAGTATTGTTAACTATAGCTTTATGCTATACGGCAGATGTCTAAGACATGATTATCTTGTATAATTTAGAACTTTGTACCATTTGATTAATACCTCCCCATTTCTTCCTCCTTCCAGCCCCTGGCCACCACCATTACATTCTCTGCTTCTATGAATTTGATTATTTTAGATTCCTTATTCAAGCAGTATCATGTATTTGTACTTCTGTGTCTGGCTTATTTCACTTAGCGTAATGTCCTCCAGTATCATTTATGTTGTTGCAAATGGCAGGATGTCCTTCTTTTTTTAAGACTTAATGTTCCATTGTATGCGTATACTACATTTTCTTTATTGATTCACCCATCAGTGGACATTTATGTTGCTTCCATGTCTTGGCTCTTGTGAAAAATGATGCAATGGACATAAGAGTACAGATATCCCTTTCAGATTCATATTTAAATTCAAATGGATATACACTCAGAAGTGGTATTGTTGGAGCATATGGTAGTAAAACTACCATACTGTTTTCCATAGTGGCCGTACCAGTTTACATACCCACCAACAGTGTGTGGGGTTTCCCGTCCCACCACATAATCACCAGCGTGTATTATCTCATTTCTTTGTTAATCTACATACTAATAGGTAGGAAGTGATATCTCATTGTGGTTTTGATTCACATTTCCCTGATAATTAGTGATGTTGAGCACCTATTCATATACCTGTTGGCCATTTTGTATGTTTTCTTTGGAGAAATATCTAAATGTCTATTCAGTTTTTAGTTCATATTTTAATTGGGCTATTTTTTTTTTTGGTATTGAGTTATAGGGATTCTTTATATGTTTTGAATATTAACCATTTATCACAATGTTATATGATTTGCAAGTATTTTCTCTCATTCTGTAGGTTGCCTTTTCATTTTGTTGATGGTTACCTTTGCTGTGCAGAAGCTTTTTAGTTTGATGTAATCCTACTTGCTTAGTTTTGCTTTTGTAGCCTGTGCTTTTGGTGCCATATGCAGTAAATCATTGCCAAACCCAATGGCAAGAAACTTTTCGCCTATTTTTTTCTTGTAGCAGTTTTTTTTAGCAGTTCTACGGTGTTAGGTCATTTGCTTAAGTCTTCAATTCATTTTGAGTTGATTTTCATGTATGGTGTAAGATAAGGGTCTAGTTTCATTCTTTTAGGGGTAGTTACCAAATTTCCCATATACTGTTTCTTAAAAAGCCTTTTCTTTGTTCATTCTGTATTTTTGGCATTTTTGTTGAAGATTAGTTGACCATATATGAGTTGATCTATTTCTGGTCTCTAGAGGTCAATTTTTATGCCAATGCTATATTGTTTTGAATACTTTGGCTTTGTAATATATTTTGAAATTAGGAAGTGTGATGCCCCCAGCTATTTTTTTTTTCTCAAAATTGCTTTGTCTATTTTGGGTCTTTTGTGCTTTCACATGAATAATTTTAGGATTATTTTTTTCTATTTCTGTGTAAAATTTCATTGGGACTTTGATAGAGATTACATTGAATCTATAGATCACTTTAAGTAGTATGACATTTTAATAATAATAATTTGTCTAATCTCAACACATCTGTCTTTCCATTTATTGGTATTTGCTTTCATTTCTTTCATCAATGTTTTATAGTTTTCAGCATATGGGTCTTTTACCTCTTTGGTCAAGTTTATTCCTAAGTATTCATTTTGATGTTATTATAAATGAGATTTTGTTAATTTCCTTTGTGGATAGTTCATTGTTAGTGTGTGGATGGACCTTGAGGGCATTATGCTAAGTGAAGTAAGAGACAGAGAAAGACAAATACAATAGGAGCCTTCTTATATGTGGAGTTTAATAACAAACAAAGAAAGCAAATTCACAGATGTAGAAAACAGATTGGTGGTTGCCAGAGGTTGGGGTGGAAGGGGGTGCGCAGAATGGGTGAAGGTGTTCAAAAGATACAGTCTGGTAGTTATAAAATTAATAGGAACTGGGGACATAATGTACAGCATGATGACTGTAGTTAATAATATTGTACTGCACATTTGAAAGTTACTAAGAGTATACATCTTAAAAGTTGTCATCACAAGAAACACAGTTTATAACTATGTGTAGTGATGATGGATATTTACTAGACTTATTATGGTGATCATTTCACAGTATGTACAATATCAAATCACCATTTTGCACACCAGGAAGATGTTATATGTCCATTTTATCTCAACAAAGAAGAGAGAAATACAACTCATTTTTGTATGTTGACTTTGTATCCTTCAACTTTATTGAATTTGTGTATCAGTTCTAATGGTTTTTTTTTCTTGAGTCTTTAGGGTTCATACACACACACACACACACACACACACACACACACACACATATATAAAATTATAATAGCATGTTGTCTGCAAACAGATAATTTTACTTTTTCCTTGGATTTGATTGCCTTTTATTCCTTATTTGTTCTGGCTAGGTCTTCTGGTGCCATGTTGAATAGCAGTGGTGAGCGTGGTTTTTTCCCATTGAGTGAGAGATTAGCTATGGATTTTTCATACATGGCCTCTATTGTGATGACTAAGTTCCTTCTATGACTAAGTTGTTGAAACTTTTTTGGTGGGTGTGAAAGGATATTGAATTTTATCAGATGCTTTTTCTGCACTTCTTGGGATGATCATGCAATTTTTATCTTTTATTCTGTTAATGTGGTGTACCACATTGATTGATTTGCATATATTGAACCTTCCTTGCATGCCAGCGATAAATCCCACTTGGTTATGGTATATGATCCTTTAAATGTGTTGTAAATTAGGTTTTTGTTCATATCTCGTTGGTAATTTTTGCATATATGTTCATCAGAGATATTGGCCTGTAGTTTTCTTTTCTTGTGGTATCTCTGCCTGGGTTTGGTATCAGAGTGATGCTGGCTTCAGAAAATGAGTTTGGAAGAATTTCTTCTTTTTCTGTTTTTTGGAAAAGTTCAAGAAGGATTAGTTTTGATTCTTCTTTAAATGTTTGGTAGGGCTCACCTATGAAGCCATCTGGTTCTGGGCTTTTTTTGTTGTTGTTGGGAGTTTTCTGATTATTTCAGTCTCTCTGTTTGTTTTTGGTCTGTTCAAATTTTCTATTGGGGAGGGGGGTTCAGTCTTGGTATGTCATATGTTTTAGGCATTTATCCATTCCTTCTAGTTTTTCCAGTGTCTTGGCATGCACTTGTTCATAATGGTCTCTTATAATCTTTTTTTTATTTCTGTGACATCTGTAATGGTTCCTCTTCTATTTTAGAATTTATATATTTGAGCCTTTTCTTTGTTTCTTAGTCTAACTGAGGACCTTTTGGTTTTTTATATCTTCAAAAAACCAACTCTTAGTTTTGTCAGTTATTTAATTATTTTTTAGTTTCTATTTTATTGATTTCTGCTCTTAACTTTATTATGTTCTTCCTTCTGCCAACTTTGGGCTTAGTTTCTTTTTCTTTTCCTAGTTCCTTGGGGTGTAATGTTAACTTTTTTAAGATGATCTTTTTTAATCCATGTGCTTATGGCTATAAACTTCTCTCTCAATGCTGCTTTTGCTTCACTCTAGAAGTTTTGGTATGTTCTGTTTTTGCTTGTCTCAAGATATTTTCTAATTTGCCTTTTTGTTTTGACCCATTGATTAAGAGCATATATTTAATTTCCATGTATTTGTGATTTTTTAATTTTTACTTTTCCTTTTGTTACTGATTGCTAATTTAATTCCACTGTGGTCAGAAAAGATACTTGGAGTAAGTTAAATCTTCTTACACTTGTTAATCCTTGTTTTGTGACCTAGCCTATGATTTGTTCTGGAGAATGTTCTGGGTGCTGCTGTTGGATGGAATGTTCCATCTATGTCCGTTAGGTTTACTTGGTCTGTAGTGTTGTTCAAGTCTGTTTCTTTATTGATTTTCTTTCTGGATGATCTATCAACTATTGAAACTGGGATATTGAAGGTTCTTCCTAGTATTGGGTTGTTGTCTATTTATTCCTTCAGTTATGTCAGTGTTTGCTTCATATATTTAAGTGCTCTAATGTTGGATGCATATATATTTATAATTTCTGTATCTTCCTATTGAATTAACCCATTTAAAGTTATGTAATGACATTCTTTTTTTTTGTGACAGTTTTGATTGCCATAAATAGAGGCACCCCTATGCTCTGTTTTGGCTACCATGTATACAGAATATCATTTTCCATCCTCCACATTTAGTGTTCTTAAATGTGAAGTCAGTCTCTCCTAGGCCGCATATAATTAGATCTTTTTTAGAAAAAAATACATTCAGCCAGTCTTTATATTTTAATTGGTGAGTTTAAAACATTTAAATTTAAAGTAACTATTGATAAGTAAGAACTTACTATTGCCATTTTGTTAATGTTTTCTGTTTTGTAGTTTTTTTTCATCCTCTCTCTCTGTCTTCCTGATGATTATATGTAGTGATATACTTTGATTCCTTTATTTATTTATTTTTTGTATTTACCCAAGGTTTTTTTTTCTTTGTGGTTACTATGAGGCTTGCATAAAACTTTTTTTTAATGGGGCACCTGGGTGGCTCAGTCAGTTGAGTGTCCAACTTCAGCTCAGGTCATGATCTCATGGTTCGTGGGTTCGAGCCCCATGTCGGGCTCTGTGCTGACAGCTCAGAGCCTGGAGCCTGAATCAGATTCTGTGTCTCCCGCTCTCTCTCTCTCTCTCTCTCTTTCTGTCAAAAATAAACATTAAAAAAATTCTTTAAAAAAACTTTTTAAAGTTATAATAGCCTATTTTAAGCTCATAACAGCTTAACTTAAATTGTATACAAAAACTCCACACTTTTACTTTCTTCCTGCAACATGTTAGGTCATTGATGCCAGAGTTTACCTTTTTTTACATATTATTTATGCATTAACAAAATACTGTTATCTTTTACCTTTTATACTAGGGTTAAAAGTGATTCATACACCACTGTTACAGTCTTGAATTATTTTGTATATATTTACTTTTGCCAGTGAGATTTATACTTTCATATTTATGACAGCTTTTGTACGTTGAATCTTTTAATACCTGAACATGGTATACCTCTTCATTTATTTAAGTTTCTGTTTTTATCAGCATTTAAGCATTTTCACCTATATATGTTACGTTCAAGTGTGTACTTAAGTATTTTATTTTCTTTGGAGTGATTATAAAAGGTATTGTGTTTTTGATGTCAGTTTCCACATGTGTATTAGTGAACAGAAACAGAAATGCATTTATGTTTTGTCTGTTGGTCTCGTATCCTGTGACCTTGATCAACTCATTTAGTATTTGTGAATGCTTATCGTGGACTCTGCTCTGCTAGGTGCCTTTTGTTAATCATGGAATAAATATATTATGGGATAGAGTGAAGTTCCCCAGTGAGGGCTCTAAGTCCAGGAGATTTGGCTCTTCTATGACCGTGCATTAGGTCAGTTCATTTAATAAGACTTAGCTATGTGCAGTATCTGTGCTAAGCACTGTGGACCATGCAAAGATGTAAAAGAGATCTTCTCTCTTAGAAATCCCTAGCCGAGAGAGACAGAGAAAGGTAGAGATAGAGAATACAAACATTTCATATTATTTATTGTTAGAAGGAAATATAATAGAAGTTTAAAACAGAGGCCTGAGAAAAGAAGATGCTAATTCTAGCTTTGGGAGATCAGGGGAAGCTTAATGTGGAGAGCAGATATGAGGTGGGTCTTGAAGGGAGAGAAGGACTTTGATGGGTAATGTGAGGTGACGGGCATGCTAGATAAAAAAAACATGAAAATCAAGGGGTAGAAAATGACGAGGACAGGTTTGGAGAATGTTCACGAGACTGGGGAGTTGAAATATTGGTTCAGGGCAGGGAAAGTGACTGAGGAAGAGGTGGGACAGGAAGTGAAAGTCACATTGGGGAAGACTTTGGGGCCTGATTGAACAGTTTGGAACCTTTTCTGTGGGATAGAGAGGAAAGAGCACAGGTTTGTGAACAGCAGCTGTAAATGATAGTTGTGCTTTAGAAAGGGTGATTTAGTGTGGAAAAAGTTGTAGTCTGGAAGGATCAGGATTGATATGGTTGGATATTTGTATTTTTTTCTCTTTATTTATGAATTCATAAATGTATGTATGTGTTTGCTTGTGTGTTTATCTTCCTACCCTTGTAGATCCTCTAGAGATCTGAGTAGTCTGTTTATTAGGTCAGGAATGAGGAAGTCAGGAAGCCTAAGCTCGAAGCCCCCTTGCTTGAGGGAGACCAGAAATTTGCTCCCCACCTTTCAGATGTATAAACATGGATTCTATACCTTTGGGGTTAACCTGTGGTGACTGGCTTATGCATTGGACCTGGTGAGGGGCCATCAGGGACATGGCATGTTTCTCTGGCTTCCTGAACTCAGACTAAGGTCAGACTTCAGTATTCTGAAAGCATGGGGCAGAGGATAAAGAAGGTGGCCTGACTTCATAAGATTATTCCATTTCGTTCCTCAACATGTGCTCGCTGTGGGGATAGGGGAGGGGGGGGGAGTAACAAGGCAGCCTGTTTAGAATTTAGAATTGCACCTAATTCTGATTTCCTTTGATACTTTGATACCTTATATTGGCATTCTCTTTAAACTCATCTGCCTGGATTCCCTAAGATTTGAGAATTGAAATGTTACACAAGATTGCCTCTGGCCAACAAGGAAGTAACAATGAGTTTCCTAAGCTTCTATTTTACTTCTCATTTTTGCGTATTTAAATTTTTATACCATAATTTCACCAGTAAAGATAATTTTCCAAAACCTGAAAAATGAAGAGTACTATAAAAAAATAGTCACCATCTATAATCCTGTTCATAACCATTGTTTCAGGATATGTATACTTATCCATGTTTTACCTATCCATTTTTGCATAATTGAGATCCTCTTGTGTCAACAGTTTTGTTTCTTATTTTTGTATACCATTTGAGTAAGCATTTTTTGTGTGACTCAAAATGTTTTGCAAACATAATTTTAATGTTTGCATAATAGTGTATTGTATTGCTGTTCTGTAATTTGCTTAAATATATTCATCTATATTGGAGATTCGGATTGTTTTAACAGTTTCCCACTATTTTAAAAATGTTGTAATGAATATCTAGATACATAAATCTGTATTTTCATCTGCATTTTGTATTATTTCCTTAGGAGAGACTTCTGGAGGAGAATTTTTAAGGCTGTAGTATATATTGTCAAATGGGTGATGAGAAAGTTGCTTTTCTGAAAGTCTTATGCTGGGGAAAGAAAACCTTGAAATTGAAAGAGAGAAGTTAACACACTGCAGAGTGCAAGCATGTACGTGTGTGGGCTGCTCATAGCTCACACGTGTGTTCCCATGCTTTAGGGTAATCTGTGTGCCTAGAGTTATTGTAAGATCATTGGAATAAGACTTGGGTAGTAAGATCCGTGAAAATGATGTATCCCTAGATGCCACAAAGAACATGCATGTCTCCTGCTAACTGAACATATCCAGGCTCATCTGAACTGGTAAAATGAAAACAGTAATAACCACGTCAATAATAACAGCTGCTCACACTTACTGAGCACTAATTATGTGCCAGGCACTGACTCGAGTGCTTCCCATATGTTTAAGCTAGCCTTCTAATAAACCAGCTAGGTAAATACTGCTATCATCCCCATTTTGCAGCTGAGGAACCCGAGAGTCAGGGAGTTCAAGTAACTTTCCCCCAGGCCGTGCTCTCTTGGGAAGTGGATGTGCAGGGATTTGGATCCGGGCCCTCAGATTCTAGAGCCTGTGCACATAACCTCACTGTGGATAGTCATTAATTTAGACCTGACCAAGGTTGGAAGTTGTTTTGGGGGTTCTCGACAGCCTAGGTTTACGACTCACCTAGTGCAAGTCTCATGTGAAGGAAGGAGACACGGAGAAAATTCCTCCTGGATTAGACCCAAGGCACTGTCTTTTATGGAATTGGCAGAGGAGGGGATGGGGAGTGTTTAGTCTCTTCCTTCTATAAAGGTTTGGAATAGCCCTGAACTTCTTCTCTTAATAAGCCATAAAGGACTTGTTGAACACAGCCTACCTGTTCATACCTGTCTTACCTGTTACCTGTACCTGCTTACCTGCACACTCCTGAGAGTCACCACACAGAAAGGTTAAAAAGCAAGGACTCTGGCACCTCCTGGCTGGGTTCACATCCCAGCTCTGCCAGTCCCCAGCTCTGAGCTCCAGGCACGTCTCTGGGCCCCACTTTTTCATCTCTAAAGGAAGAGTGATAACATACCCACTGGGCAGCTGAGAGGACACCATGAGTTCATGATGGTAAAGTGTTTGGAACGGTGCTGGCTCACAGTAAGCCTGTGCTCTGTCTGTATTTGCCTCAGTTCCTGTTAAGACCGCTCTGCCTCTTGTCCTAATAATCCCTCAAGGCTCCAGTGAGGGCTTGTGCCTGCCAGGGCTGATTCCCACATTCCCCAGACATAACCAGCACTCGCTCATGGAGCGCTCCCACCTGCTCGATGTCACAGGGATTGCAAGAAAGCGAGCAAACTGCCTGCACCTTAATGCTTCCCTCCAGTGTGGAGGCAGGTGTCAAGTAATCTGTGAGGTGGTCCAAGGAAAGCACAGTGTCCCCAAGACATTGAGGCTGCAGGAATGTATTGAGGGGAAGGATCAGGGAGCGCTTTCCTGGATGTACGAGTTTCCTGGGGCTGCTGTAACCAAGTACCACAAACTATGGGACTTTGGCCACAGAAATGTATTGCCTCACTGCTCTGGAAGCTGGAGGTCCAAGACCAGGGTGCCAGTGGGGTGGGTCCTTCTTGCTGTGCGAAAGGATCTGGTCCACGCCTCTCTCCTAACTCCTGCTGGTTTGCTGGCAATCCTTGGCATCCTCTGCCTTCATGTTCACATGATGTTCTCCCGTGTGTGTGTCTGTGTTCTAATTTATCCGTTTTATAAGGCCACCGGTTATATTGAATTAGGGGCCCGCTCTACTCCAGTGGGACTTCATCTTAACTAATTACCTCTGCAAAACCTTGTTTCTTTTTTTTTTTTTAATTTTTTAATGTTTATTTATTTATTAAAAAAAATTTTTTTTAAGTTTATTTATTTTTGAGACAGAGAGAGACAGAGCATGAACAGGGGAGGGGCAGAGAGAGAGGGAGATACAGAATCTGAAACAGGCTCCAGGCTCTGAGCTGTCAGCACAGAGCCTGATGCGGGGCTCAAACTCAGAGACTGTGAGATCATGACCTGAGCCGAAGTCGGATGCTCAACTGACCGAGCCACCCAGGCGCCCCTAATGTTTATTTATTTTTGAGAGAGAGAGAGAGACAGAACAGGAGAGAGGGAGACACAGAATCTGAAGCAGGCTTCAGGCTCTGAGCTGTCAGCACAGAGCCCAACTTGAGGCTCAAACTCATGAACCATGAGATCACGACCTGAGCCAAAGTCAGACGTTTAACCAACTGAGCCACACAGGTGCTCCTGCAAAACCTTGTTCCTAAAACAGGTCATACTGTGAGGTCCTGGAGTGAGGACTTCAAGATATAAATTTTGAGGGAACGGGATGCAATTTACCCCCTCACACTAGGGGTGAAAGATGAGGCAGAATTGATCAAGAGCTGAGGGGTTAGGAAAGAGAGAGGGGAGTCTGTGCAAAAGCAAGTTCCTTTGCAAAGGCAAGTTCCAGGCAAGTCTGTGCAAAGATACTGTGGTGGGGGGCGGGAGGAGGGGGGTTTGCGTTTCCAAGGAGCCAGAGTAAGCCAACATGTGTGGTGATGGTCTGTAAGATGTGTGGTGATGACAGGGGGCATGCCCTGTGGTGTCTTAACCATTTTAAATAGTTTGGGTTTTACTTGGGGCATGTGGGAGACAATTAAAAGGCTTTAAGCAGGGGTGTTCCATCATGTAATGAATGTTTTAAAGATTCATTATTATTGAACTTTCATGTAAATTTTTATTACTGATTCTGTGTTATTGTGAATGGAACATTTTTTTTTCTTGTTTGTTACCTACTTGTAGCTCCACAGCACATTTTCTTTCCACACATTTTGCATGGTTATCTGCTGGTGACTTCTTTTCCTTATCATTCTGTACATGGTTTTTTAATATAATATATAAACTGAAAACGTGGAATCTGATGCCAACATTCCCCCATTCTATTTTTTCCTGTTATCTTAGTTTTCGTTTTCATAAAGCCGGAGTTTCACAATTTGTAAATAATCACATCTGCTGATCTTTATTTAAAATCACATTTCTTCTTACTGGTATTTGTTAGGATTGAAGGGCTCCCACTTTTTCATGCATTTTTATGCGGCTGCAAATCTGTCCCTTAGGTGGGGAATGGGTGCTAAAATTGTTGAATAAGCTGTGACATTCATTAGAGGAAACACCTGCTTGTTTTGTGCTCTATTATCTCAGAAAATCCTCCCCCAAACCTTAGGATGTAGGAACTACTGTACTTTTCCTTTTTGAGGATGAGGAAGCTGAGTTTCAGTGTAATGAGTAGTGTGCTGAAGTTCACACAGGTGGATTTGGGGCTGTTACCCTCAGATGAGCCGACTCCTGACTCCTTCACCACCTGGAATTTCTTAGCTAGGAGCTGTCAGTCATTTCTGGGGTGGCCTCTACCCTATCACTTTGCACTTTAGTACCTACTCTGCGTGTAGAAATGAGGAAATTCCCGCAGAGCAAATGCTTCCATAGATTTGCTGCGTCTACATGGCTGCCTCCCTTTCCGACTCCCCCACCTCCCCTTATGCCACTTCCCATTCTGGAATTCCCTCCTCTTCCCTCCTATTCACTTTTGGGATTTATGTTCTTCTTTCTCCCAGGGACGGTCTTGAACACCCTCTCTCTTCTTTCTTTGGAGTCCCTTAGAATCTGTTTTTCCACACACTCCTCGGCTACGTGGTCTTACCACACATGTACGGCCTCTCAAGTTCTCCCCCAGCACCTGGCTGTGTGATTGGGGTGTCGCGTGTGCTCCATAAGTGATTTCTGGGCAGAGGAAGAGCGGGAGCCGCCTGAGTGCCTTTGGTCTCGATATTGGGAGTGTGCGGAAGGCCTCCCAGGCTCCGGCAGGCTTGGGTCCTGTGGATGCTGCCAAAGGCCAGGCAGCCTCTTATGGCCACTTGGTTCTTGATAGCCCTCCTGCACCCGTCACTAGCCTTGCAGTGGCAGTGTTTTCTGCTCGGTAGCTTGTCCTCTGTCACAGTCAGATGGTGTAGGATGGGATAAATGGATATTTTGGAGTGACAGCCTGTGTTGGAAGGCAGCCAGCTGATAACTGAGAATCGCACACAGAATGCCACAGTTATCAAAATTCACTGGCTGTTTTGAGGCATTTGCCAGATTGCTTATCAGGGTTGACAAAAGGAACATTGCCAAGAGATGGGGGGTAAGTGGGGGCAATATGTGCTTGGGGGCAGTTATAATTGTTAGCATATACTGAATGGCTACTGTGCGCCAGGAATGGAGAGTTTCTGATATTATCTCTAAACACCCTGATGGCAAGATGTTTAGGGAAGTGCTGAGTATAGTACGAGTTGAACAGGATGCTATGTGTGTGGGGTTATTGCCTGGCCTTCTGGCTTTGCTGTCTTGCCCAGAGATGTCAGGAATTGTTACATGGTTATAAAAGTCTTAAGATTTAAACAAACTTTAAAAGATTTTGCTGTGCTAGGAACCCGTAGGAGTGGGGGATGGCTTAGGGTCATTGCAACCACAGCCCCAGAGCCCAGAGTTTAGCCTCCTTGGGATCACTGGATGCATGCAGTCACAGAGGGATCTGTCCAGCCTTGGACACCTTAGGAAGCCTCACTGATGTCTTTGTATGCACTGGCACCAAAGCCATACTCTCCTTTTAGGGTTCCACTCATTCCTGTCACCAGTACACCCCTGGAGTGGTTCCTAGTATTGAGGTTCAGAACGTTTGTCCATAAGAGTCTCCCTGGGTGATACTGTCTTCCTTTCATGGCCCTTTGGCATGCTGTGATGGATAGCATCTGCCAATGGGTGCTGGACCAGAGTGCACCCCACATTTTTGCATCAGAGATATCAGTAGGTGTCTATGATACGTGCCATGATTCTCCCTATTGTCCTCTGTTAAAGTATCAGTGATAAGGCGAATGCACCAAATGCACATAGGCCTGTAGAAGCAAATTGTGGGGTGCTCATGCATGCCACCCCAAGTCACCAAAGGCAAGCTGGTGTTCTTGCATTCTCTTTAGAACAAACCACACTGTTTCAACTCCCTGGGGAACTTCACATCTATCTGGAACATTCTCATTGTCTCCCTACCTCCCCGTTCCACCTGCCCCCAGTCTTATTTTTCACAAACCTCATTCTTTTTAATTTTGTTCTCTTATTTTAAAGATTGCTTCAATCTAAGCGTCTCTTCTCCAGAAAGGTGTTGTCCAGCCATGCTGTCTAAGTGAGGTTTCTGAGCTGGTCTGTCTCTCAGTCTCTCAAAGCATGACATCTTCTACAACCTGCAGTCATTTCACTTTATGTCTTACGTTGGAGCTATTTATTATTATTTTTTTCACTACTGTTCCACCTTCTCCACTAAACACATTCACTGAGCTCAGGGGTCGTGTTTGACTCATACGAACTTTTCTCACCACCAGGCACTGCTTGGCACGTGATAGGAGCCGCTCGTTGGAAGGGGAGGAGGGAGGGGGAAAGACAGGGAAGCAGAAGGGCAGGCAGCAATCCACAGACAGAAGCCAGGGAAGACAGGTAGACGTGTGCTTTCCAGTCCCCTGGATGGCGGTTCTTGAATTCACCCCTTGTAGATCCCTTCCTTTATGAATGCTTTCACTTAGATTGCTGATATTTTATGTCAGAAGAAACACCTATCATCAACGCTTCCCTACAGATTGTAGGGAGGGGGACAGTGAGCTCACAGAAGGGAAAAGCCTTGCTCCGTAGCATTTAGTTAACGGGATGTTGGACCCAAAGTCAAACCAGCACACTTCAGACAGGAAGGCAGGCATCCCCGAAAGATCTTGGGAGCCCCCGTCTTTTGGGATTTGTGACTAAACCTTTTGCTTTCTAGAGGAACAATAGAAATAGTGGGAAACGTAAGACATGAAGACAATCAAATGCTGGGCTTTTACCCAGGAGCAATCTCTTGAGTCTGAAAAGCCTTTCTCTAAGAGGGACCTTGAAAGAACAGGGTTTTTTCCTTTTCCCTGAAGCGGAACCTACAAGCTGAGCACAATGCACTCCACAATGAGTCAGGCGCTGCCTCAGAACAGTCCCCCGGGGGTGGGAGGCTCGTCCATCTTTTGCCTTCTTTGCAGGGCAGTGCTTCCCGCTTGGAGGCTGACTGCAGTGCTTCTGTCCTTGGCCACCCCAGGTGGGGGGGTGGGGAGGAAGATGTGTAAGGGATCGGACAGTGGTTCTCTGTTCGCTTCGCACACTCACCAGCCTGTGGTTGACGCTTTCTGTGGTTCATCCCTGAAATGTCAGAAGGGAAGGAGCGAGGAAATCTACTTAGAACATAGCTGCACCAGTAAACAGTGAGTTAGGGAAAAGGGACCCAGTGGTGGTGGTTCCTTTTGGGGAAGTGTGCTGAAACCTGACTTCCTGTTCACAATCAGGTGCTTGAGGTGTCAAGGTCTGAACAAGAAAGAATAGGTTCAGGCAAAGGAACTAAGGGCTTATGTAACACAAGGACTCCTATGGTGTGAAAGGAGTGGGGTAGTTATGTAAAATCTGTAAAAAAGACAGTATTTCTGAAAACCCAATTGTCTAATTGTGTTGACTGCTCTTCGAGGATAGGTTTGTTGGGTTTATTGATCTAGGAATTCTTTCAAAAAGCCAGAGTTGGTAACAGTTAGTTATGACACCAGTAAATGTCATGTTTCTAACCTGAGTCCTTGACATGAAATCAACCTCAGTGCTTTGTTAGGTCATTTGAGAGGATAACTTTGGTGCTGGCAGCAACCCGAGTTTGAACACGAGCTGCCTCGGTTATTCGCTGTAAAATCAGTGACAGATTCTAGAACCTCTTCAGTCTTCACATTGATGTCCTCATGTGGAAAGTGGGCAGAGTTTACTTCCGAGAGTTAATGTGAACATTAACTGAAATAATCTTGAAGTCCCTTTGGAAGAGGTATTCGTTCATTGTTTTGTTGTTGTTTTCCATTTTCTCTCTCAATGATTTGGAAAAGGTGGTCTTAATGCTGGTGGAGTTCATACTTTCTGACTTGCTCTTTACCAAATCAGGTGCTTTCTTTGGCCCCAAACTTATTTTGGGAGTATCTCAGTCTTGAACATGTACCCATGACACTGGTTCTCTCTGTATACTTTAAGGTAAGTAGGACGGATGAGGGCTTAGGAGGATTTTGTTGGGTTGTCTGGGGTCACTAGACATCATTCTTGTAGGAGGTTTTCATACCCTTGTTTTATTGCCATTCAGCACACGATCTCCTGGGAACTGGCTGTGTGCCCCACACCCTGTGAGGCAATGAGGGACTGCAGGCGGGGGTGGTGGGGAGATAGATCATGTTCCTGCTCTCATGCAGCTGACAGACTATAATAGACAGTAGATGAATAAACAGCCAACCAGGTGGTAACCAATATGGAGAGTGCCACAGCATTGTGTGACAGGCACTAGGTGGGCATGGGAGAGGAGAGGTGAGGGGCTCATCCGTTAGCATGGTCAGGGGAGACCACACCTGGGTGCAGGGCCTGGCAGGAGGCCAGTGAGGCAGGTGAGATGTCCAGGGTGCAAAATGGTGCAGGGCCCTAGGCACCCTGCTCACCTGTCTCATGCTAGTCCCAGCTCTGCCCAGGAGGTGACATCTGAGCTGGTACCTAAAAGATAATGAGGATCTAGGCCTTCAGAGAGCTGTGTGGTCATCAGCTAAACAAGAGAGTGAAGATTGCCTTTGCTGTGGCTCATTTCAAAGTGGTACAAAGATAGCCACGTAAATCCTAATTGCCAAAATTGACCCATCAATGTTAAAGACCCTTTTTAAGTGGATCATTTTCTTCCTTTTACACAGCCATCAAATGCAGCACTAATGAGGGGTGGTATTCATCTTGTTTTACAACCCTGAGCTTCTCTGTATTCATTAGCACACAGGAATCTGGCTGCGTGTGGTTCTTAGAAACACGCGCCCCCATCCTTGCTTCATATTTTCATGTACAGTTGTTTTTAATTGCTGAGGAGCCTTGTGGCTCAGCCCAGGTGGCTCTATCCATTTCTTCCTTTTCTCTGACTTCACAGTGCTTTAGGGGTTTGTTCTCTGACTGAGGGAGAGTGTCTTGGCTGCCTTCTTGCGGGAAATGTCTCTTTATAGCTAACACGCACAACTAGAGATCATTAATTAAAAGCACATCCATGATATTAACACATCACTGAGAAACGCCACATTGCAAAGTTCCAAAACTGCGAGGAAAGTTCTAACTTCTGAGCCACGTCTGATGCATTGCTCTTTCTAATGTGGTCTGCAGGAGCTAACTCTAACCCTGACAAGACCCTCCCACTATTGCAAAGCTGTGTTCCCAGGGGACCGCCTACCTGTGCAGTGATCTTTCCACTCGCTCTGCTTTCCTGATGGTATCTCTCAGATGGAACCCTGTAGGCACTACAGCCAACCATCTCTTCTCAAACCCAAAGCAGAACCCACCCTGTGCCCTGTTGAAATGTGTTGGATTGATTGTTTGAACTCAGCACTCAGTTGGAACGTCAGGAAGCATGGTCATTGCACACATTGTGTGGTGCTGACTGCTTGTGTTCTCTTGCTGGCTTCATCATTATTAGCTGCAAATCATTCACCTTTGTTGTACCTCCATGTCCTCAGCTGCAGAATGGGCATAACAATGATGGCATATACTATATAGACTTGTGTGGAGAAAATGAGTTGATACATAGAGAGTTCTGGAAAGAGTGCCAGCATATTGTAAGAGCTCTAAAAAATGCTCTTTATTATTATTATTATTATTATTTCATCACAAAGTTGATGCATATTCTGAGTATCAACAGCTCTCCAAGGATGGTGTACTCTACCCTATTTTTATGTTGCATATGCAACATATAAACAAAAAACACACAATTAAATTAATACTTACTTTTTCTATCATTGATCCTATCTTCTGGAACTGTCCTTCTTGGCCAATCTAAATCCTTGGGAAAAAGAGGCATTGAGACCCCTTTAGCCAGTGGCACTGAGTGGGAATCATTCATTTATTCATTCATTCATGCACACATTTATTCAACAGGCATTTCGTCAGCCCCACTGTGTGCCAGGCTCCAGGCCAGCCCCTCAGTGAAGCTGACAGATCATTATTATATGTAATCAATGTTTTTGTTCTTGTTAGACTCTGTTATAACACTTCAAAGAAAAGTAACACCTAGAACTGTCATGAGTTCCTGGCACACCAGTGTGAGGAAGGTTTTGAGAGAGACTTTTGACAGAGGTCTGGGGACAGCGTGTGGATTAGGGTGCCTTGGGCCCAAGGACAACAAAGGGCATAGGGAGCTGGCCATGAGAGTAGACCCCAGGGTGACCAAGGGAAAGAAGGAATGAGAAACAAGTTTACCCAGGATGGGGAGAAGCTGGCTGTGGTAAAGGCAGTGTTTTGCCATGTTGAGAGTGTGCCCACCTTGGTTTGGGTGGGACAGGCCTGCCTCACACTCCCCTCTTCTCTGACCATTGGTCCTCTCCCTTCACCTGGTCATCTTTCTTGGAAGTATCTTTCAGTGAGCCCAGCTCTGAGGTCCACCAGTCTCCTGAATGTGTTTTGTAGAGGGAGGCCAGAGGCTTTAAGGCTGCTGGCTGTCAGGGAGCATAGAAACCAACACCAAGAACAGGAGTGGGCAGAAATCACAGTGGGCAAAACAGCTGTGCATCCTCGTGTGTGACCCTGTGTGCTGGGGTATGAGGATAGGCCAAGTCAGAAAAGAAACAAGCATGTGTAGGTGAGAGGAACCAGATGATAAAGTCGTAGTCATATATATTGAGAGGTCACTACGTGCCAGGCACTGTTCAAAAATTACACAAAGATTAACTTTTTAAATTCTCACGGCAGTCCGAGGAGTTAGATGCTACAATGATCCCCATTTTGCAGACGAAGAGATAGAGGCACAGAGAAGGCTTCACAGAGAAATCCATTGTGGATTAGGCCTTAAAGGATGGCTATGGTTTAATTATGCAAAGAGACAGGAGGGAAGTTTCCAGGAAGGGAAGAGGAAAGGTATGCCCTTTTATCTACAGGGCCCGTATAACTAATTGGTGCAAGCCAATTTAAAAAAAAATATGTGTTTATTTTTGAGAGAGAGAGAGAGGGAGAGAGAGAGAGCATGAGCCGGGGAGGGGCCAAGAGAGGGAGATGGGGGATTCGAAGCAGGCTCTGTGCCGAGAGCAGAGAGCCCAACATGGGGTTTGATCACACGAACCGTGAGATCGTGACCTGAAGTCAGAAACCCAACTGACTGAGCCATACAAGCGCCCCATGTGCAAACCAATTCTTTAAGGGTCAGGAGTTATCAGTGGTCCAGTGTTGTGCTTAGAGTTCTACTTTAGAAATCTGGAGCCCCCGCCCTCAGCCCCACTCTGCGCACCAGCTCTGGGACTTTGGCAATCCAGGTGGACCCTCAAATGCAAATTTCCAGGAAGATAAATGAGAATTGGCAGCTGTATTTAATTATGCAGACTTCTGCAATGTGTCTACAACAGACATTTTCCTTATAGAGACTAATTATTCTTAGCGTGCCCATCTGAGTGAAATGATGCTTTGGTAATTGGTTTTGAATCCTTGATCCATTTTTATTTGAGCCGCCTTGCTGGAATCCTCTCTCTCACTGTTTGTGAGGTGAGGCCAAGGCGCTCCTGCCTCTGAGACACAGCTTAACAGTGATAGTGTTTCTGCCCTTCCTGGAAGCCTGCAGAGGGAGGGCAGGAGTCCCTGGGGCGATGGGCAGACCCTGCTCTGTGGGATATGCTTGCTTAGCACTCTCAAACCCTGCGGAGAGGTCTTCGTTTTGCCCCTTTCCCTTGTAGTTCTGATTATAGTCTCAACTGATTGGAACTGTTGTACTTGATGCAAGGAGGTGACTTCTGCTCTGTCTCAGTCTTTTCTGCTCACTCTGACCCGTTGATTCACGGGTTTACGCCGCGCTGGGCTATTTGGCTGAATAAAGCACACAGAATTTACCTCCTAGCCAACCAAATCCTACTCCAATCCTCTGTACCCATGTCCGTAATATAGATATAATAATAACTGCCGCATGAAACTCATAAGATGCTGTGAGGAAATTGGCAAAGTGCTTTTAAATTATATGTTAAATTATAAATAGCAGGTATTGTTGCCAGACTGGACTGAATTCCAGCATCAACTCCTGTGTGACCTTTGGCAAGTTGGTTTTCCTTCCTGGACCTTCGTTTCATTCTCAGGGAAATGAGGGGGTGGTGACGGATGATACTCCTGATCGAGTATTTTTGAGAATCTATTTGCATGCAGGGCCTTTGACCTAGGGGAGCGAATAGAGGTTGCGCTCTCAAACTGAATGTGCATTAGGGGTATCTGGCCACGACAGAATGCAATCCTGCTGAAATGCCAGCTTTGGGTCCCACCCTCCTGGGCTGGGACTCTGGTAATGAAGGATAGGAGTATGGGATCCTTTTTTTTTTTTTTTTTTTTCTGACATCCCAAAGGATTGTGATGTAGTTATTCCATAAGCCATCTTTGGATAATTCCTACAGTACAGGAAGGGAAAACAAGAGAGAGTGGGGGAGATAGCAAACTGTACTGACCCTACTTTTGGGGTATCTGGGTTTCCAGTGAATTTCTTTTCTTGAGCCCCAATTCCTCATGTGTGTGTTTCATGTGCTCGCCCAAATGTGCACAGGCACGCCCACTCCACACGCCATCACAAACAATATGGGTTGAAAAGTTTGTTTTCTGAAAAGCACAATATGCTGGAGTCTTGGCAGAAGGAAAATTATGTTACGTGCTGAAAGCATTATCATTTGCCATGCGTGAAAGCTTATGGCTAGAAGGACTGATACTCCATTTGCAGAATGTGATTTATAATGACGTGCGCACACACAGACACACAGACACGTAGACTTGAGTATGCTCCCACACAACAAATGTGTTAAGAAAAGAGCAAAGAAAGATCTAGAGAGACCTTGCCCTCTCTGTAGCAGAGGGCAGGGAACGCCAGTGTGTCAGTCATTCTCACAAGAAGAAGCTTTTGCTTCTTGTTTTCAAAACTAGCAGAAAATAGAAACAGAGTGAGGGCTTCTGAGACAGAAACGCAGTTGGATGTGGAGTGCCGGATTTCCTAGTTCTGGCCCCGCTTTCCCTCAGTGGGATGAGACCCCTGGTTCTTTGCTTTTCCTTAGTTGCTGGCCAGATTCCTCCTGACTGGGAAACGATTCATCCCTAAACGGGGTGGGGAGCCTGTACTCACCCCACAGTGCTCCCCGCAGCAGCGTGCAGGTTCTAGGGAGGGGCTAGTTCTGAGCAAAGAGCAGAGCCAGTCAACAGCCCCCTTTGGCTTTACCTGAACATCTTCAGAAGAAGCTCTGTTCTACCTATTCCGAAGGAAAGTGTTCATGCAAGGTAATTTCCTCTTCCTCTTTTTGTAGCAGAAACAATTGCCGTTTGTGGGTAGAACCCCCCGTATTCTCTTTTGGATGCACAAGTCATACAATCACCGTTTGCAGACGCGTGATCTTTCATTTTAATTATAATTGTGGCATATCTTTAATTTGCGTGGCCTAATGCACTTAATCCAGAATTATAAAATATGCAGCTAGCCCTTGGCCTCATTCTGCTCTCCCACCGCAGAGGCAGCTTGGTGTTTTTATTAATTTAACTTGATACAAGCTAACAGATTGCCATAAAGGAAAACAGAATTTCTCAACCAGTTCAGCTAATAGCTGTGCTTCGGCAAAGGGCCCTGTGGTATGTGTTGAACAATAACTACCTCTCTCCAACTCCGCTTGCAGGTTTTAATTGAATTTCTATCCCATGGATATCATGTTGGAACTATTCATCTGCTCCACTAAGTCCTCTGATATTAAACAAGTTCTTCCAGGTTATTATTGTAATACAAACACTGTTAGACAGTTGATTTGCATTAAAAATTCACTGCCGCGGTGAGGCTAACACAGTAAAGGGAGTTTATCCTGAACATGGCCAAGTACAGAAATCACATTAATAGGGGTGACAATGCAGCATGCTTATCTTGTTTGCTTCCTTCATGGCCCCGTTCTTTGTTTGACTGAGAGGGTTTGGTCATGCTGACAAATTTTGATAAATGACAAAAATACCAGACATTTTCAGAGAGCGCTTGGTTTGCGATATCTGCCATTCAGATCTGCCACCAACAGGCACATACATTCAGCTGGGTTTCTCTTTCCCTTCCTTTCTCCCTTGCTATCTTGTCTCTAGCTCACACTGCCGTTCTGGTCGACATTAGGAATATCTGCCCCCGAGAGCTATTCGAACTGCTACGAGAAATATTTTAAAAGGCCTTCCTGTCCCCTGAATTGTGTGTGCTGTTCCCTTTCCAGCATTTTTACCACTGACACTTCCTCATGTTTGTAGACTGACAAGTTCACCAAGGTTTCAGGACATCAAAAGACGGGGGCCTTCTGAAAACTCTCAAGACGAATTTTCTAAATAAATGGAAGTAAGCCTTACATGTGATTGGGATGGGTGACATTAGGAATGGCTTTCCTGTATTTTCTAGCTCTGGGACGGTGTCATCACAGAAGGGGACTACCATCCTGCCTGCTGTCGTAGTGCCTAACCTCAAGTATACTGCATCCTGTTGCTTACCGTGTCCCTACCTTAAACCTGTCTCCATCATCATGTCCTTTAACACCCTCTGTGATGTCTTCTCCATCTGTGTTAGAAGACACCTTCACTAGTCTGACCTCATAGTCTTCAGCCGTCTTCTTCAGCTACCTACTAGCATCATTAAATCTTGGTCCTGTCGTCATTTTTACTGCCTGATTGATAATAACTTGAACCTTGAAATTTCTCTGTCTGATCACATTCTCCTATTTCTCCAAATTTCTGACACGCTTATGTCTGCTGAATTTGTTTTTGAGTATACGATGTCTTCTGTTTTCTCAACTGCTCCTTACCTCCAAGTTCTGAAGTCACATGTCTCCTCTTCCTTCAAAGACTATCTTCTTCAAAGGCAGGGATCAAGCCCGCTACAGACATCGTGCTTTCCTTGGAATAGATGCTCAGTGAATAGTTGCCGGTTGGTAGATCTTTTCAAGTCAAGAGTGTTTGACCAATCAATAAGAAAATTACTCTCTGACTTCTGTTTTGGGATATGCATTGGATCAAGGGGATGCCGTCTTGGTACAATACCATTATTTGCACTTCTGTTTCATGATAGTGGTTTTACAGGGATCGTCAATTCTGAGCTCAAGTTCTTGCTCTCGTTGCGTGACCTTGGGCAAGTTGCTTCTCTTAAATTTTTTCATCTGCAAAATGGGGCATAATGAGAGGGTCTACCTTATAATGTCACTGTGATAATTACATTAATGGATGTTTATAAAATGGCTCACCTAGTTCCTGGAATTTAGTGAACTCCTAAAAAATTATAATTATTATTACTAGGAGTCATGGACCCACCAAGGTTTCAAGCCTGTGTTTGCTTAAGATGAACCTCTGGAATTTCTGGTTCAGTGTTGAAGAAATTTGAGTCTATAAATTGTGGTTGAGACCCAGTTGCTCTAATGAAATTCCTAGTTAGTTATTGCCGCTGGCCTACCCATGTCCATGAGAAAATAGATGGTCTCACGGGCTCAATGGTGCATATTAGAAATGTTTCTAAATTGTAAAACCTGCACGCCTGTCTGAATGAATAAGTGCTAGGCTGATGGTCAATGCAAAGCTTTACAATGGACATAATTATTAGTGTTTTTGAATCTCTAGACACCATAACACTGACGGGAAAGCCTTAGAATGGCTAAAATGAGGTGATTTTTTTTTAATATTCATATGACCCTGTAAACATAAGCCTGCAGGCTCCTAAAGTGTATTTGGGAGTTTTGAACCATGCCTTTTCTCTCTAGTTAGTGTTACTCTGTATGTCAAGGTTAGATGCCAATAAGTAGCAAATCGTATTTCTTGCCTTGGCCTGGTTGTTAGACTTGCTATTTCTTGAGAAAAACAGCAAAGCCTGCTGACAAAGGGGGTCTATGACTTCAGTTGTAAGTCACTAAGGGCAGTAAACATTCCTGAAAGGGACTGTGTTCTAAGGATTGTAATCATCTCCTTTTGCAGCCAGTTTGTCTGGGATAACTATGCCGTCAGATGTTAATTACTTGCTTTGATTTTTCTGGCTCTCGGAGGGTGGTGCTTATTTTAATATTGTTATCCTTTATCTTTGGACTTCTTTCCTTTATTTTAGATGTTAACAAAACAAGTCAGGTTCCAAAAGTATTTTATAGTTATGCGACCTTCACATTAATCTGTAGAAGCATAGAAATTGTATAGCAGTTAAAGGCCTGTTTCCATGCCCTGAAGTTCCCCACATTATTTGTTTCCCTTGAGATCTCTCTCCCCCCATTCCTTTCTTTGCTTTTCTACTTTCTATTATTCAAAGTGCAGCCCCAGCAATTTCAGCCCACAGCGATCTATGTGAGATTTTATCTACCCCTCAGAACCTGTTTCCTCATCTATAAAATGGATACAAGTAAAGCATATGTCCTACGAGGATGAACTAAGTCAGTAGTTAGTGCAAAAGTATTTGGCCCATATAAGATGTTCAAGAAATATAATGTCCTACCATGATTAATTTAGCATATCATCATTTTTCCCTTCAAGCCTGTATGTAGAGACCTGGACGAGGCATGGGGGATCAACAGTGTAGAAACTGGCCACCCTCTCAAGGGGCCTGGAATCTAAAAGAGAAAGATGTTCATTAATAATTTCAAGGCAAGGTCTTCTAAAGGAATGCCACATGAGAGACAGAAAATCAGCCAAGAGAGGAAAGGAAGGCTACTTATATGGGGTGATAAGAAGGAAGTTCCCAGGGAAGGACTCAGATACCACAGAGCATGTCCTTGCTGTGTTGTTACCTGTAATTTTCAAAACACATACGAAGTGTATTTTTAATATTTTGACTTTGAAAATCTTCTATAATACCTGTGTTATAAAGTTTGTTTTCTTAAGAGGCCTTTTTGGTAATAACACTTCTATTTTGAACAATTTTTACTTATTTATGCACACATGCCTTACTGTTTTCCAGAAAGGATTTCAGGTAGTCTGATAGTATGTATCTCTACTGTCATCCCAGTGTCTATGTTAACTGCAGCTTTTAGGAAATATACACAGATTTTTTTTCAGTTGCATTTGTTCATGAAATTCATTTGTCTTTATTAAGCATTAACTCAGGGACAAGGGTATATAGTCCATGGAGATCTTCGTGGAGGACTATGTTTGTCCATTCAACAAAGATGCTGTGCCTATACTCTGTTCCAGGAACTGTGCTATGCCCTTGGGGGTACATGTGTGGACAAGACATACATAGTTTCTGCCATTGGTGAGCTGACCTGCTAGTGAGAGAAGCAGATAACAACCACATTAATTAGTTAGCAGTATAATTATAGCTGGTAATAAATGCTGCAGAGGAAACAAAAAGGTGCTGTGATAGGGAAAGGAGAGTGGTAGGGCTGGGCTATGGAGAATTCCATTATATAAGCATTTTGGGCAAAGGGCTCGATTTGTCATATAAAGTATTTGGTGTTCAAGAAGATTTACTCAAAACCTGTAAGGAGTTTGAACTCTTGCCTCTGGTGGTTCTGTCTTCAACTATAAATGTATGTGTGTTTGCGTGCACACATGTATATACATGTATATACTAGTAGAAGATGTTCATAAGAGAAAAAAATGAACTTAATTCAGAGAATGGTTAAGTAATTTGTCTCCTAGGATGAAATACTATGTTACCATACAAATGATTTTATAGAGGTTTTAAACTAACATGATGAAATACTTGTGTGAAAAAGGAAAAGGTAGTACAATTACGTAGGTTAGAATGTAAGTACATAGAATTGTACCATCATCGGTCAAGCTTCAGTGTCTGGGGAATACACTCTTATGTATTCCAAATATGGAGGGTTTTAATAAACAGATTAGAGAGAACTGCATAATCTACTGGAAGAGCCAGGGACGTAGGTCAGGGATGCCACCACTGACTGCAGCCTGCAGCGTCCTAATGGATTGCTTTTATGGACTCAGCCTGAAGCTATGACAGATCTCCAGGAGCCTCTGGGAAGCGCCAACCTATTCCATCAGTTTCCATGAGCAGAATCGGTGGTTTTTAAGGATGGCTTCATGTTATGAGAGACTGTTCAGAATGTGTTTTTCCTGAGACGTCTGCTGCATATGAGGATTACATTTTGGACAGTTTTAGGAGGAGCAGATTTTGATGGATAGTCATCATATCCGTCATGTCAATTTCCTATTGCTGCTGTAATGAATTACCACACATTTAGTTTATTATTTTACAGTTCCATGTGTGAGAAGCTACAGGTCTCATGGGGCTAAAATCAAGGTGATAGTAGGCCGAGTTCTTTTCTGGGGGCTCTGGAGGAATCTGTTGCCTTGCCTTTTCCAGCTCCATGGTTGATTGTATTCCTTGGCTTATGATTCCCTTCCCTCGGTTTTAAAGGCAGCAGTGGCAGCCCCATGTTGTATCGCTGAATCCACCATGGCTGGGGAAAGTTTTCCACTTTCAAGGACTCCTGTGATTAGATTGGGCCCACCTTGTAATCCAGGATAATATCCCCATCTCAAGATGTGTAGTGAACTGCATCTACAAAGTCCCTTGTACAGGTGGCATATTCTCAGATCCTAGGGATTAGGGCATGGACATCTTTGGGGACCATTATTCTGCCTGTCGCAATTTATGTGGAAAAGACGGTGGGCCCAGGCCACCACCAGCCCATTGTCTAACACATGCATGTGTCTAAATTGTACGAAGGCACTGTCTCTAGTTGGACATGGCCCATTGGTGAGAAGATGGAGCCTGCATGTGAATTTGAGAATTTACCCCTTCTGTTGAACAAATGTGGTCTTGAGCGGAGCCTCCCAGCCTGCCTAGCAGAGCACAGACTGGGTTTCACACCTTTTTTTTTTTTTTTTCCCATAGCAGGATGTCCTTAACTTGTAGAACGCGGTTCAGAGGCCCTGGGCAAGGTCAAGGAGTGGAAACATCGAGAAGAAGGGTGTTGAAGTCTATTGAATTTTACCTGCCACCTCTTTCTCTGGCAGGGTGGTGGAGGTGGTGGTGGTAAACCTGGCTGATACCCTGGGGCAGGTGAACATGCCACGCCTCAAATCCCTCTCCCCAGGACCCAGGCCACCCTAGATTCACTTCCTTTTGCTTTCATAAATACATTTAAATAATTATAAGTTGCCTCCTCGGCCAGGCTATAAGTTCTTGGGGGACAGAAAGCCTACCTTGTCTTCTCCTTACATTCCTTAGAGCCTAACCTGATTATTAGATACTTAATGACACGTGTGGCCTAAATGAGCCAGTGACTGAAGTAAAATGTGATAGGGGTCATAAAAGATCTTCGAGGCTTCCCAACACGTGCTGCCACGCTCTTCTTGCTACAGTGATACAGACAAAGAGCATCAGACATCAAGGTTTATCTTCCTTCCCTGAGCGCTCCCTGCTTCCTTGGGACTGCTCTCTCCCATAAGGCTGCTGCTTGCTCTCTGCCTTTCCTTTCCTCTGTCCAAATCTGCTGGCTGGTATTGACTCAAGCATGACTGAATTTATCACTGTGGTCTGCCTTTCAGTGATACATGCCTTTGATGCCTCATTACAGAACGCACGTCTTTACCTTTGTGTTAAAATAGTTGTCAGAGCAGGTGGGAGAAGCGTTTTGAGGTCAGGGTCTTCCTTGGTGCCTCGAACATCCTCACATAGGTTGTCACCTCTTCCACGGTTGCCTCTAGTGGCTACCCTCCACCGCCCATCTGTGGGCAGGAGGCATTCTTGCCAAACATTCGAGCACATTCTCTAAACCCAGATTAGAAATCTCTGCTTTCCCTTGCAGAAATCTGTCCTCCCTTGCCTTTCCCTATAACGTTATAGATGCAGATAAGTAGGGAGGTGGCCCGTATCGATGGTGTCATTACTGAAAAGATCCTCATCATAGACAATTCACTCTGCAGTGGGAATGCCGTGATGTGAGCCACAATTGGCCTTCAAAACCACATGTTTGTCACTGTACATGCAGGGGAGAAAGAGTTTAATTTTTCAAAATTCCCACGATGGTTCTCTGAATCTGACTCGTTAAAATATATCATCTCTGTAGCCTGGAAGATAATGCCCCAAAGTTGAAACCATAATTATTTATTTGCTTCAACTTCAGTATCACTGATGCAGCAAAGGATGAAAAAACAGTTACACTCTTTGATAACATCACTAAACCCATGGTTAATGCAGGTTTTAAAGGACAACTGCTAGTTTCCTGGCCCCCGTGATCATTACAAACACACGGAGGTTTAGCAGCTGTGCAGTAGCTCTGTGCAGAGTACAAAAGAGATCCGAATATGGGGGAGTGTGTATAGATTGTAGTCTAATAACCTGAAATATTTCTGCTGATCAATTACTGTGGCAATAGGGGTGTGCAGTTGCCTCCCTTAAACCAA
The DNA here is from genome assembly GCF_028018385.1 of Neofelis nebulosa. Taxonomy (NCBI): domain Eukaryota; kingdom Metazoa; phylum Chordata; class Mammalia; order Carnivora; family Felidae; genus Neofelis; species Neofelis nebulosa. The sequence continues at coordinate 67,661,249 of NC_080794.1, forward strand.
AGTGGCTTGCCTATTTGTGAACTCCAGCTCTGTGCTTTGCTGGGGGAAAGAAGTGGGAAAGAAATGTGTTAGCAATGCATAGAGCAATACTTTGTAATCAGAATATTAACATTTTGATTGAATTGATGGAACATTTAGATGGAAATATTCGATTGCAAAGATCAAACTTGGGAGGGAACCTGCAACACGCAGAGTCTGGGCCTTTTTTCTTGATTACAGAGAATTCTTTTAATAAAAAAAAAAGAGTAACAATGTAAGGAGCTTCATATTAAGAATAGAAGGGTGGGCAGGCACCGGGGTGGCTCAGTTGGTTAAGCGTCCGGCTTCGGCTCAGGTCGTGATCTTGCGGTTTGTGAGTTCGAGCCCTACATCGGGCTTTGTGCTGACAGCTTGGAGCCTGGAGCCTATTTCAGATTCTGTGTCTCCCTCTCTCTCTGGCCCTTCCCCTCTCAATCTCTGTCTCTCTCTCTCTCTCTCAAAATAAATATAAAATTAAAAAATTAAAAAAAAAAGAATAGAAGGGTGGGCAGTGTTCATTTTTCAATTGCTTATATTCGAATACACGTAAGTACCCACATTGGAAGGTATAAAGGCAAAGTCTTTGATTTACTGATGATTGAAGAAGTCTATGGTAGTTTTATCAAAAACCAAGCAGAGTGACTGAGCAGAGAGGCCCAGGAATGTGGTGTGTTATCAGACTTGGATGCTTGCTCCGCCTCCATTCCAAAGAGCTATGTAGTGTTGGGCAAGCCACCTCCCTGTCGGGCTCAGTTTTTCTCACTGGTAAAATGGGAACAACAATACTTACCCTAAGGAATTCACATGGTTTTCATGTGGAGCAGATGGGATATAAAAGCTGTTTGCATCCTCAGCAGCCAGCAAGCATCTGTATTCCCTGATGGGAAAAGGTCTGTCCCCAAATGGGATCGGAAGCTAGAGGTGCTGAGCTGCTCAGTGGATGCACAGTGAAATTTAGAAGGAAGATTCTCCTTTGAAAATTGTAGATTCTCCTTCAAAGAGTTTTAACAGATCACCCTTACTGATCAGCATACCAGTTTTTTAGAGTAGGGAAAAAATATGAATTTTCTTTTGTAACAAATTGTGGGTAGAGATCCACCTGATTGACTTTCTACCTCTGCTTTGTCCTCAACCCAACTGTTTGTAAAATGTCCAGATTTATTATAAAAGTGGTTCTCAAGTCACTTTTTTTTGTTTGGCTTCAATGCATTATCAAAAGTAGGACTATCTCCTCGGTCAAAAGAAATCTCCTGGCTTTCGACCACTATTAGAACAGAACCTATTATTTGGAATGAGAAAGAAAAGAATGACTAGTAGAGCATTAGCTTATGACGACAAGTATCTTCATCAGAATGCTTATGGTTTTGAAAGGAAATGCTAGTAAATATGGTCTCATTTGTGATGGGGAAGGAACATGATCTCCTAGAACTGTAGAGTTCTACAGAATCATTTTACAAATAAAGAAACTGGGGCCCAAATAAAGCACATTCTATTTAGGGAAGAAGCATCCATAGGGCCACTCCCTTGTTCATAACATACACTGCGATTTTATATTTCTTTGGACGGCCTTCCAATTTGGTGCTGCCGCATTCCATATTACAGCTGCCCATCCACTGCCCTCTCCCATCCACAGCTTGGGATGAGAGAATCTTTGCAGATATCACAAGAGCTAGTGAACATTTGGACTAGAAGAAAGAATACTAATTCACTATTTCATTGTCGCACAATGTTTCTCCTCTTGACCCCTCTCTTCTACTTAAAAGAGAATCCTGCTGATTTCTAGTGAAGTCTAGAAGGTGTCCTGGTCCTCAGGAGACCAACATCACAGAATCACGGGGAGGAAGGGTGTACATTTTAAAGTTACAGGTGGCTGTCCCATCTGTCCCACCTGTTCTCCATAGACAGGGTAAGGGCTCCATTTTTCTATTCCAGAGCAGGACAGTGGGTGTAGGGAACTTTCCTGGACCTCACTCATTCTGGTTGCCACAAGGTCTGGGGAGCTCAGGAGTCTCCACATTGGGGTGAGTAGGTTTGACAGCAGAGGCGGGGAAGGCGTCTCCGGGAAAGAGCTACCTAATTAATCACAAGCTATCAGAGCCCATCCACAGAAGGACTCTCTGAGGTCTTAACGACACCCCTCAGTAATGTTAAAAACCAGCTTGGTATGACTTCATTTTCTTAGAGACACATGATTGATCTGGCTATTGGTGAATGGAGACACTGCGGCTTCTTTCCGTAGATGGTGTCATTAGACGAGAAGATTAAGTGCCTTTGCACAAAGGCTATGAGGACACTGTGAGTGATTCACTGGCAATGAAGGGAAGATAAAGACAATTCTGAAATATGTATTTTTAAAGGCAGAACCTTAGACTTTACCTCATTTATTAGCATCATGAAAAGCTTGGTGGAGAGTCTGACCTAAGAAAAATGGCTCTTTGGGTCAAGTCTTTCCAAGATGTTGTTCAAAACAGTCAACTGGGGCTAATATCTGTGGGGAATGCCCTATTTCTTATTGGCGATCCTAGTAAGTATTTCAGGGCTCTGAAAGGAGGTGAGAGTCTTCTTAATTGGAGCCTGTTAAATTTTGGGGAGCCAGATTGGGGCAACTCAGCTTCTTTTATTCAGAGGAGGCTGGGAAGTAAGTTTGTTAGAGTGGCCCCTGAGACTGATACTCCACCTTTTCCAGGAGTTTAGGGACTTCCTAAAGAAGACATTGTAACTTTTCTTCAGGCAGGCAGTAACTATACCTTCAGTTCTTTCTGTGTGTGAACCACAGTGGGGGCCAGCCTCTCTTCTTTTGTAGATTCTACTGTCCAGTTGGGGATACTGGCTAACACTACTAAACTATGTAATGCATAGCATCAGACCTTTACTGTTGGCTGCTGGATTGTGTAAAATGCAGTAATACATGAAAAGTGCCTAGAACAAGTTCTCGCTCAAGTCAATACTCAATAAGTGTTAGTTACTATTATGATGCAAATGTTTATAAATTTGATGTTGAGGATTATAGAGCCAGGTATACAGAGAAGAACAAATGAGTAAAGAAGGACAGGTAGTAGAGGCGGGTGAGGCCTGTGGTCAACAAAAGCATTTATATGCCCTCTGAAGTCATTCAAGTTCATATTTTTAAGTATTCATGGCAGGCTAAATCAAACATATTCAGGAGGACTTAGCTCATACAGATGATGTAGATCTTTAGAGATGAGAAGAGATAAGTTAGCATAAGTATGCTTTGATCACTTCATTCATTCATTAATTCATTCATTCATCCATTCCTCATACATGGAGGGATTACCACCTACTGGGTTATGTCAGAGGAAATAAAAAATAAGACATAACAAATGATCTAAAGCAATTCAACATCCAGGATCTGTTAGGTAAAAATCAATATGTCCTATGAGAGATCTTTAAGTATAATACTGTAAAATCCAGAGAGAAGATAGGATAGTGGACTTTGGATACCAGGTTAAGGAAGGAGTCAGCAGACTTTGGGGAGCCAGCAAAGGTTTTGAGCTGGTTATTATGAGATTAGATGTGGAAACTAGGAAGCATAATCAGGTGATACTGTATGAGATGTATGTGATGGGTTGGTCTTAGAAAAGAGGGATGGGTTTCCATTGGGTATAGACAGAAGGTGACCTTTTCAAGACGTAATATGGATACAGAATCCATCACATTTCATAGAACATCTTGGTGTAAGGAAAAGTAGACATTTTCAAAATGAAGTATTGAACTCCCATAAGTAGTAATTTGGGTAAAAAAAATGGTGCCTATCAGCAAAGCTGTTCATAATCTGGTCCCACATACCTTTCTAGCTTTGCTTTCTTCCATCTTCCTCCAGGCATGCTTGCTGCCAATCAAAGTAGACCTAGACTAGTGTCTTTGCCCAGAGCATCCCTTGCGTTTCTTGCTTATAAATGGTTTTCTCACACCATTTCTTCTGCTTCATTGAAGTTGATAGGAGGTCAGGAAATTGTGAGTGGACTAGTAGTAAATTTCTAAGTCAGTATTTTGACAGAGAGTTCCCAAGAATCCACTAAATGCTGGGCACCATGCCAGGGGCTGGAATATAGTGACCAGGCTGATCTCTGCTCCAAAGCCAGGCTGACAAAAGGGAGACTGAAGTGCTGCTCACCCATGCAGGAAGCATCTTCTCCACGTCCCCTTACTGACGCTCATAGTTACAGCCAAGTGGCTGCAGTCTCCCATGTCAGCAATATCTCTTTCCTGCACATTTTGGAATCATGCGTTTTGGCCTTTTTCAGGGTCATGTTAACAAAGATCTCAAGGACAGCAGATTCCAGTTTATGCTGTCAGGGAGACTTAGTAGCTTCGTGAGGGCACATACACTTGAGTTTTAAGTGCACAAGAAGCACGTTAAAGATGTTCAAAACATTCCTTTCTATTCCACAGACTCTGCTGTGTAGGTGCTCCTTGTGGCAATATAGTAGGACTTTTAAAATATATCTTTATGGGTTTTAATTTTGTATTGCAATTTCAATATATAGAAATTTGTATTTGTATTTCTTTTGTATTTCAATTTCAATATATACAGCTTTTAATGTATATCTTTATGCATTTTAATTTTGTTAGGATTAGAAAAATGTTAATGGCTACCAATCTTTTAAAATGCTTGCAGGGTATTAAGGCTCAGGAGAAAAAGGTTCTCCTTCAAATATAAAATTTATAACCAAGAAATAATTTTTTTGTTTCTTTTTGCTTCTCTCCCATTCCCATGCCATCCTCCTTACACGAGGTGTATGATGTAAGTCAGATAGCTGCATCAGACTAGCTGGAACATAGGAAGGATGAATATCCCATTATCCTGGGAAAGTTTTGGGTATACTTTAGCGTTCTCTGAACTTTGTAGGATTTCTACTTTCTTCCTTAATTGTTCTAAGAATTTCTCTTGGTTCATATGATCTGAAGCCGAATAGCAAAGATAGCAATGTCAACAGAATGGTTAGAAAAGAGAGAGCAAAGAGAGAGAGAGAGAATATAGGTTTACCTGTTCTCTGTGACCGGTTATTTGGTGATGTTCAAAGTAAAGCAAGAATCTCAGAGCCAAAAAGACAAACCAGGCATTCCTCCCATTGAACAGATTGGACAGCAGAGGGTCCGGAAATATCAGGTGATGGTCTCACAGATACCCCAGCTAGATAGCAGTGGTGAGGGGTAGAATTTATCTTTTGGTTCCCTGTTCCATAGTCTTTAAATGTATCTTTAATAATTTTTTTCCAGTAAAAGTAACATGATCCAATGGAGTTGGGATGGAAGCTTTCATCTGGGGGGCAGCAAAATCTATTTGGATTCCTTTCTCATCAGCAGCTCCAAAATTCTTATTCAAGTCCTGCTTCTCTCTTTTCAAAATTCTTGGAAATTGAATTTGAATACCTTTGTTAAAATGATAATTCGTGAATTCATTCCATTTACTTTAGAGACTTAATTTTATATGTATTTCCTTTTGTTTAGAATAGGCACATACATAGAATATGCTTTGAGACCATGTAAGAAATAAATTATATATATATATATATATATATATATATATAATATACATTATATATAATAATGTATATAATATACAAAAATACTGTCATGGAGAACATTCTAGAAGTGTAGAGCTATAGATATAGATATCTACCTGTATATATTATGTATTTTTCCCTAAACATACATTTAGAATTATAATCCTTTAGGTAAGAGTCCAAGATAGTCACTAGGTATTGACTGGAAATGGCATGTCAGATACAGCCTCTTTGCCATTGTGCTATTTGTTTAAACTGATATGTAAAATTTGCAACTCAGTGGAGAAAATTTTTATTCCTAGATTTCCTGAATAAAACGTTTACTTTTATCTATGATGACACCTTTCAGGCTTATTTAGAGGGTTCCCTTCCCTCCCGCCGCCCCCAGTTTACTCACCATCTTCTTCATCCAATTTTTTAAGTAATCTGACTGGAACACAGGCGAGTTACCCACTTTCCTGTCTGTGAGCTCAGTGGCAGTGAGGGTTGACAAAGTTATCCAAAGGGAACATTTGGGTGGCAGGGTCTGGGTTATCCTAGCAATTAAAATTTCTTTGTTTAGCAAGTAATTTAATGAATACCCCACTAAGCATAGTAGGGAAAGTATTTATTCTAGAGTGTCCGTTTTATAGGAATTTATGATTTAGTTGGGGAGATAAAGGATTCACATAAGCAGTAATTATATGAGAATTTAAAGCCCTATTTGAGCAAATGGCATAGACACTTCACTGTTTATAAATGCCAAAGGACTTCAGAATAAAAAAAAACAAAACATTGTGGACTGACTGGGAAAGTCTCCCTGGGTGGGAACAGCTTGGGCCAAGGCTGAAAGGCTGGTTAGGAAAGAGCTGTGCAGGGAGGAGTCATAGAGAACATTCTAGAAAGAGGTATGGCATGAACAAGGGCTTGGGTCAGAAATGAACATGGCTTTGTGAGAGACTTGGGCCCATTCAGTTCTACTGGTGTGGAGTGAGAGTGCAGAGGAATAATCAGAGATACAGTCACAGACATGGAGGGTGGGAAGATGGAGATTTTAGAGGGCTTTCAAATTTCCACTGATGGGTTAGGATGCTCCTGCGTGTTTGTTACATAGAATGCAGCTCCTAGACAGGAGTTCAGTTATGGGAAGGGGTAGAATTGCTGCTCTGAGTCAGGTTGTGGGGTGCTTACCTGAGGATTTTCTCTCTGCCCCAAGATCTCCAGGCAGTGATATTCACGGTGTGTGGCTCCTGTCCCGAATTTTATTAGATCCCACATGAACTGGATTGTTTTCAAACAGTACAAGTTTTGAGAATCATGCTTCCCTCTTCCACATCTTTGTTACTTAATTGTTCTACCCACGTTTCTGTGAATGTTTTAAGTTCTGCTGCATCTGGCATGATGTGCGGTGGCCAGACCCGCACGGACTGTCCAAGTACAGATGCTCGCACATTTAGTGCAAGGCAAGTCACTTCCCTTATCTCCTGCACCTTCCCAGCAGCATGGGGAGTGGCAAGCCCATGGACGCAGCATGAGACCAATGAGAGTGCTTCTCAGAGTTTGGGTTTATGGTCTGCTTTTTCGAAAGTGGCTGGGAAGCTGTGCTTTCCCCCAGGACCTCTTTTCCTCTTGCTCACGGCATTGAGACATCATAGATTTCTTTTAGTGAGCATTGTAAAACCGTTCCCCTTCCTTTCACTTTTTAGAGTCTCAGACAATTGTAACAGTTAACCTCTTTTAAACGATTTTGCTCTGACTTTTATTCCCCTGGTACTGGGAATAAAACTGAAAATTAAACGTTGAAATCAAATCCATAAATCCCTAGCTACCACCAGAGCAAAGTGACAGGCCGAGTGGTTGGGCCACAAGACTCATGGGCTGGTTGATCCCAAGGATTGTACTTGCTTGTATTTTGCTGTAGGGCATCAGACTTCGTGGTGTTCAGTGAGAAATGCAAAAGGGCCCAGTGGAAGAAGCCTTTGTTTTCTGTGTTTTTCAAATGGGTGCTCTGCACGTGCTGCCCGTGCAAAGTGAGGAATGAAATGATAAAACCTTATAAATGGCAAGAGATTTAGAGATCACTTTTATCCAAGCCTAGAGGTTGTATTCAAAATACTAAGCAATTGATATCAATCTGTCAGGGTAGGTGGAGGCTACAGGGTTGGAACCGAGTAAGGAGACAGCATGGTGTACAGATAATTACCTTTTTAGTTTCTGAGTTGGGGAAGATCCTGGGGGAGAGGAGAGATGGCTGGGAGATGTTGGGGAGTCTGGAGCAACAGCAAGTTACCAAATTCCATTATTTTAAAATTATTATGGTTGAATATTAGCCCTGCCTGTACCTTATTATATTTCATATATTTTGCAATTCTACTATCAGATGCATAAGCATTAAGAGAGTTCTGTCTTCTGGAAAGATTGAGTACTTTATCATTATGCAATGGTCTTCTTAATCCATGGTAATATACTTTGCTCTGAAACTCACATTTCCTGATGTTAGTATAGCCACTCCAGATTTCTCTTGATTGGTACATCTTTTCCCATCATTTTGCTTTTAATCTACTTGTGTCTTTAATGTAAATCACATTTCTTGTAGACATCATCTTTGGGTCTTGCTTTTTTATCCAGTCTGACAGTCTCTGCCTTTTAGAATGTTTGAACCATTTACTTTTAATGTGATTATTGATAGGTTTGGGTTTAAGTCTATCACCTTTCTCTTTGTTTTCTACTTGTCTCATAGTTCCCTCATTCCATTTTTTCTTTTTCTTCCTCCTTTGGATTGAGTATTGTTATTTCGTTGTACCTTTTTTTTTTTTTGGCTTATTGGACATAACTCTTTAATTGTGTTATTTTATGGTTGCTTTTGGGTTTACAGCATGTACCTCAAAATGTTCACAGTCTAGAATCAAGTGACATTTTACCATCTCACATATGGTGTGAGAACCTTATGGCAGTGTATTTCTGTTTCTCCCCTTCTAACCTTTGAACCATTGTCACCATGCATTTTATTTCTATGTGTGTTATAAACCTCACAACATGTTGTTGTTATTTTTGCTTTAACAAAGATATTTTTTAAAAAGAGATTTAACTAAGAAGAAAGACTTACATTTATTCCTATAGTTGCCATTTCTTTGATCTTCATTCCTCTGTGTAGATCCAGATTTCCATCTGGCATCATTTAGAGGTTTGTTGTTGTTGTTGTTGTTGTTTGTTTGTTTTTGTTTTTCATTCATACTTTAAAAATACTGCTTCGCTTTCTTGTCTGCTGTCATACATGTCTTCGCTCCACTCTTTGTGATATATCTTTTTCTTTCTGTATTTTTATGTCTTTATTACCAGTATTAAGCAATTTGATTATGATGTGCTTTGATGTTGTTTTAGTCATGATTCTTCTGCTTGAGAATTTTTGTGCCTTTTGGATGTTGGTTTATAGTTTTCATCAACTTTTCAAAATTTTCAGCTATTACATTTTCAAATATGTTTGCCTCCCACCCCAACCCCCACTGCCAATTTTCTTTGGGGACCCTAATTACACCTCATGTCCTGCAGCACACTGATGTTCTATTTATGTTTTTCCAGTTTTTTTTTTTTTCTGTATTTCATTTGTACTGTTGATATTATCATGGTTTTAATTTCACGTGCCTTCTTCAGTGTCAAATTTGCCATAAATCTCATTAAACTCAGAAATGGTAGTTTTTGTCTCTGGAAGTTTGATTTGTCTCTGATTTTCATATCTTTCAAATATATAATTAACATGTACATTTTTTCTGGCTTCTTGAACATATGGAATAAAGTTATAATAGCTGCTTTAATGTCCTTTTTTACTAATTCTCTCATTTGTGTCATTTATGAGAAAGATTTCTCCACAGTGGTAATATTAAATCTTGGCTTGGCTAATTTTTAGTTATGGGGGGGATTTTCTGTGCGTTGTAGGATATTTGGCAGAATCCTTGTTCACCACCCACCACATGCCAGTGGCATCTTCAGTCATGACAATTAGAAATTTCTCCGGACCTTGACTACTGGTCTCAGGTTGGAGGGGGTGAGAAATCATTCCTAGCTGAGACCTAGTAGTTTAGATTGATGGATTTTTTTTCTTCTCATTATGGGTTGTATTTTTTCTGCTTTTGTCATGCCAAATAATTTTTTATTTGATGCCAACTATTATGATTTTTATCTTACTGGGTGGTAGATGCTTTTTGAATTCCTACAAATATTGTTGAGCTTTTTTCTGAGACACACTTAAGTCGCTTAGAAATGGTTGAATTCTTTCCGGTGTTGATTTTAATCTTTAGAAGGTAGGATTAGGTAGCATTTTGTGTAGGGCTAATTTTGCCCTGTGACTGAGGCAGAGCATTTCTCAAGTATTCTACCTGATGCTCCATGAGGGTCACCACTCTGGCTGGTGGGAAGAGTAACTATTAGTGACCCTGTGTGAGCTTCTGGGATTGTTGTCTAATCTTTCCAGGTGGTTTTTTCTCCAGCCTTGGGCGGTTTCTTCACATGGGTGAACTGATTAATACTCAACTGAAGACTTGAGTAGGATCTTCTGCATTCCTCTGGAGTTCTGTCTACTTATGTAGCTGTTTCTTCTCCCGTACTGTTTCTTGCAAACTCGACCCACCTTGGCCTGCTCACGCTCGCCATGGCATCAGCTCAACTCTGGGAGATCACTGGGCTTTGCCTCAGTTTCCTTCCCTGCATGTGGCCTAGAGGCCTTCCTTCTGCATTGGTCTGGGATGACTGGAACACTTGCCTCATTTGCTTCTTGTCTGTCAGGGATCACTGGTCTTCATTGCTTGATGTCCAATGATTTCAAAATAATTGTTTTTATATATTTTATTTATTTATTTTTCGTGGGGGGGGGGGTGATCCAGTCCTCTTTACTCTGTCATGTCCAGAATCAGAAGTATCTATACCTTATTTTATATCTTACAGAACTGAGGTCAAAAGAGTTGTGTGTTTACCTAAGGCTTACTCAGCCAGTTTAGAGGCAGGACCGGTGCTGGTCCCCAGACTTCTTTCTTCCATGTCTGTGTTCTTTTAGTCATTTCACACCCTGCAACTGCTGACTCCACAGGCAATGGTTTGGCTTCTGGATCTTTCATGATAAGATTTAAATCACAAACAGAGGGAAGGTCCTAGAGTCTTCCTGCCTCTTCTTTGCTCCTTATTTGTTAAATGCATTTTTCTGTAGACAAGATTGTGACCCCTGGGAAGATGATGTAGACTGTGTGTGGGCATGGGTATTTTGTGAAGACTCTCGTTTTAAGTTTTACAACTCTTATTGTTTGATAGTGTAAAAATGTGTACTGGGTTGGTGTGTCCCTTTAAAATTCTGGTTTGGTGGTTAAGATGTCCATTTGGGATTCTGTCCATCTCTAGTGTTAGGAAACCTGGGTTTTAAGTGTAGAAAAACCTAGTAATAATGGACTAGCTCGTGCTATATTTGGGGAGATGCATTTGGCTAATTGGAATCAGGTGTTATTTTGGTTGAGGAACAGTGCAAAATGACATGTGTCACACACGAACTTACCAAATCAAGATCAACACAAATATATCCAACATGACTGATCATTATTTTTATCCAACATGACTGACCATTCTCTATACCCAGTATGGGGCTCAAACTTAAAACACTGAGGTCCAAAGTTGCATGCTCTACCAACTGAGCCAGCCAGGCACCGCCATGATTGACCATTCTGTTCCATATATGCTAGTTCTCTCTGTAGGCTTCTACAGGCAAAAGCAGAGGCTGTGGTTGAAAAATACCTCTTCCAGTGTTTGAGACATAGGACACACTCAGTCTGTGTTAGTTCCTTTCTTCCACTTTGTGTCCTTGGTGAGAGAGAGGAGGCTGGGCCACATAGTGTGTCCTTACCACTTGTGTGTTCTTTCCACATGTCTTTCTCTCCCTCGTTCACTTTCTTATATTGGTCAACCTCTTTCCTGCTCCAGGGCCCTTACAGATGCTTTTCCAACTGCAGTGCTCAGGCATCCTACGCCTTTGCTCTTTAGGTCCAGCCTCGTGGCATCTCCTCTTAAAAGACACTTGCCACCAATAGTCTCTGCCATACTTCCTCTTTATTTCCTTCGGCATGCTCAATAATTTCCATTTTTGAATTTGCTTATTAGAATACTAGTTTGCTGTTGTTTTTTTTTCCACTGTAGATTGTGAGCTTCACATGAGCTGCGATTTTGTTTGCTTTATCACTCATGGAATGGCTGATTTGGGCCAAGAATTGTGGGAAGGTATACAGCTCACGCTTGTTGGGATTTGTGTCTATGAAGTAGGATCATGATTGAAAGCCGATGTAGATACTCAGTAGGTACTTGGGAGTTGAATCTCCAAGGGCAGTGAGCCAGTCTCCTGGGCATTGCCAGACACAAAGTATAACCTCATTCTGAGTCTAGAGCAACTGATGACAATGGTCTCTTCCATCCAGTCCCCATGCTGTCTGCTTTGTCAGCTTTGGCATTCACAACAAGGGAGGGCATAGTTCACCATGGTTTGATGTCACTTGTAGTGTGATTTCCTGGCTTTCAAAGTCTATCAGTGATAGGTACTGGTTGTTTTCAATGCTTCTGACATACAACAGACCTTATGTCCTTCCTTTGTGCCTTGTCTGACTTCTGGTCACCCAGTCCCCTGGAATGGAGACCTTTAACTGATGCTTCTGTAGAGTCTGTGTCAATGAATTAGGGCTCATTTCCTTCTAGGTGCTAGAGATTCCTTACCGGCCCTGTTCTGTATGTTGAAAGGAAGCCAGCAGTCTCAATGGCGGGATGAACAGCAGCTCCTTGCTTTTCCAATTATTTCCTTCTCAGGCAAACCCTGTCGCACTTAGTAGTCTGGTCAGCCTTCTGCTCTTCTGAGACTCTCCTTCACCCATTCTGATAAGGACCTCAGGTTTTCTCCTGTGGCAAATTTATGCCTCTCTCCAGCACCTGTTCCCTGCTACCTTTCCACAGCACTCCTACCCGACAAATTCATTTCATTGTTTAGCTACGTCTCTACTCCTTGTCAATAAATTACTTTTCCCTGGCTCACCCAGGTTTTATTCACTTCCTTTCGGGGTCATCCTCTTAATTATTCTGGCTGCTCACTGACTGGGCTTCCTCCCTGTTATTTGTCATGAACTCCGGTGTAATCTCCTTTCTTCTCTCTACCCTCTGCGTTCTTATCATTGTTTTACACACTTGTAACTGTCAAATCAGTTCAGTTTTATAAGCTCACGGGTTCTCTCAATGGCAGCATTCCTCCCAAATAGCCATAGAGGGAAAGAAGAAGAAGAAGCAGAAGAAGCATATAGCTCTTCTCAGTATTCTTCAGTCACCAGCCACTCCATCATCAAGCAATTACTGAGATTCAACTGTGTGCTTCCCCCCGGGTTGGGTGTGAGCGGTGGTGATGGTGAGTGCAGACAGGGTATGGAATACCAGAATTCTCTTTTATAGTAAATATGGGACAGTGAAGATTCTTGAGCTGGAAAATGACTTTGTGCTCACAGCTATGCTTCAGGAAGGTGGATTTGACACCACCTTGATCCCTGGACTGAGGAGGGAAGATGTCTGGAGGTGGCCAGTAAGGTCAGGGAGTATTACAGTAGCCCAGGCAGCCCATGATGTGGAACTTGGGTTGTTTAGAAAGAAGGAAGGAAGGAAAGAAGGAAGGAAGGGAGGGAGGGAGGGAGGGAGGGAGGGTGGACGGACCAATGCAAGAGGTATTCCTTGTTAAAATTTTTTTAATATTTATTGATTTTTGAGAGAGAGAGAGAGAGAGAGAGAGAGAGAGAGAGAGAGAGAGAATGAATATGAGTGGGGAGAGGCAGAGAGAGAGGGAGACACAGAATCTGAAGCAGGCTCCAGGCTCTGAGCTGTCAGCCCAAAATTCAAAGCAGGGCATGAACCCATGAACCCTGAGATCATGACCTGAGCTGAAGTCTGACACTTAATCCACTGAGCCACCCAGGTTCCCAGCAAGACGTATTTCTGAAGCAAAGTGGGGACAGGACCTGGTTGCGATTAGAGGTGAGGGAGAGAACACTCATGATGGTTGTAATGCTTCTGACCTGGGCAAGTTAGAGGGTTGGGTCCCATTACAGAAATGGGGAATGGCAGAGGAGGAGGAGGTAGGGGTGGAGAGAGAGGTGCAGGAGTGCTCTGGTGGGGGAGGTACCCAGCTCAGTGTTAGCATCCTGGGATTGCAATGGCCCTGGTTCATCATGCAGCATTTGGAATGTGGGACTGGAGCTCACAGGAGAGACTGGTGGGGACTAAGTTTTGGGAGTCATCCAAACGGAAGTGGGAGGGGAACCTGAGGAGGAGCTGTGTGCATATTAAGAGGCAGCTAACACCACAGGCAGCAGGTGTGGGACCCCAGTGTGGTATGGACAGGTCCTGTGGGCTGTGGGCATCAAGTGGAGGGAGCACTGCGGCCAGTTGTTAGCAAACACCTTCTCAAAGAGCTGAGCTTCCGTCTGTCCTTGCTTCTCATGCCATTTATATTTACTATTTTCTTCCTTTTCAGTGCTTTTCCATATCTGCACACTATTTTCATTTGCATTAATGTCTTCAACCTCAATGTTTCCTTTCTTTCCATTTGTTGTTTAAAAAAAAGGTTGATTTTTGAGAGAGCAGTGCGCTTGAGTGGGGGAGGGTCAGAGAGCGAGAGGAGGACAGAGGATCCGAAGCAGGCTGTGTGCTCACAGCAGAGAGCCCAATTGAGGGCTCCAACCCACGAACCGTGAGATCCTGACCCAAGCCAAAATCCAGAGTCTGGTGCTTAACCGATTGAGTCACCCAGGCGTGGCTTTCTGTTTGTCATTAAGTCTGAAAGTGGAAGGAGGTAGAGCGTAAAGGAAAAACATCAGGGGTGAATTTGTGTCTTTTCCTCAAAGGCAGTGAGTGATTGCCTTTCTTTGCGAAGCTTGCTGGGCGGCAGAAACGAAATCAGAAATTCCTACTTATTTCCCACTAACACTGAGAAGGAGGATAATTGGACAAAAGTGTTGCAGAGGCCTGGGTACACTTTGCCTTCATAAGAACGCTCAGACACCGTGTGTCCTTTTTCTTTGTCCAGAGAACTGCTTGCTCCGGCATCTCTCTGCCTTCACCCTCCTTTCCTGTCTCATTCTCTGTATCTGTGTCTCAGTCTGTAGAATTGAGAAATGAGTCCCCTTCCGGGGCTGGTCTCGTCGGCTCTTCTCATTCCCACTGCACCGACTCGTGGCTTTGCTGGCAAGCCAAGAGTTCCCTTTGCTCTCTGCATGCATGCCTCCATGCCTGAAGATGCCTACCCATGTGTTGGAGGTAGACTTTGGGATGCCATCTCTGCCTGCAAGCTTTGCCAAGGCCATTGAATTAAGCAGGCAATTTCCTCTCACTTTGTCTCTCTGTAAATTTCCCAACCATATGGTATGAGGAGAGTTTTTGGATTATAAATAAACAACACTGCTCATAAATCTCAGGGTTTTTGTTTTTCCCTCCAATGGGAATAAATAGAAACCATAGATGTGTAACTTCAGAAAAATGTGTTGGAGAAGAAGATAATGTCTTTCTCTCTCTCTAGGTATATAAATATTCCCCCCACCCCATTTCTTCTGACGCAGAGTCTCTTTTTACCGAGAGTCATCTTTTTGGCTGGATTCCATTTATTTTTTATTGCTGCCATTTTCCAACCCGGAGGTAAACTGTTGCTTTAGGCAACATGAATATAGCCACATGGGCCTGGCCAGATTGCACTGACCAGATGGGTTTGGTGCATCTTTTTCCCTGCTGGAAATGTCAGTTTCCTTCTTTACGGGACACATGCTTCCTCACTGGTCTTGTGGCAAAAAAAAAGTGAAATGGTGGATTCTTTTGCATTCTCTTCTGGAAGAAGCCCAGCTTGGGCATCTTGCATGTCTGTCCATTGGGCAAGCTGTAGCTTGGCCACTCTTAAACTGCAGATCTTTTTAAGACATGAAGAATCACAATATTTGGCAGCCCTTTAGTTTGTTTTCCTACTACTGAAGCTACAGGGAATCACATGAGCATGCCAACCACCAAGGACAGATGCCGGGATGGCATCCTGGGACTGGGGTGGTTCAGGCAAGGGACAGCTCATGGAAGCATGACTCAAAGTGTGAGTGCGGATTTTGGTCTGGGGGAAAGCTGAGTGTTGGTGCAGCTAGGTCAGCAAAAGGTAATGGGAGCTTATAGTTGGGAGGGGGCAGGTAGGCAGTGGCCATTGGGCAGGGGGCAGCAGACTGTGACCCATACACCAAATCCAGTGTAAATCCAGTGCAAATCCAGTACTGCCCCCTGTACTTGTATAGCCCGTGTGCTAAAACCATTTTTAAATGGTTGAAAAACAAATAAAAATAATACTACACTGTGATACCTTAAAAACAAGAGGAATTCAAATATTAGCCTCTCTAAACAAAGTATTATTAGAACTTAACCATGCCCATTGTTTATGTATTACCTAAGACTGCTTTGGTGTTACAGTCATTAGGCATTAGGAATTATGATCATAATGGTAGAGAACACGTTTAGGGGAGGCACTAGGTGCTGCTATACAACATGTTGATTAGGCGCAGATCAGCTTATTTTCCATGCAGGCCTGAGACAACGGCCCATACCATAAAGATGTCAACATAACATCAGCTCTGTTGGGCTTCGGGAGACTAGGTTAGTCTTTCAGAAAGAGTTTGTCTAGGGGTAAAGATCTGTGAATCTATCATATTTCATTTCATATTAGGTCCTTGTGCTCATACCAAATGATTTCAAATAAAATAATTCCCATAAAGGCAATGAATATTCAGTATCTTGCCCGGAATTTTGTCTTTTCCAACACTGATCTTGATGAATACATTTTGCTTAATCCAAACAAATGAACATCAAAACATGAAATTGGAGGCACTGAAAAAACACTGTTGTGGAATGTTTTTGAGATGGGGAGACTTCATATATCACAACATGTCCAGCCATTAAAATCAGTTCTACTAAAACCTGAAAGATTGTTCAAAGGGCAATTAATAGAAAGACGAAGTTAGTAATTTACTTTTCTTTAAGGGAAATGTATTCTTCACTCTGGAAAGCTGTATTAAATTCCAAGATTTTAATTTCTTTGCTATTGTTCCCATACAACTGACTTAATAGCTCTCTTACCCACTATTTTATAGTTTGATAAACTATGGGATGATATAGTAACTTTAGGGGTCAGTGATGGAAGCTAGAGAGAAAAGAATTTCATCTCTCTCTTGTGAGTGCAGAACATAGTCTTCCTTGTGAGTGAAGCAATTGTTGCATGGTTCTGGGAATGGGATGCTTTGAGTGAGTCCTGCTCTGGTCCCCATGAGTTGGAATCGGTTGCCTGGGATAATCCCACACATGCCTGCCAGCCAGCCTTTAACCCACACCAAGATATCTGTAGCCCATACTGACTTCTCATATTCTGTCCAGCTGGTTCGTTATAGTGGAGGAAGAAAATAGAGGGCTAGATCTAGTCTGCACATCTCTTCCTTAGCACCACTGAGAGGCTGATTTAGAGTTGGGTTATAGTGGCCTGTAATGAAGGCATCTATGTATCTCTTTGGCTCAGAGAAGTGTTTTATGGGAGCTAGTATGGCATCTGGAGAAGAACTTGACTTCTGAAGTAAAGTAGACCTGGTTTCAAACATGAACTTTGCTACTTACCAGGTATGTGAACTTGAGCAAGTCACTTGGCCTCTCTGAGCCTACATTCGTTTGTTCCGTTCCTTCCTTTCTTCCTTCTTCCCCCACCCCTCCCTCATTCTCTCCTCCTTCCTTCCTTCCTTCCTTCATTCTTCTCTTCCTTTCTACCTCCCTCTCAAGTGCTCCCTCCCTCCCTTCCTTCCTTCCTCTTCCTCTACCTCTTTCTCATTCTTTTTCTCTTTCTTCTTTCTAACAAACATTTTTTTTTATTGTGGTAAAATATACATAATACTGAACTTGTCATTTTAACCATTTAAGGGTATAAATCAGTGGCTTTAAGTGCATTCACAATGTGCAATAATCACCACTGTCCATTTCTCAAATGTGTTTAGATTTTAGGGTAGAGGTTTTTAATTTCTACTTGGGTGATTAAATTTCTTTAGCACTTTTATCATTTTTTAATTTTTAATTTCGTGGTGAGAATTATTAAATTGTACTCTTTTAGCAAGTTTCAATTATACAACACAGTATTATCAACTATAGTCACCGTTATATATATATTAGATCTTAATACTTTATTCATCTTTAAAATTTTTTTTTAATGTTTATTTATTTTTGAGACAGAGAGAGACAGAGCATGAACCGGGGAGGGTCACAGAGAGAGGGAGACACAGAATCTGAAACAGGCTCCAGGCTCTGAGCGGTCAGCACAGAGCCCGACACGGGGCTCGAACCCACAGACCGTGAGATCATGCCCTGAGCCGAAGTCGGACGCTTAACCGACCGAGCCACCCAGGCGCCCCAGTACTTTATTCATCTTAAAAAACTGAGAGTTTGTATCCTTTTACCAGCTTCTCCCTATTTCCTTCATCCTATAGCCCCTGGCAACCACTCTTCTGTTTCTATGAGTTTGACTTTCTTTCTTTCTTTCTTTCTTTCTTTCTTTCTTTCTTTCTTTCTTTCTTTCTTTCTTTCTTTCTTTCTTTCTTTCTTTCTTTCTTTCTTTCTTTCTTTCTTTCTTTCTTTCTTTCTTTCTTTCTTTCATTGTCCAAATGTAAGTGATACCATGCAATATTTGCCTTTTCTCTGACTAGCTTATTTCACTTAGCTTGATGTCCTCCAGGCTCATCCTTGTTGCCACACATGGCAGAATTTCCTTCTTTTTTATCTTTTAAATATTTATTTATTTACTTACTTTTATTTTAGAGAGGGGGTGGGAGAGGGATAGAGGGGCAGAGGGAGAGAGAGAATCCCAAGCAGTCTCCACGCTGAGCATGGATCATGGGATCGTGACCTGAGCCAAAATCAAGAGTTGGATGCTCAGCCAACTGAGCCACCCAGGCACCCCTCCTTTTTTAAGCTCAGTAATATTCCTCTATATACAAAGACCACATTCTTAAAAATCTGCTCATTGTGTATTTGGATTGTTTCCATTTCTTGGCTATGTGAATAGTGCTGCAATGAATATGGGAGTGTAGATACCTCTTTGGGATCCTGTTTTCAATTCTTTTGGGTAAATACCCAGAAGTGGAATTGCCGGATCATAGGGTAGTTCTATTTTTAACTATTTAAGGAATCTCTGTACTGTTTTCCAGAGTGGCTGCACCAGTTTGCATTCCCACCAGCAGCATTCAAGGGTTTCCTTTACTCCACATCCTCACCAGTATTTGTTGTCTCTTGTCATTTTGATAATAGACATCCTAGCAGGTGTCAGCAGATACCTCATGTGGTTCTGATTTGCATTTGATGATTAACGATGTTTGGTACCTTTTTGCGGACCTATTGACCATTTGTATGTCTTATTTGGAAAAAGGTTTATTCAGGTCCTTTGCTTAATTTTTTTAAGTTTATTTCTTTCTTTTGAAAGAGACAGAGACAGTATGAGTTGGGGAGGGACAGAGAGAGAGGAGGGAGAGAGAGAGAATTCTAAGCAGGCTCTGCACTGCCAGCTGTGCAGAGCCCAATGCAGGGCTCAAACTCATGAAACCATGAGATTATGACCTGAGCCGAAACCAAGAGTCAGATGCTTAACCGACCGAGCCACCCAGGCACCCCTCCTTTGCTTAATTTTTATTGGGTTATTTATTTATTTATTTGCAAATGAGTTGTATGAGTTCCCTGTATCTATTTGGATATTAACCCCTTATCATTTACATATATTTTCCCCATTTCATAAATTTCCTTTTCATTTCATTCTTGGTTTCTGTGGCTATGCAGACATTTTTTTAGCTTGATGTAGTCCTACTTGGTTTTTTTTTTTTTTTTTTTTTTTTTTTTTTTTTTTTTTTTTTTTTTTTTTTGCTTTTGTTGACTTCACTTTGGGTGTCAAAACATCATTGCCAACGACATTGTCAAGAAGCTTACACCCTATATTTTCTTTTAGGAATTTTATGGTTTTAGGCCTTACATTTAAGTCTTTAATCCATTTGTATTTGCTTTTTTGTGTGTATATTGTAAGATAGGAATCTCGTTTCTTTCTTTTACATATCCAATTTCCTCAGCACCATTTACTGAAGACTGTTCTTTCCCCCATTGTATATTCTTGGCTCCTGTGTTGAAAATTTACTGACCATATATGCACACACTTGTGGACTGACTGTCTATTCTGTTCCATGGATCTATGTGTCTGATTTTATGCCAATACCATGCTATTTTGTTTACGATAGCTTTGTAATATAGTTTGAAAGCAGGAACTGTGATGCCTCCATCTTTGTTTTTCTTAAGATTGCTTGAGCCATCTAGATTCTTTTGTGTTTTAGTACAAATTTTAGGATTATTTTTTTTTATTTCTTTTGTCAAATGCTATTGGAATTTTGATAGGGATTGCATTGAATCTGTAGATTTCTTTGGGTAGGGTGGACTTTTTAAGAATATTAGTTCTTTTGATCTATGAACAAAGAATGTCCTTCTATTTAGTGTCTTCATTATCTTTCATCAATGTATTATAGTTTTCAGTACACAAATCTTTTACTTCCTTAGTTAATTTTATTCTTTTTGATGTAATGTGTTGCTTTCTTAATTTATTCTTCTGATAGTTAGTTTTTGGCTTATAGAAACACACCTGATTTTTGTGTATAGATTTTGTATCCAGCAACTTTACTGAATTCATTTATTAGCTCTAACGGTGTTTTGGTGGAGTGTTTAGAATTTTCTATATAAGATCATGTCATCTGCAAACACAGAAGATTTTTCTTCTCCAATTTGGATGCCTTTTACTTCTCCTTGCCCTAGTGCTCTGGCTAGAGCTTCCAATGCCATTTTGAGTAAGAGTTGTGAGAATGGCCATTTTTGTCTTGTTTCTGATCTTAAAGGAAAAGCTTTTAGCTTTTTACCATTGAGTAGTAATCTGTAATTTCATTAGCTAGTCACATATGGCCTTTAGTAAGTTGAGGTACATTCCTTCTATACTCAATTTGTTGGCAGTTTTTTTTTTAATCATCAAAGGATGTTGAAAGGACCTAGTTTCTTTATTTGGAATATTGGGATACAAGTGAAAATTCCTGTCTTAATATAAAGTGCCCAGCACTTGACTGGTTTGTTTTCCCTTTAATGTGGTGTTTTGAGCACCTAAAATAGCGTCAGGCAAGTCATAGGCACTGCATAAATATATGGCAAATGAATGGGTAATCAACAAATTATGTTCCTGTTCTTTTGGTGAGTAGGATGTGTTTCTGGGTGTTTTATGAGCTCAGAATCTCCTTAGGAGCAAGGAGTCATTAACTGGCCAGTCTTTTATGTAAAAAGACAAAATTCTAATTTCCAAATTCTGAAACTTCACCATCATGTTTCCATGGCAGAGACTGAATAGTTATTTACTACACTTATTCTATCTTCATCCTGGGCAAACAACTAGACTACCTTCTTTCATTTAAATATAGCCACAGGACTGAATTCTGGCTGGTAGAAAGAGGCTGGAAGTAATAGATGCCACTTCCATACCTGGTAAAAAATGCTTCTTACACCATTCTCTCTGCTCACTCATTTCTCCTTCCACCTATTCAGTTGAGGATTCCTAAGATCTGTGAGATAGCAGAACCTTGATATGAAAGGAGGCTGGGTCAGTGAAGCATCGCCCACATCAGAGTCCCCTCCTGCCCCTTACCTCTCTGCCAGTCCATGTTGCCCTATAATGTGAACCAGAAATGCACTAACACGGTATTAAGTCACTGAAATGTGACTAAATGCTGCCGTTTGCCACTGCAGTTAGCTACCTCGATGCATGCAATGTCTGAAATGCGTATCTAGCCCTTTCACTCCTACATTAACTTTGTTCTCTAGCCAGAAATGTCTATTTACCATTCCCAAGATATTCTGTGTTTTTCCAGCATCTAGCATAGTGCCCTTCACACCATAGGCATTCAGTAATAAACACCTGCTGATTGATTTCTGGGTCAAAGAATGAAACAGCAGCTTCCTATAAAATGCAAGCATGTTTTATGTTAGATCTGATATTTCACAGGAAATATGCGTTTGGATGTGATTCTCTACTGTAGGATTTTGTGTGCAGCTTTTAAATAGAGTTCAGCTTACTTAGAACATTAAAACTAACAGTAAAGTTACACAACCCTTTCTGGGAGATCCCTGCTGTATAAATGGAAAATATAGCCCTAGGGAATCCTGGAAGTGTTAGAGTAGCCTTGCAGATAGGCTCCAACCAGGAGACAGACTCCTAGACCAGAATATATGAACTGGCAGTGCATGTTAGTGGCCCAAAGACATAGGGTATCCATGCCAGATTTTTCCATGCATATTCAGCTGTTTTAAATAGAGACAGCTTATCTTTTCCACCTTTTTAGAAAGGCTCACCTAACTTTGCTTTTGCACCTCTGATGAATTACATGGCCAGTGGTGAAAACCCAGAAAATGACAGCTACCTAGCATTCTGCTGCTTACACAAAGCATGTCAAGAATTGGAGGGGAAGTGAATTACACTACTGGATAGAGGTTGTACAGGGGCAGAGAACTGGAGTTGCCCAGAGTTGTTCTCCTTCATCCATCAGATATGTTGGACATCTTGCCATCTTCTTCATGCTAAAGCTGTTATAACATTAAAAGACATTTGTTGAATGTTATGTGCCAGACCTTAAGTTGACATTCTCTTTGCCCATCTGTCAGCTGCTGCAAGAGAGGTGGTGGCCATGTGCAGGGGGAAGGCTTTACCTGTATCGGGCTTTCTCTGGATCCACATTATTGCTTGTCTGTCTCCCCTTGCCTATCTTGCCTTCCTCTCTTCTGGTAAGTTTTGCCTAAGAGCACTCCTTCAGTAATTCTTGAGCTTCCAGATCCCAGATGCAAGCTCTGCTTTTAAAGAACTCAGCCTGGGATGTTTTTCTTCTTTCTCAGAGTCAATTTATAACCTATGCCAGAGGCGTTAGCTCCACTCTTATTTCTGCCAATGGCGACACTATTCTCTTAGGCTCTCGAATGGCTTGGAATCTTTAAGTTACCATCACCAGCCCCTTCTCCTTCATCTCTGCCCCCTGTCTGGGAAACAGATTATGCTTCTTCTCCGTGTCCCTATTTCATCTCTTACAACCTACTGCCATCAGGCTAGTGAGACAGATTGCTAATAAGTATTTCTGCCTCCAGGAGGACATGCTTCACTGATCCATCATATACATCACCAAAAGATTAGTCTTTCCAAACAGGCATCTATCATGTCCCTGCCCTGTTCAAAAGCCTTTGCAGCCCCCACTGATTGTAGATAAAATTCAGACTCTTTAGCAGATATCTAAGACCCTTTATCTTATTCTACTAATCTAAACATACCCCCTTTATGCCCGTGTGGAACATTGCTTTCAGGTCTGGCCCATCTCCTAATTATCTTCTGAAAATATTTGCATGTTTCAGGTTCCAAGCGTTTGGACATGCTCTTTGTCTTGCTTTGGCTCCTCATCCTCCATCTTTTCCTCAAGGCCTACCTCTTCTATGAAGTCTTCCTTCCTTTTCTCTGAGATCCTTTAGCACTAACGAATGTCACTGTCTTCAACATCGTAGCCATCGTCATCATGTTAATAATGGCTACCTTTTATTAAGAACCTGTAACCTTGACATTGTGATAAATGCTTTAAGTGTCTTTACTCGGTGAGCTCTCAAACCACCCTGTGAGGTAGTTGGAATAGGTGGTTTTGCCTATTTTATAGATGAGAAAACTGAAGTTCAAAGAGATGAAGTGACCTGCCCATGATCACATAATCAGTAACAGGTGTGGAACCAGCCCTTGATCCCATCCTGTCTCTGACTCCAAAACTTGTGCTCTTAAACATACTGCTATCCTATTGCATTTGTTCTAACTCTTTCCTACTCATGTGTCTCATAGTATTTATTTGTTAAAATGGTGATTGGGTGCCAGGGAGAGGACACTAGGGGCTTGGTAGACCCCTTGTCCTCCCAGAGTTTTATCTAATTGCATTCTTGAGCCTTTTTCCTAATCACTATCTCCCTCCCCAAACTTCTCTTTCTCCTTTGATCTCTCCAGGAGAGGAGTATATTGGAATTTTACCTATGTTCAAGTCATTTTGTCTATCATTTTCAGGTGGTTCAGGTGTTGGGTGTCATCCCTTGGCATTCAAGACTCACACATACCCTGATTTCTAGTTATTTAATGAGAGATGGTCTTGTTGCCCCAAGACCATATGGTTCTTTTGGACCACAGTCCTGTAGGTGCCTAGATTACGTGATCCATATGCTGGTAGACCTTTGGGAAGCTGAGCACTTGTTTTAGGCACATGCCTTAACTCAGGCAGTTTTTGCAGGACCTCAGTGGCACATTTGCATCCTTAGAGCATCGATCTGCATTTTGGAAGCAACCAGAAGGCATTTGGAGCTTGATCAGATGCACAGAAGGTTGGAGATGGCAGGGGCTTTTGAGATCATTGATTCCAGCCCCTCTCATTTTACAAAAGAGAAGAGTAATCAAACTATGAAGCGTTGTTTTGGGTTGGAAACAAGGAGTATCTGTAACAAGATTCTGGAAACCCAGTAGACCAGAACTTATGGTGCTGGCTGAATGCTTAAGTTTGAGCCACTGGAGACAGTCAATAGCATCATGTTGCTGCCAGTCCTGGTGTTTGTTAACGTGTTGAGAGACACTCTATTCCTAATCAGGGCTCTGGCTCCTCTCAGCACCTTATCTTGCCCAGTTGAGTACTACCATCCCCCTATGGGAGCAACCCACCATGTCAGGAAGGATGTTGAGTTCCAGTGATTCAGAGAGGACATGGGCCTGACAAATGTTTGTGCATGTTGAGGGAGGTGGGCTATGGTGGCTAGCTTCCAGAGCCAAGCCCCCTGCAGGCTTTCACATGAATTGGCAGTGAATGTCTTGGTAAAAACCGCTGTCCTCTCTTCCCAGCAATACCTTTGGCCCAGGCTTCTGCAGCCTCTGTGTTCCAAAGACCCCCAGATCCAGGTGTTTAGTATAAAATATACTTCTGTTCAGTAAATTGCTCAGACTGTAGGAAGTACCTGCTTTCATTTCATTAAGTCATTCTTGTTGTATAGAGGGGAAATAGGAAATGGTAGGAAGATGGCCTCAGGAAGGAATGGAAGTATTTCAGGGACCTAAGCTGATTCTTGCACTACGCTTAATGCAGGTTTCTCACTTTATAGAGAGTATCCCAAACAACTCTGCCTGGTGGAAGTTGTTATGCCAATATTAGAGATGGGGAAACTGAGGTCCAGAAAAATAAGGCAGCATTCCCAGTATCCTATGCTAGTAAGTGGGAGAGCAGGGATTTTAGTCTAATGTTGATTCTAAACACTCTCCTTTTTGATACCTGTAATGCCTCCTAGTAAGCAATGCCTTTGGAGATCCCCTGAAAGGATGAGTCAGTGAAACATGTGATACTTTGTGAAACACACGCTCCATTTACCACTGCTTAAATAACTAGCCAAACACTGGAGTAGAGTACAAGGGATTTGGAATCCGTTGACCTTGATTCCAGGTCCAACACTGTTGTTTACTCAGACACTTAACCTCTCTGAGTCTCTATTTGCTCATTTTTATGACAAAGATAGAAAACCTATGTCAAAGGAAGTTCGTGAGAATTAAATAAAATATTTCAAGAGGAAGTGTTGTGCATAAGTCTCTATGTGCATGTTACTTAAATGCTGGTGATTTAGGGTAGCAGGCTTCCGAGAAATCAATTACTGAGCCCGAGTGTGTGCCAGAGGCTTGACCCACGACCTCAAGAAGCTTATAGTTTGGGTGGGGGCAAGTTACTGTGAAAATCAGAGAGTACAGGCCAAGTGGTGCTGTAGTTATAGAAAAGCAGGAGAAAAGCAGAGACGGGAAAGATCACAGGGCAGCATGGATGAGAAAGCTTTATGTGGGAGGCTGGAGCTGAACTTTAAAGGAACTGGATAAGAGGAATGCTTGAAGAGGAGATTTTCAAGAAGTCCAGAGATTTAATAAAAAAAAAAAAAAAAGTCATCTTTTTGTGTGCCGCGGCCCCCTTGGGACCTAGTAGTTATTTGGCATAGGGCAGTGGTTCTCCAAGGGTGGCCCTTCCATCCCTGGGGGATGTCCATGACCCTTTCAGAGGATTGATGACATTGAATTATTTTCTAATCATAAAATGTGATTTTCCCTTTTTTATGCTCATTTTCTCATTGTGGAGTTTCTTAGAAGCTACATGATCTATGCGATATATCAGATTAAATGCAGACATAGATAGAAGAATCTCATGGTCTCCCATGAAGCCAAATATTAGAGTTTTGCAAAAAAGCATAAAATGCCACTCTTTCTCACTAAATTGTTTTCATTCTGGAAACCAGCTGGTTTTCGCAAAAGCGTAATATGTATTTATTTTTGTTATTTTAAAATGAATTCATAAATGGAAAATTTTATCAGCTATAATTTCTCATGTAGTACGTGGGGTGAAGTAA
This sequence comes from Neofelis nebulosa, assembly GCF_028018385.1. Classification (NCBI taxonomy): domain Eukaryota; kingdom Metazoa; phylum Chordata; class Mammalia; order Carnivora; family Felidae; genus Neofelis; species Neofelis nebulosa. The sequence goes on from NC_080794.1 coordinate 67,687,324, forward strand.
GTCTCCTAGGGTCCAGTCCCCACCAGTTTTTAGAAGTATGAAGGAATCCTGAGTCACAAACATTTGAGAAGCATTGTTGAAGACGTGGCATTCTGGTGTGAAGACACAATCAAGATCTCATGTTTTTTTACAATGCTTTGGCGTCAAGATGGGTGTCCTCTTGGTATGTTAGGACACCTGTGTTCTCGTATGGAAAACTTAAAATGCTGTCTGCTATGTCTGGAAAACTTCGAAAGGTAAAGCCCAGTGTTGACAAGTAAGCAGTGAAGCTGGTGCCTGCCATACATTACTAGAAGTGCAGATTGACCAGAATAGTCCTGTAGGGCAGTTTATAGCAAGAACGTTAATGATAATTTTTACCCTTTGAACCAATAATTGCACTTCCATGAATCTATTCTAAGGAAACAAATAAAGATGCACACAAGGATTTATGTACAAGGATACACACTAAAGTATAAAATTGTAAAAGTTTGGCCAGAAACCGACCCAATTGTCCAAGAAGAGAGTTAATGTAAATTATAATACGTTTATATATTCGAATGTTGTAGGGCTTTTAAAATGATTTTGGAAGAATATTTAACAACACGGGGAACAGCTTAAAATATTATGTTAAGTGAAAAAGGAGGACATTAAACTGTATACAAAGAATGACCCCAATTTTCATAAACATACACATGCACACGGATTAGAGAAAAAAAGCACACCAGATGTTAACTGAGCTTTTCTCTGCATGGCGTGGCTATAATTGATGTCTGTGTTTTGCATTATTCTTTTCTGTATTCTGTATTCTACCATAAATTTTCAGTCCTTTTATCTTCTTTTATGTGAGGCTATGGGAACCCATCTACCGAGTCAGCCCATGTCACTGGGGGTTTAGGTGAGGGCTACTTCAGATCGTGAAGGGGCATTTCGCAAGGGTGTTGGTTTAAGTAGTCTGTGATTTGAGGATAAACTCAACTTCTAACTGGTTGTCTTTTTCTACTTAGACTTTCAAAAAAGCTTAAGAAAACTAGGATTCATTTTCATTCCCTACAGTGCTCTGGTCTATCATTTTGAGCATTTGGAGTGTAGAATGCAGGGCCCAACAGGGCAAATGTTTAAATAATGTTGTGCAGCTGGCACAGTGTAGAGAGAGCATGGCAGTCAGTGTATAATTCTTTTAAAATAACTTCTTTTAAACGTTTTATTTATTTTCGAGAGAGTGCAAATGGGGGAAGGGCAGAGAGAGGAGGGCAGAGGATCTGATGTGGGCTCTGCAGTGATAGCAGTGAGCCTGATGTGGAGCTCGAACTCATGAACCACGAGGTCGTGACCTGAGCCCAAGTTGGACGCTCAACGAACTGAGCCACCCAGGCGCCCCAATGTATAATTCTTCTACAGGAAGAGGTTTCTCAGCCCATGGAGATGAGGTGACTATGGCATAACAGCTTCAAATAGAAGAGCTGCAATTCACTCCTTTTGTATCTGGAAATTTCTTCCTCTTTCCTGTGTTGGGAAATGTCAGGTGTTGGAAAACTTTAGTCTTCCTTCTTCCCTGAATGACCAGTAGGATAACTGATAGTCTGAGTTCTGCATGAGGGAACATCTGCTTTGTTGTAAGTCTCTGACAGCAGAACACTTTCACAGTCAAAATGGAATCTGTTTGAATGTGACTGTTTCAGTTCCTGGAACATATTTGCTCAGTTTGACTATCTACCCTATGTGGCAATATTCAGCATGCTTTAGGGTTTAAAAGAGACATCCAAGATACTTCCTTGACCTCAGAGAACTTATTCTGTCTGGACAAAGAAGCCTCATGCAGAAAAAGTTAAATGGTGACATAAAACGACAACAGAGGAGAAGAGATGTATGTCCCCAGAGAACAGGTACAATCGTCCCTGACAATGACACCAATGCTGGGTGCTAGGAAACCAGAGGCAGGAGAGATGAGAAGCTTCTGGGAGGAGGATACAGCCCAGGTACATGCTCTCTTTATACAGGGCTGGCTGTTCCTGGGAAGAACAGATTCACATTAATTGACAGTAATTAATTACTGCACTGAGTGCCCACCACATAAAAGGCATTGTGCTTATCTCTGACAAGAAAAAGATTTACAGATGAATGGGACACAGAATTTAACTTCTCTAGGGTAGTGGGATGGTCTGAAGGCTCGCCATCAGTTCACATTTCTCCATTAGGCAGCTACACATTTTATCCTGGGGGTTTCTGGATGTGCACAAACAGACATAATTGCTTGTATGGCATAGGGACCCAACTGGCTGCATGTAATTTTAAAGGGAAATGGTAAACATCTGCTCCCAAGACAGAGATGCCTTGCTAAAACTGTCCAGCACCTTCTAGTTCATGCCTCATTATTTTTTACCCCAGGAAAACTTAGTAAAAAAAAAAGTTGATTCTGTTTTCCCTCGACTTTAATTTGCGAGCGTTGGCCACCTGCTGGAGGCTATCTCTGATTATGTGTAGCAACCCCTCCATCTTCCGTGTGCCTTTTGGTAGCTTACTGCTGATTTGGTGGGGATGGGATGGCGTTCGTCTGTCCACTGGTGGTTATGTAACTATAACTCAGCCGCTGTTTGGCCAGAAATGGACGGGACAGTTTCTCCTCCAGTGACTATTATTCTACCGTGGGGTCTCCCAACAACTGGCAGTGAAGTGAGCTCTGTGATATTAGGGCTATTTAAGCTTCACAGTAATCCTATGAAGGCAATATTTATATTCTCATTGAGTGGATATGAAACACGAGACTTATGTAATTAGCCTAAGGTTCCACAGGCTGGATTTGAAACCAAATCTGCTTGACTCTGAAATGAATCCTCTTATGATTATGTTGGGCTGTCTGTTTGAATGCAAATGCTTATCTATAATAGGGTTCCTCTACAGATGTGTCATTTTACTATGTGCATTGTAGCTGCTCAGTAACAAATCACTTTATTGCTATTATTTTTTAAAGTTTATTTCTTTATTTTGAGAGGGAGAGAGGGGGGTGGAGAGAGAGAATCCCCAGACGGCTCTGCACCCAGCGCAGAACCGTGAGATCGTGATCTGAGCTGAGATCAAGAGTCAGACGCTTAACCAGCTGAGCCACCCAGGTGCTCCATGTTGCTATTATTTAAAAAAAAATTTTTTTTGATGTTTATTTATTTGTGAGAGAGAGGGAGAGACGGAGTAAGTGGGGAGGGGAAGAGAGAGAGAGGGAGGCACAGAATCTGAAGCAGGCTCCAGGCTCTGAGCTGTCAGCACAGAGCCTGACATGGGACTGAAACTCATAAACCACGAGATCATGACCTGAGCCAACATCCCTGAGCTTAACTGACTGAGCCACTCAGGCCCCTCCAGCTATTATTTTTAACTGTGTGAGTGCTACATGGATACCTTTTCATTTTAAAACACTATAACATTACAAAGAGCTCAAGTCCCAGTAGCCAATGGAGCCCACCCCAGTCTCTTACCCCGAGTTAACTTTTATTACCAGTTATTTGTGTTTTCTTCTAGAATTTTTAAAATGCATTGTGTACACACTTATAAGCTTAATGACAATATATTATTTTATTTTGTCTGGGTGTACTGTTTGTGTATTTAATATACATTATTCAGTATATGTGTTAGGGACTTTTCCAGATCAATAACCTTCATATCTTTCATATCTACCTTATTTTTTGATGTTGTTATATAGTATACACGTGTGTGTGTGTGTGTGTGTGTGTGTGTGTGTGTGTGTGTGTGATAAAATACACTTAGTCTTTCCCTTAATGATAGCCATTTCATTATGGTCACATGAATAAAGGTGCAGTGAATTACGGGATGCTGCACCCACGTGGGTTCTTTTAGAGGCTTTTTCTTTGGAGGGCTTCTTTCCTCCCCTTACCTGTATGATATAAACATACCTCTTGGATGATAGAATTGAGACTGTCCTTTTGAATCCTCAGATTAACAACCCAACAACCTTATTGTCTGGACTGAGATTCTTTAGTGGGAACCAAAGTGTTCACACAATGGGAAAGAACAAAGATCTGAATGTTTGGCCAACCCCACCCACCCCAACCTTCCCTCCCAGATCTGTGCTGGGTGGGTGCTGCTGGTGGATCTCCATTTTATCTGCTATAAACCATGGATTATGCACAATCTGGTCTTTAGGGTCAGCTAACCCCCAATTCTCTGCATTTGAAACCCAGTGGTGGTTTTCATTCAAATAGCTGGGGCAGGAGGACACAGAGATGGACTAATTATCCTGTATCATTGTGCCTCTCTTTTTGAGACTAGATAATGCAGCTGAGGAATCAGATAACACAAAGAGGTCAGTGGGAGCTTTGTGAGCTTCTGCCTTGGCATCAGCCTGTGTTTTTTTTAAACAGAGGGTGGGACCAATACCCACTTGGAGAATGAAGCTATTTAAATCACTTGCTTTTGGCTGAGGTCTCAAGTGAGTTATCTGTTTGTGGTCAGGCTGGGTTTCTGCCATTGCAAAGATACAAATTAATATGGCTTTGGGCACTGGCCCTAAGAGGAGAAGTGGGGCCGGCCAGAGGGGAGCATCAATGGTTTTTCCATTTCATCATAAAGACTGTCTGGGCAGCCCTTGGTCTGGAGCTATGCTGTGGAAGCTCCTGACCCTGACCCTGGAATGATCTGTGGTTCACCACACTTGAGAGCCCCTAATTGCCTGTGGGTTTTGATTGTTGACTCTCCTCAGTGTTAGTTAATTGGGACATACTTGGGGAATGGCTGGAGGGTCCACCCCAAGGCATGCCGCTTTGAAGCTTGGTTCTGACTTCTGATTTTCCAGGCAGCTGGGCCATATTGTACTTTCATGGTAGCAAATTGAAACAGTGGCCAAAGATTCTTTAATGATTTATTGGGTGTTCGTAGGCCTTCCCACCCCTGTTAAGTGTAAGGAGTGTAAATCAAGGAAAAGAAAACAAGGTGATTGCCCTTGAGGAAAATACAATCTGGGGCATTCATAAAAATGACAGCCATAAGCATTTATGGAACGAGGGCTTTTATCAGCTCCTAGACTAGGTATCTCACTACTCTTCATTGACACCACAACAGTATTGTCTGAGCTGAGGTTTAGAGGAGCAAAGAGCTCACACAGCTAGTTCTTCAAGCTCTGCATCTAGTTATCTTTGCCATGATCCCACCTTCCTTGTTTTCTCTGCTTAGAGCTGTGCTCCACACTTCCAGAGATTTGAAAGGCATTTCATTTGTTATTTTTCTTTTAAGGAGCGCTTAGCAATTGCCAAAAAGCAAATTTCACATTCAGAGAATAAATAGGGAACTCCAAGGTGCCTTTGATACAAATGAATAGGAGAGTGTGGGCTGAAGTTGTAGGAAAGTCTCCACGATGTAATCAGTGCAAGAGCTGGGAGTCAAAGAAGGGGGAAGTCTGGGCAGTTGCCAGCCTTCAGATCACTGGGAGAGTGGGGGATGGGACATAGATGGGGTGGACCATGAATGCCCAGCTCAGGTAGGCATTTTGACCCAATGTGGCAGCTGGGCTGGGAGGGTGAGTTAGGGCATCAGTGACCCTGGTGGGAATCTTGGAAAGGTGTCTTAGAGCAGAGACAGTGAGTCAGGCTGGTGGTGGGGATAGTACAAGCTGATGGTTTGATAATCTGGAGCAGGGGCCTCCTCATTATGGGCTCCCTGCTTTTGTAAATACAGTTGTATTGTGACCGCCACACCCAGTCGGTGACATGCTGTGTTTGGCTGTTTTGGAGCTAAAGTACAGAGTTGAGTGGTTGGGACAGAGATCAAGGAAACCTAAAATATTTACTCTCTGGCCCTTTTACAAAAAAAAAAAAAAAAAAAAAAAAGTTTTAACCTGAGCTGGGGCTACTTGTAAGTGTCCAAAAGGAGAAGCGAAGCCCATTGACTGGCACACAGTATGTGCCCTAATAGGTAATAGGTAGGTATATGTTAAGAAATGAACGGAACAAACTAAACTTGATAACAGGAAAGAGAACAATCGAGCCTGTGATTGTTTGCTGAATTTAGATGACCTCCCAGAGAATGGAGCCGATGGAGGGGAAGAGAGACTGATAAGAGAATCCAGGAGGGAAAGACTTGTGGTCTCCCAGCTCCTTTGCTTTGCAGAAGTCAGGGGCAAGGTTTGGAAAGGGAAGGAGCAGGAGGCTGATTAGTGAGCTGGGTGGTAAACTGGAGGAAGGCGGCTGCCTGGACGAGCGAAGCAGTGCACTCACCTGATCCCGAACATCTGGTGGGCCAGCGAGAACTGGCAGAGTGCCTTCCAGAGTCCTCTCACCTCTGGCAGGAACGTGGCCTTGGAACGGGGGCGTGGAGTTACAGTTCCACTCTACCGGGAGGCTGACTTGGCTGCGTTGCCTGAAAGTTTTTCTTTTATGTTCTTTTACTTTTAAAATAGCAGCCCATATGCTTGTTGCCACCAGCCTCTCCCCCAGAAGCTTACTAGAGGAGTGGGAGCTTGCTGGATGGATAAAAGTATATGATATTCTCAACTGCACTCTGGACGTTGTCATGGAGAGAGTATCCCTGGTGAACACCCAGGGTTATGGCAGGTCAGGCTGCCATGCTCTCCTGGAATGTGCTGGCCCACATGGAGATCTTCTGAAGGCCTATCAGCATAGGACAAGAACTCCTGAGTTGTTGAGGGGCTCACTAGGAGTCAGGTCCTGGCACAGAACTGTCTGTGTCTGGGAAGTTGAAGACGGAGGGTATCCAGCCTACCAGTCATCTTCGGGTACCTAGGGAGTAGTGTGAGTGCTTGGCAGCTGGGAGGCCCAGCTAGACAATAAGCAGGTCCCTGGGCAGGCTTGGGCATCATGGAGCAGGTGACCCACAGCAGTGCAAATTGGAAAACCAGGATCAGGGTCCATGTGGCCAGGATCCAGGGCCCCAGATGCTAACTGAGTTCAGATGGTCTGGAATTCAGGACTGTAGAATTAGAGATACCTGGGACAAGACTGGTCAGGATCTATGGACTTAGGCCCTGGAAATAAAGAAGGACTCAGCTGCTGGAACTGGAGAGTAAGGGAGTGTATACAGGCTTCTTGGAGAAAATTTGTCAATAACCAGCAAAGTAGAAGTTATGCATAGAGTATGAAGCAGTAACTGCACATCAGGATATGTCATTTTCTTCCCTTTCTTCATAAATGCATGAGAAGCCATGTATAAGAACGTTCACTGAAACGTTGCTTACTATCGCAAATTTTAAAAGAAAAAAATTCAGAAATATTTATTAGTGGTTGGAAAGATAGACAGTGGTTTCTTCATACGCTGCAGTGCTCTACAGCAATGAAATGAAAAATGGATGAATTAGGGCTAGATGTGCCACCATGGATAAATCTCAAAACTTGAATGTTGGGCAAAGTAAGCAAACTGCAGAACATAGATCCTGTATAAGGCTTACGTAAAAGTAAAATACTCCAAAAGATGATATGTTGTTTATGAACACAGATACTTGTTAAATCTAGTAGTGGGCATATGATTGGCATCTCATTGTGTTTTCCCGTGTGCTGGAAATAATTCATTAAAAAGGCAGGAAGAAAGAACGAGAGAACATAGAACGGTCTGCTAGACTGCAGTAACCTGAGTGGAAGCACAGAAACCCATAGCCTGTGGCTTTATACCTCTCACGTGTCGCCTTCCAGGGTAGCTGTGCATTCTGATCTCCAGAATGGTAAATGGCAGGTGTGATGTTTCCAGGTTTCCGGACATTTCAGTGTTGGGAGCACAGTGTCAAGATTTGGGAAGCTAGCTTTGAAATAGGAGAAAGGAGCCTGTTTCCTCCACGTGGCCCCACTGGCAGGTGTCTCAAGTGACAAGGTGGAGGATGGTCTGCTTTCTTGGAAAAGTGAGTTCCTCAGGTGCAGCTGTCTTTGGCAATGGGGTGGAGGCCTCTCTCCCAGCTGCTCCTCACCCCAGGCAAAGGGGGTCCCCATAGCTCTGTGGTCAATGTGGTGTGCAGTGTCCACACTGGAAAGGACAGAGTCCAGGGTACCTTTAGTCCCACAGGCGGCCTGGCTTCTTCAGGTGTGTCTTCGGTGAAGTCACCTGTCTGTCAGCCTGAGCAGAAAATGCCCAAGGCACAGAGGAAGCTGATCTATGGAGAATCTTTTGTTGGAAAGTCCCGACTCTTGGAGAAGCAGCCACTCGGAGAAGAGCAGAGTCCCTGTGAATCTGTGGTGCAGCCGGCAGAAAGAGAGGACTATGTGGTGCTAAGCATACTACCTTTGATGAGATTCATTTGGATTCTGGAAGGAAGTTTGTTGTGACGTCAGTCATGCAGGGGGACCTGAGAATTCAGCTCTTTACAAAAGTAAGATGTTTGCTATGTATAGAGTGAGGAAAGTTTGCTGGTTGGAAAACAGCTAAGCACTGTGTTGGTGGCATAAAGATATTCAAGGTCCAAGTGGGGCCTTATGATTATTGGAGTAAAACCTCTTGTATTTGATGATGAGAAAATGGGGCTTGACAGACCCTCTTCTCTGCCAAACTCTAGTCAGGACCCTCTGAGTGCTTTGTTAACAAGGCCCTGTCCTTGGGTGTGTTCAGCTTTTACCCAGTTTCACCATGAATCCTGCTAAGCCAGTTTAGCTAGAATCCACCCCCCCCCCCCTCAATATTTGACAATATTTGATTGAATTCCTCATCCCCTACCAGGCCCTAGGTGATGTCTGATTACCCTGGCATGCCTTCAGTAAGAATCCTCTCAGGTCAGTTTAGAAAAGAATTACTCTACCTTCTAGTAATGATCCATTCACTGACTCCCACCCTTCTCTTTGGCTGTAAATTCCTTGCTTTTTGTTGTTTTTATAGTTGATCCCAGTCTCTCTTTCCTATTGCAGAACCCCATCACAGTGGTCTCTATACTTATTGCCATTTCCCTGAATGAAGTCTGCCTTACCATTTTAACAAGTGTCTGGGTAATTTTTTTCTTTAACAGGCATAGAGAATTGGTTTGTCCAGGGAACACTTTGTGTATGCTTTAGAGTCTAGATTTCCAGACTCCAGATTCAATGTTCTTTCTCCACACCATGTTATCTTTAGGCCTTCAAGAGTACAGAATCAAGAAGTGATTCATCCTACAAAATATTTTATTTGGGTTAATAAAAGTATGCACCTGTCTGCCTCTAGAGATTAAGGTGTCTCCTCCCTGCTGTGGAGAGGAAAGGAGCTTGGAGTGATTGATCATTTAACCTTGATGCTAGTGCATGTGAACTGTAGGTCCTTCCCTGGAACCAGATGCTGCTAGACCTTTCCAATTGTGCCAACATCCAACTTTATGAAGTTTTCTAGGTCAGGCTATGTTTTGACTTGCTCCCAGATGTTAGCAGTTGGTCAAGAACTTGTGACCACACATTCATTCTTGCAAGTAAAGACAAAGCAAAGCAAAGCAATACACAAATCAGTACATTCAGCACTTGCTTTGCACCAGAAGTGGTGCAAGGCATTGGGGCTGTTATAAGAAATGGCTTTTTCCCTTAGGGACTTACAGTCAAGGAAGAGATCCCAGAAATAAAAATAGTATGACTGAAACCATAGGATAAGTGCCAAAATAGAATTATATACAAGGTGATACGAGAACACAAAGGAAATCTTGATTAATTTCCCAGTGGGGAAGCTGGAAGGAGGGTGATAGTGGTGTTGAGGGTTGGAGATGAATGCACCAAGAAGAAGAAATAGAGCAGGGATAGTTCAGGCAAAGGGAATGATATGTGTAGAAATGGAGGGAAGTGAAAATGCAAGACATTCAGGAAAGTTTAGTGAGGCTGGAGAGAAAGGGACAGGGAGCAGATGGCTGGAAATGAGTCTAGTAAGGAAGATTAAAGCCAAATTTGACAAGACTAAGCTTGGAAGCTACAAACTCATTGTGCGTAGGCAGTGGGTTAATTACTACGAGGGATGAGATGGACAGAGCTGGGAGGTTGAAATATAGCCTGATGACAGCATGGAGGATGATGGGGCGGGGGAGAAGGCTAGAAGAAGAGCATCCAGTTGGGGAACTATTGCAAAAATAATGATGCATGAGCCACAGCATCGGGGTGAGGATGAAAAGACCAAGGGTCCAAGTTATTTAGGAGATAGGATCATTAAGACTTGGAGACTGAGCTGGGTTTAAGAGATAAAGGCAAGGAGAAAGATTAGGCGTGATTCCCTGTGCTTAAAGGTAGACAGGAGACAGAAAATAAGTCATTTTGAGGTGGGGGCTGGTTATAAAAGTTACCATAGCCACTGACCATGTGGAGCCAGTAGCCTAGGGAGGGATTTGAAATGCTGATGTTTGTTTATTCAGTAAGCATGCTGAGGGTATATGATGTGTGAAGCCTGGTTCTGTACATTTTGGGGAAAGGAGAAGTGAATGTCCTTTTTATTTTTGTTTTATTTTTTTAACATTTCATTATACCTACATCCTTTTGGGAGGTTTCCCATGTGTTCTATTTTTGCATCTTTACAAAGATCTTGTAAGACTAAATTACCCTGAATCTTTTATTTGAGAAACCTGAGGCTCTAGCAGACTAAGTAACTTGCACATGGTCATGCAACCAGAGAGCCGTGGATCTAGCAATAAAATAGAGATTTTGCTATGCCCAAAGTTCGTGTTCTTTCATCTCACCGTAGCATTCTCTGTGGTTCCTTGCCCACCGGGAGCTTATGTGGTGCTAGGGGAAACAGAACTTAAAGAAATTCAACATAACAATATCAAAAGAGCCGAAAGGAGGCATGGACAGTGGGCTTTGGGCATGTAATGGGTGGGGAAGCTTGTTCTTGTGCAGAGAGATGAAAGTGACTGGGAAGAGGGCTAGTGAAGCCTTAACAGAGGTGAGGGTGGACATCCAAGCTGGGTGTGGGGACACGGAATTTGCTAGATTAGATGGGGGTGGGGATAATTCTTAAAGGTCATCAAATAGTACAAGCCTTGGCTACTAGGCTTGTAAAAATAAGATGTAGGCCAGGACAGGAGCAGATTCTGGTGAGAAGGTGGATGAAGAATCCAGGAAAAGGCAGTTACTAGGGGAGGCACCCAGCTAGAGCTGGGATCTGAGATTTGAGACAGAATGCAGGCACCCATGAGGTTGGGTGACCATAGAGGAAATAAACTGACCTCTGACTTTCTAAAGCCTGGGTGGGAGAAGTTTCGTGATCTAGCCAAGGAAGGCAATGAGGGAAAGACGAGTTGGGGAGCTGATGATACCGGTTGTTTGAAGAGGGAGGGGGGCAAGTGAGGGGTGGAGTTGGGAAGTGAAGTAAAAAGCGTGATAGCGAGCCTAGCTCCTGGGGCCTCCCCGTTTGGCACCCCTTCTCCTTCCTCCACCATGGAAAGGTGGGGTGGAGAGGAAGGAGCCTGTGGTTTGGCCTGCCTTTGTTCTCTGAGACCTGACTTGTGGCTTTGGTATAAGGTCAAAACCCTGGAAATGAGGCCCAAAGGACAAACAGGGTAATTGGAATAATGAACTGTTGGCAGTAGTTCAACAACATTGACTTTTCACCCTGACACACCATTGCTCCTCTGTGAAGGCTCACACCCTCTGCCTGCTGCGGCCTGATTTGGCCACTGGACCGTAATGGGCTTCTTTCCACCAGAGGGTCCCGAGCCTCAGGCTCAGTGGAGGGGGCATGAGGTTGGCTGGACTCCAGTGACCTCAGGAGGCTGTCTGGCCTTTCACATAGCTCCTTGTGCCCCTGCACAGCACCAAGAGGGACTGAAGGTCCCTGGGCTGAAGGTGGAGCAGGAAGTCCCCAGCAGCAACCTGTACCCACAGTCTCACAGAGGGCAGAAAAGGAGGTCTCTGAGAAAGGCTGGGAGCAAAGGGGACTGAGTTTAGGTAGATGCAGTGGTCTAATTGCTCTTCTAAAATTAATGGGGCCTTTTATCTCTGAGTCACACCTGTGATTTGGGAACCAAGGTACGAGTTGACGGAGAGCCTGGCTTCCCTTTGAATACAATCTCCCATTTGGTGAAACATCTCTCCCTTTGTTTCTCTCTTACCTGCAGATCAACAGACTATGGCACCACCTATGAGAAGCTGAATGACAAAGTAGGTTTGAAGACTGTCCTCAGTTATCTCTACGTCAATCCCACCAACAAAAGGAAGGTAAGACTAGGGGTCAGGGGTCCTGACCGCTCCCTGGGGATGGAGAGTTGTAGTAGGGCTTCCTGGGGCCAGGAGTGAAGAAGAAAACCCACAGCCGTGGAATCAGAGAGGGCCCGCTTGATATCCCAAGGAGAACATCACAAACGCTGCTTATAATTCTAACAACTCCCTCAATACTAGTAATTTCAACAACAACAGTAAAATTATATAACTAGTAAGGTGTTCCTCTGTGCCAGGGATGCCTTATCTCGTTTATGCTCACAGCGAATCTACGCGCTAGACATTATTATTGTCCCCATTTTACAGATGAAGAAACTGAAGCTCAAAGATATGAATTTTCTAGCCTAAAGTCAGACAGCGGTGAGTAACAGCTTTGTGATTTGAGGATGGATATGCTTGTTTCTTGAATTGGCTTCTTCCACAGTTGCCCTCTTGCTGGTCTGTTTTCAGACAGCGCCTTGGAAACGGGGAGTCTGTTTCTGCCGAGGGAAGGAGAGGCAGTTCCTGGATTCACCAACTTGATCTAGAACAGCTGCTGAGGCAGGAGAGAGCAGACCTGGCTCCGGTGGCCCCTTGGCTCTCTGACTTTCCAATGGACTCAATAGCCAGGATGTGGAGGAGATCATATAAGGCCAGACCTTGGTCATGGAGACCCATTGGGAGGAAGGGTCCTGGATTCCATGGAATAATGGATGGTTTTAGAAAATAAATACTGTGTAATATGTTGGCTCTGGGAAGAGGTGATCTTACTGCAACTAGGAAGGCACTGCTCTTTAGAAACTTAGGCAGGCCGAGCCCCTATAAACATACCAGCTTTCTAAAAGGCTGTTTCAGTGTTTCTAAAAGGCTGAAAATGTTACGGAACCAGGCTGGAACGCTGGTGGAAAATCCAAGTGGCACTCAGAGATCTTGGTGGATCAGATATTTATTTAACACCGGTGGGCTCAGAGGAGAACGTTTCTCCAAAGATCTGAGCCCGAATGCAAGTGGGAATGGTAATTTATAGTTGTCAGCTTCCGTATCTGTGGGGGTTTTTGCACGTGCAGCAAACAGGGCAAGAAGAACCCGGAAGAGGGGTCTCCAAGCTAGAGACGAGAGCTTATTTTAGTCCCGTTGGCCATCTTATAGTGTAAAACTTTATTAATTTTCCCAACACTCCCCCCTTTGATGCCTTTTTAAAAATCTTTTATTAGGCATCACTTTTTAGCTCTAGGGGTTGGTACCCTCGGAGGGCTAAGATACTGCTGCAGTTTGGCGAGCAACAGTGTTTTCAGTAAAACGTACCAGGGTAGTTAGTATATGGGGGCCGATGGTCACAAGTAAAATTAAGGAAAGGAGGGGCCCTGCCAGGGCAGGGAGCCAGGATGCCCAGTCTGTGAGATCCCATACTCTCCATTGACTGATATTTTTCTGTTGTCTACATTGAATTCTTTCCTCGAGTTCCTTAGCCTTAGTCCTGACGATTCCTGATTGGTTTACAAAATAGCAACATTCCGCCCCGCCCCAGGAAGACACAAGTCCCTCCTTTTTCTGAAGTGAGGAGGTGGAGGGCTCGCCTGTTTTGGAGGGACACTGCTACCAGGGAGTTTGTTTGGCTTTGTCAGGTTACCAGGGAGTCTGCCATCCGTTCCACATCCAGCTTGTTGGTGCAGTCCCTATTAGCCCAACAGCAAGAAGCAAGATTAGGGCTATGACACCAGTAAGGGGCAAGGGCTGGCCGAGTTGCATCCAAACCCCTGGGCTCAGTCCACACGTTGATTCCTCAGGCTTTTGCCATGCGCAGGCCAGCCAGCTTCCGGGGTGTGGCTGGAGCAGGGCTGGAGATCTCAGGGGCCAGTGTCTTTTTGAGGGTCAGTTTAGGTGGGTTGACTGGATCTGGATCACTTTGCCACGTTGAGGGTTCCTCTGAGTTGGCCTTCTTAGCTCTGGAGTGATCACCATGGGGTGATACCCGAAACTGAGTCCTCTATTTGGTTGTGTGTCTGTAAAGTCCACCTCCAAGTCTTCAAAAGGGGCGGGTTTCTGGTAACTGTCAGATCAGGTTTAGGGAAGATATGGTTTGCATATGTAGAGATCCATCCTGTTTTCTAGCTGTTTAAATAATCATATGCCCATAGGGTCTTAGTACTATCCCCACAGAATAACAAGCACAGAAGATTGTCTATACACGAAATACTGTGACAATTTTTCTGAAGTTTACCTCAAATTGTCTAGTTTAGGCAAACAACAAACATTTAAAGACAGTCAGAACTAGAATTTAACATCCTTAACGGTGCATTGTTGAAACATAGTCTTTTTATTTTCTCTCTAAACCAGCCCCCCCTCCCCCGCCTTTCTAGAGATAGCCAAATTGAGACCAATGCATTTGTAGAACAAGTCCAGTCTTAACAATCCTGGCCTAATTATTTATGCAAGCTCACCAATAGCGATTGATCGTGAGGATCTTTCAAAGTTTGCTTTGCTGGAACCTTTTATCAGGAATCTCTTGGTTGAACTTTTAGTAGCCTCTCCAGGCCAGAAGCCAAGCCAAATACTTGCCATCAGACAGGCCTGCGATACCTGTACAATTGGGAAAATTCCTCTTTATGAGGTCCCCAAGATATCCTGAGGTTCCTGCACCTGCCAGGAAGTGACCTTCTTTCATCACCTGGTGAGGCTGCTGGGAACTCTGTAAGCAAGGTATCAGGCCAACATTTCCAGGGGGCTCTATGGCCCCATGTTTCATAAAGCCAACCTTAGTTCCTTAAAGCTGTCTGGTCATATCTGAGTCTATGAATGTCACTCTCAAATATGACATTCCAGTCAAAGCCTTGGTAAAATAACCAGTATTTCCAATGGTGATCTGTTACAAGATGAACAGATTCTTATTGAACTTATGCAAACAACTGTAATTGCCATGAAAGAAAGAATACTCACTGAGAGTTTTTGAATTTCAGGGGAGTTATGTAGAGAGAAAAGATAAATGCTTCAGTTTACAAATGAATATTTTATGACATTTCTGTATGTCATAGATATCTTAAGAGAAAGTTTCCTTAATCTGGAAGAGAAAACATCAGAGAACAAGCAATATTTTCAACAAGAATCACAAAACTATAATCTTCCTTAGTTCATTTAATCCCATGTTCCTAATTCTTGTTCAATTTGAATGCAGCTTTTTAGTTCTGGAAATTCTTACCCATTTTAGTATTAATCTTAAAGATGTCAAATACCTGTATTTGTCTCTAAAGTCCTTTTTATAAATCTCCTTGAAGAAGAAACACGTTTTGTGGGAGAATAAGAACAATTATAAATGACAAAATCTCAGAAATAGACATTGTTAAAGATCTGATGAGAGTTCATTATGATGCAATTGACAAAGAAATTCGGTTATTTCTGTGACACATAACACTTCAAGTAATCAGAATATTAAGTGATGACCTTATACCAAAACATTAAAACTTTAGGAATTGCATATATATTTGGGCAGTTACAGCATTACCTGTGCAGTACAACCTAAGGTTTACCATCGTACGACAGTGCCTTTCCAAGTAACTTAGTATCCCAAATAAAAGGGCCTAATTGGTCAAAAGACTTCATTTGCCATTTAAATCCCGGGAAGTTTGTTAAAACCTTAGGAAGTTATAAGTCCATCCTAAATAGGATTACAGATCATTACAAACCTTAAAACTTTATTTAACCAAGGTGGCAGTAAAAGATTCTAAAGGTGAGTGTGTGGCATTATATAGTTGTTACCGAAACCTAGCTCCTTTAACATTGAAAAGTTTTAACTAAGTAATCAAAGACCTGATAAAGATGACACATAAAACTTTGGTTTTCCTGGAAAATAAACCTTTGTTTGCATTGTCTTACCAAGAGCAGATCAACAGTCCAGGAAAACTTTGCCATTTGAGGAAAGAGAAAAGCAGAATTTTAACCTTATACCAGTGTACTTTTAAAATTCCACTTATCTCAACCTTCTACAACTTTCCTTTGCCTTCAGACTTTGTCCTACAGCTATTTCTCTCCAAATAACCAGTCTCATTTAGGACAAAATTACTTTCCTCTACCCTCAACAAAAATGTATTTCCATTCCTTATATCTTTCTTACATACCTCCTACTTTCCTACATACAGGGTTGCTTTCCTTATTCCCATCAGTCTTAAGTACACTTAGCAGAATTTTAACTCTTAGGAAACTTTAGTCTCCAATTGAGGACTTAGTAACCAACTGAGAGGTGTTTACAATGAGAATTTTTTTAGATGGTAAATTCATGAACCAATTAAGTACAAACCATGTTTTCCAATAGGTCCAAATAGCCTTAATTTCTCAGCAATATGAAGTTAAAAAAACAAACCTATGTTCAGTAATCAAAGCTTTAGCATTTCCATCCTATTTGGAAAGTTTCAGGTTACTAAGGACCTTGAAAGTTATCTCAACAATTACCCATGAAAACTTTGAGACAGACAAAATTAACTATCATTAATAAATTGCAACAGAGATAACATGAGCTTATTTGACCTTTGCTGATAACTTTAAAGACAGGGCCAACAAACTTAAATTAGTTTCAACACTGAATATGTTTCACCTGCGTCCACTTAACAGTCCATCAATTTTTCCCCATTGTCAATTTTCACCTGGGGCACCAGTGGAGGTATCTGAAATGGGTGGTCCTAGAGGGTGCACTTTGCTCCTTGACCTGGAGGGTGGGAGGAGGAACCAATGGTGCCAGAGGCACTGAGGGTGGTCTAGGACCACACCCAAGTTGGTGCAGAAACATGAGGGGGAGGGGAAGGCAGAAGCAGCAACTGCTTGGGAATATTCCTTCAAGTCTCCATCCCCAGGTAGACTAACCACAGTTGGCTCCAATTATAGCTGTTAACCTGGGAAATGAGGGAGAATCCCTCACATCTATTAGGCAGAGGAACAGGGAGAGGGAGTCAGTGTCCCTTTTAGTCTGATTCTATTTCAGCCAGACCAATAAGGTCCCCTTGAGGTTCCTCCTGATACCGGCTGGGTTTCTGGGACTTTCCCTGGTTGGGACCCTTATTCTTTTAATGTCCTTTCCCCTTGCAGTAGGCTTATTGACCCCTTGCTAAGGAGGTTCTGGGCCTCCCCGCTTTTGGTGGCTAGACCTTCCCCGTCCTTTTGTTTTGGCTCTTTTGTGCCTCTGGAGCAAACAGGGTGTAAGCCTCCCATATTCTCTTATAATAATCCCTGGGGGAATCCCCTTGCTGCTGGGCATATTTATGGGCTTCTCAGCCCCTGCTCTGATCGCCAGGAGTACAGACTCTTGGTACCCATGGATGTGGACCTACATCTGGAGAGCGCCTGCACCTGGCTGAGGATGCAATCTGGTCACTGGTCCCTGTGGAGGAGGGTTCTCCGGGTCCCTGAGGGGAGGAGAAATGGGTGGTATTGGTGGTGGAGGAGAGACAGACGGGGGAGCGAGCCCTGTGAGTCATAAGGCAGCAGAAGGATGAGATCTTCCTTCGTGTCTCCTGCAAACACTAGGGGAGCAGTGGGTTGCTTCTTTGGCTCTCTGGGTGAGTCTCCGGATAAAGTGGCTAAAACCTTTGCCTGACTCCGCTTGCTATGGATGAATCGCACCCAAGGCAGAGGATTTTGGGCAATTTCAACCAGTCGATGTATGGAAATTGATCAGGGTGACCTGGGTCCCTGGAGACAACATGCTAGATGCAGCAGACCATTGGGACATCCAAGGTTCCTTCACAGGGTCCTCCTACACCAAAAGTGGGCCATTCTAACTCACATAGGGTCCTTAACATGCCAGGGGTTATCTTAATTTCATAGTCTTCCAAAAACTCCTTCTTTGCTCTGTCCTGACCCCATAATGTTCCTGTGAGGCAGAGTCACAAAGACAGAGGGATCGGGGTGCTTCCTTTAATGAGGAGATCAGTCAGATGCCTGTCTGGCCGTGTCCCGAAGGAACCTAGGTGACGCTCAGCCGTAACGGTCTCAGCTTTGTGACTCATGATTAGAAACTATTCTGATGCCACCATAGACTTTGTGCCATTCACCACAGAATCTCAGACGGGCCCATTCAGACTCTGTGGGCTTTGGGGACCTTAAGGGTATCCACCCACGGAGCCACAGAATCGAACTTGGCAGGCAAGCTAGACCGAGTTGCACATTCACACTCACATACACACCAGAGGTTATTACATTCCCTCCCACGGAATTTCTACCTGTGAGACTACTGAAGTGTCTGGGGACTGATCAGGTCCCCCTTCCACTCTTGTGAGTGGGCCTCACTAGATTGGGCCCCAGTCTTACCAGTTCCGATGTCGGGTCCAGATCCTCGCCTGCCAAGTCTCCTTGAGTCGGAACGGCAGAGCAGGGCCAGCCTGAGGCAACTGAGCGGGACACTGCCGAAATTCAAGCAGGGCGTGTCTTCTCCCTTGCGATTCCTTGTGCCGTCACCGCCTCGCTGTTCTCCCAAACCAGTGGCAACAATGGGTCAGCACAGTTGGGTTTCCTGGTCAGGGAACCAAATATGTTACAGAACCAGGCTGGAACGCTGGCGGAAAAACCAAGAGGTGCTCAGAGATCTTGGTAGATCAGAGATTTTTTTAATACCAGTGGACCGTTTCTCCAAAGATCTGAGTGCCGAATGCAAGCAGGAAGGGTAATTTATAGTTGTCAGCTTCTCTATCTGTGGGGGTTTTTGCCTGTGCAGCAAACAGGGCAAGAGGAACCCGGAAGAGGGGTCTCCAAGCTAGAGAACAGAGCTTGTCTTAGTCCCACTGGCCATCTAATGGTGTAAAACTTTATTCGTTTTCCCAACAAAAATGGCACTGCCAAGATCTCTTGTGATCTGATTTGCATTCCCCCAGTGGTTTTCTAGCCTTTTCTTTAGTGAGAATAAGTGCAGGGGTGAGCTTGAACCCATTGTGCAGATGTCCCTGATCTCTGATTCCAACCTGGTGGAGACCAAGCGGGGGTGATGATTGTTTATGCTACTCAAAGCAGAACAGCTTTGACTCAAACCCTTAGCACGATAACTCATATCCCCCTCTTCTCCTCACTTTTGCCTCCACAGCCCCAGCAGAGGGAGGAAGCAGAATGGGTGACACCTGGTTCAGTGTTGGTGACGGATACCCAACGATCTAGCTAGGGAGCCCCAGACCTGAGACTGTGCCCACCAGTCAAGTGCCAGGACTCAGATGATCATCAGGAGGGCTGTTTAGATACCCGTTGCTGGCTTTAGTGGAGCCGTTTGTCTTTCCTTTTCCCCAGAGTCTGTCTTTCACACAGTTTTCAGTATTGTCATGTGACTTCTTGAACGTTAGAGCTGAAGGGATCATAGATTTTATTTATACAAAGAGTTATTAACAGTTGTTGAACTTCATTGCTTCTGTGAAAGTGATCAAAACTCTAGATCTCTTCTCTTAAAACCTGCCCCTGACATAAAACTGGAAAACAGTTTTTAGCATTTTATAAACAGCTGGAATCTCACCCCTGGACCAAAGATGTCCGTGGAGTCTCAGTTCAGAATCGTTTATCTGTAATCATTTTACAGATGACGTTTACAGGAAGACAGAAGCCAAAAAGCCCACATAACTGGGTGAAAAAAGGAGCCAAGTTAGAGGCCAGGACTCATGATTCTCAGTCCGGATTTCTTTTCTCCAGACCACACTTTGCACCTTTTCTTTCTGTGCAGTCACAGCCTAGTATTTTAAAATTTACAGTCTAGTCTTGTCTTGGAAGCTTGGGGCAGTTGCTTCGTGACTTCGATTAAAGCTGGTGCCCTGTCCATGATGGACACATGATAAAACTGGACCCAATCAATTCAGAAGTGATGTGTCTCAATTCTGTCTCTGCCCTTCTCCCTTCATTAAGAAGGAAGCTGGAGCCCACAGACGATAAATGTCCACCCAGGTCACTCAGCTGGTTGGTGGCTCCGTTGCCAGTTGGTCTCATGACTTGCAGTATAAAGCTTCCCACAAGTGACGTGGGGTCAGATGGAATTACATCTCAGGGTGTGTGTGCTCTGGGAGAAACAGGAACTGGTTTGTCATTTGTCATGTAGCAGATGCCCTTCAGCACTGATCTCTGACCTATGACCACAACAGAATTAATCATATTTTCACGTAGATGATAGGTCAGCCCTCTCATGAGGATTCTCCCAAGTGGGATGTGGAGGGTCACACCTGTTTGCATCCATTTTGGTGGTCACCTGTCAAGTCTGTTTCCTGTTGGGTTTCTATTAATGTCTTCTTTGGTCTTTTGCTGTTTTTCTTGACCTCTGACTTCTTTATCTCTCCCTGCTACAGCCTAGATGTGCTTAGACCTGCAGGGAACAAAGTTGGTGAAAGCAGATGCTGGGGTCAGAAAGAACAGAGAGCTAGGATTGAGAGACTACTGGAGTAGAGATGCTGTCTCCACTTATTCATCCTAGAGGTGCCGTCTACCCCACAGGCTCTCTGGAGCAGTTTCTCATGGGAATTCATTCCCACTTAACAAAAGTTGGACCCATTTTCTATGTCTTCTCTGAGAAACGCCATTAAAGCACAATTAATTCCCACTTAAGAGGTACTGTTGCCCAGAAAGTTAAAAGCATAGATATTTTCTTCACACAGATTGGGGAAAAACAAATGACCGGCTATTGCCATGGATTTATTTACTTATTTTTTTTAAATGGCAGTAGGAATTAATTCATAAGGAGACTATGTGATCCTGAAGTGCTTTCTGAATCATCCAAGGGAAGATGAAATTAGATTTTGTTTCATTTTATTGTGTTTTTGATTGTCTTCTGAGCCTCTAGATGCCGACAATTCAAATACTTACATGGTGGCTTTCTTTTAACCAGAATATTCAGTTTACCAGAACTACTGTTAAGCAGCCACATAGGCAAAATGACAATTAGACATAAATACTCAGTTAGATGAAAATTCTCTGATTTGTTTCTTTATTGCTCTAGTGCTCTGAATCATTATGACCTTGTAATTCAATTTTTGGTTTTGCTTCCTTCTTAAATATGTCTTAAAGTTTAAACTTGTGGTCTCTGGATTCTCATCTCAGCTCACATTATGCAAGATCTTCTGATTCTCCAGTGCCTGAATTATCTGTAGCTGCCCATGTTCACTGACAGCCAATGAAAGATCCAGCAGATTTTCGGTTAATCTTGTGGAAACACTTGCTCTTTACTTAGTGAGTTATTTATTTAACAGATGGCTTGCTTTCCTTGGAGGCTGTGAGAACATCAGAGATCTGTGGCCCCTGGCAAAACAGTAAATTGTGCTTGTATTTATATAGCTGTTGATTTTCTAACGCTTTTGGTGATGACATAAAATCTCCAACTGCAGATAGCCAATAAGCCATTAGATTGAAAGTAGAAGTGTTAATATGTGTACAGTCTCCTTCTACCAGTAATCATCTTAGCCTTAATTGAGTACCTACTGAGCTAAGTTGCATTTTAATAACTTCATCTGTATAACCTCCAGTCCTCCCAGCCACTTTAGGAGGCAGGTGAGATAAGGAAATAGCTCTATGTCAATTACGCCAAGGCTGTGTTACTTGTAATTGGTGGGTCTGCAACGACTTTCCCATGGATAAGGACAAGGAATGACAGATTCATCAGGATACATCTAGCAATGGTGGACTCCCTAAGGAAGTTGAGATTTACACTAGCCATATTTACTAGTCTTTCCTAAATGGGAGTATTGGTATGAAATGCTGGGAGCTACTCCAGTTGACGTTGTTCCAGGCTGTTATATGACATGGTGGCATCAGCATTATTTTAATGACCTTGACCTGTCCTGACTGTTTTTGATGTGAATTCCATATTCCTCCCTGTTTGCCTTTCTCCAGCCATTGGCCAAATAGCTCATTGCCTGCATGATGTCTGAGCCTGGCAGTGTGTTAGTTCTAGAAACAGGCACATGTGAGGTTTGCCTCCCAGAGGAGGGGCTCTGGTGGGGTCTGAGTTCCCTCTCATAGCTTCTGCTACTCGCAGGAGACAAGTGTCCCTGGGTTTCTAGAACTCATTACTGTCAGCTCATTCTTGTCCTCTGGTCCATGCAGAATGGCATGTGCCAAGGTCAAGCTTGCATTTAACAGACATGTGTTTTGTACAACACAAACATGCTGAAGGCTTTGTGCCTCCACAAGAGAGGGGTTTTGCTCCTACGGGTGCCTATTAGAGAACAAACCTTTAAGTGGATAGGGAAATGTAGGCCTGCTATGGTCTAATTGCTCTGGCTCAAAAGTGACTGCCACCTGCAGATTTGGAAACAGTGTTTTGGAAATGGCAGAGAGCATAGGAAGGTCTGACTGCCAGGGAATGTGACTAAATCACTGCAGGGTAGAGGTGGGTATGCCTCTGTAGATGTGTGGGGTGTGGGGAGGCTGTAAGGTCTGCTATCAGAACAGGATAATTACTTCTTACGAGCTCCTTGTAAGTTCCAAGCCCTGGGCTGAGTTCACTTCTACACCCTATCCTAAGTTTTGCTCTTAATCCCTAGACCCTGGCACTTGTATTCCAATTTGGCAAGTAAGAAAACTGAAGCTCAGGCAGGTGAGCCCCTTGTTTTTTGTAAAAAAAATGTGGATCCCCGTTCACCTCTGTCTGACCACATGGGCCACACTGTCTACTCTGACCTGGAAGTTGACTGCCCTTGCACAGATATGGAGACCAGGAGAGTACAGTCAGCACCCTCATAGGACTCACTCTGCTTCTGGGGGTTTTCTGTCCATTATTGTGAGAGAATTAGCAGTTTCTTAGAAGAAGAGGAGAGTGTTAGACCGTTCTTTCTTAATTGATTTACCATGGAGAAGGAGAATTGCTTCCAGGCTACCCTGCAGAAATATAGTGGGAATTACCAGTCAGATTTCTCTGACAAGCAAGCCGTTCCTGTCAGGCTACTAAAGAGGCATTGTGAACGTGGTCGGATGTTGGTTATTCTCATATCATTCTCTTAATACAGCAGCATAACCCTGAGCTCTCTGACACGTGGGAAAACCTCTAAGGAAAGCAAAACACAGAATTTTAAACTATTGGCCTCCTGCTTTCCCTGACCATGTCTCCTGAGATTGTTGGAGGATCAGGGAGAGTTGGCTTTGGGGCAGAACACTTTCCATTCACAGATATTAAAATCTCTTACACTAAAGCAAAGCAGTCAGAATCATAAAAAGGAGAATGTAGAAAGATAATTTCAGGCTGTTCAGCAATCTGTTAAATGTCTAGCTCTGAGCAAAGTGTTTTGGAGGGGAATTTCCTGCTTTTAGAAGTGTGCAGTCCAGGGGCGCCTTGGTGGCTCAGTTGGGTAAGCGTCCGACTTTGGCTCAGCCCATGATCTCGTGGTTCCTGAGTTCAAGCCCCACATCGGGCTCTGTGCTGACAGCTCAGAGCCTGAAGCCTGCTTCAGATTCTGTGTCTCACTCTCTGCTCCTCCCTGCCCCTCTCATCCTCTCTCTCAAAATTAAATAACCTTAATAAAAAAATTAACGAAAAAGAGGTGTGCAGTCTGGGGCACTTGGTGGCTCAATCAGTTAAGCTTCCAACTCTTTGTTTTGGCTCAGGTCACGATCTCATGGTTTTGTGAGTTTGAGCCTCGCGTTGGGCTCTGTGCTGGCAGTGCATGCAGAACCTGCCTGAGATTCTCTCTTTCTCTCTATCCCTCCTCTGCTCACACTGTCTCTGTCTCTCTCAAAATAAATAAACTTAAAAAAAATAGTGTGCAGTTTGGGCAGACAGCATGCACAGAAAAAATGGCTGTGTGTATAGAGTTGGAGTCTCAAACTCAAATGCATACCAGGGCCAGGGAGGGGGTGCCAGTGAGTAGCAGGGGCCAGGTGGGGACATCAGCAGCCACTCCACAAAGGGCCTTGCACTCAGGAGCTCCAGATCACTGCTTGCTTGCGAGGATGAGGGCCCAGTGCAGCTATGACATCCTTCCCATTGTCTCCTGATTCTTTCTGCATATTTTCCTGTGAGACTTTTGCATTTTGAAGTGTTTTAGATAGGCTAGGATGTGGAGTTGGGAGTTTGGGGCCTGGGAAATGGTCCAAAATCCATTTCAATTCCTTGCATCCAGGTGGTGTCGTGTGCCGTATTCTGAGTTCTAAGTGATTCTCCAGATGAAAAGCTGGTATTTGCAAAGCGGCCTTTGGGGCCACAGGGTAAGGATAGCACTTAGTAGGTGTTCTTACTGAGGGCCTCCAGTGATGCCTTGATGACCTGTGGGAGAGATCAGCTGAGTGTGGCTCACAGAGACTTCCCTTTGACTCAAAGGAATCATGTAGTGTTTTGTGTCTTTGAAGGGCAAGACCTTTAGAGTAGGAATAGAAGACGACCTCTGTTTCCTTTCTGCCCCTGGGTACCTGTGTTCTTCAGTAAGCCAGTCCCTACTCAGAACCTCCATTTCCCTATCTGTATAATGGCAAGATCAGCTCCTATACTTTCTGAGGTTCCTTCCAGCTTGGGTTGTCTGGATGGTCACCATTTGGACGGTGCCTCTCAGAGGGCTGCATGGTGGTATGTGATGATCTGTGGACCTTGGGCTTAATGCACAGCCAGTTGAGTAGACCTTGGAAGGTGCGATCCCCATAGCTCTTGGTTTTAGGGATGCATGTTGGCCAGCTAAGCCCTTCCATCCAGGCTAGAAAGTTCTTTTCTGCAGTTACAGTTCCTTGGTCAGAAGGTGGATGCTTTCCTATAACTCAGTGGCTCTGCTGCTGTGACCCAGAGTAGCAGCATCCTCAGTGGCACAACAGAGGGCTTCCATGAGCATGGGCTGATGCAGCGTCACGTGAATGTCCCTGTCCCGTGTAGGCGTGTGCAGCTCTCCTCTTGCAAGGGAGGGAACTAGAGATTCTCTCTCTGGAGCACCCAGGCGTGAGGATACTCTCATGATAGCAGCCAGTGGACAGGCTCTGCTGCATCCCACTTCTCCTTCGTGGCCACCTGCTTGGTGCACCCTCAACCAGGCATCTCGTCGCGTGGGCCCTGCTTTATCCCTTCACAGAATGTGTATAATAAGCCATGTGTTAAAGAGCAAGTGAGACAGGTCCCTCCTGATGGTCCTTTCTGTTTCCAAAGGTAACAAGTGTCTGTGGTATTAATGACAGTGGTGATGATAATATAATAACAGTGATAAGCAGCTAGCATTTTTTGAGAGTTAACTCTGTGCCCCCAAATTATTCTAAACATTTTATGTGAACTAACTCATTTTATACTTCATCAACAACCCTGTGATGTTGGTACTGTCATTATTCCATTCACAAATGATGAAAGTTTGGCACCGAGAGGCCAGTGACCTGCTGAGGTCTAGTTGCTCCTGGTCACTTGCCGTGGTCTAATGTGCTCACCTAACTCACTTTTACTCATATTTAATTTCAGACTCGCTGCACATTGGAGCTAAAAGGGCCCCCAGAGATCATCTTTGCCAGCTCTCATTTAGCAGAAGGGACCACTTGGGGACTTGCCCCAGGTCATGACATCATTTGCAGCAGAGCCAGGGCTGGGACAGGGTCTACTGACCGCTAATCCAGTGTTGTCTACAGACGCACAGGCTGTTGACAGCTGGAGCACTCAGATGTGATAGAAAACCCCAGCTGCAAGTGAATGCAAGCAGGGAACAGCTGGGGATATGTACTCCCCACCTGTCTCACTGATGTGTGTGTTAGCTGCAGGGTCATACAAACATCCATAGCTTCTCAGTTCTTTGGCCCAAAGTCCAGAGGACATTACCACTGGGATCCTGTTTCAGATGAAGCTGGATGAGAAACCCAGGGCTTGAAATCCAAACTGCCATTTGCATGTTGGAAGACAGAATGGTTGAGTACTGTGCTCCAGGCTAAACGGGTATCCAAGAAACAAGAGGCTGGCTCCCCTGGGGACGAGATGCTTCCCTGGGGAAGGAACTAGGATTTCTGGTCTAGGCCTTTCTCTTAACTAGCTATGGGGATAGGGAAAAACCATTTAAATTCTCTAAGCCTCTGTTATCCCATCTGTAAAATGGGCATAAAGGATCATTTACCTATCCCTTCCTTTGGGAGCAAAATTAGGATAAAATGAGAAACATAATACTGTATTGGAGGAAATAAGCTTCAGAAAGTGAAGGGAGGGTTGTATCTATTGAGGCGGAGCTGGCATTATGATCACAGACTGGAATCTGGGCTCCCTGTGCACTGGCTCCTTGGCTGTGCCTCTGTGCTGACCATTGGGGCTGCCAAGCCTCCCCTGCTGGGCTGCCTGCTTCTCAGTTTCCTTGAGGGGAGGGGAGGCTGCACCTCCCAGAACCCTGGGTTTTCGAGGGCCTCACATCCTGCCCTGTCCAGGAGGCACACTGCCACCTTCTTTCCCCTGCCAATCTTCTTCCTTGTCTCTTAAAACCAAACTTGCTGACAGCCTGTGGGAGATGGATTATTCTGCTGATGGAGAGAAATGGTCCCACTCTTGTTAATTCACAACCACCTCGTTTTTCTTGCCTCATCAGTTAACAGTTATCAAGAGGCTAGAGCAGCGTTTATGGGGAAATGTGTGAAAGGAAGGAGTGAAAAAAGGAAAAACAGATCTTGGACCAAACCTTCTTCATTTACTGATTCCATGTCCAAACCTTTTTCCTCTTAGTATATACAAAAAGTGATCCAGAAAGTAACCTTCCAAGAATGAAAGCATCAAACTTTGTTGGGGACCACGGAATCCAAATAAAGGAGAACTAAGAAATCAGAAGGGGGTAGACCAGTGAGGGGAGAGACCCTGCTTTACAGATTTCCACCTGCCTTTGCAAGTGTGACCAGTGATGGAACGGATATGAAGTGTGGTTCAACTCAAACTAATCACTTAAAGGAAAAAGAATCTAAAGTAATTCTTGGAAATTCACTCTTTAGTCACAAAGTCCCTTTCTCAGCAAATATATGTATTTGGTTCCCTGTATAAATTACTGCAGTGTGCTCTAGCCAATAATTTATTTAAAGGCTCATTAAAATGATTACTAGTTTTTTCTTTTGCATTTTATTTGAAAATGGGAAGAATATAAACCTATAGCCTGGCTTCTCTCCAAAGTGCCCTTTGGGGTTTGCATTGAGTAGATCACATTTTTTTAAATAAAGATATGATTTGCAGTAAGATTGTTCAGGCATTTAAAAGGAATAATAAAAATTGGCCACTTCCTGCACTTTTTAGTGGCTTGTGTTTGCCTAACCTATTTTTTTTTAATTTGATTTTTATTGGATTTGGGTTTTATGTGTTTGTATGTGTGTGTGTGTGTGTACTTGTGCATCTGTGTGTACAGAAGATCTCGACAAAGAGCATTATGGAAACTTCAGGGTTAAGGGGGAAAAAAAAAAACCCGGAAACCAAAACCCTTCTCTTTCTGTGCGTACTCTGGTTTGGAATGAACTAAGAAGTAAAGGAAAGCCTATGTTTCTGGGTGGTCATATGAGATGCTGGTTCTGTTATGCTGTCTGAGATCGTGGGAATTTGGCACATTAAAGGCAGTTAAAAAACAATGTATCCCGGTGTGAAGGATTTAATAAAGCACCAAGCTTGGAGGAAGATGTCACCCTGTGGCATAATCAGAATCAGTGAAGAGGAGAGGCGAAGATTGGGCTGCGGAAGAAAGCTTGCGATTTGGAGAAGAAAGGAAGAACAAAGACAATCTGATAGGGGAGGCAGGGTGTGTGGAGGTTTTACCAGACATACTGGGTTTAGCAGTTGCAGTTCAGGAGAGTGGCAGAGTGAGATGAAATATTGTAGAACCTCCTCCCCCGAATCTCAGGGATGGAAGTAGGACTCAGGGCAGGGGCATGGGGAGCCACAGCAGGCTTTTGAGTGGGGACTGGCAGTGTGAGAGCGGTGTAGGGGAAGGCTGATAGCCTATGCACTGATAAGATGCCCGTGTTAAGCGTTGTACACCAGCCCTCCGTCCTTGCCCTGCCCTCCCTAGACCTCTGGGTTTTTGTTTTTGAGCGTCACAGGCAAGAGCAATTTTAACAAAGAGCTTGAGATGGCAGGGTGATGTGTTCTTTCTAATGTTCCGATGCACAGTTATATAGCAAATGGATCTCACTGCCCCTGAGGTAGAGATATCTGTTACAAAAACAACCACCACCACCAGTGAAAGAAATGACTCTATTTTTTTTCTTCCTTGGTGGGCTCAACCAAGCAGAGGGATTGTTGGCACGCATGGCTCGCCCCCAGCCCATCCCCCCCATCACGGGCTCAAGGTCAGAATGATAGACGTCAGCACTCAGCACACACTCTGCTGGTGAGCGTGTCCGGGTAATGAGGGGCCAGCGTCCTGGGATCCTCAGGTCTGGCAAATGGCTCAGGGGCAGGTTTGCGGCAAGTAAGTGTCTGCCCCTTGCACACGGGGGGTCTGAGCCGGCAGCGCAGAGCGAGATGCTGACCTCAGTGACAAATGGAGGCCTAGCTTGGTGCTGGCAGGTCCATGTGGAGGGCCCCCCCGGAGCAGATGCAGACAGTCAGCCCTGCCATTTCACAGCATGAGTCTAACTCTGAGAAATGGCTCAGGCTGTCTTATGATGACCACATGGAGGAAAGAAATGAACCAGAGAGGAAGGAGCTACGAGAAATACACAAGAGTTTCACCTGGCTTCCAGAGGGAAGGTGCGTCCAGTTTAGAAACTTGCCACCTGTTCCTGATTCCCTCCTAGTGCCCAGCAAGGTGTGTGACTACGGAGGGAAGAGCTTCATGGCACAGCCTGTGCCCTACTGGCTGTGTGCCCTTAATGTGTCATTTCACTTCTCTGAGCCTTCGTTTTCTCATCTGTAGATGGGGCTTCCGATTGGATTAAGAAGACAATTTTAAGCATTAAATAGCATATGCACGCACAGTGCACAGAGTAGATGCTGTCCTTCTCCTGGTTAAATGAACTTCTCTTTGGCTTTTCCCCCTCTGCTCAGCGATGCTTCCAGCTTCCCAGGCACTCCATGTCCACGCAGCTGACTTCGCTGTCCTGCAAAAAGGCATCTATTTCCCTCAAACTAGCATTAGGCAATGTCCTTTCAACTTCTAAAACGAAGAATTGCCCCCTTGGCATCCCTTCCATTTTTCTCTCCCCAGCCACCTGCCTTGTGTGTCTTCTGACTGATGCATTGATTGCTTCTATCTCACTTAATGAAGTCTAAATTAAAAGTGATGTTTGCCAGCCCTGGGCAGTGTGTGTAAACCAAGTTTCTACCAGTTATCACCCAAGCCCCATTAGGCAGTTGGAGCTGGTGGAGCAGGGATTCGTATCCAGGTCTGTCTGGCTTCAGAGCCCCAGCATCATTCCCCCATGACCACCTCCGTCTGTGTAGATGCACATTCAGGTGCATTGCTCCCTCTTGGTGGTGTACAGATTATCCTTCTCGACCATTTCGGATCTCCTTCTGTGTGGCGCCAGGCCCAGGAAACGTGCAGGCACTTCCAGCCTGGATCCCACATGGGCAGATGTTGTATTTAAATGGGACTTTCCTTTGGGACTGAGCTGGGAGAGGAGCTGGTGGCCACCACCTCAGCGGCTGCAGTTACAACAGTGTGCTAGATGCCAGGAGACACCCCCATGGACGCTCAGCCTGCTGCTAGATGTCAGGAACTCAGGAACATGCCTTGCTCTGGCTTGGGCATTAGAAAGACAAAAAAAAAAAAAGCTAATATTGATTGAACATGTGACATGCTGATGGTTTTACGTGACATTTTTCTCACATGCAAAAATACGTAAGGTACTACTGTTGTTATCTCTGTGTTGTGAGGAGGGTACAGGGGAGGCCGAGAATGACTACTGCATGAGGGAAGTAGAGGGACAGAGACAGAGAGGGAGGAAGTGATGGGGGAGGGGCAGAGGAGAGAGGTCCAGAGGCAGAGAGAATGAGCACGTTGAGACAAAACCACTAAGTTCTAGCTGGGCAGTGGTCACGCCAGGTTTCAAACTCAGATTGTCCACCTTTCAAACATAAGGTCTTAAGACAGTGATTATTTTGGTCTTTCTTGGCTTGGATGGGCACCATGACCTTCCAGAGGCTCTCTGCTATCTAAAAGGAGTGTAGGTATGCAGAGGGATGTGTTTCCTTCTAGTTCAACAATGCCTTGGTCCTGTGTTAAGAAGTTCAGAAGAATGTTCCCTGCTGAGGGGAGAAGTCAGAGGAGTGTAGAGTTGCTGTGTTTTCTTAAACATAAGACAAACAATAGACTGGGGTGGATGGGGTAGTAACCAGCCTGTGGAAAATGCCGTAGCATTCAGTAACTAAAAAGAGCAAGCAACAGGACCAAGCTATGGCATTCCCATTTGGAAGCCCCCCCCACCCCCACCCCCCCCCAGGGCTGGGGCTGGCTGGGTTCTGGAGGGTCTCTTTCCACGTGGGTAAGAAGCCATTTGCTTCAGATCCTGGCTCTACCTCTTAGCAGCTGGTGGCTTGGGCACATTATTAAATATTACAAGCTTTTGTTTCCTTGCTAATATAATCAGGACAATACTAGTACCTGCCTCATAGGCTGATAGAAGTATTAATTGAGAAATGTTTGCAAATGCTTATCCAGTGACAAACCAAACAGTACTACTGTTTATTATTATTATCATTGTCCTAATTTTGAGACAACTGGCTTCTGTGGGATAGTCCCATGTCGGGTCTGCCCATTTATGAATGGATACTCAGCCTAACTGGGGCACTCTTGGCTTCTCTCTCTCAGGAATTTGGTTCTCCGTTTGGAGATGAGGCTGATTGGTAACTCAAAGGTTGTCTGGTTCAAGCCTTTCATTAAACTGATAAAGAAACTGAGTCCCAGTTAGGGAAGCCATTTATTCAAGGTAATACGGACACTTAATGGCGGAACTGTGGTTTTTGAAATCAGATTTCTGGCTTTGAGCCCAGTGCTCTTCTTATGAAGTTACACAGAAAGACACTTCGCCATGCAGGCAGACCTGGAAAGACATGGAGTTGAGGAGGACACTGACAACTAGGAGCTTTAAGATGCTCTTTGTCTTTGTCCAGTAAACCCAGAGTTTCCAGGGCACTGGGATTAGAAGGAGCCAAGTCAGTGTTTCAGACCAGTGGGGAGCTATGTATCATGGATAAGGCCCCCAAGGGTAAGTTGCACCCAGAGCAGTCAGAGGCAGCAACATGAAGAATTTGAGTCAAAGTTGAACGAGGAGACTAAAGGTTGAAATTGGACAAGGTCTTCTAAAGTGCAAATGGTGAGAAAAGGCCTGAAATGGAAGGATGAGGAAGAAGGGAAGAAAGCAGGAAGACAGGCCATGGAGTACAAGGAAGGCTTGGGCATGGGGACACGAACTGAGATTGTGAGGTTATTGGCAGCGCATTTGTATAGGGCACCTCTCTCTTGTCGGGGGGATGGTAACAGGGGGAGGCACTTGACTGATTAAAGCAGTCAGCCTGGGCCAGACAAGGACAGTCACACAAGAAGAGTAGCAGGGAGATAGGATGCAATTATCCAAAGTGGTCTTTGGCCTGAACCTCCAATCTTTAATCATCCCTGGGGAGGCAGTGACAGCATATATATGCATGGAAGATTTCCTGACTCTGCTCTGGACCTTTGGAGAGGAGTGGGTTGATGTCAGAGCAGAATCTTAGCACACAGGTTAGCTCTGCAAAGGTGGCTTGGAATAATAAACTGCTGGCTTCTTGGTCTCAGCCACCCCACCTTGATCCCAAATCACAGAGCATCAGCATTCGGTAGCTCAGAGCAGACCAGCCTCCTAGACGCAAGGTTGTAAAAAGTTATTTCTCTGAGAAGATTTCCTCAGCATTAATGGCTGTGTGACGTGGCTGTCCGGGGGAGCTGTCTTGCCTCAGCTGGACCCTAAGCCAAGTGTAAATGATTTGAAGTACTTCTTGTCGCCCTCTTCTCTTGAGCAGCTATAAAAATCATTTATCTGGGTCTCACAGTTGCTCGCTTATGAACTTGTGTATGCTGAGTTTTCTGTGAAGTCTTAGGACAGGTGCTTGGGGCCTGACCATCAACCCCTGGAAGGAAGGTAGGAGGAGGTGGGAAGGAGGTAGGCCGTTATCATAGTCATTCTCTAAAAAAGTGATACAGAACTTCAGACCTTCATTTATTGTCAGACATCACCACTTTGATCCTTACTCAGAAACCTTCACGAGCTCCCCACTGTTCATGGGAGAAAATCTGTACATTATGTGTGTTACAGCAAGTGGTTCTGAGCTTAGCTGTCTACTCTTCCCTGTGTCCCCCTCAGCAGTGTCACTTCTGTGACCTTGGACGCTTTTTAAGTGCTCCATACCTCAAGACATTATCCCTACAATGGAAATCATAACCCCTTCCTATATCAGTTAGGATGCTTTGGCTCTATGAGTCACAGAAAGCCGTGCCTTGCCCCTCTAAAGCATGGGGCATTTATTGCTTCATATGGTGATGTCTAAGGGTAGGGTGCTTCTGGGTTGTTCATTCACTGCTTCCATGACATTGTCAAGGGCCAGTTTCTTTCACATTTTGTACTTTGCCATCTAGAGTGTTGGTCTTTGTCCTCAAGCTGGTTTCCTCATGATGAGGAAGAAAGATGGTCACAGTTCTCATATCACATCCAGACACGAAAATATCCAGAATAGGAGACAACATGTTTTCCGAATGAGGGAACTGTTGCCAGATGATCCCAGCTCCCAGCATCCCTCGGGTGTGCCGGTGCTAGGACTGGGCCGACCAGGGGAGGCTTCGTGGGGCCGGCCTCCTCCAGGCACATGGCCACACAGAGGGGCTACCTCGACAGAATTTGTTAGGAAGTAAGAAGGAGAGGCATGGGTGGATATTGTGTGGGCAACCAACAATGCCTGCCACTTGCTTCATGGGGACCTTTTGAGAATCAAATGAGATAAGCCAGTAAATTATATAGATGTTAGCACTTTTCCTGTTCACCATCCTTCCTGTCTTTATGTCCTGGCTCTCACTGACATGTGTCCACCCCACCTGAAAAATCTTACTCCCCTTAAAAAGATGAGTTTGTACCTTCCTTCCTCTTGAAGTTTTCCCTGACACCCCAGTATCTCATATCCATTGTTTTTCTCCCAGATGGAACTTCTGCCCCCAATTCCTGAAATAGTATAGGCAGTCTATGGATAGTCTGCATCAGATAACCTGAAGAACGTTGAAAAATACTGGAACCCAGACCTCATTTACCCCCTGGAGATTCTGACTTTATAGGTCTGGAGAATGTTTGGGCTAGATATTAAACAAAAAGTCTCCTAGGCCTGCCTGATGTCAAGCAAGGTTTAGAAGTAATTTCTGGAACCTAACATGAAGGCTTCATTACCTACTTTAAAGATGGTGGATAGCTTTTCAAGTCCTGTCCTCCGCTGGAGAGCAGGAGCCCACATCTCATATTTTTGTGTGTTGCTTAACACACAGCCTGGGCACAAGTGTGCCATCAGTAGTTTTTTAAGGTGTGTTTTCATGGAGTCTTTGGAGAGGGTTAAAAAAAATTCCAGAGTTTTTCTACATGTGTGGGTAAGTGTACTCATTCATGCAGACCTCTACTACTCTAAGACTTACAACCAAAAGAGGTTGGCTGGTTTATTCCTCTGGCACTTCCTGCCAGAGGGATAGACAGATCTGTCGGCTCATGCTCAGTTCCAGTGTTGCCACTCAGCGTTTCTCTCTCTCCTTTCAGAATTATAACCAATTTAGAAGGTCTGACTGTGGTTTCCTTTACAACTGCAGAGGCGGAAGAAGTCGGAATTGACTTAACATTATCTCTGAAAACAGCCAAGGCTGGGAAGGGGCACTTTTACGCTGCTTCCTTTTTACCGGTAATGATCTCCACAGCAAGTGACAGCATCGCCAGTTGGAGTTTCAGGGAGCTGATGGAGATACTGAGCAGCAGAACAGTCATCTGGTCCATGAACTTCCTCCAAATGACTGTTGCGAGTGTTGGCTTGTTTTGGGCCCTGGGGGGGGGGGGGCTGTGAAGGAATAGCAAATACCAGCCTATAGCATGCTCACTATGTGCTGGGGTCAGGACTAAGTTTTTATATGCATTATATGATTAATCCTTAAAACAGCCCTTGACCCTTGTGAGTTAGGCATTGTTATTATCCCCATTTGGCAGCTGTGGAAACTGAGGCTGAGAGGTTGAGAAATTTGCCTCGCTAAGGAGTTGATGACCTAAGTTTTAAACTCAGGTTTGCTCGACTCCACATTCCATTCTGTGACCCACCGACTCTACTGAGTTCTAGAAAACACGCATCACTGCTTTCTAAGGGTCTGGAGTCACTGCCATTTATTCTCAGCTCTGGCTGCCCTTCAGACTTCCTGAGGAGCTAGAAAGCTACCCATGCCCAGGAAACACCCTTGGGACTGTTTTAATGTATCTAGCATGAGGCCTGGATTATACAAAGTTTTCTAGATAATTCCAGTGTGCTTCAAGCATCAAGAAGCATGGGTTTAGTTAGAGTCAAGAAAAATGAATCCATTGACTATTTTTGAGTGTGTCTTGTGCTCTGGGCCTTTGCTTTCATGGAGGCTTTCCCAGGAGGGTGATAAATGCACAGAGGAAAGAGACACTGATCCTGCCTAACAGGGCCAGGAAGGCTCTGCATGAAGCTAGTATTTAAGCTGTGTGAACAGGTGAGTAGGGCTTTGCTGAGGACTGATGGTAGGGTTGGGCGGGGAGGGTTTTCTGGGCAGAGAAGATAGCATGTGCAGTGGCATAGGCATGTGTTCAGGAATGCCCAGGAACTTCGGTGAGGTAGGGTGAAGGCACGTGTGAAAAGGTGGCAGAGGGGAAAGAGAGGTGGTAAAGGGCCGCATGATTAAGGGTCTCCTGTATCGGGCTAGTGAGTTGTATTTTTGTTTTTCTTGATGGAATAGGGAGTTACTGGATCTATTCGCTGTCTTAGAAAGATCACTGGGATGGAGGGGGTGCCTGGGTGACTCAGTCTGTTGAATGTCCAGCTCTTGATTTTGACTCAGGTCATGATCTCACCGTTAGTTGGATTGAGCCCTGTGTCCGGCTCTGCAGTGACAGCGTGGAGCCTCTCTCTCTTCTCTCTCTGCCCTTCCCCTGCTCACACGTTCTCTCTCTCTCTCTCTCTCTCTCTCTCTCTCTCTCTCTCTCTCTGTTTCTCAAAATAAAAATGTATTTTTTAAATGCCCCCCCCCCAAAACAAGAAAGATCACTAGCAGAACAGGGTGGAGATTGGACTCAAGAGGTTGGTGAGCCTGACAGCAAGAGTCTAGTATGACATTGCCTTACACAAACAAAAAAGATGAGAAGCCACCTGAATACCCAACCATAAGAGATTTATTAGTAAATTAAAAACATTAGTATGATGGAATACTCTGTAGGTATTAAACATTGTATTTGTTGATCTAGGAAGCTATTTGTTACATATAAATTTGAAAAATGTTATAGAATTGAGGAGTGCCTGCGTGGCTCAGTTGGTTAAGTGTCCAAGTTGTGATTTTGGCACAGCTCATGATCTCAGGGTCATAGGATGGACCCCTGCCTTTAGCTCTGCACTAAGTGTGGAGCTTGCTTGGGGTTCTCTCCCTCTCTCACCCTCTCTCTCTCTCTCTCTCTCCCTCTGCCCTCCCCTGCTCACACTCTATCTCTCTCAAAATAAATAAATAAACTTTCAAAAAATGTTATAGAATTGTGTATTAGAAATAAAGCAAGCTCTGCAAAAAAAAAAAAAAAAAGGAAAGAAAAAGAAAAAAAAGGCTGCCATGGTGTTCTAGGCAAGGGCTGACACGGGCATGGACTTTTGCAGTGTTGGAAGGATGCTGTGGAAGTTGGCTATGAGAAGTGCTAGAGAAGTAAAGTAAGCCCAGCCTAATGCATGCTTGGATGTGGAGCTTCCAAAGAAGATTGTAGTGTAGGTCTCAGGGTTTCATTTGAGTGGCTGGGTAAATGCATAGGG
The DNA here is from genome assembly GCF_028018385.1 of Neofelis nebulosa. Classification (NCBI taxonomy): domain Eukaryota; kingdom Metazoa; phylum Chordata; class Mammalia; order Carnivora; family Felidae; genus Neofelis; species Neofelis nebulosa. Next base: position 67,723,237 of record NC_080794.1, read on the forward strand.
TGTGGTGGTATTCATAAGCCATGGACGGACCACAGAGCAAGAGGCTTTGGACAACAGATAATCAGTTTGGTCGGGACATGTTGAGTTTGACACTCTGGGACATCCAGGTTAGAAGGCTTTTGGTCAGTTGTATTGATGGGTCCAGATCCTAGGAGACAGGCTTATGCTTAAGAGCTCACATAAGTCTTGGCAAACAAAGATAAATTCGACAATGCAGTCTGTTTGCGATTCTTATTGTTGAACATAGGATTGAGTGCATATAACCCAGCTTGCCATCAATTCAGCAAACATTTATTAAAAACTTACTCTGTGCTCAGCACGATGCCAGGCACTGGGATCACCAAGATGAATGGGACTTTTTCTGCCCAAGGAAACATATTATAATAGAGAGATGTATCAAATGCATTGGTAACAAAGAAGAGAAAGTGATTAATTCTACCAAGGGTAGTTAGAGGAGGAAACAGAGCAGAGGTCACATTTGACTAGGACTAAAAAGATGAGGTCGAGTTTGCCAAGTGGATCAATGTTTTATGCATTGCCACTGCGGTTGAATTTCACTTTAGAAATTAAGCATATTTCAGAAAAAGTTGGTCTCAATTTGAATGCCAGGAAACAGAATATTAAATCCACCAGAAGAGTCTTCTATAAAATTCGAGAAGTTCTTTTCTGAGAGAATAGAGAACACCAGTTGTGTTTTGCAAGCTGTTTTAAGTTTTCTCGCAGGTTGGCTGAAAGCTCATGTCATTTTTACTCACCACGAAGAAAAGTGACATTGAATATCTGATATGTTTTCCTCCAGTCCATACTAGCCAAGTCAAGCTTGGGTCTTGGAAGGACAACCCTTCCCCAAGCTCCCGGCAGATGCCCATTCCCCATGGCTGCTTAAATAGGAACTGGTGAACCAGTTCTTACTCACCTCAAAGGGCCTTATTGAAGGTCACACAGCAAAGTGGTGGCAGAATCCCACTGCTGTATGCACCTTGCCACACCATCGGGCACTTCCAAATGATACTTCCCCACATGTTGGCTGCTCTCCTTTGGCAGTGCTTGTGTGTACTTTTACCTTTAATTACAAGGCACAGCAGCGAGTAGTGGTTTGCATGCGGGTGCCAGTGGGGATGGAAGCCAGCCAAGTGGTAGACGCTTGACCTGGTGAAAGATGACTGATTAGCAGAGTTTGGACTCCAGTCTTACCCTTTCATTTTGCTGAAGTTTAATGTGTTTTGTGTACTTCCAGGGCTCTCTGTTCATCGGGAGCCCGTTCAACCTCAGCCTGCCTCTTTCTCCACTGTTGTTAGTGCCTTCAATTTTTGACTGGCATATAAATACAGTGCAGAGACCCAAACCTTCCCAGGCTGATATGGGCCTCAGTTGGCAGGTGAATTTATAACCTGAGACTAGTCTGTGCTTTGACATCTTCCAGTTGAATGGCCTTTATTGGTCAGGGATGAATCTTTTGCGGGGAGGAGTGTTACATGAGATAATTTGCTTTCATGCAGTCTCTAGCCTGCTCAAAATCTGCTAGTGATTGCCCACTGTCTTCAGGATTCAGGCCAAACTCCGTAGCAGGAGACTAAATCTCCCCTGACAAATGTCCCCAAGTGTTTTCTCCTGCTTCATCACCCTTGTACTTTCATATCTTTATAGGATTCATACATGCCGTGTTCCCTGCGCTGTTGCTCACAGTGTCTTCTTGGAATGATCCTTCCCATTCTCTCTCCACTACCTGAATTCTAACCATCTTTGGGGCTCCATGAAGAAGTCGTCTCCTATAAGAGGCATTTATTGATCACCTCTCCCTGTATTTCCTCCCACATTGATTGTCATTTCCACCTTGCATAATATATTTTAACATTCTGTCTGTAGAAATATGGTTAGCTCTCTTGGGGAAGGTACTGAGTTTTTCCCGTTCTTGTACCCATTGTAGTGCCTGGTGCAATGCCCTACAGGCTCTCAGAGCACACTGTTCTTGTTGCTTTTTTGGAGGGAAACCATGGTGCAGGTGTTCAAGGCAGTTCCAGGGTAGCTGGATCTCAGCCACCTGTCAATGGTTCTCAGTCTGTCCCTGGGCAAGGCCTGTGGAGGGCTAACTAATGAAGAGGGATTTTGCTTCAGGTTTTATCCCAGCTCCCAGATCTGCTTTCCTGGTCCAGATGGCACCTGAGTTTGGCTGCTCCATCCTGGACTCACCTTCTGTGTTCAGCATTCTGCTGGCCTCTCCTGTCATTTCAACAGGACTAATGGCTTCCAGCTGTAATAGCTTATAGTCTTCCTCTAGCATCCCCTGCCAGAATTCAGAGCCTAGCACCTTCTGCTAGGGGGAGACAGCTGAGTAAAGGGGACATTTATGGTAGAATTGATTGCTCCCTCCTTGGTGCTTTTACAACATTCTGTTTATCTTCTGTCTAGCATGTATCTTCCTGCAGCTCAGCCATTTATGTTTCTGTGTCCCCAGCTAAACATTGGATGCCCTAAGGCTAGAACCGTGCATTATCTGTTCAGGCTTCCTGGTACCTAACACAGTGCTTGGCACTGGGTTGATATTCATTTCAATGAAGCTGAAATCAGTAAACAATTATTAACTGGCAATGGCCCAGAAAGTGCCCAATCCAAGCCGGTGAACCATTTGAACTCCATACTGTGTTCCTGCTACTCCTGTTCCTATCCAATCCCTTTCCAAGGGTAGTATCCCAAGAGTATCCCTTTGGACTTGACGTTCCTGCATACTGGAGTTTTAAGGGGCATTTTCTGTCCTTTGGGTGGAAGTATCATAGGAGCAGAGGGAGGTCTAAGCCAAACGATCTTCAAGGCTCTGTGAAGTGACTGTCCTCACCTACCCAAAAAACTAATTTCCTAATTGTTTTTCACCCTGATGCTGTTCTATAATGTGAAAGAGATGTGGACATGAGTTTCTCTTGGTCCACAAAACTCAGAGGGTAGAAGGTAAGCCATATTTTGAAAAATGTTATTTTTTTCCTATTGAAAAATGAAAAAAAAAATACACTGGAGATCAAGCCCTTCATCACTGGACTTATTGATTCAGTACATAGCAGCTATTCTTTCTGGCTCTCTCTCTTGGTTCCTGTAAAAATGCTGGAATTTAGACAATCCAGGGAAGAATGGGAACATCTTTGACATCATACAGTGATGCTCTTCACTCTACTTGGCCCTGGAAAAGTGTCTGTCTTGTCCATGTAGAAGTGTCCAACTCTGAAACCATCTTTACTCCATGTTGAGTGGGCTGTACACACCTTCTCCAGGGTTCTTAAGGTCACCAACTTTGTTCACAGTCTACATGGGCACTCATAGCCACCTTCATTTGAATTTCTGCCACTCCAGATGATACTTGTCAGATTCAGAGAACTTCAGCCATTCTTACTGCTGTGAATAAGACTCTAAGGACTTGGGCTCTGTTCTTTTCAACCAGGGCACCAAAACTTAGACAATCTGGCTAATTTCCCAGACCTTGGAGAAGAAAGCAGGGATGATTTTAAGGTTGGCTTCCAAGCACAAGCTTCTTTCTCTTCTTGCTCTGGCTCTGAAACAAAGTAGAAAAAAAGCTCTGACATTCCCAGTAGTGGAGAAGAGAGTCTAGTCCTTGCAAACAAAGGCCTAGCTGCCTGTCTGGAAGGGTTTATTTGGGGAATTGGGACTTCACTTTTGTTTCAGACTGATTAGTCTGAAGCATTGAGAAGGAAGACACAATTTTATGTCTTCATAGTTTATTCTGCTGTTTATTTCTCAATAAATCAACCTGCTATAGGGACAAGGGTCATATATATATTTTTTTTTCTAATGATAAAAACATCTCGTATTCATCAGGGAGGCAATGCTGATTTAGGATGAGGATTACTGAGATCTGTCTAAAAGATCAGGACTGTGGAAGGAGAATCATGGCTGGAACCTGCCCAGTAGGATGTGTTGCAGCATTTTCTGAGGACTGCTAAGAGGCTAACACCATAGCTTCTAGAGCAGCCATTGAAATATTTTGGAATACTGAAAATTTGAAGCATCCATTATCTATTAGAGAAACTGAACCTGTATTTAACATTCTTCCCACCAAGAAGTCACCAGGCCCAGATGGCCTTACTAGTGAATTCTTCCAAATGTTATGGACAAAATAATTAATAATAATAATAATAATAATAATAACGCACATCTTAGAGAAATTCTTCAGAGAATAAAAAAAAAAAGGGGGGGGACTTTCCAACTCACTATGAGGACAGCATAACCTTGATACCAAAGTCTACATGGCATTAAAAGGAATAAAAATTACCTATTAATTCCTCTCATGAACATGGATGCTGAAATCCTTAACAAAACATTACCTAATTCAAGCCAGCATAATATAAAAAGAATAGTACATCACGACTAAATTTGGCTTATTTCAGGAAGGTTACTGCAAGGTTACTTTAATATTAAAAACAAATGTAATTTAATATAATTATATAATAAAGGAGAAATCATATGATCTCAACTGATGCAGAACAAATATTTGATAACACTCAACATCTCTTATGGTAATAATGCTTAGCCAATCAGAAGATAACTTCCTAAATATGATAAAATATATTAAAAAAAAAACCCTACAGCAGATGTCACACTTAATGGTGAAATTTTGAATGTTTTTCTCTATGATTGGGAATTGGATGAAAATATCTATCATATCTTTTTTTCAGCATTATAATGAAGGTTCTAGGCAGTGCAAAAGGTGAGAAAGAAAGAAATAAAATGTACAAGGATTGGAGAGAAAGAAATGATAACATAATTATGTGGAAAATTCAAGAGAGTATGAACAAACCACTAGAATTAGTAAGTGATTATAACAAGGTCACTGGATACAATGCCAATATATAAAAAAATTATGTCTATATGGTTGTAATGAGCAAATATGAAATTAAAAATATAGAATGGTTCTGTTTATAATAGTATCAAATAATATGGGATAAATATATAGATAATATAATAACATAACAGACAAAGTAATTAAACCATGAAGAAGTCCTCAGTACAGAAGACTACAAAACATTGCTGAGAGAAATCAGAAAAGGTCTAAGTAAATTAGGATAGGGACAATATTGTAAACATATTAATTCTCTCCCACACTCATCTACTAAGTCAAAACAATCCCAATAAAAATTTCAGTGGACACTTTTTGTGGAATTTGATAAACCAATTTTAAAATTTATGCAATAATGTGAAGGGCCAAGAATGTATAAGACAATCTTAGGGAAAAAAGGAAGAATTACACCAAATATCTGTACTTATTTCAAGCTGCAGTAATTAAGACAGTATGCTATTAGCACAAGAGCAGTGGAATAAAGCCCAGAAGTGTGTGTGTGTGTGTGTGTGTGTGTGTGTGTGTGTGTATGTGTGCGTGCGTGTGTGTGCACGTGTGTGTGCGCGCGCGCATGCTCTTGATACTTTCTTGGTGATAGAAAGGTGATCTTTTATTTTTTTTATTTTTTATTTTTTTAAAATTTTTTAATGTTTTTTATTTATTTTTGGGACAGAGAGAGACAGAGCATGAACGGGGGAGGGGCAGAGAGAGAGGGAGACACAGAATCGGAAACAGGCTCCAGGCTCCGAGCCATCAGCCCAGAGCCTGACGCGGGGCTCGAACTCACGGACCGCGAGATCGTGACCTGGCTGAAGTCGGACGCTTAACCGACTGCGCCACCCAGGCGCCCCGAAAGGTGATCTTTTAAAAAACATAGCTTGATCTACTGAATATCTTGATATATTTTTTTAAAATATTCTTAACTTCTATTTCACTCTCTACACAGAATCATTCCTGATGGATTACAGATAGAAATGTGAAAGTTAAAATCATAAAGCGCCCCAACAAGAACATAAGAGATTGTCTTCATGGCTTCTGGATTGACAGAGATTTCTTACATAAGCCACAAGAGTTTTGACCATAAAGTAAATATTACTAAATTGAACTTTAATAAAACACATAGCTTCTATTAAACAAAAGCATTATAAGAGAGTAAAAAGGCAAGCTACTGAATAAGAGAAGATACTTGTAATACATATACATGACAAAGGACTCATATCTAGAATATATAAAGAACTCTTAAAGTAATTTAAAAAAGACTGACAACTTAACAGAAAAAATAGGCAAAATATTTGAACTGACTTTGCACCAAAAAAAGGTATCTAAATGTCCCATAAACACATGAAAACTTGTTGATCAGTCTTTGGGAAATGCAAAATAAAACCACTCTGAGATGCTTTTATTTAACCAACATATTCACTAAAATGAAAAAAGACAACATTGAGTGTTGGCAAGGATATGAAGCAACTGGAACTTTCATACACTCCTGAATTAGATGTAAACTATTACAACCACTTTGGAAATCTGGCAACATCTTCTAGAACTGAATATACACATAGCCTTTGAGTCACTGGTTCTACTCTTAGGTATATGTCATATAGAAATACATGCATATTTGCATCATTTGGCATGTAGAAGGATGTTCATAGCAATAGAAGCCACACTTTAGAAGCAACCCAAAAGTCTATCGTAGTAGAATGGATAAATAAATTGTAGACTATTCATACAATGGAATACCATACATTAAAGAGAAAGAATGAATCACTGCTATAAGCAAGTGACAAGATGGATTAATCTCATAGAATGTGGAGCTATATAGGCAAGACAAAAAATAATACACACTTTACGGCTCTGTTGCTATCACATTTTAGAATAGTCAGAACTAGTTGATGTTGATAGAAGAAAGAATAATGGTTACTTTTGGGAGAAAAAGGACACAAGTTGTATTTCCAAGGTGCTACTAATGTCCTTTTTCTTAATGTCCAAAGTGTGTAATACACAGGCACGCTTACCTGTAAAAATTCATAAGGCTATACCTTTATGATTTGTGAACTTTATGTGTTTTGACTTTAATACATTGTTTACATTAAATTATTTTGTAAAGATAAGGAGGTACCTTCATTTTAGAAGGAGGCCATGGCTTCTCTGTTCAGCAGCTCACAATTTTTTCCCACAAAAGTAACCACACACATGTACACATACAAAAAAAAAAGTATTTGCTCCATTCTGTACTCTGTCTTCACACCAGTATTACCTCAGTAATTTTGGAGAAGTGGCGGTGGCATAGTTTACCCTTCAGTGCTATGGGAATGGGTTTTGAATTAAGTGGTTGCCATCTTGTGGCCATTTGTGTGGTTAAGAGCCCCCACATCAGCTTTAGGCAGACCTGAGTTCTAGGCTCTACTAGTTATTAACAATGCTATTTAGTTACAGTGAGTGGGTTGAGTTCTTAAAACTTCAGTGTTGTGGGGGAGGAAATAATTTTACTCTGCCTTTGAGGTTCTTATAACTAGACTAAGAATGAAATTAACTTGAGACAGATTAACAAAATAAAATTTAATTTTGTATATAGGGAGAATCCACATAGACATGAGATTCCAAAGACAGGCATAATGAAGTATGTATCATTTTGAACTAAGAAGGGGATAGGGGTCTTGGACTTGAAAGAGAAGGAATACAATTTACAGGAAGATGAAAAAGAGTAAATGTATGGTAATGAATGTTGGCTGCACCACTCAAAAAATGAGACATAGGGAGGACTTTGATCAAGCAGTCCTTCCTAGGTTCCTCTCTACCACACCTAGTTCATATTACAATGTAGTTATCTGTGGTGATAGCTCTCTTCCTGGAACAAGTTATCTAAGTTCTTTCAGGCATTTGGTGGGTGGGGGGGGCGGTGTCAAAGTTTCTTCCTGAGTCTTTAGGGCCTTGATTGTTTTCAGCTCAGCATAATCTGCGTGCCAAAGTGGCTCATCCTGGGTGCCTGCCCTTGGCCCCTGAAGTTTTCTTATTTGCAAAATGGGAATAATATTAATCTTTCTTTCTTGGGTATTGCTGAGTATCAAACAAGATAACCCATGAAAGTGCTTTGCACAGTGACAGGCACATGGGGTATTTCATAAATGACATGTTTGGTGGTAGTGGTAACAACTATGAGTACTAGCTAAGGAGGGGCTGTGAGGGTGTTGAAGATACCTGTAGGGGACTGAGAATTGGAGTCACAAATACAGAACTTCCTTCTTGTGGTGCTCTGCTACCTACCTCTTCCTTGGGTGCCCCATCTTCACAGTCTTTCAGTGAGCTCCAGCCACACTGCTCCTTGCCTGGCTCATTCTACCTCTCTCTCTCCCCCAGTTCTGTGTGTGGTTACTGTGGAGGTAGTTGTATCCACTTTAGCAGCAGCTACCAAAATTGTTTGATAAATGCTCTGTCATCATCAGATCATTGCAGGGGCTTTGATGTGGAGACAGGCCACTCAAAACTCTGTAAATGCATGGACCCATCTCCTGCTTTGGCATGAAGTGGCCTCTAGGTCAGTAGCCTTGCTGACTGACTCGATGGTTTCAAAAGAAACCAGGAGTTCCATTCCCACTGGTTGAGAGTGTTCCCACATTCAGGGACTGCTCAGCCCTGTGCTTCTCCTCATCTGCTCCCCACCCTCCCATCATGGGTCCAAGTTAACTGAGATATTCTCCTTCCTCCTCTCCTTCTGCATGAGAATGAATTTATAAGTCCTACCAAAAAGAAAACAAAACAACTCAACCAAAGCAAACAAAAACAGAAAACCCAGGAGTCCTCTCTCCCTCTGAGCTCTCAGCCTGTTCCTTGGGGTGGACATATGTAGCAGCAGTAAGGACAGCAGGGGACAAGTCTGTGTTAAAGCCAAACTTAACTTCTGGGAGTGACAAGTTGGGGTTGTTTGCAATCCCCAGCATGGCAGCTCCCGTCCCAGAAAAAGCAATAGTGTGGCCTTTAAAAATTAGCACTGCTACGTGTTTTAACCTTCTTCCCCCATTCTCATTGCCCCATCACTTTTCCTATTTCTCCTTTTGGGAGGGAAAATGTACTTGGCCAAGGAAGGACTCTGTTGGAAAGAGGTGTGCTTTGAAAAAAGAAGGTTCTATGGCAGAGATCAGCAGTAAGATCCATGGCTACAATAGTGTGTGCAGATTGGGGAAAAATTTGCTCTTCCCTGCGGATACTAGAAAGAAAGACTGATACCATTAGGAATCCCATACACCATCTGGGACAGAGGGAAGCTTAGAAAATTCTGGGATTTAGAGAGAAGAGTCTCATTCTCTCTCTCTCTCTCTCTCTCTCTCTCTCTTTTTGAGGGACACTCAATGCGTTCAAAAGCATGAAGGCTCTGCAAACACACAGGTGCCGTCCCTTCATGGATGGTGAAGCTGACCTATGTGGCAGTAACACACCATCCTCATGGGCCCAGAGAATGGCAGTGCTTCCCAGGACCAACTTCCTGACCCAACACTGGGTTGTATGGTTTTTTATCGACCTTGGACATAAGCACCTGAAAAACAAAACTGCCTTTGTCAGGACACCAGAGCTATTTTTGTGATTGTAAAAATGAATAAGAATGTTTAAGGGACTCTTTATAGAGGACTTCCAGCAGGGATAAGAATGGACTTGGCATTGAGGAACAGATAACACATATACAACCTTTATGCTTTTCCAGCTACATTGTCTACTGCTCAGACTGATTCAGGATACTGATTCCTGCCTAGCCCTGTCTTGAATGCCCCTGAGTTTTGCTTTCCTCCAAAGGGTTGGTAGCTGTGTGGCACCTCAGCCACAGCGTTCTGCTGTGGCTGATAGAAGTTGCAAAGAATGGCATACAAAGCACAGGAATGAGGGCTTTACTAAATTAGTTATTACCAATAAATTCTGATATGGGCGCTTTATGCAAGATGGAGAAACCAACATCAAGGAACTGGGAAAACAGCCTCAGACATCACATAGGCATCTAGCTGGGCCTGCAAACCTTAAAGACCAAGTGGGTATGGGGGTGATGATAGAGAAATGGGCAGTGTGGAGGTAAGTGGAATGGGATGAACTTCTCATGATAGAAATGGTCTAGCTGGGAACCACATGGAGTAGTTCATTTCACAGCATTTTCAGGGTACCAGGCATCAACTCTGGGGACACAGTAGCTAAAAACCGAAGATAGCCCTGCCCCCATTTTGTTGAGTTTCCAGTTTGAAGTCTATAAGTGGCTCCCTTTTCTTTGATCCTCATGTGTCTTATGGGTTCAAAGGAAGAGTCTTAAATAAAAGGAACATCCTCAAGAGGAAGAATGCACAGGAAGTGAATAAGTAAAGATGGGCTGTTCCTCTTCCTAGGGGTTATCAAACTGGGCAGACAGCTCCAAAGCCAGCATGCCAGTGGTGTCTCTATGGGAAAGATTTAGTTATTGGCCACTGTTCTCCCAGCCCCATTTGCTACCAGCCTCACTCCTCTCAGCCACCCACTAATATTACTTACTTTGTCAAGCAATGTGAAATCATGCTAATGGTAGCCCAAGCTAATTCAAGCTAATTTGTTTCAGAAAAGACCACCATCCGGGATATAAAGGGGGGAAAATGCTTTCATTAGTCACTATTTGCGATTACACATCCATCCAGGTCTTCTCTATGGTATGAATAACCAAGCTTTGACGGTAAAAGCCCAGTTTGTTTTTTCTTATGTGTTTACAAAAATCTGTAGATCCCTCTAGCACATATAATCTTTGCCTCACTCCAGAGGCAGAAAATTGAAAGTTGGCTTTATTTAAAATTGCTATGTTCACTTTGTCTTTAAATTGCTATGTTTTCCACAGATACTATGCTTGTGTTTGGGCATCAGTGGGGACACATGGGTGGTGGAAGGAGCTTTTTGCTTATATGCCATAGGGAAAGCAAAATAGTTTTGAATGTAGCTGAGGCCTGGCAAGTTAGACTTTTAGTGTAATTTGGCAGTTCAGGAGAATTATAGACACAATTATTTCAGTAAGAGAGTGAAACACATTAACAGAGAAGGCTTTCTCTTACGGTTTCAAGGTGTAGAGTATTAAGAAAAAAAGCTAAATATGACTTCCATCTTTTCCCTCTTAGGAAATTCAGTGCTGTCTCTTGGAACCTCTTTGTAGCATTTCATAAATATATTCCATTTTCCTTCACGTAGGTAGGTAATTGAGAGATCTTAGAGCAGCAATCTGGCTTGGTCTAGGTTTTTGATCTTCATTCATTGTGGCTTCTTGAATAGAACTAAGTGCATGTTTAAATTTGTGTTCTCTTTAAGAAAACCCACTACGTAAACATTTGAATTGTAAAGTAGGTAGGCTTTGAATTTCTGTGTGTACGGAGGAGGGAAGTGTGGAAAGAATGGTGAATTTATTGGTCAGTTCCTTGGTGTATTTCACTGTTCATTTGCAGATCATTAGCTACTTGCCTGAGAACTGAGAGCAGAGAAACTTTAAATTGCACATTGAATATCAATTTGAAGTGAAACGGTAATGAGTCAGTGGAGGAATAAGATTCGATTTACACAAGTTCGGTTTGTTCAGTTTTTGTTTAAGCGGCACGAGTCCACCTGTACAGGTGTCAGGTGAGTCATAGGAAGCATCCATCTAACATGCAGAGGCAGAAGCCAGGATCAGGTGGAGGTTGAACAAAAATCAGAGTAGGACTCCTCTGAGCATGCCCGCCTTTACACCTCTGTTTGCCTCCTTCCACATCCTTCTGCTTATTTCCTGTGAACCTTCTACCCCATTCAAGGTTCTTTTCAAAATGTCATCCTCTGGAATGACGCCATGTGTGATCGCTACTCACAACCAATGAGATACTGCCTATTGCCTTTTTTCACCAAAAAAAAAAAAAAAAAAAGGCTAACTTTAGGACAATATACAATAGTGAATTTCGGTGTTAGAAATATTGGATTTTAGTTCTTGCAATATTACCTACTAGATCTTGGGCTATGTTCCTTTTACCTCACTGGATCTTTCTCTTAACTACTGGTTAAAATAAAGGGTCCTAATGCACAGGGCCCTTGCGAGGATTTGAATAAAGCACTGCATGTAAACAATTCTTAGCATACAGCTTGGTGCGTAACAAGAGCTAGAGATATTAGCTATTATTAGTTTAATTATGATTTTAAGGCTATTTTTATAGATCTGATTTAGTTACAGACATGTTTTATAAATTGGTTTTGGAGAAAACCTGCTGGAAATTTCCATTTGAATAGAAAGGCTAGTCCAAGTGGATTGGGGAAAAGCAACATTTTCCTCTGGCTCAGACTGGGGATATGCTGTCTTGGAAGAAAAGGGGGAGAGGGGAGAGGTATATATCTGCATCACAGAACTCCAGGAGGAGCATCTCCAGAGCAAGGAACATGGATTTGGAATGTTCTATCAAGTTTTCCAGGTGATCTTATGTACACTAAAGGTGAAACCCACAAACTTGGTTTGTAAATGCTATTCTCTCAGCTGTCTTACAACTTAAAAGCTGAGTCCTAAATGTAAATGGTTTCAGCAAATTGGTGTTATAACAGGACCATCTTAAGTTGAATATTTTTTTTTTAAGAAAGACTACTTTTTGAACTGCCCGTCCATAGGGGACTGGTATTCCTATTGCAGAGCCCTTCAGACATCTCTAGTGGGTACTGGCAATATATTTACATTTTCTGGTTATCTTTACTATTAATAGAGAGTTTCTTTCTTAATCTTCACTAATGTTGTTTATATGTTCCCTGTGAAGTGTGTAGCATATAACAAGTGCATGCTTAGTCCTGAATCTCCTCTTCCTTTTGAGATTGTAAGTTTCTTGAAGGCGGAAACCATCTTGCTTTGCTCCCAGTTCCAGATGCACCTTCCACACTGCCTTGCACGTGTAAGACTCGATTGAATAAGTACTGATCACTCAGGTTTACCTACAAGTTTATGTGTTGAAGATGGAAGGTCAGAGATGGGCAAATCATAGCAGACACAACATACAGAGTCATGATTATCTTGAATCCTGGACACATATTCTTGTAATTCAGGCATTCTTCATCATTGTTCATTTCTGAGGTCCTAACAAATTGTGCTAAATACTTTATGTGCATTATTTATTTAACCCTCATCCAAACCAAACAACCAACCAACCAACCAGTAGATTTTATTATCCCCATTTACACCAGGTTCAGAGAGCTGAGCAAGTTAGCCCCATGGTGAGATTTGAGTCAAGTTCTGCCTGATTCCCACTCTGGTGTCCTTCTACTACAGCAGTGGTTCTCAGATGGGGTTCCTGAACCAGCAGCTAGCTCATACATCACTTGATAACTCATTAAAAATATAAAATCTCAGACCCACCCCAGAACTCTTGAATTCAGACACTGTGGGGGTGGGGCACAGAAATCTGTGGTTAAATAAGCCCTCCCAGTGGTGGATTTCATGCACGTCAAAGTTTGGGAACCACAGCACTACACCAGATTTTTCTAACAGTCCCTGTTACTCTAAGACCTACAGACCACAGCATTGGCTTAATTTAGGAGCTTGTTAAAAATGTGGATGTTACACCTCTCACCACACCTACGGGATCAGAATCTGTAATTTAGAAAGATTTTTGGTGATTCATGAGCATATTGGAGTTTGAAACACATTGCTCTCAACTATATTTTCTCCCCTCAGTCTTAAATGAACCCATCCTGGTTTGGATGTCTAGGATCTTGGGGTTTGCATTCACTCATGGTACAGAACCAAATGCTGAGGAGCCTTCCATTTTCCACCATGGGACTCAGTTGAGAGTTGTGCCAATTTTTTTCTTATCAGATTGTGGCTTCTTTCCACACATGCTTGCCTCTCTAGTCTAAATGCATGCACACACTGATACTGAATACTTTTATTTGTTTCCCTTTGATATCACCTTAAGCTAGGCACAACAGCCAGGGAGTAGCTAGAGTTGTGTTAACATGTTGTAAACTAGCAGGAATGGCAGTGCTTGCCTATTAATGAGGAAGGAGAATGGCTAATTCCTGCTCATTTCTCTTCTGGAAACTAAATGTAGAATCTGAAAGCTCATTGCTCCACAGCTGATGCTAATTACTTTCCAACCATGTTATAAGTAAATAGGTGATGTTTAGAAAGCCTAAAATGTAGGCTCTTTAGGGGGAAAGACACACACCTTTTGGGAGCTTAGTGTGCAGTTAGAGAAGTCACAAAAGGAGTATTTGGGGACCCCCATCTCTGGTAGTAGTGGGGATTAAAGGTTATTCAGAGGAAGATATTAACGAATGGTGCCCTGATTCCCTTGTTGTAATTACTTTTGTCCCTGTGGCACTAGGGACACATCATTCTCTCCTGCAGTCCTTGATTCCCTATTGAGTCCAGGGAGACTGACCCCCTCATGATGAGGGCTGCATCTGCATTTCACACTCCATTTTTGCTTGTATGAGTCCTTCAAACTCTCCATGGCCACATCCTTGATGGAGGAATATCAGGCACCAGCAGTTTATTTCCATTCTGCAAGAAACCCGAGAAGATTTGTTTTCTTGCTGCAAACACTTTACAGGCATGATGCTCACATTTGTGTATTTGTTAGAATAATCTCACTACTTGTTAAAGGCAGAAATTCCTTCTCCCTGAGTCAGAAATTTTAACTCAAGATGTCTGAAGTAGGACCCAGGAAGACAGAGTGTTTAGGAAGCATTATGGGTGATGCTGATGGTCTTTTCCAAAGTGCCACTATTGGCCAATCACTATATCATGGATATCTGTGGGATTTTAAGAAGATGGCTACATGTCTCATGTTCTATCAAATGTATATGGAAATGGTTGGGATGGATGAGCTGCTTGCTCTGTAATAGTTTTCTCAGAGTTAGTTAACTATGACTTCACTTAGACATATCTGTTGACATCTGCAGTGTACCAGATATTGTGCTGAATGCCGGGGATAAGAAAGATAAATCATCGATAGTCAGTGTTCTCAGAGATGTCACATTCTTCTAAGGACACAAATATACAGAGCAGTGAATGGCACTAAGCATACTGGCTGGATAGAAGCGATAGGACATTAGATCCAAGAAGACCCAGAGTTGGGAATAGTGCCATAGAGTAAGTTTCTACTGTGTTCTAGTAGCTTTCTGTATTGGGTTCTCTAGAGATATCTACCACAAAGGGAGAAAATAATCTTGGGCAATGCTTCACATGGTCATGTGGGAAGGGCAAGGTTGCCCTTAAAAATTTCCAGTCTCATAGAGAAGGCAGATCCAAATATTTAACTCACTGATTTTCCTCTGACGGATAAAAGGTTTGGTCACTAAGAAGCAAAAACAAACAAAAAACTGTTAAGAAAACTCATGCTGCTGAGAGGGAATCTCAAAAGGGACTTTGGGGATTTGTGCCATTTCCAAAAAATATGGTGGTCCTATTATTAAAAGCTTAGAAGAGATGTGGTTCACTTCATTGCCTGGATTTTTGAAGGCTATGTGTCCCATTTTTCATTATCCAATAATAAATACCATAGTGAAAGTCACCTTTAACACTTAAATATTGCTTGGATTTTATGAGATTGAATTGAATGGACTGCCATGGTATTAAAAAGCCGTATGGGTGAGGTACTTTTATAACACATGCTTCATAAAGCTGTATAAAGCAAGTGCCTGTATACCATCCTTTAAAATGAGAGCATTCAAGCATGGCATTTAGGCATGAGGAGGCCTCTGGTTGTGGATTAAACCTGTTGGTAATGTTAATTTTTAAGAAATAAGAAGAGAAGGCTTCAGGCAATTAGAATAGGATTTGTTGCTGGGGAGGGTAATCCACCTGGAACTGTGGCTTGCTCAGCAGGACATGTGAAGTCTTCACAGGCTGCAGCCACGCTGGAATTGGGCATCGCGGGAGCCAAGCGGGTCTGTAACAAGACTCACTAGCCAGTAGCTGATTGTGAGGTTTGTACAGCTGTTCACGCTCTCCTGATGGTGGTGGTCGGTGGCACCCATTTATTATTTTCCATTAAGCAGAGGAGTTAAGAGAATTTACAAGCTAGGTGGGAATTAGTTTGGTGCTTAGTAGTATCTTTAGCTTGATATTGTCATCCTCTTTTTTCTTGGCAAGCAGGAGAGAGCCAGAAGCTGACTGGCACTGGCCTCAACTCTTGTAATTTTTTATCCAGGTTTAATTTGCATAATATAAAATTAATCATTTTAAGGGAATAATTCAGCGGCATTGAGTACATTAACTGTATCGTACAACCATGACCTGTGTCTAGTCCCAAAACATTTTCATCACCCTAAAAAGAAACCCCGGAAGCAGCAAGCAGTCATCACCTCAACCACCCATCTGCTTTCCATCTCGATGGATTTACCTGTTCACCTGTTCTAGGAATTTTATGTAAACTGAGTCATTAATGTGTGACCTTTGTGACTGGCTTCTTTCTCTTAGCATGTTTTTGAAGTTCATCCATACTGTAGCATGTATCCATACTTCCTTCTTGTTCACGGCTGAAAAATGTTCTATGTGTAGGTCCCGTAATTGGTTTATCCATTCATCTGCTGATGGGTATTTGGGCTGTTTCCACATGTCTTGGCCACATTTTATAAATAGTGCTACTGTGAACATGAATGCACATCTATTTATTTGAGTATCTGTTTTTGACTCATTTGAATGTATATCGAGGAGTTGAATTTGAGTCTATTATTTGTACAAAATATTTCTTGCCTCCCCCCTGCCACAGGGCTGTCCCCTGGGAGGATCGTACACCATCTCTCAATGGGGGTAGGCTCGGCCCAATGACTTGGCTTTGGTCAATGAATGTTGTGAGAGCAGAGGTAACTAACGCTTCTTGTGAAAAAAAAATGAGCCATTTCGAGGCTCTGCCAGACTCCTTTCCCTCCTCATTTGGGAGTTCTTTAGTATGGCAGGGGCTGCTCCCTCAGGCGGGGCTCATGAATGCAGCCACGGGGAGCAGAGCAGTAGGTCTTTTGAGCTCGCTCTGTAAGATACCAAATTGGACTGTGTGGGGGAATAAGTAGATGAGGGGAAATCTCTCTGCCTTGAAAAATCTTACAGTTTTACTATAACTTAAGCAGCTAGTTGTAAGCTCTATAAAGCACAACAGAGTGAAGAGGGAGGAATCCATGGAGCTTTCTTAGACGACTTTTGGTATGGCCTTAAGTGACATATCGGGTTTGGGTGTACAGAGTGCAATGAAGAGCATTCCAGAAAGAGGAACGGCCTCAGCAATGGCTTCAAGACGGGGAAGCAGGATGCTTATGGAAAAAGTGAATTGGGTGATTCTTTTAAAGAGTATAAGCATTCTGGGGGTTCGGGTTGGAAAGTTCTGTTGGCACCTGTGAGTGAAGCACTGTGACCTCCAGGCCAGAGAGCTGGTTCTCTGTAATCTGCCATTGAATATGCCAGACAGTCACGAATGGCTGTCACCTGCTCCTTCCTTGTGCTTTGGAGGTTGGACACCTTCTACAACAGCAGCTATCAATCTTTACATTTTGGGGTTTTGCTTCATCTCAGCTGTGCAACTTGAGTGACCCCCCCCCACCCTTCTTCCACAAACTCATTGTCTGCTTTTATCCCCCATCTTGGCTGAGAACATCTGTTCTCAACGGCCTTGGGGAGCAGGTGGGAAAGAAAGGCCCTGACATTTGCCAAATGCCAATATATGTCAGGAGGTTTCCAGACATCGCTTCTGTCTCTCATTCTCTCCTCTAAACCCACCATGATGTTGGGGTTGGGCACGATTCCATCTTTTTTTTCACAGAGAAAATCTGAAGCTTTGATGTCAGGGAGCTAATAAATGAGCTGACCAGTAGACCAACAGAGGTGGGATTTGACTCTGTTTGATTCCAAATCTAAAGGGGGTGATATTTTGTAAGATTTGGTTCCAGGACTCTCTCCCTCACAAACACCAAAATAAATGCTCCTGAGCTGTGGTGAATGTGGTCAGGGGCTCAAATGACACAGCTCTGGCTTAAGTTAAGGAGGAAGGGACTCCGCAGGTTCCTGGATAGAGTTGGCTTAGCTAAGAGTATGTTCCCATTTATCTCTTGTCCTGCTTCTCTGGACAGACTCCTGGGTGCAGGAAAAGCCGTTGGCTGATCCTTTTCAAGTACATTGTCAAGGACGTTTTCTGGCCCTTTGCTGTGGGATTAGAGCTTTGTGAAAACCATAGCTAGAAAAGGAGGGAAAAGTGAAGAAAGCAAGGTGAAATGTAATTTCCTCTTTAATATAGGCTGTCATTTAATCTAATATTATAGAAAATGATTAGATCTTAAAAACCTATAAATTACATTTGACAACTCTCCGGCGTGTCTCTGCTTCCCCTCTCGGCAATTATACCCTGCCACAGTGGGCCATGGCGGAGAGGAGCTACTGAATGCAGTTTGTTTATTGGCCCTTAATGAGAAGCAATTAATCTAAATCACCATAGGGGTGGATCCTTTGCCGAGCTTTGGAATCCAAAGTGGCAGTTGAACCTTTTGACAAATGTGCTGCTCGGTCCTTAACCACAACAGAAAGTTTCCAAGGGGATGTGTGGTGTGTGTTTTCTTCCTCTGAGTGATGAGGAAGGAAAGAAAATACACACACACACACACACACACACACACACACACACACACACAGGCTCAGAGCAGTCATGGCACAAAGTAGAAAACTGCCCCCCTTAGGCACCTCTGTCTCTCACCCGCAGCCTCCCCTCTCCTGTCT
Organism: Neofelis nebulosa; assembly: GCF_028018385.1. Taxonomy (NCBI): domain Eukaryota; kingdom Metazoa; phylum Chordata; class Mammalia; order Carnivora; family Felidae; genus Neofelis; species Neofelis nebulosa. The sequence continues at coordinate 67,741,767 of NC_080794.1, forward strand.
CTGCCTGCCCTCCCTGACTGAGGCAGCTGGGGCTCATCATTATGTCGTTCCCTACAAGGCCCTCTGCTTGTCTGTGATTGTTATTGTGGCTTTCTCTTTCCTTCCTGCCTGGGGACCACCTGGCACAGGATGAGGGGTCATTACAGAGAGTACCTGCATGGCAAAATTGCCACCTCTCTGTCCCCTCCTGTCCTGCTTCACGTTGGGAAAGAGAGGAAGCATCACCAAACAGCTAACAGGAAGGCTTAAAAACCCTGCAGGAAAAAGAAATACACACACATGCGGCCACATTCTCTTTTGTTTGGGGATCACGGGGTCAGATTTGCAGCTGCAGGGACGGACACAAAAAGGGGAGGATGGTGGACAAAGACCTTTCTGGGAAATGCTTCAGTTTGATTGTTTGCCGCCTTTATTCCCATGCACTCTTTGTCATTCCCTTGCTGTGTCATCTTGCTCATTTTTACTGTGTGGCCAGCACAGGGCAGCCGAGCAAGAAGGAGAACACTCACCTCGGGAGGTAAAGTTCTGAGTTTGAGCCCAGTTTTCACACTTGGTGACTAGCTGTGACTGCCAGCAAGTTGCTCAGCCCTGGCTGTGGTGGGTCCTGGCCTGTAGAATGGGGTGTGACGGGCAGGATCCTGGCCTCCCAAAGATGTCCCGATCCCCAGGATCTGAGAATGTGTTAGGTCACATGGCAAAGGGGGGATTCAAGTCTGGATGGAATCATGGCTGTTCATCATCTGATGTTAAAATAAGGAGAGTACTCTGGATCCTCTAGATAGACCATTGTCATCACAGGAATCTTTCAAATGGGAAGAAGGAGGGAGCAGTCAGAGTGAACCCATAGGAGCAAGACTGGCCTGGCCATGGCTCGCTTTGAAGATGGAAAGGGGCCATGAGCTGACGAATGTGGGCAGCCAGTCTCTAGGGGCTGGGCCAGGCAAGAAAACAGATTCTCACCCAGAGCCTTCAGAAAAGGGCTGAGCCTTGCTTCTACCTTGATTTTATCCCAGCAAGATAAAAGCCCAGCATTTTGGGCTTTTGACATCTAAATCATAAGATATGAGATTATATTGTTTCAAGCCACTAAGTTTGTGGTAATCTGTTCCCTGCAACCAGAAACAAATACAGTAGGCAATAATACCTGCCCTGGCTTTCCCAGGGAGTAGAGAGAGAGAATCAGGGAGAGAATATCTGTGGAAAGACTTAGCAAGCTGTGAAACTCAATGCAAAGCCTGTGATATTGTTTAGCCCTGCTCGAAAGTGAAGGTGTGCAGAGAAGGTATCTTGAGCTGCGGTTAGAAAGCACAGACCAACTGCTTCAAGGATCTCCCAACTCCTTGCGTGGTCTGGCTCCATTTTGTTTATCCTCTTTCTGGTAGCTGAATATCTGTCCCCTGGAAGAATGGGATTGGTGCCCCCTTTCCCTTTCCTCAGGCCAGCTACTGTACTGGTGAAAGACTGAAGCTACCATCAGTTATTATTGTTTGACTCTTACATGGTTCAACCCCAAAGGGTTGTTGCCTTGGAAAATTGCCTGTTCATTGTTAATCACATCTAACATCTGGCTGAATGTGAGCTCCTTCCTGCCCCTCCAAAGAAGTGGGGACAGTGACTGGGGGGTGGTGAGTTGAGTTCTAACGTATCAACATTCTCAGTGGTCAGCGTGGTGCTTCCTGAATGCAGTGACCTTGCTACCAGTGCCAATGAATCTCTTGACTGAACAGTGTCTTCCAACCTGACCACAACATGAGGTATTTCTAAGCATATTTGCTCCCCTGATTGTTTTCCTCATGATAACCTAAAGCTTGTCTTCCCTCTCCTGACTGAAAGAGTCTTTCCCAAATATGGAGGGTTAGGGCTCTGAAAATTGCCTCAGTCAGGGGTTTCTCACATAACAAATAAGATCCAAAAGGAAAAATAAGATTAGCAGGTGAACTTACGAAAGCCCTTGTCCTTTTTTTTTTTTTTTTAATGTTCAGTGAATTAAACACTAAGATAGCACACTAAATAAATACTGTATCCGTGACAATCTGCAATTCTTAAATTAGTCATAGTGGGTACTGTGCAATTAATTTCTATTTACCATCCCTGTGCACTGGAATCTTTTGAGGATCTTCTTCCCACACTGATTTAAATGCTTATAAATTAGGATTTGTTTTGTAGTAGGTGGTATGCATGCTGGTGAGCATTTTTTCTCTGTCTCTTCATGTAGCCATTGGCTTTCTCATTTTATGATTTAAAGCAGGGATTCTTAACTCTGGGGCTCCGCCGTGTTCCCAGACATGCACAGTCGCAACTTGGATGCTTGAAATAGCAAAACCTTGGATGATCTTGATGCAACTGATTTGATATTTGTCAAAACCTTTCCCAAAGCACCCGGTTATTATCTATGCCTGTGACAACGTTATGCCAAATCCCATGCCTTATACCCATCTAACCCGTGTCGCAGCATACTCCATCTGATGTCAGGAGTCTACAGTGGGGTTTGCATCTTTCTTTAGTGCCCCTGATGTGGCCAAAGACAAAATGAACAAATCAAAGCCCCTACATCAAACCAGAACAAAACATTAAAAATAATTCAGGGACGCCTTGGTGGCTCAGTTGGTTAAATGTCCTACTTTGGCTCAGGTCATGGTCTCACAGTTTGTGGGTTCGAGCCCTGCGTCAGGCTCTGTGCTGTTAGCACAGGCTAACAGCCTGCTATGAGTTCTGTGTCTCCCTCTCTCTTTCTGTCCTCCTCTGCCACTCATGCTCTGTCTCTGTTTCTCAAAAATAAATAAACATTTAAAAAATTAAAAAAAAATTAATTCAACAAGGGCTCCTGGGTGGCTCTGTTGGTTGAGCATCCACTCTTGATCTCGGCTCAGGTGATGATCTCAGGGTCATGGGATCAAACCCCATGCTCAGCATGGAGCCTGTCTCTCTTTCCCTCTGCCCCTTTCCCCCACTCACTCAATCTCTCTCAAATAAGGAAGGACAGATGGATGGATGGATGGAAGGAAGGAAGGAAGGAAGGAAGGAAGGAAGGAAGGAAGGAAGGAAGGAAAGGAAGGAAAGAAAGAGAAAGAAAGAAAGAAAGAAAGAAAGAAAGAAAGAAAGATAGAAAGAAAGAAAGAAAGAAAGACGGAAAGAAAGAAAAGAAATTCAACAAAAGTAATCAAAATTACTTCTAACTCAAATCCTGTAGACTTCAGTTTTATCATTATTTTTTGTAATTATGAAACTTCCATTTCCTTCTCTCTCAGGGGTGGACTTGCTTTTTTAAAATACTGGAAATGGAATCTTGCTGAAAAATATAATATGGCTATTGATTTGTTAACTTTGTATTTCCACAAGAGAGGAACTGGATTGGCAGAGGGACTGAGTGGTGATATTGCAGCTGGAGCTGGTATTGCCTGGGCCACCAGCAGTGCTTCAGGGAAAAGTTTTGCCGACCACTTTTATTCAGACGGTGTGGTCTTCTCTGGCTAGGGCACTGGTAAGCCACTAATACGGTGGACTGAGTAGTTGGCTGAGCCAACTCAGAAACCCTTGTGTGAGCTTCCCTCAGCCATGCTTCAGATGTTTATTGAACATGTGCTTTACTGAGCCCAGCAGAGAAAACCAGAGTGTGATATGAGTGAAGCTCTCTGCCTTTGAGGAACTTAACATCTGGGTGGTCAAGTGAGATGAATAGAAGTGAAACAAAATATAACTAATATTTGTAAATATACAAAAATGCTACTTAGAAATTTTCAACTATTTTAAACATAAAACCATAGTTCATTGTGATAACTAATTTGCCAATGGAGTTTGTAGAAGGCAGAGATAATTCTGTTGGAGTATTCTGGAGGCTTCGGGAAAGGGAAGGAATTAAAATGGGCCTTGGAGGGAAGTGTGGGAAGGGAGGATGCTGGGACTTTCCAGGTTAGAGAATAGCATTAGCAAAGATAGGAGTGTTAGGGTAAGACAGTGATTTGAACAACACTTTTTTGGGGAATGCTTGATTGTGTCATAGTGGTCACGCCTGAGAGCAACAGGGGAACCCAACTGTGAAGGGTCTGAGGTGCCAGGCTTGGTTTCCATGACATGTAGAGGATACGGGAGTTTCTTCTCGGGAGGAAACACCGTATTCAGAGCTGCCTTGGGGAGATCCGTCACGCAGTGCAAGGTGGGCTGGGTAAAGTATGGAGGGTAGGTGGGCACCAGAGGGTCCTGCTCCAGAGGGCAGGTCAGGAATCCCAGTCCTGAGTTGGGAGGTCCTCTTGCTGCTATCTCTATTGAGGTCCTCTTGCTGTCCTGCCTTCACTGCATCCTTTCCCTGTGCTCAGAGGAGTGCTTCACAATGTACACAGATAATTACCCATCTTCCCAGTTTTTTTAAGGGTAGGCGATGGGTAGCATAATCCTGTTGATATTCTTGAAAGGGCTAACGACAAAAAGTGTGTGTGTGCATGTGTGTGCATGGAGAGAGAGGGGAAAACCTTATTACAAAGGTAATGTCAGTTCATTGCAGAATGGGGAAAATAGAAGCATGTAAAGAAAAAAAAGAAAATTACTCATGATCTTGCCACATAACCGTATTTACTGACAAGTATTGAGTTTTTCCTTCAAGTTGTTTTATCTATGCATACATATAGGCATGAGATACAAACAATTTTTAACAAAATTGAGATTATGCTTTATGTGTTTAGAGCCTGCTCTTATGTATACTGCTTGAGCATATGATTATTTTTCATGTGTCATAAAACTATTTGAATCCATACTGAATAGCTGCATAATATTCCATTGAATGGGTTTAGCCTACTTTATTTAATCATTCTATCAGATATTTGTGTTGTTTCCAATTTTTTATTATTATAAATAACACTAAGATGATCATATAGGTGCATTAGCCTTTTATTGGGTCCCTGATGGTTTCTTTGGACAGATTCCTAGAAGAGAAATGACAGGATCAAAGTTATGAATATTTATGAGTCTGGTTCCATATTGCCACATTGGTTTCCAGAACGGTCCTGCCAATTTATCCTTGCTTCAACACTGAGTGTCTGCCTCCTTCACCCCACTGCCTTTGCCATGGTCACCAATATCCTCTATGTTGCCGGATTCAGTGGTCAGTTCTCAGTGCTCATCCTACTTAAGTGTCAGCTGCATTTGTCACAGTTGAATATTCTTTTCTCTGGGACTCTCTCTTACCTTGGTTTCAAGGTTTTGAGGACACTGCACTCTCTGGGTTTTCCTTGCCGTCTTACACTCTTTTTCTGGTGCCCCCTTTTCTCTTTGACCCTTAAGCAGGGCAGAAGGTTCAGTTTTCTATTTACTGTCTTGTTGCCTCCATATTCACATCTATTTTTTTTTATTTTTTTAAATGTTTTAATTTATTTTTGAGACAGAGAGAGACAGAGAATGAGCAGGGGAGGGGCGTAGAGAGAGGGAGACACAGAATCCAAAGCAGGCTCCAGGCTCTGAGCTGTCAGCACAGAGCCCGATGCGGGGTTCGAACTCATGGACCATGAGATCACGACCTGAGCCGAAGTTGGACGCTTAACCGACTGAGCCACCCAGGCACCCCCAGATTCACATCTTTAAATGGTATCAAACAGTGATATCCCCTAAATTCTTATCTGTAGTCCAGCCCACTCTGAAAATAAGCCTTGTCTACCACTTGTCTACTTAACAGCCTTTTTTGGATGCCTATTAGCCATCTTAAACTTAGCCTTTCTACCATCATGTTTTTTATTTCCAAGGCCCCCAGCCTGCCCTTCCACAGGCTTTCCTATCTTATAAACACTGATTTTGTTTTCCCAGTTTTTCAGGCCAAAATCCTATCAGGCAATTTGAATTATTTCCAGTTTTTGATTATGATAAGCAACATCAGGATGCACAGAAAGTAGAAAACTTAAAAAAATTTTTTTTAATGTTTATTTTTGAGACAGAGAGAGACAGAGAGACAGCGACAGAGTGTAAGTGGGGGGGGGGGGCGTGCAGAGAGAGAGGGAGACACAGAATCCAAAGTGGGATCCAGGCTCTGAGCTGTCAGCACAGAGCGCGATGTAGGGGCTCGAACCCACAAACTGTGAGATCGTGACCAGGCTGAAGTCAGACGCTTAACTGACTGAGCCACCCAGGTGCCCAAGGTAGAAAACTTTTTAGTGGCTCTCCTCACTTTCTCTTATACTGCGCATGTCATCTGTAAATGGACCCTTTTAACTTTTCCTTTAAAATATACCCAGGGGTGCCTGGATGGCTCAGTGGGTTAAAGCATCTGGCTCTTGGTTTGGGCTCGGGTCATGATCTCACTATTTGCGAGATCAAGTCCTGGGTTAGGCTCTGAGCTGGCAGGGCGGAACCTGCTTGGGATTCTCTCTCACCCTTTCTCTTTGCCCCTCCCCTGCTCTCACGTGCTCTCTCTCTCTCTCCCTAAATAAATAAATAAACATTTAGAAAAATAAAATAAAATGTACCCGGAAATGGACCACATCTCAGTACCTCAGCACTCGCCTTAGCCTGGGCCAACAGCCGCTCCCTCTGGGTCATAATGGTGGCCTCTACCTGGACTCTGATAATGTTGCTGTTCCCCACCTCCTGGGATCCTCTATGCAACCAGCATGGCAGCTGCAGTGAAAAGATCAAAATATAAACCCTGGCCTATCAGTGCCTTGCTCCGAGCCCACTAGTGCTTTCCAGATCACTTGCGGTCAAGCCAGGGTGCTTCTATCACCTACAGACCCCCTTTCCAACACTGGGCCTCCTTCCCTCTGCGCTAGCTCACTGCACTCCTACAGCCTTTTTTGGATGGCACCTTCCCAGGGAGCCTTTCCTGACCCTCTGCCAAAAGTGAGCCTCGCTTCTTCTGCACTTTCGGTCTCCTTTCCTGCTTTATTTGGCTCTGAAGGACTTGTCACCATCTGATAAGCTACAGATTTTACTTATTTGTTTGCTTACTATCTATTCTTCTCCCCCTAGCATGTATGCTCCCTGAGGGCAGGGATTCTCATTTGGTTTGATTATTGCTCTAATTCCAGTCTTTATAATCGAGCCTGGCATAAAGACTCAGTAAATAGTGTTTATGTGTTTGTTTGATTGGTTTTAAATTTTCCTCAGCACATTGTTCTATGTCATTTCGTGCCTAATTGTGTATTTTATTTATTTATTTATTTATTTATTTATTTATTTATTTATTTATTTTAAAGTGTTTGAGAGAGACAGAGGGAGCATGAGCTGGGGAGGGGCAGAGAGAGAGGGAGAATTCCAAACAGGCTCCCTGCTATCAGTGCAGAGCCTGATGCTGGTCTCAGAATCACGAGATCTGTGAACTGTGAGATTATGACCGGACCCAAAATCAAGAGTCAGACACTTAACTGACTGAGCCACCAAACTGCCCCTGTATATCTTTACTTCTGTGTTTTTTTTTTTTTTTAAATGTGGTAAGAGGCACATAACATAAGATTTACCATCTTAAACCATTTTTAAGGGTACAGTTCAGTGGTGTTAAATGCATTCACATTGTTGTGCAGCCAGTGTCCAGACTCCTTTCATCTTGCAAAACTAAAAGTCTCTACTCATTAAGCAACTCCTCATTCTCCATTTCCCCCAGCTCCTGGCAGCCATCATCCTACTCCCAGTCTCCATGAATTTGACTACTCTAGATACCACATGTAAGTGGAATCATATAGTATTTGTCTATTTGTGACTGGCTTATTTCACTTAACGTAACATCCTTGTGTTTCATAATGATGTAGTGTATGTCAGAACTGCTTTCCTTCTTACGACTGGATAATATTTGATTGTGTGTATATGCCACGTTCTGTTTATCCATTCCTCCATCAATGGACATTTGGGTTGCTCCCAGCTTTAGGCTGTTGTGAATAATGCTTTTATGAACATGGGTGTACAAGCATCTCTTTGAGACCTTGCTTCAGTCCTTTTGGGTATATACCCAGAGGTGAAATGCTAGTTCATTTGAAACTCCACTTTTCATTTTATGAAGAACCACCATACTGTTTATCATGGCGGCTGTACCATTTTACATTCCCACATGCCCACAGTGTACAAGGGTTCCATTTTCTCCACATCCTCACCAACACCTGTTATTTTCTAGTTTTATTTTCTGTCTTTTTTTATCATAGCTATCCCAGTGGGTGTGAGGTGTGGTATCTCATTTGTGGTTTTTATTTGCATTTCCCTAATGATTAGTGATGGTCAGCATCTTTTCATGTACTTTTTGGCCAGTTATACACACACACACACACACACACACACACACACACACACACACACATATATTCATACATACATATACATATTTGGGGGGAATGTCTATTCAAGTACTTTGCCCATTTTTTTAATCCAGTTGTTTGTTTTATGTAGTTGAGTTGTTTTTGTGCTTTTTCCTCCCTGATTGGCCTCGATGGCTGTTGCTTTATTGGTGGTGCTTATGTTAAATTCTAAAGGCAAAGTAGAAATATGCTTAATACAATGGGTTGGGTAGAAAGATGGGGAGTCTAATCTTGGCAAAGTGAATGGCATGCATAAATGGCAATAGGTGAAAGAGACATGTATATGCATAAATATGCATTGATGTGCATCTGTAAAATGTATGTAGTTTATATTTTTTTAATATAGGATTTATATGTATATATATGTGTATATACATTATGCATATATTATGATTAAGGTTTCTCAACGGTACTGTTGACATTTTATGTTGGATAATTATTTGTTGTAAGGTGCTGTCCTGTACATTGTGATGTGTTTAGCAACACCTCTGGCCTTAATCACTAGATGCCAGTAACTCCCTCTGCTACCACTGTAATTGTGGTAATTACAGTGTCTTTATACATTGGTAAATGTCCATGGGGGCATCATGTCCCCCACCCTGCCCCCGTTGAGAGCCACTGATACAAGAGGAGGTGTTGGATGGATGGATGAATGGATAGACAGAAATACAGAGAGTTGGGTAGATGGATGGCAGTGGAGGGGAATGCTGGTATATCGTTATATCATGATTAAAAGCCTTATCTATAACAGGCTCTATTTGTGTATAAGTCAATACTCAACAATATATCAATTACGTCAGTGGTTTAGGGGTCAGCTTAAAGAACATCTTTCTTATATTCTTTGTGAGCTTGTATTGATACTATTGTTATTTCTTATTGAACACTAACTGTGCTAAGCATCTCCCATTAAGACTCAATTATATAGTAAATTATAGCATTTCTCCTTTTCCATTCAGAGGAGAATGTACTTGTCTTCTGAGACCATGTTCAAAGCATTGACCAACAATCTGTTCCTTTGCACTCCCGGGTTCTCTGGCAGAGCGAGAAACTGAGAAACCTTTAGCTTTCACCCATTTTATAGATGGCACACAGACCAGAGAGATCCAATTGAATGAAATGACATATTCACTGGTGATATTGTAAGACTTGCCAAACAACAGGAAAGGGTGCATTCTGGAAAGAGTTGTGGGGAGGATTGTGACCTCTTCGATACTAATTTTGACTGGTTTAGGCATAAATAGACTTGACAGGCTTGTGAAAGCATAAGACTAAGCACAGCCCCCGCCTGATTCCTGACCTTCACCAGTGTCCTTTGTGATTTGCAAAACCCCATTAAAATTAGGGGTGCTGTTACTCAAATTCCTGAGGAATTTCCTGCAAAAAACATTACAAACTAAAAAAAAAAAAATTCTAAATGTTGGTGAACTCTAAACCTTGTCCATTTCTAATCTGAGATACAGACAATTCACATACAGTAAACAGCCAGATCCATAGAGACCAGTTATATGAGGTTTTCACCCCTAAGGCAGTGATGTGTTTAATCTTTCATGTGCTGGAGCTTTGCACTGAAGAGAGGAGAGTGGTCATTCATTCAAAGCCACAAACAAATTTAGCAAATTCCCAATTACCTACTGATTGGTGTTCATTTTGGCGGTGTTGATATTTGCTAATAAAGTGTTTTTCTTAAAATATTACCAGCAGTGTAAAGCACATGTAAAATGTAGTTGTTTTTTTCTTTTTTCTCTTTTACCCTTTCATGGTATTCCTAATTGTGGTTAAAAAAAAAAAATACACCTAACGTGAGATCTGCTCTCTTATCAAAGTCTTCAAATTGTACAAATACACTGTTATTAACTGCAAGCACGGATGTTGTGCAGCAGCTTTTTAGAACTTCATCATCTTGCACATCTGAAACTCTTTTCACCGAACAAGAGGGAGGCACATAATCCCCGAATTGCTTCAATTTGTCTCCAACCTGCTTGGCATCGCTTCTGACTTAAGTTGTGCTCTTACCCTGGGTGATTTAAAGATGAAGGTTAATGTTTATTTAGCAGTGATGGGCCTGTGCTAAGCTCTTGGAATCATTATCTCATGTAATCCTCTCAACAGCATTGTGAGTTAGATATGATTATTATCTCCTTTTATTTTAAGAATTTATTTATTTATTTATTTATTTATTTATTTATTTAGAGAGCAATGTATTTATTTAGAGCAGCAAGAGAGAATCTCAAGTAGGCTCCACACCGAGCACGGAGCCCAAGGTGGGACTCGATCCCACAACCGTGAAATCAGGAGCTAAAATCAAGAGTCTGATGCTTAACTGACTGAGCTGCATAGGCGCTCCTGTCTCCTGTTAACAGATGAGGTAAAGACTTGGAAAAATTGAGTAATATCCTCATGTTTACATGCAAAGTAGTAGAATGAGAATCTGAACTCAAACCACCTGTCCCCGGAGCCTATACTATTAATAACTCTGCTAAACCATAGTTGAAATACCCTTTTCCCCTTCCAGTACACACATACACCCACTGCAGATCTTGGACAAGCTGGATAAAAAATCAAAGCAAAAAGGAAGCAAAAGCAAAATAAAACAAAACAAAAATCTCCAAGGGAAGCTCTTCTCTGCTCATATTGTCAAAATCTCACAAATGCAGAGCTCACAGACATTGATTTTTATACCTCTATACCTGTAATTAAAAATTAAGGGGCAAGGGTTTTACATTTCTTGATTTCAGTAGTATTGTAACTTGGCCAAGAATCACATGCCTAGTTCAGAAATTCAGGCTGCAGACATACTTAATTTGGGTACATTTTTTTAAAACTCTAACTTTAAATATTTTAAGAAAAGGTGTGCACCTTCCAAGTTGGCACATTCTTCACCACTCCTTGTCTTGCTTTTTTTTTTTTTTTTTTTTTTTTTTTTGCTTCACTCACTTATTTTACCTGATTTTGCCCTCTTATGCATTTGTGTTTGAAATCCTTGCTTAGCAGTAAAAATTTGGGTGGATATGGCATGATTTTCTTTACATATGTCATACATTAATATACAATACCCATATTTTACCTTGAGACAACTTCTGGCGAGGTATTTGCTCTCACATTATATTTATGTTACTATTATGGTCTCCTTTTTCTTCTTCCTCTTCTTCTTCCTCTTTCCCTTCTTTTTCTCCTCCTCCTCCGCCTCCTCTGCACTGACATATATTTCCTCTTTGTATTTCTACTCATTTAATTCTTCTTGGCTTCTTGGCCAGAGGTGGATATGAGTCACAGGAAGAAAAGGGCTTTCTTGAAGCTACATTGTTTGTTTGTTTGTTTATTTGTTTGTTTGTTTGTTTGTTTTGGTGACTTTCGTAGAGATGCTTAAGAAAAGGATGAATGAAGAATTGCTCCTCTGACTTCTGCTCTTCCACTGATAAAGATACTAACTTGCTGTGGTTTCAAGGTCCAGGAACGTGTTAGTATTGGGTGCAGGTGGTGGCATTTGAGCCGATCAGAGGAGGCAGTGGGAAAGTTGCTTTCCTCCTCTGAGCCTCTGTTTCCTTATCAATGCAACTGATGATACTTTTGTCACTTGACTTGTGTGAGATTTTGATAAAGTATCTGGTAGTGTGGCCAGTGCAGACTTGAAATCCAGAACATACAGGGCTCTGTTTCCCTTCATCTCCTTCTTCTCAGAGGCTAGGACTGAATACAGACACTGGCAGTGATATCAAAGTATATGAAAGGGATTCTGATGAGAATGTCAGAGAAAGGTTGCAATAAAAATGTACACCTGCCAGTAAAAGCTCTCTAAGACCACCACACAGTGTCAATATGCCTTATATATGAATTCATTAGTGGATGTGTGTGCATCCATATATGCAGCATCAATGTATGTGTGAGGGTGTATGTGTACATATATATGCAGTGTTTACGGATTAATGTGTGTGTATGTGTACATGTGTGTGCACCTATATATGCAGCATTGATGTATGTGTGAGTGTGTATGTGCACACATACATGCAGCATTTGTGTATGGGTTGATGTGTGTGTGCATGTGTGTATGTGTGTGTGCCCATACGTATGTAGCATTGATGTATGTGTGAACAGGTATGTGTGCACATATATGCAGCGTTTGTGTGTGGATGTGTGTTTATGTGTGTGTGTGTGTGTGTGTGTGTGTGTGCACATGTGCCCAGAAGGAAACTGCTAGGGGAAGAGAATACATTGCACTAGATATTTGATGGTAACCATTATTCAGTACATAGTAACTCATGGTATATAAAATAAAGTCCATTTATGATGTTGGTCTTATCTTCTAATTAAAATCATAGGCATGAAGCTTCTTTATACCTGCATAAAATAAGCAGTTTAATTTCTCTGCACCAGGGGAAAAATGATTTCATTGCCTGTTATGTAGCCCGTCAGCACATGGTGGGAGCAGGGCAGGGCTGCGATGAAAGCCTCATTCTTCCTCAGTGTTTGTCCTCTTAGACTTTGTGAGGAGGATAGATATGTCCTCTGAGGTTTCCTCAAGGGCAGCAGAGGGGTGCTTTTCTCAGTTGCCCCTCCCCCTTCATAGCCCCAAGGGCAGAGACTCTCTTCTGTCTATGAAAAACCCATCTCAGATCATTTCCCCTGGATTATTCATGTAGGAATGGAAAAAATATTATACAGGATCCATTCCCTAAAAATTTGCTGATAACTAGTAATAACTTATTTGAATGAAGCCAAAGCAAATATTTGGGGAAAAGAAAGTAAGCTTGTCTTGGAAGCTGTAAAGGAATAAAAGAGGAAAAGGACTATGAATCTTAGCAGCTGAAGGGATTGAATCTATTTTAAAGCTTACTTTGTAATAGTGATATGTACTATAAGTAGCATTTAAAAAATCCTGCCATTAATAGTTTTATTTGATGAGGTATGGGTATGGGTTTTGGCTTTATTTTGTACTCTGGGCCCTGTGGTTCAGACCGTGGTAAGAAGTAGCCCTAACAACTGGTGAAACTATAGCCAAAAGCAGGAAAATCTGTAAGAGGAAATAAACCCGTTTGCTCATTCAGTCACTCAGCAAACATTAGGAACTCAAAGAAGCTAGGTGTAGCTGGATAATAAAGGTCAAAAGGGCTATGCTGCTGCTGCTGAAGCCAGAGACATAAGCAGGGGAGAGTTTGTCAGGCTGTTTTAAGGATTTTAGGATATATGGGAAGATCAGTGATAAGTCATCGAATGGTTTTAAGTAGGGAAATGTCAGAACCAAATAAGTTTTATATAGTACAATTATTGGGGTCACAGTGTACAAAGTAGATTGCTGGGGGGGTGGGGGTGGGCAGGGCTATGTGACATCAGTGAGGTTGTCTAGAAGGTCTTACAGTGATGCAGTGCAGAAATTATCACATTTTGGGCTAAGGCAGTTATAATGGGCAAAGAGAGAGAGAGAGACTAGATCTGATTTTAGAGTTTATTGGTAGGTAAAATATACAGGGCTCAAACACAGGTTAATGTTAGGAGGTGAGTAGAAAAGCAGAGTCAAGGCTGAATCTTGGGTTTTTGGCTTTATACTGAATCATTGGTAGAAACAGTAACTGAGTCAGGACACAGTGGGAGATGGGTAGGGCTGGGAGGAGGTACAGTGTGAGGAATGTTGAATTTGAGGTGTTTGTGGACCTTCAGATAGAACAATCTGCCAAGAAGCTGAGGCTGAGACGAGAGGAGACCTCAGGTTGAGATTTAATTTATGAGTTGTCCCCAGAAAGATAGCAATAATAATAATAAAAAAAAAAGCTTGGAAGAAGTCCCTGAGGAATGGTATGTTGAATAAAAACCCTCAACTGAGGGTTGAGGAGTGGTCATATTATAAATTTTTTTTAACGTTTATTCATTTCTGACAGAGAGAAAGGGAGTGTGAGTGGGGGAGAGGCAGAGAGAGAGGGAGACAGAATCTGAAGCAGGTTCCAGGCTCTGAGCTGTCAGCAACAGAGCCCAATGAGGGGCTCGAACTCATGAACTGTGAGATCATGACCTGAGCCAAAGTCAGAGGCTCAACCAGCTAAGCCACCCAGGCGCCCCAAGGAGTGGTCATATTATAGAGATCAGAGAAAGTTGAGTATTCAAAACAGATGAAAAGGAAGGCTAGATGAGTGTGATGTTACGGAAGCCCTGGAAGAGAACGCTTCAGGGAGGATGGAATTGCCGTGGTATCAAAGACTGTTAGGAGTTCCATGATGGGAAAGGTCTGAGTGTCTAAATGTCTGTTGGATTAAATACTGGAAAGTCAGTCACACGTGCAGTGAGGCCAATGTCACTGAGGTACTGTAAGTAGAAGTCAAAGTGCACTGATTGGAGGGAGCTTTTACATACATACTGGAAGAAAAATAATAATTATAGCTATCCCTTGTCAAGACTATGTGTTCAAGACCATTTTGGCTTCTTGTGATACTCAATTATTGTTGTGGCAACTGAGGCCTCTAGAGTTAAGTAGGTTTCCAAGTGACCCATTGTGAACAGAGAAGTGTTGAGTTTGAATCTGCTCCTTCTGATGCCAAAGTGTTTTTAGTCTATACCATTCTGTCCATCTGGCTTGGGGAAGACACACTTTCCTGAGCAGCAGTCTTTGCCCCAGGGGCCTTTGGGGATAGGTGCTTTGGAAAATCTCGAAAACAAAGGGATCATTGAGACCACTTAAGTCAATTAAATCACTGAAACAATTCATTCAGAAAGAACAAAACAAACAGTGGGATAATAAGGGGATCCTTTTCACGATTAAAGGGCAGTAAGAACAATAGCGTGATGAAGCATGACAGGAATTGAGGGAGGGGGAGGGAGGAAGAGAAATTTGTGATGGTCTCAAGGTCAGGGGACAGAGGACCATAAGAATATGCTCCCACTACTTAAAGGCTGGACATCAAAAATGAAAGTACTTATAAGATGGACATCACAAAACAAAGCCTCGTTTGTATGCAGACCTAACCATGCACAATATTCCAGCTCCCTTCAGCAATGAAGGACTAAATCAGGGGGGAAATGCCAATATTTCATAGAGAGACCCACGTGCCCCTTCCTGTGCTGTGATATGCAAGTACAGATGACTTTATATTTATGCTTTAATTTCTTGTAGTAGTTCTCTTATGCTAACTCTGTCAGTATTTTCTCCCCTCTCCTTTAGATCATGCTTCTTAGTGATCCTGAAATGGAGAGCAGCTTACTGATCAGCTCAGATGAGGGGGCCACCTATCAGAAGTACCGGCTCACCTTCTACATCCAGAGTCTGCTCTTCCATCCCAAGCAGGAAGACTGGGTGCTGGCCTACAGTCTGGATCAAAAGGTGAACAAACAGTTTTTATTTGCATCTTGTCACCCAGGTACCACCTGGGGAAAAACGCTTGTTTACTCAGTCCAAATTTTGGAAGGGATTCAATGACATTTCATCATCCATCTGGGTTGATTTTGTCTGCAGCAACGAACTTTCTTTTCTACTCTTCAGTATCAAAATATGCAGGCAGGTGCATTTCACGTATTGGCAGTGCTGTTTATCATTTCATAGGCTGAAGATGATTTTCTCTATAATTTTACTCATTTGACCTTTAAAACAACCCTGTGAAGTAAGTAGGGAATGTGTATTCATAATAATTTGCTGGTGACTATAGTAAACAAAGGTGCAGAAGGGCTGAGGTGTTTGTTGAAGCCTGCCGAGCTAGTCATTGGAAGAGCCGGAGCTCAAATGCGTATTGTCAGATTCCAAGTCTAGGGCGTATTCCAGCATACCATGTGGTGTTGATTTGGTAAAATGTGAATATACCATTGCTTGTAGTTTAGCAAAGGAAGGGAAGTCCCAAACATGTCCATTTTGTTGTTTTCTATAAGTGCCTTCAAGATATAATGACTCGATAAATCCTCCTCTTCAAGCTCGAGATCCGTTTACCCATCTGTGTACTTGACCTTGACTCTCATGTGTCTCGGATGCCTCTTGATTCAACATATTCTAAAAATGAACTTTGCTCTCCCTCCAACATAGCTGGTTCTCTTCCAGTGTTCCCTAATTGTATCCATTTGTTGGCAAAAGTAGAAACCTGGGAGTTATCCTTCATACTTCCTTGTTGCAAACCTAGTGTCTGTAATCTGTCACTCTTATCTCTATCTCTTAATTCCATGGACCCTTCGATTACCACCACCACTCAAACATGGGTTATATCTGTCCTTTGAGCTGTGATCAGAGCCTCTTCCAGTGTGTTTACACTATAACCTGAACAACCTATTTTCCAAATGTAGATCTTAGGATTTCATCATTTTCTCATTGCTCACAGAAAAAAGACTGAAGTCCTTTGTAGGATCTGTTAAGATTTCCTTAGCTGGTCCCTCCTCTGTCTTGACTCAAGGTTATCACTTTCCCTTGAATGGCTTTCTTTCAGTTTGTCACCCCAGCTGTTTCCCTGGCTCCATTTCCTGGGCCTGGAATCTTTTTCCCCGAAATCAAGTTCGTCACTGTCAGATCTCAGTTCTAGCATCACTTTCTCAGGACCTCTTCCCTAAACTCCCTGACAAAGTTAAATGCTCCTTGGTGTTGTTTCCCATAATGCTGTATACCCTCCTTCAGAATGCCTGTCACTGTTGAAATTTTACATTGATTTATGCGATGTCAGGATTATCGATATTCCTCACTAGACTATAAGCTCCGGGAGGGCAGGGCCAGGTTTGGTTTTACTCTCTGATTTAACACCAGTGCTGACACAGTGCCTGGTACTTAATAAGTGCTCAGTAATTTTTGTGAGGTGAAAAAATTAGTGGATAAATGCATAAATGCTATGGTAATGAGCCTGCTGTAACTGATCAACTTACACTTAAGAGACTTTAGACTATGCTTCTTTGTATTGCCTTAGTACAGAACCTAGGTACAACGCTTGATGACAAACTGTTATGTAACAATGTTGTGAAATCAATCAGTGAAAGAAAATAGATAATTGTAAGCACTGTCTAGCGGAGAGATATCTACAGATTAACCTTAACTGAAATAGCTTTTTCTGTTCTCTTAAATCCTGAAACAGTTGCTTCTCTGTATGTATTTAAATATGGGATTGTAAATATGAGTGTGTGTGTGTGAGAGAGAGAGAGAGGGAGAGAGAGATGTCAGCACCTTTAAACAATAATTTCAACATAACCTTTATATGTCTCATTAATGGAGCCTCATGGTGGGTTCCAGGTGCTTAATGCAATCCCCTAAGGACGCCCATATGACATTTGCAGAGCAAAAGCCACTGCAAATACATTTCTTTCATGGCATCGAGTGGATATTGTATGAAAGACTTAGCCAAATGTCAGGTAGTCTGTGAGTTTAGATGCTTAGTGTTGCTAGGAATTTCGAAGCTGTATTGAAAAAAAAGATAATTTATTTGGCTTTGTTAAAGGCTGGATAGAAATTTATCTAGATGATGCTCAGAAATCCGAAACTATGTTTTTATTTATACAGAGACAAACTAGATTAGACCCCTCATGCCAAAAGATTAATAAACCAAATGCAGTGTGCCTTGTGTGTATCTAGAAGGAATATCCTTTAACTCCATCTCCATAGCGCTGCGAACATCTGGGCCATTGCTCAGGAAGTACTCTTGTGGATATAATGTGTTCAAAATACTTTCAGGCTTGGTGGCTGCTTTTTCACTTAGTAAAAATATTTGGAAATGTGGCAGTGGGTGTTGATGGATTTTCCTAATCACGCTGCACATTTCTGGATGTATTATTCCTTAGGTACTCTTTCTTGTTGACATCTTTTGCATAAAGTGGCTGGATGTTCTTCAGGCCCATAAAGTTTCTAACTGGTACCCTGCCATTCTTTTAAATAAATGGTGTGAGGAGGCAGATGATGCCCCTGGCAACATTTGCAGAGCTGGCATAAAACGTGTAGCCTCAGTCATCCAGGGTGCAGAAGAGTTTTTCTTTATTTTGGAATAATTTATTGGTTTAGAGTCAAGGACAGTGATGCTATGCAGCAGCGGATGAAGAGGCAAGGGGAGTTGAGATTGATATACAAATGTCTTATTTCAGACTGGAGCCTTCTGTGATGTGCATGCATTGAGGCAGCTGGTTTCTTCTAGAGAAAATGAAAAGTGTTAGTATTAAGGTAACTGCAGCATCAAAGGGAGATGTTTGTGGTGAGGATTGAATCGATGTTTTCATTATTGTGCCTTTGATGAAATGCACTGGCAATTTCTTTAGAATCGGTAAGGCTATCTCGTTACGTTGTATGTATTACAAAAGACCTAATTGAATGATATTTTAAAGGGACAATATCCAGTTGCTTCACCTTTCAAATTGCTTACCTCAAAGCTGCAGGAGACTTGCCAGGAGATCTCATTCAGTAAAGGCACTGCAGGAGAATTAAGGAAATACCTTCCAGATAGGACAAAATTGTAGCTAGAGATTGAGACATGAATATAACAACATGTTAGTTGAGATGCTGGATGGTAGGTTGTGAGCCAGCTAGGAAATGTTGTACTAGGAACTGTACTGGTTCAAGGCCAGGTTGTGGGAGATCACCCACTTCCAAAGTTGCAAAGGGGTGGCGAGGTAGCGACAAATGCACCTTGTACTTGACCCTGTACATGGGCCATGACTCTCCAATTTTGATGTGTCATGATGTAGCAGTTATTTCTGTTTCCTGTTCAGCTGGACCTGGACTTTTGACCAATTTCTTCCGTTCTGGCCATCCCAGGAGCTTCCCAGTTCCTGTGGCAGCTCTTCTTTTGCCCCACAGACAAAAGAAGAGATGACTTTATAAGAATCTCATGATTAAAAAACAACCAGCAAACATGATAGGTTATGGCTGATTAAATTGGAATAATAAGAGAACAGCTACTCTCTCCTCCCCTCCCCTCCCCTCCCCAGTATTTCCTCCCCTCCCCTCCCCTCCCCTCCCCTTCCCTCCCCTCCCCTTCCCTCCCCTCCCCTCCCCTCCCCTCCCTTCTCCCCTCCCCTCTCCTCCCCTCTCCTCTCCTTTCCTCCCTTCTCCCCTCCCTTCTCCCCTCCCCTCCCCTCTCCCCTCCCTTTTCCCCTCCCCTCCCCAAATCAAAGCCCTAGAATGTCTTTTGAGAGTCAGGATTCTCTTTTGTTTCCACCAGGCTATGTCCTCATTGACGACTGAAACTACATTGTGATGTTTTGGATTAGCTGGAGGGCTCAATAATATTATTAAAACAGATTTAAAAAAAAGACTTCAAGACAGGTTTTGAGGATATTGCAGCCCTCTGAATGGATAGATGTTCTCATTGCTGTAGAAATCTGGATTTTTAAACATTCCTCATTTTGACAAGGGACTTGGTGTAGTTTTTTTGTTGTTGTTTTGTTTTGTTTTTAATGGGCACATGCTCATGTATTTACAGGTGCATATATCCTGGCACAGGGGTCTTCCACAAGAGACAGAATTGAAAACAGCTATTTTTTTTTCTGTGGGAGAGGCAGAGTTACACAACTCTCTATTATCATTTATCTACTTGGCAAAATGAAACATTAACAAATACAACTGGCTTTGGAGACCAGAGATGAGGAGCTCCATGGGATTTCAGACTGTTGTTTTTCAAACACTTCTGAGCTAGACTGGTCTAGAATTGCCAGTCATTTCCATTTAAAAACCACTTTCTGAAACACTAGCACACATAATGCAGCCTTGCTGTTACAGTAGTTGGGGGGTGTGGACTGCTATGTTTTTTTTTGTTTGTTTGTTTGTTTTGGGTTTTTTTTTTTTTTTTTGATCACCTGCTACCAGACAAGTTCAATAGTAGCTGACAAATTGACAAGCTGGCTAAGGAGCTGATGCAGTTTTGGTCATGGTCACTGGCAAAACAGAGTCCACAGTTGAAGAGGTGATGGTTGTTCCATGCAGGCTTTACTGGGTGGTGGACTCTATCTGGGGCTGCATGAACAGGGCACTGGTGAATTAGAACATCTGGTGTGTGGAGGAACTGAAAATTCAAAAAGGAAGTTTAAACCTGTACTTCTGGAATGCTGGATACAAATGATGCTGTTCCTTTCATTTGTATTCTCCTGTAAACCCTCAGATTAGAAATGTAATTGTATTCAGAGCTCCAGGATTAGCAGGTGATGACAACTTTCCTCAGTAGCCATTGGCAGAAAAAGGCTTTATATCTCCCCACCTGGTGGGGATAAAGCTACTGGGGATTAACTAGGGATGACCATGGTTTTGAAGCGTATCCTCCAGGGAACGAGAGTACTACTGAAGGGCACCTTCTATTTCAAGAAAAACATTGCAATTTCATTAGGTCTCTTCCATGCCTATAAAACCATTTGTGTGTCATTTAAGAGAACAACAGTCCAGAGCTCCACTCACCTATGGCAAGCTGATCGTGCTCTTTGAGATATCTTGTGGATATAGTGGGGAGGTGCTGTCTCCATCGCCATAGAAACACCAGTTTCCATGAGGCTACTTTCATGTAGGTGAAAACAAAACAGTGGACCAAGAATGGCCCTATTTTTTTTTTATTAAGAAGATGGAACAACCTGTGTGTTATTCAAATATTACCACTAATCTATCTGAACTGAGATCTGAATGACACAACTGGTTGAGTGTACAATATTAACTTGCATCCGGTGAGGGTCACACAGTAAAAATCTCTACCCATGGCAACTTTGCTCATGAGAACATTAGCTCAAAAGAACAATATACCATAAAATTATGGATCTCATGTCCTTTGTCTTCCCAAACCTGCTTTTCTGTATCAAGTTCCAGAGTTTCTGTGCTTTGCCTCTACATTCTAGGTGTCCATTTTGGTAAGCTGACACATTTCTGTCAGGGAAGAGAACATGAATATTTGCCAAAATAATTGATGGGAGATGCAGCATATATGTGTATTAAGTAGGGTACTCAGGGACCTTTTCCCAACATCTTCCCAAAGAAGTTCTGCTCTCATGGTAGAAATTCAGCCAAGACAGTATCTTGGCAAAGGAGGTGACTGCAGCCACAGGTGGGAAGGAGGTGGAGCAGCTCACAGCCTTCTCTGGATTCTTCCACCTGTTTCCTGTATGCAGTGACCATGTCTTCATGCACACACTGGTCACACTGCTGCCTAGTGTCCCCAACTCTGACCCTTTGCCTAATTCTGACCCTAGGTCTCCAGTATTCTAGTTGGACTCAGGAATTCTTTAGCTTGCCCCTTCCTTGGCAAGTCTCTCTAGACTTAGGAACTTATCTACCTGACCTGACCATACCTTCTATCCTGCTTCCATTCTCTGCCGCCATCTTGACCAGTCATACTGGTATGACAGTGCCTGGCCTTTCATTTATTTATTTATTTATTTATCTATCTATCTATCTATCTATTTATTTATTTATTTATTTTTAATTATTTTTAAATGTATTTATTGTTTAATTTACATCTAGGTGAGCATATAGTGCAACAATGATTTCAGGAGTAGATTCCTTAATGCCCCTTGCCCATAGCCCACCCCCCCACTCCAGCAACCTTCTGTTTCTTCTCTATATTTAAGAGTCTCTTACATTTTGTCCCCTTCCTTGTTTTTCTATTCTTTTTGCTGCCCTTCCCTGATGTTCATCTGTTTAGTATCTTAAATTCCTCTTAGGAGTGAAGTCATATGATCTTGTCTTTCTTCAATTTCTCTTAGCTTAATACCCTCTAGTTCTATCCATGTAGTTGCAAATGGCAAGATTTCATTCTTTTTAATTGCTGAGTAATACTCCACTGTATGTACATACGTACATACGTACGTACATATGTACGTGTATGTGTGTGTATATATATATACACGTATATATATACACACATATGTGTGTGTGTATATATATACACACACATATATATATATACATATATATGTGTGTATATATGTGTGTGTGTATATATATATGTGTGTATGTATATACATATATATATACACACACATACACGTACATACACACACACACACACACACACACACACACACATACCACATCTTCTTTATCCATTCATCTGTCGATGGACATTTGGGCTCTTTCCATACTTTGGCTATTGTTGCTAGCGCTGCTATAAACATTGGGATGCATGCGCCCCTTTGAAACAGCACACCTGCATCCCTTGGGTAAATATCTAGTAGTGAAATTGCTGGGTCATAGGGTAGTTCTATTTTAATTTTTTCAGGAACCTACATACTGTTTTCCGGAGTGGCTGCATCAGTTTGCATTCCCACCAGCAGGGCAAAAGAGATCCTCTTTCTCCTCATCCTCGCCAACATCTGTTGTTGCCTGAGTTGTTAATGTTAGCCATTCTGACAGGTGTGCGGTGATATCTCACTGTGGTTTTGATTTGTATTTCTCTGATGATAAGTGATGTTGAACATTTTTTCATGTGTCGGCCATCTGGATGTCTTCTTTGGAGAAGTGTCTATTCATGTCTTTTGCCCATTTCTTCACTGGATTATTTGTTTTTTGGGTGTTGAGTTTGATAAGTTCTTTGTAGATTTTGGATACTAACCCTTTGTCTGATATGTCATTTGCAAATATCTTCTCCCATTCTGTCAGTTGCCTTTTAGTTTTGCTGACTGTTTTCTTTGCTGTGATGAAGCTTTCTATTTTGATGAGGTCCCAATAGTTCATTTTTGCTTTTGTTTCCCTTTCCACCAGAGACATATTGAGTAAGAAGTTGCTGTGGTCAAGGTCAAAGAGGCTGATCCCTGCTTTCTCCTCAAGGATTTTGATGGCTTCCTGTCTTACATTTAGGTCTTTCATCAATTTTGAGTTATTTTTGTGTATGCACCTGGCCTTTTAAAGTCAGAGTCAGTCTTGGGGTTCCTGGGTAGCTCAGTTGGTTAAGTGTCCAACTTCAGCTCAAGTCATGATATTGCAGTTTGTGAGTTTGGGCCCCATGTCTGTGCTCACAGCTCAGAGCCTGGAGCCTGCTTCAGATTCTGTGTCTCCTTCTCTCTCTGCCCCTTGCCCACTCACATTCTGTCTCTCTCTCACTCTCTCTCTCAAAAATAAATAAACATTAAAAGAATTAATGTCAGAGTCAATCTTTAATCCTTTTCACTCAAGTTATAGCATATACATAGGAAAGTTTACATCTCATGAGCTTGATGAATTTTCATAAACTGAATTCACCTATGAAACTAGCACCCTGATTAAGGAGCACATGACTGGCTTTCCAGAATCCCCCTTGTGCTCTGTGCAATCTTTATGTTCCACCCCCAGTGGGGTCACCATCGATCAGGGTTGTTTTTAATGTCATGCAGATGATTTCTGGATAAGGTGGTGAGGGAATAGACACAGATAAATTCCTTGGAAGGAAAGTTAGAAGACAGCAGGTGAGGGAAGTGATAGAGAAGGAGAATTTAAAAAACTTAAACTTTAAACCAAAGGCAATAATTCATTGATATTGAATGAGCCTGATCCATCCAGAGCATTTGTAAGGAAACTTTCAAAAAATGCCCATTTACAATTAATTTCACAGGTTTCATTTTTAAAAATGTGTGTCTTTCTATGCCATAAGAACAATACCCTGTGTTGGCAAAGTTGTGATGAAACCCATATTCTGACATGATATTGATGGTCATGTGAATGAGTTTGCCTTCCTGGAAGACATCTTGGTGATGTGTATCAGAAGATGTACACGTATTCATAATTATAATCCAATGATTAACTTATTCCAGTTCTGAGACTACCAAGAGAATAACACTAAATACCACAAAAGCTTTAGGTATGATGGTTTATCAAAGTCATTCATAATGGGGAAAACTGCATGGAAACTCATTCAATGGCCAACATTAAGAGACTTTACATCATGGTCCATACATTTGACAGAATATTACACAGCCATCAAAATGGTGGTTCTGATGACCATGTAGCAGCATGGATATGCATTAATTCCTATTTAATACGTCTACATTTCAAATGAATTCATATACATATGCATTCATGCGTAAGAAATGTTAAGTAAAGTTGTGTTATTTGAATGCAGATAGGCAAAAGATAAAATAAGATAAAGCGAAGAAGAAAGGAAACAAAGAGGGAGGGAAGAAAAATTTTTAAAGGAAGGAAGGAAATATTCCCAAGTATTTCCTGGGATCTCTCAAGATGATGGAATTCTGTTTTCCATGCTGTTTGTCTTTTAAATTTTCCATTATTTTGTTAGATTACTTTTATAATTAAAAAAAAATTTTGAAGCTATTCTTAAATAGCTTATGTTAAGTCCTAGTTCTAAAGCAGTGCTCTTAAGAAACATTTTAGGTGTGAAAATGGTCATTTTAGATAAAATATTTCAAATCATTATTTAAATACCTTTTGAAGAGGCAGGGTGGTGTAGAAGAAAATTTCCTTGAACTAGGAGTACATTGAGTCTAAGGTTTCTCTTTTCTTCAGCTTTGTTTTTCACTCTGGTCCCTTTTAAACTGTGAAACTCTAGAAATTATGTTTTTTCTCCTAACAAAAAGTATACTCTTGTTGGATATAACCTCAGTCTATATTATTTACAACTCAGTGATAGATATAGGTCTTACTATTAAGAAGCATCCACTATAGATAGATGTTAAGGAAGTGATTTATTCTGGTAGTTTTTCAGATGAATTTTGTGACTATACCCGAAAATTGAATTAGTGTTTGGTTA
This sequence comes from Neofelis nebulosa, assembly GCF_028018385.1. Classification (NCBI taxonomy): domain Eukaryota; kingdom Metazoa; phylum Chordata; class Mammalia; order Carnivora; family Felidae; genus Neofelis; species Neofelis nebulosa. Next base: position 67,766,611 of record NC_080794.1, read on the forward strand.
TTTGATTTGACAGCTGTAATGGAAACAAATACTCTGGAGCCAAGGGGTGTAGACATATGCAGTGAATTAAGGTTTGTGCTGAGTAACTCTTACACGTCCATGCTGTGTTATTTAATATTGGACATATAGGTTCTTCTCAGAAATGGAGATACATGTCTTTAAATATCTTCTGTGTATGGGCAGTGACAGGTGCTTTTATGTACATTGTATTGAATTCTCATAGGAGTCTGCAAGGTGGATAGTGTTATTTCCAAGTTATAGGTAAGCGTATGTCTCTTAAGAGCAAGCAGTGTTAATTTGCTCAAGGTCACATAGCCAATGAGGGGCCTGGCCCTCTCTCTATTCTAGGCCTTCCTGAGATCTCCCATTAGGACCCACCACCACACCTCACTCTCCCTAGTGGATAGACAGACTTAACTACCACATCTGGGCAGAAATTCATATGGGCCACTTCATACTGAATCCCAGTCCCAGAGAGCACTGTAATAATGAGACAACACAATTGGCCATGCCAAGACCAGACGTTTGGAAGCATCCAGTGGTTCCTCTGTCACATCCCTCAGCTGATGGCACTTTCCAAGATGAGATCCTGAGGCCGGAAGCCATCAAACCCGCTTACTGATGTTAGGCCATAGGACTAATTAATTTTGCCTCAAGCAGAAAATAAACAAGGCACTAGTGGTTTTTTTCAGGTTTTGTCCATTTTTACTCACTTTTCCTGTTAATTTGTTCCAACATGTGGATTAATATGTAGATTAAACCAAAGAGTTTGCCATTTAAATAGGTAATACTATGATTTGAAGTTTTTTAAGGAAGTTTATGAAGACAACATCTTTAATATGGTAATGAAGATAGAAGTTGAAATCATTTAACTTCATTTACAAATCATGAATATGTATTATGCTTTAAATGAAAAGAAGGGCTAAAACAGATATAGTGTTTGTTCAATTTACTAAAGAGAAGACAATTTGTCAAGATTTTTTTCCCCAAAACTCAAGCAATATGCAAATGTAGGAAAATCAGACCCCCATGTTAATTCCATGGCATGATGAATATTTTTATAATCCTAATTAGTACCAGTCATTTAGTCTAGCAATTTCCCCCAATCTAGCCAATTTGAAATTAAAATAGATGCCTTGATTACAAAACTCATTAGCACAGAAGCACCCTTCTCACTAACCAGTTCATTTAAAATGCACAAACTGAATGAAGTGTGGAACACTTGTGTTGTCAATTGGCATAAGTGAAGTGAGTCTTAATTGGAAGCATTGTGAAGTATTTGTATTGCTGCATGTTTCATTGCAGTATAATATATCATTCATTAAATGTAACAAAAGCAACTTTTAAATGGTTTAATTAAGCGGAGTTGGTGCACTTGGTAATTTTTATAAAGTCGAATGTCACAATTGTTTGCATTTGAAGTCCTGATGGGTATTAATGTCAGGGAGACGAGGTCTGACTCTGCATTTATCACTCCGATTATGTGAAGAATGGCAGGTTTAATGTGAGAGGAGAAAATTAAATTCTAGAACATTGACTTCTTACTTAAAAGTACCCACATGCGTATTGTCCTCATGCATGTGGATGTGGAAGCCCCAGAAGGGCCTGACTTCTGGCTGGGAATGGAGAAGAAGGGCTGAGGACTGAGAGTGAAGTGGAAGGAGCAAATAACAGTTGGAGATTTTTCTTTTTGTCATTTCTTTTTTAATTTTCTTTTTTAATCAAGGGAGGAAGTAGTAGGTGGAGAGAAACTCTATCCAATATATTTTCATCTGCTCAAAAGAGCAATAGAGATGTGTGGCAGTGCAGATTGATGTTCTGTCTAAGCCAAATGTGGTGGGAGTGGGGGAGGAGGGGGAAACTGGCTCCAGACCAGGGAAATGCTAGAAACAGGGACTCTATAGAAAGTCCTGAGCTGGAGCCAGTTAGCAAAGAGTTCGAGACTGGTTTTTGTGTAGAAGTTAACAGAGTGAGTTGCAATAATGGCGGTTCTGGATGCATAAGGTATATGACAAGCACAGAAGCCACTGTGCTGTTGATGTTTATTCTCTATGTGTTCCAGATGTCAGCTGTTACCTAATGTTTCTGGACTGTTTCAACTCCACATCCGTGAGGATGCAAAACTCAGCCATGTCGCTGGTTTCCATGAGAAATCTAATTTTCACAGACATGGTTGATGTCCTGCCCATATGCATTTGGTATTTCCACTGTAGTGTGCTCCTGCTGACTTCCTAGGGCTAGGATTTGCATTTCTTTGCTGGAAGTCACTCTCCAAACCCTTTAGAGGTTACCCCACTCCTCTGCACAGGACCCAGTAGAAGTGCCAGGGAGGTAACATGTGGGAGCAGTCCTCAGCCAGTGACCAACAGAATTTGGTATATATGTACTCTGGTTCCCTCATTTCTCCTGTGGGACAACTCTGAGGCATGTATTTATTATATACTTTTTTCCCCAGAATTTCCCATTGTAGTTAAGTTGTGGTTGCCCACAGAGTTAGCTGGCTTTATAATATACCGTATATTAAGTGCCTTCCATTGCCTGCGTTGCTTCTCTAGTCCTACACCATCTCCCAAGGAAACTACTTAATTCTTGTGTCAGTGACTGCTCCTGGGGGAACAGTAACCAACTATGCCAAGCATTTTGTGATTAGGTGGTGGTAGCTGAATTACGGTGTCAAGGACAGGAGTCATAACTCATAGGTTTTCACTTGGGAAAGCCCCTTTAACATCTCTGTGTCCCTAGTCTCTCCTGGGTCATGCCACCCTCTGGTTTTCCTCACTCTTGTAAGCTCATTGATGTTCCCTCCCCCAAAGATGTCTACCTCCGAATCCCTAGAACCTGTGAATTTGTTTTCCTACCGGGCAAGAGGGACTGGGCAGATGCGATTCAGTTAAAGATCCTGAGATGGAGACAATATCCTGGATTACCCAGGTGAGTCCAGTAAAATCACATGGGTTCTTATAAGGGGGAAGAAGAAAAGAAGAGTTGAAGAAATATGACAATGGAAACAGAAGTTGGAATGATACTCTTTGAACATGGCAACACGAGGGCAGGGAATGCAGGTGGCCTCTAGAAGCTGGAAAAGACAAGGAAATGGATTCTCCCCTAAAGCCTCTGAAAGGAATTGCAGTCATGTGGATACCTTGATTTTTCACCCGAGACTGATTTCAAATTTCAGATTTCCAGGAAATATTCTAATTTATATTCTACAAATTCCATAAATTATATTTACATTTATAAATTAAATTTGTGTTCTATTAATTGTATAAAAAATAATAAATTTGTGTTGTCTTCAGCCACTAAATTTGCGGTAATTTGTTACAGCATTGATAGGAAACTAATACCCTCACTAACCTTTCCTGTGGCATTTACAGGTCTTCTGTCCCCACAGCAGACAAAATCCTCAGCTTGTCTGCACCTCCACCCAGACTCAGGCCATCCAGGCTATACTTTTGACTCCTCTTTACATTGATCCGTAAAGTCCTGAAGTAATTAAGAGGTCCTCCTGAGAGGAATTCTGGTGAAAAAAAAAAAAAAGTTCTCTGTCTTGTCACATATTATTATTTTGCTAGGCCTGTCCCAATAGAAACTGCCTCACAGTTCTGGAAGGTAGAAGTCTGAGATCAAGATGTCAGTAGGATTTGCTTCTTCTGAGGGACTTCTCCTTGGCTTATAGATGGCCATCTTCTCCCGGTATCTTCACATGGTCTTCCCTCTGTGTGTATCTATGTCCTAATCTCCTCTGCTTAAAATGAGACTAGTCATAGTGCATTAAGGCCCACTCTGATGACCTCATTTTAACTTAACTAACTCTTTAAATACCCTGTCTCAAATTCAGTTACATCCTGAGGTACTGGGGTGAGGACTTCAGCATATGGATTTGGAGGGGACATAGCCCATAACTTATATTCATGTCAGGGTTGCTGGGTGATGGACGTCTTATTGAGATATGGGTCTCTATGGCCCTGTGGAGGGGAGAGTAGGAGTCTCTTCCTACTTTGTAGCCTGAGATGTTCCTGAGGTGTATGGAATGGAACTAACAACCACCAGGAAGATTTTACAATGGGGGTGGGAGGTAAGAAGTGAGGGTGGGACTTATCCCTAAGATGTAAATCAGATCCTCATGAGAGGTCCTGACGTTGGTCAGGAAGGTTTCAAACTGATCTTTGGCCTTGACCCTAGATAAGGTTAGGAAATCATGGAGGCACAACAGAAAATATGGTGCCCAGGCCAAGGAGACCCACTGAGGAGAACTTTGAGGGAATAGAGTCTGAAAGAAGTCAGAGATGGAAACTTATTCTTTAGAATCATGGCTATGTGCTTGTATAAGCTAGATTTGTTTAGTTTGGTTTTATTTTGGTATTTTATTTTTGTTCTTTCTTTGCACATTAAAATGTCAGTAGATCTCAGATGTGCCAGAAGTTATAGAAAGAGGTTTGGTTGACCTTAATCTTCCTCTTCCTCTTCCTCCTCCTCCTCTTCCTCTTCCTCTTCCTCCTCCTCCTCCTCCTCCTCCTCCTCCTCCTCCTCCTCCTCCTCCTTTTTTGAGTACAGTTGACATACAAAATTGCATTCATCTCAGGTGTACAACTTAGTGATTTGACAGATTTATATATTATGCCATGTTCACCACAACTGTAGCTACCACATACCTATTACAGTGTCATTGACTGTATTCTTTATGCTGTGTTTTTATTTCCATTACTTACTTGTTTCATAACTGGAGGCCTGTATCTCCCTCTCCTCTTCACGTATTTTACCCAACTCCCTACCCCCTCCCCTCTGGCAACCACCAGTTTGTTCTTAAAATTTATCTTTGGCTTCCCTGTAGTTTGGAGGATAAATTTAACTTAGCACATAGACCATGGTAGTTTGGATCTTGTCTAACTTCCTACCCCCCCCCCCCCTTTCTATGCACTCCCTTAATTCATGCAACAGAGAATGTATCCTCCTGTTTCACACCAGAGTGTGAAACTCTGGCACTTATCTCTGGGGTCCTTTCCCCCCTTTTCATCTAGCTAGTCCTAAAACTCAGTGCAAATATGGCTTTCTAGAGAAAGCTTTCCCTGGGCAAGATTATCTGTGGAAACGTAACTCAAATTATCTAGATTTTTGAGAAAAATCTGGAAAGAAGCGATTCATTTTAGCATATGGAAAGCTTTTTATTTTATAATTTTTTATTTTATAAGCACCTAAGGGATGGGAGGACCAACGTTTTTCTCTGTGTTTACGACAGCGAATGATCTTAAATTGTCCCTGGACAAGAGATAAGTAAGATTTGGATTAAGGTAATAATTGTGGCATTGAAAAGAAAGGGGACCAATTATAGAGTGATTTGACAATAGAAGTAGACTTTGTGACTGTGTAAAGTCACAGGAAGGAAGAGTGCCTGATAACTCTGACCATGACAAGAGCCAAAAGGACACTATTGATCTGATAGTCTGATTGCCTGAAAAAATATCTAAGGCCAAGGGCTGTGCCCACAGCATGTTTCTTTCCTGACAAAGAAAATGCCAGTTTCTCAAAAGCGCAGAGTGGTAGAGGGGAGGTCCTGGTTGGCATTGCCGCCAAGGTGTACCATGGAGGGGATAATGACCTTCCTTTGTGGTCGCTTTTCCTGTTAGCTGCTTTTCTGACATTTTGCCCCGTTGTCTCCCTTGGCTGCTCTGAGTGCCGGAGGCAGTAGCCAGCTGTAGCTAAGTTATTGAAACCAGGCTTTTTAAAATGGAGACTTTTTAATTTAAAGTGCTTGGTAGAGATACCAGAGGTTGTAATCTAGAAGCTTTGTAATAGGCAGCTGGGGAATGAGCGAGGGGGAAAAAAAAGGACATATTAACTTTCCTTTCTTCAAATACTGTTGTACTAATATTGAGCTTGAATGTTTTCATAATGAAGATGTGGGAAGGTGGCTGAGGAATCCTCTCTCCCGCGTCTATCAGCCTGGATGGTCTCTGAAACCTTCTAGCCCAGAGGTTCCAACTCCCAAAGGGAGCTTTTGAGTTTCACTGGTAGATCATTACTTGTGATATGATCTGACTGCCCTTAGGTTTATACAGTCTCTTTCCCTTTTTTTGATGCTGAATATGCCAGTTTAATAATCAGATAGAAAGCCGATACTCGTGTAATGTCTACTAGTGGTATCACACCATCAGTCGTTAAAAATAACTGAAAAGTATGCCATGGTGTTTGTCTTTTTTCCTCCCAAGTATCTTCTTAGCAGACCAGAGTCTAACAAATCCTGACAGATTCATGTTTTAAACTATTGGAAACCATTTTTTCTCAGGTGAATATTGATAAAACAAACAGAAAAATGAAAAGCATAGAGAGCAAAAAGCATTTCTTTGCTTGAAGTGTATGTCATTAAAAGTGTCGATAACCTGTGCTTTGCCACACAGACACCAGGTCAAGGATATTATATTCAACAAATATTTACTGAGAACTTAGAATGTACCAGGGCTGAGGGATTCACTAATGAAGGCTACTGATACGAGTTCTGCTGTCATGGAAAGAGAAGCACTGATCATATAAGTAATTGATGGCAATTATGAGAAGTGCTACAAAATGGAAGTATTGGTAACTATGAGAGCATACGTTGGGGAGAAGGTCTGACCTGTCCTCAAAATGTTTGATATAATTACTGTGTTCAAAGAGTTAAGATCTACTTTGGAAATTAAACATTTTTAAGTGCTCATAAACATTATTTGAAATAATCTAAGGTCACTGTATGAGTTGCCTTCAGATTTCTGTAAAAACCTTATCGAGGTATAATTGGCATTCAGGAACTACTCAGGTTAAAGCATACACATTGGATAAGTGTTGACATAAATATACCCACACAGCCATAATGATAGTCAAGAAAATTTGCATATCCATCACCCCCCCCCCACTCCAAAGTTTCCTTGTCCTCCCTTATAATTCCTTCCTCCCTCCTTTCTTCATTTCCCCACTGCCACCATAGTCACAGTTGGGGATTTGCTTACTGTCACTATACAATAGTTGGCATTCTGTAGCATTTTTGTAAAAAGTCATCTTATATCCTCAGTTTTTTGAGTGGCTTTTTTAATTTCTCATAATTATTTTGAGGTTCATCCATATTGTTGTGTGTATGAGTCGTTATTTATTTATCTATGTATCTATTTACCTATTTGCTGGGTGGCATTCCATTTTATGGATATACCAAAATCGGTTTATTCATTTGCCCATGAATGGACATTTGGTTTGAATCTGAGTTTTGGCTACTACAAATAGAGCTGCCGGGGCCATTCCTGTACAAGCTTTCACATGGATATATGCTTTTATTTCTGTTGGGTAGATACCTAGTGGCAAAATGGCTGAATCATACGGTAGATGTGGCTTCGCATTTTTAAGAAAATGACAAACGATATTCTAAAGTTGTTGTACCATTTTACATTTCCATGAGGAGCACGTGAGACTTGCAGTTGCTTCATATCCTTATTAACACTTGTTATGGTTGTCGGTCTTTTCAGTTTCAGCCTAGGTTCCACGAGGCATGTCGTGGTATTTCTCTGTGACAGTAGTTTTCATTCTGGTGGTAACTTTGCTGTTGTGACATCTTTCCACGTGCTTGTTTACTATCTGTATATTTTCTTTGGTGAAGTCTCTGGCAAAAATATGTTGCCCATTAAAAAATTGGGTCGCTTTTGTTTTTTTTTTTGAGTGTTGAAAGCCCTTCTGCATTCTGGATGAAAGTCCTTTATCATAGTAAAACCTTGGATTGCAAGTAACTTGTTCTGTGAGTGTTCTGCAAAATGTGTGAACATTTCTAATAAATTTTTACTTGATAAAGGAGTGATGTCTTGCAATACGAGTGGTATAGGATGCTGAATGTCACAAGATCACAACCGAGCTTTCTTTTGCTGCAGAGGGGGAGAAGGAAAAGGCAGAGGAATCCTTCACTTCAAATGAGATTAGGGAGATGTGTAAAATTTTGGAAACAGTGCAAAATTTTGTAGAAAAGCACCACCTGAATGAGGCTGTAGCAGTGGGGACGATGAATCTGTTTAATGACAATACCACGAAATCCTCAAAAGGAGGCAAAAGCAAGTGTCATTGGATAGGTTCCTTGTTAAAGTTGTACAAAAAGAAGATTCCATTGAGCCAATAGATGGCACTGATTCTGTTAGTTATAGTGAAAGTGGTCCTACACAACATACCTCCTCTCTCTTGTCTCCTTCACACCAGCCAGGAAAGTTTTCAAAGGTAGGTGCAGGTTAATTTGTTTATTTTTCTTTATATTTTATATTTTTTAATTATTTTGTATTATATGACAGTATTGTTATCATTTTTTTTAATGCTTATTTATTTTTGAGACAATGTGAGAGACAGAGTGCAAGCCATGGAGGGGCAGACAGAGGGAGACACAGAATCATAAGTGGGCTCCAGGCTCTGAGCTGTCAGCCCAGAGCTCGACGCAGGGCTCAAACTCATGAACCATGAGATCATGACCTGAGCCAAAGTCGGATGCTTAACCGACTGAGCCACTCAGGCACCCCTGTAATCATTTTTCTATGAATATTTTTGGGTTGTGGTTTGAATCATCTGAATTTCCATTATTTCTTATGGGGAAATTCACTTTGATATATAAGTGCTTTGGATTACAAGCATGTTTCTGGAGTGAATTATGCTCACAAACCAAGGTTTTACTGTATGTGGTTTGCAGATATTTTCTCCATAGCTTATTTTTTTAATTTTTTTTTAACGTTTATTTATTTTTGAGACAGAGACAGAGCATGAACGGGGGAGGGTCAGAGAGAGAGGGAGACACAGAATCCGAAACAGGCCCCAGGCTCTGAGCTGTCAGCACAGAGCCTGACACGGGGCTCGAACTCACGGACCGTGAGATCATGACCTGAGCCGAAGTCGGACGCTTAACCGACCAAGCCACCCAGGTGCCCTACCATAGCTTATCTTTTAATTCTCTCGACAGTGACTTTCAGTGAAGAGAAGTTCATAATTTTGATGAAATGTAATTTGTCAATTATTTATTTTGGACCATGCTTAAGGTGTCATAAGAAATCTTTGCTAAAGTCAAGGTCACAAGGATTTGTTTCTTCAGCTTTTTTGTAGATGTTTTGTAGCTTTATGTCTTATACTCAGGCCCACGATCTATTTTGAGTTTAATTTGTATATGGTGTGAGGTATGAGTCAAAGATTATTATTGCAAATCTCCACTGAATTGGCTTTGCACTTTCATCAGAAATCAATTGTCCACATATATTCAGGTCTTTTCCTGGACTCTGTTCTATTCCATTCATCTAGTTTTCTTTCTTGACGCCAATACTATGTTACCGTGAGTATCATAGTTTTATAAAAGTCTTCAAGTCCAGGAGTGTAAGTCTTCCAAGTTGTTGTTGTTGTTTTGAGAGAGAGAGAAAGAGAGAGAGAAGAGAGAGACCATGTGCACATGCACATGAGCGAGGGAAGGGGAGAGAGAGAGAGAGAGAGAGAGAGAGAGAGAGAGAGAGAGAATATCCCAAGGAGGCTCCACAGAGCCTGATGTGAGGCTCAATCCCATGAACTGTGAGATCATGACCTGAGCCAAAATCACGTCTGACGTTCAAATAACTGAGCCACTCAGGTGCCCCCCAAGTTGTTCATTTTTATCAAAGTTGTCTTTGTCATTCTAGGTATTTTGTATTTTCATATGAATTTTGGAATCAAGTTGTCAATTTCTACCCTCCAGAAAAGCCTTCTGGAATATTGATTTTGAGCTTATGTAAAGCCACAGATCAGTTAGAGGAGAATGGACATTTTACAAATATCAAGTTTTCTGATTCATGGCCACATTATATCTCTCCATTTATTTAGGTTTCTTTTAATTTAACTCAGCTGTATTTTATGGTTTTTATAGATCTTGTATCTCTTTTATTAGACATACCTAAACATTTAATAAATTTGATTTAAAAAATGATATTAAAAATTCAATGCTTTAATTTTTGCTGGTACTTTATAGAACAAGTAGAGAGAAAAATCGGTAAGGGTATAGAAGAATTGAACAACACAATCAACTAACTTGACTTAATCGATTTTGATAAAACACTTCAGCCAACAAAAGCAGAAAAGACATTCTTCTTAAGTGTATATGGAATACTTACCAAGATCAGCCATATTCTGGTCCTTTGTGACTCACTACACTTATTGTAACTTTTCACTTGTAAAATGGAACTATTTTGACTAGTTTCAGAGAAATATGAAAATTACCTAATGTGTGAATAAGTATTTTGAAGCCATTAGAGAGACTTTGAGAATCAAGAATTAATAATAGAAAAAAAAATCCTTACTACTAAAATGTGACTTTAAAATGTTAAGTAAGTACAAACCTCCACCCTCACATCCCATTGTGTATGTTAGTTTAGTGGAGAGAGATCAAGACAGTGCAGTGGAGGATGAAAATGTGGCTTTTTGGTTTTTGGAAAAAGTGTCAGATTAGCACATGGAGAAGATATTCTGCACAGTGCAAACAATAGCCTAAGTAAATTTCTGAAGGCAGGGAAGGAGAAGTATAGTTAAGATTAGCAACTACTTTCACTTCACTGGGGCACAGAGTGCATAATGGGGAGCAGTAGAAGTGTGGTCAGCCTGTGGGGGGGTGGATTTGGTATTAATCTAGCGAATTTGTGCTTTACTGTGTAGAGATGGGAAATTATTTCTTTTGTTTTTAACATAGTCCACAGGAAGGTTGGGAACTCTCTCTTTAAATAACAAAGGCTATTGGAGTAAGTCATTTATTTGCCATAAACTAACAATTCAAAAACTAAAAAGAATCTTCCAATTTTGTCATTAATCAATTTCATACGAACCTCCAATTTGTTTCAGACTTCCAGATGTGAAGGTTTTTCTCCAACTCTGTTTCTTTGGTATGAGACTTGACCTTTCCATCAATGGTTTAATCCCAATTAAATCCATTCTAGATTGGGCGATAACCTCTTAACACTTCACTGTTGTAATCATGGGAAACAGCCCTTTGTGGATGTTTCCAGTTCTTGAAAGAAGAAGGCACATCAGGGCTCAAGGATCGGGGAGATATAGATGTGTGCTTCCCTGCCCCCCCTCCCCGACCCCCACCTGGGAACTCTCCCTTGGGGATTAGCTCTGTGGCAATTACAATTCAGGACACAGTTTAGCATTTAATCCTTTCTGCTTTCTTCAATGTTTGTTTCATGTGTATGTCTTGGCTCTGTAACAAGACCCCAGTCTCCTCATACCAAAGCCTACTTTTCCATTTTGCAAAACTTTGCTGAGGACTAGAAGGGTGTAAATAATTGTATACAGTGTTTGTGTGGATATAATGATGAGTCAGACTCAGACCTTCCCTGAAGTAGCTCAGTTGGGTGGGAAGTAAAAGGTAATGAACTATTAATCATGTGTGGTGCCATTGGAACCTTAGGAACCAGTGACTTTCTGAAACTACTGGCAGTGAAGGGTCTACAGAATATTGGGGGAGGGAGTGAGCTGAATTTTAGAGGATGAGGGGGATTTTACCAAAGAAAGAAACCTACTAAGTGTACCTGTTAGGTGCCCAATGCATACTTGGGGATGGGTCAGTTACGAAGAAAGGGGCTCAGTTAAGAAGAATCAATACTTTAGAGGTAACCTCATAGCTTATATGCAGCTGAAAATGGATCTCACTGAGGGACATAGTACTAGGCTCTGGAAAGAGAATATGACTTAGACTCAAAAATCCTACATTTCATGCTGTGCTTCTCCCTTTCAAGATGTGTTTAGCTCTGCCTGCCACCAGGCACCACAGCTAAGTAGATGATGTCACTTTTCATATGATTTGGGGTCCGAACTAGCTGAGGTAATTTGGATTTTCTTCTCAGGGCAGTTATTGCCTTCTCTTTTAATCTCCTCCTCTTTTACTACTTTGAATTTTAACTTTTCTAAGACTTCAGGGGGTATTTTCTCTTGGGTGGAGTTATCTGTCAAGATTCTTTGGAACTTCAGTCTCCTTAATGCCTTGTTGTCCAGACTCAGAACTAAGGCCAGAGGTCTCAGACAAAGGAGGCCGACTGGGTAATAGTTGGCTAATAGGACCATATATCATTGAGGACAATTTCCCAGCAGAAAATCGTCAGCCATTGATTAATATGGAGTGTGGACGTCTGTGACTGGGCTGTCTTTGCTCATTAAGTCACAAGCTGGGCTTCTGACTCCATTTGCAATTCATCAGGGTCCGTGTTCTCTAATTACAGAGTTGAAGACAGCAGTGCTCAGATTATCCAGCTCTTTCTCTTTATCATGGAAACACACACAGAGGAGGCAATTTATAACAAGGTGCGAACTATGACCTTTTTAGCATTTCAATTGTGCCAGAGTCTCTAGGTGGTGTTCCTTTGGATGGCCTGTGTGTGTGCGCATGCACTCATACTCTGCTATAAAATGAGAAGAGGAGAGAATAAAAACCATACTATCGTTCATTTAATTAAACCCTTCTGTTTTTATTAACACTTCTAGGCATGGAGTTCATTGTACAGAATCTCACCAGTAAATGTTTTTGTAGTTGTTTTTGCTTCTGTTAACCTCTCTGCTTTTTATTTTATTAATTAATACTTATAGAATCTTTGAGCTGGACAGGTCTTTAGTCCAACTCCCCAAACCTCTATATTTTATCTCTGAGCACAGTTTCTGTTTACACACTTCCAATTTCAGGGATCTCAGTCCCTCAAAGCCACTTCTGCTCTTGGAGTATTCTAATTACAAGTTAAAGCCTTACACATAAAATTAAATTTTTCTCTCTTTCAGTTTTCCACTGGAAGTTGGTTTCTCTTTATGTGCTACCTTGTTCAAACACTCTGTTCATTGAAACCCACAAGTTCCACGCGCCCCACCCCCCAATCCCTGCTGTCTCTCCTTAAGAAACCCTTCAGGTAGGTAACATACCTTAGTACTTGTCCTACTCTGTCCTCTCCAGAACCATCCTCTTTTGCTCCACAAGTTAAGGTCCAAAAATGCTGAATTGGGGCCCTGGTTGTGTCAGGGGGAGGCTGTGTCAGGGGGAGGCTGGAGACTCCACCACTGGAGGGGGAGTCCATGCTCCAGTGGTCCAACTGTTGGCCTTGTAAGCACACAGAGAAAGTTTGAAGAATACTTTATATGGCTAAACTTTGGGTTCATGTCATGGATCCAGCCCATTAAAGTCTACAGGTGGAGCTAAACATTCCTAAGTGCTTCCCTGCTCTTTCCCACTTAGCTCCTTCTCGCATGCTTTTTTTTTTTTTTTTTTTTTTTAACCACATGGCTACCCTCTTGTGGTAGGCAGAAGAATTACCTTTCTCTTGGACCACTTGTCTCTTGCTTGTTCCCTGGTCCTTTATTACTGCTTCTGATTCTTTTAAAATTTTTTTTTTTTTTTTTTTTTTTTTTTTTGGCAGTAGTGAATGTATCAATATGGGGTAGCATAAAGTAAAGTCTTCCTAAACCTCAGCTCTGGTCATGCACTCCCGTGCTGAATGAATGAATGAATGAATGAATGACATATAACAAAGCCAAAGATAAGTGTCTAAAACCAACAATAGAGTCTAAAAACCAATTATTTAGGATATGAAAGAAAAGATACTGGGAAATAGGAACCAGTGAATACCTAATATGTACTACACATTGTGCTAAGGTGCTAAATGTTTTATTTAGGCTAGTTTTGCTCTTCTAGCGTCTTTCTGATTCATTCATTAATTCCATGAATTTCAAACCTCGTGGTGGGGTGTGTGTGTGTGTGTGTGTGTGTGTGTAAGATTATGTATGTCTTTTTTTTTTTTTAATTTTTTTTTTTCAACGTTTATTTATTTTTGGGACTGAGAGAGACAGAGCATGAACGGGGGAGGGACAGAGAGAGAGGGAGACACAGAATCGGAAACAGGCTCCAGGCTCTGAGCCATCAGCCCAGAGCCTGACGCGGGGCTCGAACTCACGGACCGCGAGATCGTGACCTGGCTGAAGTCGGACGCTTAACCGACTGCGCCACCCAGGCGCCCCAGATTATGTATGTCTTTTAATTAAGTGTTGGTTCATCTTGCTGAGTCTGTTTTTTCACAGGATGCCCTGGATTTTCAAATATCCTCCATGGGTTGTGTTCTTTTGTTTCTGCTTGAGGTCTAGGAGTATCAGCGGACATAGACAAATTTTTATGTATTTGTCTACGGTAGATTTCTGCATCATGCAGACCGTGTGAATTCAAACTTCAGATTCATAGCTGCAGCTAGCCTTGGGTTTTGTTCTCTCTCAAGTGACTGTTCCCATCTCCCCCACTCTAATTCAAGGCTCTGATCAGAAGGCAGTTTGTTTCTGCTTCCCTAGATAGTGGCTGACATATTTCAAGGCTCCATGTTATGTGTCTGATAACACATCAAACTTTATATATGCACTGTTTCCAGCTATTTGCCTTGTAGAGCATAAGGACAAGAATCTTTCCCTTGTACAAATATTAGAATGCACCCATTAGAATGTTCCTAGAGCCTATATTTGTTCCACAAAACACCATGGGTCACAAAGTGAGTCAGCTCCTGCTTGCCACTTTGGTTTGAGTTCTCAGTTCGATTTTGACATGCAGGAATTTTACTTTCAAGCTCCGAAATTATTTAAGATTTTGAATTTTTCTATGTTTACTATGTCAGAATGTTTGTTAAGAGATTACGTCCCATTCAGTTGTGGCCTCACTCTCCTGTATAATCTTCAAGCTAACCTAATATCATTACCTTGATCTCAGGATGACACTAATGTTCAGGATGGTTAGGTAAATTTTAGAGGTCACAGAGCCAATAAGTGGCATAACAGAGATGGACAGCAGCTAGCAAAGGAGACAAAAGAAGGATGTTGGTAGAAGAAGGAAGAAAACTAGGAATGAGCAGTGCCATGGAATTTAGGGAAGGAAAGCGGCTCAAGGTTTGGAGAAGAATCAAATGCTATTAGAGGGGTAAGGACTGAGAAAATCATTGGGTTTAGCAATTTTCTAAAGGGAACAGATTGTGTGTAAGTGGCTGTTTGAAGTGGGCCTGGAGGGCAGGGACTGAGTTCTGTCCTCTTCCTTCAACACTACTTGCAAATAGGCACTTAAGCGGTTTTTGATGGTGATGGTAATTATCCAAAATTTTCCTTGAAATTGCTCTTCCCATTTGAAAAATTTATGCAAAAATGTGGGATCGGTCCGGCTTTATGCTCACCCTTTGAATACACTTTTTCTTTGGGAAGCTGCCTATAGAACCCCCTCAGGGGAAAATCACAGAAAGGAAGGATCAGTTAGGACAGGCCAGTTGGAGGATGTAGATGTGGTCACTGTAGCCTCGTAGGGAGAGGCAGAACATTCTTTCATAAACACATACAATGCATTGTGCACTTCCCTAAGCTCTTCGTACTCAGTGTCTCAACCTTTTGGAAAATGGCACTGTTATTCCCACTTTAAAGATGAGGTAACTTAGGGTTTAGAATTTTGATGTGCGCAAGGTATGAGAGCCAGAAATGACGGAGATGGTGTTCAAACAGGGGCTGGTTGGACTCCATGGTGAGGCGTCTTAATGCTTCAGGTCCCAGAGTAGGATCTGTTTCAAGTGGTTCTTGAAATTTCCGTGGGCACGTGGGGGGATGTGACTCCCAGAATCAAAATGAGAGATCAGCATGCTCCAAATTATCTTCTAGACACTAAGATGTGTAAGATGTGGGCCCAGGTGGGTGATTCAGGACCTTTATGGGCTCTGAGTTTGACTCACCAGTCTCTCCTTAAGAGTAGACAGAAGCCAAAGGCTGCAGGCTCAGGAGGGGTGTCTGCGTCATGTTAGAGGAAGGGAGATTGGAGA
This sequence comes from Neofelis nebulosa, assembly GCF_028018385.1. NCBI lineage: Eukaryota > Metazoa > Chordata > Mammalia > Carnivora > Felidae > Neofelis > Neofelis nebulosa. Next base: position 67,782,417 of record NC_080794.1, read on the forward strand.
GCCACCTGCTTCACATGGAGCCATTTCTCAACCGAGCTGAGGTGAGACTTTCATTCATCTATTCATTGATCCTCCATGCACTTAGGAGTTCATTTGAGGTGAATAACTGTTTATTGAGGATAGACTTGGGAAGGCAGTAAAATCGGAAAGATGGGAAGAAGAGTTTCTATCCTGCAGAGTGACACAAGAATGCCTACCATACGTCAGGCACTGAGCTAGGGTGTAAGGACAGCAAAATGGATAAGGTAGTGAAGAGACAAGCTGTCTAATGTATTAACTGCTAACCACACGCGGCTGTAAATGAAATTCAACTAATTAAAAATAAATTTAAAAATTCTATTTCATAGTTGCACGAGCCACATTTCAAGTGCTCAGTAGCCACATGTGGCTGATGTCTACTATACTGGTTAGAACAGCTATAGACCATGTCCATCATTGTAGAAAGTTCTATTGGATGGCATCAGTGAGAAAAGCCTTAATTCTAGAATCAGAAGGCCTGGATTGTGTGTGTGTGTGTGTGTATGTGTGTGTGTGTGTGTGTGAGTGAGAGAGAGAGAGAGAGACAGAGAGACAGAGAGTTCTTGAATAGGTTTAAAAAATAATCTGCCTTTCTTCCCTTATCTGCAAAATAGGAAACATAGTAGAACAGTAAACTAGGGAATATCTTATTGAGCACTCACTGTGTTCTGGGCACCATTATAACTGCATTAAGTGTATTAATTAGTGTAATCTATACAACCCACCCCCATGAGAGAAAGGCTGTTGTTATCTTCATTTTAGATGTAGAGACAGGAGCAGGAAACTCATGCAGCTCATTGACCGTGGAGTGGGATATGAACCCAAACATTCAGGATCCAGAATCCATGCTCTCAATCTTTTATCACAATTCCTAATAATGGGATCAATCATGTGGTGTTGGGAGAATTACATCATTTACTCCATTAAGATCTTAGTATCTTCCTGGCCTAGAGTGAGGGCTCCAGAAATGTTAGCTGTTATTATTCTGGCCTTCAGAGAAGTCAGAGAAACTTGAAACGCTTATTTTCTTCAAGATTCTAGGAGAGGTGGACACCTTGTTTCCCTTGGTAGTAGAAAATAGCAAAATGTGGCAGAAAAAGGACTGTAATGGGAGACAAGCCCATAGCCCTTGCTCTTTCCTGTCTTGGACATGTGCCCTCCTTTCTCTGCTTTAGTTTCTTCATCCTTAACATGTTGGGGTTGAACTAGAAGGTCCCTGGACTATGTTTCCTTTTCCAAATTCTTCGATTCCATGATAAATGGGGACTAATTTGCATGGCACAATTGCAAGTCATGTATAAATATTAGCTTATGCCACTGGTTAATCATTTAATGTCAGATAAATGTGCAGAGCAAGGTGTTTAGTGTGTTTACATACACTGTACAAACCACTTTGTCATTAATTGTGCTTATCCAGAGTCCTAGTGTGAGTGTGTCGAGGCAGGGAGCTTGGCAGGGGCGCCTGTCCCCCTACCTTTTCATTCTGACCAGGCTCTGATTTACGCTGTGGGTTCCCTCCTGCGCACTTGGGAGCTGGGGTTTTGAAAATGTTTATGCAAACAGTGCAGCCCTCAGAATTGGAAGCGCATGAGGTGTTATCTCTGTCTTCAGACAGGCTGAGCTCCTTGTGGGCACTTCATTTTTCATCCCGTCAGGGGAAAAGATGGGACTTACCACCAGTTTACGCGTAGATGTCAAATCTCCCCCTGCCCCCGCATCTTCTTTAAGTTTTACCACAGGAGATCCAGGATGATTCCAGGGCAGTTACGGGAAATTTCTCAGGTGTGATAAAGATTCTCGGGGTTTTTTGTTCCATTGATTTTTATGGGACTGTGGATGGCTGTAAAATCCGAGGAGGCGTGATGCAGCAGTCTGCCCAATAGCCAGGACTGTGCAGGAAGCCCAGAAGGGTTGGGGCCAGAACAGGATGACACTGAAAAGGGATGCGCTTCGACCTGGTATCCAGAGAAGAAGATTGGCCTTGGTGGAATTTGGGGGAGAACGGACTCTTTTTCAGAGGGATGTGCCGGGTAAGGGTCCCCACACAGCATGGCCAAGCAGCAGACTGCAGCAGTAGAAAGCAGTGGGAGGAACATGAGAGCCCCCTGCACCTGAAGAACCGAGTGTGTGGGAAACTGCACCATGATTCCTGGAGTGAGCCCAAGTGGCTGAGTGGAGGTGGGGGCATCCAGCAGCTGAAACTGAAGTTGTGGCAGGGGGAGCCCATGGCAGACAGGACAGAAGCAGGGAGGTGGAAAGCAGACTGTAACCTCTCTTTCTTCTCACCGGCCAAGCTCTGTCCATTGCCTCCCTTTTTTGAACCCATCTGGGAGGCAAGGAAACCAGGTGGGTCGGTGCCGCCAATGAGGGTGAGCCCTGCAGGGGTGGGGAGGGGGCCGGAGAAGGGCAGATGATGGCCACGGAGTGAGGACACACGGAGAATAATCGGCATAGACACCCGTGGACAGCTGTGTAGTGTGAATATGAAGTGCAGGAATCGGTAGGGAGAGAGCCGAGAGAGAGGGGAGTGGCTGGGAGTGCAAGGCTCCAGCTTATCAAGTCTCCTCCTTGGTGCCCCATTTGCAATCAGCTTCCCCTTCAACAGTCCAGCATCAAATATTCACTGAGTGATTAACAGCAAAGTTGGAAAGGGCCATCTGCTTTAACTTGGACTTGGGTTTTCTTTTGACCACTCCCTCACCTTTCTCATCTTCTCTTTTCATGTCTGTAAAGTGGACAAATTCTACAGACATCACAGTATGGCTCTTCAGTTGGAATTAGGTAATGAACACAGGGCATGCAGCCCAGGGCCAGGTGCACCCTGGGTGAATGGAAGCACATGTGACCCTTGCATGCCGGTGACAACCTGGTTAAAGGCAGATATTTCGGTGCTTGTACGTGTAAACAAACATGCAGTGATACAAATGATCATGCTTCATATGGCAATATTGCATAGACTCATACCCCAAGTGCTAAGGTGGCAAAGACCAATGCGATATGACAAGGGAGGTTTGGGGAAGTCCTCTGAAAAATTAGTACAAAGGCTGAGATTTGGAAGATGAATAGAAGTTGTCCAGTAAAGGCAATGAAATGTGTTCGGGAGGTGGAGGAGGAGGGGGAGCAAGGGAAGGGGAAGGGGAGGTGGGGAGAGGGGGAGAGGGGGAAAGGGAGAATTATGTGAAAGAGGGAACCCTGCTCTCCTTTGTATCTCCCCCTCACTGGGTGCTCCTTCTCAGAAGCCTCTCGTGCCTCTGCCTCATCTTTCTGGCCTCTCTGAATATTGAAGAGCCCATGGGCACGGTTCTTGGACTCCTTCCATCTCTGTCCTTCCTCATTCATTCCTGTTATTTTCTCATCCAGGCTTGTGGTTTTCAGTGCCATTTATTTGTCCTAATTATTATCCAACATCTCTCCTCTGCACCCCAGACTTGTTCATCTCCAAGTGCCTACTTGACTTCTTGACATGGATATCTCCTAAATATGCCAAATATTCCATCCTGAAATCAAACACCTGGTTTCTGTTCATCTTCCTCTGCAGATTTACCTCCCTCACAGATTCGTTCTTCCAGGTTTTCAGGAAAAATACTTTGGAGTCTTGGCTCCTCTTCTATTTCACACTCTACTGTCAGTCCCTCAGCAAATCATTTTGGCCCCATTTTTTTAAATGTTTATTTATTATTATTTTTGAGAGAAAGAGAGAGACAGACAGAGCGTGAACAAGGGAGGGGCACAGAGAGAGGGAGACACAGACTCCGAAGCAGGCTCCAGGCTCTGAGCTGCAGCACAGAGCTTGATGCAGGGCTCGAACTCAAGGACAGTGAGATCATGACCTGAGCCGAAGTCACGGAACCACCCAGGGGCCCTCATTTTGGCTCCATTTTTAAAACACACCTAGAATCCCACCGCTTCTCATCCCCTCCCCCACTGCTTCATGGGGTCCTGACACTGTCAACCCTCTCTTGCATGGGTGAGGGTAACAACATCTTCCCTGTCCACCTGCTGTCCACTCTCACAAAGCAGCCCAGTGATCTACTAAAGGGTGAGGATTATGCCGTTCCTATTTAAAAGCCTCCAGTAGATGCCATCTCACTGAGAGTAAAACCTTCAGTCTTTGCCCTGGCTCATGAAATCATCTGTCCCCTCCTCCGTGTGCCTGCCATAGTGCTGCTAGGACTCCATCTCCCTCTGCCCTGCTGTGTACTCGGCAGGTGCCCTGGCCATCCTGGCTCCAATCACCAAGCACAGCCCTGTCCCTGTTGTCTTCTCCAGCACCCTCATTGGGATGCACTTACTCACTTGCCTTGTGTTCTCACCACTTTCCCGTCTCCGCTCAAACCCCATCTTTTTAGCAATGCCTCCTTCAACCACCTCGTGTAAAGTTCAAGTTCATTCTGACCCACTCTGGGCACCATTTATCCTGCTTTGTTTTTCTTCGTGACAAGTTGTCACCATTCAGTATGTTAATTCTTGGGTAGCATGTCTGTCTCTCCCACTAAAATTAAAGTTCTAGGAAACTGGGGACTTGGGCTCTTTAGTCCTGGGATGGGACTTCAGTATTTCAAACAAGGCCGGGCATAGGAAAGGTGCCTTAGACTCAGCTGTTGACTGGCTGTGTGAGTGAGCCTGAGAAAGCCCTACACAAGTTCCTTACTATAGTGAGGATCCATCCTTGACAGCTTGTTCCTTGGAGATAAGGATGGAAGGCAAGTTACTCCAGTATCAAATTGAGGGTTCGCATTCATCCTGAAGTCCTAACTAGGGGCTGGGCTTTTAAACCATTTGGTCAGTTAACGATTATTGGTAATCAGGGGCACTTGGTTGTGTGTCTGGCTCTTGATTTCAGCTCAGGTCATGATCTTACGGTTCATGAATTCAAGCCCCATGTCGGACTCTGTGCTGACAGTGCAGAGCCTGCTTGGGATTCTCTCTCTCCCTCTCTCTGCCTCTCTCTTCCTCAAAAATAAATAAATAAACTTTAAAAAATAATTATTAGTAATCAACTTTCTGTGCAGCCTTTTGTTGGGTGATGAGAGATACCAAATTATATGTGGTATAATTTCTGTTCTCAAGGATCTTTGTAGTCTAATTGAGGTGAAGTACACTCACATCCACACACACATCCACACACAAAAATAGCAGTAATTAACCACACCAGGCAGTACCTAGGTTATCCCTACCCATGTTGTCCCTATCCCTGCTACTGTATCCCTACCCCTGCCACTCCATCCCACCCCCCCACCCCAAGAAAGAAAGAAACAAACAAACCTAGAAAGCAGGAGTCACTTTTCCAAGGTGAGTGTTGGAGTGTAATTTGTGAGGAAGGGGCACTGAGTGAAGCAGCAGAAGCTGGGTTCAAAACCACCTGCCTGACTCTCAGTGGCATGAATTGCAAACATGTTTTCTGAAACCCACAAATCAGGGCGTAAGATCAGTTCCCAGAACAATTGTTGGGATGATTTTTCATTAATTATCTGTTTGTAGGAGTGGTACCAGACAGGTGCTCTGCACAGGCCATAAAATTTTGAGCAACCCCAGGCATGGACCTTGCCCAAAGGGCTCTGAAGGTAGAAGGACATAAATTTGAAATTAGGATAGCAGCTAGAAATCTGGAAGTATGGAAATCTTCTTCCAGGAGAGAAGTCCTTCTGGGCTGGGATGAGAGGCTGTGTTACAGAGAAGGAGGAGTTTTAGGTTGGCCTAGAAAACAGAAAAAAAAAAAAAAAAACAAAACCGTGTAGCTGGAGAGGGATGGGGAAGAAAGAACAGAGAAGTCTCTGGAAAAACATGAAACTCGTTGGATAGTTTGGTTTCTGTTTAGCAAATGCTCTCTCAGTTTAAGTGTCTGGGAAGCCATTTGATCTCTGCCAGGCTGTCCTCCCTCCCTTCCAGTTGTTGAACACAGCCATGTCCGTCTTAGCATCTACCAATAGCCACTACTTTTTGCTCTGTGAGTGACGGTGGAGAAGACCCCTTGCCTTTTCTTGTGTGAATCTCTAGTGCCCAGAACATTGTAAATACCCAGTAAACAGCTCTTGGACAAAGGTCTACACTTCACTGATGTCTAGTAGATTCTCCGTGAAGGGATGGATCTTCTTCTTTCTGTCTGCAGCCCCCGATCAAGGAAACATATTCAAACCTGCTTGAATGTGAAGGCTATAGCACTTTTCCAGATGCATCTAGCTCTCTGATGTGGCTTCGAGCTAGATTTGATGCTCGATCTATGGTTTTTGTTGCATCTGTGTCATCAGAAGAGGGAGTGCTGAGATACTTCATAGCTAGGGTATTTTTAGAGGATGCTACCTATCCTACTGAATGTTACTGACAGAACAGTGTTGAGTAGTTTTGAGAAGGTAGCAGTGAATCAAGTTTTAAATGCACATTTTTTTCCTCCTTTCCTTTCTCCTTTAACTCTAAGGGAGACAATGAACACAGACATGTATTGTTCATATTCTCAGATCTGGCACATATTTATTGAGCATCTTCTATATTCCAGATACTGTGTTAAGTGTTTCTATGTGCTTTGTGTCTCACAATAACGTGGTAAGCTTGGTTATTACCATTGATGTTGTTGTTATTAGTATTTGGACACTGAATAATTAAATACATAACATGGAGAAATAAGTAATTTGCCTCTATACTGAGAGCTAGTAAATGCCAGAGTGTAAATGAGAAACTAATTTTATTAGGAGAATCTGAAAAAGGAAGCAGAATTTTAATTGTGGAAGGATAAATTCAAGAAGGAGAGAAACATACTGTAAATGTGTATTGAAGCCTTCTATGCTTCTGTCAGTAAACGGTAAATACTGAGGCACATCCAGAGAGGTGACATTTAGGGTCTCTGTCCTTAAGCTTACAATCCTGTTGAAGAGAAAAAAAATTGCAAGAGATACAGTTTTAACCAGAGGGAAGAAAAACAAAGAGATGTATCTTATCCTTGGGAAACAGCAGTGAGATGACATATTACCTATGTCATTTACATATACATGTAAATGTATAGATGGAAGTTTGCAAGGCCTGACAAAGATCACGGGGAAATGAAAAGAGCGATCCATTGGGGCTATTGATTAATGATTGATTTTTTTTGAACATCTGATATTTTTATGATGGCATTTGTTTTTCTCAGTAAGTTTGAGAGAAAAACCAGGAGTGATACCAAAGGAAAGGGGAACTTTTCATGATATAGCAGGGCCCTGGCTAGGAAGAAAATTAACCAGCTTTCCAGGTGATCAGGAAATGAGACCCCCTTTCCTCCAGTTTCCCATTTCTCACTTTAGGGAAGCATATGTACAAGACTCTTGGAATTAAAGAATTGAAGCGATGTTGAAATAGCAGCTCTGTTTATACTCAAGGAGACTGAAGCCCTGAGATCGTTCCCGAAGTCAGTCATAACTCATGGCAGAGGCAGAACAAAACCATGTGCCAGCTCCGTAGTGGTGAAGGGATCACCAGATGCAGAGTCGGAGATGTGCATCTGGCTCATCTCTGTGGTTTTTCTCTGCAACTGGGTGCCTTACTTATCCTCTATGTCTTTGTTCCTAAGTCACTGTGGGAGGGGCTCTGATACTAACTTCACAAGCTCCTTAAGGGGAATCCAAGAAGAAACATGAAAATGCTTTGTAAACCATAAAGTGTCATATGAATGACAGTGGTTGTTAATAATTCCATTGCCCTACACCACCTTTTGAAAGGAAACTTTTGTATTTGAAACAGTCTAGCATCTGCTGTTCTGCTGCCTGAACACTGGTTCAGTATTTGTCTCTGGAGGTGAAGGATGCATTCTGGGATAGACAACAAGACAGAACCGAGCAAGGTATTTGGAAATAGAAATTGGTTTTTCACACAAGACCTATTCAAATTGATAGAGGGCATCTCATCATACTCAGCCATTAACCAAAATCACCTTGAAGATTATCTACTTCTTAAGAGGCTCAAAAGAGCAGGGAACTACCACTTTAAGTTCCACTCTGGCTAATATGTGAGTTTCCACTGCATTGCCCCAGCTACTCTTGCATTCAATAAACATGAGGGATTGCACTGTAATAGCAACCAATGCACCCAGACACACACTTTAATTAAAGGAATACATCACACAATAAAGTACATTTAAATGAAAAATCTTTCTGTTGGAAGTACACTTTCTATTTTTTTCTTTCTTTCTGTGGCACCTTTCTGATGTTTAAACACTTCTAAGAGAATAGGAAGGGCAGGCTAGGGTCAAGGTGAGATTCTCTATGGGGATGTTGGGGGTTTTGGCTGTCTTTGCCCAAATATTGTTAGGTTTATGTAGTGAAAGATGGTGCAAACACTGTCTATTGTGACCATACAGTTAATGGGATGGTTGGGCAGAACTGATGCATGCATGAGATCCTGTTAGAGGATTTCTTAGTTTCAGGAGGAGGCATCATGGCTCGAGAAAGCGGGGTTGGGGGGTGGTGAGTGAGAGAAAACCACAGAATTGACATCATATGTTGTAGATGTCTGGCCTGATGACTCTATAGAGTCTGAATGCTTTTACTCCTGGATAGGAGACAGAGTGAAAGAGCCATCTGCCTCTCCCTGTGCCTGTTATGGTATCTTTTCCTTATCAACTTTATTAAAAAATAATTTATGTCTAGTAAACCACATTTATTTAAATTACATACTTCAATGAGTTTTAACAGTTGTAAGCTCTCGCAAAACTACCACCAAGATACAGAACATATCTGTTGCCTCCACCAAAGATTTCTCATACCCCTTTGCAGACCACCCTTCCCTCCACCTCTGGGCTCAGGCCAGCCCTCCTCTGCTTTTTATCACTATTGATTAGCTTGCACTTTATACAAATGGAGTCATACAATACGCCATTTTGTGTGCCTGGCTTCTCTCACTAAGCACAAGGATTCTCACATCCCTCATGTTGTGGTGCATATTTGTCGTTCGCTCTTTCCTGTTGACTATGGTGTTTTGAGGATAACACAGTTCTCACCTTGATTACATGTTCCATACATGGAAAATCCTCTATGCATATCTGAGCTGAGGTCATTTGTCACCACATTTAGGGGTCTGCTTGAGTGACCAACCATGGTGATCATCATTTTCCAGTCTGGGTTGCACAGTGAGGAAGTGAGGATGGCTTCCCTTCCTTCCCTCCCTCCCTTCCAATTTCCCTTCCTTTTTCTGTCAGTATTTATTGCACTCTGTGTCCCAAACACTGCTCAAGGCACCTGGATATACTGGGAAACAAACCAAACAAAAACACAGAATTTCTCCCATTATGAAGCTTGCTGTATCTGTCAAATTAGATATAGATATAGATATAGATATAGATATAGATATAGATATAGATATAGATATAGATATATGATAACATTGATTATTATAGTTGGTTTTATATAGTTGGCCAACTCTTGCTGTAGTCGGTCTAGAAATAATATATATTGTTATTTGGTCATAAGTGATGTAAGGTAATAACACACAGAAGGGAGTGGGGAGAGCCAGGATGGGAGAGCAGCAGCTTAGGGTGGCCAGAGAAGGACTCATCTAGACTGTTATCTGAGACAACCAAAGATCCAGAGCAGAGGCTCCAGCCAGTACTGTGGGTCTACAGCATAACATGAATGTTCAGCACATGATCTTTTGAAGGTGGACAGGCTTTTTAACAGCATATAGGGATGAAACCTCATGACACCCTGTCTTGAGTTTCCCGAGGCTTTTGCCTCTCTAGAGCTAAGCATTCTTCCTAGTTCATTTGAACTCTCTCTGGTGTTTGGTTTTGGTAGCTAAACTTAGAAACGGATGTAGAGAAACTGGAGGAGGCTGAGAAAACATACATATTCAAAGTGAAAAACATACTTGGGAGGCAGTCAACATGGACCTTTGGATATTGGATGCTTTGGTGAGAGCTTGCCAATATTTTCTGGTGAATGTCCTTGCAACCTAAAGTTGAGATTGACAACAGTGAAAGTTCTAAAGAGCAAGTGTGAACTTATGCAGAGGTGGGGCTGGGTAAACAGATTTGATAAATTCATAAGTCTAGATGGAAAGGAAATAAGAAGGCCCATTTCCATTAAGATTGTAACCTGTAACCTCGGGCCACCTGGGTGGCTCAGTTGGTTAAGTTTTCAACTTTGGCTCAGGTCATGATCTCGCGGTCCGTGACTTGGAGCCTTGCACTGGGCTCTGTGCTGACAGCTCAGAGCCTGGAGCCTACTTTGGATTCTGTGTCTCCCTCTTTCTCTGCACCGCTCTCTCTCTATCTCATGAATAAATACACATTAAAAAATTTAAACATTGTAATCTGAAAACTTCTAGCCATTCCCCTAATAGCGCTAAAAGACATTTCAGCCTTCATTTATACCCATCCCCTCTGGTCTTTGAATATTTTAATGCCAGCAGATCTATCCCTCTTTTCTTCTCTACACACACACACACACACACACACACACACACACACACACACATCTACAGGGTTGACTTTTGAGGTCCACTAGTCAAGTGTAATTAAATTAACCTGTGGGGATTTTATTCTTCTAAGAGCAAAGAACTGGACACCTAGTGGACATTATAAAAAACATCCGTTGAGAAAAAAAAAAAAAAAAAAAAAAAACATCCGTTGAGGTGTTATCCTGAGTTGTCAACTTCAAAGCACCCGGAGAGCTATGGAAGATGGTTAAAATCTTGGAGTTTGGAGTCAGGCCCAGGTCATACCACTAGTAAATGATACTCTGTAAAGAGATTATAAAGCACCTACTTCATAATGTGAACATTCAGAGAGATAAACTGAATCCAGCCATGTATGCAAAAGGGAATATAATAAGATTGAGTTTGGTTTATTTCTAGAATACAGATCACTTAATGATAGAAAAACCTAAAAATGTAATTTTCTCTATTGAAGGCTCCAGGAGAAAAGCTACATTAACAACTCAATTGATTCATAAAGATTCTTGAATAGAATTCAGCACCCATTAGTGATTTACAAAACAAAACCAAGAAAAGAAAACAAACAAATAAACCTTAACCAACAAGTGAAAAAGGAGTGCTTCTTTAAACTTACAAAGATTATTAATAAAAATACAACAAACTTTTAAAAAAATTAATATTTATTTATTTGAGAGAGACAGAGCATGAGCAGGGGAGGGGCAGAGAGAGGGAGACACAGAATCTGAAGCAGGTTCCAGGCTCTGAGCTGTCAGCACAGAGCTCGATGTGGGGCTTGAACTCACAAACCGTGAGATCATAACCTGAGCCACAGTCAGACACTTAACCGACTGAGCCATCCAGATGGCCCAACAAACATTCTTTTTAATTATAAAATATTAGAAGCATTTCTTTTAAGACCAGGAATGAGAGAAGGTTATCTACTATAGCATCAAGTCAGCATTGTACTTGGAGATCAACCATCATAATAAGAAAAGAAAAAGAAAAAAATCATTCTATGTAGATAGTATGATTCTCTCTCTATAAGACTCAAAAAACCCCTGCAAATTATTAAGCTTAACAAAGTCTGGAAAAATCAAATGGAGTTTTATTCCCCAGCAATAATTAGTTAGAAAACATAATTCAAAATGTAATTTACACAGTGTAACGTTTTCTACTATCCAAAAGGAATGAAATGTATAACACCTTTATGGAGAAAACTTTAAAATGTTTTAAAAAGACATAAAAAGAAACCAAACTAAGTGGAGGAATGTACCATGCATGTTTACTGGAAGTCTCAATAGCATAAAAATATCAGTTGCTGTGTTTCAATACAATTCAATCAAATAACAACAGGTGCTTATAGGAACTTAACCAAGCTAATTTTTCTAATGCATAAAAGATAGCAAAGGTCCCAGAATAATGCAGACTTATCTGAATAGAGAAAGTGTGTGTTGTTGGGCTGGGTGGAGAACTTACCAGATGTCAAAAGTTGTAGTTCAATTTGTATGCGTGCACATGCACACACACATACACACACAGACAGACACACATACACACAGAGACTGAGGCTGATTGGCAATTGGTACAGAATAGCAAGCTCAGAAGAGATCCAGACATCACATATATGATAATTACAAAATTGGCATGAATAGTGGGCAAAGAATGGGCTACTTAATTATTATGTTGAGATATTTATGCATAGGGACAAAATACATTCAAGACACATAAAGGTAAAATTCCAGATGTATTTTAAGACTTAAATGTGAAAGAAACATACTACCTTTAAGAAGAAAATTTTGGAAACTGTCTCTTATACCCTGTGATAGGAAGGTTTTCTTAGTTATGACACAAGAAATGCTAACCATAAATTGAATAAGTTCAATTTACATTAATTAAAGTTCATAACAATAAAGAATAGTTGTTCGTTAAAGGATGCCATAAATGGCATGTGCAAATATAAGCCATAGACCTGGAGAAGATATTTGTAACACACATCTCTATCAAAGGGTAAGGATCTATTGTATATAAAGAAATATTGCAAACTTATAAATAAAGTGCAGTCAAATTAGCAATATAATTGTCAAAATAAATGAAAAGGCATAACATTTAAGAGAAAACATGAAATACTAGCAACACAACATGAGAAAAATCCTTAGCCTCATTAGTCATCAATTCAATGCAAATTAAAATGACAATGAGATAGCATTCAGTACCCATCAGACTGACAAAGTTAAGACATCTCACAATTTCAAGTATGAGGGAAATTGAGGTTTAATGGGAATCTATTTTATCCTGGATAGCAATATAAATGTGAACAAATCACTTTGGAAAACTATCTGGCAGTACCTTTGAGTCCAGCTAGATAAATGCAAATCCTATGATTGAAAAGTCTACTCCTGGGTATAAATCCTGGGAAAACATTTGCTGGGAGACATATGCATGAATGTTCATACATGATTTCTTGTTATGTCAAAAAAGCTGTAAGTAAATAGGTGAATGGATGAATAAATTGTGTTATACTGACATAGTAGAATATTATTCAGTCATGAAAATTAAAAACTAAAATTGCATTGAACATGGATGGATCTTGGAAAAATAATTCTGGGTGGGGGAAAAAAAACACATCAAGTAGGCTTTATACCAGTATGGCATTTTTATAGATTTCAGAAACAAGCAAGGCCTAACAATATTGCATTTAGAATTACATACCTCTGGAGCAGAATTATTTTTAAAAGCAAGGGGTCAATAAAAGGCCAATTCTGGTGAATGCTTGCCTTAGGGGTTTAGGGAGAATGCACAGAGAGCTTCAGTGGAATGAACAGGTAGGCTTCTACTTCTTAACTTTCGGTGCCAGGATTAGGTGTTCATTTTGCTGTACTTCATGAATTTATGTTAGATATTACATATTACAAGTATTACATATATACTGTAGGAATAAAATATTACAGGCTTTTTAAAAAGCTAGACCATAAGCACTGGAGAAACTGTAGAACTAAAAAAACTCAACACCAGTCACTGAATAACAAAAAAATACCAATTGCTATTATAGCTGTAACTCTTTTCAAGCAGGGGTTATGTTTTTTTTTGTTATCCCTTTGTATAAATTGTTACCATAAAGGATGAAGGCTGCTGAGGGCTCTGTCATGTTGGCTGGAAGGTGGACCCTGATGGCAGTCAGTGTTACTCCCGCCTGCCACTCCAATTTCTTGCCATCCCTGGCAAAGTTGCCTCCTCTCTCCACTCAGCATATCTGTGGAGAATGGATGGCTGGCAAAGCTCACAAAATTAATGTTATTCTGAGTTGCAGAGAAAAAAGTTTCCTAAAACAACATACACAATATTATTAATCTTGAAAACTGCCTCGGGGGAAAGATATGTTTAAGCTGATTTGACTCTTGGAATCAGGAGAGCAGTGTTTTCATTTGGAGGACAGCATTTTTAACAATGACTTTGATGCAGTGCAAGAGACTCCATTATGTCTCATTTAAAGATTAAGTTTTGCTTGTTCTCCCATGCTACTAATATTTTTTTTCTGCCACTTCTGGGTAATTATGAAGGTTATTTGTTGGTGTAATGAAGGGGATTTTTTTTTTGAGGGAGCCATCTGCTTCTTCTGCAGGTCTCTGCATGAAATGGTTGACTGTTAGGGGATGTGTAGGTCAGGGGCAGGTTGGGGGAGCCCAACACAAAGGCAGTTCTGGTGGCCGTGGTAGAAAGGTCTTATCTTTGGTGGGCAGTCCTGTTCAACCGATTCATAGGACACCAAAAGGCAGTCAAAGAATAGGAAGGTAGTTTTCTATTTCCAACTGGTGTTGAGCAAATAAAGAATTTTCTCTGCATATTCAGGGATGAGTAATAAGATCAATTAATCAGAAAGTCCATTTGGATCAGTCAGGCAGCAAGAGGTTGCTAGGTTGTCTAGTAAAGGGGTTGAGGCATAGACTTTTAAATTATACAGTCCAGTCTAAAAAAAATGGAAGAAGCAGTCATGGGCTTTATGGCTTTTATTATCATTGTTACCGTTGCTTTTGAGAACATAACTACAGAGGTAGTAAATGTGAGAAGTTCTAGCACATAGAATGTTGCTCAATGAATGCACACTTTTTTTTAAAAAAAAGCAGTCCTTCTTAATGTCATTTGTTATGAGGATGGATCCTTCTCTGTTAGTCTCCACTCTTCATCTCCTTAAACTTGGTTCACTCTTGTTGAATTTGGCGTGCAGCTGTTTCCTACATGAAATCATGAGGTTCCTGACTAGCAGGAGCTACACTGAGATAATTTTTTATAGTCCCTGCAGTATCCAATAAAAAAAAAAACAACTATATTAGTCAAAGCACAATGAACCAACCTCCAAGAACTGGCCTCTTACATGGACCTTCCATTGGCTAAGGTAGCCTGTACAATGCATGGCTCTCTCTGGATTTAGTTAGGATGTTGCATGTGATTATGTGCTATGTATGGTAGGAATATTTGGAATGGAAGTGACAAAAATTCCATCTCAAAGTAGCAGTAAGTGAAAGGGAGTTTTGGGGTTAAGATAGCTGTGGCATTTAAGGGAAGACCTGGCTTCAAGCATGATTGGGTCTCAGACTAGGCCAGCAGTTGTTTCTTTTTTTTGGTATCTTTCAGCTCTGTTTTTGTTCGGACATTGTCTTTGTTCTCAGGAAACTTCCCCCTCAGAATGGCAGGGTGGTGGCTGGTAACACCAGGCTTCGGTCCTAGTGTCTTGGTGGAAGGAAGGATCCTTTAGCAGAAATGAATGGGATTGCTTCTGATTGTTTTTGATTGTGCCACCTGCCCACCTTTCAGTTAAAATTACCAAGACCACTGCAGGTGGCATAGACCTGGATCACATGCTGACCCTGATATGATGGTAAGAGCAGGGGAGGTCCCACACAAATCTCATGAACTGGTTGGAGGAGGAGTGGTCCCAGGGAAGTTTGAAGTTACTGGAAAACATCAAAATGAACAGGGAGTGGGAAACCAACAGATGTTCAACAGAGATGTCTTATGTTGCCTTATGTGGAAACATGGATTTGACATTTTTCTCAGCTGCATTTTAAGGTTATTACTTGTGAGGCTATATTTTCATTTTTTTCTTTCCTAACTTTTAAAACAGAATATACAGTAATGATTTGAGACAGACTCAACATGATCGAATTGAATTGTTTCCCTCAGGAGAGTTTAGAAGAAGCTGTAGCTGCTCATCCAAATTCTCCTTTGATTAATTATAGTAACTCACTCTAACGTCAGCTTCTCTCTCTCTCTCTCTCAGACTTATGTTCATGGGGGCATGGAAGAAATATTAAGAATCTTTCACCCCGTGTGTCAAACTCCAGCCTGAATTTTCCCTCGCCTTCCCTCGTTCTACCAGTGATCTGTCCATTCTTCCTGCCACTTAAGCGTTACCTTCTCCTTTCTCTTGTCACTTGTGTTGAAATTGTCTTACCTTGGTGAACTGTCACTGACTTCACCTCCTTTCCATCCCCACTGTTACTACCTCAGTTTTTGTGTTTGTTTTACAACACTTGTGTTGGCTTGCTTCCGATGTCCCTCTGTCTTTTCCTTCTACGCTTCTTATGCCAAGTTAAAATCCCTAATGATGACATATTTGATTATTCTTCAGATGTCATCCCTTTCCTCATTTTGCAGATAATAAAACTGAAGAGAGATTGACATGACTGCTAAATGTCATTAGGTCCGTCTTTGGTGTTCTACGTGATGTAGTGTGTCACACCCCCCCCCCCCCGCCCCCCCCGCAACACACACACAGGAGAATGACCAGTTGTTCTCCATTGCTCATACTCAGAGTTAGCATTTGGGTCTTCCAGCTCTTGAGATTCTGGACGCCCCCCCCCCCCCCGCCCGCCATTTCTACTTTTCCTCTTTATATACTTCAGGCTCTAGACATGTTTGAGTCGTGTTCATTTCTGTAAACATTTATTGTTCTGCCTCTTTCCCGCACTTCTCTTTCCTCTCTGATCCACATGCTAATGTGGTCTTCCATGGTCTTACTACTTTTCCATGAAGTTTTCCACAGGCATTCAACAACAAGTGATCTCAGTTCCTTTGAGCCTTGACATTCCTCTCTTTCTTTCACCTAATACCAAGAGTAGCTGTTTATCAAGTGTGTACTATGTGGCACATCCTATGCTTAGCACTATGCTTAGCACTACCTTGCTCAGTGATGTGCACTCCCTTTTTGTATCTAAGAGCCATGGATGGTTGGAATGAATCTGTCTCATGATCTTTTTTATTCTTCCAGCACCTAGAACAATACCCTGCACAAGAAGACCATCAATAGCTTTTTTTGAATGGGTGAAAAATTGAATAAATGAAGGGGTGTACTTATTTCTGAATTAAAGATCAGCTTGGTACAATGGCCCACTTTTCCTGACTTAAAGTGGCAGCTGATTTTTTTTTTTTTTTGTTCTATGTCAGGAGGATACTGGTTTCCATAGAAATGTATTGTTTTCTCTTTCCTTTTCTTCCCTGAATTTTGCAGAAGCACCAACTACTAATATTTGAATTTTGAGGCCTTGAAACTCTAATATTTTACAATTTCACTTAACTAAACTGACTTAAACCAGAGCCCACGTTTGCCCTGTGAGAATTTCAGTGTCTTGTTTCTAAGACCATGTAGCATGCTCTTTTGCTGCATCAGAAAGCTTCCTGGCTCTGTCATTGGCATCCATGGGGTTGCCCATACTTACCTGTTACTGGATATCTTTATGGAAAGAGAATCTTCTGAGGCAAAGGCCCCATAAATATTGACCATATAAATAGCTTCTTCCAAAGGTGCCACATCTTCAGTGCCTCTCCCTTGCTGTCAGGGTGAACTACAAGCTTATAGACATAAAATCCATCCTTTCTACAGTTTGTATCACAGATGCATCACTCTCTGATTCTCTGTGCAAACCCTATACCCTAGGTTTATCTCAGATGCATATTAGGGAGGGGCAGATTGTATATAAGAATGGTTTTAGACTAGTAAATTGGTGTGCACCTGCCCTGCCTAGAAATATCAAATTCACTAAAAATACTATTTTAGCAAAAAATCAAAACAAAAGAAAACAAAAAGAAGAAAGGAAGAAAAAGAAGAAAGCCAAAGCAACTCCTCTGAAAAAGAAAAGACAAGGAACAAAAGCTGGATTTAAATCATAAAGTTGAGACCCTTGGGAAAAAATAACCCATAAAACAAAACAAACAAAAAGCAAGGCCCCTGACTTTCACCATCACCCTCATCTTCCTTATGCTGTTTTGTCACTGGGACATTATTTATGTATGACTTTTAGCACTTCCTGAAGGGCTGTGAGCTCCCATATCACCTAATCAGAAAGGGTTTCCTTCTCTGAGCTCCCTTGACACTGGGTATCTGTACCTGCCCCACCTCCAGCACATGATGTCTAACATTGTAGTAATTATTGCAAGCATCACACTCCTTCAGATCATATGCTGCTGATGCACAGGGCACGTATCCGAGACATCCTCATATCCAAAGTGCATTGCACAAAGCCTTGTCGTTAGTACGTTCTTAGATAGCATCCACTGGCTGGTACTTGATCCGTCAGCATGTATATACACTTAAATGGGATTAACCAATCGGTTGAATGAATATCTCTTCTGTGCTGTTTTATAGAATTCAAACACTCTTTCTTTTTTTCCTACCTGAACTCTGGCACATTCTCATTTTAATAATGAATAATTCTAATAACTAGTAATTATAATAATGTTCCCTGAGATGGGATAATTTTGGTTAACTCACTTGACATATTTATAAATATCCACTGGAGAGTATAAAATTAATTTTAGTGGTTTTGCCCTTATAAGTATTAAAAAGTACCAAGCTTTTGTTTGACTTTTTTTTATGGTGTCCCCAGTCTGCTTCAGAGATTACAGTTAAGAGAGGAGAAACTTGGGAGATATTTTATAAGCTACCAGTTCCAGGCCTGTATTTACAAGTTACTAGTTCTAGCAAGCAATCAGTCAAAAATAAAAATTAATTTTTCCACAAAAAGATAGGGAAGAAACTTAACTTGGATGTTGCTGAGTGCAAGAGGACAGTTTGTAAAAGCTACATAATATATGCTTCCAACTACATGACATTCTAGAAAAGGCAAAACTCTGGAGACAGTAAAAATATCAGTGGTTACCAGGGGCTGGGGAAAAAGGAAGAGTGGATAGATGGGGAACACAGGATGTGTTAAGGGCAGTGAAATTATTGACTATCTTACCACAATGGTGGATTCATGTCGTTAGTATCATATAAATGGCATACATTTGTCATTTGTCCAAACCCATAGAATGTATACAGAGTGTGAGCCCTAATGTAAACTGTGGGCTTTAGTTATTAATAACGTATCAATATTGGCTCACAAATTGTAGCAAAGTACCACACTAATGCAAGACGTTAATAATAAGGAGAGGTGACAGAATATATGGCAATTTCTCGTACTTTTCACCATTGCTATGTAAACAAAAAAACTGCTCCCCCCAAAGAAAGTGTATTAATTAAAAATCTTTTTATTTAAATAATTAAGACAATAATATACATCCCAGTTGTCAAGAAATGATTTTTTAGGTATTTTACCCAGAAAACATTGGACATTTTGGGAGGTTGGTGAAAGGCCATGGCAAGTCTGACTATATGGTTAAGTGAATTGAAAGTATACCAGGCAAGCCAGAAATGGCAGCTCGTGACTCTGAGCAATTTTTCCAAACAAGAAGCTTTTAAAACAATAATTTCTAAGGTGCCATGAAGATCATTAAGTCTGTAATAAAGAGACTTTAGAAGAGACAGGATTAAAAAAAAAAAAAAAAAAGATCGGAATGTCTGTGGAAGATTGTCCAAGAATGACCTGGTTTTTAACTTGCTCTCTCTTCTACCAACCAATGACACGTGTGAGGTCCTCAGGCTCACTCCTGATTGGCGTTTTAGGGTAAGCTCTTCCCACAGACAACCCCCTACTTGGTGAAACACTATTTTGGCGTTCCCACCAGTCTGAAATCAATGGAATAAAAGTGAAACCAAGGCCAGTAGATACATGGGTCTGTTTGTTTTCATTTCAGTTATTGGTTTCGTGTTTTTACTCTGGGTAAACAGGGCTGGAAATGGAAGCACATATGTGAATTTAATTTTTAATCTCTCAATTCCTGTCTGCTGGCTGCTTTTCCTGAAATTGCTTGGCCCATAGCAGTGGCTGCCTCTCAGCTACCAGCCTTAGGAGGAAGGGAGCAGAGAGTTCCCAGTGTTGGTTGGAGAGGAAAGTGGCGGTGTGGGGGCCGCTATCTGGAGTTAGGAAAACAGCTCCCAGTCTTGCCTTCTTTGGCACTGATGGATTAAGCCATTGTTTTTGGCGCAGCAGCTTTGTTTTGTGCCCGGGGCTGTCGGCAGAAAACTGTTTGAGCTGGAGGCTGTGTACCGTGCCATCTTGGCAATTCTGTATTTTCAGCATTTTGTCAATGCAAGGAGTAAGAGAAATTGTAATTGAGGCTGCCTTTCTATAAATCATGCCACAGAGGGCGAACACGTCCAAGTGATGAGTCCAACAGGAACTTTTGTCCCTTGCCTGGGGACAGTGGTGGTGGTGGTGGGGGGGGGGGGGGGTGTTGGAAAATCCGGCTCAGGCACCTCTGTAGTTGTGAGCAATGCAGCGAGGAAGAAGTGGAAAATAAATTCTACGTTTCCTGGCAAATTATGAGCTGTGCACAGGGATAGGCCAGAGGAAGAGAAACAGCAAGAGATTATCAAACCATGGAATTCAGTTGAAAATGGGAGGGCAAGTCCACATGGCAGAGCGGTTTGTGCACCTACCCGGCCGGGCAAGGAGCTGGGAGGCTCCGTTTCTAGGACAAGCCAGCCGCTCCTTTCTCAGCCTAATTACTTTCATCTTTGTTATTTGACTCTGCCATGGCAACACTGTGAGAACGCAGTGTTCTTTGTGCAATAACATTAAAATGCAAACAGAAAGCAAAATGGCGGAAGGGGCATGTATATCTGTATGGGACTCACACTCCATAGGTGATCTGCAATAGTACAGACTAAGCTTGGGGTGAGCACACAGTGGATAGACCCTGTGTGATTTTGTGGGTCATCTTCCTGGTTTTTCTCAAAGGGCTTTGCACGCTTTTCTGTTCTTGTAACCATTGGCATAGGAGTGCATTTGACTGTTGTCTTTCACTGTTGTTGGAGTGTGAAATGCCAACATGGAAGGGTTGTAGGGCAACTTTACAATCAGATAAAGATAGAAACCCCTCTGTTCAAGGTTACTGACTTCAAAGGGGATATTGGAATTGATCTCACGGACCCTCCCAGCCCTGAAATGCAAAGTTTTCATGAAACAGGGATACAGTAGGGGCAGGGGAAGTGGAGAAGAGATCAGATCTTGGCCCAACCCATGTCTCTGCTGTCCTATGCCTGAAGGAATGTGAGTTTTGCTTTGTTTGCCCAATTGGACTTTGATAACCCCAACACCCATATGTTTCTCCCCTAAAACTGTCCCTGGCCTGGAATTTCCACTCCAGGGATTTATCTAGAAAAGACGCAGCCAAGGAGTGTGTCTGTGAGTGTGTACATGAACTGCCTTCTTAAGAATTCAACAGGCATTTTCTGAACCTGGAGCTTTCAGACAAAATGTGCTACAAAACAGGGCCTGTGCACCTGGTAAGTAACATTCTTAGCTATTGTAGGGTCAAGAGCCTCTGCTTTGTGACTGACATGATTTTACAGTTTTCATATTTTCTTTATGTATTTCCCCTTTGGATTTCGAGAGTAAGTCCTTTTTGAAAATGCTGGTCTTCAACAGCTGTCCTGGGGGGACTAAGGAAGAGGATTGTCTTATTTTTCCATGTTGCAAACAGTGTGTTTCCAAGACCAAGAAAACCATCCTTCTTCAGGTCTTCCTCTGGAGAAATTGGAGTTTCTGCAGATTAGGATTTGGGGATCTCTGTCCAGTGTTCCTTCTGTACAGCAGTGGGCATTGCCTGTCATTCTCTGGCTTCAAAACCTGTATTGAGATTTTTTTTTTTTTTTAATAATCACCTGTTGACTTGTCTGTTTCTCCCATTAAACTTCAGGCTTCTCCGGGGTAGCTGGGTTTTGTGCCTAATCCTGAGCACTTAGCAGAACATGTACAATAGGTAATTTATAAATATTTGGTGAGTACCTATTACGTCTTTATAATATTCTCTCTTTGTCTCACATACACACAAAACCTGAAGAATATATTAATGCGTACAACTCTTGACGCCCCCACAGACTCAATTCTTTCTCAGATTTGAATTGCAGTAAACGATACCACTTTCCATGGACTCCAGTTCTTGGAATCGTCTCTTTCTCTCAAACCCACATTCAATACAGCAGCAGATCTTGTCACTCCTACTTTCAAAATATATCCTGAATATGATCATTTGCCTCACCTTCCTCTACACCTTGGTGGACAGAGTCCAGCATCTCAATTATCTGTGACTCTTATGTTACTCTCAGACTTCACAGCCAGTCTGTGACCAGACCTGCCTGGCATCACCTCTACTTCCCCAGCTCTACTGCTAACGCACTATCCCGGGCCACGTCTCCTCCCTGGACCACCACAGCCATCTCTTCCCTAGTTTCCCTGCTGTTCCATTGCCTCCCCACTTTCTGTTCTCCACTGAACTGTCAGTGAGCTTTAAAACCTGTACCAGATCATGGCAGCCTCCCCTCAAACACCTTGTACGTTTCCATCATGAGCAGAAGGATGCCTGGGTCCTATCAAAGGCACACATGCTTTTTATTTATTTATTTTTTTACCGTTTATTTATTTTTGAGAGAGAGATAGAGACAGAGTGCAAGCAGGGGAGGGACAGAGAGAGAGGGAGACACAGAATCCAAAACAGGCTCCAGGCTCTGAGCTGTCAGCACAGAGCCTGACCTGGGGCTCGAGCTCCCCAACTGTGAGATCATGACCTGAACCAAAGTCAGAGGCTTAACCGTCTAAGCCACCCAGGCGCCCGGCACACATGTCTTTTAACATGATGTTGTCCCTGATTTTCTCTCTCACTTCACCTCCCCATCGCCTCTCTCTCATCCACACTCCAGCTACCCTGGCGTGGCGACTCCTCAGAGACACCACCCACACCTCCATGTCATGGCCTTCACCATTGCTCTTCTGCTGTCTCAGGCCACTCTTGGTCAGATGTTCACCTCACCTGCTCTGTCCCTTCATTTGGGTTTCTGCTCAAAGGTTAGGTGTGCAGAGAGGCTTTCTCTGACCACCTGAACAAAAAAAATGGCACAACTTGTCATACTGTATCCCCTTACCCTGCTTTAATTTTCTTCCAAGCTTTATCTCTGCATGACAGTATTAGGCAAATCCTCATGATGTGCACATTCTGTGTTTGTGAATTTACCTACTCATTAAAATTTACTTGTAATCCCCAAATCAATACTCAGAGTATTGTCAATGTCACCTGTGGACATGAGTAGAGTGGCAAAAAAGAGTTGAGTCGCCTGATGTACATGTTCTCAGCTGAGGTTGAATGAGGAGACACTCTAGCACCTTCTAGTTCTTATACCCCAAGCAATTGTCCTTTCTGTAGTCTTTTTTGTGCCATGGTTTTTGTAATTTTTGTGCTTTTCTTTAGTGGTTCCATTGTCTAAAATGGTCCCCAAATGTAGTACTGAGTGTCTGGCTGGTATTTTTAAGCATAAGGTGGCTATGATGTGCCTTGCTGTGATGTGATGGCCATTAGTTCAATGTTAGTGTTATTAACAATATATGTTGAATAATTTTTTAAAAAATATTAACATACCTAAAACAAGCTTGTGTGTGTGAAACACATTATGTATGATGAAACTGTGACAAGAGATTCACAGGGACCTAACCTTGTATTTCCCATAGGGACAATGGTTTAGTATTTGCTACATCAGTGTCTGCGGTGACTTTAAAAGAGCATAACTACCGCAGATAATGAGAAACATATATATTGCTTATTTATGTACATATAAATATCTGTTTGCTTATTGTTCCTTTTCCCCACTTCCATGTAAACTCCATGAAGTCAGGGATCAGTAAACTGTGTTTTCCGGCATCTTGTTCTCTATGTTTAGCACCTAAAATCACGCCTGGTTTATGGAAGGAGCTCACTAAATTACTAAGTTGATTAAATGGATGGAAAAAATGAGTGAAATATAGTCAGGAACATCTCAAGACAAAAATCTGACAAGATTACAGTTTCACTGTGCCGGCGTTTTCATTTTTTTAGACATCATGCTATCTCTGATCTTCCCCTAGCCCTATAATGTAGGCATCTTAGAAGCCCCCTTCCCTGCCCCTTGAAGTAACCTGCCCAAGTTCACACTCCAGTGTGGCTCAGAAGCTCCATTTCCAGGTTGTGAATCTTGGCTTATATGGTTCCTGAGCACACAGGCCAGAGAATCAGACAACTTGACCTGAATAAAACCTTCAAAATTGCTCTGTTTTCAGGCAAGTGACTTAGTTTTGTCCAAATCTTTGTTTTCTGGGTTTTTTTTTTAAGTGAAGATAACCAGAATTTTTTAGTGCATATAGGGATTAAATGGGATGATGCAAACTGCTTAATGTAGTATCTAATCAATAATAAATGCCTGTTAAAATTATTATATACATTGAACTCCTGATGTTGGAAAAATAGGTCAAAGGGATATGAAACCAAGCCACGAGACGCTCAGGAAAAAAATCCTGTAAGGACCCCTTAACCAGTATTAAAGATCAGTACCTAAGAGCAAGGTTGGCAAACTTTCTGTAAAGGGCTGAATAGTAAATGTTTTAGGCTTTGCCAGCCATAGGATCTCTGTTGCAACAACTCAATGCTAAATAAATGAGTGTTCCAATCAACCTTTCTGTTTACGAAAAATTAGTGGATCATAGTTTGCCAACCTGTGCTTCAGACAGAGAGTACTGAACCCTATCTGCACACTAGAATCACCTGGGGAGCTTTAAAAATATCTATGCCCAGGTAGTATATCCCCAGAGATTCTGATTTTATTTTTCTGGGATAGGGCGCAGGCATCAGTATTGCTTAAGACTGCCAGGTGACTGTATTGCAGAGATTAGAACCAATGATTAAAGCCATGAGCAGAAGACCCTCAGAGCAGTTGCTGTCTTCTAGCTCCTACTCCATCATTCTCCTATTTTAGAACCCAGGGATCCATGCTGTTTGAGAGCTTTGGGCAAAGGCTGGCCAGGCTATGGTAAGTCCCTTTTGCTTAGTGCACAGACCATATCGTTTTTGTATATAGAGGGAAGTCTAATTATCTATGTAATAAATGAATTGTACTTTCAGGGAACACAGTCCAGCTGTTACTGTGCATTTTAGCTGAAGCTATGCTTTTTGCTATTTAATTGTATTCCAGCATTGGCAGCTGAACAGAATGGTTTTGAGTGGAAACACTCTGCCCATTTCCTTTGTCAAGGCCGTGACTTCTGTAATGGAGCTAGGAGCGGGTTCCCAGTAGTGAGTCAAAAGGTGTCTGACTTAAGGTGAAGCCACTCTTCTCTAATGGGCCCTGGAGCAAGCTTGTGATACTTCTAGAAGTCTCTAAGGAGCTCTCAATTTTCATTTGGACGTTGTTTACCTGTGATGGGGTGGAGTTTGGCTGAAGGCTGGGGGTGAGCTTAGTTATAAATGTCGAAGCTTTCCTGAGAATTGCCCCTTAGCATTTACAATAGGGTCATCTGTTATCTTGTTAAAATAACACTCTTGACCTCCTGATTCCAGAATTTCTGGAGGGGTCCTTGGATTATGCATTTTTAACAAGGTATCTGGATAACTGAAATTTGAGAGCCACTATTCTGGAGAAAGCCTTTCATCATACTTATGTAAGACTGAGATTGAGGAATTTAAAGTCTTCCTCAAAACAGCCCAGTGAGGTCATAAAAGTAAGACTTGAATCTCAGTCTGTGTGTCAGGTAGCTAATGCTGTGTAACCAAACTTACAGGCTTCTCCCTAAACTTACAGGCTTAAAACAATACACATTCATTACTGTTCATAGCTCTGTGGTTTAGTGGGTAGTTTTAATGATCTCAACTAGGATGAATTCATGTGTCTGTGGTCATCAGTGTTTGAGTATGCAGCTGTACTGATGTTGGCAGGGTCTCTCTTACATTTAGAGGTCAGATGGCTGTATGGTGATTTGAGGTGGCCTCCTCTGGGATAGCTAAATTCTCTTCTGTGTGATCTTTCTTCCCCCATCAGGCTAGTGTCACCTGGAGGTGACAGAACTCTGAAAGATTGAAAATATTCATGGCTTCTTAGAGACCACACTCACAATTGGGACACTCACGTCTTCTCATTCTGATGCCAAAATGAGGAGTAAGGACATCCTTGATTCAAGGGGTGAGAAAATTCTAGCTCTTGGGGGAAGGGCTGAGAATTGCTTTCCAAAGGTGGTAGGTACAGGGAGGCTGAATGAATCCACCAATGCCTGCCAGAGTTCTGGGTTTTTCCCACAACACTTGAGTGCCTTTAGAAGAAAATTTATCTCCTAGCTTTTACAAATGTTTACGGAACATCCATAGTAGTATTCTTTTGCATGCTGTACCTAGGATTACTGTTCTTAGAAGAACAATTAAAAATCCTGTATCTTAAGGGACCTAAGAAGTCATTGGTTTAAACCCTATCTGACACTTTAATTTCCTGATAGTATCACCTTAATCAAAATGCTCACCCATCTTCTATTCAAACACATCCCAAAAGTCCCTGGAGAACTTGCTGCCCTATGAGGCAGCTTTTCCACGCTCAGAGAGTTCATTCCATTAGAATATTATTTCTTACGTCAAGCCAATATTTACTTCCATTTAGATTTGACCTTTCAGTCCTACTTCTGCCCTCTGATGCAACCCAGAAGAAAGTTCCATTGCCCCTTCCGTGAGAGAATGTTTTCCCACATTTGAACACCGTTACAAACCTCTTCGCTCATTGGCCAATTTCCTGTGCCAACAATCCCAAGTTTCTACAACTTCTCCTAGGACATTGTTTGAGCTGCATCAGACTTCAGGAAATTTCCGTGCAAACATTCATTTCTCAACGGCAGCCAGGTATTTTAGAATGCAGAGTGGTTTTGGAATCAGGTTTTCTGGAACTTGCCTTGAGATCTTGATCAAATTTATAAAACCCATGAGGCCACCAAGTTCTCCTCCTGAATGTGTGGGCAGAAATAACCCTCAAACTGTTTATTTTGTGTCATTTAAACTATAAAGCATATACAAAAATGCCTGTCGGGGAAAATCCTCTATAAATGTTAGTTTCTTTTTTCCCTCTTGTTTTTCTGAAAGAGTAGCCTTTGAAGTACATAGTTTTTCCTTTAATATCTTGAGTTGGAATGAACTTTTAAATTTTCTGACTAGAGGAGTACCTGGGTGGCTCAGTGGGTTAGGCTTCTGCCTTTGGCTCAGGTCATGATTTCACGGTTTGTGTGTTTGAGCCCCATATTGGGCTCTCTGCTGTCAGCACAGAGCCTGCTTCAAATCATTTATGCCCCTCTCTCTCTGCCCCTGCCCCCCCCCCCTGTCTCTCTCTCTTAAAAATAAATAAACAAACTTAAAATTTTTTTCTGGCTGTATATTAATACTAAAATCATGTGCGTGTTTAAATGTCTGTATCTGGAGGTATGTTTCAAATGGTGTTTCATATGTTAGGGTTAGTGAAATCTTCATTTCTTCCAAATTGAAGGGAGGTATTATTGTTTTGATACTTAGAGGTAGTAATTTAAATTACATAAATGACCTAAAACTAAGAGATTTGAGTACTTCATGCCTCTTTTAGATCCAGGCTTTTGGGAAGAAAAACAAATCTGAAGTTGGAAAGAGTTAGGGACAAATTGGATGCAGTGAAAAGGCCAGGAAAATAGGTGATCAAGTGGATTTAATAGCAGGCTGTGATGCGACACCAAAATCATTAAGGAGAGAGAAAACACAGGTAAAGGGAGGGATATGAGTCGGAACAAAAAAGTCAGCTCACAGAGGAATACCAGCATTTGTGTGCAAAGAGTACTGCTTAATATGAGATATTTCTGAATCATAATATATAAAAATGAATAGAATCTGATTGCAAAGGAAAATGGTCAATAGAATAGGAGTGTGGAGACAAAAGAATGGATTTGGGTAGATACTATGTAAATTGTTTATAAGATTGTCTTATGTGACTTTTGGCTTAGAAAATACTCTTCAGTGTAAAAGAGGATAAAGTGAATTGTGAGAATGAATTGTAAATAAAAGCATTAGATTCAAGGTACAGTGTCGTTCATGCATGGCATACCCAAATGAGCCATTGTTCTGTGAGGTGATGGTAACTTGTTTTTCTTTTAAAGTCATGCACTTAATCTAACAAAGACAGCACATGCAGTAAAAAGAACGTTGAGATGAGAGTCAGGACCCTAGGTTTGAATTCCAGCTCCACAGCTGACTAGGTGTGGGACCTCAGGCAGGACAGTGAGGTTCTCTGAGCCTTGGGCTTGCCATGTGTAAAAGGAATTGTCCAGATGATTCCTACTTCCAATCTCAGCTACAAAAGCTTATTATTCTCTGATTCTGTGTTGTTAAGCAGCCCAGGGGAAGTTCCTTTAAGGGGGAGAGTGTCAAGATTGCAGAGGGGATTCCTGTCATCCGAGAGTCTCTAGTCAATTTGAAGAGATTACCTGAAGTTTCGATGCATAAGTAAATGGGTGAATAGATCACTGTTTGATTGAATTAAATAAAAACAATTTGAGAACTTATAAGAGAAACATGTTAGTAGAATCTGGTTGGACACCGAGTGTTAAATATGGGAAAAGAGATGCTGTTTATAAGGTATTCTTACCTTATCCCCAACATCTTCTAGTAATGAGTTGTATGAATTTGCTTTTAAAGTAGTTCTTTAGTTTTACTATTGTAATTTTGCCTCTTTTGGCCGAGCATGGCCATAGATGGCATCATTGAAGGGAGACATGGAAAGAAGGGTAAACTTATGACAAATTTGGGAAGGAAAGTGGGGGGCTTTTTGGGTGGAAGACACAGAACTTTGCAAGACTTGGAAAGGAATATTTATGTATTCACTCAGTGAATATTTACGTGAGCATCTCTTCTCCTGTACTTGGCATGGTGTTAAACACTTGGGATTATTAAGGTAGCAATCCCCACTACCTAGAAATGAAGACAGATATCAAACAAATAATTACATGAATGTATAATTTCATATTTTGATGAATGTTATGAAATAAGAGAGACTAGAGAACCATAAGGGTAGGAAGTAACCAAAGAGGGCTTCTCTTAGGAAGTGTTACTTCTGCTGATATCTGACATTTGAGCAGCAGTTCAGTACATGAATACATAGAGGGAGAAGTGCAGAGTGGATGGAGGGCATTTTAGGTACAGGGCACAGCATGTGCAAAGCCCTCGGACTGGAGAGCCCATGATATGTTTGAGAAGCCAAGAAACTGATGTGGCTGGAAAATAAGGTGGTGCAGGGAGCAGAGAGGAGAATCCTGGAGAAAAAGACATGTGGGAAATGAGCACGGGTCACCCTTTGACAGAGTATAGACATCAGTACCATTATTTCTGTGTGCCCATCTGGAGGAAAGCATGCTATACTGAGAGGTGGGCACTGGGAGAATGGGGACGAGTATCATCTGTGCTTTGTGTTCTCAAATGGGCCTTTAAGGCACCAGCACCTCCATTAGGGAGTAGGATACTAACTTGGGAAATAGAAGGCTTTGGTTATTCCAATATACACATGACCTCTGAAATTGGAGCCAACTGGGAGGATAAGTCTGAGGAGTCGTACAAAAGCCATGGCGAAAATGAGACTTGCTGTGTTAGCTTATAGGGTCACATGGAATTTCTTTCTTGCAAGTATGGTGTCACCAGACTGCGTGTTTTCCTCTCCCTTGTTCATTATAATTAAGGAGACTTAATGGAAACCCTGGCCATAGAGTGTCTTCTCATATCAAGTCCGGGATTCTAGTTGTCATAGGCACCAAGAAATGACCATAGCCCCTCTGTGGTCAGCTTGAGACAGGTAAGTGAGTCACCCCAATCAATAGCACCTGGGCCCTCATTATGCACCAGACATTCTTTGTGTAACTTCTTCCTCTTCTTCAAACTTAGCTCAAAAATGAACCACTTGAGAGGGGAACAGTGGTGAAAGAGAGTAAGTATGATAGATAGTGTCTTTCTGGAGGGTCCAATTCACTTGAAGATACGTGAAAAAATTTATCTTGCATTCTAAGCACAGAGATATGGTAGCATACACTACAAAATATCCATGGAAGGTTAAGGTAAGAGTTAGAGATTTGAAGATATTTGTCCTTCTTTCAGCATACTTAAGGCCAAACCCCCAGATTCCTGGTGGATGATTTATTCCCTTTGGCTGTGGGAGATGTTTTGATGAACAACTTTGAGAGGCATGGAGTCTTAATTTGTGTTTGATGCTGTTTATAGGATAGCCTGTGCCTTTCTCACCAACTTCCTCTAGAAATGAGCTTTATGAGCTCACTTTTAGAGGCAGTTCTTCATATTCAGTGTGTTAATCTTTCCTCTTTTAAGTTTCAAGGGACGGTATTTCCAAATTCGATGAGTACAAGTGTGTATCTGCCTCCACTTCTTACAAATTTTACTCTTGCCGTCTTGCTGTTGCTCTCAGGGTCTTCCTTTTACCCATATGCCCACCCTCTCATGCACTTGTTTCTTCCTCTTCCTCCTCCTAAACACTTCAGATGACCTTGTTTGCCTCCTTTTCCTTTTCTGTTCTTTCTCTTTTTTGATGTGGCACTTAGACCAATGTGCACTCATCCAGGGCCAAGCAAATGATACTTTTGGAGGAGGATGAGATGATGTTTCTGTTTTATTTCCAGTGTCTTCCCTAATGACTGTAATTTTTCACCTTTGTTAGCTGCAGTGTTTGGGGGGAACTTATCCTTCAGGCCAGCTCCTACTCATTCATTATGACTCAGCTCATGGCACACTGCCCAACCCCGCAGCACTGACCGCTACTTCCGTGAGTTCTTCCAGCCCTCCTCTACCTCTGTGGGCATGCGCCTCATTGTGTTGTGTTGCACTTACCTGTTGACATGTCTGTCTTCCCGTCTAAGTTTTCAGTTTCTAGAGATCAGGGAACTTGTATTATTAATCTTTGCATCATCACACCTGGCATTGAGCCTAGCACATGCTAGGTGCTTAATGAATACTAAATAAGTTGAATAAAGTGATGTGAATTAATTGAGTACAGGGAGTATTTACAATGATTTTGAAATTCTTTTATTCACTTGGGGAAATCCAATGTCAAAGAATAAAGGCACATAGTTTAAGGGGATGTATCTTATGATCCAGCTGCTTAGAAATGGAATGGGAGAGACTTCAAGGGAGGGTTGCCAGATAAAATACAGGACATGTGGATAAAATACAGCTAAATTTGAGTTTCAGATAAATAACAGTGTTTCAAAAAACATAATCATATTCCTACTGTTACATCTGACATACACACACACACACATTTATTTTTCATCTGAAATCAAATTAGCTGGGCATTCTGTATTGTGTTTGTTAAATTTAGTAATCTTACTTCAAGTTCAAATAGTCCCATTCTCTTCTTCAGGCATTAGTATGTCTTTGCTAAGATTCAGGTCACAAATTTGTGGCCCTCAGGCAACATCTGGCCGGCAGGATCAATACACCTTATTTGCCCCGCAGTACATTTAAAATTTAAAAAAAATAATAATGTTTATTTACTTTTGAGAGAGAGAGAGTCACAGTGTGTGAGCAGGAGAGGAGCAGAGAGAGACGGAGACACAGAATCCCAAGAAGGCTCCAGGCTCAGGCTCTGAGCTGTCAGCACAGAGCCTGATGCGGGGCTCGAACCCATAAGCTGTGAGATCATGACCTGAGCTGAAGTTGGACGCCCAATCAACTGAGCCACCCAGGCACCCCTAGTACATTTTAAATTTTTAAAATTTTTGCTAACACTGAAAAATACGGAGATTTCTCATAAAAATCTGAAATTTCAGTTCCCTTGAAAAACTATAAAGCCTGACCACACTAGATCAGCTGTCTTTGTCCAGATAAGGAACAGCTAAGCCCATTTTTAGATGGAGCATGAGCTTTGTGTATTCCCTGCTTCTCCCCAGTATTATGGGGAAATGTAGTCTGCCAAAGTTTATCACACCTTGCACCTGTTTTCCTTAGGGTTGAGAGGAAAGTGAAACCTTTTTTGAGCCCATGTCTCCATCAAAAGCAGGAAAACAAAAGATAACCAAAAGTGGCAAATGTTTCAATAAAAATGGGGAAAATCATCTTGAGTAAGTAAAGGAAGTTTCTTAGTGTGTTAAGTGCTAGCAAAATGATCATGTGTCTAAAGAACATAAACAGTGGTACTGTTTCTCTTATACCTCCCTCACATATTCACACTTACAGTCTTGAGGGCATTTGAGTTCCTGATCTCCACAAGAAAGTAAGATCCCTGAGGGCAGAAACTTTTGTCTGGTTCATTGATGTATCCTAAACCCGTAGAGCAGTGCTTGGTTGTTAATAGACATTTGATCAATATTTATTAAACAAAGGAATGACTGATGTAAGCCATCTGAGAGAGAGAGAAAACCTCTATGGTTAGAAATCTTCAAGAAGAAAAGAAAATGTTGCCTTCTACAAAAGAATGACATGACTGGGTGAATGCCTGTTTTTAAAATAAATATATCTATGCTATAGATGCCTGATATCTGTCAAGGGCAAAGGAAAAGGGCTGCTGAGGACAGAAGCCCTTGTCTAACTACCCAGAGCTTAGAGGGACATTGGATGGGTATTGTCTCCACCCGTTATCAAGGGAAGGGTTTTTTGGAGAATATTTGAGGAAGGAACCAGAGGCACATGTTGGAAAGGACTCTCTGCTACTGTGTGACCTGGTTTCTCTCCTGCCTACCGTAAATACTGCCACAACCCAGGGGATTCTTCCTGTAGTCCTAAAGAGCCCAGACAATTCCTACCACTCCCTCTGTGGCTACCAAGGAAACAAGTGCAGACACCTTATTTATTTATTTTTTATCAGAAACAGCCTCATTTTATTTGAATGACAAAGACCATCATGACTACAATTCAGCAGAATACTACCTAAATTCCATAGGTTTTGAGAAAAAAAATCGGGACAGATGTATATTAAATTTGAATTTGCTACAAGGGAGAGATTTTTTTATAAATGTGTTCCAAACTATTCTTCCCTCTTCATGGACAGTATTCTGGCTCTAGGGAATCTGGCTGAATCACCAAAAGCTCACATAAAATGCATAGTTTGTTGTTTCTTCTGAATATGTCTGGTTACCGCCATATGGTCATTATTAATTCATATTTATTCTTAGAAAATATTATCCTTAAGGGTGTGGTGAAAACACATAGCAGAGAAAAATATAGGCAAATGAGATTTTGGCTTTTAATCACAGATTCAACAATCTGGTCACACATCAGACTTCTAGCCTAGGAGTGGAAACAAACAAAAAGAAATATAGCAAGATTTGTCATTATTATTCTTGGAGGTACGTGTTAGATCCCTGTACAGTCGACCCTTGAACAACATGAGGGTTAGGGGCACTGACCCCCTGTGCAGTTGGAAATCCATGTATAACTTTTGGCTCCTTAAAAACTTAACTGCTAATAGCCTATTATAGACCGGGAGCCTTACTTATGACATGAACAGTACTATATACTGTATTATATACTGTATTATTATAATAATCTAGAGAAAAGAAAATATTAAGAAAATAATAAGGAAGAGAAAATACATTGATAGTACTAGACTGCATTTATAAAAAAAAATCTGTGTATAAGTGAAGGCATGCAGTTCAAACCCATGTTGTTCAAGCATCAACTATATTAGCTTTCCATGGGCTGCTGTAACAGACTACCTCAAATCAGGTGACTTAAAACAATAGAAATTCATTGTCCTACAGTTATGGAGGCTAGAAGTCCAAAATCAAGGTGTTGGCAGGGCCATGTTCCCTCTGAAACTTAAAAGGAAGTCCTTCTTTGCTTCTTCCTGACTTTTGGTATTTTGCCATTAGTCTTTGACATCCCTTGGCTTGTGGATATACCCCTTCAGTCTTTTGTCTTCACGTGGCCTTCTCTCTGTGTTGTGTGTCCTCACATTGTCTTCCCTCTGTGCCTTTCTGTGAGTCCTAATTTATCCTTATGAGGGTATCACTCATATTGGATTAGGACCCACCCTGACCTCATTTTAACTTGGTTTCATCTGCAAAGACCTTATTTTCAAATAAGCCCACATTCTGATAATACTAGAGGTTAGGACTTCAACATATCTTTTTTTTTTTTTTGCGGGGAGGGGCGGTGGACACAGTTCAAGCTATAACCTCCTAATGCAATCATATCATTCTTTGGACTTAAGCTTTCCAGGTATAACTTGTTGTTCCTCCTGTGGAATATTACATTGATTAAATTGCCTCTAGTTCTTTAGCCATCAGATGGTTTTCCCTGGCAGGCTGATGTAATTAGGGAACTAATAACCGGATCAATAAGGAAAAGAGCATGTTCTTTCATATTTTCCATCTGTTCCAATGATTCATTTAGGGCTTTCTGTGTGTGTGTTGCCACTGAATGCGTGCTTGTTAAGAGATATGAGACCATGATATATAGGAGAAGAAGGGAAGGGAGGGGATCTGGATTATTCTCTGGTAAAAGTCCAGGAATGTCATCCTTGCAGGGAGGGGGCATCATAAGGCAGGATATGAAGAACAATGTCATATATATAACTTTATATGAATAAGAAATGTTCTTAAAGATATTTGCTGTCTGGAAAATATACTTTATTTTAGTGTTGCATGAAACACGTTAGGCTGAAGTCATGCAGGACTGTTTAAACAGCATGGGAGCTAATACACTGCTTGTCCTAAGAAGGATTCACTGCTATCCATGATAATGTCTATGCAATACCATTTTGTGGAAAATCCCATATTGCTTTGTCTAATTCAAGGTCCCTCATATAAAAGTTGGAATTTTAATTTTTGGCCTTTTAAAAGGTAGTTTTAAAGATAAATGTAGTATATACATTATGGTTGGAAATTATTATTATAAAAATATAAATAGAATAAAACTTGGCTTATATTCCAAAAGATATTATATATAATATATATAACATTCCAGTAAAACATTGGAATATTATATTCATTGTAAAGAAATTTGAAAGATATAGAAAAGTTTTATTAAAATTTTTTTTTTACGTTTATTTTTTGAGACATAGAAAGACAGAGCACAAGTTGGGGAGGGGCAGAGAGAGAAGGAGGCACAGAATCCGAAGCAGGCTCTAGGCTCCAAGCTGTCAGCACAGAGCCCGCCATGGGGCTCAAACTCACAAACTGTGAGATCATGACCTGAGCCGAAGTTGGAGCTTAACCAACTGAGCCACCCAGGTGCCCCAGAAAAGTTTTAAAAGTATATGTTAAAATATATACTGGGTGGCTTGGTCCATTGGGGGTGCCTGGGTGGCTCGGTCCATTGGACATTTGACTCTTGATTTTGGCTTGGGTCATGATTCCAGGATAGTGGGATCAAGCCCTGCATTGGATTCCCTGCTGAGCATGGAATCCTGCTTAGGATTCTCGCTCTGTATCTCTCTTCTCTCGCCTTTCTCTCTCTCTCTGTGTCTCTCTCTCCTCCTGCCCCTCTCCCCCACTCATGCTGTCTCTCTCTCTCTAAAATAAAAAAAAAGTACATGTTATCCATAATCCCACAATTCAGAAATAACCACTGCTAATATTTTGGCATATTTCCTTCTGATATGTTTCAAGTTTTTACAATACTTTAAATAAAATTGGTGTGAATGTATGCATGTTTTGTAATATATTTTAAAGTAAATAATATATCATAAGCATTTTCATATCTTTAAATCATCTTCTAACACTGTTCAATGGTTGCCTAAATTCTTTGAGTGTTAGAGCTTTAACTTTTTAATTACTAAAGTAATATATGTTCTTAATAATTTAAAAACCCACATAACCAAAAGAAAAAATACCAATGGCCTACAATCTTACCCTTGCACAGATAGCTAGTAATAATATTATGACACACTTTGCATGACAGTATAATTGTCTGAGTTTCTGTCTTCCACTGTACATGGCATTTTTAACCTTTATAATTCCAGCACTTAGTTCCGTGCTTAAATCATATTGGTTGCTTGATACAATTTTAGTCAATGAGTGAAGGAAGGAAGAAATGGATGAACACTTATATGAATGGAGAGACTGCAAAGATCCAGCTCGTGGTAAAATAAAGTTCATTTCAGACTCAGCAACTTACTGTGGATAGAGAGACAAGGTAGCTAACCAAAGACTCCTAATGAATAGGAGCCTGCTCTTTCTGTTCATCTGAATCAGCCTCTAGGCAGAGAATTCAATTTAATTTTTCTCCCATCAGTCAAACAGAAGAGCTGAAA
Organism: Neofelis nebulosa; assembly: GCF_028018385.1. Lineage (NCBI taxonomy): Eukaryota > Metazoa > Chordata > Mammalia > Carnivora > Felidae > Neofelis > Neofelis nebulosa. Next base: position 67,818,253 of record NC_080794.1, read on the forward strand.
AAGCAAAACCAGAGACAAGGGAGGCAGGAGGTGGAACAGACTTGGATGAGGAGATCAGCAGCTGATCTCTTGTTCTTTCTCTGTTAGAAATAGCATGAGATGAGAGGAGCCATGCTTACCCTGAGAGTGAGCCCCAGCAGGAGCTGTGGTGGATGCATTTAGCCACTACTGGATCCTGCATGATGGAAGGACTGATAATTTCCCCCAGAGGATTGAGACGCCAGCAATGTCAGTGTGACCCTCATGGTTCTTCCCTGGCTTGTCTTTAGAGTTTGCAGCAGAGAAAGACACGATCATGCTGGGTTTTATTTGAAGGAATTTGGGGCTCTGATTCTATGATTGGAATCTGGGCTGACAGTCTGATATCTTTGGGCTATAGAAGGCTCCAACCAAAGTCTCTTCTATATTTAATTAGGAAACATGTGTCTTAAGTCTGAGCATCTGTCCCTCAGACACCTGCCATGGGAAGGAGAGTGATCCATTTCTTAACACTCTACAGGAAATCTCAGTCCTTGAAATAAAATATAAGAATATATCCTTTCCAATGCAATGGTCTGGTCCTCACCAACTCTCTCCCTCCTCCCAATCCCCTCCTCAATAGAAATATACATACAGATAAATATAAGATTAGCCACAAATAGTTGGATGGATAGGAAGAGAGACAGAAAAATGGACAGAAAACCTCCACCTCCTTTTAGCCAATGACAGGTATCACATTTCTCCTTCCTCTTAAAAGCTTCTCCATGGGATGCCTGAGTGACTCAGTAGGTTAAGTGTCCAACTTTGGCTCAGGTCATGATCTCACAGTTCATGAGTTCAAGCCCCACTTCAGACTCTGTGCTGACAGCATGGAGGCTGCTTTGGATTCTTTCTTTCCCTCTCTCTCTGTCTCTCCCCAGTTCTCTCTCTCTCTCTCAAAATAAATAAATAATTAATTTAAAAAAAAAAAAAAAAAGCTTCCCCATAAGCCAGGCTCAAGACCTTGGCCATATTGACACTTTGTTCTTATTGTTTCCTCCACCCAGTAAAATCTGTATCCATCTTTTGTCCTGTCCACACCACTCATCTCCAGAGGCCTAGGTCAAGCTGTGTAGCTCCAGGAAGGCTAATTGTTCCATTTCTTGCCCATTTCTCAACTTCTAGAGCTTTAGCCTTTGGTGTCGTGTATGTGTATTTGGGAGTCATCTATGTATAAATTGAGAGATGGGCAAGATTAACATGGGTAGAAATGGAAGAGTGAGGCTTCCTGGAGAAATAGAGATAGGTGGTGTGGATGGGATGGGAGGCAGATAGAGATTTTTTATGTGTATTCGAGGTTCAGGAAGGGGTTGTCATTTTGGTTTCTGAAGAATTGGATGTGGCTCTGTGTGTTCTACAGTATAATGGTCTACAATTAGTTGCTGTCTTCACTAGGCTCGTGAATAGAGAAAGGACAAAGGGTGATGGGGAATAATTTTGCCTGATTTTCCCATATGCAGAGTTGAATACACACAGTAGTTAGTACTTACCGATGGAATGAGAATCTGGTTTGGGTAAATACTGTGAGAGTTGGTAGAGTGGGTGAAGTATAGTATAAACTGTGATCAGCTAAATCAGTATTGGCATCCTGGTTTTCATATAGTTGTTATAGCCACTTCAAAGAATCAAGCATCAGTGTCTTCATCTATAAAATGGGAATGCTAATATATCTCCTTAACTACCATATAGGATATTTTGAGTATACAGATACGTATTTACGTGTATATATGTATGTATGCATGTGTTATATCCCAACACACACATGCACACATCTATGTTATTTACTGGACAAAAAGAAACATTGTTATGTAGTTTATGGTGCCAATGTCCAATAAATATTGGAATTAAATTGAAATGGTCTAAAACTTCCTCAAGCCCCACAAAGCTTATTTGAGATTACCAGATGTTCATAAAAAAAAATTATTTCTGTTTGAGTTGCATGACTGCAGACTCAGAACTTTACAGATGGCAATGTTACCTGGGTGTGGCGTGCCAGGCAGCACATTCCTATAGGTGAGCACTACCGGGGATGTGATAATGGGGAGATACTTCACCTGACCCCATTTCTAAAAACTTGAGGCCCATCTGCTTCTGCCTTTCTTAGTTTCCCCACCTGTAAAAGTGTGGAGAACGTAAACATAATAGAATTCTCATTATAAACTAGGTACCATGATTCCATGGAAGGAGATGTGAGCTAGGCATCAAAAAACTTAAATCCTAGTTACGTTGACCAAAACTTAACTTCTCCAAGACCAAGTTTCATTAACTTCGAAATAGGATTGTGTGCTCACCTGTTATGTGTCAGGCATTGTATAACTGCTGATACATAAGGGTTAATTGGGCATGATCTATGCTCCTCTTATGACTCATACTCTGATGGAGGGAGGGACACGCCAACCATTATTGGCTTGGTGTGAACTGCTTCTTAGAGGCAGACAGTAAAAATGGTGATGGTACCGGCCGGGAGTGGTTGACTCTGCTTATAGATTAGAAAATGCTTGGGGCACCTGGGTGGTTCAGTAGGTTAAGCATCTGACTCTTGACAGCAGCTCAGATCATGATCTCAAGGTTGTGAGATCGAGTCCTGCATTGGGCTCTGCACTGATGGTATGGAGCCTGCTTGGGATTCTCTCTCTCTCACTCAAAATAAGTAAGTAAATAAATAGGTAAATGAATAAACAAACTTAAAAAAAAAGAAAATATTTGAGAGCAAAGATTCAAGTGAGTTATAACTGCCTTGCCTTACTGTCATTGTCCTTATAAGTCTCAAAAATATGTGAAAGTGCAATGTGGTCCATCTATTATTATTATTATTATTATTATTATTATCATCACCGTTATCAATTAGATACAGATATTGTACTTCCAGACATACACTTAAAAATAAACCCCATACTCTTGGCTAGTCTCTTATAGGAATGTTGGCCTTTCCTTTATGTGTTCAAAAAGGGTCACACTCTACATCCATAAAGTAAGTGAATGTGGAATCTGACTTCATTAGCTATACTGAGAGTTCTTCATTTTTCCAAAGTCTTGAGCCTCCTCCAGAATTTTTTCTCCTTTCATCTCTCTATGTTACTATCTATACTGACTTGTCTGTTTAATTACTGATTTATGCAACAGATATTTATTTAGTGAACACCTCCTATGTATTTAAGGAGTATAAATGCAACTAAATAATACAGACAAATCTGAAAGACATAACCACATATTACCTTATGGCAAGTGCTCAGAGGAAACCAAAGTTGGGTGCAGTGAGTTGAGAAGCAAGAAAGAGGAGTGGGTTGAAGTGGGCAGAAAAGGATCCGGGGAGGAAGCCACATTTGTGGGTGCATGGCTGAGTAATGTTTACTTAGGCATAAGCGTGGCCTTATCTCTGTGAAGACATGGGAGTATAAATAAGGGTGGTATCTTGATTGACACTGAAGAGTCCATTTCATTTGGATTATATATTGGAGCAGTAGGAGATAAAACTTCACTAGCACAATATCTTGCATATAATATTGGCTCAGATACCAGCTGATGAGTATTTTTACGTGTGTTTCATTTCCCTGAGAGCACAGAATCTACCTCTTCTTTATCTTCACATCCACCAGAGTGCCTGATGCATAGGAGATATCCAATAAGTAAATTCTTAGTGAATTTTGCCGAATTGTTTTAAATGTAGCTAAAGACTTCAAGGAATTTACGGGTGTGCCTGGGTGGCTCAGTTAAGCATCTGATGCTTGATTTCTGCTCAGGTCATGATCCTGCGGTTTGTGAGTTTGAGCCCCGTGTCAGGGCTCTGCTCTGATGGGGCAGAGCCTACTTGGGATCCTCACTCTCTCTCTCTCTCTCGTTCTCTCTCTCTCTCAATCTTTTTTTATTTATTTATTTATTTTTATTTATTTTTTTTAACGTTTATTTATTTTTGAGGCAGAGAGAGACAGAGCATGAATGGGGGAGGGTCAGAGAGAGGGAGACACAGAATTGAAACAGGCTCCGGGCTCTGAGCTGTCAGCACAGGGGCCCGATGCGGGGCTCGAACTCACGGACCGCGAGATTGTGACCTGAGCCGAAGTCGGCGCTCAACCGACTGAGCCACCCAGGCGCCCCTCTCTCAATCTCTTAAAGATAAATAAATAATCTTAAAAAATTCTTTAAAAAAGTCTTCAGGGAATTTGAAGAAAAATAAGATAGAATTTTACAAAAGATTTTGTCCCTGAAGGAGAGAATGATAGATGACATCAACTCAGCTCAAAAACACCAGCCGATCAGATATATGTGGAGCACCTACCTGGTGCTAGAAGGCACCATGATAAGCCCAGCGCATCATATTCATATTTTCATCTCGATAAAATGGGTGTCTACTTGGGTGTGTTGGAAGGTCCTTATCCAGGGGCATACCACATGTATTTATGTTGAACGGTTCCCTCGATGCTTATGCTTTCCTCACGTCATTGTTTTGCAGTTGTACAGCTCCATGGACTTTGGAAGACGGTGGCAACTCGTGCATGAACGCATCACACCCAACAGGTTTTACTGGTAAGCCCCATCGGCACACTCACTGCCCTCTTGGATAAAGAACCGTCAGACAGCCTAGCTCTCTGGACAATCCTGGCCACCTTCAGCACTTGAAGACAGATTGTTCTAGCCCTTGGCTATTTGGTGTGGTTCACTGACCAGCAGCATCAGTATCACCTGGGAACTTGTTAGAAATGCAGAACCTCAGGCAAGACTTCCTGGGCAACAATCTGCATGTAACATGGTCCCTAGTGACTTAGTGTGTACATTAGAGGTTGAGAAGCCCTGGGCTAGGGTGTTCCATGAGAAGGTCCTGACCAGGTGCTCTTAGCTATATACTTATCCCCCCTTTTTTGTGGGGGGGGGGAGTATCTATTTTATGTACCCATTCTAAAAGTGGTATTTCCTAAAATGTACTCTGAAGAACACTAGTTCCACAGAATTTGATAAGCATTTCTATGGTCAAATGATTTTAAATAATAATTATTTAAGTCTGCCTTACTGAAGATGCAGGGTCCGTGTTAGGATATTTAAGACTCTGGGGAAGCCCTGACTGAAGAAGTCTACCAAGCATTCAGTCACTGATTTCCAAACTTATTTCACTACAGAATCGTTTTCTCGTGTCACAAACGATAACTCCTTCAGAAGAACTTCCGTGGAGCACATTTTGAGAAGCCTTTTTAAAGAGTACATGTGTGTTCCAAATGGAAAATTAGCTCCCCCTCATCAGAAAGTGTTTTTTTTAATTGGTGTTCCTTTATACGTGCATACTATTTTTACCTTGGTTGTAGCAAAGAAAACGTGGTTTGGTATAATTCTATATTTTCTTTTTCCCTGCTGCAGTATGAAAATGCTTCTTATTTGTATCTCACTTTCATTTCAGCAGAGGTGTGGTCAAAGGAATAGAGAATAAAAAAAAAAAAAAAGGAATAGAGAATAGGAAGCATGCATCAAAGTGGTTAATATGTGTAATTCTGTGCTTAATTAAAACAAAAGCAAAGTTAATCTTTGAAAGTAGTCTATATTCTATATTTCTTTCTAACTACCTTAGTTCAATGCCCTTAAAAAATCATGAAATGGGGGATGCTTGGGTGGCTCAGTCAGCTGAGCATCTGACTTTTGATTTCGGCTCAGGTCATGATCCCAGGGGTCATGGCATCGAGCCCCGCATCAGATTAAGATTCTCTCTCTCTCTCTCTCTCTCTCTCTCTCTCTCTCTCTCTCACTCTGCTCCTCTCCACCAACCTCTAAAATTAAAAAAATAATAATTAAATGTCCATTTATGTCTTATACAAGGTGGGGGTGGCGTGTGTGTGTGTGTGCGTGTGCGCACGTGCATGTGTATGTAGTGGGGGATGGTGATGAGTACTTTGTACATATATATATTCACACCAACATCTTTGAAAGCAGTGGCTCCCTACAGTTCCCTCTGAACCCACAAAACTATGACCAGAATTAAAAAGGATAATTGTAGAAGCATGTTGTGAAAACACACTGTGTACTGTGTATTGATTGTACACAGTGAAGATAATTGGGAGAAAGCAGTGAGGACCGGGAAGTGCTCTTGGCTCAACAGCTGGACTATCCCAAGTTAATTTGGCCTTTTCAGACCGACTATTATTTGGTCTGTACTATTATTACACTTAATATTTGATCTGTATTTAGGACTACTAAGATTTTTTAATAGATTAAAGCACAAAAGGAAATATTTGTTTCTCTGATATTCCAGCCAGGTGACTATAGCCTTTTGCTCATCTCAGAAGGACCTGTTTCTCTGTACCATCATGCAGAGGTCCATCAAAAAGAAAAAAAAAATCCTCTGCTATTTCTGGAACAAACTCTTGAGATGGTGAGGCTGTTGGCTGACTAGGAAGTCAAGTTGATGGAAAAGGAAAGTACAATAGACTGGATAAGCCTTGTCATCATTGCTGAAGGAAATTAAATTAAGTGGATGAGGGGCAGCATTTTCCTATGTGTTGCAAAGAGCAAGAAGAGAAGGTTCCAGCTGTGGTCTGCCCTCCCCCTTCCTTTGTGTAGCAGAAAGAATAAATCCCCAGGTCCTGATAATTGTGTTTCATCTCTCCTGCACTCTGAGATTCTTTCATATATGCCCCCATGGGGAAATATAAAAGTCAGTGCCCATGCTGGCTAGCCAAGTGGTAGCTGGAAATTCCATCTTTGTAATTATCACTTCTTCATTTCTGATGTATAATTGCCATGATTATTCTTCTAGGTGTCACAGAAGTTGCAGTGGAAGTGCTCACGTTACACAGACCTTCCCCCCCCCCCCCCCCCCGCCAGTGACAGAATCCATGTCTTTCTCAAGCTCTAATCCATTTATGTTGAAGAGACACGGCCTGTGTGGGTTAGGAATAGAAACATTCACTAGGCACCTCCTTGAGAAAAGACAAAGAGTGTGTCGTGGAGCTCTGCTTTGGCTGACACAGGGACTCTTCGAGCTCTGGTTCCCTCATCTCTGTAATGGGAACAATATTCTTGTCAATTCTGTAAGGTTATTGACAGTAACAGATATGATCAATTGGACATTTGGCAATTTCACATCTTCAATTTCATATCAGATTTATAATTTGTACATTATAAGTCATTGAGAATTATGCTTATTAGCACTTCCAAAGACCATGACACCTAAGTGCTTTGCTATTTTTCTGGGACACAAATTTGTATCCCACGCGCGATAAGTTTGTATACCTATGGTCATCTGATAACAATTGTTTGGATCTGATTTACTATCACAGATTCACTTCTCAGCCTAACTTCCACTGCTCTCTGTTCTTTATAATACTCTTCATAATTCTTATGAAATGGTAAAACAAAAACAAATCAACAACAAAAATCCCTAAAACTACTTCTCTGGGAGGGATGGTACAGAGTGAAGTGGTACTGGGGACAGTGGGGACACATTGGAGGGAGTGCAGTCATGCTTAAAACAAGATATTGAGATGAAGGATGATGTTAATACTTTTATCTTGCATGTAGACAAATAGAGTGAGTGTGCAATTCATGGATAATATTGCCCAAATATTGTTATCTATAATTTGGAGATTTGCAATTGTCTAGAGAAAGATCCTTCATAAGATTTCTTCCCCCATGCCACCTTCAGTTGATGGAGAGATGGAATCCCCCTGGAGAGGATTCTTGGGAAGAACACTGTGATCCAGGGTGATTTTTGCCAAGGCTCCTGGAGGAAGAACCGACCACACACATACCTCATCGTTGCCGTAATGGCTGTGAAATGGATGAGTTAGGTGTAGTAAGGGGCTGCCATTATTATCCATTTCCTCCTTAGTGCCCCACAGTGCCTTTGAGTTAGGCCAGGAATGGGGCACAATATTGGTTAGCAGTAATAAGAAAAGCTTCATCTGGAGGTAAAATTTTCTCTGTGAATTCCAGATTTGTCACCCCATCAAGAGAGGTCACCTAGGAATCTTACGTTATGGATTGATTCAGCTATCCGATACATGCGTAAAGAATAGGACCGACTGACATGAAAACTCCTTCTTTGTATGTGACCCTTTCACTCCTTTGATACCTCGTTAACAGGAAGATCAACAGGCCTGTCTTGTGTTCCCATTTATCACTCCAACTGCTTCAGCAATTATAATTTGCAAGCAGAGCACAAAAGTGGAGTATGTGTCTTAACACAATCCCTTTCTAGTCTGCTTGAGCAGAGCTATCATGGAGGAAAAGTATGTATTTCTTTTTTTTTTTTTGTTTTTGTTTTTGTTTTAATATCCTACTGAGCTGCAAATGAATAGTATTTCCACTCTTCCGTTGGGAGATATTTAACAGGCAGGCACATTCTGCACTGAGAAGATTGTTTTCTTTGCACATGCAGTGTGAATACTTGTTGTGGGTCCCATCTTTGCCTTTGTGGCCCCTCACCCTCCCTAGGTGTTTACCTTCTTCTGGTGTAGCTGGGCTGGCCTCTAAGTGCCTCTGGTCTCTGATGGCATTTGCTTATATAGTGTTGGTGAAAGAGAGAAAGAATATCTCCAATATCTCTTCCTTATTAACTTCCCTTAATTATTGTGTCTCCTGAAAGATCATAGTCCTTTTGTTCCTATTTCTTGCCATCACTGCAGGAGGGTGTTCTAATAAAGTATACACCCTAAGGTATCCCAGACTTTAAACTCTTACTTCTTTTCTGGGCTATTTGGATTGCAGTGTGGACTGCTGTTGAGAGTAAGAAAGCCCACAGGAAGTCAATAGATGTAGTACTGGTTTTAGATCAACCCACTTTAGAGGGTCCAGGAAGATGGTTCCTTAAGGACTGTTCTTTTGAGCTGTTATGATGCCTAGTTGCTGGCGGACCAGTGGCTGCTGTGTAGGGACAGTCAGGATGGGCTCCACGTCTCTATTGTACTTTGATTAAGATCAGTGTAATCACCGTAGGTTCATGATGATGGTTGTGCCAGCATCTTTTCTTTTGCTTTTTCAGAAAGACCATAAGGGAGAGTAAGAAAAATGGAAAAGCAGAGCTGTCCCTCCAGGTGTGTGTAGATAGTAGGTCCTAGGAAAATGTCTTTTAAAAGAGAAAAGGATGGAATGGAAAACAAACAACAGACTAAAAGTCTTCTCATTGCAATCTTGCCTTTCCAAGCTTTTATTGTTCTTTTTTTCCCTAGTCTCTTCTTGTCTGCATATGCTCATTTATACATAACCTATACACATTAAATGTGAGTTTCTGCAGTCTGATTTTTCTCCTCTTAATGTTCTATGATAACAATTTTTATGTTATTATAAGACCTTTATAACCATCATTTTTAATTGTCTATGCAACACTTCATTATATAAAGATACATACTTTATTACTGTGTTTTATGTTTATTGGATATTGGAAATTTCTACATCTTTCATTACCATAAATAACTGTTTCATTAATGTTTTATGCATATGTCTTCAATATCTGGGATTGTTTTCTAGGACCAGTGTCTAGGTATCCCAAGCAAAAACTTTGACTGTGTTTTTCCCAGTCTCAGCAGAGTGTCACATTTCAGTGATTATGACCCGATTTCCATATTGAAAGCATTTCAGAGCAATGCCAATTTTTACTGAACATTTTCTTAAATGGGTTGCAAAGAAGCATTTTATCACACAGCACACAGTAAGTCTTTTTAAAACTCCTTTGCCCCTGTTTGTCTCTAGAAGTCCTGATCATAATGGTAGTTACTTTATCTTTTCCTTCTCTTTCTGTGGGCTCCCAGTCACAGAGGCTTATTGTCCCAGAAGTCTCCTTTAAGAGCCCTGCTACACTTACACCTTCCTCCCCAGGTATCACAGGCTTTTCTTACATGTGGTGACCTACCCTCTGTCCTTTACTTCTCCGTCTATTGTTCACACCCCATGCCTCCAGCAAATCACTGTAATACTTGTTAGATGCACATCTCTTAGAACATGGAGGAGGGGGAGTTGGTAATTTTTAGGGCTTAATATTTTTGGTTGGATCACCACCAGACGGGGAATCGTTACATCCAAATACATACGTTTTGAATGTCTTTAATACCTGTCATTGAAAATATTATCAAAGTTGTGTGCTAATGTATATTCCTGCCTACAACATAGGCAAATATAAGTCTATTTGTAGACATAATATTTACTTCCTCCTTGTGGCAGGCAGCCTCCAAAATGGCTTCCAGTGGTGTCTGTCTTCTGGGGACCCTTCCATTGTGTAGTCCCCTCCTTTTGAGTTTGGGCTGAATGTAGTGACTTGTTGCTAGTGAATAGAATGTGGCAGAGGTAATGAGAATGTCATTTGAGACACCTGGATTCAAAAAGATAGTGGTTTTCATCTTAGGTACGTTCTTGCTTGCTTGGTCAAAGCAAGCTGCCATGTTGGGAACTGCACTGTGAATAGACCTATGTGGCAAGGAACTGAGGGAGGTCTCCAGCCAGTATTCAGTGAGGAACTTAGAGCCTCAGTCCAACAACTCAGTTCCAACAAGGAACAACTGAACCCCTGCCAACAGTCACATGGGTGTGCTTGGAAGCAGCTTCTTCTCTGCTCATCCTTTAGCTGAGATTGCAGCCCCAGCCAACACATTGGTTGTTTGCCTTGTCAGAGACCTTGAGGCAGAGACACCCACTTGAGTCATGTCCTCATTCCTGACCCATAGGAATAGTAAGATAATAAACATTTGCTGTTTTTAGCTGCTAAGTTTTATGGTAATCTGTCACACAGCAAGTGTGCACCTGTCCTTTCAGAGAAGTGTTAATTTCACTTCAGACAAAAAAAATCTCATGTTTTTGAATCCTAGACCTACCCCTCTCAGCATACTAGCAGCTATGGGTATAGAAGACATTGGGCAGAGAAGCAGGAGGTAAAAATGGGGAATAATTACCTTGAGATAATGTGGTTGGCATGAACCCTCTTGTACCTTTACCTCCATTTAAACTCTGTAGATCTTGTATGCTATGTTTTGTATGCTATGTTTTGCTATGTATACTATGTTTTGCTTCCAATATGGGCTCCTCTTCATCCAGGAACTCATTTAGACCCTAAACTATGATTCCTGAAGAACTACATGGCAAGTCATTTAGGCTATTAATACATTAGCCACGACAGAGACAGAGTTAAGGAACGGGCTGAATGGCTTGAGATTGCTTCCTGGAAAATCAAGGTCTTTTCAAACAAAGTGAACATTATGGGTTGAATTTTTGAAGCTGCCTCTAAATGTGCATCTACAATTTTGCAAACACAGTCATTTGCAATCTCAAGTAATGGGATTTAGGCATCGACCCGATATAAGAGATCAGATTTAGAGGCCCTTTGCAAACCAGGGTATGCCACAAATAATATTTAATTCAGCTCTCCCTTACATTTTTAAAATGGTATGGCAATTTAAAAATGCATTACATTCAAAATAATACATGCAAGGTCATGAGGAGAGATGTGAAAATTCAGCATGCAAGCAGAAATCAGTTTCTACTTTGCTGGTGGGGGCTGCCCATGCTGTCTGTCTGGTTACATCTTGGCCTTGGAAGAGCTATGTTAATGCTAAGAGCAAACACAGTGCTCAAAAGCCATACATGGTAGTCAGCACTGAGGAAGACACAATGCTTTGACAAGGCCTCGGGGTATCTGAAAATACTTGTGTATGTTCAACGTAGAATTCACAGATAGCCACAATACTCACCTAATCCAATGTAAGGCAAATTCCAGGACACAAATGGAAATACCATTCCTCCTTCTTTCTCTATCTAGCCTTGGCTGCTAGTGTCTCTGGAATTAGAGACACATGACTTCCAAATGCATATACCACACAGATGATTATAAGGAAGACATTAGAACATTCTTTCAGCTTAGAGACAGTGGAATCTCACTGATAAATAAACTTTCAGAGGAGAGCAAGTTTGACTGTCCTTACAGTGGGAGAGATTTGAGTTGGTTAGAGTCCTATGAGGGCTGGGTCGGGAACCCCCCCCCACCCCCCGCCCCAGGTAGAATAGAACATTTTGACTGCTGCCCTCTTCTTGAGGGCCAGATTGTTCATGGAGGGCTTGCTCCTTACATGAAGAAATGTGGATAGTAATAAATTGTTCTGCACCCTCATGAGTAGGAAGTATGAGAATTTGGTGGGTCAGGAAGAGGACTAGGGAGAGAAAAAAGAATAGAATGTTGAACAGAGGAACCCAAGGAGAAAACGCCACATTGAACACATGGAGGCTGTTTAAAATGCAGGTTGGATGCAGGATTGTGAAAGGAGTCACCCTTTTTCTCATTGAGCAACATGTAAGAATGGTCTGTTACACCCGAGGCCAAGGGTATGTATTAGTCTGCTGGGGTTGCCATAATGAGAAACCATAGACTGGGCAGTAAAAACAACAGAAATTTATTTTCTCATGTTTCTGGAGGCTGGACGTCTGAGATCGGGGTGCCAATATGCTTGGTTTCTGGTGAGAGCTCCCTTCCTGGCTTGTAGATGGTCACCTTCTTGCCATGTCACATGGTGGACACATGTCACATGTCACATACTCACATGGTGGAGGTGGGAGCAAGCTCTGGTCTCTTCTTATAAGGACACTTAGGGGTTACAGCTTCAACATGTGAATTTGGGCAACGAGAGGAGATAGGAATCAGTACATGGCAGGATATAAAGCAGGGAAGAACTTGGAAAGGAATGCAGACTTTCTAGAGAACCTCTTACCAACAAGAGTTCTGGAACAGAAATGGCCAGGCATGTGGGGAAAGGGGGAGAGGTAATGCCAAAACTACAAAAAATAATTTTAAAAAGAAACAAACACATTTTACTTTTTTTCCTGATTTTAGACACAATGGAAGTCTGTTGTAGATATTTAAGGAAAAGCAGAAAAAGAAAAAGAAATAATTACCTATAATTTCACTGCCCAGAGAACATCACTTAAAAAAATCAAGTACTTCATAAATTTTTCCCTAGTATAATTTTTAACATGAATATTTCAGTTTCATCATAATTGAGATCATGTTGTGTATAAAATGTGGTCTCTTTTAAAAAACGTACTTTATGGGGCGGCTGGGTGGCTTGGTCAATTAAGCGTCCGACTTCGGCTCAGGTCACGATCTCGCAGTTCGTGAGTTTGAGCCCCGCGTCAGGCTCTGTGCTGACAGCTCAGAGCCTGGAACCTGTTTCAGATTCTGTGTCTCCCTCTCTCTCTGCCCCTCCCCTGCTCATGCTCTGCTTCTCTCTGTCTCAAAAATAAACGTTAAAAAAATTTTTTTAAATAAAAAAAATTAATAAAAAACATACTTTAACATTTTCCTGTACCATCCTATACACTTTCCAAACATAATTTAGAACTTATATCATTTGCATTTTATTCTGATTGGTGGATATATAACTTAATCATTCATCATTTAACATTGATTCTTGCTTCTAAACTTTTATTATTAAAAAAGGCATTGGAATGTTGTTTTGAAAACCTTTATTATTTGTCCTAAGTCTGATTATTATAATTTTTAAGGATAGAGTACCAAAACAATATATATATGCATATATATACATATATGTATGTGTGTATGTATATATATATATATATATAATATCGTCATGCCAAATTGTTGTCCAGAAAGTTTATGCCAGTTTCCACTCCAACTAGTAAAATACCACTTCACTACACCTCATAAAAATTTAATTTAAAAAAGTAATCTAATTCAGTAGGCAAAAATGAATTTTTCTTGTCTTCATTTGCATTTCTTATCAGACCGGTGAGTTTAGACATGTTTTCATATATTTATTAGCCATTGTGTTTCTTTTATGTGGCCATCTGTTTTTTCTTTTTCTTTATTATGAGTTCTTTATATGGTCTCTCATTTTGTTTCAATATTGTACCCAGTTTGTTCTTTGGGTTTTAATTGCCTTATGATTTTTAACATGCTTTTTAGTTAAAAATATTTGTACAGATCTTTTTCTTTTTCCCATTGTAATGTCTTTTATTACTTCATGTTCAGATAGTGCCCTCAATGTATGATCATGTAAATATTATATGAAGTTTTCTTATTTGTAATGCAGCTTTATAAGTACATATAAATACATAATATATTTTTATATATTAGATGTATATTGAATATAGTATATACTATGCATAAATTAGGTAAAATATGGCAGAAAAATACTGAGCATTCTCTGACACTGTGCTTCAAAAACCTCATATTAATAGTTGTCCATATCATCCTTTGACCATATTATAATCAGTTTAATAAAGTAATAATTTTATTCATACTGATGGATATTTTTAGAACGTATAGGATTTCTATTTTTTTAAGTAAAACAAAATCTAATGAGTGTGTTCCCACTTATTCTGTTCCTATGGACTGTCTCATCTGATGGTCTCCTGCAAAGGAAGCTCTGGTCATGTTAGGTACCCTTGATGTTGGTGGCATCAGTCAGCTTTTATTCTACTGGATTGGTTGGTCCTCTGTTTCCTGAGCTAGATCTTACTGTGTTTAACTACTGTTGATAATACATGATCATGCCTAGTCTTCTCTCCTGTGCTACGTAAGAAAATGAAACAAAAATAGAACCCCTACTTCTTTTTCAAAATATTCTTGGCTTGTGTTCCTCATTTATCCATCCAAATGAATTTGGAATCACTTTGTTATGTTCCAAAATCTCCCACTCCCCCCCCCCCCCCCCACTGAAGCAACTAAGTAGACTGTTGATTAGAGTTGCAACAAAGCTCTGAGTTCATCTGGAGGGAACTCATTCTTTTTCAATAATCTGGTTTTCATTTTGGACCACATGGTTTCTCTTCTATTCCATTTCTGGGCGTTCTTCCGTAGAATTGTACAGTTTCCTTCATGTGGGTCCTACACATTTCTAGGTAATGTTTTTTCTAGGAATTTTCACTTCTGGTACTAAGTAAAGCTGTTTTTCACACAGCATCTCTCTTCAGATTGGCATGATTGAGCTGGGTAAACATGATGTGTGTCTGTAATGTGCCTGCATGCAGGTAGAGTTGGTGTCATTAGATTCTTCGCACTACAATGAAAATATCTCTTAAATTTTAAGTGATTGGGAGAGTGGGATGTGACTAGGGATTTATTCTTGTGGCAGGGGGATTGGGGATCTAAATAGGAGGAGAGCTCTGCCCTTAACAACCATGTGACGTTTGTACTAGATCTCTGACCAAAGCCCCTTGAGTCAGAAAGGACACCAGCTAGTACTCACTACCGCTGCCTCCTGGCTGAATGCCAGTCTTCTCAGCCTGACACATAATAAGTACTTCATAAATACTAGCTATAAAATTAATAATATAATGACTTATAAGATAAGCAGACAATTGAAAGAAATGACTGTTCTCATTAATTAGGTGGCAAAATAGCACTTAGCATCTTCTTTGAAACCAAACAAGGTTGGGTGTGTCTGAATCTTTCTTCCCCCCATCCAAATCCCATTGCCTAATGGTCGGTGTTTGCATTTCTGATCTGTTTTTCCGGCTCTCAGCATATGTCTATTATTATACTTGTTAAAACTATTTTTAGAGAAAATTATTTCTGGCATAATGTTAACAAAATTCAATAAAATTTATAAGACCATCAATTAAAGATTGTTCTGTATCGGATCGTAAGTGCTTTAACAGATTTGATGTAGATGTTGAGATAAGTCCATGTGGATCGTTGAGGGTCCATGGCCAGAAGGAGGAAACACTGAAAGAGTATTGGAGGAAGTGTTATCACTGCTCAGCAGAGGCTTCTTGGAGGAGTTGGGATTGAAGAATCTTGAAGAGTGGGTTGAATTGGTGAGGAAGGAAGGGAGAGACCGGTTTTCCTGGGAAGGGAGAATAATCAGAATGAAACTAAGGTCATGATACGTTTGGAGAGACATTGGAGGATATGCTGGAAGAGGGTTTCTCAACCTCACCATTTTTGATATTTTGGTCTGGATGAGTCTCCTGTGCTTTGCAAGAGGTTTACCTCGATCCCTGCTTCCCACTCCATAAATAGCCACAGCACCCCTCCCCAACTTGTGACACCCAGAAATGTCTCCAGCTATTCCCAAATTGCCAAATGTTCTCTGAGAAGCAAAATAGTCTTCCCTGGCTGGCCCCTGCCACTGAAGAGAACTACTGTGCCAGAACAATCGGATTTGCGTTGAAGGGCAGTGAGGAATAGAATAGAAGTAGACTTCACTCAGATTGTGTAGGGCCTCACATGCCGGCAAAGTGATTTAGATTTGTCACTCTGGCTAATGGAGGGCATTCATCTTTTGTGTAGGTGAATGACATGATATACATGTTTTATGAAGATTTATTAACATATGGAACTTTTTTGTGAGATGCGTAAGTGCATTTCTGTGCAACTCACTGTCAGTAGATAAGCTATTGGTTTTTCTGAGGACAGATGCAAATCTTCTCCAGTATCCTGATCCTAAGTTCCATTCTGCAATGACAAATTATGGAATTGTAGACTTTTAAAAAGTACATATCGGGGCGCCTGGGTGGCTCAGTTGGTTAAACGTCCAACTTTGGCTCAGGCCATGATGTCACCCTTTGTGAGTTCAAGCCCTGTGTTAGGCTCTTGTACTGACAGCTCTGAACTTGGAGCCTGCTTCGGATTCTGTGCCTCACTCTGTCTCTGCCCCTCTCCCGATCATACTCTGTCTCTCTCTCTCTCTTAAAAAGAAATAAAACATTAAAAAAAATTTTAAAAGTACATATCTAGTATATGATTTTTTAAAGCGACACATTCTTATGTGCATTTTAATTGATACAATGGCATTAAAATTTTCTTACTAAACTAAGGATTTAATCATTTTAACATAACTTTAGTCTTGTAACAATTTTTGGACACATGAAAGCCATTTCTCGTAGAATTATATTTGCTCATTTTAGATCTTTTTAAACATTTTTACTTACACCTAACCTGAACAGTTTTCTGTACATGTACATAATTTCATAAAGATCATTTTGATGGTGGCAGAATATTCCACTAAATTGATACATTCTCATTTAGACTAAACAATTATGGAAACGTTAGAGTGGAAAGGGCTCTGTCATGTTACCTGGTCTGATGATTTCTCTGACAGCGCCCTCGAAAGCTCTACAGGGGTTTAGCTAATTTGCCCCAAGGACTATATGGTTCACAGAAAAGCCTGTGAGGTGCCTAGTGATCAGGTCCTTGGCCCTCTCATTTTTGCCTCAGCCAGAACTACTCAGCTTCTTAATTAGTTGTATATATTAGGCTTCTGCCTACAATTTCTTTTGAAGATAGAACCCCATTTATTAAACAAAAATGTTTACAAATCATTGATTTAAACTGGTCTTTTCATTTTACACAGGCTGCATACTGGTATTACATATTGTAATACATACTGGTATTACAATACCCCGAAATGTACAACTTCATAGCATAGACCCTGTTTAAATGGTTGCCAAACTATATAAGCCATTGTGTTAAGTGAGGACATTGAGAAGTGAGAAGTGGACTCTCTTCTCTGTCAATAGGCTCACCATGTTTGGTGAGAAGACAGTTGTCCACACTCACCTAAACGTGGTTTTGGAAAGTGAAGTGCTAATTCAGAGTGATAGGTGTGGCAGCATAGGATGGAAAGCTGTGGTGACTGGATTGGAAGAAATGGACCCCTTCTTTTACTTGGTGGCAAATGCCACCGAGGATCATTCATTCAGTCACTCCCTAATTTGTTTTGTTCTCAAAGGGATGCCTAAAACAGGGAATTCCTTTAGGTGATTAGACTTTTTTCAATTGTCAGCATATTGCCTTTCAAAGACGGCAGTTTTCTGCCTGTGTACATGGTTTGTGAATCTAGCAACTGGGATATTCTACCACCTTGATCCCTTTTTCTTACATCAGGGTTCAAGAATCTATGTTGTTTCTCTTTCAATCCCCCCGCTCCTGCCCCCCTGTCAAGATACATTATCCTGCTTTAGGCATCTCACTCACGTTTGCTCTTTGGGAAGACAGCCTGGATGATGGATTAGGGGCATGCCCCGCCCCTTCTCATCTCCCCACTGGCGAGTGGTGTCCTATTGAGACATTCTTCAACCTTTTCCTCTAGCGGTGTTGAAGAGAAGCTGTCAAGTAATTTGGGCAGAACTGTGCACATTGGAGGCAGAGAGAGTGCCCCTGAGGGAATCCCTGCTCTGCCCACTCAGCGTTTTGGATGGATGTAAGGAGACTGAAGTATTGAAAAGGTCAGACCCTGGAACCTGGCTGATCTATAAAAGGCGCCAAAGTATGCAATAGTTGCCAAGGAGCAGGCCAAAAGCCCGGGGCTGCGGGGTGGGGGGGGGGGTGGGGGGGGGTGGTTTAAAATGGGGTGGCCATACACTTGTCCATGTGACTCTGGGAAGGAGAGGTCCAAAATCCTGCTACATACATTTTTCAGCATTATTGCCCCCTGTTTAACAAGTCTCATTAAAAGAAGCAACAGTGAAATAGAACAAATGGAGTTAAGTTTTATGACTATTTTCTCTGCGCAAGAGGAGATTTGGAACATGGATTACATAATTGGGGGAGCCGTGCTTTCCTCCCTCCCTCCCTCCCTACCTTCTTTCCTCCCTCCCTTCCTTCCTCTCTGCCTTCCTCCCTTCTTTCCTTCCTCCCCTTCTTCCTCCCTTTCTTCTTTCCTTCCTTCCTTCCTTCCTTCCTTCCTTCCTTCCTTCCTTCCTTCCTTCCTTCCTTCTTCCCTTATTCCTTCCCTAATGTGAGATTTGTTAGGATTTTTCCATAGCTCAGGGAAACTCAGTAAATTGGGTAGAGAAAAATCTGTGACCTGCGATATAAGCAGGAGGAGAGTTTGAGTAGGATCAGGCCTTCTGGGTATAGATTCTGCTTCTGCCACTGGAATGGCACCAGGCCTTGGGGCACTCAGAAATTTCTGGCTCTCTGTGTCTTCGGCACAAAGGGATGGCCAGAAGGTTTTGAAGGCTCAGTCTTGGAGGCCCAGTGCTTTCCTCCCAGGTGTCCATAATCCTCTTATGGCCTGGGTGTTGGTTTCCAGCATTATGTGATGGCATAAGAGGAAATTCTGTGTACTTCTCTGACGGTCAGGGAGGATTTTGTTTCTTGGTTGACGGTCAAAGGAGAACCTGCAGTGGATTGACTTGAGATGCTTGTTAAAGATGCAGATTCTTGGGTCTCACCTCAAAACTCTCGATCGGAATCTCTAGATCTAGGCCTCAGCTTTAGCACTGTCTCCTGGCAACTCCTTTGCACCTTAGGTTTTGGAAACCAGAGGAGGTGGTTAGGAAGTGCTTTTTAAAACCAGGGAGGCATGTTAGCGAACTATCAGGTTTTGTGCTTTGAGTCATACAGACTGGGCCCTCTTACCAAAACCTTCCCTTTTCTCTGCAGCACTTGACATCCATAGTTAGAGAGTAGTTAACCAGCAAAGACATGACCACCTCCAGGCATCTTTTGAAATGTACGCACTCCATGCTAAATGAGATAATATATTTAAGTGTGCTTTGAAAGCATAAGACATTATTAAAATGCTTTGTAGCTGCAAAATGCTGTCTAGATGTTAGTCATTATAAAAATAACATCTGTAGTTTTTATGAACACTATGGCATGAATGAAGTTATTGATTTTTTCTTTCTGTCCATTTAGATGTACTTACTGAGCAATTCCATCCAAGAGATGGTTTTGAGTGCCCACTCTGTGAACTGTGTATCCCTATAAAGGGATATGAAGGACAGTAGATGTGGGTTGTTCCAATCCTGAGCTCTCTTAAGCGATAGAATTGCACGTCCAAACCTGTCGCCATGTAAATTTGTGGGGCCTTTTGACTATCCAGGTACTTCCTCACCCCCTTGACTGTGGGTTCATCCGTGTGACTTACTTTCTCCAAGTTTAGCAGATGTGACACAAGCAGAGTCTTTTAAAGTACCTGCCAAGTTGAGTGTGTCTCTTTTACCTGGGCCACGGCATAGTAGCTGTGGCTTCCCCCACCACACCCCCCCCCGCCCCCAGGCTCCACAGCGAACACATGGTGCGTGCATAAGCACACATCTCTGAGAGGAACCAAGTTCTGCTGTATTCCTATCATGGAACAAAGCCTCCCATGGAACCCATCCCAGATAAACCGATCCTCAGCGGGCCCCTAGATGTATAAGCAAAAATATATAATTGCTGTTGCGAGCCACTGAATTTGGGGATGCGTTATTATGCAGCAAAAGCTAGCTGATACAGTAAGGCGAAGGAAGGCTGAGACGAATGGACACATATCTGATACGAAGGACCATCGTGAAGTGGCTGAGTGAGGGAGGTGCAGCCTGTGACAGAGTGGCCCTGGGAGGTGGCATCAGTCACGTCTTCATGGAGGAGGTGGCATTTGGATAGAATCTGGAAAGATGGGTTCATTTACATGGGGCTGAGCATATGTGTGTATTCCTGTGCCTTCTGGTGATATGTGATGGCAGAAATTCCAGGCAGAGGAAGAAGCAGGGGGAGAGCTTTAAAAATGGGGGAGCATGGGGTGTGTTTAGAAAATTGTGAATGGTTCAGGCTTTCCGGAAGTTCAGGTTCTGTTCTTATGGGAGAAGAGATGCTGATAAGGCTGGAAAGAGGATTGAAGTGATTTCTGAGCGGTCCTAAAGGCCAGGTTGAAGATTTTGCGGTTAATGCCGTGCACATTGTGGGCTTCTGCTCAGGGCCAGGACGCGCTCAGGACTGGCCCTTAGGAAGGTCGTTCTTGCAGAGGAATTAAGGGCAAATCATAGAAGGAAGAGCTGGAGAGCAAGTGGCCTGTTAAAAGGCTATTACTAGGGGCAGTGAGAACTGGAAAGAGACAGAACTCTAGGGAATTCCAGAAAATGCGCTTTGCCATGAAAAGAGGAAACGAAAGGGAAAGAAAGGAAAAAATAAACAGAAGAGAAAGACTCCTGAAGAGTAGAAAATAAATCCACATCCTTCTTTGGTCCTAGAATATTGTTTTATGTTTTCATAATATCTAAAAACTCAAATTGTACTTCGAAATAAATGAACAAAGCATAATGACCACAGATTTATAGATGTACAAATTAACCTTTTAATACATGTTCAAATTCAGCATGATATTTACACACTTTGTGGAAAGCCACACTCTGGACTTAGGTGTGATTTTTCCTAGTGTAAAAGGGCACCCAGGGGTGCCTGGGGGGCTCAGTCGGTTGTGTCCAACTCTTGATTTCAGCTCAGGTCATGATCCTAGGGTGATGGGATCAAGCCCCATGTCAGGCTCTGTTCTAAGCTTGGAGCCTGTGTAAAATTCTCTCTCTCTCTCTCTCTCTCTCTCTCCCTCCACCCCTCTTACCCACTCATGATATTCCTCTCTCTAAAAAAATAAATAAATAAATAAATAAATAATAAAATAAAATAAAATAAAAAATAAAAGAGCACCAATGGTGGTGGGGCGGAGGCGCTGGGTGGCTCAGCGAGTTAAGCATCAGATTCTAGATTTCAGCTCAGGTCATGATCTTGCTGTTTGTGAGTTTGAGCCCCGCACCTGGCTCTGCCATGGCAGTGCGGAGTCTACTTGGGATTCTCTCTCTTTCTCTCTCTCTGCCCCTCCCCTGCTCTCTCTCTCTCTCTAACTCAAAGTAAAGAAACTTAAAAATTAAAAGGGCACTAAAACTGTTCTCTGAATGCTTTTGTTTGTTTCTGTGTTTGTTGTTTGTTTTTTGTGGGGTGCATGGATGTTGTAGGTGGTGTTTCCTTGGCAAGTATACTTTTTAAATTTTTTTTTAACGTTTTATTTATTTTTGAGACAGGGAGAGACAGAGCATAAACAGGGGAGGGTCAGAGAGAGGGAGACACAGAATCTGAAACAAGCTCCAGGTTCTGAGCTGTCAGCACAGAGCCCGACACGGGGCTCGAACTCACGGACCGCAAGATCATGACCTGAGCCGAAGTTGGCCGCTTAACCGACTGAGCCACCCAGGCGCCCCTTGGCAAGTATACTTTAAAACAGAAGTATTTTATGTATAGGAGGTTTGTTGGGAGCTCAGACTTACCCTCTGAGGGGTGAGGGAACATGGCAGGCAGGATGAGGTGGGCCTGCCATGTATTTGCAGTAGCTGATTCCAGGGGGCCATGTAGCTGGGATGGCCCTTCCACACATCCAGTCTCGAGCCAAAGGATTGGACCTTCATACCTCCACAGTGACCCTCCACACCCAAAGAGGGTGACCTTGGTGAGGTGGCTGTCATCAGCTGTAGCAAATTCCCAATGAGCAGCTCAGCTGGGAGTTATCAGGCACACATAGATTTCCAGCACCGGGGAAGGAATGTCTGGGGCAGAGCAGGGTGCAGACCACATGCTACCGTGTCCACTGCAGCAAGGAGAGGGAGGTATACTGTTCATCCTTCTTGTTTCTAAGACGCAAATGAGCTTTGATAATAATAGTAATAAATAACAGTGCAATAATAAAAAGCCATGTAAAATGTTAATAAATATTTATGTGGCCATGGCCCATAACTAGTTACCATTTAACAACGTGGTAAGTTCATGGCGCCCGTTATTGCAACTCTTTTTAACAAGCACACGGGCAGAACGTCGTGGTGGCCGAGTGTGTTGGGCTGGCCACCGACTGCTTAGGTGTGAATCAGAGCTGTACTGCTTATTAGCTGTGTGATCTTGGGCCCAGGGCCTCAGTTTCTTTGTTCATAAAATGGGATTAACACCAATAGTCTGCTCCATGGGATTGTGTGTTAATGTGGACCAGAGCATAGTGGGGCTGGTCTTTCCTAGTTTGGAGCTGATACCGTCAAGTTTGGTTTTGGGTGTTTGCAGGAGGCTAGGCCAGAGAAGCGTGCTGTAACGGGGTCCTGCTTAGCGATGGGTACTTTGGGGTTGGGGAGAGTCAGGGCTAAAAGTGCGGTAAAGGCAGAAGTGTGATAGGCAAGAGGGTACAGAAGACTATTAAGCTCACAGTGATGGGGGCACCTGCGTGGCTCAGTCAGTTAAGCATCCAACTTCAACTCATGTCAAGATCTCAAAGTTTGTGAGTTTGAGTCCTGTGTCGGGCTCTGTGCTGGCAGCTCAGAGCCTGCAGCCTGCATCAGATTTTGTGTCTCCCTCTCTGCCCCTTCGCCACTCACACACACACACTCTTTCTCTCCCTCTCTCTCTCTCAAAAATAAATAAACATTAAAAAAAAGGCTCATAGTGTCGGCATGCCTTTCCCTGGCAAGGG
The DNA here is from genome assembly GCF_028018385.1 of Neofelis nebulosa. Classification (NCBI taxonomy): domain Eukaryota; kingdom Metazoa; phylum Chordata; class Mammalia; order Carnivora; family Felidae; genus Neofelis; species Neofelis nebulosa. The sequence continues at coordinate 67,841,403 of NC_080794.1, forward strand.
TAACCCTGTCATCAAAACAACAGAACCTAAGGAGTCAACACCTGCTACTGAACACCGCCCTTGGTGGTTTGTGCAGGGAAGCCCTTGTGCTTTTTGACTTTCCTCCATGCCATGGACTATGTCTATGTAGGTGGTTCCATTCCACCCCATCACAATGTCAGGCTCTGTTGGACACTTTCTGAGGGTGATGATGGTCTTCTAGGCTCAGAAATCTACCCTGATTATAAAAAGACGCTCGCTGCTCCAGGTACAATCGCCACTCTGCGAAATGGGTAAGACCAGAGAGAAACAGCAGTGGGGGAGGTGACCACAGAGAAACTTACTGTTGTATGTCATTAATCACTAATTGCTGAATGATTTTATTATATGGCAGCCATAAAATATCACTTGAGATTTTACAGCCAGTTCTAGCTTTAAGAAAACAATTCCTTATGTCAAAATGACTGTTAAATTAAGTGATTCCATATTAAACATCCTATGGACTCCAGATGATTTATGGGGCTGTGTAATGAATAGGAACCTTTTCCTTCCGGCTGCTCAGAGGAAATCAGCTGCCATTTCTGGAACAGGCACTGACCTTGGGAGCCCAGGAGAGACAGCTGGTTTCTAAAAGACACCTGAATGATTAGAGGGAAGGGATTCTAGAGAAACAGGCCCGGCACCCTCATTTCACAGATAAGGAAACTGAGGCCAGGAGGTAAAGTAACTCCCCAGAGTCACTTGTAGACAGTGGTGGCACACCGTATCCATTGTGCTGCTGTCCCTGGTAATTATGTAGTTTTCCTGTTATTTCCAGCTGTCCTTATTGTCCCCATTTTATTTTTTAATTTTTATTTATTTTTACTGTCCTCATTTTGTAAAAGATGAAGCAAATCTTGGAAACCTCTTTTGTATGTTACCTCCAACGTAACCACTTTTGAGGTGATGTGCAGTGCCTTTCCATGACCCTATTCGTATTGGTTGCCATGAATTTGCTTTTAGGTGTTCTAGGTGGTGTAGACCAGGACAATGACCTAAAATGAAATTGTTTTGGCCCTGCAGTATGTTTCCACTGAAGTGTTCACAGTTTCACACTTGGAGCACGGTGGGAACACTGCATATGTTCCAGCCACGGTCCCTTCCTTCAAAGTGCTTATACTCCAGCAGGGAGCCCTGATCATAAGTGTCAGATCCCCCAGTGTTCACCTGTGTAATCCAGGTGCCATAGGAGACAGAAGGGTAGTTAGTGTATGTCTCATAGGTGGCCGTGAAGTCTGGCAGGGTGAGACCTAGCAAAGCCAAAAGGAGGAGAGAGGAACGTTTCAGGCAGGGCAGCAGCAGGAGCCCGAGGTTCAGAGACTGAAATCACTGTGATGTTTGGAGGTGCTGAGAAGTTCAGGGTTTTCTGAAGCGCGCCGGGTAAGCCTTGGCCAGATGTGATCTGATTGTGAAGGGTTTACAATCCAGGCAGAGGGGTTAAAAGTCCTGGAGCTTGTGTTGTCTCAGTGTTCATGTTTGCTGGCTTCTCTCCTTATCTACCCACAGAACTTCTCTCTCTCCCCAGCTCAGTTATAAACCTTCTCTAGGAGGCAGTCCTGCTAGGTTGTCTCTGTATACATTGCCTCCCCCAGTGTTAGATACAGGAATAGTTACAGAGAGGAGAGAAGGACAGAAGGAAGGACGTAGGAGGAGGCAGGACTAGAGGCAGGGAATGGAGGGAGGAGGGAAGTGCTGTCTTGCTTGTTGTATTGATGAAAAGCCACATGAAATAAGCCTGGAGAAGTTGCTAGAGTTGAGGAGCGGCCCTGGAGAAAACTTAGCAAGTCAGGCCGTAGCCTGTGGAGCCAGACCGTGCTCCGTGACTTGGCTGGTGTCCTCACGATGGATGGCAGCTGTGGGCAGGCTGCTAGCTTCCACAATGCCTACAGATGGCCCCAGAGTGCTACCCCACGTTACTTCTCCACTCACTTTAAACAAACATGCCTTGCCTTCAACATCTACTAGGAGCCAGCCACTCTACTAAGCACCAGGAAATGATGGTGGGCCAAACCCACATGGTCTCTGCTCCCTTAAGTACTCACAGTCCAGTAGGGAAAACAGACGGTAACCAAATAATCAGACGATTGAAGATGTGATTGCTAACTGTGCTAAAAACAATAAGGGACAATTAAAGTTTGCCATATGAATGTAAAATGACTCAGCATAACCTCAGAGTCTGAAAGACCTGCCATATATATGGAACCTGCCATATATATATATATATGTGTGTGTGTGTGTGTGTGTGTGTGTGTGTGTGTATAGAACCTAAATGAGGCAGAAATACAAATAAACTTAACAAAATCAAAATATGTAGGGTGCAAGTAAGAAGTCTTCCTGCTGGGTCCATCTGTCTCAATCTATATGTGAGTGAGTATTCAGTAGGAGGTTCAGTAGTTGTGGCTGGCATCAGTAGTCCTGGTACAAACCTAATTCTCCAGCTAAGAAATTGTGTGTTTGTGGTTAATTGCCTCCTCCCCTTGCATGTCAGTCTCCTGTCGTGAAGCATGAGGAGTTTGTACCAGCATCATTGCTACTCAAAGTGCGGCCCAGGGACCAGTGCCGAACCACACACTGCCTCCGGCCTGGGATGAGAGAAGTATGGATGAGTACATCCATTGAGAGTTTTTAGGAACTTGTATAGCCATTTGACATTCTGTGATATTTTTATTGCATTTACAAAAATATCAGTTTGCAGTAGTTTGGGGAGATATATTCATCCCAAGTGGTTTGAAAACCAACCACACAAGATGACCTCTAAGGACTCTTCTGGGACTAAGAGCCTTTGATTCTAATTGGGTGGGATAGAAACTTTTAGGTCAGCATTATAAAATACCCAAGGTTAGATCTAGAGCCTGGCGTTGAGTGATTATGAATGGCAAGATGATATTCTGGAACGAACTCTGCTTCAGCCTGGGGCTCTGAGACCTTAGGCAGGTCAACTCTGGTGCACTGATAGAACACAGAAGTCAGGACATCATCAGAGTCAAAGGTTGGTCACTCTAAGAAGACAGCTCATGTCCTTTTCTGGCCAAACACCTGACTTCCAGGTCAAAGACGAATACACCAAAGCTAGCTCAGAGCATCTCTATAAAAGAGGAGATGTCTTCCAGAGAAGACAAAAGAAAAATCTGATAAACTCAAATGACCACACGTATATATATTTGTTGTTTGTTCTTCTTAATCCACTACACTCCCATCAAATTGCTCAAAAGCTACTTTGATTTATAAATGGAATTTAGGAAGGGAGTAGTGTGCAATGTAAGCAATTTAAACTTTGAAAAGTAGCTCCCATGAAGCAGAGTAAAGGTACTTAAAGGATTTCTGTTTCCCAAGACCCCACAATACAATAAATTAGAGTGTCTCTGTTTAACTGCTATGTTATGGATGGTCCCCTGGGTAAACATTGTGCTTTATAAAAAGCTAATACTCAAAACGGGTTTTTTAAAAATTAATATTCATTCATGGGCTCATCCGGTCGAACAATCCATAGCTGACATTTTGTGACTGTGTTGTACAAAAGACCTGCGTTAATACTAAGAAGAAGCCCTTCCCTGTGTCCTGTCCCTGCTGAAATCTTTCCCTGTGAGCAATTCCTTGGCTTCCCCTTCTTCAGTGTTCAAAGAAGGAGGATCTATTCTAGTCTTGATCTAGATTTCAGGAAGTGGAGATCACCTGGAGGAGAAGGATCTGGGTTTAGAGGTTGGAAGAGCTGGAAATAAATTAGAGACAGACTGGGGCTGACACCTCACTGGCCACAAAAGGCTGCTTGTGGGGAGCAGAGCCGGTATGGGATTGGGGATTTGCCACATTGGATTTGGATCATTACATCCAAAGACCTAATTGAATTTGTCATCATTCTCTACCATTTATTTTATGGGCAGCCACTGCATGTCACTCCATGCTTGAAGAAAGAGAATTGTAATATATTGTCCAATACCAGCCATAACCTGCTTCCTTCCACTTATTTGATGAGCCAAATGGCCCTTGCTCTTGCCACAGTGTTTTTCTCTAATTGGCTCACCTCCTGTCCTTACTTGGGCTTGTCCCAATCTTTGCAGCCCTTCACCACTCACCTGTGCCCCTCTCTCCCCTGTGCCTTCTTTACAGCAATCACTGAGCCTTCTGTTTCACCCAAACAAGAGGCTACAGTATTTAAGTACACCCTACTTTCCTTTGTCCTTCCCTCCAAAGTTCTGTCTGCTTGGCCCTATATCTCTGCCCCACTGGAAGACTAGCTGTACCTTGCTAGTCAACTTAAATTTCCAGTTACACTGTTGTCCTGTCTCTTCTCCCCTTTTAGGGGCTTTGCTTCTTCTTCAGTTATTCTTTAGTCCAGTAAATTCAAATTCTTTATTCTCTTCCACCTAAACACATTGTTAGTTCTCTTCTACCCTAAAAATTAGAGGAAAAAAATAAAACGAACTGTCTGGTTTTCCACCCAAGTGACTTCCCTATTTGTCTCCTTTTTTCCATTGCCAGATTTTATGAAATTATTAGAATAAATATGTTTCCTTCCCTCCAAACCACCTTTAAACCCCCTCCATCTGGTCTCTGTACTGCTGCTTCCTTGACTGTGATCATCAGGGACCTTCTAATGCCAAATCCTGTACTTTCCCTTTATTTCTCACTCTGCCTGACTTCAGCTCGCGTTCTCACATTGTCTGCTTCCTTCCAGAGTCCTCATACTTCCTTGATCACTGTAATTTTCTTGTTTCCTTTCTGTCTTCCTGCTCATTTCGTTGCTGCATCCGTCATTGGCTCCTCCTTATTTGGGTACCCTGTACATGTCAGTGTTTCCAGGACACTCACATCATTGTCTTGTTGTTCTTGAAAAGGTCCATTTTCCCCCAGTATATCCACTATCATCACACCTGTTCATTCCTATAAAGACCACCAAACCCTTCCCCCACTCTACTCTCTCTAGAATTTCAGACACACACTTCCCATGCTTCGCTAGACATTTCTACCCTGACATCACTCAGACACTACTGGAAAGTTCTACTGTGATATTTCTCATATATCTCCATGCCCACACTCTCCATAACAGAACATACTGCATTCCCCAAAGGCACAAAAGTCTCTTCCTTCCCCCAGTTTGGTTAAATTATTCCTCCTGATTTCACAGATTGTCCCTCCATCTACCTGTCTAACCTAGAAATCTCAAATCACCTTGGACCCCCTTCATTAATTCTCTCAGCCATCCCACCCACTTGATCCCCGTGCCGTTTTATGACATGTGCAAGACCTTTTTCCCAAATGCAACTTTTTTTTGTCCCTTCTGGCATTTTTTTATACCAGATGATGAACACATCGTCTTTTGCCCAGACCACCTTCTTCTCTCCCATCAGCTTTGCTACCACTTGAATTGATCCTTTACATTGCCTTGTAAGTTTGCTAAGAATCAGACTAAATGATGTTCTCTTTTGGTTAAAACCTTCTGTTGAAGTCAGGAGAGAACTATAAAAGAATTTTAAATAAAAGTGTAATGACACACTGGTGAGTCATGATTACTTGTGAAGTATATCACAAAATTTTTGTGGCCAGTAATAAATAACTGATGTTGATGAGTTCTCTCCCCTCTAATTTTTTTTGGGGGGTAAATTCGAGGCAATTCAAGGTTATCAATAAAATTATGTCATCCTTAGCTCTTTGCATTCCTAAATGAATAGAAATCAATTAAAAGACAGCGAATGTGTCCCCGGCCTCTTCTGTCTCTCTTACTGACCGTAGTAAAGCTGCCTTTCTGGATGGACCTTAAAGAGATGTAGTGAATGTGCATTATGACTGCGCAGGATTTCACTAAAGAAGATTTGAGAGAAAAGAGATTTTCTCAAAATCGTGCTATGCTCACCCGATTGTGTCCTAGGTGAATGCCATCTGCCAAAGATTTGTCAGGGAACAAGATTGACAAGAACTACCCTAGACGTTGAATTCCAAAACCTTTAGCGTGCCCTAGCATGCCTTCTCACACCAGACACTTTCCAGACATCTTTCCAAATTCACAGTCACTTAACTGCTCCTCACCCCCACCCGCTGTCCACACCAGTTGCTGGTCTGCGCATACGCTCTGCTCTTTCCATGGGGGTCTTTGGTCAGGCCTCCCCTTTGCCAGGACAATGAAGACAGGACACACAGCTCTAGGCAAACTACTTAATTCTTGCAAAGTTCTGTTCTGAAGTTACCTTACTTTTGAAATGACCTGAGCCCCCCGCCTCCCTCACACTGAGTTGTTAAGAACACATTTCCTGAGATAGATGTCTTCACTCCTTCATTAGAAGCTCTCATATTTTGGGCCAGTTTTGTAAGCCTCCGTTTCTTCATCAGCATCATGCTGATGATAATGCTGTCTACCTCAGACAGTTGCTGGAGAGATTCTGTCAGGCAATGAACCGTGCCTGGGGGCTTTTTCTGCACCCCTTCCTTGCATTCAGATTGGTTAATATCTGCAGCTCATTTAGACAGTACATGGTATTGCCACGCTCAGCTGGGGTCAACCTCACTTTGCATCTCTCCAAAGCATCTAAACTGTGGAGTAAATTAATTTTCAGCAAGTTAGATGTCGTCCCAAGGTAATTCTCTGTGATACTTTCCAGCAGGGAGGCTTTGAAATGCCATCCCTTGTATAATTAACATGTTGTACATGTGCTGCACCCATCAGCAGACGGATTTCTTCTTGCACATTCGGACTTGACAGAGGTCAGCCGTCAGCTCTCTCCATGTGTCCCCATGTGCCCCTGGCAAGCTGGCCTCTTCCTTTCTTTCCCTTCTTTCCTAGCCCTCCCCATCTCAGCCTGCCTCCTAGTCTAGCCAGATCCTTAGCTCACTGGCTGAACGTAATTATGATATCAGTCTGGAGTTTGGAGGCTTGGAAAGACTCCACTGTCTGTTTAGATTTCATTTCTGACTGGAGTCATCACATTGTCAAACATTCCACATTTACTCCTTCCAAACATTGGAATAGGAATCTGGTGCTTCCCAACCTTCTCTCTGCCTGTCACACTCATTCCTGGGTTCGATTTCATTTAAAAATTTCTCAAAAATGTAATTAGGATTAATAATGTCAACATTTATCAGTATTGTCAGCATCTTTGGTTTTCATGTTGTTGTTAGACCTGTTTCACAGATGAGGAAATTGGTGTTGACAGAGGTTACGAAGCAATCCCAGTTCACACATAATTAGTAAGTGATGGGGCTGGGATCCAACCTAGGCTTACCCCAAAGCTGAGATCTACCCACAGTGTTATACCACCTCTGTATGTCAGGTGAGGATCTCCTTCAATGCTGCTTTCATTTCAGCACCGAGGAGATGGCTGGATTAAATACACTGAATCAGAAATACCCAACATCTTTAGAGAAAGGGAGAGATCCCAGGTCTTTTGTCAAAGAGCCACTTCCCAGCCTGTGATCAAGGAGATTCACATCATCTCCTTCAGTGGAACCACTGTCCCCAACCCTTTTGTGAACCCTACATGGGAGGGAGGCAGCTCATATTTTCTCCACAAGCCATGAGACCCTCCCTTGATAGTTAAGCAGGATGATCTCGGCGAAGCTGACAAGATGTTTCCATGTTTGTTAAACAAGAACCATTTGTTTAGCTCAGGAGCATCTGTTGAATAAACAAGATATCTGATGTGCCATTTGCTCATTGGAAATTAACAAACCCTTTAAAAATGGCAATTTGTCAGGAGTTATATGAGGCAGAATTCATTCTCAGCAAGTGAACAAATTGAAACTTCCTTCCTAGGCTTTCTAGAATCCCCCAGAGCCAGTTGTGCAGAAAAAGTTCAGTTTAATTCTGCTATCATTAAGGAAAATATGCAGACAATGATGGGAGAAGAGAAGCAAGTGTCCTGTTAGGGAAATTGAAGGGTCCTGGAGGATGGATCTTCCAGAATGATTGGTACGAGCTGTTCCCCTTCTGGGTTGTTTCTTTTCGGAGAATGTAGGTCTTTTGAACGGGAGGCAGCTATTGCTTCATCCATGCTGTTTCCAGGCACCATTTAGCAACACTGTCATCAGCCAGCATTGTTCCTATATGTGGCTTCCTGTGGGGAGGGATGGGAGGAGGGGAGGGTTTAACTTACTACAGGAATAAAGGAGAAAGGGAAAATAATAAAAGGAATAAAAAGGCAGTCACTTCTCTCCGGGGATGCAGCAGCTACTAGGGAACTAGCTAAAATCAAGTCTGATTATGGTCCAGTTTCTCTTATGAAACACAGGAGCTTCCTAGTGCTGGTCCACTTTTACTGAATCTCCAAATAAGCACAGTACGTTGGCACCAGGTGGCCCCAGCATAATGGACAGTGCACGATGGCTAGCATTTATTAAGTTCAGGTGCCATGCTAAGCACCTGACTGGCATTATTGAGCTGTGTGCCCACAAAGCTCTGTTGGGACTCCCATCTACAGGTGAGGAGACCACGGCTTAGAGAGAGTAGCAATGGGATTTAAATGTGTGCGCTTTGAGAGCTCGGTGACTAGATCATGATGTTACATTGCTTCACAGAGCCTTTGAAGGTGCAAGTCCCTGGGATTTGGGGCATGAAGACTGAGTGAGGCAGGCTCTGGACTCATGGACCCCACTCTAGGCAGAAGCCTAAGTGTATGAAGTAGGATCTTCCCGAACTTCCTAGGATGTGCAGGCTGGCTTGGGGTTGATCTGCTATTCTTGCTGGGTTGCAGTTCAAATTCTTTATATAGAGGAGGATTTGGAATGGGAGGGTGATTGAGCCAGGCAAGTTCTCAGGCTTTATATAAGTGGGTCCCTGTGGGCTCTAGTTAGAAGCTAAGGAATTAGCTGACGCTGGGCCCCGCACAACCTGCTGCATCATCTCCTCACATTAGCCTTCTTAGCAATTGATCTTGTAAACTTTCTGAATCAGAGAAATTAAAGATGAAAAAGGGCCTATTAAGTGATCTCGCCCCTGCCCCTGCCTTGGCAGAATGACTCCCAGGAGAGGATTCCAGAGTGTCTGGTTCAGTTTAATTTTAATTGTCCCAGGGCTCTGACTTCTTGCTCTTCCCCTGGGCAGCCCTTCTCTAGGCAGAAGGATACAGGTGTGAGCGATATCTCAGAGGACGATGCTGCCAGGGCTGTGCATTGTCATCTTGGACTCAGTTTTCCACGGCCTGAGAGTTTTCACATGTTGCCCCTGAAGTGTGCTGGGCCCTGGGAAGAATTCTTTTCTGGGGACAAATTAAATAGCTCTACTGTAGACAATTTCTGCTGATTTCACCTGCTTCTTCTTTTAGCCAGGAGATGTGCCTACAGCAGTGTCTATGCAGGTATAATGTGGGGATGGAGCTTCCTGAGTACAGTCGGGGGTCGGGGGGTCAAAGGCTGATAATCTATTACAGAGACCAGAGACACGAATGGCTGGCATGTATGGGGTATTCCTAAGCCTGTACTAGAAGTGTCCTACTATTATCTAGTTAAATTCTTATGACAACACTGTGAGGTGAGTATTATTATTCCCTCTTCAGAGATAAGGATTCTGAGGCTCAGAGAAAGCAAGGGCATGTCAGGGTCACTTAGCTGGTAGGCACTGGGACTGGGTTTGAACCCAGGTCTCTCTGAATGTGAAGGGCATGTGTTACCCCACTTCCCTCTGTCACTGCCTCATAGTAAAATAGAGTGAAAATGAGACAGAGGCAGGAAGGGACCAGCGCTTACTTTGAATTGAAGATAGGTGATCCTCAGATTACCCAGGTTTAGTTTTCTAAACCCGTGGCATGAGTTCTCTGTGCAAGTCCCAGGTTTGGAGACCTTGGGGTGTGTGCACCTAGACTGATCCTTTCCAGGCATAGACAAAGGGGGAATTTCACTCATGTATCCCCTGCTTAAAGAGTGATGCTGCACAGGAGGTATTCAACATCTGGCACCAGCATAGAAAATATAACTGGTTATTTTTGGTTTGTTCTGCTGCCCCAAGATGTCCTTGCTTGTTACCGAAGGATATCTTTACATTCATTCATTATTTTCCTTTGAGAGCCTGGGCATATCCATGGGCTACTGGTGGCTGATTTTAGAGCCCAGAATATTATCCAGGAAGGGCAGGCCTAAGAAGGGAATGTCTTAGGTCCTAGGGTAGGACAGGGATGCCTGTGAGTAAGAAGCATGAGGCTAGTGGCTGTAGAAATAAGAGAAGAACTGAAAGAGGGGTGGAGTCAGGGATTGGGGGAGGGCGGTCATCAGAGAATCATCTGCATCACAGTTTGTCCCCAAGTTGTCCCTAAAGGATTTGTTTGAAGAAACAGGAAACCGTATACTTTTATTTTCTTCGCCTCAATGCCTTGTGTTTTCAGGATGTAATTTCATCTGTGTGGTGTCAGTTTCTGGGAAGGCGTGAAGTAAAGGGTAGCTCTATAGAGGTTAAGTTATGGAGTCATTTGAATCCTCCCTCTTCTCCATTGCTACCTGAGTAATCTTGGGCAAGTCACTTAAATTGTCAGGACCTCTGTTCCTGCACTTACAATTTATGAGCACTGCATGCTTCATAGACTCCTTCTCAGGATTAAATGATATAAAGAAATAAGGTGGCTGGTGCAGAGTAGCTGATTAACACATGTTGGTCATATTCTTGCCTTCCTCCCTCTTTCTCCAGTCACCAGAGGCAGCCTTCATGGTGCATCACAAGATGTTGTTCCAGAGCTGGGTCCGTCTGACCTTAGTGTGAATGCAGCGACTGCCATTTATTAGCTATGTGACTTAGACAAGCCAGTAGGCCCTTGTTAGTAAAATGCAGGTAAAAGTTGTACCTCCCCTGGGGATGCCTGGGTGGCTCAGTTGGTTGAGCTTCCAACTTTGGCTCAGGTCATGATCTCATGGTTCGTGGGCTTGAGCCCTGCATAGGTCTCTGTGCTGACAGCTCTGAGCTTGGAGCCTGCTTTGGTTTCTGTCTCTCCCTTGCTCTGCCCCTCCCCTGCTTGCTTGCTCTCCTTCCCTCTCTCTCTCTTTCCTCACCCCATCTCTCTCTCAAAAATAAATAAACATTAAAAAAATCATTTAAAAAAATTGTACCTCCCTATAGGAGTTTTGATCCTTTGTTTAGCAACATGATTGAGCACCAACTTTGTGTTAGGAAATAAAGTTACCATAGCGGGCAGGCAAGACCCCCTTCCTTCAAGAAGCTTCTAAGCCAGAAGGGAGGTGGACATTACCCAAATAAACACGCCAATTACTTATAAAATATTAAATAAGATCACACACACAAAGCATTATGTAACAGGGACCAGCCCACCGTCAGGCAGCTTAGTATGCAAATATTAGCTACCATTACGTGGTCATTGGGGGTGCTGGGTGCTTACCGAATTCTTCACAGGGTCTGCACAAGATTCCAACCCGTCCCCTCGCACCCGTGCCTGTTGTCTTCCACACCCATGTGCACTCATGAACTCATACAGCAGATGCCCTTTTCCTAACTGCTTTTGACCCCAGTCAGGTGTGGGACAGCTGTAAGGCCTTGCTGTGCGGACTCCAGGCGGGATGTCTGTGCTGGTGTAATGTGCCAGACTGCCCCTAACAGTCCCAAGGCAAAGACGAGGAAATTCTGTTTTTATTCTCTTCAGAGCTAAGATACAATTAAAAATGTTACCACAATTATTGGCAACGTCCATTAATTTGATGAGAATCACCAGAGGCGGCACATATTTCCCCTCTTCTGCACATTATTAGTCTATAAATACACCTGGTTCCTTTCTCTTTCTTCTCTAGAACTTCCACAGAACATCCTCCGAAGCTGTCTCCTTAATGCCCTTTGCCTTTTTTTTAATTAACTCTGAGTTCCTCCAGCACTTTCCATTGGGACCACGTAATCTTGCATCTAATTCTGTGAGGTCTTGTGGCCTGAGAGGCCGCGCCCACCGCGCCCGGAGCCCTGGGTTCAGAGTCAGCAGAGCCTGGTGGGAACCCCAGCTCTGGTTGGTGACCTTCAGTGACCTCAGCTTTCTGAGTTTGCTCACCTATGGAGTGGGAACAGCGACACCTACCTCTCCAGACTGAGGCGTTAAAATTAGATGGTGATGTGAAAGGGCTGTGCGATGTGTCAGGTGTGGGGAACCCCTCCAGCTTGTCCATCCAGTAGGTTCTCCACCTGCCGGTGCCCGGCTTGGCCTTTCAGTCCGCACGGAGGTGCGGGTGCAGGCTGTTTCTCGAAGCAGGAGGAGCCTTTGCCAGCTGGGTGTGGGCCCTGCTGCCGGTGAATGACAGCTCTGGAACCTCCCAGCAGGAGGCTCCTCTGCCTTGTGGTGCCCTCTCCTGGTTAGGAAAGTTCTCCCTCAGAGAAGGGGGTCAGGGCAGGGTGGAGCATGGAGGAACCTGACAGTCAGGGGTGGAAGATCTGTCTGTGCAAAGAAGGAGCTTGCATACCGGAGTCCTCTTCAGCGCTGGCGTGAACCCCACAGGAGGGACCAGACACGGAGGGGATCCGTGGGTGCCAAACAGCCCTGGCAGCCCTTCAATCCACAGAGCAAGGAGCGGTGCACTTTGGGATCAGGTCACTGAATAGACTAGGACCAGAATCGAAGCCTTTATCCTCGCTTCAGTCCAGGGGTCTTTCTGCTACGTTCTGATGCAAATTTTTTTTTTTAATTTTTTAATATATGAAATTTACTGTCAAATTGGTTTCCATACAACACCCAGTGCTCATCCCAAAAGGTGCCCTCCTCAATACCCGTCACCCACCGTGCCCTCCCTCCCACCCCCCATCAACCCTCAGTTTGTTCTCAGTTTTTAACAGTCTCTAATGCTTTGGCTCTCTTCCACTCTAACCTCTTTTTTTTTTTTTTTCCTTCCCCTCCCCCATGGGTTTCTGTTAAGTTTCTCAGGATCCACATAAGAGGGAAACCATATGGTATCTGTCTTTCTCTGTATGGCTTATTTCACTTAGCATCACACTCTCCAGTTCCATCCACATTCCTGCAAAGGGCCATATTTCATTTTTTCTCATTGCCACGTAGTACTCCATTGTGTATATAAACCACAATTTCTTTATCCATTCATCAGTTGATGGACATTTAGGCTCTTTCCATAATTTGGCTAAAAATATGGAATGCTTCACGAATTTGCGTGTCATCCTTGCGCAGGGGCCATGCTAATCTTCTCTGTATCGTTCCAATTTTAGTATATGTGCTGCCAAAGCGAGCACTGATGCAAATTTTTATTAGACACTGTCTACGTAGTACGTGTTGAAATGAGTGTGTATGCGCATCTGTGTTGTGCACGTATGTGCACATGTATGTGTCCATTCCTGGATGCTTCATCAGATGCCTGGAACCTAGTGTGCACATTCACTAAATGTGTGCTTATGTCATTTTATTTCACCCTCTTCAAGACTAGAAGGGGAAGTTTTGATGGTTTCAGAGAATTGGAGGTTTAGGGAAGGAAACTAACTTGCCCAAGGTATAGAGCCAGGATTATGATCTAGAACCTGTTATTCCAAAGCTCCTGTCTTAACCACTGGACTATTGAGGAGACAAGTTCATGTCCCAAAACACATTATATGTTAAAAATAATACTCAGTGTGAAGCAAAAACCCCAATAAGCACTAACTCTGTCATTCCAAACTCCAGTTTGGGGAAGATGGGAGCATTGAAGGTTATGTTCATCCCTAATTGTTTTTGTTTAACTGATCTCTATACCTTCATGAATGTATTTCTCTGAAATTATGTCCTGCCCCACTTTACCAACCCCTCCACTTCCTCTGGCCCCCTGACGCTCGTCTTATCTTCAGTCTTCGTGCTGAACACACAGGAAGCCCTTGAGAAAGACTTGATTTGGGAACCACAGGGCTACGCTGGTGGACCAATAGGATCTATTTGTATCTCTCTCTTCTACTCACTTTTAAAAGCCCACCCCTTTGTGGATTCCCATACCACCCTGCTACATTTTCATATGAATATCTGCCTGCCTCTTTTCCCGTATCAGCCATGGAGCCTCATCTTACTCAGCTTGGCATCTTCTGCCATTATGATTTTAGTACTGGACTCGTAGCTGGTGCTCAGTACTTGTGTGGGAATAGTGGGACGAGTTACTTGGTGTGGTGCTTTGCCGAGAAGCAACCCTGTCATGTGACCATGGGGATGATAGGCAGGTGTTCCTTCTTAATCCAAGTGTTTATAAAATTCCTGCCAACCAGGATGTCTTCCTTCACTCTTCTCTCATGGCAGAGTTTGGGTGGCTTGGCACAGTTGGTGTGCACTACTCTCACTCAGAGTTTGCATTTCTTGTGCTTTGGTTTGCATCCCACCTGAGTGGCCATGGGTGTTGACTCAGGCCATTGGTGAAGGACGGAGTGAGAGGGTCTCCACAAATACTGTGATTTGGGGCTCACACTTGCTCCAAGTTATAGTGTTTTAAGCACATCCCCAAAACAACAACAACAACAACAAAAGGAGAAAGCAAAATTTTAAAAAGCCTGGACTTTTCTAAATAAACCAGTTTACAGAAGTTACATTTATATGCTTTATTTCTGAAGAAATAGAATGGATATACCTTCAGAAACAGGATTTTTTTTTTTTTCACTGATGCAACCTAAATGGAGGGAATATTCCAGACTTGAGTTTCCAGGAAGCGATCCGTAATTCCTGGGATGATGGCTTTTCATGGCCTTCGAGGTCCTTCTTATTCTGTCTCCAAAGTGATCTCCTGTGACCTCTGGCCAACATTCCACCCCTACAGCATGTCCATTTGCCCCACTGTACCTTGCATCATGCATTTTACCTCTTTCTTCTCCTTGACTTTTCAATCCCACACATTCTTCAAGCCTAGCCTTTGTCTTCCCGTCTCTGTGAAACCCTTTGTGATCTAGCATGCCTTTCCAAAGTTTCCTTTATATATCATTCCATAAATACCTATTAAAGGAATAGTATACTCTCAGGAAATAGGTAGTGGGGTCTGAGAATGGCAGTTCCAAAGTCAGATGTCTAGGATAAAGGACTTGACCCATTCTCTCTAACCACTCTGCAAGTGTTGCAATGTGCTTGGTCTGTTTTATGGATTAATATATGATGAACATTTTTTTAAATTTTTTAATGTTTATTTATTTTTGAGAGAGACAGAGACAGAATGCGAGTGGGTTAGGGGCAGAGAGAGAGGGGGACACAGAATCGGAAACAGGCTCCAGGCTCCGAGCTGTCAGCACAAAGCCCGATGCAGGGCATGAACCCACAAACCATGAGATCATGACCTGAGCTGAAGTCGGACGCTTAACCACATGAGCCACCCAGGCACCCCAACATTTGTCTTTTTTGAGCTGTCATGTGACATCATCTTGTTTGGAAATATATGGCTGTTCCCTAGAGCTCTGCCAGACTGTGGCCACACAAACAGCCACGTGGTAGGCTGTCTGGTAACTCACTGAATGCTCACACATAGTAGGTATTTAGGAAGTACTTGCCAAGGGATTACTGGTCATATTTTGAGTAGGCCAGTTGTTCAGTTGTATTTAGATAAAGCCTCATGCACTGTCACTGTGTTAACAGAATCACCAATGACCAAAGCTCAGCCTCACATTACCACTGCCAGCGTGTAGCATGGTGTTGGCTATGCTTCACTGAAATTCTTCAGTTATGTTCAACCTCTTTGTTTGATTGGAGTGACCTCTTGGTGTGCGTATGCCTTGTCCTGAAACTATTCATGTGACTGCTATATTCAGTTCCAAACATCTAGAACTTAAAAAATATATTGAATTAGACCGTATTGTTTTTCCTTATTTTTTAACTGCTTATCTAGTAGGCAGTGTTATGCTTATGACCCATTATAAACCTAAGTCTTTTTATTGCATCTTAAATTGACATGAAAAATACTTAGTCTCCCACATGAGATGCTCTCTGATATTTTCTATCCCATTTCATTCTATTTGATTCAAAAAAAAAAAGGACTTGTGATCCACTAAATACACTTCATAAAGTGTATTAAAGTGATCCACTAATGGGTCACAACCCCTAGGTTGAAAGACGCTTATCTAGTGGGCAGTGGCCCTTTCTGCTGGGAGGACCAGGATGCTGAGGAGATAGTAGTGAATCCAAGCATAATGAGAAGGCTCAATATACGCTGAACAGCTTTTAACAAGTATATTCGTAATGACTCTCTGGTTGCAAGAAACAGTAACTACCTTGAGCTAGTTTAATGAGAGAGAGATGGGGAGGGAAGGAGGGAAGGAGGGAGGGAGGGAGGGAGGGAGAGAGAGAGAGAGAGAGAGAGAGAGAGAGAGAGAGAGAGAGAGAATGAATGGCAATAAATGAATCATTAGGATCCAAGAAAATAAATGCATTCAGATCTTAGAAGGGAGTCTATTCCAGATCTCACAGAGTCCTCTTTTTCTTTTATCTCTGTTCCTCTGTTCTTTCTTGCAGAGCAGCTAGAAGTGTCCAAGATGAATTGTTCCTAAGTCTTATGTGTACTCTCTCCAATCAATCCCAGAGTTTGGGAAACAAATGTCTTTGACCCAGCTTGGGTTGGGGGGTGCTGTCTATCCCTAGTCTAATCAGCTATAGACAAGGGATGGAGCCATATAGTTTGGACATGGGAGTGTACCCCTAGAAATCTGTGAATCTGGGAGGAGACGGGGATTATTGCTGATTTAGAAGGCAAGCTCCCAATGTGCCCACTAGGGGAGCCATGTTCATTTGAGCTGGATGAGATCCCTGTTTTTGCAGCTCTGGCATTTTCACAGCCAGATCACATTTGTCAGGCAAATCACAGATGACTGTGTTTGACAGGTCCAATATTGCTTTGAGGATAAATGGTGAAAATAGCAGCATAATAATGTAAAATGAAGACTTTATTCATTTAATTGCCTAGAGATTAATTAAATGAATGGAATCTGCTTCACCATATTATGGAGCTATTTTAAACATTTTTCCTAAACACACTGCTAGGGTTATTGTTGTTGTAATTTGTGTATTTATTCATCTACTCTACTTATATTTAATAAGCGAAGAGCAAGGCACACTGCTAGGCACCAATGGAAAGCATAATTTGATCATATCTAAAGCCTGACTTTGAGGTTAGTACAATCAAGAAAGAAAAAATTCAGGCCCACGAATAACTGAAGATGGAGTAAGATAGACCATGTTTGAATCCAGGCTCTTTCTCTTTCTCACCCTGTACCAACAGTTGGGTAATTTCACATCTCAAAATCTTCCATTTCCTCATCTGAAAAAAAAAAAAAAATTATATGACCAGGCATGAAAGTTTGTTTAAGGATTAAGTGAGATAACATTAAATTGGTAGTAAAATTCTTGGTCCATTAGGCACTCAATAAATATTAATTGTACTTAAGATAATGGGAGCACCATAATAGTAAGCATTATATATAATGTTAAATGTTAAATACATGCCTCTGTCTCTTAAAAATGTTCTACATGCATTTAATTCATTTGGTTCTTGTAAAAATAATGAGACGGGTGCTATTATTATCTCCCTGTTGTGCAGATGAGAAAATTGAGGCACAGAAAGGTTAAGTAAATGGTCTATGATTCCACAGTTAGTACGTGTACTAACTGTGGTTCTTGTAAAAATAGCACCTCACAGTCTGATTCCAAATTCCTGCTCTGACACGTCAAAGGAAGCGACTGTTTCAGGCTGAGTTCATGGAGGCGGTGTTTTGAGCTCTAATGAATGATTCTCAGCTCTGAGTGCACATTCTTATCACCTGGGAATATCTAAAAGCTATTGATTCTAGAAGCTATTGATCCTGCACTGTTCTCCAGGCTAGTGGTTCTCATAGTGTGATGCCTGGCCATATTATGATATCATCTATGTATTTCCTAAAAATACAGATTCTTGGGCCCCACTCTCGAATCAGAAGTTCTGAGGGTGGAGTCCCAACATCTGTTTTAAGGAGAAGGTTCTGATGTTGTTGAATTGTGGGAAGTTCATTGCTCCAGACCAGTTAAGCCAGAATTCTTGGGGTAGGGCCTGTGCATTGGTGTCTAGTATTTTTAGAAAGTTTCCCAAGGGGTTATAATATTCAGCCAGGGTCAGGAGCTTTCCTGGAAAGAGGTATTGAGGTGGGCCATCCACAGGGCCCAGAGTGGGATGGAAGAAATATTTCACTGGAGAGGTGGCTTGAGCAAAGACAAAGGGGGAGAATGTGGTGTGAATTGGAGAAATCTGTTGAGATAAGAGTGTTTTGTAAATTTAAATGGCTAGCTGATCAGTTCATAAAGCATTTGTACTTTGACTTGATGGGGTTTTGTAGTGATGGTGGGGTTCAGAGCCAACGGCCAAGAAAGAATTATTGAAGATGTCTTTGGTGCTAAAAAGTGATTTTGTTAAAACAAGGAGACAGGACCCATGGGCAGAAAGAGCTGCACTGGGATTGTGAAGAGTGACTGCTTATGTACTATGGAGTTGGGGGAGGTAAAGTCTAGGAAATTTCTTAAAGGTATTTCTATATGCTAAAGAAGATTCATAGATTACTGGAGGCATGGCTGTTGTCAAACTAAGGTTGTTTTTCCCTCTAGCAAAGCATTAACATTAAGACAGTAGGGAGTTCCTGGAAATAAGGTGATTGATAAGATTGTCCTTTTCTTGTAATTGTACTAAGGCATTTGTAAACTGATGGAGACTCTTATCAGTTTAACCATTTGTTTTCTGCCCTCTGTCCTTGCACAGCCAGTTGCTCTTGAGGAATATCACACATAGGCCCCTCCCCCCCCCCACCGTGGGTGGGGGGAGGGGGTATGCTAGTTTGTGCTTGGCCCCCAGCTTGCCTTATTGGGTCCCTCATCAACCAGATCACTGTTTTACCCTTAATACCTCCCTCATGCATCCCCAGTGTCCAGTTTTTGTTTTTGTTTTTGTTTTTGTTTTTCTGGTGAAGATTTTGCTGTGGGATTCTCATCCACAAGGAGAGAAAAATGCACAGAAGTCTAGTGCTCCCACTTCCCCATGACAGCAGCTATGTTATGAGAGGCTGGGCTGAATAGCCCCGGGAGGAAATCACCTCCCACATTATTCACATCTGTATAGGTTTTTTTCTCCTTTTTAACACCAGTTGAGCAATCCACTTGATAAACATTATCTGGGGCACAGGAAAGAAAATGAGATCTTTTAGCCTTAAGAAAGGTTTGTCTCTGAGACCCAAACATGAGCTCCAGGCTTACAGAGGGCCGTATATAATTTGTCTGACTAAATAAAAGTGTTGTAATCATCCATTCATCAAATACATATTGATGATCTACCATTTGCCAAACACTGTGATGGAAAATGCCAATAGAAGATCCAGCAGAAGCCTGAGAGGTCAAGGATTGTGTCCCACAGCTAGAACAAAACAATTGCAATTCTTTATGATGGTTTCTACACCAGAGAGGAGAACGTGCTGTTCAAAGAACCTGGATCAAGGGTTGGTCCCCAGGTTTGTGGTGTATAATCCATCTGAAGAGGGGGAAAGGTGCTTAAACTGAACTCCATAGCAGCGACTTCTCATATCCCGTGCCTGGCACAATGTTGCATTATTAAGTGCTCAACAGATGTAGAACTGAAGTTCAAGGGAAGGAAGAAGGTAGGCAGGAAAGCATATTAGTTTATCCTGCCCTTCAAACTGCAAAGAATGCTTTTTTGTGCCAGACACTGTTCTAAGTGTTTACCACTTAGCTCATTTAATCCTATAACTGTGTGAAGTCAGCATTATGATCTTCCCATTTCACAGATGTAGAAACTACAAGTCATTATTGGCACATCTGTGCAAAATGGGGTGGGGAGCTTGTGGAAAAGGGCCTGATATTATTTCCCTTTTGAGGAAGAATGGGAAAATCCCCTGGAAAAGATTAGTTTTTCCCCAATCATGGGTGTTAAGTTTCAGGAAAACCTTGTGAAAAGAGAATTAACCATTAGGGAATTTTTAAATATTTATAAGGATTTTCATAGACTCATACATGTTCTTGATACCTTAACTCTGTTTTGTTCTTTTAAATTCTGTTTTACAGGGGTGGCTGGGTGGCTCAGTCAGTTAAACGTCTGACTTTGGCTCAGGTCATGATCTCACAGTTTGCGGGTTAGAGCCCCGTGTTGGGCTCTGTGCTGACAGCTCGGAACCTGGAGCTTCTGATTCTGTGTTTCCCTCTCTCTCTGCCCCTCCCATGCTCACTCTCTGTCTCTCAAAAATAAATAAATGTAAAAAAAAAATTTGATTGTTTTATAGTCACCTCATTAAAACCAGGAATACATATCACTAAATAAAGGCACTATTGATGACTTAGCATTAATAGTAATCCACCCATATGTAATTTCTCTTTATTATCTGATACATTTTAGAAATCTTTGGTAGTTTCCTTCCATGTAACTTCAATGGCATACTTGAAAATTCATTTTTACTTTGTTGTAGCCATTCAGCACAGGGAACTTGATGTGTCCTATGGCTGGTTCTGCAATGGATATGGGTCCTGGCCTTTCTATCCATCCTGGCCTCATGTTGGTCCTGGAAATGTGAAGGGGCTTGTGTGTTTGTGATGGAAAAGGGGTCGGGGCAATCACTAACCCTCTTGGCCTACCTGAGCAAGCATGCCTCTCATCCCCTCCCCTGTACTCATGGCAATTTCACGGTCCCTTTTATATATGTCTTGGCTCATTCCATTTGCATAGACCTACAGTAGACTCAGACCCAAACACCAAATTTTCTTTTCCTCAGCTGTATTTATCTTTCTCAGGCTTCTGCAAAGATCTCCATTTATTACTTCTCTGTTATTGGCCCAGCCTCCTTGTTCTGTTCCCAGAATTTCCTTCTTACTGATTATCACCAATGGGGTGGGGGGGGGGGGGAGCTTCAGGTTCATGTAGTCTAGAATGAACATTTTCTGAGATGCTGTATTGAAAATGTATAGAGTGCATTTCTATTTCCTACAAAGCTGCTACTGAGGACCTCTGTATGGGAGGTGTGGAGACAGTGGGGCAAGATGGTTCTGGTCCTTGATTCTAGGAGAGATGGCTGCAGGCAAACCTCTCACCAGCCAGGAGAGGCAGCTTACAGGAGAGGTTAAACTCCTGGCTCAAAGCTACTTGCCTGACTGAGCCCTGGTTTTGCAGTTTACTAAACTGTGTGCCTTTTGGCGAGTTGCTTAATCTCTCAATGCCTGAATGTACCCTTTTAATATGGAAAATATGGAGAAGAATGGTTCAAGACTCATAGGAATGGTGTGAGAATTAAAGATCAGCATTTACATGTAAAACAGAACCTGACACACGGTACTCTCAGTGTCTATCAATTGTGACTATCTATCGTGTGACTTTAAGTATGTTATTTAATCTCTCTTATTATCCCCATCCTACCAAGGATGGAAATTCAATGAATGGTACCTTCCTTAAAGATCATCTTGAGGATTAATTATGACAATGCATGTAAAACACTGAACACAATGACTGACATGTGAATGGTCTCAATGTCCATTAGCATTTATCCTTATTACTGTATGCGCTTTCCCCCAAATTTCCACAGGTTTATCCCTTACAACTTCTGCCTACCCCCCAGAAAAATTATCAAATATCTGCATCTTGTATTTCTTTGCTTGTTGTATTTTCTTTCTTACATTTGGTTTTTAAAAATGGGGGCTTTGGCCGGGGGGGGGGGGGGACTTTAAGATTAGGAACTTGATCGTATGTCAGAGAATTTCCTGATAAAGTGGTGTAGCCCAGAATAGTGATAGTTCATGGGTATATCAGCAGTGTTAGGTCTAAGTGTGGAAGGGAGATCTCTGCGTGGTTGGTTGGTTGGTTTGTTTTGTTTGTTTGCTGCCTTTTTAGCAGGGGAGATAGAGTCCAGGCATCAGTTGAGTGAGTCCAGGTAAGACTCTGGTTCTCGTTCTCAACTCGGGGCAGTTTTGACCCCAGGGGATAGTAGGCAGTGTCTAGAGACAATTCTCATTTTCAGGCCAGTAGGGATATGCTACTGCATCTAGTAGAGACCAGGGATTCTGCTAAATTTCCTGCAGTGCATAAGACGGCCCCACAATGAAGAATTATCCAGCCGAAAATATCAACAGTGTTAGTGTGGAGAAACCCCAGGCTAATGCCAACAGTACTACAGAAGGTGGGTGGTAGCATTCCTCTGTGTGCTGGAAAAGGGCAGGTGTATTCTCCTTATCCTCAGCACCCAAGCTTCTCTGCTCCATCTCTGGCCTGCTGAGCAGCTTGATCTCTTCTCTTGTGGATCCAGAGACAAAGCAGCTCTGAAGTACAAATTTCGTATCCCCATCATTTAATCGGAATGTATGCCTAATCCTGAGCTGTGTGTGGTGGTAAATATTAGAGAAAGATAATTAAGGTCCCTGTCCTTGGGAAACTCAGTGTCTGATAGGTTGTATATTAAGAATCATTCTCTTTGAAATTGATGCCTTAAGCGAATATAGAAACACATTCACACGGGTATGCTATGGCCTTATGTGGATAAACAGGCTGCAGTGCTGGAATGGGACTAAGAAACATTTTATTAGTCAGGGCTGTCCAGAGAAACAGACCAATAGGATATAGAAGAGACAATAGTATATGCAAATAGACCAACAAGAGGATGGGGGGAGAAGACAGGGAGAAAGAGATTTATTAGAAGTAATTGGCTCATGTGATTATGGAGGCTGAGAAGTCCCAGAGTCTGCCACCTGCAAGTGTAGATTCACAGAGTTAGTGGTGTAGTTCCAGTATAAGTCTGAAAGCCTAAGGACCAGCAGAGTTAATGCTCTAAATTCCTATCTGAGTTCAGAAGAAGACCAGTTTTGGGGCTAGAAAACATTCAGGTAGGGTAAGTGAATTCTCCTTTACTCCTTCTTTTGTTCTATTCAGGCCTCCAACAGATTGGAGGAGGCCCACTCATATAGGGAGGGCAATCTGTTTTCCTCAGTCTACTGATTCAGATGTTAGTTTTATCAGAAACATCCTAGAAGACACATCAATGATAATATTTAACCAAAGTGTCTGGGCACTTCATGACCCAATCAAGTTGACACACAAAATTAACCATCACACAAATGGATTCAGATTGAAGTACCTTCAGATGCATCTAACTGCCATTTGTCTCTAAGTGCATTTCTCTATTTGTGTGAATCCCGGACCTCTACATTTTATGTTTTGATGTCACAATTTGCATTTATTTACATGTATATCCATTAAAAAGTTAGTTATAGTCAATTTAATATTTTGTCTTTTAAACTTCCTACTAGACTTATCAGTGATTTATCCACCACCATTAAAGTATTCTGAATTTAACTATACATTTACCTTTACCAGTGAGTTTTATACTTTTTTGTTTGTTTGTTTTCCTGTTACTAATTATCATCCTTTTATTTCAGCTTGAAGAACCTCTTTTAACATTTCTTGTGAGACTAATCTATGGGGATTTCCTCCTTCATCTTTTGTTTGTCTAGAAAACTCTTTATGTCTCCATTAATTCTGCAGTACAGTTTTGCTGGGTATTCTTGGTTGGTTGACAAGGTTTTTGTTTGTTTAGTGCTTTGAATATATCATCCCACACCCTTCTGCCCTGCTAACTTCTGCTGAAAATCTGTTGATAGTCCTACCAGGATTCCCTTGGGTATAACAAGTTGTTTTTCTCTTGATGGTTTTAAGATTCTCTACTTGTGTTTAAATTTTGATAATTTAATTGTAATGTGTCTTATGTGGTTCTCCTTGGTTTCATTAATTGTAAATGTGTCTTACGTGGTTCTCCTTGGTTTCATTGTTTTTGGAACTCTCTGGGCTTCCTAGGTCTGGGTGCCTGTTACCTTCACCAAGTTAGGGAAGTTTTCAGCCAGTATTTCTTCAAATCTTCTGGAACCCTATAACAAGAACATTTGTCCATTGTATGTTTTCTCATAAGTCCCTTAAACTGTATTCACTCTTTTTAATTCTTTTTTCTTTTTTGCTCCTTTGGAGGAAGTCCACTTCTATCTTAAGAGTTCACTGATTTTTTTTTTCTTATACTTGATCTGGTCTCTTATTGAACCCTTCTATTCAGTTGTTTAATTCAATTATTGTATTCTTCAGATCCATGATTTCTGTTTGGTAATTTTTAATATTTCTATCTGTTGAAATTGTCACTGTTTTCATGCATTGTTCTTCTGACCTCAGTTAAGCATTTTTATGACCATTATTTTAAGCTATTAGGTAGATTATTATCTCCATTTCTTTAAGATCAGTTTCCAGAGGTTTATCTTGTTCTTTTGTTTGAAACATATATTTCTGTTTTTGTTGTTGTTGTTGTTGTTGTTTGTTTTTCATTTTCCTTGACTCTTTGTATTGGTTTCTGAGCATTAGATAAAACAGCCACTTTTTCCAGTCTTGACAGAGTGACCTCATGTAGGAGATGAACCTCATTGACCAGCCTGACTGAGCTCTTAGCTGTCTCTCAACTTTGTGTTTGTCCAGGCCTCCTTTGTTCTTAATGGCTTTTAGTAGTCATGAGTGTCCCAAGTCCTGTCAGTATCTCAAACTTGAGGATTACAGTCAACGTCTAGATACAGGCTTATGAGAAGCTGGTTCCTGAGGCACAAGTTGGGAAAGTATGTAGATAAGCCACTTCCAGGGAGAAACTGGGAGGTGGGCCTTTTTGCCATCTCCCTCAGTGCTAGGCCTAGGTGTGTAGCTGCAGGGGGTAAGGGTGCTGCTATGTCCATTAAAAACTATTTCTTTGCTTGCTACAGTCCTTAGTGCCTCAGGAATGCAAGACCCATTTACTACTAGCATCAGGTGATCCAGGGTCCCATCTCTCATGTGACAACTGCAAGAGCTGAGGTGCCACATACGTGTACAACTTCCTTTCATAGAGATACTGGTGACTTGGTTTTATTATTGGAGTAGGTTTGAGGGAGATGGTAGGAGAAGTATCTGCCAGCTTCCCCAGTCTTTGGAAGATTGCAGATAGTTCCCAGATGCCTGCTAAATTAGAAGCCTGGCCTTCAGGCAGTAGCCTTTAAGGTAGGCAGATAAATCCCTTTCAGGGAAAGAGTAGAAGATGGGTGTTTTGGACCTGTTTCCTCTGCACTGAACCTTGGGGAAGTAGATGGTTAAGAATGGATTCTTTGTTTGCTATAGTCCTCTGGGACTCATGAATGAAGCCCTGTTGGCTATCAGAGCCAGGTGATCTGGGGACCCATCCCTTGGGCAGCAACCCTAAAAGCTGGGGTGTGGTCCTTCCAGTAGCACAGCTCCTTCCAGGGAGCTACTGGCAGCTAGGAATGGGCTGTAGGGAGAAGACGGGAGAGGTATCAGTGGGCTTCCTCAGTCTGTGAGGAGGGTCACAGCCCCTCAAAGCCTGATAAATTAGAAGCCTAGCCCTCAGGCAGCAGCTTTTAAAGTATGCAGATAAACCACTTTCAGGGAAAGACTGGGGGAAGGTGCACTGAGCCCTAGGGCAATAGCTTCAGTGATTGCTCTTGCACAGGAAGAATTGCTTCTTTGTTTGCTACAGTCTCCTGGACACAAGCCCCACTGGCTTTCAGAGCTAGGCATTTTGGGGCCCCATCCATCTGATGCAAGCCTTAAAAGTTGTGATGCTAAATATGGAGGCCAAACCCTTTGCTCCTGATTATCTGTCACTGTGCCAGAGGTGGGGTTCATGGTGAGAGTGTATCTTAGCCTTTTCTCCCCAATCCCCATTTCAGTGTGGGTGTTTTCTCATTCATCCAGTGTGTGGGAATCACTCAGCTAGTTTCTGGGTATCTTTCAGAGAGAATTGCTCCATATATAGCTATACCCAGTGTGTACCTGGGAGGAAGGGCACTCAGGAGTCTCCTGTGCTGCCATTTTGGTCTACTCTGTCTCTTTCTGAACCTCTGTCTGTCTTTGTCTCAACCACTGTCCTCTTATCATCCTTTCTCTCCCTATCTCTCTATGAGACTCCTTGTCACAATGCCAATCTTTCTGTATTATATCCATATCATCCCTTTAGACCTATTCTCCCTATCAGACTAGACAATTTTCTCTCAACAGTCTTGACTTGGTGAGTAGAGAAGAAAAGCAATTCTTTCTAATGAGCTCCAGTTAGAGAAATTCTGAGGAAGTCCTCTAAGTTGTCCTGACATGTTCCAATCACCACAGCCAGGATGCCTCATGATCATGCTGGATCATATACCATCCTGGGGGTTCAGATGGGTGGGCTGCTGTAATTGATGACCCTGGACAAAGCACATGGCTTGAGTTGGGTAGAATAGTTCTATAAAAGATGGAAAGGTTATAGGGGTACTAAGATAGCCAAGACTGCAGAGGTCTGCTCTAGGGAAGCAAAAACTTAATCAAAATACAAATGCTAGAGGATATATGATCCAGATTCTGAATTCTGTAGAAGTCCAAAGGAGTTAAATCAATGTGAGCTAGAGTGACCAGGGAAAGCTTCCAGGAGGTGATTCAATTTCAACCTTAAAAGATAAGGTTTTAGATAGATAGGAGGGAGTGAGAAATCCTGAATTAGGGAATGGTTTCTGGTTTTTTATTGGTGGTGTTTGCATTCTTTTAAGCTCCTAAGAGACAAGGGCTTTTCTTTTGTTATAGAATAGCACTTGATAACCAGTTAGGCTTGGTCATTGGAACCAGGTTCCAATTCTGTCCATTCTACCCTGCCCTTGACCTTGGGGGAATGACAGAAGAATACCTGAGAATCCTCTTATCCTGACAATACCAACTTGCTTATAAACAGAAAGGGAGACTGTAAAACAGAGCAGGTGTCCATAAAGTCCATTCTGATAGCTTCAGCCCTCTGTTTGTATGACCTCAGCCTTCTGTTTGTATGACTCAATGTGAGTTTCACATTGTAATTTTGGCATTATCATAGTAGACTGGATTGCTTATTAAATGAATAATATATTAATTTAATAAACACATTGGTAGCCCCTGATATATACTCAGCACAAAAGTGCCAAGGATTCCAAGATAAATAGATAGGTTCTACTTTGTTAAAATTTATATCCAAGTACAGCAGGCAAGTGCAATGACATAAGTGATATGACTGAGCCATGCAAAGCAGTGGTTCTAACACTTGGCTATACATAGAAGTCACTTGGGAGCTTTAAAAAAAACTACCAATGCCATCATCTTATTGTTACAGCAAATGCTCGGTGCCCAGGAAGAGACAAGCCACACACACTAGGGAAATCAGGAAAAGACTATTTATTGCACACCAGTGTTGACCCAGCTGAGTCACCTCCAAAGGCTGAGCCCCGAACCTTGGCATCGGCCTTCTTTTATGGCTGAGATGGTAGAGGGTTGAGAGAAAAAAGAAAAAGGGGAAGGGGCTTTTATCAGTGTTGCTATCTGGGCAGTTGGTGGACACAGGAGGCAAGCAAGATTACAGAAGCCAAAAGTATGCAAAGGGAGTATCCAGCCTTGGACATCTGGCTGGCCCCTTTTATCTTGTTTTTATTAGCTTTTTCCTCATTATCTCCAAAGGATTTTTATTTCATTGGTCTGGAGAGGGGCCCGGACATCCAGATATTTAAAGCTCTTCCAGTGGCTCTCATGAGCAGCCAATATTGAGAACTACCAATGTACAGATGCTATGGAAGCAGATAGAAGACTCTTCAGCAACATGAAGAGTGGAAGGGCTGCCAGAGGGGTGAGCCTAGTGAGCTTTGAAGGAAGGGTGAGAGTTAGCTGGAGAAGAAAGGGGACAAGGAGACCATTGGATACGAAGGACATGGAAAGCAAAAGGGAGAAGAGCCAAAAGGACATGACTTGCTCTTGGCTGAGGAATCAATAAGTCTTTCTAGTTCTGGCCTCATCCCTTTGTGATCTTAGACAAACATCAACTTTGCTGTGCCTCAGTTTCCCTTTGGTCAAACCAGCTAATGATACCTGCTCTCTTTACCTTAGACGTTTCCCTTAGGATCAACTGAGGTGAGCAAAAACTAAAATACAGTATTTTGATGATCATAAGTGAGATTTTTAAGTAACAGCTTTGGGCATTCAAAACATAATCATTTCATTTGAACAAATAAAAATCATTTTATTTTTCCTAACATATAGCATTTGCAACCTACTTTCTTAAACAGAGTGCACTGATGCCATTTCCCCCCCTGATTCCTGTTTTCTGTTCTCCCTTTAGGGTAGATGTCAATAGAGTAATGAATAGCCCTCTAATAGAGTAATGAATGGCCCAAGGGCCAGGGAGAAGCATTGGGTTTTAAGTTCTTAGGTCTGTTTTTCATAGGTTTTTTCTATTTTTCTTGTTATCTGGGTATCAGCTATTGATGCTCACTGTTTTAAATTTCTATTTTATTTATTTAGTTTGGGTTTTTTTTTTTTTTTGAGAGAGAGAGAGAGAGAATAAGCAGGGGAGAGGGGTAGAGGGAAAGGGAGAGAGAGAATACAAGCAGGTTCCCTGCTCAACGCAGAGCTTGACCCCATGACCCTGGGATCATGACCTGAGCTGAAATCTAGAGTCAGATGCTCAACCAACTGAGCCACCCAGGCACCCCTCTCACAATTTTAAATTCTACCTTTTCTTTCTAACTTGCCACTTATTACCTGTTGAAGACTGGAAAACCAGAAAGCCCATCTTAGAATGATATTTAAAATAAGAGTAAATAGACCAAGCAAGAACTTGCTGGAGAGTGGATTATGTGACCTCTTTAGTGCATGAATGTTTTAATGTCTGTGTTGCCTCTTTTAGCTGACTTTCTGTGTCATCCTCTGGCCTGGATACCTCATGTGGGAGATGGCTGACTGGGGCTTTATGTGTGGAAGGTTGGAGGCCCACAAGGATTAGTTTGTCAGGATTCTCAGCCTGCCTGCTTTTGGCTGTTGGCCATAGACCTTTAAGGTTTCCCACTCTGATCACTCCGAGAATTTTGTTCTTGTCAGACCAGATTTTAATGTGTGTCACCAAACACTTATTGTTTCCGGGGCAGGAGGAAAGAAGGGCAGATAGCCTCAAACTCAGGAGGGCAACAGTGTCTTGAAGTAAACAGCTTGAGTGGAGGTTAACCACCCTCATCCAGAGGACAGATCAGGGTAGGGAACAGAACACTCCCAGTGGGAAGACAAGGGGGAGAAAGTGCTGGAAGGAATCCTGTGTGGCAAGACTGGGTGTGAGGGGAGAAGGAAGAAGGTGGGGAAGAGAGAACTTCTTAGGTGCCAGGTGGTGAAGAGGCAAGGACAGAGATTTAGACCTGTATTACTGTGGACTTTGTACTCTTTTATGGTTTTTTTGAGAGCCACCGACTCCCTAATGCCATTCCAGGACTCATGAGTTGTGACCACTGCAGGTGACAGCTGTATCTGCCAGGCTCACCAGTGGCCATCCTCTGTGGGTCCCCACAATGTAGGCTAGGCCCTCTTGAGAAAGTGGCTTTCCAAGTAATAGTCAGCCCTGAGTTCTTTTTTGCACTTTGTTGTCTGCCTTCCGTGTGGTCACTGTCTCTCCTTCCTTCCCCAGGTCGGTGGCCGGATTGGATAAGGAGGCGGACCTGGTGCACATGGAAGTGCGGACTGCAGATGGATGTGAGTGCTGAGGCCCGGAGGCTAGGCCAGGGGGGTCTGCCTGCAAGGCTCCCTCCTCCCCTAATTTGCATTTTAATGGCTTGGGAAAATGAAAAGCCCTGAGCTCCTTTACTGCCATATCCATCCTAGTTTTCAGAGTAGGGGGAGAGGCCTCTGGTCCCAAGGGAGATGTTTCACTGAAATACACCCTCAGGAATGAATTTTCTGGGGATGTGAGTTAATGTGATGAATTTTGAGGCTCCTGTTAGTAATTTCCTGGCATCTTCAGTGTAATTCGAATAGGAATGTCCATAGCTCATCAGGCTATTTTGCATTCACATGGTGAATTACAGGGACTGTCAGCTTTAAAAATGAACCCTTCATATAGTCAAGCTTACCCAAAAAAGTCACTGGGCAATTTTTTCAAAACTGTTTATTCATTCATTCTACAAATACGTAGGGTCAGGCTACTCTGTGCTGTGTTAGGCCCTGGAGATACAGTGGTGAGCAAACCCTTTCTGTTTCTTGTCCCTGCAAACAAGCAGTGGTATCCCAGGATCCTGAATACGTGACCCCTTTGCACGGTATGCACCTGCGCATGTCTTACACGGAAATTGATAACATATCATGTTGCACCACTTAAGCATTTTACTCTTCCCAGAGTTGATCGTATTATCATAAGGCTCTTCCCTACCCAAGAAAATCAACTTAACAACACATGAAATGTGTGAAAATATATGATATAAACGAAAGAGATGAAAATATAATTAGCCTAGGTCAACAATAGAGCCAAATAATCTGTGGAAATAGTAGTGATGGAGGAATGCTGTGGAACAGGCCCTAGCCTGTGAGTTGGGGTCCTGGGTTGTTCCATGCACTAGCCCTAAGGCCTGGGGAAACGCCCTCTGATCTCAGTGCCAATTCCTTCCATTATCTGAGAACACTCATCCTTGCTCTCCCCACCTCATGGGGTTATAGGCTGACCAAGTGGAGAGACATTTTATGGAAATTGTCAAAGGTACAGATGTAAGGAGGGTCCGTTTTGTTTTAAAATTTTTTTTTTTTTCAATGTTTTTTTTTTTTTTTTTTTTATTTATTTTTGGGACAGAGAGACACAGAGCATGAACGGGGGAGGGGCAGAGAGAGAGGGAGACACAGAATTGGAAACAGGCTCCAGGCTCCGAGCTGTCAGCACAGAGCCCGACGCGGGGCTCGAACTCACAGACGCGAGATCGTGACCTGGCTGAAGTCGGCCGCTTAACCGACTGCGCCACCCAGGCGCCCCAGGAGGGTCCGTTTTGACCTGGCTGTGGGCGTTGCATTGTCATTTAGAATACATTAAGTAAAACTCCATGCGCTTTGTCCCTGATAAATCTGTTTTTGATGCCAAACACAGGTGCATGCCAGAAACATGCATTTTGGGGAATATTTTCTTTTTCTTTTTCTTTTTAAAAGTTTTAGAATATGACCAGCATTTGTTACTATATTCTGCTGAGTACTTGATTTTTTTCTTCCTTTCCTTCCCTTTCCTTTCCTTTCCTTTCCTTTCCTTTCCTTTCCTTTCCTTTCCTTTCCTTTCTCTTTTCTTTCTTTTCTTTTCTTTTCCTTTTCTTTTCCTTTCCTTTCCTTTCCTTTCCTTTCCTTTCCTTTCCTTTCCTTTCCTTTCCCTTCCCTTCCTTTCCTTTCCTTTCCTTTCTCTTTTCTTTCTTTTCTTTTCTTTTCTCTTTTCTTTTCTCTTCTTTTCTTTTCTTTTCCTTTTCCTTTTCCCTTTCCTTTCCTTTCCTTTCTCTTTTCTTTCCTTTCTCTTTTCTTTCTTTTCTTTTCTTTTTTTTTTTTCTTTTCTTTTCTTTTCTTTTCTCTTCTCTTCTTTTCCTTTTCTTTTCCTTTTCCTTTTTCCTTTCCTTTCCTTTCCTTTCCTTTCCTTTCCTTTCCTTTCCTTTCCTTTCCTTTCCTTTCCTTTCCTTTCCTTTCTATGTAATTTGGTTGCATTTGGTCCTTGAATAAATGTAAGTCTCTGAAGCAGGCAAGGATGAGGGATGGTTCACATACTCTTTAAACAAAAAAAAGTATTTTTTTAACGGAAAAGCTATTTAAGATTTAAGAAAATAATGCCACACATTCAAATGCACTGATCATAAGAGTAATGGATTCAAAATGATATTATCTGACTCTTATTGCTGAGAAAGAAACTGGGGGAAGAGTGAGATGTAGGGGTGTGAAGGAGGAATAGGGCAGCAGGAAAAGAGCAGACAGTAGCCGCAGATGATCTAGAGGCCAGTTTTTGGTACAGTTCCTATCTTGGCTTTGCTTCCCATATCAACTTTTTTTTTTAATGTTTATTTATTTGTTTTGAGAGAAAGAGAGAAAGAATGAGTCAGCCACTGGGATAGAAACAGAAAGGAGAGAGAGAGATGGTGTGCCTGGGTGGCTCAGTTCGTTGAGCGTCTGACTTTAGCTCAGGTCATGATCTCACGGTCCGTGGGTTCGAGCCCCACGTCGGACTCTGTGCTGTCAGTTCGGAGCCTGGAGCCTGCTTCGGATTCTGTCTCCCCCTCTCTCTGCCCCTCCCCACTGGCACTCTGTCTCTCTGTCAAAAAATGAATAAACGTTAAAAAAAATTAAAAAGAAAGGAGAGAGAGAGAGAGAGAGAGAGAGAGAGAGAGAGAGAGACACTCCTAAGCAGGCTGCACTTTGTTAGCACTGAGCCCAACATGGGGCTTGAACTCACAAACCATTAGATCATGACCTGAGTCGAAAATCAAGAGTTGGACCCTTAACCAACTGAGCCACCCAGGTGTCCCTCCATGGCAACATTTTATGCCTTAGATGTGATCTGTTCTGGTTGTAGTATTTTAGAGTTGGAAAAACTTTGTATGACTATCTAACCTCCTGTCTATGTAGGAATACCATCCCTGAAAACTTCTGACAGTGTATCCTCAGGTTCCCGGATTTAGGCTTAATTAGAAACATCCTGTTCTACTCCTGGACAGCGCCCATGTTTGTTTGTTTGCTTGTTTGTTTGTTTGTCTATTTAAGGTAATTTCTCACATTAAGTTTAAACCTATTTTCCAAAAGTTTAACAATTCTGATCCAAATTTGGATAAGGCCTATGGTGCAGGACTGCCACAAAATTTTATGAGATTAAAAATGCAAAAAAAACATAATAGTTTCTGGCCTATTGTCAAGAATTGAAGAAAACAAACAAGTACAACAGGAATAAATGTCATGTGCCACACTTAGGTTAAATATGGTATATATTAATCCTGTTATATTTTTTAGGTTTCCAAAATCAGTTTTTCAGTAGTTAATATTCTGATTGCCTCTAACCCATATTTACTTAGAAAATGTATATAACAAGACTGCATTAATCTAGAGATGTTGTATTTTGTATATCCTAATGAAATGCATGATACTTTTCTTTCATGCTGTGTGGTGAGGGCTTTCTTACTCATACATTTACACATACACACACATGTCTATCTTTTAATCATCACAAAAAGGCACAACATTTATTTCCTTTTTTCTGATGTGGTAGTCTGGATTAAAGTTTGCCCAAATTCACACAGCTAGCTAGTGATAGAATGAAAACTAAAGCACAAAACTCTCAACTCACTAGAAATGAGAGGGAACTTCCAACAAAGGGCATCTACAAAAGACCTACAATTAACATTATATTTCATGATGAGATACTGAATGCTTTCCCCATAAGAGCAGGAAAGAGAAAAGGATGTTTATTCTTAACACACATATTCAACATCATGCTGAAAGTCCTAGCCTGTGCAATAAAGGAAGAAAAATGAAATGTAATTCGTATAGATTGCAAAGGAAAAATTAAAACTATTATTATTCTCATTGACATAATTGTCTATGTAGAATATCCCAAGAAATCTACAAAAATAAAAAGTTCCTACAACTAATAAGTAAATTGAGCACAGTTGCAAGGGACAATGAATTCAGTCAAGAAAGGATGTTATTTTTAACAAATGGTGGTGGAAAATATTGGAAAGCCATATGGGGAAAACTGAACTTCAACCTATGATTCACAACTTACACAAAATGCAACTCAAAAATGGATATTTTTAAATGTAAAATATAAAATTATAAAAAAAATATAGAAAAACACATAAGAGAAAATCTCCATGACTGTGGGTTGGCACCAAGAACAAAAAGTACAAAGAACTGATAAATGGATTTCAAAATTAAAAAAGCATGTATTTGCTTTGCCAAAGAAACAGTGAAGATACTAGGAAAAATAATTTGCAAATTATGTATTTATTAAAGGACTTGTGACCAGGGACTTTGAGAGCATAACAATAAGAAACAATGCAATTTTTTTTTTTTTAAACAGGAGAAAATTTGAGTAGAACATTTACCAGAGAAGATATAAGGATGACAAATAAGCACATGAAATGATGCTCAACATCATTATACATTAGGGAAATGAAAATTAAAGCCATAATGAGGTATTATTACATACCTATTGGAATTACTAAAATAAACAAAACTGATAATACTAAATGCTGACAAGAGTGTAAAGCCATTGGAACTCTCGTACTTTCCTGGTGGGGACACAAAATGGTACAACCACTCTGGAAAAACATTTTGGCAGCTTCTTATAAATTTACACACACCCTTATGATTCAGAAATCCCACTCCTACATATTTACCATACAGAAATTCACACTGAAACTTATACACAAATGTCTGTAGCAGATTTATTAATAATCACCCCAAAATGGAAATACCCTAAATATCCTTGAATGGATGGATGGGTAAGCAAAGCTGTGGCACATCTGTAAAGAACATGGATGAATTTCATAGGCATTATACTGAGTGAAATAAGTTGGTCTCAAAAGGTTACATACTGTAGGATTCCATTTATATGATCCTATGGAAAAGGAAAAACTAACAATGGAGAAATATATCAGTGGTTTCCAGGGTGGTTGACAAGAAAGCAGCACGAGGAATCATTCAGGGTATTGTAAATGTTTGGCAACCTGTGGTGGTTGTTACATAAATCCATATATCTGTTAAAAATTTAGAACTGTATGTCAAAAAATTACTGTACGTAAATTTTAAAAAGTTTGTATTTAAAAATAATACTAAATGGGCACCTGGGTAGCTGTGTATTAAGGTTAAGCCACTGACTCTTGGTATCAGCTCAGGTCATGATCTTTAAGCTGTGCATTGGGCTCCACACTAGCAGTGTGGAGCCTGTTTGGGATCTCTCTCTCTGCCCTTCCCCTGCTCACTGTTTCTCTTGAAATAAATAAATGAAACCTAAAAAAAAAAAAAAAAAAACTAAAATAAGTATTTAAAGAAAGGAGGGGGGGTACCTGGCTCACTGATTTGGAACAGCATGCAACTCTTGGTCTCAGGGTCACGAGTTCTTATAACTCTTGATCTCGAGGTCATGAGTACAAGCCCCACATTGGGTCTAGAGGTTTTATAAATATTTAAAAAAATAATGATAATAATACTAAATTAAAACCTATAGTGAGGAAAAACTAGAACACACAGTTCTTAGCTTCTAGTTCTATAGAACTTGCTACCATTTATGATTAATTAATTAGTTTATTGATCACTTAGTTCCTTTATTCAACTGGTGTTTATTTAAATTTAAAAAAATTTAACGTTTATTTTTGAGACACAGAGAGACAGAGCATGAACGGGCAAAGGTCAGAGAGAGAGGGAGACACAGAATCTGGAACAGGCTCCAGGCTCTGTGCTGATAGCTCAGAGCCTGGAGCTTGTTCCAGATTCTGTGTCTCCCTCTGTCTCTGCCCCTCCCCTGCTCATACTGTCTCTCTGTCAAAAATAAATAAATATTAAAAAAATTAAAATCTGCATATTCTGGTCACTGAGGGGATGTAGAGATGAATATGATATTATCTCCACCTCAGAGAGCTTGTGGGCTTGTTGGGGAAATAGACAAGGATTTGAGTAATTCTAGCACAATCTCACAGGGTTCATAGGGTTGAACATATATTATGTTGAGTTACAAGTGGGAGTATTGCTAATAGTCTAAGGAAGTTGGGGGTTCATAGGGGCATATGTACTCAAATGTTTATAGCAGCGCTTTAAACAATAGCCAAATTATGGAAAGAGCCTAAATGCCCATCAGCTGATGAATGGATAAAGAAGATGTGGTGTATATATACAATAGGATACTACTTGGCATTGAGAAAGATGGAAATCATGCCATTTGCAGCAACATGGTTGGAACTGGAAGGTATTATGCTGAGTGAAATAAGTCAGAGAAGGACAGATATAATATGTTTTCACTGATACGTAGATCTTGAGAAACTTAACAGAAGACCATAAAGGAAGGGAAGGGGAAAAAATAGTTAGGCACAGAGAGGGAGGGAGGCAAACCATAAGAGACTCTTTTTTCTTTTAATTTTTTTTAATGTTTATTTATTTTTGAGACAGAGAGAGACAGAGTGCAAGTGGGGGAGGGGCAGAGAGAGAGGGAGACACAGAATCTGAAACAGGCTCCAGGCTCTGAGCTGTCAGCACAGAGCCTGATGCCAGGCTCGAACCCACGAACCGTGAGATCATGACCTGAGCCGAAGTCGGACGCTTAACCAACCGACTGAGCCACCCAGGCGCCCCAAGAGACTCTTAAATACAGGGAAAAAACTGAGAGTTGATGGAGGGGGTGGGGGAGAGGGGAAAATGGGTGATGGGCAATGAGGAGGACAATCATTGGGATGAACACTGGGTATTGTATGTAAGCGATGAATCATGGGAATCTACCCCAAAAATCAAGACCACACTTTACACTTTACACACCGTATGTTAGCCAATTTAACAATAGATTACACACACACACACACACACACACACACACACACACGTGTGCGCGTGTGTGTGTGTGTGTGTGTGTGTGTGTGTAAAAGAAAGTTGGGGGAAGCTTCTTAGATGAAGTTTTTGATCTGGCCCTTGAGAGATTAGTAGGATTTTATCAGAACATTTTGGATAGAGAGGAGAACCTCACACGTTCCCAGAGTTCACCCATGAAAAGTGGTGTGTGCAAGGCTGTGGGCTGTGGTTTGTGGCTGGCAAAGATGAAGGGAGATAAGGCCAGTAAAGGCAGGCTGGAGAGGTTGTGGGAAGAAATGGGTAGGTAGCTTTCTGATCTGTGATCCACACTGAACACCAAGCATTGAGGCCATTTTTACCTTTATCATAAAAAAGCTTTCATGATAGAATTGTGATTTCCCTAGCTGTGACCTTAAACATTGATTATACTAGACAGTCCTGCCTGGTTGTTTCAAGTTCCTTTATTTCTGCTTCTTCTGTTTGCCTGTTGTATGTTTAAACTATAGCAGCTGGTAGATGAAAAGTTAGCACCCATTCTAGCTCATTTAGACTCTAGCTCTGGGCAGTTACTTGCAATGCTGCTGTGCCCCCATCTCTGAGGCATAAGGCAGCCTTGTTATGTTTCCCTAGTCCCCCATCCTGCCTAACTTAGCTTCTAACTCAGGAATGGTGCTGAGAGATAGAGAAGGCAACTGGCCTATGTCTGACATCCTTGACGGGGACAGGGGAGTAGAATACAGAATGACCTCTGTGATGAGGCCAGGTAACGTCCTGAACCCTGCTTCTTAGGGATCGTGCATCAGAGAGGCTTATTAGTCACTCCCAGCTCTGTGTCCAGGTCTTTTCTTGCCTGGCCAGACTGTGCTTGCTAATATATCCTGTGCATTCTACTTGCCAAGAGAGGCAGGTGGACCTGGGCAGAGTGCTGGAATGAGCACACTCTCCAAGTTCTGGCAGAGGGTTGGACAGTCCTGGACCAGGAGGAGGCACCAGAAGCACCCACCATCCCTCCAGCTCTGTCTCCACTGGGGAACATGTTTGCAATTTGGGTTTATCCTTTCGAGGAGCAGGGAGAAATGGTTTTCAGATATTTATAGGCAAGCAGACTGGGAGAGTAGAAACCTAGATCTTAATTTCAGTTTTTCCATGGAGAGGCTGTGTTTCCAGGACAGCAACTAAAATTCTTGGGGTTCCTGTTCCCTCACTGTTAAATGAAACAATTAATAATTTATTCACTTTTCTTTCTAATTCTCTTATAGGATATTTACTGGGTGTCCCCTGGATGGCAGTCATGACCTGCATTTTTAGAGATATAAAGAGGGAATGAGACATGGTCTCTGCCCCCCACCCCCCGAGTCTGTATTCTAAAAGGGAATGGGCAGACAAATAAACCAGCAGCTCCTGAATAGCTGATAGCCTTCTTATAGTCACACACAGGACATGCTAGGAACCCACAGGAAAGGGGACTTCTTTATATTTGGTGTATTTGAAGTCAATTGAAACCTCAATTTTTCTAGCCCTTTTGTTTTGTCATTCACATGTCTAAAGGGAAAATAACAATTCTCTGAACATCTTAAAAGAACTAGTAGATCTTAGGTAATAGTTATTTTTCCTTCCCCTGACTTTCCTTTGTTATTCCGCTTTTTTTTTTTTTTCCATGTTGGAGAGTCTGTTACTTAATCAGCCCATTTCAGACCACTTACCCCGTGTTCTGGATTTGCCAATTACTATTTTGTAAATTATCCCCAAAAGCACCTTGAGCAGTAAAATTCCATTCTCTGCTTCTTCTAGCAGCATAGTTCTTATGGCCGTTTCTATCAACCTTTAACATCCATGACCCTCTGGCAAGCTGGTTCTATTGCAGATTCCTGGGATCCACCCCAGAGGTTTTGGTTTAGATTGTCTCCTGTAGGGCCTGGGAGTCGACATATTGTTAAACATGCTCATGACATGATTCTGATCCAGATGGCCCCTTCAAGAACACTTTGAGGATCCCTAACCTCAGATGGTGCTGGGATTATAGCCAGCAGTTATATCCTCATAGGCATGAAGAAAGAGCCTTGGTGTTGGGGTCTGGAATTACCCTGTTGTAAACAATACGTGATGATCACGGCAGCTGGGCTGTCATAGGGTTGGAAACAAGAACATACAAATAGGGCAAACATGTCTTTCCCTTCTTTCTTCCCCTTTTTTTAAAAGTAAAAAAAAAATTAATGTTTATTTATGTTTTGAGAGAGACAGGGACAGAGCATGAGCAGGGAAGGGGAAGAGAGGGGGAGACACAGAATCTGAAGCACGCTCCAGGCTCTAAGCTGTCAGCACAGAGCCCGACGCCGGGCTCGAACCCACGAACTGTGAGATCATGACCTGAGCCGAAGTCGGACACTTAACCGACTGAGCCACCCAGGCACCTTTTTTCTTCCCCTTTTGACTTTCAAGACAAAATCACAATAAATTGTAACTCATCAGAGTGCTTTCCAAGTCAAGATAACGTTCACTGTGTTACTTGGGGTGAGGAGAGATTCATAAGGAGTAGTAGAAATTGTTTGAAACCTGTAAGGATGTTCAGAGAATAGAAACAAGATATGGCTATGAAACAACAATTAAATGTTCTATGTAGTTCCCAGAGCAAGACAGGGATGTGTGGGCATTCATACTAATGTCGATAAAGAAATTTGTATTTCTTGTTTATTTACCCTCTCACATTCACTCCACAGAAATGGAAGAGTTTCCATGTGTGAAGACAGTGGTTCTCAAAGCTTAGCATTAATTATAATCACCTGGAGAACTTACACACACAGACACACACACACACACACACACACACACACACACACACACGGAAGGTCCTGGGCATTGGCCCTTTATGAAATTGTCCTCATGATTCTAAAGTACATGCAGTACTAAAAACCACTGCACTAGATCTGAGCCTTCCCAAATGGAACATGCATATGAACCATCTGGAGAGCTTGTTAAAACACACATTCCATATTTCTGACAAGCTCACAGGTGATGCTGCTGGTTTGCAGACCCCAATCCGATCAGCACTGCACTATGCTAAGCTGTGGGGGATTTACAGATAAATAGGACACAGCCAACCCTGACTAGCCAGCCCACAGTTTTAGGGGAGAGGCAGATATACACGCAGATTGTTATTTTGATATAATGTGCTGAAAGCCCCTGATTGTCCAATTTAAGTCTCCCAAAGAAAGTGCTGTGGGAACCAAAAGGAAGGTGTTCTGGATAATAGTAATTCATGATAGCCATACTTTCGGTTCCATGGAGGAAAAAATTAATTATAAAGGAAAGAGAATATGAAGAATTAAACAGTTGTAGTAACAATAAGAAGGAGAGAGTATAGAGACGAACAAAGAAGGCTTACTGTGTCAAATCACGTACTCACAACAGCCAACCTCTTGGCTGGGGAAGCCCCGCGGTGAACAGCCCAGTTGGAGTGCCACTTGAGGGTCCTGGGCAGAGTGTCCCCCCAGCACTCAGATGAGACTTCCGACTAACTTCCAACCAGGGCGATGCATATATGACTCATGTGTGATTTAGGGCTAGTCGCCAAGTTTGCCTAAGTGCAGTCCTGAGGGAGCTGTTTTTTCTGTTTCTCTTATTGTATCTGACAATCTTAGGAGCCTGGGCATCCACATATACCTCTTCCCTTCCTGGTCTGTTCCATGGCGCCAGCCTGGTCTGGCTCAAGTAGGTGAGGCAAATTAATCCCATCAGGAACAGAAGGGCCAGTTCTGATTCCAAGGCCAGATATGGAGCACAAGCCAATTAAGCTTTCCATGATTGTGTGTGTGTAGGCTCTGGGCAGAAATGCCTGACAAGTCACACAAACAACTTCTATACAGAAGAGAAGGGTACCCCTAGTGCTGAGGAGCAACTGAAGGCTGCACAGAAGAGGCCATAGTTAAGCTTCATCTTGAGAGATGAGTTGGATTCTCCCAGGAGGATGGTAGAAAGGGGGTCAGGAAAGTCATGCTAGAGTGGTACTGTCCAGTGTGGTAGCTGCATCATCACATGGGGTTGCTGAGCACTTGAAACATGCTGTCCAGATTGAGGTATGCCATGTGTGCAAAACATACACCAGATTTCAAAGATGTACTGTGAATTAAATGATGGAAAATAGCTCACTAATAATTTTTATGTTGACTACATGATGAAATGATAATACTTCGGATATTTGGGGTTCAATAAAATATGTTACAATCCGTTTCACTTTTCTATAGACTTTTTAGCGTAGCTACTGAAAATCCGTAAAGGTTATTTGTGGCTTACATTGTATGTCCATTGGACGGCACTCTTCTAGACTGGAGGAACAGCAGGTACATCAGCACAGGGCGTCACTTTTTCTGTACTGTATGTGACACTAACCACCCTCTTTCTCAACCTGGCTCCCACACGTGGGAGCAAACCCAGTGTAAGCCGGTCCCTGTTCTTGTTTTGATGTAGGAATCTCCACTCCGGTCCAGTCCTGGCCCTTCTTTTTGGGAGTCAGACTTCCAGATTAAGCTGAAGCCATTGAATTATCTCTTGCCCTGGCAGGGTTTAAACAGGGCAAAGCCAACCAGTTTGGTTAAAATCATTGTGAACCCATTTCTTCCATACAATTCAGGATTCAAATGACTTTTTCTCCCATTGTCTTCTAGAAATCATTTTTCTCAGAATGTCCCCTGTGATC
Organism: Neofelis nebulosa; assembly: GCF_028018385.1. Classification (NCBI taxonomy): domain Eukaryota; kingdom Metazoa; phylum Chordata; class Mammalia; order Carnivora; family Felidae; genus Neofelis; species Neofelis nebulosa. The sequence continues at coordinate 67,882,339 of NC_080794.1, forward strand.
CTCCCTACACCCGACCCAACACATATTCAGATACACACATATACACACCCATATCCTCCATCCAAAAGACATTTGGGTATCAATAGAAAGTTCATCACCTTGATGCCATAAGAGTTCAGAGTTGAGTTGGAGGATTAATTCTGCCATTTAGAAGCTGTTTGACCTTAGATCCCTTCTCTTCCAGTGCTTTATATATTATAAAAAATATATAACTGTATATATGTAGTTATATAACTATACATATTATAATAATAATATATAACTAACAAATATAAGAAGTACTTTTATAACATTTTTTCATCAATGGACTAAAAAAGGTGTTATTACAGAGTAGAATTTATAGTGGGGAGGATTTCAGTTTGGTGAACAGAAAAGTAATAATTAAGGGTATCCGAAAATGGCTAAGGCTATTTTGTGAAGTACTGAGTTTCTCTTCATTAGAAATTCTCAAGCATAAGCCATTTGGATGTATCATAGGAATACCATAGTAAGTGAACCTGGATACAGGCAGAAGCTCTTTAGCATCTAGACACATTTGAAATTTCTAGAATCAAAATCTGTAGCATATATGCCACCATTTCTTATCCTGGTGCCATCATCACCTGCCATCAGTCTATCACCGCACCTTCTCACTAAGCCAGGATGAAGCCTAGTACTTTTTAAAAACAATGTTTAAGTTTGTTTATTTTGAGAGAGAGAGAGAGAGAGAGAGAGAGAGAGAGAGAGAGAGAAAGTGCATTTGCAAGCGTGAGCCTGGGAGTGGGAGGGGGGAGGGGCAGAAAGAGAGGAGAGAGAATCCCAAGCAAGTTCAGTACTGACAGCACAGAGCCTGACATGGGGCTCAAATTCGTGTACCGCAAAGATGCTTAACCAACTGAGCCACCCAGGTGCTCCAAGCCTAGTACTTCTTAACAGACCTCAGGGAATCCTAACTAATCAAATGGTATTGGCACCCAATGCAAAACTATTAACCCTATAGCCTAAACTTCAGGTTCTAGATACATAGAATATTGGCTCTTAAAGAACCTTGGATTATTGACTAGTTCAGTAATTTTAAACTATGTAACTCTGAGCTCTAGCAGTGTTCTAAGAACTCAGAGGCAAGATGGGGATGGGGTGTGGAGTTAAGCCAATGGGACTGCTGAATTCTTACATTCAACTGGAAATGGTGCACTAAAGTTCACTTTCTATATTGAGAAGATAGGATCTTGTTTGCTAAAAGCGTTCCGAAGTTTTTTTTTTGTTTTTTGTTTTTTTTTTTTTTTTATTTTTTTTAACGTTTTTTATTTATTTTTGAGACAGAGAGAGACAGAGCATGAACGGGGGAGGGGCAGAGAGAGAGGGAGACACAGAATTGGAAGCAGGCTCCAGGCTCCGAGCCATCAGCCCAGAGCCCGACGCGGGGCTCGAACTCACGGACCGCGAGATCATGACCTGAGCTGAAGTCGGCCCCTTAACTGACTGAGCCACCCAGGTGCCCCTGTTTGTTTTTTTTTTTTTTTAAGTTGAAATAGAAAAGGTACTTTGAAATTGCATCACTTGCAAAAAAGTACTAAAATATATAATAACTTTCTCAAGGCCACGTAGATAGCTGTGGATGAGGACTGAACCAGAACATGGATTCTTGTCTAATTCTCAGACTGATTGTCCTTCCATGATTAAAAAAAATAATAGTTGGGATCATTGGTCCTGCTGTTAATATGCCTGTGTTCTAATCCTGGTTCTGTCATTTCCCAGAAGCTGTGGAACTCAGGCACATCACTTAATTGTTGTGCCTCAGGTTCCTCATCTATGAAATGGGGATGCTAGTAATTGCAACTCCTTACTGGATTGTTGCAGGAACTAAATAAGTTAATACATACAGCTTCTGCAACACCAGAAGACATAGAGTGAGCATTCAAAAATACTACTTCTTGGGGCATCTCGGTGGCTCAGTCGGTTAAGCCCCTGACTTCGGATCAGGTCATGATGTCGCGGTCTGTGAATTCAAGCCCTGCATTGAGCTCTTTGTCGACAGCTCAGAGCCTAGAGCCCACTTTGGATTCTGTGTCTTCATCTCTCTCTCTGCCCCTCCCCTGCTTACACTCTCTCTCTCTCAAAAATAAATAAATGTTTAAAAAAACATTTTAAACAATGTTACTTCTTGTTATTGTCATCGTCATCATCATCGTCATCATCTAGTCATCACTGTCACTGTCATCATTGTCATTATCATCATTATTGTCATTGTCATCATTTTTATCGTCATCATTGTCATCATCATCATTATCACCATCATCATCACCACTGTTATCATCATCATTGTCATCATCACTGTCATCATCACTATTGTTATCATCTAGTCATCATATTCAATCAGGCTCAGTTTATTTGGCAATTGGAGTGGAAAGAGCTCTGGATGCAGTACCAGGAGTCCTAAGGTATTCAAGGACACTGTGATTTCTAAATCTCTATAACTGCCATATTCCCCCTATGCCATAAGAAAACAGGACACACTAGAATTCTTCTTCGGTAGTTACAAGTTTCACAAAAACTCTAAATCCATAAGCACAATAGGCAGGAATGGAATAAGGTAGGTAAGCTACCTTTTTCAATTTGTTTTTTTTGTTTTCAGTACCTACCATGTCTGGAGGGTTGTGTAGGCATTTCCAGCATGTGGGTGCCCTGCACACAGGTTAGCCCCACTCCTCAATCAAGGAAAAGGAGGCTTGTGGAAACTAAATAACTTTTCATAGTTTCTTGGATCTGCTGGTTTTTACTTGTTTGCATCTGAGAGTTAATGCTATTATTCAAAATAAATAGCTCCTGGGTATTTCTCTAAGAGAGGACCTGAGGAGCTGATTTGCTTTTTGTTCACAATTTAATTCACTTTTTCAAACTTTGACAACATGTATATTACCCAAAGGGATGGAAGTTGAATGAATCCAAGGAAAGTTTCTTTCTCCGAGGTGGTAAGAGGCATGATGGCTAGGATAGTTTGAATATTTAGTAATCTCAAAGGCAAACCATTGCCACAAGTCACAATATCACTCAACATAACAAAAGTGTTTAGGTTTTTTAATGTCATTCAATTCAATTTAACTAGCATTTACGGGGACTTTATAAAGTTAGCTTAGGAGACAAACAAAGATAACTAAGACTTCATTCCTACTTCTGAGGAGGTGACCCTTTTGGAAAGGTTTGACAGAGAAAGAAACACTGGATATAAATGGATGAGAAACTTGCCTTGCTGGATGGGGAAGTTAGAGACTGCCTCCCTAAGCCTTACAGAATTCCTGGCAAAAATATATCTCCTTAGGAATAAGAATGCTAAGGATGTCAGATAATCTCCTTCATACTCTCTGTCTATATTCTCCAGTTCTCAGATCTTCCTCTGTCCAACGCAAACCCCAAGCATGTTCACTTGTGAATATCCCATTTTCCTCACTGGTCTGTGATTCTTCCGAGAATGTTCTCTGGTTCTTGGAAGTTCCCTGAGTGCCTGACACTTGAAGCTTCACTATACTCCTTGACCCAGTGCAAAAAGGAATGAATCAGTCAGTCTGAGACCACCCCTTCTTGCTATATGAGACCTTTAGCCCAATATCTGCTAGGTGAGAAGGTGTGAAGGCCGGACTCACTAGGGAGATGTTCTTATCTTCCCTAAAGGGTCTTCCAGCAGTAGAACTAGTTAAATTGAGCCAGATATTTCTAATGTTAATGAGTAGATCCCTCTATTGACAGTGCAGGGAACAAAGCCTTTGACTTTTAGCTTTTGTAAGTGGAACAGTGACTACACCAGCTCTTCAAAATATATTAGGAAGACATTTGACATTTAGAAATACGTTAATCATCAGGGTAATGATTGACTCTCAACCCCTAGGGAAATCACTCTCTAATTTTCTTACAGGGATATCCAAATGAGTTCTTCACTCAATCTGGTCTTTCTGATTTTTCATTTGAGAACATTTCAAAGGAAAGGATAGTAAATAAAAGATTAAGAATATGGATTAATCAAAGCTAATCCATTAACATGTGATTATATAGTGCCTTCCATGAGCTTTGCCTACCTAAAAGGCCATGGTTCAGTTTTCACTCCCTTTTTAGGAATTTCCTTCTCACATAATATCCTTCTCCATCTTGTCTACACACAAAGGCTGCCTTCTCCTTCAAGTCCTCCTTGGTTATTCAGGCTCAGATTTTTTTTTTTTTTTTGTTATCTGCACACCCAAAGCACTTGAAGAAATTAAACAGGGGTATAAATTTGGAATATGACTTTACTAGTAGGACCTGTGATATGGTCTTTTGACTCTCCACAGACAAACAACATTACTTGTTATTAATGGAGGGTATGAGAGCTGCCGAGAGTTAAATTCCCTTCCTTCTCTTTTCATATTAAGAAAGAGGTACCATCTATTAGTCTTTTAAAATGTATCCAATGATATGCTAAGCATTTTTCATACATAATCTTATTGAATACTGATGACAGTCCCTGGAGGCAGATACTAACTTGCGGGTATTTCACAGATGAAGAGCCGTGCTACTTACTCAAGGGTGATAAGCAAGTAACAGGCCCAGGACTCGAACACAGCCCAATCTGGCTTCAGAGGCCTTGCTTTCAAATACCACACTATGCTCAAGAGCTCTGGACCCCTGCCATCTTATCAGGCGTTTGGTGTTATTAAAAGCAAATAAAAAGGCCACAGGTATTAGAAGCCTAGTTTGGGATTCAAGTTAAATGATGAATATCCTTCAGTTTCATCTTTAAATCTCCATGACTGTACCCAGCTTCATTTCAGGATAACGTCCAAAGCTCAAATCTGAGAACTTTTGCAAATGTGAGGCTCTTGGTGTCCCCTGCTCACTTTTGACACCCTGAGTCCCTCGTCACCCTCGGTCACTTCCATCTGGTAGCCAGGCCTGCCCGGTAATTGACTCTCCCCTTTTTCTCTATTCTGAGTTTTCACCAGGCAGTGGGTACCTTAGCACTTACTATCATGTCTCTCTGTGTTTGAAAAAAAAAGAGCGTTGAGGCTTCCAATATATGAGTCCAGTTAAAGACTGCAAGTCCCCTGAATTTTAAGTGGATTTGAAAAACTCATTTCAGTGCTGCTTTCCTGTTAAATTGGACCTTTCGTTCCATGCTGGGCAGTAGCAAGCAGGGGGAGAGCCAAGAAGTAGGATGACTTTGGCACAAGAGCTCACCTGCTGTGGGCCAAGGTTTAGGTAGGTTTTGATTTTGTTTGGGGTGGCCTTGAATACACTTGATTCTTTTTTTTTTTTCCCAAAGTGTCCAAATGGGAGAGTGAATAGTAAACAGACAGTAGAAGATGAGCCTGTGGGGGGGCGGGGGATAAGCAGATGTCCTCCTGTGCGTACCTTTGATTAGCAGTGTAAGGAGCTTTCTGAGACACTGGCTGGCAAGAAGGAAGCAGGTTGTCATGTCAACACTTGTGGTTTCTTTATGTGTATTTACTGCATCTTTTCACTGGCTTTTAGTGCCTTATTCTAGGAGAAAATTACTAAGGCTTTGTGGGTCCAAGAGTATTCCTGGTGGGCAGGCCATGTGCTGCTCGGCACAGCCTGTGCTCTCGGCCTTCCCTCGCTCTCACACCCAGAAGTGGAAAGCCAGGCCATTCTTAGCTTTCTGTGTGCGCAGAGACAAAGAGGAAGTCAAGGGCAGGCTGTATGTACAGAACGGTGAACAAGCTGGGTTTGCTAATGGGGCAGGGAAGAGGGGGAAGAAGGTCGCAGGTGACATGTTTGGATGTAGGCTTGTTTTGTTTGGCTTTATGGTATTTGGCCTGCACCCTATTTTAAATGTAGAATAGCTGTCCTTTTTTTTTTTTTTTTAAATCAGACAATTTCACATTTAAAAAATAGAGACAGTTAGATTTATTATAAGACACAGAACGTCTTACTCCTGTCTGCCAATGATGAACAGACACTAAGGAGCTTCTCCTCCATGAAGAGTCAAGTGTTGGCCATTTCACTGCAGTCCCCACCGCTCCCGAGTGCTCCCAGCCGCCGAGGCCGTGTGCCAACTGCTGTTTGTCATCTTCACCCAGCTCGTTTTATTCTTACACGTTACTTGTCTGCCTCCCTAGGCACTTGATTTTATTCGGCTTCTTGTAAAAAGCCTTCTGTTCTATAGAACGACGTTTGGGTTTTGTCCCAGGGCACTCAGAACTGTTTTGAAGCCGGGAGAGACTAGGTCAGGTTTAGGTTTTAGAGATGACTCTGGCTCCCTGCCTCGGGTCCATCCAGTTCCCAGTCCATCATGTACATGCAGGCTAGTCGTGAAATGGATGCAACAGGCCACACGGATGAGAAGGACTTGTCCCAGGCAAGTGGCAGGGCTTGTGGAGAGAAGAGGAGAGACTAAGCATGTCAGAGGCAGGATGGCCGGGGCTGGGAACCAACTGGATTACATGGCGTATGGAGGAAAGAAAAGTTAAGAGGCTTGTGCTCATGGGCGGGTGAAAAGACTGCTGACGGAAAGAATGAGATCTATGTTTGACATGTTTGGATTAAGAATACCAACGCAAATAGGCCTTGTTCAGCTATGGACGTTCGGGAAGTAGGGATGTAGCACATAATGAATTCATTTCTTACCCACATGTGTTTGTTACATTAGCATCATGTTTATACATAAATGTGTGGAATAGCTAGCTGCAAATAATATGAGTAAGCCCCTTCCTAGTAAGCAGGTCCTTTTGAATCAAAAACCTCTGTCTCATTCACTGTTGTATTCCTCGTACCTAAGCAATACCCAGTATATTGTTCACACACCAGAAACACTTGTTGAAGCCATCAGTAAATTAGTTAATTAACGATAAACAGGGAGGGGTGCCTGGGTGGCTCAGTCTGTTAAGCGTGCAACTTTTGATGGCAGCTCAGGTCATGATCTCACGCTTCATGAGACTGAGCCCCATGTCAGGCTCTGTGCTGACCGTGCAGAGCCTGCTTGGGATTCTTGGTCACCCTCTCTCTCTGCTCCTCCCCTGCTCATGCACTCCCTCTCTCAAAGTAAATAAATAAACTTAAAAAAAAAAGATAAACAGGGATAATTAAACGTATTCATGTTTTAACTCAATTAGCTTTTTTCTTATTTAACCTGTTTGCCTTTATCTCGGCTGCCTGCAGGCTCCCCTTCCCTGTCACCCGTGACACCTGTGCACACATTCAAGGGAGCAATTGCATTAGATACATGTAGTAATGAACATGGTTTTAGGTGATAACAAAGACTTCTCTACTTTTAATACTGAAATCACTCCTATTTCTCATTTTCCCCACTTACTACTTTCAAGTACTATTCAGTTATAACCACTTTATTATTTATTTAGTTTTTTTTAATGTGTATTTATTCTTGGGAGACAGAGACAGTGTGTGAGCAGGGGAGGGGGAGAGAGAGAGAGAGGGAGACATGGAATCCAAAGCAGGCTCCAGGCTCTGAGCTGTCAGCACAGAGCCCGATGCAGGGCTCCAACTCACAAATCACAAGATCATGTTCTGAGCCAAGGTCGGTTGCTTCACCGACTGAGCCACCAAGGTCCCCCAATTATAACCATTTTAAAAGCAAATGTACGGGGACACCTGGGTGGCTCAGTCAGTTAAGTGTCTAACTCTTGGTTTTGGCTCAGGTCATGATCTCATGGTTTGTGGGTTTGGGCCCTGCATTGCGCTCTGTGCTCACAACACGGGGCCTACCTGGGATTCTCTCTCTTTCCCGCCCTCGTTGCCCCTCCTCACCATCTCAAAAATAAATAAATAAACATTTAAAAAAAAATAAAAGCACATATATACACAGGTTTCTTTACAGAGACTTACCTGTAGTTTTTCCCCAGTAACAAATAACTGAATAAATTATCTTTCTTGGATGACCCTATGGTCATAATTGGGATGCATTTTAGAGTCAGGGATTTTCCTATTCAGCAATAGCTTCTGCTGTCATGTTCCTGGTTTGCTTGAGGGGCTCTTGACCCGCTGAGATCTTTCGAAGATTTTACAAGTAATTATAGAGGATTTATAGGTTTTATACAAGTAATAGATGAATACATTCTTATTGTAAAAATAATAAAAATGTATATAATATGGAAAGGAAAGGTCTCACTTCAACACTATTTCCATTCTTTTCACCCAAAAGTAATCATAGCTAATTTTTATGGGTTCCTTTAAAACTTTTTCTTTGCACTGTGGCACAAACCTATACATTTATAAAGGCAAGGTTTTGGGGGGACATAATTGTATCATACTACCATACTGCCAAATAATCTTTTCAAAGTTTATTTGAAAAGGAACAAGGATTCTAGAGAAATCAGGATGTGGATGTGTCCATATCTACTTAATATTTTTTAATGTTTAGTTTTGAGAGATAGAGAGTGTGCACATGATGGGGGGAGAGTTAGAGAGAGGAGACAGAGGATCTGAAGCAGGCTCTGTGCTGACAGCACAGAGCCCCATTCAGGACTTGAACTCATGAACTATAAGCTCATGACCTAAGCCAAAATCAAGAATTGGTTGCTTAAGTGACTGAGCCACCCAGGCACCCCTCTAGTTAATTTTTTTAATTATAGCATAGCATTCTGTAATATGTGTACCTTAGTTCATTGACATGTTCAGGGACCTTTAGCCTGTTTCTGATTTTTCACTGCTATGAACAATACCCCAGTGAGCATCTTGGCTCCTGACTCTTTGGGAAAATATACGAGAGTTTCTCCAGAAGACATTCCTTGCGTTAGAATTGCTGGTATAATATATGCACATTTAAAATTCTGATATTTCAAATTGGTTCTTTCAAAAATCTATATCAGTTTACCCTTTTGTCAGTAGGATGTAAGATTAACTTTCTTCCACTCCTTTGCCTCATCTAGATATTGCCATTTTTTAATAACTATTACAAATTTTGTGAACAAGAATGAAATCTCGTTGCTTTGAACTGTGTCACTGATATCCCATGGGGTAGAGCCTTGTGTACTGATGAGAGCTTTGTCACCATTTCTCTTTGCGTCTAAGTGCCATTCTCCCATTTCAGATGCTCACTACCTCACCTGCAGGATCCAGGAATGTGCTGAGACCACTCGGAGTGGGCCTTTTGTCCGCTCCATTGACATCAGTTCCCTGGTTGTTCAGGATGAATATATCTTCATTCAGGTGAGTCCAGAAAATGCATTCAGTGGTAGAGGTGGGGGTGCTTAGGTGAAGTCAGGAAAATGAGGGCAGCATTCCCGAGGTTGTGAACACGTGGAGCTGGGGTGAGTCTCTGCTTTGGTGACCCATTCTCTGGGGGATCCAGGACTTCCGGTGAAAGATGAAGATGTTATGGGTCAGTATCACGGATGGGGTCTTTAGTGGTCCACTGAATCCTCAGCTGGGTTGCTGTTTTATTATACCAAAAGGGTCTTAAAATGACCAGGATTTGGACTAGGGCTTGGAAGTTTCTTAGAGCCACATCTCCAATGGATCTGACTTTCAGTAGTTTATCAAAGCCATGATCCATTGCTGTCCAAAGTGACCGGTCTCAAACTCCACACTCGAAAAACAAATAACCCAGTGAAGAAATGGGCAGAAAACATGAATAGACACTTCTCTAAAGAAGACATCCGGATGGCCAACAGGCACATGAAAAGATGCTCAACGTCGCTCCTCATCAGGGAAATAAAAATCAAAACCACACTCAGATATCACCTCACGCCAGTCAGAGTGGCCAAAATGAACAAATCAGGAGACTATAGATGCTGGCGAGGATGTGGAGAAATGGGAACCCTCTTGCACTGTTGGTGGGAATGCAAATTGGTGCAGCTGCTCTGGAAAGCAGTGTGGAGGTTCCTCAGAAAATTAAAAATAGACCTACCCTATGACCCAGCAATAGCACTGCTAGGAATTTATCCAAGGGATACAGGAGTACTGATGCATAGGGGCACTTGTACCCCAATGTTTATAGCAGCACTCTCAACAATAGCCAAATTATGGAAAGAGCCTAAATGTCCATCAACAGATGAATGAATAAAGAAATTGTGGTTTATATACACAATGGAATACTACGTGGCAATGAGAAAGAATGAAATATGGCCTTTTGTAGCAACATGGATGGAACTGGAGAGTGTGATGCTAAGTGAAATAAGTCATACAGAGAAAGACAGATACCATATGGTTTCACTCTTATGTGGATCCTGAGAAACTTAACAGAAACCCATGGGGAGGGGAAGGAAAAAAAAAAAAAAGAGGTTAGAGTGGGAGAGAGCCAAAGCATAAGAGACTGTTAAAAACTGAGAACAAACTGAGGGTTGATGGGGGGTGGGAGGGAGGGGAGGGTGGGGGATGGGTATTGAGGAGGGCACCTTTTGGGATGAGCACTGGGTGTTGTATGGAAACCAATTTGACAATAAACTTCATATATTGAAAAAAAAAAAAAAAAAGTGACCGGTCTCATTTGGGAGTGAGAATCCCCAAGAAATGAAGCATCTCTAGGATTTTCTTTCTAGAAAAATGTAGAGCTCCCTAAATCTTGCCCTCCCTTTACAGTGCTGACCACACCCTGATATGTCCTGAGTCCAGAAATCCTTCACTCCCAAGAGCTCTGACTCACAGAGAAAACTAGGTGTGACTCACATTTTTAGGCAGGAAAGGGAAGCCTTGTTTTAGGTGTTGAGTTTCACTGGAAGGAGATGCAAAGAAGAACAAAAATGAGGAAAAAGAAAAGGTGATGCTTCTGCTCCAGAATGACTTACAGTGTGTGTGTGTGTGTGTGTGTGTGTGTGTGTGTGTGTGTGTGTCTGTCTATGAGTGTGTGTAATCATACTTGACCTTTGAGAGCAGCTTTGATTTCTCCCACTCTGCTTTCCCACCCTTCTGCTGCCAGTTGTGTTTGCAGGCTGTTTCCTATAGGAACCTTGATCTTTAGACTCTCCTGAGTTTACTCAGACCTATGCACCTGAATGACTTTCTCTGCCTCACTCCTGTTTCTTTGGTCCAGATTAGTCCCGTTTCCCAGGAGCTGGGCATGCCTCTCTTCCTCTGAACCACTACAGCTGTTCTTGTCTGCTATTTCTTTAGCACATGGGCTATTAGGAATTGTTACTTAAATATTAGTGGATTTGTCTTCGTCTTTCCAAATTGCATTTTATACTATCTGAGGATAGGGACAATACTTTATACACAAATTTTTCTCCTCATCCTTGGCCCTAACAGAAAGCCTTTGAAAATCCAGGGTGCTCAGTGACTACTTGTTTTACTGATAGATTGTAGATGTAGGAGTCACTTCTTTTTAAAAATCAGTTGTGTAGACTTTTGAGGTCTGAAACACATGACATGTAGCCATCCACTCAAAAACCAGCTTGAAAAAGGGAGGGAAAGAGAGGTCTGTGTGGCTCCAGAAAATCCCTGTGTCTAAGTTTGCGTAAAAGCCAGAATCTCAGAATATTTTTGTTTAAATCTTGGCAGGTCATTAGCACTATTATTGCCTTATTCATGAATATTTATTGAACACATACAATACAAAGTAAAGTCAACAAAGTATTAGGCATGACTCTGGCTCTCCCTAACTCTTGCCCTTGACCTGCTTCTCTTTGCACCCAGTATATACCGTCTTGGGTCTTAAGTACTATCTCCATGTTCTGATGAATCTCAAGCCAGGGAGCTATAACCTCTGCCCTGGAAAGCAGACCTTCTTGTCGAATAGTCATCTTGATATCTCAACTTGGATGTTCGTTCCACAGCTAGAATAAAATCAACATGTCCACCTTGATCCTGAGGCATTGGTGGCATTACCCTCTACCTGGTCACTCAAGGTAGAAACCTGGAAATCTGTCTATGACAACAAATTCAGTGAATCCAGGTCCCTGCTAATATCACCCTTAGTCTCAGATGGTTTTTTGTTTTTCATTCCATTCCCATGGTCCCAGTTTAAGGCTTTATTATTTCTTTATCTCTATTTAATTTTTCAAGGTAGAAGCACAGAGATGATTTATGAATTTACCAATCTTATTGCCCTTTCCTTAATGCTAATACTGCATATAATGATGAACATGACAGGACCATTTCTGGGAAACATGACTTAGAATTTTAAATGTTCAGATTTTTTAAAATTCATTTTTCCTTTTATTGCATAAAGTTTTCTGTAACTCTGCCGGCAGACATCCAGATTTTTTCCCTAACTATTCTGAAGTATCTTTTTATTATTATTATACTGCAAGCCAGCAAAAGTTTTTTCTTTGATAAGCATCAATTTTTATTTTGTTTGAAAGAGATAGGAGTTCCCGTTAGTCAATAAAATTTTATTGACAGCCTGCTACATTTCAGGCCCCTGTTCTAAGAGCTGGGGTTAAGACAGTGAACATAATAAAATTCCTGCCCAAGTGGTATTTATATTCCAGTGGAAGACATGGGAAAATATGTATATAATATATACATCCATATATACATAGGTATGAAAAGCCTGTGAAACATTAGTGGTTGAGATGCTGTGGTTTTGAGTCCAATGGCCAGCATTTATCCCAGCCTTGGCAGGCCACACTTTAGCTGGGTGGTCTTGAGCTATACTTCATTTGACTTATCTGTAAAAAGAGGACAATTGAGTACTTAGTTTATTGGTTGCTGGGCAGATTCTGTTTGTTAATACATTTGTAAAACACAAAAACAGTGCTCTGTAAATGTTGCTCTCTATCTTTCTATCTTGTGCTATCATCTATTCATCTATCTACCAAATATATTAGATGATGATAATGTTTTAGATGAAAATTAATGAGGAATGTGAATGTTAGACATCTGTAGATACTACTATTTTTTTTTAAGATGACCTGAAAAAGTCTCATTCGGTGAGTGGCGAACCAGAAGAGGGTGGCAGGAGTCAGCAGTCAGATGGGCACGTGCAGCCAGGTGTGTTAGGCCCTGTACTTTCTTGAGCCCTACATGGCGATGTGTCGGGAACAGGTAGAGATTTGAGGCTGGCTTTAGGAGCAGAGGTGTTGGGAAAACCAGGGCTAAGGATATAAATTGGAAGCATGTCAGCATGTTGATGTCACTTTTGAGTTGCAAAATTGAAGTCATCAAGGGAATAAACATAGACAGAAAAGAGAAAGAATTCATAGACTAGGGCAGAGGGCACTCTAATATTAGGGAGATGAGAAGGAGGGAGTAAATGAGACCTAGAAACAGAGTTTAGAGATAACCACAGAAAGACCAAGGGTATTAGATTCCAGGACCTTGAAGGCTGTTTTCAGATTTTTAAAAAGAAAACTATGAGAGAGATGGGAAGCAATGGAATAACAATGCCCCAAATAATGCAAAAGGCCAATACTCTTGAGAAAAGCATGGAATTTCATCAACCACCAAACACAGATTAAATGCTATTATTTGCAACTATCAATTGGCTAAATTTAAAATAAGGTAAAAGAATGTGAGTGGGTTACATATGAACTGCTGCTCATACTGAAGGTATATTTGTGTATCGTTTGGCCATAAGTATTTAATGAGTCCTTTCCTTCTCATAGGTGAGTTTGGCCTTATGCATTGATCAGTATGATAGATGTGTCTTATTTCTGACAGTGTATGCTTAGCTTTTAGTTAAAATTGCTTCTTTTTTAAAAAAGTCATTATATGATCTCTTTTCCTGCTTTCCTGCCTCTGGGTTTCTTTGATAATTTTGAATATTTGTCCTAGCTACTTAGCTTTATGAATATAACAGCAAATCTTCTATTTCTGGATAATATCTATTCATTTCCTTTTGTGAGCCGTGATACAATTTCCATACATTTCTTTTTCCTCCCCTCTCTCTTAGATTCCTTCACCACCTGTTTTGGGTTGATCATATTATCTCTTTGTTTGCTTTTCTATCTTCAAATATAATTCTCTTAGACTTAAATATTTTACGAAGTACTGTTGAACAAAGGTAGAAAAAACTAGCCTGTGTTTATGACCTGTATCCAATTCTAGTTTTGTTAATTAAATCATTCAGAGCATTTACATTCTGCTGTGAATGATCATTCCTGCATTTATTTTGATCTTAGTTATATGGGTAAATCTTGTTCCTTTCTGTAGTTTTTGCATTTTTTTTCTTGGTTGTCTGAAGTTTGTCCTTCAGTTTTTCTTTTTTTTTAAATTTTTTAAATTAATTTTTGAGAGAGAGAGAGAGAGAGAGAGCATGAGAAGGGCAGTGGCAGAGAGAGAGACACAAAATCTGAAGCAGGCTCCAGGCTCTTAGCTGTCAGCACAGAGCCCAATGTGGGGCTCCAACTCAAACCTGAGCTGAAGTCAGACACTTAATTGACTGAGCCACCCAGGTGCCCCTGAAATTTGTCCTTTAGTAATGTCTTCAAGAAAGGTAAATTCTTTTAAAAAAATGTTTATTTATTTTGTGAGAGAGAAAGAGAGAGAGAGAAAGAGGGAGAGAGAGAGAAAGTGTGAGAAGGGGAGGGGCAGAGAGAGAGGGAAAGAGAGAATCCCAAGTAGCTGACAACACAGAGCCCAATGTGGGGCTCCATCTCATGAACAGTGAGACCATAACCTGAGACAAAATCAAGAGTCAGTTGCTTAACTGACTTAGCCACCCAGGCATCCCACAAAAAAGGTGAATTCTTGAATGTTGTAAACAGTTTCCCTCTTTAGGTTTAATTTCCTTTTTTAAGCTATAAAATGCATGTATCATTTGCTTTCCATGATAACTTTGCTCCATTAACTTACTGAATGTTACTGTGTCAGGCCAGTCTGATATTTCCCTTTTGGGTATCTGAATTTTTCCCCCTTGATACCTAAAAGTCCTTTTTAAAAATATTTAGTTTTAATACTATTTGCTTTGTTAATGTATGTTCTGTGGTTGATCATACTGTGTGAGTTTCTTTTCCTGAAATGTAAGTCTCATTCAGTTGGTTCAATTTCTCCTTCCTTTTTAATATCTCAGAACTTTCTGTTGCTTATATTTTGAAACATATATTTTATTTCAGTTTAATTATTTTGGTTCTCTTTCTCCAGGACATTTAGGATGTGTGCAGTAGACAGGAAAATCAAAGGAGAGTCATTATTTTTTTTTCCCTTCTAATCAGTTTTAACTCACTGAGCAAAGTGATATTAAAAAAAAAAAAAGGGGCGCCTGGGTGGCTCAGTCAGTTAAGTGTCTGACTTTGGCTCAGGTCATGATCTCACAGTTTGTGAGTTTGAGCCCTGCATCAAGCTCTGTGCTGCCAGCTCAGAGCCTAGAACCTGCTTCAGATTGTGTGTCTCCTTCTCTCTCTCTGCCCCTCCCCTGCTCATGCTCTGTCTCTCTCTGTCTCTCAATAATAAATAAACATTAAAAAAAATACTGGAAAGTCTTACCCACATTATCCCTGAACAAGTATTTGGCAGTGTCCAGACTCTTTTTTATATTTTTTTGCTGCTCTTGTTGAACTTATTTTCTGAACTTTGCCAGCTTATATTTTATCACTTTTGTTGTCCCAACGTATCTATTCTTAGCTCTTGTATTTCTACTTTGAAGTCTTCTCTTACAGAGGTAATCTTCTCATCATACAGGCTATTTTTAATCATAGCAGTATGGGCACAATTTTCATTTGCTTCCTGGAAGCAGATTTTTTTTTCTGAGTCTGCTGTTTTTTCTGTCCCTTTCTCTCTCATTTTGCCATAGTATTTTATAATCCCTGCACTATTTTCTTTTATCTTTAGGTTTTTAACCATTATTCATTTTTTTTTTTATGACATGAGCTCTTCTGGACTATTTGAGGAGATTCTTCTTGGTGACAGACCAGAATTCTTTCAGCTTAACAAGAATCTTCTTTGTTTCTCAGTGAGGTTCCATATAACTAAAGATAGTTTGTCTGTGAATGAGTTCTTTACAAAAGGTAAAACCACCTGGCTGCTTCTTCATCCAGCCACACCTCTCCAGCTTCTTGTCATTAGTCAGCTCTAAGAATAAATAAACTGCCAATTCCTGGGCCACAGTCCCTAGGTTCCAAATAATTGATTGTTAGTTTTGCTCCTTGGGAAATGTCATCTTTGGAGAATGCTATTTTTCTAGCTTGATCTAAGATTTGTAGCTGTAGGCATTTTTGCCCTGGTGCCTGTCGGTACTCTGTTTGTTCTTCACTGAATTTGGCTTCCACATATATTGTGTTTCAGGGTTATATTTTCATTGAGTATTGAGTTTGTATTTTTATTTCTTGTTTTCCTTGTTGCTCTAGGGTGATTTATGAGAGGAAAAGGGAAGCACCATTATTACTTGGCTATTTAAAACCATTTATAAACCTTAATTATGTATTTTCTGAAATGTCACAAAAGCTTGCAAACTGATTTTCTCATTCTGAGACCAGCAACCCCCACCCCCAATCCATTCACAACACTACTTTCAAAATAATTTATTTACAACAAAAATCAATGTTCCTGTCTTCAGTGGCTGCTCATCACCTATAGGTTAAAATCTAATTTCCTTAACATTGTCTACAAGGCCCTGTACGATCTGGATCCTGCATACTCCATTAGCTTCATGGGAATCCCCATATACCTTCCTGGTTATATTTTACCCTCCCATAAACGATAAACCTGTTTGGTCTCCATACACACATCATGTCATTTGTTGCCTAACGTGCCTTTCTTGCGTTTCCCCACCTGCTTGGAATGTCCCTTTACTGGACAAACTTATCCTTAGATTCATCTTATGCGTTGCTGCCTGTAGAAAGTCTTCCCTGGCATCCTTGATCAGGATTGGACCAAGCCCCTTTGCTGACTACTTATCCACGTGTGTTATGTCTCCCCAGCCAGGTCTGTAAACTTTAAGAGGAACAAGACTATGTCTTATTCATCATTGTTTCTCCTGCACTTAGCATAATGACTGGTACTCAATAAATGTTTATTGAACTGAACTGAACTGAGAAGATAAGACACTGTCCTTATTCTCAGGGAATGCGGTTAGTTATCTTTTTAAAGCAAGGGAATCTTGTTTCCCCAACTAACAATATGAGACAACTTTGGGTAATTGCCAATTGTTCACTGCACGAGAAATGACCGTATGTAGGATGTCTCTGCATTTTTATAAAACTGCTGTCCAACAATTATCCATTATGTTATTCAGTACCCTTTTCATATTCATTCATTTAAATGTATTAAAATACAATCAGCCCAGTGGGGAACACAGACAGCTAAACAATTATTATGTAGCATGATGAGAGCTGTGTTAGTGCAAAGCACATGTTGCTCTTAAAGCAAGTGGGGGGAGCTTCGGAAGGAGGGTCTGTGCAAGCTTTCCAGCAAGGGAGACTAGGAGTACCAGCTGGGTAAGTGAAGGCAAAAGAGCATTCCAGGCAGAAGGGAGGCAGGAATGAAGTTAAGAAAGTAAGAGAAAACAATGCCTGGGGATCTCTTTGTCCAAGGATAGGTGTAGTTGTGGGAGGGAGTGAAGTGGCAGGACTGTCAGGTAGGACAGTCCTGGGGAGGTGAACCTTTTCTGTTCCCTTTCATTAAATCTAGGTAATTGCGCATTTCCCTCTTTGTAGTGCTAAAAAGCTCACAACTAAGTTTTGTGTCAATTATAGCAGCTTCCTTGCATCAAATTGTGTGTTATTATTCTTCCTTTTCTCCTCCACTGCTGGCCATTTGTGTTTATGTGGCTGCTTTCCTTTATCTGTTTATTTGTCATTGTGGCTTATTGCTTTTGTTTTAATTATTGGAAGCCACCTCAGAGAAATGTCTGAAATCAGTGCGAGTTTTGAATCTTTCTTGCAGGGGATGGGTTTTGAAAATTGAAATGGGCATCAGGAAAGGCTTTGTGGGGAAGGCAAGATTTGGACTGCAGTGCCTAATGTCTATCTCAGAAGCAAGGAAAAGGCAAAGATGCCTCATTCTGTTCATGGAAGTTAAGCTGCCGCAGAAGGCTTTTGGGAGGGCAGAAACTCCTCAGAGCAACAGTAGCTTCTCACTCCAGGGTTTAAATCCACAGGTTTATATGGGAGCAGGGCATCAGGCCATCAGGGTAGGTGGCATTCTGCCGACCCTGCCAGCAAAAGCCACTGAAAAGAATGATCTCAAAAGCTGTAGTGCAGGGAGGCTTGGGTCCAGCACGCCTCCTCATGGGTGACCTCTCTGGGGAGTACCGCTAAGGCAGAGCTGGACATTGAGAACTGTGTCTTTTCTGAGAGATGCTTGCTGTCACTCCATAGTTGGGGTCTCAAAGGAGAGCCTTGTACAGCCACATTATTTTCTTTGCCTGCAGTTGGAGCAGCTACATAACAATAGGAGGAGTATAAAGGACTTTGGTGGCTTTGGTTTTTCATAACTTTAAGGGGTCTGTCTATTCACTTGGATTTCCTAGTTTTGTAGAGTATTGGTATCTTTTATTTCGTTTTAGTGCCACCAGAGACATACACCTGAGGAAGAATCTTACGGAAAAGGACGCCAGTCCATCCCCTTCACTCTTTCTGGCTCCCCCCCTCCCCACCCTGCTAAATGTGGTTCTTGGCAGTTTTTACATGGAGTCTTAGGTAACTTGTCTCAGGAGCTATGGAAAAATGGAAGAGGGTATCTGGCCCTCTTACCCCCTCCTTAAATAGCACACCTCAGCTTTTGTTTGTTCTGTATGTCAGGGTTCTTAATACTTTTTGCATCTGATGAAAGCAATCTGCTGCTAAGAAATGTTTGAAACTGCCAACTTTTTGTAGCACTGTTGGTTCCATGGGTCACAGGTCAGGCTTTTTGGGTGTGGACAACAGAACCATTCGGGATTCATGTGACATGGATTCATTTCCTTTCTCTGCAGATTAATAAATGTTATGTGTGTGTTTAAGGCATAATTGTTTACCCATTAGTGAGTCATATACAAATGTATATGCACACATTTGAGAGTAAAGTTAATAACCAAAAACCCAGGTAACTACTTCATAATAAACTTCCCATTAATTTTGCATTAAAAAATTCACCCTTAAAAAACTTTGCCCTCCTAAAGGAAAGCTCCTCATGCCCAGTCATTTCTTTCTTTCTTTTTTTTTCAACATGATTATTTTTGATCTGTATCTTGTGTGTCGTTGAAGGGTCCCTATACTACTCATGTGGCTCCTACAGTTCAGAAGAGACCCCGAAGGTTCTGCCTCACCTTTTATTTTTCTATTGACAAAGAGGTAAAGATAATCATCTTGATGGTTTTGCTTGAGGGGGCCTAGTGTTTGATCTCCAGCTTTCAGCCAAGCTGAAGATGTACAGAACACTGTGAAATTTGTTAATCTGTCAATGCCTTTTCTGTGCAGGGGGCCTGGGGGCCTGGGGTTTCATAGTGAAATCAGAAGGAGCTAATCCTTCCCAGAAGAGCCCTTGTTTTAATGGGAAAGCGTCTGCCTGAAATGCCTCCGTTCCACATGGATAAAAGAGAAATCGGCTTTCCTCGTAGGGGCAGGGGGAGAGAGATAAGTTGGTTTCTGTGTTCTGAGCCAAGAAGGTTGGAAATCCTGTCTTTTCTCCTTATGGAGTAGCTTTTCTAATGATTATCCTGGAAAATAGGTAGTTCAGCAGTGATAGCAGTAAAATCCCTTCAGTGATAGGATTGATACCCTGGCTATTAGGAGGTATGATGAAGAAACAGGAACAGAGCCCTAATAAGCCATTGTAAGAGATTTGTGTGTCTTTACTGAACTATGCAAAGCCTGGCCTCATCCTCCCTTCATGGCATGGGAGGTGGCCTTCAGTGTAATGAGGATTCATTTACTCATTGAATAAAGTTTTATTGTGAGTGCAGTTGTGGGGGGAAAAACCCAGTTCTAATACAGATATCTAAAACACAAGAGAAAACACTGACCGATCCATAATTAACATACACACACGCTACATCTTCTAGAGGTGTAGATAAAGCAGAAAATTCAAAGGGAAGGTCATCCCAACTCTGCCAAATCCTTCTCAACGTCCACAACTAGACCAGTGTCAGTGTGGAGATCCACACTTTCAACTCCTGGTAATGTGTGGGTGTAGTCAGGAGAGAAGGCCCCCCTACAGCAAGGAATTCTGTGTGCGGATCAATGGCACGCAGAAAAGAAGTCCTAGGATAACTCCAGGGCTACAGTGAAGCCAGTCAGCAATTTGGACACAAGTTGCTGTTGTGAAGAGTTGAAAAGATGTTCTAGAAGTATTAGCAATTAACAAGTACTAGTAGCTAGGTAATGGATGCTTCTTGAGGTCCTTGATGTATGCCAGGTACACTGGAGCGTGGCAGAAGAAGAAGGCATTGTTCCTGCTCTCAGACAGTTTATGATTCAAGTAGCCTGTGGTTTGATGTGGGGCAGAGGACCCTGAACTTGAACACCTGGGTTGTAGTCGGGGCTCCGCCACCTTACCAGCCAGGGAACACTGGGCAACTCATTTGGACTTTCAGAACGCTCATCTTCTCATTTCTGGAGAATGGAATGATGCCCCTGGCCCTGCCTGAATTGGAAGGTTTTTGTGAGGATCAAGGGAGATAATAATGGCTTTGATATGCTTTGAAAACTACGGAACTCTATAAAACGCAAGGATCAAGAGATTAATCCGCATGCAAAAATCAGACTCGCTACGTTTGTGTATGCACATTCTCATTTAAGAGTTTTTATAAGCCTGTCATATAGAAGATTCATAAATCTTTTCCCCAAATTCATTTGGTAGTTATTCATGGATTCAACTCATGTTTCAACATATGTGCGTGATAGAATCTTCCCACATACCTTCCATAGTGCTTCAAAGAAACCAGCTTCTAATGACAGCTATGTAACTGTAGATATTCTGGGGTTTAATTATCTTGCCAGACTCTTGAGTACCTTCTTGTAGCATGTTTGCCCCCAGCTCCCCTGGTTTTTGAGAGTTGTTTAAGAACCTGGTTTAGGCACCACTGTGGGAGGTAGAAAAGCCTCTCTGGCATGGCCAATCTAGAGTTATCTTTCTGAAAGAAAAAAAAAAGCCCTGAGGCAGAAATTAATAGAGTGTAATTATTCAAAGAAAAACTATTTGGCAATATTTTAAATGATGTTAATTTGGCCTTAATGGGAGAGATTTGAATGTTAAATAAATAGCAATCTCATCATTAGGGACACATTTACAACACAGGAGTTTAAAGGAAAATGAAAGAGTTGCAGACACCATCTTCAAAAGAAATTCAATAAAGACATCTTCAGGTGAATATTCTTGAAGCGCTTTCAGAATCTTAAGTGAGTTGTTTTCAACAGCCAGCACTAATGGAAGATCCTTAAATAGCATGTTGCTGGGATGTGTCTCCTGTACAGGCAATGATTTTAGTGGCTTGATGTAAAAGTTGCTGTTAGTATTTGAAATGCCTCCGTGTACAAAAACAAATGAGCAACCTGATTGTGAAGGTCATGATGCTTAGTTGATCTTCGTGCTGGGCATTGCAAAGGTCCTATCTCACGTCCTTCTGGCTCCTGTTTGCTCCGCAGCTAGCTGTGCACACAGGTGGCCTGATGTCACCTTGCCTCAGCTGCACTGTGAACCTCTTGCTTTTTGTTCCGGGCTGATTCCTCCCTAAATGGGATACGGATACTTATGAGAGACCCCTTAGCCATCCTGATGCAGGTACAAACCTTGAGGTGCAAAGGTGTCAAGACCCTCCTGGACCATTAGACTGATAGGAGTCAGGAGCCAGTGGATACTCACTCCTCTCTTCCTGTGTCAGGAGGGCGATACTGAGCCTCGTTCTCTAGGGGTCTTTAGAGTGTCCCCAGTGGGGTTGGGCCCCAGTTACTTATAGTAATAACCAGTTGAGTGACACTCCCTGGGATGGCTTTTTCTCCCTCCTTGTTTTCCACTCTCTAGTTCTGCCACATCTGTTCCCTAGGATCATTTCTCAAACTCAGGCAAACAAACAGACAAAAGAGCCTCCCACAGAAAACAACAACAAGTACTACCTGCAAAGAAGCCCTGGTCTCAGGCTCTACATTTCAAGGCAGATGGAACCCAACTCAAAGAAACTAAAAAAAAAAAAAAAAACCCTCAAATTTATGGAGTCCTTACTATGTATCCAGTATGTGGATAGATCGAACTATCCAAGAAAAGTAAAAAGAATCCTCTTCATGCCTATATAAAATTTCCCAATCCAAACGCCCAATCCCATCCCTTCTGACTTCTCAGGGACCTGGCTTTACCCATTATCCTTCTTCCCCTATCTCTTCAATATTCCTTCCTGTTTCAGACTTCCCATCAGTATTTAAATATTTTAAGTATCTACTATCCTTAAATTAAAAAAAAAACAAGAAAACTTTCTTTGAATCCCATGTTGCTGTCTATAAATGTCCCATCTTTCATTTGCAAGCAGATTTCTTAAGAGCTATCTATATTCATTGTCCCGTTTTTTCATTTCCTTCTCTTTAACCCACTTGAGACTGACTTGCTCCTTGTCCACTCCATTGAAATTACTTTTGCCAAGTTCATCAAAGATGTCTCTGAATTATATCTAGACAACACCTCTTGATAATTAACTTAGTTGACCCGTCTACGGCACTGGGGTCTCTTGGCTGCTGCTTCGTTCTGGAAGCACATTCACCCTTGCTTCTTTGACAATGTGTGCTTCAGCTACTCCTCCTACTTCTCCAGCGTCTAGCATCTTCTTCCTCTCCTAAACAGGTGCCTCTTCCTCTGCCTACCCTTGAAATATGGGTTGTTCTCAGAGCTTTTCATAGGTTCCTTTTCTCTGTTCACTTCCTGTGCTCTCTGAGCAATCCTGTCTCATTGATTCTTACAGCATGGCATCAATTACCATCCAGATGCTGATGATTCCCCAGTGTCTCCTGCTGAGACAGAGAGGCTCCAGGAGGGGCTCTTTATTTACAGAATGCCCATCAATCCTTTCGGCTTGGTGTCTTTTTGCTCCTTTCAGAGCTTTGCTGTGCATGTCCCTAATAGATGGTGACGACTTGTTTATTTCCCAGGAGATCTGCCCAGGCTCTGTGAAAGTTACATACTGTTATTTACTAGGCCAGCATAGCAAGGAATGTTTTCCCTTAATCTCAGCGAATTGTTCTGTAATTTGCCCCATATTATAACACAGGTTTTTGCTTTTCTAGTAGTACATGGATGGGATATGTCTGGCCCCAGGGTGTCGAATTGTTTCCATTTTGTGTATCACCTTTGAGTAATTACTAATAGCTGCATAGAAGGCTGTGTTGTCGTGCTTCAGTAGGAAAGACTGTTGCCGTTAATTAGTAGTGTCTCCATGGGCATGAGAAGGAAGAGTGGTGGCGTGGCGTGTATGCTGTGCAGTATATTTTATAGGAAGGGTGGCGCTCATGGTGTTTAATTATCCGGGAGCCTCATATGATTACGTGCAGCCTGTGAATGCTGGCCTGGAAAGTGAATATGTTGTCCAGGGGACCACAAGTGTTTCTATAATGCAGCCCAAAAGAATGAGATCGGCCACACACCTCTCAGTCTCCTCCACTACTGGAAAATCTGTAATTTCCTGTTTCCAAAGCAGTGATGCTTCAGAATGCGATTTCCACCTCACCACACCACCAGTTATTACCCACCAGTCAGCAAAGTGAAACTGTTGTCACAGTTTATTTGTTGTGTCTCATGTTTGTTTCATGCCAAATGCATGTCTGCTATGTGTGCATTTTCTTTTCTTTAATTCTACTTTAATCTTCCCAGGATCTTGGTGTGATGGATATTATTCTCTTTAGTTTTTAAGGGTGGAAACTGAATTTCAGAGAGGGTTAGAGAATCCCCCTTTGTCCTATAGCTCAGTAGATGGCAGGGTCAGGATATGACATCAGAGCTGTCTGGCTTCATAAGGGATAACAAAAGAGGACAGCGATCTGTTTCTCATTTCATTTTCCCAATCGGAAGATGTTTGCATTAGCACCGAGTAGCTGGTGTTCCCAGAAACTTTTCCGGATGACTGTACAGGTAAAAAAGAGACAGCTGTTGTCCCATTCTTGGTGGACACGAGGGGCAGGAAGGCCTTACTCCCTCCTTGTTCAGTGGACTGTTTGTCAGGATCTGTTTCAATTTTGTTTCAGATCAGAAACTTTCTGCACCATTAACCAAAGAAGGGCTTAATGGGATTCAGTACAATGTAATCATGCCCGCACCTCTGAGAGTCGTCCCTCACATGCACTTAGAGGATTATTCAAACACTCATCACTAGGGTGCAGAGGAGGGGGAGTGGCAGCATGGTTAATCATAGTTACCATCCCCAGCTCCACTTTCTCCGGCCTTCCCCACTTACCATGTACCTCTGGCCATGAATTATCCAGTTTCCATTGTGTGTTTCTGGGCACAGCTTCTCTTGAGTTCCATTCTGGGGTACAGAGGAGCTACTGAGTCATGACCCAGCTGGGTCTCCCCATTGTCCTTCCCTTTCTAAGTCCCAGCAATTTCCCAATACCCCCTCTTCTAAAGCACAGCTCCCAGGAGGATCTCTTTTCTGGGGCCTTCTCCTATTAAAGATAATTGTATTGTAAAAACAACAGTGCTGATAATGAAGACAGTTGGGCTGTGGACTGAGAAGCAGACTATTAAACTCAGTCCTCTCCCCATTACCATTATAACGGGGATGCATATCTATTTATTTCAGAGTTTCGGCTTTTACAATTTTTAATAGCTCTGCCTTTAACTCCATAGCTAGCTAATGGGGTAAACAAATGCTTTGGATTTCTGCAAGCAACTTTTAAGGATCTGATTCCGAAAGCCCTCATGGTCAGTCAGAACAAGGTCTTTTTGGAGTTTAAAAGTGGCGGAGCCATTGGCTGATCTTAGCTTAATTTGATTGAGCACCTACTATGTACCCAGGGCTGTGAGAGGTTCTGTCTGAGACAGAAGTGTTGATCATTCATTCATTCATTCATTCAACAACCATTCGTTGAGCACTTGATATGTTCCTGTTATTCTCAACGAAGGGAATATATTGGTAAACAAGACTGACAATGTTGTCCTCGTTCTGTTTCAGACTAGGTGCGGTAGTGGGACTACATGGCCTGACACTCTCTCTGAGCAATGTTCAAAAGCTCTTGAGAAAATGCTAGGCAATTTCTCAGAGTGAGGGAGATCCATGAGGCATGATATGATCAGAGATACTTTCCTGGAGAAGGCAAGGCTCAGGCTAGGTCTCCAAGCAGAGAATTGACTTGAGTCTAATTGTCAGAGCAGCAAATGCTCTAAGGAAGAGACCCTTCCATGGCAGGAGACAGTTTGCCACCAGATGGGGGTGCAGGTTGGTGGGGGATGTGGGGGTGGGCAGTACAGCATTGCTAGATGTAAGTCTGTTCTCACCATTAACTCACTCGGTGACATTGGGCCACCACCTTTCCTCCCTAGAGCTCAGTTTCCTTGTCACAAAAAGAAAGAATTGCATCCAAGAAGAGCTCTTGACCTTTTGTTGTTGTGGTTCTTAACAGTGGGAACTGCTTTTCATACAACCTTTCCAAGGAATTCCAAGATGCAAAACAGATACAAGGGAATGATCCAGTTTAAAGAGGGTCAGGGGGCTATAGGAGCTCCCCTACCCACCCAGCCTCTTCTTCATCCATTTTGGACACTCCCAATGCATCACTGTAGGATTCCCAAACTCCATAGAATCCAGTTGGGAAGGCAATGGAGTATATGATTCCAGAGTTCCCTTCTAATGCTGCAGTTCCAGAAGTCTGCTCACTCTACAGGATGCTCCATTTAGTTAAACATGGGCTGGTGACTGTTATTCAGGAGTATTTCCCAAGTTATTTCTTCAGTGTTGGAATCAAAACAAAAAATACTTAGGTTGCAGCCCATCCCTTAACAGAGTTGCTGAACTATCCTTTCCTCCTTTCCTTTCACATACATCTACTGAGGGCACAAGGTAGAGGCGGTACAATAGGTCAAAAATTAAAAAGCAAACAAGTAAAAGTTCCTGCCATAAGAGGGTTTGTAGTCTAGTGAGAGAGATAATACCTATGCAAAACAGTGAAGAAGAAAAATAATTACATGCTGTGATAAATTGATGAAATAAACATAATTGCAAGAGCCAATCATAGAAAAGAAGACACTTCATTAATTCATCTATTCTCTCAGTCCCTCAATAAATATCTCTGGAGTTACTACAGTCCACAAAGCATGGGACCCCACTTTGGAGATTTTGTAGCAAATGAGACAAACCCAGCCCTCTTCTTCTGGGAGTTTATGATTTACATGGATTCTCATCTCTGATAGTTATTGGGAGGCAAAAATAAAATAAGAGCATAAATTAGAAGAAAACTATGTGCAGACATGCCTGTGTCTGTGTGTGTGTGTGTGTGTGTGTGTGTGTAAAATATCTCCAGATTTTGCTTTTGAGATTGGGACATATGAAGTGATTTCATGACAGGTGCATCCACATGCACTCTTCCCTCCCCCTTTCTAACTGGGAGTCAGAAGGTCTGAACAGAAATCAATCCCAGCAATTTATTTTTAACTTCTTTCTCCTTAGCCAGGATTGATTTTTGTCTTTGTGATCAATGGCACAGAGAATAGCTCCATGGCCTGAGCAGCTGTTCAAGCGCTTGGTCTGGTCGGCCCCACATCTATCGAACAGAACATTAGAAGCCGATTATGAACGTAATAGAATGAAGATGTTTGAAGGATGGGCCTGATTACCCCTGCCTTCCTGGTGAGAGATGCCTGCAGGCAGGGGACTGCGTTTGCAGGAGCCCAGGAGAACCATAGGGCAGGGGAGACAGGGACACACGCTGCCTGTCCCCAGTGGGCAGAAGCCAGAGACCGGAAGCCTGCAAGGACAGGGAGGCACTGGAGATTCACTTCTCCTCTGCCAGCCTGACTCCCTCCCTCCTTTCCTTTTTAGCTCTCTCTTTTTCTTCCTCCAACTATTTCATCTTTACTACACCAACTGCTATTAGATTTGGAACTGCAAGTGAAACATCTGTTGTGAAATAGAAAAAAGAAAAAAAAAAAAAAGAAATTGATTGGCTTTTCCCTCTCCGGGCTCTTGGGCTTTCAAATGGTCTGTCTTTAATCTCCATTCTCTCCTTCCTTGTTTTTCTCTAATCCAGCGTGTGTGTGATGGGACCATGAATTTAGCCACTTCCCCTCTCCCTGGAGCCTTGCAACCTCTAGAGGCCAGGCAGAATCGCTTCCACCTCCTCCTCTGAAAAATGTTTTGGGAAGGGAGGCACACCTTGTTGAAATGCGCAGTGGTGATTCCACCACCCTACCGAACCCGATTAGAGTGGAGAATCTGCTTGCCGTACCCCAGGCCTTCTGTCCGATTCTCTGGAATAAACGCCTGCGGTTTTACTGCCTGCCCCAGGTGGCGATTGCTTCCAGATTGCAGGATGGAGAAATAATCAAAGTGCTGTTAATACGATTGTGTTTATTATTTCGTTCTGCTGTGTAATCGCTTCTTAGGTATTCTGTGTGTGCGTGGGAGGGAAGGCGTGGAAGTGGTGGCTTCCTTCCTCTGAAACGTCTGGTATGAGTCCTTGTGGAGTTGATTGAACCTTATACGGAGCCCTTCTGTATAAGAAATACTGTGATTCTCAGCATTTCCTTACTTAAGATTTGTCCTTTAACATTCTTCCGTGATTTTTACCTCCTGGCTAATTTTCTTACTGAATAATCTGTAGTTCTTGGGGAGTCAATTTCATATAATAGTAAGAGCTAACACTTATTGAGTGGCTAGTGTGAGCTAGGCATAGTATTAATGCATTTGGGCATTATGACATCCTATGAGGTAAATCCTACTCTTACCTCCATTTCTCTCGGGAGGCACAGAGAGGTGAAGTCATTTTCCTAAGACCACACAGCTAGTAAGGAGTGGAGCAGAGATTTTGACCCAGGCTGTCTGATACCAGTACACTTGTTCTGCCTTTTAAATGAGAGTCACAACCTAAATGTTCTTACATTTTGAGGCAATTGGGTCAAGAACAATGTAAGGGGCAGTTAAGTAAGAGCAGAAACCTTTAACACAAAGTAGCAGCCTACAACGTGTTTGTGGGGTCATTTAATGAGCACAAAATAAACTGGCAGCATAGAATCTTAGGATATAAGAGTTGAAGAAGATCCTTATGCCGAGGACACCAGGACCTAGGATGTGAAGGAATGAAGAACACAGAGGTGTGACAGTTTTGAGTCCCTGCTTTGTGTCTGGCACATGTTGGGCCTATACGTTGTGAGTGTGCCTTACCTGTTTGAGGATGAAACTGAGGTCCAGAAGCAGCTCAGTGCTTTTCCCAAAGATCCATAATAGCCAGTAGGGGTGAGGGAGGTTTGGAATCCATGTCTAGGCTCCTGATGCAAGGCTCTTTGTTAATTTTCCCAATAAAGAACTAAACAAAGGGCTGAAAAGTTTCAGAAAAATGAATTTCTGGTAACCCAGCTATAAGTCTTGAGTATTTTCTTGAAGCAGAACTATGTTCTTGATATGAACCACCTCTGCAAAGGGAAACAAACAAATAAATAAAATCTTAAAAAGATTATTGAGCAGTGTGGTGTAGACTTTTTATTGGAAATGTCAAGCAAAAATGAAGCAGAGTGTTTGTGTCAGATACTGCACAGAAAAAACACTTAATAAAACCTATACACACCCACTGTTTCTTGGCATTCCTCCAAAGCACCTCTTCTGGAACCGACCACCAGTGACCTGCCTTCTTAGATTTCACCTCCTGCAACCCCTTCAGATTTGCTGTGATCTTTTTCTTCTTTCAAGATCCATCCCCACCTTATCCCCACCTTTTCTTTCCATCCCTCCCTTGATTAAATAGAACACTTCAGCTATATCCTGGTTTCTCTAGTGTTCCATCCTCAAATCGATCATCCCATTCAACAAACAGAAAACATATGTATATGTGTGTGTGTGTGTGTATGTGTGTGTGTGTATGTATATATGCCAAGTTCAAATCCTCCGTGTGTGTGTGTGTGTGTGTGTGTGTGTGTGTGTGTGTGTATGTGTAATATGTGTGAGCCAAGTTCAAATTCAGGCTCTGCCACTTTGGAGCTGTATGTTCCTGTGCATGTCACTTTACTTACGAGTAAAGTGGAGCTGCATAGTGTGTATATGTATGTATATGTATATATATATATATATGTATGTATATATATGTATGTATATATATGTATATATATAACATATATTTTATATATATATATTACATTTGTATTCACTATACACTTATGTACATATATATATACTCTATATATATGTATATACTTTATGTGCATATATATGTATATACTCTATGTATGTGTGTGTGCATGTTGTATGTGCACTGATTTTTTAGTACTTCTGTACAGAGCATGAAAACAAGTGGAGTAAATTACTGTGGTTCTGAGCTGGTATTTCTCTCTTCTGTGGCACATAGCCTTCACCCTGCTCAGGGTACCATAGCATTATGGTGTTCTATGGCCATTTGTACATCTTCTATGCTAGGCTTGTTTTTACAGAGAAATGGTGAACTCCATGAGGTCACAGTCCTCTGACTCCCATGGTACCTGATACAGCCTGGGCACAAAAGTGCTGAATACGTTTTGATAAATGTAACATATGGTAGAATTGGGGCCAGTATCCATAATGAGATGTGTAAACATGAGCAATGTTCAAGGAATAATGTGAGTTTGGCCAGACCTTTAATTAGTATGTGGAGTCAGCAGTAGGTGGGGAAGAACATCTTGTAATCTGCTTCTCTATTTCCCACAGGGAAGCACACTCTCTTATCGCCTCTGGTTTTCCATGTTGTGGTGTTGCCAAACACTCAAAGGATTATTTAATGTAAAATCACGACCCACTGGTGAAAACCCATGCAATTATCTCCACTTTGTGTTTTTCTGATCTTGACTCAGCACACACAGTCTGAAGCAGCCTGGCAATGTGAAAAAGGCCTAGGGTTTCAAGTCAGAAGTTCTGTGGTTGGCTTTGAGACTCACCATTTAGTAACGAGGTGACCTAAAGTAAGACCCCTTAATTCTAAAATGGGAATATACTGAGACCTTCCTCAAAGGGTTGTGCTCTGACCAAATGAGGTTCCGTCAAATAATAAAACTAATGCATAGAAGAGCATACCCTACAAATATTAATTGTTATGACATGGATGCTAAGTACTGAGAGAGGCTGTATAGTATCTTCTCTGTGTGGTCATTGTGCATGAGAGCACGCAGTGCATCCAAAGTGTGAGCACAGAGCTTGACTCTCCAGTGGTGGTGCTTCTGCTGGAGGACGAGAGCAACACGACATGCGGAGTGCAATGGTGAGGCTCCAAGTAGCAGGTGGCATTTCACAAATATTCATGGCTCTCTTGGGGAGGTGGCAGTGTTTCTTGAGAAAGATCTTGACAGATGGCTTAAATCTGTCCACTGCTGTCCCAAACCTCACTCATGAGGCACGCAAATCCCATGTTGGCGAAGTTTTGCCGTCATATCTAGCAGCCCACACATATTTCCAAGACCGTCTGGAAATCCCACGTCCCAAAGAAGCATCCCTGCTTAGCTAGAAAATTAATGACTTTGTTTGTTATGCCCTTTTATGTTATGTAAAATATCTTGAGCATATCAATAAAATTAATCATTCTTTAAGTGGCTCTATATGCCTGCCATTCATCTTGTGTGGCTGAGTACACTTCTGTTCTATATCTCTGCCCATCCATTTCTTGCTTCTCTTCTCACATTCCTTATTCCCTATTGGTCTGTGGATAGCTATAGCCTAATTGGGAAATTTCAGTGCCCCCACACAATCAATAGATTGGGTATTTGGATCATCAGCTTGATTACGGTCTTAGTCTGTTCGGACTGCTGCAGCAGATATAGCATATAATAGAATCTTATGTACAAATAACAGAGTATTTCCCACAGGTCTGGATGCTGGAAAGTCCAAACTCAAGCAACTTTGGTGGCTAAAGAGAACCCATTTCCTAGTTCATAGACACATAGTAGAAAGGGCAAATGGAGCTTGCTGGGGTCTCTTATAAAGGCACTAATCCCATTCATGAGGGTTCCACCCTAATGACCTAATCACCTCCCAAAGAGCCCACCTCCAAAGACCATCACATCTAGGATTAGGTTTCAACATAGGAATTTTGGGGGAAAACAAACATTCAGTCTATAGCAATTTCCCAGTGCAAATACTTCTAAGATCTTTGGGTTTTTAGGTACATACCACAGGTCACTTATAATATTCTCATCGTTATAGCTGTAGAACACTTTACAGTTACATGATAGCATTTTGTTATCTATCTCCCTAAGAGATACTTCTCCCTAAGAGAAGGGTAATTATTTTCTCCCTTTTTATGGAACAATAACCCTGAAACTCCAAGAGATTAGTTACCATGCCAAAATTGCCTGTCTGATACCTGGCTAAGCTGAAACTAGAAAGACGGATGTTCTATACACCAGCACCTTACACCCTTCTTCCTTCTTCTCCTTTCCCACTGTTTTGTTTTTATTTTCTAAAATTCTGGAATAGTAGAAAAAAAGACAGAGGCTGGTGTTGGCCTGGGAAGATTTCAGCCAATGAATTGGCCTCATAGCATCTACCTGTGCAAAGGAAACAGGTGATGTGAGGTCTCAAGTTGAAGAGAAAACTTACATAAGGGTAGGAAGATGATAGAAGCAAGTCTCCTTGTAATATCTGCTCTAGCCTCCTCAGTCCCATCTTTTACAAAATCATATTAAACTCACAGTCCACAAGGAACAGGACCATTCCCTAGAGATGAAGGAGCAGATGTTTTGGTAATGAGTTTTAACATGTTTCTTTAGAGGTTCCATGAGTAGTGATTTTTTTCTTTTTTAATGAAGCTCTGGGACAAAGTAGATGGACTAGGTTTTAGTTTTTAGCTGTTATTATATTCATCTTGAGCATCTTGATACTCCCAACTTTTGTGCTCCAAGACAACAATTCAAGTCCATATCTGTTCTTTTTTATTTCTACATTTACCTTTGCCTTTTTATATCCCCACCCCCTGCAAAAAAGAAAAAGAAAAAGAGGGAAGGCAAAGGACTTTCATCCTGAAGGGTCTTATGGGAATTCCAAGAACTTCTTGTCCTCCCTCTAAGTCATGAAAGCCAGAACACAAAGATAAAGCTTGCAACCTTTAATGGTTCGATCTCTGGCATAGACCGTGTTGGCTTTGTGGTCTCCATAGGTGTCTTCTCCATAAAGTCATCCTGCCTGAGGGCAACAAGAAGAATTTCAGTCCTCTATCCCTGACCAGGTGCACAATGTGGCTAGCCCAGCACTTCCTGAAGCCTCCAGTTTGTATATATAAACTGCCACTATGGTCATGGTCAATCCCCATTAGGCCCCCACGATGTTATACTGGTGCAGGTCTCTGTACCTCTAGCTCAGCAGGGACAAGTCATATACAATGAGCATTTACCGTGTGCCAGCTTTGGGGCTAAAGCTCTTTACATGGTGTTCTGTGTTTACTCCTCAAAATAACATGTTAATAGGTTGTACTGATGTCTCCATTTTCTAGAAGGAAAAATTAGGAAGGTTGAATTAATTACCTGTCCAAAATTACCAAACCAGCAAGTGGCAGAAGCAGAATTTAAACATAGGTCCAGGATCCCAACCAAAGTAGTGAAATGCTAAAAAATAAGAGGAAGAGTCCTCTTTGAAAATATGCAATTGGAAACTTATCAAGTCCAGATCCTTTACTGTATTTGACAAACGGGCTCAGAGTCAGGCATGCTGATTCCTCTTCTAGTGCTGTGTGTGGTGTAGACACAAGGTCTTTATCCCATGCTTTTCTAACTCACCACCTTTTCTCTCCCTTACTATCATTCCAAATGGGCAGTGAAGGTTCCAGGGAGTTTCTTAGTAGGGTTGGGGAAGGTGGCGATTGTTTATCAATATGTTTTGGCTGACAAGTGTGCTGGCAAGCTCAGTATACATCTCCCCTCCAACACCTCCCCTACACCACACACACACACACACACACACACACACCAAACTGAGAGAACAATATTGGCTTCAATGCCAACTATCTTACTCGAAATCCGTTCTCAGTGAGGTTATTTTGGGGCTGTTATGTTAGGGCCCTAGTAAAAGATTTTATTATGTTAGGGGCCCAATAAAAGATTTTATGTGCAAATCTGTTTCAAAGGAGTTCAACCTCAGCACAGTGTATGTGTAGTAGGTAATAGACCCACTCTTTCTAGAAACAGGCAGATAAAACTGCATATTACATTAATATCACACAGCCTCCAGGACATAAAATGAGCAAACACCAGTTTGACAAACACTAAATTCAACATCAAATGGTCTAGCAGAGGAGACAACTTGCTGGTAAGATGCCGTGTTATTCCAAGTGCCATCTCACAGTTTTGATTCAGACACGTAGTGTGGTGCCTTAGCAAAACATTTTTGGAAAATGAGCTTAGGGTGGCAAAGTCAACATAACCTGCCGTGCGGGAGCCCTCAGGGCCATCCCGATGCTTAGAGCAACTTCCTGATGAGAACTTACGGCTCTTTATCAACTCTTGTGGTCCAGCAGTCAGCATCCTGCTTCTTTTCTTGAAAGAGAAATGTGATCTTTGAAGGAAATATGTAGGTGGAGAGGAAGAGAAAGGCCTAACAATGTCAAGATTTATTTCAAATAATCTGAATAGAATTAATGAGCAAAGAAATTGGAAAAGTTAATTGTGCATCCTAACAACTGTGTGGTTCACTTTTGTTTCTTTAAGGAGGAAGAAGCACTGCAGAGGCTGTGTGGGAAGTCACTAACATGTACCTGGAGAGGTGGCCACTCCTCTTGCTTAGGCTGGTTATTCACATTGCGTGGGGCCAGCAAGGTCCTCTAGTCGACACACCTTCTAAGTGCCATTTCCTTCATTTCTTGTGCAAGCCCAGTTTGTTTCCGCTGTGGCCCCTCCTAGTCACAAGTTCCAGGAGCAGCATTGTTCACTCCGGTCCAACAACAGAGCAGTGATGTCTCAAGGCTGGGAAACTATTATGATCCCTCACATAAAAGGATCTGCTTTGTTGGCAGGCATCTTACCTGGGAAATTGGAAGTCAAGTGACATGGGATCCATTCCCCACCCCAGAAGTTTGGAAACCTGACACAGCCTGAAGGACCAGCATGGGCTTGGCAGTCAGATAAATTTGAGTTCAAATTCCAGCTTCACCATTTACTTGCTGTGTGTCTTTGAGTATGTTGCATAACTTCTGCACCTGTCAGTTTCTCACCTGAATGTAAGAGAGAAGGCCAGTATGTACATAGGGACAGTGCTTGGCATGTAGTAAAGACTCAGAGAATGTTATGCTATGAATATTTATGCCTTGTAGGGTACTAATAGCTTCACTAACAATCATAATAGTAGTAATTAATAGTGTGGATATTAAATAATATCATGAATGTAAAGCATCCAACATAGTAGACACTCAAAAATGTTCATTTTTGCTTCTCTTTTTAGATTACCATGCCCATTTATGAATTCTAGAGATATAAGTTTTCTTCTATCTATGGCAGAAACAGGCTCAACATACTCAAGGCCCTTTGGTTCCTTTTTCTTTTTTTTTTTTTTTTTTTGGCAGATTTCTTCCTCTCCTCCAGGGCAAGCCATCATCTAAAAGCAAGGAGAAATGAAAAAAAAATAATAAAGGATATGTCAGGTTAGACTTGGTTACAGCAAGAATGGGAACAAGTCAGAAGAGATAGATGTATTTAATGGCCAGTGCATTTGTCCAAAGGAATCATTTTCACTGGCCAGGAGCCCAATTAAACCTGTAAAATGGAAATCCAGAAAATCAGATTAACGAGCCAGTCATTAGTGAGGAAAAGACCCAGCTAATTCAGTGTTTAGCATGACGGATGGGCCCAGAGCAAATAATTGGATGACATTCATCATATGTAAAATAAAAGGTGTCACTGAAAAGGAAAGTGGTAATAATCTCTGGGATTTACAATGCCAGCAGATTTGCTTGTAAGGAAGAGAAAAGTTCATCAAAATAGATTAATAGTCGCTAAACTTTATTCTTTTCTTGTGTGGTTGCCAGAGGGCTGTGCAAATAGTATTGGAGAGGCAGCAAATGCATCAGCTCGTATCATCCCAACATTGTGAGGATTTTGCTCCCCAGGAGGAGTGCTAGAGATAAGTTCCTGCAACCATCTAGAGGCTGGGTGGGAATGGGGAGTTCTCTACATCCATGGTTTAGTCACTAAATAATGGAGGAAATCAAACTCAAAAGCGTCTCTGGTTGAGCTCCTTAATCCCCACAACTTGTTATTCCGTTAGTCAATAGGTATTGAGCCCTGCTCTGTGCCTGACATTGTGGGGATACACTTATTCGTAATTAAGGGCTCGGGCATAGGCTGGAGTCATAGATTGTAACAATCTCGTCCTGACCTGTGGAGGCTCTGTACATTATATAATATGTAATTAGACTCAAATGAGGGATGGTGTTTAAACTGCTTATTGTACCATTTTCTATGTAACAAGGTTTCATTGCATGGTAGTAATTATCAATCTTGTTTTTATTACCTCACCCCTTCTCTTCTATGAAGACATCATTTTTAAAATACGTCATCAATGCCATCACAGATTTTCTGGGAATATGAAGAATAATAAACATATATACATGTGCCAATTACAGAGATTTTTATATGTTTCTTAAAAAATAAAAATATGTTTCCTTGGAGTCAGGAAAATGTATTGTTATAGCGAGGTAAGATGCATGGAGACCCTTCTCCATCACAGGAGGAGGAGAACAGGTTTAGAGCCAAACTTTGCCAGGTTCCAATTTGTCTTATCTTGGGCAAGTCAGTCAGTACCTTATAGTCTCTGAAAGGTTGTCATGAGAATTGAATTAGATAATTTATATAATGGCTACATGCAGTTCTGGAACATGGTAGATGAACTCAATCAATGACCGTTGTGTCATTACTCTTATTATTACGTATTCACTAATCATTTGCCACAAGACCAGCACTGCCTAGGAATCAGGGAGGTTGCAACTGTATAATAAGACATGGAGGGAAGATTATAGGAATATGTGTACCATCAGAAAAAAATGTTGAAAGGGCTGTAGAAATAGGAAGAATAGGGCTGAAAAGTTGAGAGGAGAGAAACTGTAATGAACTGGTGGCATCCAAAATCCTTCCATGATCTCATAGGTGGTACAGTGACGTGAAACCATCAGTCGGCTATCAGTAGGTACAGAGGAGGATATCACCAGGACAAAAGCATAACTGCAGGAGTCGTCTTGGTATCACTGGAAGATTTTCTGATATCCTTGGAAGTGGGACAACCTCTGGGCTCCTGGGGCTTTATCAGCCCCTTAGTAGTTTGGACCATCCCATTGTGTATCTGAAGTGTAATCTCCATCTTTGATTACTCAAGCACAAAGTCTCCCAGGTTGTATGTGTGAGCTTGTGAGAGAGAGAATCTGTGCTTGTGCAGGGCTGTATCAGGAATGGCTAGACTGAGTTCTCAAGTTGGTGGGGTTGATCACCCTAACGAGGGGACCACTCTGTTCTCCTTTGGCTCTTGGTGATTTGGAAACCGCAAGGGACCCAGTGCAGTTCTATGGTGCTTATCAGAGGCTTGGCAATGCTCTCATCTTGTTCCCTCGGGAGCCCACTGGGTCTTTTTAGGAGAACCTTCTTTTCATTGCTGAGCTCTGGCTGGCATTCACTGACAGGACTAGCCTACTCTGATGCCAGTTTCCTTCCCCAAGGCAAGTTTGGTGATGTTCAGGGTGTCCCAGAGAGAACTGTTTTTTAAGCATATGATAAGTGACCGGAGCATATATTTTGGGGTTTAGAAACTTCATCATTGTGTATCAAGTCTCCTTTGGGGTTATGGAAGACTTGTAGAACTAGATAGTGGTTATATAACATTGCAAATGTGCTAAATGCTACTGAATTGTACACTTTATTTTTTATTTTTTTAATTTGAGAGAGAGAGAGAACACGAGCTGGGGAGAGGGGCAGAGGGAGAGAGGAAGAATCTTAAGCAGGCTCCATGTGTAGTGTGGAGCCAGACTTAGGGCTCAATCCCATGACCCTAGGATTATGAACTGAGCCAAAATCAGGAGTCAGATGCTTGACCGAGCCACCCGGGTGCCCCAAGAATTGTACACTTTAAAATGACTAATTTCATGTAACA
This sequence comes from Neofelis nebulosa, assembly GCF_028018385.1. Classification (NCBI taxonomy): domain Eukaryota; kingdom Metazoa; phylum Chordata; class Mammalia; order Carnivora; family Felidae; genus Neofelis; species Neofelis nebulosa. The sequence continues at coordinate 67,919,327 of NC_080794.1, forward strand.
GGAATTTCCCCTAAAATAAAACTTTATCATCATTGTCAACACAAAATGAGGACAGTAGCTACATCTAAGAGGGAGGCAAGGGTCTCAGGACAGGTGCAAGGCACAGAGTCACAGAGGTGTGTGTCAGTTGTCATTTGAAGTTCTGGTTCTGACCTGCTTAGAGTGAGTCTCCTAAACCAGCAGCATTTGCATCATCTGGAAACTCATTAGAAAAGACAATTCTTGGACCTTACCCCAGGCTGATGAACTCAAAGACTCTATAGGTGGGACCCAGCAGTCTGAGTTTTAAACAGCTTTCTAGGTGATCCTGATGCAGCTAAAGTTCAAACACTACTATTCCAATTCTGAGGTTGACAGGTATACATATGTTGGTTTTATAATTTATAATTAAAACACGAATTCAAAAAGATAATATGCACCCCTATGTTTATCACAGCCAGATTCTGGAAGTAGCCCAAGTGTCCATCAGTAGATGAATAGATAAAGAAGTGATATATATATATAATGTATATCTATATATATCTAAAATATATATAATTATATATATATATATATATATAATGGAATATTACTCAGCCATAAAATTAATGATATCTAGCCATTTGCAACAACATGGATGGATCCACAGGATATAATGCTAAATGAAATAAGTCAGAGAAAATAAATGATTTCACCCTATGTGGAATTTAGGAAACAAAACAAATGAAGAGGAAAGAAAGAGACAAACCATAAAACAGAACAAACTATAGAGAACAAACAGATGTTTGCCAGAGGAGAGGTGGCTGGGTGGACAGGTAAAATAGGTGAAGGGGAGGGGCACCTGGGTGGCTCACTGTGTTAAGCATCCAACTCCAGCTCAGGTCATGATCTCACACTCCGTGAGTTCGAGCCCCGTGTCAGGCTGTGTGCTGACAGCTCGGAGCCTGGAGCCTCCTTCAGATTCTGTGTCTCCCTCTCTCTGACCCTCCCCTGTTCATGCTGTATCTTTCTCTGTCTCAAAAATAAATAAACATTAAAAAAAATTTTTAAAAAATAGGTGAAGGGGATTAAGAGGACACTTATAATGAATACTGAGGAATATATAGAATTGGTGAATCACTATATTATACAGCTGGAATTAACATAACACCTCATTTTAACTGGACTGGAATTTAAAACATAAATAAATGAAATGAAACACACAAATAGGATCAAGCAAGGACTAGTGGTGACTGTGTGTTTAGTACCAAAGATTACATTTTAATCTGTTCTATGCAGTTGAGATTTAAAAAGGAAAAGACTACTCAACAACTCATTGATCTTAATATGTGAACACCCCATCTCTAAGCCAGTGCAGCACAATATAGATTGAGAACGGATGTCTTTATCAACAAACAAAAACCCAAATTAAACAACAACAACAAAACCCCAAAGTCCTGGAATACAAAACATGAATGGCTCTAATGAGGAAATAGAGATGTAGGGATAGCATTGAACAGTGGGGACAAAATCAGTCTCTCCTCTTGATTCACAGCCTGTCTTTGCACCGAGTTTTTTACAAGCTGCCTCCCCACAGACTCTAACATTTGCTCCACCTGGCAGCTTGCGCTGTCTGCTTTGTGGGCTCCCAATCTGTGCAGAGCAAGGGGGAGCTGTGGGAGATGCCCTCTCTTGGATGGGGAGCGATGGGAGGCTTTCAACAGGGGCGTGACATTTCTGCTCCCTGCACCTCCCGCTGTGGATGGGCGCCACGTTCCGACTGGATTGGGAGGGCTGGCCCATCTCCAGTAAGTGCTTGGTGAGAACAGAGTGGGTGCCTCCAGTAATTGCCTCCTCAGCACAGCAGCCTGGTTGCTATTGTCGTCCTGCTATTTTCTCTGAGCAGTCTATGGTATCTTCTCTTGTGAATATTAATTCCCCCCAAGTTAAGACGATTAGGCTGACAGCAGCCATCTGCAGAACTGTGCCATATTGGCAGGACTTTTCAACAAGCCCAGGCCAGACCATTTCTTGAAGTGGTTTCCAGATTCTTCTAAGAATCCATCCTTCCCAAGTGAGATGATTACAGAGTTTGACTCCCCCAGCTGTCAGATAGCAGAGCTGGGACTCAAACCCAGGATTTCTCACTTTCCAATCTAGAGTTCTTCCTCTAAGCCTTGATTCCTTTAAATAACTTGCATGTGAAATGGACCAAAGCATACCTGCTTAGTGCATAGATTTGTCAATAGGAAGGAAAAAAATGTGCTCAGATCAGAAGTGAAATTAATTTCAAAGTAACAAGAGTTTTTGAGCAATAGTAATTATTTAGAATCAGAAAAAAATTCATTTCACAATCATGTCATGACTGCATTGGATTAGAAACTTGTTTTTTAAGGCAGAATAAAGAGATCATGGGTACATCCCATGTAATGGCTTCTGTTTTCTAAAAATACTTATTGGGTGTGTATATATGCAGAGCACAGTGACCAAACAGAGTCCCTGCTCTCATAGAAAGTGTCAACCATTGGGAAAGACTGTTGTAATTGCTCATTTGTGGTCTATGTGCCATGACATGGGAGCAACTCAGTGCTGTGTTGCCAGCAAGGGTTATTCTCTAAAAGGTTATCACAAACCTATTGTGGCTGTTGATGGAGAAGCTAGTACTTTCAACTTGGCCATGACCCCTGGCCCAATCTGACCCCTGGCCCCATCTGACTTCTTTGTGTTTCCCCTGTGATCCAGGTAACAACTGGTGGAAGAGCCAGCTACTACGTGTCCTATCGAAGAGAGGCCTTCGCCCAGATAAAGCTGCCCAAGTACTCACTGCCCAAGGTATGCACAACCTCTGTCCTGGGTCCTGCCAGACAAAGCACAGGGAGAGGCTGCCATATTGGGCTCTGGGGAGGTTTGGTTTCTGCCTGGGAGACAGCTGGCATTCAGCCTGACATACCACTGCTGGGGTCTGGCCTCTGCTTATGTCCCCAAACATGGGTTCTGTATTCCCTTTTCAGTAGGTTATGTAGGCAAGAGCTTTGATTCCCTATGTCTCAAACATCCTGTATGGGACTGGAACCATTTCCCAGGGGCCGTAAGGAAAGGAGAGCTAGTATTCAGTCTCTTCTGGGCGTTCCTCCCTCTTGCAAGGGCCTTACTGCCAAATAGAGGGACAGGCTCAGAAGGGCCTAGGCAGGAGCCCAGATATGTGGGGTGTGTGTGTGTGTGTGTGTGTGTGTACACATACAAGTGGTGGAACTGGAAAGAAAGCTCAGGGCTTCTAGCTCAGAAGCTCCATTGCCTTTTCCCCAGTCCAGCATGGCCCCCTGTTTTCTGCCTCCTCCATATATATATATGCATGCATAAAGGTGCACAGGTGAGTCTTGCGGTGCTCTTGCTTCTGTCTGCATTTTAATGCTAAATATAAATGCACTGCCTGTTTTCTGCTCCCTTCTGCCACTATGAGTAGTTAAAATAGGAATAGTTTACTATAATGTTAATCTCAGATAATGGCATTTTAACTCCTCTATTGAAAAATTATAAAACTTACCCTGTGGGCTCCATCCCTTGTGAATGATGGCTTCTGGCAGAAGATGGATCTTGGAGCCTGAATCTGAACATGGACAGGATGCAGTTGCATCACCTACTGTAGCTGCGAAAAAGCCAAGTCTCTGGGTGGACACGTATCAGATGTAAAGGGTCTGTAGGCTGGAGCTGGGAAAAAAAGCTAAGTGAATACAGAGGTGGGAGGGATTATGGAATAAGAAGGTGGGTAATTGTCTACCCGCTGGTTGTTTTATTCATGCATTTATTCATATATGCATGCTCGCATCCATTCATTCGATCCTTCTTTTATTCACCCATTGAACTGTCGTTTCTCCCATTTAAGCTTTTATTCTGTGCCAGGCATGAAATTAGCTCTGTGGACAAAATAGTAAGTAAGCCGCAAATGGTCCCTACCTTCATGGAGCTTATATTCTGGGAGAGAAGAGAGACACTGAATAAGCAATTGTAGGTGTAGGGAGTGTTAGGGGGATAGAAGCTCAAACGCCATTGTGACATAAGTGGAGCTTACCTAAAATGGATAGTGAGGACAAGTGTCCTAAAGACAGTCATGTTTAAGCTGATTTAAGAGGGTTAAGGAGTTAACCCTGCAAGCAAGGGTTGGGAAGCCAATAGAACATATATGCATAGGCCCTATTTTAAAAGAGATAATATCATTCTTTCAACAAACTAAAACACCATCTCAAGAGACTGGGTTGCAGAGAGAGAGGTGGAGAGGCTGATGAGATGAACAGGGACTGTATAAAGTAGCCTGAGGAACCATGGGAATCAATTTCTCATTTTTCTCTACCCTCTCTGTGATTGGTTTGAGTGGGACCATTATATAGCTTTGTGGTTGCAGGGTGTACCCATCCGATGGTCTAAACCCAAGCAGGAAAGTGGTACCCTGCTCGCAGAAGATGAGGAAGGGGAAGTTCATAATCATGCTCTTTCTGAAGGAGAAAGACCCCTTGCAGTCACTTGATGATTTCTATGTATTGGAGCAGGAGAGAAGTATTTTGGGAACTTTCCAAACGATATCTCCACTGTAAGGCCTGTTTCATCTCTGTATTGTGTGCATATTTTATGTATTCTCAGCCTTCTGAGGAAAACAAACAGTTCGCTCCCCTGGGCAGTGTGACTGCAGGTGGGGACAAATGAAGCCTGGAATTGATCAGAACGCTGGGACACTCCATTAACGATCAGCAACCCCATGGCAGTTTATTGTGGTGGAGTACTGTCCGTGCGGCCCCTTTTATAGAACTTCATCCACAGCAGCTTCATTAATATGAGGGCTGCTGTGAAAATAGCTGGATGGTTATCGATTCCCTTTATTAGCCAGCGTTGGCTCAGATTTTCATAGCCTAGGCTGAGGAGGTGAGGACAGAGGGGGTGGAAGTGTTTAAAAGTGGAAATGGCTTTTAAGCAAGTTGTTGCTGTTCCATGAGCTGCGGCTGCTGCTGGGCCTCTTACTTAAAAAACAAAAACAAGGAGAAGCTCCTGTCATCATTGCCCTCACACCTCTCCTCCCTGCCTGTCTGTTCAGAACACGCTCTCCTGGGGCACTCCGTGGCTCGGAGTATTTTGCAGAGAATGAAATGAACACCATTAATAACGAGTGGCATTATTAGGAGCAGCAACCTTGTGCTGAGTTCTCCAGAACCAGTTCCTGGGTGTCGGCTTGGCAAGGAAGGCATGCACCAGCAAGGTGGGGAGGCAGAAGACAGGGGGCCATGCCTGACTGGGGAAAAGGCAATGGAGTTTCTGAGCTGGAAGCCCTGAGCTTTCTTTCCATCTCTACCACTTGCTTATCCATGAGCCCAGGTCTTCTTATCTGTGAAATGGGCATCATAATACCATTGAACATTACTGAGCCTGGTGCTGCTGGAGAACAATAAGGTTTAAGAAATTCCCCCACTCTTTTATGTTGCTGGAAGTGGCTCCCTGCAAAGAACCACTCTTCCCAGTGTGCCCTGCTAAGACACAGATGCCTGCCTATTTGCCTTTGACAAGACCAACTTCCCCTTCTTTATTTCACAAATGATTACCTGAACTCTTTGTCCCCACTGACCAATCTGGATAAAATGCTGGCTATTTTCACTCGATCAGACTTAGTCTGGCCTTTCACCTTCTCCCAAACCCATGAACTCTGCCCACTCTTGAGCAGATGCGAGCATTGAGGGCTTAAGCAGTCACTGGACTCAGAACAACCCGTTAACAGCCCTTCTGAAAATCACCTGATGTGACAAAACTTAAGGAAGGTGGTTTCCTGTCTAATGGCCCTCTCTGCTGCCACCTGCTCCCCCTTCTCCCCACACCCAGTTCTCTCTAGCTTCGTTTTATTTTCTAATCACTTCATAAAAGTAATTCTTTTCTGCCTTTACTCTTGAGGGACTTTAGATATGACAGCCAGACTGTTCCCCCTTTTGCAATAGCCTTTGCAAGTAAAGTCTCTCCCTACCTAAGTCTGGGTTTGCTTTTAGTTGACAGTAGAATATGTTTAATCCCATTTTGAATAATAAAAGAGAGGAGAGGGAAATATGCTTGAGAAAATTTATTATAATGATAATGATGGTGATATTAACCTTTTCCTTAATTTCCTTAGGACAGTTTTCCTTAATGTTTACATTTCCCCAAATACTGATTTATCCTTCTTTGCTCCCTTACAGCCATACTTCTTAAAATGTTATCTGTAATTCTTATCTCTTTGGTTGCTTCTTATCCACCCTTCCATCCACTGCCAGATGCCCTGTGCTCTCCCACAGCCCTCTCTCCACTATTCCACCAAAAATCCTCTGGCCATTGTTACCAGAGACCACCTCCACACCAAATCCAATAGACATTTGTATAACTCTTTTTCTTTTTAACCACTCTGGAGCATTTGACAGTGTTAAAAAAAAATCCATACCTGATAATCTTCCCTTTGGAATATTTTATTCTGATTTCCTTTTCTGGATCCCTTTCCCTTGCCACCCGTTAAATGTTGATCATCCTAAGTTCTGCTGGTATTCTGCATGGTTCCTTGGTGACCTCATCACTTCTCTTCATATTGGTGACATCTGTATACACAGCCCCATCCCATATCCACTGAACCCTAGACTGTATCTCCAACTGCCTATTTGAAGTACCTCCCCTAAATGATCTCATTGTAAAAATCTGGAACTGAGCTCAGAGTCTCTATATGATATCCCTAATATTTCATCCTTCTCCTCTGTTTACTTAGTCCATCTAAACTTTCATTGGTTATCTACCGTGTGCTAGATACTTAGTAAGTGCTAGAAATGAAGTGATAACTAAGAAAGTCTGCCCTCTGAGAGGTTACAGTCTAGTGAGACAGACAGACATAAACTAAATGATTACACAAGTATTTAATTATGAGTATTTAGTTATGATTGTGTGAACATGCTAAAAAGAAGCAGAGAATTTTGTAAGTCGGATATCTGATATATTATTAAAGATATGCCCTTTTCCTTCATCCCCCTGTGGGTTCTGCCTTCTTAATATCTCACCAGCCATTTCATAGGATTCTCATAGAATACCTGCTTTCTTAGCTCAGGCCCCCATGTGTCATTTTGGAGTTTGTTGCGGTGACCTCATAAGCCTTCCTCCCTGCCCCACTGAAATTCACCTTTCACACTGCCTCCACAAAGAATGAGATCACACAATGCAGCTGGTGTTCCCCAGCCAAATCTCTGCACTGATCAACTCGAATTCTTTTCTCAGGCTTAAAATCGTGTGCTAGTTTTGGATTTCTTTTCTGGGCGAAACTTAGGTGTGCCATACACAACCCCTTAGGATGCAGTCACTGTCTGTCCTCACCTCCCTCAGGGGAAAACTGCCTTCAGGCCATTCAAGTTCCACACATTTCCATGGATGCCCCACTCCTCTTCCTGTCAGTACTTGTGTGGGGGACCTTCATCAGGTTCACAAAAGGCCAAGAGTTGGGGTGCCTGGGTGGCTCAGTTGGTTAAGCTCAGGTCATGATCGCAGGGTTCATGAGTTTGAGCCTCATGTTGAGCTTTGTGGTGACAGCTCAAAACCTGGAGCCTACTTCAGATTCTGTGTCTTTCTCGCTCTCTGCCTCTCCCCTACTCACTCTCTCTGTCTCTCTCTCTCAAAAATAAACATTAAAAATTTTTTAAAAACAAAAAGGCCAGGAGTGAGGGATGTCCCCACCACCATTGGACATCTGCTTGAGGTCAGGTTCTACACCTTCTTCTCTGTATTCCTATTATAACGTTTGGCACGTGACAGATGCTGTATATCATATGTGTTTTTACAGTGAATGAAGTAACAGTCGGCCCAGATTACACGAAAATGTTTCCGTCACGGGGAAGTATTTCCACCATTGCTCACCTATGAAGTCGCACATTTAGGTTTGTGAAAGGCAACTATGATTCTTCCAAATTAATGGTAGAAGGGTTTAGAGGGAATGCTACTTATCATGTTTTCCAAATAAAAACATGAAGGTGGTAACATCTGATGCTGCCAAAATTCCAGTTTAGTAAAGTCCCAATCAGAATTGACTTACTGATTTTTCCCCTCTTGGGTTTCTCTCTTCATCACTGATCAGATCTCTCCCTGCATGTTCTCAGGAGTAGCAAGAATGTCTTCATTGTCTTAGAAGGAGGTGACACGTGCTTTGGGGTTAGCTTGAGATCACAGGATTCAAGAAATATGCTTTATTATCATCAGATCCCTATTAGACCAATAATCCTGATAATGCTTTTATTGTTCTTGAAGATTTAATATCCTGGTTATTATTGGTTGATCCCTATTCAACTGTAAGATCTATTTGGAGAGAGGACACATAGTTTAGAGCTTTTTCAAAGACTGATTCCCCAGACTGCATGCACCTGGATTGCCTGCAAGGCTGGTTCAGATGGTAGAATTTAAGGCTCCAAAGCCAGATGTACTGAATCAGAACTGCAGGCAGTGGGACATGTGAGTCTACATGCTATTAAAATTTGCAGGTAATTCTGATGCATATTGAGTTATACTCCCACTGATACGGAGGCTAGCTTCTTGATTCAGATAGTCTTGGGTTTAAATCTTAGTAATATCATTTATTAGCTAAGTGACGTAGGGGAATTACGAATATCACAAGCAGACTTCCCAGAATCCTAGGTGCTAGAGAGCGCTGTCTCTCCCAGAGACTGCAATACCTGTTGGCCAGGTGATACGCGCCAGTACAGCTCCAAACTAAGATGCTTTCACAGCAAATCTGGCTGCCTTTAATCCTGACCATGCCCCAGTGTTTTAAGTTGTTTTTTTCCACTTATTTTACATTAGTTTAGTCTAAAATAACTTAGCTCATTCATTTTTATAACCAAAACATCTGGGAAAAGCCCGGCACTTCTATTGCATTTTTAACTGGGTAAGTGAATTTAATTCGTATTTCCTGCAGCTGCTATTTCCCCTCCTACCGGGTTCTTGGGCTTTCATTCCACACCAACACAACACAATTTCATCACATGGTTTTTAAGAGGAAGCCTTATTTCCATTTTCAAGCAGCTCAGCGGGAACCTGTAATTCTATAAGGTGCGTAAGCACAAATGAGCTACTGAGGTCTTAGTCAAGGCGACCTAAGGAGTTCAAGGCCAGAGGCTGAGATCTGACAGATTCGCCAATAAAAAGATCCAGAATTCTTCTCACTTTCCCACATCCTGGTTGTCCAAATCAAATGAGCTTCTCTTTTTTAAAATCATCCTGAGAGAAGCTTTCCGTAGTTGTGTCATTATAGACATTGCTACCTCCTTTTGCTGCTGAAATCATTTTTGGGAAAGGTTGGCCAAATAAGGTAAAAGCTAGACCCAGCTTGGTGATTTACTTACTGTCAACTCCAATTGCCTGTGCCCCTGCTATGAGTGCTTGCCACCACAGTGACAAGGGTCCTCTCCTGCTTTCCCAGGATGTCATTACTCTTTGCAATATATATCTATATATTAATGCATTTTTTAACTGCTTCCATTATGTCAAGTGTTCATCTGTGTCAACATCTTCTCCTGACAGGGCGAATTCCCTAGAGGAGGACTTGAGTTTGTGATAATCTTTGTATAGTGCCTAGCTACATATGAAAACTGGCTTTCATAAATTGTTTTGAATTGTGAACTGATTAGATTTGATTTTAGAAATGATCTAGTCCAGGTATGCAGACTAAATTGACTTCAGAGATCAGGAAGTTGATATTAATATGTAAGTGGCCGATCATAAGAACATTTGGGTACTTGAGGCTGAGACTTCGGGAGTGCTGACTTTACCTAAAAGACGGCGCAGTCAGGTATTGAACAGAGACTGTGGTTGAACCAAATATTTGTGATTCATATTCATCTCATGGGTCATTGGATTACAACTTCTGATCTGGAGGCTGTCTGTCCAAATGCTTAGAAGCTAACAGGTTAGACTCCTATTACAAAGGTTCAAAACTTGGTTCTTCCTCTGACTAGCTATGTAATAAATATGAAGCAAGCTGGCAAACCTCTGTGTACCTTAGTTTATTCCTCAGTAAAATGGGAATAATACTGCCTCCACTGTAGAATTATTTGGATTTTTCACTAAAATAATACATTTAGATGACTTAGAATAAGTGCTCAGGTGTTAGCTATTCTTTTTATCAGTAGCCCAACCTCTTCAGTATTATGGTGAGAAAATTAAATCTCAGGGACCCAGATACATTCCACACCATATAGCTAACTTTTAGTAGAGTTTCTATTATGACCCAGAACACTAAATTCCAGGTTGAGTATCCTTTCTGCCATATCTGTGATTTTCAAATATTATGTTATTAGCAGCAGAACCTCCCTCACCTTTTACTCCCAAAATATTACATGGGACTCCAGTATAAAACAGATTCAGGTGGTATTGCTCTGGTTGAAACAGAGTTGGAAGCCCAGAATCCCACTCGTTGGCTATGCCTCCATGCCATCCTTCTTGCAATCCCCATGACTCTGAAGATTCCAACGACAAGTTTCAAAACCACTACAATAAAAGTTTGAAAACAAATGAAGATCTAAAGAAGGGATAAGCCCTGTCTTCTTTGCATGTGTGTTTCCTCTCGCAGGGCTGTATGCTTCTGTTAGCACTAACACTAACTCTCAGATATAAAACTAAAAAATGAAAGTGGATGAATCCCTTGGAGCCATAGAAAATGATACCCACCAAAGCCCCTTACACCCATCTTACTGTCACTTAGCAAGGAACAGAAATCACAAAGCTCTTAATATATAGCCTTGGTCCGACACAGAATTGTTTAACGCTGCCTATAACTCAGGCATTTTCTCAACCTCTCAATAAGTCATGGTAATTACTCTGGGTCCCACTGGGCAGAGAGATATGGAGATCTGAGTCCTTACAAGTTTTCCATCTTCTTACAGGACATGCACATCATCAGTACCGATGAGAACCAAGTGTTTGCAGCCGTCCAAGAATGGAACCAGAATGACACGTACAACCTCTACATCTCAGACACGCGTGGCATCTACTTCACCCTGGCCATGGAGAACATTAAGAGTAGCCGAGGTCTAATGGGAAACATTATTATTGAATTGTATGAGGTATGTAGCCAAGACTATCCTGCACCTGGATCTGCCTCTCTTTTTCATGAATTTTAATGGCATAAACATAAGCATTGCAGTCAACTAGTCCTGGGTTCAGATCTCAGCTGCACCCTTTAGCAATTGTGTGACTTGAGGCAAGGGACTAACTTACCCGTGCCTCAACTTCCTCACCTGTAAAACATTTGCCTAATGAGGTGGTTGTGAGAAGGAGAGATAACGTATGTAGAGCATCCAGTGTGGTGGTTGACTCAGTGAGCTTTAACAAATGGTAGCCGAAGTTGATGTTCTTGCATGTATAAGCATGATTACAAGCCAGACATGCAGGTATTTGACCTAGATAGGCTCACTTAAGTTCCCCTTTCAACTCTATGGACTCGGAGTGGAGGCACGTATCTACTTATATATGTTATTTGGAAAATTCCATCCTATGAACAAATTTTATAGGAAAATAAAAGTGAATATCAGCGCTTGGAAGGAGGGTTTCCCTAAAATGCCACCAGATACCAACCTCTGCGCATGAGGGAAGAACGGGCCTTGACTTATGTTGAGTTGTTGTTACTGTTGTTGTTTAATATCAGCATCACCTTACTGAGTTTTCAGTTATATTGAGGTTTGTTTTTAAATGTGATCACCAGTTAAAGAATAATTTATCTAGGAAAACAAGTGATTCCTCATAGGAACTAGAGAAAAAAAACTAATTGTTTCAGTGCCCCTAAGGCTATGGTACTTTCTTGTATCTCTAGTGGCTGTGTATGACCTTTGATGGTCCTGGCCACAGTGCTCACCTTGGTATGATGGATTGATTTGAGTAAAGGGATGTATTTTACTATCCAGCATTCACTCGTAACTAGTGGTCAACCTACACATTACACTGGTTGAGGACATTCATTTGTGGAGGGGGAAGTTGTCTTTCATGAGTGGTAGCTTCAGATGGTATGGGTGAGCTGCTCCCTTAGGAGTTTTCATCTTTGGGGAGTGGGAGCAGCTTTTAGAAAAGAGGGATCAGTGCAGGGGCTTCTACTTTGCAGTGGTCTCTTCTGAACAGTGCCCGTCAAAGTTCCAGCATCCCTGTATTGGTATCTAAGTTGGCTCTTCAGTTACTGAGAGCAGGGGAAACATATACGATTCTAGTTATTTTGTTAGGCAGGATTACACAAAGGTCTGGGGTGAAGTGAATGTCAGTGGGTATAAAAAACAAAATCAGTAGAAATAACCATGATTTCCTAGGAGGTAGTTGACAAGTACTGAAAGAATTCCCTTAACAAACAAGGTCCCAGTTTGGAAAATTGTCCAGATTTCTTCTCAGAGTTATGAAAATGGGCAAAGATGACTAAGGTGTGTAAAGGGCTTTGGGAAGCTTACATTTACATGCCTCTATTCATACCTGGAAGAAGAAATATACATTGTTATTGGGCAGTAAGTCACATCTAGTGGGAAGGTTTGGATGAAATGTTCCCAGGACTCAGGCCATTCCAACCAACATTCCAAACCAAGTTCCTATTTGCATAAGTGAGGCTATCGAGGTGAGAGGATTACTCATACTCCTGCAGTTAGACTCCAGTAGGACAGAGTAGGCATTGCTGCAGATGATCTTTTGATTGTGAACTCCCTGTGTCTCTGGTCCTTTTGATAAGTCAGGTGAGTTTGGCACTGTGCTGTTCCTTTCCTAATAAAGGCACCTAAAACCCCTTGGTCATTGTGAATAGTGAGCCACTCTGATCTGAAGTAGAACAAGGATTAAAGTGAAGAATGTGCCTAGATACATGTAATCTCTTTTGTCTTGCTGAAGACAGTCTTGCATTTTCAGTTTTGTTGGGAAAAATGCATGGTGTCATTTTATCTATAGAGAAGCAAGACATACCAGGCAAGGCGACTTCTCTAAAACCAGTTCTGTTGAGCTTGTTTTCCATTTAATTTTATCAAGGTTCATTGTGCCCCTACTCTGTGTTAAAGCCCATGAGCAAGGGAGGAGAGATACTAGTTCGTACCCTCAGGAAGCTGGCCATCTAGCTTGTTGGACTTTGAGGAAGTCAGTGAACGGAAGTTCCTTTTTTACCTGCCCAGATTGGAATCAGTTGAGACAGAGACAAAGGGCGAGAGAAATGGAGATCAGATGTCAGTGTTATTTCTTTTTAAAAGTTACGTAGGAGGGAGTGGGCTTGCTAATACTGCACCCCAGAACTGGATACACCCATCCAGTCACATGCACAATTAGTAAATGCTCTTCTGTGGAAGCCTCTTCCTGTAACATCATTGCAGTGAGATATAGAGAATGTGATCTTTGCAGGCAGAGCCCTAAAATAGTGAACATGGGGATGAGCCACACATGCCCAGTTATTTTTTTGCAATGTTACCAATCTTATTATAAGTCTTTTTTGCCCTGGGGAGGAAGAAGTAGAAGGCATTCCATATTTTGAGAGTGGCAGGAGCCAAGAACTAGATGGATAGTGTAGATTTGCGAGACCATGAACTAGCCAATCTAATTGCATAGAACAGATTATTGTCAGGTACGAGAATGAGTGCCAGATAAATGGTTGGATTTCAGATTCTATAAGGCATTTAATACCAAGGGAATAAATTGTATCCTCACGCTACCTAGACTATGACCATATTAAGGGTTTTTAGAGGGTGATGCTGTTTAGCACCTGGAGATGCATTCTGTGATTTGGAGATACAGCTAAATTTAATTGGTCTCTAGGGGTCATTAGTTTTTAACCTTCTTCACTGGAGATTCTCACAGAAACTGAGATAGTGTACCATATGGCCAGTTAGCAGAGAGACTATAATTTTTCTGGACTCTGAATGCCCTTGAGTAATGCAGCTGGGAAAACTAGTAAGCTTTCACATTCAATTCAACTAAATTGAATACACTTTCATAGAGTGTATTTTGTTTGATGAGATGTGGCTAGTGCATGAGACTCACAATCTACTGGAAAGATATGTGATTCTATTAGGGTAGTTAGTGATCATAGACTAACTTGTATTAAGGCTATGATTTTCCGTGTTGTAGGATCAATAAGGAGGAAGGTGACTTCTAACTTGAGGAATTTGGGGAGTCCTTTAAATGAGTTGGCTTAAAGGATGAATTACTGGAGCTTGAGAGAAAGACAGGTCTGGTGGAATCCCAGCATGAGATGAGAACTAGAGTCTGATGACTAGATGCCCATTTTCATGGGATGTGGAGAGATTTTTGGAAACACTGGGGGTAAATATTGTGACTATACTAGTAAAGAGCTGGATTGAAGAGTTGCGCATTTATTTGATGGGCTAACATTTCTCTGTGTTTTTCCCCTACATCTACATACCTAAAAAATGATATTTAGATGCGTGACATAGTCCCCTATGCCACATTAATGTCTAACTTTATATTATAATGTGATAGGATATTATACCTGTTTAACCTTGTCTGAAATGTCAGGGATGCCTTTAGGTAACATGGATGTGAGGTGGCTCAGAATGAGCACAGCCACTTAAATCTACTTACTAGTGTATCACTCTATTTTGCATGTGGCCCTCTCAAGCTTCTTCTTGACCGCGGAAAGGAGACAAAGAAAATGAGAACTTACTTGAGAATTCACCTTACAGGTCTTGTCTCTAAAAGACCTTGGAAACCAATGGGAATCCACCCCACTGAATGTCCTAAAACCAAGTAAAGCAGAGACATTGTGTGTTTCCTGGTCTGTTGAAGCAGTCTCCTACTGTAGAGAGTCCCATCTCGTTCTTTAATCCCTGCTTCAAAGTACAAAATTGTCATGGCTGTAATTACATAATCAGGTGAGAAAATAATTCTTGAAGGACAAATAATAATGTTTTTTAAGGTGTCAGAGCCTGTTCCATCAAAACAAGTCTGGTGTTGACAATGAATGTAATCTATTATGTGTGTTCACCATTCTTCTATGATACTCGTTTCACATAGAGCTTTGTTGTGGTTTCTTTACATCACACATTACTAACTCTAAACTTCATTTCTTCTTAGTTGCTTTCCACAGATAAATCAAGAAACAAATATCCTTTCCAATGCCCTCAATTATATTACAGAAACATGCTCTGAGCTGCTAGTCGGATGCATTTTTTTTTTTAATATTTTCCTGGATATTAAGCATCCAACTTGTACCTCATCGTAATAATAACAACAGCATATGAGACAATGCCTTATACCGGCATTGTTGAATAAATATATAATACAGGCTACAGATGCAGTTCTAAATTTTCTACTACTCACATTTTAAAAAGTAAAAATAAACAGGTGAAATTAATTGTAATAATATGTTTTATGTAACAAAATTATCTGAAATATTTTCATTTTAGTATGTGTTCCATTTGAAAAATACTAATGAGATATTTTATATTTTTCCATACTGAGTCTACAAAATTCAGGGTGTATTTTACACTTCCCACACATCTCAATTCCTATGCTAAATTTTCATCAGAAATACTTGATCAGTATTTACATTTCATAAAATTTACAGTAGAAAAAGAAGATTCACATACCCAAGTTATTCCAAACATACTTAAAGTTTGCCAATAACAGAATTGGGTGTCAGTTTTTAAATTGAAGTTCAAATTGCTTAAAATCAAATACAGTTAAAAATCATTTCCTTAGTTCCCACCGACCACATTTCAAGTGCTCAGTAGTCATATGTAGTTAGTGGCCATGGTACTGAATTGCATAACCCTAAATAATGTATATACTTTTTCTTATTTATCGATTGCCCTATCTCTTTGTGGCAGGTATCATTCTCCCTTGTGCCTATGAGAGTACAGAGATGCAGAGAATTTAGTAAGTTGGCCGAGATCATACATATAGTAAAATGGTGGAGCTGTGTTTAAACCATTCCATGTCTATTTGATTAAAAAGCCCAGGCTCTTTCCACTATGCAATTTTTCACATTTATGTTTTTTTTTAATTGAAGTATAATTTATGCGTAGTAAAATTTACCCTGTTTGGTATACCGTTCTATGTGTTTTGACAGGGATACACAGTTGTGTAACTATCATCATTATCAAGATAGAGAACAGTTCTGTCACACCAAAATATTTCCTTTTTGTAGTCAACTATCCTCCTACCCTAAATCACTGATTTATTTCTCTCTCCTGATTCACCTTTTCTAGATTTTCATGTCACTGGAATTATACAGTAGATAGCCTTTTGAATTTGGCTTCTTTTACTTAGAATAATGCATTTGAGGGGCTCAAGGGTGACTCAATTGGTTAAGCATCCAGCTCTTGATTTCAGCTCAGTTCATTATAACATGGTTTGTGAGTTCAAGCCCCACATTGGGCCTTGTGCTGACGCTGTGGAGCCTGCTTGGGATTCTGCCTCTCCTTCTCTTTCTGTGCCTCTCCAACTTGTGCGCACGCTCTCTCTCTTTCTCTGTCTCTCAAATAAATAAATAAACTTCAAAAAATTAAGGGGTGCCTGGGTGGCTCAGTTGGTTAAGCGTCTGACTTCGGCTCAGGTCATGATCTCACCCTTTTTGAGTTTGAGCCCCGCGTCGGGCTCTGTGCTGACAGCTCAGAGCCTGGAGCCTGCTTCAGATTCTGTGTCTCCGTCTCTTTCTGCCCCTCCCCCACTTGTGCTCTGTCTCTCTATCAAAAATAAATAAAATGTAAAAAAGAACATTTTTAAAAAATTTAAAAAAATAATAATGCATTTGAGATCCATTCATGTTGTTGAATATCAGTAGATATTCCTTTTTTATTGCTGAGTAGTATTCCATTTGTGGATATGCCCTAGTTTATCCCTTCATTGAGCAGTTGAAGGACATTTAAGTTGTTTCCAGTCTGTGAGCTAATGAATAAAACTTCTATAAACATTCACCAGAACATAAGTTTTTTTTTTTTTTTTTTTTATTTCTCATGGTTATACACCTAGGAGTAGGATTTTGGGATTGAATGTGTTTCTAAAGTGGCATCCCCACCAGAGATGTATGAGAGTTCTGGTTGCTTCACATCTTCACCAACACTTGGCATTATCAGTTGAGTGTGTGTGTGTGTGTGTGTGTGTGCGTGTGTGTGTGTAGCTACTGTGAAGGGGCCTAATGGCACCTTATTGTGTGTTTAATTTGAATTTCTTAATGACTATGTTGACCTCCCTAGGATGGATAAAATGAGACCCTGTGAGTCATCCATAGTATTTTGCTTTCTTTGCCCATCTTATTGATGTTTCCTTGCTTTCCCTGTCCCTTGTGCCTGTGCCCCGCCTTTGCTTTATCATGACTTTAAGTGACCCATCTTGGGCTAAGTGATCAACTGCTGTTAGATTCCACAGGGCCATCTTTCCCAAACTCACCTTGACCCGCCCCTCACCATAGGTCCCACTGTAGGGACGGCCCACAGCAGACCATGATAATTGTTTTTCTCAGCAGAGCCCCGGTTTCCTTGTCCTGAGGGCCCAGGGAGGTGAGCAACAGATGACCATGCCACCTGGACTTAGTACTCTGCCAAGAGGCCGCTGTCAGTTTCCCTTCAAACCTCAAATTGATTCCCAGAAGGAAAGTGGGCCAGGCAGGCCCGCACTTGTCCCACCCTCTTCTGTGGGCACCATCACAAGCTGTTGCCCTTCTCTTTGAACTCTGGGGCCAGCAGCTGCGGCCATGCTTCTGATTTCAAATAACAGTGGGAGGTCACATGGTTAGAGTTTATCAGATGCCAAGTACCTCTTCGGATGGAAGAGTCAAAATGTGTGTTTCCTTCCCTAATCCCTTTATGTCGTAGGTAGTGAGGGTAAGTAGTGTTTCATGATACTTTTGCGTCAGAGACATATATGGGTCTACGTGTATACTCACGCATGTATATGTGGGTGTGAGGACTAGACTGAGCATAAACACATTTCATTCTTGGGCCGCAGTCAGAAAGGTTGAAAGCTGTTGGTCTAGGGCATGCAAAAGCAAAGGGCCCTCCAAACTTATAGTCCATTTATACACGATACAGAGCCAAGAAGCAACTCAGTAATAATGTAAGGGTTTTAAACAATCCAAATGCAAGTGGGAAGTGTTCTGGTTCTTTCAGACTGGAGGGAGATTGCTTGTGGCTCCTTTGTAACTGCAGAAGAAACACCTTCAGAGCTGCAGATGGGTTCCTTCCTATATCTTTTATATCTTTTCAGACCCCATTCTCCTGATTTTTCTCTCCTAATATGTCGGGATTGCAAAAATTGCTCATCTGAATGGTGGAGCGCTCATTGGGAAACTATGGTAGTGACCATTCCATTTGCCAAAGACACTCATCCAGAAGAACTGGACATAGCTGAATGGCTAGTAATTCATGCTGTAAGGCATCCAGCTAGGAGGCAGCAGATGGGGGTGACAGGAGCCCCACATGAGATGTCTAAATCAGATCTGTATATTTTCTCCCAGGAAGTAGACAGCAAGGCCCTAGGTACGTGTTGTGTTGGAAGGGGCCAGCTGGCTTAGGTGAGACAGTTCTCTAGATCATTACCTGGTGGTCCAACAGAAAAGGTACCAGCTCTGTGGCTGAAGATAATACCAAAAGTCCTCCATCAGACAGATGGTTCTAAAGAAACACAGGGTCCGGGGCGCCTAGGTGGCTAAATCGGTTGAGCATCTGACTTCGGCTCAGGTCATGATCTCACGGTTCATAGGTTCGAGCCCTGTGTCAGGCTCTGTGCTGACAGCTCAGAGCCTAGATTTTGCTTCAGATTCTGTGTCTCCCTCTCTGTCTGCCCCTCCCTCACTTGTGCTCTCTCTGCCTCTCAAAAATGGATAAATGTTTAAAAATATTAAAAAAAAAGAGAGAAAAAGAAAGAAACACAGAGTCCACTCTCTGTAAAGAATGATTGATAGTCAGGTTTAAGAGAAACACTTTTGAAGTTGATTTTAAAGACCGAGGTGGTCTGAGAGACTCAGAGCCCCTGGATGAGCATGGAAGACACCAGTCTTCCTGCAATGGCACGGAGTTTAAGCAGTGAGGGCAGGGAGGGTTTGTCTTGGGAAGGACAGAATTCTGACACCAGTGCCCCTCCCCCTACTTCAGCTTCTGTCTGTACCCACCCTCTGTTCAAGTTAGGAATCTAATCAATTCCACTGTTGGCCATTTGTCAAATTCTCCTGGTGGTGTCCTTCCCAGATAAATTCTATTCTCTGCTTGACATTCTTTGTCCATTATTTTGTTTTGTTTTTTTGTTTGTGTTTTTGTTTTTATTTGGGTTGGCATTCTTTTTCAAGGGCAGTCAGGTTACTTTAAAAGAAAAACAAACAAAAAAACCCCCAAAACTTCTTATTTCATCAACTGAATTATGTAATTAAATAAAAGAGCTGACTTCTGTGAAATCCTTTCCCACTGTTATTCTGCAAGTTAAACAGGATCCTAAAAGAATGGGGGAATAAATACACTTAAAATTCTGAGGTATCTATTTCCAGAAAATCTACCATTCAACCTCATGTTTATATGTATTTAAATGATTTGACTTCCCTTTTGGCTTTGGAACATGCTGGGATTATACAGGAAGTTAGGGAATCTTTCTTTTTTTCTTTTTTTTTTTTTTTTAAATTTTTTTTTTTTCAACGTTTTTTATTTTTATTTTTGGGACAGAGAGAGACAGAGCATGAACGGGGGAGGGGCAGAGAGAGAGGGAGACACAGAATCGGAAACAGGCTCCAGGCTCCGAGCCATCGGCCCAGAGCCTGACGCGGGGCTCGAACTCACGGACCGCGAGATGGTGACCTGGCTGAAGTCGGACGCTTAACCGACTGCGCCACCCAGGCGCCCCAATCTTTCTTTGACATAGAGTGTTGTTATTCTGAGTATCAGTTCATTGCCCAAAATGTAGACATAGAAGGAATAAAAGTTTGAGTTGAATCTGTCCTTACTCTAGAACCTTTCTGGATCATATTTTTTTTTTTTTTTTTAATTTTGTGGTGATGCTCTTCTGTCTTCTAAATATCAAGGGTATGCAAATTCCAATACATCAGGAGCTTTGGCAAGAGTGCTGTGCATTATCTCATGTATCCATTGTTAGCCAACTGAGGAAAATAGGAAGGGCAGGTCTGATTCTGTCTGTTTCAAAGTGGCCATTGGCTGAGACCCAAAGATGATATGGAAGTTACGCAAAGTCACACAGAGAGCCGGTGGCACAGCCAAAGATGGATGCCAGGTTACCAAGCTGGGTCATCTGCCTACAAATAGATGTCTCACTACTAATTAGGATGCCTAAACTTCTAGCATTAGGGATTATACCTTTATGCTTTCAAAATCTGCCTACAAGCTCCTCCTGAGCAAAAGTGCACGTTCCCTAGAAGAGTTAACTCCTTCGGGTATTATCAACCACTGCCACCTCAGAGGGAATGTTAATAGTTAAGGAAGGATAAAATCCTATAAACAAAGTGTAGAAACATGCAAAGTGGGAAAATGAATAGCAGTAAAAGGGCAATGGGACATCTGGGTTGGTGTCAGGTGAGGAGAGTACAGAGATTAACTTATACTTCTCCCAAAGACCACATGCCATATGGCATTTCTCACCATGTTCCTCCTCTTCTATTCTTTTGTACTCCCAAAACCCCATGGAAAGTGCTAGTCTTCTCCAAGAGTATCAGCATTTGGCCCAACATGGTTCTCCATCTCTTGCCCTTTTTCCTAGGTAGCAGGTATCAAAGGGATATTCTTGGCAAACAAGAAGGTGGATGAGCAAGTGAAGACATACATCACATACAACAAGGGCAGAGATTGGCGCCTACTTCAAGCTCCAGATGTGGACCTGAGAGGAAGTCCGGTACACTGCCTGCTGGTTAGTCATTCAGTCTCACATGAGGTCCATGGGCAAGCTGGTCACCTGGGATGTTGCATCAGGGGCTTTCTTCCAGCATGGGGTTCATAGGAACTTGGGTGGTGCCGAGCAAGGATTTCCCACAACTCCCAGGGAGATGATCTATGGACTCAGATTGCCATACCACCTGGATGGAAAGTTCAGTTGAAACCCACAGGCTTTTACTGAAAATGTACTATGTGCTCCAACTCCTAAGATAAAGAAATGTTTAAGAGAAAGTGCCTGTGTTCCAGGGCCCCAGACAGAGCTCATGGATAGAAACACATTTGTTAACTGATACTGCTGTGATACAGTTTGAGAAATGTTTGATAGATGTCAAGGGAAGCAAAAGTTGCCTTGGAAGCCCAGAAAAGGTCAGGTGTGTCCACATGGGATAGGAGCTAATCTAGCAACATTCCCAAGGTAACAAGTGTATGGAATATTGAGGTTGGCACTAAGGACGACATGCTGTATAAGAAGTTTTTTCTGCCCTCAGGTGTGACAACTCTTGGTGGGGAGGGAAGACCCATCATTAACAGTGAAATTCACAACCTTCATGCTCTCTTAGAGAGGATGTTCTCTTCTAAGGCCCCAGAAATGGTTATGTGTCCCCTTAGCCAAAAGTTGCCTTCTGCCACTTATTAAAAAGGTTTATTAGGCATTTACTGTATTCTAGACATTATATCAAAGACTGGGGCTATGGGGACATACAGGGCCTTTCCTCTTTTGTGGATTGCAGTCTAATCCCATGTTTTCTGCTTGAGGTCTCAGCAAGATCAGAGACCAATGTGCACCCACCTCTAGGAGCTGGTCACAGAATGAATTTTATTTTTCCCTAGGCCTTACCCAAGGCTTTCTCTTATTTTCTTAACCTCATTTTCTCCTTTCCCAATTTTCATCATTTTCTTGTTTTTACTTATTATACAAGATACATCTCTATAAATCCCTAATCCTTTTTAAAAACACCTAAATATGAATAAATGAGTAAATACATTTATATGAGTTTTAGACAATGGCTTCAAACATTTCAGGTAAAATTCAAGTAACATCATATACAGGAATTGCATAATAAAAGAGGAACTGAAACAATCTGGTTGAACAAGAGGGTAGAGGGCGTGGAGACTGCTTCTCTCCCTCCCTCCCAGTGGCCACCTACACCTGTAAAAAGCAGGATGTGAATGTCAAGATCAGACACAGAGGGAGGTTGGGATCATCCTGTGGGAAGTAATGATCAGGGAGGCTTCCTAATGCTGACTGTGAACTGGACCTTGATGGATGGAGCAGGGGTGATGAGGAAGAGGGGGCAGGGGCTACAGTTGTGATGGTGGGGGGGCAGCTGCAGATATGAGCATACCTGCTGTCTCAGGGGGAAATGTCTCCTTGCCCAAATCTGAATATGTGGCTGTTTCTGGAAGCTGAGCATCTGGAAGGCTCATCTCTGGTGGGGCAGGGTGTGTGTCAGAAGTTTGCTGGAATGAAGCTGTTTTCTTCTTCTCCGTTGTAGCCCTTCTGCTCCTTACACCTGCACTTGGAGATCTCTGAAAATCCGTATTCCTCAGGAAGAATCTCCAGTAAGGAGACAGCCCCGGGGCTTGTGGTGGCTACAGGTAAGGAAGACACTCCTGGGGCTTCTTCCTCTCTGAGGGCTTCTGGAATATGTTTATCACCTCTTTGGAATCATTTGAGCATTGGGGGAAAGCAATGGGTGCTCTCCCCAGTAAATAGGCAGGGTTACGGAACCCCAGGGCCAGTCTAATGACCCAGGAAAAGAACCCCAGACACTTGACACTTCTAGGTTAATGAGCATCCCACACAGTCACAGAGCAGTCCCCTGGACTTAGCAAGAGACCAGAGTTCCTCTCAAAGTAAACTAACTGATCAGAAGGCTTGTTTGTAATAGGGAATTCTCACTTTAAGACATCATGATATGTGAACTTTCCAGCTCACCAAATATAAGTTGAGGTCATTTTCTCTTTACACAGAGGATTCTTTGCAAAGGGTTTCACTCCAGAGCTGTTTTTAATCAGGAGGTCTCTGGTGCATGTAAAGGTTTGTTTACACATGATTAACCACTTGGCTAAGAGCCTGGGGAAAAGGGCAGAAAAACCTAAGGTTGCATTGTTGGAACCACTGTCCACTGAACATCAATCAGAAATGAAGATAAAGCAACTCTGAAATGAAAAATGAAAGTCTCTGGGGAATGTGTTCTGATTAGCATGCATTTGATTTACATGTACCTTTTCAGGAATACATTGATGGCATAAAGCAAGGCAGGCTTCTAATCTCAGAAGTTAGAGCTCCAGTGTTAGGCTCTTTTCTAATGAGAGAAGATAAATTCACAGTGACTTCCTGAGATGGTATATTCTGTCCTGTCTTATCAACTCAAAGCTCTGGCTCCTGGAGTTACTGCTCTCCTAGACAGGACTTCCTTCTCCTTGGCTCCAGCTGCATGAACTTCTAAATACCATCCATGACTGACCACACTGATCAGATTTGCAGCAAGTGTAGCCCTCTAGCATTCCAGTCCATTTCTCTCAACCCCGTAGGGATTAGATCCCCATATTTAACACCATTGGCTTCAGGACTGGCTTCTGCCCAAGATAATGAGTGATGACGGCAGGCTCTGTTACTGTTCTGGCTTGAGGAGTGATCCCCAAACCCCCAATCCTTGGGGGCTGAACCTCTCAACTCAGGGACTGCAATACTCTCTAATTTTCCTCAAGGCCTACAGGACATCCTGGGGTGGAGTAGGAGGAACATGGAAAACAGTAATCAATAATCAAAGTAATATTATTTAGCATGTCAACTATGTAGCCAGGCATTGTCCTATGTGGCTTAACCACTCTGAACTTCAGTGTTTTCCTTGGTGAAGTGGGATTAACGGTATTGACATAACAGAATTGAAGGATTCAATGAAGAACTGGATTTAAGGCACTCGAACAGTGCCTAGGACATAGCGAGTACTCAATACACGTTACCTGTTATTATCAGTAATATTACAGAAGTTTAGCCCTGTTCATCTTGCACCAGAAGACTATGTATGATTTGGGCGTCTCCTTCAACAGAACCCATAAATCATATGCATACACTATGCATGCACTGAATGAATGAATACACTCCTTGTTGTCCTGCTTTCCGAGATGAGCTCTGACACTCACTAGCCTTATAAATTTGGCTTAGTTCTTCAACCACTGGGCTTCGTTTTCCTATTTATAAAGCAGACTTTTCCCCCTACCTTGTGGGGGGTTCGTAAGAATTAGAAGAGAGTGTCCACAAGACCCCCAGCAGAGTACTCAGAATACAGTGAGGTAGGATTAGTTTAGTTATTACCTGTGACCATTATGTGTTTCTAAATTAGTCAAATGTTAAGTCTTTATAAATTGACACACATGGAGACATTACAGATTTGTTTTGAAAGTTTTTATTTGTAGACACTTGACCCTTGAACAACAGCGGGAGTTGGGGGCACAAATCCCTACATCATCAAAAATCCACATATAACATTTGAGTCCCTGAAACTTAACTACTAATAACCTAGTGTTGACCAGAAGCCTTACCAATAACAAACAGTTGATTAGCATGTATTTTGCATGTCATACGTATTACATACTGTATTCTTATAATAAAGTAGGCTAGAGAAAAGAAAATGTTATTAAGAAAAGAATAAACTGAGGGTTGATTGGGGGTGGGAGGGATGGGAGGGTGGGTGATGGGTATTGAGGAGATCACCTGTTGGAATGAGCACTGGGTGTTGTATGGAAACTAATTTGACAATAAATTTCATATTAAAAAAATAAAATCATGAGAAAGAGAAAATACATTTATAGCACTGTACTGTATTACTGGAAAAAAAAAATCACACATAAGTGGACCTGCGCAGTTCAAATTCATGTTATTCAAGGGTCAACTGTGTACCAGAATTTACTAATGCCTTTTATTCTCCCCTTTGTAACTCTCATAACTTTGTATGGCTCTTTGCCATACAAATGTCTCTGGGACTTTGGGAAGGCTATAACACAGCCGAGGAGAGTCTGACGAAAAGCCAGAGCTAGATGTCTAGCACATGCCTTCATGTTCCCAGCTTCTGCTTAGCCTGCTTGCCAGCTCTCCCTGGGAGGTTGTTTGTTATCAGGAAAACAATTATGAAGTCAGCCACGGGTGCCCTCAGTGGCCTGCATGGAGCCTGTCTCTAGGGCCCTTTCCCATGTCCAGGCATTTCATCTGCCTCCAGGTGCCTGTGACCCTGGGCCCCCTTCCCGCCACCCCTGGTGCTCACTGCCTCTTCCTCTTTGCCCTGAGGTGTATTCTTGGGGGAGCTGCGTGGAGGAAAGGATTCGTCTCCAACTCCTGTTGAGGCCATCTCAGAGGGCAGATAGAATGCCAGTCTGGAGAGTTTGACAGTTGCTTTTAGCAGAGCGGGGACACTAGGGCTCTAAATATTCTTACCACTGTGTTTTCAAGCAAGGTGTCAAGACCCTGCATCTTCACAGTGCCTTGCAGCGTGCAAAGCGCTCTCCGTGCCTCCATTGCACAACAGTGCTAGGATGTGAAAGAGGTGATGACTCTCCTCCATTTACAGATGAGGAGATGGAGGAGGAAGAGGAAGAGGTATTGTGCCCACACCAACACTCTGTCTGGTTCCAAGTCTAGTCCTGAGCCCCTTCACCTGCCAGTTGCAAGATACCCCGGGCTCCCTACCAAGCTTCCTGTGAACTGAAGCTCCATGGGGGCGCTCTCCGCCCTGCAGTGGGTTGTGCCCCGTCTGCTTCCTTTTCCATCTTTTCACCGAGCCCTTAGTCCCCTGAATGGGCATCTGTGCTAGCGAGACCCCAAAATTATCTCTTTCTTTTCTTTCTTTTTCTTTCTTTCTTTCTTTCTTTCTTTCTTTCTTTCTTTCTTTCTTTCTTTCTTTCTTTCTTTCTTTCTTTCTTTCTTTCTTTCTTTCTTTCTTCCTTCCTTCCTTCCTTCCTTCCTTCCTTCCTTCCTTCCTTTCTTTCTCTTCCTTCCTTCCTTCCTTCCTTCCTTCCTTCCTTCCTTCCTTCCTTCCTCCTTTTTTTTTTCTTAGCACAAGTGTTTAAGGAGCAGAGAAAGGTAGCTTTGAGAGGAAATGGGAATTTTTAAAAGTTGTTTAAAGCTGCCAAAAGGGCAGTGGAGCCTCCAAGACTGACCAGCTAAGCCATTGGTGAGAAAAGCTTCATGTTCTTCTCTGTGTCTCTCCCCTTCCCCTTTCCCATCACATCTCTTAAGTGAGGAACAACTACATCCTCTTCTAATCAGATCAGAGGTCACTTTGGTGAGCTTCGCAGTCCCACATCAGCCAGTAAGGCGCCTTATTCAAATCTTCTTTATCTGACGCCATCACCCAGATTCTTCCTGTCAGGGATTCCCCATAGGGCCACTTAGGGACTGCTGTGTTCTGAGATCCAGTTGTCTTGGAGACATCTTTTCTGCCCCTTCATCTGGGAACCAACTTTTTTTGGTTCTTGTGCTCAGTAGCAATTTTTTAAGGGCTCCTTTCAGTTGGTGGAAGATATTTCCAGAAAAAGACATTGCTGTGAGCCTTGGATTCTCATCACCACAGAACCTCCAAAGTCAGTCTGGTGGAGCTTTGAAAGAGAGGGGCTTAGGAAGATGACAGAACCAGCTCCTACAGAGAGTACAAGGTGATGAGACAGACCCTAAGAAGCCATTACAGGAATAGCAGATTCCAGCTCAAGGGTGACTGTGCTTTTGTGCCTGTTTCTAGCTCTTTGCCACCTTGGTAGACATTCCTGATTGATCACTATACTCTGTTCTCTTGAAACTAAGTATGACTTCAGAATCCTTCTTGTCACAATGCTCCAGGCAGCCATCCCCAAACGACATGAGTTGATATTGTCTGCCCCATCCCTCCTTTCTTTCTTCCATAACCTGTATCTAGAGAGTTGAATTCCAGATTCCAGACAGATCTCCACAGAGCTGCTCATGGTGCCTCTCTTCGCTCCACTCACACCTACTGCCTGAGCCCTGAGCCCTGGGGTTATTTTTGGAAGCCAGAGTGTCAAAACAAGTTGGCTAGCTGTGTGCTCCCTGGTGCTGATGGGAGCTTGACAAGCTGTAGCCTGGCTTTAATTTCTCATTTTGAAGCATTAAATGTCAGGAGCTCAATTAACATTTTCATTATTGCATTTTTATTGTGCTCTTATTTAGGCTACAGATGTGTAGGAGCTAACATTCCCTTCCTGCTATTTTTAAAGAAAAAAATATCAGCCAAAATGATAAATTCTTAAATCTTTAGGGTACTCTCCTTGTTCTTGATACATCCCCAAATACACATCAATATCAGAACATGATTTAATCATTTGTTGACTCATTCATCCATTCCATAATTATTTATTGAGTGGTTAACTACTGCATTTGGGGCACTATTCTGGGCTCTGAGGTGGGGGATGCCCATTGGGGAACCTTGGGCAACATAGGTAGACCAGAAAATCTTGATCATTTCCTCTTTTAATAAGTATAACCACTGGGTGATGATGCTCAAGGGAAGGAAAAGAAGGGGAGAGAGCAGGAAGTTGTGAAGTGATGGAGGAGGCAGTAAGCGTGGCACAAGCCAGATGATTTCTCCTGCAGTGCTCGATAGCCATGATCTGCTGAGGATAGTCATTTTATTCTGGCCACCCTATACATTTGGTTACGTGGTCGATAATATGGGGTCATTCATCTGTGTGGCACCCAAGAGACAGGTGGACATGTTTGAGTTGGATATACACTCACATGTAAACACACACACACACACACACACACACACACACACACACACACCAGTTTTCCTTAGGCTAAAATTATCCATGAGGAGGAAGGTATCCTTAGGCCCAACTTCGCCATGCATATCTATTGTTCCACTCTTTGCCACCTTCAGAAAATGCCTATAAAGATAAATTTTAAGAGACTATTGGTAAAAGCATGAATAGTTCAAGAGATCCAAGCTCATTAATACTGGGTCTTTGAGTCTTACCATTTAAAGATGAATATCTATAATATTATTTACTTGTGTTCCCATATTACATTTTTTCTTCTTGCTGTGTTTTTGATATGACACCAATAAAGACACTGCACAAATCAACTCTAAACATACTTAGAAAATCGTTACCCTCTGCGACCCTTACCCTCAGTCCCAAATCTGTAAGTAATTACAAATGATGTGCTTATGTTTCAGGCAACATTGGCCCGGAGCTCTCATATACTGATATTGGTGTGTTCATCTCTTCTGATGGGGGCAACACATGGAGACAGGTAATTGGGAGAATTGGGAACAGGGAAGAGGCATTTAGGGCAAGTTCTGTCAACATCTCTTTTTCCTATAGATTCTCGGGCTCATTATGACTTTGTGGTTGCAAAAAATATTGAAGCACCTGTCCAGTTTGGTCCATTTTCCTGACAGATGGACAGGGGGGTAAAATGGAAGTATTGGGTAAGGAATATGAAGAACTGGAATTTTCCCATTTTTTTCCCATTCTTTCATTCAGTGATAAGTATGGAACAGCCACCAGACGCTAAGTATTGTGCTAGTTTCTGGGGATACAACCGGTGAAATGGTTTCTATCGTTAATGTGCCATGGGACCTATCTACCCAGATAGGTCCCTTTACCTTTCTGGGTCTGTTTCTTTATGTACAAGATGAATAGGTTAGGATAATAAAAACCCAAGGCTGTTGAAATCTCTGGTGATTTAAATAATATGTAGGTCCAGCCTTAAGTAAGTATGAAGCAGCTTAATAGATACATGACTACATGAAAAATTAACTCAATTGTATACACATTTGTAGCACACTGTCCAATAGAACTTTCAGCAGTGATGTAAATGTTCTGTTGTGCCATCCCAAGTGGCTACTGAACACTTGAGATGTGGCTAGTTTGACAGAAGAACTGAATTTTTTTATTTTATTTATTTTAATCAATTTAAATTTATTATTTAAAAAAAATTTTTTTTAACGTTTATTTATTTTTGAGACAGAGACAGAGCATGAACGGGGGAGGGTCAGAGAGAGAGGGAGACACAGAATCGGAAGCAGGCTCCAGGCTCTGAGCCATCAGCCCAGAGCCCGTCGTGGGGCTTGAACTCACGGACCGTGAGATCGTGACCTGAGCCGAAGTCGGTCGCTCAACCGACTGAGCCACCCAGGCGCCCCTAATCAATTTAAATTTAAATCGTCTCATGTGGCTACTGTATTGAACGACACAGATTTATACAATGTCAGCTAGGTGTCAAGTACAAACCTGAGGAGGCAGTTGAATATTTTGGGGTCCCTTTCCTCAAAGAGTTCAAAATTAAGTAGATAAAACAGCTTCATAAATAACGAACTGTAGTTTAGAGTGAATTATTTTCATGGCATTTTTAGCCTGCAGAGTAAAGGGAATTGATTCTACTTGAGGAAACTGGGAAAGACTTAACAAGAAGAGTTGACATTTTAGTAAGTCTTAAAGATGAGAAGGTTTTTACCTGAGGAAGACAAAGGAAGAGCACTGAATGTCTTGATGAAGGGGAAGCCATCATCTGCAGTCTAGTTGGACAAGTTCCTGTTTGGATCCCTTAGTGAAATGTCATCACCATCACCAGCATCATCATCACCACCCCCATTGCCACCACTGTCACCACTACCACTATCAAGAGAAAAATTTACCTAGGACTAATACTTACAACCAGCTATTTTAAGTATTATAAGACATACGACAAAGAATAAGTTAAGGTTCCTACCCACAAGGCCAGAATCAGGCAGATGAGGAGAGGACACATAATTAAGAACATACCTTCAGAATATAAGATAATCACTTTTTATAATTTTTTGAATTTATTTTTAGAGAAAGTGTGAGCAGGTGAGGGGCAGAGAAAGAGAGAAGGAGAGAGAGAGAATCCCACGCAGGCTCCATGCTGTAAGTGTGGACCTGACACAGGGCTTGATCCCATGAACCATGAGATCATGACCTGAATCAAAATCAAGAGTTGGACACTTAACTGATGGAGCCACCCAGGAGCCCCAAGATAAACTCTTTTAAGTGTCAAATTTGGGTGGAAACTGGAACATCAACTCTTCTGGTATATAAACTCCCAACAACAAACCATTGTCCCTCCAACTCAAGAAATAGCTCACCTGGCCAGGTGACCACCGCAACATCCCTTCCTTGTGTTGTCACTACTTTCGTTTTCTTTTCTCTTTTTGTAAATAGCTAAGGATTTCAGTTTCCACTCCATTACTGTACAGGACACTTGTTAACATTGGCCAAAATGATAGACAGGAAAGTGTAGATAATGACGTTTCTCTTTTCCCCATGGCAAGAATCTTCTTGTACTCCTCAGCCTCACACTTAAATCCAGCATCTCCATTATGTGGATTATCACAGAGCCTACCTTTGAGCTCAGGAAAGAAAATGCTGTCATTGTAAGCCCAAAGTTCATGTTTATATATGATATATAAATGAATCACCCTGAGGTCCTTTTTGCATTAATACTACCATTAGTATGGACATTCTTATTTTCTTAAAAGACAAATGTGAGAAAGGAAACCAGTTGGGAGGTTAGGTTTTCCTCCATGGTGTTCCCTAAGGCAGACCCCATTCCTCCTATTCTCTCCCTTTTAAATATGTTTAGACTCCTCACTTTTTCTACTATGTCTCACTTAACCCAGCATCCCAACCTCTCCTTCTAGGCTGTAAGAGCCACCACCAGTGGTTAAGAGCTAGAGGGATTATCCAATTCTAGTTTCCTCTAGAAGATCTATAGGTAGGAGGTTGGTTCTCTGCTAGAGAAATGTTTTTTTTTTTCCTGTTTCAGGTTGGAGATATGATAGATGTATATAATAGAAGCATTGAGTTGTGTGGGATTACATCTGAAGTTCTCATAGCTCAGAGCCTGGCATCATAGTAGATGCTTAGGAAATGCCTATGGATGAATGGATCACTGAATGCTTGAATGAATTAATGGATGCATGAAATGAGTAATGGACAAAAGGATGAATCAAAGAATGGATAACTCTACGTCCCTGGAAGCACTGTATTCCAATATACCTTCAGAATCTGCAAGGGCCAAACTTAGGCCTTCATCCAGCTTGCACGGAAACCTAGGAGGCAGTGTCTCAGTCTAAGAACTCAGTCATCATGTCTAGAGAAATTGTCCCATGTATACGAGACTGTCTAGAGAAATTGTCTTTACATTCCTAGATAATTTATGAACAACACTGTAAGGGACAGACCATTTATAAATTAGCAAAAACCTGAATAGTTGAGAAAGGAGAGAACTGAGTAGTAAGTTACTCAAAATGCAAAGATGGGTAAACATTTTTAAGTCATATTTTCCTTTGGGTTTCCTAGCTGAGCATGCATCTTGTTGTCTTGTCTTCTTGTAGCACACCGTACTACACACTGGACACAGTACTAGTGGAAGGATCCCTGGAAATTCCGTTTCAGTGAACTAGGGAGAGTTATTTGCTCTCTGCAAGTCCATTTCCTTATCTATTGAGTGAGGATGATAGTCTTGCCAAACTCCCTGGTAGGGTTGTTGGAAGACTCAGAACCTAGAGGAAACAATGTATGTGAAAGACTTTGTAACAAGCCCTGTGCAAATGTGAGGCATTGCTATGATTGTTGTTGTTGTTGTTGTTCCAGATCTTTGATGAAGAGTACAATGTCTGGTTCCTAGACTGGGGTGGCGCCCTCGTGGCCATGAAACACACACCTCTGCCAGTCAGGCATTTGTGGTAAGGACAGCTCCCTACCCTATTAATAAGCTTTTTTTTTTTTTTTTTCCTTTTAGTGGAAAGTGTTGGGACAAGTTTTTCTGCATGACTTTGTACCCATCTACCCATTTCCTCATCCATTTATTCACCCATCCATCCATTTAATATACATTCCATCATCTAACTCTTAGGTAGCAGTAGTAGACCAGATAATTTAGGTGGGGAGGTATGATAAATAGAGTAGGGTGGTAGAAAGGGTGCTCAGATAAGGCAGAAAAGAGCTGGAAGGACCTGTGGGTTCAAGCAGCCAAGATTAAGAATCCAAAATACAGGATATAGAAATTGCTGCAAGACACTTGGGTTCATGTAGCAGATACTAATTTCAGTTCTAGATAAGTTGGGTTTGAGATGTCTGTGAATATTCAAGCAAAGATGATGATTATTTGTCAGATGTATTCATCTGAAGGTCAGGACAGAGGTCTGGGCTGACACTCTAGACTTGGAGTCATTAGCCATTAGATGATAGGTAAAGCCATGGCAGTGGGCTCAATGGCTCAGGAGGATAGGTACAACAAGGAGAAATCAGGGATTTATATGGACATGGTTGAATATCAACATACAGAATGGGAAATAAATTATGGAACAGACAAAGAAGAAGTAGCCAAAAAGAAAAAAAAAAGCAAAAAAAAAAAAAAAACAAACCAGGAGAAATGTTTTCATGGATGCTGAAGAAAGGGGTGATCAATAGCACCAAATTCTATAATTGGACCAAATTAGTTATGGAACGAAAAACAATGTAGGATTAATCAATGTAGAGTAGTAGAGGAGTTCAAACTCTGTCAGAGTAGATTCAAAAGAGAAGTGGGATTGAAAGATAGATTGTAATAGATTTATGAATGAAATGAGTGATGAATGAATGAATGATAAGCAATGGAGTAAAATGGAGACAGTGGAGATAACTCTTCTCAGGAAGGTAGATTATGGAATGAGGTTGTGTGTATATATGCAAGACCCTCCAGTGAGGACAAAGATCTGTGAGAATATACGATGATGATGATGATGATGACGACGATGACTGATGCTGTTGTTTGTTCTTGCTTTTGGCAGGAGATAAATAAGTATCATGTGCATTTATATGCTGAGGGGAAAGGATTTCAGACTTCACATGCAACAAAGTGAATATTTGAGACTGAATATTTGGGAGTAGAGGGTACTATCCAGAGTACAGTTGTTGGGGTGAACCACAAGTTGGAGGATGGGCTCTGGCTTAACTCCCAGACCCTTGATTTTGGGAGACTATCCCTTTTAAAGTAAGAGTTTTACTGGGAAGTATCAGACTGTAATCAGGAAGAGGCATAGGATTCCCAGGTGCCAAATTTAGGCTTCAGCCACCTTGGAAGGACTTAAAAAGTTTTCTCTCAGTTTGTCCTTTTATTGGGTTAAACCATATTTACTTGCCATTTTTGGGGGGTGAAAATAGTCAAATACGGTCAGTTTCTTAGAGCTGAAGTTAGCATGAAGTTCAGTGGTTTTACCAACTGCTATATTTTCCTATGAGATTATGAGATTAAATTTTGAAATGATACATGGAGCCATTTGTAAGGAAAAGTACTAACTGATGAATGAACGTGTAAAGGTTCCCATTGTAATTGTTTGTCACCCTGTTACTACTGATTATATACTTTTTGGGTACAATCAGAAGACTGAAATTACTTATACTAATGACAGAATTTTTTGAGGAATTCTTACATTCCAGACAGCATTCTAAACCCTTTAGTAAGTTAACTAAGTTAGTTCTTGACACAACGCTAGGTATGTGGGTACTCTTTTTATCACATAATTATAATAGCATTGAAATGCAGACATAATAAATACTTTGCTCAAGGCTACACAGCTAGTACCTGGCAGCACTAGGTTGGGTCTCTGTTATGGATGCTCTTCTGTTTTAACTGAATTTTCCAGATCTTTAATGAGTGTACAGAGGCTTATCACATGGTCCTAGCCCTCTAGGA
This sequence comes from Neofelis nebulosa, assembly GCF_028018385.1. Taxonomy (NCBI): domain Eukaryota; kingdom Metazoa; phylum Chordata; class Mammalia; order Carnivora; family Felidae; genus Neofelis; species Neofelis nebulosa. The sequence continues at coordinate 67,952,864 of NC_080794.1, forward strand.
GATCATAGTCAAGATAAGGAGCTTAGACAGTCTATATGTCACCAGAAATCCAAGCAATGCCTGCTAAAGCATGCTGGCCCTGTGCGTTGTTGGGATCTTAGCGCAGGATGGAGTCCTGCCCAGTGTGTAAGGAGGGATCTTCGTGCAGGTGGTGACAGGAGAGTTGATTTTTGAGAAAAAGATGCCAGGAGTCAGAGGACTGATGAAATCAGTCAAGGGAAGGGAAACCCCTACCAAACCCTGGGATTCAGGAAAATTGGGGAGTGTTAAGAAAATATATCTGATTGGAATCAAGAATGTGAGTAAGTTAGGGTGGGTAGGACTCATTGGAACTTAAATCCCAGGTTGAACCTGTAAGTAATCTCTTTTATTGCAAAGACCTGCCTCTTTGTGGAGGGAAGAGGTTCTCCACTGAGGATAGAGTAGGACTTCTACTCTCAGAAAGGATTACTTGACTCTTAAAATGCATCCATTTGTTTATTTGTTTTTTTCACCAAGAAAGGCAACATTTTTAGCCCCTACCAAAAAAATTGCATTTATGTCTCAATAAGAGAATTGATAAATGCCCTGCAGACAGATATAGCTGAGCAGATTTTCTCCACTTAAGTCTTGAGAGAAGGGGGGTGATAGCCCCATCTCACACTTGACCATCACCCTCCTGCTCTTTCTCCATTATGATGGGAACCTAGTACTTACTTAATGGTTGATTTCTAGACCCTTTTGCACAACAGTTTCCTTATTCTAAGGAAAAGAGGAATTTGGTGGTGGTGTTTCCTTTGGGGTACAGAAAAGGAGAGGATATTTGGCATGAACTAGAGAGTTTTGGTTTTGGTTCATCTTACCATCCTTACGTCTGACTGTTCAGTCTGTTCTGCAGTTATTTCCCACCCAAGACCTGATCACTTCCCAAAGGAGCATTTATCTGGGAATTTTTGGAGGGAAACCATGCATGCTGGGAAAATTTCTTAATATTCTTTCAGGGATACGTAAGTAGGACAAAATCATGTCTCTCAAAATCCTCAATACAAAGTTTGAGTTTTCCCTTGTTCCATGAACTGTTTTTTTGTTAGAAAATGTTTTCAAAGCTCAGGAGAAAATAGCTGCATTTGCATTGAACTTCCTCTTACAGTAACAGTGGTAATACTACCTTCCATTTGCTTGTCTCCTCCAAGTTACAAAGTATTTTTCAAATGAAACTTTTGAGATAGCATTTTCTCCATTTAAAGGATGTTGACACTGCTGTTTGTCATAAATGCTACAAATATTTCCCTGAACTTGGATGCCACCCATGATTTCTACTTGCTTGCCTACCTATGAATGCCAGTCTCTGAAGTCATCTCTGCAATGGTTAAATACCAGCTATTGGAGTCATGTGTTAGAACACAATAAGAAATACCTTATTCAAGAATTCTCCTTTGCACTTCTCTTTCAAAGGCTAAGTGAGTATTTTGTAAGGACTTGACCATGTCATTATCATCAGTGTTCCCTTATGAAATTCTTGACTGATATTTGTCTCCTGCTTATGAACTGCAAGCTTGTGAAACACAAGCAGCTTCTTCATCACCAGTAGCTTCTAATTAAGTCACAGCTTTCAAGGTAAACAAGTAGCTCATTTTCAGTGGAAGAAAAGTTAACTAATCAGTTCATTGTTATTTTCTGTGTAGGCCTCAAACTGACATTATTTTGTACATAGATGTATATATATTCACATAGAAAAAAACAACACCAGCCTACACACTCTCACACAAGGGTATAGTGGTTCTCAAATTTAAATAATAGCTACATTGCCTTTCAGAGAAAATAGGAGTCATAATTGAAAAGCTGAGGAAACTTTAGCTAGGCTAATAAGGCATGCTGTTTCCCATAAATTGAAATGATAGGTAGCTAGATATGCATGAAGACAAAACAGCATACAAATGAACCCATCTATTTGTGACCGTGTACTCTTGGATGCATAGAGATTAGAACCTAAGTGCTATTTCAGGTAAGCCCTGCATCCAGCATATCTTTATACCATAGATGCATTAGGGTAAAGTGAATAATGGAGCCCTATGGAATGCAGTGCTCTAATGAAAACTCAAAATAGTCAGAGCTACTAATCTGCAGGTAGATTGGGGTCCTACTGTTTGCTTGCCCTGACAAGCTGGCAGTGTCTCCTTTCAATAGGATGTTCTTGGAAACAGGAAATGAAACATCACCTGGCCTTTTTTCTTCCTTTGTTTTTCTATAAATGGCTGTGAGTGTTAGTATTTTGGTCCGAAAAACATTCACATGAAAACAACAGTTCCAACCATACATGCCTCTGAAAAGGGAAAGTACATGTGCTATTGTGAAGAACTTCCAGGTGGCTAAAATGTTACCACCTCATGTGTTTGTGACAAAATAAGATGGAACAATGTACCTCACCAAAGGGAGGACACTGATTCTCTGGGGAGGACTTCGTTGTCCTTGGAAGATATCTTCCTTTTAGTGGATCTCATCTCAGTATTATAAAGTCGTAGATGCTGGAATAAGGAAGGGTCTTAGAGAATGTGTAGCCTGGTTTCACACCTAGTGTACCAGACACCTCTTGGACACCCCAGAGGATCACCCTACTTCACCACAATACCGCAGTGCTAAGCAACTCACATATACCCAAGACAGAGATTTCCCCATCTTGTATAACGTCTTTAGCTGTTAAAAGATTGTTTTTAGGTTGAGCAGTAGTGAACCTACTATAATTAATGTCCATCATTACCTGTTCTGCTGCCCAGAGCTATACTGAATAAGTGGGATCCAGAATTGCACATAATTAAAGAATTATATAGCTGGAGAGGACCTCAAGAGATCTCTTTGTCTAACCTTCCTCAGCTCTAGAAAATGATCAGATATGCAGCTCAAGACTGATTTTATGCATTTATGCACTTATTCCTCATGCATTCATTGAGCATATACTATCTATCCAGCTTTAGTTTAAGGGCTGCGCTATAAAAATGAACAAGACAAATACTTGGGAGCTTAAATTATTGTGCAAAAATATTTGACTATTCTCTTTAAAACCATTATGAGAATGGAAATATTTTCTCTTTTATCTGTATTTTTAATTGATATTTTTATGCATCCAACTACTTATTTCTTTCACAGACATTGACCCTTTTCAGTGGTCAACAAATAGTGTTTTGTTTAACTAAAGCTTTCTTACTAAAAAAAAAAAAAAGTAAAAGACATGATAATTAATTCAGCTCTATTCTTCTTTACCCTAAGCTATCTTCAATTCATATAAACTGTTTTCAGAACAACCTGTTTTTTTTTTTTTTTTACCTTTAATCACATTGAATGTCAGTTTCTCTACAATGATTGTAACTAAACACAGTATTTAGGATTTAATAGAAGGATAGTTTTTTCTATTATGCATGTTAGCTATCTGTGAACACATAGTAGACTCACATAGACTCACTGTGGCTTGATTACCTCTTATAATAGCATCATTTCTAGAAAGTATGATTGACAATGACCCCAGTTGTTTTCAGCTTGAGCTTACCATTAGTTCTTCTTTTCCTTTCTCTGACTGTGGAGCTTTTTTTTGTTTTTTCTAATTAAGCATTCTGTTTTAAGTTGGTCCTACCTTATAAGTGACTTCTAAATCTACATTCCCAACATTGATTACTCCCCAGAAGTTTAGATCCATCCATCCAAAAGTCTCCTTGACAATGTCTCAACCTGGAAGTTCAAAAAGCACCTAAACCTTGATGTGGACCAAATAAAAACAAAACAAAAAAAGCTTTGCGTCTCCTTTTCATCCCTTTTCCCCATCTCAACAGCTTAACCCTAAAAATCTGTTGTTCATGATTTATTTCCTTTGCTCAAGCAACCTGTATACATTATATTGACTCCACCTCTAAAATTATCTTTTCCATCTCTTTCTCCACTACTATAACCTTTGTCCGGGCCCCTGTTCTTACTTGGTATCTTCCAATTGTTACACTTTCCCTCAGCTCATCTCCTTGCATCCACTTTGAGTCCTGACAATCCATTCACTATAAAGAAATGAAAATTATGTTTTAAATTTAAAGCAAATTATATCTCTCTCCTTGCAGATGGAAACAAGGTCCTTCATAGTCTGTCTGGTCTTGCTTTCTGACTCTGTTTTCCTTCTATAATCTACTTTCCCACTGATCTACAGCCATTGGCAATCTTTCTGTTCTCCCTTGTGAAAGCAACTTCCTTTCACACTAGGTCTTACCTCTGGAATGGCTCTTACCTGGGTCTAATCAGCTTGTTCCTTATTATCATTCAGACCTCAGTTGAAATATAACCTCTTCAAAGAGGACTTTCTTAAACTTTCAATACAAAGTAGCTATTGTGGTCACTCTCTATCACATCACTTTGTTTTAATTGTCTTCATGACACCTATTTGTAACTCACATTTTTTATAACTCATATTTTTAATCCATTTGTCTGAATATTGTTTGTGTCCTCAAATTAGAACGTAAGTTCCACTTACACTAGGGCCTTCCCTTTCTTGTTCACCCCTAGATCCTTTAAACAGAGGCCACTGCCAGACCAGGTACCGTTAAGCATCATATATATTTATAAAGGAAGTGTATTTTATTTTGATTTTGTATTCTTGTCTTGCCATTATTTAGAGGTCAGTTGGAACTTTACACCTGTCTAAGTATTGGAGACCCTAACAATTTTCTGTTTCACCTGTGGATCTAATAAAGAATTCCCAATTCCTTTGTCTGGGCCATTAATGAGTTATTGAACTGAGTAGGGAAAAGAAGGTGCATCCCTTGGGGATACCATTCACTATAGTTACTTCAAAACATTAAAAAACCTCCCTGTAATCAAAAAAGAATAGCTCACATAAATGGCAGGCCATCCAGACCCAAATTTCTGATACCCAAGAGATTAAATTTTCTAATGTCATATTTTTTGGAGTTTGTTCAGGAGTTTTGTTTTGTTTTGTTTTGTTTTTAATAATTACCTCAGTTCACAGTATTCAAGTGTTAGAAGTTCCTGATCTCATAAAGTCACCAGTATGGCACAGTCGTGACCTTCCAAGTGGTAGGCTGACCATAAATGAGAATCACGGGATCCATTCCTCACCCTGATTCTATAGGGATGTCTCCTTGCGTATGTTTATAAGCATGGTTTGTAATGGATTCTTTGGATTTTGGTTATTGCATATGCTAGCTTTCCCACGTGGATTTTGGCATTTCTTAGTCTTTCTTCTGATCTCATTCTTCCATCTAATCCATGCTTCTACTCCTTCCACATGAACTCAGTTCATACAACAGGCCTTTTATTTTCCAGTTTTTCTTTTCATCTTGGGCTTGGCTTTTCCTTGGAACTTCCATCTCAGAGCTAGAAGGCTATGATGGTCCCTCCGTGTCTACTCTGTGGTGTCTCATCCACTGTACAAAGTAATAATGACTATCTTCTGCCTTGTTATCAATGGCAGTGGTAGGAAGGCTCCTCCTTCCCTGGGACATTGGTAGCACCCACCATTATTTTCTCTGCTAGTGTTAATAAGTGATCTTCACTGGTAAGGAAATTCAGAGAACGAGATAGGACAGAGGACTTCATCTCACTTTGGCTTCTTCCTATCAGTATAAAACCCAGTTTACCCAAAGTCACCCAAACAAATAACTAAAGAAATGCTTACTTATCTTCTAGAGCTATCGCCTAGTTAACTAGTTAGTGGCCAGGACATACTCGAAAACAACTATGATTATTTTAGGAACTGAGCAGGTCAATGGCAAGAAAGGTATGAAGTTCATTCCCAATTGTGCTTTCATCTTCGCCTTTGAAATAAGAAACTCATTTTTAAGAAAAGCAGTCCATATCTACCCAACTTTCTCTAGGTCAGCTTGGATGATTATGTAGCTTTCAGCCTATTTAAAAAAAAAAAAAAAGTCTGAAATGACCAAATTCTTAAAAGTTAAGGAGGTATTATTTTTTTGTTTTTTGGGATTTTTTTTTAACATTTATTTATTTTTGGGAGACGGAGTGTGAGTGGGGGAGGGGCAGAGAGAGAGAGGGAGACAGAATCTGAAGCAGGCTCCAGGCTCTGAGCCATCATCACAGAGCCTGACATGGGGCTCAAACTCACGAATCATAACCATGAGATCATGACCTGAGCAGAAGTCAGACACTTAAATGACTGAGCCACCCAGGTGCCCCAAGGCAGTATTGTTAACTATCATCATCATGTTACATGTTAGATTGCCAGAACTCATTTATCTTGCATAACTGAGACTTTGAACCCATTGAGCAACATCTCATTTCTCCCTCCTGCCTCCTCACCACTACCCCTGGAAACCAGCCTGATTGTGGTAATCTTTTCATAATATATACATATATCAAAATATCACATGGCACACTTTAAATGTATATAATTTTTACATGTCAAAAATAACTCATTATTTTAGAAAAGTCAAGACAGACACAATTTGTGAACTCATAAAAACTTAAGTTTGGACTGTCTACTTTTTGTTTTTTGTGTGAATATAGACTTAGGTGTATCATAAATTCAGAAATTGGTTAAGAAAGGACAAGACAAAGAGAAAGAGACAGAGACAGAGAGTCTGAGAGAGACAAAGAAGTAGATATGTAGAGAACAGGCTGAGTAGGTTGACCAGTAATGGAGAGATTCCTGCAGCCAGTACATGAATGCCAAGATAAATCATGCTTGAAAAAAGTGGATGAATTGGAAGAGTGCCATTAATCATTCCTTATTTCTTTCATTAATTTATTCATTTAACATTTATATAGTGCCAACTAGGTGCCTGTTTTTCTGCTAGGTGCTAGGAATGCAAAAATGAATAATATGGACTTTGACCTCAAAAAGCTCACAGTTCAGTGGAAAAATCAGACACGTATTTATCTAAATGTATATGTAATATCATGTAAGAAATCTTATAATAAAGATGTGTGGGTGGTGTTAGGAGAGCATTCAATTAACAAGACATACATGACCCCTGAACTCTGAAGATTATCATTTTGAACTGGTGGATTTAAGATCCATTAAGAAGTTATCACTCAGCACTATGAGAGGAAAAGCCTACAGAGTTCCTATAGTTGAACTCAGAGAATCCTGAGTTATGGAGTCAGGGAGGAATTAAGAATCAATATGGCCAGGAGGAGGGAGCACAGGGAATAAAGCAAATAAAGCTGCTTTGGGGAAGAAGGAGGGTCAAGTACTTGACAATATCAAGAAAGGAAAAGAAGCAAGCACTCAGAATCGCCGCAGTCTCCTCCACTAGTAACCTTCTCTTTAAAGAGTTTCAGGTGCTGTGCCCACAAAGGGCCAGACCTTTCTCTTAGCACTGGACAAAAGATGGGATAGTATTGTCTAGAATGTCTTTGACACTCAGCACTCATCTCTAACAGCTCCTTAAAGTGGCACTGGGGAGGGAAAATGATCCTAACGTTCATTCTGAACAAATAGGAAATTGCTTTTCTTAAGGTTTGATCTGAAAGACACACACCTCCCCTCCCATAGGCTACACCCCACACTACTCAATTTATCTGTGTCAGAAACTCCAGGGACTGAATTGATTGTGCTGTAAATTGAACCTCAGTTCTATTCTGAGTACTTGAAACGTTACACTCCATCCACTAAGTCCTCCTGCTTGGGTTGGTTGGTGGTGTCGGTGTGTGTGTGTGTGTGTGTGTGTGTGTGTGTGTGTGTGTGTTTTGATTCTAATATGTTGAAATATTTCTGCAGTCTGGTGCTATATCTGCCTGGGACAGGAATTACAGTTTTGATCAAATCTCATAATAATATATGGAGATGCTGAAGATTAATGCCTATTGATAATTCAAACTGCCAGAAAGTGAGATACAGAGGAGAATTTAATAACCTGAAAAATTGTTGCAAAAGAGTATGGTTTTATTTTCAGCTGTCTCTTCCATGTACTTGTTTCCAACCCAGGGTGAGTTTTGACGAGGGCCACTCCTGGGACAAGTATGGTTTCACTTCGGTTCCTCTCTTTGTTGACGGGGCTCTGGTGGAGGCGGGAGTGGAGACCCAAATCATGACGTGAGTACTTGTTTTGCTGTGGCCGAAAGGAGTCCAAGAACTGGGTTCTGTTTCCACTGAGGCCACGGGTTTTCCCAGGGAATCCAACACCAAAGCATTTCAATCTGGTCCATAGTTTCCTCATCTGTAAAATGGAAATATGCAACCTTATACTCACTGATTGGGAAGGCTACTGACAGTGTCTGAGAAGCTAGACTTCTAATTGAGCAGTTAAGATTTCTAACAGAATTTAAGATATTGTAAATTTCCGTGTGTCCAAAATCCAAGCAAATGGAAAACTTGTCTTTAGACATGTTTTCTTTCCAAAACTGTCCAGTAGGGGGCGAGGCACAGGGACAGAGCAAACAAAATAGCCAACATACTGAAATAAGAGAATATTTTAAGTACTCCTGGAGCCTGTGGCACGCGTGCACACGTGCACACATGCACACGCGCGTGCGCGCACACACACACACACACACACACACACACACACACACACACACCACGGAGTTGTTGTTCTACTTCAAGTTAATTTGCTGTGAACGTTTTTGTATATCCCTTTACATTGAGAATAGATCATCTTAAGGCTTTAACAATTCCTGAAATATTTTCTGAATGTTAAAGAAAATAGTAAGTTGCTACGAGTTTTTAAAACTCTATATAATTTTAATTCCTAAAAAGTTGATCACCTATGTGCGTTTGTGTGCATGTGTGTACGTGAGGGATATGGGAAGATAGTTATGGTAACCTTCTACCAGCCAATACCACCCTCGCCTCCTTCACTTTCAAGTGACTAGAACACTCTATGCCTTAATTATCACTGAATGGAATTGAGGGAGTCTTCTGGGTAAGATTAGGGGGAATCTGCCATGTGGTGGAGTTGGCACAGAAGGGCTCCCAGAATGCTTCTCTGCTGGTTTGGGAGAAGAGTCTGGTCTTCCTCCTCTAGGGAACACTGCTGTTCTTTGAAACTTTGCGTTACAAATGTCTTTATGGTTTTAATCAGTCTCTTCCAGTGTTCCTGAACCGGCTTTGAAGGGAAGGTAGATACAGGAGCAAATGGCTAGTTCTGTGTCTTATCTTTTTCCCAGGGTATCATTTAAAAAATCGGTCTTAACTGCAGCTATGCAGTTGTGATCAGAGGTCATAAACTGGCCACCAACTTGCCTCCTCTGCCGTGTTCCACCCCTCTACTTCCGTTCTCGCACGCCAAGTGTTGACCAGCACGCACACACACACACACACACTGGGCTTTCAGAGTGACAGAAAAAAACCGACAAAAAATGACAGAAGAAATGGTGCACAAGTGGGGGGAAAACAAACAAATATAATAAATGGACAAAATCTGATCCCAGGTTTAGGGCACCCGAGTTAGAATTCTGTAGAATCCTGTGGCTGTGGATTACCTGTCTGGCAGCTAACCACGCTAGGTCTTCATTTCTTCATTTTAAGACTGAATCACTGCTGCTTCTTTTAAAAATGTTGAAATCCTAAAACTCTTTGCCTTTTTAGTAAATTTAGCAGAAGCCCTGTAAGGGTGTCATGTCTACAGGACTTGTATACAGAAACAGTCCAGGATTTCCAGTATCCTCATTACTGGGGTGGGGGGGGGGGAAGGTTTATAATAGAAAATCTGAATGGTTCCACAAGAATACCTTTAAAATGTTTGGGACAAGTGCAACAAAGAGTGATTTTAAATTCTCTTTAATTCTCTCCAAATTTCCCAAATTGTCAGGAAAATATTATCTCTTAACTCCAAGGGCGGTGAACTGTGTCTTTTAAAGACTCAACGCTCATTTTTGAGCTTCTGCTATTGTCTTAGGTCCTGGGTTGGATCCTGGAGCTCTGTGGTTGAAAACTGAAAGATACGATGTCAAACCCTATAAACAGCTGCTCTGATTCTCTATGGGGTATATTATGTTACTAACTGATGTCTGTAGATGCGAACCTGTGTTATGGTAAGACTTCTCTGGACAGTTCTGTCATAAAAGATGAGCAGAGTTTGTTGCTCAGGATGTAAGGTTGTAATCTGAGTTTTGTCCAGGAATTTCTTCCCATTTTCTTAAAATACACCCTAAACAGAACTGTCTCACTGTCCAAATTTCTAATGAAAGTTTCTAAACAAACAGACTCTGTTGCTAAGCTGATAAATCACTTTATTAAAAGTTAACAATTATGTATTCAAGTGTAGCTGTACAAGCATACACAGTATTTAAGATACAGTATATTATTGATGCTTAGAGTCTAAAGCTTCACCATTTGTTGCATATGCAGCAATAATGTATGGTGGAAGTGTAAGTTCTGGATGTTCAAAGGAAGCATCATAATATAAGTTGTATTTCTAAGATACAAATGATTTAGTAAATCTATAGATATACATCTATCATAAATATATATATACAAGTGTATATAAATACAGATGCATACACATACACATTTACCTATACATGTATGTATAGAGAGAGAGATAGGTAACAGATACAAGTAGAAATCTAAGGATCTAGGGACCTGGTATGACCTTTATAGTCATACTGCAAAAAAAAATAATAGTAATAGAAGTTAAAAACATCGTTGGTGCCTATGTGGTAGATACCGTTCTAGATGAACAAATCAGAGAAATTCCTGTCTTCATAAAGTTTACCTGATTGTACATTAAATAAATGTGACATACAAATGACTCTGTCATTTTACCAGAATACTCTGCCAAGAGATTAAAATGTTTTCTTGTGAATTCTGGGAAGCATATGGGATACTGGGAATACCATCATCTTTTTTCATGAAGATCTTTGACATGAACTAACTTTTCGAAATTATTTCCTATCCTTCACTTAATCACTAGCTATAGAAAGAAAACCTTCCTCTTTTCTAGGACTTTACATGTCCATCAAGGATTTAAAGTATTGAATTCTAAATTCCATAAGGCAAGTGTGCATTCAAGAAGGTTGTAGATTCTGCTTGAATTTATCAAGCCAGATATGGCTGCATTTCATAGTCAAACCTGACATAGTCCTAGAACTTGGGCAGTGAAGGTATACATGGTCCTAAAGTCAGGTGTTTCCTGCTTTTGTACCAAAGATAGATACCAGTCCCCCTTTTATTTTGTTTTCCTCTCATCCCATAATGTGATTGATCCTGCATTTTCTTGTATGAGCCCTCTTTGAATGCATTGCATGCTTATCGTGGGCATTGCTTTGAACAATATCATATATACACCAGTCTCTACATGACCTGGCATTCCCCAGCAAGTTTAAGGCTACATTTTAAATTCTGTGTTCATCTAATCTTACATGGTAATAATTTTTTTCTCAGCTTCAGATAGAGTTTAGCTCATCACATGGATACGAAGGAGATTGACCTCAGGGCCAAACCATTTACCGAAAAGACGAGATAGCACTCCTATTTTTCTTTCCTCCCCACCAAGACTCCGCAAGAGCGGTCACAGCTTCTGCCCCTTCTACCTTCTTTATCAAGATACTTTAAATGCTAGTAAGTAGCAGGAACTAGGGGAGGGCATCATTGCCTTACATGGGATTTGGGACAGACAGGTATTTTCATGAAATTAAGATGCGTTTGGAAGCAGTTGTCCAACCAAGTATGAACAATTCAGGCTTCCTGTTTTTAACTTTTCATCAAATTCAGAGTTTCTCTAGTATGAAAATAATCGAGGTTTTGTCAGGGTTCTTCAGACAGCCACAGGTGTGAGCCCTGGAAGGATTGCCAAGAGGCAATTTTTGTCTCTCCCTCAGATTTGAAAAGGACTTTAAACCCAGGTGGCCCAATTGGCTAACCAGTGCTTTCCCCTCATGGAATGACAAGGACATGGAGGGAAGCAGGAGCTCAAAAAAATTGATATACTCCCTAAGCACTGTGAGGGCAGGGAGTCCATTTGGGGATAAACGTGCTTCCTCTTGTCATTTAACCAAAAACTTACTAATGATGTAGGCTGTTTGAATTCTGTATTTTTCTCCTCGTGATTAACCCTAACTCTGTAGCTCAGCTTTGGTCAGGGAGAAAGAAAGGCTAGCTCATTCTCACTGAGGTTGTATCGCTTTATCTTGCTACCTTCATTTAGAGGATGTAAATATTTATAAGGATACAGTGGTTAATTTTGTGTCAGCTTGACTGGGGCCTCTGGGTGCCTAGATATTTGGTCGCACATATTTCTGTGAGGATGTGTTTGGGTAAGATTAATATTTCAATCATAAAGCAAACTGCCCTCCCTAATGTTTGTGGGGCTTATCTGGTCAGTTAAAAGTCTGAATGGAACAAAAAGGCGGAGCTTTCCCTGAGCAAGAGAGAATTCCTCTTGAGTGGCTGGCTGCCTTTGAACTGAGGGACATGGCTTTTTCTGTCCTTGAACTTCAACTAAAAAATCCACTTGGGTTTCGAGCCTGAACTACTCTATCAGCTCTCTTGGGTTTCCAGCTTGCTGACTCACCCTACAGATCTTGGGACTTGTCAACCTCCATAATTGTGTAAGCCAATTCCTTATAGTAAGTAAATCTCTCTCTCTCTCTCTCTCTCTCTCTCTCTCTCTCTCTCTCTCTCTCTCTGTCTCTGTCTCTCTCTGTCTCTCTGTCTGTCTGTCTCTCTCTCTCTCTCTCTCTATCTCTCTCTCTGTATGTATGTATATACACACATATACAGCTGACCCTTGAACAATAGGTTTGAACTGCACTGGTCTACATATATGTGGATTTTTTTTTTCAATGAATACAGTACAGTACTATAAATGTATTTTTTCTCTTCCTTGTGATTTTCTTTTCTCTAGCTGACTTTATTGTAAGAATACACTGTGTGATACATATAACATACACAATATGTACTAAGTGACTATGTTATCAGTAAGACTTCCAGTCAACATTTGGCTATTAAAAATTAAGTTTTTGGGGGGAGCCAAAAGTAATACACAGATTTTTAACTCTGCAGAGGCTTGATGCCCCTAACCCCCCCTGCATTATTCAAGGGTAAGGGTCAACTGTATATGTATAACTTATTGGTTCTGTTTCTCTGGAGAGCTCTGAATAATACACAGTTTATAATTGAAAATTGTGTAATGAGCTTCTAATATGTTTCAGACTCTCTTAGAGGGTATTAAAGAGGTAAATACAATTCTTTTTACCTTCAAAGAACACTCACACCAATGTGTTTGGGGAAGGAGATATACCAATCATCAAAGAACCCTGGTTGTATAACCAGGATATGAGTAAAAGGAAGTGAAAACTTCACACATACAAAAAAAAAGTGATGATTGAGTTGGTCTTGAAATTTCATAGCAGTTCACCAGTGGAGAACCAATTAATAGGTAATGGAATATAAGCTCAAAGAAAGCACAGATTTTTTCAGTTTTATTGAGTACTGTAACCTCAGTACTCCTCCTGAAAGAGGAATTGCCACATTGTAGAAAGTCAGTAATTATTTGTTGAAACAATGACTGATTTCAAGACAAAGAACCAAACAAAGCAAAGTGCCACAAAAGAGCACATGGCTGGGTCTCAAGGGATTGATATTTTGAAGGGTCTTTAATTATGTTTAAGAATTTGACCTGTATCCAGAGTGATGTTCTCGAATTTGAAAATATGGTAATGCCATTCCTCTTCTCGAAGCCCGTGGAAGTCTCTCTATTGCCTTTAGGATTAAGTCATTGAATAGTCTATAAATATCTATACTTGATCACATGTCTGGGATCTCATTTCTGTCCCCAACACTGACCACTTTTCTCTGATCCACTGGTGCCTTCCTGCCCCTGGGTTTTTGTATATCTGTCTGGAATGTGCTTGCCTTCTGAACTTGAACAACCAAACTTCTGGATATCTTTCAGGTCTCAGCTTAAGTATCAGCTCTTCTGGCACACTTTCTTTAGCCCACCAGATCACATTGAGGACCCTCATGCCACATGCTGTCTTAGCCCTATGTAGTTTTCCTTCACCATGCTTTGGACAATAAATATTAATGAAAATGGCATTGTTTTTCAGTAGCTTCCTCCTCCACCTTCATCTGCCCTTGATCCACAGACACGTGTGTGTGTGTGCATGTGTGTGTGCGTGTGTGTGTGTGTGTAAACACACACATATGACTTTAAGTTCTGTGAGGGAGGATCTTTGTATATGTTGTTCTTTGAGTGCTATATGTTTACCAGTTTTTAGGATATGATGGTGTATATGTCAGTGATTAAATGAATAAATGAATGAATTAACAAATGCATTTTATGGTCCCCAATAATCTCACCACTATTGTGATTGTAGTGACTTATCTGGACTCTGAAGTGCTATGATCAGAATCCACTAGTTGCAAGTAATGAGGGTCTGGGAGTTGAGTCAGCATTCTGTGTGCAGAGGTGTGTATGGAGTATGATGACACAAGGGATGGAATGATGTGTGGCCACCAAGAGGCAGCTGGAGAACGAGAACCAAAAGGGGGTGATTCCAAATTTCCTCAACCATTCACAAGAGTCTGCCCGGCTTCCACTTCTCCTGAAGGCCAGTGCTTGGGGAGCATGGTACCTTCGAACATGAGCTCTACAGGGAATTCGTGTGGGAGAGACAGTCCCCAGCTTGCAGGCATGGGGTTTACTTACTTTCATTGCTCTTTTTTCCCACCGTCTTTTCAAATGTTATTATTTAGGCATCTCCCTGGTAACCTTGACAGGAACCATCTAGTCTAGCCTAATTCATTGTGAAATGTGACCATTCTTATTACTTAAGGCTGAGAACAGGACTGGATGATTGACAAGCAGAGGGCCTATTGCCATCTCAGACAGTGGCTCTCTACCTGATGGGATGAGTTGCTTGCAGCTGCTGAAGTACTCGGGCCTCTTTGGTGTAGTATTTGCCCCCAGATTAGCACGTTAAGGAGAACTCTTTTTTGCTTGACTCAGATGTTGAATCAAATGGAGAAACACTGCTTTCCTACATTCTCAAAGCTACATTTGAAATTCTTTCTTGATATAAAATATTTGAGCCCATTGGCTGTGATTTAGCTGATCTTTGACAAGAGCAAGGGAGAACCTGATAGTCTCTCAGGGGGAAAAAAATAAACCAAAAGGAAAGTCCTGCTTCCCTGGAAGAAAGTGGATGCTTCTTGCCAGGCGTAAGAAGTACCTTCTTACCCGTCTGTGTCTGTTCAACACCTTCTTTTTTGTCAGGTACCTGAGCACTTTCTCAAATTGGATTTTATAGATTTCTCCCAACAACCCTGCTGTGTAGATCAGATTGTCATCACTCAGCAGATGAGGACACTGAGGCTCAGAGAAATTCACTGCTCACCTCACAAGTTCAGTAGGAGGCAAATTGAGAGCAAGGACTGTGAATTTCAAATGTCAGGCTAAGAGCTGAAATTTGAGGAAAGGTAGTAGAATTCTCCAAGGTTTGTTCAATAAAGGACCGTGGTGTGTGGGAACAAGAGTGACAGGATGCTAGCTATTCACTAAGTATTGATGGATGGCCACTGTCCTCCAGACACCAAGTCACAGAAGACCCATTCAAACACAACCTGTTTGAAAAGATATGGCGAACATGTGCTAGAACTGGAGAAGGATTACATTGGAAGGTATGGGGCAAATTGTAGTTGCTATGAGACATCAAAGAAGAGATTGAAGATAGAATAGCTGGAAAAGGTTTTGTGACTCTGCAGACAAGAAGGAGACAGGGAGCATTATGAGCAAACATGGAGCAGTAGACCATGCCTGTCCTGCAGAGGGGACAGTGAGAGGTAGAGATACTTGCAGCAAATTGTCTAGGGCCAATTGCCTCGCTGACTCCTTGTATAAATCCAATTCTAATTGGCATAAATCTCAGATCCATTGTTCCACTAGCAGAACTAATAGCCATAGTGAAGGGGGAGAGAGAACATTTTACCTAGAAAATTATACAAACCCCAAAACTGCAGAGGTTAAAAAAAATGAAGACCTTCTTTCCACTCACGAGACTGTGACCACATGCTTAGCAGGGAACAATGCCCTTAAATATAGCCTTAGTGCCACGCAGAGACCCAACCCTGAGCATAAATGCATTGTTTAGCCTCTGGTAACTGCATCTGATAAAGTCGTTGGAAATGAACCAGTGCTGCTTCCATTGATCTGTTTTTCAGTTCTCTGCTATTTGCTGGAAGAACCCGATTTTACTTTGCCCAAAGTAAGTCATTTGAGTAATCGGTAAATCCAGTGGAACTCTGAAGTCACTGCCTCTAAGGCTGGCTGCCAGGCTCACAATCTTCACGTTGTCAACAGACGTCCATCATTTCAGAAGCACACTCCTCTGTGCCAAGGAACACAGAAGCAGAATGTGTGCCGATTGTAGGGGGTTTTGGGTGATACTGGGATGTACGGGAGGCTGGCAATAGCCTGGAAGGAAAAGATTTATTTTGACCAAAAAACGACTGTGTGTGATGGGGTGATGGCCAAGAGCATGGGTTTTAGAACTCCACACTCCAGGGACAGGGCTCAGGTTTCCACTTAGCATCCATGTGACCTTGGAAGCCTTATCTGCTCTCCCTCTGAGTTTGGGTTTCCTGACATGGATGTGAGAATTAAGTGGAAATAAGCTCCACAGAGGAACGTTAGAGATGTTTGTAATCTCTCTAGTCTAATGAACAAGATGTGAGTCACTTGCAGGGAAGAACTTTGGCCAACCAGATAGGGGTCCACAAAGATTTTCCCTAATGATTTTAGACTTTGCTGGCCACAGGGTCTTTGATGCTACTTGATCCCCAATCTAGTGTGAAAGCAGCCAGAGCCGTTCACAATATGCAAATGAATGGGCCTCAGTGTATTCCAATAAACCTTCACTCATAGGCACTGAAATTTGAATTTCATGCAATTGTTACATGTCATAAAATACCATTATTCATTTGCTTTTCTTCCCCTAACATTTAAAAACTGTTAGCTTGTAGACCTTCCAGAATAGATAGCAGGCCAGATTTATCCCACAGGTTGTAGTTTGTTGACTCTGAAGGACAGGGCACATGGAGCTTAATTTACTGTGGCTTGTTACAAACCTAGTGTGAATTTTTGACACAGTTTCTACAAACCTCCCCTTCCCACAAACTCTATCTCTATTGCGCTCCTTTATGAAATATTGAATAGGCAAATCACTTGGAATGACTTAGAAGTTTCCTCATTTCTTATTCTACCCACATAGGCAGCTCATCTCTTTCAGGAAGCCCTCCTCAGCTCCTTCAGCTCTTACTCGTTCCCTTTCATTGAATTTCCTTTCTTAAGGTGCAGGGTTTGGCACACAGGTGTATTTAGTGTGGTCTGCACTATTTTTAATGGAGTCAAAATTTGCAAAGTTGGAAACATCTGGCAACATTGAACCTGAATGCTCATAGTCCAGAAGTTTTCTAGAGCTGTATGACAGCTGCCCTTTGGACTGGACATGCTATTTCCTGCCCCACCTGTCTCCTGATGTACATGTGTCTGCTCCAATTCTTCAGCTCACTCATGGTCCATTCAAGCTGCCCTTCTGGCTCCTGTAAGAGTTCCCATTTGTGATTTCCAATATAGATTCTACATCCACAATTTAATACCTGTGTTGTTTCTTGAAGTTCTCCTTGAAAGTTTCAAAAATGCAGTAATACAAAGAATAATCTCATAAGCACCTGTGTACCAACCCCTTGGAATTAATATTATGTTAACACACTATGACTCTGGCTTCAGATTTGTTTTACTCAATGTACAGGGCATCCCAGTAGAGTTTGTCTTCTCATTATTGCCCATTTTCAGACCCTGTTTTTTTATTCCCTCCACAGATCAGTGACCGCCATTAATTTGATATATATCCTTGAAGTGTGTGTTGACACATTTAGTACATATTTAATTATCCACAAACATATATGTAGTATTGCTTTATTTGTTTTTAAGGTGCATAATTTATCTAAATGCTATCATTCTCCTACATGAGTCTGTCACTCAATATTATCTATCTTGGGGCATATCCATCTGGTCCAGACACTTTTAATGTTGTATGGCATTCTGTCATGATATGAATATGTGCTGCTTATGTCTCCATTCTCCTATCAGTGGACATTTAGCTTATTTCAAACAGTTTTTTTACACTATTTCAAACGTATTCTTCTATCTCTGTGCACGCCTCCAAGTGCCTAGATAGAAGTCTCAGAGCTACAGACCTACAAGTGGAATTGCTGGGTCATGGCGTATTGTTATCATCATCTTTACTTTTGCACGGTTTTCTAATTGTTTTACGTATTGGTCATCTTGGTGGTGGGAGTGTGAGGGATTTTTTAGTCCATCAGAGTCATAGAGTTTACAACTGTCTTATTCATCATCTCCCAGAGCCGTGGACATGGAGGCTTGTGCACGATTGGTACTCATCAGATACATAGGGATTGAATGATACCATTGGACTGACTGGCAAATATTTAAGGGTAGGGGTTGAATTTTATTCTCTTTAGGATTCTTTCTATCTCTTGGTTCAGAATTTGGCACAAAGTTGGAGGCTGAGAAATACAATGCCATGGGAAAACCAGGTGGCACTCCTTCTCCTTTCTTCCAGCTCTTTCTATTCCCATGTAGTTCCTCTTCTCTTGAGCATCCATCATCTCCTTGTTTGCATCTCTTAGGTCCCCCTTCATCCACCAACTCCTGACTCATCTTTCACAGGTCCACAGATGACTGGTTTCTAACCCACTGATACAGACTTTAAAATTCCAAATTTTAAACTCAAAACTTCAAATTTTAAAACTTTAAAATGTCAAAACTAAGATTTGAGAAAGGAATCAATGTTGTTTGGACACAGAAAGAGTCTTTAAATACTTGTAAAAAATCAGCTCTCTTCCCTTTGCCTTGTCGGTTCCAATGCTAAACCTTCAGTTTCTTTCTCAATTTCCCCTCCACCCTCTGCCTCTTCCAGGACTTACTTTCAAGCCTGCTGATCCCTGCCTCTGTCTGCCATCTCACAGATCGGAGCATCATGCAGCTAATACAGGCTGTGTGCGCAGGATCCCTTGCTGCTGATCCCCTGCCTATTTCTATTAAGGTCTAGTTCTTGTCTCACTTTCACTCAGTGTAATTCTGAGGCAGCTGCTGACCTCCTTTAGTGCTAAGCCCATCTACACCCTAATGGGAAAACAATCAGGTGGCATGGACACACACCAGTAGCCAAGGATGTGGCCTAAATTTCTGGAGACCAACAACTGCGGGCTGCTGATGGCTGGCCTTCTCAGAGCACTGCTCTTTCCGCTTTGATTTGAAATAGGTCCTCAGGAGCTTACTCCATGGAAGTAGAGAGGAAAGCTTATGGGGCAGGAAGCAGGAGAAGGCTTGGGGAGCCTCGGCCTTCCACAGAGAACTAGATATTTAGAAAAGGACTCAGGGAACCACATGTATCGAGCCTCTATTATAAGAACTTATCAGATCTTTATTCAACAGGATGCACTGCATGCTCACTACAAGATAGGCACTGTTCTAAGAGTTCCAGGAACTGGTCTAAGACATACACAAGGTAGTCAAAGGCTCTTCTGATAGGAAGTTTATGTTCTAAAGCCTCTTCCACACCCTACAGAAGAAAGAACAGTTTTGTATGAGGTTTATTTCAGGTCTAGTGCTATGGAATCTGTTCTATAATCTGATTGTGAGCTTTTAATGGTGGTAGTGGTGATGTGGGCGCACATGAGATAGGGGAGGGAGAGGAAAGAAGAGAGGAGAGGAGAGGAGAGATTGCTATAAACCTCAGGGCACCTCTAACTTTCAGCAATTCTGACCCTGGCTGTGGTTTCTCATTATTACTTGTATCTTAGTTTGAGAAAAAACAACACTGTGAATGAATTGAAAGGAACATTACAGATTATTAAGAGTGGTTACCTCCAATGGGTCCTTTATTTTCTCATCTATACATTTTTTATAGTTTTCTAATTTTTGATAATGAGGAAAGGGAAATCATTTATCAAAATATACACATGAGAAAAAAGTATCTCCTGGATAATGAAAGGAGCTGCATTTAATTATATTTTGGTGATTTTGTAGGTCACACTGTACTTTTGAGGTTGTGACCTAAAGGAAGGGAGAGTCTTAACTACCCACCATCACTTTTCAGTGCTAACTAATGCCATGAGTAAATTAATACTAAATCATTTCAAATAAATAGGCTACTGGAACCCAATCAAAAACAAGAATGGAAAATAGACAAACCCCACTCATAAAATAAAAATTCAGGAAATTGCTAGATAGTGGCTTCTGATGAAGCAGTGCTCTAAATAATTTCTTCAAGGTCATCTGGTTAATTTATGATGCATTTGTAAGTTATTGTGTATTTTAAAAATTAATGAAAGATTTAATTATAGCAGGGTTGCCTGTGACCTTTTGTGAAATGACTTCATCATAAATCTGCAGGCATTTCAGAACTGTTTTCCAGGTTTCTAATAATTTGCTCTCAAATTAATGACATCCAGCCAGTGAAAGGAGTCAAGCTTGAGTAAAAGGATTGAGTTGGGATTTGCGGTTTCCTAGCAATGGCTAATTCTAAGTCCTGGTTGGGGTTGGCAGAGAAGATGGTGTGTGACTCACAGGAATCCACAGCAGGTTTAACTGTTTACTTAGAGAAATAAATCCAGTGTGTCAATAGGGGAAATTGTCGGTAGCCAGACTAGCTTATTGCAGAATATTTTATTTAGGGAACATTTTTCTGCATATCCATGTGGAGGTAACACCTGGACCAGTGGGAAAATTATTTTTCCCTGGTAACCATAGTCTTTCTCCCTCATTTATAAATTGAAGGTCTGTGTCTACCCTCCAGCCCGGTTGCCAGCTACCTGTGAAGCTGAACTTAGACTCCATCACTCTGGGATCTCTGACCTTCACCTATGGGATCTCTGACCTTCACCTAACTTAGTGAGAAGAGCTAAGCTGCCTTTGGAAGAAAGCAGGCTCACTTCCTCAGAAACCAGGGTATATCATTGTCTGTGTCATTCTGATGATTCATTTGATTCAGTAGAGTATACAGAGGAATGCTATATCTTAACAAATCAAAGAAAAATTCTCTCTTAAAAAAACCTGGAGCACTTATCTGTAGTTCCAGATTGGCAGGCTAGAGTTTGGAAAACCTGGAGCATCCTTTAGACACACAAGCCTGAAGGAAAAGCCAGCAAAATGTAGAAGGAAAGTCTTGGCTGAAGACTTCCTTGTTTGCCACAGCCCTGAATATGATCTCTGGTGTACCCTTCATTCTTCCAGTAATACACTACTGTCACCCCTGGCAAATCATGGCTCAGCCTGCATGTTGCAAAGGCTTCCCGTGAAAAGTAGTCAACATGGGAGGAAGAGCTGGGTTCCAGGAGTCTTGGGTCCTAGTTCTTTGTGTTCTTGAGCACACCACTACATCATTGTTTTCCCTAGCCAGCATATGAAGGGGTTGGGTCAATGATTTGTCCCTAATGACCCTTGGATGACTAAGACTTTATAATTCTATTTTTCCTTTTTCATGCCCAAAGGACTCCCAAATAGAGGCAGAACCAATAAAGACTGTCATAGTTCAGGTTCAAGTACATAATCATCCACATAGTTGATGCTTTAGAACTTGAGACAAATTGGGTCATAATTGAAGCTCTCTGGATATATCTTCTCTGCAGATTTTTCTTCCTTCCTCCAATTGGACTTTCAGTTTTATATATTTCATGGGGTTTTTGTCTTTTGTGCAAGCAGCCTATAATGAGCTGTTGTTAAGGGGACCCCCATGCCCAAACCTCAGTGACAAACTGTGCAGTCCATGATTGCTAATGAATCATGAAATACTTAAAAGAGATATGGGCCTTGCTAAAAGCACAGTGCTGAAAACTGTGTTATAATATTAGCAGCAACTGCCTACGTTGGACTGGCTGCCACACCTACTTGCTCTATAATTCTTTTTGGATGAGTTATTTAACTTGAGCCTTAGTTTCCCTATCTGTTAAATGAGAATAATAAATGAAATGACATAATCCATACAAAGTGGTTAATGAACTGTAAGGGTTCAATAAATAATCACAAATATTGATATTCCTGATTATTATTGTTATTTGACTGACTTCTACTAGAGTGCCTACTGTTTGCAGTCTTGTAGAGATCATGGGTATATAACAGCATAAGGTACACTATCTGCCCACAAAGTTCTCAGTCATCCAACAAAGGACATAAAGCAAATTATCATAATTAGATGCTATTACATAAAAATATTAATAATTTAAAATTATTTACTTCTTAGTTTATACAAAACACTATAAATATATGACACATTTAAACCTCAGCACTCAGTTAGGTACTGTTATTATCCTCATTTTGCACATGAGAAAACGGAAGTCTAATTAATGTGTGTAAAGACTTTCATTGGGTCTGGGATTGGCACTCATATCTTGCCCTATCTGATAATAACACCTGTGTGTTTAACTAGTTCATTCTGCTGGCTCTCAGACAATAAATATATGACAAGGATGGCTTGTCATAAGTTGCAAACTTTTAAGAGTTTAAAATCTAGCAAGGAAGATAACACTTATGTACATAGTGTATTAATTTTGATACCTTCTGGAAGTACTAAGGGTAATACCCAAAGTACAGAAAAAATGCTACAAAAATTCAGAGGAAAGATATTTTTTTCTTCTTAAGGAAAGGAGTGGAAGAGGAGGAAATATCAAGGAAAACATAATAGAAAAGTTAGCATTTGAATTAAACCTAATAGAATAATCTATCAAGAAGATAGAATAATCTCAAAATCTGTAGTGTTATGATTACATAATGCAAAAATGTACAAAAAACTCAAGGATAAATGGAATATTTGCAGTATCATAGGAAATATTTTAATAATTTTCACATGGAAATCAATAGAACAAGGAGTCAAACAAGGAGTCAAATCAAGGAGTATGATTTTGGTGTGAATACTATTAGTAAGTTTTATTTAAAAGACCTGTATACAACTTCTACTCAACAAATAGAGAATATATATTTTTTAAGCAAACACTTAATTTTTTTTAAATTGACCATACACTGGGCCCCATGGAAATTATGGACTAATTCCAAAGAGCTGATATAATTGAGGTCATATTCTCTCTAAATGTTATAATTATATCAAAATATTAAAATAGAATTATGATAAAGAAAATAAAGGAAAAGACATCATATGTTTGGAAACAAAAGCCTGGGTCATTTGGGGGTAGTTTTGTTTTTTAAAGAAGAAATCTAAACAGACACTATGAAATATTTAGATTTGAAAAACTATCCCTCCTTTCCTTTCACTCCAATGCATTATTTCCCATCACCCCCTCTACTGTTTGACTTGAGACCTGCAGAATGAGTGGGAATTGGACAAAATCAGATGTGGGGAATAGCATCCCCAAGCAGAGGAAAATCAGGCACTAGGAAATCATGCTGCTTTTGGTGGAATGAACAGAATTATGCTTAAGCGCAAGTAACGTGGAGGAGAGCAGGAGATAATATTACAAAGATAGACGGAGGCTACTGTAGGGTGGCTTTTGAATCAAATTCAAAGGTATTATCCTGATAGTCATGACTAGAGCTTATGAAAGTTCAAGGACAAGAGTAGGTACCTTGGGAGTTTTTTACAAAGAGTTTGAAATTGCAGAAATAAATACAATTGCCAAGGTCAAGTGTAAGAACCAAGAAGACGAAGACTTAAGTCAGAAATGAGGGGAAGAAGAGATAGGTGAGAAGTACACTTACAGAAGTACCAGTAAGGAAAGGATAATATGGTGTCACTGAAGCAGAAAGCTAGAGAAACTGAGGAAAAGCCTCTGTTTCTGGGGGAGAAGATCAGCATCTGCTCATACAGGACATCAAAAGCTTAGAAGAGGGGAGAGATCCCTTAGACTTGCAATATCTAAGGAATGTTTCTAAGAGGAGGTGACATTTCAGTGGGGGCTTAGAATGGGATTGGGGCAGGCAGAGAATGAAGGAGCAAATAGCATGGCAAAAAAAGGTGTTGAATTAGTAAGATGTGTGTGTGTGTGTGTGTGTGTGTGTGTGTATGAACATGCACATGCACCACCAGGGACTCTGCTAAGTGTTCCACAGCAATTACCATCAGCATATCTATATAATGCACATGTATGCAAGCATCTGTGTAGAGTAGGCATTTGTGGAAAATAAACTAGACTAGTTTGGTTGAAACAGAGGGAAGAAGGAAGAACAGTTTGGAAAAGAATTATGAGGTCCAGATTTGGGATAGAATGCTAGTTCTAGGAATGTGATCTCTATTCTGTAACTAGTTTCTGAGCAGCCATGTAGTATCTTTGGAATCATGCTCAAAGACAACTATCTGGAAGCTGGTGGAAAATTGGTTTCATGAATATGGATATATGGTATAAACAAGTGAAACCAGTGCGGAGGCAGTAAGTACGAGAGCCTGGATTACATTCTTCAGCAGGAAGATGAGCATCCAGTAAGAGTTGGCTTCACATGGATGCCAACTTGAATCCTAGTTCAACCTTGATCTTGAAAATGAACCTAGTGCCTCAGTTTCTTTACATGAAATGACTATACCCATGATTCTCAGGGAATGTGTGTGGGGTTCCAGATTATAAAAACCATGAAGCATTTAGCAGAGTCCCTGGAAAATGATAAGCATGCTGTAAAATATAGCCATCAGTGGTAGCCATTGTTGTTATCAGGGTATGGAAATGGGATTGCCATTGAGTTGGTGAATATGAGAGATTATTTAGAAGTGCAATGAAAAGGAATGAGTGTCAGGCAGGAGATTAAGAGAGAGGACCAAGTCGAGGACTGAGTTTCTGCTGATACACAGGTTTCTAGCCTAATGAGTGAGAACTTGGGTGGGTCAGCCACAGAGAGAGGAGAGTCAGGAAGGACCTGTCAAGTCATCTTTGGCCTTCTTCTCTTAAAATTTTCCTCAGGCAGATATAAATGGGGGAATTAGTGGTTAGAAGAGCTCGAGATGCAGGTGTAAGAGTCCCTGAGGAAGATAAGGGAAAGGGTAGGTTCTGGGGCAGGTCGATGACAACACTGTATCATCTTACTTGAGTTCAATCAGATGTTCTTTCAAAAATTAGTCCACAGTAAAGTCTTAATCGGACCACCACAAGCATCATTTGTTCTTTCTTTTGCACATTTCTAGTGCCTTTCTTTCTAGTATTGAATCCTTGTCCTTTTCCTCTCTGAAGGACTGTGATCAACCACTCTCTCCTAGAATCTTCTCTCAGCTTTTACAACTGTGTATAAAGGTTGGTATAATTGGAGGTCAGGAAAAAGAACTATGCAGGGGAGAATCAGGTGACCCAGAATTGCTCTCCTGTAAAGAGAAAAACATCTTCACAGAGCCTGCTTCTCTAATTACATTTAGTGTGGCATTGTTTCCACCTAAATTATAGCAATTATATAACCAGATCCCCTTTGAAATCATTTAATTAATGAGTAGCTAAACCTTTATGTGTATGGAATTCTAATGAAGTCTCTTTTTATTTTTGAGAACCACTTCCGTCCCTCAGATAAATCACTCCCCTCCCCAGAAGTCTCACTCAAGTCTGGATGGTGGGTAAGAGAAGGTATGTTAGGGTCCCAGAGAATCCTTTGTTTGTGGAAGTCCAGGATAACAAAGGACAGAGAAGCTGCTGCTATTTCTATCTCAAGATTGTTTTTGTCTTTCTAAACCCCAAAGGACACACAGATCAACCATGTTCTTTGGCCCAGAAATAAGGGCAGATAAAGCTATTAGTCCAATTTTGAAGAAGTGAATGACTTTGATGGATTAATTCTATCCATTAATCAACCCAGCACTGTTTAATGAGCATCTGTTTTATGGAAGAAGTGCCAGTGGAGATAAAGACGAATGACTCTAAAAGATAAATCTTTTGTGTATGGGGTCACCAGGAGATAAATGGCTTGTACACCTGGAGGTAGGCATAAGGATTGAAAGAAAATAAACTCTTGGAAATTATCTTAGAAGGGCCACATTCCACCTAGACTGTTTCTGCATTCCAACCTTTGAGTATATGTGTCACTGATTAAAGTCATCTTCTATAAGGAAGCTGCTGGTTTAAAAGATGAAGTTATTTGCTCAAGGTTATTTAGCTAATTTAGTGGCAGACCAGGAATAGGGAAAGATATTTTCTATTTCTTTGCCTCATACTCTTGTCACCATGACTAAACCATCTGCGTGTTAAAAATCAAGCAACAGGACAGGAGCACATGAGGGCACTCTCTGACCAGAGTCACATTAGTAGTCTAGACATTTGATACCAGAGGAGTTTAAAAAAAGGAAGAGACAGTCTTTTAGGTTGATAGAGCCAAAGAAGAGGATGAATCTTAAGCCAAAAACTCTTGTGAAAAAATCCAGGTGACAAGGTAAAAAGAAAAACAGAAGTAATAAATTTTAATTGATTTTTCCTGAAAATCCATATAGTGAGGAATGGCTTAGAGAATTCATTAATTTTGCTTTGGTCAGGAGCAACTTCTTTGAGGGAACTAACGGGCAGGCTACCTGTTTCCAGTCATTTGTATTTATGTATGAGGTATCTACTTTCTCCAAGGCTCTGTATAAAATGTCACACACACACAGACACACACAAAAGGCAAAGCCCTGAATTTGAGGTTAGTATGTATCTTAAAAAGGGGATATTGAGCCAAACCTGTCAAAAGCTCTTGATGAGCAGGGACTTGGATGTGTATCTCTGGGGGTTCCAGCAATAGGAGTGATGGTGATGGTAATGAACATTTGTTGTTCAGTGGAATTTTCAAGATTTTCATATCTTTATCTCACATGATAGGTTTTTTATATGTTGGCGAAAATACACTTTAAGTTAAGAAGTGGGGTTAGGAATACATTTCTGCAGCAGAGGGTCAAAATAGTTTACCTTGGTAATTGCAAGGACTACGAATGATAGAGGATTTGTGCATGCTAGAAATTATCTTTTTTTTTTTGCCAAAGACTTGAGATTGAAACCACACTCTAGAATTCCTCGTTCCTCAATAGTCAATTAGTGTTTCTTTATCAAGCACCTACCATTGAAAGGCTTTATGGCATACAAAAAGTAAAGAAGATGTGGTTTATGTACACAATGGAGTACTGCTCAGCAATGAGAAAGAATGAAATCCCACCATTTGCAACAATGAGGATGGAACTGGAGGGTATTATGCTAAGTGAAATAAGTCCGTCTGAGAAAGATAGATACCACATGTTTTCACTCCTATGTGGAAGTTAAACTTAACAGAAGACCATGGGAAAAGGGAAGGGGAAAAATTGTTTCAAACAGAGAAGGAGACAAACCCATAAGAGACTCTTAAATACAGAGAACAGACTAAGGGTTGATGGGGAGGGGGTGAAGGAGAGGAGAAATGGGTGATGGGAATTGAGGAGGGGACTTATTGGGATGAGCATTGGTTGTTGTATATAAGCGATGAACCACATGAATCTACCCCTGAAACCAAGAGCGCACTGTAGAAACTATGTTAGCTAACTTGACAATAAATTATCTTTAAAAAAAAAGAAGAAAAAGAAGCATAAGAAGTGTTCCAAACCATAAGGAGCTTTCTAATTGGTTAACACAAACTTGACCAAAGGTAGGAAAATTAAATTCTAGATAAGAGGTCTAGAGCTATGTTTCTTAAAGGATAGTCTTGGGACCAGCATCAGCATCATCTGTGGAGCTTTTAGAAATGCAAATAATCAGGGGCACCCAAGTGGCTCAGTCATTAGCACTCTTGATTTTGGCTCAGGTCATGATCCCATGGTCTCACAGTCTCGTGGTTGGTGAGACAGAGCCCCTCAGAGGACTCTGTGCTGACAGTACTGGAGCCCGCCTAGGATTCTCTCCTTCTCTCTCAGTCCCTCCCCCACTTGCACTAAGTGGCACCTACTCTCTCTCTCTCTGTGTCTCAAAATAAATAACTACACATTTAAAAAAGAAAAGGGGGCGCCTGGGTGGCGCAGTCGGTTAAGCGTCCGACTTCAGCCAGGTCACGATCTCGCGGTCCGTGAGTTCGAGCCCCGCGTGGGGCTCTGGGCTGATGGCTCGGAGCCTGGAGCCTGCTTCCGATTCTGTGTCTCCCTCTCTCTCTGCCCCTCCCCCGTTCATGCTCTGTCTCTCTCTGTCCCAAAAATAAATAAAAAACGTTGAAAAAAAAATTTTTAAAAGAAAAGAAAGAAATGCAATGAGGCACCCAAAACATACTAATAAGAAAGTAAGAGAATAAGGCAATCTATATTTAACAAGCCCTCTGTGATTCTTTTTTTTTTTTAATTTTTTTTTCAACGTTTTTTATTTATTTTTGGGACAGAGAGAGACAGAGCATGAACGGGGGAGGGGCAGAGAGAGAGGGAGACACAGAATCGGAAACAGGCTCCAGGCTCCGAGCCATCAGCCCAGAGCCCGACGCGGGGCTCGAACTCACGGACCGCGAGATCGTGACCTGGCTGAAGTCGGACGCTCAACCGACTGCGCCACCCAGGCGCCCCAAGCCCTCTGTGATTCTGATGGAGACAGTGGAGAACCTCTTGTCTAGAGATAATAGGACCATTTGAGCTTCTGAGGAAACAGTTCAATGTTGCTGGAACAGTCATAGAAGTCTTTCTGAAAGAAGTATCATCTGATTTTGGAATCACGTTATCCTTTTAGAGATATTCCATGTCTTGGGTTCTTTCACCCTACCTCTCTTGGGTTTTCATATTAAGTTGATATATAAACCGCTTTGTTTCCCCCAAAATTTACCACAAATGGGATGAATATGCTGTGCCTACTTACTGGTGATGAGATCTGTAACTTTAGAGGAGCATTTCCAGTGAATAAGAAACTTTTATCTGGGAAATTAAGTTTTTTTATTTGTTAATCAGAAGTAGTCTGGGCTTTCTCTATTCCTAATCTACCTTGTGGGTGATTATCATCCCAGATTAAGGTACATGGTTTCTCATGATGGTCATCCTGCTTTCTATGCGGCTTCACACTTTTACAAATCCTATTGTGAATTTTAACATCTGTTCTAAGGGTAGTTAGGAAAAGGGATGAGAAATGCTTGAATTTAAATTAGTCCTTATTTTATCTCCTGCTAAGTTTGCTGCATTTCTGTCATTTCCTTGGCTTCCATGGGCTCCAATCAGAAGAACTGTGAATGAATATTGAATGGAATTAGGGAAGCCAGATACATCCAAGAGACCATTTCAGTCATTTACGTCCCATAGGCGGGGGCCCATATTGAACATTTTTCTTCCCAGAACCAATAATGGATAGAGAGATGGGGAGTACATTAATATCTGAAAGTTGCTAAGGGGTTTTAGTTAGGGTCCACTGATCTTAGTTGGGGTCCAATGAGAAAATGAGCAAAGATTATAGTCCTGACATTCAGTGTTTAAAATTTTGTATCTGACAAACGTAAGTGATCACATGGGAGAGCAGACTAGCACACTCCCAAGTAAAAATATTTTTGTATCAATTTACAGTTTGAGGAAGGACCTGGGAAACACAGTGTAAAGACATCTGGGCTAGAAGCCAAAGAAATATAGATGAAAGGATATGCCTTGCAAGATTGCAGAAGACAGAGGCTGAATTAGTCCCCAAGTCCTAACTTGGCACCTATTTTTGTGGTCAGTTCTGAAATGAGCTCTCTGAGACTGGAAACAGGTATCCCAGAGAGTTGGGAAGACCAACAACATGGACATCCTTAGAGGGTCAGGGACAGTTAGGCTGGGCACTTGGGTGATGGTTGCATCCTCCTCCAAAGCAGCCCTGGGAGATGGTGAAGCCTGAGCTTGAGGTTCTGTGTTTACTAACTCTTGAGCATTCCTTTCCTTTGTGGGCAAGTTTATCTATTAGAAAGTTCTCTCATATTTTGTAAACTTTCACGTTTTTCTATCTTGTTAGTTTTTTTTATACTCACATGATCTCCCCAGAAGGCCTACTTTTTGGTTTCCCCTCCCCTGCCCTTCCTAAGTCATCTCCCGGTTAACCAGCCATAGTTTTTATAGCACTTCTTGGATAGATAGGTGAAAAGTGATTTTAAGTTTATTTATTTTGATAGAGCCTGCACATGAGTGGGTGTGTGTGGAGGAGAGAGAGAGAGAGTGAGAGAGAGAGAGAGAGAGAGTCCAAAGCAGGTTCCACACCATCAGCGCAGAGCCTGATGTGGGGCTCGAACTCATGAACGATGAAATCATGACCTGAGCTGAAATCAAGAGTTGGACACTTAACCAACTGAGCCACCCAGGCACCCCCAAAATTAGTCTTGAATCACATCACCATCTATATTAATTTCCTGTGGCTGCTATAAAAAATTGCTGCAAATTAGGGGGCCAAAAACCCAGAAATTAATTCTCTAACAGTTCTGGAGGCTAGAGTCCAAGATCAAAGTGGTTAACAGGGTAGCACTCCTTCTAGTGCACTGGGAAAGAATTCCTTCTATGCATATTACATCTTCTAGGGGCTCCAGGTGTTCCCTGGCATGTGGCCACATAACTCCAGTCTTTGCCCTTTCTTCACATGGCCTCCTCCTCTCTGCAGGTTTCTCTTACAAGGATGCATGTCATTGCACTTAGGGCCCACCTTGATAATCTGGGATGTTTTCATCTCAAGATCTTTAATTTACTTATGTCTGCAAAGGTCCAGTTAAGGTCACATTCACAGGTTACAGGGACTAGAACGTGCTCATGTCCCGTGGGGGAGTCACTATTCAATACAGTATGCTATCTTATGTAGTGTCTATTTCAATGGTCCTTAAGCTTTAGGAACTGTGAATCACTTCAAAAATATGATAAAATGTATGTAATTTCTCCATAATAAATACACATGTTCCAGTAAATGCATATTTTTATTTAAAATTTCTGAAGATTCACACTTTACTATGACCACCAAAACCCATACATGTATTCTAGTTTGAGACACTTAGTGTATATCTTTGAATGGTGACATCCAAAATTGGCTACCTTTTTCTTTGCGATCTAGTTAATGTAGAGTAGGCCTGGATATTGCCTCTTTCATTCTTGATAATATACAGAATTCTTAATTAATGTGTTGTAGGATCATCTCAAGTATTTTTGGTTTCTCTGAAGTATTTACTTACATTAATCACATTGTGTATGAAAACTCTTAAGATGCCACATTATTATTATTATTATTATTATTATTATTATTATTATTATTTAACCTGAGCTGCATCAAGCATCATTTTCTTTATTCAATACTTATGTAGTTGCCAGGGAAGGACCTGACATATCTTTCTGTTACTTCACATTATTAGATTCAGCCTTTCCCTTCAGTCTGTCAAGACCTTTTTGGGTCCTGATTCTGCCATCAAGCATATTGACTGTTTCTTCCAGCTTTGTGTCATCAGAAAATGTGATTTCCAATGATGACCATTATTTTCATGTCTTCAAGTCATTAATAAAAATGATGAACAGGAAAGAGCAGACAGCAGAACCTTGCAGCTGACTACTCATGCCCTCCCCCGTCTTCGATTTTAATGCCTTAATTAGGTACTGTTCAGTCACATAATTTTACTGTCAGATGCCTTGCTCAGACCCAGGTAAATTGTGTGCCTCATATTTCCCTCTTCTGTCTGTCCAGTAATCCTTCCATGGAAAGGAATGGCATTAATCAGACATGATGTATTTTATGATCCATGAAATAACTGTAAACTATTTGGACTAGGTGGAAGTGTTTGGTTTAGCATCACTATTATTCTTTTACTCAGAGTATTCCAATCAGGGAAGACTAGAGGAGGTGATATTTGAATATGAAAAGATTTAGAAAGGTTGGATAGAGACAGAAGAAGACATTCATCATGGTCTTCTCCCAGTGGTTTTTGTTTGTTTGTTTCTCCTGACAGTCTTTCAGTTTAACTCTTCTCTCTTCAAATAAGTAGAAACTTCTAAGACATAACTGCTTTGTTAGAGATTTTAAATGGACTGACTAGTGAACTCTCCATGAAATGAATCAGGACTAGAAGGTGAAAGTACCTCACTGGTGACCTGGCATGGACGTATGGGATTTGGAGACCAATGAATACAGCAAAAATGCAAGAGACCAGAGTAAGCCTAGGGGAGGGATGCTTACATTCACTCTGCTTCACACGGTATTGACCACACAACCCAAGATATTCTAGCCCCATGGCTTCTGCTACTCAGTGCTGAGCTAAGATTCTTATAAAGATCATACATTTTTAGTTTTGTTCTTTTAGTATAGTTGGCACACAATGGTACATTAGTGTCAGGTGTACAATATAGTGATTCAGCATCTCCATATGTTATGCTACACTCACTACAAGTGCAACTACCACCTGTAACCATACAAAATGATTACAGTATCATCAACTGTATTTCCTATGCAGTGCCTGTTATCCCTATGACTTATTCACCTCAAAGTCTGTTTTTTTAATTTTATGTTTTTATTTATTTATTTATTTGTTTTGAGAGGGAGGGAAGGGGGAAGAGAGAGAGAGAGTGAGAATGAGTGGGGGAGGGGTAGACAGGGGGAGAGAGAGGATCCCAAGCAGGCTCCTTACTGTCAGTGTAGAGTCCGACACAGGGCTTTAATTCACAAATCACGAGATCACGGCCGGAGCCAAAATCAAGAATTGGCCACTTAACCAACTGAGCCACCCAGGCACCCCAAAGTCTGTTTGATCTTTTAGACAAGACCATAAAAAGTTGTATTTAACTTTTAAATTTTTTTTAAATTTTTATTTATTTTTGAGACAGAGAGAGACAGAGCATGAACGGGGGAGGGTCAGAGAGAGGGAGACACAGAATCTGAAGCAGGCTCCAGGCTCTGAGCTGTCAGCACAGAGCCCGACGCGGGGCTCGAACTCACGGACCGTGAGATCGTGACCTGAGCCGAAGTCGGCCGCCCAACCGACTGAGCCATCCAGGCGCCCATGTATTTAACTTTTAAATTGATAGAACATTAAAAGGCATTTCTCAAGGTGTAATATGTAAGTTGTACGATCTACAAAACAGTCCTATTTATTCATCCATTTCACAATTTTAGTCAACTTCCACCCCTCGCAAAGCATCTTCATTGTTCAGAAAGAAGAAGGGACTGTCCCTTGAGGAGTAGTCTCTTAGGTGTCACCACAAGAACATATGACTGGAAGGAGATGAGAATCCGGGGATGATAAAATGATTAAATCTTGCTGAAATGGAATCCATCCAATGCCTTGAAAGACTTCAGTTGGTTTAGGTTCCCAGAGTGATTGGTCTCCTCTTTATAGCACTATGATAGATATCTTGCATTGTAATTATAAGACATGCCACCCAAGTAGAGTATGGGTGATCAGTATTTTTTTCCATTTTTCTAGAAACCATTGGTCATTCATATGTATAGGGCCATCAACTACTGGGCTTTGAAAAGGTCAGTATTGATTATCTAAGTCACATAGATGGTGTGTTTCTTTACTATACATAAATATGAGTTCCTTTTATGGGGCTACTGTGATTTTTCAGGGAAGGGAAAGGAGGGTGTTATTCATGTGAATTAAACAATAGGAATTTCAACTAAAGCATACTTAGATTCTGTCAGAATTTTGGAACTGGCAGCCACACTTCAGATTAGCTAATTTGCCCCCATTCCCACCACACACATACACATTTACTTTACAGATGAGGAAACTGAGTCCCTGTCAGTAGACATCAGTAGATAAAATACCTGTGCTTGCATTAAGGAGAAACAAGAAGGCTACATGTCAAAATATCAACAACAGTTCTACCTGTTGAGTGTAAGATTTTGAACTATTGGGTGACTTTTTTCTTTCTTCATATCTTTCTGTGTAAGGTTTTGAACTATTGGGTGATGTTTTTCTTCATATCTTTCTGTGTTCTCATTGCTTACTATAAAGTACATATATTACTTTTCCAATTAAAAAATGGTTAGTTTTAAACCCCCTATGAATACCATGCCAGTTGGCTAGAGTTGTGTAAATGGTGGACTTTCTCCTTGGTGACCTTCCAAAACCTCAATTTGGAAGAACCTGTTGAGTCCAGGCCGCAATTTAGTCCTCTCGCCCTCCAGTCTTTGTGTATTAGTGACTGACTAGTGGGACCTCTCTGTTTGTCTCTCCCCTGCCTCCCCTAAACACTTAGAGTTTTCGGCCACTTCAGCCTCCGTTCTGAATGGCAGTTGGTGAAAGTGGACTACAAATCTATCTTCAGCCGACGCTGCACCAAGGAAGACTATCAGACCTGGCACCTGCTCAATCAGGTATACCATGTGGTAGGGGCATACTGGCTTCTAGGAAGAGGAACTACCACAAGGCCTGTTTGGTCATCTCTGGGCCTTCCTATTTGGAGGAAGAAGGTAGTGGGGCATCTGAAGATAGTGATGGATTTGGGGGAAGGGTTGGAGTCCACACACACAGGTCAAGCATGCAAAGATGGTATTTAAGGACCATTTTTCACCCTGTGATCCTGATCAACCCGTTGAGATGATTGAATAGTCGAGGGGTGAGGGGGGCAAGTATTACCTCGGGCTTTTGCTCTATCTGTGGAGAAATAAACCCAGACAGCCAGGAGGACTTTCAGTGGTTTCATCATCTCACCTGTTAGTGGGGAGGGTGAGAATATTTGTCAGGCCAGCCTGCAGTGAGATCCCCAAGAGCCCTGGAAACAGGGCCACAGATAAAGGGTGAGGCATAGGGGTGAGTGCCTCTAGAAATGGTAGATATTTGTTGCTTTGCAGCATAGGTAAGACTTCTGCATTCTTCAGAACCATTGCGATCATGTGATTTATACCAGTTTCTCCGCTTTTCTTTGCCCTTGACTGGAAATAAGGACTTGGGCATGATTATTTATCATAGAGAGAGAACTTTACAGGCCAACTTCAGTTTTACTCTGAAGATGATATGAAAAATATGCCAGAATTGGATTCTTTTCCACCACAATTTCTGTTGAAGTCATTTGGGCAATTTGTAAGTCTGTGACAATGACTTGGAATTTTTGCCTTCTCTCCAGAGGTGGAAGAGAAACAAGATGAAGTAGACATCATTGGCTAAGTTGGGTGGGAGGTAGTGATGAGCCAGCACCTCCTCCATGGTGTTCCTCTTATGTGGTAGTAAAAGACTGGCCCTTTTTCCCTTGAGACTCCTGAGTGGTTACTAGGGATGAGATTGGTAGACAGAGTGACCAAAAGAGAATGGAAAGGCCAGCGCTTCCTATAGAGAAGCTGGTTTATTTCACCTTCTTTGTGGTTTTCTTCCTTTCTCACCGTGGACTTTCTTTCTAAGGGGGAGCCTTGCGTCATGGGAGAAAGAAAAATATTCAAGAAACGCAAGCCAGGAGCTCAGTGTGCCCTGGGTCGAGATTCCTCAGGGACAGTGGTTTCAGAGCCCTGTGTCTGTGCTGACTGGGACTTTGAATGGTGAGTCCCATGGCATCTCATTGTCAGTTTCAACCAGACATTTACTTGTTGGGGGGTGAGGATGAAGATCGAGCTGGGGAAAGGGGAGTCATGACCCACAGGTGGGAGGTGTGTTTGCTGGCCTATGGGCCTGACTGTTTCAGTTCCTGGGCCCGAGGGTAACCCTGTACCCCTGGAGGGAGGACAGGAGGAGATATTTTCACAGGGGAGGTCACTGTTCTGTCAGAGCAATATGTCTGAGGAAACTTGTCATCTTCAGTTAGCATCCCTGGGCAAGTACCAGAGAGGTTGGTCTGAGCAGTGACAAAGCTCAGAGAGCTACCACCTTGGACAGCTACCTCCAGATACATTAGCTCAAACTGTGATCTTCCGTGTGTACTCTCTCCTTTCATCATTTTTTTTCTCCCTCTAATGACAACCACAAAGAACAACTTTAAGTCTCACCTATTAGCCAATAATTCACAAATTTCCAATATATCCCTCCAGCTCTGGCCTCACTGTCCTCTAGGATGGAGACATGTGTGTCCATGTACATACTCAGCCTCTATCTCCCCTTGAATTGCTAGTAGGGATTTCAGACCCAATGTGGCCAAAGTGGAGCTCTTCCTGAATCTTCTACTTTAGAAAGCATTTTTTTCAGCTCTTCTTGAACCCCTCTTCCCAGACCAGTTTTTCCAAACTCAATAAAAAATATAGTTGCTTAAGTCAAAATCTCAGGAGAGCTTGATTTTCCCTTCCCCTTCCTCTTCCCCTAAGGCCCAGGCCATCTGCAAGTCCTTGTGAGTCTTCACCTCCAGAACACATTCTAACCCAAAATACCTCTGCCCATGTTGACCACAACTTGGATCACTCCCACAATCTACAAACTCTCTCTGCCTCCACCCTTGTTGCCCTAAAACCTATCCTCCTGACAGCAACCAAAATGAGATTGTGAAAACCCAAATCATATATTACTATTCCTATGCTTAAAACACTCCAGTAGCTTCCTCTCTCCCACAAAATATAATGCAGTCTTCCTTCCTTGGCTTGTTCTACTCTACACGATTTGGCCTGCTACCATTGTGCCCTAATTTCCTACCATTCTGCCCTTATTCCCTGTTTTGCAGCCACACTACCGTCTCCTTTCTGTACCTTAATTAATCTAGGCTTACGCCTATCAAAGACAATAGCAAGGGCAGAATTTCTTCCAAATCTCAGCATGGCTGGAACCTCTGGATGAGTCATATCTCAGCAAAAACATCAGCTTTTCAGAAATGCTTTCTGAGGCCACCTGATCTCTCCTACACCGTGACACTCTGACACCCTAGTTCATTGTCTTAGTATTAGTCACCACGTGGAGTGATCATGTTTTCTGATTGCTTTATTATTGTCTGTCTTTCCCCAGTAGACTACAAGTGCTATGAGGGCAGGAATTTTAGACTTTCTTCAGTGCCTATCCCATAGTAAGAATTAAGCGGTTGCACCATATTCCCTGAACATTGTCCCTTTTAGGAGAGTCAAAAAAGTATCTCAATTCTGGGGATGGGGGATCCTGCTAGTGATCCCACACTGATCCCTATTAGATGAATTCCTCCTTCTCAGGACAGTCAAAAGGTGAAGTTCAATTTAGATATTTTCATAACCCATTCCAGGTTAAAAGACAAAGCTAAGGGCTCAGGCATCACCCTCTAAACTTGGCAGGACAGCAGCAGAGTTGCATTTGGGCTTTTCTGGTGTCTAATAAGAGAAGTAAATCCATATGGATGCAGAACAGCTGCCCCTCCCCAGCAACCTCATTCAGCCTCATTTCTTCCTCTTCCTGAAGCTTGCTTTGTGCTGGAACCCATGTTTTGTCCCCCCCTTTCTGCTAGCACTATCACTGGTAACTGCAAACCAGCTAGGTGGCTATGACTGCTCCCTAGCTACTCTGCATCCCTGAACACATGCCTTGGAAAGCTTGACCTCAGTGAGAATCATTAAAATGGGATATGCTGAATGGAATTTAATTTGAATGTCAGGGTCCTACCTGTGGCACTTCTGACCCTTTGGAAACAGAGGATATTTTCACACTTGGGAAGAATAATTTTCAATTATTAACCACAACCCAGAAAAATTGTCATAGACCCCTCAGGATTATGCTGCGTGACATATTGATGTCAGCTTGAATATTCTGAATATGAATTTCAGTCTTCCTTGGGTCCCTCTGAAGACTGACTCCATGGAGGCACACTGCCCTTGCATGTCATACTATTCTCTCCTGTGTCTCTCTGAGCTGTAATAGACTCTTGTCTGCTATTGGGAAACCTCACAATGGAGAAAGAAGAAGAATTATAGCATAAGTATTTTTCTTTCAGTAATTCCACTAACATTTACTAGTCTGGAAATAAAAATCTCAGCTCTGATATTCACAGATTTTGACCTTGGGAAATTTTCTTAATCTCTATGATTTAACCTTCTCGGCAGTAAAATACAGATAATATAACATGTATCTCATTGGTTGCTGGAGAGGAATAAATGAATTAATCTACATCATTAATGTAGGTAAGGCATTCATCCTAGTGGTGTAGGCATCCATATGGTAGCTATTGCTGCTGCTGTTGTTAATCTTGTACCCCACAGTTAAGTAGTCCCCATGGTATTTTTAGCAAGTAAACCAGAGCTTATACATCCAAATGAGCCCTGTCTACAAAGTCATACCTTTGGGTGTTTTTCATTCATTTATTGTAGGTGGTACTGCTTAAAGTATTTCTGAGCCTTTCTTTGGGAACTGCTATCAGAATCCATCTGTAAGTGAAGCAGTGCAAAAAAAAAAAAAAGAAATTAAAAAAGAAAAAAGCCTTTGCAAGGTGTCCTTTGGTTCTTGCACTTGAATTTACAGAGGTACCACCCGGACCCAATGCTCTGTAACATCAGCATTGTTACTATGACTTTTTAATGAGACGAAAACGAGCATGTGGAACGTAAGCTACTTGACTAAGGTCACATAACAGAGAAATTTGGAGCTCAAATACAAGTCTAGCTAAATCCTATGTTCTTCTCTGTATCATGCTATTTCTCAAGAAATCAAACAAGTCTTATTAGATTCACTTTATGTTTCGAAAGGAACAGGTCCCCAAGTTTAGTTATTCTAAAATTAAAACATCCTCAAATAACCTGGGTGAACTGCTGTTGCTATGTTTTTATTTAGAATGTTCCGTTAACTCTAACAAAATTCCAGATGATGTAGTTTTGACCATTGGTACTCGAATTATAATAGGTGTATGGTGTTCAAGAGGACCTTATAGAATTTTGGGGAATATGGTATTTGAAGCATTATGTGATTATATTTTAGACCCAATTGTATCTCAAATTAGAAATAATACAGAAGACAGTATGGATGTTCCTCAAATAATTAAAAATAGAGTTACCAAATGATTGAGTGATTGAGTAATTTCACTACTGGGTAATTTACCTGAAGAAAACAGAAACACTAATTTGAAAATACGTATGCACTCCTGTATTTATTGCAGCATTATTTTATTTTATTTTATTTTATTTTATTTTATTTTATTTTATTTTTATAATTTTTGTAATGTTTATTTTTGAGAGGGAGGGAGGAAGGGAGGGCAGGACAGAGAAAGGGGGACAGAGGACACATAGCAGACTCTATGCTAATAGCAGATAGCCCAATGCAGGGCTCGAACTTGCAAACTGTGATATCGTGACCTGAGCCAAAGTCGGGCTCTTAACTGACGGAGCCACCCAGGTGCCCCAATTGCAGCATTTTAAATAGCCAAGATATGGAAGCAACGCAAATGTGTCCATTGATAGTTGAATGAATAAAGATGTGTGTGTGTGTGTGTGTGCGTGTGCATGCACACACACACAGTGGAATATTACTCAACCATAAAAAAGGATGAAATCTTGCCTTTTACAACAACATGGATGACCTAGAGGGTGTAATGCTAATTTAAATAAGTGAGTCAGAGAAAGACAAATACCATATGATTTCACTAATTTGTAGAATTTAAAAAAGAAAACAAAGAAACAAAAACACAAAAAATAACAGATTCTTAAATACGGAGAAAATAAGAGGGAAGCTGGGTGGTGAGGGGGATGAGTAAAATAGATAAAGGGAATTAAGAGCACTTGTATCTTGATAAGTGCTGAGAAATGTGTGGAATTGTTGAATCATTTTATTGTACACCTAAAATTTATATAACAAAGCTGATTATACTTTAATAATAATTTAAAAACGAACCACTTGAGTCAGAGATAGGATAAGCAAACAAACACCCAGGACTTGAGGCTGGGTTAGTGGTCAGAATCTGGGAACAAAAGCAAAAAAAAAAAATCGTGTGGCCTAAAAATATTTTTGCACTACTTTTGAGTAGAGAAGAAAGTTTCATTTCTGAAATTTCTGTTGTTTTTCTACAATATTTTATATAAACAACTACTGAGTATTTAAAATTGTTTTGTTTTAAGTGATCTTCAGTAAGCATAGGTATTGATTTAAAAATATATTTTTTGGGGCGCCTGGGTGGCTCAGTCGGTTAAGCGTCCGACTTCAGCTCAGATCACGATCTCACGGTCTGTGAGTTCGAGCCCCGCGTCGGGCTCTGGGCTGATGGCTCAGAGCCTGGAGCCTGCTTCCGATTCTGTGTCTCCCTCTCTCTCTGCCCCTCCCCCGTTCATGCTCTGTCTCTCTCTGTCTCAAAAATAAATAAAACGTTAAAAAAATTAAAAATAAATAAAAATAAAAATAAAAATATATTTTTTTCCATCAAATACAGTTTGTTTGTCTTCAGTGCTGGAAATCAGTGCATGGCAGGAGTTTCATAGCCCTATCTCCTTCTCAATGGTCCTTCCTACCAGGAAGCGTTATTAGCTAAAGAATCTGAAAAGCCCAGCTCAGTTAGTATAAGTAATTATTATGTGCATTCTACCTAGTTGTTTGCCTAAGCCAAATCAGGTCATGTTCATCTGATTGGTTCAAGCAACTTTTAAGTGTCAGAGACAGCAGGGAGAGGGTATAACCTCGTTTTAATCAGATTAGTGTGTGTGTGGGGGGGGGGTTGTTTATGGGCTGGGAAGGATGCATTAAACGTCTTGATTTTGGTGGAAAAGTTTAGGAGTATAGCCTAGATCCACAAAGGGAGAGTATTTTCAACCTATATCTTTTCTTTGTTTGAAGAGGGAAGCTTTTACAGATTCTCAGAAGCATTTATTTGTAGAATAATATTCACCCTTTCCTCAGGAGTGCATGTCAGTATTAAGTATGAATTTTGCATAAATATTGATGTTTCTACTTAGTTAGCCTCATGCTTATTCTAGAAAGCCACTTCCATTGTGGCACTGGTGAAGGGCCAGGCATGAATCATCCCTGTGAATTAAGTTTGTCAAGGGCTAGTGAGTAATCAGAAAAGGGAGTATAAGGGCCTTCTTTGAAGTCAAATGAGGCTTCTAGGAAGGAGTGGCCCTCTGAGAGATGCAAGTACCTTTGTTCAAGGAGAACCAGGTTGAACCAGGAATTATGTTTAGTCATTCTCTTTTCTTATTCACCCAACCACTTACTCAGCAATAACTTTTGCTGAGCACCTACTACTCACTAAGTCCTTTAGATGGATTATCTTACTTTTCTCAGCTAGCTTCTGGAAGGAGAGTCTGTTACTGTAGGTGTTTGATAGATGAAGAAATGGATACACAGAAAGGTTAAGTAACTCATTCAAAATGATAATATTCTGACCTGAGAGTTCTAAGTCTGGGTGTGTTTTAGTGCTTCCTTCCATGTGCAGTATGGTTCCACATCTGTAGAGGGAGTTTATCAAGTGGTAACATAGAGGGGAAGAGAGATGGGGATGCCGCAGTACATAAGTGCAGGGGTGTCTGAAATCTATCCAACCATTAGTATTCTGCATTTAGAGTACAATCAAGTATATTTTTCTATAGACTAGCATTGTAGAAAAAGCAAAGGTGTAAACCAGAGTTTTGAACTGAAAGAAGGCATAATAGCAAATAATAAGGAACATAACTAGGGGCTGAATTTTACAATCCAGACCTATATTATCCAATATAGCAGTCACTAGTCACATGTGGTTATTTGCATTAAAATGAAATTAAATTACACACTCAGTTCTTCAATTGTACTAGCCATATTCTGGGTGTTCGTAGTCACATGTGGCTAGTGGCTACCATATTGGATAGCATAGTTGTAAAACAGGAAGGTCTTTCAGACAGCCCTGGTCCTTCCTACCTGCAAGTGCCAGAAATGATCAGAGCAAGGAGTGTTGAGGACTGGAGTAATGACAGAAGGCTTACTGTGGAAGGTTGTGATGGAGCTGTGTAGACTTGCTGCCAAGCACAAGGGAAAAGGGCAGCACTTCAGAGAATGCAGTTGTGTGAAAACGTTGTTAGAGGGCATGAGGCTTGATAAAGAGACATACTTGAGGGATGCTTGTTGGGTTTTTCATACAATTTCTGAAAGAGTTTGGATGTAATCGCCTTTCTTTTTGCCTGTATTTAGGCTTCTGCCTTAGCAAAATGTTAATGATGTTAATTATTATTCCATCGTTTTTGTTGCAGTTGCTTCTGTTTGTTGAGTGTTCACTCTGCATCTGCCAAAACTTTCTATCTGCCCATTTCAAACCAGCATGTGATCCTGTCTCATTAAGTGGGACAGAGACATCCGGGGAGTACTATTCCTGGAATCTCAACCACCAAATGGGAGAATGGAGGGCCTGGGGGTCACTGAGGCAGTGATAGGGCTCTGCATGGTCTGAGAGTAGAAAAGCCCCAGCAACTGGGCCAACAGAAAGCATGACTTCTGGGCTGGCTCCCAGAGTCTCAGAATGTCATTCCTGGGGACCAGGGGGCTCTCTCTTATGATGATTAAATGGGTGCTTCATTTACTAAATCTGAGCCATGGATCAGGAGTCCCAAGTATCACTTCCATCTGCCATTTCCAGCTGTGTACAGTCTTGAATAAGTCATTTCTCTTTTGTTTCTCCCTTCCAACCTACCAGTTGAGAGGATT
Organism: Neofelis nebulosa; assembly: GCF_028018385.1. Taxonomy (NCBI): domain Eukaryota; kingdom Metazoa; phylum Chordata; class Mammalia; order Carnivora; family Felidae; genus Neofelis; species Neofelis nebulosa. The sequence continues at coordinate 67,995,154 of NC_080794.1, forward strand.
AGACCCAAGGAATACAAGTGTCACTGACACGCAGAAGCTTTGTGATTTCTGAAGCTTGTCTCTTCCCTCTTTAGATGGTCTAAGGCTTCTCCCTGAATGGGATTTGGAGGACATACGTCTCCTGGAAATGGAAAAGTTTCCTCCTAAACTTTTAGAAGTTCTAAACCCTTTTATAGTTAAGAAAGATGCAGAGGTGACTTATTTCTGGAAGGAAACTGCTGGTGTGTTTGCAGAAGCTGTGGCAGCATACTTCCCTGAGGCAAATCAGACTTTCTGGTACATTCTCTCCAAATGTCACAATTCAACAGAAAAACACCTCTTCCCCAGAAAGTTGGAGCAGCAGCTGGAACTGCTTGGTTTTTTTGTTTTGTTTTGTTTTTTGTTTTTTGTTTTTTGTTTTTTGTTTTTAAAATCATGCAAACTCCAGAGCTGGGGGGTAGGTTGGGCAGAATGAGATTTTAATATACATTTAACAGAAGTTAATGAAGAAGTCCACAGCTTGGAGGCAGCCAGTGATGTTTCCATTAATGTTATTAAATATTAATGAGGTGCCTTTTCTCTTTGGGGCAAAACAGCATCCCTGACGCACCTTTTTTAATTACCGCATTGCTAACAGGTAGCAGAGCTGAACAGAACTGCTAAAGATGGTTAAAGATTTAGGAAAGAGCATTAAGACATTCCTTTCCTTCCCAAAGCTATTAAGGAGAGCACCCTTCCTTCAGAGATTATTAATATTTCTTAGGGTTAGCAGGACATTCAGTAGATTTAGTTCATCCAGCAGTTGGAGAATTGTCTAGAAGCATTGCAGACACACCACAGCCCAAATGTTTCTACTGATAAGCAATGCTTAGAAATCAGATATTCTGGTGGTGCCTGGGTGGCTCAGTTGGTTAAGTGTCCAAGTTCAGCTCAGGTCATGATCTCATGGTTTGTGGGTTCCAGCCCCATGTCAGGCTCTGTGCTGACAGCTCAGAGCCTGGAGCCTGCTTTGGATTCTGTGTCTCCTTCTCTCTCTGCCCTGGCCCCACTCATGCCCTCTGTCTCTCTGTCCCTCTGTCTCTTTGTCTCTCTCTCTCTCAAAAATGAATAAACATTAAAAATTTTTTTAAATAAATCAGATAGTGCTGTGCTGGTAAATATTTAACTACTAGCTCTCTTGGAACAAATAAATAAATAAGCCCTCATTTGTAGCATTTGCTGATTGCTTTAAATATCCCCAAATGTGGCCAATTTCAAGCTACCAGCATGACGCCAGTGAATATAGAATTGAGAAGAGATGTACAGAAGCACATTATATAGTATTTTTGTCCTACAGGTACATAGATGCAAATGACCTCAGGAGCATAGATAAAATAATAATACCTAACATTTTATATATAACAATATATTAGTAGTAGTAGTAGTAGTAGTAGTAGTATTATAACAAATGCAGCAAAATATAAGGGGTCTCTGTGCTTTATGTATTTATTTTTAAAATATATTTATTTAATTGAAATTTGATATAACTTATTTTTTTGATATTGGCTGTGTTTAACAACTATTAATTAGCTGGCAAAATTCCTGAAATTTTAAGTCTGTTCCCACTGGTGGCTACCAACTGTCACAATACTGAGTCCGCATTGAACGTGCGGGCTGGGAGATCTCTAATCATTGATCAGGAGGCATGGCAAAAGATTTGTTTGATGGACACGTCCCTTGCTCCTTATTTTCTTCCATTTTCATTTAAACATGGCCATATCAAAGCTGGTCTTGAGTCCCACCTTTCTGGCTTAGGCATCTGTCGAGCACTTGGGATGTTTTCTGTGGTCCACACTGGAAGGTGAACTATGGGTTCACATCTCCCTGCAGAGATAGACCCAATGTAATGGAATAATAAGTGTGATTACTTTTAAAACATAATTGGAGTATTCATTCACCCAGTAAATATTCAACACCGACAATGTCCTAAGTACTGCTCTGAACTATTATATTGCCAAACAAAACCAACAGAGATCTCTGTATCTTCAATGTTTCCGACATGCTGTGGTCACAAAGATTCTGTCTGGGGAATCAGCGAAGGCCTCCTCTGATTAGATACTGAAGACGAATACTAAGCAAACTACCAAACACAGACAACGTTGAGTGCTTCAAGCCCAGGGAAAAACATATGCAGAGACAAAGGGTTGAAAATTTGGCCTGGACTGTTCAGGTATGAGTTTGGTGTTGAGGAATATGGTGAGGAAGTAAGGTGATATGGAACTGAGAGAACAATTTCTATAATCTCCTCCATCAGTCGGTGCTTCCTAACTGTACTGCTTCATACTGTATTTTCATGTTCTGCCTCATGCTGTATTATTCTGTTCTTTGGTTGGATTTGAGGCATGTTAGGTCTCTTTCTCCAAAGACTAAAAGTCCTTGTAGGCAAGGATTGTAATACTTCTTCCTGAGGACAGTGCACATATTGAGTCATAAATAAATCTAGAGTTAAACTTGTATTCCTACCTCCCTTTCATTCCTACCCTAGTCACAGACTGTTTCCCTCTATTTTCATTGGACTTTAATTAAATCTTGGCTCAAAGAACATGGGAACAGAAAAAGAAAGGAGGGGTAGGTCTGGAGAGAGTGACTTTCCTTGCTGTTTTATGTTTTATTAACACTCAGTGGATCAATATTCAAATGTCCAGATTGTTCTGCCCAGTCTGTGGGTTTCAGGAAACCCTTGGGTGCTTAACTTAGAAGCATGAATTCTCCTGCCAAGTGAAGACACCCTCAGTGACCTCTGGTTGGTTTCAAGAGCAATAATACTTATTTTATTGCTCTTTTTCTACCCTGACATTTATGCACCTGGGAGCCTTATGAAACTCCAAGAAGTAAGGAAACACCAGTCACATTTCAGATGGGGGCCCTCCTCTCTACACACTGGTCTTTTACTTCATTTTGGAATGGGAGGAATACAGGAGGGAATCATATCTGATTTTCTTTCTTTATTTTATTACAGCTAGGCTTTTATGAAAATGTGGAAAAGAACCACAGTTTGTTGTTGTTTGTAGGGTAACAGGAGACCTGTGTTATATGTATTGGGGACAAATTGAATGACTGTTTGTATATATGTGAATGCAAATATATATATATATATATATATATATATATATATATATATATATATATATATTCCTTGGGAAGGAATTTGTAGGAAAAATTAAAATAAAATCTATGAAATTAATTTTGGAATAACACCTGTGGAATTTTATCCAGAAATGAATCTTGACCTTTAAAATCATCCTCTTGCTTATCACCTACTTATATCAGTAATTCCACTGTGATCCAGAATATGCTTTTCAGCTCATAGCATCCCTGACACCCAACCCCAGCCAGTGTACCTGCTACATGATGTATATCCATACCTCTTTTTAACCTGGAATATTTGTTTGATAATGCATTATTTCTTCCGTACACTGGATTTCCAATGATTCGAGATTATTTCTAACTCTAAAACTTCATATGAATATTTGCTGTCACTGGGAATATTTGAAAGAATGCAATGCAGCTTTTTGCAAGACCGTAGAGATGTATTTGTCTTTGTGTGTGTCTGTGGGTGTTTTGGCATTTGTCCATCTGTACTAGTGTGCAATATTCATTTTCTGGACAGTGACTATGGCTATGAGAGACACGGAGAGAGCCAGTGTGTCCCAGCTTTCTGGTACAACCCAGCATCCCCATCAAAGGACTGCAGCCTTGGTCAAAGCTACCTTAACAGCACTGGGTAAGTAAAACAACTGAAGGAACTCTATTCACTAGTCTCCTGTTTCCCTAGATTGGGGTCAAAGGTAGCATTTCTTCTGAAGCAAGAGAGAGTATGGATAGTTTGTTTATAGGTGGCTTCTGAGAAAAGCTGAGGCTTTCTTTAGCTGAGAGTAGCTTTAGGGGGAACATCAGAAATCTACCAGCTTTCAATACTTTTTTCCATTTGCCTCTGACAGACCATAGCTATTGTTTCAGTCGGGTCTTCTTTGCTGGAAAGAGATGCCACCTTATTTTTTGAGTCCCTAAGGAAATAAATGAACACAAGTGGTATGCAGATATTACAGTGCTCTCTAGTGATAGACGAACAGAAGCTCTCCTAGACTGTGATGCTGGCAACTTAAAATGAAAATTTACAGGTCCCATTCTAGAACCTCCTGGAATAAGAAGGTCAAGGCATACTTTGTCTAATTGTCACACTATGTTTGTGTTTCTCTCTTTGCTCACTTATAGTTACTCAGATTTGTGGGGAAAAAAAAATATTTCCCTGAAGACTTATCTTCCCGTCTTTTGCTACCTCCATGGTGCAGAACGGATTTGGCAAGTGGATTGGGGGTCTAAGATAGCACTTTTCAAATTTTAATGTGTTGTAGATCACCTGGTGATCTTGTTAAAATGCAGCTTGTGATTTGGTAGATGTAGGGTGGGGCTGAGATTCTTCATTTCTAAGAAGTTCCCGGGCATCATTGGCATTACTGGTCCTAGGACTTTGAGTAGCGGAGGACTAAGGTGTTCTGGACTCCAGTCTCAACTCTTCCAATGGGTCCTCTACCGTCTCACACAAGTTACTCACCACCTCAGTACTTTTACCTTCTCTGATTGTAAAATACTGAAAAGGTACAGTCTACCTAAGTGATGGGAGAAAATGATGGAAGAGATGTGTTGAGTGGTCTGAGCTACTGAAAGACAAGAACTTTTAGTTAAATACTTGGTTCTTAGGGAGCTGTTGCTGGGTCCTGAGCTGGGGCTTAAGCACTTTTGATGCGATTTTATTGTGGGTGTCTAGTTCAGGGATTTAAGCCATTCAAAATACAGATCCAGAAGCATGAACTTTCAGAGATATGGTAGAAGAGAACCCAGTGCTATCAAGTTTGAGAAAGAAGAATATGATAGGCACAAGTCATCAGCTAGGCCATCAAATCCCAAGCCAGAGCATACCTTGGACGGAACTGGAAGAGAATTACATCACAACACCACATATGATCACGTGACACGTATATGTACACCCAATTTAAAGCAAGTTAGGTATACCAAAATCCCAAATAGCCAACCAAATAAATTAGGAAGCTGAAAAGGAAAGATAATTCAATTTTTTCCAAAAGATTTACTACAACTGTGTACACATACCTCTGTGTTGCTTAAATGTTGGCTTATATTATAGGTGGTCAACCAGCTGGCCAGTTGAGGTTAAGAGAAAGAGTAGATGATATCAAGTTTGCATTAGGATATGGTACCCACCAAAATATCTGCCATAAGTAAAAATTAAATATCTTGTAAATGATTAAAAGTCAGCAAGAAAGTATAAATTGATTACAAAAGTTTGATGATGTAGACTGGTGCTGACCAAAAGAATTATAATATGAACCAAAAGAATCATAATATAATATAATATAATATAATATAATATAAGAATAATAATATATAATTTAAAATTTCCTAGTAGCTACATTAAAAATAATTTTAAATGAAAACTTAATTTTAATAAGATAATTTACGTAACCTAATATATCCAAAATAGTATCATTTTAACATGCAAGACTAACCACATTTTAAGTGCACAGTAGGCACAGGTAGAAAGTGATTAGCATATTGGACAGCACATCTGAAGAACCATTATGAGCTCAGTTGGCAATTAAAAAAATATTATGTATCTACAAAGGGGTATATTGTAATTCTATCTGAGGCAGTAACTACACACAGCATTTGCCTAACATCCTCCTGAGACCTTTGGGTGGAGATAGGGCTAGTAGTTCAGCAGTGTTTGGGGGGTGACGGATGGAGAGAGGACCGGGGGAAATATCAGGTATAGTGGAGGATCAATATTATTCATAAAGAATTGTATCTCATCTGCTTTCAATTGAAAGGCAATCAGAAGAAGGCAGCATGGATGGTTTGGTTAATTACTCCTGACATACAGGGTGAAAGAAGACATGATATAATGATGGTGGTGGTGACACATTTATATTTTGTGGTTTTACCAGAATGTTGATTATATGCAGTCTTACAGATAGTGGAAATAATATTTTCCGTGCAGGTCAGGACTGTGGACAAGCTCTTGGCTTCATATGCTGGGATCACTGATGAAGTGAGATGACATGGCATCACTATGTGCAAAGATGCTCTTGTCCTGAAAGGCCACACTGCTTTGTGAGGAGTTTTCCCCATGCCCACTTCTTCTCTGAGCTGATTTTTCCTCAGCAGGATTTAACAGGCATTTCAAATTTGTGCTTTGGAATTGGCATTTGTGTTGAGTGGGAAGTGAAATATTAGTAAGGAGAGAAAATGTGCTGTGCAAGAGCCCCGTGGCTTCAGAGCAAGGGCTATTAGGTATTAAAGGATGGAATGATGTCCTGCAGGTCGAGGGAAGACAGGAAGAGGCTTCCTGATGAATCAGAGTTGGAAGTCTGATCTTCTAGGTGATGGGCATTGAAGAAGGCATCTTTTGGGATGAGCACTGGGTGTTGTATGGAAACCAATTTGACAATAAATTTCATATATTAAAAAAAAAAGAAGTCTGATCTTCTAGATGGTTTTTGGTACAGAGAAAACTGGAGATGGCCTTAGATAACTCCAAACAAGTCCCTTCCTCCCTCACAGAAAGGAACACTTGCTTTTCTTACTTCCCTCGTCCAGTGGGTCAGCCTCCTTCCCTCTTGCATGTGAGTCACACATTGATTTTTCTTGGCTAGTTTAGACACTGATCTGATCTGTGGCTCACCAGGTAGGATCAATAATAATGTTTAAAGAGCTGCTCTTCCTCAGATGGAGGGATACCAGTTCCTCAGCATTTGTTTGGCTTCTTAAAGGGCTGTCTTCTTTGAGACTCAGTGTTTAGGAGCAGCTGTGCAAAACGTCTCTCACTCTAGCTTTCTGGTATCCTTTTCTAACATGCACACACACACTCACCCCACACTGCCAACAGCTGTCAATACTCTTTAGGTACCGGAGAATTGTATCTAACAACTGCACGGACGGGCTGAGGGAGAAGTACACGGCCAAGGCCCAGATGTGTCCCGGAAAAGCCCCTCGAGGCCTGCATGTGGTGACAACCGACGGGCGCCTAGTAGCAGAGCAGGGGCATAATGCGACCTTCATCATTCTCATGGAGGAGGTAGGTGTTGTCCTGGGTCTTTGAGGTCATAACTCACTGCTCCCAGGGAGGGAAAAAAGAAAGAGGATGTATCCCCCCAGGTGCCTGTACGAGAGTCAATGGTCAGAAGACAGAAGGGATAAAAGAAGGCTTGGACATTTAGGGACCCTGTTCCCTCCATCGCTTGGCACAGACCTGGGCTGCAGGAGACCCACTTGGCTCAGGGCAGATGCAGATCTGGATATGTTCTTTGAGATTCCCCTTTAGGGCCTGCTTTGTTGAAGGAATATTTATCACCATAAGACCATATGCTCTAAACTTTGCCAGAAGAAGGGAATTCGTATTTTTTCTGTTGCTCCCAGGAGCCTCTTTTGCTTTTTTTCCTCATACTTAACCCCCTGATTAAAAAAAGCCCACAAGGCTTTCAAAGAGTCTTGAGAGTGAGGGTGAGTGTGGGGGAGGATTATTGCAATCTTTTAAACATATATGTATAAAGAAGGTCACATTAGTTGCTTTTCCATCAACTGGCTGCTCCATTATTTCACTTTTTAGTGTCTTCTGCAATTAAGGCAGTAAAATCAGCCTGCATCCATTCATTCCAGGGTGGAAACAGCTCTGTCTTACGCTTCTTGCTCCCTACATGAACTACTTTATCCCTTTCCCAAACCAGAGAGCTTTTCAGACACTCCTTGCTGAGGAGGTGGGGCAAAAAAGCTTGCCTGATTTACAAAGACCTCTAAATGTGTATGCAAATTGCTTTGAGCTCTTCAGATCTTGGAAAGAGACCACAGCAGGCCTGGAGGTTTTTTTTGTTTTGTTTTGTTTTGTTTTTCCCCCCCAAATGTGAATACTTTAGAAACCTTTAAAGTCTGGGCCATACTGAACAGGATGGTGAAGGTTCCTTATCCTGGGTTGACAGATTCTTCAGCCTTCGCCCACACTGGGCACTTGAATTAAAGGACTTTAAGATTCAGAGGAGGTCACTATCATATTTCCACTAGGGAGTTTCCAGGACCAGTACTATAAAAACCTTCTCCTGAATGGATGTGAAGAGCCATGATCTTATCCATTTGAATTGCCTCTAGTTCATTTCCACTTCAATTTATATTCATAAACCCAAGGGTAGTTAACATTGTGCAGGGGGCAAGGGAGCACCTATCAATATTTCATTCACATCTGGGTTGCCATGGGGGAAGAGATGGAACATGAAACTGTGATCAATGCACCTTCACTGGACAGAAGGATTGGCTCATAATTCCAAAATGATGTATATCCTTTTTTTAAATTTCATCAACTATGTTTGCAAACAGAGAGATCCAATTCTTCTTTTTCATCGAGGATCCTTGTTTTGTGGTCAGGTTCAATTGCATTTATCCAAAGCGCTGACCCAATATAGTGGGAGGAAGAACAAGGGAGGGTGAGCTTCAGTATCCACTCTTAAGAAGCTGAGCATCGGCTTGGGGCGTTCGGATGACCTCACCAGAACTGATGGCATCATGCCTCTAGGTGTCTCCCAGGGGGCTCTTGGCCTTCCAAGAGACAGAGGGATCTGTGAGCTGGGATGATTGGAAAAGGCTTCAGGGAAGAGGGGCTTAGGCAGGTTTAGGGAAACCCAAGGTCAGCAGAGCACGGATGTAATTTTAACTGGTATGTAGTATCCATGTGTAGCCTGGGAATAATCATCCTACCTCACAGAGTTATTTTGAAGGTGTGGTATAGAATATGTGTTAGGTGATAAACATAATGCTTGGAACATAATAATAAATATTAAAACATAGGAATAATTATATATAGTTCTAGCATTGTAGTTGAGAGCATTAGTGTTGAAACCAGACTGGCTTGGTTCAAAATTGGTCTCTTCCACTACTAGCTGTGAGTCTTTGGTCTACTTATTTATTTTTGTCCCCATTTATAAAATGGGGAAAGTGATACTTTCTGCATTAGAAAGTTGTGAGGAGATCAATTGCTTGGAACTGAAAAGAAACTTTGTAAGTTAGCTGTTACTACTATTGCTGTTATTCTTATGACACAGGAGAGGAATATTAAAGCATGTGTGTGCCTAGAACTCCCTAGAGGCTTTACCTTGTCCCCTTGGGCCCATGTCAGAGGCTGCCCTGAGCTTGGGCTTACGGGGACAACAGATCCATAGGACCTCCCCATGATGCCCAGTGGATATCATATAAGAGTCTGATGGTTGTGTGCAGGGTGCTTCAGCCCTGAGAGAGTCTCTAGGTCCTCAAGAGGGTGATGCAGAAGGCACAGGACCAAGCATCCAATAGGACTCAGACTGGACATGTGAGTGAGCCCAGGCCCACTGCTATTCCCCCCGTGCAGGGTGATCTCCAAAGGACAAACATCCAGCTTGACTTTGGGGATGGGATTGCAGTGTCCTATGCTAACTTCAGCCCCATCGAGGATGGCATCAAGCACGTGTACAAGAGTGCGGGCATCTTCCAGGTGACGGCCTATGCAGAGAACAACCTGGGCTCAGACACAGCTGTCCTCTTCCTGCACGTGGTTTGTAAGTAGCATGAGCCTTCTCCTTTCTTATGTTCCTCCCAATTGACAACTGGTGTCAAGACTTCTGGGATGCAGAGCTGAGACTAGCTTTGGTATGACTGCCACCCTTTTGTAATGGCCCAAGTGGAGAGACTGAGATGTGTGCTCATCTGTGTTTCAGTTTTCTGACACCGAAGTAGATTAAATATCTTGAAAGTTTGGGGGATAGCATTACCAACTGGCCCCTCCTTTTCAGTCCCACTACGTCCTGATGGACGTATGCACATGCAGACACACATTCAGGTGAAAGTCATTTCACTTTGCTTTGGAGAGTCCTAAGAATATAGGAAGAGGAAGCTCACCTGGTTCACGGCCACATGGTCACTTCTAAGCTACTATGAGTGAAGGCAGCCCGAATCAAAGTAAATTTCTAATCTCTGTTGGAAGAACCAAAGAAGGTTTAAAGAAACATGTACGGATTTTTGAAAATGTAGAACTGAGCACACAAAAGAACCTAATTCTTATGTCCAAGGTTACTGTAAGTTCACTCCTATCGTAAACAATTCTAAGGACTCTCCAAAATGTTTTTGTTGACCTGGAACATATTGCATTACTATTGACTGTCGCTTGGCCCAAATCAAAACAACAGCTGAAATTCCAAAGTACTTTGTGTGTAATGAATACGTTTTGTGTATTTGCTATCCTGGGACTTAATTCACGTAAAATGAAACTTAAATATTATGATTTTAGCATGTTGGGTCAAGACATGTTATGGGGCTGGTATTGATTTCCTATGCCTTTCTCAGTGATACTCATGGGCCTAAGGAATTCTGTGGTTCTAATTTATATACCCCATGATGTTTGGGGAGTAATATGCTATATATGGTAAAAATTATATGTCCCCAAAGAGTCTAGGTAAATGCAAGAAGTATCTCCACCTCAGTGATGATGTAAACTCCACTTTATAAGCTGCCTACATTTAAAAGGTTTCTGGAAAACAGTAAGCTATCTAGTCATCTAGCATTTTAATCATAGTGGTAGCACAAGGGCCACCAGTGATAGGGGAAGAGCACTGGGGGACACCTGGATGATAGATCAGTTACATCGCTAAAGATGCCAGGATACTTGGCCACAAGATAAATTATTTCTTCTCTGGATCTTCTGAACTCCAATTTCAAAATGGCTTAATTCTAACTGGTACTTTGCCTCACATGGCTCTTGTAACAAATAGGAACTGTAAATAAAACACCCGATTATTTACTAATTTATTCAACAAATGTTTGTTGGATCTGAATATATGTAAGGCATTCAGCAAGGCACCGCGGAAGTAACAATACAGATATAGCCTGAGTCTTGAAGACTTTACATTCTGGTGGGTGAGGGCAGGTGCTGCTAGAAATGGGCCATCAATAGCCCTAGTGGTAATAACCATACTACACCAATTATCCTCATTCTGTGCCAGAAGCACCAGATCCAAAACCCAGGTAGGTGGCATGCAGGGTGTTCGTGAGTCAGGGTTTAGAACAAAGGGACCTCTGTTTGAAATCTGATTATATCCCTTTGTTAAACATCTAATACTGATCAACTTTCTTACTCTACAAACTTCTGATTGCTCATCTTTAATAGTTAGGTTATAGGGAAGCTATGAGAATCAAATTGGATTATGAATATGGTTCACGGGTCCCCAGGACCACCCCCTTGGGTTTGTTGATTCACTAAAAGGACTCACAGGACTCAACATATTGTCATACTCAAGACTGTGATTTATTACAGTGAAAGGTGACAAAATAAGATGAGCAAAGGAAAAGGGCCAGAGGGCAAAATCTGGAGGAAGCCAGTCGTGATCTCCAAAGAGTCAGCCCCTATCATGGTGCCACCCAACATGGGTAATTCCTCCAGCAAGGAGTTCTAGAAGCACATGAGAAGGGCTCTTTACCAGAGAAGCTGCTTAGAAATTCAGTACCCATGATTTTTTGGGAAGGACTGGTCAGGTAAGCATCTCCTGCCTAGTGTATGCCAGAATTCCAGACACCCTAAGGAAAATACATTCTCAGCATAAACCATATTGTTGGCATAAACTATCTAGACATAGTGAACCACTCTTAGCAGTTAACTGTTGAGTGGAAATACTCTCAAAGCCAAGTTTCCAGATGTTATCAAGAGCCAATCTTGCACACAAGTCTTTCCAAGGATGGCAATTTCAGGTCTATGTTAACATTTTTCTGCACAGTATGCAAAATGCCACTTAACCACCCAGCTTGGCACATGATGAATGTTACCTGTTATAGTAATTACTAAGTACTACCTACTAACTTTCTGCCTGACACTTCTGCTGCATTTAAAAATGAAGACAAAGAGGGAAAATTTACTTTCCTCTCTCCCACCCATATTCCTAATTCTAACAATAGTGGACCTTACCCGAAGGGTGCAAAGACCAGTGTATCTTAGTGGCAAAAATCACAACAGCAAGGAACTGATTTATACTGTGGGTTATGTGCATGAAGGAGGAAATGTTCCTTGAAACTTTTATCATGCTCGTAATTCCCTCCAAATCAATCATGGCTGCATTTACCAGACAGTTATTATAGTGGAAACTGCTCTTGGCCTCACCTTGGGCCATTAGCTAACAAAAGTAGTTGTTAGCCACCCATAATAACCAATCTCGCACAAATTATTAGATTTTTATCAAAAAGAGCACTGTTTGACGGTGAGGATTTTATGAGTTGGCTGTGTTCCCTCCTGAATCCTTCCTCTCTCTTCTCTCTGGTCACTGGTATATCCCTAGGTTGAAGCCCAGAGCATCTGGTTCAGGTTCTTTGCCCTACAAAGCTATTACATGTTGGGGTGCCTGGGTGGCTCAGTCGGTTAAACATCCGACTTCGGCTCAGGTCATGATCTCACGGTTTGCGAGTTTGAGCCCCGCATCGGGCTCTGTGCTGACAGCTTGGAGCCCGGAGCCTGCTTTGGATTCTGTGTCTCCCTCTCTCTCTCAGCCTCTCTCTCTCTCTCTCTCTCTCTCTCTCTCTCTCTCTCTCTCTCTCCCTCTCAAAAATAAATAAACATTAAAAAAAAACTATTATGTGTTGTTGTTCCTTGAAATTCTGTTTACCCAAACATGCTTGTCTTGAATTTGGAAAAAAATGTGATTATGTTTGATGGTGTGCCAATTCATGGAAACTGTATCCCTTTGTTTGCAATGAGTTTAGGGAGAAGAATATCTCCTTTTATCTTTTTGGGCATCAAAGTACCTGACAGTGTGTAGCTGGGCCAAGGCCCTTGAGTGACAGAAAGCTGAGAAGAAGTGCCAGGGCCACAAGCCATTAGCAGTATCATCACTTAACTGTGGAAAGACCTGGGATTCTGATGAGCTGGCCAGGGGAATAAGCTTCCTGCATTATGAGGGAGGGATATAACAGGAGAATTGACTTTAAGGGTAAATGGTCCCTTTCCCAGCAGGGGAGGAATGAGCTCTGTATCTGGGCACAGAGAAAGACTCTGGGGTGTTATTGTAAACACAGAGTTCTCATCTCCCTCCTAGGACATGGCTGGCTGGGGGCTCCTTCCCACTGTCTCATTCTCCTCCCCATGAATCAGTTAAACACAAACAACAAAGAAAGGTAAATCATATAAGGTCCTAAAAATGAGTAATTAAGTCACAAAAGTAGCCAGTGCTTTCTCATAACTTGTGGGTATTTGTATTTTCACCAACAATTAAACCATACAAAAATAATTGAGCAGAATTTCTTATTGAAAATAGTTAAACCTTCGGGGGTGCCTGGTTCAGTCAGTTAAGCATCCAGCTTCAGCTCAGGTCATGATCTCGTGGTTTGTGAGTTCGAGCCCCATGTCGGACTCTGTGCTGACAGCTCAGAGCATGGAGCCTTCTTCAGATTCTCTGTCTCCCTCTTTCTCTGCTCGTGCTCTCTCTCTCTCTCTCTCAAAAATAAATAAACATTTAAAAAAAATTTTAAGGAAAATAGTTAAACCTTTAGCCAAATGTGTACTTGAAGTGACAAGGTTGAAATTATTTGCTAGAAGAGACTATTTGCTGGAAGAAACCTTGAGGGTTGTATGTCTGTGGTCAGGTCAGAGAGCTGTAATCAATGAGTAGTTTCAAGCTGTAGATACGCAGGTCCTCGAACACGTGTTGACTGTTTAGGAAAGTACAGCATGGACAGTGGCAGGCAGGCCTGACTGCTCTCCTCCTTTCAGCATTTGTCTTTACCCAAACACCTTCTCCCTCAGCATAAATCTACCTACAATACCGGCGATGCCCAGTGAGACTCAGAAGAACTTCTGCTGTCTTAGAGGGACTTCTATGCAATGGTACACAGAGACAGCGATAGTGGCGGTAGAAATAGTCCCCACCCAGAATTAACGGGATGGTACTTTTCACATCCAGATATCACATTCACATGTTCTTATTCCTCTAAGGAAGATGCGGGACGGTGTAATGGTAAGGGACTGTGTAAGGTCAAGGCTCTGTAAGAAAGAGGAAAAGATCATACAGCTACATTTAAACCAGACCAGAAATGAGAAGAAGCCATCTGTTTTCTTCCCTTTAAACCGAGCTGCCTCCAAAATAACCCAAGATGTAAATAGTGAAGGTTGAGTGGCCTGAAAATTGTCCCACCTATGAGAAGAACTCAAGGCCCCCAACTAAAAAGATGTGGGGACTGCAGTCTTGACTTTTAGTTATTCTTGACACTATCGCGATGGAAACCAGGAATATTTGTGCTAGCATAGTGTGAACAGATAATGGAATACTTTAATTGGGTTTGGTTAAGTAGCAAGGATATAAAGAAGGGAAAGGAGGTAAAGGGAAGGAAGGAAAAGAAAGAAAAAGGAAAGGAAAAGAGGAAGGAGTGGAAGTGGGGGGGAGAGGAAAACCCCACAGAGTTAAAAAAGATAACATATCCACCTCACAGTGCAACACTGACCTGTTAATGTTTTCCAGCAGCTTTTCCTCTTCTCATTTTATTTTGGAAATGAATTAAATTAAAATCCTCATTTATTGTGAGTAGGATGTGTTCATATATTTTCTCTGACTTGCTGTTTATATCAATTTTCTGCAGGAAAAAAAGAGAAATTTGCTCACCTTTTTGCAAGCAGCTTTTTTATTATTTGGGAATCTGGAATTTGTTTCTCCTTTGATTTAGGGAGATACACATTTTCCTTTTTGTAAAACGGCCTTGCCAGCTTCTGAATGACGCCCACTGAGTATTGCAGATGATGGGCATAATGGCGGATTGTTGAAGAGGATGGAACCAATTAACAATCAAGGATAATGGAAGAGCCCTCCATATGATGCGCTGACCCCACATGACAATACAGGCTAATTGTCAGAAATGAAAGAGACTGCTGTTTATCTTCCTATTTATTGGCTAAGTGTCTAATAAACTGGCTTTGTCCTTGGATTGGAGGTTCATAAGTATTCATGGTTAGGCACATCAGATGTAAATGTATTTCGGATGTCATTCAAAAAGTCTGAAGTCTGATTTATGTTCCCTTTTATACAAGGTGCTTTATTTCAAGCACACACCCACATCTCAACATTTGTGAGTTTGTGATCCTTGTTTTACTATAGTTTATGGTAATAGGGGTTAAGATTAAGAATCTGGGAGTGCGATGAAGTTCGTTTATTCCCAGGATATAAACACTCATGTTGTTTTCCTTGTTCCCACAGGTCCCGTGGAGCATGTTCATCTCCGAGTTCCATTTGTTGCTATAAGAAATAAGGAGGTCAACATCAGTGCGGTTGTGTGGCCCAGTCAACTGGGGACCCTCACCTATTTCTGGTGGTTTGGCAATAGCACAAAGGTTCGGCCCTTTCTGATCCATGTCTGAGTAGATCTGTGCTGAATTCTTCTATCTACCAGCGTCCATGTTGACGTTGGGGACATCAGAGATGTGGGCAATAGGGAGTACTTCCTGAATCTGTGAATCCACATAATTGAATATCACATACGTCTCTATACCAGATTCATTATTATAGTAGGGAAAGTTCAAACAATCCTGAGGAAGAAAGAGTACTCTGAGAAGCTATACAAACCTACTTCCATAATCAGTATTTCTAAAACTTCATTTGCTCTATTTTTTTTTAATCCTGGGCTCTCCACTCACTAGCTATGTAAAGGAAGCCACTTAGCATCTCTGAGATCCCGTGATTCCATCTGGAAATGTGAATTATATCTCTAAATACAGAGATGTGAAAATCAAATCAAATAATGCATGTAAAGAACCCTTCTCCAAGACCTACTAGATGTTCTTAGAAGCCCAGGGTTTTCTTTAGGTTCTTTTTTAGACTGATGCTGCCAAGCCTCTAAGAAGGGGACTAAGAGGGCTAAACTCTGAACTTGGCACATCCTCCCTACTCCCTGCAACTGGTGACAGTGATACTTGTGTCAACAGTGACTACACTTGTATAATAGGAGCTGGGAGCAGTTAGGCTGAGGGTCTCTAAATGTAAGGGCTTCATGTTTTTCTCCATTCCTGATTTTGTCTACATTTTGCTTGGTCATTCTTGATGTGATTGGCATTAACCATCTTAGACCTTTCATTTTTAAAAAGTAAGAAAGATATCATATCACACTTGGAAATGCTGGATATCTCAAGAAAGGGGAAGCAAATATTCAGTTCTATGTAGTAATTCCTTTAAAAAAGAAATGAACAATGATGGCTTTGTTTGTTTCGAGATGACCAAAAAGAACTTCAGTCCCTGCATGGTAAGAGTGGGAGATGATTCACCCTGCTCTTTTTTAGGGAGGCGGCATGACATTGTGATGAAAACATGGACCTTGGAGTCACAGTGACAGTGCCAGCTGTGTGAGCTTGATGAGGTCACTTGACCTAAAATTTAATTCAGTCAGTGCAAATTGGAGAGAATAATGCCTATGTCATCTTAATTGTTGTGAAAATTAAATAAGATGCTATGTATCTCCCTAGTACATGCTAGGTACTCACTAAATGGATGCTTTTTATAAAAACTTGGAGTTAGGATGGGTTGATAAAAGACAGACTTATGGACCCAAGGGACCCTTTTCTGTTTGCATTGTTCATGCTGTATACTTTCAAGTCAGTTTCTTAATATAGGTTGTGATGCTTTTGCATTTCTGGAAAGATTATTCACCAGAACAAGAGATACAGAAGTTAGTTATTAAGATCCCCATTTGGTACATTAGAGAAGTGAAGTTCCCTGCGTGAGATGAGCATCCCAAGGTCAAACATCTGGTTAATTGTGGAGCCAGGTCTCCTAACTCCCATCTACCATGCACCACCCCAGTCTCAGGATGCATTGGCTGCATCGCTCTGTTTGTCTTCTAGAGGTTACAGACCCTAAAATCTTTCTTCAATCACCAGCAGGCATATATAGTGAAAGAGGAAAGAGAATCATTTGGGAGGAGAAAATTAGAAACAGAGGATTTTAAGTGCCTTTATCTGCTGAGAACTTTTGGCTGTCAGGCCAGGGAATTCTTTGCTGTTAGTGTTCATTTACCAGGTGATCTTTACTGAGGCTGCTGTGCTCAAGGAGAGAAGTTCTTCGCAGTTGTCAACACAGTGATTTACTCAGCAGCCCACAAGGAGCTGGAGACACAGTGTTTCTCTACAGCACCATTTTTCCCCTTTGAATATGTTTTTTTTTCCTTTGAGTATTCTAAGACCTGAATTCTAAGGCTTTTACTAGTTACTTAATCTAGTCTAGTTAATCTAGACTAGTAGTTTATCTAATCTACTTAATGCAGTTACTTAATCTAGTTTCTTAAATTTTGGTAAATAAACACAGAAGTGGGCAAAGTGACTGGGGAGTCAGGTTTCTGTTTCTCTAATGATTATCTTTGTTTGCTTAAACAAATCGCCCGATCTAAATATCAGTGCTTTTTCTCTCTGTAGAGCAAGGATACTAATATCTAACCCACAGACATCACTGAGTTATTATATGAAATATACATCTAGCTAATCTATATTATGCCATATTAGGAGAAGGGAAATTTTAAATTACAGAATGGCATTACAGTTTTGTTTTGGTTTGGGTTGGTGGTAATCTGAGGTCTTCTTTGGTTAGGAATTTCCACCTATAAGCTTGAGCATGAAGTGCTTCACAAATGCCCAGAATTGAGCAGTTTTAAAATAATAAATCTGGGTTGCAGTCCAGAATCAGATTCTTCTTGGCTGTATGTGTATAGTCAATCATGCAATTTCTCTGAACCTCAGTTTTGGTCTTTGTAACATCAGAGTAATAATAGTAGTAACTATTAGTAACTAATAGTGAACAAGTAGTAACCGGTAATAATTAATATTAGTAACTTAGATGTACTTAGAATATATCTAATAGCCCTTGAAAATATCAGTCAGGGTGGTGCTTGTCATTTGCATCAACGGCATCTACATTTCAATGGTGTATGTGATTTGGTTTCCTAGATTTCTCTCCCCCATCTAAGAATGGTTATTTGGTCCAGGTGAAAGAGATATATTTTCAGTTTTGTTTTGTTTTGTTTTGTTTTGTTTTTGCTAGCACCATACCAGAAGCATATCAAGAGGGCCTCATCGCCCAATTGATCCAGTGAGCATTATATTTGACTGGCAAGTTAATGAGTGTCTTTGAATGTTTTGGTGAGGGCTCTGTCTTGGTGCTATTTGGTTCCCATTAACTAGCAAACTGATCTGTAAAAAGAGATAATACTAATTTTTTTAATGTTTATTTTTGAGAGAGAGAGAGAGAGAGACAGAGCACGAGCAGGGGAAGGGCAGAGAACGAGGGAGACACGGAATCCAAAGCATGCTTCAGGCTCTGAGCTGTCAGCACAGAGCCTGATGCGGGATTCAAACTCATGAACCATGAGATCATGGCCTAAGCTGAAGTCGGACACTTAACTGACTGAGCCACCCAGGTGCCCCAGGAGCTAATACTAATTTCAGGCATTTATTTCTACTACAGCTTTGTAGGAGGCTGTTGATACACATCATTTTATTTAATCATTAGAACATTACTGATGGAGAAAATTATCCCATTTTTCAGAGAAAACACTTAGGCTAATAACCTTGTAAAGTAATGTTTTATGGGTGTGTGTGTGTGAGAGAGAGAGAGAGAGAGAGAGAGAGAGTTGTGACTGAGTGAATTATGCAAGTATACCCAGATGGTCAAATTAAATCAAGAATCAGTTCACCCCTGCCTTTATACCTAGCTCTTCACTCGGTGGTGTCAGGAATAGAGGAACACATACAACATTGTCCCTACCTTCAAGGAGATCAAAGTTCAAATGAGAAGGCATGATGAACACAGATGCAATGATTGGCGAGCCCATGTGATGTACAAGTAAATAGAAGAGAATAAACATTCCTCAAATCCAACAATAGTCTCATATACCTACAAACCTATCACAGGAGATGTGAAATTGCATCAGTAGCTCCATAGATCTTATTCAAGAGCCCATATTTTGTGCTAGATGTTTTGAGGAATACAAATCTGTGTAAATTCCATTTGTTATCTTTAAGAAGCGATCTTTTGGAGAATATGAAGGCATAGGTACTATAAGGGAAGGTGGTAGGGATGTAATATTATTGGCCCAGTCAAGCAGCCTAGGTGGTGATGGATGTACACCTTGTTGGTCATGGAGTGAGTCACATATGAAGTTGGTCTTAACCTGGCATTGAAGAAACAGAATTGAGGCAGAGAAGGGGAAAGAGATTTGTATGGAAAAGTAAGGAATGGTTGTATTCTGTGTAGACTGATTCAGACAAAACAGAGACAAGACACTGAAAGGTAGGGAAGATAGGTGACAGGTGGCTTTCAATGGCACAAATGGATGTTTTTTTTGTTTTTTGTTTTTTGTCATAGAAATTCAGATTTATGATAGGATGACAGAAGATAGAATCAGATTCATGGACAGTGATACTTTTGATGAGCTTTTGATGTGTTTGTGTGTGTGTTGTATGTTTGAGTGAATTTTTTCCCCTATGAATTTTCACATTAATTCCTTAGTCCTAACACCTGTATAGATGCTATTTTGCTGGTCTTTGTGTATATTTTAGGGGTTTTTTTTACATAGGTCTAATCACAGTATATCCTCAATTATGTATTCTACCTTTTCAGCTTCATATGATGAACACATTTTACATGTAGCTATATAATCTGCTGAAGGTTTTAAGTAAGGCAGGCATAGTCAATGCATAGTCTTTCCAATTTGGGAATGGTAGCTTTTATAAAAGTATATATTTAAATTGTAGAGGTTTTATTATGTTCAATATTAACTTGACTTACAGTGTCTAGGAAACTGGTATAGGCTGCATCCAAAGGTTTCCCTGAAGCTCCTTGTTCCATTAGTCAAGTGGAAATGTCATAACTAAATAGTCACTCAGAGTTTTGTCAATATCTTTCTGGGCTCAGTGGATAATATGTGACCTGTCACACATGAGGGATTCTCTGTGGGCAGGGATGTATCCCACAACCCAGGCAGGAATGAGGTATTATTCCAAAGGGTCTCACTGTGGGCTGCCACTGCAGCTTGGACAAGGCACAGAGATAGAGAAGTCAATCGGCTGCCTGTTAGATTTGTAGGGCTCTGAAAGCCCAATTTGCTGGGATTAACAGAGGTCTGGCTTAATAAATGTGTCTGCTTGCCTAATAGATTTAGTAAATGAACCTTAAAATACTTGATTTAATTTAGCATTGCGCACTAGATATCGGTAGCCAACAAAGAATTCAGGAATCCTGTTGAGTGTTCCAGGTTTGCAAGGAAGGTGAAATCAGCCATGATGCCATATCAACTGATGAAAAACAAAAGCAATTTGGAAAACAAAATTAGCTCCTGCCTCTTCCCTAGTATGGAAGCTTGTGGTCTGCCATCTGGGGACCAAGTGTTCCCATTCAGCACTATTTGCTGTGACTCAGAGCCCTGACTGGCTGGTAGGATAGCACACTCTCTCCCACCACAGATGGCATTCCCTTTGTCCTGCAGCCCTGCACCCTTGTTTGGCCCCTGGATCTCCTAGGGAAACAGCCAGATGGAGAGAAGATCAAATATTCAGGGACGAGAGGAATTTCACCACTCTCAAAAGAGGTGCCTTTGCCTGACAGATTGCAGCTACCCAAGTCTAAGGTTACAGGAGTGTGTAGAGAAAGGAAGGGGGCACAAATAGACCACTGACAGCTAAGGAAGATGACAAGGAAGTAGTGAACGTTTCATGAAGAGAACACTGTTAACGTAGAAAAATGCCTGGTGATGAGAGGTGGGAAGATGATAGCTGAGGGTAGAGAACCAAGATGGAGGACAATAGAATATAGCCACGACCAGAGAGTCATTCATGGAATCAGGAAAAGTAAAATCATATTGACTGTTCCTTTCATGTTTTCTCTCCCAACATCTTATTATGGAAAACTTCAAATATACACTAAAGTTGAAATAATTTTACAGTGAACATCCATATACCCGCCGGCTGTAGCTACCATTAACATTTACTATGCTTGTTTTATCACCTGTCTGTCTCTCTTTCTGTTCTGTCCATCCATCAATCAATCTTAATTTTTGACTTATTTCACATTTAGACACCAATATACTTTGTCCTCGATGCTTAAGCTTGCAAGTCATTAACTAGAGTGCAGTATTTGCTTCCCCATGACAGTGTAAAATGTATCAATAATGAAATGCACAAATCTGAAGTGTGCACTTTCTAGGTTTTGAGAAACACATTCACATGTAACCCAAACTCCTGTCGAAATACATAGTATTACCATCACTCCAAAAAGTTCTCTCATTCCCTTTCTTAGTCAATACTCACCCCCAGTCCCCAAAAACAACTGCTGCTTTGTTTTCCATCATAGGTTAGATTTGCCTGTTCTAGAACTTCATCCATATGAATTCTTTTATGTAAGGTTTCTTTCTTATAGGTTTGGGATTTATCCAGGCTGTTGTATATACCAGTATTTTTTTTCCATTATGTTCATTGTGTGAATACACTATGGCTTTTTTATTATTTTCCTATCGGGGAGTTCCTGGGATGTTTCCATCTTGGGGCTATTATGAATAAGCTTCCATGAACATTTTTGTTTATTTGTGGACATATGTTTTATTTTCTCTTGACTAAATTCTCAGGACTGAAATTGCTAAGTCATAAAACAGAAAATGGTACAATTACTTTGGAAAAATTGTTGCAGTTTCTTATAAAACTAAACTTTTCTCTAAGTTGTTGTGTCATTTCACAGCCCACCAAAAAATGTATGAGAGTTCCAGTGGCTCTGCATCGTTATTAATGTTTTATATTATCATTTTTAAAGAAAATTTAGCCATTCCGTTGGGTATGTCCAAAAAATATGACTAGGTAATGAAGCAGTTGAAAGTCTTCTAACAGATAAGATGGAATGGGTTGACCAGTAGGGACTAGAAAGTTTGCCAAAAGCCATTCATCAATCCTCTGTATTCTGATTGTTGAATAAGTTCTCACAGCTCTTCTGACCCAAAGCTTTCATTTAACAGATAAAGTACGAAGGCCCATAATGGGGACAAACTTTGCCCAAGGTAATTTATTACAACATTAATTTCATAAAGCCAGAGTTTCAAATCTTTGTTCTTCTTACACTAGAGATGGCAGTTCTGTGGTGTACATATTGTTATTCCATGGTCATGGCCAACACTGGTGTACTGAACCCAACTTGACTTCAGCTTCCTTCTCAACACAGGACACTAAACACCAACCATATGCCCATGGGAGTTGACATACATCACAGAACCTACTTGCAACTGATTCACTGTTTTATTCAGAAGGCTGTACCTTTGTGTATATTGTTGCTGAGTCTTAATACTTGAACTCTGGGATCTGTCCTTAGTTAAAGGAAAGAGTGTATCATCTATTTCTACACTCACTTCTTTCATGTAGCAAACAAAAAAGAAAGTGTGTCACAAGCTTAGGACAATATCTCTAATCTTGCCCAACTCCACCTATCTGCCTGGCCATAAAATAATGGAATTACAGAATTTTATTTTTATTTTATTTTATACTTTATTATTTTATTTTATTTTATTCTATTCTATTCTATTTTATTATTTTATTTTTTAAGTTTTAATTTAAATTCTAGTTAACTAACATACAGCAAAATATTAGTTTCAAGCATACAATTAAATAAATTGTTATTTTAAATTCCAGTTAGGTAACATACAGTGTAATATTACTTTCAACTGTACAATACAGTGACTCAACACCTCCGTGTGTTACTCGCTGCCATCACAACAAGTGCACTCCTTAATCCCCATCACCTATTTAACCCACCACCACCTCCCTTCTGGTAAACCATCAATTGGTTCTCTGTAGTTAAGAGTCTGTGTCTTGGCATGCCTCTCTCTTTTGTCCCCCCTGTGCTCATTTGTTTTGTTTCTTACATTCCACACATGAATGAAATCATATGTTATTTGTCATTCTCTGACTGACTTATTTTACTTAGCATAATACTTGTGGTGCAGTGGTAGTCTGTCTGAGTCCAGAATTTTAAAGCAGAAGAAATCAAATTATGTTTCAGAAGCCCACTTGAAAATTGTGAGCTAGAGAGGCATTCCAGTCTTGCCGCAGAGACACTGCCTGAAAGCTGCATCTTTGAGCCTCTGCAGGGCTCTGACACACATATCTAGGCCATGTCTAGTTTAGAGTGCCTGCGTGTGCTGTGTAAGTGCTGACCCACACTCACCCCCTTAAAGAGCTGCTCTATGCATCCCCAACTGACTACATTCTTGGTCTCCATCCCATTGTTGTCCTGACATACAGAGAGGAGAGGGAGTCTGCTCATCTGTGTTTGTGACCTCTCTTTAAGAGCTGCCTTACAGCAGCCTTCTCCTGTTATGTCTTATCTCATAAACAACAGGAACTTGGACAGGCACAGGCTTAAGATGACCACTGAATAATGACTCTTCAACCTCAAGATCTTCATTTCTTCTCTTTGATAAGCACCTAATTATATCAAGATCCTAATTCTCAGGAAAGTAATATAATTATTCTGTTTCTATCCTTGGGAAACTCCATATGTTATGAAAATAAAGAAGAAGAAAATAACTAAAATGGTCATAGATGTGTATGTTTATATGTTTTCCAGCCTACTTAAAATGCTAGGAGTGCCTGGCAATGGAAAACACAGAATAAAACAAAAAGCCAGTGATCTGACCATGCATCCAACTTACATATATATTCTACTATATGAGGGCGGTGTACCAATGATGGAGATACAGAAGGATGGGGATACAGAAGTAAATAAAGTGTGATCACCTCCCTGAAAGGTCTTATAGTCCAGTGGCATATAGGAGAAAATGCAGTTGGCACAGAATATTGGAGGAGAAGAGAAATAAATGATCTGTTCCCAGAGCCAGCTGGAATATGTTACTAATGTTGCTTCTACTTGGCCCCTGGAGAAGGACCAGAGTGATGTGCAAAATCCAGAGTGTCCAATCTTATCTTCATCTTTCAGGATTACATCTTACAGTCCATTTCAAGGATATTAGTACTCTTCCTGGATACAGGCTATAATCACAGTTTTTGGAAGCTATGAAAAGTCATTTTCTTTTTCCCTTTTTCAAGTGAGGATCCCTTGGGGATACACAAATACTATGCAGATTTGTGACAGTCTGAGATTTATAAGAAAGGAAGAAAATCTGATATCCCACAGAGGACTAAATGGGTATTCCTACTCTTGTCTTTTAGCCCCTCATTACCCTGGATAGCAGCATTTCCTTCACCTTCCTGGCGGAGGGAACCAACAGCATCACTGTCCAGGTGGCTGCTGGAAATGCCCTTATTCAGGACACAAAAGATATCGCTGTTCATGGTAAGCCCTAAAAATTGTTCTGTGATGCCCCCTCCTGCTCAACCAATCCTCTCTGCTCACCCTGATGGCAATCCCTGACTGCTCTGGAAATTCCCCAGGCTGGGAAAAAATTACGTAGGTCAACAAGTTTTCCAAACACACTTTCTACCTTGTTCCTGAATAGACACTGAGGTTAAGAGAAACCGGCACAGAATGGCATAGAAAAGCCCTTATTACTCCCCTAGAAGTAACTGCATCACATCCTGACAGGGTTCTCATTAGACAAAGACATATCATAAGTGGAAGGACACCAAGCTAGAAAGACTATCATAGAAGCATCTAGATCTGATGTCCTGCTAAAGTATCTACAACATGTATGCATCACCTACCATTTGTGGCCATGGGCACCAGTGATCTCAAAAGAGGAGTCATGGCCCCTGACCTTGCAGAACTCATAGATAAGTTACTGAGATTAACTACACATAACCAATTATTGGAAATTCTAACATCCTTGGCTGCAAAGGCTCAAAAACAAGGCTAAGAATATGAGGGCAGAGCTAGAAAGAAGTGTGGTAAATAGGGCTACCATGCTGTTCTCAATCCTGGAGAACCATTCCTAGCTATTGAATTTATTTTAATCACATTTTCTTCTAGCACCATCCCACACAACCTCCCCCAGGCACCTAAAGACTACTACTATACCTGGGGTTTTCTAAAAGGTTGTACTAAGGTATGTGATCCTCTGACTCAGACCATATTTCTTCAGCCTCACTTCAGGTGGGTGCCTTTTCCTACATCTCTGCAAATTTGATACTCTGGCTCTCTCATCAGGCAGCTGGAAGCCTTTTTTTAAGCAAACATTGTTATTGAAGTGTACATTTTTTTAAATTTTTTATTTTAGAGAGAGAGAGAGAGAGAGCAAGTGTGAGCCAGGGAGAAGGGCAGAGGAAGGGAGAGAGAATTCCAAGCAGGCTTCACACCCAGTACAGAGCCCAACACAGGGCTCAATCCCATGATCCTGGGATCATGACCTGATCATGAAATCAAGAGTCAGATGCTCAACTGACAGAGCCACCCAGGTGCCTCTATTGAAGTATAGATTTAATGCAGAAGAGTACACAGATCATAAGTGTTTAGTTTCATGACTTACCACAACATAAACAGACCTCTGTATCCATCAGCCAAATCAAGAAACTGAACATGGCCCACACCCTACACACAGGGTTTCAATCTAATTCCCTGACAGTTTCTAGGAGGAAGGTCACAGGAAATGAGGGAGGGCAAGTGACAAGTTTCCATTCAAACAAGCACAGGTTGTAAATACTTTATCGTTGGCTCTACATGATACCGCCAACGGTAACAAATGCCTCCTTCTTCTGGAGTTTCATATTTATCTTTCATTTCAGTTAAGATGCTAGGAACTCTTACCTGGTAGGAGCACAAATCCACTTCCAGTCACCAAGCTCCACCTTCTTTTCAGAAGCCAAGAAACACACTGGTAAGAAGGAATTTTAGTTGAGGCCACGTAGAAGACTGGACCCTTTCCCTAAAGCACAGTGATCATGCCATCTGCTAATCCACCACCCCTATCTCAGCCCCACTCACACACCCTCTCTCCTTGCAGAATACTTCCAGTCCCAACTGTTGTCCTTCTCTCCAAACCTGGATTACCACAACCCTGACATTCCTGAGTGGAGGCAAGATATTGGCAATGTCATCAAGAGAGCTCTGGTTAAAGTAAGTTGGTTTTATCTTTGCTTACGTGTTAGTGTATAAGGAAAAAAAAAACAGAGTGTCTGGTCTAGAATAAATTTTCATGGGTTAAAACCACCATTCTACAGTTATATGAGAATTCTCTGTAAAAAGAGAGACAAGAATGAGGAGGGTAAAGCAAGGATGGAGGGAAGTGGGGACAGTGGAGGAGAGACACAGAGAGAGAGATGGGAACCAGTGTTTGAGGATGGGAATTGGCCCTGTCTGTATACCAAATTTTTCTAAGACAAGAGCTTGACCCCTTTAATGAACTAATGGACGGGGGCACTCATTGAATCTATACAGATATTATCATTCACTAGGCTTGTTCTTTGCCCACCAAAGGGGTTTCTTAACCACATATTTGGACTCACAAGACTACCATTGGCTATACGTGACAATCAGAAGGCTACAAGCCAGAATAAAGAACATACCTTCAGGGTAATAGAGTTCTAGAGTTAACCCAAGGTCATACTGGCCTTAGAGAGCTTTGAAAGTGTTCTGTTAACCCTTTTCTCAGAATTAGGCACCAGAACATAATGATGAATACAACCTGGGTTTTCAAATGCAGAGATAAGTCTAACATGATTAGTTCTATGGCAGAGGCATGGTCAGCATTACAAAAGAGCATGACGAAAAGTAGGATTCACTCTACCCAGACAAATGCAGGATTAGCACATTATTTGTGATTTGATAAATACTTGTGAGCTATTAGGATGGTCTTTGCAGGGAATACTTGAACTCTGTTTTAAAGAGCACATAATGGTTAACAGAGTTTGTGGTGTCTTTCAGGTAGAATGAACAGTATGTGCAGGCCATGGACTATTGAAAGAGTGGAGCGTATTGGGGAAATGACAGAGTTTAGTGTAGCCAGTCTATAGGTTCTAAGGCAAGTATGACTAGACTTGAGCTAGAATGGTTAGGGCAGCTTGTGAAGCATCACAGAAGCTAAAAGGGGTCTGACATACATCTGGTAGGCAGTGGGAACTGGATTTTCTTATTTAAGCAAAAAATACTGAGAATAGATTCATTTATATTCAGACCCTCATTTTGGTAACAGTGCAGAGGTTGGGCTGCTGAGGTAGGAAGTGAATAAGGTAGGGAATAAATTTCACAAAAGATGACCAGTTAAAAGAGTGCTATAGTTCTCTAGACCAGAGATAACAAGATCTTGAAGAGGAAAGATTCAAAAGCCAGTTAGGAAGTTGAACAGTAGAATTGATGACTAATAGAATATAGTGTGAATGAGAGGGAGAGAGAAGCTTTTTGATTCCAAGAGGAGAGGGGTGATGGCCTTGCCCTTAGGCCATGTAGGAGAAACATGCTTGAGGAATGGTAATAGTATGATCTTGTATGTGAGTTTGGAGCACATGACGAGCAGTTGGGTGAGATAACAAGGGGAGTTGAAACTATGGATCTGAAGGTCAAGTGCATGTTCCCCCTGAAGGCAGAAATGTGGAGCAGTGACTGTGGAGGTGATTAGGCCCCCCAGGTGACTGGGATGCAGGGCAGACATGAATGCCAATGCTCCCCAAGGCAGAGGAGGACAATCTAGGGAAGGACCTGGAGAAGGAGCCAGAAGAAGGAGCCAGAAGAAGAAGAAGAAGAAGAAGAAGAAGAAGAAGAAGAAGAACGAGGAGGAGGAGGAGGGGGAGGGGGAGGAGGGGGAGGAGAAGGAAGAGGAGGAAGAGGAGGAGGAAGAAAAGAGAGTGATTTAAGAGAGCATTTCTATGGGGAGTTGTCTACCAGATGATCTTCATTTGAAATCTTTTTACAAAAACATTTTTCATAGAAAGGGATGAAAATGCCCCTAATCTTGTGTGCCTATTCACAGTAACATCCACAATTCTGTTGTATTTTATATGATTGTGTTTATTAAAAACATACTAACTTTTTAATAAATGACTTGGTAATTGTAATAATAATACTAGTAAATAATAATGATCAGACATGTCGGTTGATGCCTGGAGGCATCAGGAGGATCTGTCCCTCAAGTGTCCCTTTGGATGGGATTAAGTGAATCTAGACAGATGGGTCCAGAGTCTCTCCAAGGTTGCTAATTGACTGATACCCCCTGAGACCACTATTCCCTGGGACAAAGGGTCAGCCCAGCCATTGGGTGATCCTCTGTGCTTTGCCCTCCAGAATGGTCTCTGGAGACTTGCTTCCCCTGGCTGGTTAGTATGAGGCCTTCTTGCCCCATAGACTTGAACACCAAGACTTTCAGCTACTTCGGGTCATGCGTCCCAACAGGAAACCGAGATGTCTGGCCAGTTCCAAGGGATCCTCTGTGTCTGGTAGACTCTTCTGGTTTCTGATTGCTGCTTGTTAGTTCTCTGCAAGTTGGTGCTCTCACTTTTATCACGTCCCTGGGAACGAACTCCCATCTGTGAGCCTAGTCCCAAATAGGAATCAGAGCTGAGCAAATGGAATACAACCCCTCCACTTCTGTTCAGTCTAGCGACTGTTTACTGAGTCTGTACCCTGTGCAAACATCATCAGAACAGTGAGCTAACTACAAAGACTCCCAGGAACGTCTGGGTTAGCATTCGTAAGAACCTCTCAGGGAAAAGCTTATACCCGCCAGATATATTCATGTCACAGGTGAGATGATCTAAGTCCCTGAAACTTGGTAGACATGGTGTCTGGAAGTGTCGGCATGAGAGACTAACATGGAGGAGGTCGCTGCCAGTGGATATAGTCAGGGGAGACTTCTTGGAGGAGGCAGGGATTTCTGACAAATCAAAAACTACCCTATTTGGATTGGCAGCAGAAGAGGAGGTGTTCTGGATAAAAGACCTTCAGGGGACACATAGGAAAGAATAACCATACTCTTTTCCAGGGTAGGGGGAGCTCAGAGTTTTGTTCTCTTCAGGAATTTGCCTCCAGAGAGGCACTTAATTTTAAGTTTTTATCAAAAAGTAATATAATCCTTTTATTAAACACTCAGGAATAAAAAAAGTTTCACTCACGATCTCAGCATCTTAACACAACTTTTAGTATTTTATTTTGCTTTTTTACTCCTATACATTTTTATTTTTATAGGGTTGTAACCAAAGAAATATAAGGAAATAGATCAGAATGCAGCTATCATAAGTGTTTTTCCATGTTGGCTGACTGTACTAATTATCATCGTAATGGTAAAATAACGTTCTGTTCGATGATTATACCATTATTTACTTATTTTTTTTGAAAATTCGAGTTTTTCTCTATTTATTTGCTATTACAAATAATGTTTTTCTTCCTGTGTGTGGCTTTTTCTATATTTTGGATCATTTCCTTAGGACAAACACTCCAAATTACAGTTACTAAATGAAGGGTCTGAATATTTTTATGGCCTTAAAGTAGTCTTTTGAAAAGCAAATCAGCAAAGTGAATTGATTTGTAGGGCTGGCAGCAACAAATGAGGGAGCCTCTTAAGCCTCCCCGACATTAGTGATTTTAACTTAAAAAAAAAAAATCCTGCTTTTGTAAGTGAAATAGGGCTTCTTGGTTTTTTTTTTTTTTTATTTGCATTTCCCCACATTTGCTTGTAGCCTCTTATTCCTTGTTTGCATTGCATATCCATGTTTTTGCCAGAAGCTCTAGTCCTCTTAGTGCAGAAAAATGGAAAAGAGGGGAGGAGCTTTAGCCACTGTTCCCAGCAACCAATATTTTGAAAATCATCATAGTATTTGAGTTTCAGGATAAATGTATGTAAGAGCCAAAGGAGGTAGTGAAACTAATAATAGCACTTCTAAGGGGAAACAGAAAGAAAGCCTAGAGGAATATTGGAATGTGTGCCTAAAATGCTGTGTTTAAAAAACAAACGTAAGCCTTACACCCATGTGCACCCTGCTCCTTGTGGTTGACTCGGGGAGGCCGGCTGCTCCCGGGCTCCACTCTGTGGTCTGAACGTCCCTGCAGGTAACCGGCGTCCCGGAAGACCAGATCCTAGTTGCCGTGTTCCCTGGTCTCCCCACTTCGGCAGAGCTCTTCATCCTTCCCCCCAAGAACTTGACGGAGAGGAGGAAAGGCAATGAAGAGGACCTGGAACAAGTAAGTAACGGAACACTTGGCCAGGACACTTGCCTGCCCCCCACAGTCTGAAGGCACACAGTGATCTTTCCAGCCACGAAGGGAGGGGAGCTTTCTCCCATAGGCCCAGCAGCCTGTGGGTCTGCACAGCCCCCAGGGCGGTGCCAGCAGCCAGCCTGGCAGAGAATTAGCGCGAGTGCACAGACTGGAACATTCAGTGCACAAGAAGGGAAAGCGTCCCTGGCAGCACTCATTCCAACAGTTGGCATCCCTGCAAACTTACTTGGGTCTCCCGCCTGGTGACCTGACCTGGGGGAGACACAGGAGGGGGAGGGAGGAATTTGAGTTTCCTTTTCTATTTCTAGGAAAATGTGCTTCTTGTCCTTAAACATCCCGGTCAACCTAAGTTCTGCTTCAGGAGAGAAAATGAACTGCTTCTAACCATGTTTCTTTGGTGAGAGATGGATTGCTTCATCTTGCCTTGACTAAGGCAGCAGCGTGTCCAAAGGGATGGTGATTTACTGTCCTCATCAAATGGGCGTGTGGCTCCTGTGATGGGCACACCGTTCTTGAAGTGAAGGGGCCGGTTTTCCCTCACTCACCTACTGCCCCCACCTTCCTGTGATGCTCAGTCAGGAGAAGTAAATGAAAGTGACAGTAGGGGGCGCCCGGGTGGCTCAGTGAGTTAAGCGTCCAACTCTTGGTTCCAGCTCAGGTCATCATTTGTGAGATCGAGCCCTAGGTCGGGCTCTGCACTGACAATGCGGAGCCTGCTTAAGATTCTCTCTCTCTCTGCTCCCCGCCCCGCTCATGCTCTCTCTCAAAAACAAATAATTTTTTTAAAGTAAGAATGGGCTTCTAAACATCAGCACAAATCATGCATTTGCTCCCACCTGAGGACATCTTCTCTGTCCCTATACTACTCACCTGGCCATCCCCTCCTCCATACGGCCATCCACAGTCATCCTCCAGCTGCACAGATACCAGCACAGTCCATTTCTCTGGAAAATGCAGCAGATCCTTGCCTTGTAGGGCTGCATAGCGAAGTTGGCCAGAAATAAATTCAGCTTCTCAAAGCATACATCACTTTTACAAGACCTCTTTATTCTGAAATAGCAAGTGGCATGTGTGAACTATATTTGGAAGCTACAATATCCATCCATTTAGATAAATAGGTAATTACGGTGATGAATAGCAGCTGTGATATTAAGGCGCGTACAGCCAGATAAGAGTTAGGGACAACAGCCCAAGTCGGCCTCGGCTTTCATGTGGGAATTACAGAGTGATTAAATCGATGTTATGTGTTCTGAGACTTGCTAGGGAAAAGTAAAGAGGAAAAATTATCCCATAAAAAGAAGGCAGCTTCTGCTTTGATGTCTGCCTTCAATTGTCTCCAAAAGAAAAAAAAAAAATAGAAGAATGGGCTGGGGACATATATGCCTGCTTTAGTCCTGGCAGGGGTGTCTCTGCCCTGTGTGTGTTACTTCATTAGATTAAAGAACTAATAATGGGTTGATGTTCTTTCATTGTAAACCATAATAGGTTGTGCTATGGTGAATTAGAAAGGCATGGATGAAAAAGCACCGAACCAGGAATTGAATGAGATATCCATGTCTGTTATCAACTGTAATTCACTAAGTAACTCTGGACATACTCTCTCTGTCTCACTCTCCTCTCCAGCCCAAGCGAATACCACCAACTACTTCCCTGGGCACAGAGGGCTCCCAAGGGCCGTGAGAACCAAATTGATGAAAATGTCCCAATATCCTCTCTTCTGATTGAACGTGGTCACTGTTTGCTTATTGACCCTGGTTTCTTACTCCACGAGGAAGCGTTATTTCATTTCATGTCTTCCTGTGAAACTCTCTCTCTCTCTCTCTCTCTCTCTCTTTCAGATTGTAGAGATGCTGTTTAATGCTCTAAACCAAAACTTGGTTCAGTTTGAGCTGAAGCCAGGGGTTCAAGTCATTGTGTATGTCACGCAACTGACATTAGGTGAGTGCCTGCTGGAATCCAGGGGGAAATGGGAAGAAAAGGGAGGAGATAATTAGCAGACACTTCTCCACAAATCCTTGAAAATAGCTTTGAGGGCAGGGCTCTTTTGTGTAGTGATGGTTACAAGAAATATTAATCACATCTTTCTTGGGGCTTCCTGTCAAGGTGGAAAGAAGACTTCATTAGAAGTGGCTTTGCTAACCCTGTATGACCTTGGGGAATACCTACAATGTTCTTAGGCTTTGACTTGGTTGGTTGGTTGGTTGATTGATTTTTAATCTGCCATGGTCAAAATTATATATAGTCTTCAAGGTTTCTTCATTTCTGTGATTCTCAAATTCCATGAATCTTGGTTGGGAGGTCAGATCAGGTAATGTAAAAAAAAAAAAAAACCCTTTGATTTACATCTGGTAAGTCTAAGTTGATACAGAGACAAGCTCTAGTGATTGATTTGTAAAAGAAATTTGAAAAGGCATGTCCCATTGGGCATCCACTACTGGCTCTCTGGGAGAGCCTATTATAGCTCTTATTAATATAAGACTTTGCAGATGTGGAGGTTCCAGATGTGCCCACTCTGCAGTGTTTTAGCAAAAGGAGTGTAGAGGAGGGGAATGAAACACTGCATCAGTATTCAATCGAAGGTTCCCGATGGGCCACCCATCATTATGTCAACAGGCACTCAGGCTAAGAGAAAGGACATTCAAACCCTCCTTCTACTCCCCTTAGCTAGACACACATTGCTCACCTGATACCAAGGACAGTAAATGTCCCCAGGCAGAGTAGAAGAGTTGACTTGTCCCAAGAAGCTGTGATTGAGGATACTATTTTCATCATGGAAGCCAAGCTTCCCATGCCCGGATAGCACGCAGGGCAGGGCAGTTGGAGATTGGATATGAGGATGAACATCAGCTGGCCTCCTTTCTCCAGTGGGATCTCCCTCCATGTGGTAGTTTCCAAGTGAGCCATCTTCTTTTTCCTCCTAGCTCCATTGGTGGACTCCAGTGCTGGGCACAGCAGCTCAGCCATGCTTATGCTCTTGTCAGTGGTGTTTGTCGGCCTGGCTGTATTTTTGATCTACAAGTTTAAAAGGTATGTTCTACTATCACTCAGTTTTGATACTGGGGCTAGATTCATGGGGTCTGGTTCTTCCTATAACCAGAGTTCCTACACTAATCCTAAATATGTGAAATTGATTCTCTTTGAAGTTTTGTTTGGCACTGGGGGACAGCAGGAATGGTGGAGGGTCCAGGAAGGAATAAATGGGTTTAAGAATCTGAACTCTGTCCAATTTATAGATATATAGAGTTAGGAAGGTAAGGGGTAGCCTATGAAATCAATTCTTTTTTTCTCTTCAAGAGAAGTGGAAAGATTTTTCAGACCTCACCTAAATTTCTTAAGTAAAGTCTTGGATATTCAGATATTTTCTGCCTCTTAACACCCATTGAGGGTGATTAAGCGGACAAAATGCGGCAGAAATCTGGTGCACACATGGACACACACACACATGCATGCACGCACACACACACATGCTTTCTTACCTTGTGTTGCAGCCACCTGGTCTTTCTGTGTAAATTTGCACGCTAAAAATATTCAACCTTTACCCCTCTCCCTCTTTTTCCTGTTTCTGAAGGGCAATTGATCAGGCAAACCAAACTTCACATGTATTCAGATATTACTTTTGAAGGCCACAGGAGAGGTGACATAACAGGATACTTATTAAAACATGAACTTGAAATCAATAATGCTGTACCATTATTTGAATAGTATAATACTTCTACCAAGAGGTGTCCTGGTTAAGAGCATGAACTCTGAAAATCAGACAGACCCAAGTTTTACTTAGTATTTGTAGCCTTGAGCAATTGGATTTGCCTCCCTAAGCCTTAGTCTCTTTATCTGTAAAGTGGAGAAAACAATGATACTTAATAGGCTTGCTCTACAGTTGAAATGTAATAATATCGATAGCTGGTACATACTAAATAATCAAAAACGCTAAGCTATGATAGATAGCAGATAACATGCCTTCCAAAGGTCCCTTCTGTGTCACCAACTGGTGCATGGTCGGCTTGCAAAAGATTGTATCAGTGGCATAGAGAAGTGCTTCATAGAAATACTGGTTAAAGTGAAAACATCATTAATTATTCTGAAAGCAAAATTTAGTCCTGAGAGTCTTCCTGGGCTCTGAAGGTAATGCTTTTAGATTTTGAAAGAAATCAGCAGGAAAGGTGTTTGGCTCCACCCTTTCCCCCAACCCTCTAGCTGCTCTCTAGTGGATTCCTCAGGCTTAAAAACACCAGTTTTACTCAGTACACATCTCAGCAGGAATCCTTTTTTTTTTTTTTTTTTTTTAAATTTTTTTTTCAACGTTTTTTATTTATTTTTGGGACAGAGAGAGACAGAGCATGAACGGGGGAGGGGCAGAGAGAGAGGGAGACACAGAATTGGAAACAGGCTCCAGGCTCCGAGCCATCAGCCCAGAGCCTGACGCGGGGCTCGAACTCACGGACCGCGAGATCGTGACCTGGCTGAAGTCGGACGCTTAACCGACTGCGCCACCCAGGCGCCCCACAGCAGGAATCCTTCAACACTGTCCTCCTTCTGAAGGAGGTTTACCTTCCTACCCAATTAATAGACCAGTATGTCCTCTTGGATCAAGACATGTCAACCCACCTGCCCGTGTTTCCTTTGAAGAGGGGCACAAACCTTCATATCACAAGTAAAGAGCGGGGTGCCTGGGTGGCTCAGTCGGTTAAGCGTCCGACCTCGGCTTAGGTCAAGATCCCGCAGTTCGTGATTTCAAGCCCCGTGTTGGGCTCTGTGCTGACAGCTCAGAGCCTGGAGCCTGCTTGGATTCTGTGTCTCCCTCTCTCTCTGCCCCTCCCCTGCTCACTCTCTGTCTCTCTCTCTCTCTCTCTCAACAATAAACATAAAAAAATTTAAAAAGGAACAAGTAGAGAGCAAAGATTCCATATAGAAACAGACTAGTCAGGGAAACACCCATTTGTGGATGTACTTCGCTTACATGCAAAGCCCACTTTTATTCATCCAAGGATTTGATTATGGGGAAGCCTGATGTTTGCTAGAGCTGGAAGATCAACTAAACCAAATTTATCACCATCTGGCTTCTAGAGCTCCATGCTTGCTGAGGACAAGGGCCAGGGGGAAGTCCTGCAAAACGTATTTGTGTCAGGCATCTCCAAACTAAGGCAAGACATCTCATGACTTAGGAAGTTTTCTGTTCTCTTATAAATTCTACTAAACTCCCTAGACAGTCAGCTCATTAAAGTAGGCATCTCTAAATGTGTACATTAGAATTCTTGAATCTCTGCCAGGTAATGACATCTCTGAATTACTCTACCTCTGTAGTCCCCAAATATCAGCCAACTCTTTCTGTGTCCCTGACAGTGAATCATGTACCTAAAGCTACAGGAAGCAAACACCGCTCAAACTGGATAAGCAGTAGAGTCAGTTAAGGTAACCAATCATCAGTTATCTTTTCTTTTCTAGCTACCTTTTCTGGAAGTTTGTTTCCCAATGCTCTAGCTCTTTGGCTGAGGGCCTGTTGGATTTTCTTTTATTTCTTTGGTCTCTTTTTCCCTCCACATCACCTGGAACTCCAGTGATGGCTGTATGGGAGGTGGCTGGCTTCCTATCAAGTAAAGGCCAGGTTCTTACCCGTTATTCCCAGAGGCTCCTTTGTTTCTTTAATTACTGTCCAATAGAACTTTTGGTATTAATGATTTAAATGCACCGTAACCTGTACTGTCCAATATGGTAACCACTAGTATGACTGAGAAACTGAACTTTAAATTTTATCTAACTTTGATTAATTGAAACTTAAGTGTCTGCACTTGGTTTGCAAACATTGAGCACATCTAGAGAAAGGGCAGTTCTGTTTCTGTTTCCAGATCACTGGCCATGCTGAGTTTTCAGACACAAAACTTTCTCTGTGTAATCATCAGCATTAGCTCACCAAACCACCTTTTCATTCCACAGACATTGACCGAGGGTTCACTGTGTGCCAGGCAGTGAAAACAATCTCAGTGTCCCAAGTGGTCACTTACCAGGGGCAGGAGAAGACAGCTACCATCAGCCTCAAGCTTCCTTTAAATAAATAGCACCCTGTTTCTCACATATGATCTTATTCTTGGGTAGCTGCTTTCTGAAGTTTTAGACAATGTTTTAGACAGTAATTAGAAATCATTATGACCTGGCTTTTATTTTCCGAAAATTCTGCCTAACAAGACTTTCTTTCTACATGGTAAATCTGTTTTTTGTTTTTGTTTTTTTTTCTGGTTATCCAAGAATACTTTTGAGCTTCTCCCACAGGCTCCTAACACTTACAGTTGGAGCAAACAAAAACTGAAATTTTTATGGGTGACTTGGGTTGATCCATCGTCCTTCTCTTATTAAAACCTATATGAGGGGCGCCTGGGTGGCTCAGTCGGTTAAGCGTCCGACTTCGGCTCAGGTCGTGATCTCGCGGTCCGTGAGTTCGAGCCCCCTGTCGGGCTCTGTGCTGACAGCTCAGAGCCTGGAGCCTGTTTCGGATTCTGTGTCTCCCTCTCTCTGCCCCTCCCCCATTCATGCTCTGTCTCTCTCTGTCTCAAAAATAAATAAACGTTAAAAAAAATTTTTAAAAAAAACACAACTATATGAATGTGGAGGCGAAGACATGCCCCAAAATCTCTTTATTGTTAACCTTTTTTACCTGCAAAAATGGGCCTTAGTCTGATATTCTCAACAGTCCTTGAAGCGCACGTGTTAAGAAATGAAAAACAATTTGACAATTTTTAAAAATGTTTTCTATGTTTATTTATTATTGAGAAACAGAGAGACACAGAGCATGAGCAGGGGACGGTTAGAGAGAGGGGGGAGACACGGAATCCGAAATAGGATCCACGCTCTGAGCTGTCAGCACAGAGCCCACCGCGGGGCTCGAACTCACAAACTGCGAGATCATGACCTGAGCTGAAATTGGTCGCCCAACTGACTGAGCCACCCAGGCGCCCCTGACAGTTTTTTTTAAATGTGCCCATTATGACATAAAATTCTTTCCACCCGTCTGTTGAAAATGTTGAAAAAAAATCTGCCTGTTGTTTAGAGATTGCAAGAAAGTGAATATTCTTTATAAGGGAAAATTTTTTCCAAATCCTCGCTGGTATCACTAGGAATGCAGGAAAAGGGGAGGCAGTGAACTCTGGCTGCAGCTCTGAAGTCCGCAAACTTGTGTGATGAGGAATAGTGTGACCGCCTCCAGCACCTAATAAATATTACAGTTGATCCCAGCGTTCATGAGTAATATGTACTTTTATGATTAGAAGAAATCTAAGTTGTTAGGCTGCATGTCTATTTAGATAAGAAGAAAGTAAGGGCCAGCATGAATTTTTAATTATACGTATTTAGAGAGCCTGTGGTTTGCTGCCTCACATAGAATCTATTTATTTCAGGTTGTTGTAAATTATGTTAAGCTGGGTTAGACCAGTAGGAATCACAAGGACACCTCTCTTAATGTATGTAAAACAACCATGGAGGAAATGAGAATTGAATGAAAAGGAATGGTAGAAACCACCCATGTTTCATCCCCATTTTTGGATCTTTTCTAACAAATTAGCTACAAGTAAATCTTATTAAATGCCCACACTCTACCTCATTGGGGTTGGAGTGGGGAAGGGAATACGGAAGCTTGAAAATACCACTGCTTGGTACCAGGGCAACAGAGTGATTCTCCTTTAGAATGGCACAGAACATTCTATATTGGGATGGGCGCCTGATGCCTTAAGTTTTAATAATATCATTGCCAGGGATCAGCTTCGTGAAATGTCTGGACTTTAATCCAATCTCCCTGTCATTCAATGGGTTATGAGGGGTCTCTTCTAGATACAACGTTCCAAGGTAAAAATGTGGTCTTTTTGTTTGAGAACATAATATATGAAGGTAGAAAGAGCACATGCTTTGAGGTCATCTGTTCATTCCTTTAACAAATACTTCCTGAAGATAAACCATGTGCCAAGCACTGTGCTAAGTTGTGTGTGTAGCCGTGAAGACAGAGAACATAGACCCAGAACGCTTTTTAGGGCAATGGAGACAAAGACAGAAAACGAGTTGGCAAAGTTGACTATGCCACCACCCTAAACCCAGGACCCTATCCATTTCTTTCATAAACACTATCCCATAATTATATCCTTTTAACAGGAGAGGTTGGGTGGTCAGGAGAGGCCTCTCAGAGCCAAGTTCTGAAGGGCAGAAAGGACACACCATCATGAGAAGAATAGAAGGAGGAGTGTTCTAGAGGGAACAGCTGGTTCAAAGTGCCCACGGTGGGGACCAGTTTGATGTCCTAGATTCTTACACCTCAGAGTTTGGGGCTCAGAGCAGCAGCCTCAGAATCTCCTGGGAGCTTGGCAGAAATGCAGAATTTCACCCCATCGCGTACAGACCTATAGAGTCACAAATGCATTTTAGCAAGAACTCGGGTGATAAAAAGTACATTAAAGTTGGAGAAGCCCTGGCTTAGAGGAATTCAGAGGAGGCCACAGGACTGGAACACAGTGGGTCAGGGGATAATGGAGATGGGTCAGGAAATGAATCCAAGAAGATTTCAATCTGAACCAGCCGCTCTTCCAACCTCAAGTCTTTCTGCCTGGCTTCCAAACCTACAACCTTTGTGACTTTGAAGGAAGTTATTTCACTTCTCTTAATCCTCTCCACAATCCTGAAAGGAAGCTATTGTTATTCCCATCGAGCAGATGAGGAAACTGACTGTCCAACTGTTTAAGATATTTGGCCCATGGATGGCGTTCTGAATATGGTAGCAATGGCTGGAAGCCTTTTCTCTCTTGGCTACTCATAAAGAAACCAATGTAAATTGATGCAGTAGATGCAACCTTAGAAAAAAGCTGTCTTTTCACTGTGGTAGAACCTTCTGAGTCTCAAAGTCCAGCTCCTTGAAAAGATTCATGGCAGATAAGTACGTTAGGGTTTTAGTGCAACCTGATCGACAGCATTGCCCTTCTGTTTACACCTGTTTTGTTTTTTGTTTGTGTTTTTTGTTTTTTGGGGTTTTTTTGACCCCAGAAGAAGGTGCAGCCCTCACGGAGTTCTGCGGTTTACATCTCCACTGGGCCATCTGCTCTCTGGCCTTCTGCTTCTTGGCCTCCTGGCTGCAGTGTCGGCATGACCAGCCCCTTTCCCTGACATGGGCCTGTCCTATAAATAGCTTCTTCCTCCCCCTTATGACCCAGGATCTCCCAGTTGCCCAAGTTTGGCATACCCTGTGATCATAATCTGATTTTTGTAGGAAAATCCCCTGGATTAACATCTATGCTCAAGTCCAACACGACAAGGAGCAGGAGATGATTGGGTCAGTGAGCCAAAGTGAAAACGCCCCCAAAATCACACTCAGTGACTTCACCGAGCCTGAGGAACTGCTGGACAAAGAGCTGGACACCCGGGTCATAGGTATGTGTGCTGGTACCACCAAGCTCCTGTGTCCTCTGTCCTCCAAACCCGAGGTCAGCTGGCTCGTGTGGCCTGTCCCTCAGCTCGTACCAGGCTGGAGCGGGGTGGGAAACAGCTGGCTACAGAAACATACTCCTGTTTGAAAATTTGTCTGCCACCTCTGGCCACATGAAATTGGTAGATTTTTTTTTCCCTCTTAAAAGTAGACCAGGATAGAAAGTGCTGGGGTTGGAGTAGGGGAGGGATAAGGCCACCTATGCATTACTGTTGGGATTTGTCTTTCTTTCTCTGAGGCAAAAGTGGATGTCGTAATTCATAACCACACGAATATTGGCTCTGGTATCAGAGGGCCCTGGGTGCATTTTCTTGCTTTATCAATCTGCTTGCTCTGTGACCCCTCTGTACCTCACATTCCTCATCTGTGAAATGGGAATAATTGTACCTACCTTCCAAAATTGTTGTGATAATGAAATGATGGTGTATCATTAGCACAGTGCCTGCCACATAGTACGTGTTCAGTGCATGTTGACTATGATCATTGTCATTAGTGGCGTGGAAGAGGGCAAGGCATTGCTCCTACCTTGCGTGCTGATGTGGGAGATAGCACACCTTAACATAGACGGGATAAGCCAGTGAGCTAGTAGGATAGCCTGTCCAGGTGTCCTTTTTAATAAATACATAGTAGGTACCTGTTCAAGGTGGCTTGGTATTTAGCAGTAAATAAAATAGACACAGGTTCCTGCCCTTGTGAAATTGACATCCTCTCTCCTTCTGTGTTCTCTTCCCCACAGGAGGCATTGCCACCATTGCAAACAGCGAAAGCACAAAGGAGATCCCCAACTGCACTAGTGTTTAATATCCACAAGTCACGTGGTCAACCATCTTTCTGACCTTATTTTTGATGATTACTATTACTCTTGTTATGGAAAAATGAAAATGGCTTTTTTACCTTTTGTTTACCAGGGGCCCCTTCATAAAGAGCAGGCAGATGTTTATTAGCTGTGGGAGGCAAAGGAGTTCTTAGCTGATTAAAATGAGACAAAAAGAATAAATGGCCGTATTTGTGCAGAGGGCAAAGGATGCATCTTCCCGTGGCCTCCTTGGCTTTACTCTGCCGCTGACAGTGTGAGGACTCTTTTTACTGTGGTCTCCTTTGTCGTTTGTTTTTTGGGTTTTTTGTTTTTGTTTTTGTTAAGTTGGGTTGGCTTTTCATTAACCTCCCATGTCCTGCTTCCCACCCCCACAATCACCAACACCCTCCCCCCACCCCCAGAACACACCCCTAAAACACAAACCATTCCCCAGTTAGATCTGCAGGAGGTGGGTTGGTGGGGAGAGAAAGTAGCTGCAGAAAGCGTGCACATCTTTACGAAAGAGGCCCTGCCTCGTGCATGTCGATAGCGAGGCTACCGGTGGCTTCTTGTATATAATTACAGTGTAAATAGCTTTTTATTTCCTAAGAAATAATTTAATGTTTAGTAAAAAAGAAAACCGAAAAAAGAAAGATGCGTGTGTTGGCTTATGCACTCACCGTCCGAGCTGACCAACCCCCAGGCCTGCTAGTTGTGTTGGGTTCTGGATGCTCTCCAGTTGTCTGTCACACTTAACTCTTGAATCTCTGTGTCCATGCATAGCTGGTTTCTACCTATGTATATAAAGGGGGGGAGGGCGGGACGGGGAGGGCTTCTTTGGGACAATTAGTAAAGGAAGGACTAGAGTGACATCCTAGAACAACGAGGGTCCATCTGTTCCATCAGTGACGTGGAAGAAGTTGCACGATGAAGCCCACCAGAGACTTCTAACTGAGACCCAGGTGGGGAAACAAGGCTTCCCCTCCAAAAGGAAAGCATTGAGAGTACTTACCAGCCGGAGAAGGTGGTTTTCCCTGAAGAAGCTAGGCCACAGATCTAAGAGGAACAGTCTTTGTGCTTTCTGGTCAGATTCCATGGAAATGTATAATGCTTATGGAGAATTCCTGGGCTATTATTAGCTCAGAAAAGCCCCTGAGCACTAGGTTAGGCCTAGCGAGTGCGTCTTGGCACAGGAGTCCAAGAGGCTGGGGGGGATGTGGCATTTGTGGCATCATGAGTCCATGTAAGCCCTGCAGGCCAAATAGGGGGCTAGCCTTTAATGATATTAGTCAAAGATGATTTTAGCAAAGCTGTGCTATTTGCTTGTCAGATGTACACAACTTCCTTAAAGTCAAATGTCTGCCTTCAGTTCCCTTAAGATAGTTCTTGCCTCTGGGGCGAGTGGCTTTCAAAGCCAGCTTCTCCTTTCCAGCATCCCGGCCCCTTCATGCATTCACACACACTACTTCTTTTCCGTAGGGTCACTTTAAGCCATGCCGTAAGCATTGTTTTCTTTTCGGGCTCAGCCTGAGTCTACTTGTTTTAAAAAATGATATACTGTATATATACACGAGGAAAGGCTGGAGTTTGTACCTGTTAATTTTTGTGAGCTATTGTTCACATTCTTCTCTGTGAGACCCCGAGAGAATGTGACCTAGAGAAATCTGACTGGCTACAGCATAGATGAGGATAAGGAGTATTTCTAAAGATCCTGCTTTTTTGTTTCAAGGGTTAAATGGGGCAGACAATTGCAATACTTGTACTGAATACTGGAATACAAATGCATGAGTCATGTCTATATATACAGTATATGTATATATACTGTTCTTGATTTTATTGTTCCATTTGAATATTTCTACTGTAAAAAAAAAGACAGTGGTTTTGAAATTGTTGAAAATAAATGTATTTTTGTACATCAAAGCTACATACTTGGCTGACATTTTTCTCTTTGGGCAGTTCTCATTATTGTTATCAGTCAACTGTTCCTGAACCAATGCTACATGGCCAGACAAAACAAACAAAAAACAAATAGCTTACAACACAGATATTTATGTTTTACTCATGCATCTCCAGGTTGGCTGTGGTTTGGCTGAACTCAGTTGGGATGGCCCGATCTCTCCTGAACTAGTTCAGATGCAGGCTTCAGTTCGGTCCAGGTCGTCTTCATGCGTTGTCATCTTCTGAGACCAGAAGCTACCCATGGCATGGCATTTCATGGTGGATTACAGAATTCCAAGTGAGGCCAGCAGAATACTCTATGCCTCTAAGGCCTTGGCTCAAAGTGGTCACTCTCTTTACCATCATCTACATTCTGTTGTCTAAAGAAAACCACATAGCCACATCCAGCATCAGTGGCCAGAAACAGTCTCTGCCTCCTCTGGTGTAAGGCACCACTAAGTCACATGGCAAAGGTGTGGGTATATAATTTCAATCTAGGGGAGGGCACAAAGAATTGAGAACAGTAGTTAACAACAGTTCAATCTACCATACTTATTCATTTTCTATGGTCCTGTGGGGAACTTTCATTAGATGGCCCATTTCCAAGTTTCGATCCCAATATTTGTGGCCAGGACTTCTGAGCAGAAGGCTTGGTAACCACAAGGCCTTTGAGGCTGGCATCAGATCCCAGCCTGTGGTAGATAGAACTCCAACTCGGGCCTTGGAGATTTTAGCAGAGGAAATGAGAAGGAACCAAGAAGATGTATTTTCTTTATTATTATTATTATTATATTATTATTATTATTTTAACCTTTTTATTTTTTTAAGTTTTTTAAAAAAATTATTTGAGAGAGAGAAAGAGAAAGAGAATGATCAGGGGAGGGGCAGAGAAAGAGGAAGAGAGAGAATCCCAAGCAGGATCCACACTATCAGTGTGGAGTCTGATGTGGGGCTCATTCTCATGACCCGCAAGATCACGACCTGAGCCAAAACTGAGTCAGACGCTTAACTGACAGAGCCACCCAGGCACCCCTATTTTAACCTTTTTTAATGCTGTTTGATGCATCAAACCAGCAATAGATCTTCTGTCCACTGCTGAGTAAGGAATTTGGAGGGATGAACGAGTGGCTCTTCCCTAACATTAGTACTTAGGTGAGCTACGTATTTACAATAAGGGCTGTAAGTTAGATGTTTTAATTATTTTTTTCGTGTTCAAAATAGGTAATAAATTTCCATGGATCCCAGAAACCAAGGAAACCCTAAAACTTTGGTCAATAATTTGTTCCTATATTTTGGATACTAGCTGACCATTCCAGAATCTTATTTTTTGTAACTCAAATGAAAGATGTAGGATGAAACAAAGGTAGTTTTCTTTTGATTGGTGAATGTATCTAAAAATTATTATTCTTGGCATCACATGAGTTATGCTCACCTTTTAAAAAATTCATACTGTCGGAGTAACTTCTTCAATGGGGGATGCCATTTATAGTGCCTCTAAAAGAAATAATGAAGTGTTTTTTGGTCTAACTAGTGGTTCATAATATAAGGTGCCTGCACATCTTTAAGGTATTTTTTAATAGTTTTAAGTTTCCCCAGTAGTGTAAAGTGTCTAATATCCTTATCCCACGTCAAAAGTGATTTTTCTAAATGAAGTCGTTTTTGCTTTCCAAGGGGATCTGAATTCTTCCCATATTAATTTATGTCGGGGTTGATAAAACTCCACCAGATTAAGAAAGGATGACAGTGAAATCAAGTGGT
This sequence comes from Neofelis nebulosa, assembly GCF_028018385.1. Taxonomy (NCBI): domain Eukaryota; kingdom Metazoa; phylum Chordata; class Mammalia; order Carnivora; family Felidae; genus Neofelis; species Neofelis nebulosa. The sequence continues at coordinate 68,039,291 of NC_080794.1, forward strand.
AAAACAGAATGAGTCAGTTGGTTCATTTGGCTAAGCCCTGCTAGGAATATAGCCTGTGCAACCAGCACATGGGCCTGCCAGATTTCTCCTAGCAGACAGCCAGAGGCAGATGGCGGAGAATGTGATTGGCTTTGTAGCTATTTCTATGCGGGGTTTCTCACAAGCGGTGGGGACACTCTTTGCACCAGAATTGTCTTCTCTCAGGAGATTTGAAACCTGATAAGCCTGCAGAAGTGCTCAGGCTGGAGCCTGGAGTTTCTGAGGATTCTCCTGTCTGTTGAAGTTTGAGAATAACTGGTCTGCCACTAAAATAGCTCAGGGAGAGTTACTGGGGAAAAGTCACCTCCCTTGGTTCCTGTTACCATGATACAAGGCACCTTAATCTGCAGAAGTGAGAACCACTTCCAAATTGGCTCATTTCCTCCTGGGCGACAGCTGCAGCTCCGAGAGAGTCACCCAATTGAGTTATCTGGGACAAAAAACACACTGCGAGTCAAGGTGGTGATGGATTGGACGTTGGAAAGAATATTAAGCCAGGAATTAGGAGATCTCTGACTTTCAGCAAGTCATTCTGGACCATGATTTCTTATTTGTAAGAGGAGAACACTTTATGGCCTGCCTCACTGGCTACTTCTGATTTACAGAGGTGTGAAGACCACATTGCCAATTCCAAAGTTGATAGATGACTAGTATGGGCGTACTTAGGAGAACTCTCTTCTGTAGGGGGATAAACTGAGAGAGGAAAGTGACTTCCCTATGGTTATATAACAAGTTATGGTGGAGCTGGAGACAGAACCCATGTCTTCTTTATAATGGGGCAGTGTTCTTCCACCACATCCCTTCCTGACAAAAGCAAACTTGGTTGAACTGCACATGACTGAGCTTCAGTGGAAAGCCTAAGGGTTATGCCAATATGGCTCCTGTATTTATAGTGTCCAGAATGGTTTAGCATCTAACTTCCCAAGTGTGTTCATCATTTAGTGGCTCACAGCCCTCCACTTGTCATTGCCCTCCTGACCCACTTGTTTAGCAGCCCATGGCCCGACGCCCTCCCTTGCTTCCCTCACTGGACTGAAATACGGCTACTCAATAGACAGCTGCCAGGCCGCAGCTTCACATGCTATGCTGCTTGCCTTTTAAAGCAGTTGGCCTTGTTCAGAGGGAAGAAGGCCAGAGAGCAAACATAAGCAATGGGAATGCCTCATCCTGACACACACACCAGACCCTGCCAAATTCTCGTCTACTCCAACATTACTGCCAAGGGGGACCAGATGTAGCCCAATTACCTCCAGAGTACTGCGTCTTGATGTCCCTTAAACTTAGTTTAATTACCATTAACTTTACAGTAGCAGAGTTCCCTTTAAAGATGCTCTTCGCCTCTGTGTTCTTAGACCATATATCGTGATGAGATATAGGTTCATTCAGAGCGGAATCAATGGCACGTTGTATACAAAGATGGGAGGAGAACCTCAGCTAGAGTTCAATTTATTCAGAAACTAAAAAGTCTCAATAAAACTCCATTACTTTTTCATTGTCTGAGGCCCAGAGGGATATAATCACATAATCAGGTTCCAATTTCCCTATCTATAAATTGACAATAATGACATCTGTCTACCTCACAATGTTGGAACCCAGATCAAATGAGATAATTTGGGTAAAAACAGACAAAATAACTAGGGCTTGACAAATAATGAATTGAACCTGAGAGGCCTGAGTTCTTTTGTGCTGGGTCTCCTTTCTCTGTCCTCCCTGCCCTCCAGTTGTAAAAACTATCTGACCACTTACCTACTCTCACCTAGGGCTGTACTTTCAGGGAAAGAATCAGAATTACCTGGGGAGATATACCATCCCCCTCCATTACCCCTCAGAAGGAAGATAATTTTGGTAAAAATCAGCTATTTATACCTGATGCCAAAAGTCACAGCTACTTTTATTGCTTGTTTAAAAATATATAACTTATCTAATTTTCCTTGTGAGACAGGGACCACGGGAACGAGCCCCAAGTGAAAAATATTATGCACCTGGGGCACTTTCTACTGGCTGTTATTGTCAAAACGCTTCTACAGAGCAGAACCAGGATGCGGCTCCAAATACAAGCCAGACTTAAAGGACCGTGGCTCCAAAAATCACTAATGAGCCACCGGTGTTGCCTGCCAATATCAGCCAGTCAGGACAAGACCCTTCCAACCAATCAGGATGAGGTGTTCATTTGTTTGTTTTTCTTTTCCACTTATTAGCATAATGGACCGGAACAGGAACTTGGACAGGGACTTTCTCTATATAAGCAGGACCTTCCACTGCATTTGGGGAGGTTGATCTAAGTGTTCATTCTTGCTGTGTCTCCTGTCACCTGGAGCTGTAGGTCCAGTAAAGCCTTTCCTGTATCTTTGATTTTGGGGTCTGGCCTTGTTGCTATTACTGTGGGCCCAAGAACCTGATTCCGATAACACTTGGACTATATAAAAGTTGCGAGAAATGGATACTTCCAATCAGGGTGGCTAAAATGCCTCATAAAATTAACAACTAGAGGCTGCTGGGTTCTGAAATATGCTCTTCCCAAATGTGTTGACGCTCAGGGTTCAAAACAGTTTGGCCTCGCTTGTTTATGGTTTTGTGGCTTCAGAATTTATAAGTAACTTGCTTCTTGTTTATTCTCCCTTCTCGTACAAAGCTTTTGTGAGGATGTGTGCAATTCAGGTCCTGAGGTCCCTCAAAGCTCCTCTGAGGCTCACTGACGTGAGTTCCTTCATCACCATACCTTGAAAAATAATCAGAGAAAACAATTATTTGTAAAAATACACATTTTCTATATCCGCAGGTACCAAGGACACCTTTCTTGCCTTCAACCCTGGTCACAACTCAAAGAGAGCTCTTTCAGAGAGGGAGCTCAAGATGCAGATTCTTTACAAAATGTCACCAAAGACAGAGGAAAATAGATGATGACAGGCACACATGCTGTCATTACGGCTCAGTATCTGGGGAACAGCACTGTCTGCAGCCACTAGAAATGCACCAGATATAGTGGGGCCTTTAGTGATTTGCTCCTGGGAAAGTATGCGGTCTAGTCCCTGAAGAACAGAGACTTCTTAAGATGAAATGTCTGTGCCCAAAGTGTCCCATGAGCTGAAGGCTGCTAGGCTCCAGGAATTTCTCGCCACTAAGCAGGCCCCACGTCTTCCTAAAGCCTCTCCCAGAAGCCTCTTCTTATGATGCAAAGTCCTTTGTTGCTTCTCCCTTGCAGAGGGTTATTGCTGTCAGCATTCCAGGAACTGGTTGCAATTAAGAGTATGTCCAAGCATGGTGGATGGAAAGAGAAAGGAGGCCACACAGAAGCAACAGAGAACAGAATTGTTTTTCTTGTCACTAATCTATCTTCCTTGGTTTCTGGGCAGAATCACCTGGGAAGCACTTAATTGTCTCCATAAACACACACCTGGTCCTTGGAGCGCCAGAATGGTTTTCTTGCACTGACCTTCCAAAATCTCATGGTTCAATTAGAGAATTTCTGGGCTTCTTCCATTGGCAGCTGGGACACTTTGTGGAGGGGCAGTGAGGGAGGAAGAGGAGAGAAATGAGCCTAGAGAAATAAAGTTAATCTTTGTCAATTACAAAGCTTTACTTGACACATTCTCATTTCAACCTGTCAATTTCAGATTCTCTTCTGTGAGGGGAAAATGCAGATGCTCCCCAGATTTCTAATCTATTTATAATAGTAACAAGACAACTCTAGGCAGTGTGTGCTCATCATGAGCTAATCATCCTCTGCTATGCCTTGTGCCTCCTAATTAGTGGCATGTTGGTTGCCTACTGATCAAGTTGGAGCCTCATCCAGGCAGCAGGGAGGGAAGGTGGGGGGAGAAAGAACTCTGAGCCCAATGGAGCTTAGATCTTGGCAGACTTTCTAACAACAGGTGGGCTTCACACCTTGCCTTGAAATGCATCCCTGTTAAAGAAGCAGCCACCACTACCATGGGTGCTAACAGAAATATGGCAGGTTTCCAAACACGTGTCTCTCTCTGCCTAAGAGCTCTCCTAGCAAGATGCTGTCCTTCCAAAACCTCTTGGGTTAATGATACAGACACAGCAAGTGACATCGGGGAGAGGAAAATAAATAATTAAATGTGCATCTGTAGATGATAATGGGGCAAGATCCCTTTTGTTCATTCTTCATTTAAAAAGTATTTATTAAGCTCTATAGCTAATAGTCTCTTAGGATTGCTGGAGGGGAGGTGGGTGGGGGATGGGCTATGTGGGTGATGGCTGTTAAGGAGGCACTTGTTATGATCAGCATTGGGTGTTACATGTAACTGATGAATCACTGAATTCTCCTGAAACCAATAGTATGCTGTATGTTAACTAGAATTTAAATAAAAACTTAAATAAATAAATAAATAAATAAAAAGTATTTATTGAGAACTTGCTTTCCACCAGACTCTTTTTGGATACAGAGAATAATGATCGGAACACACTTAATAGAGGGTGACCATATCATTTTACACAGTTGGGGGTGAATGGAGCACTATTCATAATTACTCTGGGAAAACAAGCATGACGCGGGACTGTCTCAAGCAAACCAGGATGTGTGGTCACCCTAACTTAAAATTCAGAGGGCCGTCACTTCTCCTGGCTAATTCAAGCAAAAAGGAATTTAAGGAGAGGCGATCAGAAGCCCACAGAATCAACTCAAGTTTGAGGAACAAACCTTGGAAAGAGGCAGGAGCTAGGGCAGCTTTGGAGGGATGGGGATCAAGAAGTACAGGGATGTTTTCTGGGTAGATTGTATCTCACCAGGGGTCTGTCTCCTCAGGAAGGAATGAACTCTAATTATCTCTCCTATCTTCATGTTACTGAAAATTCAAAGTTGCAGATAAATTTCCCAGTTGGTAAAGTGTGGGTCGCATGCTCACTGCATGATACATGGACTGAATTGTGGTCATCCTAAAATTCATAGGTTGAAGCCCTAACATCTAGCACCTCAAAATGTGACCCTATTAGGAAAGAGGGCCTTTAAAGAAGTGATTACAACGTGTTACACTGAGGCTGTAACACGAGGCTCTTAGGGTGAATACAAATCCAATCTGATTAATATCCTTTTAAGAAGAAATGACTCACGCAGTCACAGAGAGGAGACCACGTGAAGACACAGGAGTAGGCAGTCATCTGTAAGTCAAGAAGATGGGCCTCAGAAGAATCCAACAGAGCTGACCCCTTGATCTCTGACTTCTAGCCTCCACAGTTATGATAAAATACATTTCTGTTGTCTAAGCCACCTCACCTGTGGTACTTGTTACAACAGCCTTCCAAAACTAAAGGTGAGGAAAACTATCAGGGGAAATAAACCTGTTAAGTATTGCTCTGGCTTTTGAAGTAAGATTTAGAGGCATTTGGATTTACTACCCCGTGGGGAGTCCCTACACGAGGAGACAAGTCCTCCCTCCTCCACCACCAGTGAACAGAAGTGAGTGGTAATGAAGGCAGAATGGATAGTGGACAGAGGACAAGCTTTCAAGTCATTTTAAAAATCATGATTCTTTCAATATTTATTGAGCATAAACCAAGAAACGAAGTACCTGGTGCTATAGGTGGTGAAATTTGAGATCAGAATTTGTGCCCCATGTCCTGTCCTGGTGGAACTTATAATTTAAGGAGAAATCTTGTGAGTATTCATTTTTTAAGTCATGCTTTGGGGGATGGGGAGACAAAGTACTTGGATCATTTCTAGAAAGGTAACAGAGAGGTGGAGTTACCCTGTTGGAGTTACCCTCCTCTGTTGGAGTTACCCAACAGAGAGATGGGCCCCACCCCACCCCACCCAGAGGAAAGGTGGTGACCAGAAGGACGGACTGTCAAAGGAAAGGACACTTACAAATGTTGGGGCTTACACTTTTCTTTCCACCTAGAATCTTCCTTTCCCTTCTCTCCTGGCACAGTCCTAGAACCCTGAATGTGGAGGAAGTGACAGAACTAGAGGATGAGTAGGAACAGGGGAATGGTGAGAAATGGACTCTGAAAACAAGCATAAAATAAATTTAAAAAATCAGAGATTTGGTGGGAATGCAAGCCGGTGCAGCCACTCTGGAAAAGAGTATGGAGGTTCCTCAAAAAACTAAAAATAGAACTACCCTACGACCCAGCAATTGCATGGGCATTTATCCACGGGATACAGGTGTGCTATTTCGAAGGGACACATGCACCCCCATGTCTATAGCAGCACTATTGACAATAGCCAAAGTATGGAAAGAGCCCAAATGTCCATCGATGGATGAATGGATAAAGAAGATGTGGGGTTTGTGTGTGCGTGTGTGTGTATATATATATATGTATATGTATATATGTGTGTATATATGTATATATATACAGTGGAATATTACTCGGCAATCAAAAAGAATGAAATCTTGCCATTTGCAACTACGTGGACTGAACTAGAGGGTATTATGCTAAGTGAAATTAGAGAAAGACAAAAATCATATGACTTCACTCATATGAGGACTTTAAGAGACAAAACACATGAACATAAGGGAAGGGAAACAAAAATAACATAAAAACAGGGAGGGGGAGAAAACAGAAGAGACTCATAAACATGGAGAACAAACTGAGGGTTACTGGAGGGGGGATGGGAGGGGGGATGGGCTAAATGGGTAAGGGGCTCTCCAAGGAATCTACTTCTGAAATCATTGTTGAACCATATGCTAATTTGGATGTAAATTTTTAAAAAATTAAATTTAAAAAGTCATTAAAAAATCAGAGATTTGGATTTACAAAAAATGTCGACCTTCTAATCTGCATACAACAAAGTTTGTATTTTCCGTGTTATTCCAAATTTTTTATGATGAGCATATGTTCATTTCATAATTAAAGACAAAAAAAAAGAAAGAAGAAAGTAAGAGTCACATCAAATGTCCATAATGGTTTTCCAGATGTAGCAGGTTTTGCGGTACTTCATTCAAGTTCTTTTAAATAAACTTAAAAAAAAAATGTAATGAGATTGTTCTGTTATACTGATTATTAAGCATAGTTAAAATAAGAACATCCATAGGTCAAAGATGAACAATAACTTCAAAAGAGACTGTGATAGCATAATATCTGCTAGAGAATGGTTTATTGGTCTTTATAAATGGAAAAAGAAACTGTAATTACTTAGGTCTTTCACAATGAGTATTAAAGATACAGGAAATCATTACTCAAGATTCTTGGCAAAGGAAATGGAGATTGTGTTGCTCTCTGCTACTCTTTTATTTCTTTCACAAAAGTGGAGAAACTTCTCTGCTTAGCAGTTTTACTGGCAATGTCCCATCCATAAGTAATTTGCTGTTGTTAATAAATGTTGGAACAAAACACCACCAATTAAGGTTTTAAGTGGTTATCAGACGTGGCAAGAGATTGTGCATGAACTGTGAGATGAAGAAGTTAGCTTGAGGAAGGCATTGCCTGCTTCTGGAAAACATGCTAAACAGAAGGGAAACTAGGACCCGGTTTCTTGCCTAAGCTTTAGTACCCACCTGATGCTCTGAGACAGGGGAATAGCTAAAGGTTCCGAACTGGAATTCTGGAAGCCACAGGCCTGGATGAGATCACCTGTGGAAGACATGAAATGGAAGGTGAGCAGGTTCAAACTAGCGCCTCCAGCTTGGGGAAAGAGCATGTTCTCCAAATGTTTTTCTGTTTACAGTATATGCTTTTTATGAGTGTTTATCAATGTCTCATGCAAACTTCCTGCCTTTGAATGGAGTCTCTCCCACTCAGCTCTCAGAATTAAGGGCTCACTTCTCATCCCAGACTCATCTAGGGAACCACCTCCACCTGTGGAGGCAGGCTCACCATGTTGTCACAGGGATTTTGCATTTAAAGAGCTATGGACCCGGGTTCAGTGGCAGCTTGTGCATTTATTAGCTGTGTGGTCTTGGGTAAGTCTCTAACCTCCCTAAACATCATTTTCTCTCGTATTCTTATGAGGAAAGTAAAATGCTAAATAGAAAACATCTAGAGCATCACAGGGTCACCGTAAAGGAGCATTCCCTCTGCCCCCAACTTTCCTCTGTGCTTCCCTAGGACACCTGCGTGGCAAAGGGAGGTGACTCCTCACCAGGACAGAAACAGGGGAAGGCTCAGACCGTCCCCATCCCTCCAAAGCATGTTCCTCGTCCCCCTAGGCCATGTGTGCACTACTCTAACAAGCCCAGTGCTGCCTCTCCTCTCTTCTAAAGCATCCCCACCATCCCATGAATGTTTACACCTGTTCTTTTGTCAAGTCTCAGAGAAGAGGCTAGATACTAAGTTTGTAGGAGCAAAACGAGGCTGGGACGGTGCAGGAGACAAGTAGCCAGCCCCAGACCAGGCTACTGGGCTGTTGGCTGACGAACGCCACATTGCTAAACTCAGCCACGCTTGCCAGCTGAACAGCTCTTTTTCTTTATAACAAATCCGAGACCAAGGAGGTCCTTCTGAGAGCCTATCATTAGCTTCGTTATTATGGTGATTATCAACAATGTGCCAATTTTCCTGCATCTTTTAAGATCTTTCAATTACTACACGCTGAGTTCTTCCTCCCCTTCTTTTCCCTGGTCTCTCCACCCACCCTCCTCCTACCCCGCGTGCCCCAATTTCTTTTCTTCCCTCCTCCCAAATTCTTTTCCCTGTAAAAGAAAGGCAGTGGCAGGGATGGAAGTTCAGCAGGATTTGGAATCTCTCTGACTGAGGGGCAAAAGATATTTGTATATTATTCAACGTCCTCCAAGTTATTCATCAGAAGTTTCATTTTTCACTAAAGTCTTTTCCTTATCTGAAAGCCACTGACATGAATATATATCATGGAGTTAAAAAGATCGAATTACACTTCGCGAGCTACCGCTAAGATTCATGGAGGCTCAAAGCCCAGCTAGTCCCTGGGTGTACCAAGCTGCGGCATTTTACGTTTGTTTTGTTTTGTTTTGTTTCTTCTTTCTCAGTGAACACACGCTAACAGGGTTTGTCTCTTCATTGTGATATGGGAAGGATTGAAAATATACTCTGTATCACTTGATGAAAGACCTTTGCCAAAAAGGAGAACAGCTTTGTCACTTGAACATATTTCCCAGGGGCCCTGAGATGTGCTTAAGCCTGGTGTAATGGGATGTTTCTGAGCGGTGATGCTGGTACACAGGCCAAAGACAGAAGCTTCTGTGTGGGGTCACTGGCCCCAGGAGAGTATGGAAGCCCCCGGATGTGAGTGGAGATTAGAATGCCGGTTGATATGCGTGTGCCCTGGTAGCTGAAGTACCTGGGTTGGGGGCAGTCTGGTGGTTCATCCATCTACATTGTCATTACTAAGAGGGTTCCCGAGTCTTAGCACCTAACAGGCTGCAGTCTCCTAGAGCCACAAACCAGGTGCTAAAAACCACAGAAATTTTTTCCATCATAGTTCTAGGGCCAGAGGTTCAAAATCAAGGTGTCAGTAGCATTGGTTCCTCCTGAAGGACCTAGTGAAGACTCATATCCCACCTCTCTCCTAGACTCTGGTGGCTGCTGTTCATCCTTGGCTTATAGCTCTGTCACTCTGACCCCGGCTTCCAACTTCATATGGCTCCTCTCTGTGCTCTCTCCCCACATTTTTCCTTCATTTTAGAGAGAGAACGTGAGCGAAGGAGTGGCGCAGAAGAAGAGAGAATCTCAAGTAAGCTCTATGCTCAGCATGGAGCCCAGTGCAGGGCTGGATCCCACGATGCTGGGATCATGACCCAAGCTGAAATAAAGAATCAGTTGCTTAACTCACTGAGCCACCCAGGCGCCCCTCTCCTTACTTCGTAAAGGATATGTGTCATATCCTTTAAATGTGTCACATTTAGGGGGTACACCCAGTTCATCCAAGATGATCTCATCCAAAGATCCTTAATTATATCCAGGAAGATCCCTTTTCCAAGTAAGAAACCTGTCACATTCACAGGTTCTGAGTGGATATATCTTTTGGAGGGCCATCAGTTCAGCTCATACCATAGGCCTATTCCTGAAAAAAAGATAAAGATTTAGGCAAAGAAATAAAAGTCGGGATCATCATCTAGCTAAGGTGATGCACCTTAGCTCTCAGCATCCAAAGCCAAGCCCCATGATCCTTCCCATCAAAGTTTACCAGGCCAGTGGTCCAGTTTTTTTGCTCTCTAAAGTGAATCTGGGTTGTCTACTATGACTTTGTTGCTCTGGTCTGCATTTTATAAGCTATTACTATTATTGGACACCATAACTTTTATAAGTCCCTTAATCCCATAAGCCTCATGGTCTATTATCAACAAGACAGTTCCCATTAATACCTGCACCCCCACTTGTGTCTGAGGGGGGAGAGACTGACCCAATTGCTCAGATTCTAGGATACAAATCAGGCCTCCTTGGCTACTTGTCGGGGTCACTGTGCCACTATAATATGGCCATACTGCAGGAAAAAAAAGGGTTTTCTTTTCTTGCATTCTTGCAGCTTTCCATATTTTCATGAAATGGAATGAGCCATACTATCCTGGGATTTCACTGGAGCTTGAAGGAGAAAGGAGAGGCCTCATCAGTGTCTAGGCTGGGCCACATGTAACATTCAGATTTCTCAAAACATTCTGCATTAGAGTTTGTGGCCCAGGTCTTAGGAACAAGAAGGTGGTGATTTGTTTTCCTTTGTCTTTTTCCTTGAGCCCCTGGGGTAGGAGTGTTTGAGATGAGAGTGGGGCATTTGAATACTTGGACCTCACCTAAGCCGTCTTAATTCTATAAAATCCTACCCTGACTTGATAGAAACTGCATATTCAGTTTAAAGGGCTTTGTTCCTCTTCATCTGATCATGGAAAGCAATTTCATGCAGTTCTCCACAGTCTGGGGACAGTTATTCAGGAGTTAACACTTCAGAAACCACAGCTGATTTACAAGCTGGCAAAGGATGTGCAGTGGGTACGTGGAGGGACTATGTGAGATGCCCGAGAACACAGACAGCCTTCCTTGTGAGAAGGACTTCAGAGATGGAGGGACCCTCTTTCTAACATACGCACACAGGCCAACATTGCTTGTGCAGATCCAGCCCCTTGCGAGAAGGACCCACACGCTCTACTCCAGATGCACCCTGGGTTGTTCTAGTTTCTGGACTACCTGAGCCTGGAAGGCCTTTGTCCCTTGATCATCTAAATCCTAACCACCATAGAAGAGGCTCAGCACCGATGTAACCTCTCAACAAGGCTTCCTGATGAGGCCAGCTCAATTCCACTCATCTGCCCCTGCTTCCCGTGGCACTTGCTCGTTCCACCTCCTGCATGCTTGCTGTCACTGTTTGACTTTTCTCACCTTTAACCATGAGAGCTAAGAGACAGATGTAGCAGAAAGCACACAGAACTTGAAGGCAGATGTCCTAGATTCTAGTTCCAACTCTTCTCGTATTATCTGGCTTCTTGAGGCTAGTAATTCGGTCTATCCGCACACATTTCCTCCTCTGTGAAATAGGAGTCAGTACTGAAGAGAAATTGTGTTTGCCCTGCCTATCTTATCAGGTCATTGTGTGTATCAAATGAGACACCCCATCCTGTAATGAATTTAATATACTGGCTCAGAGCTGCCACCACGATGAGTTGAGTTGGAAGGCAATTTCCTGGCTTTTCCCTACACCTGTATTTGCTCGTCTTTGCCTGCAGCAGTGCACCCGGCACCGGCGTCTGTGAGTGTTGGCTGCTAACGTCTCACAGCTGCTCCTGCCCCAGAGGGATCCTCGTTTCTCCTGGACGCAACACCCTGACCCCACTCCTTGATGGGCCACGTCTGTGGTATCATTCATGCTGTTGAGCCCCTTGGGGTTCAAGGCAAAATGAAACTTAACCTGAAACTACATCCTCGCTCGACTCTCGTTCCCTTTTCATCCTTTTTCCTTCCTACCCTTAGATTTCACCCTCTTAACAAGCTACCTGCCCCAAGTCTCTGTCTCAGGCTCTCCTTCTTGGAAAGCCAACTGAAGACACCATCCTATGGTGGTCAGATCACAAAACAAGACATCCCCATTCCTGTGATTGAAAGTGTCCACACAGATAAAAGATATGTAGGACAGCTACACTTTCTTCGATACAATATCTCAGGGAGCAGGAGAACTGAGTTCTTTGACCAACCCCGAACACAGCTAGCTGAGTGCTGCAGTCCCGGTCTCCAGCCCTGAGCCAACATAGAGGACCTGTGAAAGATGGGGGGGAGGGGGGGACGATGGGATTCACAGCATGGTGGAGCCCTCCTGCCCCAAGACTAGACTACCATGGCCTGTAAGAGCAGTGGGCCTTAGAGGGCAATCCTGCCTCTACCAGGAATTTTCTTCTGTGGCCGCAGAGCCCCCAAACTCAAGAGTGATTGCCATCTATACAAGCTGAACTTCCTTGAAACTGATTGTTGAGTGGGAACATCTGGTGTGTGAATGGCTTATATATTATTTTTCTCTTCTCTCCCTCCAGTCAACACTAAGTGAATACTTTAAAAAGTCAGCCCTCCTTCCCTTCCAAGGACTGGAGAACTGCTTTATTATTTAACTCTGTGCTTTCGTCACTGCACAAACTGTTTTCACACTGCCCTTGCCTGGCTGGAAGGGATACAAGCCACATCTTACGAGATTTTCCTGCTAATTAAAAGTTTCCAGCAACTCTGTTTGCCAGGGCAAACACTATCATATTACCTTATTCAAATATTGCTAATTAAGACCAGCTCACCATTCCCAGCAGTTGCTTTAAGTTCTGTGTTTTTTGTTTTTGTTTTTGTTTTGCTTCAGTAGCTTTGAATACATCTTCACACACACATTCACACAATTGAATATCGACTCATACATTGTCTTTTTTATTGACAAGCATTGGAGTATAGTTGACATACAATATTATATTAGTTTCAGGTGTACAAACATAGTCATTCCATTCTTTACATTAGACTGTGCATCACAATAAGTGGTTACCATCTGTCACTATACAACATTACTACACAAGTATTGACTACATTCCCCATGTTATTCATACATTATCTTTTACTTACGGAACCTAGGCTTTCTAGGTTGTTCTTTACAACTGTCCTTCCCCTAAGCCATAGCTACTCTGAGGGTGACTGGTGAATGTGTAACTTAGACTGTGGTCATCTTGCTATTGCCAAAGTATAGGTTAGTCTGGGTGAGAAGTATGGAGGACGTCTTCTGCATTGTGTAATAAAGAAAACTGCAGAAACAACACTGGGTCTTCTCTGTCACCTTTAGCAAGTGACTTAACATCACTAAGCCCTTTATTTTGTTTCATCTTAAATTGCAAGTAATAATACTGTGCACTTCATGGTAGTATTTGAGGATTTTATGAGACAGTTAATTCTTGCATCCCACTTACGTCCCATTTATCAAATGCTAATCCGGGTGCCTCTGGCCTGTACATTATTCTTGTGTCTTGTTTGGGGCTCTCAATGAAGAAAAATATGTTTGCATTTTATAGGAATTAGCCAACCCAAATCAACATATTCCTCTTGGCTGTGTTCAGACTATGGTTTTTTAGCAGAGAGAAACCATCCGGTCTATCAAGTGGACTAAATGGTCTATACTATCTGAAATGATGAACCGATGGTTATACACACATAGAAGCTGCAAGTACCCTGTGGTTGGCTTTTAGAATCTGAGCTGCCCTCAATTTGTGGATAGAAAATCAGGATGTCCTTAAATTATTGCAGAAACATTCCACCCCTACATTGTGACTTTAGCTGTTGTTTCAGATTTTCCTTTTCTACTTTTCCCAAAGAACTCATAACACAGAAGCTTTTCTTTTCTTTTTCCCACTATTGACAACTACTTGAGGACAGTGAAGTTAAGGCCTAATGCTCTATATGTCTGATATAAAGTTCTTTTTTTATTATTCAAGTATAGCTAACATACAGTGTTATGTTAGTTTCAGGTATACGATATAGTGATTCAACAATCTACTCATTACTCAGTGCTCATCATGATAAGTGTCCTCTTAATCCCCTTATCTATTTCACGCACCTGCTGCCTACCGATCCTCTGGTGACTTTCAGTTTGTTCTGTGTATTTAAGAGTCTCTCTTTTTGTTTGTTTGTTTGTCTCTTTTTTCTTTGTTCATTTGTTTTGTTTCTTAAATTCCACATATGAGTGATACATGAAAAGATGCTCCACATCACTCATCAGCAGGGAAATGCAAATCCAAACCACCATGAGATATCGCCTCACACTTGCCAGAATGGTTAAAATCAAAAGCACAAGAAATAACAAGAGTTGGCGAGGATGCGGAGAAAGAGGATCTCTTTTGCATTGTTGGTGGGAACGTAAACTGGTGCAGCCACTGTGGAAAACAGCATGAAGCCTCCTCAGAAAGTTTAAAAAATTAACAACAGAGTAAGTTCTTTTTTTTTTTTTTAACGTTTATTTATTTTTGAGACAGAGAGAGACACAGCATGAATGGGGGAGTGGCAGAGAGAGAGGGAGATACAGAATCGGAAGCAAGCTCCAGGCTCTGAGCCATCAGCCCAGAGCCCGACGCGGGGCTCGAACCCGCGGACCGCGAGATCGTGACCTGAGCTGAAGTCAGACGCTCAACCGACCGAGCCACCCAGGCGCCCCCAGAGTAAGTTCTTAATAAACGTGTGTTGAGGACATCAAGTTGCAATCATGAAAAAAATAGTATCTTGGATAAAACACATGTTCTGTGTTAATCGGGGCTCTTGTCATGAGCTAAGATATTGAGTAAATTATCTCTGGTTAAGACCTTGTTCTTGATTTCTGACTTTCCAGTTCTCATGAGGGTCAGTGATAACCTCACTCTTTCTGTCTCTCAGGAAGTGCATCTTCTCTCACCTCTGGTTTCCTCTGCCTGCCTGTACTTACTCCTCTCTCTGTTTACTTTCTCTTCCAGCCCGTGCTGTTGCAACTGACAGGATTCAAGCTAAGACTCCTACAGGGAAGTTTCAGGGGTAGGGAATCTAATTACAGCAGCTTGTCTTTCTGAGCCAGCAAGTCACTGTCTCTGTCCAGATTTTGAAATGACCATCTGTCGAACAGTTGTCTATCCAAGGCCTGTCAGCTGAGACCTGGATATGGGGTATTATGGTACAGGGCTTAACCATCCCTCTCAATGCACATGCACATAAGGCAGCTTCTCAGAGATGGGGATGGTGTGGTGGCTTCTAAAGAGGCAATGTAAGTCTCAGGCTCCTTTCTCCTTCCTCCTTTGCCACAAGCCTCCTGAATCTTTTATGAGTTAAAAATGAGCAGAGGAAATACTCCCTCTTGGAGCATATGTTCATGGATAAGAGGAAGGTACTCCCTAAGCATGAAATTTAGATTACCTTCTGAGCAGAGAGCTAGGAAAAATTCAACAGGCGGGAAATGAAATTAGCCATCTGTAGAAAAAGCAATCCTAAATGATAAGGAGTAAACTTCCAGGTTCAGTGATTTGGGTGTCATCAATCTCAGGAGAGTGTGGTTGCTTAGCAGAGCTAAAGCTGTCACCTTCTTCATCCTCCATGTGAAGAAGGAATGTGTTAACGGAAGGGTATTTCCTGCATGAGGAAAAGAAAATGGAGATCCAAGAGCTGAGACTTGGAAGAGAATACCCAGCTCCCCTTCTTCAAGGAGAGAGGGCCTCCTCACCACCAGATGCGTGCTCTCTGGTTCTGTCTCCTTGTTACCTTCACTTCGGTCCCCACCTACATTCACTTCATGCACCTGACTTCATTCCCCACAACTCCTTGAAAATGCCTTGTCCAAGTGTACCACCAATTCACCTCACCCCAGTCATGAAACTCTTGGGCACTTGATACACTTCAGATAATAGTTTTAAAAGATTAACAAAACAAAGTGGAACACTTCCTTCTGCAAATGTCTCAGTATACTTTCCCTTGTGAATCTCCTTCCTGATACTTCAAACCTAACTAATCTCTTTGGGGGCCATTTGTCTCCTGCGCTCCACCCCTAAAATTCCTTGTTGTGTTTTACTTTCTTTTCTCAGTCTTCTGCTTTTATCACTCTCCCCTGGGCCAGTGTGTCTATCCTAAGGCTTTTAGTACCATATGTAGTATTGTAATAATCCCTAAACTTAATTACAGGCTCTAGAATCCAAGGAGGTTAAAGTCTTTCTCCTGGTCTGCATACGCAGTCCTCTGCTGCTCTAGCCAGTAATGTGCTAGTCACTGTTTAACAATTGGCTCTCATGGAAAAAGGAAAGAAAAGCTCTGATTTGAGGTTTGCCAATCCCTGCAACATAAATATACTGACCATGGCATCAACTAGCTCACAAGATAGCTGAAAATTTAACAGTTGCCTCTCCAGAGCTGGCATGAGCCAACTCCAGCACACCACTGCCTCTGCTGGAAATGTCTTCTTGATTAACCCATAGACCCTTCAAATTCTACACAAAGCTGAACATCCCGTGGCTCACGTGACTATTTCCCCCTCAACTGGCAATTTAAGTGATCAGGACTCATAGGGTAATCGCCATGAAAGTGTGGACCTTGCTCATATTCACTGTCTTACCCCAAGCA
This sequence comes from Neofelis nebulosa, assembly GCF_028018385.1. Lineage (NCBI taxonomy): Eukaryota > Metazoa > Chordata > Mammalia > Carnivora > Felidae > Neofelis > Neofelis nebulosa. Next base: position 68,055,779 of record NC_080794.1, read on the forward strand.
CCTAGAGCTCTGCTGGCACCTAGTGTGAAATCAATATATGTGGAATGGATGAGACGGTATACCAACATTCCAGTCTGTTTTCTGGGCCTACTTAGACTTAGAATGAATTAGAACTCTTTACCAATCAGATTCCTGTGAAGCTAGTAAATTAGTGTATATGATAATGGAAAAAATTGAGTTCCGAATCTAAAGACTGAGAACTCCGTTCTCAGTTAAGTGCCCGACTCTTGATTTTGGCTCAGGTCATGATCTCATGGGTTGGTGAGTTTAAGCCCCGCATCGGACTCTGTGCTGACAGTCTGGAGCCTGCTTGGGATTCTGTCTTTCTCCCTCTCTCTCTGCTCGTTTCCTGCTCATTCTCTCTCTCAAAATAAATAAATAAACTAAAAAAAAATAGACTGAGAACCCCAAACTGGACTATGGGAATCCACCAAGGGCCTGTGAAGCCAGGTGCCATCTTACAGGTATGATGCCTTACACATGTGCCAGAGATAATAGTGTGAATACGTTTGTTGAAGCTCTAAAATAAGGAAGCATCACCGTATAAAAAATCACTTAAAACAGGCTACGTAATCTACAAGGTGCCTGCTAAAGTGGACAGTACATGGCTTTGAGATATTTCCTGAACTGTGTTCAAATTACAGATTGGACAATTCTTAAACTGGTGGCTTGGGTGAATTCCTCAACCTTTGTATTGTCAATTACATAATGCTTCTTGTAATGTCTAACTTGCATGGTGAGGAAGGTTGAACGACTTGTCCTACTCAAGACGCAATGAAATGCTTTTTCTGGACAATAAGGATTGGGAGGAGGAGGTCTTGAGGCTGACAGGAATATTGTCACGTGAAGGCCCTGGTCGGAGGTACTCACTGATCTGGCTGCCCATGACAGCGAAGAGATTAAATCCTCTTTTGTTTCCCAAACTGGCACTGACTCTGTTAATGGAGACAAGGTCAGAGCCTCTGCAGCTGGCTGTTGCCTGTGCCAGGGCTGAAGCACGTTGCAGGAGGGATGGAGGTCAGTCTGCTCCGCTATGCTGTGGGTGCCTCCATGGGGAGGAGCCAGATTCTCCCCTGTGCTGGCAGTTCCTAGATTTCTGCTCTGCAATCAGCTATGCTTCACCAGGGCCCTGAGCTGGGAAACTGGCCCTGCAAGGCACAAACACCAGATAGACAGGCCTCCAAGTGGGCTCTGGAATAAAAAATTCAACATATGTGATTAGAACAATTTTCTTTCTTTCACAGATGTGATCCAGTCACGCTAAAAACGTTTCTCAGGGGTTTTCCTTTATCTTTTAAACCAAAGGAGTCCCTGAGATTTGTCAGTAGTTAATCTTGTTGGCCACCACTAATGATCTCAAATGCAATGTGGGATAACAATGGGGGCCCAGATATAAAATCTCCCAGAATCCCAAGAACTGAGTCCTGTCCTTGAGAAATCCCTCTGGTTTTGCAGGACCCAGTGCTGGCAAACTCATTATAATTCAGTGGCTTTTAACAAGGTGGATTAAGAGAGTGAGCACAGCAACATGGTTCTTCAGGAGGCTTATTTCCCTCAAATCAGCAATGGAGATGGAGAAGGAAAATTCCTCCTTTCCCCACCTGCCTCTCGTAAGTACCCTGACTTGGATGGTTCTGGGACAGAATCCTAATTATCTGACTGTCCTTCTGACTTTTATGATAATCATGACATCTGAGAATTCAGACCGTTGGAGCACAGCCAGACCTCCCTGCTGGAAGATGTGCTTTGTGGGCCATATAATTGTTTAAACGGCTTTATAGAGCCATAATTGCAGTACAATAATTGCGAATTTTAAAGTGTACAATTTGATACATTTTTACATATGTATACACCTATGAAACCATCATCACAATGAAGATAATAAATTTTCCATCACCTCAAGAGTTTCCTCATGCCGATTTGTAATCTCTCTCTCCCTCCACTGCCATGCTCAGGGAACCACTGTCCTTCTGTCACTAAGGTTTTGTTTGCATTTTACATAATTACAATCTTACATTATATACTACGTTTTGTCTGGCTTTTTTTCACTTAGCATCATGCCTCTGAGACTAAATCATTTTGCTGTACGTGCCAGTAGTCTGTTCTTTTAATTGCTTAGTAGTGCTCCATTGTATAGATACACCATAATTTCAAAATTGAAATCTATTCAACTGTCGGTAGGCGTTCAGGTTCCCCCCCACCCCGCCCCCAGTTTGTCACAAATAAATCTGCCATGAATACTTTCATACAAGTGTTCACATAGACCTACGTTTTTACTTGTCTGGGGTAAATATCGAAGAATGAAATAGCAGGATTGCGTGGTCATTGTCTGTTCACATTTTTAAGAAACTGCTAAGCAATTTCCAAAGTGTACTTTTTGTTTTTCTACCAATAATGTATAATTATTCCACTGCCACCATGATCTCCAACTCCAGGTATAGCTAATCTTTTTAATTGAAGCCCTTCTAATCATCATTCAAAAATGCCTTAATGTGTGTTTAACTTGAATCTTAATGACTCATGATGTTGAATACGTTTTCATAGTTTCATTGGGCATTTACATATATTCTTTTGTGAACTATCTGTTCCAATCTTTTGTCTAAGTTTAATATTGGGTTTTTTTTTTAATATAATTGCAGGATTTCTTTCTATATTCTTGCTACAAGTCCTTTGTTTTGTGTATGTGCTGCAAATATTTTCTCCCAATCTGTGGCTTACCTTTTCATTTTCGTAATGCTGTCTGGGTTAGTCTTCTATTGCTGTGTAAGAAAATACCACGTACAGAGTCTCTTAAAGGAACACTCTTACTATCTTACTGTTCTCTAGGGCATAATTCTGGCACCATGTGACTGGATTCTCTGCACAGGGTCTCACGAGGCCAAAACCCAAGTGTTGGTGGGGTTGTCTGTGTTCGTTTCTAGAGACTTCAGGGGAAGTATGTGTTTCTGAGCTCATTAAGGTGGTTGTCAGAATCCAGTTTCTTGTTGCAGGACTGAGGTTCCTGTTTCTTGACATGTGGCTCCCTCCATGCTCCAGCCAGCAACATTAAATCATTCTCATGCTTCACATTTCCTTATCTTTCCTTCTTGTCTTCCTCTTCAGCTTTTAGGGGCTCATGTGATTACATTGGGGCCTACTCAGAAATCCAGGATAATCTACTTATTTTAAGGTTAGCTGGTTAGTAATATAGCTTAGCAACTGCAAAATTCCTTTTGTAATAGAGTAACATATTCAGTCATCCTGGGGATTTGGAAATGGGATCTCTTTTTATTGGGGGTGGGTGTCATAATTCTGTCTACCACAGTGTATTTCAAAGACCAAAGGATGTTGATTTTGATGAAGTTCAATCTCTCAAAATGTTTTGTGTTTGTTTGAAATCTCTGCCTATTTCAAGTTGCAAAGAGGTTCTCCTGTATTTTCTTCAAGAAGCTTTACAGGTTTAAATTATATATTAAGTCTGTGAGTCATTTCAAGTTAACTTTTGCATATGGTATGACAGTCAATTCCATTCCACTCCCCTCTTGTTATATCATGAATGTACTGCTGACCTAGCACCATTTGTTGAAAATTCTTCCCTTTGCCCATTGAACTGAATTGAATTGTTTGCCTATTTATTGAGTTGTGATCATTCTTTATATATACTGGATACAGGTATGTTTTTCAAATACTTTTCTCCCAGTCTACAGCTTATCTTTTAATTGTCTTCACAGTGTCTTTCAAGGAGCTTCAATTTTAATTTTTATGAAGTAAAATATATATATTTTTCTCTTATGGTTTATGCTCTTTGTGTCTCATTCAAGAAATATTTGTCTAATGTAGGGTAACAAAGATTTTCTCCTGTGTTATTGTGAAAAGTTTTATGGATTTAGGTTTTGTATTTAGGCCTAGAATCTACTTTAGGTCAAGTTTTAGGGTAGTGTGAGCTACAGGATCAGTTTTTCTTTTCTTATCTTTTTTTTTTTTAATATGGATACCTGATTATTCCAGCATCCTTTGTTGAAAAACTTACCACTTTTGATCAAATCGTCTTAGCCCCTTTGTAATAAATCGGCTGACCATATATAAAGGTCTGTTTCTAGACTCTTTTGTGTTCTTTTAATCTATGTCTTGATTTTTATTATCTTTATAATAATGAAAATAGATAATGTGGGACTTGCAACTTTGTTCTTCATTATAAAAACTAATGTATTTTAGTTGCTTTGCTTTTCCACATAAATTTTATTGTGTTTACATTCACATAATTGGAGTGACAATCTATTTATGAATTATAGAATTGACACCTTAACACTCTTACTCTCAATCCATTAATGTGGTAGATACCTATGTTTTTGAAGTAGTCTCTGATTTGTCTCAACAATGTTTTGTAGTTTTCAGATTAAAAATATTATATGTATTTGGCATATTGAAATACCTCAGTATTTCATAAGTTTTTCTTGTGTGTGTGCTGTTGTAAATAGTACTGATTTTAATTTTGATTCCCAATTTTTCTTTGCCTTTATAAATGTAAATGTAACTTTTGTGTAGATTATTTGGAACCTTCTGTGAACATAGTTACCCTTTTATCTGATACCCCACACCACAAATCCCAGCCATCTCAGCTCCCCAAATTCTGATCACTGTCCCCTCAACTCAGAAAGACTTCCACAGTCTGCATAGAGGCCACCTATCTTTACTGTGGTCAGGAAATTATCCTGAAGTAGAAGCCTGGACCACTGTGGGCCTCACTTTTCACTCTCTCTTCCCTCAGGAGTCATAATCTTGTGCTGTTTGTTGTCTAGTGATGAGGAATATTGCCTCATATATTTCGTCCAGTCTTCTAAGTTAGGCTGGGGAACTAGCATATACTAGTTACAACCATCATGGTTACAAATAGATAGTCCTCCCATACTTTATTCAATTAGGCATCTATTAATAAATATTCATGTTGTTTTCTATCTTATTTTTACCCAAAATGCTACAAGAAAGGTGTTATAAGTATGTCATGTTCCACATATATGAGTTTATCTATAAGGTAAATACATTAAAGTGTAATTGCCGGGAACAGACGCTATAAATTTTTCACCACATCTTAACAAATTGCTGAACCCATTTATAATTCCACAATCATCATATGTGGACACCCATTTCATAACTCATCACGGCAGTTTGTGGATCTCTGCTCAATGGCATGAATAGACAGTTCATGGAAAAGGAAATGGCTCTCCAACATTTGAAAAGATGATCTATCACGCTCGTAATTATTCATTCATGTACATAAAGATAGCATTTCTTATTTACATCAGATTAGTGATATCATATGAAGCTTTCTTATTGAAGTGAGAGTCGGCATTTGGATATAAAAGCAAAATAAGCCAAGAAAACCTCCTCAAAAACAACAACAAAACCCCAAAGTCTAGGCAGATTGGGGAATGGCAGTCCAATTTTTCCCTGCCACTTGCTGCTAACAGTTATCTGAGAGGAACACTAGCCACAGCCAAAAGGTCCCTAAAGCTTCCATAGGTTGCTGTCAAACCTTGGCTCCCCATTTGGTACCATACCATTGTCCCCTACTGCATTCCAAGAACTGACTTATGTCACTGGCATTGCCAAGCACAAATGATGAATTGCCTGAACTGTTTCCACCAACACAAAATGTGCAGAGCGAAAACAGAACCAAGGCCCGGGCCAAATTCTCAGCACACTTTTTAATTACCCCATTAAATCTTGTGCAGGGCTGTGGTGAACTCACTCTGTTCCTGGCAGCCAGCTGCTAGGAGGAGGGAAACCTGTTGGGGATTTAGAAATTGAGTCTCATTTTGGATAAGGGAGTTTGGATTCTTTCCACCTACTGGTTTTCAAGTTCCCCTTTTTGCCATTAGACATGTTAAACTCGGGAGAACAGTTAAGTTGAAACTTGTGATTTGCAATGTAGACAGTCCTTAAATTATATCCTAAATATAGATGTGCATGGCCAATTTCTATTTAGATTAGAGAGTCCAAAAATACTTTTAAAAAGCATATAGCTTTCCTTTCTTGTGCCCTTAGTAAAAGATCTCTTGTCTCGTGCAAACTTGGGAACTGAGACTAGAAAATCTGGATTTGGGAGCTTGGTGAGTAATTATACTAGAATCATCATGCCTGCATTTAAATTCCAGATTCATCCCCAATAGATAGATAACCCCAGGCAATTATTTGACCTTATCTGCTCCCAGTTTTAGGGTATAAACTGCACATAGTAATATATGTCTTATATGATTGTGCTTAAGTTATTTGGTTCATGTTGAATCTTAACAATACTTTGTTTATTGGATACTATTATCATTTTTGTGATCATTATTTGTGCTTTAATAACTATGATTAGAGGCACCTTGGAGAACAGCTCTGAGAATAGAGGAACAATGGCTGCTTATAGATTAATTAGTAAATTAACCGAACATTTTGAATGTCAATTGTGTCCTTAGCACTTTTTTAGCCTATAGTCCTGAACTTTATGGAGTTGGTGGCCCATTTAAAATTCAGTGGATCATCTACATGGAAATTTAATGAAAAGAGGAAAGTGTCTGAAAAAAATGTCAGTTACTGTTTTTATTATTAATAGTCAACAATTCAAGAAATGCACTTTTAAAACCATCAACAAACAAGCCAAGATTAGGTAAATGATGAAGTCAGACTGCTATCATTTTACTTCACTTGGACTTTTGTAATAGACTTATAATTACTTTTGGAAGAAATTAAAAGGGCAAGGCTTAATTTATATCACTGACATGGTCTTACTCCAATATATCCCGTTGCCTAGGCTGGCAGATTAATCCTCTAAGAGTTCATTTCTGATCTTGTCAACCTATATTAAATACCTTTAAAAACTTAACAATGACCATATGACAAAGTTCAAGCTTCTTAACATATTTTTCACGTGTTTGTCCTGCTGTGTTCTTACTCACCATGTTTACCAACCCATTTTTCATGTTAAAGCAAACTACTCACTATTGTCCTGATAAGGCTCATGTCAAGTTCCATACATTTTATTTCAGGTCAAATTATTTTGCTTCCATCCGAGGTCTCCTAGCAACTGTACTATGTCTTTTTTTATGCTACATATGACATCTGAAATATAAATGTCACCATACATTTCCTTGAGTAATTATATCTACGCAAACATACAGATACATGGGGGTGTAGGCATATGATACAATTACCCAAGGGCATTATAGACAAATGGCCAAGAGCTTTGTTTCTGGAGTTAGACAGTTCTGAGCTTAAGTACTGTCTTTGTCACTTACTAGGAATGTGACCTTGGACTGCAGAGCTGCAGTTTCATTATTTATAAAACTCTTGAGGATTGTCATGAGCTATCCATAAGATAACATAAGTGATGCCCTTATACCATAGTACATGGTACATAGTGATTCTTCAGCACTCTCTTCTGAAATGCTGTTAGCTCTTTAAAGCAAGACACACATATGATTGGTTTATATTAGGAGAGTAGCTCTGATAGAGATATATACAGGGAAGGTGCTTAGAACATGTTGATGAGTGAAAGAATGAATGTGATTAATTTCTGATAATACATGTGTTGGATTGTAAAATTCTTTGAGTTCAGGGGAAAGAGTGACTCAAATAGTGGGAGAAGTCTTCCTAGAACAGTTGGGAAAACTGAGTTGAGTCTTCAAGACTGAGAATGACCTGAGGAGTTAGAGAAAAGGGCAAGAATAATGCACATGATGTATTTTCCTTAAGGAAGAGAAAATCCAGAGGACTGGAATGGTCTTACATCTTTGGTGGCATTGTGACCAACTGGAGCAAACCATACCTCATTAAACCATGGAAGACTCTCCTTTCCATGCCCAGAGAAAGGAGTAAATTTGGTACAACAGCAGCAGCTCCAACTGAGAACTTTCTCAATGAATATGTGGGTCTAGCTTGAGAACTGCTTTACCCTCTTGCAAAAACATCTCCATTATAGTGAAGTCAGGAACTTTGAACCTCATCAAAGATTTTTAGGTTGTGAGTTTGGGAGTCACATCTTAATGGAGATAAGGAATGTGGAGTAAAGTAGGTAAGTGGCCCTATACTCATTATATGCAGACTTTTCAGCAAAACAATTACATCTCTCTATTTCAAGCTCTTTAGCCTCAAAATAGAAGGGATTGTATCTGAGCTGTCTCCACTGCAAGTCTTTTTGAGAATTCTAGGTGTAAATTCACTTGATATAATTAAAACTATTTGCAATTTTATTTGAAATGATAGTGCAGGGGGAACAGTCCCGTATCCTTTAGAGAGCAGAAACAGGAATTATTGTGGCTATCACCTTTCATTAGGTGCCAATGCTGGCATAAAACATACCTGCTCTTGCTATGTTTCCAAAGGTATTTTAGGCGAATGTTACAGCTAAGATGTTGGTATCCAATTTGTCCTTATATCTGGATGTTGAATTGTAGAGGTGTTCCTTGTGAAACCTCAGATCTCTTTGTTGAAATTACCATGGATAAGGACATTGTCAATGTGATCAATGTGGTAGATTAAAGATGTCCTTAATTCTTTGACATTCCTCTATTGAGAGGTAAATCTATTTTCCCTCCTCTTGAATCTGGGCTGTACTGTAACTGCTTTGATCAAAAAAGAATAATGAAAGTGACACTATCTTTTCTGGATCCAACCTTTGAGACCCTTTGAGAGAACTGTCAGCCTCTGTCTCAGTCTCTTGAGGTCCTTTGTCTCCATGTAATAGTTTGACTATCCTGCTAGAAAGACCAATGAAGTGGCCTGGAGACTAAGTGGAGAGCGACTCAGTGAAACCCAGCCTTTCTTCTGACTCTGACAAGGCCCTGGGCATGTAAATAAAGCAATCTTGGACATCCAGCACAGTCCAGCTGAATACTAACAAGTGATTCTTGTCAATATCCTGTGGCACAGAAGAATTTCCCAGTTTAGCTGTTCCCAAAGTGCTGATCAACAAAATCATGAGATGTAATAAAATGATGGTTGTTTTAAGCCATTAAGTTTTGGGATAGTTTTTTTAAATACAGTGTATTCTCATGAACAAGGTGCATGCATAGAAAGTCATGTGTCAAAATTGGGGGAATTATGGACAAAAAAATCAATACTTTTGTAGAATCTGTAATTAGTAATGTGAAACCATCAGTGGAAAGTTTATTAATGCAGTTCTAAGTAAGATGTTTGCTTCATTAGAACCAGAGATCATTTAAAGTGATCAAAAGAGGTAATAGGTTGTATAATTCCAAATTCAGCCAAAGCCAGTTTCTGATAACAATTTTCTTATTAAATGTAAGCAGGGGGTATTGTAGTACAAGAAACACATCATCCCCAGACTCCACTTTAAGATGAGGGCAGGTGCAAAACTGTTTAAAAATGCTTAATAACGAATGTCTGCCATCTTTACCATAACTTGCACCTTGGAAGCTGTGCACATCTTAATTAATTAAGCCTCAGAATGCCTCTGTGATGGCAAAAGGAAATAACAAGGAATCATTTTACCCACTACTGAAACATAGTCACCTCTTGGGTTGAACACAACAGCTGTTTAGCAGCTGTAAGGGAATCCTGAACTATCATTCTGGGCAGCCATGCTAAAGAGGATAACATATCTGATTGAAATTGCAGAGGAAATTTGAGCAGACAGGATGCAATTACCTGAATTGGAGCCCAGCCAGCTCACCGGGGCTAAGTGGCAAGTGACTGGAACTAGAAAGCGTGCCTTCTGCATATTTCACAGATTACTGGGGATGGTCAGCACCCTGTATGGACAATAATCAGAGGCTACGTAAGTCTGTGGTCCTGAACCTGTGGTACATCTTCCCTGAACACACCTCTTTCTAGAACAATATGACCATTCTGTTAAACCTATCTGGGAAGGATGGCTCATATAGACCCAAACATGACATGGACAGGAAAGATGAGGCAATTGGACACTCAATCTTCAAGCTACTCATCCTGACACAGTTCAAGGCACACATTTTTTTTTTTAGCCTCTGAAAAACAGTAAAGAAAAGGTCACAAATAGGAGCATAAAACTCATGTATTCTATATTGATACACTTAAAACATAGTATAACTATTTTAATAATCCAGAAATACACAAGATAAGTAATATTGGAGTTTAAATTCAAGAGCCACTGAGGCTCATGTTTTCCTTAAAAATTTAAAAAAAAAAAAAGACTGGAGGTAGGGGAACTAAATGTGGCTCTACCAGGCTACACGATGCCTCTATCTCCTCATCTGAAAAGCAAGAGTTTCAGATGACACACACTCTAATAACCTGCTCACCCTAAAATTCTGTAAGTCTGTGAACCCAAAGAGCAGTTTCTGGCTTTACTCTTAAGTGAAGCAAATTCTCATTTTGTAAAAGCATGTTTAGGCGGGGCCACTAAATAAACAACATTAGTGAAATAAAATTAATTGGCCTAAAGAAAATGCACTATTAAAAAATAATGTAAAACAAGCCAATTACAGGACCCCTGTGCCAACCTCAGAGTACGTGGGTCAGAGAATTCTGTATTCGATTTTCTTATGTCAACTATGGACTCAAAGTTTTGGTACTAAGTTTTGGTACAAAGTTTTGGTTTTTCTACTCAAAGTGTGGTACATGAATCTGCATGGAAAAGTCAGAATCCAGGTTCCATCTCAGACCCAAAGAATCAGAATCTGGATCTTAGCCTGATCCCCAGGTTATTTGTAATCACATTCAAGTTTGAGACACCCTGTGCTAGCATATTAAATTTTTGAGGAGTCCTGCACCCATATAAATTATTTGATCTTGTTTAAGTTAGTATCTGTCTTCAAATATCATCAAAGACCCAGACCTAAATATATAATGGCATTTTGTTATCGCCAAGTGGATTCACTTGAGATTTCCAATAATTTTTACACTTTAGTTTTTCCAAGTAAATATTGAAATAATTTCTTTGCCTTTGATTCTTCAGGGTCTTATATATAAGGGAGAATTCAAACTATAAGTACTACCTTTGAAAACCAAGGACTCAATAAATCAAAGACTCTTTGCTCTGCCTTCAATTTCTCAACCACAGCAATGATTTCCCTTATGCCAAAGGATTTACACGCTTGTGATACATCACCACTTTATGTCGGCCTGTTGTGAGTTGTAATTTTACATAAACTTATTCCATTTAGCTTAATAATATCCATTTATAGCTCAGTTTATAACACATTCTCTACTTGAGAGTAATAAAATTGCATTTTGTTAACAAAACGACTGTAATTTAGTTTTGTTAGTGAGTCATATTAGTCTCATTATTCAAAATTAGTGAGGCTTTACCACGTATGTCGTGGCTGCAGACGTCAGCCAGAATACTGTGAATAACGCCAACATTGAATCTGAAATTTGTAGCTTGTTTGGAATTCGCACTATTCAGGGGTGTGCTGAGCATGCCTCACTGACCCCAGTGGACCTGAGCGCTCCTGGAGTCTTAGAGCTGAGAGTGTAGGGTGTCTGGTTTCAACTCCTCATGTTGGGCCTTTCACTTTCACTTAAGAAAGGGTCCTACAGGGACACCTGGGTGGCTCAGTCAGTTGAGCGGCTGACTCTGGCTCAGGTCATGATCTCGAGGTCTGTGAGTTCGAGACCCCGTCGGGCTCTGTGCTGACAGCTCAGAGCCTGGAGACTATTTCAGATTCTGTGTCTCCCTCTCTTTATGACCCTCCCCCGCTCATGCTCTGTCTCTCTCTCTCTCTCTCTCTGTCAAAAATAAATAAACATTATTATATTTTTTTTTTAAGAAAGGGTCCTACAGCTGAGAAGTTTGAAACACTCATTCTTGTTCAGTGTCTCATGCACCATGAATGTGCCTTGGTGAGAAGAGACAGGGACAAAGGCCACATGTCCTGTCACAGCCGAGAGGGCTTCACACTTAAGACCAGCCCCCACAGTCCATCCTGTGCTGCCTGCCATATCACAGTCACCAACAGCAACCGTGACAGGCCATTGGCTCACTGTTCGTTTGCCACGCCCCCTGAGCGTGGGAGTACTAGATGTCCAGCTTGACTTGGAACATTTCTGGGGTTAATGCAATCATGTCTCATATCCCTGTTCTCTTTGGTCCTCACAGCACCTAAACTATTCATTGCCAGGACCTTAATCCTCAGACTACTCTCTGTAGTTACTAATTCTTATTTCCCCCAGAACTTTCTGTTGTTCTTTTTGAATTTATGATCTATTAGCTGTGAAATACCCTATACCATCCCCCGTTCCCTAAACTTTCTCCTCACTTTCTTGCCCTAATAGAAATATGGATGTCCGCTTATAAAGAAATAGCAATAATAGGGGTGCCTGGGTGGCTCAGTCACTTGAGCGGCCAACTTCAGCTCAGGTCATGGTCTCACAGTTCGTGGGTTCAAGCCCCCTGTTGGGCTCTGTGCTGACAGCTCGGAGCTTGGAGCCTGCTTCAGATTCTGTCTCTATCTCCCCCACTCGTTCTCTCTCTCTTTTCCCAAAAATAAAATAAAACATTAAAAAAATAAATAGCAACAATAATCTTCTCTAGAGAAATCTTCATGGAAAGCAATGCATTTACCCAAGAACCTCAAAGCAACTTATAAACCACTTCTTTAGTCTTCCTTCACAACCGTTGTTTCTGTGAAATTCATGCCATCAGACTTGCCCTTATACCCTTCTCTAATTACCTTATTCCTTCATGCCTTGACAAACTTCTTTATGGCTGTCTCATTGTCTTCTTTTCCATCTTGATTCTTGGGACCATTTTTTTAAATATAAGCTATTCTTCTTTTACTGTAAAGATATTAAGACTTACATGTATGATACATTGGAGTAGAAGCAACTATAAAAGAAAAAAAATGTCCCAAAACCTGTATTTGGATCAAAGTGGGGTAGCTACCTGCCACTCTTATTTAAAACCATCTCAGGTTATTGTTACAGGATTATTTCTGAAAAGGAAAATACTCAAGTATGCAACATACTTCGCAGAATTTTCTCTTCTCAATCAGTAAGTTATAACATTTTAGAACACAGCAAGTGCCACATTCATTAACTTCCTTTTCAAAATCATTTTTTTAAATTTAAATTCAAGTCACTTAAATTCAGTGTAGGATTTCCTCTTGGATCCCTCACCAGCTTAGCTACCCCTTTCCATTCTTGCCCTCCAGAGAACTTTTTAAAATAAGCCGTATCATGTCATGGCCATGGTTAAAATCCTCCAATGACTTTTCAGTGCATTTAGAATAAAAAGAAATTCTACAACCTTGCAGTGGAAAGGTTTGTAGACTGATAAATCCCTACCCAGTCTGGCTTCTGCCTAACTCACATTCTTACTTTCCATTCTATCCCTGAATCACAGCTACATTGGCCTTCTTTCTGTTTCTCTGATATGCCCAGCTTATTTCTGCCTTTAAGACCTGAAAAATGATGTCCTCAGGTCTTCAGGGCCTTGTCCCTCACGTCAATATTACAGTTTAAATATCACCTCCTCAGTGACCCTCCTTGTCCCATGCCTGATCTACAAGAGTAACATAATCACTCTCTGTCACATCATCTTTTAAATTTCTACATAGCTAATATTACTTTTTATTTGTGGGGTTGTTATTTGTCTTTTCTCATTAGCACATCAGTTTCATGCCATGTCTTTCTCTTATGCGCTACTAATCTCCCATTGCCCACAGTAGGGGCCAGCACATAGTAGTTGCTCAATTACTACCAAATGATTTGAAAAGAAACAACTAAAACTCTTCTATGGCAACATCACAACAAAGCCAAGGTGTGCCAATCCTTGACCTGTTTTCTCTCAGATCCATTCAATCTATTGAACATTAACTCTTTGTGATTATACAGGCACTTTCTGCTTTAGGTTGTTAACTTTTAAGAATTAAACTTATTCTAGCCCCTGGGATAGAACAACACTGTATGCCTCTTTCTTCCCTTGGGTCTAGGGATGGTGATGGCTTTTTAATGTGGCTAAAATCTGGATTTCCCTACTGATTTATACATTTTTCCCCCAGTTTTTCCATAACCTTTGTCACCATCTGCTTTTATTAAATTAAAATAACATTCTCAATACATATAATGACTTTTGTTATCTTAGAAGAACACTATCTGATACACAAGGATAATAAAAATGTATAAACTTTATGTTTCCAAACATGTCTTTCATTTTAGGTTACTGATTCCTATTACTGAATCGCTGTAGGTAAAAATACTTTAGAGCAGATGTAAGTGTAATGAATTGTTGAGATTTTACAGGTTGTTACAGAGATGAGTCACCCCTCATCTATATTTTCAGTAAACTCTATAATGGTCAAATTACGAAGGAAGGGAAGAATGGCAGAAAATCAAAGCAAGGCAAATACACTACGTGAAAAGACTGATAGATAAATAGATGATACATAGGTAGATAAATTGATTGATAGATCTATCAGTAGATGAGAGAGAGGGAGAGGCTGGGAAGGAGAAAATATTTCCTCAGAGAACAAATTACTACAGCAGTTTTCAAGGAGTGGCCTTGGGGTCCACAAAGTCAAAACGATCTTCACAACTTTACTAAGACATTATTTGCTTTTTTTTTTTTTTTTTTTTTACTCTGTTGATAGTTGCACACATGGTGCAAAATGCAATGGTGGATAAAACTCTAAAATACAAATCAAGGCAATGGCGCCAAACTGCACTCAGAATAATCGTGCTTCACTACTATACAATTATAGTAAAAAAAAAAGATGCGGATCCACTTAAAAACATCCTGATAAAACAGAAAAAAAAATACATTTATTAAATCAGAACTTGAGTACTTGACTTCTAAATATTAGGTATGTGGGGCACCTGGGTGGCTCAGTCGGTTGAGCATCTGACTTCGGCTCAGGTCATGACTCGTGGTTCAGGAGTTCAAGCCCCGCGTCGGGCTCTGTGCTGACAGCTTGGAGCCTGGAGCCTGATTTGGATTCTGTGTCCCCCATCTCTCTCTGCCCCTCCCCCACTCACACTTGGTCTCTCTGTCTCTCAAAAATAAATAAACGTTAAAAAATAAAAATAAATATTAGGTATGCAGAAAGCATGTCTGCCGCCATGTGAGAGACTGCGGTTGCCTCCAGGGAAAATCACTTGTACAATTGTTTGAGTTGCAAGCTGAATTAGCCACTTGTTTCCTAGAACACTGTTTTTCCTTGAAAGAATGGCTGGCAGAAGAAAACTAAGATTATTTAGCTCAAGTATTTGGCAGATATCTTTTCAAAAATAAATGTTATAAGAATGTCACTTCATGGAAAACAACTGAACATTTGTCAACAATGAAAAAATTTAAGAATATTGAAATCTGGAAGTCATGGGCAAGCCATTGTGGCCTTGACAGAGTAACACAATTTGAAGACTTTCCTGATGAGATCAGTGGTGATATTAATATGTGTGACTTGTTTGATATTTTATAAGGAAATGTGTCAATATTTGCAATATTTGCATAACCCAGTGAACCTATATTTTTATTCAAAGGTATAAAATGCAAGATAGACTAATCAATTATAATGTAAGAGAGCAGTAAAATTTCATTGATACGTTTTCAGATTCTACATTGTAACTAATATGTGATAAACTACCACTTTTCTGGTTCGAGTGTAGTATCAAAAAAGAATATCCACAATTATTCAAAAGGCTATTAAAAGACTTCTCAGGGCACCTGGGTGGCTCAGCTGGTTAAGCATTTGACTTTGGCTCGGGTCATGCTCTCATGGTTTGTGGGTTCAAGCCCCGCATCGGGCTCTGTGCTGACAGCTCAGAGCCTGAAGCCTGCTTTGGATTCTGTGTCTCCCTCTCTCTCTGTCCCTCCCCCACTCACACTCTGTCCCTCTTGTTCTCTCAAAAATAAAATAAACATTATTTTTTTTAAGACTTCTCAATTTTCTAAGTGATTATCTGTATGAGGCCATATTTTTTTCTTTATATTTCAACCAAACAATATATTTCATCAGAAGCACACAGAAACAGATGAGAATCTAGCTCTCTTCTGTTTAACCAAATGTTAAAGTGATTTGTAAACTGTAAGGCAATATCACTCTTCTTACTACATTATGTTTTGTTTTGGAAAAAATATATAGTAATTTTCATTAAAAAGTGTTCTTTGTGTTAATGTATAACAGGATAATTATAGCTATTTTATAGGAATTAATGCATTAATATTTAAAAATCCTCAGTTCTAATTTGTAATATGTTAACCGATGGTAGGTATTACCAACGTTAAAACAAAAGGCTCTTTGAGTCCTCAATAATTTTTAAGAGTATAAAGGGGTCTTTAGATTTAAAATTTTGTGAACCACTATTCTATATTAAATGTGACCAAAGATATAAAACAACTACGTGTAATGTGTGAAACTTTATTGGATGTTAGTTAGAGATATCCAGATACAAAAACTTGTTTTTGTGGAAATTAAGAAAATTTAAATATTTGTCCAGTATTAGATGATGGTATTAGGGAATTATCTTTAATCTTCTTAAGTATGATTATTGTAGAAAAGGGTACTTTTTGGGGAGGTGCATAATAAAGTGTACAGGGCTAACTAGCCTGATGAATATAACTTACTTTAAGATAAGTGAGTACAATATAAGTATAGAAGTGTTTCCTACTCTGTCATCTTCAACTTACCTGTATTTTTGAACAATTTCTTTTTTTTTTTTTAAGTTTATTTATTTTGAGAGAGAGCGAGTGGACAAGGGGCAGAGAGGAAGAGAGAGGATCCTAAGCAGGCTCCATGCTGTCAGCACTGAGCCTGATGCGGGGCTTGAATTCATGAACCTCGAGATCATGACCTGGGCCGAAACCAAGACTCAGTCGCTTAACTGATTGAGCCGCCAGGCAGCTCTTGAAGAATTTCTTAGTTGTTTTTTTGATTATGCAAAATAAAACTGATGTGTTTATCATGTAGCTTTTAAAATCGATGTAAAGTCATAATGTTGAGATAAGAAATATACATTTAACTTATAATTAAATGATACAGGAATATCTTGCCCTTCTCATTAAATATAACAGGAAACAACCCAAGAAGGGGAAAAATAGCCAACTGTCATTAGGTATCCTGGAAATGTCAGCTGCCACCCCGTCTGTGTTGCAACCTTTGACTTAAGTCCTATTGTGTTGTCTGCAAGCAAACTTTTAGAGAAGGGAGTGGCTCTTATATTTCAAACAGCCAGAGGTTCCAAACGGTGGAAAAGGCTTTCCTGAGAGGTAGGGTGTTTTCTGTCACTGAAGGTGTCCCAGAGTTGGTGTGATACCCTAGACCAATGCTTCTCAACTATTAATGACCCTGAGAATCACCTGAGGATCTTCTTCAAATGAAGATTCTGATTCAGTAGGTCTGAGATGGGGCTCGATATTCTTTCGATCAAGTCCCCAGGTAGTATTGATACTGCTGGTCTGTGGAACACATGTAAGAGTTCTCAAAGAGTTAGGAAAGGTTGAACTCAGTAAAGCTGGGCTTCCCAATTGTTTTTGGTTGTAAGAACCCCCTGATATCCTGTTTAATCTAACTTTCTATCATTTTCCTTTAGACACTGTGACTTAGTTGATTTTGGGTGGAAGTCTAGAAGCTGTGTGTTTAACAAGGAAATATTTATGATCAGGCAAACTTGAGAAACACTAACTAGATGATCTTCATAAGCTTTCCATGATACTATTTCTCTGTTTATTTTTTTCCCATAGAACTAACAATTGATTATATTTTTTCCTGAAAATATTTTTTAAAATTTTTGCCTTATTCTTTTGTCTTTTTTTTTAAATCTCAGTGACAGTAAGATTCCTACATATTATTAATAATCAAGAATCAGCACTCAATACATGAACCTGCTATGATCATTTAGTGGTTAAGCAACTTTGTGAACTATAAAATCTTATTTGCATAACAACTCTGTGAGGTTTATATTATTTCCCTCATCATGTGGATCAGAAACCAGCATCTATGGAGAGGATCATATGATTCTTATCCTTTCTTTTATTAATGTGATGTATCACATTGGTTGATTTGTGGATATTGAACCAGCCCTGAATCCAGGAATAAATCCCACTTGATCCTGGTGAATAATTCTTTTAATGTATTGTTGGATCTGGTTGACTAGTATCTTGTTAAGATTTTTTGCATCCATGTTCATCAGTGAAATTGGTCTGTAGTTCTCGTTTTTAGTGGGGTATTTGTCTGGTTTTGGAATCAAGGTAACACCAGCCTCGTAGAATGAGTTTGGAAGTTTTCCTTCCATTTATATTTTTTGGAACAGTTTCAAAAGAATAGGCATTGACTCTTCTTTAAATGTTTGCTAGAATTCCCTTGGAAATCCATCCAGCCCTGGACTCTTGTTTGTTGGGACATTGTTAATTACTGATTCAATTCCTGTACTGGTTATGAGTCTGTTCAAATTTTCTATTTCTTCCTGTTTTGGTTTTGGTAGTTGAAGTCAAGTGACTTGCTCAAGGTCACACAGATGGAAGAAGTTGTGGGGTAAGTAGTGGATTCCCATCTCTGTCTGAATCCTGGTCACTCAGACACTAGACTTACAATCCCACTGGTATCCATGTGTATACCTGTACAGCACCCTGGTGAGGATCAGGGTTGATGCTCGGTGCTAGAAGACTTGGGGGAGCAGAAGCAAAAGTAAAGTTCTCGTCAGGAGACATGAAACCAAGATACCCAAAGACATTAAGCTAGCAAGAGAAGAGCAGACATTGTGATCAGTGTCAGGTCAGACTTGCTCACTTCAGTATCTCCCTGTGATCTTTATGAACATCCACATCCATCTCGGTCTGGAGGAAAAGCACATCCTGATGCCTGAGGTTCCCGAGGACAGGCTCTTTGGACCAGATGAAATATATTCCATGAACTATTCTTTAGTCAGAACCGGCCATTCTGTGCAGAGTCACATGGTGGGGTTGGTGGGGATGTTGGGATAGGAAACGTAGGCCTTGTAGATGATTAATAATGGCTTTTGCTGATTTTCTTTTCTGCTTGCTCCTCAGTGGTCATTAGTTTAAATTTTATGGGTCTCATGTATTTATTTAATAGGTGTGCATTGAACGCATCCCATACGCCAGACAGTGTGCTGGTAGCAGGAGTTATAAAACTGAGCAAACGCAAATGAGGATGCTGTGCCCACAAGGTGATGAGCACGTTTTTAAGCAAGTAATCAAATAACCAAGGTATAATTGTGAGCTGTTATCAGCGTCATGGAGGAAAGGGATCCAGTTCTCTCAGAGCTGTAGAACTGTGGAAACTGACTTAATCTATATGGTAAGGAAATAATAATAGATAAAATATATGTACCAGGTGCTTTACTATGTATCCCACTTTGTACTAAATGCCAAACATGAGTCATTTTGTGGTGTCCTCAAAACAGCCATACAAGAAAGTTACCTCCTGTTATAGGTGAGAAAACTGAGGCTCAAGAAGTTAATATCTAATCCCAGAACGTGCACCCATGGACCACCTAAGCTTCCTCCTGGCGACTCCTTTGTCTTGTCACGGTAGCAACAAATCCTGCAATCATGGATTTAATGCAGAAGCTACTGCTGGGTCCTCCTACAAGCAGGGGTTTTCTGCCATGGTTCCCATGAGCCGGCTAACACTGAGGCTAAAGGTACAAAAAAATAAGGAGCCCAAGGCATTCCTGGCTCGAGACTGCATGCAGTCGTTGCTCTAGTAAATGTATTCTGGGGCCAGTAAAGTTGGAGCAGTGTGTATAGAGGAGCTGACAGAGGCCATGCGAAATGGTCTCTAAATCATTGGGCCATGAGAAATGGTCTCAAGGAAATTTAAATGCAAGTTAAAAATGTGTAACACGTTGATGGTCAAATCCAAAATAGAAACACTACCGTTGAACCAAAGTGCCCTGCTACAGTTTGTCGGGCTGTTTTACCTTATCCTTTCTGTACTATCATGAGAAGACAAAAAGTAGAGCCCATTTAATAGTAGGTACGCTTGATATCTTCCTGATTCTTTAGCAAGTCTCCATTCATGCAGTGCGTATAATAGTAGCTTCTCATTTATGTAGGATTTTGAGTTTTTCTCAATGGATGTATTTGGGTCCAGTCTCATCCCCCAAATCTGTGAGTAGACTCTATGTATTGTAATTCTCACTTGCTATGGCCTAAGCAGTGAATGAAGGCTCTCAAATTCACACAGCAAATTAGTGGCCCCACTGGGAGTGCCACACAGGCTTTTTGATTTTTGATTCTATGTACTTCCTACTAAACAAAATTGTCATTATTTACTTTAAATGAATGAGACTGTTTTATGATCCAGACTAGCTGATACTGTAACCTTGCTTAGAAATGCAATAATTGCATATAAAATTGTAGGTGCTAGCTCGTGAACAGAATATATAACAGAATAGTATGCTGTTATGTAGATGTGAGACTATGTCAGGGCAGGTTATGTTTGCAAATGTAAAGTAACTGCTTGCATTGATGTGGAAATACCAGAGTAGCCTATTTTCCATACTCTATCAGTAGGATAAAATAGTACCACATAGAATATTATCTTACACTTACAAATCATGATCCACATGCTTCTATCCCATAATGGTGCCATGTTTAGAAGAACATATTTCATACAACAATATTAATCATGAATTAATTCAGTTTTCTAATTCATATGTCTAGAATATTATGCAGGTGAATCATACTTTCTTTCACGTCTCTAAAAACTCCCCACTTCACTCTTCTACTGAATCACTCTCCAAAAAACCACCCCTCCTAGTTTCCACCTGATTTTCTACCACAAAGATCTCAACAGTTGATCTGGCACAACAGAGTTCTCCTTCAGATGGTGAAATTCAAAAAATAAAGGCTAAGAATAATACTACCTAATTCAGGAAAGGGGAAAGGCTTAGGTCATCATAGATTGTTTTGGAGATTTTCCCCCCGTCATAAGTACAAACTGGAGCCTCACCGAGCTTACGCTGGATGTACAAGGCTCCTCGTTGCGGACGTGATGCGTCCTGATGCTGCAGATGAAAGCAGACTGGCCAAGGAGACTGACTTAAATTTAAGTTCAGAAACATCTAGAAATAATGACTCCAAAGGCCCTTCTCAAAATGAACCATTGGATGCACTTTTCTTTTTCCTTTATTCTTTATTCATGTATTCACCAGGAGTTAATATACACTTTAGCAGCCTAAGTTCTTTATGAGATACCACAGAGGTTACCTTAAGCAATTATATCCAGTCCTTGATGTCACTGGCCCCAGTCAGTAGTGGGTCTGAAATCTTCTGTATTTCCCACCTACTTTTCTGGTGACTGCTAAGTCAGTCTTTGCTCACCAGATAGATCGGTGCTTTGAACAGTCTTGTGAAGGAATTTAGTGGTTTATAATTAAAAGTAGTCATAGCATCTGCTCTCTGTTTTGTTTTTAAGCTGCCTCTTAATTTTTGTTTCTATCTTTGTGACCACTCTTTGATTTATTAGCATATGCTTATTAGAATTCCCAGGGGTAAATGCAGAGTATTGCTTAGAAATGCAACTGTTTAAATTCCAAAATAATGCAAGTAAGCACCAGGCAAGAACCTAGGGACAGGGCACTTGTCTGGTCTGAACTCTGTAAATCATCTAGGGTGACCAAGCATCCTGGTTTGCCCTGGACTGGGCAGGATGGGGTGGGTTGCATGGGTGGGGGTTTTTGCAGGATGAGGGACTTTCTGTGATAAAACCGGACAATCCCAGGCAAACTGGGATGGTTGGTCATCACCTATTCGGCTGCAGTTATCATGAGGTACCCTTGGCTAGAGCTGCTCCTGCATAGCATTTATCTTTCCTGTAAAGGGGAGGCTGATTTTAAAAACATCCTGGCTCTGCTTCCTGCTCCAGGATGGTCATTGTGGACCAGAAGTGATCTGTTCTTTAAACTGCTCGGTTTGAAATGAGGAGTCCCTGCACTTTGCTTATTGGTCCTTTAAGATTTACCATGTCAGATTCTTATTTTTACACAGAAAAACCCATAAGAGAGAAAAATGCAAGTCAGCCAGTGCACAAATTATTTCAAGAAATCACAGTCCACTTTGTAGAATGCAGACCATGAGAGGGAACATGCTGGAAGCCTCAGAGAGATGTAAGTTCTGCAGGTAATAGAACCCATTTTGTTCACCTTTTTGGACTTGAAATTGGGACTGTGCCTTCCTTTAAGGCAGGCAAGTTACAGATATAGATCTTTAGCAACTAGATGGAAGGACAAATTTTAGTCTTTATATACAACTTGGGGCAAGTTATTTATGTAACTTGAGACAATCACTTCTCTCTGGACCTCTGTGTGCTCACTGGTCAAATAAAGATGTTGGAGTAGCTCATTCTCAGTCTTCTTCAGCTCTGGATTTACACACGAGCTTATCACACAACTGGCATCAATCTCAGTACTTTATATGCTTTAATTCATGTAATCCTTGCGACGACTCTCAGAGTGGGTTCTACGACTACCACCCCCATTTGACGGATGTGTGCTTGTTTTTGCATTTTCCCATTATTCCGTGTCCTGCCGCAAGATTTTGGAGGGCAACCAGGGTGAATGCTATTCCTTTTCTCTGGTTTCCGTTTCAGTTCCGCCGACGGGGAGCAGGGAATTACTGGAGGAAAGGGTGAGAGTGAGGTTGGGGTACTTCCTGTCCAGCCTTTGGATGGAAGCATGTCTCGACAGAAGGTTGCATCTTCTGCCAGGCAGCCCTCTCCATGCAGCCCTCCCTCGTACTGTGGGTTCCAACATTCTCACTCCATTAGCCTCTGCAGCCTTGGGGAGGTAGCAGCTCCTGGTACTGTTACTTGCTGAAGATACTGAGTCTTTGCTGGTGGTTTCCAGGAACCTGCCCACACCTTTGTAAAACAATACCGTTATTAAACTCCCATTAAATCCCCCAGTCTTTTTCCGAGCGGGACTCTGACTAATACAACAAGGCAATGGAGACTGAGAGTGATGAAATGGCATGCTTACAGCACACAACTGCCAAGGGGTGAAATAAAGCAGGCCTCAAAATCACAAGGATGGATTTCAGAGCCCAGGCTGGTAAGCACTATGTTACGCTGCCCTATAAAATCTGTGACTACATACTTGATGCGGAGCTCAGTTTAACTGGTCTCTTACAGACTAAACTCTGCTCTGATGGACTTTATAAAAAGTAACTTTAACATTCTGGGGAATGTATTAGGCCTCACGTATACATAAATCTTGTACCAATGAGCACTTCATGCAGAAAAATGGAAAATATCGGGCTTCGGAATCAGACAAGCTTGGATTCCCACCCCAGACCCACCTTATAGAGATGAGACCATGGGAACGTTATTTCATGTGATTAAACTTTTCTGCATCAAAGGGCATGCAGAGTTTAAATTCCTTTCAGAATGAAAATATTGTGATGTTAATAGAACATCCAGTTCAATGCCTTGGTCAGAGCAGGGGCTCAGCAGATGTTCATTTTTTCATATCTTCTCCTAAACTTTTATTCTTTGATTTCTTAGTATGCTACTGTGCTATGACTGTGTCCCATGTGCATTTTCATGACCGTTGGCAAATTTGGGTCTCTGCATTTCCCATCCGAACGTAAAGACTGCGACATATATACACCATGCAAAGAGTACTTACTCTAAAGCTGCTTGTTGAGTAAATAAATGTGTGAATTTTTTGGCAAAGTTTCTGACCAGGATGCAGATTCCAAGTTTCCTAATCTGAATTCCAGCAGGGACTATTTTTTAAACCAAAGTCACCTGTCTATACACCTCAACTTATTCCTGAGCCTCCTTTGTTCCCTACTACCAACAGAGCTCGAGGGAGAAACCAAGTATTATATTCTTTGTTTACAAAGTAGTCATGTTAAATACAAACTTATTCACCTACGAATAGATATTTCTACAAACCACTATTTCATCACCAAAGTGAGGCAAGGGACTGGTCATAACAAATGAGACAGATGTGGGAATTTTGAGTCATGTCATCTGGGGGTTCCCTCTTTCTCTCTTGCCTGGGAAAGGCCAGTGGGAGGTTATAATTTCATGGTGTGACTTTCTCATCTCAGGTTTCCTGCTGATGTTGCCACTAAACCCTTCAACAAAGTCTTGGCCTTTCCCCAACTATTGTCATAAATGGGGATTACACATCTTGTTTTCCTCTTAAACAAATTAAATTAACTCAAGTACCAGAGGCTGCTCCCTCCTGATTTATTTTATTCATAAATCTCCCAAATTTGGGTTGTTAGCAAGCCAAACTGAATTAATGGATGTATCAGTTTTAAGAAAAAGGAACCTGCGAGTCAGTCAATGCATTGCTCTTCTTTCTGTGATGAATGTGGGATTTATGAGCAATAAAAGTATAAGAAAAATATCTCCAATTTACTTGCAGAGTGACACCATGTGAGCTGAATTACTCTGAGTATCAGTTTTCCTCTTTACGAAATGTAGAACCTGCATTTGATGGTCTGTAGCATTATCCTCAACTCACATTTGGAGAGTGTGATTCCTTGAGATGCTGCCCTGTATGCATTGTTAGGATGCCATAAAATAAGCTCTGTGCAGGCCCCCCGCCAACTGGCTCTGAGGATTAAAAGAGCCTCAGCAGTAAGTTTCTTTGAAAACGGTACACATTTAAAATAACTACTCTGTGAGGAGAGTTATGTGCCTCTGTGATCAGAGGCTGGAGAAGAGAAACCCCACCCCCTGCAGACATGAAACTGCTCTCTGCAAGAGAAAAACAATGCTCCTTACCATCGCTGTGATCCCCCCTTCTTACAACACTCCCTGAGTGTTGAGACCAGGCCAGGATATTTAAAGAACCCTCTCCTTGTTCTCTTTGGGCTCCTTCTCTTCTCCCACCTCCAAGCATCTCACACCCAAGATTCTAATGACAGAGTTAATGTTGTTGCAAGCTGGTGGCATCTGACATCCAAAGGCTCCTCTGAGGATGTATTTCCAAATCCTTTACGACCTTAGGGAGTGGTGTGTAATTGTTGCTATAAAGCAAGGCGCTGCAGTAACCTTGGGAATTTGAAATCACTACAGGAAATTGAAGAGTAAATTCCTCTTAATAAAGCAGTGCACAGCAAGATGCCAGGGAGCAAGAAATGAGCTCATGCGGCAGTTGGTGCTCAGGAGAGAAGAGAGACCTCTGCTGCCAGAACCCAGCAGGATAGGCTTGGGGCATTTGTTCCACCACAGCCCCTACCCCATTCCAGAAGCGGCCTTATTACCTTCTGGATGAGGAACTTGGAAAACAAAATGATTCCTCTAGTTTAAGAAGCAGAGGCAGCAAGCTGGAGGTTCAGGTGTGGAAAATAAGTTTTGGAGCAGAGTCGAGTCTAGTCTAGTCTAGTCTAGACTTGGTCTTTGATGTTGAGGACTCAGATCATATCCTATCAGCCTCAGTTGCTCTAGAACAAAGTCCAACATTAGAACGCATGGTGATTTTTCTTTCCCCATTAGCTAGGGAGAAAGATAATGTCTATCGAGCTAAATGTGTGAAGTCTACAAGAGAGAAACTATGTAAAGCTTGGGCAGGGAGACATTGCACCAATACAAATTACATATTGGTATGATAGCCCTGTTGTCAGAAGCACTTTGTATGTGTTCTGTTAGTCCTTAACAATTTTTTTTTTCTTTACATTAAAGACTGAGTGTAGACAACCTGTCTAGGCAGATGAAGGTGAAAACACCACTCAAGCAGAGTGATATTGCCCTGAAAGGGCATGGATATGAGGTTGTCCAGAAGGCATTTGTCTAAGGATATTTGACAGGCTGTGGCTAACGATCCCACCACAGGGAAGGCTAATATTAGCTGCAGTTGGTTACAGCCATTGCTTTCCAGAAACTGCCACACTCCTAATTATTCTAGGGACTTGTGATTCCCCACATTATCACTCTCCATCCAGGCTACTTGTGTCTTCAGTCCAGTTCTTACTAGAGGCTGCCAGTTCCTCTCCTTGAGCAAAGACCTCTCTTTTCTTGGCCCCGATCTCTCTTGTCCTTCTGCCCCAAACTCCTGATTTACTCCTGTTCTACACTATTAGAATCATCAAGGTGTTGTCTATTAGCATGGGCTCTGGAGTCTAACTCAGATATGGCTGGGTCTCAGCCACGCACACACAATTACTTAGTGTCACCTACCCTCAGTTTTATCATCTTTAAAATGGAGAAAGGATTGCTAGGGATATGAAATGAGACCAAGTATGGAAAGCATGTAACAGAGTAAAATACCAGCAATACATTTTTACCTATAACTATTTTTGTCAATGAGTACCTATTTGTAATGAATTCTGATTTGCTTTTTGAAGGTTGTCCTAAAATCTTTCACCCACTCTGCCCTCCCTATCTCCTGATTTATTTGGCAAACCCTTAACTTGAGCTAAAGTTACTGAAGCTCTCTAGACCTCTGTTTTCTCATCTGTAAGTATAGACTAAGAATTATTCTCCCATAGTTTCATCTTCCTGTGCTCAGTGGCCTCATCGACACTCCCCATGGGAACCCCCAACATGATGTCATGCTACCTCTGCAGGAGAGTCCAAGTGCTGGTGACAGCTTGTCAGCTGTCCTGAGTTTCTTCTGCCCTACAGTCAACAACCTAGGTTTTTTTAATGTTTATTTATTTATTTTGGGAGGAGCAGAGAGGCAGAGGAAGAGGGAGAGAGACAATCCCAAGCAGGGTCCCTGCTGTCAGCATGGAGCCCGACACGGGGCTCGAACCCACAGACTGTCAGATCATGACCTGAGCCTAAACCAAGAGTCAGATGCTTAACCAACTGAGCCACCCGGGCACCTCCACAACCTAGTTTTAGCTGTTTATTTACATTCTGACTGCTCTTCGCATGAAATATTTCCAATGTTTTACAATCCTGCTTCTTTCCTCCAGAAGACTCAATTGCTCTCTATATAACCTCACTATAAGGTGCCAGACTGTGTGGAATGCTTCTTTCCATAAATGGTCTACTCAGATAAAGCAAATGCGGTCTCTTCTTTCCTTTGTTTTATATTTTTTACCCAGATTTTATAATCTCAGAGTGAAACACAGATCTCATTAAGTGTTTTACCTGTCACCTCATGCTATTGCCACATGAAATATCCCGCCCACGAAAATTTTTATGTCAAAATGTGGAGTTCCATGTCCCCAGGTCAATAGCTATACTGTTGATGTCCTGGACTCAAAGGGCAAGTCTTCACTTTCATTTGCTTTAAATTTCAAATTAAGAGAAGCAGACCTCAGTGGGAGTTTTGTGAATACTAATTTTGTCATCCAACATATTTGCTCCTCTTCTCAGCAATTTTTGTCCACACATGGGATGAACCCTTCCCTTTCATGCATTTACCTAGATCCACTGACAAACTGTTTCAGACAGGGCCAAGGACAGAGCCCCAGGCAGATGCTATTACGAATCTTCCTCCTGTTTGTCATCCATCAAAATATCTCCTTTGGGTCTATTTGTTCAACCAATTACCAGTCTACCTAATTGTTCTTACATTGTTCTTGCCACTGTCTCTCCATCCTGGGCCCAGTTATGACAACTGGCTCTCAGTACACAATGTCTACTGTATTTCCCTGAGGTAGTAAGCAATCAACAATTGTTAAAAGCTTGAGCAGTGGAGTCAGATAGACTTGTGTTCAATTCTGCACCCATTTTTCCTTAGCTGTATGATGCTTAAGGTTTGTTAAACACTCTGTCCCAAACTCTCAAAGGAAGAAACTCAAGGGGATTGAGAATAGCTCTTTTATAGGGCTAATGTAGTTTCTGGGCAGATATAATATGATAAAGCATATCAAGCACTTACAAGAAACCACTTGTCCATAATAAGAACTCAATAAATGTGAGCTCTTTTTACAACTATAAACATCACAACTCCACTAAAGAAAATAAAAGGAAAAATGAGATTAACCTGACCAGATCTTTGCTGATTTCTACCACACATTTGAGACTTTATTCTTATATTTGTGTTTTTTCCCTTCACAGCACTGATCTCTATTTGTAATCACTCATGGATTGTTATGATTATTTAATTAAAATTATCTTCTTCATTGCCTCAGAAGCTCCATCAGAACACAATTCATGGCCACTTGTGCTCAGCCCTGCATCCTCCAAGTACTCTGAACAATTCTGGGCTGATGCTCAATGCATATTTGTTAGGCAAAATGATTTCCATGCAATTTGTACTAATGATAACCAAGGAACAGAAAAGAATCAGCAAGTTTCTATTAACCGCCTATGAGTACAGATTTCCCCACCCTACCAATCCCACCACGTGGCTTTGCACAGAGCAGCTAGTTCTGACTGAAGAATAATTCAGGAAGTGTATTTGATTGCTGTTCTGAAGAGCCTAACGTCAGGAGCCTCATTGCATCACAACTGACTTTTCCTCCAGACTGAGATGAGTGTGCATGCTCAAGAAGACCAGAGGAAGATTCTGGAAGGGTGAATCTGGGTTGAGGTCCCCTGCTGGAGGGCCTGAGGAGAGCAGATGCAAAAGTCAGAGCGTGAAGTCCTACCACGAGGCAGAAAGCCGAAGTAAATGGAGACATCAAGTAGAGAAGAGCAGAAGACGCGAAGAGCCTGCAGGCCCTGTGCCTCCCAGGCACACAGAGGGGGCGGTGGCACAGGTGATGGGGCATCTGCTGTCTGAGGGACCAGGCTCAGGACTGAGTTAAGAGTCACATCCATACCCCCCAACTTTGTCCGTCTGTACGACCTTTAGCAAGTTGCTTGACTTCTATAGACTTCTGTCTTCTAATCCACACAATGAGAGAAATAATGAAAATCTCACAGAGTTGTTATAAAAATGAAAGTCTATCACTTAACGAAATCATCTAGCCAAGTGATGAAAGCAGGTTCACATGTAGAGTGCTTACTCTTGGTTATGAGCAGTAAAAGGTGATTCCATGTAATAGGTGTTCTAATGTCCCTGGGATGAAACAACATACCAGGCCGATGGTGGACATAGGCATCTGTCGAAAACCTCGTCTATAGCTAGCCCCTAGGAGAAATATCAAGAAGCAGAATTGTGGGAAGTCAATACCAAAAACTGTTTTAAAGATTATTTAGGGGAGCCTTGGTGGCTTAGTCGGTTAAGCATCTGACTTTGGGTCAGGTCATGATCTTGTGGTTTGTGGGTTCAAGCCCCAAGTCGGGCTCTGTGCTGACAGATGAGACCTAGAGCCTGCTTCAGATTCAGTGTCTTCCTCTCTCTCTCTGCCCCTCCCCCCATCATGCTCTGTCTCTCTCCGTCTCTCAAAAATAAATAAAAATGTTGAAAGAAATTTTAAAGATCATTTAGCATTTCGCCAAACTGACTGATCGTAAAAATCATGAGGTTAAAACCACAAATACCAGACTTCCACTGAAGAGCAACTAAGGCATATTCCCCAGGGTGGGGGCCTAGACATTGGTATTAACAAAGTACCAGGTGATTTTAATGACTACATGAAATTGGTAAATGCCGCATAGTTAGTTCAACCTTTGCTAATTATTTAAATCTCATTAAGCTCTCACGACTCAAAACAGCAGCATCAAGATCACCTGGGAGAGTGTTAGAATTGCAGAACCTCGGATCCCACCGCAAACTTAACTGCATAGCAGTCTGTACCTTAACAAGACTCCAGGTGATTCTTATGCATATGAAATGTCAAGAAGCACCAGTTTAAAACCTCCTCACCTATTCTTGGACATTTGGAGGCCAGGAAAGCTCTCTCCCTGGAAACTTTCTATCTCTTAGTGCTTCTAACTATTTAAAATATAGAAGCCAAAAAAAGCCGAAACCAAAACCAAAACCAAAAACCCTCCCTACGGAGTCAACACCATTGAGAGTATTTTAGGATCTGAGCCATTGATTGTGACACAGACTGGTAACAGCTAACAATGCCAGGACATCTAATAAAGGTAGGTATCAATTTACTTCTACAATATTAATCCTCAAAATTCAAAAGTTGTTTTATGTTTGCCTTCTTATGGGTTTAAAAAATTAGGCTAGGGGCGCCTGGGTGGCTCAGTCGGTTAAGCGTCCGACTTCGGCCCAGGTTATGATCTAGCAGTTCGTGAGTTGGAACCCCGCATTGGGCTCTGTGCTGACAGCTCAGAGCCTGGAGCCTGCTTCAGATTCTATATCCCCCTCTCTTTCTGCCCCTCCCCTGCCCACGCTCTGTCTCTCTCTGTCTCAAAAATAAAGAAATGCTAAAAAAAAAAAATTAGGCTAAAAAAACATGATATAAATTCACCATCTTAAACATTTTGATGGGTCCAATTCAGTAGTGTTAACTATATCCACATTGTTGTATGACAGGTCTTTAGAATCTTTTCATCTTTCAAAGCTGAAACTATATCCATTGAACAACTCCCCGGCTCCCTCTCTCCCCAGTCCTTTGCTGTCTCTGAAGAAATAAGCTGCCTGGTTGTGAGAGGTCTTTGAGACGGTTACCTGGGAATGAACTACAGGTGGCTTCCAAAGGAACCCAGCCCAGCTGTCACCTTGACTGCAGCCTTGTGAGACCCTATGGTGTATATTGTGTGTCATTTAAAGCCACTAAGTTTGTGGTAATTTGTTGTGCAGTCGCATTAATCAAATACATCTCTGGGGTGAGACTTAAAAACTGCACAAATATTCCATTCCCCATCAGCTTTTTATCTAACAATTTTATTATCTTGTTTCCTTTATATGATGGTTGAAAGAATTATTCTACATTCTTCATTGCCCATTTTCAGAGTGTGGAATTGGCATAATAGTCACCTCCAATAGTACTAAATGATTGATTTTTTCCTTTTATTATTATTATGGACTAATGGGTTTTTATTTACCAAATACATTGCCTATAATTGGAGTCATTCTTTTTGTTCCACATAGCCTTTGAAATATATCATTCACTTAACTTAGGTAATATATTCATTTTAAGAAACAAAAATTGTCCCCTTAAGTTGTAAATGAAATCACAGGTCTTGTACTAATTTCCCCCTCCTAGAAAAGATAATGTGTGTTTTCTGTTATTCAGAAACCCCAACATTTGGGGTTTCATTTGACCTTGCAGACTTCTTCCAAATGCAGGCAGACTTTTAGCAGATTCAGATATGTATCTGGCTATTTTTTATTCATTAATGCATTTCCTAGTGTTAGGTTTTGAGAGATTTGTGGAAAATTGCAGTCAGATCATCTAGTGAGTCTATGGGTCAGGATTTCTTTAGACAAGTGTTCTTATAGCAAAAATTCTTCCACCTAGTTTCATACAGCATTACTTCACTTTAAAACACACAGTAAGAAGTTGAGATTTGGTTCCAGTAGCACTAAACTTTTCAGTGTTTTCTTCTCTTAAGGGAACCTCTTTCTGAGCCTTAACTCTGCTCTGTGTGTGAGTGGGGGTACATGTTTTCTGGAGGGTCTTCCTTGAGCTCCTTGACATATTGCTTTCCTAAAATGTACTCTTCTCTGCTCTTTAATGAAATTCATGAACCGCTAGCCCTTGTGGGTTCTGCTCAAGTAACTTCTCCAGGTTGGAAAAATGGAGAAACTCTGGATTTCCCTGGGATGTATAAAACTCAACATTTGCAAGTAGAATGGAAAGCATCATGAATCATTAATGGTAAAAATTCAGTAGGCAATTTTGCACCAAACACAATTTACTGCCTGTCTTGGGAAACAAGCCTATCCTATTGTTAAGCTAAGAAAATGTTCAATTCTAGTTTAAGTGACAGTAAAAACTAAATACTCGAAGAGCTCAGAAGAGAGAAGGCTGTTCCAAAGGGATCTGAGAAGGGATTATAGAGAAGAGAGAAAAAATATACACCATCATTGCAAAATGTAAAGCCATTGAGAGAATGAAAAAGAATTTCCTGTGAAATTTAAGAATTTGTACTTTTTTTTTCTTAAGTGAAAGGACGTTTGGAGACATGCAGAACTCAGTAATGCCTTTGCTATTGATTAATGTATCCGTAAACAGTAGAAATGGTAGAAATAGCAGAAATAGTCTTGGGCTGCGACCTAGGGGATCTTGAGTTGTAGCATATGGTTCCTATTTCTAGTTTTGTGTCCTTTTCTTTATAGAACACCATTATCTTTTCTTCCACTATTCATTTCCATAAACCCACAGGGAAATTATTTTGTTACGTCTGTCAAAATGGTAAAGCACACTTAGAACATACTGTAGAATAACAGCAGATGTCCAATAAATCCATGAATCAAATACCTGGTCCCTATTGCCATTCAATAAATGAGTGAAGCAGGCCAGATTTATTTTATAATGATGACTTAAATTATATTACATGATTATCTGCCTAGACAAATGGAAGAATGTTCTATATCTCCACAAAGACATATGCTGCCTCCAACTTTTCTTGAAACATATGGTCATTCAGTCCTTTTTTGTTTTGTTTTTTTCTCTGAATAGAATCCTGGGAAAAGAACCCAACCACCTTCTTCTGTGTTAAATGACCATTGGCATGCAAATCTCAGCTCCCATGAGACAACAGAGGCACTATGATAAACATAGAACATAGGAGAGCTAAAGGAAGCAGCCTCTTCTCAACTCCCCAACCTGTTGCACAGGATTAAAGATCTCTTGAATTTTTAGGATGAAACTACAAATCCAAATACTTATGTAATAATGCCAGATTTTAAATGTTGACAATTAATTCTAATTTTTAAAGTCCCCGAATAGGCCAATACTGTACAAACTGGATCCTATCCAAAGACAACTAACTAGCAATCTGATTTAGTTTGTCATTTTCCCAGTTTGGAAACTTAAATGTCCTAAAGCCAATTAACTATAAAACCTACAGCAGCACTTTCTTTTCCGAACTTTCTGTGCAGCGAAGCATACAGATACAAATGGCCCCCTCAAAAGAAACAGTGTCAAATGTGTCCCCCATGGACTTTAAATCTTGCTGTATGATTTGCTCTTCCATTTCTTTGTTCTGAGAGAGAATCTGGTCGATAGTGGAGCAAAGCTTTTATTCAGTTTTTAAACTTTAATGTTGGTTAAAAAATAATAATGCATCTTTATGGCATGTATTATAATGGTAAATATTTAAAGTCTCATAAATCCACCATGACAGAGATTCAGAAGTCAATGGAAATGGATAGCAAAACTGAGAAGTGCACACTTGCCCTTTGGAAGGGTGATCTAAGGAAGAAGGACAATACTCTCTCCAAGTCCTTTCCTTTTTACCTAAGTTCAGGATTTCTCATTTTTGCAGGGAGAAGCAATCTTAGATGTTCATAAGGAGGCTTCCATTCATCTTACATTCTCCCCAGTCTATGGACTTTTTATGATGAAACATATTAAGTGAGGGCTTTCAGATATGGCCCATAGGAAAGATGGACAGTCATCACCTGAGCTTCCCTTGTCCTTTTCATCTGACCCAAAGGACACTCATCTCAGCTTTACGGCCTCTTCCCAATGTACTGAATTGTAGATAATTCATGGTTTACTTCCACTGAGATCTTGGCTTAAATTAAAAGTTTAAAATTGTGTGTGTGTGTGTGTGTGTGTATTATAGCTATATTTATATACATTACATATTTTCCTAAATATGAAAATATTCAATATATATTTATATATTTTTTTGTTTTTCCTGTATATAGTCTATGTCAGTGTGTCTTTTCAGCATGCTTGGGTTTGATTAAGTATTCAAATATTTCTCAAGTATAAGCACTGCATTTATGGTGGTTGTGGAGTATATGTAAGAAAGGCATATGCCTTCTTGGTTTATTGACTTATCATACATGGTGCTGTACACACAATCTTTCTAGAAGGTAGAGTAATTATGAAATACAACAGAAGAGAATGTAATTGTACAAGGCAACTTTTGAGTTAATTAATGCAACTTATGTATACTAGATTCTCGGTTCCATTGACCTGTTCTATTGTTTTTGCTTTGTTTTTTTTTTTTTTTTTGTTAGTTTCTATTTCATTTATTTCTGCTCTAATCTTTATTATTTCCTTCCTTATGCTGTTTTGGGGTTTTGTTTTTTCTTCTTCTTCTAGTTCCTTTAGATATAAAGTTAGGTTGTTTATATGAGAGTTTTCTTCTTGAGGTAGGCCTTATTGCTTTATGAATGCTTTTGTTACATCCCAAAGATTTTAGGCCATTATGTTTTTACTTTCATTTGTTTCCATGTATTTTTTATTTCCTCTTTGATTTCTTGGTTGACCCATTCATTATTTATTGGCATGTTGTTTAACCTCCATGTATTTGTGCTCTTTCCAGAGTTTTTCTTGTGGTTGATTTCTAGTTTCATAGCATTGTGGTCAGAAAATATGCATGAAATCACTTCAATCTTTCTGAATATGTTGAGTCTTGTCTTATGGCCTAATATGTGATCTATTCTGGAGAATATTCCATGTGCACTTGAAAAAAAATGTACTCTGCTTTTTTAGGATTGACTGTTCTAAATATATTTGTTAGATCCATCTGGCTCAATGTATCTATCGTTCAAAGCCACTGTTTCCTTGTTGATTTTCTCTTTGGATGATCTGTCCATTGATGTAAGTGGGGTGTTAAAGTCCCCTGCTATTATTGTATTACTATTGATTGTTTCCTTTGCATTTGTTATTAATTGATTTAAGTGTTTGGGTGTTTCATGTTAGGTGCATAAATATTTCCAATTGTTGTATCTTCTTATTGGCTTGTCACCCAAATAATTAGATAGTGTCCTTTTTTGTCTGTTGTTACAGTCTTTGTTGTAAGGTCTATTCTGTTCCATATAAATGTGCTACTCTGGCTTTCTTTTCACATCCATTTGCATGATAAATTCTTCTCCATCCCTTCACTTTCAATCTGTATGTGTCTTTAGGTCTGAAATGAGTCTCTTGTAGGCAGCACATAGATACATCTTGATTTTTTTTATCCATTTTGTCGCTCTATGTGTTTTGATTGGAGCATTTAGTCCATTTATATTTGGAGTAATTATTGATGGGTATGTATTTCCTGTCATTTTTAATTTTATGTTTTTTTTCTGTTCCTTTCTTCTTTTGCTCTCTTCTCTCACAATAAGTTGGCTTTCTTTAGTGATATACTTTGATTCCTTTTTCTTTATTTTTTGAATAGTTATTACTGGTTTTTGATATGTGATTATCATTCAGTTTGCACATAACATCTTCTGCATATAGCAGTATGTCTTCAGTTGATGATCACTTAAGTTTGAACCCATTCTTTACTCCTCTCCTCCCCACATTTTAGGTATACGGTGTCAGAAATATATCCTTTCATTTTGTGAATCCCTGGACTGATTTTGATGTGGCCTCTTCTATACATTTAGCTGTGGAGTTTATTCTGTCAATCTTCAGGTAGTTTTCTGAGTTATTTACACTGATGTGAGTATTATCTAGTTGTATCTGTGGGACAAGGTGAGCCTAGGTTCCACCTACTCTGCTATCTTCCCTGAGAGTTTCTACATTTTATCTGTTAGACCACAAAGCCTATAACAGTGGTTATAGGGATTCATAAGTGGATTGGGTAAATCTTAAGGATCTTAGCCTTTGAAAGAAAAAAAGACACAAGTTTGATAAAAATAGGTGGGAAAATAAAAGGACAGCAATCCAACATTGCTATCTATAGCTCACAAAAAAATCTCCTCCTTCAGTCCTCATTATAACCATGAGGTTTGCAAATAATTATTCTAATAATTACAGAGCAGAATACTACTGGTCAAGAATGTCAAGAAAATCCTACTTTATCAGAGCTGTCTTTGTATGGGGTAAGGTTGGACACAGAGAAGACCAACATATGGTAAGCAAATGTACAGCATTCTGTAATTATGTTCTTTGTTCCTTCTTCTGTTGTGTGGGGTAAGATGACCATATTAAGGGTCTTATTGGATGAGAGTCAGGTAGTTGCAAGCAATATAAAAAGTAGCAAGGGTGGATTTTTTAATCTGTAATGCATATCTGTTTGTAAACCAAAAACTAATCACAGACTATATAAAATGGAAAACATAGAAACTTGTGGTTTCTATTATTTGGCATAAGGTCTTGTGTGCAGAAAGCAAGTTTTATAGTCATAAAAAATAACAAAACACACAAGGCAGCACAGGTTACGTGCTAGATAAGCAATGAAGCTAGAGACAGGAGTAAAGTCACCCTACTTCAGACACAGATATATTCTTCAATGCACACAATTTTAGGTGTCATTTGGGGTCTGCCCAACAAAACTTTTCAAAATGGTATAAGCCTGTCCATTGCATATGCTTGGATCTCTCTTCATGCAGGGTTGGCCAGTGAACGTTTGCATTTGCTGGGAACCTAAATATTCACTCAGTCACTTACCTTGTTTTTTATAAGGAACAAATAAACATCTGTGCGCATGACAAAGTGAGGGTGGGTCTTTTCTGGCAATGTGGTTTTGACTCTGAGAATCCATGTGCACTGTATGGAAACCTCTTCTTGGATGTATAGATTCCAATGTGCATCAACCAGCCATTCATTCACTCATCTGAAACACCAGAGAATGTGGAAAGTATCTGGTTATGTCTGAGCACTTAAGAGCACACAGTAAGCACTTAAGTATTCAGTGAGAGTGAGTTTAACTGAAAAGTAACAGGAAAAACAGAAGAGAGAAAAAAAGCAAGCAATAATAACAACAAAAAGAAAACAAACACAAGAAGGAATGAGTGAGGAAATATGGCGTGATCTATATTTTCTTCTAAATAGTAAACATAAACTGCAAGCCCAGGAATGTGAGTTAATGGTCACTCCTCCCGAATGAAACAAAGCCACCCCACAAAAATTTTACTAAAAACTGCGTGTGTGTGTGTGTGTGTGTGTGCATGCATGTGTGTGTGAGAAAGAGACAGACAGAGAGAGAGAGAGAGAGAGAGAGATTTCCTTTGAAACACGGGTAGCCTTCAAAGTTGCATAGGTTTTGATTGTGGGGGATACATAGTAATGCTTAGGAATAATGCCCAAGGATCCCAACCAGCTGGCTGTCTGGTTGAGAAAATGGTAAAGAAAATCAAGAGTGAAAAACTCCATCTCAGGGGCAAACATTCAGATTCTCTGACTTGGTGCAGAGTCTCAATTAGAAACTTTCTTCTTTGAAGGCATTTTTCTAAAACCAACCTCTATCCATATTTGAAACTGAGAGATTAATGGACTCTAGGAAATAAAGTTAAGTGATATTTTTAAAAAGCATCATATATAAGGGTCCCCATTGGACATAATGATACATACTGACAATTGAACATCTCTTAGTCAGAATTAATCTCCTCCCATAGGCTTGTGACACTTTGCACTTATGTTAATGTTATGAAACTTATCATAAGGTACAGTATATTATAGAAAAAAGGAAATTTGTATTTCTTGAGAGGTGATTATATGTCATGCACTTTCCTACACACACTCTCTCTCTTTCTCTCTCTGAGCATATTTGACACACAATATTACGCTGGTTTCAGGTTTACAATACAGTGATTCTTATATTGTCTTTTAAGTTACTCAAAAAATAGAGTATTTGGTATATTAAACCCATTATTTCCATTTTATGGAGAGAACAGTTGAGGTATGAAAGGTTAAATAATTTCATAATTAGTAAGTTTCAGTGCCAAGATTTGAACTCTGATTTATCTGTTCCCATTTCTCTTCATGGCTCTGCATATGCAACATCTAGAGAAAGGGAGCTTATGTCTCTCTTGGCTTTAATGACCTACTGTACCTAGGTGCTCAATAAAATGTTATTACATTGACTCTAATGAACACCTAATAGTTGTGTCATTTTGTAAGTTGAAGACCCAAATAATAAACTTTAGAAGCCTTATTCAAATTGCAATGAAGTAAATAAACTTCAAACTAGAATAACAATCCCTGAAGATCCAGCAGAGAAATAATTATTCAGAACTTCTCAGTCTGTACATTAAGAATGGACTTGACTTATAGATAGGTAGAATAGGCATTATCTGTTTCTTAGTCATTTCGATGAGTTCTAGAATGTCTCTCTGTCTCAAATTCTCTTCACATATGACCTTAACACTAATAGCCATGCCTAAAATTTCCACCTCTTAGAGCTAATTCCTTGTGTAAAATTATAGTCAGCTAAAGATCTCAATTAAATTCCTTATCTGCACTAGAGATAAATAAAATATAAACCTCATTTTATAGAAACACACATGCACACACACAAATGAAAGATTGTTTTACCCTAAAGAAGATCCAGGAATCAAGGGAATTCTATACTCAGACTTGGAGGGGAGAGGACTGAAAATATCAGACTCCAAAGAAGGTCTTGCCAACCTCATCATGCTGCTCAAGGCTGGTTCTGAATGAGAAGCACATTTCCCATGTCTGAATGATGTAACTCAGTAGAATCTTAATCAATGTGACTTT
Source organism: Neofelis nebulosa (assembly GCF_028018385.1). Taxonomy (NCBI): domain Eukaryota; kingdom Metazoa; phylum Chordata; class Mammalia; order Carnivora; family Felidae; genus Neofelis; species Neofelis nebulosa. Next base: position 68,094,018 of record NC_080794.1, read on the forward strand.
GATATAAAGGGTGTTCTTTGTTTGCTATTAGATATGGTCAGAGTGCTAGGCCTGGCAGCTCTCCAGGGCTGGAAGACCTGTTGGGATGTTGAGTTGTCTTTGGGATGGGGATCCATTGGGAAATAAGGCTTTGATGGTTAGTAAAGACAGTCTACATAGCTACTGGTGTCCTAACAAAGGTCATAAGCAAAGAAAAATTGTGAAAGTTATTGGAGAGAAAAAAGGAAGAGGCAAGGTGGCCCCTGAGTTTGATAACTTAGAGTTTAATTATAGGGAGGCTGTGTATGAGAGAGAGAATGAATGAATGAATGAATGAGAGGAGTGAAATATTGGGACAGGGCCTCAAAGTTACAAAGCTCTTGAATGAACCTTCATAAGAATTTCAAGAGAAAAATACTGCTATGGCAGAAAACTAGACCCACAGAAGTTAAATTTCCCCAAGACAAACAGCTACAAAGTGACAGCCCAAAATAAGATTTTCCCTCCTGGTTCCACATCTCATGTTTTCAGGTGGGTTATACTCTCTGCTGCATAGCAATACAGACTACAGAACATTCTGTAATGTCGGTGCTACATTGTGTCACATGGAATATAGAAAGGACTGGAATAGTCAAGTTTGGCTTCCTGGAACAAGTGAGATTTGAGGTGACCTGGACAGGAATTGTGGGGGGGATGGTTAAGAGTGGGCTTTTGAAGCCTGCCTGAGTTTGAGCTTTCACGTTTCAGCCGTGTGAACTTGGCAAGTTAATTAACTTCTTTGTACCTCAGGTTCCTCATCTGTAAAATGTGGATGACTGCTGTGAGAATAAATGGGTTCAGATTTATAAAGTGTCTAGAATAGTCCCTGGCAATGACACATACTCAGGAAATGACAGCATCGTTGTTGATATCTAAGGAGAGAGTGGGCTCCAGGCAGGAGGGAAGCATTTGTTTATCCATGCAGGTCATTTAGTATTTATTGAGTCTCCATCAAGGCTAGACAGGCACTGCCCATGATAGTTGAAACAAATTACCTAATCTAGGCTCTGCTGGCAAATCACAGAACAATGCAGAGATACAGCTGTCACCACCTGAACCCACCAATCAATCTTTGTATCACCAAAAGTGAGACAGACATTACGTGCCTACTGGGGTGTTGCAGTCTAAACCATATAGCGCCACCTGTGAGGCATTCTTGCCAAAATGGCCTAACCTGGATCTAACGAAGCCTTTAGGAATAATGTACAGTCTGCAGGCAATGGAGGAAACACAGGGGATAGAGGGACAGGTAAATGACACTATGAGGAAATAATTAGCCAAATTCAGAACGTGGAAGTTTTGTCAAGACAATTAACCCAGTTTATTCAAAATATAAGAAGTGTGACAAAAAAAAAAAGAAAGAAAGAAACAAAGGAAAGGAAAAGAGGTTCTGTTTTAGGTTGAAAGTGACTGAAAAGACATTTAAGAGACAGCTATCAAATGTCACAATGGGCATTTTCTTTACACATTTTCTTTACACACCAATTGAAGAAACTACTTGTAAAAAGGCCCTCCTGTGGATGATCATATGGATAATCATAGGTATCAGATGCTATTTAAAAAATACAGCTAATGCTCTTAGGTTTGAAAATGGTCTTGCTGTTATGTAATAAAATCTTTCTTTTTGAGAGAAAAAGTCTTGAATAAAAAACATTTTTTACTCAAGAGAATAAATTGATGAAGCAAAATTGTCTGATACCAGATTTGAGAAGCAGGTAGAACTATTTAAAATGAAGCTTCCTGTCTCTTTTCCTCAAGACCCCAGAGGAGCCCCATGGTATCCTGGACCTTCATGGGAGCTAGCATCCTATCTGCGACCTCCTTTTATTTGAGAATCTTAAGTGCTTTACCTGCAGAGAGGAGCTTATCTCTGTTTAGGAGCCAGAGGAAGATAAAGAAAATGAGAGAAAGATCAGAAGGTATTTGGATAAATGAGAAGGATGAATGAAGAAGTGAGGAGACAAAAGAATAAAATCAAGAAAAATAACATGGCTGGGAAGAATGAGGGGTGTGTGTATGGGAGCAAGGGAATGAGAAACAGGGGTCAAAATAAAGGTGAGAGCAAAGAATCTGAGAGCTCCAGAATAAATCCCCAACACTTACATTTGCCAAAGAGAAGGAGACTTTATCAAGGAAGGAGATAAATATGAACAAGGCCGAGAAGAACATGGGCAAGGAAAAGGCTCTGTTCAGGGTGTTTTATTTATTTAACACAACAGTGCTGTGCTGTGTATATTATTCTTACATTCTGGAACCTGAGGCACGGGACATTACACGACTTTCCTAAATCATATAGCTAGTAAGTGGAAGCCCAGGATTCAAACCCAGGTGGTCTTGCTCCAGAAACTTCACTCCAAATTAATAACTGCTTCTGTCCAAGGAACTCATGTGCATAAGATAGTATTAGCCCATAACCAGACAACAAAATGCAGTGTGATTTAATTGATGCACATTTAAATTGGCTTTCCTAAGTAGACTGCTCACTCTCCCTACCCTTACAAGTAGCCATTGTGTGCCATTCCTCCCTATCTAGAACAAGGTAGGGTGTGCCTTTGTCATAATGGATAAACCAAGTTCATGGTCTTCATCAGTTAGACTGGAGCCACAGCCACAAGTGTAGAACCATGGAATGTTAGAGCTAAAATGGGCTCAGGTAATATTTAATTCAACCTCCTTTTTTAATAAATGAGGAAACTAAGGTCCAAAAAGGTAGGGTGACTTACTCAAGGTTACATGTCAAGTTAATGGTACAAATTTGATGATGGTCCATGTTTTCTCACTTGGAGTTCAGAGATGCCCACAGGACAGAAACAGGTATCCTAGCTACACCCCAAACTTCACTGTGAAAACAAAAATCCATATGATCCACAAATTGCACTTCTGTATGTATATGCAAACAATTGAAAGCATGGTCTCAAAGAAATACTTGTTCACCCATGTTTATAGCAGCATTATCTGCGATCCTGAAACACGGAAGCAATGCAAGTGTCCACTGATGGATGAATGGATAAACAGAATGTGATGTACACTTACAATGAAACATTATTCTGCCTTAATAAGGAAGGAGATGCTGATGTGTACTACAACATGGATGAAACTTAAGGACATTTTCTAAGTGAAAGAAGTCAGTCACAAAAGGACAGCTAGTGTATGATCCACTTACGTGAAGTGATTAGAGTGGTCACACAGTCAAATTCATAAAGGCAAGAGATTAGAATGGTGGTTGCCAGGGACGTGGAGGTTCCTGTTTAAAGGACAGAGTTTAAGTTTTGAAAGATGAAAAGAGTTTAGTGGATGGGTGGTTCTGATGGTATCCCAATACCACGAAAGTACTTAATTCCACTGAACTGTACAATTTAGAAAAGTCAAGATGGTAAATTTGGTGTTATATGTACTTTGCCACAATGGAAAAAAAAAAGCCAGCCTATGAACAATAACAACAACAAAAGTTTAGAGCACTTTTAAAAAATGACACGTTTAAGAGTCAGAACAGACTCAACCACAAAGATCCCAGCTTTACCTTGATTTTACCCTATTTTACCTTGATTGCATTCAATTGCATTACAGAAACAAACGTTGTATGTTGAAAGATCTATGGACAATAATTCAGCATCTTTATACTATATCTGACTTTGGTCAGCCCTAGCAGGAAAAGTATAAGGTTACCTTTAAAAAAATATCTATAGGCCTTTGCAGGTGTCATTCCCTCTAACTGGAGGTTACCCCCATTTCTTCCAAAGCATGCATTAAAGAGACACACAAACCACAATACCGCATTGCCTGCTTTCCAAACTCCTATCTGTCCCTCAAAACCCTGCTAAGAACCTTCCAAATCTTTTTTGGGAAGCCAGCAACATACACGGCTACTTGCCCTGGATCTAGACAATCTCAGACAATCCCTATGGCTCCATTAATATTGCTCTTACTTTTAACTTACTTATTGATGTTTGCATCAGTAAATTTTACTGTGAGCTCTTTCAGAGCAGGTACTGTCTTTCATCCCTACATTGCTAACGTTTACAGTTTTATACCTCCTAGAATTAGTCTTAACAAATTAGCTGAGTGAATAAACAAAAGAAGAAAAATTCTGAGGCCAGGCACTACATGTCTCTTCAGTGTCTGGCACTCATACCCCTTGAAAGGCTCTTGTCCCTTGAATCAACCCATCAGTGTCCGTTGAAATTGTCTGTGACATCTAATAAACCCAACATCCTGCCCCGTGCTCACACAGTGCTGCCTTCAAATATGTAAAAAATGTCACGAAAGACAGCTTACCCTTCCGGAAGAGGATGATTAAGTGCATAATTAAAAATTGATGCAATTTTCTTTGATGCAACAGTATTTTGCTATTTCTCTTCCTGCAGCATATAAATGGAGAAGAACACAGAAAAGAGATCGGTTCCCAGTTGTTGGCTCCTCTGCCCTCCTTTCCTACTCTGGAGGGAGCAGAGACCTGGGTTTCCTTCTCTCTACTTTTGAAAACAGCCATGCAATTATTGGATTGCAGGGTCTCTGCTCAAACACAACCTTTATTCTGTACACATGTCCTGGGATATAAGGTTGTTAGACATGACTTAGGCTATTTACAAGCCACAAGCTTCCTAATGGATGATGTATAAAAAGCACAGCCTTTCTGTCCAAGTCATCCTGATATTTTGTCAATTTCATAATTTGAAATTGGTAAGCCAAGTGCTGGGAATCCCAATCATATAAACATGCAGTAAAGGAAGAATTATCATGGTAGAGTTTGTTGTTTTTCTTAAGCCACACTCCTACTGTCTTCGTGTTTTCTTCTTCAATTCCAGGTCTTACCTACTAGACTCTTCTGAAAAAAGAGAATATTTATTTTTCACTCTTGGAACACTGTAAGCTGGGTAATAGAGATCCAGAGGTGTGGAAAACCAGGAGTGAGACAAAAGAAATTATTATAAAGAAAAAGTAATATTGGAATTAGAGAGGTTTGTCCTCATCCTTAGGATTCTGCCAATGAATGGTTCATTTTCTGTCATGGTAGGGTTCCCTTTTTCTCTCCCTCTGTCCCTTCCTTCCTTCCTTTTTACTTCCTGTGTGTGTGTGTGTGTGTGTGTGTGTGTGTGTTCTAGGTATAGATAAGGTATCGACTATTGACTAGTTCATTGCATGTTGTTTGTATAAGAAACTAAATGAAGTACATAACGCAGTAAAAAAATATAATAGAAATTAAATCTTAAGATGAATTTCTCACCCCAAATCTTGTGACATTTTGTATGATCCCAAGAAATGCAAATTACCCTTTTGAGCCTTACTCTACTCCTCTATCAATGGTTTAACATCTGCCTTGCTCACCTTGAGTTTGGGTGAAAGTTCTGGTCTGAGGGAGCACAGATGCCAATGGGGCCAAGATAGGGGGGCCTTGGCAAAGGAAGGAGCATCACTAATAATGTGGGCCTCAGGAAATGCTTCCCAGGAAGGCCAGCAGGAGAGCTGGGCTTCCCTAGGTAGATCAGGTTTACCAGAAAAAAAGGAAGAGAGAGATAGGAAAGCTTACTTGAGGAGTTGGGAGTAACTTAGAATACCGTCCTTAGAATGCCACGGGAAACAGGCAATCGGTCAGTACACTTGAGAAAGAGTTTTTAAAAATTAATGAAATGATCCCATATCTATTTGCATGTCAGCTTTTCTTCTGTTAAAACAAAAAGAAGTCACTAAAATGAAAAGGTATCAGGCAGCTCTGTTATTAGTTCAACATAGAAGGGGAAAGAATAAATGCAATTAAATTGTCAATAGAGCTCTCCTTACATTTGGCCTTTCAATACATCCCTCCCTGTGCAGCCTCTCTCTGCAGCATTGATTGGGTATTGTTAACCTTTATCTATCTCTTGTTTACGTTCCTCTATTAGGGCCAAACATCAATATGAAGCTTTTAGAAAGGACAGAGGCAACCAGCAAGGAGACATTGAGAAAAGGTCAAAAATCTCGAAGATGAGGTGTGCTATTCTCAGCCAGGCCTAGAGAAACATTTTCTGGCTAAGACAGCCAGGTCAAGGCTCGGCGGCTGGCATCCCTGGTGCCTGCCTTCCGGAAAGAAGTAACACAGGTAGCAGTTATCAGTGCTCCCTCTGTCAGGGCAGCAAACACCCAGCCTAAAAGAGAGGGGGGAGCAGGGCGGCTTCACTGGGCATGGATGGATGTGAAGACAGTGAGAGGGCTGGATGAGGAATCTGGCTGGGGAGGAGGGACAAGTCAGCAGGCCCTACCACTGCCTGTCCCTTTCCCCCTGACCCCCATCTTCCTCCCCATGCTCTGTTCTGCAAAACTGAAAGACAAGTTTTTATTTCAAAAGGGAGGAAACTGAAGCCATGAGTAGTTCAGTGACTTGCAAAGATCTCACAGTGCCAAAGTTACACTTGGATTTCTCAGTTTTGAAACCCTACATCTGCATCTGAGAAACAGAAAACCCCATTTCCCTTGCAAAGTCTGGCTTGTGCAAAGTGTCCTCAGAAGCCATAACAACTTGGCAGAATTTTTCTTGTTCTGTATGTTACAAAGACAAATATATACTTGAAAATGTATACTTGCAAAGACAAAATGTATATTTGCAAATGTAAATTATAATAGAATCTAATAATTTTAATATTAAATATGCTCCCTCCCTTTCCTCTTCCCATTACCTCTATGTTAGGGCTCCCTGTGCTGGAGACCTGTTATACCAAGCTGAGTGCTGGCCCACTGTGAAAAGCAGAAAATCCCCGCAGGTCTCAATTTCTGAATACTAATACTCATACTACTCTAGTACTACTCTTTATAGGCCACTGCTGAAATTTTAGTGAACCTTGGACTCAGTCCCAGGTCTGTCTCACTCAAGACCCCATAGCCTAAATTATTATGCCAGAGGACCTGCAGGTACAGACAGTGACATTAGTGCTACTTTCTTGACAGGACACTTGTGAGCATCCAATGCAAACATAAAGGTAATTAGCATTAGGAGATCAGAATTGTGATGGTGATAGTGAGCCATCCTCCTCACCACTGAGAATAGAAATGCAGATAGGGGCAAGTAGAAGACTGTAGACAGACCCTGTATGAATTTGCTGCCAGGGCATTGCCCAGGAAGAAATATGAACAAAGATTGTGATAGTTTTTTTTTTTTTAATTTTTTTTAACGTTTATTTATTTTTGAGACAGAGAGAACATGAACGGGGGAGGGTCACAGGGAGAGGGAGACACAGAATCCGAAACAGGCTCCAGGCTCTGAGCTGTCAGCACAGAGCCCGACGCGGGGCTCGAACCCACGGACCGTGAGATCATGACATGAGCCGAAGTCGGACGCTTAACCGACCGAGCCACCCAGGCGCCCCTGTGATAGTTTTTTAAAGGCAGCTGGGAAGTCTCTTAGACACCACATGGTGCATCCCTTCCCCCTATGTAAGATGGAGAATCAATGGCCCAAAGTCACCACCTGGAATGCCCAAGGTCACCTGCTAAATTCCGGCAGGGAAGGACAGGTTCTGCTGAGATGGCTCAGGACTTGTGCTGATCTCCTATACATACTGCAAAAAGGGGATAAGAGGGTATTTTATTAAAAAAAAATAGCCAACAAAACAAAGAAAATACAAAAACATAAGAATCCACGGGAGTATGAGCTGGTATAATGGAGTTCTTGTGCTAGGTCATCTAGAAGTTTCTATGTGATTAAGCTACTATTATCCTCCTTTTCATCATCACTGTAATGGAAGTGATGACTCTGCCCTGCTTGCCACATCAGTTGGTCGTAATCAAATGTCATTTTTAAAAAGTATTTTAAGTCTTGTGTACCATTTTTAAAGGCATGAACATGGGGCTGTTCCATTTTAATAGATGGGTGACCTTGGGCAAATCACTTTAGTGACCACAAAAATAAAACTCTGTTTCCCTTATTCAACATCATCGGGAGCAAGAACATCCCTTTGTTAAACGGATTTTGCTGAGATGTTTGTTGATGTGGGACAGCGCCTTTGTGTCCTAAGCTGCATGTAGGGCTGGTTGCACATGACCAGACTTGTCTGTTGAGGGGATACTACTCTAGAGCAAAGGCAGCCTCGTTAGCTATACACAGGTGCAGGAGATTCCATGTCCAACATTTTCCAGGAAAGTCTAGATTTCAGTGATCCCACCCCTATGTCCTATAAGTCCTCTTCTAATTGTTAGTCCAGGTGGAGTGATTCTGGTCTGGCTACCCACATGGTTGTAGTGATGGTGGGCTGGCCCTGGTTGGACGGGGACCAGGTATTTTGTTGCAGGAATAAAAGAACCAGAAAGAGCTTTCCTTCCAGCCCTCATTTTATATGGGAAAAAATCCAAATACATTTCATAAGTGTGTATTTCAAGTTGTCAGGAGTATGCTACAGCTGGGTGACAGGCTTCTTTTTGAGCAACGGAGGAATAAAGCAGATTCATGGGTATTCTGGTTCATAACTAACTTTTTACTTAAAAGTCTTGGGATAGGTAGGTGGGTGGTGGTTTTAGCTTTTGGATACTATAGAAAGTTTCAGCTTATAAATGTTGAGTCCTGAAAAGCCACTTTCTAAACTCATCCTTTGGTTAAGGCACTGTCACTGATTAAAATGCAAATATCTCTAAATGGGAAAATATATTAAACTGTGTTGGTCATTAGCAATTTAGTGCTAGTATGGCTGTGAGATTGCTTTTTTTTTTCATACCTAGACAGCCAGTTGCCATTAGCTCTCTGTTAGGAATAAGACACATATTGGGTCTGATGACTACAGGAGAGAGAAAGAGAAAGACTAGAAATTGAGCCTTATCTGAGAAGCACTGTTGGGAGCATACTAATAGAGTATGCTGGGGGCAATATTAGGAGGAAGAATATCACTGTGTTTATTCAGATTATATTAAGTGCCAGAAAACTTATTGGTTCTTCTATCTGTCCATGTGTCCATCTGCCCATCCATCCACCCATTCATGCAATATATATTTTTGAATACTTGTTAATTACTATGTTGATCCCTGAGGGTCCAATCTAGAAACCATTTTCCCCGCTGCTATAGACTGAATGGTTGTTCCCCCTGAATTCATATGTTGAAGTCCTAATACCCAATGTGATTGTATTTGGAAGTGGGGCCTTTGGGGAGCAATCAGAGTTAGATTAAGTCCTGAGGATGGAGCCTTCATAATGGGATTAGTACTTTTACAGGGAGATAGAGGCATCTGAGCTTTCCTGTCTGCCATGTGGGGATATAATGACATGATGGTTATTGCAAACAGGAAGTGGGCTCTTACCAGACACCATAGTTACTGGTGCCATGATCTTGGATCTTTAAGCCTCTGGAACTGTGAGAGATAAATATTGTTTAAGCCACCCATTCTATGTTGTTTTTGTTATAGAAGCCCAAACTGACTAATACACATGTCCTCAAGAGATTAGTCTCATGGCTGTGGTCACAAGTATACAGACAACTATGATCAAATTGGAAAGAGCTACCATTGGGGCAGAGGGATTCATGAAGGGACAGGAAATGGGTGCTTTGCCATGTAGCTGTGGGGATGTCAGAGAGAGTCATATTGCATTATTTCACTTAATCTTCACACTAGTTTTGCTTGGTAAAATTTTAACCTGTTTTACAGATGAAGAAACAGGCTCAGAGAATATAGCATCCATAATTATAATACCGAAGAAAGCTAGCCACCATTCCTTAATCATCATGCCCAAGACATATGTCAATGAAATGCCGAAAGTCACAAAGTCAATAAAGTAGAAAGTCTAGATTTCAATGAACTGTGTGCCTGATTCTAAATGAATACATATTTGATCCTCTCATTCTCTCCTTTGACGAGGAGAATGAAAGAGAAGAGATGTGTTTGTGGCTGGTGGGAATGCTGAGGGTGGGGAGGCTGAAGCAGCCAGTTCCATTCCCCTTCTTTAGCCCTAATGACAGTCAATGAAAACTACGCACAAAGAGGACTTATCCTCAGGCAGCTTTTGTGTAGTGTCTTTTAGACAAAGGGCACAGCATGACACACTTTAAAAATGTCACAGATTCCCCAACCACCCTTTCTTTGGCAAGCTCTTTGCTATTTTCCTTCATTCGCAAAGCCAACAGCCTGATTGGGGCTGGTTCCCCTGCTCATCTTGTCAGGGAAAGAGGCCATGGGAAATGCCCTTTTAAAGTCCTTGAGATAAGGTTTGAAAGGAGATATAATGTCTATCTTTGCACAGAAGACCCTCATTCAATAAAAGGTTCAAGAGTGTTCACCTGCCCCATGCAACACCCTAGGTTAGGCGCAGGGGGCTCTATCAAACTGGTTTTGCTGAGATTTCCCCAGACTTCTTAGGAGTGGAATTTCTCTCTTGGCTATCAGGAATAAAGTCTCAGGAGGAAAAAGAACACAGAATTGCTCTAAGAGGATTTGTGAGTCGTAAGAGAAGAAAACCTGACCTCCCTCCTCTGGGGACTCAGAGAAGGCCCCATCTTTGTAAATAAGCTGCCCTGATTGCTGGGAACGAAGTGGGATCCTTAAGTCAGTTCCTGCTGACAGAGGCTGTTGATTGCTATACTGGTCTTTATGGGACTTAGTGGCTGGTTTCAACTGCGTGCTTGCCCCCCACAGCCAGCGGTTTGCCAAGGGTACAATTTTATAAATCACAAACAAGTAAACGCAGGAATTTCATCCAGGAGGCTGAACGGGCGGAGTTCAAGCTTTAGTGCAGGCCATGGGAGGTGATATAAATGGCTGCAGGTTTGTAGAGCCCTCATTGTTACAGGTATAAACAATGCTCCAGGCAGGAATATTGGAGAAGCTCAGTTCTCATCCCCCCTTCCACCCCCATCTGACTCCTGCTCTATTATCCCATATAGCTCAGCACTGAAAAGATGGCAAAGAGTAAAGAAACGGGAACGTGAGACTGTGTGGGTACTCCTTGAGCTTGACAAAACCACCTTGAATGTGGACCCGTCTCATTGTTTTAAGTCACGGGAGATACGGCCGAGGACTGTAAAAACAATTAAAGGTCAGGGTTGAGATGTCTTCATGAATTACTGGAAACAACCTCTTGCTATTCTTGACTGCCTGACACACTTAGGCGAAATGTCACCCTCAGCCTGGCACTTCCATCAAAAGTAACATAACGGGAAACATCAGATACAATACAGAAGCCCTCAGTGAGAGGTCAGCGTACGAGGCCATGAGGCAAACAGCAGAAAATATATCACTCTCTTTGATTTTCCTGTGGTATTCTTCTCTCTTAATTCCCCAGAGCCAGCATACAATTAACAGAAGCAAACATAACTGTTGGATGGAGACCATGGAAGAGTAAAAAGCAGTGACTAAGGGGTACATACTTATTTTGTGAAGTCATTTAGAGGTAGGGCTGTGGCTGCATGAGGTGCGAGAAAGGATTCAAAGACTGACCATTTGGTAAAAGAGAAAGGGATTGACTGTTGGAAAGACAAACCACGAATGGAGGCTGCCTGCCTCCTGTTTCTCCTTATGTAACAAAAATATCTTGCTAGGAGGGTTAATACTGGATTCCTCTCCTCATGCTGAATTAGAAAACAAGAAGTTTCTGGGGCTGAGTCAATGACTGCAAAAATCATGACTACAAACACAATCAGATTCATAACGCATTGAATATATATAGCCCTTTTATTCTGAGGAGCTATATAAAGTCACACAAGGTATCTCCTTAATCCTTACTTCTCTGTCTGTGAGATGAGGTGATCAGCAGAAATGGGGCAAAAAATTGAAGATCAAGCCAGTGGAAGTGTCTGAGGAATCAATATTGTTCCTACCTCCATAGCAATAACTGGATACATCCCAGAGAAGTGACAATTCTGAGCTTCCCCCCTCGCCCAACAGAGGAAAGTCCTATATCCATGCCTTAAAAGAAATGCATTTGCAGACAACTTTGTCCTGTCCTACCACATTTTCATCACATTGAAGCAAACGGAATAGAAATATTGCTTTACAAACTATAAAATTCTAGTATTTCATGACTAGGTTAGTAAACATACACAGTGTTTCTACGATAACCAGGGAAAATAGCGTGCAAGTGTCTTGCATAATAGGAAAATAACAAATTCACGTGCACCTTTTAAAGCTTGAGGCTTTCCCTCCACCATCCCCTAAAGGAATTTAAAAAAACCCAACAGTTTAAAGCATTAGAATTGGTATACCCTGGGAGTGAAGATAAAAGGAAATGCAATTATGTGACTTGAGGAAAAGAAAGAGCAAGAGAAATTTTATAATATAGATCCTATGTGGAAAAAAGATCTTACAGAATGAATGGTGATCAGCAATCCTTTATCCTCACTGAGCAAGGAAGAAGGGACAAGAAGGAAGATTTTTCAGCAGCTGTGTAATGGATTTAATAGCAAAGAGCTTTGCCACCACGATTATTAATACTAAGATCACCCATCTGTCTCCATCATCGCTGTCGCCTCCTGGGTCCAAACCATCACCACCTCTCTCCTGGATTGCATGAACCTGGTAGAGGACCACTATCTCTGCAGTCTTCTGTCTTCGACTTATTCTCTAAACAGAAGCTGGAGCTGTCTTTTGAAATTCAAATCTGATCATTTCATTCTTCTTAAAATACTTCAAGCGTCCCGTCGTGTTTGTGTTTGAGCCAAATGTTGAGTTTTAAATGGCCTGCAAAGTGTGACCTATGCCAACGTCCTCTTCATCCAAACCTGGCACTCTGCGTCATCCCTTCTCCCAGTGCTGTAGCCACACCAGGACTGTCTCTTTTCCTCAAGTAGGTCACCTGCTTCCCTTTTCAAGTTCTTTGTATGTACTGTTCCTTCTTCCTATCTACATTGCAGCTAACCCATCACTAATCATCCTTCATATCCCAGAGAGAATTGGCATTCTGTCTTTATCTCGCCTAAGATGTATCAGACTTGTAATTATTTGTTCAATTAGATGGAAGCTCCTCGAGGACATATTTGCCTTATTTGCTCCTGTGATGCCTTAAAATCTGGTTGGTATCATAATAAGATTCCAGAAAGTACTTAATGAATCAAAAGGTGATCTGGTAGGTTCTCAATAAATAATTGTGGAATAAGTGAATAGAATAGAGTGTGGGGAGAGAAGCAGAGAATTATACACACACACACACACACACACACACACACACACACAATCAGGTTGATTGGATATTCTCCTAATAGGTAAACTTAGATTATTCCAGTCTGATTCTCAGTCATTTATTTCTCTCCCAAATCTTGTGGGCAGGATTAGAATTAGACTGGTTAATGCATGTGGTTAATAATCAGCAAATAAATATATAGTAAAGCTGGGTTAACTTCATTTTTGCCAGTTCGAGTCTTATGATACTCTCAACCGTTTTGCCATTTGTAAAAAGATTGTTTCCTGGAAAGTTTTATTAATTGGGCACTTTAATACAATGCTGGTGGGAGCAGAGATTGGTACCATCTTCTTGGAAAGTAGGTTTGGGTATCAGTAGCCTTAAACAAAGGGACCTTAGAGCCCTATTTTAAGAAAGCTTTCCTAAGTAAATATTATATTTAGAAATGCAGATGAGGACAAAGATTTACACATTATCATGTTGAACGCAACCATTTTTACAAAGAATATAAATTTGAAACCACTGAAACGTCAAACAACAGTAGGTTGTTTGAGTCAATTATGACACATCTATCCTGTGGCTGTCAATAAAATGATGTGTTTAAATAATTTGCAAAGATGAGGAAAGCTTATGATACAGATATGTGAAAAAAGAAGAAAGCAACATTATACATCAGAGAGACCTTGGCATTACAAAGATAATACAATCATAGAAAATAATCAGAAGAAAACAGTCTGATATCCGTGTGTGGAGAGTTTAGAGGTGGTTTTGACTTTCTAGTCTCACTTGTCAACACCACACCAGCCATGCCCAGCTTGAAAACAAAAACCAAAAGGAAAACACAAACACTTAAAATGTAGACTCTTTTGAAGATACCACCAAACAAAAACCATACAAATGATAATTTCAAGAAGCAAAGGAGGGAAAAAGTGGGACATTTTACTCACTGCTGTAAAAACTTTCAGCAGGGGGAGTCTGGGTGGCTCAGTCAGTTGAGCTTCCAACTTCAGCTCAGGTCATGGTTTATGGGCTGAAGCCCCAGATTCATGGGTTCGAGTCCCACATTGGGCTTGCTGCTATCAGCACAGAGCCTGCTTCAGATCCTCTATCCCCCTCCCTCTCTTTCCCACTCATGCTCTCTCTCTCTCTCTCTCTCTCTGCAAACAAACAAACAAACAAACAAACAATAAAACTATAAAAAAAAACTTTCAGCAGGTTTATGTGCTAAGTGACCCCCCACTGGAGCATGTTTATGCTCACTCTGTTGTGCATGCTGTCTACACTGATATTCCTCTGTAAATTTAGTTAAGTAGATCAGGTGGAATCTATGTCTGATCTTTCCAGCAATCCATGTCTGATTATTGGCTCATCTCAGTTGGGAGGCCCTCTCGTGCAAAATATATGCTTTATTTACAGTCTAACCTGAAATAACACCTTAACCCCAAATAATAAATTCTTCCTGCTGGATTCCAAAGGCAGGGGAGCAAGCTTGCATGGTGGGGAGCTCAGGTTTACCATAGGCAGAGCCCTTAACAGTGCTTCTGGAAGTCAACAATTGTTCATGCGCCACCTTTTGCCACTATCAAAATCAGGATAGGCACTTTGATGTTTGTCTTTTCACAGTAGCACATGGTAAGTGCTATTAACCCATTTACAGCTGAGTTAAAAAGCATTCTGTGACTGACTTTATTATAGTCACAGGATAGAAAGAGGCAGAATAAAGTTCTGACTCAGGTCCCTGGATTGCAAATCCTTCTCAGTTTTCAATGTGAGAAGCATCTAGTCTGCCCACACTTAAACTCTAGTTTTATCTTCAAGAATTAAAAGCACAAGGGCATTTGCTTTGAGCGCATAGGCAGCTGTGGCCTCTGATCCACAATACTAGACTGGTGTATTGATGATAAAAAACACTCACTGTGTGTCTGGCACTGACAGAAAACCATATGTGTTAATTCACCTCCTCCCGACCACATTCAGCCTGATACACAGTACATGTTCAAAACATGGGTATTGAGAAATATGTTAAGTATGTACTATTATTATCTTTCCTTTAAAAAATAAAGAAACTAGGGAGTTCCGGAAGATGGCGGCGTAGGAGGACGCTGGGCTCACCGCGCGTCCTGCTGATCACTTAGATTCCACCTACACCTGCCTAAAGAACCCAGAAAACCGCCAGAGGATGAGCAGAATGGAGTCTCCGGAGGCAAGCGCAGACCAGAGGCCCACGAAAGAGGGTAGGAAGGGCGGCGAGGCGGTGCGCGCTCCACGGACTGGCGGGAGGGAGCCGGGGAGGAGGGGCGGCTCGCTGGCCAAGCAGAGCCCCCGCGTCTGGCTGGCAAAAGCGGAGGGGCCTGACGGACTGTGTTCCGACAGCAAGCGCGACTTAGCGTCTGGGAGGTCATAAGTGAACAGCTCTGCTCAGAAAGTGGGAAGGCTGGAGGACAAAGGGAGGGAGAGCTGCTGAGCCCCCGGACGGCAGAGCTCAGCTTGACGGGGAACAAAGGCGCTCGCCAGAGCCATCTCCCTCGCCCATCCCCCAGCCAAAATCCCAAAGAGAACCAGTTCCTGCCAGAGAACTTGCTCGCTCCACACAAACACCCAACTCTGTGCTCCTGCAGAGCCAAACCTCCGGCAGCGGATCTGACTCCCTCCCGCTGCCACAGGGCCCCTCCTGAAGTGGATCACCTAAGGAGAAGCGAGCTAAGCCTGCCCTTCCTGCCCCCGTGCACCTTGCCTACCCACCCCAGCTAATACGCCAGATCTCCAGCACCACAAGCCTGGCAGTGTGCAAGTAGCCCAGACGGGCCACGCCACCCCACAGTGAATCCCGCCCCTAGGAGAGGGGAAGAGAAGGCACACACCAGTCTGACTGTGGCCCCAACGGTGGGCTGGGGGCAGACATCAGGTCGGACTGTGGCCCCGCCCACCAACTCCACTTATACACCACAGCATGGGGGAAGTGCCCTGCAGGTCCTCACCACTCCAGGGACTATCCAAAATGACCAAACGGAAGAATTCCCCTCAGAAGAATCTCCAGGAAATAACAACAGCTAATGAACTGATCAAAAAGGATTTAAATAATATAACAGAAAGTGAATTTAGAATAATAGTCATAAAATTAATCACTGGGCTTGAAAACAGTATACAGGACAGCAGAGAATCTCTTGCCACAGAGATCAAGGGACTAAGGAACAGTCACGAGGAGCTGAAAAACGCTTTAAACGAAATGCAAAACAAAATGGAAACCATGACGGCTCGGATTGAAGAGGCAGAGGAGAGAATAGGTGAACTAGAAGATAAAGTTATGGAGAAAGAGGAAGCTGAAAGAAAGAGAGATAAAAAAATCCAGGAGTATGAGGGGAAAATTAGAGAACTAAGTGATACACTAAAAAGAAATAATATACGCATAATTGGTATCCCAGAGGAGGAAGAGAGAGGGAAAGGTGCTGAAGGGGTACTTGAAGAAATTATAGCTGAGAACTTCCCTGAACTGGGGAAGGAAAAAGGCATTGAAATCCAAGAGGCACAGAGAACTCCCTTCAGACGTAACTTGAATCGATCTTCTGCACGACATATCATAGTGAAACTGGCAAAATACAAGGATAAAGAGAAAATTCTGAAAGCAGCAAGGGATAAACGTGCCCTCACATATAAAGGGAGACCTATAAGACTCGTGACTGATCTCTCCTTTGAAACTTGGCAGGCCAGAAAGGCTTGGCACGATATCTTCAGTGTGCTAAACAGAAAAAATATGCAGCCGAGAATCCTTTATCCAACAAGTCTGTCATTTAGAATAGAAGGAGAGATAAAGGTCTTCCAAAACAAACAAAAACTGAAGGAATCTGTCACCACGAAACCAGCCCTACAAGAGATCCTAAGGGGGATCCTGTGAGACAAAGTACCAGAGACATCACTACAAGCATAAAACATACAGACATCACAATGACTCTAAACCCATATCTTTCTATAATAACACTGAATGTAAATGGATTAAATGCGCCAACCAAAAGACATAGGGTATCAGAATGGATAAAAAAACAAGACCCATCTATTTGCTGTCTACAAGAGACTCATTTGAGATCTGAGGACACCTTTAGATTGAGAGTGAGGGGATGGAGAACTATTTATCATGCTACTGGAAGCCAAAAGAAAGCTGGAGTAGCCATACTTATATCAGACAAACTAGACTTTAAATTAAAGGCTGTAACAAGAGATGAAGAAGGGCATTATATAATAATTACAGGGTCTATCCATCAGGAAGAGCTAACAATTATAAATGTCTATGCGCCAAATACCGGAGCCCCCAGATATATAAAACAGTTACTCATAAACATAAGCAACCTTATTGATAAGAATGTGGTCATTGCAGGGGACTTTAACACCCCACTTACAGAAATGGATAGATCATCTAGACACACAGTCAATAAAGAAACAAGGGCCTTGAATGATACATTGGATCAGATGGACTTGACAGATATATTTAGAACTGTGCATCCCAAAGCAACAGAATATACTTTCTTCTCGAGTGCACATGGAACATTCTCCAAGATAGATCATATACTGGGTCACAAAACAGCCCTTCATAAGTTTACAAGAATTGAAATTATACCATGCATACTTTCAGACCACAATGCTATGAAGCTTGAAATCAACCACAGGAAAAAGTCTGGAAAACCTCCAAAAGCATGGAGGTTAAAGAACACCCTACTAACGAATGAGTGGGTCAACCAGGCAATTAGAGAAGAAATTAAAAAATATATGGAAACAAACGAAAATGAAAATACAACAATCCAAACGCTTTGGGACGCAGCGAAGGCAGTCCTGAGAGGAAAATACATTGCAATCCAGGCCTATCTCAAGAAACAAGAAAAATCCCAAATACAAAATCTAACAGCACACCTAAAGGAAACAGAAGCAGAACAGCAAAGGCAGCCTAAACCCAGCAGAAGAAGAGAAATCATAAAGATCAGAGCAGAAATAAACAATATAGAATCTAAAAAAGCTGTAGAGCAGATCAACGAAACCAAGAGTTGGTTTTTTGAAAAAATAAACAAAATTGACAAACCTCTAGCCAGGCTTCTCAAAAAGAAAAGGGAGATGACCCAAATAGATAAAATCATGAATGAAAATGGAATTATTACAACCAATCCCTCAGAGATACAAACAATTATCAGGGAATACTATGAAAAATTATATGCCAACAAATTGGACAACCTGGAAGAAATGGACAAATTCCTAAACACCCACACTCTTCCAAAACTCAATCAGGAGGAAATAGAAAGCTTGAACAGACCCATAACCAGCGAAGAAATTGAATCGGTTATCAAAAATCTCCCAACAAATAAGAGTCCAGGACCAGATGGCTTCCCAGGGGAGTTCTACCAGACGTTTAAAGCAGAGATAATACCTATCCTTCTCAAGCTATTCCAAGAAATAGAAAGGGAAGGAAAACTTCCAGACTCATTCTATGAAGCCAGTATTACTTTGATTCCTAAACCAGACAGAGACCCAGTAAAAAAAGAGAACTACAGGCCAATATCCCTGATGAATATGGATGCAAAAATTCTCAATAAGATACTAGCAAATCGAATTCAACAGCATATAAAAAGAATTATTCACCATGATCAAGTGGGATTCATTCCTGGGATGCAGGGCTGGTTCAACATTCGCAAATCAATCAACGTGATACATCACATTAACAAAAAAAAAGAGAAGAACCATATGATCCTGTCAATCGATGCAGAAAAGGCCTTTGACAAAATCCAGCACCGTTTCTTAATAAAAACCCTTGAGAAAGTCGGGATAGAAGGAACATACTTAAAGATCATAAAAGCCATGTATGAAAAGCCCACAGCTAACATCATCCTCAATGGGGAAAACCTGAGAGCTTTTTCCCTGAGATCAGGAACACGACAGGGATGCCCACTCTCACTGCTGTTGTTTAATATAGTGCTGGAAGTTCTAGCATCAGCAATCAGACAACAAAAGGAAATCAAAGGCATCCAAATTGGCAAAGATGAAGTCAAGCTTTCGCTTTTTGCAGATGACATTATATTATACATGGAAAATCCGATAGACTCCACCAAAAGTCTGCTAGAACTGATACATGAATTCAGCAAAGTTGCAGGATACAAAATCAATGTACAGAAATCAGTTGCATTCTTATACACTAACAATGAAGCAACAGAAAGACAAATAAAGAAACTGATCCCATTCACAATTGCACGAAGAAGCATAAAATACCTAGGAATAAATCTAACCAAAGATGTAAAAGATCTGTATGCTGAAAACTATAGAAAGCTTATGCAGGTAATTGAAGAAGATATAAAGAAATGGAAAGACATTCCCTGCTCATGGATTGGAAGAATAAATATTGTCAAAATGTCAATACTACCCAAAGCTATCTACACATTCAATGCAATCCCAATCAAAATTGCACCAGCATTCTTCTCGAAACTAGAACAAGCAATCCTAAAATTCATATGGAACCACAAAAGGCCCCGAATAGCCAAAGTAATTTTGAAGAAGAAGACCAAAGCAGGAGGCATCACAATCCCAGACTTTAGCCTCTACTACAAAGCTGTCATCATCAAGACAGCATGGTATTGGCATAAAAACAGACACATAGACCAATGGAATTGAATAGAAACCCCAGAACTAGACCCACAAACGTATGGCCAACTCATTTTTGACAAAGCAGGAAAGAACATCCAATGGAAAAAAGACAGTCTCTTTAACAAATGGTGCTGGGAGAACTGGACAGCAACATGCAGAAGGTTGAAACTAGACCACTTTCTCACACCATTCACAAAAATAAACTCAAAATGGATAAAGGACCTGAATGTGAGACAGGAAACCATCAAAACCTTAGAGGAGAAAGCAGGAAAAGACCTCTCTGACCTCAGCCGTAGCAATCTCTTACTCGGCACATCCCCAAAGGCAAGGGAATTAAAAGCAAAAGTGAATTACTGGGACCTTATGAAGATAAAAAGCTTCTGCACAGCAAAGGAAACAACCAACAAAACTAAAAGGCAACCAACGGAATGGGCAAAGATATTTGCAAATGACACATCGGACAAAGGGCTAGTATCCAAAATCTATAAAGAGCTCATCAAACTCCACACCCAAAAAACAAATAACCCAATGAAGAAATGGGCAGAAAACATGAATAGACACTTCTCTAAAGAAGACATCCGGATGGCCAACAGGCACATGAAAAGATGTTCAAGGTCGCTCCTTATCAGGGAAAAACAAATCAAAACCACACTCAGATACCACCTCATGCCAGTCAGAGTGGCCAAAATGAAGAAATCAGGAGACTATAGATGCTGGAGAGGATGTGGAGAAACGGGAACCCTCTTGCACTGTTGGTGGGAATGCAAATTGGTGCAGCCACTCTGGAAAACAGTGTGGAGGTTCCTCAGAAAATTGAAAATAGACCTACCCTATGACCCAGCAATAGCACTGCTAGGAATTTACCCAAGGGATACAGGAGTACTGATGCATAGGGGCACTTGTACCCCAATGTTTATAGCAGCACTCTCAACAGTAGCCAAATGATGGAAAGAGCCTAAATGTCCATCAACTGATGAATGGATAAAGAAATTGTGGTTCATATACACAATGGAATACTACGTGGCAATGAGAAAAAATGAAATATGGCCTTTTGTAGCAACGTGGATGGAACTGGAGAGTGTGATGCTAAGTGAAATAAGCCATACAGAGAAAGACAGATACCATATGGTTTCCCTCTTATGTGGATCCTGAGAAGCTTAACAGAAACCCATGGGGGAGGGGAAGGAGGAAAAAAAAAAGAGGTTAGAGTGGGAGAGAGCCAAAGCATAAGAGACTGTTAAAAACTGAGAACAAACTGAGGGTTGATGGGGGGTGGGAGGGAGGGCAGGGTGGGTGATGGGTATTGAGGAGGGCACCTTTTGGGATGAGCACTGGGTGTTGTATGGAAACCAATTTGACAGTAAATTTCATATATTAAAAAATAAAAAAAAAGAAACTAAAAAAGAAACAAGCAAACAAAAAAAAGGGGGGGGGGCGCCAGGGTGTCTCAGTCAGTTAAGTATCTGACTTTGACTCAGGTCATGATCTGTCCGTTTGTGAGTTCAAGCCCCACATTAGGCTCTGTGCTGACAGCTCAGAGCCTGGAACCTGCTTTGGATTCTGTGTCTCCATCTGTCTCTCTGCCCCTCCCTGGCTTGTGTGCTTGCGCTCTCTCTCTCTCTCTCTCTCTCTCAAAAATAAACATTTAAAAATGAAGAAACTGAGGCACAGTTCAGATTAAGTAACTTTGTCAATGATGTACATCAAATAAGTGGTGTATTTGGGATTCATAGTCAAGCAGTCGGGGTCAAGAGCCCACACTTATATGATGTGTTGGCCAAAAGTCATTAAACAGAGGTTACCAGATGGGCATGCGTGATTATTGTTTGGAGACCTTGTTACTACTGTAGCTTTGGGGGTGTGCCACAGAGGTCCTGACCGAATGAGGCTAGAGAGGAGTATGGTAATCTGTGTGTTAACAAGTGTCTTCAAGTACTTGGGGAATGGCCAGTCTGCAGGACTAATGTTTAAACCCAAGAGTACTTGGGACTCTGAGCTCTGGCCACTCACTGTGGGTTGGGACAATTTGCATAAACTTTCTAACTTCAGATTTCTCATCTGCAGAATGGTGGTACTAATAAACTCTTAAAGAGGAAGTAGGAAGATTTGATGAAAAAAAAAATATTGCTTTGTGCAATCCCTTGAAAGTAGTAGTTAATAAGCGAATTATCATGGTAACAGCTGTCATCTTTGTTTCTTAAAATTATTGATATAAATAATAAATTAGTCAATGAAAATTAATATTATTAGCCATATAGTATTATTGCTTTATTATATTAACGTATTGTTATTGTCATTATGACTATTGATACATTTTTTAATATTATGAAAGCCAGCTATTGTCTCTGAGTCATCCACGGCACAGGATTCCTACTGCAGTGACCTGACCAGCTTAGCTCCCAGAAAGAATCCCAGAAAACTCTGGCTGCTGCAGAAATAACTGAGGAGGCTACTGCTTGTTTACTTACAGCCCATGTAGCAGGCAGCCACCACAGCCCCAGCATTATCAATATGGATTTTGAAATCACCCACGGCTAATAGCCCAAATTAATAGCCTCGGGGTGACTCTAGAGCAATTGAGAAAGAAAATCCATAACTTCACTAAAGACGCCAGCGGCTGTTCAGGAAGAGAGCTCTACATTAATTAACAGCTGTGAACACTGTAAAAACTGGTGCATTCAGGAACGAGACAGAGGCAGTTACAATTAGCCAAACACCAGAATCCCATAAGGCTGTCCAGGTTAGGAAGAGGAGGGAGCCGCCCCTGGACAGGGTGGGCTGGTGGCCACCCTGCTGCACCCGGGCATAGCCCCCAGAGAGTCAGATGCATTCTCCTACCAGCCCTGCTTCCCTGTGCTCACAGCAGCCTCTAGGGCAAGCCTGTCCTTTCTGCATCAGCTATAAACTTCAGGAACACTCAGGTTTGGGAGGTGCATAAAACTCTGTGGTCCTTTTCTTCTGCAACAAAATCATTTAATTCTGGTGGCCTCCTTTCCTGAGATCCCTCCTGGATACTTGGCGAGGTGGGAGGCTGAATGTGAGGGAGATTGTGCCTGTAAAGAGGGTCAAGGATGTTAAAACAATGATCACTATCCTCAGCACCCTCTCTCAGATGCTTTGCACTTGGCGATTGGTGCCTAAGACAGATCCCAACCTTGGGCAAGAAAAGAACTTACACTTAGGAAAAACTGCGGTGTCCAGAGCATACGGTAATCAAGGCAGTTGTACTCAGGGAGTGTGGTGTCCTGAATCAGAGCCCCATCTTGTCATTTGCTCCTTGAATTAATTCAGGTAAGCCATTTAACCTTCCTGCACTTCCCATTTGTGAAATGAGATGAATACTTCCTATCTTGCAGTTATTATAAGATTCATAAACTACTATATACATTATACCTGTAATATATATCCTAATGTATAATATATATATATATATATATATATATATATATATATAGCATGTTATTCACATTTTAATTATGGTTTTTTTTTTCTGAGTACATTTTTTCCTGTGTGGTTTTATTCAGTGGTATAGCTTTAAATACAATCGATATGCTAAAAACTACAAATTTTTATTCCTAGCCAGGACATCCCTCCTGAACCGCAGACTATAAATAACCTTGTCTACTCAACATCTCCTTTTGATCTCTAATAGGCACTTCACACTGAACACGTCCGACACAGCTCTCACATCCTATTCCCCATCACTGCTGATGGCTCAGGCCCAAACTCAGGAAATCATCTTTTTCCTCCTACTCCTCACAGCCAACCCTCAGAGAAAATTCTATGGGCTCTATCTTCAAACAGACCCTGAACGTACCTCCTTTTCAAGTCTCCTATCAGTACCACTGGGGCCATCAGCTCTCACGTGGATCATCACCATCATTTCTCAACTGGCTACCCTGTTTCTGTCTTCACCATTCCCACCCTGGCAACACGGTGGCCAGAGTGAGTCTATTCAGATCACATGACCATTGTGTTCAAAACCCTCTGGTGGTTTCCCATCTCAAAGACACAGGCAGGGGCGCCTGGGTGGCTTGGTTGGTTAAGCGTCCGACTGGCTCAGGTATGATCTCGCAGTTGGTGGGTTTGAGCCCCAGGTCTGGCTCTGTGCTGACAGCTCAGACCATGGAGCCTGCTTCAGGTCCTGTGTCTCCCTCTATCTCTGCCCCTCTCCCGCTCATGCTGTCTCTCTGTCTCTCAAAAAATGAATAAACGTTAAAAATTAAAAAAAAAAAGATACAGGCAAAGTCTTTGCCTTGGCCTATAAAGCTTTAGGTGATGCCCCTGCCCTTCTACCATCACCTCTGTGGTCTTATTCTTCCTGCACTTGCTCACTCTGCACCAGTCACCCTGGCTTCCTTAGGCTTCCCTGCACATGATAAGTGAGCTTTTACCCCAGAGCTTGTGCACTTGCTGGAATGCTTTTTGGAATTGTTTTCCCTTGGGTCAGTATGTAGCTTAGCCCTCACTTCTTTCAGGTTTCTGCCCAAATACAACAGAGATAAGCTTTCTCTGATCCCCCATTAGAATAACACTAGGGGTACCGGGTGGCTCAGTCGTTTGAGTGGTCCACACTTGAGTTTGGCTCAGGTAATGATCCCAGGGTCATGGGATTGAGCCCTGTGTCAGGCTCCGTGCTCGGTGAAGATTCTATCTCCTTCTGCCCCTCTCTCCTGTTTTTTTATCTCTCTCTAAAATAAATAAATAGATAGGTAGATAGATAAATACAAATAGCACTTTGCCATGCTCCCCAGCATTCCTTTCTGTACTTACCTGCTTACTTTTCTCCATAGCATTGATCACCATTCAACGTATTATATATTTAATTATCATGTCGCCTCTTACCCAGAATATCAGATCCAGGAGAGCATTCCATTTTCTGTTCTGTTCCCTGCTATAATCCTCAGCACCCAGAACAAGGTGTGGTACCTAGTAGAAAGGCAATAAATACATATTTTTAAAAAATCAATGAATGTACGAATGAATGATTATTACTAGTTGAGTTAGTTTATCCATGAAGATTTTTTGGAAGTTATTACAGGTCCACAAGCACCGATCTATACCCTTTGTGTTTGTTTGTATGTTTGCTTGCTTTGTGTTTATTCTTGCTTGTTTACATGGAGGCAGGGTCAACATGAGGACATGGGAGTTCAAGACTCCTTGTCAGTGTAGTCAGCTCAACATGGCCCTTGAAAGGAAAGCTATATCACACTCATCCATATCAAGAGAGAAAAGACAAAAGCAAAACCATCAGTTTCTGGGCTAGGGCAGTGCTGGAGTATACTGGAGAGCCCAGCTGTCCCACTCATCAGGGGATCTGCTCTGGACCCGGAGCACTCGGGGAAGTGCCACACATTGGCTAGTTTAACTCCGGATCTCATTCTTGTTCCTCCCAAGGTGAACTAGTGAAGAGGGGCTCCATCTCACTCCTCTGCTAGCTGTGGACACAGACAAAGTAGGTCCTTAACGCCTGTTAGCAGAAATGCTCTCAGGTAAAGCTGAGGTTAATGGCTCTGCAGGGCTTGGGGATGTTATCATTTACAAAGCAAAGGGTTTTGCATTAAGAAGCAGACAGGGTTCTAGTATTGATTGTCCAATTATTACCCTGTAAGACCTGTAGGAAAATTTCTAGGCTCTCTGCCTCTGGTCTTCCTGACTGGTTAAAAGGGCAGGCTGGACCGATTAGAACTGGTACCCAAGCTGGTTATGAGATGTGGCCTGGAATTTAGCTAGATTGGTGTTAAATCTTATTTCTACAAATGAAGCTGTTTTTTCTCAGGCAAGTTACTTAACTATCTAGGACTTGGTCCTTTATCTGCCAAATGGAGGTAACAGATTTTAAGGTTAGTTATAAAAGTAAATAGAAATAATGCATGCAATGAGCTTAGATTTAGGTCAGTCATATAAAGTGTTCAATATGCTTATTATTAATATGATCATGCCCATTTGAAAGATCCCCAAGGTCGTTCACATGTGAATTGGCTCCCATAATTTTCTTATGAGACATAGTTGAGATTTAGAACTCATCTATCTATCTATCTATCTATCTATTATCTATTATCTATCTATCTATCTATCTGTCTATATGTCAGAATTTCATAAACAGACATAGAGGGAGTTCTAAATCTCAGTTATGTCTGGGTACTTGGATTGGGGTAGGTGAGAAGATTGTCTTTGACAGGTTGCCTACCAAACACCCTGTGGTACTGCCAGCCCCAGGCAGTGAGCAGGGACAGTGGCCACCAAGTGCCTGAGCTCCATCTGACGCTCCAGAGGAGGGATAGCCTCTGCTTAGGACAAAGGATGATGGGGGGGGTGCAAGTCTTTCCAGGCCTATACTTCTTGGTCACTGCCCGGTGGGAGAGTGTCAGTGGTCATGGGGCCGGGAGAAAGTGGGGGAGGTCTGGTGGGGCCCAGGGTGCTGGGAGAAGGTGCTGACAACCCAACCCAGCGAGGCAGACAGCCTGGGGGTAGCAGGACCTTGTGTGAGCTGAGGCTCTTAGCCCCTGTGCATGCTCCATTTTCCCATTGAACTCCTCTTACAAAATACAGTCCATGACTTGGGGTGCCTGGGTGGCTCAGTCGTTTAAGCATCCGATTTCAGCTCAGGTCATGATCTCATAGTTCGTGGGTTCAAGCCCCATGTCGGGCTCTGTGCTGACAGCTCAGAGCCTGGAGCCTGCTTTGGATTCTGTGTCTCCCTCTCTCTCTGACCCTCCCCTGGTCATGCTCTCTCTCTCTCTCTCTGTCTCTCTCTCAAAAATAAATAACATTAAATTTTAAATTAGATAATCCATGAACAAATTACTAGGAATTTCAAGTCAGACACCACAGAGCCTTAAACCCCCAGTACAGAGCCCTTCTGGGTGTCAGGCACTTTTCTGACTGAGCTAAGTGGGGGGCCCTTTGCAGCATGCCCATGAACCCAACCCTGAATCTCTCCACACAGAATGGAGACAAAGGTTAAGAGAGTTAATATACACAGAATGCACTGCCTGTCATATAACAGGCTCTTGATGCAAAGTAGTTGCTGAGATGATCTTCAAATTGTCCCAAACCTGCTCTTTTACCAGGCACCATTCTCCAAAGAGGGCATCTTTTTACATTGCAAATTCAAGCATGTGATTCACCTTAAAATGTTTAAGTTGCTTCTCTGTTCTGAAAATCAAGTCCAAACTTCATGTGGTCAGTGAATCCTTGTCACACTCTTCTAAGGGCCGCCTGACCCCTTACCTGAGGCCCCTTCCTCCTCCGTCACTATCCTCAGGCTCACTGCCATTCACTTTTATCAGGCTTGCTCTCACCTTAGGTCCTTGGCTGTCTTCAGGGAAAAGAGGAGTTCCAGGCAGAGGGAACAGACTGTGCAAAGCCTTACTCATTTGTAAGTTTGAAAATTCACTTAGGAGGGTTTTCTTTGAGATTTTTGACCAGCCAAAACAACCCCCATCTATGATGTGCTTTCTTCATTTTTTTTGAAGTTTTATTTATTTATTTTGAGATGGGGGAGGGAGAAAGCACCCATGAACAGGGAAGGGGCAGAGAGAGAGGAAGAGAGAGAATCCCAAGCAGGCTCTGTACTGTGGAGCCCCATGCAGGGCTCGAACCTGTGATCATGGCCTGAGCCAAAATCAAGAATCAGACACTGAACCAACTGAGCCACTTAGGCATCCCATGTGATGTGTTTTCATAAAATCTTGTGTTCGATTTTGTTTTTGTTTTTCATCTTCTGAAACAAATTTGTTTCCTTCAAAAATGAGCCAAAAAGGGCTTAGGCTTAAAAAGAAAACCCACACCAAAGCAGAAAATGAAGCTCTCTTTCTCTGGCCAGAACAAAACATGAGAAAGCAGGAACTCAGTCCCACCTCCACCCCACCTCCAAATTATACAGTCACGTTTCCCACATTTGGGGAAATCACAGGGCTCAGCACATTGGGAGTGCAGTGTATAAGACTTGCCCTGGGAAAACCACCTTTGTGATCATGGCATCTCCCCTGTCAGGTGAGTATATCCTGTGTGTGTGTGTGTGTGTGTGTGTGTGTGTGTGTGTGCGTGCTCACATGTGCTTTTTTTGGTAAATAGCACTTCTAACAATTCTAAATATAATCAGCTCTTTAAAGATTGTTGATGTGTCTCTTTCTAATTAAACTGTTAGCATCATGTATACAATCTTTGTATCTCTCTTGTTCATATTTCCATTCTGGTGCCTAGTTGAGAGCCAGACGCATGGTAGAATCTTGGGGACTATTAATTAAATTACTTATATCCAGTGTCTAACCAAGATGGATAGGCTGATGCCCGACCACTTGAGATTATTGTCTGGTAAAAGATGCCCTTTAATGTAGGCAAATCCTGGTTAGGTGTTAGAACAAGACTGGTTTCAGGTTTATTTCACTTCTTGCTCTCCTGGACCTTCTGATCTCACCTGTTTGGGTGTGAAAACCTTTTCTTCCCATTTTGTAGTGTCCTGTGCCCCAGTTCCCTGGATTACCACTCTTGAGCACAGGGCACATACATGTCTTTCTTCCCAGTCTTTGCTTCTAGATTCCTTCCCCCTGCCATTTGTGCAGACACTGAACCTCCTCATTTATTCAGTTGATAGTATCTTTACATCATTGTTTTGTAGAATTTTCCTATAAACTGTCTGCTATTATTTAAAGGTGGAAGAGAGGAGTTTGTCCAGTGAGGCAGATTGCAAAATAAGCCTTGCAGAAAAGTATGGTCTCTTAGGGGCGCCTGGGTGGCTCAGTGTGTTGAGTGCCCAATTCTTAATTTTGGCTCAGGTCATGATCCCAGGGTCATGAGATCAAGCCCTGTGTCGGGCTCCACACTGAGCACGGAGCCTACTTGGGACTGTCTCTCTCTCCCTCTGCCCCTTTCCCCTGCTTGTTCTTTCTCTCTAAAAAAGAAAATGGCCTTTTAAAGTAAAAAATATACTGGTTTATTTAAATAACCTTACCACATAAGCAGTGCTGAGCTTCCTGTCAGTTTCAGCTTCCTATGCTACACAGTTTGATGATCACAGAACAGGTGTGGAAAAGAGAGCCCCACGTACCCAGCCACTGGGTTCCAGGAGCATTCTGAGATGGTCTCTCACATATTTGTCATTGTCTACAGCCTAATAAGATTATGCTTCCTTTTCACCTTTCATTTTATCATTGTCCATAATAAAGGGATGCATTAATTTAATCCATAAATACAGATATGATGGTTTTATCCTGTGGCTGTGAATGGTGCTTTAAAATAAAGAACCAAAATGATAAACCGGTGTAGTAATTTACCATAATTACAGCAATGAAATACTACTTTGAGTCAGTCATGACAGTAATACACAGCTCAGGAACATCTAGCGAAATCCACTAAATGGAAGAGAGCAAAGGGAGGAAGAAATGAGATGTGAGGTCGCATAAGGTTTCTAGCCACGAATCCAGACAGTTGAGAAAATAAATGCAAGCTGGAAGGCTCAGGGAAAGATCTGCCCTGGGAGGAGGTGCCCTTGTTTTCTCTGGAAAAGCACGCCAAGTTTAGGAGACTTGCCACAGTTTAATTAAAGTCTGCAGCTGGTGTGAAAGCAAAGGAGAAAAAGAAATTAGGGCAGCACAAAAACTAATGAAAGTCTAGAATCTCATTTTAAAGTTTTCTCTCTATTATGAAAGAAATACGACTTGTCACATGTGCCCCCATTCACCGTGACAAAGCCCTCGGGGAAGGAACGTTCTGGACTATGAAGAGAAAAGACCTGTAGTTAGGTCTCTTTCGACATGACTGCCACTGCCTTTTTCAGGAAAAACTCATCAAAATCTTTTGTTTGTTTTTTGAAAACCAGATTGGTTAGGGAGAGCAGCACAAATTGAACAGCTTCAAGTATAACTATAGGAAAGTCCATTGAAACTTTAAACCAGCTTTGGCAATCAGAGTGGGATTCACATTCAGGCTGTATGGCTGTATTCATCAAGGTCTCCAGAGAAACCAAACCAAGAAGATAGTCTCTATTATAGGGACCGGTAAGTCCAAAATCCATGGAGTAAGCCAGGCAGGCTAGTAACTCAAATGGGTTTGTATGTTAGTCTTGAGCCTGAATTTCTTTGCCTTCATGAAAACTCAATATTTCTTATTAAGGCCTTCAACTGATTGGATGATACCCACCCACATTATGGAAAGTAATCTGCATTCCTGAAAGTCTACTGACTTAGATGTTAATTACATCTTAAAAATACCAAGGCGGCAACATCTAGTCTGATGTATTTTTTCAATGTTTATTTATTTTTGAGAGAGAGAGAGAGAAAGAGAGAGAGAGAGAGCAGGGGAGGGGCAAAGAGAGAGGGAGACACAGAATCTGAAGCAGGCTCCAGGCTCTGAGCTGTCAGCACAGAGTCCAATGTGGGGCTCGAACTCACAAACCATGAGATCATGACCTGGGGCACAGTCAGATATTTAACTGACTGAGCCAACCAGCCACCCCTCTAGTCTTATTTATGTTTGGTGAAGCAAATGGGCACCATGGCCTTGCCAAGGTAACGCCTGAAATTGACTGTCAAAGCAGCTAATATTGAAAATATTATATTAATATTTATAGAACACGTTATATTTGTCAGGTACATTGAACTCATCTAATTCTCACAACAACCATATTATATAGATAATATTATTATTCTCAATTTATGCGTGAGAAAACTAAGATATAGGAAAGGTAAGTAACTTTCCAAGTTCACAGAGTAAGAGACAGAGCTAGAATTTGAACCCATATAGTCTAACTCCAGAATTTGGGTTCTTTAGCATCAAAATATGATGAATTTGGGCAAGTTAATTAATTTTCCTGAGCTTTTACTGTTTTATGGGAAAATATAATAGCAAATAATGTGTGGTTTGAGGGAACAATTAAATTAGAATATGCATATAAAGATCCTAGTAAAGTACCTAATAGATAGTAGGTACTCAATAACATGTAGCTTTTAGGGCATCTGTGTGTCTCAGTCGATTAACATCTGACTCTTGACTTTGGCTCAGGTCATGATCTCACGGTTCCTGAGTTCAAGCTCTGCATTGGGCTTATACTGATAGCATGGAGCCTATTTGGGATTCTCTTTCTCTCTCTGCCCCTCTACCATTGGTTTGCACTCTCTCTCTCAAAATAAATAAATAAAAACTTAAAAATAATAAAAATAAATAAAATGTATCCTTCTTCCCCTGACCTTAAAATTGCTTAAGTTTTAATCATGTCTTTTTTTAATTTTTTTTTAACATTTATTCATTTTTAAGAGACAGAGAGAGACAGAGCATGAGTTGGGGAGGGCAGAGAGAGAGGGAGACACAGAATCTGAAGCAGGCTCCAGGCTCTGAGCTGTCAGCACAGAGCCTGACGCGGGGCTCAAACTCAAGAGCTGTGAGATCATGACCTGGGTCAAAGTCGGATGCTCAACCGACTAAGCCACCCAGGAGCCCCCGTCATGTCTTATTTTTAGAGATCTCTTCACTCTAGAAAAGCTCACTAAAGCATTGAGGTCTTACTTTTATTGAAGAGAATTATTTTTATAATTTTTTGGATAATAATAGTCTCCCTTGATAATCTCTAAGATTCATTTAGGCTAGAATTTGTGTTATTCCATGCTGTCCTTCAGCACCAAGTTCAATCTTTGGCATACAGTAAGATCTTCAATGCATGAAATAAATCAGTAAATAGATTGAGAAATTATTGCCTTTTCTTGTCCATTGAGGTAAGAAACTGAAGCACAGAATGATCCAATGATGTGCTCAGGTGGATGCAATTTACAGATGGTGCATCCCTGTCTCCAGAATTCCATCGTTTCATTTATGTATTTGTTTTCTTTCTGAAAACAGTGTGGGATGTAAGCAGAGGCTTATGCAACCTTAAGGTTCATCATCTCCCTGCCCAGGTGTAGTCAGAGAAAGTTTAAATAAAATTCAAGTGTTGAGTGACAGTGACCTCCATGCCTGGGTGCCATAGATAGGTCCTGACGAGGATCTGAGAATTGCTGATGCCAACAGCCTTCATTTGGAGTGGACTTCTTCTGAACAGGCAGATAAATAACTTTGAAGCTCAGTAATGAAAGGGTCAGTGATTCACGCAAAGCATGAATGTATCCACATTTAGATACATGTCATTTGCATTTCAACAAGAAAAGAGAAAAAAAACCCTCACACCTTAATTCAAGTTCCACTTCTCTTGCCCTTTTACTTTTTCTAGAACTGAGGAGAAGTACCTCTATAATTTAAATCTAATGACAATTAAAGTGCAAAGCCATTACCTACTTTTATTGAATTGTCTTCTGTTTTATGGATTAATTGAAGAAATGACACATCACTACAGAGATGTGTGTGCTCATCCCATCCGGCCCAGCCTCCTCCAACCTGACATGTGCTGTCTATGCTGTAGGAAGCTGATCTCGGACTTCGAGACACAACACGCTGGGCTCGGACACTCACATACCGAGTAAGCTCAAGCGAGTGCCTGAACCTCTCTCTGTCTCACTTTCCTCACAAATAAAATGTGGGTGACAAGTTCCACCCTGACTCTATGGAGAAGTAAGATTTCAGTGGGGTGATTTATGTGAGAGTCATTTGAATAAGACAACAAATAAGACATATAAATAAAAATTAAGAAATTGTACAAACTATTATTATTACTCTGGATGTTTTGAAAGAAAAATACATTCTACTTGGTATTGAGTTTCCTTCACACTATAATTCCAAGTCTAGATTTCAAGTCCAAGTAAATAGATAAGCAACTCACAATCTTCCAGGCATTACCATCTCCTGGCCATTCTGACCTCTCTCTGAAAACCAAAGTTCCAATCAGTCACCCTTTGCCTCCTGATCTCCTAAAGATTCTTAGTTCCTATTATTCATACTTTTCCTTCCCATTTCCATGGCCAACACCTCGATTTAAAATTTCATTGTTTTCTAGGATGTCTCTCTGTTTCCTCTTTCTCCTAAACTGACTTTCATAACAGCTTCCCACTGCCTAGAGCAAATTCCAAATCCCTTAGATCTCTACAACTTGGAACTATCAAGACATTACTGCTTTATATTTCTAGTTTCCGTAAAGAAACCCTCTGCTCTGAAAATTTGATTGTCTTACTATTCCCTCAAAGCTTCAATGTGGTTTATTAGACTACTTCACAAATTCCTTCCTTTCTCACCCTATAAACCATCACATTGGAGTTTTATTCATTTTATGTAAACTCCCCAGTCATTTCTCTCCCTCACCTAAAAACTTCTGAGACCACATTGTCCTTAGACCAATATCCTTAAGATTGATTTTTAAGGTCCTTCAAAATGAACTTAGCTTATACACCCCACCCCAACACTTTTTCCCCAAACAAGCTATTCATATTAAACTTGAACAGCCCCTTGCTTCCTGACCATTCTTTTCCTGGCTCAATTTCTCTTCCTGCCCCTTCTCTGTTTATCTAAATCCCAGCAGTCTTTATGAAAACAGCTCATGTAAAATCTCCCCTCAAAGCTTTCTCTGTTGCTGCGTATTTTCCTTCACTGACCTCCAAGAATATGGAGGAGGCAGTATGATGTAGGAGAGGCAATAAGGCCTTCTAGAAATAGAATTTCATTTGGAGTCGTACAGACCTGAGCTTGCAATCCCAGTTTGGCATTTAATATCGGTAAGTCCTTGGGAAAAATCACGTAACTCCTTGAGCTTCCTATTCCTTATCTGTAAAATAGGAATATTAATTATAACCTTACACAGATTGTAGTGATTGAATGAGGCAATTTATATAAAACATCTGCTACATAATAGTCATTCAATAAGTGGTAGCTACTATCATTATGAGTACTGCCTCTGTTGCTCAATTGGCATCTACCATATGCCACTTTGTGTTATTATTGAACTATTTTATGGGTTTATAGTTGTCTCCTATAAAAGTGGTTTTCATGGATGTGCTGAGTATTACACTTATTTTGAATGTCCCAGAGTGGTAAGCACAGTGATGGTATCTTGCCATTTGTTAAAAATCTAAGAAGCTCATCCCTTGAAAAATTCATTTCAATAGTATGCCTTGTTACTTTAAGTACATACTGTTAACTGTATATTACCAATACTAATAAAGCGTTGCTAAGTAGAAATCCTTCTGGATTAGTTTGGCATGTTCTTTGAGAATCACTTTACAGTTCTATCCTGTTGCCTCGATGCCATTATTTGAAACTTAGGAAGAGACTAGGGCCATCTCCTTGGGTGATAATAGATTTTGGGTCTCCTCCCCC
This sequence comes from Neofelis nebulosa, assembly GCF_028018385.1. NCBI lineage: Eukaryota > Metazoa > Chordata > Mammalia > Carnivora > Felidae > Neofelis > Neofelis nebulosa. Next base: position 68,127,949 of record NC_080794.1, read on the forward strand.
CAACTGCACTGAAACAGAGTATTTCATAATTTATGTATATGATGAACACATTGGGTGGTTCGTTATCATTCTGAAGGATGAGCGTCTTTGACACAAGGTAAGGTGAGCAGCTTTGAGCCATGTTTTTTAGCTCTCTGAACCTCAAACTTATTTTTCGAATACAAATTATCATCGTTCTACATAGAGCCTGTGAAAAAAAGAAAAAAGAACAAACCTCTCAGCTCATTGTCTGGTATGCAGTAGTTACTTAAAAGCCATAACCATAAATAATTATTCTGTTTGTAATTATAAATAATATTTGTCAGATGAATAGCTATAGCTTATTTGAAATGCAGGGTCTCAGGCTCTAGGACTTAACAACTGAATCCAAATCTACATTTTGACAAAGAAGCCTAGATGATTGGAAGGCACCTTAAAGGTTGGGAAGCACTGGTCTAGATCATATTCTGAATAAGTAGGACTAGGAAGGGACCCAGGACGATGCATTTCTGACAAACTTCCAGATAGCACCTGTGCTGCTAACCTAACCCATAGTTAGCACTATGAATAGCCAGTGTGGATCCCTGGTCCCAAACTTGGCTGTACGTTGGAATCAACTTGGCAGGGGGTTTCAGAAAATATGGGCGGCTGCTTTCCACTCTCAGATATTTCATTGGAATGGGCTGCAGCCTCAGCATCAGAACTTCTAAAATTAGCTTATTCTAACATGCGGAAAAGTTTGAGAACCACTGCTATGTATTAACTTGGGATTTTTTTTTCATACGTAAATCAAAATTAGCGTTTCTACCAAGAGATTATTACGTAGATCATGATTCAAAAAACAATCCAGCATTGAGATTTTACTAGAGCTATATTGACGGATAAAAAGGTAAACACACACATGTACACAAACACAGACATACAGATCTGTTTAAATCCTTTTAACTCCTGACTTGGTCTTGCGTAACAATAACAAAACAAAGTTGAAAGCCTGTGAAATACACAGTTCCAAGAGAGAGTTAAGGCAAAGACGGAAGCTGAAATCATTTGGAAAGAAGCTTCACTGAGCACTTGAAACATTAGGGAGTCTGCACACCGGGCTTCTGCATCGCCAGATTTGCACTTGTCAATACATCAGAATTAAGGTTGAGCCAGATAAACTGTTAGCAATGTCAAATGTGATTGTTGCAATATGTTCTAAATCATGGCTGCCAGGGGTGGATCTTGCTGACTTTTGCATCTTCCTCCCCAAATCTCAACAGAATGATAGATGGATGTGTTCTTTTCAAAGTATAAACAAGAATTATACTTAGAAACAAGTGATACTTGAGTGGGTGGGCTCGTGTGAAAATATTCCACCTGCTGGTAAGACTTGGGAAAAATCTCATTGGGAGTTCCCTCATTAAAAATGATTGTAGGATGTCATCAGGGTGGGAGTTTTTTCCAGTTTTAGGCAGAAGCAATATTTTTTTCAATAAAAAAGTATTAAATGATACATCATTTCTCTAAAAATTTCAGTATTTGACCATACTCCAGATATGCCCTTAATGTGAAGGAAATCCCGAACCTAAAATCAGTTTCGTGGTTGTGTTCCTTCACACTAACTAAAAATACACCAGAAGGAAACTTTGAACATGCCTAGCTTTCACTTTGTAGAAATGATACTCCGTTCAGCAGGAGGAAAAAAACAAACAAACAAAAAAAGACAAAATAAGTTGTAACCCCTTTGTTCAAAAACATTTTCGAATGGCTACTATGTGCTAGACGTTTTTAAAAGACCTTAAAATAATCCTCTCCTGGACAATTTAATCTTCAATTCCTTCGCGCAAAACAGTTTTGTTGGTGGAAAAAGATGACACGAGTAACGATGAATAGTTGGTGAGAACTAAGATGTGGTGGGTGGTTTGCTTGGCCCTTTATGTATAACCTTGTCTCCTCGTGTTCATAGCAACCCAGTGTGGGTAGAACTGTATTATCCGAGTGTCAGGATGTGGCAACTGAGACCCAACATCTTACCTGACTAAAGAAACAGTGAGCAGTGTGACCGGCATTTGAAATCTGGATATCTGAATCCAAACCCCACCTCTTAGTCATGATGGAGGAAGCAAGTGTACCTGAAATGTGCGGGGTGTTGTGTGAACTGAAGAAGTCCTCATCGAAGGCACACTATGCCTATTGTAGGAGAAAAGTGGTTATTTTCTTCAGTGTTTTCATTTATTTTGTTTTGAAAGAGAGAGAGTGGGGGAGGGGCAGAGGAAGAAGGAGAGAGAAGCTGGGAAGCAGGAAGCGGACTCCATCTCACCAACTGTGGGGTCATGACCTGAGCCAAACAAAATCAATAGTCAGGCACTTAAACAGCTGAGCCACCCAGGTGCCCCGAGGAAAGTGATTCTTGTTCCCATGAAGAATCGTCTCTGCTCAGTCCAGGAAGCTTCCATGGACAAAAGAACTCCATCATATCAGTGCCCTGCAGCCAAAGCTCATCCGGAACACCCTGGGAGTTGAGGAGTCTTATTTATTTGTCATTGCAACAAGGGAGGTCATATGCCACGGGGACTAGGAAATATCTCAGTAAGACAGTGCTAAAAAGAACTTTGTACGAGATTTGGACTTTGGTTGGGTGATTTTTTTTTTTTTTTAAAGTTTAAGGAAGCAAGAATTTACTCTGAGTAGGATGTTTTTAGGAAGGGGAGACAATCCCTTGATCTGGTAACTCAGTTGCATTTTTGCCGGAAGCAACCTAGAGCTAGGATAAAGCTGTAGTCAGTACGGAAGCATCTGTCACTCTCGCAGGCCGGGAGGGGGATATTTGGCATTTAGTGGATTGCACTTGACCTTGTCTTGTCTGTGCTTATGCAAGGTTATGAAGTGACCCTGTTTTGTCTCACTTTATCTTGGTGTCAACAGTGGCTTTGTCTGGTGTTGGTGTTTTGTGAGATTGTTTATGTCCAGAACAGTAAAGGCCTTGTGGTGTTCAACAGACCAGCTTCTAAAAACACTAAGGCCCAGCTGTGTCAGAGCAGTTCCTAGATGTCAGGGCTAGTTTTGCTGTTACTGTTTTTAATAGTCTATTGAGAACAATAAGACTCCCAGTCCTGGTGTCTGGAATTTTCGGGGAAGAGAGCTGAAATCGAACACATCGTGCGTCTAATTGTGTGCCTGAGGGTGAATTTTGTAAAAGCATCAGAGGGCCTGTGTGTGTTTGTGCGTGCGCGCATGTGTGTAACACACTTGTGTGTATAACTAACACAGAGAATGAGGGAGAGCCAGATAGATATACTGATAGGTAGAGAGAGAGAGAGAGAGAGAGAGAGAGAGAGAGAGAGAGAGAGAGATGATAGATAGATAGATAATGTTAAGCTCCAAAGATGGGGACAAAGGACCTATTGTTTCAAGAAAGATTGAGAGTTCTGAGTTACAGTGGCTCAGGAATGCTTCTTAGGTCAAATGGACAAGATGACACCTTAAAGTAGGAAGGAATTTGGGGAAAAATAATAACAGATTTACCACTTGAATTCTTTTTTCATGTGTTTGATTCTTCAAACAGCACTGCCTCCATCCTCACAGCAAGGGACTGATTTATTCCTTTCTCTCACCAACCATTCATCAAGAAGTCAACAAGTTCTGTAGAATCGACCTCCCTTATAACTCTTAAGGATTTAATTACAAAACAATTCAAACACGCAAAAATGCACAGGAATAGTGTGACCAACAGACATGTCTCTTTTTTTCCAGTCCCCCATGTAAATATCTTAACCTTCAGGACATGAAGGTGTCTACTGTTTTTCCCCCTTTTAAAAAAAGTGTTCTTCCCCCAGAAATTATTTATGAAAGAACATGCAAATTAAGAATCAAGCAGTACAAAAAAAAAAAAAAAAGAAGAAAAAGGAGAGAAAAGAATCAATCAGTACTATAAAGCTTCCACCAGTTTCTCTTTGCCTTCCCGACTTCACTTTATTCCTGAATACCTTGGTCCTCAGAGTCAGTTATTATCTATCTATCTATCTATCTATCTATCTATCTATGTTGATATATATTGGTTTGACCTCTTCCATATTTCTAAGTAATCTGATACTATTAACAATTGTTGATTTGTGCTGTTGAGCATCAGACCTTTATTTCATAGTGTGAGAAATGAGGATTTAGCCCTTAGCTCTAGCTGAGTCCTCTCCATACACCCTTCTTGTCCTGCCATTAGCACAATACAATTGTAATCCACTTTTGGTTAAACACATATTACTTGTTACATTATATGACTACATAGGTATTATTCACTAGTAGGGTACTATGACTACCTTTTCCTTTCTGGTACCACTTTTTATATTGGAGTTAATGATCGCCTTTATAAACAAATGTGCTTAATTTTCAATATAAAATCATTTTCCCCAAACTCTACATAAGAAGTGGAAAATTCTTTGGAGTACCTTCTTCCACAGAATGAGCTAATATTTATGCAGTTTTTTTTCCTCTGAAACAGTCCTCCTCCCCGGGCCCTCCACCCTCCCCTCCCACTCTAGCCTAAACTAGAATGTTGTCTTCTCTGTATCTAGCCTCTTGAGACTTTTTTTTTTCCACTCATTTTGTGGTCGATCTGATGTTTCCTGGATGAAATGGTCTGTTTTGTCTTTCTTGGTTTACTCCGTCATTTTGGAGAGGTAAAACTTTAAGTGGTTTCCTCAGAATGATACACGAGAGGGAATCTGGAGGCCTTGCATTTCTGAAAATGTATTCTTGAAATCTCATCTCCTGGCCTGCTCCTTTTATACATGTATAGCTTATTTTTATTTATTTTATTATATTTTAATGAGGTTTCATGAGGGTACAAAGATTAATTCATATGTGACATTGGCAATGTATGTTTGGAAATCTTTAAAATTTTCTTCTAAATTGTCAGATTTGGGGCACGTGGGTGGCTCAGTCAGTTAAGCATCCGATTTTGGCTCAGGTTGTGATCTCACAGTTTGTAGATTTCGTCCCCATGTCAGGATCTGTGCTGACAGCTCAGAGCCTGGAGCCTACTTTGGATTCTGTGTCTCCGTCTCTCTCTGCCCCTTCCCCTCTCGCTCTCTGTCTCTCTCTCAGAAATAAACATTAAAAAAAAATTAAAAACAAATACATAAATTGTCAGATTTTACATAATTATAGAGCCACATGTGCACCATTCTTAGAGGAGATGTTAATTATATCCTATGTAACAGGATACATTTTCAGTCAGTAGGAAGAGTGCTGTAGCCACTACCAATAAAATTAAAGTGATCACAGTACATAGAATTTCACTACTAGTAAACTGAATTTTTTCACCTTCTAAGATTTTCTAATAATGGTAGTAAATGCCTCAAATCCTCTGTGGAATATGTAGTAGGGTATATAGAAATGAATGAATAAATGAACAATAAATGAATGCCTGTTGTTTATTAACATAGTAGAGCAACGACAACAAAAAATTCCCATCAGATACAGTGTGGTCTTTAGACAGCTGTTTGAGCAATAAAATGTTTTGACTTTAAGGGCTTTGTGGAGGCTGCATCACCAGAATGTCAGGTTAGCTTTGAAAGCTGACCGGTGTAAACGATCCACTGATGTTTTTCACATTGAATACAATGAAATTATCATACAATTATTTACAAGTGTGCGGTGAGGCTTCTGATGTCGGGCCCTGCTGTGTTTTGACGGTAATGTGCAGGAAAGGGAGGAACAGCATGAAAAACCCCCATCCCCTCAGCAAATATCCATCTTGCTGTAATCTGCTGCAGTACCTCTGGACTTCTCCAGTATTGATGGCCCTCTTTATACAAGGGAATTCTGAAAGCTGTCTCATTAATGCACTGAATGGATAGTGGTGTTTAGCCAATGCCATTTCCAGGTCTCCCTCACCAAAGTGGAAAGATCCATCATGGAAGTCCATTTCCCTCCTCGACATTTCTCACTGCAGAATGTTTCTCCTGGAAGTCAAAGCTACCCTTCCACATCTCTTTACCATTGCTCTTTCCCTCTGTCACGGAGGAGGTGTGCCTTCCTCCCCCCGTCTCTCTCTCTGAATTAACACCCTCTGGCCTGTGTGTGTGATGTGTCTGACGATCATTGATGCCTTGCTAGGCGTCGGTTCATGGGGTGAGCAATGTACAGCATGAGGTTTCCTGACAGATTAGAAGGTGCTTTGTGACCAGGGGGAAATCAAATCAAGTGCTTGTCATAGGGAATTCCAAGCTAGGTGGGAAGGCAGAACGGGCATGGGAGAAAAAGAAGAGCTGGAAGAAGGACAAAATTCAGTCTGATAAATGAAATGCAAACACCTGAAAGGCAGCATCAGTTGATGAAAACAGTACAAACACTGCTCCAAGCTCTAAAGGATCTTCTCTGCTTCGTGGCAAACCGATTTTCAACAAGAGCGCTGAGCAAATTTAAAAGATACAAAATAGGAAAACGGTTGACACAGCTGTGAGATCACCAATCAAAGGAAGTTGATGTATCCATTTAAATGTTGGCTGTAGGGCGCCTGGGTGGCTCAGTCGGTTAAGCTTCTGACTTGGGCTCAGGTCACGATCTCACGGTTCGTGAGTTGGGGCCCTGCGTGGGGCTCTGTGCTGACAGCTCGGAGCCTGGAGCCTGCTTCGGATTCTGTGTCTCCCTCTCTCTCTGCCCCTCCTCTGCTCATGCTCTGTCTCAAAAATAAATAAAACATTAAAAAAAATAAAATGTTGGCTGTGAAAAAATTGTGATAGTATGAAAAATGCTTATTAGCACATGATGAGCGGGAGAAGGATGCAAAAGTTAAAAAGCAGAATGATTACAGCTGGGTCAGACTTGTGCCTAGAGGAAAGGATGACTATCTACCAGTATGTTAAATCTCTAGGCACCTGGGTGGCTCAGTCGGTTAAGCGTCTGACTTTGGCTCAAGTCATGACCTTGCGGTTCTTGGGTTCGAACCCTGCGTTGGGCTCTGTGCTGAAGGCTCAGATCCTGGAGCCTGCTTCTGATTCTGTGTCTCCCTCTCTCTCTGCCCCTCCCCCGCTTGTGTTCTGTCTCTCTCCCCAAAATAAATAAACATTAAAATAAATAAATAAATAATCTAGTGCAGCTAAGTGGTAGAACTTCATATATATTTCCTCTTTATGATTTTCCATATTTTCCGCATTTTTAAAATTATTTTTTTAAAAGATAGAGCACTTACGAGTGGGAGAGAGGGGCATAGGGAGAGAGAGAGATTCTTAAGCTGGCTCCGTGTTCAGTGGGAAGCCTGACATGGGGCTCGATCCCATGGCTCTGGGATCATGACCTGAGCTGAAATCAAGAGTCAGACGCTCAACCAAGCTACCCAGGAGCTCCTACATTTTCTTTAAAATACAAGCTACCTCCCAAAACAGAACAAAGCAAAACCCCCAAAACCAAAAACCATGTTTACTTTTCAGAAGGAAGAAGTCTATGGGGCACTGACAGTTCAGAGCCTCTTTGGGATTCTCTCTCTCTTTCTCTCTCTCTCTGCCCCTCCTGTGCACTCTCTAAAAATAAATAAACTTAAAAGAAGAAGAAGAAGAAGAAGAAGAAGAAGAAGAAGAAGAAGAAGAAGAAGAAGGAGGAGGAAGAGGGAGGAGCAGGAGGAGGAAGTGTAAGCAAGCTTCAGGCCCTGGAGGAAAATATTCAAACAGAAGCACGAGGGAATACAACGGGGTGTATTGGCTCTGGGCTTTCGGTGTAAAGGAAATGGAACCAGAGAAAAAGCTAAGATTAAAGAGGAAGACATAGACATGGTAGAAGTTTGTAGGAAAAAAGTCAGAAAATCTAATGGAGGAAGACACACTTTGTAAAAACATTTTAAAAGTTGAGGAGAAAAAACCTCTTTAAGTGTCATGAATATATAGTCATTTTAAAAGATCATTTTCCCTTAATTATTGCTTGTTTTTTAAAAGGTCGTAAGTGTTCCAGAAACATGGAAGATCCATGAAACATAGTAAGAAGGGTCTAGGAACCAATTTGGACTAGGAAAGTGTATGGATAATATATCTGTTTCTTAAGTAAGAATTAATTAAACTATGATACATGAACCTGTTAGTAGTATGCACCCATAAAAATGATGAATATGAAAATTATAGAAGCATGAAAAATGCCTACAAAAGATGTAAATATAAAAATGCCACACAACTTTATGTAAACACTGATTACAATGATGTGAAATTTTATGTGTGTATAGAGAGATGTAAATAGTTATGCTAAGGGGGATGATTCCTTATAAATATTTTTTTGTGCAACTGTTAAATATTTAACACGGTTTTAGTTTGTATGAAAGATTACTGATCTAGGCTAGATGCATGCAAACACCGTGGCTTAAATTAATTGCAAACTAGACCAGCAAGGACTCCAAAGATAGCATTCTGGGGTGTTTGGGATACATTTGAAGGCTGGGGTAGGGAGCAGACTCCTCGGATGCGAGCGCTTAGCAAACAACAGAGAGATTTGCTTGGTTGGAAGGGATGGGGAAAGGGAAGAGGATTTGCATAGAACAAGCAGCTTCGAAACACTGGGCTATGTCTACATACCTGACATATATCATGAGGTTGAATTGGCCATAACTAGCTTCTGCACGCCTGTGTCAAACATTTCTGAAGGTTCTTCCTGTGCTTCTGGATGCTGTCCTCACAACTTGAGAAACATTCACTGAAGACGTCAGGGGATGCCCAGAGCCCTTAGAATGGAAATCAAGCTTCGTAACACCAGCCTGAAGTCCCCACATCATGTGGTCCCATTGACCTTTCTGACTCATGTGATACCCTTTTATTCCCACCCCGCCCTGCTCCCCCTGGTTCATGCTTATTCAAGGTTTCCCCTGTTTCAGGTCCTGGCTGTTTCTTTTGCACAAAGTTTTATTTCACCTGGTTCTTCGTGGTTAGCTCTTTATCCCCCAGTCCTCTGTTCAAGTGTGCTTCACCCTCTGTTCAGGTGATATCTTGTCCGATATCAAGGTTTTGCCATTACCTTCTCTAAACTGTGCCTTCAGCCATATCCATCCATCCCGATGTGATGTCCCCAGGGCACCACTTTGCTTACTCCCTTTACAGACTTAGAAACAGTACTCATTTATGTGCTTGTTCATTTATTTATTTAAATTTAGCCTCTAGTTCATGAGACTAAATTCTCTTAGGATAGGGATGTTACTTTATCTGCAGTTCCTAGCATCATCTTTAGCGTATACTATGTGTTCAATAAATGTTTTGGACTTAATGATTTCCCGACTAACTGATAAAGCAAGTGAATGAAACATTCTTTCCCTTCTCTTCCATCTCATCAACAGTTTGTTAGAGATTCTTATGCTGAGTAGCTCAGTTGGTTAAGCGTCCCACTCTAGGTGTCGTCTCAGGCCGTGACCTCAATGTTCATGGGTTCGAGCCCTGAATCGGGCTCTGCACTGACCATGTGGAGCCTGTTTGGGATTCTCTCTCTCTCTCCCTCTTTCTCTGCCCTTCCCCCACTTGAGCTTGCTTTCTCTCTCTCTCTCTCTTACTCTCTCAAAATAAATAAATAAGCTTAAAAGAAAAAAGGACTATTATGCTTGGAGATACCACAAGCTTTCTGAAACCATAGAAATTATACCTCTTTTATTTATAAGTTATTTCACCTTGCTTTGGATAGCCAAAAGCCAGTTTAAGATGGGATGACAAGTCTGGGTCACACAGGTTGTGTTCAAAACCTGTGCTAGCTGTATGATTTTGAGTTAGTTGCTAAAACATCATCTGGGCTTATTCACCAGAACATAATGATTAACAGTAAATATAAGACATCATAATAAATTCTATTCTTATATTATCACTATTATTTTTGGTATTACAGCTTTTATTTTAAAATGATTTCAGGTAATGGTTGACAAAATTAGTTTATGTGGGGTTACTTTTATTCATATAACTACTTGGTGTGGATTACAGTCAAATTTTATTATAACAACAGTTATCAAGTCCACTATAAAACTATCTAATTTTGGGGTGCCTGAGTGGCTCAGTCAGTTAAGTGTCTGACTCTTGATTTTGGCTCAGGTCATTATCTCCCTGTAGTGAGATCGATTCCTGCATCAGCTCCGAGCTTGGCATAGAGACTACTTAGGATTCTCCCTTCCTCCCTCTGCCTTTCTCCCCTACTTGTGCTCTCTCTCTCTCTCTAAAACAAACACATCAAGGAAACTATCTAACTACTTAGGGTTTCATCATGTGAATACCCAGAGAGCCTCTTAATAAATTTTCCCAGTGACAATATTGTAGAACGGTAGAAAATGGGAAACACGGAAAAATAAATCCAGACAACCCAATCTGGAATAAACTTGAGTGCATGTCAGTAAACAAGAAATCCCACAAACTTTGTGATAGCACAATATCAGATTTAACTGGCATGTAGGTCCTAACTGCTGCCTAGCCCATTCCCAAACAAGAAATGTCAAGTAGTCTCTTATTTTGGAGTGGAGAAGGGGGAACATGGAGGTGGGACTGAGGCCTGATCATTTCAGTTACTCTTGCAAGAACGCAATACCACATTTTATTTGAATTTTTGGGATACCATTTATTAATGTATGGCAGAATATTACTGTATTGATAAGAATGAATCACCTTTGCCTCACCTGAAGGTATGTCACAGGTGAAGCAAAAACCAAGGTCCTACCTTAAACCCATGGCCTTCTAAGAGAACCATGGAAAGCACAGGTGATCGAGTCCCACTTCTGGTATAGATGTTTGTGGCTCTTTAGTGTTGTCTTCTTAAGAAGTGCTAACTTTTATAGCTTTGAGATAGGCATTTGAAAGTGATTGCAACTGGTTTCTCTGAAGGCAGTGTGGCAGCCAGGACAGGCTGGATTATGCTGTGGTAACAAACAATCCCCAAACCGTAGCGGTTCTACATAGAAGGTTTATTTCCCAGCCACGTGACACGTCCACAGAGGGTCAGCCAGGCACTCTGCTACAGTGTTGTCACTGTCATCACATTGAAGTGCAGGCTGGCAGGGAGCTGTCATGAAAGAGAGAAAAGAGACAATGTGGTGGATTTTGTGCCGGCTGTTACCTTTCTCCGTGTCAGTTTCCTTATGTTTCATTGGCTAAGGTAAGAAGTGACACAGTCATGTCTGACTTCAGGGTGGCAGGAAAGTAAAATCTTCCTGCAGGATGAGGAACTAGGTAATGGTGAAGAGGAATATGGTCAACCAGGTAATTAAGCGGAAGTTTACATTCCTGACTTCTGAGCTTGACTTGTGAAACTACAAATGTACACACACACACACACACACACACACATTCAAACACATGCATACATACACACATACATACCTACACTGTGTGTGCCTTCATGTGTGTGTATGTTTATTTGTGTATGAATCCAGGTCTGGAAATAAGTCACTCACATTCCCATGGCCCAGAGGACCGTTTTGGTGCTGTGTATTTTCTTCTCTTTGTATATCTATCTATTTTTAAGTTTTCTACAACGAAACTTTATTGTTTTCAACAACAATAAAAAATTATTTTGCTGTTGTTTTAAAACAGCTGGTTAAATATTTGCACTCTAAGTCTGATCTTTAGTTCCATTATCCTGGCAACTGAAAACAGATGGGCCATGTGGTGGTCGTGGGGCCTACGACTACCCAGGTGCATTAAATCAGCTCCTCACGTGGTCAGCCATCTTTGAAATGAAGGCCTTTCCCCACACAAGGCAATCAGTACTTCTATGAGCTTGGTTTGAACCAGATCTCTTAACACAGTTTTAAGCAAGTGCTCTGGGGGACTGCCACTAACATTTGGTCGGGTTTCAGTGCTCTTGTAACACACCAGAGCAACCAAACAAGTGTAACGAGGAGGAGTAAATAGGACAACGCCAAAGTGCTCTCTGGAGAAAGATGCTCACGTAAATGGAGAGTTACTCACTCTTACTGCGATCTTGAGATTGCAGTCTCAAGGTCCTTCCTGAACCGTAAGTGGAATGAATTTTAGAAATGCAATTCACGTTAGCTACCTTTCACTTAGCTATCGATGACAAACTGGGCTCTTGACAAATTTTCTCCTGTGTGATGCACTGGATGCTAATTGGCTGGGTGAAAGCTCTCTGGTAAAGAAAGTATGTTTATGAGTGAAACTCAATCCTGGCTCATTTTCATAATGATACTTTATGACAATGCAGCTGGAGAGAAAAGGTCTGTGGCAGTTAGATGTTTAGGAAATGCTAGAGATGCAATATGTTTCTCTCTTGCCACCTTATATTTGTATAGCCTAGGCACGGTATAACAATAAAAACAGGAATTAAAGCTGATGAAAACAACATGAGCTGAAATGAGGCAAAGGGAAAATAAGAGTAGAAATGTCATATGGTGCCAATATAATTTTGGTCCACCACACACGTACCTTGAAGTTCTGTACATCTGCTACGTCACACTTGGCACTGAAGATATTTAGGCACCAATGGGAAAAGGGAAACACACCCATTTCATAACAGATTGTGAACAAAATATTTACCAAAAAAAAAAAAAAAGCAAGTGTTGAGGAGTCAAATATTTCTGGTAGAGAAAATACTAAGAACAGGATACTAATCCTCATGGGTTTTCTTAGATACTGCATTCAGATGGACGTTACAAGCGTGAGCTGAGGGACCGAGCTGCTTGAGTCTGAATCCCAGCTCTGAAATTTACCCTCTGCGTCATCTTGGGTAAGACTGCGCGAGATCCTTCTGGCTCTTTTCCTTGTCACTAATTGGGCACAGCAGTGCTCACCACATAGGATCATTCTGAGGATTATCTTAGGTAGTCTATGAAAGAATTCAGCATTCTGCTTGTTCATAACAATAGCTCAAATTTAGTGACTTTCGATCTTTGATGTAAGAAAAAAATAGTCACAGTAATTTCCCCATTAGTCAAAATAACGTTTTGAAATGTATAGATAGATAGTGATAGAAAACATCAAGAAGGATTTCAGTTTCCTACCTGCAATTCTACAGATGAGTGGGAGGTTGGAGCATACAACAAGGACTGGAGAAGGTTTTGGGTGTAAATGGGAAGTCCATTTGGGCATAGTGCACAAAACATTTCCCCTGTGTATGTTACACTGGATTTTGCACAGAATAGGTTTGGAAAATTCCAGTTTAGTAAATGGAAGGCTTTTTCTTGACTTCATGAATTATCAGAGCTCTTTGTGCCCTGTTGTGTATTCTGAATTTCCGGAGAGGGCAATAATATGCAGCATTTGCCAAACTTGGTTGACCAAAGGATTCTTTCTTCATTGGACAGGACATCTTGTAGAATTTATGTCCCAAAAGACACACTTAGGAAATGCTGATTGAAGGAGGTGACAGAATCACACTCCCTCCAGACAACTGGTCATAAATATTGTTGCTATCAACTGAGTTTTTGAGTTTTAATTTAGAGTTTGAGCACATCTGTGGTCTGACTTGAGTGAATCGTGTTTTTTCTCAGCCTAGTTGGAAGAGGGGATAGACTTTCTCCTGTAAATATTGAAGGAACTGAGGAAGACATTCATTGACTCATTTATATCATGGTAAACCAACAAACTGGTTTTGGTTATGTATGTAAGTCACTATTTTTTCTCCTGAGTGTTTGTTCTGTGGGATTTGGGTGGAGTCTTAAACAACTTCCAGGTACCATTCCTGCTCCATAACACTGATGTTCATCAGTACAAGTTGATACATCAGTACATTCATATCCATGTTAATTGTACAAAGTCCAAAATTCTAAAGTATACAAAGAAAAAATTCCTTTTCATCAAGCCTATAATTTCTCTGCGGATTTCTTTGACTGACTGTACAAATAAGTAGGTTTAAAAAACAGGATCGGGGCACTGGGGTAATTCAGTCAGTTAAGTGTCTGACTTCGGCTCAGGTCATGATCTCAGTTTGTGAGTTCAAGCCCCACGTCGAGCTCTGTGCTGACAGCTCAGAGCCTGGTACCTGCTTCGGATTCTGTGTCTCCCTCTCTCTCTCTGCCCCTCCCCTGCTTGCTGGTGTGCTTTCTCTCTCTCAAAAATAAATAAACATTAAAGTTTTTTTTTAAAAAACAGGATAATATGATATATATCAGGAATGAATATATTCATTCCTGGCTTCTGTATCTTAAAAAAAATTTCTTTGTCTCTTCTTTGTTTGGATCATAGACACAAAGAGGACCACTGTAACTACAAAATGTGATATATAAAAATAAATTTGCAGAGAGATAAGAAATTTATAGAATTCTGGGTTGAGGATTTGGGGGATCTTATAGGAAATGGGGAGCACTATGGTTCCTATACTGGCAAAAAGCATTAGACAGCAGAGTTTTAGGCCAGTTCTGGCAGTGAGAGGCACAATGTACATTTGTTACAAGGCAAGTTCATCTTTTCATGCTTGGAGGGTCATGATTTAAAATAAATAAACATAGGGGTGCCTGGGTGGATTAGTCAGGCGACTTCAGTTCAGGTCATGATCTCACAGTTGGTGGGTTCCGGCCCTGTGTCGGGATCTGTGCTGACAGCTCAGAGCCTGGAGCCCGCTTCGGATTCTGTCGCCCTCTCTCTGCTCTTCCCCTGCTCATGCTTTGTCTTTTTTTTTTCTGTCTCTCAAAAATAAATAAACATGAAATTTTTTAAATAAAATAAGTAAACATAGGTTTGAATTATTAAATGATGCCCATCAAAGCCACACTTAAGTTTTTGTTTGTTTCTTGTTTGTGAGAATGCTCACAATTTTGTAAAACATTGGAATGTTACAAACTTCCATGTTCTCTGGAAGTTAGTTAACATGTCAGACTTACACAAGAGAGTTGAGGCCAGGAGTCTTCTGGGAAGCATCTTATTTCCTCCTGGTCCAAGTCCCCTGAGATGCACAGGATGTTTATAGAAACCTTCTGAGTTTATGCTTTAGGGTAGTAATAAACTTAAATTTTGCCTGGTTATTTCTCCTGATCAAAACATCAGGTTTGTCCTCCCTGATGCTGTGTGTGGCCAATCACATTTTCTGCCTCTCCAGCATCTCTCTGTAACTCACTGCCTGTCAGCTCTGATGAGCATTAACGAAGGCAATGACTTGTGTGCCGCTTGTCATGTTTGAAGAGGTGCATGATAGTCTACGGTTACCACTAACTGGGGAAACGGATGACTTCTGTGCATGACAGCTAATTGGTGTCGAATCACATCACCTGCATTGCAGAGACAGGCACAAATCAGACAGGCAAAGGGTTGTCCCAGTATCTGCCCCACCAGGGCCCAGCTGGCATTTCAAAACTGCCACAATTTAGCATTTAGGACCCTTGCACTCCCACCCCCACCACCTGTCCCATTCTAGAACCAAAACAAATTTTTCTTTAAATTGCCTTAATTTTCAGGTCAAACAAATTTCAGGACTCACATAACTGAACCTATATAATTACTGCAGATGATGAGATACCTTCCTCTCTCCCGCAGTCAACTCTAGGAGGATCTTGTGCTGAATGTTGAGCTTGTGATGAAGGTTATTTATGACAAGAGAACAGCTTTGCTCACACTGAGTCCTTTTCCAGTGACAATTTTTTTGTTGAGTACCTTGATCCTCAGGCACTTGAGCTACTCGTGTCTGAAACTTACAAGGAAAGAGGGTAAACAATTTGCTTTGAAAGCAACCTCTCCCTTACAGAGCCCTGTGAAATTTCCACTTAGAACTCTTAGAAAAATGTGATTTCTCATTGAAAAGAAATGGAAAGAAAGAGAGACAGAGACAGAGAGAGACAGTGGCCTCCAAGAAACAAACAAGTTCCACTCAGATCTTCAGAGCATCCTCCCTGGATCCTTCACTACTGCCTCTTCCTGCCAGGAACACCTCCTCCCACTTTCTGGGCTCCTTCCCATACTGCATGTCAACATTCAAAAATACTTATCACTGGGGCGCCTGGGTGGCGCAGTCGGTTAAGCGTCTGACTTCAGCCAGGTCACGATCTCGCGGTCCGTGAGTTCGAGCCCCGCGTCAGGCTCTGGGCTGATGGCTCGGAGCCTGGAGCCTGTTTCCGATTCTGTGTCTCCCTCTCTCTCTGCCCCTCCCCCGTTCATGCTCTGTCTCTCTCTGTCCCAAAAATAAATAAAAAACGTTGAAAAAAAAAATTAAAAAAAAAATACTTATCACCAACTCCACCATATTGAATGTCGCCTCTGTTATCCTCTCCCATAGCATTTTGTTGTTACTTTCTAGAGGTGTCCTGATCTTTAATTATTTGTATTCATTAATTTTCTAATTGAATCTGATATGTTTTCTCCACTAGAATGCAAGATCCCTAAGGGGGCAGGGACTTGGCCTCTATTGTCACCACTGATTTATCATGCCACCTGCATGGTAGGTGCTTGATTAATTTAAGTAAAGAGGAAGAAAGGAGAAAAAGAAGGCAGGACAAGAGTGAGTAAAGGAGGGAGAGAAAAGAAAGATGAAAGACAATGAGAAGGGAGGAAGTATAAAGAGAAATTAACCTGAATGCCAATAGGACATATATATAGAATATTGTGTGTGTATATGTGTGTGTGTGTGTGTGTGTGTGTGTGTGTGTATAGACACATCTTTCCCATTCATTCAGTCAGTGGACATTTAGACTGTTTCTACAATTTGGCTATTATAGATAATGGTGCTGTAAACATCAGGGTGCAGGTATCCCTTTGAATTAATATTTTTGTATTCTTTGGGTAAATACCTAGCAGTGCAATTGTTGGATCATAGGGAAGTCTCATTTTTAACTTTGTGAGAAGCTTCCATACTGTTTTCCAGAGTGGTTGTACCTGTTAGCATTCCCACAAACAGTGCAAGAGGGTTCCCTTTTCCCTGCATCCTCACCAACACTTGTTGTTTCTTGTGTTGTTGATTTTAGTCATTCTGACAGGTGTGAGGTGATAGCTAATTGTAATTTGATTTGTATTTCCCTGATGATGAGTAATGTTGAACCTTGTTTCACGTGTTTGTTGGGCATCTGTAGGTCTTCTTTGGAAAAATATCTATTCATGTCTTCTGCCCATTTTTAATTGGATTATTTATTTTTGGAAAATTGAGTTTATATGTGCTTCATATATTTTGGATACTAACCATTTATCAGATATGTTATTTACTTAGCCATGAAAAGAAATGGCAAGAAATCTTGCCATTTGCAATGAAGTGGGTGGAACAAGAGAGTATTATGCTAAGTAAAATAAGTCAGAGAAAGACAAATTCCATATAATCTCACTCATATGTGGAATTTAAGAAAGACAACAAACCAGCACAGGGAAAAAGAGAGGCAAACCAAGAAACAGACTGTTAACTATGGAGAACAAACTGACGGTTACCAGAGGGGAGGTGGAAGGATGGGTTAAATGAGTGATGGGGATTAAGGAGGGCACTGGTTATGATGAGCACCGCCTGCTGTATAGAAGTGTTGAATCACTAAATTGGACACCTGAAACTAAAATTACACTGTACATAATTGAAATTTAAATAAAAACGTAAAGGTTATGGGGCTCCTGGGTGGCTCAGTCAGTTAAGCGTCCAACTTCAGCTCAGGTCACGACCTCACAGTTTATGAGTTCATGCCCCGCGTTGGGCTCTGTGCTGACATTTCAGAGCCTGGAGCCTGCTTCAGATTCTGTGTCTCCCTCCCTCGCTATCTCTCTCTCTCTCTCTCTCTCTCTCTCTCTCTCTCTCTCTTTCAAAAATAAATAAACATTAAAAAATTAAAAAACTTAAAGGTTATATATAGAAATCTACAAGAGGAGATTTCTTGTAAGAATTGGCTTGCACGATCTTGTATAACAGGGACTCAGAAGTTCCACAATTTTTCTTGCATGAGCTGGAGAACCAGAAAAGCCAGTGGTGTAATTCAGTCCAAGTCCAAAGGCCTGAGAACCAGGGGAGTGGAGAGTGTAGTCCCAGGTCCAGTCTGAAGATCCTAGAACCAGGAGCATGGAGGCCCATGGGTAGGAGAAGATAGAGGTCCCATCTCAATCAAAAAGAGCAAATTTGCCATTTTCTACCTTTTTATTCTATTCAAACCTTCAACAAATTAGATGACGCCCACCCCACATTGGTGAGGGCAATCTTCTTTACACAGTCTACTGATCCAAATGCTAATCTCTTCCTGAAACACCCCCCCATACACACTCAGAAATAATGTTTACCATCTCTCTGGGCAGCCCCTGTCCCAGTCAGGCTGACACATCAAATTAATCATCATACCTGGTGTGAAAAAAAATCTCAGGACCACCTCTGCTTCCACTACAGGCGGGTTTCTCTGTTGTCATTGGCCTGAATGCTCTGACTTAATCCAGTTTGGGATTATGGGATTAGCAGCAACTGTTCATGCTGTTAAGTTTGTGAGTGGAAAATTTCTGAGTTTTCTTTTTATTGTTCATGCATTTGTCATCCCTTCTGTATAATAGGCAAGAAAGTCAACTGTGGGACTCAGGGTTGAAGCATTCAGCACGGGAGATCATGGCAGTCAGTCATGTGTGTCATGGGTGGGTGGAGAAGGCCAGGGCAAAAGCAGGCCCCTCTTCCCAAGGAGCTGATTCTAACGTTTGTTCTAATTTCACTGTCGGCACCCAGCTTGCTACACGGCCCCCTGTGTCAGGTTGGCTGCCAGTTTTAAACACCAGATTAATTAATTTAGTCAGAGATTTGCAAGAAGAAAAATGAAAGAGAACTAAGCCAAGTGCTTAACTTTAATTCAAAACGAATTACCTGATTTCTTTTAAGGAAAAGCTCCTTAAGCTTCACAGAAGCATTGGCAGCTCTTTTCAAAGATACGTCTTAATATGTGGTTATTTCCATGTGGCTTTCAGAAGCTGCCGTTCCTCCAGTATGAGCCTGAAAAGTTTACAGGAGGACTTTGTGTTTTGTGTTGTTTTGAATTAAAGACTAAACCCCTACTCTGACAAAATATTACTTTCAGAATGATGCAGTCTATTATTATTTCTGTGTTTGAGATGCTAGAAAGCATTCAGATTAGACACAGCCCACCATGGTCACCTAAAGGGTTGGTCTGAAAGGTACTGACAAGTTTGGTCTAAGATGCTCTAGGGATGCTGTGTGTGGCACATAGGACTTGCTTGAGGAACTTATTAAAATGGGACCACTGGGTCCCAACCCAGGGATTTAATCTAGTATGTAAGGAATAAAGCCCAGGAGTTTTTTGTTTTTGTTTTTGTTTTTCAATATAACAGGCCACCATGACTTGATGTAGTTTAGACACACTGCTTTGGAGTATTGGAAAAACACAAAACAAAACAATATGACATATATCTCCATTGTGTATAAATCTAATAAGTGAATCACTGCAATGGTCTTTCAAACGGTCCCCAATTAATCAACTGCTAAATCAGTTGGATCTGTCCTCCTACTTAAGACCCTACAGGGCTCCCTGAATCTTTTAAGCTCCCCTTCAAATGTCTTTGTTCAACATTCAAGACTCTTCATGATCCAGAATAGCACCATGGGAAAAGAGATGGTTCAAATGCAGATTACTTGGCCCACTGAATCAGATTTCCTGGATCCTGTCAGGAATTGATCCCTTAGTTAGTTCCCAGGGTGATTTTGATGTGTATCAACATTTGAGACTTTGTACTTGAGACTTTTCTCCATCCTGTTTCCCACCACTGATGGCATTCTCTGCAGCAACCACACGAACCTGCTTAAAATTCCCTCAGTATCTGAGGTTTTTCCAACTCTTCTGGAATGTCCCACCATATCCCCCAACCAGGTAATACTTCCTGTCTCTGTCAAACTCAGCTGAAGCCCCTTATCTTCCAGCAAGCCTCTTGTCCCCGCCCCGCCAAGCCTGAAAGCCCTGCATCTCTTCTGTGTTCCCATAACATTCTCTTCATGTCTCCAGCTAGAACTTAACTTACTGAATAGACATTGTCAATTTACTTAAAATTCCATGAAGCCTGGGAGCATATCTCTTTTAATATATTCTATGTCACCAGTGATACACCCAGGGCTTGTATGTTTATACAAATACTTGATCTAATGGCTGGTGGATGAATGAGCTAGAATAAGAATGCAGAACAATTAACAAATAGCTGTGCATAGAAAGTTGCAGTTTTATATATAAAAGCTCAAAGTATTCTTGATTGGAAATGTTTTTATAAGGTGGAGTTAATCTGAGATTTTTGCTTGGAGGGAGTGCCTATGGAGCCTGGTGTTGAAAGGGAATATGGGAAAAAGAAAGGGACCAGTTGATCGAATCAGTGGAGAAAGGTTGAGGAGCTTCGTATATGGGTACCTCAAGAACTAAGTATGGATGGAATGGAGGTCAGAATGAAGATCAGGAAGTCACAGGTCTGGAGGGAGAGTTTATCTAGACATAGAATCTAAGGATGCTGATTTGCCATAAGGTTCTTAGTTTTAGCTCTGAGAATATCACCTGAAGATTAGCCTTATCTGTGCAGCCTTTGCTCACATGGTATTTCATGTGAACTGTATGATTCTTTGCCCCCACGGACAGAAATCAGTGACAATGATCTATCATCCTATAAATTTTCCCTTTTCCTCTTTCTCACCTTAAGGTAACTCAGCACCATGATTTACAGCCTGCTTTTTCTATAGAATGTCAGAAAGATGTTAGACTATGAGCATTTCAGTTTGTTTATTCTGTAAAGAAAGAAAATGTCTTGATATAGAAAAACAAGAGGGAGATTGAAAGAAAAGAATGGGAGAGGCGGAGATAAAAACAATGAGAAAAAGGAAAGTCTGACAGACTCTTGGCATATTTATTTCAAGCATGTTTATTTCTTAAAGAAAATTGAATTAGAGGTGGATATCTCATACTCACTTTTTATTCAGAAACCTGAAGCTTTGAGAAGTTTTGAGATGGAAAGAAGAGTTTTCAAAGAAACAAAAGAGAAATGTATATTAAAGAGGGTAAAGTGGATTAACAAGTAAATCCACAATTCAAAGGTAGATCACTTCACATTTTCTAATTGCTTGTATAAAAGTCAAAATATTTATATAATCTAAAGGGAAACCAGATTTTTCTAACTGCTTTTGTAGCCAAGTAGCGCCATTCTGATCTTTGGTTATGAGCTGACTGATACTGTTGGGGTCTTCTGGCCACCCCTAAAGCTCCTATATACACCACTGCTTGTTCCTTGTCTACAGCAACCCCTGACCAGGCTCCCTCAGTCAGAATTCTCCCTCAGACCCATGATTCAATCCACTTGTAGATCATACCTTTTCATATGGCGTTTTGGGCCTCCGTTTTAGATGAGGTCTAGTGAAATTGAGAGTTTTGTGGGTCAAAAACAGAGGACAGAGAAGAAGAATGTGGTAACTAACCTCAAGTACATGATCCTTGAAACTCTGCAATGCTTGAAGACTAGCTGGCTGGTAGAGTAGATGTACAGTAAATGACAGGGTAATATTATTCCTTTTCTAGCCTTCCAGATCTTGATTCTATTCTATGCATCTAGGTCAGAAACTTGGAAACCAGTGTGGACATTCTTCCAGCCTATCTAATTTGTCACTCAGATTTGTCCCTTTGAGCTTCTCCATAGTTCATCAGTTGAGGTATCCTCTGTATTGCTGTTCTTTCCTATGGACCTGCACTGAGTTCAGTGCAGTTGCCCTAGGACATGTCTCCCTGCCCCCACTTCTCTCCTACCTCTGGGTTCCTACTGTTCCTAGACTTAAATTTACTAATATATGAATAGGATTATGTTACAACTTTTAATGGTTTCCCTCTTTCCTCCTGCTCCTTCCTCTTCATTTCCAGGACTTCTTACAGATCATAGACTATGCCAGGCAGTCTTGCCTATAATATTTTCCTCATGCTGTTATGATTATTTGCAAATGCACATCATCAGATTTTCCCAGCCCCTAGCATTCTGCAAGATTTAGCTCCTCCAGGAATCCTCAGGTAACACCTCTTCCGATTTGCCTACATCTGTGCTTCAAGAACACCTTGAGCATAAGGATATTCAATAATTATCACATCAAATTAGAACTGTTTGTCCTGTTTTGTTGTGTTAGTCTGCTTCCTTCACCAGCTACAAGTTTCTTACAGTCCTGTCTTTCACCTCTGCAAACCCAGTGACTGATACGATGATGGGTTCATTTGCAGAGCGCTGACTAGAATCCTTTCAGAAATCATATGGGCATCATTGTATGTGATTCTGGTATGTCTGACCTTGGACCTTTTAAATCTAGCGATGGGCATAAAACCAGGCTAGGTTAATCAGAGGCCTCCCCCAAACTGTTGAGAAAGAGCTTTGGGAAAGAAGTTCTCTTCTTCTAGAGTCTGAAGCTGTAAGAATATCCAAGCTGAACATCTTAGGTTTATTTTCCTTTTCTGAATGGAGAAAGCCATTTTTAATAAGACACTGAGGGCGATGCTTCAACATAAGCAGAGACTGCACTCACAGGGAAGGATGGAATTGAGAGAGAAGAGAAGAGATTATTTTGTCCCTCTCTCCAACACCTGGGCTGCAGCCACATATGAGATTATTCCATACCCCCAATTTCAGTTATGTGAGCAAATAAATAACTAGAAATACTGTCACTTGAAAACAAAAGAAATGAGTTGGTCAATTAATGCTTACTGAATGGAGAATTTTAAAAAATCTTTCACAAGATGAAAGAAGGGGATGAGTTAAGGATGAGGGAATTAGAAGGCATGTGGCAGTGAATTAAGAGACTACTTACCCTGGAATATCTTCTAATACAGGCAGAAAGATGGTGAACACAGAGAAGGAAGAAACATGTATAAATTAGTGGATTGTGGACTGAGGACTATTGTTGAAGGGACCAGGGCAATCTGAGTGCCATGAGGTTTTAGGCATAAATCTATTTTTATGAACCGACAAGTCAATGATTTCTCTGAAAGGAGAAAAATCAAGATTTAACATCGGAAAATGCACTTTGTTAATTTATCTTACAGTTCCATTTCTAGCACTGCCTAACTCAGGGTTAAATGTTCAGCATCTCTGTAGAATTGTATCCTGACAGATATATATTCAGAGTTGTACTTGCGGTCAAAGAACAAAATGATGAAACCCACCAGGAATGGGCTCCAAATACAGTGAACCTGACCGGGTCCCATTTGTCATGGTGAGTGAAATGTTGTAAACAGACATTACACTCAGAAGCTAACTTAAGCTTCTGACCCTCTGTGGCTGCAAACAGCCAAAGGAAGTTCACAGCCTGAATGAAAGTGGACAGCAGCAGACGTGGAAACTGTCCCCTGTCTGCCCTCCATATGGCAATTCTGGGAATTCATATCCATTTCCTGACTCTGTCAGCTTAGACTTTGCAAACACAGAGGATAGCAAAACCATTTTCCCCTCTTTGTAAGGGTGATAATAAATAATAAAAATGAATTGATTCTAGGCAGGTACCTCTTCTGTGTGTAGAAGTCCATTTCTGTTTTAAGACTAGGATATGAAATGTGCTTACAAATCACATAAGGGTGCACATACTTACCATGATTCATTTGGTTAAAAAGCTAGTTATAAGAGTGGCAGAAACAAATATCTTTTCTACTAAGAACTAAATAAGCAAGCAGGGAAAAACTGGAACAGAACAGTTGGGGGTGTGGATAAGTGGGTAGCTCCGGGGGTAAAGAGCAAATTATTTTGCATTTTGATATCATAAAAAATTAACTACTTCATCATGAGTTTCAAACATACAGTAAGGAATGTAAACATTTATTTATTTAGAAAGAAAACAATAGATATACATTTTTCTAACATATGAGCAACTTCTTTCTATCAAAGAAGATAGAAGACAGAGTTGAAGTTGAGAGAGAAGATAGTCCTGGAACAAGGAAACAGTCTTGAAGTTTGTCAAAGTTATGTCAGAGGTCAGATAATATTCGGTGTCTAATACTGGTCTAGTATTGACTGTTTTCTTGTAGGGGTAAGAGCAAGTAAGAGCAACAACCATTACTTCAATTAAAGAAGTAAAAGTGAGTTTTCACACACAAAAAGAACAGATGTTGTCAAAATTTATTTTGAACATGTTTTAACTTTTCCTTGAATTTAAAATGTCCATAAATGTTTAATTTTTTTTTCATAATTCCGAAGGAGGAAAACAAAAGTGTTTTCGCATTCTGTAAAGTTTTCTGAAGTGTGCACAGCTGTGGAGATAAAGTTTGATTTCCATAGTGCAGCCATCTCCTCTTTTAGAATTTTTAGGATTTTAGTGCTGAAGACTTGTTTCATTATTCTAGGCATCCATGGGCATAAATGGTTTCATGTGGTTGGCCATTGTCCAAATGATAGAATTGTGAGAATTACAATGTTTATAATTATCTTGTAAAGTGAGGGAAGTAGTGGTGTGGGTGATGTTGGAAATCCCCTACCGTTATACAAGCATCATCAAGCCAGATCTTTTCAAATTCTTTCTATAATGAAGTACAAACCATATTGGTTTACAGCTCATTCTTCATAAAAATCTTTTTGTTTTGTGTAACTTCCGAGAGCTCTATGCCACACTCCTTTAGGGAAATCAGATTTGGAAATTTACTCCTAAGCTTGGATATTTTACTTGGACATTACTTGGATATATTGGATTTTACTTGGATATATTACTCTTGGATATTTTACTTTGAGATCTCAGCACCTGGGAAACCTGTCTGAGCAATCAATGGCTTGCCTTTAGTAAAGCTTCAATTCTCCTGGGAAGTGGCTGTGCCTGCAAATGAGATATTAGGCAAAGGCTTATATTAAAATGTCATAGTACGCATATCATCCCTCATACATTAGTCCTCCTATCTGCCAGCAAGATAAACCAAAGTCTAAACCCCACCCATCTGACATTATTATCTCTTACTTCCCCGTATGAAGGTTTGTTTCTATTCACTGTCTCATTAACAAGTCCAAGTCTCCTGTAATCCTGCTATCATTTCCTATCCCAGAACATTCTTTGATCTCTCTGCCTATCTAATTCCTATACCTATAATTTAATCCTCCATTAACCACTTTCCAAACTGCCTAAGTCAATGGTGACTGTTATCTCACATCATGGAAATGCTTAGTATATAATTATTTTTTTTATAATAATGTGTTCAAGTGTCCCTAAATTGATCATTAGAAAGTCAAGAGCAGAGGCCAAGCCACGGAGATCTTCCGTGTCTCCCAAAGAGTTATGTGTTAGGAAAATACTAAAATGATCAGGAAATATTTATCAACTTTGTGTGTATAGTATACTTGTGTGGGATGTATGGGGTGGGGTGTGCACAAAGTCTTTCTGCAACCTTAAATATTTTAAGTCATTACAACCTCTGAGTGACAGCTAGAAGTATCACAGAAAACACTTTCTAGACATAAGAGGTGAATTTACATTACTTTGTGGGATATAGTTTTAACGCACAGGATAATCATTAGAAATCACTGTAATGTGTAATTTTTGTATGTGCATACACATAAGTATACATTATCTAGCACCCCTGGTGGTTTGCATCCTGCCTTTGTTCCATTGGTTCCTGTATTTTGCTTTCCAGGAGGCCTGGAGGACAAAATGTTACCACTAATTTGCTAACATTGTTGTGATTTATGTTGCAATATGGAGAGTGAGAACAACTTTCAGAAGGTTAAAATTTTTCATCATTTATACAACAGGTGTTCTAATAACAAGAGGCACTCAAGTTAAATGGCCAGAGCTATAACCTGAAGGCAACACTTTACCAATGGCATATCTCTGATATGGACAGAACCTCTCCTTCACCACATTAATGGACACTTACGTCCAAAACCTCTCAGATTACCATCACCCAAGGGGGGCTGAGTAGCTGGGTTACCCTTCATAAACCCCTGTTTGTCATTTTAAGATGTTGCCTGTATGAATAATCACAATAAATATGCCTTAATAATTAATTTGCATCCATTTCATATAAAATTATGCCATTAAATCGAAATAAAATGTCTAGCCCAGGATCTTAAGGGAGCTTATTACCAATCTCCCCCCACCCAGAGCAAAATCCCCTTTCAATTAGAACTCTTTGCAGCTATAATTGTAATAATAATTGCACTAACCCGCTTACATTTCTCTCTTATCATCCTGAACATGTCTCTCATCTTGGCACTGTAGGAAATCTTTGTTTTGGCAGGATATTAGTGAAGCGTGTTGTAGTTAACACTAATTAATTCCTGTTGGTCTCTTCACAATCTAATGAAACAAAATTAAATCTATACTTTGTTCACTTGGTTCACATTTTCCAAATGAGACACCTAATGGAGACTTTGTGAAGGGCATGTCAACTCTACATAGCTAGTCTCTGTGATTTCTTTTAGATTTCCAAAGGGAAAACCAGCCTATGCCCATAATAATGATAATGATTATATAACAAAAAAAGGAATGAATTGCCACAGAGTGGCTGAAGATTTTCAAATAGCTAAAAATATGAATCTACAACCAGGTAGCAGTTTCTTCTCATAATTGACATTTAAGAATGAAATTAAGGAGCTAATATTGTCCAAGTCTTCCTTGCTTATGTAACATAGGAAGGCTTAGATCTGGCACTTCCAAAATAGTTTTGAAAATTCAATAATTATCCAGGTAATCAAAAACATCTTGGCTTTTGTTAGGATAATCTATAAAATTAATACCCATTTGGACATCATGGAAGTGAGATTTTCCATTTTTATTTGCTTTTTCATTTGCATGATTTTTCATTGTTATTTGGTTAAAGAAGAGCTTCCTTAAAAATAACAATAGTAAAGTTGGTTATAATTTCAGACATTTACACATAAGATCCTGCAAAATATAGTCATAGGACAATTTAAAGAAGATTTATTTATTTTTTCCTGGTTGATTTGCACCAAATATATATATATATACGTATATATATATATATATATATACGTATATATATATACATATAAGACGTATATATATATATATATACGTATATATATATATGTATACACACACACACACACTGTGATATTGTGTGATATTGGTTAATCCATTTCCATTTTATGTTTTTTTTTCTTTTAAAAAGTGAGCATGGTGGTTCATATAATCTCTGATGACTAAAAATTAAAAATTATGTGATTCAAAATGCAGCCAAACAATAAGCAGCCAAACACTTATTCAGAGGAAAATTCATAGTCCTATAATTTTAGCACTTCTTTCTAAAAAGAGTAATAATGTTTAGTACTTACATCCCTTACTATATACTATGCACTATGTAAATGTTTTGCAGACAGGATCTCCTTTAGGAAAGGAGACTACAGCTGTCTTCTTGGCTACACCAGATGCCCAAGAACTATGTCAAGACAGTGAATCAAGAAGAAAGAAAGTTCAAAATAGGCTAGCATCTGACATGATGAAAAAATACTCAAACCCAACAAATCTTGCTCATTTTGAGAACTTGCCCCTAAAAGAGTACAAAACAAAGAAATAAACAAACATATAAGACAATCTTTGCCTCAAAAGGCTTTATAACGCAGTAGAGATGGTATGTAAGCATTGGCTATTTTCTAGGAAAAGAAATCTATAAGAATTGTGTTGTGTAGAGAGCTCAGAATATTACTTGGGTAGAACCTATTACCTGATGCCTATTACAGTTCTCTAAATTGTCTGGAGCAAACCCCCTATTTTGTTTACTGTCATGATATTGTCCTCCTCCAGTGATTGAAGTGGGAAACTTCAAAGTTCTTTTCACATCCTCTTTCCCTTGTCTCTCACATGCCATCAATGACCAAGAGCTTTTGTTTGTACAGAACCTTCTCCTTTTCAAATCGTTTTCTTTGACAACCTTTAACCTGTTTTTTTTTTTCTCAAAACTTTGCCGCAAATAGAAGGTCATTATCGCTATTGTCATTTAACCTCTGATGAAAAAAATAATAATGCTTTGAAATGTGAACTCATTTGTCCCATATCACATGTGATAGTATTAGTTCAGAAATTGGGATCCAACCTGAAAACTCCAAACAAATATTTATCCCGCTTTCATCTCTCATCTGCTAATTTATAATTCCTCACCTTCTTAGGACTCTGTTTAGATCTTCAGGCTCCCAGTAACAGAGAGGGGTATGTGGCCATCTGTAACTCAAAACAAAAATAAAATTAAACCATAAAATAAACTGAAATAAGGACAATATAGACCTAAACTTCCCCAGGACAATTTTGATGTTTGAAAGTATTAATTATCATATTGTTTCCTTTGTTTTACTCACTTACTTGGTATTCCTGCTCTAAGTACAGGCTAATCTTCTTACCAATAAACCTATTAGTCCTATTACTACTTTTACATATGGTCCCTTTGGACTAGGGAAAAAAAGTGATATACATATATTATATATACACACATCATATATATTAAATATATGTAATGTATATTTATGTTCTACATGTATGTAATAATAGTTTCCATACATGTTATATAGTTTATATAGCTAATAGTTTCCACTCTTGTTACTTTCTGTTTGTCTCTTCCACTGTATTTCACTCCTTTCTCTCTTTCCCTCCCTCTCTCTCTCTCTCTCTCTCTCTCTCTCTCTCTCACACACACACACACACACACACACACACACACACACAAAAGTAACATGCAATGTATTCAGTATGTTTTACCAAATTATCAGATGGCATTGTCCAAGCCACAGAACTCCTTTTTCATCACTCATGTTATATATGTCTTGTATGTTAAGAAAGAGTCCTAAATTCCTGGAGAAAGAAGCCTGAGGTAGCTGGGCTTTCCTAAGCAGAAAAGCTCCCTTTGATGTTGGTCTAATTCAATATTTATATCTCACACTCTAGAAGGCCTTTCTTTTCATTTAAAGAAAGAAAAGTTTTGAAGATTCCAGTCTCAGTTGCTTTATCAACTAGTTGCTGTTAATTTCCAGAAGGAAGATAGTAACTACTTTCAAAGATTGAGCAGCTCTTCCCTGTAGGCCTTGGGTGTCCAGCACTTTGTTGAACACTTGGATATATGGGTGATACAGGCAAAGGCTCTCTTATTCACTCAAAGAAAATAGAGTCCAGCCATGGAAACTAGATTTCAATAGAATGAAAACAACAGTATGAAGAAGCAATGAGGGAAACAAAAGGTAATCAAATGCCAAATTTTAATTACTTGGATTATTTTTGCAGTATGAGTTAAGGGAAAGAAGATGCTAAGGATTCTAGCAATCAAGGAAACATTCCCGAAGGACTTTTGCAAACACAGCCATACTCACTCCTGTTCTTATATAGTACAGTATCATTGCAATCAATCAGACACCTTTAAGTACTATTTATTTATTTATGCAAGGTACTACTATTATCTATTTGTGCAAGGTACTGTGAACACCTGTTTCTATCACTACCGTTGCAGAATCAGTATTGCCTACTCCCACAAAGCAGACACCAATAGATGGAAATCTAGGCCATCAAATAGGAGCCTCTAGAAACATGGACTCTAGACAGATGTAAAGGACCATAAAGGCCATAAAGGACCTCACCTAAGGCCATCAGGGATCCCACTTTCCTGGTAGAGAACTAGCTTCTCAGCTACTGCTCAGATCTCCATATATTTGCTGGACCAGAAGAAAATGAGAAAAAAAAAACAAGCTGGCTTCACCTCACAGAACAAACTTACTCTCCCCCAAGGTCTCTGGTAACCTGATTGCCTGAAGTAGATGCTGAAACAGGAGCCTAGGAAACCCACTGCACAGAGAAACTGATTTAAGATTCTATTCTCCTAGTGACACTAACTTTACCTATATATGGAGCCCATGTCTGATGTGGAGAGAGAAAGTAACATGGGCAATCCAGCCATCTTCACAGAGATACAGTTATTCCAGGGAACCAAAGCAAAAAGGAGTAGTGGGTTGTGGTACTGACCAAATCATTCAGGAATTGGATTATTTTCTCAAGTGGTTTTGTTTTTCACTGCTCTTAATCAAAGTAGATGGATAGCTCATTGCCTGAAAGCTTATTAGAAATATTAGAAATACAGAAACTTGGATTCCAACCAACTTCTACTAAAATAGAATCTGCATTTACAAATTCTCAAGAGATTTTTATGCATGTTAAGGTTTCATAAGATCTTCAGTAATGAACATTTAAACCAGGCTTTCATGAATTTACTATCTAGTGCAGAATATAAACAAGAAAATGAGCTGTAAGAATGGCCACAATAGTGGCCAACATTTATTGAGCAATGATTAATTATCATACCCTTTCCCAAGTGTTAATGTGTGTTAATGATGCTAATTCATCTAGTCCTCATGATGAACTAGAACTATAGTACTACTATCTTCATTGTATAGATGAAGAAATTGAGAAACAACAATTGTATTTGAGCCAAAGTTGCAGTTAGTAAATGACGATGTTAAGATTTGAACTGAGGATCAGTGGGCTGCAGAGTTACCTCCTAAAATGCTACATTCTTATGGCAATTTTTAGAAGTAAGCAGTCAGGCTTCCATAAGAGATCACTGAAGGGACAAATAACTCATAACTCGAACTTTCCAGAAACATGTTGAAGGTACAAATAACTCATAACTCAAGCTTTCCAGAAACATGTCGAGTAAACTGAGACACAAGAGTGAGGAAGAATTAGCCAAGGCAGTGGTGTCCATTCAACAGGCACCAAGCCTTCTTTTTGCTCTCCTGACTCCGCTTGACCAGTTCCGTATTGTGACCCGTAGCTATATAAATGTCACCTCATTTGCAGCTCTCTTTTATCACCTTTACTTGCCCTACACTTATAAAAAGGACTGCCCTTCTCTAGATCCATCTCTCTCTTCTGTCTGTTTCCTCAATGATTGCCTCTATCATTAGGATGACGATTTAAATCTCTTAAAGATGTTTTATCTGCATCCATAAGCTTTCAGTTTTATCTGTGAAATGTTTTAGCCATTGAATAAAAGAACACTTGCAAGTTAAATGGTTGTCCAGCTAGGCATGTCTCTAGACCATGGTCAATGAAACATATTCTTCATCCTTTGAGATTAACATGCTTTCCCTCTGAAATCTACCTCTTTTTTGGAGTAATCAGTAATTTGTTAAAAAGGAATAAACACATTCTATGTTAGCAATCCCTGAAGGAGGGCCTGGAAGTGAGGGGACTGCAAAAGAGCTGTTTACAGGGGTCAGGGTATGGGTTAGGCTGGCTCAGAGCCCCATCCTTTACACTCTGGCCTTCCATTTGATGATCCTGGCTTGACTCAGCCTCTTCTGGTTACAGCAGTTAAATTTGATCTTGTCTTAGAAATGAATGATTTCTGGAGCGCCTGGGTGGCTCAGTCAGCTAAGCATCTGACTCTTGATCTCAGCTCATATCATGATCTCAGTTTGTGGGATTGAGCCTTGCATTGAGCTCTGTGCTAACAGTTCAGAGCCTGCTTGGGAATTCTCTCTCTTCCTCTCTCTCTCTCTCTCTCTCTCTCTCTCTCTCTCTCTCTCTCTCTTTTGCTCCTCTCCTGCTTGTGCTCTCCTCTCTCTCAAAATAAACAAACAAACATTGAAACATTTTTTAAAAAGAAATAAATGATTTCTCTAGGCATGCGAGAATTGCCCTGGAGAGAATTCAGTTAATATGGAAAAGCCTCCTCTGTCTCCATTTACCTCATCTTCCTAGATCAGAGGCTCTCTAACACATGCTCCCCTAAACCCCATATCCCCATCAGTGTGTTAAATTGGGTGTCAGTTTTTTTAGAACTCAGGAATATAACTATGCAGAACATGCATTATGCTCACTGCCATGCCAGGCACCTAATAACTGCTCAGTGAATGAAAGCTGGGCTCATACTCACCCTTACAGAGTCCAAAACAACAGAATCAATCCTTGGTTATTGGCGTCAGACGCTGAAAGAACAGACTGTGTCTGACTGATTTCTCTTTGGATTTGGACTTTAACACACAAATAGATTGCATTGTCATTATAGTTGTTAGTTCACGTTTTGAATTAAATCTATTTTCCCAGAACATAGACCTGTATCCAGGCAGCAGATCCTAAAAGGAGGGTATCTGATCTGCTAATAAAAGATGGCAAATCATTTCATATCAATGGAGAACTAAGTAATAACTATTTAGAAGACTGTTGATTATCAAGTTATAAACACATTATCATAGGGAGATCTCTAACTCACAACATATTCTGGGTTTATTTTTAAAAGTTAAAAATAAAGCTATCAAACAATGAAAAGAAAGTATAGATCAGTGTTTATCTGATATCTGGGTGGGGAAAGTCTTTGCAATAATGTATAAGGGGAGATGTTGGAAGGGAGAGTCCAAGAATAAGGGTTCTGGCTTCAGACACATCTTCTTCAGCATGTCACATCTGCCTCTTGCCCGCTGTACATTTGGATTATTTAATCCTTATAAACCTTAGTTTCTGAATTACTAATACTTATTTCATGTACTTAAGAGGGAAAGAGATAAAGCATATAGTAAACTCGTGCATTTCCCACATATAGTAAATATTAATAAATATTGTTATCTTCACCATACTTCATAAAATGACAAGTCAGTATATCTAAAATTGCTATGAATAAAATTGAAAAGTAAATGCCAACAAAGGAAAATTCAAGTCTACATAATAGGCAAAGGGTTAATATCTTTAACCTCCAATATCTATTATAAATAAGCAAGAGAAATCATTCTCTGATTTAAAATGAGCATAGATGGTGGGGTGCCTGGGTGACTCAGTCAGTTGAGTGACTGACTCTTGCTTTCAGCTCAGGTCATGATCCCAGGGGGGTGGGATCAAGTCCTGCCTCCAGCTCCACATTGAGCATGGAACCTGCTTAACATTCCCTCTCTCCCGCTACCCTTTTCTCTCTGCCTCTCTCCCCTGCCAACCACATCTCTGCCTCTCTAAATTTTTTAAGAAATTAGCAAAGAACATCACAGACAATTCACAAACAAATCACAAACCAAAACCTTCATAGGATAGCCAATACTTAAATGTAGTCGGCCTTATAGGTTAATTAGACAAATGCAAATTCTGAAATAACATTTTACCTATACATTTGAAAAGGTCGTTTTTGGGGTATGAAGAAGGAAGTAATCTTAAAAAGGGTGGAAAGGATTGTAGAACTATCCTTTTCCAGAGCAATTTGCTAAGATATGTCAAAATCCTCAGAAGTATTCATACCCTTTAACCCTATAATACTCCATCTAGAAATTAATCGTAAGAATGTCATCAGAGATATATCCAAAGGCTTAAGATATTACCTAAGCATTATTCTCGATTATGAAAATGAGACAGCCTAAATGTTCAACAGTAGAATAACCAGTCAATAAGTCATATTATATCTTAAATCAATAAGTTAATATCTATGTGATACAATTTTGTAAATAATCCTAATAGAGTAGTAGAAAAGTGTTTATAATATTTAGTTATGCTTCTAAAAATTATGAAACAATACACATACTGTTACACAAAAATAAATGACATACACTCAACATTATCATTTTATATCATGAATAAAATACATAATTCTGCTTGTAGTAAGATAGTTAAATTACTGGTACCCTTTCAATATATATGCTTTATACCTTTTTTTTTCTTTTTATTGTTTACATTCTTTATACTTTCCAAATTTTACTCAATAAACGTTCATTTTATTCAAAATTTGATATGATATAAAATGATAAAAATATTATTAAAATGATAGCAATAATATTTTGTTCCAGAGAAGCTACATGCAGATAAGAAAGAATTGATTGTGAATAATCTTACATTAAGATAAGTTTTATCTCGAATTTAGTGATACCATGTCTAACACTGATGTTTTGTTTGAGACATTGTTCTGATATAGGTCAAAGGTTATTGAGGGAGGATGGGTTGTGAAATTTCTAGTTCTTGGAGATCTACAGCGGTTCCTCCATTTACTTGGGACTTCTTATTCAAGGACATAATCTTAGGGTTGGAAGATGTCTGAGAAATCAGCTTTCTCATGATCAGTTTTTCATCAGAACTTCATTTTTAGGACAGTTCATTCTTCAGAAATTGTCTCCACACCTAGTACAATGGCACATGAAAGTCACTCAGTAAATACTGCTGAATGATTCCATAGAATCCTTTCCTTTAATGGTATCTGCTATAGCGTACTATTAACTTTTTCCATGAATCTGTTTTTCCCAAACGTTGAACATGGATCTGTCCCCTTCTTTTGTTTATTTCTTGATCTTCTATGGTACTTCTTCAAAATATCATACCTTCTCCTGAATCATCAGCTAGTTTTTCCTTTTTGGTCAAAATTGTGAAGGAAGTGACAGTTGATGGATTTATTTATAAAATAATTTATTCACCAAGTACTTCCACTGGGGTGCTGGCACTTCGTAAATGGATAAGAGATGAGACTAGCATTAAGACTGAAATATACGTTAATATATATATTTATTAATTGTTAGCATACAGGTAGTAATTGAATCTATTCAATTTGTGCAAATAGAGAAGATGAATGTCCAAGGAGACACAATATCAGTAAAAATTAAAAGCTCTAAAATAAGCATCTTCTATTGCACTTGTTCATTTTTTTTAAGCTTATTTTTTTTTAACGTTTTTTAAATTTTTGAGACAGAGAGAGACAGAGCATGAACGGGGGAGGGGCAGAGAAAGAGGGAGACACAGAATCGGAAGCAGGCTCCAGGCTCTGAGCCGTCAGCCCAGAGCCTGACGTGGGGCTCGAACTCACTGACCGTGAGATTGTGAACTGAGCTGAAGTCGGACGCTTAACCAACTGAGCCACCCAGGCGCCCCTGCACTGGTTCATTTTTAATCATTGAGATAAGATTTGGAAGGAATATATCATCTTTTCTAATTTCTACTTTAAACAATGTAGCCTTGTAACTCTGGGTTTTTATTTTGCCTTGTTTTCTTAGCTTTTAAAACACTTATGTTCTTTCTCCTTCTACTTTATTGTAGGTCCCTCTAGGATAGAGTCTTATGATTTATTATAATTTCCACAACTTTAAATATAGTACCATACCTAGAATAGGAACCCAGCGAATAGTTGGTGGTTAATTAAGTAGGCTAATTCCATATTTTGTGTCAAGATTCCTAGAAAATCTGGAACATTATTCCTAACCAAACTTGTATTTACCTCTATTCTAAGCCTTTTTGGGCATTGTGGGTGGACAGATATTTCCTTATATACTTAAAATTCTTTTTTCAATGTTTATTTATTTTTGAGAGACAGAGTGTGAGTAGGGAAGGGTCAGAGAGAGAGGGAGACACAGAATTCAAAGCAGGCTCCAGGCTCTGAGCTGTCAGCACAGAGCCCAACATGGGGCTTGAACCCACGAACCATGAGATCATGACCTGGGCTGAAGTTGGATGCCCAACCGATGGAGCCACCCAGGCTCCCCTCCTTATATTTTTTTTAGCAGATTTTATGTACCCAAATATTTGTCAATGCCTCTGCCTTCAAAGACAGTAATGCTGTGGGAGTAGCTGAATGTTATTACTGGAGGCAAATAAATGCATTGGAAGGATTTCATGTGGCTGAAGAACCTGAAAAGGCTATAACTTCAATCCATAATAGTGGGTAGTGAGAATATCATTATTGGAATAGTCCAAATATTCAATAAATGAGACACTTTATATATATATATATATATATATATATATATATATATATATATATTTTTTTTTTTTTTTTTTTCAAGGATTTTAAGTGAAACAGTGAATTTAAAACAATAAATGGATATTTAACAAATAAGCAAGTTAACAAGCTAAAAAATAAGTTTGACCTTAGACTAACATATTTTTATATATTTACCCAAAAAATTATTCAGGTATATTTTGGAGCCCCACATCCCAAATCATATTGTTTTACCTGTAGTCAAGTTGGTAGCACTGATCAGTGTCCTTTGGTCTCCTCAAATGTAGTGAAATTGCTTTAACATTTTTACTTTTATATAAAGAAAGTAGCACTTGTGCCATTAAGTGCTATGAAAATAAGGAGTAAATATATTTTCAAATGAAGTGGGTTTGATCTAACATGATCAAAGGAGCTGTGTTATTTAGAAATGTTTCATCTCCTTTCAATTTCATTATTAATATTATTTTCTGCTTCTATCTTAAAAAAACTCCTTCAAATATTTTCAGAATATTAAATTTCTGGCTCCCAACATCCTTAGGGAATTACTATGATATTTATTTTATATCAGCAAACCTGAAGCTGCTGGAAATAAAGAGAACAAGTATCACAGCACTTGAGACTGGCAAGGAGAAGAACCAGAGTCTGGAGTGTTCACCCCTGCTGCAGGATTGGATACCACATTATTCAGACTCATTCTGAGATAACAAGAAAATTCCAGACAAGAGTTGAAGCTTAAACTAGGCTTAGAAGAATGGGGCACCTGGGTGGCTCAGTCGGTTAAGTGTTCAACTCCTGATTTCAGCTCAGATCATGATCTCATGGTTCATGAGTTTGAGCCCCACATCAGGTTCTGTGCTGACAGTGTGAAACCTGCTTGGAATTCTGTCTCCCTCCCCTTATGCCTCTTATCCACTAGCTCTCTATCTCTTTCAGAAAATAAATAAAAATGAATCAAAACAAGCAATAAAAAAAACTAGGCATGGAAGAACATTTGGGTAGAGCAATTCATCCTCAAACCAACCCTTTAACCTTCCAATTTAACCAATATTTATTGAATACTATGCTTATTTCTACCAAGCTAACTTCTGACTTGGTGTAGCAACAGAAGGTAGAGGAAAAGTACAGACCATCCCTATTCCATGCATGTCAACAAGTAATGAAAAAATATATACTAATATACTAAATTCTTCACAAAAGGTGTTGGGAAAATTGGGATAACCACATGCAGAAAAATCAAATTGAATCCCTATCTCCTAAAACTTATGGAAGTTAACTCAAAATGTATTAAAATCGTAGACCTAAGACCTGATACCATAAAATTATTACAAGATGGCACAAGAACAGACACTCAGATCAATGGAACAGAATAGAGAACACAGAAATGGACCCACAAACGTATGGCCAACTAATCTTTGACAAAGCAGGAAAGAATATCCAATGGAATAAAGGCAGTCTCTTCAGCAAGTGGTGCTGGGAAAACTGGACAGCGACATGCTAAAGAATGAACCTGGACCACTTTCTTACACCATACATAAAAATAAACTCAAAATGGATGAAAGACCTCAATGTAAGACAGGAAGCCATCAAAATCCTCAAGGAGAAAGCAGACAAAAACCTCTTTGATCTTGTCCGCAGCAACTTCTTACTCAACACATCTCTGGAAGCAAGGGAAAGAAAAGCAAAAATGAACTACTGGGACCTCATCAAAATAAAAAGCTTCTGCACAGTGAAGGAAACAATCAGCAAAACTAAAAGGCAACCGACAGAATGGTAGAAGATATTTGCAAATGACATATCAGATAAAGGATTAGTATCCAAAATCTACAAAGAACTTATCAAACTCAACCCCCCAAAAAACAAATAATCCAGTGAAGAAATGGGCAAAAGACATGAATAGACACTTCTCCAAAGAAGACATCCAGATGGCCAACCGACACATGAAAAAATGCTCCACATCACTCATCATTAGGGAAATACAAATCAAAACCACAATGAGATACCACCTTACACCTGTAAGAATGGCTAACATTAACAACTCAGGCAACAACAGACCTTGGTGAGGATGCGGAGAGAGAGGATCTCTTTTTCATTGTTGGTGGCAATGCAAGCTGGTGCAGCCACTCTGGAAAACAGTATGGAGGTTCCTCAAAAAACTAAAAATAGAACTATCCTATGACCCAGCAATTGCACTACTAGGCATTTATTCATGGGATACAGGTGTGCTGTTTCAAAGGGACACATGCACCCCCGTGTTTATATCAGTATTATCAACAATAGCCAAAGTGTGGAAAGAGCCCAAATGTCCATTGATGGATGAATGGATAAAGAAGGTGTGTGGTGTGTGTGTGTGTGTGTGTGTGTGTGTGTGTGTGTAATGGAGTATTACTCAGCAATCAAAAAGAATGAAATGTTGCCATTTGCAACTATGTGGATGGAACTGGAGGGTATTATGCTAGGTGAAATTAGTCACTCAGACAAAGACAAAAATCATATGACTTCACTCATATGAGGACTTGAAGAGACAAAACAGATGAACATAAGGGAAGGGAAATAAAAATAATATAAAAACAGGGATGGGGACAAAACAGAAGAGACTCATAAATAGGGAGAACAAACTGAGGGTTACTGGAGGCTTTGAGGGGGGATGGGCTAAATGGGTAAGGGGCATTAAGGAACCTACTCCTGAAATCATTGTTTCACTATGTGCTAACAAATTTGGATGTAAATTTTAAAAAAATAAAAAATTAAAATACTAGAGGAAAACATACAGAAGCTGCCTGACTTTGGTCTTGGCAATGATTTTATGGATATGATACCAAAAGCACAAGCAACAAAAGCAAAGATCAACAAATGCTATTACATCAAACTAAAAAGCTTCTGAGTAGCAAAAGAAACACGAAAATAAAAAGGCAACCTAAAGAATGGAAGAAAATACTTACAAACCATATATCCAATTAGGGGTTAATATCCAAAATATATAAAGAACTCCTATAATTCATATAAAAATAATCATTTTAAAAAATGAGAAGAGGAACTGAATAGTCATTTTTCCCAAAGAAGACACATACAAATGACCAAAAGATACATTGAAAGATGCTTAACATCACTAATCATTGGTAAAATGCAGATCAAAACTACAATGAGATATAACCTCATAGCTGTTAGAATGGCTGCCTTTAAGAAGATGAGAGCTAATATTGGTGGGAATGTAGACAAAAGGGAACCCTTATGCACTGTTGGTAGGGATGTAGATTTGTTCAGCCACCATGGAAAACAGTATGGAGGTTCCACATCAAATTAAAAATTCAACTACAATAGGATCCAGCAATCCCACTTCTGGGTGTATACCCAAAGGAAATGAAAACAGGATATCAAAAAGATAACTGCATTCTTATGTTTCTTGCAGCATTATTCACAATAGCCAAGATGTACATAAACAACCTGAGTGCCTATCAACAAATAAACGGATAAAAATATGGGGTGTATGTGTATATATTTACATATATTATGAAATTTTATTCAGCCATTAGAAAAAAAGGAAATCTTGCCATTTGTGACAACACGAATATAACTTGAAGGCATTATGCTAAGTGATATAAGTCCTACAGAGAAAGACAAATATTAGTGATACCACTTACATGGAGTTTAAAAAAGCTGTTCATTGAAACAAAGAGTAGAATGGTAGTTACCAGAGGCTAGGAGGTGGGGGAACTGGGAAGATACTTAAGGTTACAAACGTGCAAGTGGTAGATAAATAAGTTTTGCAGATTTAATACACAGCAAAGTGATAATAGTCAATGATATTGTATTATAAATTTCAAGCTTATTCACAGATGCTAATTCTTCTCACCACAAAAATGTAATAATAATTATGTGAAATGATAGAGGTGTTAGCTAACACCATGGTGGTAATCATATTGAAATATATGAATATATCAAATCAACATGTTATACACCCTAAACTTAGAAAAATGTTGGGGCGCCTGGGTGGCTCAGTTGCTTGAGTGTCCGACTTCGGCTCAGCTCATGATCTTGCGGTCCGTGAGTTCGAGCCCAGAGTCGGGCTCTGTGCTAACAGCTCAGAGCCTGGAGCCTGTTTCAGATTCTGTGTCTCCCTCTCTCTGACCCTCCTCTGTTCATGTTCTGTCTCTCTCTGTCTCAAAAATAAATAAACGTTAAAAAAAGAAAAAAATGTTGTATGTCAATTATATCTTAATGAAAGAATGCAAAAAGTTTTAATTAAAAAAATAAAGTATCATATACACAAATGTACTATCCAACAGGTGAAATGTTTCCTATACGTTTTAGAATATGAACAAATTGTATTACACTCTAAATAATCAAAGAGCAGACATGCCATTCTCTGAGGAAATGGTGTTATAAACGGTATTATGGAAACTGCCCTGGAACGTGTTGTTGTCCAATAATGATGCTGTGCGTTCACTGACACCTTTGCCCACGCAAGCATAGGAAAACCACCAATTGGTTAGACAAAGGGGGCAAGACGGAGGCATCATTTTCCTCCCAGATAAAACACAAACAGCACCATAAAGAGGAAACCGTGTTTAACTTTAATGAAATTTTACAATTAAATATCTGACTCCTCTCCCTCCCTATCCAGAGTTTATTTAATTCATCTTTGAACTCGGTAAAGACTCACTGCCCACTGTGGGTTAGATGAACATCTTTCAAGTGTGCTCTGAGGACCCTATGGTCCCTCAAATGTTTTGGAGGATCTATACCGTCTTCTAGTCCTCAACTACTTATCTGTGTGAAGCTATAATTTCTTCATATACTTCAGCCAAAACAACAGTAATCACAATAGATTGAATGCAGAAGCAGTTAGTATAGAATCCAGCT
The DNA here is from genome assembly GCF_028018385.1 of Neofelis nebulosa. Lineage (NCBI taxonomy): Eukaryota > Metazoa > Chordata > Mammalia > Carnivora > Felidae > Neofelis > Neofelis nebulosa. Next base: position 68,168,252 of record NC_080794.1, read on the forward strand.
GTCTTCTATTAGGCAGGTCACAAAAGAAATTGGCAAAAATGTAAAGCAATGCTACTCTTCTTACCTATTTTTTTTGGACAATAGTTATTTTTTAATAAAACTAAGTTAAGGCAAAACTTTTTTTTTAAGTGATAAAACTATGCAAGGCCCGAATCAGCTACACATTTATAAAGTTAAGGGAAAACTTTTTTTTTAAAAGTGATAAAACCAAGTATGCAAGGCCAGAATCAGCTACACATTTATAAAGAATTTTATGGCACTATCTTCTCTTCAGCAGATACCTCTGGGTAAGAGTATCTTTTAATCTGGAAATATTAAAGCCCCAAATAGGTTAATAAATACAATGAGTACAAAAAGGTGGCTTAAAGTCTATTCTAGAGAAAAACTTTCCTGGAATTTCATCAATACTAGCAAAACATAGAGCCCAGGGCAATTGCATAGACTTATTCTGAACCAATTTGAGAAAGTAATTCCTGACATGATACCGTAATTCTTGTGCTTACAAGGAAAGTCTTCAGAGATAATGGAAGAGCTTTGAGGCAGGCAGAAATCTTGGGTTGCTGGATTATTTTATCTATGAGGGCCAAGAGTACCTGTGAACCCCTGAGAATAACAATTTTATAGAGTTCTGATGTTGTCATTGAAATCAGTAGGACTGGAAGATATCTCAGAATAAAGCATTTTTCCTGACCCATATGTTTGAGACAGACATACTTGGGGCACCAAAGAATAGTCGGTGGCCAATACATTTATGCCTCCCTGTACAAATGCTGTCTACAGTGAATTCACTGGCTCAGACACTTAAAAGAATCAGGAAGTTCAATTATACAGAGTATCTAAAAATAAATTCCACCTATCCCTGAGTTTGAATTTTATGTAACTTGACTTTTTTGTCTGATAATCCTCCCCTGCATAAAAGAACCTATGTACCTGTCTAAAATTTGTTTCAATTTTTTTCACTTCTTGGTTGACAAGTGGTATTCAATCATTTCACAGATTTTCACTTGCCTTCCTTGATAGAATGCTGATATCAATATTCATGCTTACAGTGAACTTCTCTGACTTTTTGGTAATAATAACTAATAGGAAGATGAAATAGTTTCCAACCTGCTGTATCCAGTTTTCCATTTGTTGATGGTCTTGAGGTGACCACAGTCCCTCTCTATCTACCAAATAAGAGAAAGCCTTCATCTTCAGGCTGATGACTGTCTTCCTGATGCCATCAGGTACTATTCTCTGCATCTGAAACAATTTCTCACAAGCTACTTATCTTCTAGTTCTCAACTCAGACATCATTTTCTCCAGGGACCACTTTTTGATTCTCTCTAGAATATGTAGCATGTTCCTTTTCTTTCTTTCATATGATGTACCTATTATAGAATTTATCACATTTTACTATTACTGATAATTTGATATACTTCTCTTCTAACCTTTAAGATCCTGAAGGCAGGTGTGTGTGTGTGTGTGTGTGTGTGTGTGTGTGTGTGTTCGCAAGTACGGATAGAAGATAGATAGAAAGGTAGATAGATAGATACCAACCCCTGAGTGTCTATTGCCTGTGTCTTTAGTAAATATTCACTAAATACTTAACAAATGGATTAATGGTTGGATGGATGGATGGATGGATGGATACCCATTGACCCAAGCTACTTTAACCCACTAGACAATATGGGCAAAGATAGAAAGTAGTATCTTGGTTTGTGACCCAAACTTTACAATGTATATTAATGACCTGGACAGTGGAAACTTCTAAATATTTGGCCTTTCTTGTCTTGTGTGTTAATCTGGGACTCAACTTTCTGAGTTGAGTCTATCAGATCATGTTAGTGGAAATCTCAGTTATGATTACTCTTGAATTTTCCCTATTAGCCTGGTCCTATTGCCCCATATATCTTAATGGGATTATACATGCATTTTTCTTAAAATATCACACTTATTTTCAAAATATATGCTCTGTGTTTTTCTGCTTTGCTAAATCAAAATATCTGTGGCTTTCACTTTTTCCTGTAGTGTTTGTTCAACATATATTTATCAATAATCTATAGTGTACTAAGCAAAATGTTAAGAATATTTGGCACTGACCCTACTAAGACTTACATAATGTCCAAAATAAAGCAAACATAGACAATATGATGCTTATTAGTTGTTTTTAGGGAGTTCTTGTTTCTAAAGTTGTGTATAATGCCATTCTGAAACTGCTTGATTTAACATGTACCAAGCTAAACAGAAAAGGCAAATCCTCTATGTCTGTGTAGCTAAGAAATGAGTAAATGATTTTAATACAATACATAGAAATCTGGATTCTATATCATAAAATAATAACCTAAATGAAACCAGAGACTTGATTGATATTATTTAAACCATCCCAGGGATTGTATGCTATTTTGTATGCTGCTTTTTGTAACCTCTGGGATATTTTTAACTTTTCTATACAGATTTGGATGAGGCATTTTTCTCTCCGTGTATAAGCTTTGACTCAATTGAACCATCGGTCTCTCTTCATCCCCTTTCCCCTGTCACTCACACGTTCCCCAAAAGTTTTCTGGGAGAAAGTATTACACATTGAAATCATAAGTTTATTAATCCACAAATATCATATGCCAGGCACTGTGCTAAACACTGGGAATATAGCAATAAATAAACAAACACAATCCATGTTTTTATTTTTTTTTTATTTTTTTTATTATTTTTTTTTTTTGGGACAGAGAGAGACAGAGCATGAACGGGGGAGGGGCAGAGAGAGAGGGAGACACAGAATCGGAAACAGGCTCCAGGCTCCGAGCCATCAGCCCAGAGCCTGACGCGGGGCTCGAACTCACGGACCGTGAGATCGTGACCTGGCTGAAGTCGGACGCTTAACCGACTGCGCCACCCAGGCGCCCCCACAATCCATGTTTTTAATGGAACTGATAGAAAAATGCTAAGTAGTGATCCTTATGTTTGATGCATTCAGTTTTCCTGGGAAACAATCTGTAAGAAAATAATCAGAATATATATAGTAGTTGGGATTTGAACAAACTGCAATGATAGGGTGAAATCAAGTTTAGCTACCTTCACCTGGGAGCATAAGAAATGAGAAATGGCTAGGGATGAGCCTCCAAAACAAAAAGCTTGGAAATCAGGGCTAGAAAACATATTGGCTGGTTAACTGTGTAGAAGTAGTAAACCCTCTGTTAGTACAAATAAGAATCCTTCAGGACTCTCCCAACTTCTGTTCCCAATGTCTTCTTTCATACTTCACAAATCACACAAATTATTTCAAATTACAGTGATTGATATTTTACGAAAAGAAAATCTTGTATTTGGGGCACCTGGGTGACTCAGTCGGTTAAGCCCCTGACTTCATCTCAGGTCATGATCTCATGATCTCATGGTTCATGGGTATGAGCCCCTGTTCAGCTCTGTGCTGACAGTGTGGAGCCTGGAGCCTGCTTTGGATTCTGTGTCTCCCTCTCCCTCTGCTCCTCCTTGGCTCATGCTCTGTCAATCTCCCTTTCAAAAATAAAACAAACATGAAAACATTTTTTTTAAAAAGGAAAATCTTGTATTTAATCAGACTTTGCCATGGAAACCATGATGAGCTTTAGGCTGATATTGACCAATTTCAATAATTCCCATTTTACATATATAAAAATAGAGTAGTAAAGAAGTTATGTTGCATGTACAGGGTCAAATAGTCAGTGTTGAATCCAGGACTTGAATATAAGAAATTTATTTTTCAAGCTTGTGCCAGCATGCTTTGCCTTGATTAGATTAATCATTCTTACCGTTGGTGTTTTAAATCCTGGTCTTTCATCTCCAATTAGAATATACACCACAAGTAATTTATAACTTAGTAAATACTGAAGTTTTACAATCTTTTTTTTTTTTTTGAGACAAAGAGAGAGAACATGAATGTGAGCGAGGGACAGAGGGGGAGAGGAGAAAAGAGAATCTTAGGCAGACTCCACACCCAGCATAGAGATCTCTCTATACATAATTTCATTTTAATATAATTATTATTACATAGAGATATATAATTTTAATTCCAGTGAAGTTAATGCACAGTGTCATATTAGTTTCAGACGTACAGTATATTGATTCCACAATTCTATACATTACTCAGTGCTCATCACGATAAATGTACTCTTAGTCCCCTTGTTTCACCCATCACCCACATACCTCTGCTAGTTTCAGCAGGTGATTGTATCTCTAGCTCAGAAGTAGGGGAGGGAAATGGTGCTGGCAGCTCCTTTGTTCTTGTTCTTGGAGAAGTCTCCCAAAGATGTCTGCTCCTCCTGCACATGCTCTGAAATGAGTAAATTAAATTTCCTTCCTGTATACCCCTAGCATTTTTCAAACTGTTGTTTCTGTGCTGTATCTCACTGGGGCTCTTTGTTGTGCTGTCTCTTTAAGGGCAAGGACTCATTTTCCTCACCCTCCTGGCTCTCCCAGAGCTGAGCCCACTGATTTTTTAAAGCTCCACGTGCTAAAGCCCAGTAATTGTAAAAACTCACAAAATTAGGCACCTCTGATTTCCAAAGCCAAATATTATGGGTATTTTCTTCCTCTTGAGGGTCCGCTGTGCCTGGAATACCTAATTTGGGGTCTATTCCTCTCCCTTCTTCATGCCTGTGGCATCCCTCCCTCGCAGCGACAGTCTTATGGGTCAGTTTGCCTCCCAACCATGTCTCTACCCTTCCTAACCTCTTTAATGTGGACTCTTCTCTGCATTCAGCTGTGGAGAGTCTGTTCTTCCAGTCTTTGGGTCATTTTTGGGGTTATTTCACTGATATGCCTGTCATCTATGTGTATTCATGGGACAAGGTGAGCCTAGGATTCTCCTACTTTGCCATCTTCCCTGCAAAAATAGGATTAAGTGGTAATTGTACAAAGCTACTGGGAGCCCATAGAAATTACTGGATTGAAAAGTAAAATTTTGTAGGAATGTGCTTTGGAGAACACTGTGGACATTTTTTTTTTTTTTACTGAGTTTGAGCTTGTGAACTACATGAGAAGGCAAATATTGTTTAATGATTATACATTCTGTAGACAGATCATGATGATGATAGGTAGGTAAGTAAGTAGGTAGGTAGAAAATAAGCCATGTCTCTTCTAATATACATCTTTTTTTTTTCTAAAATTTACTATGCTGGGCTACTGACAAGGTGCCTTGAAAACAATCAAATACATGAAAATGGAAAATAGAATTGTTTCAGATAAAGACCAGTGATGTATATATGTATACACCTTGGTGTAAAAACATGCACTGTATAAGTTTTGGCACTGGATGGGCCTTAAGAAGTCAAAGCCAAGGCATTATCTTTACCTATCTGGGAGCTAATGTCCTTAGAGGGCCACATGCTTTGCTACAGATCACGCTGTTAGTATCCTCTGCTGCTTTACCTGTTATTCTAATACTTGTCTAAGACTAATACTAAAATATGTAACATATTTTGAGTATATGTTAGATGACAAGCACAGTGGAAAGCACTTTCCCTATGTTATCTCAATTTTTCCTGTCACTCTGTTATGTATTTGTTTTATAGAGGAGGAAGTAGAGGTAGAGAGAGGTTACATCATCAGTCCATGCTGAGACTGGTACTCAGATGAAGGAAAGTCTCAGAAGGTTATGTTGATACCGTTTATATCATCATGTTGTTACTGTTCTGTCAGAGGAAAAAAGGGGATACAAGAAAAACAAGCATTTAAAGGCATAGATGCAGCTACATACCATTTTACAATGTAAGTGTCCTGGGATTGTTTATAATCCTCACTTGACTTCAGATGTGAGTAATAAGTTGTCATTCAGTCCATGTAAAACTCCCAAACACATAATATACATAATGACCTTGCCCAGTGCCAGATGTTTTCTGGGTCCTCAAAAATGTCAACTCTCCTTCCCTACCTCCCTTTTGACCAGTCTAGAAATTTAAATACCATTCTATTTCAACACTTTGTACTCAGTTCAAATCTTTATTGAATGCTTTCTTGAACCAAAACTTGTTTTTTTGCCGTAGGAACAAATGAGAGACCATAGACAAAAATTAATAAGCTTGCTTACTGTTTCAGCATTTCTGTCAATATATGAGGAGACCTAAAACATTATAAAAACTTCCTGACAATCTAAGCAAAATATGTCAGGGGCACCTGGGTGGCTCAGTTAAGTACCCAACTTTGGCTTAGGTCATGATCTCATGGTTCATGAGTTCAAGCCCCACATCGGGCTCTGTGCTGACAGCTCAGAGCCTGGAGCCTTCTATAGATTATGTGTCTCCCTTTCTCTCTGTTCCTCCCCTGCTCGCTCGCTCTTTCTCTCTCTCTTTCACTCTCTCTCTCAAAAATAAAGATTTTTTAAAAATTTAAGCAAAATATGTTAAAAATCCATAAACGATGGATATAAAGGTTCAGTTACACCAAATGAATAAATTCTAGAAATCTCTTGTACAACGTTGTGCTTACAGTTAACATTACTGTATTGTGTACTTAAAACTTTTTTTAAAAGGAAAATCTCATGTTGTATTCTTATAAAACAAAAACAAAAACAAAATTCCCAAGGAGGCACAAGAAAACTTTTAGTGAGGAGTATGGTATGTCTGTTACCTTGATTGTTGAGATGGTTGCACATGGATTTGCCTGTGTCCAAACTCATCAAATCATACACATTTAATGTGTACAGTTTTTTTTTGTATATCAATTATACTTCAAAGTTGCTTTTAAAAGAGAAATTTTTCATTTCATATCTGAGTTGTCAACCTTACTGGCATACGCTGTTCTTTCTTTTTTTTTTTTTTTTAAGTTTGTTTATTTTGAGAGAGAGAGAGAGAGAAAGAGAGGATGATGAGTGGGGGAGTGGCAGAGAGAGACACAGGACTCCACCTCACAAACTGTGAGATGATGACTTAAGCCAAAATCAAGAGTCAGTTGCTTAACCAACCGAGCCACCCAGGAACCTCTGGCATAATACTGTTCTTAATAGTACCTTCTTTTCCTTTAAATGACTGTAAAATAGGTAGCGATGTATCTTTTATTCCTCATTTTTACTAACTTGTATTTTCTATTTTATGTTGACCAAGTTAGCTACAGGATAGCAATTTCATTCACCTTCTTACAGGAACAACTTGGCTTTTTAATTTTATCTTGTGTTTGTGTCTCATAACATTGATTTCTGCTCTAAAATGTATTTCCCTTCATTGATTCATTTTACGTTTAAATTGTTTTTCTTTGTTCCCTCATCTTAAGGTGGAAGTTTAGAGCATTGACTGTAGCTCTTTTCCATTTCCTGATATAATCATCACAACTATTATTTTCCTCTAAGAAGGACTACAAATTAATCTCCCAAATTTTGATATATTGTGAATCATCACTCAGTTAAAAACACTTTGTAATTTTCTTTTTTATTTCTTCTTTCATTCATGGACCATGTAGGAATTTGTTGCTTTGCTCTAGTTTTGGAGATGTGCTAGAGATCCTTTTGTTCTTGTGTTTTAATCTCACCGTAGTCAAAGAATGTTCAGTACTGTAGTTCAATTTTTGAAAACTTTTAAGACTTGTTACATGGCTCTTTATTGCTCTTTATAGGTGAATATTTCATGTGCATGTATAAAGAGTGTTTATTTTCCAGGAGTTAGGTGTAGTAATCTATGAATGCCAATTAGTTCATGTCAGTTAATGGGATTGTTCAAAACTTCAATATTCTCATGGGATGCCTCAGTGGCTCAGTCAGTTAAGCATCGGACTTCAGCTTAGGTCACGATCTGAGTTTGAGCCCTGCTTCAGGCTCTTTACTGACAGCTCAGAGCCTGGAGGCTGCTTTGGATTCTGTCTCCCTTTCTCTCTGCCCCTACCCCGCTCACGCTATGTCTCTCTCAAAAATAAATAAAAACATTAAAAGAATTTTTAAAAAAAAACTTCAATATTCTCACTAAGTTATTATCCTATCTATTACAAAGGAAAAAATATTACAGCTCTATTTATAACATACATTTTTCTGTTCTCCTATTGGTTTTGTCCACTTTTAGTTTTTGTAAAAAATGCATACACACTTCAATTGGTTATTCCTTCTTGATCAATTGACGCTTCTTTCTGAAATGTTCCATTTTGTCTCTGGTAATACTCTTTGTCTTGAAGTATATCCAATTTCTTTTGTGTGTGTGTGTGTGTGTGTGTGTGTGTGTGTGTGTTGAGAGAGAGAGAGAGATGGAGTGTAAGCAGGGGAGGGGCAGAGAGAGAGACACACACACAGAATCTGAAGCAGGTTCCAGGCTCCTCGCTGACAGCAGAGAACCTGATATGGGTCTTGAACACAAGAACCGCAAGATCATGATGTGAGCTGAAGTCGGATGCTTAACCAACTGAGCCACCCAGGTGCCCCAAGTATATCCAATTTCTTAAGCTTAGTACTTTCACAGTTTATGTTTTTCTTTTACATACTTTCAACTTCTGTCCTATTTTATGTATATCTGATTTTTATGCAGTGTAAGAATATTTGCCTTTGTAGCTGGGCTTTTCCTTCCAGTCTTACAATCCCTGCCTTTCAAATAAAATATTTAGTTTGTTTGCATTTGACGTAATTAGTGATATGATTGTATTCAAGTTTACCATTTTGCTATTAGTTTTCTATTGTCCTATTTATGTTCTGTGTATCTTCCCTGTCAATTTTTGGCTACTTTTGTGTGCTTTTTGAATACCACTTTATCTCATGTATTGACATTTTAATTCTACAGTTCCCATTAAGTTTTAGTGTTTGCTCTAGAGTTTATATTACCTATATATGTATTTTTTTTCTTTTCTCAGCCTACATTTAAATTATATGCAAACAACATTATAATACTATAGCAGCGTCCCTGTGCTTCATGCTCTTATCTTCATATATTTAAATTCCATATGTTATCAGCTCCATAATACACTCTTATTCCTTTTACCTTTACATTCAACATTTAGTTGTCTTTGCATGGTCTTATAAGTTGAGTGCTGGGAGTTTTTAAATCTCTCTCTCTCTCTTTTTAACAGTACAACTCTGAATTTCTTACACTGCCATAGACTGATAATGTTAGTCTTATAAATCATTGAGTTTGAATGAGGTTTGATTACAGTTTTGGTTGGACAAATTTTATCCCCAAATTAAGTGCTTCGAATTTGTTTCAGACTTCTTCTAGAAGGGCCTTAGGACCAAAGACTATAAGATTTCTAGACCTCAAGACCGTGAGACTTCAAGGTTGGTAGACTTCAAAACTTTAAAGCTGCTAGATTTTTAGGGAGACTTTTTGATTTTGAGACCATGAGTTTGCAAAGCTTGGAGATTGTGAGACCATAAGACTATGATTCCTGGAAACTTTAATATTGCAATACTGTGGAGTCTGCGACTGCAGAACCATGAGATTCTGAGATGAGGTGAGTGTAAGTCCACATGACAGTGAGATTTGGAGATTATGAGAATTTGAAACTCTACTTCTACTTTTAAGAGATATACTTCTAACTTTCAGCCTTGCCTCCACATCTGTTTACACCTGAAAAGTTTCCTTATAAGAAAATTACTTGACAGATTATTTTTGCATTTGATTCAGATTCTACAACCTAATACACATACATGTTCATCAACCATTCATTTGGTTATAAATTCGCCTTTCCCCTGCCCTTCTCCAAAATTAGCAACTGGCCAAGCTTGAAAATCTCTTTTGTATTACTCACCTAGTATCACCAGGGACTCAACAACAAGCTCCAAAGAACCCAGTTTTCCAGCCATGTTTTATAGGTGCTGCTTACCACCAGAACGTAAGACCAGATGTCAGAAGCCCAAAGCTCCAAATAAGCCCTTCTGACCCAGTTTTTGACCCATTTGCTAACCCTCCAGATGAGCTCAAGATCATTACCATCTAATTGTAATAACAACATCAACAACAAAAAACCCACACACCTACCAGCCCATGACAGAACCAACTGTGCTCCTTTAAGGGAAGAAAAGAAGTGGCACTCTAATTTGAAGAAAACTCCTTTCCATTTCATGAAAAACCCTGACATCAGCTTGCTTACTAGCCTCTTAATTGCCCTAACTCCATAAAACACTGCCCATGAGACCTAATGGAGAGAAGGTGCCTTTAGAGCATGACATCCCCTTCTCCATTGTCTAGCCATTGAATAAATTACCCGCTTGCCATCAAATACTGTTTTGTTATTTGTCTATTTGGTGAATGGTATTGAGCAGGGAAAGAATCTACCGTGTAGATAACACTAAGAAGGGTTTGTCAGTCTAGAGTTTAGTTTCCTAGATGCTTTTTGCCCTCAGATCTCAATGGCTTTAAAAAAACCGTGATTTTCCCCCCTGTTATTTCTTGACAGTTTGGTGGGAGTAGAGGTCTTTAATATTCTTCTATTTGCTAATCATAAGTTGAACTTTCATTGAATTCTTAATTTCAATTATTACGCTTTTCAGCTTCCATCTGATTTGGTTTTATAGCTGCCAGTTCTTTGCCAAAATTCTCCCCATCTTGTCATTTAACTTTGTGAGCATGTTATTAATCACAATTATTTTTAAATGATTGTTTGACAACTCCAATATCTGGATCCCCTCTGACTCTATTGTTTTGTCTGCTTTTTCACTTGCTCTTGGTCAGTCACGTTCTTTTACATGCTTGCTATGACAGTTACCAAGCTATTATCTCTCAGCCTGAAACCCACCATTCTGTACTATGCTCCAAGGGTGGGAATCTGCAAAAAAAAAAAAAAAATTCTGAAATGCCTTCTAACTTCCTATTAATATCTGCCCATAAAGGCACTAGAGGGAGATTGGAAGGTTGGAGGGAGAAGAAGGGAATTTGTCTTGCAAATTTGCTTCCTATCTGTTCTCTTTTTCTATCACTATCATTTTCCTCGTGATTCTTCACTAGAGAGCAGATGTTGGTTTAGGTAGCAGCAATTGAATCCAGTTTACAGTTCTTCAGACAAAGAACCAGCCTTAATATAATTTCTCGGAGAGTCCAGCATCAGCCAGGCAGGATTATGGCCTGAAAAGCCTGGGTCTCAGTCCCCCAAGAATCCTCTTCCAAGATTAGAGACATGACTGGCCAATATTAATCCCTTCTTAATATCTTAATTTTTATTTGAGAGACCTCTCTTCCAAACTTCCTTGAAATATTTCCAGCTTCTTTCTCTTGTTCTTCCAGTTGTAAATAAGGTAGCTGCTTCTGCACGTTTTGACTTATGATATTGAGAGTCCTATCTTTTGCCTTTCAGTTCTTCAATTTCCACTGAAAATTTTTTTATATGAAATCATTTCTACTGAAATTCATTGTATGGTCTCTGCTTCTTGAATGGACCCTCAGTGAAACTGTTGTTTTCTTAATGGATGCTAGATATTTTGCATTATACCATTTACAAACAAAAGTCCAAGGAGGCCTTTTGCTAGGGAGGTATTTTAATTGGGATTTGAGCTAACTCAAAGCTAACTCGCAGTCACTGTAGGAGCCAGTTTCTATCTAATTCACACTTAGGTTTACAATATAGTTTTTCAAGTCCCCCAGTAAAGTTTTATTTGTGAACAAGAGCCCCTCCGTTTGGATGGCTTCTCAATTCCAGTTTTAGATCCAGACCTATAAGACTACCCATCATATTAGCTTCTATTTTATGCTCAGATTTTTAACCTCTCACTTGGTGTTTTCAAACCAGCAAATGCTCAAAGGGAAAAACTATACCAAATGTTGGGTTCACCATTTTGGGCTTTTCTGCTTTCTGGAACATTGGCCCTAAAAATTCTCACTGTCTTGGTAGTTCCCTGACTTCAAAAAGCTAAAATGCCTTTTTTTTGTTCCAATAATTCCGTTTTTCTCAGTGAGAAGATCAAACTGAAACTAGCTTACATTGCTCTCCTTTTTGCAATGCCAAAGAGAAAAGGTACAAGTCCTTGTAGTTTCCTTTAATTGCCCTCCGCCCCTCTGTAATGACTTTTTCCTAATAATCCAATAAGGTAAAATTTTAGGGATTCCTCCCCAAGACCTGTCATGATTCCCTAATCTTCCATTTTAAGTTATATTCTTCCTAGAAGAAAACAAACAAAAGTTCCATCTCAATACCAAGTATTTGAGCTGGATTGCTAGAATGTAGGTTAAGAATTCATGTTGTTTGTATTCTTGGATCAAAGGAGACGTCAGGAAGTGATATGAGAGGCCTGTCTCCTTTATTTTTTTTAATTTACTATAATATATTATCTATTTTCAGGGACTTCTAATCTCAATCAAAATTTAGGATTATAAATTCAAAAGTGATTTTGAGATTAAGAAGTCTGGGTATATACAACTGTGATAATCGGAAAATAGTTTTAAAAGAGTAAGAGAGAGGCAGAAATTAGAATTCTGGTTGCTAGGGTTTGGGGTGATAGGAAATGGGGAGTTCAATGGGCATAAAATTTTAGACATGCAGTTGACAAAGTTCTAGAGAGATGCTGTACAACACTGTGGTTACAGTTAACAATACCATACTCTACACTTAAAAATTGTTGAAGAGGGGAGATCCCATGTTACATGTTTTCTTACCACAATCATAAAAAATTTAAGAAATGCTGCATAAAGATGCATATATGTATATTAAAAATAATATAAAAGCAAACTGAAGACAGAGGCGCCTGGGTAGCTTAGTTGGTTAAGTGCCCGACTCTTGGTTTTGGTTCAGTTCATGATCTCACAGTTCATGAGTTTGAGCCCCACATCTTGGGATTCTCTCTCTCTCTGCCTCTTCCCCCCCCCAATAAATAAATAAACAAACATTTTTTTGAACCCTGAAGAGAAATATAAAATAGACATTTTCCAGAGGGGGTTATTTTTTGGTTTTATTATAAAAATGCTTTTCCCACAGTCATTTGAGACATTTTCTTCTCAAATGTTTAGTCATAAACTAACGTTTAATCTAAAAAGAGAGAGAAAGGGAATGAGTCTCTCTTCATGCTGTCAATCTATTTAGTCTATTCAATTTGCAACAGCTTCATTAATAATTATAATATTCTCTCTGTATCCATCCACACACCCTACAGCCATCTCCGCCCCATTTTCTTCTCTCTGATTGCTGAGAATATGCATGTAAGTAGATTCATTAAGTAGATTCATTAAGTAGATTCAGTCTTCTTCATATCCCCTCAAAAAAATCGAGGCAAGCCAGTTGTAAAGGTGATATTTGTTGGCAAAGTAGAGAGCCCATAATTCACTAGGGCCACTAGGGTGGCCATTCTAGAGAACATCATGGTAGTACTGTGTCAAATTAAGTGCGCAGAACCCTACGACACAGAGATCCAAGTCTTACGCAGGTTCATAAGGAAACGTGGATCGGAATATTTAGAGATGCAGGCAACCCATTATTTAAAGACAGGACAATTATAATGTAGTAAATGCAAAGTGTGGGATATTGTGTTCCAAATAGAAGCAAAAATCACACACAATCATGCATACACAATAAAAATGATCTTTTTTAAAGATCTTAAAATGGTGTTAAGAATTAAAAAAAGATACATAGAATTCTATAGTATATTAAAATTAAAAAATATATGTAATGAAAAATGTAAAAATTAAGTATATAAATAGAAGAATAGTTTAAAATATTTCAAAAATTATCAGAATTAAAAGCTTAAGAATACCCCCCCCCCAAATGCATGCACTCTACAACAGTATATAGAAATTCACAGATAGGGGTGGCTAGGTGACTTGGTCATTTCAGTGCCCAATTCTTGGTTTTGGTTCAGGTCATGATCCCAGAATTGGGGATCGAGTCCTGTGTCAGGCTTCATGCTCAGTGTGGAGCCTGCTTGGGATTCTCTCTCTCTCTCCTTCTGCCCCTCTTCCCTGCTCATGGTTTCTCTATCTCTCTCTCTAAAATTAAAAAAAAATACAATAAAATAAAGAAATTCCCAGCTATATTTAGAACCCATTAAAATAGTGACCTGTGAGCAGGAGAAGAATGCTAGTTACAATTGGGACACAGGGGGAGAATAAATGAATAGACAAGTAGACAATGGAGGAACCAATAAAGATGGTGTCCTGAATTAAGGGCTATGAGCAACTTTCCATCTGTACTATTTTAAGGGAAAAAGAAGAAAAAAAGTCTTTAAATGAAAAAAACAAAAAATAAGAAGGGAATTTTGGCCATATCTCAATTCTCATTAGGCTTCAGACTAGCTCCTCTTTCTTTTCATGATTTTCTTAATGCATTTCATATTTGGTTCCAGAGTTTAGTTCTCTTAATTGAAATATGTTCCTGCTATTTTGAGTATGTTATGTGAAGATAATGTGACTTAACCTTATAGTATAGTTTAGTTTCCTTAAGTGCTTAGTTCCTCTCAATGGTTATAAGCAATAGCTTCTCTTTAAAATTGCCCTTGGATATGATTTTACAATTTTTCCAGCAGCTGTACAAGTCACTGAGCACAATGTCCAATACTATTTAATTATACTTATTCAGAAGGAAGTTGGCTGGTAATTGTCTTTGGCCTTTCATTTTCATGTCACAGCTGACACAGAGCAAATAGCAGTTGAGGCCAGACCCCCTTCTTCAGTATTTATTAAGCAGTAGCCAAACCAGCCATGCTATCCCTGATTATATCACTGCAGTGTCAGGACCACATCCCATAGTTGTTTTGTATAGGTTGTTCATTGTTCAAATGTGCACAGCCAAGAAGGTAATGAGGACTGAAATCCAGCCCACACCCTGCTAACCTGGCTGTGTGCACATGGGCTACACCCTCTCACAATGGAAATGCCTTGCTGTAATTCATAAGAAGGGGCCATATGGACCAGCAGTATCTCTATTAGTGTCTCACTTCACCCCATCCCTTTGTACCCTAGTTCCTTCTCATCTCTTTTTAGTCCATACCTATCCCTGAACTAAGGAGAGGAGAGAGAATCTGCAAGACTTTTCTTCCCTGTGGAGGCTGAGGACATTTTTCTTCATCAAAGCTAAGTGAGAGGGGCTCCAAACTATACAAAGGAAGAGTGCTTGGAGTATCAACAACAATAAGGGCACACTGGCATGTCACTCCTTCCTGGTATTGTTCAGTTAAAGAATGTGTAGTCACTGCAAAGGAGTAGAAATGTGTTTTCTGGTCTTGCTGGAGGCCAACATTTCTTCCCTAGACTTGAGAGATATTCCCAAAGAGACAAGGAACTGCTTCTCACCTGGAGATATTTGAAGGCAGAATTGTTCAGGTTAATAGAACAAGCTGGAATCATTTGATAGTATGCTTAGGATGAAGGGGGTAGGACTCACACCCAACCTATTTCATATGGCAAAGAGTTACATTAAGGGTGATTACATTAGATCAATCAGATCTCAGTTCTGGAGCAGAGGTAGAGCAAAACCTACCAAACTGAAGCCAACCACACAGGTGCTACCACGATGGAGGAGGAGTCATTCTCCAAAGGAAAACTTGAGTGATATTAGCAAATGGATGTGGGTGACCATGGATGACAGAGAGAATGCCAGAGTTCTGTACTTGTAGGGTGTGAAACAACATCTCAGCAGTCACTTGTGCTTTCAAGTGAAGTAAAAAAAACCTTGAGTAGAGCAAGGGCAAGAGCCATGTGGTTGCCCACGTGGCTTCTGAGAGAGAGGACTAAGTGTGTGGAAATCTCAGGGTTGTAAGGAGATACAGCTATTCCTCTCAGAGTCCTCAGCATTGAATGGACCAGAGACCAGAGCGTGACTTAATTTCAGCCTCATGAAAACAATTCCTATGTTTGCAGAAAATCACCATATTGGTAGATAGCATCAGTAACAAATGGAATTAGCCTGACTCATGGTAAGTCTGTAGATACCTTCCTGCCACTGACACTCTTCCTTCTTTCCTACTCCCTCTCTTCTGCCTCTACATAGAGGGACTTGACACAGAGGTGGGAGGAGAGGCGAGGTATTCCATAACCAGACCGTGCAACCCCCACCCCTCTAAGGTTTTGGGATGTGAGGATCTAAGATAAAACCATGCATCCCATTCACATCCCACATCCCCTGCAGTGGGGCTGTTGCACGGAAGGGAGGAGTTGGTGTTTGAATTGTATTTGAAGCCAGAGTCTTAAATCAATCTGGGCTGTGTGCATTTTCTAATGACCTAAAGTGACTGTAAAGCCACGGAATCTACCTAGCGGATCAAAAAAGTGTGGTTTGACAGAATATGTTTGAGCACAGGAATTGAAAAAAGGATAATTAAACCATTCTATTTTTATACTTAAAGTTCACAATGTTCAATAACACAGGAAATATCCAGTTATCAGGTAAACCTAAAAATACTTCCCCTTGAGCCTTAAGAAAAGAGACCTAGAAAAAGAAAGGTGCTATAAATTTAAAGGCAATGTATTACATTGGAGGGAATTTCTGGCCTTTAAAATCTTTCCCATCTCTTGTTTCCCTTGAGAAGGCACTTTGTAGGATTGATATGAGGGGAACATGGGCCACTTTTCAATCCTTCTGCCATTTGTTTATCCAGCAAGAATTTGTCATCACTCTTTGTGCAAGCCCTGGCTTGAGCCACCATGTGTGTTGAAGTGAGGAGGAAAGATTCAGTATAGCATATAAAGGTTACCCTATACCCTATGGAGAGATCAGAGTGCAACGATTAAAAACTGAACCAAAAGACAACACTCAATCAGTGACAGATGACCAAGTTCCAAATGGTATGAATGGGTCATGCCACTCTTGTAGTAAAGCCTGTCAATAACATCCCAAACCTTTTAGAACAAATGCAAGTTACCCCCACTTCACCCATGGTGTAATGATCTTTCAAGATTGGCCTCTTCTATCTAATCATTCATTAGGGTACTGTCTTCTCCCTCTGCTGGACTCCCTCTACAATGGTCTTATGGCACTTCTTAAGAAACATGTGTTTTTTTCTGCTTTAAAGTTTGTCCTTGATTTTCACTGTATCCCAAATACTCTTTCCTGGCCTCCCCAGATGGAAAACCTATCTCAACTTTTGGAAAGAGTGATAAACATAGCCTGGTTTGTCTGGGACTATCCTAGCTTTAGCACTTGAAGTCCCACTGCCAAGCAGCCACTTGGTCCTGGGTAAACCTGGATGTGTTGTCACCCTACCCTCAGGTTTCTGGGATTTAATGTCTCCTCTGAAGAGAGACATTTTCTCAGCACTTTGTTTATAGGATTCTTTGAATAAGTAAATATAAATTTGATTATATCATAAAGAAAAATATCTCCAAGAAAAATACACTATAATCAAAGCAAAAGGACAAATGGTGTCCTGGGGGAAAAGGTGCATCTGATGTCGCTGACAAAAGTTAATATTTAAAGAACTTCAAAAAAGACAAAAGAGGGGTGCCTGAGTGATTGGATTGGTTAAGCATCCAACTCTTGGTTTCAGCTCAGGTCATGATCTCATGGTTTGTGAGTTCCAGCCCCCCATGGGGCTCTGCACTGACAGTGAGGAACCTACTTAGGATCCTGTCTCTCTGCCCCTCCCCTGCTAGTGCTCTCTCTCTCTCTCAAAATAAATAAATAAACTTTAAAACATGAGAAGAAGAAAAAGTCCAATTATTCCATAGGATGACAGACTACAGAAATGAATAGAATTCATAGGAAAAATTACAAATGACTCTTAATCATAGGAAGCTAGTCTCACCCTCACATATATAAGGGAAATGCAAATTAAAACTTCAATGCAATATAATTTCTTGCCTATGGACCAGAATTCCAAGTTTTTATTTTTTGCTTTTTTTTTGTTTTGTTTTTTGTTTTTGTTTTTGTTTTGTTTTGTTTTAGCACACTCTGTGAGCTCTGAGGAAACAGGTACTCTCATACTTTGCTGCTAAAGGTGCAAAGTGATAGAATACTTACGGTCAAAAATTTGGTAACATCTAGCAAAATAACATGTCTGTTTCATCTTCATGGTCACAGTACGGATCCCACTTTTAGGAATCCATTGCAAAGATTACATGCACAGAAATATAAATCACATTTATTGAAGAATTGGGAACAACAAAAAATTAGATCCAAGGTTGGAGCTGATGAGTTAATTGCTAATAAATAGTTTTTGAAAGTGAACCTCAGGTATCAGTCCAGAAGCATTTTCGGTCAAAACATCAGGTATCGTTGGTTTAGGCTACCAAACGCTACTGTAAAAACTAAACTAAGTCCTGCACAAGAAAGTGGGAGCCTATTTGTATGTAACCTTCCTTCTGCCAGCAGATGGAGGTAGGAAGACCCAGGTCAATTTGAAAGCTCAAGGAGTCTTTTAATTTGTCCCCCAGCCAAGCAAGTCAGTCTGATGTATGATGAAACGGAAAATACAGGCATCCATCCCAAGTCTTGTTGAACTTCTTCATATATGCAGAATCAAATACAATGTTCAAGCTAAATGAACCCATCTCTAGAGCAGGGGAGTTATTAGAATATTAAAACTGGAAGGGACCTTAGAGATGATGAAGTGGTTTATAACTAACTTTAGAAAACCACTGATTTTATGAAAGAGGAAGGTGAGGCCCAGAGAAGTCAAATCATTTTTATAAGATCACACAGCTGGGAGTGCAGCTAGATGGCTTTGGATAAGTTCAATAGTCAGCACTGTAATTATCAACACAATCTAATATTAGGAGAAAGCTGTGAGACACAGAAATGGAGCAAAATAAGGAGGAAGTGGGTGTAGGTAAACCATGGAACATCAATGAAGATGCATCACTGGCCTCATAGATTTATTTCAAACCACCTCTTGCCTAAATTCCCATTCTCCACCCCATTTCAAATCTTGAGTTTATATGAGAACTAATATATGCTCACAGCCCTCTTAATCCCCACCTGTAGCCTATATCTTCCATGGTTTAGATCTGTGTATATTAGCCTTCAGATTTTCCTTTGGGGAATGCTCTCTGCACATCGTTGTAAGCGTCTGTGTGGTTTGAATTTGGGTGTGATTTACTCTACACTGACTCTAGATTGGGGCCGTGATTGTTCTGCAATCAGCATTAATTCAACTCTCTGACATGGTGATAGGTAAAGAAATGGACATAAACACTGGTTGCAACCAATCAGTTCATGGAATTGCCTTAGTCATAGTGCTTGGATATGGAAAGAGCATTTAAATTACATTGGCCCATCAGAAGTAAGCCTGCCCTTATGTTTGTAGTAGGGTTTCCTTCTCTCTCCGTCATTTTCCCCCTCCCTCTTTCCCTGCCACTATCTTTCTCACCTAGAAGCTGCTAAGAGTTATGCTGTGACAGTGTGAGCTTTGTTCTTAAGACAAAAAGGGTGGGGGGCACTGCAGGAAAAAGAGTGAAGGGAGAAAAAATCAGGTGACATTTCTGAACTGCTAGATCAAACCAATTGCCATATCTACCCACCTACTTTTGAAATTATTATTTACATAAGCCAATACATTCTGTTAATGTTCAAGTCAATTTGAGCTCAATTTTCAGTTATGTGAAACTAAAGGCTTTGAAACTGATAGTGGAGGCAATGAGATTTAGGGACAAGACTTAGAAGCAGTATGCAAACCCAGATTCTACTCCAGCAACTGACTGTATGACCTCAGGTTAGTCATTATGCCTTTCTATACTACATTTTCCTTAGCTGTACATTTGCAATGAAATATTGTCCTTAACTGATATTACATAGTGTCGTGAGACCACATGAAGTAAGGGTTAGGAGTGAGAGAACTACAAACCCTGTGCAATTGAACTGTAGGTGATATTATTACCATCAGAAGATCTTGCAACAATCAACATGATTATTATAGTACATTGCTGCTTTTTCCTGCATTTCAAAAGACAGGAATAATTTATCAAGATTTGCACTTCTGCAAAGCACTTGATGAAAACAAGAGTGGAAGTTTCTAAAGCAAAGCGGATTTCATTAGGCTGTTTAATATGAGTATTTATAGCCAAATTGTTTCCCAATTGACTTAGCAATCCTCATTTGTGATTCATAATTCTTGGTGAATAATTGCAATTATCATCTGCTTAATGAGACAGTGATTTCCTCTCTGCCCCATCTTTATTTTCCTTTTGGTAAAACCTTGCATTCAGTGCTGTGTATGTCATAGAAAGTTGGTCCATTAAAAGCTGATTTCCTGCCAAATACCCAGAAAACCAGACCCAGGGGCAGAAGAAAAGTTCCAAATGTGAATGGATATAAACTATTCTGCAAATTAGCATCCTTTTTCAGATATATGCACAAACAAAAGTTTTATGATTGAAGTGAGTATAAGTGGTTTTATATGCAGGCCATAAACTGAATGTTTGAGTCCCCCCCTCCCCCGCGCAATTTATGTTCAAACCCTATATGATGGGATTTGGGGTGGGGTCTTTAGGAGGTAATTAGGTCATGAGGGTGCAGCCCTCATGAGTGGGATTAGTACTGTCCTGAGAGGAGGCCAGAAAGCTAGTAAGCTTTCTTTCTGCCACGTGAGAATGCAACAAGAAGTCAGCAGTTCTCAACCCAGAAGTTGCAGATATATATATATATATATATATATATATATATATATATATATAGACAGTATGTCCATTTATTTATCTTTGATTTATTTCATCATTTTTTTGTGTGTTCACCGTAGAAGTACATATTTAGTTAGATTTATACCAAAATATTTCATTTTTGTGTGATTATAATTGGTAATATGTTTAATTTTCAGTCTTTACATGTTCATTTTTAGAAACATAGAAATAAACAATTTTGGGGGTGCCTGAGTGGCTCAGTCGGTTGAGCCTCCAACTTTGGCTCAGGTCATGATCTCATGGTTTATGGGTTCGAGCCCCATGTCAGGCTCTGTGCTGACAGCTCAGAGCCTGGAGTGTGCTTCCAATTCTGTGCTTCCCTCTCTCTGCCCCACCTCCACTCACACTGTGTCTCTGTCTCTCAAAAATGAATAAACATTATTTTTTAATTAAAAAATAGAATGAAATCTTGCCATTTGCAACTACGTGGATGGAACTAGAGACTATTATGCTAATCAAAATTAGTCAATCAAAAAAATACAAATATACGACTTCAACATGAGGACTTTAAGATACAAAACAGATGAACATAAGGCAAGGGAAGCAAAAATAATATAAAAACAGGGACGGGGACAAGACATAAGAGACTCTCAAGTACAGACAACAAACAGAGGGTTACTGGAGGGGTTGTGGGAGGGGGGATGGGCTAAATGGGTAAGGAACATTAACGAATCTACTCCTGAAATCATTGTTGCACTATATGCTAAGTAACTTGGATGTAAATTTAAAAAGTAAAATAAAATAATAAAAAAATAAACCATTTTTGTATATTGATATCACATCCTGTGACCTTATGAGCTGTAGGAGTTTTATTTTCATAGATTTCTAGGAAATCTGCACCACTTCCATATTACAGTAGACTGCTGCGTGGCCCACATGATCTGTGACTTGTTGGTCTGAAAGAATCCAATTCTTGGGCAGCTCTGACCATCTTGTCCTTTGATGTCTCATGTTCAAAAGCTCATTGTCTATGGGGACCTTGTATCATGCCTCATGCTTTTCCAACAGTGTGTATATCTGTGTTGCAGATGGACCTGTTCCCAAACCATGGATGTCTATGTTGTGATTATTCTTTTTGGGCTTTCCATAAACTCCGCATGGTGTTTTTGCCCCTAATACATCAAGGTCTTGGTAATATAGCCCTTGTGGCAGGATTGTATGATAACTTGGGCCAGGTATATGGGGCCCTTTATTTATTTATTTTTAAGTCTCATTACTACTGGAAAGAACATGTTATCTAGCAAATGAATAAGAAGGATGTTTCCAAGTGTGGAATATGCTACTTTCAAAATCTGAAGAAACCTATAAAATATTTTGGTTTTTTTCTTACTAATGGGAGTTCTAAATATAACAACTTGTCTCTTACTGTGAAGGGAGTGTCCTCACATGTCCCAGAGCACTAGATTCCTAAGAACTGCACCGATGTCAGCCTCTAGAGCATGCATGTTTTCCACAGCCTCCAATTTGCCACTTCTTGCCTATGTAGGCTTCCTGTAGTCATATTCCTGATACAGTGTTTCAATGCACTGCTCTGCAGAATGTGCAGATGATCCAACTATCTTTGACAATGTTATGACAAAGGTTGGGAGTGTTAACATAATCCTGTTAGCATCGCAAATATATAATGCCCCACATAAACTGCTTCTGATTCTTCTTCCTGATAGGAATGGGAAATAGGCATTCACTAATACTTGGATGGATTCCATAGTAACATTCTTTCCCATAGTGTGATCCGTATTGTATTTTAGGAACCAGAGCGGTGAAATAAATGAAGATTTGACAGGAAGTATCTCCCTTCATTCTTTGTTTTTTGAAGGTGACACTATATATCCTTTCACTTAGGATGCATTATTGTTGTTGTTGTTGTTGTTGTTTTTTAATTTATTTATTATCCTTGGGGAGAGGGAATTTCAAAGGTATGTATTTAATCTACCCCAATATAGTAGCTCTTATCCTAGGTCTAAGAACCAATATTAGGATTCTTACAACTTCAAGTATGTCCATTCCAAATATGCATTAAGAGACCAAGAAAATGATTACCAGGTTTGTCTGTGGACCCAGCGTGTCCGTTGTCAACCAGATTTAGGTTAGATCTTCACTTGTTACCTGCATCACATGTGCTCCCTACTCTAACAGGTGATTATGAGCATCAGTGTCAATACAGACCATGTGTCTAACAATCTGTGTGTCAAATACTGATTGCCTGCTTTTTACTGATTGTTCTTTCCCCAGCATTAAGTAGTTGCTTCATGTACATGCTTTGATCCATATTCACCTGAAGACTTAAGAGTGAGGCCTCTGCATGTTGCCAGAGTGCTCTCTCTCTCTTCTTTTTGATACTCTTCCTTATAAATGTAACTATACAGGTCTCCCTGGAAACTCAAGCTCCATATTTAACTCCAAGACACCAGGAGTCTCCTGGGTTCTCTTTCCCTGCACCACAGCCTAGAGACACAGTCCAGGTGTAAGATGAGAGGCAAGTATAGGTCTCATCTTATCTGTTGTTCATCACTTTGGGGTCTTTGTCTTGCACTGTTTTCCAGTACTTAAAAAATCTCTGTTTTATGTATGTTTTCTAGTTTTTTTTTCTATTTGGCTAAGGCAATTGAGTAAATTCAGTTCCACTTCATCTTAGCCAGAAACCAGAATTACATTTTTGTTGTTTTCTTTTAAATACCTTAAACCTTTCTTTAAGTAGTTATTTGATAGCTGTCTACTTATTTTATAGCTCTTGTTTTATTATGAATAAGGACTCCTTTTTTTCCCATTATGCTCCTTGATTTGTTATTACTGGCATATAGGAAGACTATTAACTTTCATATGTTACCTTTATGTTTGGATAACTTACCAAATGAAAGTCTTTTATTATTCATAGAATTTTTCAAATGATCCTCTTAGATTTTCTAGGGTGATAGTTAATATCACTTGCAGAACGCAAACATTGTTACTTAATTTCCAAAAATCTTACTTCCTTTTTATTTCACTGACAATATTTTTACCATTGAATTGATAGTAGTTTAAAGCAAGTAAAATATTGTATTTGATTTAAATTCCAATGATTCTAGTATTTCACCATTAAATACAAAGTTTGCTCTAGATTAGTTAGATTAGTTTCTAGAAAAAACTTTGTATTAAGTTAATGGAATTTATCTATTCCTAGTTTCTAGGAATGGATGAATTTCATCAAAGTGTTTAAAAATTATTTGGATTGTCTTATGTTCCTTCTTTTTTAATCATCAATACTGTGAACTATATTAATAGATTTCCTAATGGTAAGCTATATAACCTTCCTGATAAAAATCTTCATTAATTATAATATACCATTCATGCTTATTTTTAAAATGTTTATTTACTCTGAGAGAGAGAGTACAAGCAGTGGGGAGGGGCAGAGAGAGAGAGGAGAGACAGAGAATCCCAAGCAGGCTCCATGCTGTCAGCACAGAGTGCAACGTGGGACTCAGTCTCCTCAACTGAGCTGAAATCGAGAGTCAGATGCTTAACCAACTGAGCCACCCAGACACTCCCATTCATATTTTAAACTATAGTTGGATTCAATTTTATATTAGTTACCTAGAATATTTGCATATTTATGAATTATTTTGGTTGCCAACTGTATTTCTCAAACTGAGATCCATGGACCAAGTATTCCATACATTTAGTCTCATATTGTGTCCTAGTTTGCTGATATTCTAAATTTATACACATCTAAGCATAATCGTGAAAATGTGGGTCACCACCCTACAACTGAGAACTTATATGTGAGTCCAATGTCCTACTTTGCCTTTGTGCTTAAGATGGATTTCTCACCAAGGATAGATAAAAAAAATAAGGTTTCAGGGGATAGCTCAGTGTAGGGCATTTGGCTCCAAAAAAAATCACAAGGTACACAGACAACAAGGGGTAGGAAAAAGTGAGAGACTTGGGTCATTCTTTTTTTTTTTTTCCCAAGGCTCAAAATATATATGATTATAAACAAGTCTGTCTCCCATCCGTGTCCTCTGACCACCTAATTTCTCTCCCACAGAAACTGCTATGGTCATTTTCTATATAGTTCCAGATATATCATATGTAATACCAACATATAAGTGCATATATATATATATATATATATATATATATGTATATATACATATATTCTAAGTTAGTTAACATGTAGTGTAATAATGGTTTCAGGAATAGAGTTTAGTGATTCATCACTTACATATAACACCCATTGCTCATCCCAACAAGTGCCCTCCTTAATGTCCATCACCCATTTAGCCCATGTCCCCACCCAACACCTTGAAGAACATATTAATATGGGAAAACCAAGCTCAGAAAAATTTAATTGTGGCAGTTAATAATTTATTAAAGGTACTTTTGTGTGCACTGTGTGGATCAGAAGTCCTTGGCACTTCCTACACATTTCTGGGCTCACTCTGTATTAAATGAATTAGAATCTATAACGTCGGGGTATGGACATTAATATATATTTTTAATCCTTACAAATAATTCTAATAGGCAGCCAGAAATGAGAACAGATGTAAATTTTTCCCCAATATATATTAATTTGTAAAAATAAGTGAAATTATAAATAAGTAATGAAGATTTTTGTCTGCTCCTATTCTAGCAATAAAAGGTAAAATAGCCATTTAATGCCTGCTTTAATATTTCCACAATGCTGATTTATTTTCAGGTGAACTAGGCATAGTAACAGATTTGTTATATGGCACCTGATTAAAATTAAAATTCATGTTTAAAGAGTACAAGATTGCTCATTAGCAGTTTTTGGAAAATTATGAGTTGTGATGATTTGTAACTACTAAATCAAACCCTGAAATTAGTAATTCTTTAAAAAAATATATTTATGTGAACAAGCATACTCATTATCAGTTTTATTAAACTTAAAAACAGAAAAAATAGACCTTTCTTCTTTCAAATACTATCCCACTTACTTAATGTAATGGTTGAGATTGAGTGGCTAAGAATATATTACTTTATACTGTATCTTTTTTAAGTACGCATATAATTTATGTGCATTTGTTTTGGGGTTTTAGGTAAAACAACTATAACTAATATGGAATTTTAACTTACTTTTTGTTTATACATATATAAGGAACATAATAAATATCTAAATCAAAATGCGGTTCTGTAAGATTTTTTTTCCTTTTTTAATGCATTTATTTATTTATTTATTTACTTACTTATTTATTTATTTATTTATTTATTTATTTATTTATTTATGAGAGAGAGAGTGGGAGCAGGTGAGGGGAAGAGAGAAAGGGAGACACAGAATCTCAAGCAGGCTCCCAGCTCTGAGCTGTCAGCACAGAGCCAGGTGAGGGACTTGAACTCACAAACTATGAGATCACGACCCGAGCCGAAGTCAGAAGCTTAACCCACTGAGCCACCCATGCACCCTAGGATTTATTTTTTTATTGAAAGTAATTCACATATTACTAAAATGTGAGAAACTTTGTGCAATATATAGTGTGTGCGTGTGCGCGCATGTGTGTGTGTGTGCATGCACATGTGTGTGCATGCCCATGCTGTCTATTTAATTTTGTTTTCAGGCTTATTTTGTTTTTGATTGAGATAATTTTTGTATTTTACTTGGTTATTATAATTTAAATATCTAAGAATTAGGTCACCTTTGGTGATATGCTGTAGGTCTCTGGTAAAACAAACTAGGTTTAGCTCCTTTTGGGGGAAGGTACTAAATGTAGGACTATCTCTATCTCACACTTATCCATTTAGATTTCTAACTCCTATTGCGAATAGATCTGCTGGATTTTCTAGTTTAGACTTATAAGATACCATTCAGTATTCACTTATAATTGTTCAAGTAGCTTATGTATCAGTAGTCATATTGTCTTTATATTCTTAATGCTTATATTTTGCATTCCCTTTCCCTTTTTCTCAATCATTTTTTTTGGAGGTTTGATCAAATTTACTGGCTTTATTTTGAAATACATAATCCACATCACTAATTTCTACTTCAATTTTTAAAATCTTGTGTGTCTTTTAACAAACATTTTTTTGTGTATGTACTTTCTCTTACTCTATATGTCTAATCAACTAATGTTATGTAGTATTTATTTTCTCTTGTTCTAAAGATCTGTATCTAAAGAAAAGAGAACAGATGGAGGGGACAAAAATAGATGGAGACATAACATTATTACCAATCAGGAAAGCGTGGTTCAGGGATGTGAAGGGAGAGCCCATAGGAACATGAAGCAATATAGAAATGAAAGTGTTGGAAAAAATAATGCATTCATTTATTAATTTTTTGGTTCAAGAGAGTCTACTTAAATATTCACTAAACCCTTTGATGGAGGGTTGTATGAAAATGCTTTTAGAACAAAGTCTGTGATAATAACAAATTTATACAGTAGGAACTGTAGATATTGCCAAAATAAATCACAACTGGAAGAGTAGAATGATAGAGTTTTGGAAGACAGAAATAGAAAGTCAGTTTGAAAAAAATAATTCACTGTAATTTTCATAATTATAAAAACATTTTGGTTATATATATATATATATATATATATATATATATATATATATATACATATTTAAAGGAAATACCAGGGTGCAATAGAATTTGAATACCAAAATATCCATCTGTGTTTTTCTTCAACCAATTAATTATTGTAAAGTGATTTACAAATCCTATGTGCCACATGAATACTAAATGATTAAACCGAAAAATGGAAGCAGGAACATTGGTATTTAAGGGATTTATAACTTAGAATATTTACATATGGCTGAAGAAGAAGAAATTTAAAGTGCCCAAATGATAATTGGTGGAAATTCTCTAAGTATTCCTTTGATCTGAAAACAATAGAAAGTTTGGGTTGTACTTTTTTTTTTTTTAATCTTTTTTTGTTTGTTGGTTTTAAATATCCTGGGAACTTAGGTAGCATTTTTGTGCCTCAAATGGTCCCACAAGAGGAACTTAAAAATACGTATCCATGATTACTACTGACTAGGCAAAAACTAAGCCAGCTTATAATTATCTTCACAAATACTTGCACCTGCAAGTAATTCTACTCGAACTGCTAAACTAGCCTTGTTAATTAGCCTGTTAATCATAGAGGAAGCAGAGTTCAGACTACCAGAAGGGTCATCTCTGTTTCTAATGGTTTCCCTACAGAAAGTAACGTGCAACATTTTGTATAAGTCCCTTAGTTTGAACACATTGATCAGACGGTGTCCCTCTACATTAGGAAAACCAGCTTCTAAAACTATACCTTGCATAAAATAAGCACTTGGTGTATATTTACCAATGGATCAGATTATTGATGCAGGAAGTAGGAGAGGTCTGTTAGTTGGGCAGCCATTGAAAGGGCAGGAGAGAACACAGCAGCAAAAGTTTTACTTTCTACTGATATGCTACGGTTGAAGTTTGCTCAGAAAAGCACTAGAGATTTGACTTGAGAATTGCTTTCCATATGAGTAAGCCAAAGTTTCTGAGATTCCAATTGTTTGCTAAACCCTGTGTGCTGAGAGCTTGGGGCCCTTCATATGGATGCTCTTCCTACAGATAAGGAAATCATGACCCAGAAATGGTGAATTGCCCAAAGTCATATAGGTGCCAGACTTAGTTAATGCTGTTTTTTCTGCTGTGCCTATAAATACACTTTAGGTTGGAGTTTCCATGTAGAGGGAGAAGAGTAATGGCTTTATCCCAGTCTAACATGTTAATGTTTTTAACACAATAAAAGCATAGATACTCAAAACATAAAATGACTTTGAAATTGCCCACCTAATCCTTCCTCTCCTTACTTCCCTGACCAGGAAACTGACGACCAGACATGGGGAGCGGTTTCTCAAAAGATATACGATAATTTATGTATATAATGATGCTGTCATCTTTGAAAAGTGAAATATGATCCATTTATACTCTTAACTAAGTTAGGGACATATTAGTACATTTTAATTAAATTCTCATTGGTCATCTATATTTACTAGTTTTTCTTTTTTCCTTTCTGTAAAGGCTTAATTATTCAGATCACTCTACCCTAAGAGACATGCAATAAAAGATAGATTGCTGACTTACTTG
This sequence comes from Neofelis nebulosa, assembly GCF_028018385.1. Classification (NCBI taxonomy): domain Eukaryota; kingdom Metazoa; phylum Chordata; class Mammalia; order Carnivora; family Felidae; genus Neofelis; species Neofelis nebulosa. Next base: position 68,196,746 of record NC_080794.1, read on the forward strand.
TTGCAGAAATAAACAAACACATAAAAGTTGCCTGTCACAAAGTGTCTGAAGCTCAATATTGCCAGTGATATAACTTTAAACAGCTTAATTTCCCCTTTTTATCAAAAGCAGTAAGCGCTGTTAATGTCAGACACTTGTCTTCCTTTCTAGATACCAACATGTTTTTCCTGAAACCTTTCACATAATAACAAAATTGACTCATTGTTGCAAGCCTGTCCATTTTTGCCAGCTCTCCAGGAATCACTCTCTGATTCAGATTCCTCAATATCCATATTTTTTTCTATACAGTATCTTCCTTTGTGCCATTAAATGTGATAAGCATGTTGATGATACGGCTTTTTTTTAATGTTCATTTATTTTTGACAGACAGAGAGAGACAGAGCATGAATGGCGGAGGGGCAGAGAGAGAGGGAGACACAGAAACTGAAACAGGCTCCAGGCTCTGAGCTGTCAGCACAGAGCCCCCCATGGGCCTCGAATTCACAGACCACAAGATCATACCTGAGCTGAAGTCAGATGCTCAGTGGACTGAGCCCCCCAGGCGCCCCCCAGATGATACAGCTTTTCTTAACAGTACTCCATTATTCTTTTCCAGAATTTCTCTATGATGCTAATGCCCAATCCGTAAATTCAAATGCTGCTGCATTACCAGCAAGTGGCAGTGGAAGGTTTTTGGATAATAACAAGTTGTTAGAAAGATAACAACCTCGTATTCCTTCTTCAAATGATCCTTAAATGGTTTTTTAACCAAAGTGTCAAAGAGTCTAGTCAGGCCATCAGGAATTACAACCAAGTTTATACGTGCCCAAGCAATGACGACCACCACTTTGTGAATTTCCATTACTTACAGAATTGTAAGGTTTCACGCTGATTTCTGAGATGTTCATATTTAAAATATGAACAGATGACCATTTCCAAATTGATGAGACACTTCATTACCTCAGACATAAAGCCATCCACCTTCTATTCCTTAGTAAGGAGAAACACAAACATAACAAAGACAAAACACTTTCCTCTTCACTTTTCCCACCGATAACCCTCGTTCTTACTGAGTCTGGCACGTTTCACCTGCTTTATTTTCTGAATTCAGGGATAAGCTCTTTGTGTTGTACTCATGTGGCCCCACATTAGCTTTCTCATTTGAATCCAATTTTATGAACTACATCAAAGCTCTTACTCCAAATTTTCAGTCATCTCAGGGTCAGTGCCGTTTCTGCCGAAGTCCCTCTAATGTTAACGGTGTAGTTTAAAATACTCTCACCTGCAGTTCACCAGAGTTGAGGTTGTAAGCAATTTTAGTGAAATTGACATGATTTTTTAACTTGTATGATCACCAGGAAATATCCTGTCTTACACTGTTTCCACAAGAAAGTTTCTCCAAATCTGGATTTTACTTTGACCATAATCCAAATGCATTGCCGCTTTGCCCTTAAAACTGCAGTTCTAGACCTCTGTGACTCCTTTGGGTTAGCTGTTGACTGTGGCCTGTGGCAGGTTCCCTGAGCTGGGGTTGGGACCTGTGAGGGATGAGAAGGCAGAAGATATTGGCTGGCTCTGTGCACACTGTGTTCACTCTGTACATGGGCCACAGACAGACAAATGATGAATGTCCTGTTCTAACCACATATATGCCAAAAAGTATTTTTTTTCTCTGCCTTTCTGAATCACTCATTTGCAAACTTTTCTGGCTTTCTGTAGATTCTGTTTTACTCTTTTCATTTACAAAACACAGGGGAAGGGAGTAGATAACACAATTCTGTGTACATAGTAGGTACTTAGTAAATATTGTCTTCATTGAATCATTGAGTGACAGACTGATAAACTGTTATGTCATTCCTCAATCAATGGAAAATGATTATTGAATCTCCATCAGATAAAATGTTTGTTTTGTTTTGTTTTCAGGAACTATGCCCTAAGTACAACACTCAACCTATATATTTTTAGAATAAAAAATAAATGACCATGGGAGGAAGAGCCTGGAACACGAAAAGGCACATGCTTTGGGGGAATACATTCCATTCATCCTTATAGATTTTTTTTTTCTTTTTCTCTGTCCCATTGAACTGCTTACATCTTTGGCAAATTGGTCACATTTCCTCTCTGTGTGGCTACCATGCCATTCTGGAGGTCTTTACCACTTTCATTCCCAACTTGATTCCTCCATGAGGCTTGATCTTTTCCAAAGTGCTGCACACCTCTCTGACTACTGTTGTTCCATAACACCCCTGCTTACACTCCAGAGTTACCTGGAGTAACTCTACATTCTTATACAGTATGTGTATGTGGGTTCTTTTTTGAAAAAGTAGCCTCTATCCCCAAGGTGGTGCTCAAACTCCTGACCCTTGAGATCAAGAGTTGCACACTATAGCCACTGAGCCAACCAAGCACTCCTCCCATGGTGACTCTTTCTTTTCTCTATTCATCTCCAATTTGCTAGCAATAAGAAACTTGATGTAGAAGAGAAAAGAATTACTGTTCTCCAGTAACTTAAAATATAGTTAGATAAGTATAAAATACATCATGGGAAAAAACAGAATAAGCAAATTTATTCCGGGTCATAATTCTTGAATTAGCACCACTGAACTCTATATAGTACCAAGAGATGTTCTATTAAAAAAGTTACACAATCATAAGGAAAATGTGGCTTATATATACAATGGAATATTACTTGGCAATGAGAAAGAATGAAATCCTGTCATTTGCAACAACATGGATGGAACTGGAGGGTATTATGCTAAGTGGAATGAGTCAGTCAGAGAAAGACGATATCATATGTTTTCACTCATGTGTGGAACTTGAGAAAATGGAGGACCATGGGGGAAGAGAAGGAGAAAAAATAACTTCAAACAGAGAGGAAGGCAAACCATAAGAGACCCGTGAATGCTGAGAACAAACTGAGGGTTGATGGGGGGAGGCGGGGGATGGAGGAAATGGGTGATGGGCATTGAGGAGGGCACTTGTTGGGATGAGCACTGGGTGTTGTATGTAAGTGATTAATCACAGGAATCTACCCCCAAAACCAAGAGCACACTGTATACATTGTATGTGAGCTAACTTGACAATATATTTTTTTAAAAAGTTACATAATCAAATGCATTTTGGAAATACTACACTATTGTATTTCACTTTTTCAGATTCCTGGTGTACATTAGCATATTAAAAGACCTGAGCAACTCTGTCTTATAATCACTAATTTAGCTTGATGAGTGTCAGTGTTGCTGCAGACTTTCTTATGCTGGGGTCTTTTTCAATGTGTTATACCTGATAATATTCCAGAAAGTGACTACTCACCCAAGAGAGCTTTTCAGAAATGCCATGTGGAATATATCTCTTGTACTTTCTCCAGAGTTATAAAACCTAGGATGCTTATTTCCCCAAATATGCAGGCTGCCCCCCTTCTTTCAGTCCACTGCCTTCCCTATTCTTATTACAAGCTACCTTTCCAGGTTCACCTATGAATCTACCCCATGTGCATCTGCACTGCAATTCACTGTTTGTCCCTGCATATCTGCATCTTGTCCATCTTGTTGTGTGACCCAAGAGGCTGATTCCAACTGAGCCTCCAGCTGGGTTTGGCCAATGGGAGAAAGCAGAAAAATATCAGAGGGTAAGAGGCCTGGAGTCCGGCCTAATTATTTCCTGGGCATGTGCTCCCTTGGCTTCCTGTTTCTATTTTTCTTCCTCCCTTCCCCTGCCCCCCCCCCCCCCCCCGTTTCACTCTCTCTCTCTCTCTCTCTCTCTCATGTTGGTGATGGGGTAATTCTTCTACAAAAAGCCAAAACTCCTGGCAGGTGACCTCCTCCCACAGCTACAGATTTCCCTAGGGTTTGCAACAGCCTTTTCATGTCTTAACTGCTTCCTGCTCTTGATGGCCATGGCATGTTGTACAAGCCTTTGCTGAATTTCAGTAGCCCTTGCCAGTGCCTTGCAAAAGTTCTTATTAGACTCTCTTTAATCATCCACATGTGGATGGTTAGGACCATGCCTGTATCCTCTTGAACTGTGAATGCCTTATCCCAGCCGCAGCACAAACTTTTGCTTCTTTCCTCCAGTTGGTTTCTGAGATGGCAATGCCATTTTATCCATTTTCTAACTATAGACATCCTTCTAATCATGCAAGGCTCATTCTGATCTATTCTTTATTCTTTATTCTTGCACTTCTTCCTGCTTTTGAAAATCAGAACCCCTTGTCCCACTTGAGTTCTATTAGGCAGATTGTCCCACTGGCCTGCGCCCTCCCAGAGCATTAACACGGGATATTTTACTCAGCAAGTTCTCTGTATAGTTTTGTTGACTGAAGCACACATTAGTGACACATTAGATAGCTGATAGAAGGAAATGAAAGATTAGGTCTAACTCCTATGACTTAGCTTTTCCACTGCTAACTTGTGTGTATTTACCTTTTTAGTAAAGTGTTTGAAAACAAGAGTAAAAAGCCAAACTGTCTGTCCTGTAAGCATTTTAGGAAAAGCAAATGTTCCACTCCCTTCATGACATTATCATAGCAAAATGATTGTATGTCAGCACGAGCTGGGTCTCAGAAGCTATCTGTGCCCCATTTTGTAGAGAGAGCATGCATTAGAGAACGTTTCCTCTATCACTCCACAGTAGCCCTGTTCAGCCCAGGTGATGATAGTATGTATATTCTGCTCCTTTCTTCTCCATCTAGGGTGTGGGTCATGACAGAGGACGAGCCAACAAGATCACTCCGTCACATGGTCACAGTGATGCTTCAAGAATGGTCATGTGACTGACTCAAAAGGGACTGTGGGAATCCTATCTAAGATGTTGCCAAAAATACTAAGAGAAACACTGTCTTGCTCTAAGATTTGTAAACTGCAAGACCTATAGTCTTCCTTTGAGTCAGGATAGGATAGGTTACGTTACAGTAATCAGATCTCCCAAATCACTAGAATAACACATCAAACATTTTATCCTGTATTCATCTCTCACCCACAGTGTACTGTCGTTTCAAGCAGTTCTCCATGTGCAGAGTCATGGATCCAATCTGATTAAACATCCAAAGGAAGAGCTGTACCATCTGGGATACATGGCCTCTTCTGTCAACATTGCAGGTATGCCAAGGCCGGGGAGCTATGAGTGTGTGCTTCTCACTGTGTCAGCCTGGAAGTGACACGTCACCTCTTCTTGCTGCACACTGTCAAGTGTGACTGACCTGCCTAAGCATAAGAAAAAGGTACAAGAGTATTACCACCTCTGAATTTTTGTAGGCATCAAACATCCATGTGAAAACAGTATCACAGGGAAGCTAAATATCAGCTAGCAAAATCACGAGTTACAGAGGGAAATTTCTGATAAAAACAGTTAAAGCCAGGACCCAGCCAGGCTGAAGCCTCGACACACTCTGGCTCCCACAGGCATCCAAAAAGGCAGAAGCTTGTGTCTTTCTGTGCACGTTAGTGGGTCCTATGCAAACGAAGCATAAGAAATAGACATGCACCCTCTGGCAGGCGAGGCATGAAAAATGTAAAAAGAAAAAAAAGAAATGACCAAGAAACTCAGTTTTAAAAATCGTCATGGAATTCATGCCGCTTTTGTCTACACGTAGCTTTCTGTTCTTTGCTATGTGGGTGAATAAGCAAGGTGGGCGGAAAGAAAGGTAGACCTTTATAGTTAATTAGAAACTAGGAAAGCAAAGCCAGACTTAGCCTTTATTTAAATTTCTGAATCTTTCAGGGAGACAACTGCAGTGGCTTGTTGAGATACATGATAAGCCGCCACAAGGAATCATTTCAACAAGCTGCTTTCTAGCTTTGCAACCACTTTATAGAGTATTTGAATCTATACAGGGTAAATACCAACAGGAGTTTCTAGTCTGTAAACTCTAATAATAATAACAGTTGGCCTTTACTGAGGGCCTCCTGTATTCCAGGCGCTGTGCTAAATGTTTTACTTGTTATACTGGTTGACGTTCACCATAACCCAATGGGTTTGATATTATTATTGTATGACATACATCAGAATATGGCGGCATAAAGAGGTTATGTGATTTGCAGAAGACTGATGAGAAATCATGACCTTCTGATACAAATTAAGAAACTGCATGTAAAACTAAATTATACTTAAGTATATTAGAAAAGTCCAAATGTTTATTATGTATTAAAAATGCCATCTGATAAAATGACTTCTGAAAAAATCATGTTTGGATTTTTAAACGAAGAGCTCTGATACTTGAGATAAGAAAGCAATGAGTGGAAACTGCTAATTTCTTTCCTCACAGTGAGGAAAATACCAGATAGAAAGTGAGTAGGATGGCCTGCCAAGGTGGGCAAACCTAAACAAAAGATGATAAAGCCTCAGGATTATTAATCTCACTCTGACAGAATTTCTTTGGTGTGGGGTCAGTCACAGGTCTTTTGCGTTAAGGAGCCTGAACTTGAATTCTGGCCCACCCACTCAATTAACTGCAGGGTCTTTGGCAAATTAGTTAACATTTTTGAAATTTAACTTTCTTACCTATAACATAGAAATGATAATGCGAACGTAATGATATCTACCTTCTGAGCCTATGACAGTGGTTAGTTAAAGATGATCCATCTGAAAAGGCCTGTCAACCTGCCTCACATGCTACGGGAGTCTGCCACCTGGACACTGATCTCATCATCCTTATTGTCACCATAATTATCATCAGGATTGTCACTCTTCATCAGAACTTTGTCAAATTAAATACACCAAAGCAGCTAACTTTGGTCAGTGATCATCTTTATGACGATCTGTTTTCATTTCTGGAGGATGGCTACATTCTCATTCATTTTGTTGTCAGCTTTTTGTGAGGTGGATTTTTTTCCTCCCCAATTTCGTAATTAGGGACTAAAAAAAAACCAGTGATTCAAAGTGAAGACACTCATGCTAATAGGATATAATTGCCCTTTAACAGGTAGGAGTTAGTGCTTTTTGAGACATAAGCACAGGATAATTAGAACATTTTGTTTAGAGTTTGGACAGTGCTCGTGTTGAATAAAGCATCCAAGAATACAAATACTGTGAGTGGGGGAAGGCTCAGGCTATTTTCTGTAAACAAAAGTGCATTTAATGGTTGTTTACAGGTATGCTTGAAATTTCATTTTTTTTTTTCAACTGCAAATCTATTTACCTGTTTGGAGTAAAGAAGCCAGTAGGCAATTAAACACACACAGGAAAAAAAAAATCAAAAGATGGCAGTGATAAAGTAAAGGAAACAACAGTGAATTTCCAGGCATAGAACTCACTTAGATACCAATAAATTATGTCTTTGGAGGTATTCTGTGCTGGCAGGTTGTTACAGCCTCCCTCTCTTCTTCCTATTTGTGAAATTTTTACATTTCTTCTGCCACTTCCTTTTCTTCGTCCCTCTTTCCTTCCTTTACTGAGCAGAAACCAGTCACAATGTGGGGGACAAGTGGATGAATATGAGTGATACAGTTGCTCTTTGTCTGTTGGCCATGAATGATTACATAGGGAAGGACACAGAAAGTATATTGGCAATTACAATATAATGCTCTCAGGAGGCAAGTCAGTGAACATATAGGAAAGTTACCAGATCCAAACTTGGGTGCATGGGGATGGCTTTCTGGAGAAAGTCACTCTTCCACCCAAACTTAGAGGTTGAGTAATTATGCTGTGTGTGGAGGTAAGGAAATGGAGATTTTTAAAGAAGAGCAAGGGGTGCCTGGGTGGCTCAGTTTGTTAAGTGTCTGACTCTTGATTTTGGCTCAGGTCATGATCCCAGGGTCATGGGATTGAGTCCCACATTGGGCTCTGCATGAATGTGGAACCCACTTAAGACTGTCTCTCTCTCTCTCCCCACCCCCCCGCCACTCTCCCCAGCTCTCTCTGTCTTTCTCTCAAAACAAAAGTTGGTATGTATGAAAAAGTTGACCTAGCTTGCTGGGACATGGACACCATCCATTATGGGTAGAGAACGGGGCTTGAAATAGACAAAGGTTAGAGAGGCAAGGAAAGTATCGGCAGGTCTTAAATGGTGCTCTGACATGATCACACTTACATTATAGAAAGATCATCTTGGCTGTACAGCAGACAATGAATATGAAGGATGTGGAACAAGTTTGGCAATAGTGGGACACGTTCAGAAGCTACTGTAGTAATTCAAGTAAGTGGTATGGGGTTTGAATTGGGGTAACGGGAGTACGGAAAAGAAATGTATGTGGATTCAAGAAATGATAAGGCAGAAAACTCAGCAGAACTTTATGATTTCTTGTGGGGAGGTCCATCTTGATGAACAAGCATAAGAATTCAGTGATGCTGCCCAGATTACTGGCTTGAGAAAATGGGTGGGCCTACTTGTAGAGATAAGGTGCCCTGGGGAAAGCATACATTTGTGAAGAAAAAGTAGAACTTTGAGGAAATCTCCCTAGGATGGGACAGAGGAGCTTGTAAGAAAAACTGAGAAGGAATAGCCAAAGAGGAAGGAGGTTAAGCAGAACTTCCTGTCACAGCATCCAGGGAAGAGGGGGTTTGAGAAAAAAGAATTACATAGGTGTGTACACATTGTAGTGGAGGTGGTCAGATGTTTGTTGACAAGAGAATAGGATAGGAGGGGGAAGAGATAGAGTGAGTACAAATGTCTTTTCCCTCTCTTATTCTTATTTGTGGCATGGAACAAACAAGAGGCGCCTACTACAGGGTTGTTGTCAGAGTAGGGTACCTGTCCTCCCCAATAAATCTCAAGTAGAGAGAGAGAGAGAGAGTCCAAGAGAAACTAAAAACTCTGGGGAAGAAAGCCTAATGGGGATTATTTAAACCTAGGATCAAAGTTCTTGCTATTAATAATGAATACCCATGGACCCAGTGAGTGAGGAAGGGAGGAGAGAAAACAAGTCCCGGGACTGAGAAGCACAGTTGTGAATTTCTATGATAATATTCTTCTCAGCCAAATGGCTGGCCACTCTGTTGGCACACTGGCATCTTGTTCCCTGTGGCAAAATAATGCCACCTGGTTTGCTGCTTTAGAAACTTGGCATCTGGGTTGGCTGAAATTGCTTGAATGGTTAAGGAGAACTGAGAATAGATGCTCTAAGGAAGTTTGTTCTCGTTTCAAAAAGCATACAATTGACTGGTAATAATAATAATGCTCATATCTTACTATATTTTTAATGATAATATTTATTTATTAAGTGTATTACTATAGCCAAATTCTATGCTAAGGATTTTATTTTCATTAGTGTGGGGGATAAGCTTAGGAATCCCCAGGGCTTACACCAATGGGTTGACAAGGCATAAAGAAATACAAAGTCATAAAATGCTCACACCTGAGTTTGGGTAAACCAGATTGGCACTCCAAGAATAGGGAGGTGCAAAGACACCCCGAGAATAGGGAGGCACAAAGGTGCCAGGATTATGGAGGTGCACAGGCACCCCAAAATAGAGACGGAGTGCAGAGTCCCCAAAATAGGGAGAGACAAAGGCCTAAAATGGGTACGGCGCAAAGGTACCCAATACACAGGTATATGAAATAAACAAGATTAGATAGTTAGGGTGGAAGCACCCCCAATTTAGTACAATGGCAGAAAAGTTGCTTTCATAGGAGAATAGGGCCAGGTTGGGTAAATTGGTGAAATTGGACTATAGACCACTGCACTGCAGGCAAAGCAGCCCAGAGTGGAGATGGTTAACAAAAAAAAGGTGTCTTGTCAACCCTGAGGTTATTTCCCCTACCTGTCTCATCCCCTAGGATAGCTAAGGTAAACAGAGGTGCTGCCTCATATCCGTGGTAAACAACCTGCCTCCCAACTGCCTGGCGCCTGGATTTTGTTTTGTATTAACCCAAACCCCTAGCCACAAATATCCTCAAGACTCCCTTTCCCTCACGTCCACAAGTTAATGTTCACAGATTCATTGTCCCTTTGTGCATGTCCATCACCATCTTTGTAAGCCTTCTGATCCTAATAAATATGGGGCAAAGACCCTTATTCAGGGCTCTTGTCTTTTCCCGGACATTAGCCATCTCTCGCTTTCAATCCAGAACTTTAGATTTAGAGTCTACAACACATTAGTAAGTAATGCTTACAACTGCCCAATGAAATAATTACTATTGTTAGCCTAACTTTACAGATGGAAAGATAAGAGACTGAGTTTTGTTGATATTGACAAAATTGTCTGAGCCCGTTTATCTGATATGTGGTTAAGTTGAGGAACTGAACCCAACCCATGTTGCTTCTTCACTTTGACCTGGTGATGGAAAGAACTTGATTGTTATAATAAAAACACTGTGAGATAGCTCACATTTATCTAAGTATTATGTTAAGTGCCTTCATAGCCATCATTTCATTTAATCCTCACAAAAACTGCATGAGGTAGGCACTATTGTACCGATTTTATAAAATTGGACTCAATGAGGTCAGGGCACTCGTCTAATCTTATGAAGCCAACACTGCAGAGCTAGGATTTTATTCAAGTTGTTTGACCTCAGATTCTGTACACTAAACCATCTCCCTGTTGTTTATTAGCCTGTGATACATGAGCCAAGGATGCATAAGTTGTGAATTTGACAGAGACAGAGTGTACTACAAATAAAAAGCTGATTTGGGACTCTATTTTACTCTCTCTGGAAGATGACACATGTTGGGTGCATAGGTTACCTGCTAAGGAGAAACAAACTGTGGCTACAACTAATCTGAGAATCTCCAATGGGCTATGGACAAATGCTATACTTTTTAAGGAATAGAGAGAGAGAGAATTATTGAGGAAAGCGGGGAAATTATACTTCTAGAAGCAAATTCAGAACAACATTTCCAACTGAAGGATGTTATGGAATCACCCTAATATTCAACAAAGAGGCTCTTAAATAGTGTCTAGCTCTGGGTTTTCTCCTACAAGGTAACTATTTGTCTGTATTGGCACTTTGGACCAAGAAAAGACCTAACACCTCCTTTGAAGGTTATTTTTCTTCATTGAGTTCTGAAGAAGGCCACCACTCCCTTGGTCCTGGACTAGGAAGTTTTTGATCATAAAAAGCCCATCTGCATAGTCCACACTGCTAGAGAAAGAGAAAGGGAAGATAAAACCCCCCTAAAATCCCTACCACTTGCTGGGAGCTATTGCAGCCAGGAATATGAAATGCTTTTTATCTAAAAGCTGAAGCCAGAAGGGATAAAGCTGGAAAAAAAAAATTACCAAACAATTTACACCAAATAATAAATGTGGAGGGGATTCTGTTAGGAATGCATATTAGAAATTTCATTGGCTTTGTTCTCTGGGAGTTCTGTGGACATAGCCTATAGATATTTTGAGGTTTTTCCCTCTGGAAAATAATAACAGTGGCTTTCTGTGCCCATTTCTGCTATATTTCCTACCTTTACACCATTCATAAGGAGCAAAACAATAGACATCCAACATGAACTTAGGCTAGTAAGTTTTCCTTGAACTTCACATAAATACATGCGCACACACACACACACACACACCAGGTAAAAGTGGAAAAAATTAAAAAACAAAATTAATTTTAACACACTTTCTTGTCTCTTGTTTTCTATAATTCAAATAAAATTTGTTAAGCACATTATTCTCGTCAGACACGCACTGGGTGCTATGGATGATAAAATGATGAGTCATATATGGCCTTTAAACTCAAAGAATTAATAATTTATTGAAGAAGACTGTGACGTATATACACCTTACCATGATACAAAGCACACACTGCTAGTTGCTCTCACAATAAAGACACAACAACATGCTTTAAGAGGGAATAGAGGAGGAAGAAATTAAATTTTAGTGGATTAGTTGGTTGAGAGTTTTGAGCTAACATCTCTAATCACTCACTAATTTCTGCAACTTTGAACAAGTCCTTAACTGTTCTAACCCTTGGCTTTCTCCCTTATAAATTGAAGATGATAAGAAAAGCACTTTTATTAAGGATGATATGAAGAACGAGTAGCCAATTAATTTTAGGTGTTGCTCTTATAAAGGAGGATTGGAGAAGGCTTTTCAGGGGTGGTGATATTTTAGTTGACCTTTGAAAGGGAGTAGTGTTTTTGATAGGGAGACAGTTGTGGGAAAGATGTCCAAGCTGATGTAGCATGAGCACAGAACCAGTTGTGTTCAGCCTCAGGTAAAGCTGAAAGATGGCATACTCTCTCAGGTCCTCCGTCCCTTCCAGCCATTTCTTACTATTAGGATCACTCCTTTGGATATGTGCAAAGGGACTACTTCTAGTGATCAGAATCAAACGTGACATCCAGTGTCTAAAAAATGTGAGATCTTTTGCTTTTGAATTTATTACTAGCCATGAACTCAATCATTTTATCAGGTTAGCCAACTAGAGTCTTAGGGAACAGAGTGGGAGGCCAAATGGGAGCTTCCGGACAGATCAGCTTGGTTGAAATTCAATAGGTGAAAAAGGGTAGGGATATGGGGTAGTGCTCAAAGGCCCCTATAAACCTGGTAGACCTGGTAAATGGGCCAATGGCAAATGGCCTACCTTCAAATTCTCCTCAAGGCAAGTTCTGGCCATGTTCATCAGCCCTGTCTAAATGAAGATAGAGAGGAAAGAAGAGGGTGGGTTGGAGGAATAGTGCTGAAGGCCACATCACTGGGTGCTTCACACCTAGGGCTCACCTGTTGCAGCCCCAATCATAAGTAACTCTCATTGATTCCCAGTTGAATGTCTTGCAATCTGATGTTGAAAAACATCTCCAAGGTAACTAATACACACCTTTTCATTTCATTGTCTACTATTTCATAACAAGAATTTATCCAACCGTGATTATCTAATCGTGCATTTTGGCTCACCTTACTCCTCAATTTGGAAGGCAGGTTCCCTCTCCTCAACTGTTGACAAGCTAAATCATACTTACTTTTCTCCAATGCCTAGATTTGCTCAGACTCTTTGCTTTGTCACCCCATATCTCCTACATCTGAACCCAATGTCCATGTCACTTACCAGGTTTGAGAATACACTGCCTCATGGGGGAAATGATTTGTTTACCTTGGCAGCTCTGTTCCACTTCTCAAGCTAGATAGAATCTGAGTCCCTTGAGGAGAGAAAGGGGCAGAGATTTGTTTTTCTCCTCATAACACCTAGCCTAGAGCCCAGGATACGTTCCTTGAAGACTTGCCAATTAATTATAGGCAGGGACAAAAACATTAACACAATCATCAAAATTCCTAGTTCTCTTGAAATCTTGTACCCTCCTCTCCTTTTCTCTAAAATTTAAAAGATTTTCATACCAAGTTATACCTGTCCCCTTTTGTTTAAAACTGCTTCCCTTCTTCTTCAGTACAATTCAGCTCCCCCTGACCAAAAAATAGAAAATAAGAGAAAGTTAATTAACAAGAAAATGCCAATATAAATATATGCCTAGATCCAGCATGTCTTCCACATGTAGAAAATTGTCCATGTATGAATGTCCTGATTCATTTTTGTACACAAGCTTTCTCAACTAGCACAGACCAAGTATGCCGCAATACATATCTTGTCCATTTGTGAAGGGAGAAAATGAAGCCCAGAGACGCTAATGAATTACCCAATCACATAGAGCTTAGCCAGCACCCCAGAACTCTTTCGGGGTACGACCCACTATGTCTTTAGTAAGAAATAACTAAGTTGGGGATGATGGCAATGTCAAAACTGGCAGAGTTATTCACCTATTTTGTAAAAATGTAGCTCTCCTTTCAGCAAGGTGAGCAGGAAGTGTAAAACACACTCTAACACCAGATTCTTAGAGTTCTCTATGATCCCAATGTATGAGCTGCTGGTGTCCACGTATAGCCCATTCATTCTTTCCTAAATGGCCTTACACACATTGATTGCCAATTAAGGCATTTGTTACCAACAGAGTAGTCAAGACCTGAAATTAGCCCCTCACTTCTTATGACTCCAGGGCACCCAGCCAAAGTGATATTTATGACTGTTATAGACCAGTGAACTAAAGACAGCCATGACACAGAAATGAGTCAAAACTGCTTTTTGTCTCATAGACACCGAAATGAAACACATGTTCTTGAAATAGAAAAGACAGTTTTACCCAATTCTTACTTTTACACATTCAGAGGTGGTTAGGAAAGACAAAAAATAAGGAAGGAGATTAATAACATTGAATGTATACATAATGCATAATTTCCATATATGGTCTTATAGTATGTATCTGGCATATATTTGGCTTTCATCATTTATCAGGTATTTACCAGAACAAAAGATGGAATGTATGTGCTGCTATTTCCAGTTTTCTGATGAAAACAACAGAAAGTTCAGTGATTGAGTAAATGACATAAATTACACACACACACACACACACACACAGAAAGCTGAAAAATACTCTCTTAAGAGTAGAGTTACTACTGTGGCCAGTAATAGTTATGGTTCTGTGAGATTGTAACCGTATCAGGTGTGTCTATACAGAGTTGGATTTTTTTTCCCGAAACAGGTTCTGTTCATTTAAATAAGGCCAGAATAGAGACAGCCATCTCCATTTCCTGTTGTACTTATCTTTATTTGTTCTTTGTGTTTTTATATATTAATGAAAGAATACAAGTATGAGTTTGGAAAATACCTCAAAATCTAAGAAATAAACTCTGCCCCACATCCATAGGTATGAACCTCTTATAGCTCTGTTGTTGCCTTATGTGGTCCCCTTCTTTTGGCTACCATCCATCGGCCACTAAAGAGGTGGGTACACCTTAACCCAGTATTGGCCAATCAAATTCTCTCTTCCAGAAATTTTGAGGTTTAGAGAACTAGTGGAGTTCTTGTCTGGAATTGTAGTAATGGAACTCAGTGGTTACAAATTGAATCAATGAAAGTGAATCTCCAGAAATGGTAAGATGAATGACACAAAAAGAAGACCTATGAATCGATAGAAGATCTCAAAGTTTCTAATAGCTTCCTAGCCCTTTGTGAATCCTAGATTAACCTCTTTCATCGAAAGGACTTGACCATCAGTGGACCCACGAGCTGCACCCAGGCAATTGGAGGCTACTCACCCTCTCCTCTGCCTTTGGAATATTCTTCCAACTGTTCCCCCGGACCTCTGCCCTAACAAAGCTTATATGCAAGTGTGGGAAATACAAAATAAGGAGAATAGGTGTTTAAAGTACACAGTATGATAGATAGTGATAAGTGCTAAGAGAAAAATAAAGTGTGGTAGGAAGCGTCATGGCTGGAAGTTCAATTATGATTAGCTGACTAGTTAAAATCTCAGTGAGAAGATGACATTTCAGTGAAGTGAAGGGAATGGACTTGAAGTAATGAGGAAGGGCCTTCCAGGCAGAGGGAACAGCGAGTACCAGTGCAGGAGCTTCCCTACAGGTGTGGAAGAGAGTAAGTGAGGAAAGGGGTTAAGAGGTGGTGAGATCAGAGAGATGATGGTTACAACAAGCTCTCTAGTCTGTCTTACTCTGAAAGTGTTAGGAAGCCATTGGATCATTTTGAGCAAAGGAATGGCATGAACTGTTTAAGTTTTAACGGGGTCACTTTTAGAAGTCATCATTTTCCATTTCTTTGATTAGGAAAATATGAGCTGGTCTTTTCCACTTACAGTACATAAAAAATTCTTAACTAAGACATCCTTTGTCTATATGTTTGAACCAGAAAGCAAATCGTTGCTAAAGAGAGGTTATCTCCATGTTTTAAACAATGTTTTTTTTTAATGCTTTTCTTTTTTAATTGGTGTGTTGCAGGGTTGTTTGTCTTGTGTCTCTGACTGTACTCAGCAGCACAGGCTTTTGGTGCTGGGATTTGAAAGACATTGAGGAGCAAATGAGTTAACCTTTAATAACAGTGGGAAATACCATATTTGCAATGGCCTCTGGACTCCACTGGCTCATGGCTCTCTCCACTGAGACTGCTCCTAGTAACCCGGCAGGAAAACAATTTCGTAGGAAGGGAATACATTTAAACATCTGCAAACCTTTCAGCAGATGAAACCTCCAAAAATGTAGCCATGAAACTGAATTACAAAACACTAGGTAAGTTAACGAGGAAGATATATCTTGATAGAGAAAGATCATCATTTATTTTTGGAAATTCATACCTTCACTGATCTATTAAAACCAAAATTCCAGAATCAAATTTGAATATATCTGAGAAGTAATAATTCATTTTGGGTTGAATAAGTTTTTAAATGGAATAAATCTTAAATATTATAAAATTGGGGTATTAAGAAGGAGTTAGTTGCAAAAACAAAACATTCTATCCTTTCCTCTTAACAAATTCCTTAGAAATACCAATGCATGAACACAAACTATCTACATAACTCTAGGGCAACTCATTGGCTTTGGGATTAGAAGGCTGAAATAATCTCCCTATAAAAATATAGGATGGCTTATTTACAATTATGGCCAATAATTACTAAAGTGTGACATGCATGTTAAGTTGGAATGGTTCAGGGCCATTAGATGATTTTGCTTTATAGGCAGAAAACGAAGTGAATATTGCAGGAAGGCAGCTGGGGAGGAGAGGGGTTGTGACTCCAGTTGCTTTATTATTTTATCCAATTTGATGCCTGCTTCTTTTCTTCTCACCTGGGGCCCTCCAATATGACGTGTGCAATTTTAAAGAAAACTGGAGGGTAAAATGAATAAAATGAGGCTTCTGTTCCCAGTACCCCAATCCTTGCCAACTGAGAGTCACAAAGGGAATTTAGCCTCATTGAAGGGCAGTGGGTCAGACCACAGAATCCACAGAGCTGCTCTTAAGGCTCACTCTTCTTGCTGGGTATCATTACCATAGGAGCCAATGGTCATATGACTGTGCAGCATGTCTGTTGTCAGAGAAAGGCAGTAAATTGGGTTGCTGGAACAAAGAAAGCTCAGTGCATCAAATTGGAGTCCACGCTACTGTCCAAAGCAGGTCTTTATGCCCTTCTGTGTTGTCCTCACCTTTCACTTTGTTTAGTCTTTTCCTCTTGTGGGTTTTACTACCCCAAGCTGAGCCAGCATATGGGATGTTTAAAATTTATACCATTTCTTTAAACTCATGCTCAGGTAGGAACCTGCCTCTAGAGCATAATTTCTTGACCTTGGCATTATTGATATTTTGTCAGCGTAATTATTTGTTGTCAGGGCTGTACTGCCTGTGAAGGATGTTTAGCATCCCTGGCTTGTACACACTAGCTGCCAGTTGCACCCACCAGCTGTGATAACCAAACACGTCTCCAGATTTTGCCAAAAGTCCCCAAGTAGGGGCAAAAACACTCCAGGTAGAGAGTCACTGCTTTAGAGGTGGAAGCTGGTGGACTGATCAGTGCCATCTGTAAGAGAGCTTATGATAGTTTGGTTGAAAGCTCTTCTTCAGCAGAATAGGAATTTTTTTTAAAACGTGCACAATATATCAGGCTGAGAGAAACTCCATTATTTAGGGTAGAAAGTTGAAATTGACCTCAGGGTTTTGGAAGCATGTAGTTTAGAAGGTAGGACCCGTTGTGCAAAACTCTCAGTCCTTAGTAGGGGAGCGGGAGGCATTGACCTAAACGTGTAACGTCTGATCTGTCTGTTCTGCTTTCTCACTGGGTGACTTGTGACAATACCTGAGACCTCTCTATGTCAGTTGCTAATGCCATGTAGTGATGCAAGGCAATATCCATAAAAGGTTTAAGTGCTGAGAATGGGAGTCCTATATCAAAATAAGATGTCACAGATGCATTTATGACCAGCCACTTGCCCAAGCACTTCCCCTGCCATAGTGGAATAAAATGAATTCCAAGGAGAATGATGTAGGGAAGAAAGATCTATCCAATTTTAGTACTAATAAAAATATTAGTAAATATTTATTGAACACTTGTAATGCCCCAGGCCCACACCTGTACACTTTGCTGTATTAAGTCATTGTATCCTTGTATCAGCTGTAGTGACATTTGGTATTTCAAAATAGTATTTTAAATAGTATCAGAAAGTTCTTTTGTCCCCATTTAACAGATAAGGAAACAGAGACACAGAAAGATTAAATAACTGTATGAATGTCACATCGATATCAAGCTGTAGAGTCAGGATACAAACTGGTCAGTTAGGCTATTAATCATTGCAATATAATTGTTAAATCAGCAAACATGCATTATACTCCTTCTATCTGCCAGATGGTCTGCTAAGCGTTGGACACTCAAAGATGAATACGTCATGTTTTCTGCTACCAAGTTGGTCACAATCTAGTGGAGTCAGTTATTTAAATAAATCATTCCTACAAATGATTGGCATGATGCTTCTAGCATAGGAGCGGTCACAGACGAAGTAGTGGAACAAAGGAGAGATGATGATCTCAGCCCTAAGGGCAGTAAGGAGACCTCATGGAGGAGATGGAGGGAGAGCAAGGCTTTGGAGGACAAACAAGAATTCACCAGAGAGACCTGCTGTGTGAAAGCCCCTTGAGGAGGGGGAATAATACAAGCCAAGGCTCATCCTCGTTAACATCAATCTGCTTTGGGTGCTAAGCCCCCAGTGTAAACTAGCCCATTCCACCACATTCAACTCATCTACTATCTCCTTTACAGGAGGTCTTTTAGAATATACTCCTGCTTTGGGGCGCCTGGGTGGCTCAGTCGGTTAGGCACCCGACTTCAGCTCAGGTCATGATCTCACTGCTTGTGAGTTCAAGCCCTGCATCAGGCTCTGTGCTGACAGCTCAGAGCCTGGAGCCTGCTTCAGATTCTGTCTCCAATCTCTCTGCCCCTCCCTGGCTCGTGCTGTGTCTCTCTGTCTCTCAAATATGAAAAATTAAAAAATGAAAAGAATATACTCCTGCTTATTCTTGTTTCAGATCTTGACTTTATCACCTGTTGTCTTCTGCCTTGTGCTAGTTGAGTGCACAACATCCTCCTGAGGAGACTAAGCCCTAAGCTCCCTGAGGGAACTGAGTCTGTCTGTGTTCATTGCCATGCAGTGACTCATGCTGGATGGTGCCAGGTGCATGTTGAGTTCAATGACGGGTTGAATAAACACACCTGAACATAAGGCAATGTAAATGTCATATCAAACAATTCATTGATTGTGTCCTATTAAATCATATTCTCTAACGTAAGTCAAAGTTGCACTTCGAGTGTATATTTTTATGGCTGGGACCAATGGTCCACTGCAAGATAACTAAAAAAAAAAAAAAGAAAAGAAAAAAAGAAAGGAAAGGGAAACTCACAAATCGGTTTGTAATTTTGGTAGATCTGGGCCTTGGCTCTGCCTAACACCAGGAGTGGTTCTCAACTTGAGTGTGTGTTTGTCTGTCACAAGAATTTGTTAAAATGTGGATCTCTGCAGAATCTAATGCAGAGTTCTGGCATGGGATACCTTCACTCTGAATGATTTAGAACAGGTTCTAAAAATGTGTCGAATGGTAAAAGTAGGCAAAAGGTTTAGACTTAGAAGAAAGACCTAGCACCTAACAAACTATGAATTTAAGTGCACTATATTGGCCAGATGAACTGGATAATAACAATTCCCTCATTATCTTGTGAGGAATTCCTGAAATCCCAACAAGAGCCAACTCTTAGCTTTAGCCTCCACCCGACTTATTGGGAGAGACTCTGACATGAGGCCCAGGCTTTGAACGTTTCAAAAAGCTCCTGAGATGATAATAATGAGTAGTTTGGGCTGAGAATTACTAGTCAGGGCCCTAAAAGTGACAAAGTGTATATATCTCAGGATGATTAACACCTTAGCAAGCCAATTTTCAGTCATTGTTAACACCTGAGGGTAAATTATTCATTTGCTCTTAAGTAACCACCAGTGAGGTGATAGTTCCCCACCAGAAGCAAAATGCAAAAAAGTGGAAATTTCAACGGGAGAATTCAAAGTGAACAACCAGAAAAGCCCAGGGGAACACTGGTAATCATGAGCACACCCTGAGGAACAGAAAAGAAATGTCCAGGTGTGGGGTGTTTAAAAGGGAAAGTAAGGAAGGAGTGCAGAGATCGCAGAGCCTACCGGTGGGGCTAGGTCCCTGGCTGACCTGGGGCCCTCAGTCTCCTTCTTGGAGGAACACTGGTAAATGAGAAATGTGCTGAAGACTGACGATGTAAGCAGGTCATGGAGAAATCTGGGAAACAGAATCATCTGCAGCCCGAGCTTTCCCAGCTCTGGGCCATAATCTAACCTTCCCTGACGATTTTCAGGTCTTCGTAAAGGGGGAGAATGTGGGCAGAGCTGATTTCACACTGGCTGAGAGACAGAAAAGGCTAATATCTGAGAGGAGGTGGTGTTTAGGGAAGGGTATGAGCTATGCTCGAGGGAAGAAGGCGTGTTTGAAGGAAGAGGTACTGCAGAGGTAATTACAGCTGTAGCTGAAACTCCAAAACTGGCTTGTTCTTAACTGCTATTTGTAGCTAATCACTTCCAAATAACAAATGAATAGCACAGTAAATGTTAGCAGGATAATTTTCTATTAATCAAGAATAATGAGTGAGTAGACTAATTCCCTCTCCAAACATCCCTAATTTTAATGCTGTTGCATGTTGCTGCTTCAGATTGATTACACGGTGATTTAGAGGGAGTGAGACGGTAGGGAGACTCAAAATAAAAGGCAGGATATTATTATTTCCTGCTACATTCATGTAGAATATCAACCTCTCCCACGTGAATTCTTGGAGAAGATGAACATTGCCTTTCCAAAAATTATCTTAACCCAGAGAGATAATGCCCAAATTGTGTGTGTGTGTTTTTAGAGAAAGAGAGAGAGAGAGAGAGAGAGAGAGACAGAGAGAGATGTCCTGGTTGCAAACTAAAGCCACAAAACCTAAATGCATTAAATCTGGAATAAGTCTAAGTGCTTTATCAACTTCATTCCCTGTGAGAGACTTTGGTCAATTTGCTTAAATCCATTGACATTTCATTTATATACTCTAAGTAAAGTTTATACAGGTTTTGATGATGTCACATTACATTAGACCTCAACAGTCTGCTCCTTGATTGGCCAACACCAGACTTCCTGAGAAATTAGATGTAGTCCCAGCCCTTCCAGGAGGGCATAATCTAATAGGAAAATCAGCCAAATATGAAACAAAAGCAATTAGGCGGTGAAATCACACTTAGTCTGCAGTAGAGGGGAGAGGCAGGTCTTTGTTCCAGTAGTACAGTAAGGGTTCCAGGGTAAGTGTGGAGCCGCTGGGTATAGTTTGAAGATGAGTGTGATGGGCATCTTGTTGGCCCCTCCAGATTCACTCTCCACCCTTTTTTTAATCTACCACTCTACTCCAAGAGGCTGATTTGTTTGGATTACACTAATGAGCTCCTTTGCCTTCCAGCCTCTTATGGCTTTTGTCCAAAGAGGAGCTCCAGGAAGAGACCAGAAGGAAGAAGAGTAAATTGGAGAAGCATCTTCCTTCTCCTTTTGAGACTGTAATTGGTAGCTTTCCTCTGGCAGAGAACACAGCTTCTCTTATGGACCCGCTTCCCACTCTCTCTCCTTTTGGCATTCATTACCACTTCCTCCCTTCTCCCCTTTTGCCTAGAAGTGACCGAGGTGGCACAGAATGTTTCTGTTCCCTGTGATTTCCCTAAACTCTGCCCACATATTTGTAATTAGTCTCTTTAGTAAATTCTCATTGAATTATTCTAATGCATGAGTGTCATCTGCTACCTTTTGGGTTACTAGCTAAGACACATAGACTAAGAGGTGAGAGGGAAGACATATTAGAATAACGGAGAAGATACATTTAATTTATAGCAAGTTTATTTAGTATAGGGTCCTAGCCCATTTCTATATAGAAAGTTAATAGTTAACTTGAAGGCAAACAAGAGGTAAACATCATTCAGTATGAGGTCATAAAAGTCTTTCAGATGCACAGTTTTGTTAGATTTGAACCAACCTCCACTCTACTCTAAAGCCAGAAGAGCAGGTGAGAGATCCCTTCCCAGACCTCTCTGTTTGAAATGAGAGGAAGGCAGCAAGAGGGTTGAAAGAGACTACGAAGACCCCCATAAAAAAGACCCCCTGTTTAAACATTTCTCTCCTCTAAGGGGGTCTATGTGAGCCTGAGCTGTGGTGCATTGGCTTACCTCTCTCTGCAATCTTAGGGAGTGTGAGGATCAAACAGAAGTTTCCATGCATTTGCAAGTTGTCCTGTGGCTTTCCTTTCAGCAAGGCAAGTTTGGGGATAAAAACAAAGAAAATGTTCAGAGGTTATGATTATTTACTTATTTGTTCATTTACGTATTCATGTGTTTATGCATTTGCTTAGGCATTGAGGAACCAAATGTAAATGAAGTTGCATGCAGCAGTGACGCCCATCCCCTCAAAGATAAAGAGGGTGATAAGGATTTGTATAGGGGTGGACAAGTCCATTGTTTTCCTTCGATAGTTGCAGCCAATTTGTTTAGCTTGATGGACAGGTACAAGGTGTTAACTCCCTGTCATATTTCCCCTGGTAGACAAAGAGGAAGCTTGACAAGTTGATGAATGAAAAAGGAGAGTTCTTGTGGATAGTTAAGCAAGAAGAGAATGAATAAGACTAATCTCATGCCTAAAATCCAGGGCTAGGTTCAGCACTTCTATCATCCTCTAAGTTAACTTGTGCAAGAAAAATGTTGAGGTAAATCCCTCACATAGAAAGGGTTGATTTTCTTGTTTCTACTATAAATTTCTTTTCCAAAGAATGTTGAGATCTTGGAGGCTGAGTCTGACAGATCCGGATTGGAATCCCAGCTTACAAATGTCTCAGCTATTTGTCCCCACATAAGAGTCTTTCCTTCATGAAATGAGCTTTCCTTACCTAGAAAAAAATGGGACAAGGAAACAACCTTTGAGGTAAGTGTTAAGGATTATATGCAGCCATGAATGATACGCAAGTATCAATAACCTAAATGTGAAGGACTAATCGCTAACCAGGACAGAGAGTAAAAGAAACTACTCTTGTTGCTGTCTTAAAAAAAAGGATGCAGCTGTAACTTCCAACAGGCTGACCACAAGAATGGTGGCAGGAAGAGAGAGGGACATAAAAAGAAAGATAGTAAACCAAAGTGGAAGCCCAACCCCCACCCATTGTAGGAACTTCTCTTTGATGCTCTGCTCCTATAGGCTCTGGACATCCATTTCTGGTGATTGAGAGTGTTTACCCATTTGGTCACTGATTGCACTTTTCAGCAGCTTGAGGTGTGGAAGTGTTCTCTGAGGTTATAGACACAGAATGGTAGAATGGGAAGTGTTTTAGAATCAATCATAGATGGAGATGAGTGTCAGTTAGGCTCTTCACTAGCAGAGTGGCCACCACAAGCCCCATAAATATCTCTGGTCTGTTCTTTTCCTCAAGTGTAAAATGACAACTTGTAAAGATAAATGAATGAGATAAAATATGAATATTTTAGGTACAGCTGTTCATACATAATGGGTAGTTAATATTTTTAGTCTGTTCCTTTCCTTCCTTCCTTCCTTCTGTTGAGGCAAAAATCAGCGTTCTTGTGTCTCAAGCATTTATCCTCCATCCAGCTCTGGAATCGATATGGATTAAGTTGAGTTGCTCTTTCATGATCAGACAACGATTCTCTTCCCTTTTATTTTCTCTTGTTAATGGTAAATAACTTCTGAGTTCTATTCCATTTCTATAGGACATGATTGTGATGGCGCTAAAGGAAAGAGATTCTATGTTTTTGTATGATTAAGGAATATAAATTGACTTTATGTAATATTCAAATGTCAAGGTTTTGGAGGCAAAGGGCCTTCCCCAGAGCGCTCTTTGAGCAATATATCTTTGTGACCTGCATTCCCCAACCAGCAGACATCACATTAGGATAGAAGAGAATAAATTTCTTGTTCTTATAATAAATCTTTCTTACGTAACTAAAGCTCTTTGGAACACAGGCTGTTAAGAGACAACACACTGTATTACTATTACCCACCTCACAAACAGTGCAGGCTAATTTTAGTGACACATTTTGTCTGTTTTCATCATTCATTTGTATACTTGGCCTTGCAAATAGAGTAGTTTGAATAAACATTATAGCTATATTTATGGGTATTCTTGCTAAGTGCTTCTCTTGGAGATGCATTATCGGGCATTCAACATAAACCACAGAGATAGAGTCATTCATCCTTGTTAGGCAGGCAAATAGAGGGAAGTTGTTTTTACCAACCATCCTGGGCCTGGAAGAGTCTTAATCTAAATCTAAGGCAACATAGAGAGAAGAATCCCCAACTGATTAACTAGGACGTGAAGAGAAGAAAAAGGAAAATGTTTTAAAAACCTGTATGCTGGCTCTTAATAGCAAAGTTGAGAAGAAAGGCTCAGGTTGCCGAGAAGTTAGTATCTATTGGGGGGGGGCCACTACAATATGCCACAGCATGTGTTTAGGTCATTCACTTATATTCTGTAATATTCAGTTGAGGAGCAGATGTCATTGACGTGGTTTTATAGCTGAGAAAGTAGAGGTTCAGAGGTGAAGGAATTTGCCTAAGGACAGGGAATTCATGGCAGAGTTGGGACTTACCCCAGATTTGCATAAAACACAGCCCATCTCACCCCACCAGCTGCCTTTGCAGTGACAGGAGGGCAGAAAGAGCAACACTGGGCCTAATGGGAGACATTCTCTGCATCTTAAGGTATAATCAAAAGACCATTTAAAGGCAAAAAAAAAAAAAAAAAAGACCTAGTCTGGGGGGAATTTGAGGAAAGCTTACCCCCCAAAAAGGAGTTAAATTAAAAGGGGATAAAACCCCCTGCTAAGAAGTAGAAACTGCCTAGGTTAGTCTCTGGAACCACCACAAGAACAGAGAGTGGAAGTAACAAAGCCACGTGAGGGGAGAGTGGAGAAAAGTAAGAAGAATGGAGGAGGAGAATGGGAAGGGAGGAAGACGCTGTGGAGGAGAGGGAGAAAGTCTCTAATTTTGTTTGTTTCTTGTACTATCTGAGTGTCTTAGGTTGTTTCTTCTTGTTCTGGAACTATACAAAGCATTTTCATTTTTGTAAAACAACAACGCCTCTGATCATTTAAGGTATTTTTAAGATTAACTGCAATATATGCCACATCTATTAAGAAGGAAAGAAAGCAGGGAGGGAGGGAGAGGAAGACCCAATAAAACCGTAACAGATTGTTCATGATCTCGTAATTATGGCTGAATTACCTTGCAAAGGCAAGCACAGACCATACATATACCCACTGGTCCTTCTGCAATGACTAAAATCAGGCTTTGTTGAATACCTCCTGAGAAGTAGAATCATAGATCTCTGTTTTCTCCTCTCCTGTGATGTTGGGGCCATTTGTTACCAGTGGCCCATTGCTCACGTCTATGGTCAGCATCTAATCATGACTGAATAGAAAGGAAAGATCCAATTCTGTCTGATCATAATATACTGTCAGTAAAATTGAATATAACTCCAACATTCAAAAGAAAAAAAAAAGTAGTCAGTCTATGCACACTCCTGGTAAAAAATCTCTTCTGGTTGTTACTTTCCGCCCCTTAAACAAGTACACTTTGATTTCTATAATGATGCTAATTCTAATGCATTTCATTTCTTAATTTCCTCTGTGATTAGTCATCCTGGGAAATAATCACTAGGCAAGTAGTTTGGGATTAGGTTTTTCATTAGGACGCTAATGCACGTTGTGAACTATGGTCTTCTAACACTTCCACCCCTGGGTAACCCACTTTGCCCATTCAGCTGTCTTTATGGTCTTGTGAGTCTGTTGGCTGGGGTTGTGTTGTCACTGTGTCCTGCTCTGCAGTGCTATTTCACTTATACTTGGCATTTGGTAGCTGGTTTGAGATCTGGGCCACCTCATTAGTAATTTTTCTGTTCAGACATATTCTATAGCAACTGCCATTTAACACTGCAGTGACTCCCTTCCCCCCCCCCCCACTTTTTTCTTCATGTTCACAGTCCATTATACTTGCTGTATAATGGGCATGGATACGAGTCAACTAATGTTTTTCTGACGTTGGTGATTTCCCCTCATTGTTAACTCATTTGAATCACTGTGATTGGTCACATGGTTGCAGAAATAATTTCATATGAATTGTGTGTGTGTGTATGTGTGTATGTGTGCACACGCACATGCATGTGTGCACACAGTATTGACCGATCAAATGTATACTCCTGTCATGGCTCAGGAAGATCCCCTTTCCATGTGTTTGCACAATGACATAATATCAAAATTTCTTCAATCTTTATTCTGGGGCTAAAACTAAACCACCAAGACATGATTAATCCACCACATGTTAACTAATTTACTGTACAAACTAGCAATTTTGTAATCTTTCAGAGACTACCCTATAAGGCTGCTGCTATTGTTAATTTTCTAGATTATTGGAAAGCGTATGAGTCAGGGTAATACCAGTTGCTTCATTAACAGATAAACCCTGAAAACTGTTCGCTTAACCAGATATATATATATATATATATATTTTTTACTTCTAGCTCCCATAAATTCCATTATGAGTGTCTTAGAATGGACAGTTTTTCTTGGCTCTTGGAAGCAATGGCTCTGGATTTGGGCTCCTTCCATCACTCTAGAAATTCTTCTCCTCCCAAAGTCCTGCAATTCTTCACTGGATCCCCTCTATCCCCTCTATCTGTCTAGACAAAGTGGAGGAGGGGAAAGGAGAGGAGAAGGCAGGAGAGGAGAAGAGAGAAATGCTGTAAGGGATCTGAAAGAGATTTTTGGAGCGCATTATTGGAAGTGTCATTTATTATTTTACTGATATTCCTTAACCCATACCTGAGTTACATTGTCTCCCCACCTGTAAGGCAACATGCAAAGGCAGTATAGCCCAAGAGGAGATAAAGGGTATGGAGAGATTAGAACAATGTCTCAGCTATGCTCTTCCCATGCATAGATCATTCTTACTGCCACCTCAAAGCTCCATCCAGGCATTGTGTCCAGAAGCATATCTGGGTAATGAGTGACATCCTTTTGCTCATAGATGTAGCTCCTCTTGGTTTAATACCTCTGATTTTCTTTCTTTCTTTCTTTCTTTCTTTCTTTCTTTCTTTCTTTCTTTCTTTCTTTCTTTCTTTCTTTCTTACTTTCTTTCTTTCTTTCTTTCTTTCTTTCTTTCTTTCTTTCTTTCTTCTTTTCTTTCTTTCTTTCTTTCTTTGTTCTTTTCTTTCTTTCTTTCTTTCTTTCTTTCTTTCTTTCTTTCTTTCTTCTTTTCTTTCTTTCTTTCTTTGTTCTTTTCTTTCTTTCTTTCTTTCTTTCTTTCTTTCTTTCTTTCTTTCTTTCTTTCTTTCTTTCATGTTTGTTTATTTTTGAGAGAGACAGAGACAGAATGTGAGTGGGTTAGGGGCAGAGAGAGAGGGAGACACAGAATCCGAAGCAGGCTCCAGGCTCTGAGCTGTGAGCACAGAGCCCGACACGGGGCTCCAACTCATGAGCTGTGAGATCATGACCTGAGCCAAAGTCAGATGCTTAACTGACTGAGCCACCCAGGCACCCCAATACCTCTGATTCTCAAAGACAACCTATTTCCTTTCTCTTCACACACCTAATATATGATGGAAGAGTAGGGACAAACTAACCAGAGGGATACTGTCATTTGGAAAATTAAAAAGGGAAAGCAGAGAATTCACTGGTTTCTTTGCCATCTTCTCTTTGTCTTCATGTGGTCTCTGTTCCATACATGTCTGTGTCCAAGTGTTTCCTTACTATAAGGATACCAGCCCAATTGGATTAGGACCCATCCTAATGACCTTACTTTAATTTGTTAACCTCTGTGTATATTCCATATCAAATAAGGTCACATTCTGAGTTACTGTCTTCCTTCGTTTTGACTACAACTGATGAATTTTGGAGGACACACTTCAACTCATAACACTGCATATATGTGTGTGTGTATGTATGTATATATATATATATATATATATATATATATATATATATATATACATACTGTTTATTATCTATCTTCTGTATTGAGCATACTTCTCTGATACTTGTTTATTCATCCACTGATAGACATTTTAGGTTATTTCCATTTTATGAACTTTTGTTAGAAGTCATGGGATGGCCACATGCCTCCTTTTCTCTTAGATAAATGCCTACGGGCAGAATGGTTGGATCAGATTGTAGGTGTATGTTTAACTTTTTAAGAAATTCCAAAGTGATTGCCAAGGTGGTTACCTCCTCTTACATTACCAGCAGCAGTAAATGAGAGTCCCAGGCCCTGCACATCCTTGCAGCACTTAGTATAATCAGTCTTTTTCATTGTACCCTTTCTAATAGGTGTTGATCTCATTGTGGTTGTTAGTTATGTGCACGTGATCTTTTGATTACAGCCAGTTCCACATGCCAAACTCTCCCTCATATTTCTTTTAAACTAAGGTTCAGGTCTCTTTTATTTTATCCTTTCCCTTCGTATTTATTTTCCTTTATCTTTCCTTTATTATTGTCCCCTTCTCTTTCAAGATAATGGTGGCTGCCAGACTTGAATGAGAAGCCACACTCCTAATTTAATAGTTCTCCTTACACGTTTTACTCATCTGAGTTTTAGTGGACACTTGGTACCTTTTAATGTTCCACCTCTTATTGTGTCTAAAGCGGATGGTTTTCTGGAAACAAGGCAGCTGCTTTCTGACTCTCGATTCCCTTTCATTCCTACTCACAAACCAGCCCGATCTTTCCCACATTCATCTCTTCCTTGCAAAGACTTATCAGCCTTTAGCATCGGACGCATACTAGCTGTTGGCTCGTTAGGTGTGTGGTTTACCTTCTATGCTGCTACAGGAGATAGTTACACCAAATATTTTGCCATTGAATGACATGAGTTCCCATCCCTTCAACCTCTATTATCGCTCTCCTTGCTGCCTATCACCCAACCTACAAGGCAACAATCACATATTTCAGTTTTGTCTTACAGCAGCACCCTTTTTGCAGTTAACTTTGCTGTATCAGGTTAAATAATTTAGCTTCTGTAGACACGGCAATGATATCTCTGTAGCCTAGCATTATTTATTTCTCATAAAAACTCATCAGTTAGTATCATCACCACCATCTTCCTTGAGTGGCTTCACAGAGTCCAGTCCCCTCATGGGCCTTAGAATCCTCCCCCGGATTTTCTCTATCCAGTCAACCAAGGAAGAAAAAAAAAAAAAGAGCACATGTGCAAAGGAGCATGTGACAGATATTAAAGTCAAGTTCTGAAAATGGCATGTATTAGTCCTGCCCACATTTTATTGACCAGAACAGTCCCATGGTCCCACCTAACCTCAAGGGGACTGGAAAATAGGTTTGTCTTGAAAGGAGTGATTGGGTGAACATGTAATTCTAAGACACAGGAGAATTAAATAACATATGTAGAACCCTCAGCACAGTGTCTGATGTCTGTAGGAGGGATTCCATAAATGCTGGTTACCAATACAGAAAGAATTTTACATACTCATTGGTCTCAATAAACTTTTGAAGAATCTCTATTACATATCCGCACAGCTTAATCAAATATATCATTAGAGATAAGATGACATTTTCACTTATTGAAATTCTGACAGCTCATAAATCCTAAAATTCAGGATCCACTGTGAAGAACAAAAAAGTGAGATGCACTCATTTCTGTATGCAGACAGGCTTGCATAAAATTGCTCACATATGCCTGTACTCGAAGAGACCAGTGAAGAAAGCACTACAATATCCTTTCGTTGTGCTCTCGTGAACCTTTCTAGACATACCTTTAGTTAACTGTGTATTGCTGCTTTCCTTGTAGGCTATAGAAAGGGTGGATGTGATGTCCATGAAATGGCCGTTTGTCGTCCTCAGAACAAGGAACAGTTACTGTACAGAGGCAAAAGCATGTTCTCTTTCTCTCCTGTGCTGGAACATTAGTGAGAAGTATAGGCTATCACTGTAAACATCTTCCTCTGCCTGGAGTTTGGGAACACATTCTCTTATCTGCTCCATCGACAATAGCCTGCGTTCCTGTGGGTTTCTTGTGTGGTAAGCATGTGCCTGAGAAAGAGAATTTTATCTTTTTAAAAAAAACACCATCTGATTTTTACAGGATTAGAGAGAGGGAAGAGTGCCAAGCAAAAGCAATAATAATGTTAATGAAACCAATGGCTGAGGAGAAATTTCTGGTGAATGTCAGTCATGAGGAAAAATGTCAGAAAAAGACATTAATGTCCCCTTATAGAAGAAGTCTCAGATGCAACTGGCATTTGAAACAGTTGGAAAAGGGCAGATTTTTCCGTAATAATGTTCCATTCAAATCAGATCCACGATGGGCACACAGTGTCATCCAAAAGGTTCAACTGAGTTCTCAACTGATTTCCAAACTAAAGATTCAAGGTTAAGTAAACTTCAAGTATGCCGCGACTTATTCTAAATCCCAGAGAAAATGAGATGCCAATGTCGACTGTTTGTGGCGATATCTTTCCCCTGATATGATGGTAAGAACGTTATTTCTTCTGCTTTCTTAGAAACAATGCTTTTGATTCCAATTCTCTTGTTTTCTTCTCATTCACTTCATCTTCAAGCCAAGTGTTAGTAATCTAAGGGCTATTTTCATAATTTTAGCAGTTAAAACTATATTTGGCATGAAGTTAATACCTGAAGATGTACACAGGGGCCATCAAATATTCAGAAACCTGATTGCACACTGAAAATACCAAAATTAGAGGGTTTTCCCTCATTTAATTGACTGCCATGAATACCACTTGAGAGTGATAAAACTCAGGGCATCAGAAAAAGCTCAAACTGAAGGAAGAGAAAGACTCATAAGCAGGACTAGAAGCTCATTTCTCTAGAAGTCAAAACACCAATCTGCACAAGGTCAAAAAATCTAAATCATAGAAAAGGGCAGAAAATAATCTAAATGGGAACAGTTTTAAAGACATTTACACATGGATTAGGGTTGAACCAAGCTGCATTTTAAGGCTTCAAAGATCAAGCTGGTGAGAGTAGATGTGCCTCAACACCATCACATAAGGGATTGAAAAAAATCTGTACAACTTCCATGGAAAGCGGAATGAACCATGGAAAATTGCCTTTGATAAAAGAACTTATTAGTCATGTTTAAAGCATTGATTCCAGACTGCAAAAGTGGCCCTATCTTTATTGAAAGCAGGGATTCTCGGGGTGCCTGGGTGGCTCAGTCGCTTAAACATCTGACTCTTGATTTCAGTCCAGGTCATGATCTCAGAGGTTCCTGAATTCAAGCCCCCAAGTCGGGCTCTGCACTCACAGTGAGGAGCCTTTCTCTCGCCCTCTCTCTCTGCCGCTCCCCAATGCACATGCACGTTCTCTTGCACTCTCTCTCTCTCTCTCTCCAAATAATAAATAAACATAAAAATAAACATTAAAAAAATAAAGAAGCAATTCTCAACCACAGCACTACTAACATTTTGGGACAGATAATTCACTCTTGTGGGGTCTCACCTGTGTGTTGTGTAACTTTTTTTGTTTTGTTTTGTCTTGTTTTCTTATGTGCTGGTAGCACCTCTCCAGTTGCAAGAGCCAAAACCACTTCAGGCATTCCCAAAATCCCCTGGGGAGCAAAATTGTCCCTGGTTGAGAAACACTGATATCAAGGGATTATCCCTTAATGTGGGAGTGGCTAGATAATTCCTTCCATATTTTTTTCAATGATTCCATGAATTCTCTTTTGGTCAAACCAAAAGATTTCTTTATTCAGTTTGTCGCAACACCCACTGTGAACTTACTCATTATCTTCTCTATTTCCTAATGCCCTTTCATGCTTCCTCCCTTCTTTCTCAAAGTTACCCTACATTCTCTCTCCCAACCATCATTTTAGATTATAACCTCCCTGTGGCCATATCCTTACTGTGGCTTTTGTTTTATTACAACTTATGAGCCTTACAGACCTTCTCTTCCCACTAATAGCCAAATCAATATTCTGTGTAACTAAAGCTGCCAGGAGTGTCCAGAATATAGAAACTCTCAGATGTCTTTTGAGAAACACAGGTCATGTGAGCCTGATCAATTCCTGGTCACAGATTCCTCTGTGGCCGAACTCAAAGTACACAAGAAGTCTGCTGAGGTGTGAACACCATGGCCTCTGCTCCATCTTGAAATTCCAATTGTACGTTTCATCTGATCTGTGTGCATTTTGTCCTTGAACCCATAAGTCTCAACTTTTCTTTACATGGGCTTATATTGCCCGATCTGAAGGACTCTGCCTGGTAAAGCCTTCTAAATATCATTCTATCTGTTCACTTGGGATTTTAAATTTCTTTTTAAACTGTGCCAGCGTTTTCATTAGCATTGTTATTCTTAGGGTTCTCTGGTTACAAAGTTACATAGGTTACGAGTGAAGTACCTGACCCCCAATTTTCCCATAAGCTCTGCTAGTGCTTAGTTCTTTTTGGAAACATATGTATCACTTTGTAACAGAAACAGTTGACCCTAGAAAGACCTAAAAAGTGATTTCATCCCGCTCTCATTTGCCACCCATTTTATAAGTAAGAAAACTGAGACCCACAGATGAGGATACAGATTTGTTTCCTGCTTTGCTCTGTAACCACAGAGCTCACGGCAGCATTTGGTGCTCAATACAGTATATTCCCTTAGCTTAGATTTGCTGCTGTAAGTATCTTTTTTTTTTTTTTAATATCAGGTTATTACCTTGTAAAAAGAGTTCTGATACATTAGTGGTTTTTATTGAAAGCCACCTCCAATCTGTTTTGGAAATAGGCAAGGTATAAATAGTAAATAAATAATGAGCCAAGGAGCAGAGAGGTTTTTATAGCTTCTTGGCAGCAGAAATGAGACTGGATCCTACTTTCCAACTCCAAGCCCAACCCTCTCTCCATAGCATCCTGTTTTCCCCAGGCAGCTGTGGGTCTCCCACTTTACATCCTTGTGGTCTGGAAGACTCAATAAATAATCACCATGGCATTGCCAGGTTCACTCCCAAATGTTTCTCTTAGGTGCTGAGCTAGGCCAAAGTTCAAAATCAGAGATACCTGTGTTGCCATCTTACGTGAGTATAACATTAGCTGACCAGTGGTAAGGTCATTTTGGCTTATTTTTTGTAGAAGTATAGGTTATACACAGTGATTCACAGTTGTTTCAACTCTGGTTACAGAAACACATTGTTTATTCTTTGAAAGGTCACACAAAAGCGGGACTGTTCATGTGGGTTTCGTTAGCACCAGGCTCTAACCTGCCCAAGAGAAGGAAGCTTACAGATTAGCCCCACGATTTCTACCATCAACTCTTTCTCCATTTGTTTTCATTCTTTTTATGTTCTCTGGAACAAGAGTCAACAAAGAAAATGCAGAAGGATTCAGACATAACATTTTTTTTAAGTCTGAAACAACAGTAAAGGTCCAAGAAAACAAATTCAATGTGGGAAAAATATTATAGCTGGTCCTGAACCAAGTTAAAGATGGGGGGAAATAGGAAGACAGGGACAAACAGTGAATGAACATGGACCTGAGTTTGCACACCTGCCAACTTCAGGTGGAACATGACCTGTAGTTGGGTTTTGTTTGGTAGGCATGCCCACAAAGACTTAATAAATTTGGACATCCTGCCAACATTATATAAACAGAAGATTTCACACGCTCATCTAAATCTCTGGCTCTTCCTAGAAAAAAAAAAAGAAAAGAAAAGAAAAACTGTACACAAAATCTTGGGTTTTAGCACAGTCACCATGGGCTGGGAACGAGCCACAGGGGGCACTTCCTTAGAGGAAAAAAACAAAAAACAAAAAAAACACGTGATCTGTTTCTTTCAATCCCCAATGCTGATTGCCATCCCAGTAATGTACTTGTCTGGTTCCCAAGCGTGTCTCTATTCATGTGCCGTGTAATAGCAACTTCTTGTTTTTATTAGAGACCTGCTTTCCTAAGTGCCTTACTTTCATTTCCCCCAACCTGTACTCACACCTGGAAGCCCAACTTTCAGAGATTAAGCCCAAAGTTTCAAGATTTACTCTAGTTTATAAAGGCTTTCAAAACTCTTACCTGCTGCTTCCATACATCTTGTTACGTTCCTTTGACAAATCTCTTCTTGGCAATGAACTGAAATGCACAGCACAGCACAGGCAGGGCTATCAATTTTGACTCAAGTGATGGGCTTCATCTGAACCTGTCCCAGCATCATGGCTGCTGGCTCCATTTCCACATCATGGCTTTCATTTCTTGGTACAGTGGGCAAAATCTGAGACTTGTCTACCGAAGTTACCACTTAAAGGGTACAGAGAAGCTATAGAGAGTAATTTTAATAAAGCATGGAAGATCAATCACTCTTGGGGAGAAAAAGGACTTAAAAAAACCCTTCAAACAATTTATGGTTAATTTCCAAACTGTCTATGCACTGTTAATTATAAGACCATACATTTGGCTATTTGCAATTTTATTTCTTCGAAGCACTTTCTCTGATTAACTTTGATTCCCAAAACTCTCAACTCTGCTGTCATTACCACCTTTGTTTTCAGTCACAAAGGTAGTTTATTACTTCAGTAATAAGATATATAGATATATTTGTATATCTATACTTATCTATATATCTTTCTGGTCTCCATCCTGAGTCGTCTTAGGACCTGCAAATTATATTTGGCTGAGTGTTGGTGAATTTATTGATCTATTACTGAGGTGGCAACTTGTGCCTTTATTTTCTTGAAATTGGTGTTCATTTTTGTTTAACATTTTATTATAAAAATTTCAAAAATAGAGATTAATATATTAAACCCTCATGTGTTTATCATCCAGGTTTTCCAATTAGCAATATAGAGCTAATCTTATTTTTTCTCTCTTAAATTATATATTGTGTTTATCATACAGATATGTAACTTTTTATAGTTCTAAGAGACAATAATCCCTAATAATCCAATGCCATTATCTAATTGTTAATATTGACTAAATGTTATTATTACTATTTTTACTGGAAAAGATTTCCACTAATATCTACACTGTGTTCATATTTCACCAATTTCTTATAAATGTATTTTCTTAATAAAAATGAACATTTTAATTTTATGCTTGAATCAAGCTGCTTTTTGATCTTTAAATTGTGGCAGGAACACTTAAGATGAGATCTACCCTCTTGAATGTTTAAGTGCACAATGCAATATTGTTAAATATAGAAAATGACCTTGCACAGAAGATACCTAACCTTTATTCATCTTGTACAACTGAAACTTTATACCTGTAGAACAGCAACTCTTTGTTGCCACCTCTCCTAAATCTTGAGCAACCGCCATTCTGTTCTGTCTCTGAGTTTGACTATTTTAGCTGTCCATGTAAGTGGAATTGTGCAGTATTTGGTCTTCTGTGACTGGTTTATTTCACTCAGCGTGACCCTCCAGGTCCCTTCATGGTGTCACATGTAGTAGTTTCTTTCTTTTTCTAAGGCTGAATAATATTCCATTGTGGGCTGTATTCATTCATCCAATGATGGACATTTGTTTCCATATCTTGGCTATTGTGAGTAATGCTGTAGTAAACACGGAAAGGCACACATCTTTTTAAGATTCTGCTTTCAATTATTTTGGATAAACACCTAAAAATGGGATTGCTGGAGTCTATGGTTTTTCTATTTTTATTATCTTTAGGAAACTCCTTAATGTTTTCTATAGAGGCTCCACCATGTTACATTCCGACCAATAGTGCCCAGGGGTTTAAATTTCTCCACATCCTCCCCAATGCTTGTTATCTTTTTGTTTTGGATAATGTCTTTACACACACACACACACACATATATATGCATATATATGTGCATATATATATAAACATATATATGTGTATATATATGCACATATATATGTATATATACATATATATGTATATATATGTATACACACACATATATATACACATATATATACACATATATATGTGTGTATATATGTGTGTATATATGTGTATATATATATATATATATATATATATATATATATATATAGCTGATTTACTCAAGGATTTACACATTGCATTTGTTTGCTTTCCTCTGTAACAGCCCCCCCCCCCCCCACTTTTCTTTCTTCCCTGCAAATTGTACAGAGAAAGACATGAATTCTGTAGAACTTCGTCCATTCTGTGTGGCTAATTACCTTCCTGTGGTGTTATAAAATGGATAAACTCCTAAATTTTCTGCAATGCTTGCCATCTAGGAAATTATCTGGAGGTAGAGAAGATCACCCCCAGAGGGCTCAAGCTTCCTGGACCATTCTGGTGGATGAAGGGAAGTAATATTTTAGCACATTTTTAAGAAGTGTTTGTCGCACCCCATGTGGGAAGCAGTCCAGCAGGACTGGACTAGAGAGACAAGAGGAGATGGGAGCCTGTGCTAGTTCTGTGGATCTCAAACTGCGTCCACGAGCGGCCTTTGGGAGGAATGCCCCAGAATTCCCACAGTGAGGCTGACCTCAGCCTGCCACTTCCATAAGACAGCCTGCTTATTATTTGTTTCCTGTGTTGGGCATCAATATATAAATATCTGATTTTATTTGAAAAAAAAATAAAAATACTTTTGAAAGCCACTATAGAAGACTTATAGAAAACACTTGGGTTTGTGATGGGGGAGATCTGACTGCTCTCTTAAATTGCCTTAAAGAACTGGAGAAGTTCAGTAAGTCACTTACCCCTTGGGGATTCCATTCCCCTCTCTGTTCCACTCGGATATCCCTATGTGCCCTGCATATCTTACAGGGTTGTCGTGAGAACCCAGAAATTGGGACAGTTTGAAAGCATTTTGCACAAAACAAATCTTAAGACTTTGTTTTCCCCATTTTTTC
The DNA here is from genome assembly GCF_028018385.1 of Neofelis nebulosa. Classification (NCBI taxonomy): domain Eukaryota; kingdom Metazoa; phylum Chordata; class Mammalia; order Carnivora; family Felidae; genus Neofelis; species Neofelis nebulosa. The sequence goes on from NC_080794.1 coordinate 68,233,299, forward strand.
TTTTCTCATTATAAACATGACTTAACAACAGAGAGGTTTTAAGGGGATCAAAAATCACTTAGATATCCCTGGAGAGAGAAAGTGCTATTAGTGGCAAAGCTGATGTGAGAAATTTAAAAAAAATAATAATGGAAAACAACTTACTTTGCAAGTTTGGCATGCTGTCGTGACTAAATATACACTGCTGAGGAATCTGTGTGTTAGGCTGAAAATACATCTCTAGGGATCTAAAGACAAGATAAGATTTTCCCAGTAAGATAAGGTGGCAGATTCTGTTTTTAGTTAGGATGGGGACATCAGTGAGGAGCTCTGGATTCCTGACTCTGACAGTGTTTAAGAGCTGATTCTTGTGCTTATTCTTATATGCAATTCCCAGGAGGAGAGACAGTTGGAGCTTCCTCCCCTGTAGACCATCAGGAATCTGATGACTTTAATCCCATATCATGTAACACAAGTTTTGTGGGCTCCCTGAATTTTTCCATGCAGTGTCATTCTCTTTAGATTGAGCACAAAGCACTACCCACAAGAGTCAAGCCACATATCAGAAGTTCACGAGGCATTCCAGAATTCATCAAAAACAGACCTAAACACCCCATCTTCCACAGTTTAGTGTGTGTTCTAAGTAGAACGGAAAGATCAAGTTATTGAGGTATGCCATTACCACAATGACAATCCTCTCTTTACTGCTCAATGACTCTGTATGAGTCTGGCTAGCTGCTCAACCTCCCTTTATGTGTATTTTCACCTGTACTACAGAAATCCTACTATTACTACTACTACATTAATATAAAATAGGTAAAAATCATCATCATTATCACCATTTATCTAGAAGAGTTATCAAAAAGGTTAAATGAGATAAGATAACTGCTTTAAATTATAAAGGGCCATGCAATGTCATATACTAGAGCTATTCCCAGGTCATACTGGCCTGCCTTTGGAAGGTGCTGGAATATAATCTAAGAGTGTGTGGTGTCCCTTTGTTTGGTGGTTCCTCATAAAATACTTTTTTTCTTAATAGGAGAATATGTGATTATATCTTGACTACCTCATTCAGAGAAAGGAAGTTTACATGCCAGGATGACTAGGTAACAGAGATGGAAAGTACATAATAAAGGAACCACTGGAGATGCATTTTACAATTTATAGGAAAATGAGGATTGTGAATGCTTTTTCTTTTCTTTTCTTTTCTTTTCTTTTCTTTTCTTTTCTTTTCTTTTCTTTTCTTTTCTTTTCTTTTCTTTTCTTTTCTTTTCTTTTCTTTTTAAATCAAGGAAAACCTCGAAACGGACCTTTGTTTTTCTTCTGTCTAGCACTCTAACTTTCTTTGGGGAATTTCTTTTGCCCCATTCCAATCATGTGGCTTTTCGGGTTCCCGGTTACAGTTGTCAAACCTGCTGGTGCTTGTGGGGACCAGACCTGGTGTAGGAGAGGCCATCCCCGGACCACAGTGATGGCTGCAGGGTGGACATGTGCTTCCAGTTAGCAAGCTGTGTTTGTCCCAAGAGATTTTGTCTTGGGCTTAAGGAATGACACCATGCTTTTAAGATTATGTTTCTAGGAGTGTTATGAATAAAAGACCTGCGGAAATGATCTTCCCCACAAGTACTCGTAATTGAAATAAACACAAGGGAAGAAGAGGGCTGAAGATCAGCTTTGAGTTTCTATACCTGCTGTGCCAGAAACCAGATCTTCCTTTATTATATCCTGGTTACAAAAAAATAATAAATTAATTCTTTTCTCTTTTCAAATTAAACCTCTTATGACTGAAAAAGTAATCAACTTCTTATAAATATTACCTGTATTGAATTCCAGTACAGATGCTTTTATAATTATTACACATTGATACTTTAAAATGTCGTTTGTTTATTTATTTGTTTATTTATTTATTTATTTATTTATTTAAACTCCAAACATTAGGTATGAATTAGGGAGGGTAGAGGAGAGTGAGGGCACTTGATAAGAAGTAATATAACTAAAAAAGGCAATTGTTATGAATTATAAATTCTTTTTCAGGTATACCTAGTAAGATTTTTAGTCTAGCCTCTACCCAGAAGATAAAGACTGTATGCTCAAAATATCCATGCTGATCATAAAACAGATGCTCAATAATCTGATTTAGAGGCTTTGTTTCCTAAGAGGATTTTGTTATATTTTGAAATTAATCAATAAATACAAGTATGATATGAGCCTTCCTTTCAAAAGCAGCTAATGTTTTTATCTTTCCCAAAATACTTTTCAGATAGGGTCTCAGAGATCTTAGCTTCAGGTATTATAATTAATTCCCACAAATTTAAAAAGGAGGGTATTTGTTACATGGCATGAAATAGCTCATAACATTTTCCAGGAGGATTAGGGGCTTATGCTTGGATGACACACAGATACAGAGAATAACCAGAAGAATGGGTTCTTGGAAAGCCCTGCTGGGCTCCAGGCTGCTTCTCAGAACCTACAATACTCTAGATGAAATGACTAGAACCTTCATCACCATTGCCACAAGAAACAAGCACTATTCCCCTCCTCATTGCACTATCTTTTCCGTTTGCCTGCCGAGGACCATTTGTGGCTTCTTCTAAATCTCGCACAAGTGTACCCATGTGGAAGAATGCAAGAAAGCTTTTGGTTTTCCAGCTCTAGAGGATAGGAAGCCTGCTGGAAAAGATTTAGAATAGGTGCAGTGTCCCCTGCATATTTTACCTTATTTTTGTCTCATATCCACTTTGTAAGATAGGTATTTTTTTTTTTTTCCTATTTTAGAAATGAGAAGACTAAGGCTCCATGAGGTGGGGCTGGAATGAGAAAATCCTTTAATCCAAAACCCATGTCTCTCTCACTTTATCACTGCTACTTGTCCTGATCATTTCTGGAGCTTAAATGCATGTTCTATTAATATTTCTTTGCACTACCATTTCAACATGACCAGGATAGTTGTCAAAGCTGTCACATTGTAGAAGGCATTTGTCATCTGTATTAGCCCCTGTTCAGAGATGAACATTTTGAGAATGGAAACAACAATCGGGTTAGATGTGTCTGGGTTCTGTTCATTTGGGATTTTCTTAAATGACATGTTCTAGGGCTGTATGCCACACACCAAAAAATCTTCATGACTGTCCTTTGACTGAACCCAATTTGACATTTCCAACAGGCCCATTGTCAAAATAGCTAATACAAACCACGGTCTTGTTCAAGACCGTTTAAATATCTCCCCTACAGATGAAGTTATCAACGTATGATCACAGAACTCTCTAAGACATGGGAAGAATTAGTGGAAGAGTTGGTATACGGGAACAGTTCACCTGGATTCAACCTTTGCACCAATTCCCCTGGGCTGAAAAATGCCCGGTGTGAAATGGGAGGGGGAAATAGCAAAACAAAGAATCCTAAAATTGATGAGCTGGAATCAATATGTCCAAAGTCAAAGTTAAACCTTCTAAATAAAGCTAGAAGCCCATGTAATCTTCATTTGAATTTTTTGTTGTTGTTCCTGAAAAAAAAAAAAAAAGATTACTAAAATGTAAATGGAAGACTGTGTGGAAAACTCAAGGTTGGCCTGCATCCATTAAAACACTATCTGTTGGTAGAAATCAGAAGGAAGAGGGCACCACTATTGTTTCAGAAATCTGTCAATTTCTATTCTAAATGTCAGGACACCAGCCATGACTTTGCTAAAAGATAAATTTTTATCAGGAAAAGAGTGAACTTAGGGCTTTGAATAGTATAAAATTTTCATGCCGGACATATAAATAAGATAGAACAGGGGAAGGAGGAAAGAAAAGGGACTGTATACAAGCTCTGCTGATGCAGTGATAGTTGTTAGTTGTTCTGAGTGGCCAATAATTATAAACCGTGGCTCATAGTGAGTTTTATAGTTTAAAGTTCACCAACACATCCACTGCCTGTTGGTTGTAAACTCAACTACTAACCATTCTTCACACCAGAGAACTCATGTAAGCCGGTTTACCGTTGAGCCAATTTCAAGTCCTTTTAGTAATTATAGTTAAACTCCAATGTTGGGATTGGGCTGGGAGGGCTATATGCCTCAAACGAGTTTGTATATTACAACGAAAGCAAGATGTAGAGTAAATCTAGTGTACAAACACGTATCGGTAAACTGGCATGGAACATGACTTGTACTGTAGATTGAGAAATTCCTACTCTGTGTCCTAAAGCACTCTGACAAGCACCTTGCATAGAAAGCTTTTTCTAACAGGATACATTCTAGTGGTGGAATCAACTAGCATCATAATGGCATCACGTGGCAGGAACCATAGAGGAGGTACAGGAATGTGAAGCCAAGAAGGTTCCAGAGCTCAAGTACCACACTCTGTTATTGAACTGCAAAGTTTGCTGGCTCTCTAAACTTCTTAAAGGTTGGCAAAGCCCATGCATTCTTTCTAACTGACTCTAATTCCTAATATCACTAGGCTGATTTAAAAAACTCTCTGGTGTGGATTTTGACAAAGATATATGAAGTGTCAAATAATCACATCAGAATGTGTCAGTTCCTGCTTGTGGTAGTTCATTTGCTAGTTAAACACCCTTGGAGTACACATTTCTGATGAGATGAAGGTTTCACCTGATTGACCCTAGCCTACAGATTAGTGTTGAACAATGCGAAAACATATGTTTCACTATTTGTACACATTTATTTTTAAAGTAAATTATCAGGCAGACAATAAAGCACAGACCTGTATCCTTCATGCCATTTTTGGAGCTGTTCCTCTGTGTACAGAATACTTCGAGTGTTTCTTTGTAGGGCAAGTGTAACAGAAGTTGACCTTTGCTATTAGGTGTCATTTCCTTTGCCCTGGAACCCACAGAGAGCACTCCCTTGGACACCTATCGCTGACTACCTTACATGGTCACTTAACTGTTTCACTTAACTCTTGTGTCCCCCAGTAGAGAAAGGCCTGGCATCATGCCTCTATAGCTCTTTATTCATCTACTGTAGAGATGCATACGTTGGATCCCTCAGAGTCATGCTCAATAGATTATTTGCTGAATAAAGGAATATATGAGAACATGAAGAAGCCATGAAGGAAAGTACTGCTTGTATTGGGGGGAGATTTGTCTTTTTAACTTTGTGGTGCACACTTCGAGGGCAGAAGACTTATATGGTCTTTGATTTTGGAAGCAATATACATTGAGACATCCATTTTGACAGCTAAAGGCAGGTGTCTTAATGCTCCCCGGCTGCAGCCTGCAGCAAACACCACCTTGAGAAGGCTGATGGGGGCAGTGCCATATAAGTGCATTATGGAATTTGTGCTCTAGGTGTCCGCCAACCCCCATCCCAACAAATACGCACACGGTCCCACATCCAGCCCTGCCATTTGCTTTGTTGCCTGGCATTTACACAGCAGCAGATGTGCTATAAATAGACACAGCAACAGGGCTGGCATACCAATGGACCCAGAGGTGAGACATCTGGTAGAACAGATGCAGCGTGGCAGGGGAACACAGACTGCCCAGAAAGTGCTCACTGCCCAAGATCGGCGCCAAGGATCTGACCAGTGCCCGCCTCGGCACCGTGCCCTCCAAACAGATGGGAATAGGTTTGAGCCAATAAGAGTACATGGAGAAAGTGGTCAGATTGCTTCTGAGAAGGAGTGGCCTCTGCCAGAAAAGTTGAAGCAGCCCTTTTTCTTTTAAAAGTCAGCTCTTCACCGTCACCTGGGCACCACCCATCCATCAAGTCCCGTCAAGCAGTTTTTGCCCACGTTTCATCGTGGCAGAGCAAGCCCTTAAATAAATGCCTTACCTTGTTCACGGAGATGACAGGAGGATTAATTAATGTTAGCAAAGCTCCGGCAAGATCAATGGATGAAAGAAAACTCACAAAGTGCATTATTAATAATGGAATGAGGTCACACTCCATAAAAGCCCCGTAAAAAGTCCCATTTTCCGTGTAGAGCAGTCATTTTGTATTACAGTCCCACTTTTTATTGAAATATTTAACAATCATAATGCATTGTAATTTGTGTCCTTAACTAGGGAAAAAGTGCATATAGGAGAAATGCTGGGGAGAAAGCATTTAATCCACTCATCTTTTTACTTCTTCTGTGTGGTCTAGACACAGGGTCCTTTTTCCCCTGAGATGATAAGCCTACTTATCCATGGCCCTAATACTCTCCATTCTTTGCCTTCAGTCAATTAACGACTATAATAGGAAGAACAACAACTAACTGCAAGGAACACTTGAATCTTCAGATATGCAAAAGTAAGGTGCACGATACATTGGTGTAAAATAACGTCCTTGAATAATAGAATTCTCTTATTCTCAGGTACATCTGGCACCGGAATGAAGCTATCAAAGTATTTCTGAAGTGGAGGTCTCTAGGGGGCCTATATTCGACAGGAACAATCAAGATAAACAGCAATGAAACTAGACAAGAGGAACTTGGAATTAGCATAATTTCTTCCATGGAAATGTCTCTTTGCTCACATTTCTAACTTTCTGAATCTCCACCTTCTATCAGTATTCCTTGAATTTCATCCTTCATAGGGGGCAAACCAGATCATCTTAGCTGAAAAATCTTCTCTTGTGCCTTTACATCCATTACAACCTCTTTTACTGTATTTGCAGTTTTTTATTATGACATTTCATTTTGTCATTTACAGAGAAGGCACACTTTGTTTCGCCAAAGTGATCATAAACTCATATAAGGCAGAGTCACTGCTTCGTTCCCTACAGTCTCAATTACAGTCTCAGTTATATGAATACAGGATGTCCTTCAAAAAATACCGGTTGATTGGGGCGCCTGGGTGGCGCAGTCGGTTAAGCGTCCGACTTCAGCCAGGTCACGATCTCGCGGTCCGTGAGTTCGAGCCCCGCGTCAGGCTCTGGGCCAATGGCTCGGAGCCTGGAGCCTGTTTCCGATTCTGTGTCTCCCTCTCTCTCTGCCCCTCCCCCGTTCATGCTCTGTCTCTCTCTGTCCCAAAAATAAATAAAAAAAAAACGTTGAAAAAATATTAAAAAAAAAAAAAATACCGGTTGATTGACGCTTAAAAAAAACAATGATGGGGTGCCTGGGTGGTTCAGTCGGTTGAGCATCTGACTTTGGCTCAGGTCATGATCTCACAGTTTGTGGATTCGAGCCCACACCGGGCTCTGTGCTGACAGCTCAGAGCATAGAGGCTGCTTCGGATTCTGTGTCTCCCTCCCTCTCTGCCCCTTCCCCGCTCATGCTGTGCCTCTCTCTGTCTCAAAAATAAATTTAAAAAATTAAAAGAAAATAATTATAAATGACAGATGTGAAGCAATCTCAGGCATCATACTGACTGCTTTCATGCATTTCTTCTACTAGTCATCACAGTACTCTGTAAGGCAGATACCACTGTCATCTCAACTTTGTAGATAAGGACAATGAATCTCAAACAAGTTCACTAAGTCGCCCACAACATGTACAGCTAGGAAGGTTCAGGTCCTTGGCTTCAATCCAATCCTGGCTGATTCCAGGGATCTACTATGTCATATTGCCTCTAAAGTTCTTCCATGCCCACCCCTGGCAATGCATCATTTAATGCACATTTAGAAAACTTTTGTATTGCGGCGCCTGGGTGGCTCAGTCGGTTAGGCTTCCGACTTCGGCTCAGGTAATGATCTCGAGGTCTGTGAGTTCAAGCCCCGTGTCAGGCTCTGTGCTGACAGCTCAGAGCCTGGAGCCTGTTTCGGATTCTGTGTCTCCCTCTCTCTCTCTGACCCTCCCCCATTCATGCTCTGTCTCTCTCTGTCTCAAAAAAAAAATGTTAAAAAAAAATTTTAAAAAAAAGAAAACTTTTGTATTACATAATATCCTACAGATAAACTCTAATTCCTTAAAATAATGAAGAAATACACATAGAAGAGAATACACTGTAGTATTTGGCCAGTGAATATAATGGGCTGGACACAGCAGGTCTATAAAGAGGAAAGCTTGCTCTTTGAATATGGTTTCACTCATGCATTAAAACCACCCATGATGTTGTCTGTCTCCAAGTCATTTCAGTTGCCTCCGCTCTCAACCAGCAATGCTGTGGGGACTAATTAAATATTGCCCACAGAGTGTAGAGTAATAATATAATTGATGATAGGCCATCTAAGAGCTCTTCTACTATTATGAGATCATTTGAATACAACCATCTCTATGGTCCAAAAGCAGTAAATATCTTACAGCCAAATGGCTTTGACATTCAGGTTCCAGGCATTCTAATGCATGGGATAATTCAATGCACTCTAATAGCCTGAACTGGAGACTTGCTTTCTTGATTGACTCTTTATTAATGGTGAATTGCTTAGTTAGTTAACAGGATAACTGCTGGAAAATGGGAAGTAAAATCATAATGGCATATGTTTGCAGAAAATGACTTCTCTATAGTAAAGATTTATAACCTTATGCAGGCATTTGTTCATTCAATAAACATTTATTCAGCACCATCCCTGTACTAGTCATCGTTTTAGGTGCTGCAGATACTAAGTTGAGTGATACTAATCCACCAACCTCTAGAACTTACATTCCAGGAAGCAAGATACAACGTGCATGTATTTCACTCTGTTGCTATCTAACTTCAGATAGGGATGATTGCTATGATAAAGAACACAATAAAAGAAGAGAGGAGAAAGGAGGTAATAGATGGTCAGGAAAGGACTACATGGAAGTGACAGGGGCAGATACCGGAGTATTGAAAGGGAGCAAACAATGAAAACCTGGGAGAGGAAACTTTTTGGCAGTGGAACACCAAGCATAATGATCCTGAAGTGGGAAAAACATAGGTCTGTTGGAGAAATACTAAACAGCCATACTGGCTACTATAAAATGAGTTAGGAGAAAGTTGTAGAAAACAAAATTGGAAAGGTAAGCAAGGGCCGGACCATATAAAGCCTGGAGGCCATCTTTGAATTTCCATGTGAAGCCATTGGGAAGTTTTGAGGAAAAGAATGGTCTGGTCAGATTTACATTGAGAAAGATCACAATGATGGCTATGTACATAATACTGTATAGGATGCAATGGAGAAGGAAAGGAGACCAATTAAGAGCTATTTTAGGATATGACATATTTTTGGAGTATGGTTTAAGGATGGAGAAGCTGAAAGAGTTAAGGTTCAGGATATATTCTTGAGACTGCAGCTGTCAGGATTGTCAGGGTTAAACGGATTGTGGTATTTGAGAATAAGAGAGGAATCCTATATTCAAGGGTTAAAAAGAGACTAAAAAATATTAAAACAAAAAAAAATAGGCTTTACAAACTGTGTTCTTCTCAGCCACATTTCCACAGTGGGAATTCCTCAGAACAGAACAAAATCTCTTACTCTTTTAAAGTTCTAAAATGAGTGTTGGGAGAAAGTCCTTGGGTCTAGTAATCTAGTCTAATCTCTGCTGTTAATTGATCCAGAACAGGCTGCCCTACCTCTCTGGGCTTCAGTTTCCTTTTATTTGAAAAGTAAGTGGTTGGGTCTAGTAATCTAGTCTAAGCTCTGCTTTTAATTGACCCAGAACAGGCTGCCCTACCTCTCTGGGCCTCAGTTTCCTTTTATTTGAAAAGTAAGTGGGAGTCCAGAATTAGAAAATGTTTAAGGTTCCTTCCAGCTACAGTCTTTAAGAAAATGGTGAGGTTTGATAAGCAGTAAGGTTTAGTGTTCACATACATAAGCAGTATATAATCAGATGTATTTTCTCAAACTGAAAATGATCATTGATGACGTAGTTTCCTCACTAAAATTAGAATAGGCCCTATAATTGATAGGACCTTGGCAAGTACAATCTGCAGAATGGCAAAAAATACCTATCAGAGCTGAGACCATGGGTCTTTGAATCCTGCTGGATGCACCTACTTTACTTTGGAATCTCCAGAGTAGAAACACTTCCCTTGTACCCTCATTCAGTGTAAGTACTAACTCTGTGGAAGTACTTTCCCTTCATGCTTCTCTCTCCTACACACACACACACACACACACACACACACACACACAAATGTATTGCTTGGTTAGAAAGGCATCTTGACACTAAAAATAATTCCCGAACCGTATACCTTCCAATTAGGATAATTATGGTCAAGGCCTTAGCATATATGTGAAAATTCTTTACCCTCTGAATGAAGAATATGACAATAAGAACAAGAACAAATATTGTAGATGAAAGAATTAGAATCTCTTAAAAACTTGAATGTTTTAAATGTAAAATAGAGTCAGGGCTCCTGGGTGGCTTAGTCAGTTAAGCATCTGTCTTCGGCTCAGGTCATGATCTCGCAGTTTGTGAGTTTGAGCCCTGTGTCGGGCTCTGTGCTGACAGCTCAGAGCCTGGAGCCTGCTTCTGATTCTGTGTCTCCCTCTCTCTCTGCCCTTCCCCTGCCCATGCTCTGTCTCTCTCTGTCTCAAAAATAGATAAAAAAAATATTTAAAAAATTTAAAATAAAAAAAATTTTAGGGGCGCCTGGGTGGCGCAGTCGGTTAAGCTCCGACTTCAGCCAGGTCACGATCTCGCGGTCCGTGAGTTCGAGCCCCGCTCAGGCTCTGGGCTGATGGCTCGGAGCCTGGAGCCTGTTTCCGATTCTGTGTCTCCCTCTCTCTCTGCCCCTCCCCCGGTCATGCTCTGTCTCTCTCTGTCTCAAAAATAAATAAAAACATTAAGAAAAAAAATAAAAAAAAGGAAAGAAACAAAACTGGAGAGAAGGAGACATGAGCAAAAGGAGAGGGGACAGGGCAGGAACGGAAGCCAGTACAAAGACACACTAGAGAGTGGACACCACTGGAAGTGACGATTTGACATCGCAGACCTGTGTTCTGAAAAGCTGCATAAACTGCTTCTCAAAGGATTTGAGTGAGGGTTCACCCATCAACACCCATATCTTCTTGGTCAAAACATATTACACAAGATGGTAAGTTCCTCACACTCCTGACTTGCACAAACAGGGGGACCGAGTGAAGCCTGGCAGTGCCCTGTTCCTCCCTGTCTGCAGGAAAGCCGTGGGGTGGGGGGACAGGTGGTCTAGAAATGAGGTGAGGTGCTGTTAGGTTACCCCCCACAGACAGATGGACAGAACCTTGCAGAGTGGGGCTCCCAGGCAGTGAGTGTCTGAAGTGGTACATGAAGTGTCTGATTCAAAGGGTCCCCCTTGCCCAGTAACCATACAGATGCAAAGTAGAGGGGAAACTGCCTCATTAGCAAAACACAGAAGAATGTCTTAGGGTGTCAGTAAGCTGAGCATCCGACTCTTGGTTTTATGATTTCATAGTTTCTTGAGTTCAGGCCCTGAATTGGGCTCTGTGCTGACAGTGCAGAGCCTGCTTGGGATTCTCTCCCTCCCTCTCTCTCCCTCTTTCTCTCTCAATTTGTCAAAAATAAATAAGTAAACTTAAAAAAAAAAAAGCCTACCTTAGAGGAGTCAGCCCACACTGAAAATCAGGTGAGTTAACTATGTCAGTCTGACAAACACCAAACAAAATAAAACACAAACAATGTCACCTTGGGCAGCATTCACAAGAGCAGAGTGTCTAGAAATAGGAAGATGCTAATATTGTTCTGCTCCGTACTGGTCAGATTACACATAAAGGGGACTTTGATCACAGAGGGTGGCTATGGCAGCAGGGCCAGCTGTACATTATGCTCAATAAAGAGTCACAGATAAAGGAATTGGAAAATTTGTATTTGTGAAATAAAAAGGAAATAAATTATGCTATTTATTTTATATCCTAGTACTTGAAGGAGTTCAAATGGAAGGTAACTAAGACTCATTCTGTGAGGTACGGCCCATAGAAATAAAAACAATTGGTCATCAGAGAGATAAGTTTTTGGCAGTAAAACTGTTGAGTACAAGCTATTGCATGGAGGCACTGGAGTGAGGTTGGATAATACCAGAGGTGTGAGTGTGCCTTGGGAGGATGTAGAAAGAGAACAAGGGATTTTTGAGTCAGAGAATACGTGTTTGGAAACAGAGCCTTGCATTTCTATCATTTTTAACTGGGTGATAGTTGATGTGTCACCTAATGTCTCAGTTTCCTCCTTAGAATACTGTGAACACCCTTAGGGTTCATACAAGAATTTTAAGATATAGGGAGGGGGAATGAGGAGGGGTTGTTCCAAGGACACCAGCATGCAGCTCTAAGAGGAGTAAGTCCTGAGGCTCCCATGTGCAGCACGGGTGAGTATCTTAATACTTTGTGTACTTGAAATTCACTAAGAGGTTAGATCTCGGGCTTTTCATTTTTAAAACAGTTAACTATGTACAGTGGTGACTGTATCAGTTGACTTATTGTAGGAATTGTTTCACAATGTGTGCATATATCAAATCGTCACATGTACACCTTAAATTTATTTCATTTTATTTGACAGTCATACCTCAGTAAAGCTGGAGAGAAAATGAGGAAGTTTCTCAGTAAAGTTAAAAAAATACAAGACACAATATGTGACTGCATAGGCATCTCTAGAAAGCGGTGGGATAGTTCCTTAGAATCCTTAGAAGGAACAGCTTTAGCCTCACATACAAAGGGCTGATACTCCCAGGCACAGCAACAGCTTGTTTTCTACAGAGAAAAACCTGTGTTCTCCAGAGCCAACACACATTCAATGGCAAGAAATGTTATATTTTAAAATGGGGCTCATTTGAATGGAAAGAAAGGAGCTCAAATTGTAATGAGCCTCCAAGGCATTTTACAAAATTCTCATTAGAAAATAACAGCCAACAGGCTGTATGGGTACCAAACCTAAGAACAAATAACATGAATGAGATGCTAAACATTCAAAGCCTGTACCATTTGCTTAAAAGCATAAATTCAATTGGTCAGATGCCAAATTAAATGTAAGAGAGACTAAGGAAATATTACCATAGCAGAAAACATTATTAGAAATTAAGCAAATGAATAAACATTCCCCCCTCTGGTGAATATTTGTAGCAATTATTGAAAAAATTTGCAAGCATGTGGCATTTTAACAAACCTTACCATTATGTGATGTGCAATTGTATATGAGGAAACTCTGGGGTGTTCTGCTTTGAGAATTGGATGGTGCTCTGGCCTTGCTCCTAATGAGAGGCAAGTAAATAATGTAAAACATCAATTTGGCACTCAGATGGTGTTAATGAGTGAACAGTGCAGATCGCCAGCTCTTCTCAGTTGAGGCAGGTGACTCCACGTGTAGCAAGTGCCTAGATACAAATCAGAGATTAGGCTCTCCAAAACTTCCATGAAATGCAGATGCTTTGTAGGAGACATTGTTTCAACTGGGCCTTCAGAGAAAAACCAGTATCATTTTCTTTTAAATTTCATTAAAGTCAGCTTGCCATCAGAAAAGTTTTCAAAGGCATTTGAATCGCCTACTTTTGCTTGATATGATCTAACAACTAACTCATACATTTATCCACCCATCCAGTCACCATTCATCGTCCGTGTGTCCATCTTTCTGTCCGTCTGTCCATCCATCCATCCATCCATCCATCCATTACTGGTCATTTAAAGTATGGTCCCTGAGTTTTGCTGCCTGGTTTCTGAATCTGGAGCTTCCATTTAACGGCATAACCTTGGGCAAGTTCAATCACCTTCCTAAGCTTTAGTTTCCTTGTGTATAAAATGGGGGTAAATAATAGTACTTAGCCCCATAGATTTAAAGCGTTTAGTAGCCCTGAGTAGCAACATAGTTAAGCACTTAGTGTTAAAAGTAGTAGTTGTTATGTCATTCAAATTTTATGTGCCAGCTAACCAGCTCCCTTCCTTAATTACCTTCTACATAATATGTATGAGAGAAAATCACCCTCTTATTGAATAGTGCTCATCACCAGAAAGCAGAACCGTTCTCTACAGATCCTGTAGGAGCCCCCAACATACCAACTCCTTAAGCTGGGCTGCTTCTTATGAGTAAAACATGGGGGCTTGTATTTTGAAGTTCTCCCAGAATTCAAGATAGCCTGCCTTGGACAGAGCAATCAGGACCAACCAGGACATGGTTTGGGATGTACATAAACTGCTTTGGCACTTTTCATTCCTAATGAACATCAGTTTGAAGGCAGTACCTGGCCCTTTGTGCACAGACTATCCTGAAAATAATCCTGCTCTTACCTAAGGGACCTGAATAATGAGATAATGTCCCTGGGCCACCAGCCTTCACTCATGAGACATGTTTACCAAAACACAACTGATGGTTTGAGTTCATTTTTATTTTCTTCACCCTAAAAAGCCCTTACACCACCTCCCCACCTCCATCACACATTCACACCACAGCATCTCTTCTCGGAAATATACTATGCCAAATGAACTGGATTTAGTATCATATTAATCTAATTAATAAAAATGAAGCATTATTTATTGAAGTAATTAGGGAGATAATTAAAGGTGTAGAAACTTGAATTTAAAAGTGAGTTTTAGGGGGGAATCAAATTGTTTTACCCAATACCATAGGCAAATGCAACATATGTTACCAAGGGAAGATTCTTGAGTGCAGCTTCCAGAGAGATTAAGACTGCTTTTTTATAAGCCCATGAAGTCCATGTAAATGAATGCTACTAAAACACTTGAAAAATATATTTGCATAAAAAGCTTCAATTTGTCCCCAAGATATTATATAGATTGTTCTTTATTTTAAGAGCATCTTTGAAGGATAGGGCACAGATAAACCCTCTGCTAGAGTTTTGGAAAACATAGTAAATGGCTCACTATAACTGAGACATTTCTTGTCCTTCTCCTACCAAAAAACAAAAATCAAGATACATAAGAAGATAAAATTTAGAAATAGGAGCATAAATAAAGGCTAAAGAAAGTCATTTACCAAATCCCAGTCTGAAGTTTTATGTTGAGAAATATTTTTTTGAATGCACAACTCACCTGAACAAGAAAAACCTTCCCAAATAAGGTAGGGAGGTAGAGGGAAAGGAGAGAGTGAGGCACAGGAGGGAGGGAGGGAGAGAGAGAGAGAGAGAGAGAGAGAGAGAGAGAGAGAGAAGGGAGAAAGAGAGAGAGAGAGAGAGAGAGAGAAGGAGAGGGAGAGAGAGAGAGAACTAGCAATCTTTGAATGATTTATCTCCATAACCTCTGCATCTTGAAGTTGGGCATGAATGAGAGATAATTTATGTTCATTCATTTAACAGATATGTATTTAGTGTTTACTGTAGCCTCAGCATTCTTGTAAGGATGAGGAATAAAACAGTAATGAGAAAGGCAAAGTCCCTCTCACATAGAGTCACATTTTATTTGGGGCAGGACAAGTAATGTACACATAAATTAATGATTTGATTTCAGATAGTGACAGATGCTCTGTAAGAAGGAAGCCAGTGATGTATTTGTAAGTGTTGGCCTAAGAGATGCTATCAGAGGGCTGACATTTGAATGAAAGCTACCTGACAAACAGGGACTAGATCCTGAGGCAGCAGGAACAGCAGGTGCAAAGAGCCAAGGCAGGAATAAGAAGGGGGGTAGGGTGGCTCAAGCTTCATGGTGAAGTGGAAGGAAAGTGACTGAGGGGAGTAGGGGGAGGGGGGCGGAGACTGGGTCACTCACAGCCTTAAGAGAGGCTGACCTGTATGTAACTAAGTAATTGGAGGTTGTTAAGCCTCCCATTTTTTGACTGGCCTTATTTTCAATTGTTCATGTGACATTTACTTTTTAGTGATCATATATTAGGCTAAACATGGGGTTCATTAAGTTCCCAGTAACGTAAGTTATACAGGTCACCCTCTCTTCTCACAATGACATAAAAATAGCAATTAATGAAAACCAAAGGAAAAAAGTCTATTACCTGGAGATTAAAAAAAATATATATGTAACCATTAGTTCTTGAGGGAGTCAAAACTATAATTTCAGATTATTTAAAGAATAATGAAAATTCAAATACACTTTCATTTCTAGCTATTAGCCAGCAGACGTGGTACCCTGAACTACTCTCCTACTATAAACAACTTAAATGCCTGCATAAAATTTGTGGCAGAGACTGGTTAGATGTTCACCACCCTGTTTCCTTTCTCTAAGCATACAGGCAACCCCAATGTCACAAACCTCTTGCATCTATCTGGAAGAAGTGATCTGTGTAGTTCTTGTCTATGGAATGCGAGTTGATGTCTCACATTCAATCCAAGGCAGTTATAAGTAGGTGTACCTTCTCCAAATTCTTCACCCGCCCACCCCTCCACACGCGCATCTGTTATCCAAAGTATATCAGGATGACTCTGAAGGCACATGTTGAGACTGGCAGAGCCAAGGCATAGAAGGCATTCTGGACCAGTAGAATTTAAAAGTAATGTTTTCAAACCTCAGTATCTCTGACTGATGGAGTGAAGCAGAGTCTACTTACCTATTGACCTGTATTAATCTGTGTCACCAGGCAGACCTAAACCTTTGTTGTATTTAGCTTTGGAGAATTTGAGGTTGTAAATTTCTGCACCTGCTATTATGCTGCATAAAGAGAAATTGAGATCTCTAAGTAGGACATTGGCTTAATGATTGTTCCATGAGCAGGGAGGAAACATATGTACTATAGTAGCAAAACATGTGGTAAAATTGAGATGTTGGCCCTTGGGAAGCAGATCGTACACTTACGGAATTGAAAGCTCCAGTGTAAGGAGGGATTGGAGTTAACCAAATCTTTAATGTCTGTTGGCAACTTACTTTTTTTCTTTTTCTTTTGGCAATGTATTCTAAGACAGAAATTCACTCAGGAAATAAATTGCTTATTTGCAAGGAAAAATACAAGAGGATTTAGAAAGTGCAGAAGTTTGGGACTTTTATGTTTTGGGAAAAACAAACAAATAATCCTACTGTTTATAGACCACAAAGATCAGCATGTAATATTGAGCAACTTGGTACAACAAATACTTGTTAAGATGCAGTCTTGCAGCAAACATCAGATTAATGGTATGGTCTGGGAGTATCAGCTACTCAGCCTCACTGTGAGTACCCACCCCTAAAGTCACCAAAGAGATGAGGAAGCAAAGAAAGACAGCTTATGTCAGAAATTTAAGAAAGAACTTGGGATTTTGTTGTTGGCACAAGAAATTGGAATGGAATAGACCAGAAGCCATCTAAGTGCTTAAGGGATTTAATTGCCCAAAACCCACAAACAAACAAACAAAACACCTCAACCAGCTCAAACTAAAAAAAAAAAATTTGATCAATAGTTAAAACAATGTTTGGACCACCATATTTTCATGGGCAAGAACAGACTCTATAAAGTTACAAAGTCTTGAAGATAGATCTGCTCTCCTAAATTCATATCGATATTGTCATGAAGAAAATGATGAATTAGGAAACGACTACTTGAAGATGAATCCGTGAAGAAAAAAAATGTCAAGGGCACCCCTGCCAGAGCAGAGAACCAGAGCCAAAAGGAGGAAATTCTCTCATTTCTGGGCCTTCACAATATCTTCCCAGCACAATTTCGGAATTACCAAATGATTGTTTTGTGTCTTATATTCTCTCCTTTCCCTAAAGAGAAGCATTTTCTGTGGCTATATTGACTACATGCCACACTGCACATTCAGTGTGAGGGAATCAGCAGACTTATGTTTTTAGTTTTTTGTTACCAGAAAATGAAAAGCCATGTTTGGATTTGATGGTATTGACTGTAAGTCTCTAGGAGGTCTTGAAGCTTGAACTGGATACAGTGACAGGAGGGGGTGTTAGTAAGTGTGATAGAATTTGGATGGCCAAAAGTTCTCTGCTGGATACCTGGTATTGAGAGGCAGAACTTAATCCCTCCCCTGCCCTGAGTTTAGGCTGACATTAGTGATGTTTTTGATCAAAAGAATCTAGAAATGATGTTCTTAGACCTCTGTGAATCGGCCATAAGAAGTCCTGTAGATTCTACCAAGATCTCTTAGAACACTCATGTGTAGAGCCCTGAGCTTCCTTATAAGTCCAACTACCCTGAGATAACCATGCTGTGAGAAGCCCAAGTCTCCTTCAGGACCACATGGAAAGGCTCTGAGACTACATGAAAATGGGGAGAGATCAGGCTGAACCCAGACTTCTACACATTATGCCAACACATTAGGCACATGAATGAAGTTCCCTAACCTAGCTATCAGATGACCTCAGTGATCCCAGTGGAAGCTGTTAGGAGCATAAAATTGCCTGTGAGTCCATTTTGAATTTCTGATTCAGAGAATTGTGAGATGTAAAACAAACAAAACAAAATAAAACATTAAAAAATTATTGAAAAATGTAATTATTACTGATTAAAAATCAGAAATTGAAAACTACTAGAAAAGCCCTTGAAGTTTTGAAAATTAAAAGAACATATTTTGAATAATGAATAAGTCAACAAAAATATAAATTAGATAATTTAGAACTGAACAATAACAAGAAATCTCTACCTAGAAAATATCATGAGGTGAAAGTAAAGCAGTTCTTAGAAATTTATAGGCTTAGGGGCACCTGGGTGGCTCATTCAGTTAAGCATTTGACTCTTGGTTTTGGCTCAGGCCATGATCTCATGATAAGTGGGTTCGAAACCCACATAGGGCTCCACACTACAGTGTGGAGCCTGCTTGGGATTCACTGTCTCTGTCCCTCCCCTGATCGTGCTCTCTCTCTTTCCCTCTCAAAATAAATAAATAAACTTAAAAAAAAGAAGTTTAAAAGTGTTTATAGGCTTAAACACTTAAGTCTGTCTTTTGGAAGATAGGTTTAAATTAATAAGGCAAGCACTACATTTATGAAGTTAGAATAAGAACAAAAGAATTGAAAGAAAGTAAAAGGAGATAAGTGATAACAAATTTATAACCTCTAAAATTCCCTTGGAATAGAGAATATTAAAAAAAAAGACAAATGTTTGTGAAATTTTCAGTTTGTCTCTTCAAGAGACTGATCTCTTGCAAGTTTGCGTAATGAAAATAAAATAAAATAAAAAACCAATTGGACATAAAGACAATATTAGAAATGACCAAGCAGGCATGTCTAAAGATAATTGAATGGGATAAAATCTAAGGTGATTTTTAAAGCAGTTTTATGCCAGTACATTTGAAAACTTAGAAAATCAGCAAATTACTAGAAAAGTATATCTTACTGTCTTACCAAAGCTGGATTAAGATGCAAAGATAAAAGCAACGTGCAGGTAGATGTGTAATTTGGAATACTTTAGAAAGCAATCTGTTTAGAAAGACATTATCTAGGAGGGTCCGCATGACTACACCTGCTGTGTTCCTTGGGATAGTTCCAATTTATAACTATTGTTCAAGCCTAATTACGTTCACTGCTCTCTTTTGATGCAAAGTGATTCCAGTGTTCACGTTTGGATGCATGTGCTAGAGCATAGCAATTCTGCTCTCCGGGATTTACCCTAGAAATAATTTTGTACTGGTAAAAAGGAAACATGTGTTGGAATATTAACAACAACATCATACTTGAGTGAGAAAAAGAAACAAGAACACAGGAACAAGTCACACTGTCCATCTCAAGTGTCTCCTATGGAATGTGATGGAATACTATATAGCAGAGAGGGGTGGACTACACGTCTGCGAATCAATATAGGTGGACTTAAAGAAAATTATATTGGAGTGGGACGGGGGGGTGGGGAGGTGGTGGGAGAAGAGAGTGGTTGCAGAATCTATCAATATGATCTTATTCTGGGGCACCTGGGTGGCTCAGTGGTTAAGCATCTGACTTTGGCTCAGGTCATGATCTCACAGTTTGTGTCAGGCTCTGTGCTAAAAGCTCAGAGCCTGAAGGCTGCTTTGGATTCTGTCACCACCTCTCTCTGCCCCTCCCAGGTTCATGCTCTGTCTCTCAATAAGAAATAAACGTTAAAAAAAATTTAAAAAATGATCTCATTCATATAATGCTACTTAGGGATATACCGATATGTGCTTAAAGAAGACTTTATTTTTTTTAACGTTTATTTATTATTGAGAGACAGAGAGACACAGAGAATAGGTAGGGAAGGAGCAGAGAGAGAGGGAGACACAGAATCTGAAGCCGGCTCCAGGCTCTGAGCTGTCAGCGCAGAACCCAAAGCGGGGCTCGAACTCACAAACTGTGAGATCATGACCTGAGCCCAAGTCGGATGCTTAACCGACTGAGCCATCCACGTGCCCCTAAAGAAGACTTTAAGGAACACAACAAGGAGACAACAATTCCAAAATTCAGGACAGCGATTTTCCCTCGGGCATTGGGATACACAGGGCTTGAATCTGGGAGACAAATAAGACTTCCAAAGTGCCAATTAATTTTTTATCTCTAAAACTATACTTTTATCCTTTCTACCTTACATGTGAAATTTAGTTACATAAATTGGCTCTCATTAAAATAAGAAAAAGAAGTTATAATAACAGTTACTAGCATTTATTGAGTATACTCTGAGCCAGGCATTATTCTGAGAGCTTTATGGCTGACAGCAACAAGCTTTCATTCCCAGCACAGCTCTGAGAGGGAACCCTTGTTATTTTCTCTTGCTAGAAATAAAAAAAATGATCCATGCACAGAGATGTTACTTAAAATACAGGGCTAAACCGCTCATAAATGACAGTGCCAGGGTGTTTTAACCACTGTGCCTTCCTGCTTTGCACCGCCTGGCTCTAATTTTACAGTTTTTCTCTGATAACGATATGTAATGTTTATATGCAAAACAAAACAAATATTATAAAACACTCGTCGGCCCAGCTTCTGAAATTCTTACAAAGCTTGAATTAATTGAGGGTAAATTAAAGATGTTTTAATGTGTTGACTGAGAGAACTTTGAAGCACATAACAACTTACAGTGCAAGGCTATTTACATTGAGCTTTCAATTTTAGAAACATGTTGCCATAAGCCTTTATAAATGCCTAGTAAAGTAGGTTTATACCATCATTTGCATTTTATGGAGAAAGAAAAAGGTCATGTGACTGTCTCTAGTTCACACAGAAAGGAGTCATCATCATGGATACAGACATTTTATCTACCTCTTAGTCATAGTTATTCACATAATATGTGTCACACTGGTCCGGAATAGTTTTTTATCTTGATAATGATGCTAAGGTATGATCTATGGAAAATGCTCACCCTGAAGATTTCACTCTTCTTCAGGGGACTGGATATAAATTGGTGGCGCTCAAAGGAGGCTTTAAAGAAAATTAAAATATTAGGCCATGCCTGGTGGCTAAGACGGGATAGGGTCTGAAGGCAAATATGTTTTTATTTAAAAAGATGATTCTGTCTGCATTTATTCTTTCCCATTGGCTGAACTTGGTTTAAGCGATGGTTCGGTGGGGCTACCTCTTCACAAAATGTGAAGTTGGTGAAGTTCGTTTTCTATGTTCTTCCTTCCTTTTGATTTATTTAATTTCTCTCGATCCCACATTATTCAAGTACCTGGATCCTTCCTGCCTCATTCTTTCCTTAATTAGAGGAAAGAGCTCTAGATTGATAGCTGGTGAACTTGGTGTTTTGGAAAGCAGGCTAGTTTGGAAATCCTAAAACTGGTTTTGGTCCCAATTCTTTGACTAACTTACCTAAGACCTGATGTTCCATCTGTCTCTGGGAACCTCAGTTTCTCCTTTGTTCTGGAGATAACTGAACTAGCTGTTGAATAGAAGGGATACCTTCTACATCAAACATTTTGTCTTTCTTACTTTAATGTACAATGAGAAAGCTGCCTAAGCTCCTTTCAGTAGTATCTACACAATTACACAGAAAGGAATTTAAAATCTTGTTGGTTTATTCAATTGTTTATTATCTCTTATGAGTGACTAATGCTCCAAATTTTCTTTATTTGACCATCCTCTGGGTCTAGCTCAAAATGAGTTTACTAACTAGCGTTTCTCCACCCTTCATCCTTCATGGATTTTTCCACCTTATCAACTTGTTTAACTTGGGATGGCATTATGCAGGGGACAAGCGAGGCCACATGGATATACAGAAGTCTAGTTTATATAAACCGACCATAACCAAGTCAGCAAAGGACGTGACTTGTCTGTAGTACCAAGAACTTCATAATCATGTTTCATATATTCATTTTTATTGTTAAGCCACATCCGAAGCATATTTCTTATTCATTTTTAACGTGCCAACTCCTTCCAAACTCCTCTAGTCCTTCCCGCGTAGTGGCTTGAACTCTTCCCTCGGTTAGAACGTTTTGGTCTTGTTTTGTTCTTCCCATTACAATAATAACACAATTAGAATACACCTTTACTAAAACAACAAGCATGTGAGCCTTGGAATGGTTAGGTCCTCTGGACTGCTTGCTCTATTTGCTTAAATATTTCATTCTTAAGGTCATAAGAATACAAACACTTCACAGTTTCCCTTTCCTTGTCTTCTTTTCAACAAGGTCTCTCTGATATAATATGTTCCTCTAAATTTATTTAGAGTATCTAAACCTGACATATTTCTCACCACCAACCATGGAGTTTTCTTCTTCCTAATACAACCCGGTTTGAACATACAAAGTCACTCATCATCTTTTTATGGCTCCTTAGTGACCTCAGAGCCCAAACCAGACCTCATAAGCTAGCATTGAAGGCCCTTTACAATCAGTTTTCAATGTAGTTGTCAGCCTCATCCAACCCTCCACACTTCCTGTCTTACTTCCTGTCATCCACGCCCTAAATTCTACTGAATAGTCAGAAAGGGTCACTGCTTATTACTCTCTTACGGGATAATCATATGAATAATATTGATCTTTCAGAATTTCTTTAGTGATGATTACTTAATTTAATGCTGTAAGGGCCTAAAACTTATTAGAACACTTATTAATGATCTATCAGTAAATACTAGCTATATTTTCTATTATCATCATTCATATTTATGTTTCTGCTCATGCAGTTCCTATAAGGTGGAATTTCTTTCTCTATTCTCTCTTCTTATTGAAATTTTACGTATTCTTCAAAGGTCAGCTCAAAAGCTGCAAATCTGTGAAGTCTTCTGTGATAATCACAATCAGGATTAATTATTCCCTTTTGTGCATTGTCAAAAAACTTTAGTTATACTACAGTTCTGTCTCACATTCGAGTTATTTATTTCTGTCTCCACAATTAGATTGTAAGGTTAATGAGGGCAGGGACCAAGGACCATTTGTTACTCATCTATCTTCATGATCCCCAGAGTGCCTGTGACTGATTATTCAGCCAAGAAATCCTTATTAAAGTGAACTTGGAAATTGAAGATGAAAATTCTTAGGGCACTAAGGAGATAAATTATAATACTGAAACAATGGACATTTATAGAAAATTTTGGAGCTGTGGCTCCCATCTAGAGCTGCCTCAGTCTGCATGATGACTTATCCAAGGGCAGCAATATGATTCAATCATCTCAGAATAGCTACACAGTGATAGAGGTTGGGGGCAAGAAAGGGATTTATTGAGTAATTACATCTACGTATTTATATTTTTTATACATATGAACATATTTTTTTAGCTGAGCATTGACATGGAAATATAGTGCCACTGCTAGGTAATAGGGAAATATTACAATGAGATGCATTTACAAGCAAGGATTACTAGAGGACAGACAGGTACAAATCTATTATAATAGAAGGCAAAGGGTGAGGGTTTTAATAATGATAATTACAGTCATAATTATTGATGCTTATTGAATTATTACTCTGTACAAGTAATTGTTCCTAGGACTTTACATAAATTAATCCATAAACCTTCACCTCACCACTCTGAATTGGTAGTTAGTGTTGTTACCCCTATTTACAGATGAAAATGTGGAAGATGAACAGTGTGGAAGGTGAGAAAAAACTCCCCACTCAAGTGTGGGTTGCTTTGCATAGTGACTTCCTTCCAAAGAGTACAGTATGGAAAGCAGCATAAAAAGAGTGCTTTTATAGTTGGAGGAACCAATCAAACACTATTTCAACCAAGTGATCAAGGTTAACATCACGAGTGGTATCATGCTGTGATAGTATGTATCCTTAAGATGATATGATGAAAATGACACTGTATGGTCTTCCTCATGGAAGATTCTGTGACCTTCCTCCTAATTCCTATAACCCAAGTCTGATTATGAGAAAAACATCAGAGAAATTCCAACAGAGGACCATCTTAAAATATACCTGACTAAAACTCCTCAAAAATGTCAAGGTCATAAAAGGAAAGTCACTAGGGAAAGTGTCACAGTCAAGAAAAACTTAAGGAAACTTGACAACTAAATGCGGTGTGGTGTCCTGGATGGAATCCTAGGATAAAAAGGACATTAGGAACATTAGAACGTTAGGACATAGGAGATCTAAGTGATGGACCTTATAACAATGTATCAATATTGGTTCATTAATTTAGTCCATAACTATATATTTTGGGGAGTTTGTGTCCCACAATTAAGATAGGTTGGAGTCCTAACACCAGATGTCTGTGAATGTAACCTTATTTGGAAAGAGAGTCTTTGCATGTGTACTCAAGTTAGAAGAAGTCATACTGAATTCAGGTGGGCCCTGTATCCAATGTCTGATGTCCTGATAAGAAGGCCATGAAAGACGCAGGCACACACACGGGGAAGGTGCCAGATGAATATGGGGGCAGAAATTGGAATAATGCAGCTATAAGCCACAGAAGGCCATGGATTGCCAGCCACCAACAGAAGTTGAGAAGAGGCAGGATAATTTCTTCTCTAGAGTCTTCAGAAGGAGCATGACCCTGATGATGCCCTAAGTTCACTTCAACTCTCCAACACAGTAAGAAAATAAATGTCTGTTGTTTCAAGCCACCTGATCCATGGCGATTTGTTACAGCAGTCCCCAGGACACTAATACAGTACCATATCAGATGTTAATACTTGAAACCATGTGTTTGGAGGAGGGTAACTCTCTATAATATCTGCTCAATTTTATTGTACATTTAAAACTGTTCTAAAACATGAAGTCTAGTAATTAAATAACAAGTAAACAAAGGAAAAACCAATAATGAGATACCACACCAACAAGAATGGCTATAATAAAACAATAACAAATAATAACAAGTGTTGGCAAGGTTGTGGAGAATTTGTAACTCTCATATACTGATGAGAATTGATGTGATTGTTTTGGAACACACTTTGGCAGTTACTCAAGACGTTAAACATAAGGTTACCATTTACCAGTATTTTCTCTCCTAGGTAGGTATGCCCTAAAATTGAAAACATACTTCCGCACAAAAACTTGCATGTAAATATTCACAGAAGCATTATTCATAACAGCTCAAAAGTGGAAACAACCCAAATGCCCAAACTGATGAATGGATAAACAAAATGTAGTCTGCTCATACAATGGAATATTATTTGGCAATGAAAAGGCATGATGTACTGATGATATAACAACATAAATGGACCCTGAAAATAAATGCATGAAGCCATTCTCGGAAGAGTACCTAGTGTATGACTTCATTTATATGAATTGTCCAGAGACAGTATATTGGTGGTTGCCAGGAGATGGGAAGAGGGGTGGGAAGAAATAGGAAGTGAATGCTAATGGGTACAGGATTTTTTTTGGGGGGGAAGTAACAAAAATGTTCTAATATTGATTGTGTTGATGGCGGTCTAGCTCCGTTGAGATACTAAAAAACCTTGAATTGTATACTTTAAATGCATAAATTATATGCTGTGTGAATTGTGTCTTAATATAGTTGTTATTAAAAAGTGCATCCACATGGGGCACCTAGCTGTTTCGATTGGTAGAATATGCAACTCTTAATCTCAGGGTTGTGATTTCAAGCCCCACATTGGGCATGGAGCCTACTTTTTGAGAAATGTGCATCATAGAAAGAACTTAGAACTTGTCCAAGGTCACATGGTTACTGGATGGCAGAGACAGGATTAGAACCAAAACAGTCTGACACCAAGGGTCTCCACTCCTAGCCACACCACATACAAGCTCTTTTTTAGAGGTTTCAACGAGATAGTGTAACAGCAGCAAGGGAGAGGTAAGACTAAAAGAAGAAGAGAAAAACCATCAAAATGGTGATTTTCCTAGTGTTCCCTGGCTTGGATTTGCTCCTGGAAATAGATAAGGGCAGACTCTGAGGGGGAAATGTCATTAAAATCCTGATTACATTCACAACCTCCTGCAGGGAAGGAGGCTTTTTTTTTCCCTTTGCAATTCTGAGAAGGGTTATATTTAGGGTAGCAAAAGAAAACGTATTCCAAGCAATATGATAAACACATTCCTGGTACCCACTTAAGTTATTTAGATGCATGACAAAGCGTCATTTAAAACCAACTTAAAATTAACTCTAATGAGGCAATATTGCTTTCCATTTCACAGCCTGTCACACATTTGTTTTTCTTTCATGATATGTACTGCATGCCTGTCAAGCAAAATCAAGATTTTTTTTCCCCAATCGCTGAAGAATTTATGCGTAGATGAAGGTATTTTCAGGGTATGTTTTGTTGGACCATGACTTTTTTCAGATAATAGGGGTTAGATCCCACTGATCAAGCTACAGTCTGAAAGTAGTTCCCCTTAGGCCTGAATACTAGATGAGGGGTCAAGACTGTACACTCTTCTGATCCATAATGACAAACTAACTGTCCATCTACTGAGCCTGGGGCAAACCCCAAAGGCAACCAAATCCAGAGGAAGACAGAATCTTCAGGTCATATTTAGTGGAATGAGTGGTTGCAGAGGAAGAGTTCTGAGGTGTTCAGACAGGTGATACCCAGGCCAAGAAGGGCCTTATATCTCATGCTAAGGAGTTTGGACATTATCCAGCAGTCCATGGGGAGCCTCTAAAGGGTTTTCAGTGTAGGAAAGAGTTTGATATTTGAAAATTATTTCTGACTGTGTTATGGGATTCTGACATTAGGAGACAAGGGAAGAGATGAATAACCTGAGTGGATAATCATACATAGAAATATACCTATTACCACCTTACTTGTTGAACAGATGTACACACTGAACTACAAAGACTTGAGTTCCAATCTTGACTTTGACAAGCTATGTGAGTTTGAATAACATTTATTTTTAATCACCAAGGTTCAATTCCCACGCCTGTAAAATAAGGACAAAATGATACCCCATTCCCAGGGCTTGAATGAAAGTAATACAGGATAAGGTATATATAAAAGTATTTATTCCTTACTACTCTATATTTGAGTAAATGAGAGGATTAGGCAACGTTAGGTATTGCTCTTGGTTCCTGAAGAGTTAGGTACTTAATGATGGGGATTCCAAAGGTTTGTGGGTCCAGGAAATTGAATTCATCTTAGTTAGTCTTCATGATATCACTGAAGAATTTGTCAGGCACTAACAATGTTGTAAAACTGTAGTTCTTTATGTGGACATAATAATGAACTGGAAATTCTAGGAATACTCAAAAATCTCAGAAATTCCTAGAATACTAGGGAGTTATACTGAGAAGTGTGAATCCATTTGCTCATCAATCAAATATGCCTTGGCATCTTCTTTCGTCTTCAAGTTGACAAACTTTCATGAGCTCCTACTTGGTAGTGGACTCTAGTGACAGGTGGGGAGTAAACAGAGAATATTCAATGAAGCATAACTTGTAACTAGAGAAAAGAAGTGTGATGCTGCTCAGTGAGAGTAGTCTGAGCAAAGATTTGGGTGTAAGAAATTATGAGACATAATCAAGACTAGTGAATAGCAGTGCCTGGCTTGTAGAGACACAGAAGTCTAGAAAAATAAACTATGACCCAAAAGGCCAATTGGGACTTCATTTTATGTATAATGCAGGGCATTCAGAAGTATTAGAAAAATTGGGTTTCTAATGGAAGAACCATTTGAATGTAGGATTAGAAGGTACACTCAGTAAAGTCAGGGAGCTAGGCAGCTATTACACTATTTCAGGAGTGACACTACAGGAACCTGAACTATTGCAACAGGAATAAAAAGGGCAAGTATGTGTGAAAATGCATATAAAGAAAATACTGAATTTATTAGGAGAAGCAAAAGAGATGGCAGGATGACAGGAACTTTCCCCTGGTATTATTAGTGATAAAAATTGCTTGGCATATAAAGCCATGCAAATGTATGAAATTGTATACATTCTTTCATGTGTTCTAAGAGAAAAAGACATACACATACACAAAACAAAATGGCATAGACACAATTTGTCTTTGGAGGTGAGGAAAGCTCACAGAGGCCACTTGATTTGTCCAAGGTCATGCCCTATAATGGCAAAGTTGGGAACTGAATTTGCATCAGTGCCTCTTTATATCATGGCACAGGTCTCTATATACAAGTGTGCTTTCATCAGGTCTATGTGTAAAATCACCCCAGACTTGGTGTCATTGTGCACCACTGAATTTGCCTTGGCTGCCAGGAAGTGCCCCCAAGCACACTTTCTGTCTTTGTTTTCTTTTGCTGAACACATCATAATGGTCCAGAATGTCCCATTTGGAAGTTAAAAGGTTAAAAGGTCCCATTTGCAGAGCTCTTGAAGATACTGACCCACTATGCCATGGACACCCAGAAATCAGGGAACATAGAACACATTTGCTATCCCTATGCATTGAAAACTAGAATGCACTTTAGGAAAACCAGTTGCTACATCCTCTTCCATAAGAATCCTTGTTTCTTTGGATTTGTGAGTATTTGACAAAATAAACTTCAAATATCTTTATCTGTTTTATGCAGTGATATATCTCAGGTGTTAGGATGGCAACTGGAGGGTAGCATATGCTCAGTAAATATTTGCTTTCTTCTGGATAACAAAGATGAAAATGTTTGACTTAAAGTATACAGGGAGTGAGGGGCTTAAAGTATGTTTGTTTTGTTTTGTTTCTCCCAAGAGGCCAAGAGAGACAACTTCATTACTAGATCTCTCTGAGTCTTTATAACCAGAGAAGCACTGCAATGCTATCCCAAACATGGTCCTCGCACAATGGCCTTATCTGTTACTTTATTCTCAAGGTGTCCATAGGCGGAAGTGGTGAATAAGTGGAGAGATTTGTGGGTTACTTGAAAACGAAGGTAACTCCATTTGTCCTCCTTCCTCCTTCTATTATCATTATCAGCCTGAATGATTTTCGGGGAAGAGCAGCATGGTGGATGGAAAGAACATGAGTCTGAGTCCAGGCAAAAGAACTTTGGAATCTCAGCCAAGTACTGCCTAGCTGTGTGACCTGGGACAAATTATTATACATTTCTGAGTCTATTAACAACATCCTCCTCTGTGGAATTGGGGACAGATTATCTACTAAAATTGTGAAAAGTAAACACACAGCAAAAAGTTCTTTTTTTGAAAAGTTTATTTATTCATTTTGAGTGGGGGAAGGGGCAGAGAGAGAGAGAGAGAGAGAGAGAGAGAGAGAGAATCCCAAGCAGGCTCCGGGCTGCTCACAAACCATGAGATCATGACCTAAGCTGGAATCAGGAGTCAGATGCTTAACTGACTGAGCCACCCAGGTTCTCCAACAGCATAAAGGTCTTGACACAAAGCAGATATTTAGTGATATTTTATTGTTTTTATTTTCACATGTGTTAATTCTTTTTTTTTAAAGTTTTTTAACGTTTATTCATTTTTGAGAGAGAGAAACAGTGTGAGCAGGGGAGGGGCAGAGAGAGAGGGAGACACAGAATCCGAAGCAGGCTCCAGGCTCTGAGGTATCAGCATAGAGCCCAACACAGGGCTTGAACTCAGGAACCATGAGATCATGACCTGAGCTGAAGTTTGACGCTTCACTGACGGAGCCACCCAGGTGCCCCTACATGTCTTAATTCTTTATCTCTGAAGATGAAAGTGAATGGTAATCTGGGAGAAAGATGTGCCACCATCTTATGGCTGTAGGTCACCAGGATAGCAAATGTCTGGGGGCAAAAAAAAACCCCAACCTTCCCGTGTCTCTTTGGGTCTCTTTAATGAGTCCTGTGCGTGGGACCTTGAGGCTGGTTTGCTTTGTTCATTAAAGCCCAATGGTGTGTATAATCCAAGGCAGGGGTGAACAGTCAGGAATTCACCTTTAAAAATAAGATCTGCTATGATTCCCTCCAGGGACTGTGGCCTAGGGAATAAGTTGCCTGTTTCTGGGACTGCTTGCTGCGTGGAGAGTGACTGTCACTGACTTTCAGCTTGTCAAATGCATTTCTTAGCCATCAGTATTTACTCCTAAGGGAACCACTGCTGGGAGTATCAAAACGGAAAGAAGTTAAATAGACCGTGCTGGTCTTGTAGCACTGGGGCTGCCATCAGCCCAGTGGGAGGCCTCCACTTCCTGGCACTCACAGCACCCCATGCTTCTTGCTGTGTCTTCAACTCCCTCCATCTTAATGTACACTGCATTTGCCTAATGCTTAATCAACACCAACTTTGTGATGAGCACTGATGGACTCTGTCCTATTTGCCTTTACCAATATCCAGTGAAGAGGATGGGTAATTTGAATTTAAAGATAAAACTGAGGTCCAGAGAAGTTAAATGGCTTGCCTGAAACCACCCAGATAGTGTTTGCAAAAGAGGATCCAGATCTACACTGGTCTATGGTGCTTCAGGGGAAAAACTGTCTGCATGGGAGTCAGAATGGAGTTTGGTGGTTGAGACCTCTTAAGCTTGACATGTTCTCACGCTCATCCTGGTCTCGGTAAGCACTTTTCTCTTCCATGCTTCCACTGATCTCTGTAAAAACCCTCTCTGATCACATCTTTTCTGCCCACTTCTTGCTAATTGGGTATGTTTTATTTTGAGCAGATTTTGAAAGGTACAAATAAGACCCAGGGATGTGAAGTGGACAAGTGTAACTTGGTTCCCATTTGCCCGCATCTATGATCATGATAGCCAGAACTGTTGGAACACCTACTCCATACTAGGCTCTGTTCCAAAGTTCTTTGTACTAACTCACTGAATTCTTGCAATACCCTTAGGAGGTAGGTAATATTATCTTTGACTTGTAGATCAAAAAACAAAAAAACAGATTAGACAACCAGTTCGAGTAACAAAGTCAACAAAGAACAGAACCAGGATTGGAATCCAGGGAGTTTAATTCCAGGGGCAATGCCTAACTAAAATCCTGCCACACTGGGTTAATGAGGTTGAAACTGTCAGCACTCAATCCCCCCTTCCCACCTGAATGTTACACTTATCTGTTAGAAGCCAATAACAGGAGGAACTCTGGTCAGCCTAGATCAGTTTAAGCTTGCCCACCGACGGACCCCTGCACAGATGGACCGTGGGGGGTCTGACAGTTATCTCTACCTAGATATAGTTTTTGAGGAACATAAGCTTCATTAGCACGACATAGGATACTTGTTTTCTTAGTACTCCTGTGAACCTTCTACCACCTCTAGGTGGGATGACAAAGCTCCTCTTTCTGAATTTTCACCTTAACCCTCAATAAAAGAAAACCCACTCATCCCCACTCAGAGAGTCACAGCTTTGGAAGTGATTCCCTGTGATCTCATTGGCTGCAAATGACAACTCCACTCAGTATAGCCTCCATCTGTAACTCACCAAGGAGCTAACTCACCTTAGCTCCATTACATAATGACCACACCAGATTGCCACTATTTCTGTACTTCGTTTACAGCAACAGTAGAGGGAGAAAGGAACATATACAGTAGCATTTGTTTGCATTTTTTACAAGTTTATTTATTTATTGAGAGAGAAAGAGAATGTGTGCGCCCAAGTGGGTGAGGGGCGGAGAGAGAGAGAGGGAGAGAGAGAATCTCAAACAGGCTCCATGCTGTCAGCACAGAGCCCACACAGGGGCTTCATCTCACGAATGGAGAGATCATGACTTGAGCTGAAATCAAGAATCTGATGCTTAACTGACTGGCCCACCCAGGTGCCCCAACATTTGTCTGCTTTTTAAAAAGAAGACAGACTGAGCAAAGATGTAGGTGAGGAGGAATGCACCTTAGAAGCCCACTTAGACCATGGAGTTCCCACCAAGGACAGTCTATTTAGGCAACATCACTGGAAATAAATTTTAAATAGATTAGCAAAGCATATTAAAGGAGACACGGAAAGAGAGCCTGAAAGAGCTAGCAGAAGTCATGCCTGATTGCGTCTGGAGGCTTCTGTTTTAAAGGCTTAGGATACATTGAATGCTGTTCTCCTATCTCTGGTATTGACTGCATGCCAAGGCAGGGTGATGCAATGAGCAAAGTCAGAGTGTGCATTAGAGATACCAAACAAAACTGTTCAGATGCCAGTGAATCTCTTTGAAGGGCAAGTCCCTTTCTTTGTTTTTTGTTTTTTGTTTTTTTTTTGCCATGTGGCCAGAGGTCACTTAATTATTACCCAAATGCTGAGCATGTGTGGGTAAGAGCAGCTTCAAGGGAAACCGGTGTTTTTCTTATTGAATCATGCATACTCATATCTGCGTGTGGTACATATTTAAAAGATAAAGACATTCACAAATGCTTGAGATGAGCTTTCATGTTTCCTAGAAGCAATGGGCATAAAAAGAACCTGGTGGAGCTTGTTGGAATGCAGATTCTCAGTCCTCCTATCCAGAAATTATAATTCAAAGGGCCCAGGGAGGGCCTAGGGATTGCTATTTACTAAACCTGCTTAAGGCAATTTTGTGGCAAGGGGTGTTCAGCCCTCATTTTGAGAAGGCCATGGGGTGCCTGGGTGGCCCAGTCAGTTAAGCATCTGACTTTGGCTCAGGTCATGATCTCGCGGTCCGTGGGTTCGCTCCCCGCGTCGGGCTCTGTTTGGACAGCTCACAGCCTGGGGCCTGTTTCAGATTCTGTGTCTCCCTCTTTCTCTCTCCTCCCCCACTCATGCTCTGTCTCTCTCTTCTCAAAAATAAAAAATAAACGTTAAAAAAAAAAAGAGAAGGCTGGGCAGCAATTCTTTATAAGAGATATGCATTAGAGCTGCCTGTGGACTCTTGGAAACTATGCCAACCTGTTCTGTGAGACTCTCTGTATCCAGACTTCTGAGGAAGGAGGCCTCTTGTCACAGGTGGGGCTCTCCAGGAAGCTGACTCTCAGAGGTGTCTTCTGAAAAGGGGAGAGATTGGGCAGAGAAAGATGAACTACCATCAATCAGTCTCTACAGAGGCCTCAGCTAACCTAAGGAGTCATGAGGCTAAGATGCCTCCCAGAGGTATACTCATTTGAGGTTAGGGATCTGGGACTTCATACCCCCGTGTTGGCTGGTCATTCAATGCTGGTTTGGCTGCCCCAGGGAGGGGATGAAACCTTAGTCTTTGGCCTTGGCAATCCCCACAGGGGTCCCACAGGGGAGGACCATCTGCCAGCAGCTTGAGAACAGATCTGGACAGTGCATCACAATATCCCCTATGTAGAGTATGGATTTGGTTTTGTTTGGTTTTATTTTGGTCCTGTGGGTGATTCTATGCACTTCCAGACTGAGAACCAGCAGTAGAGACAAGTCATTGGTTATGAAGAGAAAGAAAGGATACTTGGATGTTTTTTCTGATAGGACCAGCCAAATCACCACCTCCCGGGGAATTCCCATTCATCCTACAACACTGACATCCAGGGTCATCAGCTCTCTAAGGATGCTTTTGACCCCTTCAGGCAGAAGTAATCTCTCTGTTCTTGGAGAGATCACTTATCTTGTATAAACTTCCATTATTATGTATCTTTACTCCCTACTAGGCATATTGGGAACATGGCAAATTCATGTCAATATCCTAGCATCTAATAGGGTCTACACTGCATGAATGAATGAATGAATGAATGAATGATCAATAAATAAAGGGTTAACAAATGAGTCAGAGAAGATGCTACTCTTTTTAAAATTTATTTTATATTAAAAAAATGTTAATGTTTATTTTTGAGAGAGAGAGAGAGAGAGAGAGCAAGCAGGGGAGGGGCAGAGAGAGAGGGAGACACAGAATCTGAAGCAGGCTCCAGGCTCCAAGCTATCAGCACAGAGCCCAAAGTGGGGCTTGAACTCACAAACCATGAGATCATGACCTGAGCCAAAGTAGGACGCTTAACTGAGTCACCCGGGTGCCCCAAGAAGATGCTCTTAAAAACCATCCCTTGATATTCCAAAGACAGACTTTGGGTAAGAAAGATATTTATACTCCAGTTGTGGCAATTCTGATATCACAGTACCTTTTAGCCTACTTCAGAACCAGGCACCATTGGGGAAAAAAATTTTTTTTTCCAACCTCTAGAATAAATTTCATGGAAAAATATTTTAAAGGTGGCTCAAACTCTAGGGTGATTTTGTACACCATCCTCTGTCTAGGATTCATATCAGCCATGTCACCTTGCCTATTACAGGAGCACATGTGGAATGAAGGAGATGAAATGATGAAGCAGCAAGCTGGTGGCAGATTTCACAGAGCCCCTCTTCAGCGATTCTTTGAAGACTAAACATTTCCTCCACTTGCCCAGTAATAAAAATTCCCCACTAATGTCCCTGAGCCATTCAGTGTATCCCAGATGCATATTACCAAGCCCAGCCATACATGCACACAGAGTGAATTCCCAGCCCGGCAGCCCAGGGTTTGATTAGGCTGCAGCCCGGTCTTGAACTCCAATCGCTTGCATGAACACCCCTGAAGCGGAACAACCAGAGATCGGCCACAATAACAGGTCACCAAGGGCTCCGAGGAGAAGGGGAACACAATGAGTTTCACAAGTTCCTTATCCATCCTGAGAAATGCCTGGGGACTCCAGTTGTTTGAGAGCCTGGGACCATTACAGGCTCCTGACAGTTTATTTTGGATTTGTCCTGAGGGAGAGAGTATCAAAATTTCCTACTGATAGCCTATATAGGTGACTGATGCCATTATTTGTTCAAGCAGAAAAGAAGAGCTTAGAAATATAATAGGAACTTTGGCTTCCCCTCAGTGCCTCTGAAGCCAGAAGTTTTCTAGTGCTTTCTATTATGCAAAAGCCACAGTGCTTGAAATTTTCAGGAGGTGGTGCGGGGGAGTAGGATCCCCCACCCCACCTGACTTCATCTAAAATGATTGCTTCACTACAAGATAGCATTTTAGTACAAATGGTTTTCCGAGAAGAAACCTTAACCCTTCCAGAAGTCTTATTTCACACCTTGTAAGTAATCTATAAGAAACCCTATTGTGTATGAGCGTAAAAGACTGTGAAGCCAATAAAAGAGAATATTATCAAACATGAGTAAAATAGCTTAGATAAATGTGCTAAGGAGTACTTCAAGGAAAAGAGATACATCGGTGACAGGAGAAAGGGAGCTAATGTTTCCTAAATGCTAGATCCCATACACATCGCCTCACCTTTTCCTGTGATTGAACTCTTGTCCTCTGTGCTGTAGAGGTGGGGACTCTGAGGCTCACAGAATTAAGTCCGTTACCCAGCATCACAACATTAGGAAAGATTTCAGGTTCTTGCTCCATCCTCTCCTCTCTGATGCTGCCATGTAGGGAGTTGCAAGGGTCAGAAACTGGAGAATTAAGCGGAGGAAGAGAGGTGCCTGGGTAGCTCAGTCAGTTAAGCTCCCAACTTCAGGTCAGTTCATGATCTCGCGGTTCGTGGATTCGAGCCCCGCGTTGGTCTCTGTGCTGGCAGCTCAGAGCCTGGAGCCTGCTTTGGATTCTGTGTCTCCCCCTCTCTCTGCCCCTCCTATGCTCATGTTCTATCTCTCTGTGTCTCTCGATAGTAAATAAACGTTAAAAAATTTTATAAAAACTGCTTAAGGCTGAAAATCTTGGTTAATTCATTAATCAGCAAAGCAATAGGTGTATTGATCATGAAAGAAAGAGTTTAATTGATATGGAGAGAAAACAACAATATCAACAACCTCAAAAATTCTACTAAAAAAGCTCTTTGTAGTCACCAGTGACCCCCATGTCACCATTAAATGAACATTTTTCAATCCTCATCTTTCTTGATTTCTTACCAACATTCAATATAGTTGATCACTCCCTCCTTCTCAGAGCACTCTGTTCCCTTGCCTACTGTGATAGATCACACATACCTCTTACTTCTTTTCTACTCCTCTGCCTACTACTTCCAGTCTCTTTTTCATTCATTTTCTTCTTCCTAAACCCTAAATGTTGACATTTTTCAAGGCTGGGTTCCAAGTGCTTCTCTTTCCCCATTCTGTACTATCTCCCTAGGCAATGTCATACTTACCAAATGTTTCCATCAACGATCACCGATATGCAAATGACTCCCAAGTTTATGTGACTAGTCCAGATCTCTAGGCTTACATATTCAGCTATTTTGTCTTTACATCTCTTAGAATGTATCAAAGGAACTCAAACTGGAAATGTGTAAAGCTGAACTCAATCCTCTCCTCCATCAAGTCTCAACCTGTTCTTCTTCCAGTACTTATTATTTTTATAAGCAGACCATCATCTGGGTAGTTCAGCAAGTAGAATTCAAGGAGTAATTCTGTCATTTCCCTCTCCACCAACCACCAGACATCTCATTCAATCCATCGCCACTCTTGTTCGTCTCACCTGTTGTAATATATCACCCTCTCTCCATCATCTCTGTTTGCAGCACCCTAATCTAGACAGACATCATTTTTCATCCAGAAACCAAATTAAAAAAAATTTCCTAAGTGGTCCCCAACATCAGCTCGTTGCAGTTCCTTCTACCTTCATGACACACAATCCTTCTTCTCTATGTCTCAATCAGAGTCATCTTTTAAAAATATATCCACTGATGTTATTTCATTTAAGGCATTCATTGTCTTCTCAATGCTTCTAGAATAAAAACCGAAATTTAACTTGATTCACAGGATCTTCAGTGACTGGTTTCTGCTTCCTTTCCATCCCCTTCTGTCAATATCCCTCTTGTTTTCTGTGATTCACCTGCCCTGGCCTTCTTTTAATTCCTCAAATGTACAATTATCTCCTACCTGAGAACTTTGAATGTCACTTCCCCCCATTTTCTTGCTAATTCTTCAGATCTCAGTTTACACATCTCCCCCTAAGGGAAGTGAGTCTTTACTATACCCACCAGGCTCTGTCAGGACTTCTTGTTTTGCATTCATAGTTCTGTGAGCTTCTGATTCTTAGAATTACCCACAGTTCATGATAATGCACCTATGTGTATAGTTATCACGTGAATGTCTCTCTCTAACTAGACAGTACGATCTATGAGAGCAAGAAGCATAGTTGTTTAACCCATTATATCCCTGATGCCTGTCACAGAGTAGGTAGTGGAGCACAGTTTTGAATGAGTGAGTGAATGGAGGCAGGAAGCCAAGTGGTTGTTAAGACTCCCATTTAATGTTCAGTGCCTTTTTCTTGGGATTCAAGAGTGTCTTTTCCTGTTGGATGTCTCTTTGTGACAGTACTCTCATCTTCCATGCTAGATTACTCCTGGCCAGGACTGCTTCATTTTGTGCCATGACCTTTGTGCTCTGTGGTTAGCCTGCCAGAGTGATTGATCCTCAACATCAGCCTCTGGATTTGCCCTTCCTGGAGTAAACCCTCTCCTTCCAGGCATGTCTTATTCTCCTGGTAAGCACTAGTCCCCTGAGTCTGTGCTAGAAGCAACCTGGCTGTCGTGAGCAGAGTCTCAAGATTTTTTAATATGTCTCTAATGAGAGGTATTGGCTCCATGAGATTTTAACAGAGAAATAAAACTTGACTGCCAATGTTAAGTAAGATAAAACCCACCTAGAACTGAATGAAATGATAGCGGGAGAGTGTGGGGGCCTGTCCAATGAGACCATTTTATGCAAGTAAACTGGTAATATTGAACTAGGATGGAGCCCATGTGCATTGTTTGAAAACTGCAGGGTACCTGCTTCCTGTTTCCCAACAAAGCTTGCCCTTGAGAAGTATAAGTTTGTTTGGCTACTTCACTTCTGTGAATTGAATTTCTGACAAGATAACCCTTGGCACAACCAATCAGACCAAGCTGCTTTGACACTGTGGGATGTCTGAAGCATACTGAGGGCAATTGATCAGACCACATTACTGTCCATTCACCTTCAACTAATCCGCTCTGCCTTGACCTATTCTAGGGAGGATTACTCAGAAATTTGGTTGCTGCCATTTGTGAAGGCTGAGCTTGTATAGGCTCCTAATCATTACTGCACTTTGCACTTTTAATGGATATTTTTTAATCTTGGTATTCTCCTTTCTTCCCTTTTGCACACCCTCTGAGTTGATTTGTGTATAGACTAGCTTTACGCTTTGATGAATTGGAAAAACAGCGCTCAGCAGTTTTTCACTGGGGAAGTTATCTGTATTTTATTAAGAATGAAAGTGGTTATTTAAAGGTGAGAGTCCTTAGAACATTTTTATAGGATCCTAGCCAGTATGGTTAGTTCATTTGATAACTTGAACCTCGACCTGTCCCCACAGAGGGCTATCAATGGTGAGCTTCACTAACCTCTGGATAGTTACATCATCTGCAAAGGAAGACAGATATTTTTTTTTTTTTTGCAATTCACTGACTAGGAATACAGGGTTTTTTCTTTCCTTCTTAAGTTTGACAATGAAAAAAAGATATCAAACATCTTGAATTGAACATGCACCAAATCAAGATAATTGGTGATCTTTAAACTAATTTCTATCCATCTGTCTATTTTTTCATCGTTCTTCTGTCCATCCACTTATTCAACAAATGTTGTTGAGCTTGTACTATGTGACAGGCCCTGAGTCAGACACTGGAACTATAAATGGCAAACAAACATATGTATATTTCCTACCTTGTGGAACTATTATGTATGAGGAAATAGAAATCAAATAATCACACAACATATGTGAAGTTATATCTATGAACACTGCCATGAATGAGGGATGTATTATTTCTATTAGAGTATATAATAGACCATCTGGTCTACACACGTACAGGGGATCATAAACTTAACCTATGACCTTTTGCCATACTCTGCTGATTGCTGAAGTATTGGAATAGATAGTTAAGATGATGCCCACAGTTACAATATTCACAAGGTTCTGCCACAGTGGTTGGATTTTGATAGTTGAAAAACTTCCATTACTATTGTACTCCTGAACTATGGTTCTTATGGCTTCTTTCTGAATGTTGAGCTAACCTCTTACCCTGACATTGAAGATCGTCATAGTCCCCTGTTATCTCCAAGTTTCCCACCAACAACAAAAAAATACAGCTATAGTAATCTAATCATATTGCATGAATATCTCATGCATGTTTCCATCTCCCCCTTCTTGTAATGGTTAAACTCATCTAAAGGCCCATATCCATTGTGTGTTTTTTTAAATGCCTCTTCTAAGGTTTCCCCTTGCATAGATGAGGAGGGATATGTATTGGGAATGCTGAACTCTGACATCATCTCTATGGAAGAGAGATTGTTTACCTCAGAAGAGATAGCAGGAGTGTGCCTGTATAAGGGAACAGCCATGTGAGGGTACAATGAGAAGGCCTCACCTGTGAAACTATTCTGGCACCTTGATCTTGGATTTCCAGCTTCCAGAACTGTGAGAAAATAAATTTCCACTGTTTAAGTGCCCCAGCCTGTGGTATTCCCTTATGGCAGCCCTAGCAGGTGCAGACAGTGAAAGCTGAAATGGCTATATTAATGTCAGACAATATACACTCAAAAGATGTTACTAGAGATATGAGTGGCATTTCCTAATGATAAAAGGGTCAACCCATCAAGAAGATATAATAATGATAAATATAAATGCATCTAATAAAAGAGTGCCCAGATACCTGAAAAAAAAGGCATAAATAAGAAGAGGAGATATAAACAGTACAATAATAATACCTGGAGACCACAACACCCCATCTTCACTAGTGAGTAGTACATCTAGACAGATGGTCACTAAGGAACTAGAATTGAACAGCACCATGACTAGACCTTTCAGACATCTCTAGAGCAGTTACCTAACAACAGAATAGAGATTCTTCTCAAATGCATACAGAACGTAGACCATATACTAGGCCATAGAACACATTTCAATAACTTTCAAAGGCTAAGAATATTATACAGTATATTCTCAGACTACAGTGAAATAAAAATAGAAATAAATGGCAGAAAAAGAAAATTGAGACACTCAGAAATAAGTAGAAATTATACAACACAGTAATTAACCAACGGGGCATAAAAGAAACCAAAAGAGAAATTATTTAAAAAAAACTGCAATAAATGGAAAGGAAGAGTCAACACACAAAAACTTATGAGATATAGCGAAGAACTAAGAAGTAAGAAGTTACTAATGGGAAATTTAGAATTGGAAATGTCCATTTTAAGAAAAGAAGCCAATCTCAAATAAACAATCTAACCTCTACATCAAGAGAGTTGAGGGCAAAAAGTAAAACTAAGCTGCAAGCAAACAAACAAACAAAAAGAAAATCAAGATTAGAGTAAAAAATAATGAAACACTGAAAAAAACTCAGTGAAACCAAAAGATGATTCTTAGAAAAGATCAACTGACAACCTTTTATTTAGATTGGCCAAGGGGAAAACCAGTGAGCAAGACTCAAATTACTAGAATTAGAAGTAAAAGAGTACCAACCTTATAAAAATAATAGTACTAACCTTATAAAAATAAAAATAATAGTACCAACCTTATAAAAATAAAAAAGGATTATAAAGGAATACCATGAACAATTATAAGCAAACAAATTACCTGACAGATGAAATAAACAAATTCCTCCAAAACATAAAGTGCCCAGACTGACTCAAGATCATCTAAATAGATCTGTAACAACAGGGGTGCCTGGGTGGTTCAGTTGGTTAAGCATCCGACTTTGGCTCAGGTCATGATCTCACGGTTAGTGAGTTTGAGCCCTGCATCAGGCTCTGTGCTGACAGTTCAGAGCCTGGAGTCTGCTTCCAATTCTGTGTTTCCCTCTATCTCTTTCCCTCCCCCACTCACTCTGTTTTTCTTTCTCTCAAAAATAAATAACCATTAAAAAAATCTATAACAACAAAAAAATAAAATCTATAACAAATAGATATTGAATTAATATTTTAAAAAAAACTACCCACAAATAAAAACCCAGGCCCAGATGGCTTGAATGCTAAATTCAACCATTCAAAGAATTAACACCGATTCTTTATAAACTTTTCCAAATAATAGGAGAATGGACACTTCCAAATTTACTTAATAAGGCCAGCATTACCCTGATACCAAAACCAGACAAAAAGATGAGAAGAAAATTACAGATATCTCCTATGAATATGGATATAAAATGCCACAGCAAAACATTAGCACACTGAATCCAGCAATTTATAAAAA
Organism: Neofelis nebulosa; assembly: GCF_028018385.1. Classification (NCBI taxonomy): domain Eukaryota; kingdom Metazoa; phylum Chordata; class Mammalia; order Carnivora; family Felidae; genus Neofelis; species Neofelis nebulosa. The sequence continues at coordinate 68,274,195 of NC_080794.1, forward strand.
GAAATATGTGCCATGACGAAGTGGGATTTATCCCAGGAATACAAAGTTGCTTCAACTTCTGAAAATCAATTAACATAATACACCATATCAAGGGAGTAAGAAACATGTTACTTACATCTCAATAGATGCATAAAAAGCAATTGACAGAATCCAACACCTTTCATAAGAAGAATCTAGGGATAGAAGGAAACTTCTTAACCTGATAAAGGGCATCTATGAAAAACCAAAGCCTACATCATATTTAATGGTAAAAGACTGGATGCTTTCTCCCTAAGATCAAGAACACGACAAGGATGTCTGCTCTCAACATTTTTATTCAAGATTGTATTGAAGGTTCTACCCAGGCAATTAGGCAAGAAAAAGAAAAATGGGGCATCTGGGCTGGAAAGAAAGAAGTAAAACTGCATTTGCAGATGACATGATCTTATATATAGAAAATCCTAAGGAATCCACTAATTTTTTTTTCAAACACTAATAAATGAGTTAAGCAATTGTATTTTTACACATTTACAATGAACATTTTTTAAATGAGAAAATACTTCCATCCATAAATAACATCAAAGAGAGTAAAATATTTAGCAATAAATTTAACCAAAAGTGAAAAAAAAATAGCAGGAGTTTACTCTGAAAACTATTGTTAAAAAAAAAAACAAACCTCTAAATACATGAAAAAATATCTTATGTTCTTGGATCAAAAAGCTTAGCATTGTTAAGATGGGAAAACTTCCCCAACTGATCTATAGATTCAACAAAATCTCTATTACCAATTTATTTCTCTGTAGAAATTGACAAGCTCATTTGAAAATTCATACAGAATTATAAGGGGTCCTTGATTATCAAATTTTTTCCACCTACCAATTCCTAAAGTACTAACACCTTTGAAATTATTGGGATAGACTATATGTTAATTTTGGCTTTTATCTATCTATCTACCATCTATCTATCATCTGTATCTATCTAATTAGCTTATAACAATTAGGTTAATAAGCCCTTTGAAAGTGAGTTCTATGTGAATTTACTATTTACTGGCACTGCTACTGAATCCTACAAATATTAAATTCTAAAAATATGTTGCTACTGCTTCAAAATAAATTCAATAATAAGGGTTAAAAAATTGGGGCATGCATGCTTTGAGCATCTGCCTTTAATAATTTTAATATCAAGAAATTTCCTTAAAGAAGACATACTTCATGCCATTTTGAGGGAAGTTGGCCAAAATTTCTATATTTCGCAAATGATCAGGTTCTTTTTTCAACCCACAAGGGATTTTTTTCTTAAGTTCTAGATTCACAACAAATGCTATATTTGTTGTATTATAGACTTAACACACCTTGATTTCCTTTAGTGTCAGAGACTAGAAACTCCTCAACGAGTTTTCAGACTTATGTCCTACATGACCAGATAATGTGGACTATGTAATGTCTATATTAGGCAATGAGTACATGAAGATTTTCTTTTTTTTTTTTTCCAATATATGAAATTTATTGTCAAATTGGTTTCCATACAACACCCAGTGCTCATCCCAAAAGGTGCCCTCCTCAATACCCGTCACCCACCCTCCCCTCCCTCCCACCCCCATCAACCCCCCTCAGTTTGTTCTCAGTTTTTAACAGTCTCTTATGCTTTGGCTCTCTCCCACTCTAACCTCTTTTTTTTTTTTTTTCCATCCCCTCCTCCATGGGTTTCTGTTAAGTTTCTCAAGATCCACATAAGAGTGAAACCATATGGAATCTGTCTTTCTCTGTATGGCTTATTTCACTTAGCATCACACTTTCCAGTTCCATCCACGTTGCTACAAAGGGCCATATTTCGTTCTTTCTCATTGCCATGTAGTACTCCATTGTGTATATAAACCACAATTTCTTTATCCATTCATCAGTTGATGGACATTTAGGCTCTTTCCATAATTTGGCTATTGTTGAGAGTGCTGCTATAAACATTGGGGTACAAGTGCCCCTATGCATCAGTACTCCTGTATCCCCTGGGTAAATTCCTAGCAGTGCTATTGCTGGGTCATAGGGTAGGTCTATTTTTAATTTTCCGAGGAACCTCCACACTGCTTTCCAGAGCGGCTGCACCAATTTGCATTCCCACCAACAGTGCAAGAGGGTTCCCGTTTCTCCACATCCTCGCCAGCATCTATATAGTCTCCTGATTTGTTCATTTTGGCCACTCTGACTGGCGTGAGGTGATATCTGAGTGTAGTTTTGATTTGTATTTCCCTGATGAGGAGCGACGTTGAGCATCTTTTCATGTGCCTGTTGGCCATCCGGATGTCTTCTTTAGAGAAGTGTCTATTCATGTTTTCTGCCCATTTCTTCACTGGGTTATTTGTTTTTCAGGTGTGGAGTTTGGTGAGCTCTTTATAGATTTTGGATACTAGCCCTTTGTCCGATATGAGTACATGAAGATTTTCATGAGGCCCTGTAGGTGGGAAGAAGCAAGATACATGTTTGACAACAAGATCATACGAACAATGAAAAGTTTCTCCAAAGAAAGTAAATTTATTTTGGCATTTTTTCCTGAAAGAAAAATATTGTCTCCAATTCAAAGTATGTTTTTATAATTCAAGGACCTCTAGCATCTCCTTGTTACCTTTAATAATTTGAGATTTGATTAAACCTGAATATTTCTACTATTATACATTCTAATTTTCCAGCCACTGAACCATTTGTTTGTACCCTTTTTTCTGTTACAATAGAGAAAGTGCCTCTCCAACTACTCTCCGATATAGCAATCCTGCATACATACACACTTCTTCTTTGACCTTTTAATGGTGTGTGTGTGTGTGTGTGTGAGCCTGCGTGCACACAAGCACATGTGCAAGCATGTGTGTGTGGTATTATATAAATTATTAAAAAAAAAAAAACACCCTACTCGTCCTTGAAAAATTCTTTTATTGTCTACAGTGCTACACTTCTCAGGTCTTCCTCTGAGCCTCACGCTTTCTTACGCCAGCATGCCAAAGGCTCTGGTACCAACGCAGACCCCTCCAAAAATGCTGCCGAGGCTGCAGTCCCAATATTGTTAACATGGGACTAAGATCAGTGACCCGTGCATTTTGAGAGAGAGATTCTTTTAGCATTTTCTCCATTCTCTTTATTCTTTCTTTACCCGGGCAAATCTCCCCAGTGGCTGGAAAACAGGACAATCTATGTGGCAAGTACTATGCTGAACTCAGCATGTCTACTGTTATTGACTGAAATCAGCAGCCCCTAGGAGGAGCTCCTTCCAGGAGGAGACTCCTTGGACTTCATGTGGAAGGACTTCTGCTAATTGACCCATACACACCCAGCTATACCTGAGTCCCAGGACCACCCATGACTCATCTCAAGAACCAGTCTTGTTAATTACATTAAATTTACTTGAAAAAAACATAGAGAATGGTCAATAAACTTTCATTTTTGTCTATATATATATATATATATATATATATATATATATATTAGAAAGGTATTTTAATGCATTTAGTCATGTTAAATTGTTAAATTTCAGGTCTCATTTGCCAGCTTGCCAGGGAGTCTGTATCTGCTGGTGGGACATGACCATATACACAAATTCAGTTAGTGGAATATACATGAGTCTCATTGGAGTTGAGCAAAATTACTCTTAAACCAAACCTAGCTGTTCCCCCTCAGGTATGTGCCACTTTGCTTTTTTAGCAATGCTGCAAAACAGCAATGATAATTTCTCTACGAGATTAACCTTTTTTCCCCTGCCTCTGCTAGAACCAAGCTGTCCCTCTCCTCTCTCACTCTGCTAGAAGATCCAACTACACCCATGCAGCTGAAAGTTTCAAAAACCTTGCTTTGATTCATTAGTGCCTTCTTCCTCTTACACTCTGGCCTTGCCTTGGCTGGGCGTCTGGCATTGTTTCATCCTTCCTGTCCTTAGCTAACCTACTGCAGTGAATTAACCAACTGCCTTGTTTTTGTTTCTGGATTAATTTTCGGTATTGTCTATTTCATTGAGTTCGACACCTCTGACTCTTGATAACAGGTAAAATTGTCCAGCCACAGTAGAACAGCCCAGCCCTGGCTTATTGTATCTCCATGAGACAGGACAGCTTTCTCTTCATGTAGCCTTGGTGCCAACAAATGACAAAAAGATCTGATGGACTCTCTTGACTTGGTGTAGAGAAACTATCACAAAAGATAAAGATTCTGTTTTATGTAACTGCTTGTGAGTAAAATACAGTGCCTTAGTTTTTCTCTTTAAGAAAAAGGAAGCTCGGGGTGCCTGGCTGGCTCTGTCATTTAAGCACCTGACTCTTGATCTCGGCTGAGGTCAGGATCTCGCAGTTTTTGGTGGGGGGGCCCCATGTCCAGCTCTGACTGGTGGTGCAGAGCCTGATTGGGATTCTCTCTCTCCTTCTCTCTGCCCCTTCCCCATTCTCTCTCTCTTTCTCTCTCTAAAAATGGATAAACTTAAAAAAAAAACTAAACTAAAAAAGAAAGCTAAATTCAGATAAAATTCTAATAAAACTAAAAATAGGAAGATGAAGGCAATTGTTGGAAATTCCTATATGATAGCTTATAAAATAGATGGAACATTAAATAAGGTATGATATATCAACTGTAATCAAATGTATTTACTGTTGATAATTTTAATTAAGGAAGTTGTTAATGGAGTTGTATATATTCAGGAAGAATTTCATGACTTTATTTTTAGAAGCACAGACTCTCAAATTTACAAGTCATATGAATTAAATGAATCCAATGATCTACATGTAATTGAAAGCCGTCCTTCCAGTGCTGGAGAATAATTTTAATTGCAAATGTTATTAAACTGTCCTTGTGAATTTATTTATGTAAGTAAAATTCCTGTAACATTGCTATTTAGTTGTTTCAATGTGTATCATACAGTCATTAAAGGCCTCCAGAAATTAAAGTACCTTTCCCTTTCATTTATTTCTCGAAATATTTACTTGAAATTCATTCCCTGAAAGCTTAAAGTGTGGTTACGTGTTTGTCCCAACACCAGCAACATTTACTTACACAAGCGTCTAAGTTCTTCAATAGATAGGGATCTGAGATCTGAAGAAAAATGAATCACCCAAGTCCAGGAGCATACCTGTAAAAAATACACAGTGGGGGCACCTGGGCTCAGTCTGTTAAGTGTCAGACTCTTGATTTTTACTCAGGTTGTGATCTCATGGTTCATGAGTTTGGCACAGCACAGAGCCTGCTTGGGATTCTCTCTTTCCCACTCTCTCTCTCTGCCCCTCCTCTGTGCTCACTTTCTCTCGCTCTCTCCCTCTCTCTCAATAAATAAATATTTTTTTAAAAAACACACAGTAGAGGGACCTGATTTTAAGAGGCAGCCATGCCCATGTGCTCTGTATTTGCTTTTAGACAGGATATGATCTGTAACCTCAATGATTCAGGTAACATTTGGAGTGGAGAAGTTTGAGACGAATCTGTGCTCAGCATTCTTTGAAATCTATTGTTTATTTTCACAGGGGTCATAGAAGATGTGAACAAAGATTATAACCTGAGATGCAGTAATCAGCCATTCATTTATTCTTTTTTTTAAGTTTATTTATTTATTTGTGTCGAGGTAGGGGCAGAGAGAGAGGGAGAGAGAAAATCCCAAGCAAGCTCTGCCCTGTCATCACAAAGCGTGATACAGAGCTCGATCCCATGAACTGTGACATCATGACCTGAGCTAAAATCAAGAGTCGGATGCTTACCAACCAAGCCACCCAGGCACCCCAGCCATTCCTTTATTCTTGCATTCACTTGATATATGTTTATTGTATGGCTGTATTAATCTTGTTTTTTTTTTTTTTAATTTTCTGTATTTTATGATGCTTTGATATCTTAGGACCTTGCTGCCTGGGAAGGGACAGCCTCTCCCAGGGCTAGTTAATTCCTAGAGATGGCAAGCTATATGCCTTAGAACATGCCTTTTAAATGCAAACTGACCAATCTAAAATTCATTTCCCTCAATCTTCTCCTTTATCAAATTCTCACAAGCCAAGCCAATATTCCTCTGCTGTTATCAACCTGGGACCAGATACCAGAAAACTTCAGACAGCGCCTACACCCTGGAACCCGCTGACATTATTCAAACAAGTCAATCCTAAACCAGCTTACCTTGTCTCACTCATTTCTTACCGTGAAAAACCATGTCTTACCGTGAAAAACCATTTGCCTAGCTTTCTCCCCCCCTCCCCCCCCATTCCTTCTGCCCCCTGACCAACCCTGTGGTCCCATATGGCAAAGCTTGCCCACTCTTCTTGCAACTGTGATTAACAAACCATATTTTCAATAACAGTTGCCTCCTGGTCTTGGTCTCACCATACCCAGATAATAATAAAACCAACATTTTAAAACAATGGCTGTATCTTAAATATTGTGCTAAGTGATGGAGATGTAGTAGGCAAGAAGCTAGATATGGTCCCAGTCCTGCTGGAGCTTATAGGCTGAATTGAGGACTTTCCTCCAGGGATAGAAAATCTGATCCAGGTTCTTAAGCACCTCTTTGTGCATACCCTACACCACTGTGCTCATTCAAGCTTCAGGTCAGAGCATGAGGAGATCATGAGATTTGGAGTTAGACCTCATTAGGAGTCTGATTCCCTTTGAGACCTGGGACAGGGTGTCTGGCCTTCTGCTTTCACACATATGGTTGTCCTGATAACATTAGCAGAATATGAAAAGTGTATCTTTGAGCAAGTTGTTATATTTCAAAACAGGCCTGCTGCAAGGAAACCAGGAAGACTATACACTTGACCATTTCATAAGAAAGACTAAAGACTAGTGTCCCTGAGGCATCTCTCAAGAACCCCCTGAACTCTCAGAGGACTCACCTGGGTCTGATAACCACGTTGAATGTTGTATGAATTGAACTGCAAGCCTTCAAACAAGCATTTTGCTTGCATGTGCACTCATTGGTGCACACACACATAGCCAGACACGATAGTGACTTGTGTCTTACACGTTAGAATTCAGAGTTGTCTTCTTCCCACATTGGGGAATGTAGAGTAGTCAAAAAAATAATACACACTCATGCATATGCTCAGGTTTTCTTTGAAAAGTTTGTGGTAATAGTTACATAATAAAAATACATAACTTATAAATGTCCCTGTCTCAAAGAAAGCAAGAGACCTTTCTGCCCTTATCAGTTTATGTAACACAAACTTCTCACCCCTACCAAAAACAATTTTATAAGCAAATGTATGCTCCAGGGAAATCACTAAAAATCAATGATCCAGAGTTAAAATGGTGTATATTTTTAAAAGCTTTGTTTATCTCCCCTCATTAAAAATACCTTTACAAAAAACAATAATCCTGATGGTGTGAATTAATAGTTGCATTTTTGAGCTTCATTGCTTTTCTTGTTTTACTCATGGTTCACTGGTTCCCTGGGCCTGTTTTTTTGTGCAGGACTATTTACATGGTCTCTGGATTATTATCTGCCTTCAAAAGTGACAGGCAGAACATTAAAAAAAAAAAGGGGGTGGGGTGGGGCGCCTGGGTGTTTCAGTCCATTAAGCATCCCACTTCAACTCAGGTCATGATCTTGCAGTCCATGAGTTCAAGCCCCATGTTAGGTTCTGTGCTGACAGCTCAGAGCCTGGAGCCTGCTTCAGATTCTGTGTATCAGTCTCTCTCTGCCTCTCTCTCTTTCTCAAAATAAATAAAAAATAAGTGACAGGCAGAACTCTAGTGCTTCTGGAAGCAGTGGGAAGATGGCTTGCATAGAGGGAATGCAATATTTTTTAGGAGAACAAATATCCAGACGGTACAAAAATCAGGCTAATGAAGTAGCAGAGAAAAGAACAGAAAAATAGAAGATAAAAAGGATAAAACACATTTATAATAGCACTGTAAGAAGCAAGTATTCATTCATATCACTTCTTAAGTTCTCAAAGGGGAAGTAGAATATTTGGTAATGTAAATTCTCAGAAAAGGAATCTGATGCCCAGGAAGGAACAGGAAATTGGGACCCATATGGATAAGGGCTAGAATCTCAATGCTGGCCCTTCCTTAGTGCCACAGATCCAGAAGCAAGTTATTTCCTTCCATTTTCTCATGCATAAAATGGAGACAGTAACACCTACTACCTTGGGTAGTTATTAGAATTAAATGAGAATAAAATGAATGTGAAAGAACTTGAGTAATAGGAGGGACTCTGGAATGCCCTTTGTTCTAAATGGGAACTTGGTCTAATGTACTGGGGACCAGTCACTGCACTTCAAAGGTTTCCTGGTTTAATTAAACCAAGTACTGTCTTTCAATCCATAAAATGAACAGAGAGTCTCACTGTGGCTTTTCAGGAGGGTCTCTACTTAAGAGATTATCTGGGGTGCCTGGGTGGCTTAGGTGGTTAAGCATCCAACTCTTGATTTGGGCTCAGGTCATGATCTTGTGGTTCATGAGTTCAAGCCCTGCATCAGGCTCTTCACTGACAGTGTGCAGCCTGCTTGGGATTCTCTTTTTTTCCCTCCCCCCGCCCCCACCACCCGGCTGTCTCCAGGTCTGGCTCTTGCACTCTCTCTCAAAATAAATAAATAAACTTAAAAAAAATAAAGTGATTTTCTTAGTCACTTGTAAAGTTAAGTGTAAACATAAATAATGCATAAAAAGGAAGCTGCTGGACAGATCTTCCCGAAAGACAAAAATCAAGTATTTAAGTTTGTGGTGCTTTGAATATTGAAGAGTTTTTGGATATGTAATGGGGAGACCATCTAGAGATAAAAATAGGAAAAGTGACTGAAGCTTGCTTAAGTTTCTACATTTGAACTGTGTATTCGGAAAAACATGAAGGATGCTTTTCCTTCTCTTTTGGTTCTGCTACAATCGTGGGTTGAATGGTCTTGCCATCAATTCAGACCCTGCTGTGCTTAGAAGCTCTTTCTCTCAGAGGGAACACTCTGGTATATGCATACAAGCTCTGGAAGATAATTTTGTAAGCCCATCTGATTTTGTCAAAGAGGGGTCACTTGAAATTTTATCTAGCGCAAGATTTCTCTTCGCTGCTGGAAATCATGGTGCTGTGTTGCGATTCTGAATGACAACTTATTTGAAGGCAGTAGGACTAAATTTTCCAAATGTGAGATCCCCCAAATAACACCCTGAGATGACAAGTCAAACTCTATGGTGTGTATGTACAGGTTTCCCCCGCTCTTCAGAAGTATTCCTCTGAAACTTTTCATAAGCTCAAGTGGCATAAAGTGAAGAAGCAAATTACCAGTAATTTATATGGAAAAATATTTGAGTGTTCCCAGACTCCAAAAAATAACCTCTCTTAGGCTTTTCTGATACCTTGGATGCATCTTGCTAATGAAAGCACAGAATAAATCAAGATAAAGCACAGATGCTCACAGACTATGCAAAACTCTGGAGGCTGGATGCTGAGATGCTGAGCATCTTTCCCAGGGAAGGAGTGTGGCGGACCCCCTCTTGCTGCTCCGGGGTGTGCTGCCTCTGTAAGGGCTGGCTGCAAAAGTGCTGAATGCTATTTTTGCTTTTCTCCTTTTCTGATAAAAGTGAAATTACTCTTCATATTTCTTTCTTTTAGCAAATCAGCTACTGATGTAGGACTTTCAGAAAAGCGAGGTGGCACAAACTTCCGAAAAATGGGGGACACCTTGTTTTTTAAATCACTTGTAAATGTATATCCTGAAAACCTCACCAGTCTGGTGTTATAACAGTGTGTAATCCTTCACAACACAGACTTTGAGACAGAAATTTCTTCACTGAAATTTGTAATGATGAGGAGAGTCGTGTGTTCAGTGGAGCAAAGACAATGACAGCTAGGGAATCAGTTAAGGCTTAGAAATATAACACTTTCAGTCCCTTACTTCCACAGTCAAAATGTGAGAAAGCAAAATCCCTTGGGCTTTTTGAGTTTGTTTTAGAATATGCCTCTTCCAGTTAGGGAAAGATGTCAAACAGCAAATGTGTTGTTAAAATATCATGTCACTGGTTTCTAAGATCTGATTCAAAGTAATGCTACTGACCCAGTTTGTGTAAAATTCTAGTTCTTGCATTAATTGCTACAAAGTCTATACAAAATGCAATGGGTCTCTTTCTCATTGTAGGAGAAAGATGAAGGAAGGCAAAGGAATTGTCACTGGAAACAAATAAGGTCCCCAGTTTCCCTTATACTTAAAAGATGAACCTAGCATCGTGCTTCATGCATTCTCAAGGATGTGTCTGATTTATAAAGCATGATGGGCACTTAAGATACATGATTTACAAAGCTTTTTGATTAGAGGGGAGTCTTTTCTTGGACCATTACCATTAAGTTTGTAAAACCCAAATTACCCACTAAACGTACCCTCTCTAGGGAAGAAGTGTACTCTGTGATGTGCAAGAGTCCGACGTCACTTTCCAACTTGGCCCCATCCCTCACCAGCTGTGTGGCCTTGAACAAGTCCCTAAAGCATCTGGGTGTCAGTTTCCTCATTTGTAACATGGGACTAACAATCACAACTACCTGACAGGAACATTGTGAGGATTAAATAAAATACTGTTTCTGAAGATCTTAGCAGAGTTCCAAAATCATATTATGGGCTCAGTAATGATGGCTGAGTCATTTATATATATATACAGACAACAACCACAGGCTCAGATTAAGGAAGGAGCTGAGGTCAGCCTCCCAACTTCGATTTTCTATCCCCAGATTATCCCCAACTCTTTCCTATCCTTCCCTCTCCTCCCCTCATCTCTCCTTCCCTCTCCCTACCCCCCCTTTTTTCCTCTCTTCATATCTTCTCTTACAGCTCTTGTGTTCTCCCTTCTTTCTAACTCCCGATTCTTTTTTTCTTTAAAAAAATTTTTTTTAATGTTTATTTATTTTTGACAGAGAGAGACAGAGCATGAGCTGGGGAGGGGCAGAGAGAGGGAGACACAGAATCCAAAGCAGGCTCCAGGCTCTGAGCTGTCAGCACAGAGCCCGACACAGGGCTCGAACTCACAGACTGCGAGATCATGACCTGATCCTAAGTCAGAGGCTTAACCAACTAAGCCACCCAGGCGCCCCTTTTTTCTTTTCTTGTAATAGCTACCATCTGCTTAGAGTCAAATGCTTTACATATGTAATTTCTATTCCTTAGAAACAATACAAACGTAGGTATTGTTAGTATTATTACTTTTCAAATGAGGAAATTAAGTTAAAATTTCCACAAAGCTAACCATTTGCATGCTACAGCCAGCATCTGAACTCCAGCTGATCCAACTCAAAAGCTAATTCGATCTTCACTGTAACACATATTTTGGTTAGCTATTTCTGCATAATAAAATACCCTAAAACTACATAGCTTAAAACAACCCATATTTAATTAGCTCCCAATGCTACAGTTTAGCACTTCAGCTTTGGCTCAGCCCAGTTGGCTGGTTCTTCTGTTCTAGCGTGGGCTGGGTCGGCTCCAGTATCTACTGTCAGGTATGTACTGTTGCTGGCAGTTCTGCTGATCTTAGATGGCGTCTCTCAAATGTTTTCATGTTGGCTTGTTCTGGCTGCTCTGAAATAGCGTTAGCTGGAACAACTGGGCCATCCTTCACATCATCTCCCACTACTCCAAATGGAGCAGCCCTGACATGTTTATATAGCAGTTGCAGGGCTTTGGTAGAGCAACAGTCTAGATGACCAAAGCTGTTGAGGTCTGGTTCACAACTGGCTCTCTCTCTCTTGTCTGTTGTACTTTTTTGACCAAAGTAAGTCAGAGCACCCAGATTCAAGGATTGGGGAAATAGTCTGTACCCCTTGATGAAAGGGAAGTTTGCATTTGCAATGGAAATGAGGATAGGGATGGAGAATTGAAGATGTTTTTGTAATCCATTTCCACAACATCTACTCTGGCACATTGGTTTTTCCCTCGCACATTGAGTGCCCAGTTTGCTTTCATTTCCCGTAAATTCTGAAAAGGATTTTCAGATACTCTGACAGAGTATCAAAGTGCTTACCCACCCCCTAATAAAAAAAATATTGCCCTTGTTAGGGAAAGGAGTGGCAACTAGCTCTAGGGAGAGCAGAAAACTAATGACAATGTCCCTAGTTAAGAATGAGTATGACTGAGTGTCTATAATAGTTGCATCGCAATAAAAAAAAAAAAAAAAAGACAAAACCAGGAAAAAAAAACCCTTCAGAATCATTTCCCTGCCATCTGTCTTTATTTTGCTAACCCACTCTATTGACATCCCCAGAAAAGCCAAGCATGAAGTAGCAATGGAAAAAAAAAAAGTCCACGCAATAATTTGCAAACACACATTTCTATTTTTTTATGGCCAAAAAAGGAATATAGTTTGGGCAGCACAGCCCTGTGGCAACAGAGTGCAGAGCCATAGCAGGTACCTACTTCCAAATTTATCTTTGCCTAGAGCCTCATCTGATTTATTTTTAAGTATAATTCACCAGGATACCCGAAGTCAAACTGTTATTTACAATGTGGGGTTAGCAGCAGAACCTACTGCATCAATTTCTCCAGAAAGAAGAGAGCCCAGTAATCCATTCTCATGAAGGCAGGGAAATATGGTCCTCTCTTTCTTTCTTTCTTTCTTTCTTTCTTTCTTTCTTTCTTTCTTTCTTTCTTTCTTTCTTTCTTTCTTCTCTTTTCTTTCTTTCTTCATCCTCTTCCTTCTAGAAAAGTGTTTAAGGTAGCTCCCACAATTGGTTCCAAGTTCAGCCATGTGTGTTTGTAAATGGTAAAGCAATCCTTTCGTAACAGCCCTGACTCTGATTGAGCAGCGTCTGTATGTTCAGGGAGAAGAAAGAGAAAAAAGCAGGTATCGATCCCAAAGTCATTATCATCCATGTTCAGTGATAACAAAGAAGCTCTCTGTTTCTACTCAACATTTGTTTCAATTAACTGGAGAGAACAAGGATTCAAACACAGTAGTTGCCTCAATAGGAAATCTTCGCCTGGACCACTGAATCTAGATCTTTCAAGAATCCATTTTTCTCTAAATTTCCCTAAGACACACATACAGACACACCTAACCAAGGAAATTCTCTTCATCATTAAATCGAAGTGGTTTGAGGTACACACCAGAGGAATCTCATTCTTGTCAGAGGTAAATCTCTGAAGCTGGTGGAAAAGCTGACTCCAAATACCAGTCTCTTTAAATTCTTCACTTTCGCTTGGTATGCAGTGTTTGCTGAATTCCAGGAGAAACCCATGGAAGTTATTCCATGCAAAGAGGTGTATGTGACAAATACTCTTAATTTTTTTTTTTTTTTTGGCTGGGAAATTTGAGTGCAGAGGAAGAAGTGAAAATAATTTTCTTTATAGGCTTTATTCTAACCTACAAAAAAGATCTGGTTATTGTTGTGAGTCTAATAAATGCTTGTTGAATACCAGAGTGCACCAGTCACCATCTTAGCTGCTATTGATCATATCAAGGTATACAATTAGATGCTGTTCTTGAACTCATAGAATTTACAGAGTGGCTTAGAAGATGTGGCAAGGTAAAATTCACTGGAGTAAAGGTCACTAGAGAAGCAGAAGCCAAACACAACTATGTTCAGAAGAGGGAAAGTTTGCTCTTATGTAGGGAGAATTAAGCCTTTCTTGGAAGAGAAGGCATTAGAACTCATCCTCTTCTGGACATGGTTAATATCAGTATTGCCTAAAATTGTGATTCACAGGCCTCTTTTCATTTCCTACTGTGATCTACCATTTCCAATCCATGGCTCACCAACTGTAAAACATGGATGCCATCACTGTCTTTTTTGCTTTGGAATCTCCTTCACCCACCCAGTTTTGCTGTGTTCCTTCTCTTTATAAAGAGAGACACAGCAGAAGCATGCTCAAGTTTTACCTGTCTTAAAACCAAGGAGGGTAGATGTGGACAAGGATAAACTAAAATTTCTCTACATTTATTGGACAAGAAACATGTGTGCACAATTACACATGTGCACATCTCATTTTCCTCTTTTCAAGTATCCAGATAGAGTTATCCAGACTTCTTGTCTCTACTGTGAGATAAAAGATAGTTTTTTTTTTAAATCATATAAAGCTGTTTTGAATGTTTTTTGTTTGTTTGATTGGTTGGTTACCGAATTTAGCCCTCCTCTGAGGAATCCACCAATATACCACTTGATTCTCAAATAAGATAGGAGAACTATAAAGATAGAATGTAGCCATGTACCCACAATAACTTTCCCTGGGAAGGTAATATAAATGGTTCAACACTCAAACACTTCGTGGAACCCAATTGTCCCGCAAAAGCCTACAGCACAGACTAGAGGTAAGACCCCTCTGTACTGACCACAACCACCAAATCAAGCCACCTCCTTTCAGACTAACAAAAAAATTCCTACTCAGTATTTTTTTTTTTAATTTTTTTTTCAACGTTTTTTATTTATTTTTGGGACAGAGAGAGACAGAGCATGAACGGGGGAGGGGCAGAGAGAGAGGGAGACACAGAATCGGAAACAGGCTCCAGGCTCCGAGCCATCAGCCCAGAGCCTGACGCGGGGCTCGAACTCACGGACCGCGAGATCGTGACCTGGCTGAAGTCGGACGCTTAACCGACTGCGCCACCCAGGCGCCCCCTACTCAGTATTTTTGACAGAGAACTAAAAGCTGAGTGATTTGTTTATGTAATGTTTGTGGGAATGCAGTCTGGGAAGGCAAATCCTCCCAAATTTTAGTCAACACTAAAAGGAAGTTGTAGGAAACTGTAGGTTCATTTCATAATTTTTCCACTTACCTTCGCTAGTTACTTGCTACATGGTAGGTGCCCTGCTGAGAAAGGGGGTTCACAAAAATAAGATACAAAACCTGCCTTTGAGGAATTCATAGCCTTGGTGGCGATGTAAACATGGAAAGTATTTGTGGCACAGGTCAGTAATGGAGATATGTGGAAGTCACAGATCATAGAGAAGAGTGCACGCAATTCTGCCCAAGGATGAACAGGAAGGGTTTTAGGGAAGCAGCAATGATTGACTGCCTTGAGGGGAAAATTCGAGTTTAATACTAAGAGGCAAAGAAACCAGGATGTGAGAAGAAGAGCACACAATAATGTAGCACATCCATAGAAGGGTAAGCTGTACACTAGCACCAATACACAGGGAGGAGGCAGAGCATGTTGTTAAAAAACACAAAGTTAGGAGCGCCTGGGTGGTTCAGTCGGTTAAGTGTCTGACTCTTGATTTCAGCTCAGGTCACAATCTCACAGTTTGAGCCCCCGTCAGGCTCTGCATTTCATGAGTTCCAGCCCTTGTCAGGCTCTGTGCTGACAGTGCGGAGCCTGCCTGGGATTCTCTCTCTCTCCCTCTCTCTATCCCTCTCCCACTGATGTCTCTCTCTCTCTCTCAAAGTAAAATAACGTTAAAGGAAAAAACAAAAAATACAAAAACATGAAGTCAGAGAGAAGTTGGGGTCACCTTCTGAAATGGGTCATTACGTGTTAGTTAGAAAGATAGCAATGAAATTAAATACTGGGGAGAGCATGCTGAGTGCCTAGTAGGTAGTGATGGACCTTCACGAATATCCACACTGAGAGAAGGCGAAGGGAGAGAACCTTTAGAGATCTGAGAACTACAAAAGGTAATGCCAAGGGGCACCTGGGTGGCTCAGTCGGTTAAGTGTCCGACTTCGGCTCAGGTCATGATCTCACACTCCATGGGTTCGAGCCCCGCATGGAGCTCTGTGCTGACACCTCGGAGCCTGGAGCCTGCTTCAGATTCTGTGTGTCTCCCTCTCTCTCTCTGCTCCTCCCTCGCTCATACTCTTTCTCTGTCTCCCAAAAGTAAATAAATATTTAAAAAATTGGTAATGCCAGGAAATTCAAGGATGGAGATAACTTGATGCAACAAGGTGTGGTTAGTGGGAACAAATGCAAAAGAGCAAGAGGAGGTGGATTAAAATGTATAACCTGGATTTATTTAATAGCTTCGGGTCACTAGGTACAGTCTGCATGGGCTGTGAAGGGAATTGCCAGATTCAAGTGGGTCATCTGGCGGAATAATTACTCTGTTTCATACATCTCACAGGGATGTATGTCTCACTGTGCCTCTGCCAGCATCTCTGAGATCTAGCCACGTGATCCTCTGAATTCAGGCAAAACCTACAGACAGATCACTGAGGGCCAAGTGGGAAGTTTTCTAGGAGCAAGACCCTGAAATCACGGGGGTGACTGCTTACATCGTATTGACTGGAATGCAGCTGTACAACATCTCCTAGCTG
Organism: Neofelis nebulosa; assembly: GCF_028018385.1. NCBI lineage: Eukaryota > Metazoa > Chordata > Mammalia > Carnivora > Felidae > Neofelis > Neofelis nebulosa. The sequence continues at coordinate 68,290,339 of NC_080794.1, forward strand.
GAAAATGTCATCTAGCTGCTCACCCAGAAGCAGGAGGAGATGGGAACAAATAGCACTATGGTGGTAGTCATTTTGCACTATATAAGTGTATCAAATCAACAGGCTGTCCACCTTAAGCTTATACAGTGTTGTATGTCAATTACAGCTCAGTAAAGCTGGGAGAACATTTTTTAATACTGAAAAGAGGAAATAAGAACAGAGATAGTGAATACACATCTGTCTCTTTTACAACTGTTTTTCCTTATTCTTTTATAAAGATATGGAAAATAATTTCTAAGCAAAAGAGACACTTAATGGGGAATTTTCAGACTTCATGTGATTTTCTTCCACATTGCAGCTTATCTCTTAGGAGAGACACAAAAATCTTTCTTCTTAAGAAGAACAGAAACAGGCAGGTTTTTAAAATCACATTTGCTTTCCAGTCTGAGGGAAAATCCTTACATGTAGCTGTCAGGATGCTGAGGTCCCACACATAGTATGATCTTTGGATGAGGCTGGAAGTAGAGAGAAACAAAATATGAAACCACTGATGATAATTACTAAGGGATTTTCTGGCCAGAAGCAAAACAAAACAAAACAAAACAAAAACAAAAACAAAAACAAAAACAAAAACCCCTGAGCATTGCCAAATACCGTGGTGCCAGTAGACATCAGTTATCCAGATACCAACTGGAAATCTCTCTCGTGTCAGAGCTGAGCATCCAACAATGTCAGTGGTGGAGGACATAGTGAGTGGAACTGCCCCCTCTGGATAGACTGATGGCCAATAAAGGAGAATGCACTGGTGCTCTGGAGGGAGGGAGGACCCTGGCAGAAAGTGACCATGTGAGTGAGGATTTTACAGTAGCGACAAGAGAACAAGAGAATGCAGACCAGATTTTATTTTATTTTTTTTTTTAATTTTTTTTTTTTTAAATTTTTTTTTCAACATTTTTAATTTATTTTTGGGACAGAGAGAGACAGAGCATGAACAGGGGAGGGGCAGAGAGAGAGGGAGACACAGAATCGGAAACAGGCTCCAGGCTCCGAGCCATCGGCCCAGAGCCTGACGCGGGGCTCGAACTCACGGACCGCAAGATCGTGACCTGGCTGAAGTCGGACGCTTAACCGACTGCGCCACCCAGGCGCCCCAGAATGCAGACCAGATTTTAAACAATTCATAGGAAAAAAAAAAAAGGAAAGGCTTTGTGATGAGAGGTTCTGAAAGAATGTGGCTCAAAAGGGATAGAACTTGAAAAGCTGATAATAATATGACCCTACAATCCAGCAAGTAGATGAACAAGGAAAGGGAAATTGGCTAAGAAAGCCAATGTCACATCTTGGGGTGCTCTCAGGGAGCTCCATTAAAATACCTGGGAACTACATGAGATAGAAGAAAAGGCCAAACCTAAACAAAGGTATAGATCTGAGAGAGAATTGGAATGGCAGAAGGACTAAATTAACAGGTTTTGCACCAGGTAGGGCAACTGTGTTTGCAAGCAAATAAAAAGCAAAAAGATGGGGCACTTGGGGGGCTCAATTGGTTAAATGTCTCACTCTTGATTTCAGCTCAGTTCATGATCTCATGTTTCATGGGATTGAGCCCCATGTCAGGTTCTCCATTGACAGCATGGAGCCTGCTTGAGATTCTCTCTCTTCCTCTCTCTTTCTCTCTTTCTCTCTCTCTCAAAAATAAATAAATATTTTAAAAAGCAGAAAGAGAGAACACAACAGTATGGGATAGATAGCAATATATTTGCCATCACAGAGAAGAGACAAACCTTTAATTTCTATTTTTTTAGCCTTTTCCAAATACTTTTGTCCACCTCAAAAAGACAGAACAAGAATTGCTTTTCAATACAAAAAAAAAAAATCTGAGGTATAAGGGGAAATAATTGATTTTCAGCCACAGTCAAATGAACTTCCATCTCTAGACCCATTCAAAGTTAATTCAAGGCTCAAGGCTCAGGAGAAAAATTAAGAGAAGCACTCATGTTGAAACCATGAGTGATTGTTGAGAGGTTTTAGAGACTGGGAGAGAAGCCCCAAAACCGAAAATAGAAAAACAAAAAGATGTTTTTAAAGATGCAGAAAAATAGATTATAGGGAAGAAGTACTCATCACTCAGTGTGCTAACAGCCTACTAGCAGATTTTATAACATAAACAGATGTTTATATGCCCTTGAAAAAGTTAAGGCACAGTAATTTCAATACAGCATGAGTTTATTCAGGATAATATGTGCCAAACTATCTTCATTTAAGTAATATTGATATGTATTACAGTTGTATTACCCATACAGAAGTCTAATATGCAAACAGAATTTGAGGACAATTTCCCCACATGTGGGAATGTGTGTTTTTAATTTTTAAATCAAGTTTATCATTTAAACAAGGCACAAATATACATCTCTTATAAAAAAATTAACTTACAAGTAAGCCTAGAGTTCACTTAGGCCACCTCAAGCAACTCTGATCTTCTCTGCTCCTCCCTAAAAGATGACCCCCATTGTAACTTTTTGTGCATCCCTCAAGACCTTTTCCTATTTATTTGCATATGCACATACACATGCATATAGAAAAATGGAGAAAATAAATATTAATATTTTAGTAATTTTCGTTACATAAAAATCTGAGATTTTTTTTAACTATTCTGAATATCCTATTCAAAAATGCTAATGGATATTTCTTGAAACATACTTAAAGATCTAATATTCTTTTATTAAGATTTGCATAACACTTCATTATATAAAATAACACAATCTATTTAGTCAGAATACTTTAAAGCTTATTTCCTACTTTCTTTTTGTGTGTGAATCAAGCATTGATGATTTTCTTCAGACACACTGGCTTCAAATAGCCCACTGTTTATGTTTGTACAATGGTATTCCATGGTTCCTTTTGGGAGCTATTGAATTGCCTTATAATACACTAAGTCCTCCTCTCTAGATTTTTCTCTGTTAATTAGATCAGTGGCCTTCAATTATGAATGCAACTCTGTTTCTTTCTCCCTTATGATTTGATATGAATATTATGAAGAGTGCTGAGGCTAAATTTAGTAAAATAGATCTCCTAAGTTCCATAAAGTCTAGAATGGCCGGAAGATTCCCAAATCCAAAAAGATGAAAAGGTATTTGGTGTTTCCACGTGCCACGGAAGAGAAATCCAGCCTTGTCCTGGAGAAGACTGTCTTTCATCCACTTGTGTGTGCGTTCCTTCCTTCACCTGATAGCAGTAGGTGATAACTTGGTGCCCGATGCCATTCCAGCCAACAGAGATGCTGTCATGAAGAGACAGGAAGAGTGTTCTTACAGCAGTTACCTGTCAGGTTGAAGATTATTGAAAACCAGCAAGTCAAGAGTGAACAAGGTAATACTTTGAAGACACAAAACTTGGTAAATGTGTTAGAATTACTGTAAGGAAGCAAGTGTTCAAATAGTAACAATAACAGTAATGCTAATGATAAAGTTCAAAATGCAAAGATACGGTTCTGAGGATATTACATTTGTTAAATCATTTAATCCCTACAAAACCTCAGTGAAGCAGGTGGTGTTTTTGCTCTTCTCTTAAAGAGAAGGAGACAGAAGCACAGAAACATTAAGTAGCTTTCTAAGGCCCCATGGCTTATAAGAGGCAGAGACTGGATAATAGGAAGAGTCTCTTACAGAGGTGACATCCGAGCTGAGACCAGAATAAAGAGAAGAAGCTACCCATTGAAGTCAAAGGAGATATCAACTGCAGATTTTTTTAAGTTTATTTATTTATTGTTGAGAGAGAGAGAGAGAGAGAGAGAGAGAGAGAGAGAGAGAGGAGAGGGAGAGGGAGAGAGAGAGAGAGAGAGAGAGAGAGAGGGAACACACATGTGCAGGCAGGAGAGGGGCATAGAGAGAGGGAGTGAGAGAATCCCAAGCAGGCTATGGGCTGTCAGCTCAGAACCCAACGTGGGGCTTGAACTCACAAACTGTAAGATCATGACCTGAGCTGAGATCAAGAGTTGGATGCTTAACCGACTGAGCCACCCAGGTGTCCCTCAACTGCAGATTTCATATAGTGAATGTCCTTGATCTGTTTTTGGATCAGAAAGATCAGTGTGGAAATGTGGCTGGGGCTTTCTTCATCACAATGTATTCCGTTGAAGCAATTTGGGAACAACGTATTTCTTCTTTCATGAAGTTCTGCTGGAAAATAACCTGGTCTTCTCCACAGTGGCATGGAGCTCTGTATGACCATGGATAGAGAAAGTGGACATTCCTGGGAGCAGCTGTGTTTTCTTCAAAGATGTAAATATTAACTAAATTGTGAGTATTATTAGGAAAATTATGAGTATTCAGACTTCAGCAAAACATGATATCCTCAAGGAGAGCTAGACAAGTTAGGTCTGTTTTTAGTGGTTGCAATATTATACCTTGAAAGTATCTGATTAATAGCTCAATAACAGCAAGTATGTTAGACATTAATATCATGCCTCCAGGCTCTATCCTTGTACTTGGCATTGTCCAATTTTAACAATGCCTTTAATAAAGACATAGAGATATGCTTATTAAACCTACAGACAGCATGAAGCCACCATTAGGTGCAAACAGATGATGACACAATCAGAGATAATATGAATTCAATAGATTACAATTAAGGTCACACTTACAAGATATAATCCAACTGAAAATTGTGAAGTGCGTCCATGCCTTGTATCATGTAATCGTGTGTATGTGAATGAGTGTGTAACTATATGTGTGTTCTTATAAATGCACACTCAGAGAATGGAGAAGTGCCAATTTAATAAATGTTCTTGGAAGATGGGTGTCAAGTCTAATGCACTGTTTGGAAGGTTACCTGTCAGTTCCCTCCCTGGTACTGGTCTTCCCCACATTCATTTTGAGAAACTTTGGTCAACAGGAAAGGGACTGAAAAGGACTACAGTGAAAGTGAGGGTTCTAGGCGTTACATTGTATAGGAATAATCCCAAGAAAACAGAATATAGGGCAAAGAACATTGGTTAGAGTCAACAGCCTCAATTCATTTTATTTGGCTCATAGTGTTACCCTACATAATATTTCAAATTTGAAGTCATTATCATTATTTTTTTAATGTTTAATTGTTTTAGAGAGAGGGAGAGAGACAGACAGACAGAACCTGAAGCAGGGTCCAGGCTCCAAGCTGTCAGCAGAGTCCATGGCGGGGCTCAAACTCACAAACTATGAGATCATGACCTGAGCCTAAGCTGGATGCTTAACTGACTGAGCCACCCAGGTGCCCCCATTGTTGTTATTTAAAAACTGGGAGTTTTTACGTAACAATCTAGTCTCTAGGTCTTTCTTAAAGATTGGAAGATCTCATAACACTGAACCACACTTTTCTACAGTAAAGACAGGTTATGGTCGCTCTTTTACAAGGTAGATGCATATTTCAGTTCAGTCAAGTCCTCACCATTCTTTATTTTAACTCCAATTTATTACTTCATACCTAAGCCAAATCATTTATTTAATTATCTTCCCAAATTCTGTTATCCATAGAGCAGAATCAGGACCAAAACTCAGCAGTTTTAATGAGGCACATTTAAGTTCAGCACACAGAAAAAAATGTTAGATTTGCCCCCTAGTAGTGCTGGGTGCCCTGAGAAGTAGTAAGTGCCCTGATCCTGGAAATACAGAGGGACCCTGGAAGACAATCTTTAAGGATTTCAACATGTGGCAGGAGGGGGTGGGAGTGGGGTTCCCCACACCAACAAGCAATTCTCCAATACCAGCTGGGTGTCCTATAGCTGAATTTCATTCTGACACTATCCACCTGGGAGAGCATCAAATCCCACAGGTTTAGGTCTCAGTCCTAGGAGACTGTCTCCCCACTGCGTTTCAGACACCTTGCAAATTCAGGTAGTTACCTGTGCTTCTGACCAACCGGCTATAGATCGGAGGTTCCAACGACCACCTCCTTGGGTTTGTTTAATTTGCTAGAGTGTCCTACAGAATTTAGACATTTTACTTACTAGAGCATTGGTTTATCATAAAAAGCTATAACCCAGGAGCAGCCTGATGAAGGAGACTCATAAGGCAGGGTAGATGGGGAAAGACAATTTCCATGCTTTCTTTGAAGTTTCCACTCTCTGATTCTGCACATAGTCACCATCTTGGAAGCTCCCCTAAGTCGTCATTCTGAGATTTTATGGAGGCTTCATTACATAGGCATGATTGATTAAACCATTGACCATTAGTGATTGAACTCAACCTCAGCCCCTCTCCTCCTCCCCCAGAAATCAAGGCAAGGGACTGAAAGTTCCAACTCTCTAAATAGGAGATTGTTTCTCCTGGCAACAAGCCCCCATCCTAAGGTGCATTTGGAAAATCACATCATTAACATAACAAAAGACACCTTGAGCACTCTTAGCCCATGGAAAATTCCAAGAGTTTCAGGAGGTCTGTGCCAGAAATGGGGACAAAGACCAAATACACATTTCTTATTATAAGCCACAGTGTCACAGATAGTATGCAGTGAATATCTGGACTGGGTCTGCAGTTAGACCAAATGACCTAGGCAGCCCTTTCCCTTATCCTATTACTATATGCAAAGTCAGAAGGACAGGTGGTGGGGAAAGTAGAGAAAAAAAGATGTGAGAGAGAGTGAGAGAGAAAAGTGCCGGTAAGGCATAAGGAGAAAAAGAGAATAAACAACAACACAAGTAAAAGTTACCAACAGTGTCCAAGAGATAGAAGAAGCAAATAAGACTTTAAACAATGGCCCCACATTTCAGAGAGAATCATAAACTTAAACGCAACAATTGCAATTAAATGAGGTGTATCCTGGGCAGCTGTCTTGATGCATTAGGCGGCCAGGTGGAAAAGTGAAGAAAGCAGATTTCCTCCCCCTTTAAAGAACCACCAGAAACTCCTAAAGGGTTGCTGTCTTAAGGGCCTCAAGTCAATTTAGCAGAGGTATTTTATAAAAAAAATTCATCAAATCACGTGTGGCCCAGGATGGATTACTCTGATCTGTTTTTATGCATTATAATTACCTGTTTTGTGCTTTGCATGTTCTCCTTAATCATAAAAGCCAGCAACCAAGCAGGCAAATAGATTTCATTTCTCTATGCCCCTTCGTTATTTCTTGGGCTAAATCCTTAGAGGACTCAGCTGTTCCAGGTCCTTACCACCAAGCCTCACGAAACTACCTATGATGCTTAGAAGAAAAAAGCAACTGCTTCTAGAGGCCAGAAGAGTATGAAAAATCTATGCAAATTCATAGAAGAATGGGAGGGAAAGGAGAAGAAAAGACAATTCCCCAAAAGGTCAGTTCATTTCTTTCCTCTGTCTTCCTCTGCAAATAGATTGTTGAAAGCTCTTGGGTTTAAAAGCCATGGCTAATCAGCTTGCTCACTGTCTCTCTGTTTCATCTGTTTTAGATAACCACGTGCTAGGAAGTGAAATACATTGAAATGTTGTTCTTTGGACATTTTCCCAAATCACATTAAGATTTTTTTTTTTTTTTTTACTTTCCCATCATTTCCCTCTGTATGAAGCATTATCAGGGGAACTTATTAAAAAATGTGAATTACTGGGTCCCTCCTTAGACCTATAAAAGGCAGAATCTCAGGGGACTGTGTCCTAAGGAGGATGTGTGTGTGTGTGTGTGTGTATATATATATATATATATATATATATATATATATATATATATATATATTTTAGGATGTATATTTTTAAAATTCAGTAGGCGATTCTGATACATGGCATAAGACAATTACTGATACAGAGCCACCCTTTGTTTAGAAAATGTAACCAAGCTTCTACTAATGGGATTGGAGTCATCAAAAGTAGTGATATGAAGTGGAGATAAAGGACTTCTGTGTTTCGTTGGTTATTACAGCTGAGAGACTTGTTGAAGGAACGTCTCTGTTTTAGGTGTCCTTGACAAATCAATTGATCACAATTCAATGAGGGGGTAGAGAGAAGTGTAGCAAGTTGTTTCAACCTTAATAGAGTGTCTTAGTAGTTTCATGCTTTGCTTGATTGCCAGTGGTACCTAGACTTGTTCCAAAAAGCTTGCACTAAAGCCACCCAAAGGGTGTCCTGAGAAAAGCTTACAACACCTTTAAACATGCTATTCAAAGAAGAGAAATGTAGGTTTTTCTAGGCAGGGAATTAAGTACCATTCAGCAGTACTGAAAATAAGGAAGACTTATGTCAGAGGCAGTAAAGCATGATGGATGGTTGGAGGAAGGCCAGTTGGCATTTTTGTTTACCCTTTTCCACAACAGAACAACAAGAGGGCACTCATTCAATTGGGGAAGTCAAAAAGCAGCACACTGAAAGCAAATGAAAGGAAATTTCACAGCCTAAAATGAACTCTAGACTCTGTGGCTGCAGATTGCCAGGGAAGATTATTGAAGCAATTAAACATTTGTGTGCAAATAATGATAGTATGTTTCCTAAATAGGTAGAAAAATAAATCCTGTACTTTTGGCTAAAGTGGGTTTATTTTTCCTTAGGAAATATCTATCTTCCCACTTGAGGTGGGGAGCAGGGGGGAAAATGATATTCAAATGGGTGCAAAAAGTGCTGTGTCTTTCTTAAACAGATGATGGAAACTCTTGCCCAGACTCATTAAATCTTTGAGAAGAATGGGGCTGTGTTGGGAGGGTCTTCGAGAACAGACCACCATCACATTTGGAGATGGGTTGGAAAGGACTCTTGGACTTAGCATATTGTTGTACTCATGGCTAAGATGTATTATAACAGTGTAGTGGTAAGGAGATGCAACCATTTCATAAAGCGAAAAAACACAGGCAGAGTCTGCAAAACTTCATGTGCAGGCTTCCTTATGTTCTCTTCCTCCTGGGAAAGGCCACAAAAGCATACTCTTCCCCAGTAGTGGAAATACAGCAACACGTGTGTGACATTTTTATCCAGAAAATCCCACTAAAGAATAAGCACCCAATTTTTTTTTTTTTTTTTTATTGGGGGCTGGTCACATAAGCACCATCTGCTTCACATGCACCAGAATTTCAGACTCCTAGAAATAAAGCCAGTGTTCATTAAAACCATATTGTTTTCACAAGCAGCCTGGCTTATGTTCCACGTTTATCAGTCAGCTCTTGAATGGGAACACTCCAAAAGCCAACTTCTCAGATCCAGCCAAGGGCCAATCTTATAAGCAGGGCTTTCCAAGAATAGCCATCTCAGACCACCTATGGTGGCTCATGTTTTAACAGGGGCAGATGACAAAGGGCATTTGTGGTGACATTGGGTTAAAAGGACTCTCAGATCTGAAACCAGTAAGTGTCAATTACTACAGACTTTACACCACCCACATGAACCACAGAACAATAGGACACAGCAAATTGCTTTGTTTTAAGGAAGGCATGGATAAAAACATGGTCATCTATTTCCATAGTACTTTGTTTTCTTATCTTATGTTTTATCAGTTGGCCTATTCACTCCCTGCCCCCCCCCCCCAAAGTATTGGTAGTCTGGGTCCAACATTAATTACCCTAAAATATCAGAGCAACTTAGGAACTCTCGAAACCTGGAACTAATATTTGTTCACTTACTTGGTGCTTCCTTATGTTAAGACTGATGTAGCTTCTCAGAAAGGTGACCTTTAAAATTGTTTGATATACTACCATGAATACAGACATACGAATGCTTCATGAATGTCCAGTTTCTAAGGGGATCCCAAATCTCCAGGTCTGAGATTGAAATAGACTATTGGCTCTCCCTCAAGGTTGGAGAGTGAATGCAAGGGAATTAGGGATGGAGGGAATGATGCATTTGCTACCAAACATAATTTGAATGGTTGTTTTTACACATTGAGGGATAAAGGCTCACTAAATACTTTCAAAAAATAAAATAATTACTTCTCACATAAACAATTACATTTAGACATAAACATATTTATCTGCGTGAAATCTGGAGCACCGCTTATAGTGGCTTTAATCTCGTCTTAAACACAGTTCTAGCCCACTACAAACTAGTTTATCTAAAGTGAATGCATGGTTTCATTTTCTTTTTCTATTTTTCACACTTTGAATTCTAATTCAGGATCTGGACGCCCGGAGCCTGGACTATTCCAAAAGCTAACTTTATACTCTTCCGATCTCTAAGATCTACCCTTTCAATATATATCATTGCCAAATGGCTCTTCCCAAACATTCTGCTCGTGTTATTCCTTGCCCCAAAATCTTTGGTAGATTTATTTCAGCTTGCGAATAAATTTCTAAAACCACCACCATCACTTTCTAATTTGGTCCAGTCTAGCTCTCTAAATTAAGAACTAATCAATTGTATCACTTACAACAACCGTGTTGGAACCTTGGAGTTTGTTCTGCTGTGCTTCCAAGCAAGAGAAAAACAACTAGAGACTCGTCTCGTCTCTACCCGTTAAAATCTTACACATTCTAGATGTAGAAACTGTTGAAATCTTCCATGTTAGATGCCTGTGTTACCCAATGTGATGGTTAATTTTATGTGTCATGTTGATTTGGCTAAGGGATGCCCAGAAAGTTAGCAACACATTATTTCTGTGTGTGTCTGTGACGGTGTTTCTGGAAGAGATTAGCATTTGGTTCAGTGTCTTGAGTAAAGACCCACCCTTACCAGTATGGGTGGGCATCATCTATTTTGTTTTGAGGGCCCAAATGGAATGAAAAGTCAAAAGAAGGGCAAATTCTCCGTTCCTTCTTGATCTGGGACATCCACATTTTCCTGCTCTCAGACAGCAGATCTTCTGCTTCTTGAACCTTTGAGGTCTGGGCTTTACATCAGCAGTGACCCAGTTCTCAGGCCTTTGGACTCAGGCTGACTTACACCAGCAGCTTTCCTGGTTCTCTGGTTTGCAGATAATGGTGTGGGACTTTTTGGCCTCTCAAATCACATGAACCAATTTCTATAATCAATTGTCTTTTACATACAGGTATCCCCACTTCCTGAAAGTTTCTATTACACCACTTCCCTTTTATGATAAACCTACGTTAGTACGGTAACAGTTTTTCCCTACAAGCAAAAACCCTCTTTGGATTTCTTTCAGTGAGTGACAACAGGTATGGATGTACACATTCTAGAGAATTTTGCCAAGTGTTTGTTTCTCTGTTTTCAGGGAATGCATTCTCATTCCACTTTCCTAGGCTTTCCCACTCCTTCCTTTCTTATACTCTGCCAAGGCTATTTCAGAGTCTCCACCTCATTTACTGTGTGAGCCAACAGCACGTTAAGCCAGGTTCCAGGTGTCTTTGCTACGACATTAAATCCTGACTCATGAATGGGGCGCCTGGCTGGGTCAGTCGGTTGAGCATCCGACTTCAGCTCAGGTGATGATCTCACACTCCATGAGTTTGAGCCCCGTGTCAGGCTCTGTGCTGACAACTCAGAGCCTGGAGCCTGCTTCAGATTCTGGGTCTCCCTCTCTCTCTGCCCCACCCCTGCTCATGCTGTCTCTCTCTGTCTCAAAACTAAATAAATAAAAACATTAAAAAAAATTTTTTTAAATCCTGAGTCATGGAAGAATGCTCCCATGACTCCCATGAACTCTCCCCTCCTCACCCTCATAATTGCTGCCACATTTGTTGCTCTGCCTCTTTCTTGTATCAATCAGCCAGGTCCTTGATTTCTTTTTTTTTTTTTTAATGTTTTAATGTTTACTTATTTATTTTTGAGAGAAGAGAGAGCACAAGTAGGGGAGGGACAGAGAGACACACACAGAATGTGAAGCAGACTCCAGGCTCTGAACTGTCAGCAGAGAGCCCGACGCGGGGCTCAAACCCATGAACTGAGGGATCATGACCTCAGCTGAAGTTGGATGCTCAACCGAGTGAGCCACCCAGCTGCTCCTGGGTCCTTCAGTTCTTTTGGGGATTAAGATATTTCTGCTCCAACTAGGGACTATAATTTCCTGTTCAGATTATGTTGAAACCTGTCTGCAGTGATTGATCTGAGGGCCTTAAGTGGTGTCAAAGTAGAATGAGCATCATCTTGAAAGCAGGGTGCTTCAGGTGTGCCTTTTTGCAAGCCTTCCAGGTGAAATAAGGCTGTTTACTGCTGGCAAAAAAAAAAAAAAAAAAAAAAAAAAAATGAAGGCCTGCTTCTGCCAGTGCCCTGTGTTCAGAACAATCTAGGATTCAAGATTCTCAGGTTTGTCACTCAAATGTCCTCAACTCAGACCTCAAGTACTATGACCTACTATAAGAGCCCTAACTTTAACATAAGAGGCCCACTGAGATGACATGTTAAGGGTTTTGTTTTTGTTTTTTGTTTTTTGCAACACTGCCACCTTTACAGTAAAATAATGGGCATGAATTTCAGCCTAATCTGCCCTCTTTCTGTTGGACATAAGGATCTCTTTAAACACCACTGTGGACACCTTCTTGCTTTCACAGCTTATCATTTCCTTTTTGGAAGATTTCCAAAGCAACTGTTTTGGAATAAAGTCAGTGCTCTCCACAAGCCTTGTTATTGTTGGTGTCCTCGCAGTGTTTACATACCCAAATTACTATGTATGTAAGCTCGTCCTTCACCTTCCAGTATACAGCATCCCAATCCATCACTTGTGAGACAGTCTTAGTAATTTGTGGCTTACAGCACATCAGGAGTTATTTTACTTCAATACCAACACCAATGGTGTCTTTGTTGCTGTTTGAAGAGTGAATGATTTCTTTTCAGAATCTCAGGACTAAAAAGAATCTAACCTACAAGATTTAAAAGAATATAGGAAATATTTTGCATAATCTTGAATCATTTCATATTTTCTGCAAATGTCAGTATTCTTTTCTTTCCCATAGTTGATGTTCCATAATAATTTTCTATTAAATCATCATGGTCTTAAGCTTTCTCTTTGGCTGCCCACTTTAATTTTTCTGGGGAAATCAGATACAATGATCTTAAATGAAAAATAATTTGCAAAATAAGTATAAATAAAATATGCATAGATCCCCATTTTAGGGAATATAAATATAACTCCCCTCCCTACTGTCAGTTTTAAAGTAAAGCTGTTTTCTGTAGAGGTCTATGTTTAAAGTTAGATAAGATTTCCTGAAACAAACCTGAGATAGATATACTTGTAGAAAAATAATTGTCCATTTTCTTCATTATTCCACCTAGATCCATGAAAATGCAACTCTACCATCTAGGAGGTATTGCAAATCTTGTTTCTTCCTTCTGAGTGACTCATCTCTGCCCATGAGAGGAAGAATAACTTGGGTGGTGGGTAAGACAGGGAGACAGAATCTGAGCCATGATAGCACATCCTCTTTGCCTCTCCTTTCTGGATCAGTTTGCTTGTGGCACGAAGCATATTCCCTTCCCACAGTTAGTAGACATCTTTGAGGTCGTGGCAAGGGTGCTGATGGACAGAAGCTAAGGTTGGGGAGTTAGTGCAGTTTCTCACCTTCTGAGTCTGTGACTAAGTGGCTGAACACAGTCACCTCTATCAAGCCAACTATCTCTCCCCTTGAGTTGGTCCCAATATTTAGACTAGAGTATGTATAAGCAAATCAAGCTTCCACATTTGAGATTGATCAATCTATTTATATCTATCTATAGATATAGATGGATAGATATAGATACAGATATAGATTTGAGTTTTATTTATAAAATGTATTTATAAAAGAAAAAAGTGCCTGTAACTATGCTCCCATTTTTCAGAGACTAAAGAGTCTTTTTTATATATGTTTGAGTTCATCAGAAATAGATAAGGACATTAGGGGAATCTACTTATTCCCAAGGTTTGGGGTGGTAAAAACTTAGGACAAGCATAGATCAATAACAAATGAATATGTAGTTTCTTCATAAACATGTTACGAGACTTTTTAAAACAATTTTTAATTGTAAGTTTATAAATCACTGATCTGGTTCCAGGTGTCTTTGTTCAGACAAACCAATATTTTTCTGTTTCCCAGTCAGTGGTCAGAGAGAAATATAATTTATGTTTGTAAAATATAAAATAAATATGAATTTATCTGAAGTTCTATGGAAACAGATAAGGAATTTTATGCCAATCTTTTTTTTTTTTCATTGATGTAACAAAATATGATAGCAACTCTGGGTTGCTTCTCTAAACACCGGTGTTAACAGTTTTCTATTCTTTCATGGCTTTGTTAACAGCTTCTAAGCCAAGGACTGAAATCACTGATTTCAGTTAGATTTTTCTATCCAGGGAAGAATTATAAAATATATAATTCCCCTGTTTACAGGAGCAGCTTGATTTTACTTGCATTTTAAATTGGCATTTTCCAGTACAGTGTTTCTAGAAATAAAGACAATTTCATAAATAGCAAAATCTCTTCAGGAAAGTGGATATGGCTGGCAACTCAGAGAAACCTGCATTAATATATTCTTCATAATAATGACAAAGGGCTCCTCCAATAGAAAATTCTCTAATTAAAGTAATCCTGACTACTGAAGTAAGATAGTTGTGTAAGGCTTTAAGAGTATTTCAGTCTTTTGTGACACTTTTTAAAGATGTGGATTTATCTCTGCCATTTTCTCTTTTTTGTTCTTTCCCACGATATCCCTTTGGAAAAATAATGAGGTCCCAATTCATAAGGCTGTGTTGTAATGGTTATTTACTTTTTTCCTGAAGATTAGAAAAGCTAGTAGAAGAGAAGTATTACTGATAGGTGTCACTCTAGATTTCATAGTTTAGAGGGAAAATATTTAACAGTTATAAATTTAAGCTTGTAAAATAAATATTAGACTTCTACTTACCATTTATGTGCCTATGAAAATGTAAACCAAAGTTTTTCCTCTTCTTAGCAGACTCATACCTAAAAGACATTAATACTTTCGTTGGTGAATTCGAGGAGACTAAGAAAAGAACTGTTGAGGCTGGTTATCCCCAAATGCAACTATTCTTTATGGAGGCTCACGTTATATATAATAAAAAGCACAGATCTTAGGCATATTGTTGAAGTTATGACAAATCTATGCATCCATGTTACCACCACTCAAATCAAAATATAGTAACTATCCATCAAACCTGAAAGTTCCCTCATTCAAGTTTTCAGGTAACTGCTACCCTCACCACTTCCATGCTAACCACTGTTCTGATTTCTATCATAATTGAGTGTTTTGCCTGTTCATAAACTTCCTGTAGATGGAATCTTAGCTTGCAAACTTTTGTGTCTGGTTTCATTCCTCCAACAAACTGACTTATTAGATTAATGCATGTTGTAGGAATCATTAGTTCATTAATTTTCTATTGCTGAATTGCAACAAATTATGCATCATACTATGTTTATGTTCACCAATAGGCATTTGGGTTGTTAGCAGCTTTTGGTGGTTTTCAAGTTGTTGTTGTTTTTTTTAACATTCTTGTGAAAGCCTTCTTGTGGACATGGTAGAGGTAGAATGGCTGGGTCATAGGATAAACATGTCTAGGTATTCAGGAAACTGCCAGATTTGTTTAACCAAAGCGTTTACATAATTTTACACTCTCGCTAACAATATATGAGAGTTCTAGTTGCTTCACATCCTTGCCAATGTTTGGCACTGATTACCATTTTTTTTTTTTTTTTTAATTTTTTTTCAACGTTTTTTATTTATTTTTGGGACAGAGAGAGACAGAGCATGAACGGGGGAGGGGCAGAGAGAGAGGGAGACACACAGAATTGGAAACAGGCTCCAGGCTCCGAGCCATCAGCCCGGAGCCTGACGCGGGGCTCGAACTCACGGACCGCGAGATCGTGACCTGGCTGAAGTCGGACGCTTAACCGACTGCGCCACCCAGGCGCCCCCTGATTACCATTTTTAATTATAGCCTTTCTAGGAAGTATGCAGTATTATCTCATTGTGGTCGTAATTAGCATTTCCTTGGTGACTGGTGAAGTTGAAGGTCTTTAATTTGCCGATTGGCCATTTGTATATCTGCTTTTCTTAAGTGTTCAAATATTTTTTTCTCATTAAAAAAATTGGGTTGTTTGTATTCTTAGAGTCTTTATGTCTCATATCTGTAATAGTCTTTATTCTGGATACATGTGCTTTGTCAGATAGGTTTATTGTGAACCTATTTTCCGAGCATGTGACTTGCCTTTTTGTTTTTTTAATGGTATCTGTTGATGAACATAAGCCTATAAGAAAGGAGAAGTCTAGGGGCAATTTATAATTTACCCTTCTTTGCATTGTTGAAAAAACTGAATAGTGTATATTTTCAATATAGACCAATTTAAAATTTTCTGAAAATGTGTTCAATGAGTTAGTAGCCTTCTTAATGATCTTTTCGAATGTCTCCTTAGTAAAAGACTCCTTAGTAGCTATCATACTTATAAACTTTGAGGATGCATGTGTAAGAGAGAGAGAAAACACACATGCAGACTTTGTGGGTTTCTGGGTGTCTCTAAATTGAGGACCTGGGATAGTCATGTTACTAGCAGTGAAATGGAACTCAGGAGGCAAGTTTGGATTGAGATAGGCTGTTGCAGGTTCTAGAGCCTGTGGCCAAATTCTGGTAAGGTAGCAGCCAGGGAACCTGTGCTCTATACCTGAGAACACTGGGTACTTGCTCTTAGTATTGTGGCTGAGAGAGGCAAGCAGAGTTGAATTTCTCAAGAAGCTAGTGAAGCATAAGCATCAGAGTCTTTGACTGCATGGACTCTTTTCAAGACCCTGGGAGGAATGCTGACCACATATTTACATGATCATGTACTTCCTTTATAAAATCTGCAAAGATAGAATATTTTAACCTTAAGAGGTTAAGACCACTGTCTTTCTCTTCTCTGATTCCCCTCTCATTTACCTTCTCCTCCCACTAGTTGGTTCAAGAGTGTTCATTAGCCCTTTGGGGATCTAGTTAAGCCAGGAAAGTTGAGATGAAGTTACAATTAGTTGTAGTTTAGTGGCACAAATCTATGAAAGTTACAGTCACCTGTGCTTAATGATATTGTTGCTATTGATATGGTGCTAAATTATATTGCCACCTCAATATAAGAATGGTTTCTGGGAATACTCCTATCATCTATTATACCAGTTCCTCTGGTGAGATGTGAGAGAGTGCACCAGAGACCAGGGATTATTATATAGCCATATGATAATGGTTTTTGATATCAGGCCCTAAAAGCACATACAGTGGAAGAGAAACAAGATTTGAAATGTATAGACTAGACACTAGTCTGTGCAACACTCTTCTAATTTTTACACATGTCAAAGTGTGATAGATTGATCTTTCATTGACAATCAAAACAAAAGTTCATACTCATGAGTCCTATTCAATAAGGTGGACAGTATGTAATTAGAAGTACAACTTACTACTTTTTATTATAATCACATAAGGTATAACGAACATTTGTGTTTGTAAGGCATGAAACTACATAAGTACTATAAAAGTGAGTATGTTTGTGTGTATTCACAAGTTTTGTTTATCCCAACACACCTTCATTAAGCATATGTGACTTACCATGTCTTAAAGAGAATTCTGGTAGGCCAGGCAAAAAAGTAAATAACATCACTAGCAACAAAGAGAAAGATCTAGAAACACAAACATGCCTTTACAAAACGTCCAGATATATTCATCAGTAAATTAATGTATGTAGCATAAGAATGATTTGATTATGCAATTATATGGTTCATTACTACATAATGACAATTATAAATGCATTTGCATTACTTTTGTGTATACCTTATTTTCAGATTGAAAAATTTTTTTCAGAAGGATTGTATGAATGAATAGGCTCTCGGACAGTTTGTTAATCTAGTTAATGAAGAGTGGATCACCTGAATGCATTGAGAGAAGGTTTACATTTCTTGCTAGTTTAAAGCAAATTACTGACATAGATAAAGATGAAATAAAATTTATAATACATTATGACAACAACATCATTGACAAACTGGTTGACAAGTATGAAAGTATGATCATTTTAACAATTAGTTAATTTTAGTTGCTCATAAGAACATTTGAAGTGACTGGGGGGTAGCTGGGTGGCTCAGTTAAGTGACCAACTCTTGATTTCAGCTCACGTCATGATCTTGTGGTTCATGAATTCGAGCCCCACATCGGGCTCTGCACGGGCAGTACTGAGCCTGCTTTGGATTCTCTCTTCCTCTCTCACCCTGCCTTTAACTCTCTCTCTCTCTCTCTCTCTCTCTCTCTCTCTCTCTCTCTCTCTCCCTCTCTATCTCAAAATAAATAAACATTTTTTTTCATTTAAAAAAATCAAAAATAAAAGAACATTTGAAGTGACCTGAAATCTTATAGGTTATCCTGGAGAAGTTTGATAACAATCTTTAAAATGAGTTTTGAAACTAAAAACACCTTTTCAATCTATCAATAACAATAAAAAATGTTTTGATAGACTATGATAGAGAAAATACTAAATTATCTTTCTATTCTTCCTAGAGAAATGGTATTATTAAATCATGGCCATATGAGAAGAGATAATCAAAGACAATGCAGCCAAAGAGTAGTGGGAAATTATCATACATGTATCAGGCAATTAATGAAAATATTATGTTAAACAGATTTAATTGTGTGTAGTATATGAGTGTGTGTGTGTGTGTGTGTGTGTGTATAATTTGGTTATTAAAAAGAAAGAAATCCTGCCATTTGAAGCAATAGGATGGACCTTGAAGGCATTATGCTAAGAGAAATAAGTCAGAGAATGGCAAATACCATGTGATCTTGCTGACAGGTAGAATCTAAAAATGTCGAAGAAATAAAGGGTAGAATGGTGCTTTTCAGGGGCAGGGCGGTGGGGGAAATGGGGAGATGTTGGTCAAAGGGTAAAAACTTCTAGTTATAATGCAAATAACTTCTGGGCATCTAATGTACTGTATGGTGACTCTAGCTAATAGATCTGTTTTATATGCTTAAAAGTTGCTAAGAGAATAGAACTTAAATATTCTCACCACGCATGCACACATGTACACACACATACACACATACACGTAGTAATTAATGTGAGTTAATGGAAGTTTCAATTAAACGTATTGTGATAATTATTTTGCAGTATGTACGTGTATAAAAGAATGACATTATACTCCTATAAGTTAAACAATATTGTATGTCAATTATATCTTGATAAAGCTGTAAAGGAAATAATATAATGACTATATGTTAAATTCACATATTTGTGGGCTTTAATGATAAAATACTGTGCTTCATTAGTGTAAACAACTTTAAAAAACATGGAACTATATATTTTTTAAAAGAGAATTTAGTCTCATCCTTCTGGAGCCACAAACTCTATATAGCAGCCCCCTACACCATCCTACATTAGACTCTGATGCTATATGGTGTCAGTTTAATCAAAATCAATCAGCATTTTGTCACAAGGCTGATATAAATTCTTTCCGTTCTTACATTGTCACAGTTGGATCCTGTAAAATGATTAATTTTAATATAGGAAACTGAACAAAATATGAGTGAAGTGGAGTAGAAAAAGAATAAAATGAAATAATCGCTGAGAAAATACAGAGTTCACTCACCCACTGGAATGAGTTTTCTTTCTACCTAGAGGAGAAGAAAGAAAGATAAATCATCCACCTGACATGGCAGAAAGTAGGGGTCTCAGAGGGGTCTAGTAGTCCTACCTATAATATTAATTAGCAATGGGATTTTTAGCAACTTTGGCATCTGGCCTTCAGTCTCTACTTTGTAATATTCCTTTCCACCTCTGATGTTCGTGCATAGCTAAAACCTACAAGTGAAATTTGATTGCTCCTTTTTTTTCCACATGCCCCGCCTCAAACCCAGGAATTCCCATTGGCTTTAATTCCAACATATAGCTTGTATATGCCTGCTTTTCACTATTTTTTTCTACTATTACCTTAGTCCAAGTTATGGTTATTTCTCCTGGACTTCAAAAATAGTGTTGTAAGTGACATTCCTGTTTCAAATCTTGATCTCTCTAGTTCATTGTCCACAGTCACTAGTATCCTGTTTTTAAAGAATAAGTGAAATTCTCCAAAGGGTTTCAATTACAATTCGAATAAAATCCACAACACTTACCATACATTCAAGGCCTTGCATGTCTTAGTTTCTACCTGTCTCTTATGTTTCTCTCATACACTTCCTTTGCTATCATAGCCTCGCCACACTGGCCATTTTTCTAACCTCCGAATAGACTGAGATTATTCCCACCTCATGTCTTTTGGTGTTCCATATTCCTAGAACACTCTTCCCCAAGACTTCATCTTTTTAAAGAAATGTTTATGTCTACTTATTTTTGAGAGAGAGAGAGAGAGAGAGAGAGGGAGAGAGAGAGGGACAGAGCACAAGACAGAGGGACAGAGAGTGAGGGAGACACAGAATCTGAAGCAGACTCCAGGCTCTGGGCTGTCAGCAAAGATCCCCACGTGGAGCTTGAACTCATGAGCCCTGAAATCATGACATGAGCCAAAGTTGGATGCTCAACCAACTGAGCCACCCTGGCACCCCCAACACTTCATCTTTATATTATGTCAGTCGTAACCACCAGAATTATTTCCTCAAACATATATTCCCTGGTCATATAACCTTATATGGCGCTCCCTCACTTCCAATTAAATATTATAATCGATAACCACATTTGAGGTCCTTCACAGCACTTACCAGTATAAAAAAATTTAATAATCTGTTTGTCTATGGGTTTATTTTATTCTCCCCCATAAAACCAGAAACTCATGGAAGACAGGAAATTCTCTATTCACTATTATTATTCCCAGTGTACTGAATAATGCTTGGCCCAATGTGAGTGCTCAATAAAAAATGTTCTTGAGTGAGTGAATAATAAATGAATTCTTAAGGAAGACTGGTAACAAAATTTTGCTTAGCAAGAGATAAAACTAGATTTTCTGCATCATGCTCATACTCAGATTTTTCTATTATCTAGGAAAGTATAACATTAATCATATGAGTCAAAAGTCTTCCATTAGATGAGTAAGCCAACACTCATCACTGAAAACGTATCTTTTGATTTTTCCCCCAATGTTGAAGTTTAGATTTTCTTTGTCTCTGTTTCATTTCAGGGGGGAAACAATGAAGTTTAATTATAAGTATCTACCACTAGCCACCTAGCTTTATTTGGGGGAATCACTCATTTTTCTCATGCTTCTTGCCTTCTTCCTCAGCCTAAAGTGAAATTCCCCCCGCTGATACTCTTCAGTTACTCACAATACCCTCCCACCTTCCATTTGTTTTAAGGGGGTGATTACTAAAAGCAGAAGATAGAATTTGTTAGCAAGGTTAGTCTGCCTCAACACTTTATCTGCTTTCACTTGAAGACTGAGCACCTTTTCTCTGTAATGAAAAGAACAAGAATTAGACACAGATTACAGAATAAGAACAAGGTGACCTGGCAGAGAGATATGGACTGTGATTGTAGATTTAACAACTGTTCATACAGGAGACTGCAGTAAGTTTAAGACCCAGGACAAGAAAAATCTCTTTAGATTTTAGTCTTTTTAACTAACTCCAATTTGGGTCTCTGAACAATAGGTACTGGTCTTCCCACAGCTGGGCCAAGACTGCACTTGGCTGTAGTGCCTGTGATGACCTTTACAAAGACTGACGGGACCATTTCTGTATTGAGCAATTGCTGGCTAAAGATAAAAGAGCATACATTTCATTGTGCTCTAATGTTCTCCTCCTATTTATTCCTACAAAAGGAGTATAATTTTTCATTTGAAAGGGGGTGTTCTAAAGGGTTCATAATGTCTTAATCAAAGAACTGCCAAAATCTAGTCTACCATGACCAAGAAGTTGCTCTAAAATTGAAGGAAAAAAAGGGGCACCTGGGTGGCTCAGTTGGTTAAGCTTCCGATTTCCTGAGACTGAGCTCCATGTCGGACTCTGTGCTGAATGTGGGGCCTGCTTAAGATTCTCTCTCCCTCTCCTCTGCCCTTTCCCCACTTGTGCACAGGTGTATGCCCTCTCTCTCTCTCTCTCAAAAATAAAAATATTAGACCAAAAACTGCCATCTCCTACTCACTTCCTTAAACAGTTTGAAAACAAATGACAATTTATACTTAGGACCACATTATTTTAGAAATGGTCCTTTGCTAGAGACAGGTACTTGCATTTTTGTTAGAACAAAGTCCGTCAAAGAAATTTCAGGAATATGTCATGCTATAAGCATCCTTTCTCTTACAAAAACTGAATCTAGAGCTTTTCCATAAAGCTGTAAAGGTTTATTGAGTAAATAATGCCCACTTTACCTTGGTTATAATGACATGCTCCCTTAACAAATAGGTGGAGGCAGAGAGGGACTGAGTAACAGCATTTTGTTAAGAGCTTTCAAAGACATCATCCTTCCAGGGAAAAATGCACTGAGACAAATAATACCTTAATATTTTAAGTGATTGTCATCAATATTTAAAGCTATCAGTTTATTTTACCAAAAAAATTAAGTTAAATAGATTAAAAAAAATAATTTCTGTAGAATGAGTGAGAATAGGCAGCTCACACATGCTGCACATTTAGCTTTTTCCATACCATTTTTCCTTGAAGTTTCCTAAAACATATGTCCCCTCTGCAGTTAAAGCTAGACAACAAAATATTTTCAATATTTTCAACCTAAATTAAAAATTAAGAAGAATTTGGTGAATTAAAAGATTCAGAAGGTGCTAAATATTGATTTCACTGAGGCATCCCGAAATATTCAGGAAATTTACTCTTGGAATTATAGAGTTTGCTGATGTAATTGGTGTCATGTTTGTGGCTCTCACTAATTTTCTGACGCTGTTTGGGTGGAAAGTTTAACTCCCAGCATCTGTTATAAACCACACAGCTCTTAGGATGACACAATTTCATCAGCCTCTTTAAATCCCACTTTATACCTAAGTGGTTTTGCTGTGCACAATCTGAAAATACAAGCATATGAATTCATGGGCACAGTTGAAAAATGTTGCGATAGGGTAGAGAGCATATGCACAAACACAAAAACAATTAAGGCCACCTTGCTCTGCCCAAGGGTAGCATACGTGAGCAGGAGCCATGCGGATTTATTAGCCGCAACACGTCTCCACAGACACTTTGCAAATCAAATTTCTTGACTGTTTTCTAAACTATGATTGTGTTGCTAGTAATCTTTGGCAACTAGTCAACTACAACGATTTCATTAATTAGTGTTCCATATATGCAGTATTTTCTATCTAACTACAGAAACTGATAGCAAGGAGCCTGCCTGATCACAAAATATTGGTTTAAGAATTTTAATGATGGTCATGATTTATTAATACACTTGTCTACATCTGTTAGAGAGAGCTTTCTGCATGCCTCAATGGGAATCTTCTTGATTTTTTGAATATGAATGGAGGAGAAAACAGGCATGTAAGTTACTGCTTTCTTGTATGCCATCCTTAAAATGTCTTAGGGGGGTTTTGGCTTTGCTGCCCCCGCATGAATTTGGCCTTTCTATATAACTTAATTAGTAGACCAAAGCAAACACTTCTGATGTGATTTAGTTGGGGTAAAGCCAAGGCTTGTAGTTTATATGTACAGCAATCTTGACAAATTTATGTGAAGGCTTAGTTTTATAATGCTATCACTGCTGTGGGGATACTAGCTTTATTTATACATCTCTAATTGCATGTACAGTGAACAAAGGCTATGACCCAGGGCTATGCCAAGACTAATTACATCCCCAAATTCATATGGCTTTCTCTTCTTCCTTTTTTCACTATAACTGGAAATAAATAAAAGCACACACACCATACAGACTAGTAACACAGGTAATTTCATTAGGTGACGGGCAGCACCTAATGAATGAGCTTGCTTCACTTTGCAACATTTGAACACAGAAGAAAAAAAAAAGGAATGCACTCTATAGATGTTCTTACAAGCAGGGCTACAAAATTCTATAGCAATTTCTGAAATTTATATTCAGGGAAGCATATAAAGTACCAGAAATCTCCTTGGAACCACTGGGAAGATAGAAAACAAAATTTCATGAGAGACCTGGACAAGTTAATCCAAGAAGAGCAGGTGTTCTCCCACTGGTAAAGACTATATGAGTTTCTGAATTTCATTTACAAATAAGACCATTGAATTATCTTATGAACAACTTGAAAATGCTGAGTAATGGAGAAGATCAATCGCAGCAGGAAGAATTTTATTGTTAAAGTAGGATTCCGTTGGTATTGAGGCTCCCGGAACTTCCATTTCTAAAATGAATGCTAGATACTTGATCGTCTGAGGAGCCTGTTGGTGTTGAAAACATTTCACCTCGTCACTTCGAAAATTCAAAGCCTGATGGTTATGATTTCCAAGAAACATAAGGAAATGTCCCAAATATTTTTGTGGTTGATACTTTAATGCACTACCCAGATCTCCCTTCAGTATGAAGGATTTGCATACTCAGCCCTTAAAGAGGTTACTTCTGTTGAAGGGGCTGCCTCCCTCAAGATCATGTCTCATTACTGAGGTGGCCCACACTCAATGACTGAGTGACGTGGGTCCCCTTGCCTTGCTCATAATAATTCTTAAGAGTAAGGGTTAGAGCTTCTTACATACAAGATCTGCTGAAGCCTCCTTTAAGACTGCATTGTAGCAGTCGTAAAGGAGGTTGGAGGTGTGTGGTCGATTTGTGGTCAGTATGAACATCTAGACTCTTGCTGGAAATGGAGTAGGAAATGGAAAGGAAGTAGGCCAGGCAAAAAGTTGTTTTTTTCCCCCATGGTTCTACAGGGATTCTAAGAAGAAACCTGGGTGGACAAATCAGAAAGAGCAGATACCAAAGCTGAGGGTACCATTCCTGGATTATTGAACATGGGTGATCTAGGAATATTTCTTTACATCAAATGTAAATTATAGTTATCTAATTATATAGTGAAAACAAATAAATGCTGCTCTAAGCTATGACAGATTAGTGTATGGCAGAGTGGTTGCTCTGCCAGAATCAACTATAAATTCTGAATAGAATTTTCAAAAATATGTATGAAGGTATGAAGGAAGGCATCAGCATCAGAGAACTAACAAGAAATCCCGTGCTTAAAGGACCAAGATCTCCAATAGATGTAGAGCCAAGAGGCTGAGAAATCAAGTTGGGGACGACAAGATGCTGGAAAGCTCAACGTAACTTTCAACTATTTTAGCTAGAAAGATAGAAATGGGAGCCCAGGGCTTCATATAGTTAGGACTCAGGGGTTATCGTTACAGAGAACATGGAAACACATTGAGGTGAACCCAACATGTAGTGCCACTTTAGTCTCAGTGTCTTTTTTAGGGGCAAAGAAAACATTCACAAAGCATCAGCTAAGAGATAGAAAAATTTAAGTGAGATCATGGCATTCTTGAATACATATATATAGATAGATATAGATATACATATAGATATAGATAAATATCTATATCACTTATTCTTTCACAAGAATTAATGGCAGCATTGATTTCACATTCCTTCAGAAAGAAAAATTGTTACTTTTGTCAAAAAGCTAATACTGCACACTTTAATCTCATTTTTGAGCACTTCCATTGGAGGATTCAGCAACTCTGTGTGTGATTAGATGAAAATACTCTGGAGAAATGACTAGGACATGCCACATGTTAAACTTTCATTATCATATGTTCTCTTTTACAAGTTCTTAGCTGCAACTCTATTTTTGTATTTCCTTTAACAGTTCCATAGTTCTGAGCAATTGGCTGTGTGTGTGTGTGTGTGTGTGTGTGTGTGTATGAAATCCATCTCATTATAAGACCAAAAGAAAATGTCTGTGTTTCTTCTGATCAGTTCACTTCTTAGGAATCCTTTGTGCAACTAACACCCCTTCCCCCTGTAGCATGTTAATATGTTTCTTAAAGGTAATAAGCCCTTCTCCAGATATTGATCTCTAGCAGCTGTGGCTGTACTTCTGTAGGTTTTTACAGAAACATAATATATGTTTTGTCCACTATTTTATAAGAGGATATGCCCTTCATCTCCCTACTGAGAGCAACCCTTAGACGGGATAAGCAGAGTTATCTGGATTCAAATATAAATGGAGACAGAGCTTAAGTATTTTTAGAAATGTAGTCAAAGTCAATAGGAGCTGCTTTAGAAATGCAAATGAGAATCACATTGCCAGAAGGCAGATGTTGTAAGAAAAAAAGTCTGGGTATGTAGCATGTTACCCTGCCAGAGGTTACATTTGTGATTTTTCTCCTTTCTGAAAGGGGGAGCAGAAAATTTCTCTAGGACTAGGAAAAGTATCCTTTTCATCACGCTCTCCAACTCCTTGAGTTTATAGAGAGGTTCCTAAAGTTGCACATAAAACTGTCAGTCATACTACAGTCAAGAAAAGATTTCCATATTCTTTCTGGAACAGAATACAATAAGGATTAGTGAGTGGTATTAAAAGGGAGTAAGCAGAGTAGGATAAAGCCACAGATGAGAAGCAAGTTGGAAGCAACAGGTTGGGTGTGCAGTCATGGGGAAACAAGGGTGCTGATCCACAAAAATTCTTTCTTTAGCCAAGAAGAAAATTTTGCTTGAAAAGAATGGATATTGAACACAGAAATCTTTATGAAACTGCTTAGTATTTAACCCTCCACAAAGCTACCTGAAGAAAATGAATGTCTATGAAATTGCTATGGCTTACAATATAAGCTAATGATTGACATCATTAAACATAAAATCTTATGTTTGTTCTACACGCTAGGAGTTGAGATAAAAGGGAGACAATTACTCCTTTTGGGAGAGAACGGAAGAGAATGGGAGGGGGGTGGAGAGAAGTCTGGCTTCAGGGGATGACTTTTAATGGAGATTGGTTGGATTTTCCCACCTGTTTTCATCTACTTTTGGATATTTAAATATGCAACGATATCTCTTCTTCCATTCTGAGTCAACCTTACTGTAAATTTCTGTTTTAAAGAGAAAGGAAAAAGTGAAATGGGAGCTTTTCAAAAGAGAGGAGATATGAACATTTTCAAAAAATGTATAAGGTTAAAAGCAATTTGGGCCAGTGGCCCAGTAGAAGGGATCTTTCTGTTCCTCCATTGGGCAGTGCTGGGTGCTACCATCTCGGGATGATGACAAGAAACCGACAAAGACAGTGGTTGCTTCCCTCAGCCTGACTCAACCTTAGACAGATTTCTTTTGGACTGTAGACCCCTCCTCTCCTTTAACTGGAGCATTTGCTTTAGGAAACTTACAATTTGTCAACTCTTCCTTTGCCTCTTTGAGATGTAAGTCTTTCACTAAATGTCTTTCTCAAGAACCTGGGAGTCATTTTTTTGAAATGTAATTATCTAGAAAGATAGCACCCCTATTTTCAAACCTCTGTGAAAGGGTTGCAGCCTAACTTTGCTAAAGGTCAATTAGCAAATAGAGCTGACCTAATATTCAGAGACCAACCTCCCCCTCTAATATCCTCCAGTACTTTTCCACTAGCTTGCCTCCAGGCTTAAACTTTAGAAGTGAATTCAATCTCTCTCCCCCATTGCACTAGTTTTGAATAAAGTCTTCCTTTCTTTTCAATGGGCCAGGTACAATTTTTCTTTTACAAAATCTTTAAAAAACATGCTGTTAGAATGACTGCATGTGAAGAAGGTAGAAGTTCTACAAATTCTACATTTGCAGTTTATGCTGATACTGGAAAGCTTGCTCCCCTTAGAACAATATAGGGCAATGGCACCATACAGTATTTAGGAACTCCTATAGTTTTAACCAGGGAATTCTGTAAAGTTTTTTTTTTTTTTTTTCAAAATTTTTTTTTCAACGTTTTTTTTTTTTTTAATTTATTTTTGGGACAGAGAGAGACAGAGCATGAACGGGGGAGGGGCAGAGAGAGAGGGAGACACAGAATCGGAAACAGGCTCCAGGCTCCGAGCCATCAGCCCAGAGCCTGACGCGGGGCTCGAACTCACGGACCGCGAGATCATGACCTGGCTGAAGTCGGACGCTTAACCGACTGCGCCACCCAGGCGCCCCTGAATTCTGTAAAGTTTTGACCAAGGATCTGGCTAGAATTTATACATCTGACTTCAAAAAGCTGATCTAAAAGAAGGGATGGAGGTATATATTTGGGGCAAGTGGAAAGCAAATTCTGTAAAGGCCTTTTGAGTCTATAAATAGAACCTATTTCAAAAGTTGATTCCTTCCAGAAATTCAAATTTCTTTCTTGTTTTTGGCATAGATACTAACAACTCATCTTCTGATCACATCTTTCATGTATGTGGGGAAAAGCTAGTCTCCAACATCACCTTGGCTTCCCTCATAACTTGGTCCAATCTTAATCTTCATTTTCCTTACATTAAAAACCCTCAAAAAACCTCAAAAACCCTCTCCTCCCATCAAATAGGAAGGCCGGTGAGCACAAAGATGGTTTTGTCGTATTCATAGTACCTTACGAATGGTACAGATTTAATGAACATTTGTTGAATCAATGAAAAAATTAATTAATTACTTCATCAATTGATTTCAATTTTGCAAATTCATTTTATGGCTTTGTCATTGGCTAACATAAATGTCAATGCCCTAAGTTTTCTACTGGTTAAAGTATTTCACTTTGCAAATGTACTTCTTAGATTTTAAATGAGTTGTTATTGCATATTTAAACAGAAGTTTATCTGTTTGATTTATCTTTTCCGTGGACGGTGGGAATCTGTTCCAAGTGATCTATTTTGTCCTCCTCCCTAGTTCATTATAGTTAAAGGCCAAGTTAAGAAAAAGCAGTATTGATGATACAACTTTTTTTTCTGTAGAAGAGGGAATATTAATGGTCTCATACAGGGACTAAATTCATGGTGACCTATGCATCTCTAACAAAATAAAGCATTTAAAACATGGTATTTACTACTCTAGCTTTTTTCTTTCATTATTGAGAATATTATTCCCAATAATGCTACCATATCAACATATGCTCTATTGCATTGTTGGTACCAACTGGATTGTGTTGACCAGGAGTGTTGAAAACCTCAATACAGTGATTAAATAATAGCAGGTAGTTTTCACTCATAACAAAGTCTAGAGGTAGTTTAATTTTTTTTAATGTTTATTTATTTTTGATAGAGAGACAGATCATGAATGGGGAAGGGGCAGAGAGAGAAGGAGACACAGAATCTGAAGCAGGCTCCAGGCTCTGAGCTGTCAACACAAAGCCTGAGGCAGGGCTGGAACTCACAGACTGCAGGATCATGACTTGAGCTGAAGTCGGACACTTAACCGACTGAGCCACCCAGGAGCCCCAAGAGGTAGATAGGTTAATGTTACTGAAGCAACTGTTGCAGTAATGTCAACACAGACAAAAGCTCTTTCCATCTGTCTTCTCTGCCTTTCTTGGTGTACTGACTTCTGTCCTCTTACCCATTGCTGGTGACCGTGCAGCTGCTTCCCTTGGGTATATAGACAGGAAGAAAGAGAAAGGGGAAAAGAGAGAGAGGCAGGTGAGTTATATCTATCCATTTCAATAAGTAAAACAACAACAACAATAACAAAACAAAACAAAAAAAACTTGTCCTGGGTCCCCCACCCAGAGTCTTCCACTTAACCCTTCATTGGCTACTCCCACAATAGTCCCAAAGTGTTAGGACAGTAACATGGCCAGATTAGAGCACCATGGGTTAATGCTTGGGGTGTGACAGAGTTCTATCATGAGATCAAGGGATTTCTATAGCAACCTGGATGAATCCGGATTTTGTTAAAAAAAGAGAGAGAGAGATTGAGGAGGTTTGGATCTTATTAAATCAGTAGATTCTGTCTACTACATATTTTCTTTTAAAAACCAACACATATTGGGAACTTACTATGTGTAAGGTACTATGAACTTTATGTAAATTCATTTATTAAACACTCACAACAACCTGAGGGAATAGGTAGTCATGTTATCTCCATTTTATTGAAGATGAAACTGAGCAGTAAAAAGTTTTAGTAATTCTCCCCAGGTCTTACAGCTAGAAAGGAGCAGAGTCGGGACTTGAACCCTGGCACTTTAGCTCAGTGTCCACACTTTTCCATGTTGACTAGTCATTCTAAGTACTATTTGTGCCTTAATAAAACAGGTATGATACTTAGATTGGTTGTGTTTTATATGGCTTTAAGAAGAGTGAGATTTGTAATACAGAGAGCCCAATATGATGCCGAACTTTTTTTGATTCCTAAAGTATATAATGGAGATTTTTGGAAGTTGTTACATGTGAAGCAGTTGTTCTTATTAGTTTCTAGTGTTGAAAAATCCAAGGTCCAACATATCTCTTGATTTAAATTGAATTCTATAAATCTTTATAGAATGCCCACTTTGGGACAGAAACCACAAAATTGGAGCTTGATAATAAAAATACTGTGGTCAAGGAGACAGGCTCATAAATAAATAATTATAATTATGACATGATAAATGTTATTTATCATCAAGAAATGTACAATTACACTAAGGTGGACAGATTAGCCCAAGGCTAAATATGGGATGTCGGGATCACTGAGGGGAGGGGATAATTGAATTGCACTTTGAAAGAACAAATGTACAAAACCCATTAGAATCAGTAAAAGTGATCAAGTTTTATAGAAGCAGAACTTTGAGAAATTGAAAGCTGCAATATGTTTAGACACCTTTTAAAGCATGGGTGTGTTGAGTTCACAATCAAAGAAAATTGATGTAAATGGCAAGATCTACAGTGAATGTTTCAATTTGCAGGAGAATTATCCAAATATGATTCACTCTCAGCATCAGAACTTAGTGCCAAAAACTACTCCTCTAGAGGTTTGAAATTCTAAGCTTTGAATGCAAAATGTGTAGCTTGATAATCAAACTTCACTTAGCTTGTGAAAGGAGTTTGAGAACAAATGCATTATATGCTCATACAAATGTAATTGACTTTAGAAATATGTTGGATTTTGTAAGTACCAACACCTTTATATGATCATCAAAATCTAATGCAATGGAGAAATGACTACATAAGTGATCAAGCAAATATAACAAATTTTCAGTTGCAGAATCTACATGATGGGTATATGGATGTTCATAAGGTAAGTCTTTCAATTTATTTTATGTTTGAAAATTTTAATAATAAAATCTTGGGAAATATAAGCAATGCAGTATGTCTCCTCAGGAAGACTGTGGGTTATGAGGACACGTTATTTGCCCATGCAGCTCTTGAATTTGGGCAAAGCTGAAAGTTTTTTCTGTATCTAGGGTTGTGGGTCAAGGCACTAGGTTCATGTTGAAACTAATCAGATGATCCATTCCTTCAGCCATAGTTGTTGGTTCAGTCATGGCATGTATGCACACAAATGGACTCTTAAGATTTGGGTGCAGTTGGCTGAAGTCTTCTTGGGAAGGAAGTCTCCTCGCTCTTTACGAAAGCTTCTGAATAATGTCACTCTCTCTTGGGTTGGAGAAGAAGAAGCCCTTGCTTACAGATATCATGGAGAGCCACTTTTTTGATGACCAGGGGGTGGCTCGCAGAAGGAAAGTATGTCCTTACTGACACTACTCTAAGGCTACTAATCAAATCTTCTCTATACTTTGTCTTTCCAGTTAAATGTGTAAACGAATCCTTCCTTAATTTATTCCAATGAAGGTTCTATTGAATGCATATTAATATAGATTTCACATTTGAAGTAAACCCAAAAGTCATAGTAAGGAGACAAAATAATGATATTCACGTTTTACAATTCATTCAAAAAGTAAGTCCTCAACCATAAGAAGTATCCATACAGAAGACAGGTAATTCCAAGCAGACTTCAGAAACTGATGTTGTTAATTGTCAATTAGTACTTTTTAAGCTTCAAGCATTGTGTGTATACCTAAGTTTTTGAAAAATTCCAGGAAGTCTTCCTGATGGCTATTACTAATGTTGAAAATAAAATAGGTAACACCCATTTTTTTCAGAGGAGCACTAAACTCTTTCTTGGTCATATACAACCACATATTCATACACATTTATATGTATAAATTGTATGCACACACTCACTCATACGTAGTGTTAGTCTGCCTGGGCTGCCATAATAAAATATTACTGAGTGGGTGGCTTAAACAACAGATATTTACTTTCTTACCATTCTAGAAGATGCAAGTCCAAGATCAGGTGCTCCCAGAGAGGCTGGTAAGACCTCTCTTCCTGGTTTGTACATGGCTGCTTCCTCATGGTGGTTTCACATGGTCCTTCCTCTGTTTGTGTGTGGAAAGAGAAAATACTCTCAAGTGTCTCTTCCTCTAAGGACACCAGTCCTATGGGATTAGAGCCGCAACCTTTTGAAATCATTTAGCCTGAATTACCTCTTTAAAGGCTTTGTCTCCAAATACAGTCACATCAGGGGTTAATGCTTCAACATAGGAGTTTTGGCAGACAATTTAGTACAACATATATACAAATTCATAATAGATATATATACATATTATAAATGTGTGTGTGTGTGTGTGTGTGTGTGTGTACACACACATGCTCACACACACTTTTATGTTTCTATTCTCAACCTTGGTAAATGTGTGATTTTTTTAAGTAAAACATTTCAAAAGATGACTGAACCTAATGGATGCTTATTCCATTATGTGTCCCTTTACCCAGTCACCTATGCTCTGCAAAGACACTAGAATAATAGCTGAAAAAACTGCTATTAGGCAGTTTATTAGGCCTTAATAGGCAATAGCAGCATTGTGAATGGGGTTGCCAGATTTAGCAATGTAAAATACAGGAAGTCAGTTTAATTTTAATTTCAGATAAACAAATATTGCATGAAATATACTTACATTGAAAGATGATTTATTCCTCATCTAGAAGTCAGATTTCACTGGGGGTCATCTATTCTGGATGGAGGATTCTTTTATTGTTCTTGATGGAAAGACTGTAGCATAACCTTCGCAGGTAGACATAAATGCAATTTTTGACCCTTTTCAGTCCTTCTAGGTCTTGTGTTTTGGCTGATTCTCAGCGTTACTGTTGTGAGCATATTGTATTGCCTTCTGCCTTCATGTTTAATCTCATCAATGTCAAATAATGTTTTTGGTGAGGGAACAAATGGGTGGTTGAGAGATAGAATGTGACCCCCATGTTAATAAGATCCAGATTCTGCTTTTAATATGTATAACTTACTGGAAACATTTTGATGATAACACGTTTAGTTCAGAGAACACTGTGAACCATATGTGTGTGCTTCATGGCAGTTGACGGCCCTGCATTGTTGATTTCAAATAAAGATTGTGATATAGTTCAATTGCATCCCCCCAAGAAATATGGGAGGGTCCCACTCTCTCGTAGCTCAGAATGTGGCCTTGTTTGGAAAAAGCATCTTTGCAGAGGTGATTAGTTGAAATGAGACCATAGTAGAAAAGGGTGGGCTCCTATTCCAGTGTGACTGGTATCCTTATAAAAAGATGGCCATGTGAAGACAGACACACACTGGGAGAATGCCATGTGACAATCAAGACGAAGATTGGAATTGTGTAGCTCCTAGCCAAAAAAACACTAAAGATTGCTAGCAAACCACTGGAAGCTGAAAATAGGCAAGGAAAGTTCTCTTCAGGGTTCAGAGAGAGCATGGCTGATTCTGGGTAGTTTTCCTTAAGCATCTTTGCTATAAGCGTTTTCTCCACAAGCGTTCTCTCCACAGTTATTTATTTATTTCTTTTTGTTGCATCACTAGTTGGCCAAAGGGAAATTTTGCTATTAAGATAAAATCATGAAACATAAAAGCGAGACATTCACTAAAAATGACATAATGAAACATGAAAAATGAATAACAAACTTTAAAAGACCTGGCTGCAAAATGTGAAATACTTGAATACATTAAAAATGTATGGGATAGATTCATGACAATACTGTGCAAATCGCTGATTTTATTTTGTATGTTATACCTAAGCCCTTGTCTTTAACATCTTTCATTCATTATTCAGTTTAGTATTATACATTCTGTTCTACGTGTTCATCCGCCTTCTCATCTGGCATCACATTTTCTTTTGCCTTTTTTTTTTTTGCTGAAATTTCTTCCTTAATTAATATAGGTATCCTTTTCCAAGTACTAGGATGCATATCCATAACTGTGCTTTGCATTGCATTATGAAAACTTTCTATAATGTTGTTTGTTCTTGACATAGTGTCTCATGTCCATTGATAGATGGTCCAAAGTACTTTAGGAAATGTGCACTCAAAACTATTCACACTGGAGTGCACAGTTGGTTGAGCATTTGACTCTTGATTTTGGCTGAGAGTCATGGGATCAAGCCCTGCATAGGGCTTCACTCATGCTGAATGTAGTGCCTACTTAAGCCTTCTCTCTGTCTCCCTCTGCCACTCTCCCACTCACGGGTGCAGTCTCTCTCTCTAAAAAACAAAACAGGAAACAACTGATGTTGGCAAGGATGCAGAGAAAGCGGAACCCTTTTGCATTGCTGGTGGGAGTGCAAATGGTGCAGCCATTCTGGAAAACACTGTGGAGATTCCTCAAGAAATTAAAAACAGAGCTACCCTACAACCCAGAAATTGCACTACTAGGTATTTATCCAAAGGATACAAAAAAGCTTCAAAGGGGTGCATGAACTCCAATGTTTATAGCAGCACAATCAACAACGGCCAAAGTATGGAAAGAGCCCAAATGTGCATTGAGTAATGAATGGATAAAGTGTTATTCATATATATGTGTGTGCGTGCAGTGAAATATTACTAGGCAATCAAAAAGAATTAAATCTTGCTGTTTGCAGCAACATGAATGAAACTAGAATGTATTATGTAAGTGAAATAAGTCAGTCAGATAAAGACAAATACTGTGTGATTTCACTCATAATTTAAGAAACAAAACAGATGAACATAGGGGAAGGGAAGGAAAAATAAGATAAAAGCAGAGAGGGAGGCAAACCATAAGAGACTCTTCTATAGAGACAGCAAACTAAGGGTTGCCGCTGGGGTGTTGGGCGGGGATATGGGCTAAATGGGTGATGGGCATTAAGGAGGGCATTTGTTGGAATGAGCACCGGGTGTTATATGTGAGTGATGAGTCACTAAATTCTACTCCTGAAACCATTATTACACTGTACGTTATAACTTGGATTTAGGTAAAATTAAAAAATATTTTAATATGCCATAAAAAACAAGACAAAACAAAAAAGCAAGAAACTACACCACAGTATAGACCATCATGAGGACTAAGATTCATATAATAGAAAAACGGAGCATTATATCAATGGAGAAATGAAACCAAGTGGTCACCAGTTGATGAGGCTAAACTGTCAACCAGTTACTTTTTTTATCTTTTATGGCCAATTAGTTATGCAGTGAAAATGTTTGCTGCACAGATGCTTACAGCAGAGACATCTACAGCAATGATGCTTACCGTGAAAATACCCAACACAAGTGTGGCCAGGTCAGTGCTTGATTTCACACTTCTAGCCTCCAGAACTGTAAGACTGTGAGTTTCTGTGGTTTTATTTATTAAAAAAAATTTTTTTAAATGTTTATTTCTGAGAGGGACAGAGAGAGAGAGCACAAGTCGGGTGGGGCAGAGAGAGAGGGAGACACAGAATCCAAAGCAGGCTCCAGGCTCTGAGCTGTCAGCACAGAGCCTGATGCGGGGCTCGGACTTGTAAACCACAAGATCGAGACCTGAGCTGAAGTCGGACGCCCAACCAACAGAGCCACCCTGGTGCCCGGAGTTTCTGTGGTTTCAAACCGCCAAGTTGCGCTACTTTGTTACAGAAGCCCTAGGAAAATGAGGCAGATTGTTACAATCATTTACTATTATTGTCAGAAGAGCAACAGAATGAAAGGCTTAAGGCATATCTTGGGACCTACTCATAAGTGTAGGGAGCATCACCACTTGGGAGGAAAAGTCTAATCCTATTGAAAAGAGGATGTCTTAACTCCTAACATCTCAGAGCTTCTTAGAAACAGGTTCCAGAAGGGGAAAAAATCACTTTCTTGATAGTTCTCCTTATTTCACTTTATTGCAACAATTCCAATGAGAAGTGCGAAAGGCTTTTTATTGTCATATCAGATTTACATGGTAAAATTTAATGTACTTCTTGTCAGCTTTAAACACTGGAAATATCAATAAAATGTCAAATTATATTTGACTTCAAACCCAAGTGGTTATAAAAATGCAATACAAATTTACAATCATCTAGTCTTCCCCTTTTCTCACAATAAAACCCCATTTTATTCTTTATGGGAAGCTAAACTTATTTTGCTCAAAGCTGGTAATTTATTAGGGCTTATATCAGATCTGAAGTGTGTTTCTCTTAGAAATCAATGATAGGCCTGGAACTAGGACCAAACTTTTAAATTATGGCTTTGAAGTAATGTAATTGTGGTTTTTAATGCCTCGTACATCTGCTTGAAGGATTATATGAGTTTGTTCAAAGTTCTGGAAACAATAAAATTAATTTTTTGGATGGTGAGCTAGCAAAGGGATCCCAGTGATACTAATTGGAGTGTACAGCATAATATCTCTTAATGCATTTTGTGATCTATCTTACACAAGGAACATCTTGCCCAGGGTGTCAGCAGGAACTGTATCAAAGGAACTTTTATCAGCTTTCTGTTCAAATACCTTCTTTTCTCCCTTCCCTTTCCAGTTTCCTGGTACTGAAACAATTTGTTCTCCCTTAGATGAAAGATTCGGTGGCATGCAGCTTATATTGTTCAATGCTGTTTATGAGGGTTTCAGGCCAAGCCAGTTTTACGGATTTGCGTTTTTAGGCAAATTCCATGTGCTCAAGACATGCCTGTGCCTGTGATCAAGAATGGCAGTCGCTGCTTTGAAGCCAGCACAGCTAGCAGGACATGAACTTCTGGGCATGAAAGGTAGAACAGGAAAGTTCAAGGCGGGGAGAGGGAGAATGCTGGAGAACAGCTAAGGAGAGACCCCAGGAAAGCTTCCATTCTGGCACCTGTTCTTGGACTCCTAAAGAGAGCACATCTATGCCATTTCAGGATACTCAGATTTCAGCATCCTAAGTTGCTCAGAGTAAAAACTAGAAATGAAACTCCAGTCTTCCCCTTTTCCATGCTTTCTTCTCCTGCACATTTCTTCCTTTCTTTTGTTTATTTCAATTTTATAATTAAGTGGCATCATTAAATTTTTAGGGGAGCCTGGGTGGCTCAGTCGCTTGAGCATCCCACTTCAGCTCAAGTCACGATCTCACGGTTCATGGGTTCGAGCCCCACTCCGGGCTCTGTGCTGACAGCTCAGAGCCTGGAGCCTGCTTCAGATTCTGTGTCTCCCTCTCTCTCTGCCCCTCCCCCACTCATGGTCTGTCTGTCTCTCTCAAAAATGAATAAAATGTTAAAAATTTATTCAATGCCATCATTTATATCCCTCTAACGCTAGTTAACTTTCTCTAGAAAGGTGACCATCCTATCAGCAACTCTCAAAGTTAAGGTGAACTTTGATATAACTTACGTTGGTTTGTGTAAAAAGTAAATGTTGAATGGCAAAGGGATCATGGAAAATTGTTATTCTGGTTGTGATATTTGATTGGAATCAGCTATTTGGCATTTAACCAACTTCTCTTTCTGTAGATGGCTCTCCCACTTCTCATGGTGGCCCCACATCTTCTCCACTCCCCTCAGACACCTGAGCCCCCTCTCCACCTTTTCTCCTTCGATTGATGGCTTCACTTCACATTTCATGAATACAAGAGAAACCATCAAATGAGAGCATTCCTGCCCCCCCCCATACATTATGCTCAGAAATTATATCCTGGTAGGCACTGGATTACTTGTTAGATGAAGGGGACTTTCCCCTCTGATTATTTTCTTTCTCTTATTTCTAACCTCTTCTTTTTAAGTGCTTTTTAAGAGCAGCATTTATATCTGACCCATAAGCTTTCTTTTATAGTAGGGAGAATAATGTGCCCCAAAATATCCACATCCTAATCCTTGAAACCTATGAATATATTAGCTTACATGAGCAGATGGAATTCAAATTATTAGTTAGCTCACCTTGAAATGGAGAGATTGTCCTGGATTATTCAAGTGGGCTCAGTATAATCTCAAGTGTTCTTGAAAGTACACAAGGGGGCACCTGGGTGGCTCAGTCAGTTAAGTGTCTGACTCTTGATTTCTGCTCATGTTATGATCTCATGGTTTGTGAGGCTTATCCCCGCATCAGGCTCCACGCAGAAAGCATGGAACCTACTTGGGATTCTCTCTCTCTCCTTCTCTCTCTGCCCCACCCCACCCTCCCTCCCCCTCTCTAAAAAGAAAGAAAGAAAGAAAGAAAGAAAGAAAGAAAGAAAGAAAGAAAGAAAGAAAGAAAGAAAGAAAGAAAGAAATAGAAGGAAGGCAAAAGAGGAGGTCAGGTTGATACACTGTGAGAAGGACTCCATTTGGGTCTGCTGGCTTTGAAGATGCAGAAAGGTAACCCTGAGCCAGGGAATATGGGTGGTCTCTAAAAACTAGAAAAGGCAAAGAACAGATCTTGTCTAGAGCCTCCAGAAGGAGAAGAGTGCAGCAGACACCTTGATCTTAGCCTAGTGAGACCCATGTCTGATGTCTGCCCTACAGAACTGTAACATAGTAAATCTGTGCTGTTTAAGCTTGTGGCAGTTTGTTAGTTTAAGTTTGTGATAATTAATTAAGTTAATTTAGTTTGTGGTAATTTTTCATGGCAACAAAGAAAAAACTGATCAACCTTCAAACCAATAAACCAAACTAAATGAAACAAACCAAACACAAATATAGCCACAACAAACCCACCCAGACACTGTAGCAATCTCTTCTTCCCTCTACCTCTCTCAATCCTGTCTCTCTCAATCTCAATCTCTTTCCTCCTCTCTTTTTATAACAAACTACTCAAAGTAATTGAAGGAACCTTCTCATCCTCTTGTCTTCTCCTCATGTCCTTTTTCTATCCACTAAGTCTGACTTCTATGCTTAACAATTGTACCAGATCTGTTGTTACAGAACCAGGGTGGAACACTGGTGGAAAAACCAACTGGCACTCGGAGATCTTGGTGGATTGGAGATTTATTTAACACTGGAAGGCTCAGAGGAGACCGTTCCTCCAAAGATCTGAGTGCCAAATGCAAGTGGGAATGGTAATTTATAGTTGTCAGCTTGCATATCTGTGGGGGTTTTCACGTGTGTGGCAAACAGGGCAAGAAGAACCCGGAAGAGGGGTCTCCAAGCTAGAAACCAGAGCTTGTTTTAGTCCTGTTGGCCATCTTATGGTGTAAAACTTTATTCATTTCTACAACATTGTCAATGGTAATTTGGCGTCCAAGTTACCAAGTTTAGGAGACTTTCATACCTCATCAGCATTTAATATATTTGCCTATTGCCTTATTGATATAGCATTTTCTCTTACCTTCTATAACACCAAACACCTCAGTTTTTCATTCTCATTTTGAACTTTCTCAGTATCTTCCCAGCTTTCTCCATTTTTTTTTTTTTTTTTTTTGTGGGAACACCACTGCTCAAGTCAGAACCTCAGTCTGGATCCAATCATGAAAACAGATACCACTGTAGATACTTAGGTCAAAGAAAATCAATATATTGATTTGTTTCACAGATGATGAAAAAGCAGGGAAGCCATATTGGGGATGCAAGTCCACCCCAAAATGAGTCATAGGAAGAAGCAATAGTCATTATTCCAAGATCTTGATGCATGTAACACATTGCCTGAGCTTCCTTGGATATCATAAGGCACTTACGATGAAACACTTGAAAATAGAGCTCATACCTTTCCTTCCACTCCTCATCCAGGGTCCCTCTTTTGGTAAATGGAATCGCCAGGCACCTTGTTCATACACTAGAATCATGGGTGTCACCCTCAGTACTTTCTCTGACCCCACCACCCTTCCCACATTCAATAAACTAGTCTTTCTATTTCCCCCACAAATAATTTTTAAATATGACAAATGTTCTTGATCTTGACAATCATCTCTCCAATACAGACACCCATCATTGCTCACCGGCCCATGGGAACAAGTCAAATTTTCCTATTCTTTTGCCAAAGAACTACTTTTAAAATGCAAATCAGATAGATGTACATCCTATTCCCTGTTGTAAATTGTAGTTGCATTTAGGGTACAAAGGGAAGAACATTCTTACAGGACCTAAAACTATTGTGTGATGTGGTTTTACTCCCCGTTTGCCTCTCAAATGACCATACATCTTTCTGGGCACAATATAACTGTGACTTCCTCTCATGGCTCTTTCCTTCCCTTCCCTGCCCTCTCCTCATTCTCCATTTGCTGGAATGGTGTCCTTCTCTATTTTTTGCCTCACTCATGCTGTCTTAGGAGAGAAGCATATACGGACATGATTAGTGAAGAAAGAAGAGACTGAACATGTGTGGACCACTCATTCTTTTGTTCTCTGTCTTTTTAGGATTTCCTTCTCTGCCAAAGCCCCATGTCTGTTTTGCTCTCTCCACTCAACCACCGCACAATAAAAATCAGTTTAGCCTGCACCTTGAGGATTTTGTATTATTAAACATGAGTCTTAAAATTCTTCATGTTTCCAACTCTTACGCCTTTCACTTGCATGTAATCTCAGGCACAGAAGAGAGGGGCCCCCGCCCCCCATGGCATTTGTCAGGATGATACTTATTATTTATGCATCCCCCGTGATTATGTGTTTGTCCTACAAATTATCTTTTTGTCCTACAAAAAGCTCCATTCTGTGAAGGAGAAGCTGTGTCTTTTTCACCATTGTATTTCCAGTGACTGCCATGCAGCCTGGCACAGAACGGTCAGTCAAAAAATGATTGTTGATGGAATCCATGGAGAGTGCCACTCCTTTTCACAGGAATGGCCAGAGAGGCATCAAAAGGGGCAGCCACTTCAGGCAGGCAGTGTCCCAAGAGGAGCCCTTGATGCTCTGAGGCACAAAATAACATTGATTTCCTGGCTTTTTACAGAAAAAAGAAGGTAAAGGGCATTATTTTCTGGAAAATTATAAGTGGATTTTATTTATAATGTGGCAGCAAACTGCCTCCGTGGTATGAGAAAGAGACAAGAAATCCAATGGAATCGAAGCATGAGGTATCCCAGATAGAAAATGTGATCTGAGGACTTTAGTCTGTGTTTTCTCTGTCTATTTTAGTATCTGATTTACCGATTATGGTATTTAGGATGGATATATTCAATCAATGAATATTTTTAAGTACCTCCAATATTTAATGAATGTTGTGAATACAATCAGGGTTATAAGTCAACAGTCCAAATTTCAGAGTCCTCATGGAATTTATGGTCTTTGTAAACAACTAACAGCAGGGAAGTTTGCTTTAAATGCTCTGAGCTTTGTTGTTGTAAATGTTTATTTCTTTTATAAATGACTCTGGCTGGGCTTGCCTAGCATTTCCTAGCATCTGATTCCTAGGGCTCAGCGTATGTGTTTTGTTACCTAAAACACTAAGAGCAGCCTACAAGAGCACTGAGCTCATCCACTGGGGACTCTGGCTGTTCTATTAGAACTTGTGGGTTCTCAGGGGCGCCTGGATGGCTCAGTTGGTTAAGCATCTGGCTTCAGCTCAGGTCATGATCTCATCGTTCACGAGTTCAAGCCCCATGTCGAGCTCTGTGCTGACAGCTGAGAGCCTGAGCCTGCTTCAGATTCTGTGTCTCCTTCTCTCTCTCTGCCCCTCCCCCACTCACTCTCTGTCTCTCACAAATGAATAAACATCAAAAAATATTTTTAAGAACTTATGGATTCTCGAGGGGAATTCTTTTTAGGAAAAGAACTCAAACGTCAGCATTAAATTACAGTGAAACTGGACTCAGGTCACAATTTTGCTTCTCAATTGCTATTCGACCTCCGTCCGCCTCAAGCTTTTCAGTCTCTGTTTCCATAGCTTCAGAGTGGAGGCAACAAAAATGACATCGAAGCATTTCACTGACTTCTTGTTTAAAGATGTATTTTTTAATTTTTAGAGCAGTTTCAGATTTATAGAAAAACTGCCAAGATACTACAGAGTTCCAGTGTAGTTCTACAGACAGTGCCCCATTACAAACATCTAGTATTATAATGGTACATTTGTCACAACTAATAAACCTGTATCAATACATTCTCATACTATACTGCATTCCCGTACAATACATTCCATATACGTATACATACATTCATTTTTATACACTTCATTCAGATTTTCCTACGTACCTAATACCTCTTTTTTTCAGTTCTATGCTCCAATCCAGGATATAACATTATATTCAGGCATCATGTCCTCTTAGCTCCTCTGGGCTGTGACATTCCCAGAGGCTTTTCATTATTGTGTTTGTTTTGATTTTGAGGACTATGGCGGGCACTATTAGTTAACTTCCCAATATCCGTCTCCCCTCCCTTTTGAAAGAAAGGTGGTGACAGTGTTCTCAGCTAAGACACTCATTAACCCAGATGTCCCTGCCGCTAGGAGTTGTCATGTGACCCCATCCTGGGCAATGAGGCCTAAGTCAAAGATTCTGAACACAGCTCCTCAGAAATCTTCTTAAAAGGGTTGTACTTGGCCAGCATGTGCTTTTTCCCCCTTTCATTACTCCACTCTTCCTGCCCAGATGGTGAAAAATAATGGTCCTAAATGCAGCAAATGTATTTCAAGAATTATTAGGACATATTTTAAAATAAAACATGAAAATGAACTCTGGGATGTTTATATTAATATACACATTTATATTATCGTATGTTTTTGATAGAAGCTATTGAGATATAACGCACATTCCATACGCCTCACGTCTTCAAAGGATATAATTCAGTGGTTTTTAGTACGTTCACAGAGTTGTGCAGCCATGGCAACGATCAATTTTAGAACATTTTCATGATATTGGTACTTATTTGTATTCCTCTTCTTTTCCTTCACTAACCCTCATCCTGGGCTACCACTTATCTACTTTCTGTCTTTATAAAGTTGCCTATTCTGGACATTTCATATAAATGGAATCATATAATATGTGTCTAACTTTGTGTCTACCTTCTTTCCCTACCATCATGCTCTAAGATTCATCTATGCTATAGCATATGTTAATACTTCCTTTTTATAACTGAATACTATTCCACTGTATGAATATAATACATTTTATATATCCATTCACCAGCTCATGGAACTTTGGTTTGTTTCTACTTCGGGACTATCATAAATAACGCTTAGGTGTGTAGGCATAGGTAGATGGATACGTAGGCATGGGAGGAGCACATATATTGAGAGCATGCAAATGAACATAAAAACGTGAAACATGAACATGTTGAGAATGGTTGAGCAAGGAGCACAGAGGATGGGATCTTACTGATATCCTGGAGGTTCGGCAGTTCCCCTGGACTTTCTATCTTTGGGTTTCTTATTATATGCGAAAAAACACATCCCTTTCTTGTCTAAAAGGGCATCTCCTGTCATATGCTGCTGAAGAAGATTCTCCCTAAGATCAGAACTGAATGTGATATTGTCCAGCACAGAGTGCCAGGTACTGAGTATTCTTTGTTCTTTCTACTTATTTTTGTACCTTTGACTTACTTTAAGTCCTTGAGGGAAAAATACCAGAGACAAAGCCGTTTCCTTGTGCCTCTGGAATAAGTGCTGGGCCATCACATGCCCTCAGGAAATACTGGTGCTTGATTCTGCTCCAAGTAAAAATCTGATGTTTTCTTAGGGAAGATCCTGTCCTCTGAATGTGCCATTCATCATTGCTTAGAGAAGCACAAGTACGCTACAGGGTAGACACCAGAATTCTGGTCTCCTTCTGAGTACCGAGTCCAACTGTCACAAAAAGACCTTAACAGTTAAAGATCTAGTGTGGCTGGTACTCTGACTCAACAACCACCCCCTTGCTTTTTTAATGATAATAACAGCAAGATGACAGCTAACATTTGTTGAGCACTTAATACATGTTAAAAATAATGCAACAAAGAAAAAAATAGGCAATGTATTTGGAAGATGAAAAAGAAATGTGGTTTTTTTTGGAGGGGGGGGGAGGATGGTGATGAGGCAACTTCCCTGTATCTTGATTATGGTGGTGGTTATACAGCTGTAGGGATTTGCTAAAACTCATAGTTTTCTTAAAAAGGGTGAATTCTACTGTATGAAAACTATACTTCAATAAACCCGATTTCATTTCCCACCTCCAACAAAAAGGAAAAGAAATACAAGTTTTGTCTATACTCATAAGTGGTTTATAAATTGGAGGCAAAAATAATCAAAAAGTAGTAAGATTTTCAAACTTTATTTTCAAATTTCAAATCAAAACCAACTAGCACATTTTGAAATTTAATTATGTCATGAATACCATGTTAAAAAACTAAAAGTTGAAAGAGAAAATATTCAAAGTTAATACATACCACAAGAATAATTATTGTTTTATAAAGCTTATTTTATTTATATATAAATATAAAACTATATTATATTATAATCATATTATAATTATACTATACTTATAGAAATATACAATTATATATAATTATAATTATATAATACTTATATAAATATAAAATTATATATAAAAATATAAAAATTATATATATATATGTATATATAATTACATGCTGGAAGATATAGGATGTGTTGTTTGAGGAAATATGGATTGGGATAGGAATGTAGGGTGACCAACATTCCAGTTTGCCCAGGACTGTCTTGATT
Organism: Neofelis nebulosa; assembly: GCF_028018385.1. Classification (NCBI taxonomy): domain Eukaryota; kingdom Metazoa; phylum Chordata; class Mammalia; order Carnivora; family Felidae; genus Neofelis; species Neofelis nebulosa. The sequence goes on from NC_080794.1 coordinate 68,334,674, forward strand.
TTAGCACCCAAGTCCCACTTCCTGGGTTATTCCATATTCCCAGTCAAACCCAAACAGTCAACATATATATATATTTTTTACTGAGAGTTGTGTGTTTTTTTTAAGTGTGAGAACTACTGATCAAGAAATTATTACAATCTTTTTCTTTTTGCATTAAAACTGTCAGCACACTAAATGCCAAAGTTGTTTCTACAAGTGTTTGTATTTCTCTAGCCTGTGCTTAGCCATCGGGACTCTAAACACCTTTCATCCTTTCTACTTGACATCTTGAGAGTGGAGCCATGTCATAATCATTCTTGAATTTCTTTGACTTAGTGAGTATTCAATATGTGTCTGTTCTACATACAGAGACTTGTCATCGTAACTGGTTTGAATAACTCATAGGCATTTGGTACATGTTTGTTGACTGTTGAATTATGAATTCACATCTATCAATTACATGGCATGAAGTATAGCTGGGAGGAGAGTTAAAGACCAGATCATGTATTGGCTGAGAGCTAAAGTGAAGGTTTCAGATTTTATTATAAATGTATTAGGGGAAAAAAACTTAAGTATTTGGCACAAAAAAATCAGATTCATATTTTCCAGGCTTTTCTGTTTTCTTTTTTTTCCTTTTTTTTATACAACACACACATATATTATGTATTATATGCATTACAGGTGTATACATATATAAAACATACTGATAAATCATACATATAAATTGTATATTATGTATAGATTGTCCTTTATCGTTACATATAGTTTCATTCAAGAATCAGTAAACTTAGCATGTTCAGTTATACAGATCTCTGCTCCATTATATGAAAAGTGAGGCAGAAAATATTTGTGTGTATATATGCTATATTCATTTAGCTGTCAGCAAAGGAATATTTTTATGTAGCTATCTTAACGCTGACAACATTTATGGGGAGTAGACATTCTTACAGTACAGATGTTTTAAATAAAAATAGTTGCTAATCAGAGATTACAAAGCAGGTGTTTAAAGTCATAGATATTTTAAGTGGTGGAGGTAGAAAGCAAACCCAGATGACTGATATTCTTTCTAGTACTGCCCATCATGAAGGATTAAATCAGAGAATCAGTCGGGGCCCCTGGGTGGCTCAGTCAGTTGAGCATTTAACTTCGGCTCAGGTCTGTTTTCTTAATTTTACTGTTCCAGTCACATTGTCACTATCAGAAAGGAGTGTTATCCTTACTCCCTAAATTAATGTTCGATAATGGCTCCTAATGAATTAGTTTCTCATCGGCCCCAACCCTTTGTGGTTGAAAGAATATGTCTCTCCTTACTGCAACTCCCTCATCTATAAGTTGGGGATAACAGTAGTATCAACTTCTTAGGCTTGTTAAGAGGATTAAATGTAGTAATATTTCTCATGCACTTCAGTAGTTCCTGGAACACAACAAGCAGTCTATTGTGAAGAATGTAAGGATAAAGTGATAAGTTGTGTTCAGGCGCAGCACTGCAAAGAAGAAAGTGCTGAATCAAATGTACAAATCAAGAATTATCCCAGTGGATTACTTACCAGTACGCTTGTGTCTTTTGGCTAGTAAAGGGATTTGCATGTCTATTAGTTTCCTATTGCTGTGTAAGAAATTTAATAGCTTAAAACTCAAATTTATTATCTCACAGCTTCTGTGGGTCAACAGACTAAGCATAGTACAGCCAAGTTGTTGTTCAGATCTCACAAGGCTGAAATCAAGGGGTCATCTAGAACTATGGTCTCCCCTGAGGCACAAGATCCTTGGTTGTTAGCAGAATTCAGTTTTTTACCAGAAGGCCCTCAATGACCAGAGGCCACTCACTGTTCCCTGCCACATACAACTCTCTCCACAAGAACACAACTGACTGTTCATAATAAGCAGGAGAACTTCTCTCGTGCTTCAAGTCTGTCCATTCAGGAAGAGCCCAGTCCCTTTTTGGGAGTCACCTGATTAGGTCAGGCCCACTCAGGGTAATCATCATGATGAGTAACTCAAAATCAACTAACTTGAGACTTTAGTGTCACTTGCAAAATCCCTTTACCTTTGTCATAAAATATAATTTAATCACAGGAGTGAAGCCATCACATTCACTGTCTTCCCCACTCTGGGGGAGCATAAATTATACATGGCATCTAGACTTGTGGACAAGAATCCTTGGGGATGTCTTAGAATTCTGCCTTCCACAGTATAAGGTTTGTCCCTTGTAGAGTAGAACTGCAGTTTGTATAAAGATCCCTCTGGCTGTAATGTGAAGGACTTTCTGGAAAGTAGGTGGAGAGATAAATAATGAAAGAAGGAACAACAGTTGGAAGGATAAGGCCTTAGTGAAGGACAATGGTGATGGTGATGTGAGTGGCAGTGGATGTGATGACAGGTAGATGGTGTTGGGATATATTCTTTTTTTTAAAATGTTTTAATCATTTTTTATTTATTTATTTTGAGAGAGACAGAGACAGCATGAGTGGGGGGTGGGAAGCTGAGAGAGAGAGAGAGAAAGAATCCTAAGCAGGCTCTGTGCTGCCAATGCAGAACCCAATGTGGGGCTTGAACCCAAGTACCCTGAGATTATGACCTAAGCTGAAATCAAGAGTTGGCCACTTAACCGACTGAACCACCCAGTTGTCCCATTTTGGGATATATTCTGAAGAAAATACATTCAAGCCTTGGTGACAAAGAAGGTGTATGAGAAAGATGAGGAAAATTAATGGATGTTGTATTGTTGTCTCTTGCTGCATCACAAATTTCCCCCAAAATTTATCTGTGTCAAACAACCAACATTTATTGTTTCTCACTTTCTATGGGTTAGGAATTGGGATACATCTCAGCTATGTTGCAATCAAGATGTCACCTGAGGCTCAGACATCTGAAGGCTTGACTGGGGCTGGAGGATCTGTGTCCAGGAGCGCTCACTCCCAACACTATGGGCAAAAAGCTTCATATTCCTCAACGCATGGACCTCTCCATAGGATTGTTTGGGTATCCTTACAACATGGTAGATGTCTTTTCCAAGAACAAATTAGATAGGAGAAAGGGAAAGTTAGAAGCTGTGGTGTTTTTTGAACTAGCCTCAGCAGTCATATACATTGTTACTTTTGCTGTATTCTGCTCATTAGAAATGAGATCCTTGGGGCACCTGGGTGGTTCAGTCAGTTGGATGTCTGACTTTGACTCGGGCCATAATCTCATGGTTTATGAGTTTGAGCCCTGTGTCAGGCTCTGTGCTGACAGCTCAGAGCCTGGAGCCTGCTTCAGATTCTGTGTCTCCCTCGCTCTCTGGCCCTCCCCCCCAACACTCTGTCTCTCTCTGTCTCTCAAAAGTGAATAAACATTAAAAAAAAAGAAACAAAGAAATAAAGGAGATCCTTGGTCTAGCCCAAATGGCCCCAAGGGGATGAGAGTTAAATTCACCCTTTAAAAAGAGGAGCACGGAAGAATTATGGATGTATTACTAAACCATCATAAGTGACTTTCAGGATTCAAGCTTGTATAGTGGTACTGCCTGCACTAACAGACCCGCTGTGAACACTTCAATGAGAGTAATAAATCTTTCGTGTAAGAATTTTGGTCAGAATAAATGAATATCAATAGATTTCCACAAGAGTTTAGGGCAGAGATAGGTGGATATGAGCTGATGTGGCCCAGGGGTGTTTAGATTTGAGCTAGGCCTTCAGTAATGAGTAGAATTTTCCTAGGGAGATAGAGAATGGTGACCCAAGGAGGGAACCCGAAACAAACAAGAGCACGGAGATGTAACAGGAAGAGATCGCGCTGAAACCAAACATTTGATGTGAGAGTAATGGGAGAGGAGTCGGTGCAAGATGGGAACCACTTCATAAAGAGCCTTAAGTAATTTTAAGCTAAAGAGTTTGCATTGAATTTGCCAGTTGAGAATTTGTGATGGTTTTTGGAGAAAAAGGGAATTGTCGACAGTAGGTTAATGTAGCACAAACGTGGCCCAGCCAACTGATGTTTCTTCTGTTGGCTTGTGTTCCAGATAAAAGGCTTGCTCCTCAAACTTAGCGATACCCACAAACCTAAGTATTTTGTGCACCGAAGGGACTGATTGTGAATCAAATTATTCATCAGGTTTGGAAGGATTTATTGAGGAATCCTGAAGGAAAAATCTCCTGTCACCAAAGCAAGATTTAAACCGCTTAAGTGCACATAAGTCAAGCAGAAATTATGGTAATTGGACTGAAACCTGCTTCCCCCTCCGCACACTGTAAATAAAAGAAGACAGTTTAAACAAAGGAGCAAGATGTAAATACAAGAGTGAGATCAAAGCAAATCTGGAATTTAATTCTACAAAGAGAAAACAAAATCCAAGATATATGACCGGCACTTTGTAATGCATTTTATAGCACTAAAAACTGGCAGCTTAAAATATGATTTGTTCAGAATGTCTATACAGAATTTGCAAAACAATTTAGAATTTACCCTTTTTTGGTGTTTCCCAATTATCTTGTATTTAATGAAGTCATTTACTAATTCTTCACTGAAATAGGCGTAATGACTATCGTATTTGCATACAAATAAACTGTCCCTGTTCCTGAACTTTTCTTTATCACTTAAACCACCCATTGTCATGATGTTTATATGGTGTTTTCTTAGGGATAATGTAATTCTTTCTGAAAGCCAATGAACTAAATGAAATGAATGGACATTTTTTAGGCATAGAATTAGACTGGTGATATAAGCTTGCTTATGGAATCACTAATCCTTACGAATTTATTCTAATAAAGAATAATTTGAAATTAGGTCTTGGAGTAAATAGAGTTAAGAACAAAGATTTGCGGAAGAAGGAAGAAAGGATGGCAGGAAGGTTCAGGGAGCTGTTGGGGTTAATAGACAGATGCAGAATAGGGAAATGGATCAGGAAAACAAATTGGGTAATGGCAGGGAGCTAGCACAAACATTACTAATTTATCATTTTTAATCAAGGCCATGATGGATATGCAGAATTAGTATTTGCCCATTCACTTCATAGATAAGATCTGGCCCGCTATTTTCAAATAGAAATTTCTCTTTTAAACCTAAGTCTATACATGGATAGCATGCATTCTCAGTGCAAATGGTATTGCCTCCAATGGGGTAAAAATTGGTTCTTGGGGATGAAATGTCTTACTCGTTTTATGTACAAAGCACAAATATACATACAATGTATACACAGCATGGCTGTGGTATTAAAATCTCATGGAGGGGGAAATAGGTAAAAATGCCTAAAAGGCTCTGGGTGGGGCGGCAAAATGAAAAAAAAAAAGCTGAAAAATATTGTTCTATATCATATTCTCCTAAGTCTTGGTAGAAATCCTCCGGAGTTTAAGTACAAGAATGATTTCCCTTTTCTTTCACCACTATGTCCTCAGTGTCTAAAACCATGCTGAGAATATAGTAGGTATTTATCAGATTTTTACTAAGTAGATGAATCATCTCACTTTAGAGCAGAGCTACTGAGGGTGATGGTAACAATATCCTGATAACCATCACTCTTAGGATTAAGGAACGAATCTAACACTTGGTCAAGTCCTTGGCTACATATCCACTTCCATCTAGAGCCATCACCTCCCTTAAGTGGCTTCAGTGCCCCCAGCCTGGCATCTACCCCCAGCAGTTACTTCCTGCTGCATAACCTTTGTATATAATGTTCTTTGTCTTTTTTTCTAATGTGTGTTTATTTGAGAGAGAGAGTGCATGGTTGGAGGGGAGGGGCAGAGAGCGGAGACAGAAGATCTATTGGAAGCAGGCTCCACACTGACAGCAGAGAGCCTGATGTGGGCTCAATCCCACAACTGGTGAGATGATGACCAGAGCCTAAGTCAGACATTTAACTGATTGAACCACCCAAGTGCCCTATAATGTTCTTTCTAGTCTACATCTCCCCTCTTGCAGCCTCATCGACTCCAACGCATCCTTGATTCACATCCCTGACTTTATCAAAAGTTTTCATAACTCACTATGCCTTTTTTTAATAGCCTTTAACATAGGGACAAGATCTCATGTCTATTTTCAAAATATCAATAATGCCTTATTAGATTGTAAGCTCCATCATGTCTGTTTGGGCTCATAATTTTATCCTATGCACATAGCACTCTACCTAGTATTGTGCTCAATAAATATTTCCAAATAACAACAGCAACAAAACATTATTAATTCTGCGGATCCCAGAATTCATAGCTGTAAGTGTCACAGGTGTGTGATCAGAATAAAATGAGAACAATACTAACCTCAGATAATATAAGAAGCAGTTACTTTGTACCAAGTAGTCCCTGATGAGCCACTTGGAAATGAGAATGAAGTAATCAATGAGTAGTAACTGAGAAATTACCTTGTGCCCAGCACTGTACTAGAACCTATATTTAATCAGCTTTTTGGTGTCCACAGATATCAGGCATGCCTACTGGAAACTGACTATTTGGCCTTGGCTGTAGTATGGAGCTCAGCTTCAGAGACAACTGTCTTTTCCATTATCCAACAAAGTCAGGTGGGAAGAGTGAGACCAAAAAACATTCTTTGCTGAGCACTTTGTAAGCCAACATTGATAAGCACTTCACATGCATTCTCATTTAGCCCTCATGAATTCTGTGAGGTAGGTGATATTTATCATTATCCCCATTTTGAAGATGAAGAACCTTTGGTTCAGAGTGTTGCTGTGACCTAGTTATGCACCCATGAGGCAAGATTAGGTTTTTTTAGGTTGTGTCCACAGCTGAAAACAAAAAACAAAACAAAACAATACAAAACAAAACAAAACAAAACAAAACGGTGTGACATTATTACTCTTCTATTGAGATGAACATGGGAGAAGGCAAAGAAAGTTTCCAGAGCAATGGTCACAAATGTTTCCTATAAAGGGTCAGGTAGTAAATATTTAACTAACGCTTTGCAGGCCATATTGTGTGCATTGCACTCAGCTTCCATTACAGCTCAAAAGCAGCCAAGAATGATTCATAAAACAATGGATGAGGCTATTTTGAAATAAAACTATTTGTGTACACTGACTTTGAATTTTATATCATCTTCACATGTCACAAAATATTCTATTTATTTATTTCAACCATTATGGGACACCACCCACTCTTGATTTTGGCTCAGGTCACGATCCCACGGTTTGTGAGGTCGAGCCAGGTGTTGGGCTCTGCAATGACAGCACAGAGCCTGCTTGGGATTCTCTCTCTCTCTCTCTCTCTCTCTCTCTCTCTCTCTCTTTCTCTCTCTGCCCCCCTCTCTCTCTTAAAATAAATAAATACACAACCATTTTTTCTTAATGTAAAAGCTGGGGCGCCTGGGTAGCTCAGTCCATTAAGCGTCCTTGATTTTGTCTCAGGTCATGATCTCACAGTTCAAGCTTTGCGTCAGGCTCTTTGCTGACAGTGTGAAGCCTGCTTGGGATTCTGTCCCTCCTGCTCTATCTGCCCCTCAACACACACACTTACGCACTCTCTCTCTCTCTCAAAATAAATAAGTAAACTTTTAAAAAATTAAAAAATATAAAAGTCATGCTGTAGCTCTTGGGCTATATACCAAGATGAGCAGGGGGACAGTTTTGGTCAATGGGCTGTAGTTTACTGACCCCTATTCTGTGTAATAATAGCAGTATTAATATTTATTGGCTCTATATACTACCCAATATTTATTAGCTATATATACTGTGTCCCAAGTACTATGCTAAGCACTTCATGCTAAAGAAATTATTTAACATTCACATCTCTTATCCTGTGGATGGGATTAATATTATTTTACTTGCTCAAAATCACACAGCTACAGAAAATGAAAGAATCAGAATACAAACCCCAGTCTTCTATATTCTACACTCTAAGCTTATGATCTATTTACAGATGAAAACATTATCTACATGAATCATAAATGTGACTCTGTGAGAATATATGTTGCCCCCAAAAGGAGTTTGGGGATGTAGAAGTCCATGGCAATGGAAGCAGGACGTGGAAGAATTTGGTCTTCATAGGATTTATTTGTCTTAAATTTTAGGTAGGAGGTAGAGTGGGGGTTGTGGGGCGGTAGGGATAGCATAAAAAACAAGAAATAAATTCAGCTTGGTTTTGTAAAAAGCTTTGCTATTTTATATATAATCTCATGTGCATTCATATAATATCTAGAACTTGAGAGTGTATTTTTAAAAGGCTTTTAAAAAATACTATTTTAAATCTTTAAATATATCAATGTTGGTTTCTTCATTTTTGACATATATACCACGGCAAAATAAGATGTTAACTTAGGGTAAATTGGGCAATGTGGTTACTGGAAGCTCTGGATTATCTTGGCAACTTTCCTCTGAATCTAAAATTATGATGGGGCACCTGGTGGCTCAGTCAGTTAAGCGTCCAACTTTGAGCCCCCATGTCGGCTCAGTTTGTGGGTTTGAGCCCCATGTCGGTCTCTATGGGGACGGCTCAGAGCCTGGAACCTGCTTCAGATTCTGTGTGTGTGTGTGTCTCTCTCTGCCCCTCCTCCACTCGTGCGTGCATGTGTGTGTGTGTGTGTGTGTGAGTGTGTGTGTGTGTGCGCGTGTGCGCGCGCGCTCTCTCTCTCTCTCAAAAATAAACATAAAAAGAATTTAATAATAAAAGTAAAATTAAATTATGAGAAAATAAAAGGTTTATGACCACAAACGCTTTGATATCCAGTTACTTTTCAAATGCAAGGGTTAGAAGCCTGCCAGTTCAAACCATTTCCGAACTTAGACAATTTGTTTCGTTTTCTCTGTACATGACCTGGGGTTAATCGGAGGATCTCAGTTGCCCACAGTGAGCCCAATCCATTTCCAGAGGAAGAAACGTCAGAGCACTTTGGACATGGACATCCAAGGTGTAATACTTCAGCTTCTCCTGCTGAAGCTCCGAAACTTTTTAGCATCAGATCCATGGCATGAAGTCTTTTTGATGTGGGATCGATCATATAAACAACAATTTTGAGTGACAGCTTGCTCAAGTTAAAACCCCAACAACCGTACTCCAGAGACACAGACACATCTGCTGGAGATCTAGCGAGATTCCAAGGATGCACTTGAAAGAAGTGAGTCTTAACAAGGGAGGCTTCCCAGAGACCTGCTCCCCCAAGCATTTATTTTCCACTAGAGAAGATTGATGAGAAGTAACACAAAGAAAGCCTTTCTCTTTGACCCAGGTGAGTTCAGTGCCGGTGAGATATTAGAATACAGCCTTGAAATGATCTCCTTCCACAGTTCCTTTGGCACCATAAGTAGATATAGTCAATCATTATTATTTGATCAAGCCCAGAATATGCTCAACTGTTCAGTAGTATTGCAATGCCCTTTGTAAAGGAAAACCATAGTCTAAGAGACTCTTTAATGCAAGTTAGCCAATAAAGTAATAAATTATCCACACTTTCATTGCCTATACTATGCACATATTTTTCACATGTTACTGTCTCTGAAATTACTATGCACCTTAGAATCAACAGTGTCTGAACAATTGCCGCCTGCCTGTATTGAAATTGGGTTTTCTCATAGGCGATTTACATTGGTTTTTGCCAGTCACCTGAGGCAACTGTCCACCTGAGAGATCACTGTAAGTTAAATTAGGTCTTGGGAATGCACTGGTAATCTTTATTCAGACTTTAAACCTGCATGAGTATGTACTTGGTAAATAAAAATATTTTCAGGGCAAATTTTTCTTCCTCTCCTGCATGTTTGCTTGTGGTCTCTTCCTGCCTGGTGGGTTTATTTCTAGCTTCCTTTTTTTGAGAGTATAAAGACCTTTGGTGTCTCAGCTTTAAGCTTCACTTCCCTACCAAACCTCCCTGTCTCAGGTGGTTTTGGTTTTCTTCCTGAAACATAAAATCATGGTTCATTGTACAATATCTTCTATTTGGTGAAATATGAAAACCTCTCAAGTTTGAGTGTTCTTTTTACCAGCTACTATGGCCGATGTTTACATACATTATTTCATCAAATTCTCCCTCTGGGACAGCATGAGTCAAAGTATTTGCTTAGTCTGTGGTTGACCCTTGCTTGAATGTGACAGTGCAATATTACGTGTGCATGCGGCTTTCGATCAGCTGTGCGTGGTTGTTCCTTAAGCAGCAGTTTACTTGATTCCAACAGGAATTCAGACTCTGGGGGTACGGAGCTAGCCATCTAACCAGGAAGCTCTTCAGAGGCAACTACTCTAAGCATTTCTGTTATCCATGTCTCAATAGAAAGCAATGCCTCCCTCATTAGCAATTTCAGAAATAGACTTTATTGATTGAGAGAAACAACAAAGCTTATTAAATAACGGGACAAATGTTAGAAGCGGGGTCTTGCTGATGCCATTCAGGATTTCCATAGAAGCAGTAGATAAAATATAGTTCTCCCCTCTCTTGTGGAACTGGACAAAGGAACCCCGTGGGCCCTGCTCCATCCCTGGAGCTGGCACCTGAGACTTGATCCTTAGACTTGAACCATTGATTACGAGAATTTCCTTCGGACTGATGCCAGTTATTAGGAAAACAGTATCCTGAAAATACATGTTTTCAGTGCTCTGAGAGAATTTGATAATTTCATGGTGAATTTCTACCAAAGGCAGAAGAACAGAGTTGTTAAGCACTGGTATTTGGAACTTGCCTGGGATTCAGTCCAAGCTCTACAACATAACCTCTATATAATCATGACTTTAAGCCTGGTCCCTCATCTGTAAAATGGGCCTAAAAATAGCATGCGCCTCATAGACTTGTGAAGCACTTAGATGAAAGCCAGGAAGACAGGGAGTAGTTGATAATACTGTTGTCTTTGGTATCATCACCATCACCATCAAAGGGAAGTGGATGACACATTTTTAAGACTAATCTCACTCGAGGTTCTATAGCTATATGCAAAATAGGGCTGCATTTTCACAACATATTAGCATCACCACTGGAGAAGGTAAGAGCTAACAATGTTCCACAGGCTCCTGTGAGGAAACCTTTATCACTGCTTTGGATTACCATGAAAAATAAAGGTTACCTCTACATTTATTAAGAGACCCCCATGAATTTAATTTCAACTGTCTTTTCCCAATATCTATTTGCAACTTTTATTGACTCTACTAGAAGATAGACTATAGTCATTTTCAGTATGATAATTATATAAAGAGGACTTAATAGCCTAGGCTTCAGAAACAGAGGCTATCTGAGTCAAGGCCAACTACAATAGAGTTGGAGAAACTCAGACTCAGAGCAGGGAAGGCAGCTAGGCAGAACTCCTGATTACTAAATACATTTTATATACTTTTATTAAAGAAAAATAGAAGCTGGGGCACCTGGGTGGCTCAGTTGGTTAAGCGTCCAACTTCGGCTCAGGTCATGATCTCGTGGTTCATGGGTTCGAGCCCCATGTCAGGCTCTGTGCAGAGAGCTCGGATCCTGGAGGCTCCTTCAGATTCTGTGTCTCCCTCTCTCTCTCTCTCTGCCCCTCTCCCGCTCATGCTCTGTCTCTCAAAAATAAAAAAAACATTGAAAATCAATAAAAAGGTAAATAAGTAAAATAAAAAATAAGTAATAAAAAAAATAGAAGCCTCTTGAAAGGAAACAATTATGCATTCTCCCTCCTCCCACATACATAGAGAGTATCATAAGGAGAAATATCACTACTTTACAGGCCACTAATTGGGAAATAGCCATTTGACTTACCTTTGGGCTCACACTTCCCTTTAACTCTCTAAAGGAACAAAGTTCTGAGCACGTTAGTATAAATGACATTGTATGGAGATAGGTTCATTCTACTAAAAGGAATCAACTGTTTTTTAAGGATTCGAGTTTGTTAATTAGTTGGTTGTATGCAAAGGCCTGCTATCCTAACTTGTCAAATATTAGGATCCGCCAGGGTTTTACTGAGAAACACTTGTTGGTAGTTACTACAGGTTTTTGAAAGTAATAACTTTATTTTGTTTTATTTTATTTTTTAAGTGTATTTATTTTGAGAGAGAGAGAGAGAGAGCACACAAAATCTGGGAGGGGCAGAGAGAGGAGAGAGAGAGAATCCCAAACAGGCCCTGCACTGTCAGCATGGAGTCCTGTGTGGGGATCCAAGCCACAAACCTTGAGATCATGACCTGAGTCAAAATCAACAGCCAGATGCTTAACTGACTGAAGGTCCCAGGCGCCCCAGTAATAACTTTATTTTAAATGTATCTTGTAAATGCTATTTAGGCTCACTCATACAAATCCACGTCAGTGAGGCTGTTTAAGGTCACACTTTTTATACACTAATGAGTTTCAGCAAATACTTGTAATGTGGAACATTTGAAGAAACCTCAAGTTTGCATTTAAAAAGAGGGGGAGTTGTCTAAAAAAAAACCACCTTAGCACTTACAGTATTGCGTGTATTCCTCAAATTTTCTGTTCATACTTGACTCTTCAAGCAGCTTGTGAAAGCCACATTTTACTTAGTAAAAACTGATTTTCGTCTAACAAATTACGTAGAGTTTCTACTGTCTAAAAATAACTTGACCATTACACCTTTATTTGTAATACCAAAAAGAAATGAAAACATACCCAGTGGCATTCCAATAGGAGAATGGTAAATGGAATAAAATTACGGTAAAATAACCTTGTGGAATATTATTTAACCATTAAGATAATTAGAGACTCGAGGCAGAGGTTGACAAGATGGTGGACTGGAAGCTCCCAGCCATCATACCGCCACAAAAAAAAGAATGAGCTAACAGCTACTGAAAACGTCTCTGTTCTGCAGAGTACAGTTAAGGATGGAGCACAAAACCCAATGGACAGATACATAGAAGAGAGTAGAGGGGCGCTTGGGTGGCTTGGTCAGTTAAGCGTCTGACTTCAGCTCAGGTCATGATCTCACACTCCGTGAGTTCGAGCCCCGCGTCGGGCTCTGTGCTGACCGCTCAGAGCCTGGAGACTGTTTCAGATTCTGTGTCTCCCTCTCTCTCTGCCCCTCCCCTGTTCATGCTCTGTCTCTCTCCATCTCAAAAATAAATAAACGTTAAAAAAAAATTAAAAAAAAAAAAAAGAAGAGCGTAGAAAGCTTTTCCTGCAACCCCCAAGCTGGCACAGGTTAGCAGCAAAAAGGATCCCCTCCATGACAACATTTCCTGATGAATGAAAAGGAGAACAAGAGGGATCCCACAGCTCTTTCAGCCACTGAGGACACCACAGTCTTCCTCAACACTGACCCCTGCTGGTGAAGCTGCCTAGAGTGCACAGTGCTGTGCATGCCAACCACCAACCCTCCCCCCTCCCCCCCCCCCCCCCCCCCCCCCCCCCGCCCATCCAGAGGACCTCCCAGAGTTTTTAATTTTTTGTTCCAAGTGGACTGGGGATATGGGAAAATGGAAATGGATCTTCCGACAGTGTAAGACAAATGAGGTAGACCTACTTGTAAGAACAGGAGCAAGCAAACAAACAAACAACACAGGGAAGGTGTCCTGAGAACACAGAAGTCTTCAGTTTCTAGGTCACTCCTGAGGTCCTGCCCTTGGGTGCATTGCATCTTTAGTCCTTAAACTTTATTTCCCTTGATTTTCTTTTTTGACTTCACTTGATTTTCTGTTACTGACAATCAAATTCAGCCTCATCATTTTTGATATTGATAAGGAACATTTCAAATAATATAATCTTATGGGAATATAAAACGTAATGCAAAATAGGCATTAGGAATATGTATAACGTGCAAGAAAATATGCTCTTGGGAATATGTGTGCAGATGATAAAAAAGGAGCTAGAAAAAATGATCCTTATGGCCTTTACAAATAATAGGGGATTAATGTAAGCTTAGCTTATGGTACCTAGACAAATGACATTATTTTGTCCAAATCTCTGATTATTTTTGTGACATGTGACCCAAAGTGTGCCAAATCCAAGATTTCTTTTATAATGAGCTAGACCTCATTCTTCATCTTTTTAACAATTTTTGGTGGTTATGTGGAGTATTTGTATGCCAAAGACTTGGATTTTCTGATGTTTTGTTGGGGTCTTATTTGCCGACCAAAGTTCTGATTTCAAAGACACAACTGTATAGTGACCACAGAAGACCATTCTAGATGGTCCCTGAGGACTTTTTCCGATGCTCCTTACAAAAGTACTCAAAAACTAAACTACAGGTCACACCTGTTTAGCTGCATCATAGCAAGCATGGGATTTTCAAAACAAAAATTAGTTAATGCAGACAGAGCAAATCCAGCATCGGCTTGGAGGGCATAGTGCAGACAGATAAAATCCATACAGCTTGGGAGACACTATTTCCACACAGCAGAATTGCAGAACTCTACAGGTTGGAGGTTCCCTGACGACCATCAGTCCAATGTCTCAGATACAGACATAGAAACTTCTATAGACTCCTGGTCTAGTAGCCATTTCCTGTTTTCTAATGCTGTCCCTGTTCCATGGCTGCACAGTTCAGATGTTAGAAAACTCATCATTGGGTTTTCATCTGTTTCTCACATAAATCCTCATATGCATCTCACATCAATATTTTGTTGTAAGAGAGAACAAAATTCTCTTCTACTCAAGAGGCATTGATATCTGGGAAGTCTTTTTAAATTTTTTTAATATTATTTTTGAGAGAGAGAGAGAGAGAGAGAGAACAAGCAGGGGAGGGGCAGAGAGAGAGGGAGACACAGATTCAGAAGCGGGCTCCAGGCTCTGAGCTGTCAGCACAGAGCACGACGCGGGGCTCAAACTCACAGACCAAGAGAACACCACCTGAGCTGAAGCCTGCTGCTTAACCAACCCACGTGCCTCAATATCTGGGAAGTCTTTTATTTAAAAATTTCCAGTTTCTCTGACATGGCTTTGTATGACTTTTTTAAAGGTGCTTTCCAGAAAGGCGGTTTACAGTACAGTGGGGAAAACATGTGCAATAGACCCAGGCTGACCCAGCTTTGTGTAACTGTGGCCCGTTTCACATGGTTCACATGAGAAGTAAATACAAGCCCTTCACACATAGTAGATAAAAAAGAGATGCAAACCACAGTCATTTTTAATTCACCCCTACTTCCCTCTTTTGGGGTCAATTTATTTAGTCCATGTCCTGCATTTTATATTTTCTGGAGAGGAAAAAACACACAAACAAACAAACATATTATGCACTTTCTCATCTCATTTCATAAAGCAATTGAAAACTCTTGGTAGAGAATTATCCAGGGGGGAAATAACTGTTCATCATAATCTTCTTGCTTAATGCTTGATGGAAATGTTCCCAGTGGAAATTCTCCTTGTTTTTCTAAGGTGGGGAAAAGTTTCACACATACGTACACACACACACACACACACACACACATGTGCACACACACATACATAATCACATATGCCATCTTCAAGGGTCTAATCTGACAACTGGATAGAAGCTTTTGCCTGCTGTCAGCACACATTTTAAGCTCTCTCTAGGGGACGCTCTTTACTGGGCAAAGCATGAAGAATGAAGAATGATAGGCTGCCTCCCCCAACCAGTGGGCCAGTTGTAGCAAACTTTAGCCAGAGTATTAAAGAGCAGGACTGGCCTCCTGGGTCATTATTTTAACTAAATACTTCTTCTGCAGGTGCCCCCCCCCCAAAAAAAAAAAACTTAATGAACAAAGAACTTCTAGGACTAGTGATACAGAATGAATGCCATCACATAATCTTAGATGATACAGGCAATATTTCACACTATTCATCAATGCTTGTGAAAGAATTCTATTTTATTAGCTGTTCATTACATTATACAGCAGATAAGATAATTCCATAGAAATGGGAGCAAGTAAGATTTGGCTTTGAGAAAGATAAGAAATTTGGGATGTTGTCAAGAAAGATATGTGCAGCTCTTTTGGTAGGTGAATGATGTGGGTGCATGTATGTGAATGTGCATGCACTTACACATGTGTTGTGCATGTTGGGTTCCACAAATTGCCAGTGAGCCTATCTTGATGTCGAGGGTAAGATGGAATGAGGGTAGTCCTTTTTCAGGACTACCAAAGGAGGCAACCAAAGGTGATTTCATGAGTTGCCTTTGTCACCTAGTGCTGCCCTGTAGACTGCTATCCTCATACTCCAATTACTATATCCATCCGCTCCCAACTCCACTGCCATCCCTCCTGCTTACCAAATACCCTAATCCACCTTCCTGTGATCTTAGGAGATAAAAGAACAACCTGAAAGAGTTGCATCTGTATTTTGGATGCATCTTAAGAGCAGAAGCCATGACTTTTCACATAGAATGACTTTGCCCTGACACAAGGAAATATTGAATCAGATGTCTTGAAGCTGTTTGCCTTTGCTTCTGGTTAATACACCAGCCACCCAGATGATGCATCCTGTATTCTGTCTGTAGAGTAAAACTTCCAATAAGCCCAACTTAAATACTTGCGGACATACTAAGTCCCTGTTGGTCTCATGAAAGAAGCATTTGATGAAATTTTTAAAAAATAATTAAAAGGGGGGAACCTGAGGGGCTCGGTCAGTTAAGTGTCTGACTTTTGATTTTCACTCAGGTCATGATCTCACGGTCCTGGGATCAAGCCCTGAGTTGGACTCTGTCCATGCTGGGCATAGAGCCTGCTTCAGATTCTCTCCCTCCTTCTGCCCCTCTCCTCCTTTGCCCCCCTCTCTCTCAAAAAAATATTAAAAATAATTAAAAGGAGAAAGAAATGAAGATTTAGATTCAGACATGGTGGCACCTTTAAGGCATCCTTCTTGGCTTTTCAAAGAGTTTATTTTCCAATGAAGATTTTGGCCATTATCCTTTTACTTACCAATAGCTTAACAAAAAGTGCCAATGAATCCACCCAAAATGGAAAGATAAGTCTGGAGGTTGGGTAGGTGATGGAAGGTGGGAGAATACCAATTATAATTTTTATTGGTGTCATCTCACAACCCTCATCACAGGATTAAAGGAGCTCCTCCTGGAGGAGACAGCTATCTGACTCTCTATGCCCATCTTTTATAGGGAAGATGAGAGAGGATAGCAATGGTGGACAGGGTCACAATAGGCTGCACTCGCTATACTGCTCTGACATAAGAGTCCACTCTAATCAAATTATCTGGAGGTCCATCCACAGGGAATAATGACTAAGTACATGAAATGCTCCCCTCCGAACAGTAAGTTCTGGAATATGATGATCCCAGGTTCAAGCTTGATGTCATAGATGATCTCTTGGAACAATGCACTCAATAATGATCCTGCCCAGTGAGTGATTTAGGTCAAGGGTGCTTCATTATCTCAAACCTCTGAGGACATCATGTATATAACACATTGCTGAAATTTCCAGTTATTTGAATCTTCCCAACCTTATTATTATGATTTTCAAGTTGTACCTAAATCCCTCAGTAAATAGAATGCACTGAATATAGATTTCTCTTATATCACCTCTATAACCCATGATCATTCTTATGAATATGAAATTGAACCTTGGGAAGTTTTGTGCTCTGGCTCAGGCTTGGGCTCTCTCTCTGCCTCTCTCTAGCACTGTCTCTCACTCTGCACTTCAATTTTCTCTCTCTCTCTCTTTTTTTTCCCCTTTGGGCATAATGAGAGATGGATGGTGTAAATGACTACTGAGATCTCATTTAACTCCAAAATTCTATGATTCTCACATTCCTGCAATTTCAGGTAAGTCAAATTCTTCCCACCGTTCCACAATATATGTACTCAGTCCCTCCTTCTCCCTTTGAAAATGCAATAAGCAGCTTGTTAAATAGAATCCCTCAAAAGCCCAAAGGCAATACTGCCACTTTGGATGGTTTTCCCCCAAGAAAGCTGTTTAATTTGATGGTTATTATTTGTTTGTCAAAGCCCACTATTTATTCAGATTAATTAAAACCAATTGTTCCAGCTGCTCCTTGTAATGAAAATATCTGCAATCCCAAATTCATCAACCTACATCTGATCCCATTCAAAAGTCTTTAACTTCACTGTGCAAGGTAATATAACTCAACCTGTCTTAGACCTGTGTCAGTATATGGGAAATAGCATTCTTAACTGTGGGCCTTTTATTGCTGAAAGCTCACAGCATAAAACTGTTAGAGATGGCCCCCCAAATTGAGACTGCCAAATTGAAGACCCCAGATGAGGCTGAAACTACACAACAGGAAGTGACACTGAGCTGCTAAGTCTTAAACTTATTGAAAATATCATCTTCTAGCAAATGATATTTTTAAAGGCGTTTTGCTGTTTTGATTATTCGGAGTCCTTAGGTGTTATGGATTAGCAGATGCTATCATTTCCCAATACATAAAGGTACTTAATAAGAAATAGTATTTCTCTATGTGATGAAATAAAGCTAATTTATTTTAGTTTGTAAAATCTGCTGAGACCAAGTACTGTTACCTGCAGTTGCTCTGCTTATCCCAAATAATCTCCATATAATTGAAAGACCCCGAATTTAAAAGCTTAACTGATTGACATCTATTATATTAAAAATTGGTTTCCAACATACAGAGACTTGCTGAAGAGAGAGGAGGAGAAAAGGGAAGCTACTTTCCACTTATATGTCCAATTGAGAATGTGTCTTACATTCTCCGAAGTGGTTCCCCGTTGCCCACATGAACTCCAAATACTCCAGAAAAAACCATTTGCCATCATCCTTACAGATGCTCTCAGAATTCCACCTGTGAATGCAAGACGTGTGAAATATTTTGCTAATTAAAAGACAAATGAGCATTTTCTTTTGTGATTGCTATTGGTGACAGTCAGCCTTGTCCTTAGCTGATAGATCCCACAGTTTTGCCTGGACATTTCTCATTCAAATTCTAAGGTTGGTCGGTTTAGCACTTTAAAAAAACCAAAAAACCAAAAAGTCCAAAAACTTATTTATTTTTATTTGAGACAGAGAGAGAGAGAGAGATAGACTATGAGTGGGGGTGGGGGGCGGGGAACAAAGAAAGAGTGGGACAGAGGATCTGAAGCAGGCTCCCAGCTGTCAGAATAGAGCCTGACAACAGGGCTCGAACTCAGGAACTGTGAGATCATGACCTGAGCTGAGTCGGACACTTACCTGACTGAGCCACCCTTGTGCTTTTTTTTTTAAAGCTATCCCGACTAGCTACTTTAACTTAGTATTTGCTTTAGTTCTCCTGCTTTGGTGACCAGCATGCATGTGCCAAGGACTCTTCTGAAATGGTTCAGAGGTTAAAATACCTAAGCTGTGTCTATGCCAGGGTCCCTACTGAGGCGAACACATTTAAAGCAAGGCCCCTACCATGCCCCCCAGAGAAACGGGGAAATAGAAATGAGCCCATAGGATTCATCAGTTACTTAATTTTTTGCCTTCACATCTGTTCTGTTTTCTAAATGTCACTTCTAATATTGTTGTATGTCCCCTGTCCTCTCTCCCTTTCACTGTCTTCACCTCTGACCTTTCCTTTTTAGGGCTTATATTTATAAATTCCATGAGGGAACTAATCTGTGAAAACACCGACTTTAGTAGGAAATACATACAGAATATATATCAAGCAAACTTAAATTAGGCCCTCACATCCTCTGATTATTGTCTTTGCTTCTAAGGAACACCCTGATCACCCATCTTTATCCTTTCATAAAAGTGAACTCATTCTGGGTCTTTACCCTTCTCACCAGTATTTCTTCCAGGGCTTTGTTGCCACAGGATCTTCTATGTAATAAAAAATAAGCAAGCCACACTTGTCACCCTGCCGTCCCCAAATAGGGGCAGGCCTTCCTGCCCTACATATATCTCATTGCATGTGGGGTGTTTATTATGGATAAATCTGCTACAAGGCAAAGGATGGTAAGCCAGAGCCCTTTGCAGAGCAGGACTTTAAAATAGGTGAAACCAGTCATGTTTATTTTAAGAGGCTCCCTTTTAACTAGGGCTCTTAGTTGTCAGTCAGGGGTCACCCCCCCTCACTCAGCAGGGGAGACCAGTAACAAGGATTTGACCAGGAACTCTTTCACACAGGCAGCTTTCTGAAAGAAAACCGTTACAGCCCATCAGTTATTTGTGAAAAACAAGACAACAAGCCCCAAATGGAGTCACTTATGCTAAGCCTCATGTCTCCAAACTGAGACTTAATTGTAGCTTTGGCATCTCCCGGAAATGGAATCTTGAACGAGTGCACCAGGAATCATCTGGTCAGCACTAGTGAGGAAACCTGCCTGATAGACAGACTGCCGTCCCCTAAAGGAAGGTGACCTTGCACAACCAATTCACTTTTTCAGTAGTATAACTTCCTTCTTCAACTGCTTTCATAAAAGCCTTTCATTTTATAGAGCTCCTTGGAGTTCCTTTCTATCTGCTAGATGAGATACTGGCCAATTCATGAATTCTTCAATAAAGCCAATAAGATCTTTAAGACCTACTCAATTGAATTTTGTTTTTTAACACCTGACAGTTGTACAGAAGCCCTGAGTGCTGTGCCGCAGAAACCAAACTTCAAAATATTTGCTGGATTTTCAGGAGGTGACATTGGAGTTTCAGATAATGATGGGGGGGCTGTGGGAGGTGAGGAATGGAGAGGGATGCCTGGGGGGAGGGGAGAACTGAACAGCAGTCTAAAACCCTCAGTTGCTTTCAGGATTGTCTTGAAGCCCTGACCTGAGAAAGTGCATTCATCTTAATCCAAAATGAGCCCAGTCATGGCTCACAGCATCAGGTCGACACTTAAAGGAATTAACCAACATGTTTAAGGGAAGTTAGAATGGGTTCTGGTCACCAGAACATCACTCCACCTGCACCTGTCTTACAGTGCTTGGCCTTTTGAGAAGTAGTGTAGTGTCTCTAGTTTTGTCGTTCCGAGTGGGGGAAATAAAAGGAGGGAACCTACTACCATTAATCACAGATTGTATGCTGTCCCAAATCGTCTTCTTCCTCTTTAAGCCCTAACTACGGACAGCCTATTCAGTCTTTGTGAGATCTCCTCAAATCTGAGATAAGGTCAGCCAGCTTCGGTTGTCTAAATGCTTTGTGGTGTCACAGTGGGAGGTTGGGTAAGAGGAAAGGCTTCTCCTTGCTAATACAAACCATGAAAGTGTGCAGTGCTCAGCCTTCAGCTAGCAATGGTTGATGAAACTTCCCAAAGACAATAGGGCTCACACAGCGGGCCTCCAAATCCTCTGAACATGATAGTCCTGATTGCAGAGTCCTGCATACACCTAAGCTAGAGTTTTTCTAGACAGCCAATGAGTGGTATTGGGACCAAAGTGACAAGCACTGGAGATGCCAAACACATGTAATAATAACATATTATATTAATAATTATAATAACAACAATATTATTTCACATGTGTATGGGTCTAAATGCTCTATGTATATTATCTCTTTCACACCCTATGGAAGAGCATCATTATTCGCGCCACTAGATTAAATATATTAAAACCTGGCATTGAAAAAGAAGCAGAATGGCTTGTCTATATTCATAGAGCGGTATGACACAGGGTTCCAAATTGGGTTACCATATTGCCATAACTGTAAAATTTGATTGTCTTGTTTATAAACTCTGTGATCTTCTTCAGGTAACTTGAGTTCTCTGATCCCTATATTATTGTCACATCCAATAATAGGATTACTGTGAGGAGTAAAATAAGATAATAGCTCTAGTTTCAGGTAGATCAGATAGAGTGAGTGGCAAAAGGCTTGACACCGAGGTAACACAATGAGTTCCAACTTAAAAGAAAATGAGCAGATGACATTATTCTCAATTTAAAGAGAAATGAGATGCAAAGAACCTAAGGGATTTATACAAAGCCACACAGGGAGTAGATCACCAAACTGGACTAGAGAGTAGCCTTTCCAGCTAGTTTGGTATTCTGTCTACACTGCGAGCAGTTTACTGTTCTTAGACATGAAGTCACATGTTGTCAATGGAAATCTACTCTGTAAAGAAGTCACAAAGAGAATACAACCTCTTAATACTTTGCAACCTAAATTTGTTGAACCAAGAATGTTTAGGAGAGGCGCCTAGGTGGCTCAGTCGGTTGAGTGTCCAACTTCGGCTAAGTCATGGTCTCATGATTCATGGGTTCCAGCCCTTCACTGGGCTCTGTGCTGACAATGACAGATCAGAGCCTGGAGCCTGATTCATATTATGTGTCTCCCTCTCTTTCTGCCCATCCCCAGCACATGCTCTGTCTCTCTCCCTTTCAAAAATGAAAAATAAATGTTAAAAAATTTTTATTTTTTATTTATTTTTTATTTATTTTTTATTTTTTTTATATATATATATTTTTTATTTTTTTTATTTTTTAATATATGAAATTTACTGTCAAATTGGTTTCCATACAACACCCAGTGCTCATCCCAAAAGGTGCCCTCCTCAATACCCATCACCCACCCTGCCCTCCCTCCCACCCCCCATCAACCCTCAGTTTGTTCTCAGTTTTTAACAGTCTCTTATGCTTTGGCTCTCTCCCACTCTAACCTCTTTTTTTTTTTTTTTCCCCTTCCCCTCCCCCATGGGTTTCTGTTACGTTTCTCAGGATCCACATAAGAGTGAAACCATATGGTATCTGTCTTTCTCTGTATGGCTTATTTCACTTAGCATCACACTCTCCAGTTCCATCCACGTTGCTACAAAAGGCCATATTTCATTTTTTCTCATTGCCACGTAGTATTCCATTGTGTATATAAACCACAATTTCTTTATCCATTCATCAGTTGATGGACATTTAGGCTCTTTCCATAATTTGGCTATTGTTGAGAGTGCTGCTATAAACATTGGGGTACAAGTGCCCCTATGCATCAGTACTCCTGTATCCCTTGGATAAATTCCTAGCAGTGCTATTGCTGGGTCATAGGGTAGGTCTATTTTCAATTTTCTGAGGAACCTCCACACTGCTTTCCAGAGCGGCTGCACCAATTTGCATTCCCACCAACAGTGCAAGAGGGTTCCCGTTTCTCCACATCCTCTCCAGCATCTATAGTCTCCTGATTTCTTCATTTTGGCCACTCTGACTGGCGTGAGGTGGTATCTGAGTGTGGTTTTGATTTGTATTTCCCTGATGAGGAGCGACGTTGAACATCTTTTCATGTGCCTGTTGGCCATCCGGATGTCTTCTTTAGAGAAGTGTCTATTCATGTTTTCTGCCCATTTCTTCACTGGGTTATTTGTTTTTCGGGTGTGGAGTTTGATGAGCTCTTTATAGATTTTGGATACTAGCCCTTTGTCCGATGTGTCATTTGCAAATATCTTTTCCCATTCCGTTGGTTGCCTTTTAGTTTTGTTGGTTGTTTCCTTTGCTGTGCAGAAGCTTTTTATCTTCATAAGGTCCCAGTAATTCACTTTTGCTTTTAATTCCCTTGCCTTTGGGGATGTGCCGAGTAAGAGATTGCTACGGCTGAGGTCAGAGAGGTCTTTTCCTGCTTTCTCCTCTAAGGTTTTGATGGTTTCCTGTCTCACATTCAGGTCCTTTATCCATTTTGAGTTTATTTTTGTGAATGGTGTGAGAAAGTGGTCTAGTTTCAACCTTCTGCATGTTGCTGTCCAGTTCTCCCAGCACCATTTGTTAAAGAGACTGTCTTTTTTCCATTGGATGTTCTTTCCTGCTTTGTCAAAAATGAGTTGGCCATACGTTTGTGGGTCTAGTTCTGGGGTTTCTATTCGATTCCATTGGTCTATGTGTCTGTTTTTATGCCAATACCATGCTGTCTTGATGATGACAGCTTTGTAGTAGAGGCTAAAGTCTGGGATTGTGATGCCTCCTGCTTTGGTCTTCTTCTTCAAAATTACTTTGGCTATTCGGGGCCTTTTGTGGTTCCATATGAATTTTAGGATTGCTTGTTCTAGTTTCGAGAAGAATGCTGGTGCAATTTTGATTGGGATTGCATTGAATGTGTAGATAGCTTTGGGTAGTATTGACATTTTGACAATATTTATTCTTCCAATCCATGAGCAGGGAATGTCTTTCCATTTCTTTATATCTTCTTCAATTACCTGCATAAGCTTTCTATAGTTTTCAGCATACAGATCTTTTACATCTTTGGTTAGATTTATTCCTAGGTATTTTATGCTTCTTCGTGCAATTGTGAATGGGATCAGTTTCTTTATTTGTCTTTCTGTTGCTTCATTGTTAGTGTATAAGAATGCAACTGATTTCTGTACATTGATTTTGTATCCTGCAACTTTGCTGAATTCATGTATCAGTTCTAGCAGACTTTTGGTGGAGTCTATCGGATTTTCCATGTATAATATAATGTCATCTGCAAAAAGCGAAAGCTTGACTTCATCTTTGCCAATTTTGATGCCTTTGATTTCCTTTTGTTGTCTGATTGCTGATGCTAGAACTTCCAGCACTATATTAAACAACAGCGGTGAGAGTGGGCATCCCTGTCGTGTTCCTGATCTCAGGGAAAAAGCTCTCAGGTTTTCCCCATTGAGGATGATGTTAGCTGTGGGCTTTTCATACATGGCTTTTATGATCTTTAAGTATGTTCCTTCTATCCCAACTTTCTCAAGGGTTTTTATTAAGAAAGGGTGCTGGATTTTGTCAAAGGCCTTTTCTGCATCGATTGACAGGATCATATGGTTCTTCTCTTTTTTTTTGTTAATGTGATGTATCACGTTGATCGATTTGCGAATGTTGAACCAGCCCTGCATCCCAGGAATGAATCCCACTTGATCATGGTGAATAATTCTTTTTATATGCTGTTGAATTCGATTTGCTAGTATCTTATTGAGAATTTTTGCATCCATATTCATCAGGGATATTGGCCTGTAGTTCTCTTTTTTTACTGGGTCTCTGTCTGGTTTAGGAATCAAAGTAATACTGGCTTCATAGAATGAGTCTGGAAGTTTTCCTTCCCTTTCTATTTCTTGGAATAGCTTGAGAAGGATAGGTATTATCTCTGCTTTAAACGTCTGGTAGAACTCCCCTGGGAAGCCATCTGGTCCTGGACTCTTATTTGTTGGGAGATTTTTGATAACCGATTCAATTTCTTCGCTGGTTATGGGTCTGTTCAAGCTTTCTATTTCCTCCTGATTGAGTTTTGGAAGAGTGTGGGTGTTTAGGAATTTGTCCATTTCTTCCAGGTTGTCCAATTTGTTGGCATATAATTTTTCATAGTATTCCCTGATAATTGTTTGTATCTCTGAGGGATTGGTTGTAATAATTCCATTTTCATTCATGATTTTATCTATTTGGGTCATCTCCCTTTTCTTTTTGAGAAGCCTGGCTAGAGGTTTGTCAATTTTGTTTATTTTTTCAAAAAACCAACTCTTGGTTTCGTTGATCTGCTCTACAGCTTTTTTAGATTCTATATTGTTTATTTCTGCTCTGATCTTTATGATTTCTCTTCTTCTGCTGGGTTTAGGCTGCCTTTGCTGTTCTGCTTCTATTTCCTTTAGGTGTGCTGTTAGATTTTGTATTTGGGATTTTTCTTGTTTCTTGAGCTAGGCCTGGATTGCAATGTATTTTCCTCTCAGGACTGCCTTCGCTGCGTCCCAAAGCGTTTGGATTGTTGTATTTTCATTTTCGTTTGTTTCCATATATTTTTTAATTTCTTCTCTAATTGCCTGGTTGACCCACTCATTCGTTAGTAGGGTGTTCTTTAACCTCCATGCTTTTGGAGGTTTTCCAGACTTTTTCCTGTGGTTGATTTCAAGCTTCATAGCATTGTGGTCTGAAAGTATGCATGGTATAATTTCAATTCTTGTAAACTTATGAAGGGCTGTTTTGTGACCCAGTATATGATCTATCTTGGAGAATGTTCCATGTGCACTCGAGAAGAAAGTATATTCTGTTGCTTTGGGATGCAGAGTTCTAAATATATCTGTCAAGTCCATCTGATCCAATGTATCATTCAAGGCCCTTGTTTCTTTATTGACTGTGTGTCTAGATGATCTATCCATTTCTGTAAGTGGGGTGTTAAAGTCCCCTGCAATGACCACATTCTTATCAATAAGGTTGCTTATGTTTATGAGTAACTGTTTTATATATCTGGGGGCTCCGGTATTTGGCGCATAGACATTTATAATTGTTAGCTCTTCCTGATGGATAGACCCTGTAATTATTATATAATGCCCTTCTTCATCTCTTGTTACAGCCTTTAATTTAAAGTCTAGTTTGTCTGATATAAGTATGGCTACTCCAGCTTTCTTTTGGCTTCCAGTAGCATGATAAATAGTTCTCCATCCCCTCACTCTCCATCTAAAGGTGTCCTCAGATCTCAAATGAGTCTCTTGTAGACAGCAAATAGATGGGTCTTGTTTTTTTATCCATTCTGATACCCTATGTCTTTTGGTTGGCGCATTTAATCCATTTACATTCAGTGTTATTAGAGAAAGATACGGGTTTAGAGTCATTGTGATGTCTGTATGTTTTATGCTTGTAGTGATGTCTCTGGTACTTTGTCTCACAGGATCCCCCTTAGGATCTCTTGTAGGGCTGGTTTCGTGGTGACAAATTCCTTCAGTTTTTGTTTGTTTGGGAAGACCTTTATCTCTCCTTCTATTCTAAATGACAGACTTGCTGGATAAAGGATTCTCGGCTGCATATTTTTTCTGTTTAGCACACTGAAGATATCGTGCCAAGCCTTTCTGGCCTGCCAAGTTTCAAAGGAGAGATCAGTCACGAGTCTTATAGGTCTCCCTTTATATGTGAGGGCACGTTTATCCCTTGCTGCTTTCAGAATTTTCTCTTTATCCTTGTATTTTGCCAGTTTCACTATGATATGTCGTGCAGAAGATCGATTCAAGTTACGTCTGAAGGGAGTTCTCTGTGCCTCTTGGATTTCAATGCCTTTTTCCTTCCCCAGTTCAGGGAAGTTCTCAGCTATAATTTCTTCAAGTACCCCTTCAGCACCTTTCCCTCTCTCTTCCTCCTCTGGGATACCAATTATGCGTATATTATTTCTTTTTAGTGTATCACTTAGTTCTCTAATTTTCCCCTCATACTCCTGGATTTTTTTATCTCTCTTTCTTTCAGCTTCCTCTTTCTCCATAACTTTATCTTCTAGTTCACCTATTCTCTCCTCTGCCTCTTCAATCCGAGCCGTCGTGGTTTCCATTTTGTTTTGCATTTCGTTTAAAGCGTTTTTCAGCTCCTCGTGACTGTTCCTTAGTCCCTTGATCTCTGTAGCAAGAGATTCTCTGCTGTCCTGTATACTGTTTTCAAGCCCAGCGATTAATTTTATGACTATTATTCTAAATTCACTTTCTGTTATATTATTTAAATCCTTTTTGATCAGTTCATTAGCTGTTGTTATTTCCTGGAGATTCTTCTGAGGGGAATTCTTCCGTTTGGTCATTTTGGATAGTCCCTGGAGCGGTGAGGACCTGCAGGGCACTTCCCCCGTGCTGTGGTGTATAAGTGGAGTTGGTGGGCGGGGCCGCAGTCCGACCTGATGTCTGCCCCCAGCCCACCGCTGGGGCCACAGTCAGACTGGTGAGTGCCTTCTCTTTCCCTCTCCTAGGGGCGGGATTCACTGTGGGGTGGCGTGGCCCGTCTGGGCTACTTGCACACTGCCAGGCTTGTGGTGCTGGGGATCTGGCGTATTAGTTGGGGTGGGTAGGCAAGGTGCACGGGGGCGGGAGGGGCAGGCTTAGCTCGCTTCTCCTTAGGTGATCCACTTCAGGAGGGGCCCTGTGGCAGCGGGAGGGAGTCAGATCCGCTGCCGGAGGTTTGGCTCCGCAGAAGCACAGAGTTGGGTGTTTGCGCGGAAGGAGCAGGTTCCCTGGCAGGAACTGGTTCTCTTTGGGATTTTGGCTGGGGGGTGGGCGGGGGAGATGGCGCTGGCGAGCGCCTTTGTTCCCCGCCAAGCTGAGCTCTGCCGTCCGGGGGCTCAGCAGCTCTCCCTCCCTTTGTCCTCCAGCCTTCCCGCTTTCTGAGCAGAGCTGTTAACTTCTGACCTCCCAGACGCTAAGTCGCGCTTGCTGTGGGAACACAGTCCGTCCGGCCCCTCCGCTTTTGCCAGCCAGACTCGGGGGCTCTGCTTGGCCGGCGAGCCGCCCCTCCGCCCCGGCTCCCTCCCGCCAGTCCGTGGAGCGCGCACCGCCTCGCCGCCCTTCCTACCCTCTTCCGTGGGCCTCTCGTCTGCGCTTGGCTCCGGAGACTCCGTTCTGCTAATCCTCTGGCGGTTTTCTGGGTTCTTTAGGCAGGTGTAGGTGGAATCTAAGTGATCAGCAGGACGCGCGGTGAGCCCAGCGTCCTCCTACGCCGCCATCTTCCGGACCCCCAAAATATTTTTAAAAAATAATGTTTAGGATTATTTTCCCTTGTCAGATAAATAAGAATGATACACTTTTCTTTGTAAGAGTAAAAGGGTAGCAGCTCTAAATTTCAGGGAGAGTAACCTTTGGGAGATTCTTTGGCAGGCAGATGGGAAGAAAGACCTCATAAAAGTCTTCAGTTCTGTGTGATCTAGGCTAACAGGATCTTCAGCCTCAGATGCCCACTTCTGTTTCTCTCTCTCTCAAGAAAGGCCAGGGTAGGGCAGGTCATAGCACAAGTGGAACATCTTAATTGGCTCCCTCAAAGCAGTTGTTTGACAAAAATGACTCACATTTACCCATAGATACTCATTCATTTCCCCAACTCTAAGAAGTGTACTGAAGACATTCCTGGAGTCCGAGGGAAATAAAACAGGACAGAGAAGTGCTTACCAAAACAAAAGATAGTCACAAGAAAAGAAAAAAAAAATAAATATATATATAGATAGATAGATAGTCTTTTTTCCACTCTCCTCAATTTGGCTGAGTGGCATCTGGGTCAAATAGGTTGTTGTGAATATTTTATCAGATTTTTGACAAGACATCCATCTCACTGTAGAACGAGGCTAGATCTTAAATCACCTTAGACAGTTTTGCTTCTTAATTAGACAGCCAGTACACTACCAGTTGGGAGATCTGGGTTATATTTGGCTTCTATGATTGTGAGATGGCTGAGATCATTGAGAATTTGAATCTGGTCCAATTAATTCTCTTGATAGTTGGCTATGTCTTCAGCTGTGCTGGACAATTGGGAAATGACACAGCACCCTGGTATTAATTTCAAGTGAAGTCCTAGCAAGGCCCATGGGAGATAGCCTTGCTTGTAGCCAGAACCAAGAATTCTGTTTAAAATGGTATTGCATCTGTGTATAAACACACTAAGCTGAACACAATCCATTCGTTCATTAAAATTCAAGAATTTTTACTGCCATCCAATTTCTTCAAGTTTTAGGTCTGTCAGAATGATTATCGGTCACCAAGTCCTTGGCTGTGCCTCCAAGTTCTAATTAAATTTGAGATTTTTGTCTTGAAACCAATGGAGAATCGTTAACTACTGATTCTATGTTGGTTGATACAAAACAGCTAGTTTCATAATGGCTTGCAATTAAAAATTCAATATCTTATCTTCCTCAGCCAGCAATTTGGTTGGAACAAGACATACACTGTCCTGAAATATCTGGGTCGATAAGCATACACATAGTCAACTCTATCTTCCAGAAAATGTGCCTTTTTTTTAAGAATTGGGAGGAGGAGGGGACATTTGACAGTAAAATGTGTTAGAACTCAAAATATTAAATGAGTCAGCAAAGTAAAATTTATCTTTTTGTTAGCAAAAGGTGGATGCATATTAAATAATTGAACGGTAACGTGAAGTATCTTATAGAAATACAATGAAGAAGAAGATATAATGAATCTGGTTAAACATGTCGATTTGGAAAACAAAATGCTTTGACATATATTACACTTGTGATATGCCCCCAAAATGACAGTTAAAAAATAGATACAAACACAAAAACAGGAATAGAATGGGAGAGGAACTGATACCAGATAACAGATGTCATCAAGGTTTGAAAGATGGAATGGAGAGAGATAACCTTACTTAAAAAAAAAAATTGTTAATGTTTATTTGTTTTTGAGAGAGACAGACAGAGCGTGAGTGGGGGAGGGCAGAGAGAGAGGGACACACAGTTTCCCTAAGCAGGTTCCAGATTCTGAGCTTTTAGCACAGAGCCCGATACGGGGCTGGAACCCATGGGCCACGAGATCATGACCTGAGATGAAATTGGATGCTTAACCATTGAGCCCCCCCAGGCTCCCTGAAAAAATAACCTTAGTTTGAAGAATAGACCATGACTACAGAGGGAAATAATTAGGAAATTATGAGAAGGGAACTGGCTTGTCCATAGAACTCTGAAAAGCCAGGATTCTTAGAGATTCCAAGAATCACAGCCAAGGAAAGTGAGATATAATATGGAAAATGTGGATTGGCTTAAAATTAATCCCACATCCTCATTCTCATGCCTTTTAGTCAGATTATTATTCTTTTCACAACTCTTTAGAAGACAGCATATTTGTTCTTTTCTGGAGAAAGTGAACTACGCAGAGCTAGGGACAGACTGCGTTTGACCCACTATCATGGTTGTACAACTTATACGATCACACAGCATCCCACACTCAGAAAGGACCCTTGTTTAATACTTTGTCATATTAATCTTGAAATTAGTAATAATTTTTAACAAGGAGCCCCATTATTTTTTTACACTAGGCCCCGTAAATTATGTAGGTGATCCTGATGTTTGTGGAAGTGAGCTGTGTTGAGGTACCTACCAGACAGAAAATATGGGCATTTGGGGAACTATGTAAATGAATCATAAGTCACCTGTTTTATCCTGGCCAGTTTCCAGAGTAAGATTAGTGAGGTATATTACCCACCCATTCTACTCCCACACACCCAAGCAACAAACTACAGAAATTTTCTTAGGACAAATGGAATAACCTTAAATATACAGATGTTAGTGTTTGATAGAATCAGAGCTGCTATCCAATGACCCTACTAGGAAGGTCTCAAGTCAAAAACAACTCCCCTTCATCTAGAGTTTCTATTAGCTACTTAATGCCTCACTTTACAATACAAATTGATAGCCAAGAATTGCCAGATACTTAAGGAAAGCTTTCAACGTGTAAGAAACTAAAAGAAGGAAACAGAAAGATTGATTCAACAAAGGAACAGAATACAATTTTAAAATATAAAATCTATATTCAATTCTTTTGGAGAGTTAAGAGAAGAAGCTATAGCCATAATATAAAAACAGGATACTGTACATGGGAGTGGGGATAAGAAAACAAAAAGCAGAAAATAAGCTTAAAAATTAAAAATACGGTATCCAAAAAAATCAATAAACTGTTTGGAAGATAGTCAAGAAAATCCCCCCCAATGGAGAGAGAATAGATAAAATGAAGCATCGGAAATTGTCGAACAAATCATAAAGAAAATTTCCCATGATAGGAGGATATGTGTCCTCGTGATAGAAAGAGGCCATTGAGTTAAAAAAAAAAATCCACACCAAGAACCCCACTGCCCATCACACCCCATTTCAACACTAAAACGTAAATGGAGTTTACAAAGGATGAGGGGTAAAAATGGCATTGAATTTGGAGCCATGATAGGCCAGGAGACCACAGAGTTAAACCTTCAAAATGTTGACAGGAGATGATTTCCAAACCCCACCAACCATCACTGTCGGCTCCTGGTATAAGTGATAAATGTCCACATATAAAAGGACTCAGAAAATGGACTTGTAAGCCCTATGTTTTAGGCAGCTACTAGCTAGTGTACTTAGCAAAACAAAAGGACAAAGAATGAACCCAGGACACAGGGAATCTCATCAGGGGTGTGAAGTGAAAGATAAATCCAAGGCTACTGAGTGCAACTAGGTTAGACTGAAGCAATCAGTTGAAGAACTGCACGAGGGATGACTCCATGGGAAAAACAAATGGGTGCTCAGGGTGTGTGAAAATACTGAACATTTGCACAAAAACATTTACAGAACTTCGACAACTCTCTCAGAGCATTTAGAGAGAAAACAAAGAGAATATTAGTAACAGAACATACAAAGTTAAGGGGCAAAATGGCCACTACAAGTCAAAGAAAAAGAAAAACAAGAAGAAATATAAAAAGAATGTAACCGTACACCCTCTGTCTCTGTAGTACAATGTGCAAATAATGATAATAACTCACAACCCAATATTTGGTTAACTTTCTCCCAAATGAAATATACTTATGTTGAGACTGTTTCAGTAGTAGTGATGGAAGAAGAATTGTACGAAGTATAGGAATGTTTTAGGAATAGAGCTAAAAATCTTCAGCTATTTTAAGCAGAAGAAAACAAATAAGTATAAAATTGAAAAACCCACACAGTAAAGTATTATTTATAATGATGGGAGGGTATAACAGAATAAACAGTTAAAAAAAGACAATTTTTACTACAGATAAGTCATACCTTGATAAATAATGGGATTAACTTAAAACAAGTTGAGTGATAAAAAAAAAAGTTTTTGTTTCATGCATTGAGAGAATTGCTCTAAAGTTTACAAAGAAAGAGTTGATTACCGGGTGAGATTGCTTTAAGAATTTTTAAAATGTAGGCGCTTGGTCTTATTCTTATCATTTTCATCTGTTAGATGGTGTTCAAATGGCCCTAAAAGAAGATGTGGCATCTATATTCATGATAGTATTCAGGTATATGGCTACAATGTTCTGTTGCTCCCACAGCTGACCCCCATCAACATGAAGAGAATGAAACACAGAAAGAAAGCTCTTCTCTGCATTTTTTTTACCCTTTCCTTGTCTTCTTGTTTAATGGCTGTTTCATTCCCCAAAGAGTAAAACGAAGGCTACCAAAATGCTGCGAATATTCGAAGACTTTCTCAGGAAGGGTCAACTCACGAAATAAGAGTTGCTGCAATGTGAAAATTGAACACATTAAGTCTGATAGGTAAACTTCAAAAAGAAAGATATTCGTGTTTCCGAAAGTCTGGAAAGTGTACATGTGCAGCATTATGTGTTATAGCAAAAGACTAACAAGACTGTTTAAAATACTGTCCATACGATGCTATCCTCTTTATCACTGAAAATAAAGAAAGAGAAACAGATACGCTGCTATGGAATAATGTTCAAGATATACTGCTAAGCTAACTGAAAAACAGAAAAACAAAACACAAAATAACCAACCGAACCAAACAAACATGACAAATTGCAGAACTTGGTGTGTGGTATACTCATCCCTGCATGAACCGGTTAAGAGGCTGTAACGTTGGTTGCTCTGGGACACAGGCTCTGATACTAGAGTGCTAGCAGGAAGGACCAGATCGATCGATCATCTATGTATCTACCTATCATCTATTTATCTATGTATTATCTATCTATCTATCTATCTATCTATCTATCTATCTATCTATCCATCCATCCATCTATCCATCTATGCATCCATCCATATATCCATCCATCCATCTATCCATCCATCCATCTATTTATCTATCTATCCATCTATCTATCCATCTATCTATCTATCTATCTATCCATCTATCATCTATCTCTTTTGCTTGGTCACATCTAATGATGCCAAACCACTAGATGAGCTTCCCATGGGGTCACTGAAAAGAACCTTCTGTACCTGAGAAAGTCTTATGTAACTGGGAGTGATCAAAAGGAAACACAGCTATTCCCCATCCACATCTTAAAAAACATAAGATTGGTCATAATTATTTATTTAGCTTCTCCATGGGTTAGTCTAAATCCCACAATTCCCAATGCATATGTGGGCTGCAACTCTCAATTTTAAGAATCCCTAACATTTTTCAGTGGATTAAACATAGAGTCCAAAACAGGATAGTCCACAGGACCAGATTTTTTTTTTATCATTAATACTCATGTTATTTTCTATTTTTATAATGGGAAAATGACATTTTTTAGAAAGCCAATAGTATACAACTAATACGTTATATTAGTTCATGTGATCAGCACCTCATACCTTAGTTTTGGAACTTTCACTCCATCTTCGATCCAGGAATGAGGGTGAAATTGGGGCATTTGTCATTTAGGTAACCACACATGGCACAAGCAGAGAACATGGTGTTCTCCAAGACCTCTATCCTCTGGAGTGGAAATATGCAACAGGAGGACAGAGTTTGGGGATGAAGAAGGAAGATCATGTATTGCTTTGCAGGACAAAGGAGACAATAGAGGGCTAATGCCTCCAAGAGTGCAAGCCCTCAAGGGATAAAAGGCTGAGGGGTTTTATGGGAAAATACAGGATCCGGGCGGATTCAATAGGAATCTGCTATGTGCTTCCAGCCATGGTCCTCATGTCTTCAGGGAGGTCTCCTGACTACTGTTGGCGCTAGCCATCTGAGTGTCCTTACTAAGTACACACTGAGGTCAGCAGATGTCAACATCAATACCTAGTTCCTGGAATAAAGGATTCTACAGAAAAACAAGTGAAGGAGGTGGGGTTGGCTTCAAGGATGAGGAAGAAAAAAATTTGTTCAGTTCAAAGTCAAGCCTTGCTGAGACACTAGTGTGTTATCTTAATTTCCATCCACCTTTATGTTTCCAACTCAGGGGTTCTAACCCCATTTTCCCACGTAACATCTGAACGTATTTCCCTTTATTTCAGTTGTGTGATATATACAGTAGGGACATGATGATCTTTTCACCTTCCTCATAGTTTGGTGTGATGGGGAAATACAGTCAAGTAGAGAAAAAGGTTTTGTGCCCTGGAGAGTTCCATAAACTATTCAATGTTTTGTAGAAAACTGAATTTTCCTACTTGGTGCACATTGTGTTTAGCATGAATAACAGCTAAAGGAATCACTAACACCTTTGAGCACTTATTATATTTCCCTATGCCCTTTTGAGAACTTTACACGGATGAACTCATTACTCATGACAACAAATATCTAAGTGTGTATTACTGTCTCTTTCATGGAAAAGGATGCTCAGGTACAGAGAGGTTAAGTAACTTGCCTAAAGTCACACAGTTATTAAGTGCCGTACTGGGATTCACAGCCACAAAGCCAGCCACCCTTTTTCATTTGAAAAGAGTCTCGGGGCACTGGGTGGCTTAGTCGGTTAAGTGTCCGACTCTTGATTTCAGCTCAGGTCCTGATCTCATGGTTTGTGGGATTGAGCCCACATCGGGTTTTGCACTGAGCTTGGAGCCTGCTTGGGATATTCTCTCTCCTTTTCTCTCTGTCCCTCTCCTGCATGTGTTCTCTCTCTCTCTCTCTTTCTCAAAATAAATAAATAAATGTTTATTAAAAAAAAAAAAAAGAAAAGAAAAGAGAGAGTCTCTAAATGAATTCAGCTGAAAAGCTGATGAGGACTTTCTGTGCTTTGTAGTAGAAGAACGTTTTGTTTTGCTTCTTGAATTAACTGAGGTTTTGCCTTTCTTCCTTGCAAGTTTCCTAAAGTTTCTGCTCTAAATTATCTGTAAAGTTATTTCTCCCCACAATGCACTGCACAACCCCTAAAAAGTAAATCACAAAATTACAAATGTATAAGGAGAGAGTAACTGACTCTAAAACTGTCAATGTCTGTTTTAGTTCTGCTTGGGCTCCCGCGGATGGTTTTAGAATTGTCTCACGTAAATTAACCTGACTCACAGAATCCCCACACTGCAGAACTAGAAAGGACCAATGTTCTTTCATGAGGATTCAATCAAAGTAAAAATGACGACTTGTATGAAAAAGTATAAAATTAAAAATGGGATTTCAAAAATTAAACAGGATTCCCTGGGCTGAGCTCTGAGCCTGAGGGCAGTGCCGTGGGGATGTGGGTGGGGGGGATGGGGTTGGCAGCAGTAAGGATCTGACAGCTTTCCTTCTGTCCTCACCTCTGTTTTTCAGTTTGCTTTGTGGTCTTGGAAAAGTCATTTATATTCTCTGGGATACGTTTGTCAAATCTGTACAGGGGAATGAATGGAGGAGTAGACGATCTGTAAAACCTTTCTGATATTATGTTTCACTGAATTCTTTCAGTACTGTTATTTTGTGTGCCTACATGATTTCTATCAGTGTTTGGGGGGAGAGGGTAGCTAGTAATGGAAATGCAAGAGCAGTTGCACTACGGGGGGAAATGCTTAGTTTTTAGCCTAAAGTAGGCTTAAAAAAGATCTCTCCTTCCTTGCTTCTCAGGTCAAGGGCACCAAACAGAGGGAGGCAGGCTCACAGCTCATTCCTGAAATGAATTCCATTTCTGAACTCCTCTGCCTGCATTTGTATGACACTTCATGTTTTTTGCCACTTATAGGCATATGCACTTTAAAATTATGCTCTGGGATGCTTCAATGACTTCTAGTAGAAAAATGCAAATAAATGTAGATTTCTGTTATTATCAGCTTCATCAAAGCAAACAGGCAGAAGCAAGAACATTATTAGTGTTTGATAAGAGTGTATATTTGAATGATTTCCCCAGAGGACTGGGGAAAAACTCATCTCGTTCATTTCCTATTGTAGACGAGCATCAATTGTTTCCTGTGGAATTACCTGCACACACCACTTCTCAGCCCCACCCTCAAGGCCCCCCCTCCAGTTTTTTTCCCCTACAAGAGCTGCTCTTTTGATTTCTGAAATGTAATTTCAATAAATGGTCGACTTGAATCAAGACATTCAGGCAGAAGCAGGTGAGAAAAGGCATGAATAACATAATAGAGCATTGGGAGAATATGCGTTTGAGAAGGCACTATTTATATCACAGGAAAATAAAGGAAAATGCACAGGGCTAGTTCTCCAATTAGGACTAAATGAAAATAAGGACCTTCTGTTGGGGCCTTCTGTTGGCTTTCTAGTCTGTATCATGTCAGTTATCCTTGAATATTGTTTGGTATATTTCCTGACGTTTTTCCTTTCAATAAATCCAAATTTCTTTGCAGGTTGGAGCCTTGTGTTTAGCTTGGTATACTCCTAAATGCACCACATTTTTGGACAAACAGAATGCTTCCATTAAACTAACATCAACCGACTCCTAATCTCCAACAGGGTCAAAACCAGAACTAGTGGGTGGCAGGCCAGTCTATGTGACTACGCTCATTTTAAACATCTATTTATTCATTCCAGAAAAGATACATCTTCTACTTTGCTGAGATGCAAAACGATCAATCAGATGATTACCTCCAAAAATGTATAAAACACTGCATCATTCTTAAGTGTCTTTTATTCCAGAACAATAATGCCTAGAATGAAGTGAAATCTCTAATTGTATTTCAAAACACTGGAGAATTCAGGAAATTCCGTAACAGATGGGAAGTTTTTAGAAGAATTTCTCTAACTTTTCCTATCAACCACCTTTGGACGTTTTGAAATAACATCATTTTAATACTGGTTTTCATTCGTGCTGGATTAGACTCATCCAGTCATTGTAGAAAGATTACTGAATGGGAAGTAGGATCCTTGAATTCTGCTTTCAGCTCGGAGTCCACGTGCTGGGTGAACTGGGTTAAGTCACAGACCCTTGGCAGAGAAAGAAGTTTTCAGGAGAGTTTATTCCCTCGGGCAGTAGTTCTCAAGCTTCGGTTTGTATCAGAGTTGCTTTGGAGGATTTGCTAAACCTTGATAGGTCGGCCCCACCACCAGAGTTTCTCATTTAGCATATCTGGAGGGGCGGGGGTGAAGATTTACATTTCCAATGAGTTCCCAGGTGAACCCGTTGCTGCTGACTTGGCCCTCTCACTTTGAGAACCTGTGCGTTGGGGAAAGAAGCCACATTCTTTCCTGGCTACCTCTGCTCTTGTTTCTCAGTGTCGTGTTTCCTGGTCCGGCCCGGTCTGCACATCTGGGCTCTCACTGAGGGCTGCTCCACTACAGCAGCCCCGGGGGAGAACAGCAAGAACCACAGTCCTGGCTCCTTCCTTCCTTTCCTTCTAAGGAAGCATCGCGTCCCTGGAGCTGCCTTCAACTGCTCTCACCTGCCCCACCAGGTCAGCGGTTCAGCGCTCCCAGTACAGTGCCAGGCCTCCGCCAAGACCGCGCATTGAGCAATCCCACAGCTGAGTGTTTGTCCCTGGCACTTCATGCTTCACAACCAGCACCACCCTCTCTGTGGCCTCCCCTAGAAGGTTCTCTGCTCAGACCTCCTGGCCTGGGAGACGGTGAGTCACTGGACTTATTAGTTGGGTAACATATACACTGTCAGGGCAGTTACACCCACACCGTCTGAGGGGCTTTTGAAAAGCTTATTTTCTCGAGCTCTATAGGTTAGAGAACAGCAAGTTGAATGGTCCTGGGCAAACAAAGAGTAAATCTTTGTTGGTTGGGGGGAGTGGGGGAATAGGAAATAAAGAAACAATGTGCCTCATTAACGATGCATGAAGAGACCTAGCTTACCTCTTCAATAATTTAAGCTAATCGTTGAACCCATAAAGAATTGTGGAGAATGGATGCCAATGAGTGCTGTGTACGCTCCCCTCTGGAAGCTGGGCAGAATAATTAAGGGACAGATCCACGGGCCTCGCTCCTGCAAGCCTTCCCTCCCAGGGCATCTTGCCTTCTCTAATCACCATCGTAGGTGGTTTTTACTAGAATCTTTACCACACTGGAACAACTAATAAACATGATTTATTGTCACACCAGACTCTTTCTTAACTGCCCTCTGTTTTAGGGACTTCCCGGGGCTCCAGAATTTATGTGGTTCCAAGCCCAGCCCCTGCTGCCTGGCTTTCTTCCTGCTCACGTATAGATAAAAAAACCTCTACTTTAGCCTTGCTGGCTTCTTCCCTGAACCCCAAATGTGCTGCTGCATGCTTCTTGACTCAAAGTGTGTTTTCACACTCTTCATGCCCTCTGAAATGCCTTTCTGCACCTTCCTGGTTTCCCTGCCCTTCCTACCCCTGCACATCTACTTTATGAAGTCTTGCTCACTGCTCCAATCCACTGATCCATGTTTGTTCTTTGCCAGATGTCATATGTGTGCTTCTGACACTGTCTCTGATACTGTTGAGTGGGTTAGACTTGTCTCCCCCTTTTAAAAGAAGCCTGCGGGCTGGGATTTTATCTCCTACGTCTCTGGACGCTTAACAAAGCTTTGTTGTGTTATTTGCCTGTTGGTAGATGCCCGAGAAACAATTAGTCGCCTTCTTTGAGCTCATATTCCTGTATTCCTGCTGCCAATGTTTTCGCATGTGCATGGTGCATAATAAATGCTATCGATGACAGTAGCTCCTCAGTCTGCTGCTATACCTGTTATGCCATGAATTGTCATTAGATAGCCATTATCTTCCCACCCCAGTCACCAACCATTTAATCTAAAACTTAAAGGAAAAGGTTCAGAGCAGTTTGGGAAACTGTTAATTGGTGGATGTGGGATTACAAATTCAGGTCCATCTAACCCTGGAAAGGGTCCCTTCCTAAAGACCCCACCCCCATCCTAGATTACTGGGGCAAGAAGTATAAGGATCAAAGCCTTGTCCAATGTCACAGCGAAGCAGTTTATTGAAGAGATACATTAAAATATATTACATTTTCGTTGGTCTTATATACAATTATATTACTTACAGAGGATAAGACTAGAAGTTCGTTCCCTCCCACATTTGTGTTGGTGAACTCCCATCTGAAATGGAGGGCACACTTTCTCTGTTGGCTTTTGTTGTCTTTTCTACCCCCCCCCCCCATGTCTATCATATAAGACATGAGGCATGTGAGGTAATGATAGTTTAGATCTTTTCAGTGGCTGATAGGAATCTATTTTAACCGACAGGGGTTTTATAGGGCCTGATGCCTCCTAAGTCTCCATGGGAGAAATTGCCTGAAACATCCTGCTTCATGTTCCCATGGGAGCCAGGGCCCTTATGATTATGTATAAGAAGTTCCTATAACTGCTTTAACTAATAACATTTTAATTTAATGCATTTTATGTTTCCATATTTACTGTGCTCCAATCGTGTTTTATGAGGAGAATGAACGTGGAAACCGATTTGGCTGATATTTAGTATGTATGCACAGTGTACTTTCCTCAAGAGGTTCCCCTGCTGAGCATAAATGTAAAATAAATACAAATAAATTAAACTCTTTGATAGGCCTCCGGAGTGCCCCAGCCTCACTGATCCAGCCATCCCCTTCCCTCCCCTTAAAGAATTCTCTGCAGAAACCAATATACTGTTTAGAACCAAATCCCCTTACAAGATTGGGTTTCCTCTTTCAAGCTCATGTGGGAAGCCATGTTGCTTGCCAAACAACCTGAAAGGTGATTCCAGTTCTGGTGCTCTCCAGCTGATGAAGAACCTTTCCTTGGAAGAAGAAAGAGTGAGAAGGGAATCTTGACCTTCCCTTCCATTGAGAATCCTTTCTTGCTATTATCCAAAGAGAAAAGGGTAAGGTTTTTTTTTTTTTTTTTCTGGTTAAAGTGTATTCAAAATTATTTTTTTAGACTTTGAAAGTAAAACATTTTGGGAGTTGAAACTATTCCTTTTTGTATAAACAGAAAAGTAATTTGGAAGCAATTATGAATGTCAATTGATACCAGTATCATTAATTTAAAAATACCTGCCTTAAAGAGTAAATAGAACAAAGTACTCCCAGTTTACCAAAATCTTCAATACGTAGAAAAGATTGAGATGATCTATATGCAGCTGGTAGATCTTAAGAGAATACTGGAGAGGAGGGCATCCAGCTTCCAAAGTGCTCCATAATGAGACAAGAATAAATCTCAGCTTCTAATTCCTTCTGGAGTCTCTTGGAGACAAGTTCATAGCATTAATGCCCAGAGGCATTAAAGAAAAGGAAAACTGGTCCTCTGGAGTGGTCTGGAATGACCTAGGCAGGTGCTACTCAGAGACTTTGAAGATTTCTGCTGGTCCTAGGATTCTATTAATTTACATCCTATCCTTCTGTTCTAATGAATCTATGTTATCAGATCCCGTGGTGACATAGTCTAAGTGTGAAGCATGAAAAAGGGAAAATGGAAACTAATGTAAATTGTCTGCTTTGTTCCAGGAGCTATGCTATTATACCTTGTTTTATTTCCTCTAAAACTATAAGCATCATCCTGCGATCCATTTTTCATAGTTGAAGAACCTAAAGCTCTAAGAAGTTAGGTAGCTGAGTGGGTCAGTGGGAAAGGTGGGACTGAAACCAAGAATGTGTGATGGCATGTTCCCTCTGCCTCCCCACGTAGCACCCAGAGATGACGGAAGGAGGGGTGCCCCAGAATTTCACGGGGCAGTTAGAATTTCGGTTGGACTTGAAAGAAAAGTGGCATATGGGAAATTCAAAACCTAGGGGATGAACATACTAAGGAAAAAGATGTTTGCAAATTCACATCTGTAAAATGAGCTGAGAAAATGAGTAGACTGGTTGAGTTGGAAAAGAAACTTCATAGGAAGCATAGGGTGAGAGATACTACAGACTGGATCATGCTTTCATTATTCATTTTTGCAGGGCTCAAAAATTTGTTCTTCACAGTCACCCCTGTCTTTTCTCCAGGTTGGTGTTACTAGAGGAAGTCAAATCTGTGCGCAGCTTGCTAGGCCAACTGTGGATAAGGAGTCTTCTGTAGAGATACTGTTTAGATAAAGCCTCATAGAAAGCCGGGAGCAGCCTAGTGTGCTAATGCATTAACAAGGGAGGAAAGGTTAGCATGTTCAAGAAAATAAGACCACAGCCACTGGAGCACAGGGGGCTGCATGGGAAAGTGACACAAGGGCGCGGAGGACGGGTACACGGGGGTAGGGTCACATTCAGCCTTGTGGGCCATGGCAACAGATTTGACTATGTATGAAGTTTAAGGGGAAGAACTAAAGGCTTATAAGTAGGGAAATAAGATGATCCACTGTGGTATATGTGAAACTGCTGTGTAAGCCAACTACACTCAAACAAAAAATAAGTAAATAAAATGATCCCCTGGTTGTGGGGTGACGAAAAGTTTGAAGGAGGGTGTAACTCCATACTTGACAATTGTATTAATCCAGGCCAGAGATCATGGTGTCCTGAACGAAGGGGGAAGAGGTGGGGGTGGAGAGAAATGTGTGAACTTTGAGACCTGTCTTGAGGCTGGATTTGTCAGCGCTTGGTGATGATGTAGATTTTGGTAGTAAGATAAAAGAACCCATCAGGGAAGGGTTTCTGGTTTGAGCAGCTCAGGAATTCAGCCAGTGACCGATTATGTTGAAGACTCTGTGAGTCATTTAAGAGATGTCCAGTAAAGAGCTGGCTACTTGTCCAGCTTGAACTAGAGCTCCAAAGATTCATAGCTGGCTTTGTCCTTAGGGAAATACTGAGATCAAAATAGGAGGAGGATTGCCCAATAAGATACAGGATATCCAGTTACATTTGACTTTTATGCAAACAATGAGTATTTTGGAGGGACTTTCTATTGTTTGGGATACATTCATTAAAGTCAACATTAACTGAGTATCCTGTTTTTCTATGTGCCACCTTATATAACAACATCCCCCCACCTACCCCTTTTTCTGAGTCACTCCTCTTGTCCTTCCTTCCTCTCAGAGGAAAAGGAGGCTCTTCATGTTCCTTGGCAAGCCTGATTCTGTTTTCTGTGCTACCTGCTGCAGGGCCCTCATTTCACAATTATCTTTTTTTCCCTTTCTGTAGTTATTTTGAAGCATTTTACAATTCTGTGTGTGTGTGTGTGTGTGTGTGTGCGCGTGCATTTCCTCTTTCTGCCTTACATTGGCTGATGTGTAGTTTTAATCACTTCCTATTTTCTTCTCTTACTTTCACTGCCAAAATAATTTTAAAATGCCTTATTTTCTTTTCTGTCTTCCGTCTCTGAGCTTCAGGTAGTGAATCAGACCTATTAATACACACTCTTCTCTGCTTCTCTCCCTGTTTAGTAAGAGAAGGCTGCCAGCCTAACAAGTAACTAATGCCTTCGATTTTTGTAGGGTTTTTATTATTTTCAGTGTTCTTATTGTATAAGGTTGTTTTAGTCAACATTCCAAATTTGAAATATAAAATTGTGCTTTGATAGAACAAGAGGAAAACTTAAGACCATGTTACTAAATTCTTCAGCTCACAGGTAAGGGCACTGATGTCTGGAGAGTGGCCTGAAGGGTACAACAATTGGTTAGTGTCCAACTTGGAATTAGAACCCAAGGCTCTTTACCCAGGCGGTCTAAAGCCAGATAAGTGTAGGGCCAGGAAATAAAGGCCAAAGTCAAGTATAGTGAATATTCACAATAGGAAATTGTACACATCCTTGAGGATTCTGTATCTACATAAATTACTTGGGATTCTTCTGCATACAAGCTTTGTCTCTTCTCCCCATCTAATCATTTATTTATATCAATATGGACTCATGGATATCTATTTGATACTTTGGTTTAAAATCCAATAGTACATAATTTATTGATTTTTTGCTCAGATTTATTCAGCTTTGTTTATCTTTTTCTTTGCACTGCCTTACTTTCTGACACTACTTTTGGGTTTGTTTATTGGGAGAGCTCCTGTGTCCTTTGACACACTCCCATCATTTAAAAAAATCTTTTACTTTTTCTTTTCCTTTTCTTTCAAATGTAAATCCAAGTTAGTTAACATATAGTGTAATAATGATTTCAGGAATAGAATTTAGTGATCTATGTAAAACTAGCCAAACCCAAACAAAGGAAAATAAAACAAACTTTATTTTGATAAACACATATATTAAGTAAATGGTATTTAAAACTAAAATGTTTACAAGGATAACACCAAACTTAAAGAATGGGTAACTCTGGAGAAAGATTGGGATTGGTGTAGACAATCAAGGAGAGATTTAGCTTCATTACTAATGTTAAATTCTCATTTTCTTCTCACAGTGAGAATAATCTATTTCTAATACATAAATTTAAAATACATAATTTTGAAAGTGAAAGTTCTGCTCTTCAACCTAGAATCCCACATATTCTCAAGAAATCTGTAAAAATCTGCAAGTGTAATTTGAGCTTTGTTTGTTTCTCCTTACGTTTCTATCAATGTTTGCTTTCTATATTTTAAACCTATACTGGGAGGTGCAAAAAAACTCATTTTCTCGTCTTTTTGACAAATTCAATTTTTATCAAATGGAATTTCTGTATTTTCACCTGAAGTTCTATTTTGTTTGATGATAGTATTTCTATGCCTGCTTTTTCCATTTAGATTTGCCTGATCATTCTTTGTCCATTTTCTGATTTTAACCCTTTTTCTGTCATTTTTTTGTGTCATCTGCAACCCGAGTACCTCTGCTTTCATTTTGAAATTTTATTCAGTTTCATCAATTTGCTCTGCCTTTTTATGGTAATCATTTTTCTATGATTCAGCTAATTCTTGCAATCATTTTTTTCTGCCTCCTTTATATTCTTAGTGTTTGCTTACTTTTTCCTAAAGTATTATTATTTTTCAAGTTGTAACTTCTCTTTCCGCCACTCAGGTGTGGTGGTTCTCAAAGTTTAGAGTGTGTCAGAGTTATCTGGAGGGTTTGTGGAAACAGTGGCTGCTGGGTCCTGCTTTCAGAGTTTCAAAACTTCATTTATTAGTTCTGAAGAGGGCCCAGGTGATAATGATGTTGCTGGTTAGTGCACAACATTTGGAGAAACATTGCTCTAGTGGGTACTCTAAATTTTTAAAGAACTAATCACTTTATATTTCTTATAAACATCTGTGTTTAATCAACATTTTTGCCTTCTTTGCAAAATGGTAAGAATCTTATCACTCTCCCCCTATCCCTTTTCCAGGACATTGGTCACATATAAGATTCTACTGACAGATGGGTATAATATTTTTATATTATGCAACACTCTCAAATCTTTCTTGAATTACTTCTTTGCTCACCAGCATTTCCTTTATCACAAAATACAATAATATAGAAGTATCAATATTACAATCATACATGAGGGTTTTTTTTTTCTTGTTTAGATGCTTTTTAAATTTTATTGTAGTACATCTTGATTTATTTTTTTAATGGGCTCAGGGTAGTTAGTAATCAGGTATTTGCAGGGTCTTA
Source organism: Neofelis nebulosa (assembly GCF_028018385.1). Lineage (NCBI taxonomy): Eukaryota > Metazoa > Chordata > Mammalia > Carnivora > Felidae > Neofelis > Neofelis nebulosa. Next base: position 68,379,219 of record NC_080794.1, read on the forward strand.
GTACACCTACTAAGTTTTAATTATTTTAAAGGTAAAGTTTACTTTTTAGAACATTTTTAGGTTTACAGAAAAATCATGAAGCTAGTACAGTTTCCATATATCTTGTGCCCAGTATCCCATATTATTAACATCTTACATTAATATGATACGTTTGTTATAATCAATGAACTTACATGGATGCATTATTAATAACTAAACCCCATATTTATTCAGATTTCCTTAGTTGTTAGCTAAGGTCCTCTCCCTGGTCTGGAATCCTATCCAGGATACCACCTTGCATTTTCTGATTACCAAGTTTATTTAGGTTCCTCCTGCCTGGGGCAGTTTCTCAGACTTTTCCTGATTTTGGTGACATTGATAATTTTGAGTAGTTTTAGAAGGAAGTCACCATTTAGAGCCCGCACTTAAAAAATAGGAGGGGTGCCTGGGTGGCTCAGTCAGTTAAGTATCCGACTCTTGGTTTCAACTCAGATCATGATTTCATGTTTTCGTGGGTTGACGCCCTATGTGGGGCTCAAGCGCAGCGCCTGCTTAGGATCCTCTCTCTCTCTCTCTCTCTCTTTCCCCCCAACCCCCCAATCATGCTGTCTCTGTCTCTCTCAAAATAAATAAATGAACTTAAAAAAAATATGTTCCACATCCTTGAGGATGCTGTATCTACATAAATGACTTGGGATTCTTCTGCACACAAGCTTTGTCTCTTCTCCCCATTTTATTTATTCATTTTATTTATTTATTCATCTAATTATTTATATCAATATGGACTCATGGATATTTATTTTATACATTGGTTTAAAATCCAATAGTACATTATTTATTTATTTTTTGCTCAAATTTGTTCAGCTTTGTTTATCTTTTTCTTTGCGCTGCCTTACTTTCTGACACGGCTTTTGGGTTTGTTTATTGCGGGAGCTCCTGTGTCCTTTGATACATTCCCATCATGTAAAAAAAAAACCTTTTTTTTCCCCTTTCCTTTTCTTTAAAACTTAAATCCAAGTTAGTTAACATATAGTGTAATAAAGATTTCAGGAATCACATTTAGTGATTCATCGCTTACATATAATACCCAATGCTCATCCCAGCAAGTGTCCTCCTTAAAGCCCATCATCCATCTACCCATCCCCCACCAGACACCTTTCCAGCAACTCTCAGTCTGTTCTCTGTATTTAAGAGTCTCTTATGGTTTGTCTCCCTCTCTTTTAAAAATCTCTTTCTTGGGGCGCCTGGGTGGCTCAGTCGGTTAAGCGGCCGACTTCGGCTCAGGTCACGATCTCGTGGTCCGTGAGTTCGAGCCCCGCGTCGGGCTCTGTGCTGACAGCTCAGAGCCTGGAGCCTGTTTCAGATTCTGTGTCTCCCTCTCTCTGACCCTCCCCTGTTCATGCTCTGTCTCTCTCTGTCTCAAAAATAAAATAAAAACGTTAAAAAAAAATTAAAAAAAAAATCTCTTTCTTGGCACTGTCTTCCTTTCTGACACACAATGTGCTCCAGGCTTATTTTGGAAATGTACCGCTTCAGACCTATAATCAACTATTTCTCCAAGGAGCCTCGCTTTTGAGAAGGGTATTAGGAACCAAGATCTGGCACAAGATCTGTTCATTGCCACTGGGGTCTCCTTGCCTCTAAGGCCTCTCAGCTAAAAGAGCCAGAAGACAAAGGTACGCATACTACTCTGTATATCTATAGTATCGATAGATTTAGATCTATCTATATATAATCTATATTATGTCTATATAATCTATTTCCATCTATATTTATAGATAGGTAATATCCATCTGTATCTATATTAATCCAAACATGAGTTCATACGGATGTCTTCAACTCAATCCACAAGGATGGTTCTGACCTCTTCCTCTTGTTTATCTGTAAACTTCCATCTCATATTGGCTGTCACTATCCCATACCTATTCACTTAACAGTTTGACTTCATTGTATATATTTTATAGTGTCTTGAATCCTTGAGTGTTCTTCGGGTTGCGGAGTGAGTTGTGATTCCTTCAGGTTGTCGGTTCTCTCCAAATGCTTGGTTACATTTGCCACTTCTAATCCCAGAGCTCCTTGATGTGGGTGCCAGTTCTAACTGCCAAAGCCTGTTTCTGGCATCTTTAAGAGTTGGGCTACACGTTACTAAAGAGGTACCTAATGCTTTGTATTTGAGGCACAGAATCTCTGTTTTTCCTGGAGTAGCCAGTCACCTGAAACACCGCCCTACTTTTCATTCCCAGTGGGAAAATGGCTGGTCAGAAAAAAAACAACAACAAAAAACCAAAAAAAAAACCCACATAAAATAGAAAGTTTCCAAGCAGACTGCTACTCTAAAAAAAAGTTCCTCGGTTAAGCACCCGGATGATTTCCCCAGAGTACTCTCACTTTCTCTAACTTAATCAAGCCAGAGCCTGAACAACCTCTGGAATTAGCCTCTCTCTTTTGTAACCATCTTTTTCTGTATGTTTTGGTGTGGTCTGTAGCCTGTTCCCTTCATCCAATTTATCCGTGTTCGATTTTTCAGAAAGGCTTCAGCATTTTTTAGTTGGCTGATTTCTCCGATTTTCCAGATTTTATAAAAAGAAAGAATACAAAAGACATTTATTGCAATTGCAGTTGGGATTTATCCAGCTCGTCTTTCTTGATGACCAACTTCAAGACAGTAAAAGTAGTCATCATATCTCTGTCATCATTCAGGAGTTCAGCCTTATACTCGGCAGCTCTTGATTATATTGTATGCTAGTTAATAAATATGTGGATAAATGAAATGAATATAGCAGCTGTACTGTGTCCTGTTTGGGGGTTACAGTTATTCAGCGATTGTATCTACGTTCCTAATGAGGATACCTTTTCTATAGTTCGTCATTAAATGCATTGGAGGAAGAAAAAAATACAGAGAAGTAAAAAGACTTCCATTTCTGATCACAGCTGCTCAGAAGAGACTTCCTATATGTTCTCTGACATCTCCAACCGTCTCCCCCGTCACACTGTTCTTAGGCCATGATGCTCATTGGCTGTGTACTGTGGAGATACGGCCTAACATCCCTTTTTGGTTTTTGCTGCCTTACCTTATAAAGGACTTCGTTTTTCTACCTCTGGGTCAAAGGCAGCTATTTTCAGTCGGAAAGGTCTGGCTGCCCCTCTAGCCCCAGTCAATCATGAAGCTGATGCAGGGAGAGCGGAGTGTGTGCGCTGCATTGCGTGCTGTGTTTTGTCTAATTTATTTCTCTGCCGGTTCTAGTCAACGACCTGGTGGAGTGACCCTCACTGCCATATTCTTTGGTCTGCGAAGAACTGATGGTGAACCTTGCAAGAGCCCTAAGTTTTTTATTTGTCTCCCCATCCAAGTATCTATTAGTGACATGTGGAAGTGTATAGCTATGCCTCCTATTCAGAAAGTGAGCCTTTCTGAAGTGAACCATGATACGTCATTGACAGAATCCACATTATTCAATTTCTTTCCTTGATGTTGTTGGTCTTCACACGTTCAGGCAGTCTTCATCCAAATCATTAAATATCTTGTCAGAGGCCTAGTGATATATTCTGAATAAATTTTAACCTAGAATCAGCAGCTTAGCCTGACGTTGAAACATTTTTTTCAAGACTTTAGTATCTGAAAACACTCAAAAGTGTGGTAACCAAAAATTTAGAATCATCGCTCATATTGTTGTTATGATTAACCTTAAAAAAATAGAAAACTTGGGATAAAACAATTAAAATATATTTCTAGCTCTGCTGAGTTACTGTAGAAAAGTTGAGGAACATCCCTTACCGTGATTTCAATCTATAAAATGGTTGCTTTAACTATGTATTTTCAAACATCTGTATGAGCTCTAAAATAATTCCATCGATTACACGAACTTATTATACTCTACATATTTAAGGGATGGAGGGTTTAAGCAAACAAAAATTTATATTGCCAAATACTGGCCACTTATGGATGTAATAAAGTCTGATATTACATTGAGGGCACGGAGTAAGAAGAAGCTGGATGTCACACACGGTGAAAATAGTCACATAGAATAATACAGTTGGTTTCTGCTATTTTGGTAGTTGGTCAATACAAGAAACCTCTTAAAGGCTAATGAAAAGTCATTGCAAATCTCAGGTTTGTGCTATTATATTATGGCCAACCCGGTGAACATATTTCGAAGTAGCCACTTCTATAGAAAGTTTAAAGAGTATACTGGCAATATGTCTTCCCTGGCAAAGAGAACCCATGAGCCTGTAACAAACAGACTTTTCATTATGGGGCATTTTGTTTTAGTTAGATGTAGACTGGGGAGAATTAAAAAAAAAAGTATGAATAATACCATGGATGGTGACAGGAGTGTGTTGTTTGGTTCTGAGCTACCACCACCGGAATTACGAGGACTTAAGATTCAACCCTGCGGTAGAAAAGTGAGGAGCTGTTCCACGATCTCCGTGGGGGCCATTAAAATGGTCCAGTTGGAGCTGCTCCCATGGTCGTTGTCCCGACACCTCCTGGCCTTTTCCAGTAATACAGCTCAAGGGCTCCCCATCCCCAGTCTCCAAATCCTAGTCATGTTCAATTCTGGGGTTACCGCAAGGAGACGAAAGGGACATTTTCCCATCATTACTGAAAGTATTAATGACTTTCTTATGTTATGTTTTTAATGTTTTTCTATATTTTTTTGTGAACTGGGATTGACAGCTCCATTGTATATGAGTCAAAAGACATGATTCTTTAAACCAAGAAAATTTATCCCACAAAACCATCTTCCAGAACTCCCTTCAAGTAATTTGCCAATCTTTGGATAAGTTCCTTCTGTCCCCTTATTTGCTTTCAGTCTTTATTTCTGTGTCCTGGGTACTTCATCACCAGCCTTAACTTTTTTCCATTTTCAAAACAAACTGGACAGCACTTTCCAGTGTCAGACTTCCAAAATCGATATGCAGATTAGGTCCCACCCCACTTCACTCCATCTCAACTTCCAGGGCCACAATGCATGGTAAGGCAGAACTTTTTAAGTACAATGTAAACTTGCTAATGGTCCCACTTGGACCAAGAAAACCAAGCTTGCTATATAACTTCATAATTTTTCAAACTTCTAGAAAAGTACTTACTTCTTTCCCCCATATCAGTTACTGGACTCAAATACAACCTTCTCTTTATTTATACTCTGTATCCATGTCCCAACTCAGAATCTAATTTCTATACTTTGATGATTATAAGAGTGTAGATAGGAAGAGGAACAGATACAGATGTAGCTATATTGGATATATAGATATATTTGATCCATCTCTTGTCATAGCAAATATCTGGAGATAGGTGGATAATTCTAATCTTAAGATATGCCTCATTTGCATATCATGGCAGGTAGAACTCTTAGGCCTACAGCCCCCTCTACTGGGTGGATTTTCCAGATTTATTATGCATACCTTAAGCAGGAGGTCTTTGCCATCCTTTTTGCGTGTGTGTGTGTGTCTGGGCTCCTGATCATGTTGTAATTAACTCAGAATCCTACCCTTGTTCTGACTCATAGGAACCTACATGGATTCTGTTTCAAACTAAACTCCACCTTTACCTATTCTGAAGATTTGGGAATGAGTAAGAAGCCCATTCTGTTACATTAACTAAACAAGGAGGTCATTAGACTGAAGTGGTTCTAACACTGGTAGCAAACCAAAATCTAAACCTGTTCACACTTCAGGGTTATAGAATTGAAACCTAAGGACAACAATCACAAGCAACCAACTAGAATTTAAGCTATAGCTAATGAATACTTTCCTTACATTGCTTCTGATGCTGACAGGGAGGGTCCTAGAACCCAGAGCGGGTCCTGCAGGATGAGCCAAGGGGGTCCTTGGCTTTACACAGGATGGAAATCAAAAGTGAGCCAGCAAGAAGTGAGAGCAGACTTTACTGAAGATAGACAGAGGGCAAATAGGGAAACGCAGGAGTCAGAGGAGCAGAACATGAGACTCGTCTTTGTTCTGAGTCTGGGGTTTTTATTAAGGATGATAGTCTGGGTAAGTGTCCCTCAGGCATCCAGGAACTGGTTAGAACAACAACAAGGGTCCAGGTGTTATTCCTTAGAGCAAGGGGACCTAGGCATTGAGATGCCTAGTGCTGGTGGTCTGGAGTGCTCTTATGCCAGCCCGTCTGGTCATTTTCATCTGGTTCTTCCTTAGATGTTATCTTTTCTAAAGACATCTTTTCCTTCTTGTCCCTTACAAAGGCATACACTATTTGCATTATGAAGCTTGTGTAAAGTGGGGTTGGGGAGGGCAGGTCATAGGAAGAATAAAATCAGGAAAAGGAACAAAAAGCAGATTTTTATGGATCCTTCAGTTTCTCTGTATCATTTCTGCCTTTTCTCTATAAAAATCTCCTGAAGCTTTTCTCAGTGGAGCACTCCTAACCACTCCATGTTGGCTACTGCCCGATTCCAATCAGTTTTTGCTCAAATAAACTTAATATTTTGCCTTATTTGTCTTTTTAAAAAAAAAATATTTATTTCTTTTTTGGGAGAATTCAAGTAGGGGAGGGGGAGAGAGATGAGGACAGAGGATCTGAAGCAGGCTCTGAGCTGATAGCCCAGAGCCTGACATGGGGCTCGAACCCACAAAACGCAAATCATGACCTGAGCCAAAGTCTGACACACAACCGACTGAGCCACTCAGGTGCCCCTGCCTAATTTGTCTTCTAACAATACTTACCATAAAGATCTTTATTTACCTTTTTTCTTCTAAAAAATTGGTGTCTCATATGTGGAATTTAAGAAACAAAACAGATGAACATAGGGGAAAGGAAGGAAAAATAAGATAAAAACAGAGAGGGAGACAAAACATAAGAGACTCTTAAATACAGAGAACAAACTGAGGGTTGCTGGATGGGTGTTGGCTAGGGTGATGGGTTAAATGGGTGATGGGCATGAAGGATGGCACTTGTTGGGATGAACACTGATTGTTACATGTAATTGATGAATCACTAAATTTTATTTCTGCAATCATTATTATACTATATGTTAACTAACTTGAATTTAAATGCAATTAATTTTTTTTTAAATAATAAAAAATAAAAATAGAAACTCTGGTGTCATTAGCCCATCAGATTCTTTAGGGCCAGAGCCTGATTAATTGATTATTGAACACAATGTATTGGATGCCTGTTATGTACAACATACTAGGATCTGCAGATGCAGAGAAAGCTGAGAGATATTTTGTTTGATATATTTCCCTACTTGACTTTTGTGTACACTTTTAAAAACAAATAATAAACAACCACAACAATGGAACAGATGCGGTACAGGACTTTAATTTTTTTTTTTTTTTTTTTAGTTTGAGAGAGAGAGAGGGAGAGAATGAGTGGGATAGAGGGGAAGAGAGAAAGAGAGAGAGCATCCCAAGCAGGCTCCAGGCTCCATGCAGAGCCCAACTTAGGGCTTGATCCCATGACCCTGGGATCATGACCTGAGCCAAAATCAAGAGTCAGTTGCTCAACCGACTGAGCCACCCAGGCACCCCAGTATATGGGTTTTATAATATATTTCCTGGCTCAGATGGTTGAGTGTCGACTTCGGCTCAGGTCATGATCTTGCACTTTGTGAGTTCGAGCCCCTTGTCAGGCTCAATGCTGATAGCCTGGAGCCTGCTTCGGATTCTCTGTCTCCCTCTCTCTGCCCCTTCCCTGCTCATGCTCTGTCTCTCAAAGATGAATAAACATTAAAAAAAATTATGTTTCCTGAAACAATTTCATGTGGCAGAATATTCCCCTTTTCTTAAAAAAAAAAAAAAAAAAGACACTAATTTCCCATAAACTACTCCCAGACACTTAAGTCAGCACAATCTCATAAAATCAAAGTCTTTTTTTTTTAATTAAAAAAAAAATGTTTATTTACTTGAGTGACAGAGACAGAGCACAAGCGGGGGAGTAGAGAAAGAGGGAGACACAGAATCTAAACCAGGCTCCAGGCTCTGAGATGTCAGCATAGAGCCCTATGTGGGAATTGAACTCACAAACCGTGAGATCATGACCTAAGCTGAGATGCTTAACCAACTGAGCCACCCAGGTTCCCTGGCAAAGTCTTGATATTGATGTTCTTCACTGAGAATTTGACCTGCCCTAGTTTGTGGTTTCTATCAGCTCTCCCAGGAATGAGAAGGAAAATTCTTCTCAGGGTCCACATAAACATGAGTTTCCTCAGCCTGGGGGCAGGAAGGCACCCCCATGCTGGGGCCTTTGGTTTGCAATAGAAGGAGGCCTAGCTGAGTTAGGAGATCTGGTGAATCCTGACTCTTTGGAAGCAGTATATTTACATCTCTCTTTGGGGTAGAAAAGGAGAACTGGCAAAAATGGAAACTAAAAGAAATGTTCAATTTTAAATCTTTTGGGTAATATCAGTAGTGTAGTCTGTGTATGTGTGGTACGCAGAGACACGCAATTATGCAGTGACTTTTACATTAATTGGCAAAGATACACATGCATGGAATTTTTAAGTCACACGACATCAATTATGTCTTTTAGATACTTGTTAGCAAAAAATGGTCTTTATTATCATTATCAATCATTATCATCATCATAGTTGACATTTATTGGTCATTCATTGTTTTTAACTCTTCTGTAATTATTATTCTTTTGTAGGCAGTGTTGGAAATCAGTTTGGAGTGTTGGTGGTCTTATGGAGACAAAACACAGCTACCTGAGGGAGTAAATGTCACTGTGTCATTACGTTCGTGACAATGCGTAGGAATCTAGAGGCTCCCAATGAGAATATGGAGCTTGAAGCATCCCTCAGCCCAGCTACCTGGGCCAGGTAAGTAACGTTTTTTGAAGTCTGAGAACATAAGCAGAAAAAAGTTAATCTGTAGGATAAAGGACAGAGTTTTTGAGACAAATTTCTTTTCTTTTTTTCCTTCCCTTCAGTCTCCCTTCCTCACACTCCCTACCTTTCCTTCCTCCTTTTCTTTTTGTTTCTAAGACATAAGTATTTAAAGCCCCTGGACCTTCTCTGTCCAGGTTTTAGGGTGGGTGGTACTTTATTTATTTACTATTTTTTTAATTGGTTTCTTTTTTTTTTTTTTTCAAGTTTATTTGTTTTGAGAGAGAGAGAGTGACAGGATGAGTGGGGGAGGGGCAGAGAGAGAGAATCCCAAGCAGGCAGCCTTCTGTGGTGCTGTCATCATGGATCCCAGTGTGGGACTCATACTCAGGAACCCTGGGATGTGAGATACTGACCTGAGCTGAAGCCAGGAGTGGGACGCTTAAGGGACTTAGCCACCCAGGTGCCCCAGTGGGTAGTCTTTTAAACTCAGTACAATGATCTGTTTACTATCGAATTGTTTGTGATAAACCAGGAGCCATATATGAAGGCAAAAGACCTCCCTGATAATAATCCTTAAGAAATATAGTATTGGGACTCTTGGGTGGCTAGGTTGGTTAAGCATCCATGATGCTTGATTTTTGTTCAGATCATGATCTCACGATCCTGAGATCGAATGCTGCCCTGCTGCTTGTTGGGCACAGAACCTGCTAAAAGTTCTCTCTCTCTCCCTCTCCCTCTGCCCCTCCCCCCCTTCTCTCTCAGAATAAAATAATAACAATAATACAGTATTATATAATGGGACCAAGAATGAACTATTTTAAAACTGGCCAGATGGGCAGCATTAAACAGATGGCAGAAACATCTCTTTAGAAGTTAGAGATTAGTGTTAAAATTTATACTGAGTAGAGCAGAGGTGTTTTAATGTTTATCCTTTTGTAATTCTTTTTAGAATTAGATTTTCTTAAATTAGTGACACTTCCCCTTGGGAGTGGGGAATTGTTGAAAAGCATGCTTTACACATTCCCAGGACCAACATCTCAGAGTACTCCCCACCTTCCCCAAGACTGAGTCTCTTTACAGAGAATACTAGTTCTCTCTGGTACAATGATTCTTATTAAAGTCAACTTTCAGGAAAAGAACCAAGGGTAATTTTCATGAATGTTGACAATGACTAAGAGCTGATAGTTAATTTTTCCACTCCTCCTTATATTTACATTTTAATGGGAACGGTGTTTGAAACAAGGGGACTGAAAGTTAGATCCTGGAATTTTAAGTCTTCTTGTTGAGTTGTTGAGGAGTGTGTTTCTAGAAGGAGGCATGGATTCTTTCTGGTACCCCTCTCCTTCCCCTTCCCCTTTTCTTTCTGAATCATATTATATAGGCATCTATCAATAATGAAGACAAGTAAATAAGAAACCTGGTTCAGCCATTTTCCAGAAATAGACTTTCGGGCAAATTTTTTATCCTATCTCAGAATTTCACTTTGCTCATCTGTAAAATTAGCTAAGGAGTACATTAAGTCATATATAAGGTGTTATGTCTAGCTTCTGATGTTAGCCCTTCTTCAGGCATGGTAAGCATTTGTTTCCCAGAAGTGAACCGAATGATACTCATCTCTACCCTGTAACCAAAATAAAACCCGTGCCTATAATCATTGATTCTCCCAAGCACAGGCACCAAAAGTTGGCAACATATCTTGCATTAACTATTATGGGAAATGTAATGTGAGTGACATTTGGGATATTAGACGTGACTTTAAATCATAATGACAGAAAGAGAAGAAAGTCCTTATAATTAGGAAATTATTATTAAACTATACCTTAAAATATTGTTCAAAGGCCTATCAATAAGGCAGAGTGATAGAGACAAATAGAAAAAACAAAAGGTGAGAAGTCAATGATGGATGGAAGGATATAAGAAAACTACAAAGACAGCAGAAGAAGCCCAAGGATCCTGAGAGAGAGTGAGCAGGGAAGACAGATCCATGTATAACATCATGCTAAAAACATGTTTGAGCTGCTACATGGTGGGAAGCATGGCATGGGAGCCTCTGCTTGATATGGAAAGATAAGAAATTTTCTAAGGAAAGGGACTATGAGGAAATCAAAAGGATGGACATTGCTTTTCTGTTTGTTCAGGCTGTTCTGAAGAATGGTCTCCCGGGCGCTTCTGGCTCAGGTTGCGCAAAGGCAAAACAAAGTGACAGCAATGGTTACACATTTCAGTCTGGAAGTGCATTTCTGTCATAGAGTTCCCAGTCATTTTGATCAAGTAGGTTTCTTCTTCTTCTTTTTTTAAAGACTCCTAGCCAGCCTGCAATGATGAAGCTTCCCTGTTGAGAAAGCCAGGAAGCAGGCAATTCTGCACACTTGCTCTTTAGGTCGACCTTTGTTAGAGATGATGTGACATTTTCTCTTTTTCCAAGACCCAAATTAATTCTAGGCATCTCATCAGTCTGTTTTCAAAATCATGTCATCCTAGTTTTCTCCCATCAAACATGTAGGTGGTGAGTCTTTGTGATAAGGCACCCATTTCTGGCTTCCTTGCTGTTCTCCTTCTTGCCTGGGATGGGGGGCACATCCAGGAATTATCAGCAGTTTGTATTGTAGGTACTTTAGTCATTTGAATTTGTATTTTCTAATCTTTGACATGCGAAGTTAAAGATAACATGAGACCAGTTCTTTTATCAGGCGAGATTTGCTCAGCTTGCAATATACAGTTCCACTAATTGCTCATTCAGTCAGGAGCTGCTGAGGATGTTGCTACTTGAAGGCTGGGGCAGAGGATAGACAGAAACGTTGCTGCATACTTTGTTCTAACTGAAAATCAGAGAGGCGATGATTCATTTTCTGAGGGTTGTGTTATCAGTCACTGTGCTCTCTTTTCCTCTGTAGTTCACAGCCATAGTGTTTTTTTGCTGAGACTATGTGGCTAATGTAAAACAAAACAAAACACCCAATAAACCAAATCAACTGAGTGAATTTAAAGATCAGATTGACTTATTTTCAACAAGTCATTAATAGGGCACCACTGATGGGGTTTTGGAGTGGTGGGGGTCCGGAGTTGATGGTCAAGAAAGAATTCCTGAGACGTCTTGGGTGCAAATAGGTGATTTTATTCAAGCATGGGGACAGAATCCACGGGCAGAAAGAGCTGCATTGGGATTGTGAGGAGTGACTGGTTATGTACTATGGAGTTGGGGGAGGTAAAGGAAAAGGGAGGCCTCCAGAAGGACTTTCCTTTGCTAAAGAGGACTCACAAGATGCCTGGGGCCTTGCTCTTGTCAGGCTAGGGCTGTTTTCCCTCTAGTAAGGCATTAACTAGACAGTAGGGGGTTCCTGAAGAAATATTAAACTCTGTATTTGCTTGAAGATTGTCAATGGGCTGCAGGTTATTGTTAGAAATAAGCCTATCGACCCAATCACAGGAGGGACACGCAGACTTGGAGCCCAGGGAAACGAGGCTTTAATCAATGTTCTTGCAAGAGTGGGTGTCTGATGGACAAGCACACTTGGGGCTGTTATAGCAGACAGTTTATCTCCTAGCGTGTAAGCCCCTCCCCTGGCTCCTCATTGGCTGAGTACTGCAGAGGTTACAGCCTTATCCGGACATTGCCTATGCCCATATAAGGCAAAAAGTAGTCTGGAACAAATGTACGTTCCTTGAGGTGACACAGAGACGTTGAATCCCTCTTCACTTTGTTCTCTGGCACATGTTCATGGCAAAGCCCAAGAAAATAAGCCTGCCAGAGAGGGTAAGAAGAACCAGGAAGTGAAGTGTCTAAGGGTTTGGACTCCATTGTTGGGCTGTTGGGGGGGAGGGGGTTGTACATATTTCCAATAGGTTGTAAACCTATTGTTAATTAGACAGCACAGCTTTCATTTGGTATTTCTGAATATGAATCATCTGCCTTACTTCTCACAGCTGTGAAGAAATTTAATTTTACCTGCCATTTCCTTCTTGGGTTTGTTCCCCACATCCCTGTGGAGGGGAGTGTGATGTTGGGGCTCCAGGAAACTGAGGGTATAGGTTTTGGGAGATGAGGCTATTGATAAGATTGCATTTTTTTTCTTGTCATTTACTAAGATATTTGTTAACTGATAGAGACTCATGCCCTGCACGACTGTGATCTCTATCAGTTAACCATTTGTTTTCTTTCCTTTGCTTTGTTCTTGGACAGCCAGAAGTGCCTGGGGAATGTCACACACATCCCACCTGGGAGGGGGCGGTGTCGTTAGCTTGTGCTTTGCCCTCAGCTTGCCTCACGTTCCCTCATCAGCATCACATGTAGCAATTAGAGAAGAGCCCTGAGGAGTTGTGCAAAATGCAAGGTTTTTATATGCAGAAGGAAGGTGGGACAAGGGAACTAAAATAATAGATTATATTAAGGGAAGTCTTATCATTTGATGACTTCACCAGTGTTCATCAGGAGATTCCAGACTGATTGGTTTAGAATTCCATGCCCAGGAGAGGCTGCAGCTGCAGTTAGGTTAGGTGTTATCTTGGGGCTTACCAGAAATGACTATTTTTAAAGAATCATGGACAGTGTCTAGGAATGGAGTGGATCTGGCATTGTCCTCGAGGCCCTTCGTGGACACTATGACGACATTGCAAGAGACATGCATTTTCATATAGTAGGTTGCTCAAGAAGACTGTCCCGGTCTGATGTGTCGTGGGTAGAATCAACATTGTTTTTTAGGGGAGGAAGTGCTCCAGATGAATATACAAACTAAAAGAGGAATCTCGGGGACCTAGGTTTAGCTACTAATCAGGACCAAATCTCTGGCAGGAGCCTTAGCCTCAGTGTGGGCTGACCAACTGAGATTTCTCTGGGCTAGCTTCTCCATGCAAAACATTGTCTTGGGGCCAGATTTTAAGGTTGGGAAGCACATTTTGTAATCCACGTCCTGTGCCTGCAAGATTTCTTCAGCATAGTCCTAGGAAGTCAGAAGCAATCTACTTTATACTGTCTTGATCATGCCCTTACTTTGTATTTTCTCTGAATTTTCTAGCTACGGTTTGGGTAACATTCTTTGATGTTATCTTGGTCTTGGGTCCTCCCAGCTTTCCTCTTCGGATTCTATGGAGTTTGCAAGCAGGTGTCTGTGTCTCCCCCGTATCCTGCTCGTTAAGGATATGGTAAACACTCATGAAAGGAATGCATGAATGCATGTATGCCTTCTACACTGAAAAGCACTACTCACTGAATTCCCTCACTGAAAACACAGAAAAATAAAACACCAAAAAACAAAAACGAGGTGACTTTCTTAGAGTCAACCAACTTCTCTTGCCTTGTGCATTCATTTGTTCATCACACAAACATGTATTAGGTACCACGAAGAATGAAAAGGTAGATTAACAGATGGGGAGATCTCTGTTTATTCAGGGCACATTTGAAAGGTGGCGTGGAGTAAATACAGTGGAGAGTAAAATATGCTCACTGCTTTTAAACAACCGTAGTCGAGTGAACTATCCAAGGAGGTAAACACAGAGTTCATTTGAAATGTGTTAGTTATTGTAACAGAAATGTGTCCATGGTGCTACACAAACACAGAGTGGTAGAGCTGATCGGGGAACATGCTAAGCTAAGAGTTTCAACCTTGATCATTGAAGGGAAAGTAACTTGGCAGAGGTGGGAGGCTGGGGGGCACAGGAACAAAAGGAGCTAAAAGAATTGAGGTGCAGAGCGTCCGATGTTCAGTCCGACACCTTACACCATACCAAACAAATGAATGAAGAAAGCGCTGCTTTGCATGGCCCATTAACTTTCCAACGATCCTCTCCCGCATTCGCACAGCCATTAGAGAATTCTTTTCAGGGTGTTTCCCTATTATAGCCATTTGGAGATGTGAGAAATTACACTCAACAGCCCAGAAAACTACCCCCAGAGCTTTCATTAGCATCTGCGTATCATCTCCTTGTGCTGGTAAATATCTAGATTGTCGGCTCCAGTCACTCTACCCCAGTCTTAATGCGAGCAAATAAAACCCAAGCACTCATCAGAAAATAAAATATTTACCCTGCACACTACCATAAACAAAGCTACTGGAACGGCGTACCATTTTAATAACCATTGTGTACAGGAATGTTGTAAGATAAATGCTGTATTTTCTCCAGAACATAAAGATACGCTGGCGGTAATCACAGGAAATGTGCGGAACTGGGATCTCTCCAGGAGGAGGGAGTGGGTGACTATAAGGCTGTGTCCTCTGCTGATGTATTGATGATTCCTTCTTCCCTTCTTATGTATTGGAAGTGACTATATTCAGGCATTTTGGCAATAAGTTTGTTACTATGTATAGCTCTAAAGGAGAACGGTTGTGCAAGGGTAATCTCAAAGAGTTACGGTAACTCTCTAGTCTTTTAATGTGTATTATCTATTATCTGCTGCTTCTGAAACCACAGTGGACATTGAAGATTAAGACTTTTTTTAAAGTTTATTTTGGGCTTTCATCTGGAGCTGAGAAAAAGCTACAGTCAGTCTGTATTTATTCCACTGCTATGACTCTACAGGGCTCAGGCTTCATAGGTATTTGAGGCCCTCTGTGAAATGAGTGCTGGCCACTCCAGCTCTACTCTGATCTTTGAGTCTCAATTTTCTTTTCCCCAAGTAATTTCAAACTTTCATGCCTAGTTCATTTTGTTTCCTCCTGGTCAACTCCTATGCATCCAGGAATACCTGCATCCCAGAGGCATAGGAAAAAACCGAACCATTCTCCATCCACATAGAGTACCTGGACTGCAGGTATGCATGGTAATCAAGGCCAAGGGCAGTGTTTGCCTTGTGCACTGCTCTAATGCCTGCACTTGGACCAGGTCTGACATAGAATAGATGCTCCATAAGCTTTTTTTTTTTTTTTCAAAGTAGCCTTCGTGTCCAGCATGGAGCATACTGTGGGGCTTGAACTCAAGACCCTGAGATCAAGAGCTGAGCTGAGATCAACAGCTGGATGCCTAATCGGCTGAGCCACCCAGGTATCCCTCATAAGTATTTTTAAATTACCTTATCTCAAACATGGAGGGTTTTTTTTGTTGTTGTTGTTTTAATTTTAATGGTTATTTATTTTTGAGAGACTGAGAAAGAGCATGCATGGCAGAGGGACAGAGAAAGACACACACACACACACACACACACACACACACACACACAGAATCCAAAGTAGGCTCCAGGCTCTGAGCTGTCAGCACAGAGCCTGATGTGGGGCTTGAACCTGTGAACTACGAGATCATGACCTGAGCCAAAGTCTGACACTTAACTGACTGAGCCACCCAGGCACCCCTAAAACACGGAGATTTTCAGCTTGCTTTTGTGAATCAGCCACCTTGCCCTTGTTGGCTAAGCTTGGGCCATATTCACTAGATGAGTGTTTGGAGGAGTTCCCCAAACACTCCCTGATTTATTCCCAGCTCCCTGATTTATGAAGTTGGCACTGACTCAGGCCGCTGAGCTCTCCTCTGTGACATATTGCCAGGGTCCAGGAGGCCTGCATTACACATGCCTCTTGCCTTCTCCTCCCCTTCCTATTCCTGGTTTTGAGTAGTATTAGTCAGATGATATGCTGCCACTTTCAAAATGCTGAGAACAAAGGGGCAAAGCCTCTGTGTGATATGCAGAGGCCTTTCCCCAGAGACAGGATAAAGTGAGAATAAAAAGAAAAGCAGAAGGCACTCCCCTCAAGTGTAGGCACCCACTGAGTGTGTGTTCCTCAAAGGGCACCCACCGGCCGGGCTATGTGGGACCTGCCACGTGCCTGGGTGGTCTAAGGTCACAAGTCATGACACAAGGGAGGAAGGCAGGGAGTGAGGCCTGAGGCTGCTGGAACAGATCCCTGGAGAAGGAGACTGAAGAGAGCCAGGCTTAAAAAGAAAGGAAAACTTCACATCCACAGAGAATGAGTGATGAGGTTGTGTGCCAGGAGGGTGTTAAGTCTTGGAACAAACCGGACAGGCCAGCAGACAGGCAGGCACAGCCTGTCCCCAGGAGAACTTGGACATGTGCCTTCCGCAGAGCAGTGTGACACAAAGTCAGAGGAAAAGACCAAACCTGGGAGGCCTTGAATGCCGAGGTTAACATTTAGACTTTACCAACACATATCTTTTAAGTCCCTGTGTCCCTTCTGAGCTAGACTCTTCCTGGACAATTGTGCTGGAAGAGGTTGCAAGAATATATTCTGAGTTGCTTCTTCTTCAAGAATGAGTCCTCGATGCATCCTTCCCCATTGGTCGCTTTCAAGGGACAAATGCCAGAACAGCTATGGACTGACCCTTCTCTTTAACGGTCAAACCGGTGTTTGGTGCTGAGTGTCTGGAGACAGGAGCTATGGTCTATGCTTGTTTGTTCATTTTTCTCTGAAGCTCAGACAGGACCATAACAGCCCTGGCCTGCGTCCTGAGAAGGGTAACCATTTGAAGTCCAGTTCTGATGAAAGGAGGAGGGAATGAGCCCACAAGTTTATTCTGGTTATTAATCAGTACATTTCACTAGTCCCAGCCTCAAAATCTGAGCTGATGCCAGCGGCCACAGAATCCCCACATGCTAATTCACAGTGGAGCTGAAAAGTGAAAGCATTTTCAAATCTGTGTTGTTGCGTGAAACATTATTAAGCGTGTATTATTACCTCAGTAGATCTCGGTGGCGGTTTAACTATTAGAGAATTTCACAGCATATATAATATTATCCAAATGAATCAATACCTTAACCTCGAGGCCGATCCCTCAATTACTGTAACTACCAGTTGCTAATTGGAAGGCTTTTTACACTTTGCGCTCCCTTTAGACTGTCCACGCTGCCCGTGTGAATGCAACCAAGGAGCACAGATAAATTGAGCATGAACAATTAGACTCTTCTGCTTTGGGTGATCTAAAGAGAGACGTGAAATGCCATTACATGGCGTTGTGATTTTGAATCTCTGGGTCGAGGCTTGACTCTAGTTGACTGAATATCTTAGTCCTGGCGGGGTTGGAAGGTGGGATTTTTTTAAAGACTTGAAGCAATTCGAAAGCATCAGATGTTTTCAAATGGTAATGGAGAGTTTCACCCAGATGCTTTCTGTGCGGTGTCTAGTATAGCTGTTATCAGCCTCAGGTGTTATTAAGTGGGGCTGCGGCTGGGGCAGGTGTCACTTTATGCTAATGTAGGCAAGTGGCCCTGGCCAAAGGGACTCCTGGGATTGAACGCGCCTGGGCAAGCTTGGAGACCACCGTCTTATGCTCTAACTTTGGCTTTAGCCTGAGAGCCCTTTGCTGTCCTTTGAGGAAGCGGTAAAATCACAGTGTCAAAAATCACTGAGCTCCAGTGAACAAAAAAATAAATCTGGCAGTTTTCACTTACCCTCTGAAGCAAAACAAATCAGAAATACCTCAGTGACTGATAACCGAAGGTGTCAATGGCTTTTAATCACTCACTATTATCAATTCAGCATTTTCTGGCAGGTCACAAAACAACGGAGTGCTCCCAGGCTGGTGGAAAGTAAAACTTCATCAGTTGCTCGCCGTATTCCTAAAATAATTAAATAAAATCCAGGCAAATAACCATGTTTGTGGGCCAGGTTAGTAGTACAAACGTCAATGGTGACCAAGGTTGGGCAGGCAAATGGCTTAGTATAGTGTAAGGTTTTTAAAACAGTATAATGCCTTAGGAATCCTCTGGGGATCTTGTTAAAACTCAGGCTGGAGGCCTGTCCACCAAAGGTTCCGATTGGACGGTTTAGGGTGAGGCCTGTGAATTTGCATTTCTAACAAACTCCCGGGTGATGCTGATCTGCTGGTCTCTGTGGGCCACCTGGTGAGTCCACACAGATGTCGAACGGACAGGGCTGGAGGGGACCGGATGGAAGAGTCTGCCTCGCTAACAGGAGGTAAATAACTCCAGCCGGTATCCATCCATCCTGGGATGGAGGGCTGCTGTTGCCAAATCATCTCAATTTTGTGAAATCTTTCATGGCAAGCAACCAGCTCGCTATTTTTCTTTTAAAATACTCCTCCTGAAAAGTAAGACCTATCCATCAGGTAGGCGTGGCCAGTAGGTCACCAGTTTGAAACAGCTGGCCTTGTTACGTGTCCTGGAGATGGGGCATTATTTAGTGGAGTGCTGTTAAATATAGCACATGGAAAAATAAAACTGCCCACGTCTGAAAGAACAAAATGTAAACTGTCATCATCTTATTCTCATACTTTAGATCTCCAGGGGCTCTTTCAAAACCCAACTAAGACAAAATGAACAGGATTCTTTTCCAGGGAAAGAACATGGACATTCATCTAACATGTGAGCAAGAATATTGTGGGAATTTCCTGTGTGTATCTCAATTCCTCCAAAGTGAGAACTGGGCTCATTATGGGCATGGTATGTTGGCAAATAATATTTTTCTGTGTTTGTTTGTTTCTCTCTGTCTCTCCCTCTTTCTCTCTCTCTCAGTCTGTCTCTCTCACTCTTTCGATCTCTCTTTCTGTTGTCTACAGCAAGACCAATTAGGGCATCAGGGCTGCAGCGGGAAAATGTGAGCTGAAATAAGAGTGACATTCAGAAGAGATTTCTTTTCAAGCTCTGTGTCTTTGGGAAGCCTCCGTGCGGTGACCTTATACTTGGAATTCAGCTTTCAGCTGGTATATCCAACATTAAAGGTGACAGGGAAAATAAAAGTCTTCCTTCCAAAGATTGTGTGTGCCTTTGGCAAAGGTTATAGATGTGATGTCTTTGAACATCCTTCTTCATGATGGCTCTGTCGCTGGAAACGGGCAGAGAAGAGAGGAAATCTGTAGTGAGCCAAAGCTGTTTTCAGGGTAATGATTGTCAAATCCTGTACCTCTTGAATGCAGAACAACAGTGGGTTTCATATTTACATCTAAATATCTGGTTTACTTACCACTTTGCTCCCTCCCTCTCCTGCCCTGCCATACCTTTGAAGACCTAGGCTAAAAAAGAGAAAATAATGCATTTAAAAAGAGAACAGTAAAATGCCCCAGCCTCAACTAAACAAGGGATTTTTGAGGCTGGAAGCCACTCATTAACTCTTGCAGCTCTTAAACTTTTTCCTGTGGCTCACCTTGTTTTTTCGCCAGGAATAACAGAAGGCAAAAGTATAACATGTGCCCTTTCCAGTCCACTGTCCCTGCCTGAAGGGATCCAGATGTCTCTAAACGTGGTTGGTTATAGGTCATTATCATTATTTCAGGGATTATTCATTCACTATCCAGGGTGGGCTGGGGACTGGAGACAGGGACAAGAAATGCCAAACAAGCCCATTTAGATGTATGATCCTGCCTGTACGTTACTATTCACCAGCACACTCCTTTCTGCTCAGGCCATTTCTAGAGCATTCATAGTGTTCCTGTGAACCCATCGGAACACTACAGACCAACTCAAACTGTATCCCCCTTGAAGCTTTCCATGGCAACCCCCAGGTTCTTGTGGAGTTAGGTACTTGAGCAGAACACAACGTGAGAATGAACCCATCATGCGCCCAATTGCGGACATTCCTGCTAGTGACGAATTAGGGGACCTTGACCAATCACTACCAGCCCCTTCTACACAGTCCGCCATATTGCAATGGCAAGTCTGGGACAACATTTCTTTGAGGCCTTATTCCCATATGACTCCAAGTTAGATTTCACTACGTTGGTGAGATTTGAACACTGAAAAAGAGAACGACTATTCTCTGGGACAGCTGCTGGCAGAGATGTGGGCAGACTTAAATGTTGTAGCAGCGCTGTAGGGTATTTGTAGGGACTTTCAGGAAGGTGATGAAGACAGAGAACTCTTCAGTAGCCTCTTCCCTGTGATGGCTGAAGTTCACAGCTCCATCAGGGTGAAAATCCTTAATTTCTTTCTTTCTTTCTGTTTTTTTTTTTTTTTTTTTTTTAATCTTTTATTTCTTGGTTTGGTGTCACAAGGGATTCTGTGCACAGATTTTCTGATTTTGGAGTTCCGCTAGTGGCTTCCCTGGTATACATTCTCTTTCTCCAGAAAGACAGCTCACTAGTTGTGCAAGCCTTTAATTCCTGTATAAAAACATTTTTGCTATGATGTCTTTAGTTTTCTTGACTAAACCCTGAAGGATACAAAGCCTCAATCCCTCATTAGCAAAACCTAGATTAAGCCATACCCACCCAATAAGTTTATTGTGAGGACTGAATGAAATAATGCATATGAAGTGCCTGGCATGGCTCCTGGAACTACATTAACACTAAGTCCCTCCTTTATTTCACAGAACAAAGCACTAGGGCCAACACTCTAGCACTCGGTCCACAACGAATTGGTTTGTTAATATAGAGCCCAGCCCAGTCATAGTCAGACCACAGGCACTGAATAAACATGTATTGATAGAGTGATTCCTGAGTTTGGCCAAGCTAATTTCTAGCACATCTGCTACCATCTTTCATGTCACAGGTAAAGAGTCCTGGGGGAGTCTTCCAACCATTCATTGTAAAGCACCTTGATAATTCTAGGTTTGGGGATCAAATCATCCCAGATTAAGACTAAGACTATCATGGTTCCTAAAACTAACAACAGAGTTACATATTACTCTCCCACGCCTTCCATCTAATGCGAAACATGGGCTGTAAATGTAGATTTAAGCTGGGTACAGGTTGAAGGCAGTTGGCTCTGGGACCAGTTTGGGGGTGGCAGTGGCCTTATGGGGATCACGGATATCATTCTGTCATCCTATGTGCTAGTCAGTAAGAGAACAGCAGAAATAAACTCTGGTACTTTTTATTTCTCTATAGAGTTAAGTGTGGTGATTCTTTAGTACTTTCTATAAATGTAATAGTGGTGATTTGAACTAATTTTTCTGAAGGGTCTACATTTAGGGGTTATTTATCAGGAGTATTGTTCCCTCTGTGGTGTCAGTTAGGGCAGCCAAGTAGACAAGAATTGGAATTCCATGAATGGCGCCATCTTTGTTGGAGCAGACTTTTTGGCTTATCTGCCCTTCATGTTGAAGTAAAGTTCTCCTGCCAAAGAACTCTGGAAGGAGATCTATTCTTCACTTCCTGAGGTATATATGTTGTTTGGCCTTGATGCACATTCCCCAAGGATACATCCTCTCTGGTCAATAATATTCTATTTCTGCTCTTCTTCAAGGAAGCATGGTAGCTGAAACATAGTCTCTCGAGACACACTGACTTGATCCAAATACTGTGTTTGCTGGTGAATAGCTGTGTGACTTTGGACGAGCAACTTAACCTGTCTGCCAGAGTTTCCTAATTCGGGGTAAAAAAGGTGAGGGTAATAATAGCATCAAGGGGTTACTGAGAACAATAAAGAAGCTATTTACATAAAGTCTGCAACAGCATCTTCTATACAATAAGTCTTTGAAACATATTATCATGCATTATTATGGTAGACATTACATACAAAATAGCTTACATTCTGGGGGGAAGATTTGCTGTGTTTTAGTAATTGATAATCATGTAGGAAGATAAAATGTAGATGTCGTGTTTCTCTCTGGTCTCTTAGGGTTCACATCTAACGTGGAAAGGTGACCTGCATGTTAAAACTCCAAACACAAGGCAGATATAAAGTGCTTTAAATTTGAAAAGGGAAACGGAAATTTCAGTGTGTGTTAAGGAAATATGAGTGGAAGGAGCTCTCAAAGGATGGCAACACTTTAGACATGCAGTGATGACCAGTGGAACAGAGACAGGCATGGGACTGTAGGCAAAAGAATTGGAGCCACTAAGCATGGAAACACAGAATGGATATTCAGTTGGATGAGGCTCATTACTTCTGAAGAAAATAGCTGTGAGACTATGAGAAAGAAGGCAGGTATATTTGGTTTGGATAATAGGCTACTTAAAAAGAATGTAATTTGTTGGTACCACTTAATTTTTTTTTTGAGTCTATTTATTTATTTTGAGAGAGAGAGGTAGAGAGAGAGGGAGAGAGAGCATCCCAAACAGGCTCCACACTGTCAACACAGAGCCTGACACGGGGCTCAATCTTACAAACCATGAGATCACGACTTGAGCTGAGATCTAGAGTCAGATGCTTAACCGACTGAGCCACCCAGCGCCCCTATTGGTACCATTTTTAAGTTGAAATTTGTTTTTTTGTTTAGATTTCTATGTTTATTGCAAAGTAAAAACTAGAATGTCTAGTAACATGCATTCCAATATTATCTAGACTTGTGTTCCTATGTGCAAATGGACATGACTTTAGTTAGAAAGTGTTTGGGTTTTCCACTGTGCCATGGCTCCTACCATTGCCTATTGCCTCTTGTCTCACATACCAGTACCTCAATCATTTGTGTTCTCACAGTTGACTCTATAGGGCCTCAAGTTTCTTCCCCTATTCTAGAGACTGAAATAGAAGGGTACAGCAATTAGAACATGAAATGGGGAGCTATAGAAGGTGTAGTGGCAGTTTTAGTGAAGAACGCCAAGTTGGATCTGCTGATGAAGTGATAAGAGGAGGTGCAGGGTTGGATGCACAAGAAAAGAGGATGAGGACCTGATTTCCTACAGAAGCAGGACAAGAGAGCCATCAGACATACCTGAAGGTGACATGTATGATAGCCTGGGTCCAGAAGTTAGTGTCCAGGGGGCATGTAAATGAAACTCCCTGAGTAGCCCACCCCAGTGTGTGACATGAGTGGAGGCCCTGTATGCTCCAGGCTCATGGGCCATGCACACGGGTGGTCAGCCAAGTGTCTGGTCACTCCACTGTTGAGAACACTGGCTTATTGTGGCCTTGGGCATCCTTCACAACCCATGGAGCATCTTGACCTTCACTGCAGTACAGAATTTTATGAACATGATATTTTTTTCTTTCAAATCTCAGCTTGAAAATGGACTCATACCTACTGGTATCATGGTCTTAGGTGGTTTCTTTTATCTCTCTGTTATCTGAAAAATGGGGTCAATAATGCATGCCTAATTGGCTTTTCTGAGGATTAAATTGTGTACACAAAATGCTTATCAAGGCATATAGTAAGGATTCTGTAAATGTTACTGATTATTATTATTATTATTATTATTATTATTATTACTACTGCGATGTTAACGTTCTGAGCACCTTAGCCTACAGGTCAGGGTTCTAGGTGGCATGAGAGAGTGGGAAACTCAATCTCTGGGAACTGTAGGTTTGTTATTTTCTGCCACCCCCAGTTGGTGTGGTCTGGGGAATCACACACATGTTTTTTTTTTTTTTTTTTTTTTTTGCAAGAGAAAATGTGAGCAAAATTATATACCAAAGATCAAATAGTAGGATTATGAAGTGTTAACTTTGAAAACTAAGAAACCAGTCAAGTGCTATTAAAATAACCTAGAAATGAATTGTTATCCATGTAATTCATCGAAAATACAGTGGGCACAGTGCCTGGCACAAAATGAGTACTCACTATTGTTTACTTCTTTTTTGACACTGAGTTTAACTAATTTGCCTTTACACATATGCAATGATTACTTTTATGTGTCAACTTGACTGGCCATGGGGTGCCCGGATTAAACATGATTTCTGGGTGTGTCTGTGAGGGTGTTTCTGGATAAAATTAGATTTGAATTGGTGTACTCAGCAAAGTTGATCACTCTCCCATTGTGGGTGGGCATTATCAGATCCCTTGAAAGCATGAATAGAACAGAGAGATAGAGGAAGGAAGAATTCCCCCATTTTTCCTGCCTCACTGCTTGAGCTGGGACATCTTATCTCATTTTCTCCTGCCCTTTGATTGGGATTTACATGACTCGCTACCCTGGTTCTCAGGCCTCAGACTCAGGCTGAATTAGACCACTGGCTTTCCTGGGTCTCCAGCTTGTAGATGGCAGATGGTGGGACCTCTCAGTATCTATAACTGCGTGAGTCAATTCCTTGGGATAAGACTCTGGGTAGGTCAGTGGGTAGGTAGGGATGGATGTGGATGTGGAGATAAATATGATAGAGATAGAGACAGATGTCCTATTGATTCTCTTTCTCTAGAGAACCCTGACTCACCTGGCACATTATTTCATCTAGGTTCTCACACCTACCCTGTGAAGTAGGTATTATATCTGTCTCCATTTTAGAGATGAGGAAATGAAAGTTAGAGTAAATTGCATGTTCAACACTACACAGCTAGTAAACGTCAGAGCTGGTGTTTGAGCCCTGACAATCAGGCCAGGGGTCAGGGTGCTGTGCATGGCCTCGTGTGAACTCTGTGCTTTAGGAACCCGCAGCCCCAGATGAGACGGATGTGCAGAATACGTTCCACGTGTGTGATAAGAGCCACAGTAGAGTTATAGAGAAGGGTCTGACAGAGAGCACAGACAAAAACAGGTGCATTTCTGAATGAGGTGAGGAGGGCTTCCCAGTAGAGTGACACTACAACTGGCTCTCGAGGAGTACGATGCCAGAGAAATACAGAAAATGTCTGTAAGGCATGTTCATCCTTTCTTGGCAGCAGGCTCAATCAGCATTTATCATAACGTAAATGGTCTACGCCCTTTGATCCTGTAATGTCACTAACTGTGACAGACTGAGAGAAAAATGCACAAAAACGCTTATCTGAACTATTATTCCCAAGTAGAGAAAAGAAGGAACCGTATTAAATGTGCTAACAACATAACTTGCACAAAGTCATGCAACCCAGTCATCAGAAGTTAAGGTGGACACGCGTCCACAGTGAATCGCTGAGTGGCAGAGGGAGGTGAAGTTGACCTCGTGTGTATAAAATGTATGTAACATAGAATATGCGCATCTAAAGTGGTACACGGATATGCTGTAGGCATAAAGAATAACCTGGAAAGATTTCACCATATGGTCCTCTCTAGGTAGTGGAATTTGGGGGGACGTTTAGTTTCTCCTTTTACTTTTCTGTGATTTGTATTTTCACAATAGACATATATCCCCAAAATTCTGGCATAAAAAAAATAAAAGCAACAAGCTTGGAAAGCCAGACAACTTAAATATTAAGCCAAAGAATTACAGAATATGACTGTTCAGCAAAGAAAGAAAGAAAAAAAGAAAAAAAAGCTAGAAAGCACCGAGTGCCCAATATCTTTTTATACGTAGACCTGATGACTTTGGTGACAACGTGATTTAAGGAAACGTTTTAGTTCAAGCTGTTCAGGAGATGGCAGAGCTGCGATCCCACAGGCTAATTCTTCTAGGCAATGCTACCCTCCATGTGCCAAGTCCTGTTGAATCAGAGTGGGTTACAGACGTGCAGGCCTTCAGCCTTGATCCTTCAGCCTTCGGGGTGGACACACAAAGCTTCGGACAGCAGAGCCCCTGGGCCAAGAGCCCCTGGCAATGGACTACCTCATCTGTTTACCCAGTATGGCATTTATTCTATGTGAGCTGTGAGGTAAAAAAAAAAAAAAAAAATGGAGGCCTAAAGAGACTATTTTATGTGGCCTATTGTGTTTTTTAAAAAAGATAACTGCCAGAGAGGTTCCCAAAGTCACATAGCTTGTTAGATAAGTAAGCCAATCACTTCTTATTTTGTATTCTTTAATTAATTAATTAAAATGATTATATATTTTTAAAGTTTATTTATTTATTTTGAAGGTAGGGGGCACAGAGAGAAAGGGAGAGAGAGAATCCCAAGCAGGCTCTGCACTCGTAGCGGGACTCCACCCCACAAATCGTGAGATCATGACTTGAGCCAAAAGCTAGAGTAGGATGCTTAACCGGAGGAGTCACCCAGACACCCCTTATTTTATATTTTAATGTAATCTCTACATCCAACATGGGGATTAAACTTACAACCCCGAGATCACAGGTTCCATGCTCCACCGACTGAGCCAGCCAGTAGAATTAAATTTATTAAATAATAAAATTATTTTAAATTATTAATTCAATAATAACATTAAATATTTTAAACTAAATTAAATTAAAGTAGAAATAAGAATATTGACACACACACACCAACATTGAATTACAGCCAGAATCGAAGAGCACACCACAGAATGACTGAATTCCAGGAATGATATATTCTGACAAGCCAAGTGACCTCACTGCTTTTCAAGGGCCCTCCTCTCTCTATCTGATATTGATTATTCTGGATCCATTATCGGCTCATTTGAAGTAAATATCTGGACATTCACAATGTTAGCGTAACTCGTACAACATGGTAGTCTTTGTTTTCATCATCTAGGCCTTGTTTTTGTTAATAATCGCTATATAGAGGTTCAGCCCTATAGATGTTGTCTTCTGTTGGATGGTTCATTTCCAACTATTGATTAGTTAGGATATTTACGTCCATGTCTGTCTTCAAGACAGCCTGGGGCGTAACTCTCATGATGGGTTACTCAGGGTGTAGCTGCCAGTCATGGACACAGATTAGACCACTCAGAGCTGAGGCCATTCGGGAGATGAAGTGCTCTCTTTGAGCAGTTTCCGGCATGGTTTGTGAGACTAAAGTTCATTTTCCACTTTATGATATATCCATCCTCCATATCTTCATCCTCTCAAATCTGGGCTTCTAAAGTCTTTGTTAAGGTTCAACTACACAGTGGCCCTATTTCTCCCTCCTTATCGCACAATTGATGTGTTTTTGTCTTCCTACGTCCCAGGGTGCTGGGCTGCATGTTTGCCCAATGTTCCTTTGACTATACAGGGAAGAAATAGGGAAATGGCTTCTGAGATGGGCTGACAAATGTCCACGTGCTAATCCCTGGAACCTGTGAATATTACCATATGGGGCAAAAGGGACATGCGGATGCGATTATATCATGGGTCTTGAGATGGGTAGATTATCCTGGGTTCTCTGGATGGGGCTTAAAGGGAATCACAAGTGTCCTCAGAAGGAGGTGGAGGGAGACTTATTATAGAAGAGGAAGTAGGTATAAGGATGGAAGCAAGAAGTCAGAGTGATGAGACGAAAGAGTCACAGCCAACGAATGTAGGCAGCCTCCAGAGACTAGAAGGGGCAAGGAAACAGCTTCCAGAAGACTTACAATGCTAGTATGCACTTTACTGGCTTTATCCTAGAGAAATTGATTTGGATTTCTGTCCTCCAGGACTATAAGAGAATAAATTCATGTTGTTTTAAACCACTACTTTTGTTCTATTATTATTATTATTATTATTATTATTATTATTAATTATTACAGCAATGATAGGAAACTAACACAAGCTGTTTCATGGAAAGTACTTCCCACACTATCACTATGCAGTTCCCACCTGTTGGAAAAATTTTATTTCTGGTCAGTTCTCATCTATTACTGATAACACATCTTTATTTTTCTCTGATTCTACTATTTCTATTTTACTGACGAGGAAACCAAGCCTTTGAAAGCAACATCAGGTGCCTGGGTGGCTCGGTTGGTTAAGCGGCTGACTTCAGTTCAGGTCATGATCTCACAGTTCGTGAGTTCAAGCCTTGGGTCGGGCTCTGTGCTGACAGCTTGGAGTCTGGAGCCTGGTTTGCAGTCTGTGTCTCCCTCTCTCTCTGTTCCTCCCCTGCTCGCACTCTGTCTCTCTCTCAAAAATAAATAAAGA
This sequence comes from Neofelis nebulosa, assembly GCF_028018385.1. Classification (NCBI taxonomy): domain Eukaryota; kingdom Metazoa; phylum Chordata; class Mammalia; order Carnivora; family Felidae; genus Neofelis; species Neofelis nebulosa. Next base: position 68,407,407 of record NC_080794.1, read on the forward strand.
TTAAAAAAAATTTTCTTTTTAAAAAGAAAGCAACATGTTTTTCTTAAGGAAGCATTACTGGTAAGCCATAGACTATCAGAAAGCAACAGGCTTTCTCTCTGTTTCCAAATAAATTGTCTTTCTCAGACAGTAAACCCTTGCCCTTGAATTTGAGCTTTCCCTTCTCTGATGAACAGGAAGCAGGGATTTCCTTTCCTTTTGTGTATTTCACTGCATAAAATATCAGTGTGGCCATGACTGTAATAATGATGAGCTTGACTTAGATGCTTGGGGATAAGTCTTGGAACTTTTTAGTGATTCACTCCCTATAGATGGAAATAGTATCAGAGAGAAAAAAATATCATCTTTAAAATTCTTTCACTAGGTGACCTCTAAGGTCACTGAGAGCCAGATGAGTAAAAGAATCTTTCAAGTGGTTTGGGTCAGTGCCACATTTTTCATAATACTTATGAGGGCACTTTCCTGTTATATTTAAATGGACTTGTCTTTCTGGGCTTTTTGTCTCCATTTTAGGTAGAAGTTGTCCTTCCTATTCTCCCTCCTTCATGTGCAGCCCTAAAGTAAAATTGCTATTTTTGGTATGGGTGATGATGATGGTGGCAGTGTCTAACACTTATTAAATGCTTACTGTACTTACTATGCACTAGACACAGGGCTAAGTGGTCTTGCATGAACACTTTATATTAATCCTCACAACTTGGTGACTTAGGTGCTTTTATTATTGATCAGGATGCTGAAACTCAGAGAGGTTAAGTGACTCACCCAAGGTCACGATGCTAGTAAGTACTAGAACGAATGGTTAATGAAAGTCTTTCTAATTTTCAAGCTCATGTGCTTTTTTCAAGAATGACTTTCCCTCCTGTCCAATTCTAGAAAATACCACTTCCCAGCCGTTCCGTTGCTGCTTAAAATGCATATGTGGTTTTCTGGCTCTCTGTACACTTCACTGCAGCTCCCCAGTGTGTCTCACTCTTTTGGGCAGAGTCAGGCATTTCCAAATCATTCTAAGATCTTCCCCCATTCTTTCTGCCCCAAGTCCAGGAACACTACTGTTTCCTCTGAGCAGCTGGTTCAGTGCAGCCATCACAAAGAATAAGGAACTGATCACCCCAACCCCACCTGTGTGTGAACTTTGCCCAAGGAAACAGAGTCTGACTTGATTGTAGGAGGAAGATGGAGAGGGTTTCATGAGCCTAGAGAAGTGACTGGTGGCATTCCCACCCAACTGTTAAAATGTTGTTTCATTTTTTATAGTCTCTCAAAAACCTACCCCCAAACTGTGTGGTCTTTGACAGTATACAACCCTGCTTTCTCCTTCCCCCATCACAAAGGTGAGGACTTACTGGATTAGGCGGACTATGCTAGAAAGTCACTTGATGACTGATATTTAGAAACTGCATTCTTTTTCTCTTAGAAAATTGGCCCGATCTTGGAGGTTCCCAAAAGTGTGATATGGAAAAATGCAAAAGCATCTTAGGATTTTCCTGATGAAGGGCAAAGTCAAGGCCCAGTCTTGCTTGTTCACTGAGGGGGTCTTAAACACCCCATTGTCCTCTACAACACATAATAATGTTCTTTTAATTGAGCTCCGTGTTCACTATCAAGGAGAGTGAGTGAAAGATGAGAAATAAAATGCTTCCATTCGTTTCCACTGGCTATTACCTCAGTAATGGCATTAATAAAGGTGGCATTAGAAAGAACTGGGGAAAAAATCATCATTACTCTTGGACCCATAAGAAATGAAGATTCAAAAGGTTATTACAGGTAATAAATTCACATTCTAACATGTGAAATGATTGTGGGCTTGGATTGGATGCATTTGGCTTAGTGATGGTTTTCCAATGGGAGTCGCATTCTGGCTGAATAAAACCCGGGCCTCTGGGCCAGAGAGGGAAACTGGGGGTTCTGTTCCAAGCTGGGGACTCTGGTGCAGTGTCAATTCTGCAGTGACAATTCCTCCCCAAATCTGCTCTGAAAAGCCCAGCTGAGAGATGTTTCTGTGCTCGCCAGAATCTCCGAGGACAGGGAAGAAAGACGGTGCTAGATGAAGACAAGGTGAATAAATGAAATCTGTCTAGCCTGAGTGAGCACGGTGTCCAAAAGCTATTCCAGGAATCGGAAAGCAATCGCTCTCCAAATTGCTCTGTTCACACCCAAACTACAGCTGATGCATTATGTTTCTGCTAAAATCCAAGTTTACCAAGCCGTGAGTTTAAATAAGCAAAATGTCACCATTCTTAACCCCCAAAACAAAGGGATTTAAAATGGCTGCCACTGCTTAGCCAAAAACATAAATTTAAAAACTTCAATTTATGTATGAAATTGTTATTGCCTCTCTAAAGCTTTTAAGGTATAATTATCTGAATTCTAAGGGTGGAGGGGGGTAAAGAAATAAATCTCTCTAATGCTTTTTGCTTCTTTTTTTTTTTTCTTTTTGGGCTCTCACTCTTTTATTTTTGCTTTTTAAAACTTAAAATAGTAATTATTAACTGTAAATGTACTGTCTTCCTCTGAGATGAGATGCTAATAATGCCTTCATGACCTCTGTCTACTACCATGAAATAATAGAGCACTAGTTGAAAAGTCAAGAAACCTAGGTTTAATATTTAATTCTGTCTTCCATGTCTAGATATTCAGGCTCCAGATTTCGGTGTCCCTCTTCACTTAGATATCTTTCATTCATTCTTTTGGCAAATCTAACTACTTCTCACAATTTCTACCACTATTCAACCAAAGTCCATGTTACTGTCATCTTTTCACACAGTTGCCAGAATATCCTTTATAAAAGAAAAATCACATCAGGTCACCCTGTTTCAAACCTTTTCATGACTTCCCAACCCACTTAGAACACTCTCCAGAGCTCTTACCACATCCTATAAGACCTGGCTCTTGGGTAATCTACCAGTACATTGTCTAATATTCTTTCCCTCCCTTACTGGCCTTGAGCCGTGCTGGCCCCCTTGCTTATCCATAGGCACATGTCAGCATGGAGGCTCCCCATGTTTGTGTTTCCACTTGGGCTACCCTTCCCTGAGCTCTTCCCGAGGTTTGTCTTGGAATATCACTTCTCACTGAGACTTCTCTCACCACTCTCTCTAGAGAGGCCACCCATCAAGACTCTCCACCCCTTATTCTTCTTTATTTTCAGTGACTCATCTCTACCTTGCACTATGTTTTATTTTGTTATTGCCAGTCTCCCTCGTTGGGATGAGAGCTCCAGGAGAGGGGGGGTATGGTTTTGGTTGTTTTGATTGTTACTATTTTCTATGCTTTCTCAGTGCATGAACTATCTGGCAGAGAACAGGCACTGGATAGATAAAGTGCCTGGATGGGTCACCTTGCTACATTTGGTCTTGGTTATTTCATCTTTACAGTTAAGATCTTAGATATTAAGGTTTCTAAGGTTATTTTTTGATTTGATGTTCTGAAATTCTTCAACACTCATATTGTTCACTATTCTACATATAAGGCACAAGAAACAAAAAAGCAACAAATACAGATAACTAAAAAGAAAAAAATATAAATCCTGATGGACATGATTAATGTTTTAGCATGTAACTGTTCATGCTTGTTTCTACGTGGTGCGTGTGTGTGTGTGTGTGTGTGTGTGTGTAGTAGAATCCACTGTTGCCCAGGGATGAAGTATACACTGAGGAGCTAAGAATGCTTGCTTTTGAGTCTCAGTTTTAGAACTTAATATGTGTCACTGTGGGTAAGCTTCTTATTTTCTCTATGCCTTTGTTTCCTTATCTGTAAGATGGGAGACAATAGTCTTTGGATTATTTTGAAAAGAAGTGAGTGAATACATTTAAAGAACTTAAAACACTGAGTAGCACACATTAAGGGGTGAAAGATATTAATGACATTTGTTCACATTTAATTATATATGTTTTCATATTCTCTCTTGAACTTTGCCTGCTTTTTTTTTTTTTATTGTTCTGTCTCTTCTTGTGGACACTCCCTCCCCAAGCCTTACTGGTTTAATCTTCATGGTGACTTGATCCATCTGATTCTCAGTCATGAGTTCAATGTCATGAAACATTCATTGTATTAACCAGTCAATTAGAAATATTGATCCAACTCTTACTTGGAGGGCATCCAAAGAGTCCTAAAGAAGTGAAATGCTGATTGTTTTCCTCTGGGTGCTCATACACTAGCTGGGGACGTGCACACACACACACACACACACACACACACACACACACACAAACACACACATACAAACACAGGTAACAATACCAGAGAATGAATCAAATGCCAAGGTCTTGGCACCATTAGTAAATATTGAAAGAATTCCGAGAAGAAAAAGGGCATTGTGGTCAAGCTCCTTGAAGAGGATTCTAGGACTCCATGTGATCTCTATCCCCTTACTTCTATCTTGTCTCTTTCCATTTCCTCCCTGCAACCTCCTTGCATGCCACAACTCAGTCATACCAAACTTCTTTCTGTCCCTCAAATGTTCCATACTTCCATTTTGTTTGCAAGGCTTTGCACATACTCTTTCTTCTGCACAGAACATCATTTCTCCCATCTTCTCTGCATCCAACTAACTCCTATGAAGTCTCAGGATCAGGGCAGACACCACTTTTTCTAGGAAGCCTCCCTGCTATTTGCTGCCTTAGTACAATTTCATCTTGTAATTACCTGTTTACTTGCTACATTCTCTCTGTAGAATTCTCCTAGGGAAGTTTGTTGTCCTTGCCCTTCCCTGCTGCATCCCCAGCACATGGTATAGGGCTTTTCACAAAGTATGGGTTAATTACAAATCTAATGATTAAATGACTCTAGATCAGCTCTTGTTTTGGAAGAGTTGTTTATCCTAGTTCAGGAACACCTATTAAGGCACATGTAATAAAAAATAATTCTTCCAGAGAAGTGGGAACGGAATTTGTAATAGGCAGCAAAGCATTGATTGGAAGACAGACTCAGTGCTTAGGACTGATTTAGCGGTCTTCTTCTCTAGCTTGTCATCTCAATAAATCTGTGCTTCCTACAGCTAGCTGAATAATATCCCAACCACTCTGGAAGACTATCCACTTTCCTATGGAACTGGGTATGGACAAGTCAGGCCAACGTAGGTGCCATACTGTAATGCCTTTGTGGATGGACGGATGGCCTAGCTGTTAGTATTATGGCAGAATTATTCCTTTACTGCCCCTTTCTTTATCCCAGACATATTTTCCATGAAGGAGAAGACATGTGGAAAGGTGGCACAGGCTGACTGAACCCCATTTTGAACCTGCCTTTTCCCTACAGGCTATAATATTTAGGGTCTGGGTCTTGCTCTGTTCTTCCTTAGGGTACTTTCCAAGAGAGACCTTGGGTGGAGGGAACTCTGACACTTTTATAATCTCCACTATACAGTTTCTCACTCCACTGTGTTCTCGATCATGCTTCTTTAGGTATGGATTCCTATTTGAGGACTAGACTGGATTTGCCGTATTTGACTTTAATCTCTGATTATGGATTAATTCCAGAGGCTATTGGTTCTTTGCCATTTGGTCCTATATTGTAGCTAATTTTCTTACAAATGCTCTACCCTGGAGTTCCTGAGTGCTATGCCTTGCTGTATTGATTTCTAGCTCCAGGAAACAAATTGCATCATAACTAGAGACCCCAGCACATATTATATTTCCTCTGAGTTCTCCAAATTATAGAGGGCAATGAGGACAATGCCATACACATAGAGGTCACTCAAACTGTGTGTGCGTGTGTTTGTGTACATGTGTGTATGTGTGTGTTTAAGCCCCTGAGTAAGAAATGCAGAAAGATGACAAACATAAAGTTTCAAGAGCCTGTTCTACCCAGTTCAGTATTCTTTGATGTCCAAAGAATTTAAAATACTGGGGTAACTTTTCCTGAAAATGCTGAAAGGGACAAAAGATGATTTCTTTTTTTCCATTTTTTTGAAGCCAGTCTTCAATTTTTTCTGGCAGGTACATGTTTGACAAGGGGTTATTCAGTCCTTAGGGCCAGTGTTTCCTCCCCACATGCCAATTGCTGCCAATCTTGTGTGGACACATGTGAGAACCATGCTTGATGCTGGTATGCATAGACACCTCACAGAGGCCTCCAGTCCTACACCTGGAAAATGATTACCAGGCTGAGATTGGCTCCAGAGACAAAGATGGTTCTGTTTAATTTGAAGACTTTTTAAACAGTGCTCAGGGAACGATAGACTGCTAATGGAGAAAGTAAATCTGTTAATATTTAATTTTCTTAAGCTGTGGTTTCTTATTAAGAACTCCCTTATGTAAGGTATGCTGATATTGTTTGGAGAGAGCAAAGCATCCTTGCACTGGTGGCCTGGTGCTCTTACTTTACTGCAAATCTGTGATATCTAACCTCAGTGCAAGAGGTTTCTCAAATTATCCATGCCACTTGTTCTTGAGGCCTTCACTCTCCTGCTTCAAACCTGACTTCTGCAAAAGACTTCACCCTCTGCTTTCCAAGTTCCTTAAGGATATATTAAGTAAGTACTCATCATAAGGTAGGCATTGCGTTTGGTGGAAAGGACCCAGATGAATAAGACACAGTTCCAAGATAGAGGTCAAATAATCGGCAGGCATGTCTACAACTTTACTTCCATCTTGCTAAAAATACATCCTGTCAGCCTTACCTCCAATTCAGAGAAATAAACAATTTTTAAAAATTTTTTCGGTAATTTTTAAAATGAAATATACAAATTATGATAATATGTCCTCAAATCAAATGTGTTAGACACTGTTCTAGGCTCTCAGGATACAAGGAATAAGAAAGCAAAGTCCTTGTTTTTGCAGAGATTGAATTCTAATTGTAACAAGATATATTCTATTAAAAAACAAATAGCTGAATAAGATAATTCTAGATAATGACAAACATGATAAAGAAAATAAATGATATTATGATAGGGAATGTGTGTGTGTTTGTGCGTGTACAGAGTTCCTTCACAGAGAGTTATCAGGAAAGATGAAGCTTAAGCTAATATGTTAAAGAATCAGCCATGTGATGATATTGGGACTGAATATTCTAGAGAGTTAAATCAATGAGTATAAAGGCCTTAAGCCTAGGGGCATCTGGGGGCTCAGGTGGTTAAGCATCACATTTCCTCTCAGGTCATGATTTCAGAAGTTTGCTCCCCACATCAGGCTCTATAATGACAGCTCAGAGCCTGGAGCCTGCTTCAGATTTTGTCTCCCTCTCTCTCTGCTTCTCCCCTGCACATGTTCATGCTCTGTCTCTCAAAAATGAATAAACATTAAAAACAATTAAATAATAGAGACCCTTAAGCCTAGCATGTTCCAGTGAACAAAACCAAAGTTATAAGCATAAGAATCAAAGAATAAAAGTAGATTGGGGGAGATGAGAGAGGAAGAAGGGTTGGAAAGGAGGGCAGGGGCATGGAGATCTTTTAAGACTGTGGTGAGGAGTTTGGTTTTGATTACAAGGCATTGGGAAGACAATGGAGGGTTCTGTTTGTTAAGATAATGAAATGATTAGATTTAAATTTCAAAGCTTATTTGTTATTTCTGAAGAATAATGGATTGTTCTCATGCAGAAGGGGAACAGAGAACCAATTATGAGGTTATGGAAGTAGTCTATGAGACAAACAATTGTGGATGGTCCAGCGTATCAGAAATGAAGGTAGAGACGCTCAAGATGTGTGTTGCATGTACTATTGATGGAACTCACTGATGCATTAGATGGGGGAGATGAGAAAAAAAAATAATAAATAAAGATGGGTTCCCAGGATTATAGCCTATATCCCTCAATATTGATGCTTTTTCTGAGATGTGAAAGAGAGCAAAAACACACTTGATAGTGATGAAATGGATAGCTTTGCTTTGCCCATTATAATTCTGAGATATCTACTAACTTTCTAAGAGGAGGTATCGAGTAGTCGGTAACTTTGAGTTTGGAGCTCAGTAAAGTGGTCAGAAATAGAGATTATAAATTTGAGCTATATTGGTACACAAGTGGTATTTGGCTGAATGAGATTAGCCAAAGAGGAATAGGGAGTGTATTGGCAAAGAAGCAAATAGAGTAGAGGACAAAAACATTTACAAATTGAGCAGAGGAGGGGGACCCAAACTGAATGGCCCAAGGGTAGAGGTTAGTGTGGTGCTCTGAAACGCAGTAGAAGAACATATTTCAAGGAGTAATGGTTAATGTCAGCACGTAATCACATCACATAGTGAGAGAGTATTTGAGGACTACTGGATTTGGTACAATAGACATGATTATTGATCTCAACAAAAAGCAGCTTAAGTAAAATGGTGGTTATGAGGCTTACTTGGAGTGGATTGAATAAAAAAAAAAGAGGTGGTATAGACAGTAACTATAGAAAACTCTTTCACTTTGATCTGCAGGGGAGAGAGGAAGTAGTTGGGCAGTAAAAGAAGGGGTTTGTAGACCAAGGACTTTTTATAAAAACAAACAGAAAAACAATATACTATGCTATATATATACAAAACTATTAAAAAAGTATAGTATAAAAAAAGATATCTTAATATCCTGATGGGAATATTTCAGTAGAGAGTAAAAGGATTATGTATAAGTCAAGGAAGAAAATTGTATTAGATAAATATTTGAGGGGAGAGAGAGGGAGAGAGGTAGAATAGGAGAGAAGAGAAGGAAAAGGAGGAGGGGAAGGGAAGGGAAGAATAGGGAGGATAGAGAGAATATACAGGGTGCAGGTAAAAGGGTTGATCTTTGATGAGAGCAAGATAGTTATTTTGTTGCAAATGGAAGAGGCAGAGATTTCGAAGTAGATGCAGCTAGGTGGAAAACTATGTGGTAGAAACTCAGAGTTTTTTTCTCTGTTTTCTAAATGAAGTTTGAGACTTATGTCATCAGCTGAGATCGAGGAAGGGAAAGTGCAAACAAAATTTAAAGAGGGAAGATGTATGAAATAATTTCAGAAACTGGAAGTGTACACATGCTATTGAAAAGTGTTAGATAATGAGTAGAGCCCATTTTAAAATCGACACTATAAATCAAAAGTGGGGCCATTATGGTTTTACTAACATTTGGTGGTATTATAGGTGAAGATAATGGAAAAAGTGAAGATCCAAGGAGTTATAGTTGTTTGTAAGAGTGGTTGTAATGATGGTCCTAGAATATAAGTTGAGTGAGAGGAAAATGGGGACATGAGGAAAATGGTAGTCAAGGGAGTGGGCAAATAGATGTGATTGAAGAATTGTTTGAATACAAGAGATAGTGAAGCTCCAACCTGGAGAGTCTTCAACTCCTGTCCTTGATTTAATCTCATATTCATCTCACCGTGGATACTGTTGTACCAGTTAAAGCTCTTCTCAACTGAATATTTAATGTTTTCTCTCCAGTATCTACTTTACCTACATCTGCAAATATTACCTAATGGCGCTGTTAGAAACATACTTTGATCTTATTCTCTCACATCCCCAACAAGTGTCTTCCTTTCATTCTATGCTCATGTTTCTTACCTTCAGCACGGGTGACATTTGGGCCAGATAGTTGTGTAGAGCTGCACTGTGGTTTTTAGAATGATGAACTGCATTTTTGGCTTCTACTCACTAGGATGTAGCAGTCCATCTATCCCCCAGAGTGACAACCAAATATATCTCCAGATATTGCCATATGTCCTCTGGGAGCAAAATTGCCTCTGGTTAGAAATTACCATTCTATACTAATTACCTTTATGTATTCTCCACTCACTTATTCCTAAATTCTACAATTTGGCTTCTATATTACTAGTCCATAATAGTTCTCTTTCTGTGAAGGTAAGTCACCAACAAAGACAATGATCACTTGGCTTATCATCATTTTTGTCTCCTGTCCAATTCTGAAAATCTCTCCTGTAACTACCTTACACTGGCTGTCATGATATCTTATTTTCCATTACTTATCCTACTTCTAAAATTACTCTCAATCTCAAATCTTCTCTCCTTCTGTACTTCAAATGTATATTGTATGGACCTGTCCTTAATTAAATCTATTTCTATTATCCCCTCACTTAATCCCCACAAATTTCATGCTGACTTCTATGTAGATGGGGCCTAATGTTTTTAGATGTTCAGCCTCTTGTTCTTACTAAGGATTGTATTCCTTCCTGCCTTCCTTTGACTTACATTTATAAACTTCTCTGGAACTTAAAAGTTCACACCCAGAAACTGATAATTTCTCCAGACCTTATGGTACATTCCAATGCAATCATTTCTCCCAATACCACTGTGTTGCCAATCTTAATGTCAAAATGCCAGTATGTAATATTTGATCTTACCTCTATACTGTTGCTAACCACTATCTTGTACTGTCCTAATGACCTCATCTACACAGTCATTGCCCAAATTTAGTCATTTAGTAGTTTTTCCTGGAACATTGCTCTGGCTGATTTTGTGATATCCTGGCCTACAACCTATTTCCTCTTCTTATCAGTCTTCAGTACTGGTTTTGTACTAGTTTTCCTGGGGCAAATGCATGATCATGACACTGTGATATGCTGTTCTCCATTTATAACCTGTCATGTGATACACACACATATTCCCAAATTCCCTAGGCTATTGCCAGGCCATCCCTCATCTGGTCATAAGCTACATTTCCAACTTGATTTTCCTTTGTAGCATTCAAATGTGACAAAAACTTGTCCCACCTGTGACTCGCATGTTCTTACCTTTTAACATTCCTTATGATTTCCACTCTGCCTATATCCAACTTATTTCCCTCTTCTCACGTAACAAACACGTATCAGTTCTAACAAATTCTCCCAATTTTTCTGGGCTCCTTAACCTGCTATTTCTCCATAGACTCTGGAAAGAAAGTATTGTTTACAAAGTTCTTACAGTATGCCATGGGCTATGCTAGATTCCATATATGCGTGTATATCTATATCTATATCTATATCTATATCTATATGTATAAAATATACTATAGACAGTATATGTATATTATAATTTTAATAGATATTCCCAACATAAAGAATAAATTTTATCTCCAATTTATAGGTAAGGATGTAGTGGCACAATGAGATTAAGTAACATGTTTCACTTTACATAAAATGTAGATAGAGGGGGTCTGGGACTGTTTGCTAGATCTGTGTGGCTCTGAAACCAGTGTTTCACTGCCTACAAACATGGCTTCAGAAGCAGTGCCATTTTCCCCTGAATGTTCACTACCATTATATAAACTTTTTTTTGGTAGCATTTTTATGTGCCGTATTGTGCAACAGTTATGTATTTAGATATTTCATTTTCCCCCATGTTCCCAAAAGGTCTTTATTTGAATCATGTGTGTGTTCTCCAAAGCACCCAACTCAGCACTTCACACATTCACCTAGGTGTACAGGAGCCTTTTCTGAAAGACAGGTGCAATTTGCTGTGCATATCAGTGCTGAACTGAAATTTAAGTGGCAGTTCTCAGTCCAGATCCAGCTCTGGTGATTGATGCGTCAAGCCACCACAACTTGTGCTTTTGACCTCCGCCATGCAAAGAGGCATCTGTGTGCCTACCATTATGTTGAAAGAAACCAGACAGGGTTCCTGCCTCTAATACTACAATGCCTAAATTTTTACCAATATCAATATATTTCTTAGAGGGAAAGTCATTATGACCTGTTAAAATGGAGCGGTATTTGGTTGGAAAAAGACTAAAATCCTAGCCAAAATTTGTTTCTTTTATCTTACAGCAAGACCCTGGTAATATCATAGCATGAGTATTGAAGACAGTCTAAGTTCTAAACACTTCTCTAATATTTATTTAATTATATAGCATAATCTATCTACACATTCAATGCAATCCCAATCAAAATTGCACCAGCATTCTTCTTGAAACTAGAACAAGCAATCCTAAAATTCATATGGAACCACAAAAGGCCCCAAATAGCTGAAGTAATTTTGAAGAAGAAGACCAAAGCAGGAGACATCACAATTCCAGACTTTAGCCTCTACTACAAGACATCATCATCATCATCACCATCATGTCATCATCAAGACAGCATGGTATTGAAACAAAAACAGACACATAGACCAATGGAATAGAATAGAAACCCCAGAACTAGACCCACAAATGTATGGCCAACTCATCTTTGACAAAGCAGGAAAGAACATCCAATGGAAAAAAGACAGTCTCTTTAACAAATGATGCTGGGAGAACTGGACAGCAACATGCAGAAGATTGAAACTAGACCACTTTCTCTCACCATTCACAAAAATAAACTCAAAATGGATAAAGGACCTGAATGTGAGACAGGAAACCATCAAAACCCTAGAAGAGAAAGCAGGAAAAGACCTCTCTGACCTCAGCCGTAGCAATTTCTTACTCGGCACATCCCCAAAGGCAAGGGAATTAAAAGCAAAAATGAACTACTGGGACCTTATGAAGATAAAAAGCTTCTGCACAGCAAAGGAAACAACCAACAAAACTAAAAGGCAACCAATGGGAATGGGAAGATATTTGCAAATGACATATCGGACAAAGGGCTAGTATCCAAAATCTATAAAGAGCTCACCAAACTCCACACCTGAAAAACAAATAACCCAGTGAAGAAATGGGCAGAAAACATGAATAGACACTTCTCTAAAGAAGACATCCGGATGGCCAACAGGCACATGAAAAGATGCTCAACATCGCTCCTCATCAGAGAAATACAAATCAAAACCACACTCAGATATCACCTCACGCCAGTCAGAGTGGCCAAAATGAAGAAATCAGGAGACTATAGATGCTGGAGAGGATGTGGAGAAACGGGAACCCTCTTGCACTGTTGGTGGGAATGCAAATTGGTGCAGCCGCTCTGGAAAACAGTGTGAAGGTTCCTCAAAAAATTAAAAATAGACCTACCCTATGACCCAGCAATAGCACTGCTAGGAATTTACCCAAGGGATACAGGAGTACTGATGCATAGGGGCACTTGTACCCCAATGTTTATAGCAGCACTCTCAACAATAGCCAAATTATGGAAAGAGCCTAAATGTCCATCACCTGATGAATGGATAAAGAAATTGTGGTTTATATACACAATGGAGTACTACGTGGCAATGAGAAAGAATGAAATATGGCCCTTTGTAGCAACATGGATGGAACTGGAGAGTGTTATGCTAAGTGAAATAAGCCATACAGAGAAAGATACCATATGTGTTCACTCTTATGTGGATCCTGAGAAACTTAACAGAAACCCATGGGGGAGGGGAAGGAAAAAAAAAAAGGAGGTTAGAGTGGGAGAGAACCAAAGCATAAGAGACTCTTAAAAACTGAGGACAAACTGAGGGTTGATGGGGGGTGGGAGGGAGGGGAGGGTGGGTGATGGGTATTGAGGAGGGCACCTTTTGGGATGAGCACTGGGTGTTGTATGGAAACCAATTTGACAATAAATTTCATATGTTGAAAAAAAATAAAAGACTGACAATCTCAAAAAAAAAAATCATATAGCATAATTAAGTTTCCAAACATCTTAAGTCTCAGTTTCCTTTTCTATAAAGGGAGGGATTTACGAATACTTACTAGGGTTGTGGAGGATTTAATTGGGAAAATGCATATATTTATACACACACACACACACACATATATATATATATATATATATATATATACACACACTTATAATATATAATATATAATATTTATCACATATATATATACACATATATATATATAATATTAGAGTGCCCAACACACACTGAGAACCTGATAAATGAAATATGATAATACTAATTTTCAAGGAAATTTGTATATAACAGGAATTTGTGGGAAGCAATGATAAAGGGAAGAAGGGGAAATAAAATAAAGTAGAAAGCCATCAAACAAATTGTGGGGCACAAACATCAACTCAAAATGGATTGAAGACTTAAACATAAGACATGAAATTATAAAACTCCTCAAGAAAACATAGGGGCCAATCTTCTTGATATTGGTCTTGGCAATAATTTCTTAGATTTGATACCGAAAGCATGGAGAACAAAATAAAAAAAAGATAGATGGGATTATGTCAAACTAAAAATCTTGTGCACAGCAAAGGAAACAATCAATACACTAAAATGTCAACTTATGAATGGGAGAAAATATTTGCAAATCATCTTTTGGTAGGGGTTATTATCCAAAATATGTAAGAATCACCTACAACTCAACATCAAAACAACAACAACAAACCCAAAATCCACAAACAACCTAATTAAAAATGGACAAAAGAATAGATATTTCTCCAAAGAAGACATGTTAACAGCTATCAGGTTTTTGAAAAGATGCTCAATATCAATAGTCATAAGGAAAATGAGGATCAAAACCATAATGAAATATCACCTCACATGTATTAGGATAACTATTACCAAAAAAACCAAAAACAAAACCCCAAACAAAACAAAAGATAACAGGACAACAGGTGTTGGAGAAATTGGAATCTTTATTCTCTGTTAGTGAGAATATATACTGGGCGCAGTCACTATGGAGAATGATACGGAGATTCCTCAAAAAATTAAAAATAGAACTACCATAGGACCCAGCAATCCCACTTCTTGTCATATATCCAAAAGAATAGAAATCAGGATCTTGAAGAGATATCTGCACCCCCACGTTATTGCAGTATTATTCACTATAGCCAAGACACGGAACCAACCTAAATACCCATTGCCAGGCAAATGAATAAAGAAGATGTTGCATATACATATAATGGAATATTACTTCTACTTTAAAAAGGAGGACATCTCACTACTTGTAACAACATGGATAAACCTGGAGGGCATTATGCCAAATGAAATAAGCCAGCCATAGAAGGACATATACTGCATGATTACATTTATATGAAGTATCTAAATAGTCAAACTCATAGAAACAGAGAATAGAGTGGTGGTTTCCAGGGGCTGGGGGAGGGGAAATGAAGAATTGTTGTTCAATGGGTATAAAGTTTTAGTCATGCAAGATGAGTGAGTCCTAGATATCTGCTGTATAACATAGTACCTATAGTTAACAATATGGTCTCATGCACTTTAAAATATGTTGAGGATAGATCTTATGTTAAGTATTCCTGACACACATAAACACAAAAAAACACAAGAACAGTTTTGGTAGTGGATATTGTTAGTATCTCGACTGTGGTGATGGTGTCACAGTACTATGCATTATGTTAAAATTCATCAATGTGTACACATTAAATGTATCCGGTGAAAAAAAAATATATCAGTTATACTTCAATACAGCTTTTAAAAAAGATGAATTGCGGATTTTTTTTGTGTTTTCAACATAATTTTTTAAAAATGTTTTTGCACCTTTTGGAGAGAGAGAGGGAGAGACAGAGCATGAGCAGAGGAGGGGCAGAGAGAGAGGGAGACACAGAATCCGAAGCAGGCTCTAAGCTCCGGTACTGACAGCACAAAGTCTGATGCAGGGATAGAATTCACAAACTGCGAGATTATGACCTGAACCAAAATTGAATGCTTAATCGACTGAGCCACCCAGGTGCCCCTGAATTGTGTATTTTTAATTTACACAAGCTTTGGCCATATCTGGTTCTTCTGTCTGTGCATGTGTATACATATATACACTCATTTGTGGAAAATTAGAATACCCTTGTAGACTTTAGAATAGCCTTATAGCCTTCAGTCTCCAGAGCACATTAGGATGAGACACTGTTACTAAATAAAAGGAAATATAATAATGTCAAAAAATGAGACTTGCGTCTGTGGCGTAGCTTAATTCTCTCACATCTGTTTTTTCTTGTCTTCCTATAAGTACTCATTGCTGTTGTGAGTAACAAATTTATGAATGGCAATTTGGTTCTAGCCATTCAAAAGAGCTCAACACTGGTGGCAATTACTGTAACTCTGGGTCTGAAGTTCCTTCTTGTCTAGCAAGAGAGAGGAGGCAGGATTGAAATGCGAGAGAAGCTGATGTCTGGGAGTAGACAAGAGCCCTGAGTAAGAGTCCTTACTCTGTTTTCATTAGGATCAGAAGGCTTACACGTGTGATGGACATGCACAAAGAGACAGTGAAACTGTGAACATTAACTCAAGGGTGTGAGAAAGGGGGTTTTGAAGATATGGGGTGTTAGGGGTTTGAGTCAATACAAAACAAAGACCTGGTGCCAGGTAGATGGTTGTTTATGGCAGGCATGAGGCTCTAGTCTGTTTATCTTAGCTAGCCTAGGGGATAAGACAGATGGTGCATGTAACCTCAGGGTCAACAAGGCACCTTTCTTTTGCTAATTAGCTCTACTCTGGACAACTTAGCCCTGCTGTGTCTACAGCCCTGTTTACCTGTTTACCTATTTTGGTCCTTCCTTCCTGTAAAAGCAGCTTTCTGCTATAGTACTAAATTGGGGGCGGGGGGCTGGGGGGGGGGGGCATTTCTGCCCTAAATACCTAATCTTGTTTACCTCATTTTGGATGCTTCCATCTTGAGATTTCCTATTTCTATACCTTTGTCCGATATTGGGGGCCTTTGCCCTATTTACCTAATATATTATGTATATTATATATATATATATATATATATATATATATATATATATATATATAATATTTTAACCTAATCTTGGATCCTTCATCCTATGGCTTTCTATTTCTTTATGCCTTGTTAACCCATCGGTGCAAGCTCAGGGAATTCCTAAGTTTATTCCTCACAAATTATGTATGAATATTTGATCTAACACCAAGCAGAAAGACACTGGGGCTACTTTCAGCCTTTTGTGGGGCTTTGCATTTGCTTCTTGTGGCAGATATTTAAAAACTCCACCTATTAGGATAGAAAGCCACATACCTTTCAAACTGAACAATTATGGGGTTACAAATTAAATGCTAATAGAAGACAACCTAAGGGCTGGGATGGGTAGTTTGCTTGTGAACTAACCATGGGCATATATATTATAGAATGAAGGAGAGTGTCAAGCTGAGTTACAACTCCACAGTGTAGAGTAAGGTACAGTAGGCCAAGTCACAAGATGGGGACCATTGCTAGAGCAGCTACTTGACTCAGGGCCATGCTTCACAGATCTTTGAGCCTCATATTTTCATCTGTATAATGGGAATGATAGTGCAAACTTCATCGTGTTGAAACATGAAGAAATTTGGTATATGAATGTGCCATGGAAGTCGTTTTTATGACTCTTGACTTTAACAGATTGCTGTTACAATTTACAGAGTCTTGCTATTATTCTGCTCCATTGGGTGATTTATCCTTTGGGAAACATCTTTTCTTGTATTAAATCAGAGACCAGAACGTAGATGCCCATGTTTGTGGTAATTTCTCAAAAGGCATAGCAATGGAACAAAAATAAAGCCTCCTCAAATTCTAAGTTTATCTTAGGCCATAAATCTGTTTTCTAAAGTAAAGCTTCCTTTTATCCCCTTTGCCATTTTTTAGGCCTTGTCTATCAGATAAAATATTAATAAGCTGAAGGTAATATTTGACTATTATAAGGAGACAGATATTTTATTTATTTTTAAGTATCTTTTAAAATGTTTATTGATTTGGGGGAGGGGGATCAGGCAGAGAGAGAGGAGAGAAAGAATCCCAAACAGGCTCCATGCTGTCAGTGCAGAGCCCAATGCAGGGCTCGAACTCATGAACCGTGAGATCATGACCTGACCCAAAATCAAGAGTCAGATGCTTAAGCAACTGAGCCACCCAGGCACCCCAGGAGGCAGATATTTTAATCATTTATTTGGCACCTATTTATTTCATGCCTACATAGGCTGGGATCTGTGATCCTCACAGTTTGGAGGAAGAGAGGAGGAGGTGTGGAGGCAAAGAGGTACACAGGGAGGTGCAGTGATACGTGGAGAACATCTAGCTCAGGCCATTCAAAAGACTTCTCAAAGGAAGTAATGTCTTTATTGAGACCTAAAGGATGAGACCCAAATGAAGACAGGAGAGGAAAATTTTTCAAGATGGGAAGAGCAGTATGTGCTAAGATGAGGAATTTGTGCAACTACTTTCTTGAGTGAAGCATACATTTTAAGAAAGAGCGTGATTCATGAAGAAGCTAGAAGGCAAGATGGGAGCAGATCATGTGAGTCATGCAAATCTTGTTGCATTTGGACTTTACTAAGAGCAAGAGATGTCATCAACGTGCTGTTTGTAGTCACGCGACTCTTGTTCTAGTAAGGCTGATGCTTAGAAGAGGTGAAATGTTGCGGCATTTATCCAGGAGAGAGATGGTGGTAGCTGGACCTAATATACTATGATTTAGCAAACATAGTGAACATATGTATGCTGTGTCATTCATTTTGTCCTGGGCCTTGTGGGAGAAGTAAGTGTATCTGCCCTCAAGGGGAATCCATTTGTTACCTTCATTGTTATAGTTTCCCAAAATGACTCAATGACAGAGGACATGTGTGTCCTGGGATATTCTTGGAACTCAAAGCAAACCTTGTTCTAAGTAAAGTTAAACAGGCATGGGAGACTTATTCAAGGCTATTGTAATAGAGGAGAGACCAGACCACAGACTGAACTCAATGTTGCTGAAACAGGACAATGGAGAGTTTTTAAGAGCTAGGGTGGAAAAAATTTAAGGCCATCTGTGTTTGCTGATTGGCTTCACCCAAAGGAAAAGTAAATTTTCTCCATCTTTGTGACAGCAGGTCATTTTACAAGGAAGCACCCACAGCAATTAAGTCCCTACCCTCCCAGAGACTTGGAGATAGGGGTGCTATTTTCCTTGATGATTATGTTTCAAAAGGATGTCTCCCCAGGTCCTTGAGAAGGACATTCCTGGGTTGTAAAACTGGCAAGAGGCTGGAAGATGACATTTCAAAGGAACAAATAAATAATGCGAAATTACAAGTTTTCTATAGTAAGTAAGTTATCTGAGGAAAGGAAAGTCAGGGGCTTAGAGGCAGAAAGAAATCTGTCTAAAGTTTGGTTTAGCTGGGGGAAATGTTTAAGTCAACTTGGTCAGAGCACAATCAGAACAACCTGCCATAAGCACAATAGATTTTCTGAAAATAAAAATTTATTTTGAAATTACAGGGGCACCTGGGTGGCTCAGTTGGTTAAGTGTCTGACTTCAGTTCGGGTCCTGATCTCACAATTCATGAGTTTGAGCCCCACACTGGGGTGTCTGCTGTCAGTGCAGAGCCTGCTTGGGATCCTCTGTCCCTCTATCTCTTTGCCCCTGCCCTCAAATATAAATGTTTAAAAAATTAAAAAAAAAGAAATTATGTAGTATGTGTGTCATATTTCAAAATATATGTGTCTATCAAATGTAAAGATTGTATTTGCCTTGGTTTGGATGCTGCCAAAGGCAGAGGCTGAGATAGACTTGATTTGGGGTAGTTTCTTTGGAAAATAATTCCAGGAAGCAGCAGCAAGAGTGAGGGCAGTGAGGCATAGAAAGTAGACAGTTCAATAAAGGTATAGTATGAGGTTCACTATTGAGTTGCTGGTGTTGCCAATGAGAGATGAACTTGGCAAGGACCTCTGAGGGGAGTAAAAAAAAAAAAAGCTAAAGAAACAAAGGAATAAAAATAGTGCACGGAATTTAACTGAATGTGCTATCAGCTTTCCTGCTGCTTGGTTCTGAGAATGAAATTGATATTCACTGTTTACCTCCTTCATCACCCATTCTACATCTCCCTCAACTCAAAGGAGAAAATCAGCCCATAGGGTTGCTTACATGCTGTGATGACCAATCCTTCATCCTTGAGAGATAATCCCTCCATTCTCTTCCACTTGTCAGACTTTGTTTGTTTTAATTTCCCACTCACTGTTGAGACCAAACATAAAGCCCCAAAATATATTTTAGTAAGTTCTCAGTTCTACGATATAATAATGGTGCCAGCTTCTCATGATATGCAGGGTTGATCATTACAATCTTTCTTTGCCTACTGTCCTACCTGAGGGTGGAGCCCAAAGGAATCTGGCAGGATTTGTAACTTTAGATTCAATAGAATTCTCAATGTGTTTCTCAGTGGAAATTTTCTTAGCCAGAAAACAGGAACTTTAATCCACAAAGTTTAACACTGTTGTGCCAGAAAGCACAAATTCTGTAATTGGTTTCTGAGAGTAATGGAAAGAAGGGCCAATTATATATCCACCTTGAGGTTTCCAGTCTGATGTAGTTTAGGTCTTGGTTCTGCTATTAGTATAGTGCATATACAGCATCCTTGAGGACAACCTCAACCCCATAATGCATCATCCAATAGCTGGTGCCTTAGCTGAGGCTTTAATAATTTATTAAAATTCTATCAGGACATCTGCTTCGAGGTGATAAATATTATAGTGGGAAGAGTTAATACTCTGGTCGTGAGTCCATTGTCACTTCTCACTTGCTTTAAAATGAGTCTCTTAGCCAAAGCATAAGAGACTCTTAAAAACTGAGAACAAACTGAGGGGGTATGGGGGATGGGAGGGAGGGTAGGGTAGGTGATGGGCATTGAAGAGAGCATCTTTTGGGATGAGCACTGGGTGTTGTATGGAAACTAATTTGACAATAAATTTCATATAATAAAAAATTAAAAAAAATAAAATGAGTCTCTTGATCCAAAGCAATATTTTATTGGATCTGTGTCACTAAGTTAGCCCTTGGATAATGGGGCTGGCAGAATAGTGTAGGATGGGATGCCAAACCAATATATGAAATAATTGTCATTTTTAAGTGTATTTATTAATTTGTAAGTAATCTCTACACCCGATGTAGTGATCCTTAGATCAAGAGTTGCATACTCTTCCGATGGAGCCAGCCAGGCTCCCCAGTAGTTGTCATTTTTAATGAGAAAGAACCACCACTTCTTGAGTGAGTTCAATGAAGTCAACCTGCTACCCAAAGACTGTCTGGTCTTCTTGAGGGATAGTCCCATATTAATTACTCAGCTTCTGTTACTGTTGTTTACAGGTTGGGTGTTTATCAGCAGCGGTGAGTAGATTGAGGAAGCCCATTTAGAGCCCCACCCCTTCCACCATGGCTGCTCCTTTCATGGCCCCATTGCATAAGGTTTGGCGTGGCTGAGGACAGAAACTGGTAGATATCCACTGGATGAGCTATTTAATCCACCTGCCTCTTTAATGCCTCATCCACAATGGAGGTTATCTGCTGGACATTGAAGAAAGGGTCAGAGACTGGCACACTTTGTACCATATCTTTATATCCATCCATATGCCTCTTCCTTAGACCTTTCTTTTTCTGTCTTTTAGAATTGCTTATACTAGGTCCTTGACCCAATTGGGAGATGGACTCTATGGACTCCTTACTTAAATCCATCTTTTCTTCCATGTAAAGTTGATGAACAACATAATAAACCAGGAAAATATTCACTTGATGAGCCCACACACCCGTTGGACCCACTGTGGAAAAAAATTTAGTCCAGGACTACATTTATCCTCTGCCATGATGTTTAAAATAGGCCTCCCTCCAGCTGCAGGAAGTGTTTTTGGGTTTTTGTTTGTTTGTTTGTTTGTTTGTTTGCTTTTTAATGTTGCTAAGAATTCTTCTTGCTTTCACAGCATGCCCTGAAGCTATAGTTGTCTGAAGGAATCTTGCCATTTTCTTCCCTTAAGGTGTTAAAAGCCAACCAACTCCACAATTCTTAAAATTGCTAATGCACCCTAACTGTCCAAATGCCAAAACTACTGCAGGAACTAACGTGTGCCTTATATCTGTGGTATATGCCAAGCTACCAAAAGAATCTCAGTAATTGTGGTATTTCAACACATCACAGGTCATCATTACACCACTATCAGCAATGGGGTCTGTGTGGGCATCAAATTGGTCTAATATCAGAATTCCATTTTGATATTCCTAGGGCCATTTCTACATTCCTAGTTTGGTTTTCCCTTATGCAAGGGATTGGATGTAGGTATTTCATTTGGGTAGTGATCTTTCTAAGCAGGAATAAAGGAGTAGAGGAGAGTGAGACAAAAAAGTAAGAAAAACCAGTCAAATTTTCATTGTCATGGTTTTTTCTGTAGGAAAGGAAGGCTTCATTTCACAGGAGACTCTGAGAGGTATTGAAGACATCTCCCAGAAATACCTGACGAAAAGTGAGAGGCTCAGGCATTTATCCATTAGCTCTCATCCCCCGTTGTTTGAGCTTTGTCCCCAACGGTTTTAATAGCCCTGCAATTGTGGGTTCTGCCTCACTTGGGCTGAGCTAGATTCTAGAGGCTGTGAGACAGAAAGAAATTTGCAGTGAGCCCTGGAAGGGCAGCCCTCACAGAATGGTTCACAACCCTATGACTCAAATCAGAGGGGGGCCAGGTAGATGTGAAGCTGGACACCACAAGCACATTACAATGTTTTCAGTCATCCAAAAAGGAAACAAACACACAGACACCACCAAAACCACCAAGCCAACCAATAAACAAACAAAAAGTGTACATCGTGAATATCCCATGGATCTTGGCAATACCCAGCTGTTTTTCATTGAGGTTTTGCATATCCAACCTTGAGAAATATGACCAAAGGAGAAAATAACTTCCCCATATAATACATATTCTAGTAAGTGAGTGCAACAGTAATTATTGGTTTTCAGATCTCAATGAAAATATTTCAGGAGACACTGTCACGGAGGGATTCTCAGTCAAACACGGCAGATTGTACAAGCAGGAGAAGTGAATAGGGTGCAGTGTAAACGAAAGAAAAGAGAGCATACCATGAGCTCAGTGTGGAGGGAAAGATCCCACTTGCTGGGAAAATCAAGATGGCTTCATGAAAGAAGAATCAGATGATTTGGAACTTGAAGGACAAAACAATAAAATTACTGACAATGGATAAGAATATATGAGACAAATATTCTAAGCAGAAGGAATAGTAGAAGCAAAGAGGAAAGGACCAGGGTGTGTGGTTAGTGAATGTTGAAAGGTTTGATCTCGGCTGGATCTAAGATGAGTTACTTATTTTTCAAAAGGAGTAGTTTATGGGGTGCCTGGGTGGCTCAGTCAGTTGAGCGTCCAACTTCGGCTCAAGTCATGATCTCACAGTCTGTGAGTTCCAGCCCCGCATCGGGCTCTGTGCTGACAGCTCAGAGCCTGGAGCCTGCTTCAAATTCTGTGTCTCCCCCTCTCTCTGCCCCTTCTCCGCTCATGCTCTCTCTCTCTCTCCTTCAAAAATAGATAAAAACATTAAAAAAATTAAAAAAAAAACAAAACAAAGAAAAACAAAAGTAGTTTAAGAAAGAAATACTGTACTAATTAGAAGGAAAAGCTATTTTGTGAGTTGCCTTAAGTCCTGACAAAGTCACCTTGTGATGCACATGGAAGAGAGTATGCTTTTGAGAATGGATTGTCTAACCTTGAGCTTCTACACCATGTGGCACAGATGCCAGACTCAGAGGTTTGTTCACTCCCATTAGGGAGTGTCCACAATTTGAATTGCATAATCTTAGAAGCAAAGAATAGACCATGATTTCCAATAATGTCAAGGTCTTGCAAGGAGAACACAGAGATGGAAAAAGCAGCAAGGCAGAACTGTGATTTTCCCTAATTATTCACTCTTGAAACTTGAGATTTTTCTCAAAGCAGAACAGAACTGCTCTTTTTAATTTTTTTCCCCCCCAAGGGCTGGGCTGAGGTTTCCACTTTAAAGTGCAGGTGGGCTTTCAAGTTATAGAACGGCAGGTCTCCGTGTTACCAACAACAAAATTTCTTTTATCAGCCTTCCATGTTCAAAGGGAAGAAAAGCTTCAAATGCATATGTTTTCAAAGGGACTAAAGGGACTGATCATCTATAGAGCCAGTCACACCTGTGAGTTCAAGCCAGCTAAAGTCAGTCTATAAACATCCTTTAGAAAAGAAAGGCATCTCTTAAAGGGCAAACACCCTGTCCTTTCTGCTGTCTGATGCCTTACAGGCACTCCGCTCCAAGGTGTTGATGAGAACCAGGGTCATAAAACCTTTGTTTTTCTTTATCTTTCTCTTTTAAAATTTATTATTAATTTTATCATTGAGGTGACTGGAGGAAGTGAAGGAGACAGCACACAGGAGGAACAAACAATTTTGCCTACTAATTAGAGCCCGTGCTGCTGTTGTCAGGCTCATTTCTGGATTGGGGCCAGGGAGCCGCTCAACTTTCCTCCCAATATACTGACTCTCCCACATGGCATTTGACACTGGACTCCATCCCAGAATCAAGCACAGGTTCAGCATGAAGCCACCTGGGTCCTGACCCAATGGGTAACAAAGTCTCCTCATTAAGATTTTCCATTAGGTATGTTTGTATCTAATTCAGAAGAGAGAAAATAGGGCACAGTGGAGTGGTCTGTACACTTTATTAGTGTTGCTGTCGGCATCCTTCTCCTCTGTCTATCTCTTCCTTGCCATCGTGTAAAGGTGCTATCCTTGGGGACATGAAAGCTTCCTTTGAGAATTGTCTTTCAGTATTTCCAGGAGTAAATGACAAAAAAGTCCTGATAGAATGATTGAATCAGCTCAGCAATTAATCTGGCAGACAGTATTTTCCCCTTGGAGCATCTTTACCTACTGGATGAATGGAATACCATGTCATGAATAGAGGCTCGAGCAGGGGCTTATGAGACTTGCTTCAACGCAGGATAACCTTATTTTAAGGTATTCTGACACACAAAATATGCAAATCATTAAATCAGGGCATCTATGTTTACTAAATTTAATTTAAAGCAGGTATTCTTGTTAGTTTTGTAAGCCTTTTATAGTATATTACTTGAATAACAAAAATTATATTTATACTCACCTATCCCTTGAGATTGGCCTATGTGCCTGGCAAGTACAAATTCATCCAAATATTCACAGAAGATAAAAGGAAACATTTTTGGGGGCTCCTGGATGGCTCAGTCAGTTACGCGTCGGACTTCGGTTCAGGTCACAATCTCACGGTTCGTGAGTTCGAGCCCCATGTTGGGCTCTGTGCTGACAGCTCAGAGCCTGGAGCCTGCTTCTGATTCTGTGTCTCCCTCTCTCTCTGCCCATCCCCCACTCACACTCTGTCTCTCTCTTTCTCAAAAATAAACATTAAAAAAAGGGAAACCATATTTCATATACAATTCTTATAAAGTTATAATCAATTTTATTCTTTTGTGTGTCTACCTTTCCTTTAGATTGGGAGCAGTTTAAACATGGAAGTCAGGATATCTATCTTATTTAATTTATCATTGTTTGCTTCTTTTATTTCTAGCAGTTAGCCCCCTGTGTGGCTGTAACACTAATAGTAATAAAAGTAATTAATATTAACTTAAAACTTTTTTCATATTTGCTATGTGCCAGGCGTTATTCTAAGTGTGCTTTACATACATTATTCCATGTGTTAACCCCAACAATGCACAAACTGAAGCAAAGCAATGTTAAGATAAATATATTTCTCCAAATCGACAACTACTATGGAAACAAAGATTTGAACCCAGATATTTTGATTCCAGAATCCATATTCTTGTTCTCCTTAGGTATAGTAGGCTTCTGTCTTACATCTGGATTCCCTAAGAAGGTTCCCTAATACTGAGATGTGTTTGATGGCAAATACTTTATTTAACGAGTGACCCCAGAACTGTTGGTGGGAGAAGTGGGGCATGAGACAGGAAAGGGAAGGAAGCCAAAGACAGAATGTGTTAATTAGCAGGTTGCTGTTCACCTTGCTGGGCCCTTTGGGAGAGGGGATGGGACATATTCAGCCCTTATCCCTCACTTAGCAAGGAAGCTGATTCACTAGCTCCCACCTGGGGAGCGCTACTCCTGGGAGATCAGCTCTCCAGCAGGGCTGGATTTCCCTGTGTGTTGACTGAGCAGAACCGAGTGGCCAGAGAAAACTCTCAGCAGAGTCATAGGTGATTACTGTCACAAGCTACTGGTGAAAGTGTCCGTATCAAGGAGTCATGGTTTGAATAGGGATGCTGTCTGCTGCTCCAATATGAACATACAGTTTTGGGTAAAAAGGATGTCTGCAGATACGACATTCATCAATTCTGATCCTTTTGATGACCAGTTTTTAAAAGAATAGTTCAAGTTTCTATGGGACTCTCTAGTTGCCTTACCAGTTTTGTGGATCCCGGTCCTGTGACGAGGAGATAAAGTTTTTCTAGTGACATTTCAAAGCTGTTCAGACAATTACTACATGGACATTTTCCCCTGCCAGAGATAGTGCACCCAACCTTCCTTGGCACCAATTAAGTAAAAAGAAAAGAAAAAAAAAAAAAAGAAAAGGAAAAATGTGGAGTTTCCTGTACTGCTTCATTGCTTTACTTAATTGACTTGTTTGAGTGTGTACCAGAATTGGATCTATCTCGTTAGAGTGGCAAAGTTTGAAAATCAACTTAAATTCCAATCTCCTGCAGCTTTCAGCATAGGAAAGTTTATAGTTGTTGGTGGTGGGAGGGTGGTAACAATGTGCTGGGAGCAGAATGTGTGTTCAGGAAAAGGAAACAAATTAGCAGCTCATATGCTGCAGTCTTTAATAATACAATAATTTAAGGCTGAGTTATTATGAATTCTGAATAAGCGTTGTCTGCTGTTTAAAATTTCCCATGGCTTACTGTCAAATATATTAAAATGGATTTGGAAAGTCTGTAAGCCTTCTAATCATGGATAAAATATATTCTTTTACAGGACTCTAAATTTGTGGTAATTATGTGCCATTTAGTTAATCTCCCTACATTATTTACCAAGCATATTTTGTAGTCAAATACTTGAAGAGTTGACAGGGTAATGTTCAACAGCAACTATGAACAGAAATAGGAGAGAGAGGGTAGGGGAAAAAGCATCTGAATGTAAAAATGACTTGTTTTCATGTTATTTATTTATGGATTGTTGTACATAATGACTATGATAGTTAACAGAGTCACCTATGTTCCATTAAACACTTAGGTTTGGGTGTGCATGAACGCCTGTTAAAAAACTAGGGTCTTATGAATACAATAACTCCCAAAACAAAAAGCGAATTTAATGAGACTAAACATTAAGAACACAATTGTGGCACCCACGTCACAGATCCTGGCAAATAGCTGAGGTCTGTGAGGACATTGCAGCTGCCTAGATATTCTAGAGCCCCAGAATAATTGTTAACAATAAATAGCTTTTTTGAAGCTGCTCAGAATTAGAAGGGATTTATTTTCCCAAATCAGAATTGACAGAGATGGAGAAAGATGTCCTATTATGCATTCGGCCACCTAAATATTCCCAGATCCTCCTTGCTCAGACACAGTAGCTGAAAATGCATTGATATTTATAAGCTCTTCTGCTGATGAGCAAACCATGGTGGGGACACTCAGAAAGTTCCTGTAGCTTGATGGTGATCCCAAGGAAGGGGACTTAAACTTCTTCCATTTTTAACTTACAGCTATGGAATATATAAAAAGATACAACATGAAAAAAGGGAATGTCTGTGCTATTGGTGTATAAAAATCCACTTTTTGTTATGCTTATGACATGAAGGTAATGTAAGTCCCAGATGAACACAACTCTAACCACACACACTCAGTATGACATTTTTATACTAAAATAAATATATTGCAAGAATGTGATATATAGACGATCAATTTAAAGTAGAACCTCCGCTATTGGATTTGGTTCTGTTGTGTTTTACAAAGCAGATAACTTGAGCATAGGAAAGGAAATAAAATGCTTTTTTTTACCCTGTATTTGTAAGCTAATAACTCAAAAAGATTAATAAGCATTAGCACTCTGTCATTCCCTGTGGAATGTCCCTTCATGCATAATGCTGGTTTTATTTGCCTACGTGTCTCCTATATCCCATTCACTGTTTTGGAAGAGGCATGTCAGGTGCATCTGGGTGTCTGACTCACTAGAGTATCAGGCTCTTGGTTTCAGCTCAGGGCATGCTCTCACAGTTTGTGGGTTCGAGCCTCATGCTGGGCTCTGTGCCAACAGTGCGGAACCTGCCTGGAGTTCTCCCTCCCTCCCTCTTCCTCTCTCTCTCTGTTTCTCAAAATAAATAAATAAACTTACAAAAAAAAAGAAAAAGAAAAGGCTGCTCTCTTTCAATCTCTTTAAGGCAGTTAATTCTGAGTATTTAGATTTCTATCACATGGGCTCACTATGTCTAGTAGTTTTTTTTATTTTTTTATTTATTTTTAAAAAGGCTAATGTAGGCGCCTGGGTGGCGCAGTCGGTTAAGCGTCCGACTTCAGCCAGGTCACGATCTCGCGGTCCGTGAGTTCGAGCCCCGCGTCAGGCTCTGGGCTGATGGCTCGGAGCCTGGAGCCTGTTTCCGATTCTGTGTCTCCCTCTCTCTCTGCCCCTCCCCCGTTCATGCTCTGTCTCTCTCTGTCCCAAAAATAAATAAATTAAAAAAAAAAACGTTGAAAAAAAAAATTTAAAAAAAAAAAAATAATAAAAAGGCTAATGTAGGGGTGCCTGGGTGGCTCAGAATGTTAAGCATCTGACTCTTGATTTTGGCTCAGACCATGATTTCATGGTTTGTGGGATCGAGCCCCTCATCGGGCTCTGCACTTAACATGCAGAGCCTGCTTGGTATTCTCTCTCTCTCTCTCTCTCTCTCTCTCTCTCTGCCCCTCCCCTACTTGTGCTATTTCCCTCAAAATAAATAAATAAGCTTAAATAAATAAATAAACATTTACAAATATAAGGCTGATGTGTTCGGTACTATAGATGTTACTCTAGAAAGTTCCATTTTCTTCTTGGCTCTCATATGGGACCTCTGCATGACTGTGCTTGTGATAGGGTGTTTTGGTGATGAGAAAAAGAGGAAGATTAACTATGGAGCCTGGAAGCTCTTGGAGGACACAGTTTACTAAATTTTCACAAGTATGTTTTTAAAAGTCACACGTGAGAACTGCATGTCTCTTGAAATGAAAGGAAATACAGGCACAGATTCTTAAATGTCTTAAGCTTTAAACCACCCTGGGAGGTCAGGCGCTGACGTGTCTGAGTAGCTGACCTCAGCTACCATCCAAAGCATTTGTAGTTCTATGAAGATAAACTTGGAATGTAAACACCCTGGCTCTGAGCTGGTAACTGACATGTTAAAGAAAAGTCTCTAAACATGCACACAAGATAAACATAAGTTTATTTCACTAGAAATTCTAATTCATAAAGCATTTGGGGTCCAGGCAGGAGGAAGACGGATTCATCTGTTCTGAGGGGAGGGGTTAGGAGGGAGCAGTACCACCATTATGAATTCACTTGGCTTCAGACTTGTCAAAATTCTGTTTGTGAATGAGCCCATTAAAGTGTATAGGGATATGGCAATCAAACCTATTATACAGATGAGAGAACTAGGAGATAGAGAGGGTCTCGTTTTTGCAGTCACTCAGATAGTGATAGTGGTGAAATCAAGTCCTGCTCTCTGCTGATTCTGAGCTCATGTCTTTTCCTCCATAAACACAGACAAACCAAATTTCTTGTTCTCCACATTTCCAATTTCTAACCACCAGCTAAAATATGTGTTGGTGCTCCAGGACTCTGAAATATGCAGCCACATCTGAACCCTTCCCAGGTCAAATGAGCACATTGCAAAAAAGAAATGTATAATGAGTCTAAAAATGTGCATTTTATTTCATTTTGTATACAAGATACCAAAATAGGAAGGACTTTTTTTTTTAATGTTTTTATTTATTTTTGAGACAGAGAGAGACAGAGCATGAACGGGGGAGGGGCAGAGAGAAAGGGAGACACAGAATCGGAAGCAGGCTCCAGGCTCTGAGCCATCAGCCCAGAGCCTGACGCGGGGCTCGAACTCAATGACTGCGAGATCGTGACCTGAGCTGAATGAAGTCTGACGCCCAACCGACTGAGCCACCCAGGCGCCCCTAGGAAGGACTTTTTAAGGTTTGCTCATTCTGAACTATAACAGCATATAAGCCAGTCTTATAAGTAACACTGGTGCTTACTACCCTTTATAGACTGCCTTATACAAATGGGAATAAATCCAGGGAATAGGAAAATTGTATGCATATTTGTATAATTGTATGTTTATTAATTTTAACAAGTCTGCTCGTTCTCACCAGAGTAAATACAGGAATTACTGGATATACTGGTCTTCGATATTTTCTTTAGAACACCTCTCCATAGGTGATAAGCAAGTGGTAATTCTATTGACTGACCTCAGATTATCTAAAAAGAGTAACACATTATATCCCCTTATGATAATATTTATTATTATTATAAAATATTAAATATTATTAAAACTCTCTTGGCAATAAACACTAAGTAGAGGGTATAGCCAACACATTAAAAGGTAATGTCAAATCACACCTATGTTCCAGAGAGATTGTAGATTAAAAAAGGAAAAAATTAATATGGCCTAAAAGAATCCAGGTACTTTGGCCTTATTTATTTTTTTTTAATTTTTTTTAACGTTTATTTATTTTTGAGACAGAGAGAGACAGAGCATGAATGGGGGAGGGTCAGAGAGAGGGAGACACAGCATCTGAAACATGGCCTTATATATTTTATGAAAAGAGAGAATAAAGCACATTTCAAGTGCCCTGGGATATTAATAAAATTGATCTTATAAACAATAAAGAATACCTCAATGCATTCCAAAAGGTGGAACTAACACAGATAACTAGCTTTAGTAAAATTAATAAATTAATAAAACTAGAAAACAGAACAGAGAGGGAATAAAAACTGAAATCACAGAACTTACAGAAAGTAAAATTTGAAAAT
Organism: Neofelis nebulosa; assembly: GCF_028018385.1. Taxonomy (NCBI): domain Eukaryota; kingdom Metazoa; phylum Chordata; class Mammalia; order Carnivora; family Felidae; genus Neofelis; species Neofelis nebulosa. The sequence continues at coordinate 68,437,896 of NC_080794.1, forward strand.
GCTTTTATTCCAATATATGAGATAGAGCTAAAGCAATGCAAAAATATAAATAATATAAATATTTTATTCAAACAATAAAAAGTAAAAACAAATTAAGCATTTCAATAAGTTAGAAAGAGACCAATAATAAAACCTATATAAAGTTGAAGGAATGTAATAAGGGGGTAAAAAAAATTAATTAGAAAAGGGAAAAATAGTGAAAACAATAAATCTATTCACTTGTCATTTGAAAAACCCAAACAAAAGAAAATAGATTATACATTGAATTAAAAATAAAATAGGGAGAAAGCACACACATAAAATAAGAAATGGGAATGGGAAAATAAATATTGATATAGAGGATGTTACTAAACTAAAATGTCTCAGCTCAAGTCTGTGCAAATAGATTCGAAATCCACACAAAAGAAGTACTGTTCTTAGGAAATATAAATTAGTAAACCTACCCACAGAAGAGAATAAAATAAAATAGCCAAGGAGAGCAATAGTGGACAATTATTGAAATGTTATTCTTAAAGGAGTACCAGGGCCAATGCTCTGTAGGCATATATTACTGAAACTTTAGGAACATATAAAGAAATATTTAAACTCATTGGAACATAGATGAAAAGAAATATTTCAATACTCTTCTAAAATAAAGTTGGTATAATATTATTGCTAATATGACATGTTAAAACAACAATGTAATCTATTCTTTTTTAGGAATGTCAATGTAAAAATTCCAAATAAATAAAATCTAGAAACATATTAAAATAATAGTTGCAATTAAAATGTGTTTCAAAACAGGAATGAAATGATCTTTCAAGAACAGATCAAATGGTATATTTCACAATTGTAGTCCAAAAAAGAAGAAAGCTATTTCCATAAATGTTTGAAAGGCATTAAAAATTCAACAAGGCATTAAATTCCAACATCTATTCCTAATTTAATGCATGTCTTTATAGATTAACTACATTTTTATTCCAAAAATATACAATTTTTTTTGCATATTTTAAACCTTTTATGTAAATGAAATTAAACTGTGCCTATCTTTTTGTAACATTTTTTTAAGTTCCACATTACGATATTTAACTATGCTGATACTCAATGCTTTAACTTAATTAAATTATTTCAGCTATAACTATGGCATCATTGGTTTATCCTCTTTCTTATTGATAGACATTCAAGTTGTTTCAGGATCTTCTTTTATAACAGTAGTGCTAAAAAATCATGCCTTTATGAAGTCTTTTTACAAGCAAATGTAAAAAGTCCTCTGTTATATTCCTGAGAGTGTAATTGATTGCTTGTAGTGTATGTGCATTTTAATATTTACTAGGATTTACTAACTTCTCCAAATTGGTGCTACAAATTTATATTCCTGCTAGCAGAGGCACGACTACATATTTCCCCCAAACATGGAATTGATACATTTTACTTAATGTTAACATTTTAATTATTGTTCCTCTCTGATATGTATGAAATGGTCTACAGTGTTTTTTAGTTGTGCTTCCCTGATTCCCTGTTCCAGAGCATAGAAAGAGAAGAGTTTCCTAATTCTCTTGTTGAAGTCCAGTATATGTAGATACTAAAACCCTACAAGGATATCACATGGAACTACAGCCCAATTTTTCATGTGAATAGGAGAATGAGTAAATGCAGAGTTATCAAAATAATTTAGAACCTACAGACAGAAAATTTTGAAATAACCGTGTGTAGCTTTTTAATTAAAAAAATTTAGACATGCAAAAAGATACCTATAATTAATGTGTACAACTTGATGAGTCTGGAGATAAGGATACACCATGAAATCATCTCTACAGTCTAGGCCATAATCTTATCCAACACCTCCTAAAATTTTCTCCTGACCTTTTGTCCATTATTATTATTTTTCTTTTGATAAGGACATTTCAAATAATATCTAACTTCTTAGCAGAATTTTAACTACACAATACGCTATTGTTAACTATAGGCAGTATGCCATATAATAGATGTCTATCACTTATTCATTCGGGTAACCAGAACTTTGTACCCTGTAGTGAGTGTTTCTCTGTGTCCCCTCCATGTGAGGCATGGGTAACCACCATTCTATTCTTTGCTTCTGGGAGTTTCACTATTTTGGATTCCTCATGTAGGCAGTATCATGTCATATTTGTCCTTTAGTGTCTGGCTTATTAGCATAATGTTTTCCAGGTTTATCCATATTGTTGCAAATTGCAGCATTTCCTTTTTTTTTTTTTTTTTTTTTTTTGAGAGAGAGAGAGAGAGAGAGAGAGAGAGAGAGAGAGAGAAAGAGAGAAAGAAAGAGACAGATTGCAAGCATGGGAGGGGCAGAGAGAGAGAGAGGGAGACACAGAATCCGAGGCTGGCTCCAGGCTCTGATCTGTCAGCACGGGGCCCCTTGCGAGGCTTGAACTCACAAGCTGTGAGATCATGACCTGAGCTGAAGTCGGTCACTTACAGGACTGAGCCACCCAGGCGCCCCATCATTTACTTCTTTTAAGGTTGAATAATATTCCATTGAGTGTGTATACCACATTTTCTTTACCCATTAATCTGTTCACAGACATTTACGTTGCTTCCATGTCTTAGCTCTTATAAATACTGCTGCAATTCAGGGCGCCTGGTGGCAAAGCAGGTTGAGCGTCAGACTTTGACTCAGGTCATGATCTCCCGGTTCCTGGGTTCCGGCCCAGCGTTGGTCTCTGTGCTGACATCTCAGAGCCTGGAGCCTGCTTTGGATTCTGTGTCTCCCTCTCTCTCTGCTCTTCCCCTGCTCACACTCTGTCTCTCTCTCAAAAATAAATAAATAAAGATTAAAAAAAAATTAAATAATGCTGCAATGAGCATAGGGATGCAGATAAATCACTTTGGGATCCTGATTTCAATTCTTTTGGATATATACTGAGAAGTAAGATGGCTGGATCTTATGGTAGTTTTATTTTTAATTTTTTGCGGAACCTCCATATACTGTTTTCCATAGTGGCTGCTCTAATACACATTCCTACCAGTAATGTACAAGATGTCCCTTTTTCGACATCCACACCAACATTTGTTATCTTTTGTTATTTTGATAATAGCCATCCTAGTAGGTGGAAATAGTTCACTGTGGTTTTGATTTGCATTTCCCTGATGATTAGTGATGTTAAGCACTTTTCATTTATCTCTTGGCCATCTGTATATCTTCTTTAGAGACAGGTCTATTCACTTACTTTATCATTGTTTTAATTAGTTTTTTACTGAGTTGCAGGAATTCCTTATATATTTTGGGTATTAACTCTTTATCAGGTATATGGTTGGCAAATACTTCTTCCCATTCCATAGGTTACATTTTATAAGAAATAAGAGGTATTTAAATTGGAAAGAAGGAATTAAAAGCCATCATTTCCTGCAGATGATATGATTATATATATATATATATATATATGTGTGTGTGTGTGTATGTATATATATGTATATATATGGAAAACAAGTGATATAATCAAAGATATTAAAAATGGAATGATAATTTAGCATCACCCCAAAATTCCACAGCCTTCTGATCACAATTAACACCTTGTTATGTAATGTAACTGAATATATAATTCATAATAACAAAAATATACTATATAGAAATAAATTTGTGAAGAAATATATAATATATGCATGCATAAATTAGTAAAAGAGAAGTAATGGTATCCAGTACCAGATATTAAAAATACATTATACAGGCAGTAATCAAAAGAATATAGTCACCTATTGTACCAGTGGCAAAGTTTAAAGATCAGAAAGAGATTCAAGTATATATATTTGTTATTTATACAACAAAGTGAATTTCTAGATTTAGAAGAATGGTTTATTCCAAAGCAGTGTTGGAGCAGTTCCTAAAACTCTTGGCAAAAATGTGTATTCTTACAAAATAAATTACAAATGGATATTCCACTTCTGGCATAAAAAAGTAACTTGGTCTGGATATGTGTTTCTTCCGAAAACAACTTTAAAATTGAACTTTAAAATTGACATTATATATATATATACGTATATGCATGTCAGTACATATACTTCAATATATATTTAATTACATATATATCCATAGACATTGAAAACCAAAGATAAATTGAATATATTCAAAGCAGCCAGGGGAAAAAAGATATATTAGAGACAGAAGAACGGTGATAGGAAGGATAGCTGACTTGTCCTCAGAAACACTGCAGACCAAAAGACAAGAGGGGGCGCCTGGGTGGCGCAGTCGGTTAAGCGTCCGACTTCAGCCAGGTCACGATCTCGCGGTCCGTGAGTTCGAGCCCCGCGTCAGGCTCTGGGCTGATGGCTCGGAGCCTGGAGCCTGTTTCTGATTCTGTGTGTCCCTCTCTCTCTGCCCCTCCCCCGTTCATGCTCTGTCTCTCTCTGTCCCAAAAATAAATAAAAAAACATTGAAAAAAAAATTTAAAACAAAAGACAAGAGAATGACATCTTTAACATGCTGCAAAAACCGTCGATACAGAATTTTCTATCTGGTGAAAGTATTTTTCAAATTAAGGGTAAAGGGATAGCCTCACTAATCCTTTTGAATTCTCTGGTATAAACTCTACATTGTTAAAAAATTTTAAAGCCCCTTCATAATCAATGAATCAGGTCAATGCTGCCTGAGTATTCTGCTTATAGATGTGTTAAGAAGAACATGTTAACTTTTTAAGTTAAGCTTGACCCAAAGCAGTAGCATTTGCCCTTCTCTGACAGCATACGGGATATGCTCTCTTCCTTTATATCTACTGTCCGCCATTTTCCACCCGTTTGTCTGCCAGGGGATGCTGATCTTTATGAATAGCGTCAACAGTCCCACTTGCCTCCCATCTTCTAGTTGAGTTGAACCAATGTAAGGTTCCAGAAGGAGACTAGAAGTTGAGAGGAAAGAGCGTCACTTTGTATGGCCCCAGCTCCCTCACGGTTGAGCTGTGAGTTGCAGTGGCTGTGTTCCTCCATGAGACATCCTGTTCCTTAATGGAGCTGTCTCCTGTGGCCACAGCCCTCTTTCTGAGGTCTGGTGATCTCTCCTGTCGTAGCTTCCTCAGAAGAGCAGGGATATTGACTCCCTGCTATTGCTAGCTGCACAGCACTTCACTGTCCTTGGTAGTTTTCTCTTATCACTGCCTATACCTTTGTCAACAGTGTTCCTTTAAACCACCCTCAATTATCCTATTGATTGCATCCTCTGTTTCCTATTAAAAGCCTGGACTGATACAATCAGTGTTCTTACTTGCAAACAAGAGGAAGTAATGATGGAAGCTGGAAGCAAAGCAGGAATCATGAAAGCTCACGCAGTCTGAGAATGCTGGAGGGCCGGGTACGCTGGCTAGGCATCAAGAATGATACCAAGTGGGCTGCTGGCAAATGGTCCCTGAAAACTCTCATGCTGCTGTTGCTAAGCACATACATTCAGCTTGTACTGCTGACACCAGCAACGTCAGACCCTCCATACCACTCACCGTGGATCAAACCTAGAGAAAAGAGGTTAAAGAGGCTGGCAGTCATTATTTGTAAAAGCTGCCATTTTGACTACCCTCAGCTACTTTCTTTCCATCTTCTAGTTCTTATATGAAAGGAAAGACAGTTTCTTCCTAACTTCACATACCATTCCTCATGCTACTCTTTTACTTCCTGATCAAGAAATTTGATCCCAGAAATTCACAGTTACTGTGTCCTATTCTAAACCCAGAATCTCTGCATGATGTTCATTTTTCTTAGTTTATGAATGATTGCGTTAGTTTAGAAAACAGAGGACAAGATGGAATTAAATATGCAACGATTCTATGCATAGAAAAACATTTATAGATTAATTATTCAAGGGGTTTCCCAGGAAACCCCTTTAAAAGAAAATGAGGGACCTAGGAGAGGTTGGGAGAGGTGTCAGGATATGATGAAGGTCTGACACCCATTGCCTACCTCAGTGGAGGAGAGGGGCAAGGGAGGTTGAGTGGGAGCATCTTGAGTTGCTGTGCAGTCCAAGGAAAGTTCAGGAGAGCTGTTGAGGAGTCCTGAGCCACAGTTCTGCATGCCTCCTAGGAAAAAGCCTATTTTTGTATTGTTGTCACGTTCAGTCTTTGGCTTGGAACAGTTCATGTGAGGCATGGCCTCCGCCCTAATGCAGTTTTGGATTTCAGAGCACAGCAGCTGAGGATCTTGGTCAATTACACTCCCTGTAGTTGGGGATCTGTGGGGAGTGTTCTTCCAGCCATTACAATGATCCCGTCTTAATGTTCTGTAAACTGTGGGCTACATTGTACAGTCAACCATTGATAGACCATCCTATGTCGAATAATGGGGCCAAGCAAGAATGAAGAAGAAAGTTAGTTAAAAAGATGGCTATACAGGGCCACCTGGGTGGCTCAGTCAGTTGAGCGTCCGACTTCGGCTCAGGTCATGATCTCACAACTTGTGAGTTCGAGCCCCGTGTCGGGCTCTGTGCTCACAGCTCAGAGCCTGGAACCTGCTTCAGATTCTGTGTCTCCCTCTCTCTCTGCCCCTAACCCACTCACATTCTGTCTCTGTCTCTCTCAAAAATAAATCAACATTAAAAAACAATTAAAAAAAAGAAGATGGCTATAGAAATAGATGGATATATAGGCATGTATATGCATGGCAAACACGGAAACAAAATAAACAGGTCAATGCTACAGTTCTTATTTCTGTAATTTGCCCCAAAGGCATAATTGGTACTTAGGATAACTTTTCTTCCCTACTGACTCCACATTCAAATTGCCTGCAGCAAGTACAGAAACTCAAAGTTTTCCTGAGGGAAGTGAGCTTGTGATGGCATCATGTATATGAGATTCCTGCAGTCTTTCATTAAAATTTATCCCTGAATAAAACAGTGCTAATGTCTGGGGCGGGGGGTCTTCTAAAATATGACATACTCTTTCTTGCTTCCACTATGGAACACAAGCCAAATCACCAGATAGTGAGAGTCCTCCATCCTGGGTGCCTCTGTAACCTCTCACCACTTTTGCTTATTTTCCTTGGTTGAAAGTACCTGGCCTGGGGCAGTCTCAGCTTCCTGTCAATAGAATCATGTTTTGTTTTGTTTTGTTCCTTTTCAAGGGGGAAGAGTTCGATCTTCACTATGGATGTTTTTAAGCCAACAGAGTCCAATTAAAGGACAGGAATAACATATATATACCTTTATATAATAATATCTAAAAAATATATAAATAATATATATAATAAGTATATAGATATATACCTTTATATAATAATATCTAAAATATATTAATATTAAAACTAATATATATTAGTTTATTATATAATTATATATAATTAATTATTATAATATATAATATATACATATATATATAATATATGTGTGTGTGTATATATATATATATATATATATATATATATATAGTACATGATTATCTAAAACAGAACAACACTCTCCTGCACCTGTATTCTGTCCATTACAGAGATTGTACCCAATGTCTTGCATCTTTTGCTGTTTTTGGTTTCCTTTGTCAGAACCTATGTAGTATTGGATACTGTCATGGCAAGAAGGTATCCTGTAATCTCATGGAAAATAATGTCGACAGATGCATGGCAGGCACGAAAGGGATAAACATTTTAAAAAGTATTTCTCTTCTTGTAAATACAAACCAAACAACTCTCCACTATGTAAAGAGCCCAGTGCAATCACCCTTTTTACTATGGCTCAGGGATATAACACTATTTGGGTGATTTGGTGCTGGTTGCTGCTGTTGCAAAATCAAGCATTCAGAAGTAGGCTGGGCCACCAAACACTTGAGGTGTTGTTTGCTTAACTCCGTCTGCTAGGGAGCCATCCAATGACTTGGTTCTTCAGAATAACAAAGAAGCCGTGGTCTGCTTTAGATCCCTCTGTTTCTTGTGAGATGAAGGCGACTTCAGGATTTGAGGATGAGGTCCAGAACAAGCCACGTCGTGAATGTAAAACAAGACAAAATCAATAGAGAGAGAAGAATGGAAGTGGCCTTCTTCAGAAGTAATTCACATAAAAGCATATTTCTTGTTCATTTAAGAAAGATTGGAGATTAGTAATGGGGGCATTGGAATAGCAGTTAATATTTTGTTGATGGGTACTGATTTTAAAATTCTGGCTCTGTTGCCCGCTATATGACCATGCTGGAGTAGGCTTTCCCAATTGCAATTTCTAATTAGTAAATGGGAAAAACTCTAATTTCTGCCTTATAAGATTGCTATGAGGTACATGAGGTAGTTTCTGTAAAGTACTTAACACAGATTATGTCATTCCGAGGATTCAAAAATGGTGACTATTATGCTGTTCTGTATGAGCTACTATTGCTGATACCCTAGCATTTCACCTCCAGTGAGGTTAGTTTGACCTTTTGTGTGTTGGCTTTTGTTTTTCCTCCTTTACTTAGAAAACTAGACCACTTTCCTAAGTAGGATTTCTAGAATTCCAAAATGTAAGACTCACTGTAAATCCTCAGGTTGGTTCTTAGGTGGAGTTCAAAACACCTATGTGCAGTTCCACATTCCATAGCCAAAAGTGAAGTATTATGGTTCCTTCCAAATGGGTGGGTAATTATTGGAAGAATAAAGTGATTAAAATCATAATTGAAGTAGGGGCACCTGAGTGAGCTCAGTTGGGTGAGCCTCTGACTGCAGCTCAGGTCATGATCTCATCGTTCAAGAGTTCAAGCCCCACATCTGTCTTGTCGCTGTCGGTGCAGAGCCTGCTTCAGATCCTCTGTCCACCTCTTTTCCTGCCCCTTTCCTGCTCATGCTCTCCCTGTCTCAAAGATAAATAAACCTAGAAAAAAGGAAAAAAAAAGTCATAATTGTAGTAACGAAAGCAGGGGTGGTTCTGGTAGTAGCAGCACCAAAACCAGTGATAGACATGACACTCACCATGGCCACCGCCACACCGGGTCCCATGTTCGCTTTGCCTGTGCGCGTGTGTGCACCAGGTACCGTGCATGACACTTGACAGGTGTTATCTCTGACCCTGTTTCATAAAGAATATTAAGGCCATATCACTAATGGGAAAGTGACATTCTCAGAGAGTAGGTAAATTTCTCAAGTCCATGTGTCTCTCAGCTGATGAAGCCATGTTCTGAGCACAGGCGTATGGGGATAAAGCTGATTACCCATCCTGCCATTATAGTTTGTTTCTTTTGTTCTCCTTGTCTTATGTAACTCGGGACTTTTGCTGTGTGACTTTGTAAATTATTTCTCCTTGTCCTTTTGGTCTGCAGGCCCCCATTTAAGCAGTAAGCCTCTCAGCACTTCTCTTTCCTTTGCACCGTCTCTGCCCATTGAACTTCTGAACACAGGGTTCCGAACACAGCGGTTGTTAAACAAATATTTGTTAACTAACTTTCCCTTCTTTTTACTCATGTAAAACATTCCCCACAGTGTTCACTACTCTGCCAATTACCTTGTTTCAAATCTCAAAGTCACTCCATAAATGAAAGCTTAACACGAGGCTGACACAATCTACAAAAGCTTTGTTCATTTTTCCAACTAAAAATGGTAAAAAGCACCAGTGAAGTTCTTAAAGACGAAAAAAAAAAGAAATAAAAAGATTTGGGGCTAAGTGGGTAAGTACAAAACTCAAAGCTTGCAGTAGTCTAGCTAAAGAAAGGAAAGAAAAACAAGCAGGTAAATAAAAGATTTGGAAATTAAAATATGCAGTGAGGGATTAGGACAGTTTGACATTTTTCAAAGTGAAAATCCTGTTGATCTATTAAGCAAAGAAAAAAGGTAAATATGAATTTTCTTCATTTCTAGTTTTTAGCTAATGCTGAGAAATGAAATTATATTTGCTGAAGTCCTCAGAGACGTTTGTGTATATTTTCGCTTAGGTTATAGCAACAACAAAACAAAACAAAAACCTCTTCAAAAAGAAAAAAAAAAATACCCCTGCCAAGTCTCCTTTCAGAGAACTGCAGCTTTTAAAATAAAAGTTCAACAGATTCTTTTGAAGTTTGAAATTCACTTTTAAAGTGATGTAATTCCTTGTGGCTCATTGACTGATATTTCCCACTCAGGATGAGAGATTAGGGGAAGGCTCACAGGACAAATAATAAATGAAATCCTGGAGCAGACAACTTTGATCAAAAATGACAGAAAAATCTGCTTAGGTCTGTTGGTACAGCTTGATCTATATAATGATGCCAAGTAGCTGCACATGGAAGCCAGACTCAGGGCTAACAGTTGACCCACGGATCCCTGTCCCTTCGTAAATTAAGGTCACTTCTCTAACGACCTATCCTGTCATTATTCAGCTCTCTTCCAATCAATATGTGGTGAGTTAGAGGAGGCCTCCTCATAGCCTCTGGAAAGTGAAAACACTGTACAGTTTTCATACCTAGGCAAGCCATAACCACTGAGAAGTAACAATCCTTTTACGCAAAATCCTAGGTCTTTATTTTAAAAAACAAAAACTCTTACACGTCAACACAATCACCTGCTCTTCCTTTTGCTCAGAGAAGTAACCCATCATAATAATGAAGCCAAAAGCTACATCTTTGAAGTTAAAAGAAAGTTCAACTCTTTTCGTGGATCAGCCTCCATAAATGGAATAAAGCACTGAATGGACTATTTGAAAATTAAGTGCTGTGGTGAGGTGTGTGTTCACTTACGCGTGAATGGTTAATAAGGTTTGTACGAGTAGTGGGATAGCAATTCAAATATAGGAATATAAAGAGGTTTACTAAGAAGATTCAGATCATAAGCATGCATGTACCGGATTCCCTCCACCCCGGATACATTTTTGAACTTTGGATAGTGTCTAGAAGTAGTTTATATAAGAGACCTCAAGAGGGGCACCTGGGTGGCTCAGTCGGTTAAGCGGCTGACTCCTGATTTCAGCTTAGGTCATGATCTCACAGTTTGTGAGGTCCATCCCCATATTGGACCCTGCCCTGGGAAAATAAATAAATAAACTTAAAAAAAAAATAAAGAGAACTCCAGAGAGGCAGCATTTTGCAATGCCTTGCCAAAAGGAGATGCCCAATGCTTATTTACTGAATATAATAACTAGCCCATTTTCCGGGCTTATTCCATTCTCTGGCACTGTCTTCTCTAGGAAAGACAGGAGAGCTGACTTAAGTTCTATATGAATTCACTAAAATGATAGCATGGAAAGAGACTGAGCAGAGAGGAACCGGCTTTATGTAGACTGTGCAAGAAGGCAGCAACTTCCCTGACTGCTTTTGTGACCTTAGGCAACTCACTTAACTTTTATAACCTTGAGACTTGTTGCAAACCCAGAGTGAACAACTAGATGAAAGCAGGGCTTTTGGACAAGTGTCTCAATCACATTTAATTTCTAATTTTTTTAATGTTTATTTAGTTTTTATTTTTTTATTTTATTTTTATTTTTTTTTTAAATTTTTTTTTCAACGTTTTTTTATTTTATTTTTGGGACAGAGAGAGACAGAGCATGAACGGGGGAGGGGCAGAGAGAGAGGGAGACACAGAATCGGAAACAGGCTCCAGGCTCCGAGCCATCAGCCCAGAGCCTGACGCGGGGCTCGAACTCACGGACCGCAAGATCGTGACCTGGCTGAAGTCGGACGCTTAACTGACTGCGCCACCCAGGCGCCCCCTGTTTATTTAGTTTTGAGAGAGAGACACACACACACACACACACACACAGAGCATGAGTTGAGGAGGGACAGACAGAGAGAGGGAGACACAGAACCCGAAGCAGGCTCCAGGTTCTGAGCTGTCAGCACAGAGCCCGATGCAGGGCTCGAACGCACAAACCGTGAGATCATGACCTGGGCTGAAGTCAGACACTTAACCGACTGAGCCACCCAGGCGCCCCTGGTATCATCTGTTCTCTTATCTTTGAATATCACTTGTACGGATCAAATAAGTAAATACACCCCAAACCACCTTTAATGTCTAAAATTCCTTACAAGTGCCAGCATTTCTGAAACCACAAGAAACTTGTCTAGAGGAATATGTGATGTTTCTTTCATACCAGTGGTTCACAACAGTGACAATTTCCCACTGCCCACCTCCCACCTACCTGGGGACATTTTTAGTGGTCAAAACTGGTAGGGGGCAGTGAGGGGTGTGGGGGTAGGCAGGGATTATCTGCTACCGGATCTAGTAGGTAGAGAATAGGGATATTGCTCATCCTTGATTGTAGCACCCTGCAATGCAAGGGCAAAGCCCCACAGTAATTACGCAGTCCAAAATGTCAGGAGTTATGTTTGAAAAACTCTGGTTTAGACAAAGTTACAAATAGGTTATTAAAAATAAAACGCCATGAGAAAATCCTGCTAATGAGGCTTACTGCATTTCCCCCTCCTCTCCAGCTTCTTTCTAAAGTACATAAGAGAACTGTGTCAAGATTTCAGAGGCCAACACATTCAGAGTCAGAAAAATTCAAGTTGTGAGGGTGCCCAAAATGAATCCAGGGAATATGCTGTTCCACCCAAATGATCTTTCGTCATCAGCCAGAGAATTACGAAGTGTCCAAAACCACCTTTCCCCAGAAGTTCTGTAGTCCTTGAATCTCTAGCTCCTAGGCTATTGAAGAAAGAGCATCTCTTCTGTCTTTTGGACAACATGATTTATTTTGTTTATCTGGTTGACCATCCACATGCCCAAGCTCAGGGCATTTCTCATCTCACTTGAAAATATATAAGGAGAGATGCTCAAGCTTTATCACCTGCCCTGCTTACTTCCATCCCAGACCCATTAAGTGGGCAGGTGAGAGGCAGTGAGTAGCTACAGAGGGGAAGGAGAACTGGTTGGTGCTGGGCAGAGTTAATGACTCTGTTGTGGTACCTTCTCTCCAGCTGAGTGCCAGTGCCACAAGTCATTATTTTCAGCAGAAATAATGGAGTTGCCAATTAGCTCAGCTGAATTTCTGACTCGAGGTACCTCTCCAGTATAGAGCAATTAGCTGACACCCTTTGTGGCTGGAAGGCTATGAATGCACTTTGTGAATGGGTATCATCCTCTGTGTCACCCAGCAGCAACTTCAGTGTCCTTGCCTGACCCCTGACAGAGCTAGTACTGAACTCCAAAGAAGGTAATCTTTCCAGTGGAAAGAGGAGAGGAGAGGAGAGGGAGAGAGAGATGTGGGGACAGATGGAGAAGACACTTCTCTTTCTAAGAGGGATTGCTATTTTTTTTACACTGCCCACTGCCAGAAACACAATGGAGAGTGTTATAGTCCCCTAAATTTCTTGCCTAGGTTTGAGAAGTTGAGAAATTGATTAGAGCTGGTGCCTGACACGCTAAGATCCAAGACTGAGGAAAGTGGCACGGTCTGGTCCTGGAAATGCAATGAATAAGGGGAGAACACGTCCAACAGTAAGTGGGACTTGTATGTTTCTACGTGGTGGTTCTCAAACCTCTGTATATTTTAGAATCACCCACGAAAATCTTTAAATCGCTAAATGGTCAGATCTAGTCATGGGATTGTGATTCAATTGTCCTCAAAGACTGTGTCTTTTAAATTTTCTCCGGGTGATTCCAATGTGCCTCTGAGCTGGAGGAGCCCAAGGACGGTGTGGGCCCTGATGAGGGGCACAGGCACCCCTGGGAACTTGCTGGGAAAAATTACTGGGTTCCACTCCAGACCTGGTGAATCAGAAGCTCTTGGGGTCAGACCCAGCAACCAAAACCAAAACCAAATTTGGTTTTATCAAATCCATCTGGTCATTCTAAGGCAAAGCTTGAGAACCACTGCATGAGAGCATGAGTCGCTTTGTTTCCTTGCCATTTCCTGCTATTTCGAAGTGTTGGTGCTGGGGGAGTCTGAGTCTGGGCATTTTTGTACAGTCTTCCCAGCATTGAGAACTATGTTTCTAACTTTTACAACTGGGGTCATGTAACTTCTACCAATATGTTAATACTGGTCTCATATGTGAGCCAATCCCATCCCTACATCCTTCTTAAAATGAATAATAATGATAATGGATAGTTACTATTAATTGTAAGAGTTCATCAGTTTCAGTGACAGCTCCATCCCAACCACATGCAAGAGTCTTATCACCCACCTTTCCTGATGAGGATTGGCTTGGAAGGAGATACAACACTTTCATATAAAAAGCTGATTATTTAGAGATTCATGAAGGGCCAGAGGCCTCTCTTATATAGAGAGTTTTGGAAGTTATAGCTACCCTACTATTCTTGATCCACACGTAAAAAAATACCAGAGAGGACAAAATCACCCACAGCACTCTATGTTGTGGCTGACTGAAAGGAAAACAGCATGAGATTTGAATGTTGAGGGAACTTTCCTGAAAAGTCGAACTGCATAAAGTAAAAACTGCGTAAAAATATCCCTTTCTACCCAATGAGAAAAATTATTAAAATAATGCCAGAGGCCATTGGCACTGGGCATAAATTTGAGACTCACCACGGGAGCTTTAACTCCAAGGAGTAGAGCAAACATGGTTCCTGTGGTCGGCCGGGGGCAGTGAAGTGAAGGTGTGAGGGCTTATCCTCCTGGGCTCTGGATTTTAGAAGCCAAGGGGAGGTAAAAACTCTGGTGCTTGGCCTGGGTTGAGTAATGAGAACTGTAGTGCCTAAGAAGGAAATACTCCACCTCTAGGCTGCTGCAGAGTAAAGGAGAAGCTCCAGGAATCAATGCCTGCATCTAGCAAGAGTCCTAATTACTGCCGTGTGGAGAGTCTGTGTGTTCATGAACAGTTCCTTGGGGGAAGCATGGGGAGACCACATTGTGTGTTCCTTACTACACACCTGCCGCCAGATTGCAGAAGTCAGGTTTCTGACAACAGATTGAATAAAAATTAAGTTAAAACAATATATGAATTTGCTGTCTGGTGTTAAAATTTTATGAAAACAGATGGGTGAGCATAATCTCTCAGAGGAGCTCATCCAGGCTGAGATGCTTTCTTCAAGCTGCAGGTATAGACATTTCAAGAGCCCCCCTGGGTCTCCTTTTGCAGAACAGAAGAAAAAGCAAAAATCTAACAGAGATTGCACCATATATGGTTCCTTTCACTAGCTATCCAAAACTGTTCTAATGATGAGAGAAAAGAAATAAAATCTAGATAAATTTCCATATTACATAGATAGAACATGTAGATCTGTGTCTGATTCATTGATTCTCCAGATCAATCAATAGAAATTTTAATGGTGCTTTTAACCTTTCTCATATACAGGCTTACAACCACCTGGACTGTCTCTGAATTACAAGGGGACATCAAAGAAAGAAGGGAATTCTAGTGGAGTAAGTATGTTTATGTAGATTATGTGCTCTGCAAACAGAAAAACATCTCTGAATCTGGGCTTTAGAGTTTGTTAGCTCTGATAGCTTGGGTAATATTCAAATTTCTGTTAGTCCTTGTTTCCTCATCTATAAAGTTACACTGTGTTAAGAATTAAAAAGCTAATGCCTGTAAAACAATAAGCCCCATGCTTATTAGAAAAATGTGTAAATGCTGTTGATTGGTGATGATGTTTTGGGGCTTTCAGGGAGATTAAACTAGAGCCCTCCAGTATGTATTTTTAAATTTTATTTTACATAGGTACGGATAGAGAGTGAGCAGGCGAGAGAGAGAATCTTTAGCAGGCTCATGCTCAAGCACAGAGTCCGATGCAGAGCTCGATCCCATGACCCTGGGATCATGACCTGAGCCAAAAATCAAGAGTTCAATGCTCAACCAAGTGAGCCACCCAGGTGCTCCAGAGCCCTCCAATCCTTAAGCATCCATCAGGAATTAAGATGAAAATCTATTTATTTATATTAATATGAATGACACTTATCTACTAAGAATACAATAATCTAAATCAACCATATTTTATTGTACTTTCAAGGACTTAGTTGCAGGTCTGGTCAAGTTATTTAGAACCTCCAACTTACAAATTCAAATGCTGATCTAACATAATCGTACAGAGAACAATTTGCAGAGGAAAAAGACACAACTTCACTTCTGGAATAACAGTTGATTCTCTTCACTACATATGTTAACTATGGGAATCTATTTTTAATTTGTCATTCTAACGTTCTTGTTGCTGCATGAATTAAGTAATGTGTTAACTCCCATATGTTCATGACCTGTGAAAAGGAAGCACATATTAGCTACTATTCCAAATTGTACTTTCAGGAACCCTAAAAAGCACTGTTGATTCTAATTAATTCAGTCTAAATTTATTGAACTCTTAAAAATGTGCAATGTACTGAAGTGTGAAAGAATGGTCCCTGTCCTACAGAAACTTATTTCCTAGGTTATGTATATATATAATACAAGGAAGAATAGTATCATAATTATACAAGAAGTATAGAGGGCTCTGGAAATGAAAAGAAAGGACAAATGGCTTCAGCCTGATAAGATTAAAAAATATAAAATTAAAGATAAGGAGTTTTATGGGGCTTTGAAAGAAGAGTTTGGGTTGTTCCAGGTGGAACAGGGAAGGAGTGTATAGGAAATTCTCATACAGGGAACACTGCAGGTATGGAAGTGGGAAGGCACACTTATATATTTTAAATAAAAGCTCTAGTTTGCTGGATATAGAGGTCACATTAAGACCATCCAAGTAGAGATCAGATTATGAAGAATATGGTGGAGTCAACAGTGTCTTGTCTATTCACCTGAGGCAGCAGTATCTATTTACCTGACTCAGGAGTATCTACTCACCAAAAGCCAGCAAGTGATGAGAACACTTAAAGATGTAAGTTGGAGAGTGATCAGAGCTTCACACTGAGAAGATGACTGTGGAATCTAGAGGTTGGATGCCTTAGTAGAGTCAAGTGCATAGTATTTCAGGCAACAGGGGTTGGGGGTCAAAGCCAAGGAATAATATGGTAAAAGAGACATGGGAAAGGAAAAAGAAAAAAGAAAAAAAAAAGCACTGTGTTTTGGTGACTGAGAGTTCAGAGAGAAGAGAGTGAGGGAAGGATAAGACCTAATGTCCAAGTTTTGTTGATGATCTTTTCTTCCTCACTCATCTTTGTGGTTGGGAAGCAGAGGGTACGTTGAGAAGGGAAGATATGAGCAACGTCCCTCTGGGGCCCCCATGCAGGGTTGCTGAGCAGAAGCTGGATGCATAGATGTGGAGTTCAGGGGAGTCGTGGCTACACTACAGATTTGCATTTAGGGTTTCTTAACAAACAGCGGATAGCTGAAGCCAGAAAGGCTTCACCACCAAAGGAAAGCATATCAGGCTACCTCTCTTATGGAGAATAAAGATCCAAAGAAGAGTATTCAATGTGAAAGGATGATGGAAGATATTAAAGTAAGAAAATACATGTAAAAATAATGACACTACAATAGTGCTGCAAATCAAGAAAGGCAGCCAGCAGTAGATCATTTATTTTGAGTAAATATTGGAAGACAGAGAGCAGGAGTCAGATTGAAAGTAAAATAAAGTGGGAGAAACTCCCAGTCACCTGGTGAGATGCTAAGTGTCAGTGGGCTCCCATAAAGAGCTGGAGACGGGCCTTGGGCAATGCTCAGCATAACAGATTGTGAACTGATTTCAAAACAGCTGAGCTAGTTGGTTCTACCCTCCCTTCACTACCCATGTGTTCATGCATGTAGGAAGCTGGCCCTTGGAGAGAAAGCTTTAGCATTATTTGCCCAAGAAACATGTGTGATCTTTCTGAAGAGGAGTCCACGGTGGGTGGTGAGGTCTCAGCACATAATCCAGAACTTCATGTAAGACCATGGTCAAGGGAAAAAGATCAGTGAGGGAGGAGATGGGTAACTCTACCATCCAGAGCAGAATATTTCTTACTTTAAAAATGGTGGTGTCAGGGGCGCCTGGGTGGCTCAGTCGGTTGAGCGTCCGACTTCAGCTCAGGTCATGATCTCGCGGTCCGTGAGTTCGAGCCCCGCGTGGGGCTCTGTGCTGACAGCTCAGAGCCTGGAGCCTGATTCAGATTCTGTGTCTCCCTCTCTCTCTGCCCCTCCCCCATTCATGCTCTGTCTCTCTCTGTCTCAAAAATAAATAAACGTTAAAAAAGTTTTAAAAAAATGGTGGTATCCTCCTTCCTTTCCTACACCAGGCACCCTACAGAGAAGACTGCCAGCAGGACTGGTTCCCTCTTGAGGGTCTGAGAGGAGAAGCCATGACCTTCCCCTTTTCCACATCCAGCAGCCAACTACAAGGACTCCTTGCCTTGTGGTTCTTATTGCAATCTCAAAAGGCACCACCTTAATCTCTACTTCCAACACATCTCCTTCTCTGAATCTCATTTCTCCTGTGTTTCTCCTCAACACTGGACTCACCTGCATAAACCAGGATAATCTCCTAATCCAAGATCTTCAAATCAATCACATCTGCAAATTCCTTTTATTTCCCTATAATGCAACACATGCAGGTTCCAGAGATTAGGACGTGGACATTTTTGGGAGAGGGGAGCATTATTCAGCCTATTGCAAACATGTTCAGTAAAGTGGTCCTTCGTTTGTACAGCCCTCTGGTTCTACATCACTACCATGTACCGAGAAGTGGGATAAAATTATGTCAGACTGTGTCTTACTCTCTACACACATTACCTCAAGGCATGTCTGTTCTTAAACTATCAAAGCATCTCTTCTGTATCTCAAAGTAGTGGTATCCATACACTAGTCAGGTGTATTCAAATACAATGCCACTTAAATCCAGAGCTCATTTAATGGAACACTCATTTTAGACAGAAGTTTTCCTTCCTTAGCTAAAGGGTAAATGATAAAACAAATAACCATTTTGGATGTATCTCATTAATATCTTTCAGGGCCTTGTTCAGAAATGGTTACCTCTGCCATATCTGCATCTAATGACAATGTAAAAGGAGCACGAGCAGAAGAGAATGCTTAAGGGTATGGAAGTTCCTCAGGTATAAATATTGAACTTGATAAGTCAACTTGTCCAATAGTCAGCGATTCTCCTTCCCCTTATTGGATCAGTATGTTCTGGAAAGTTTGTTTCATATACACCTCAAACTGACTTCTCTATTCCAGATAAGAAATTGGCCAAGAGATACTTGCTTGCTGTTCTTCCCCCATCTCCTTATGTCCTGAGTTGTTCTTACTTTTCACCAGCCCCCTCCCTGACATTCTCAGTAACAGATACTTTTCTGCTGCTAAAATGGAACATCCCCTAAACTAAGATGTAAGGGTAGATACATGTTTTGTATAATACAGTCCTGCGTGTAGAACATCTGACTCCTTTACTCTGTGGGTGGGTGAAACACAGCTGCTCATGAGAGGCCCCCCCCCCCCAGTAGTTAGGGGAGAGAAATGTGTAGTGTCATACAGCTTAGTTTGGAGTCTCACACAGACCTTTGCTGGCAGTGACACTTTAAACAAATAATTACCTGTGGGGGCCTCATTTCTTCCTACATAAATAGGGATAATCACCATAATTGTTTCATAGGAGTGTTGCAGGAATCAAGTGAGATAAACCATAAAAGCTGGTGGATAGCAGGTGCTCAGCAAATATTGGCTCTTTTTAAATTTTGAAGTTGGGAACACTTCAAAATCATCCTCGGCCATCATTTGAATTTCCTCGTACCTCCACAACTGGTGTGGGACTAAGCAGCTTAGTCTGTGGTCATAACCAGTGTTAGGGTCACTGTCGTCATCAGCTCACTTTGCCAAAGAGCACATCTAACATTTTAAAATATTGCTTGGCTTCCCCAAAACAAGTTACTGAGAGATAGTTGCCATCATTTAAAATGATGCAATGTTCTCACACCACATCTATATATTTTTTTTCAGAATGATAAAGTACAGTCTTTATAAAATAATATAAAATTCTTAATTGCTTCTCCTCACATATAAAAAGCAGGCATATACTGCAGTCTCCTACATGAGAAATATATTTCACCACAACAGTATAAAGGTACAGAAAATCTAGGAAGGGAAATTCATATTTAAATAGTAGCTGTCATCCAAGACTATCAGAGCACACCATAATTCCTTGACATTTTCTTATTATATTTAAAGTTATGAGAATATTTTATTGCTTAAAATGAAAGTTTTAAAAACCGGTGTCTCTCAGTAGAACCAAGAAGGGAAGGAAATAATCAGATATGATTTCCTCCACTTTCTAGACAAGAAAATTAGAGACATGATGAAGTCATCCAAGACAAACAAGATACAAACTTTTCATGGTATAGTAATGCACCCCTAAAATTAGAAACCAGTATTCTCAATGTGAACAGAGTGAAAAAGGAATTGGAATGACGAACTTGATCAATTTCCTTGCTCTCAGTTTGTTTGTAGATAAATATTGTCGGCTCATTAATGCTTCTGATAAGTTTCCCCTCCAGCCTTGCAGTTTAAGTTCAAGTGACCTACAAAAGGATTTAGCTAGACTTTTACTTCCTGCAGTTTAAGAGGTGGAGGAGATTTAAAAAAAATGTTTGATGTTATTTGAGTCCATTTCTTGGTCTCTAATGAATTCCCCAGTGGCCTGACATCTTAAATTAGCACACTCATTCCTAACTTGGTTTTCTGAAATGAAGCTAATCAAGAATCAAAAGAAAACAGAAGTAAAGTGTTTCCCAATTAAATAACACCGGGAATGTAGGCAACATTTTGGGGGAGAAAATCCTCACATGACAAGACTGCTGTGCCTGAAAGTCAAGTCTGTTCACTTGATAAGTTGTCTTGTCATGTGAGGTTTTCATATTGGAGAAGAATGATGAACACATAAAGGAGTCATTTTTAGAAACAAAATTTTTTAATGTTTTATTTATTTTTGAAGGAGAGAGCATGAGCAGGGTAAGAGGACAGAGAGAGGGAGACACAGAATATGAAGCAGGCTCTGAGCTGTCAGCACAGAGCCTGATGCTGGGCTTGAACTCACAAACTGTGAGATCATGATCTGAAGTCAGATGCTTAACTGACTGAGCCACCCAAGGGCCCCCATGAGGGAGTCATTATTAATGTAGATGGCTCAATGTGTTACCCAGCTCAGGAGCACTACACCAGAAGAACACAGTGATTATCCCCAAGTTATGCATGAGAAAGGATAGATTTTAGGCATCAGGCTCAGGATAAAGTGGAAAAGTAGATAATTCAGTGGAATCAGGGTTATCTCCTAGGTCTACCTAGCCCTTCTTTATGTCCTAGTGTAAGCTGTATTTCTTGAAGACAATTCCCATAATCTTCAGATTATAATTCTGGAAAACTCCATAAAAGCCAGATTTTTCGTTCCAGGCTATGTGCATAAATAGTTTATACAAATATAAATGTAAGTATTTATATCATTTAGTATATATTTATAAATAATATTATAGATGTTACTGTACTTTTAAAACATGACTGGTGTTAACATCCTTATGCTCATCAGTAAAGGAAAGAAAACAAGAGACAGGTGTTTTCTACTTTGAAGAAGTTTACAATCTTGGAGGGTAAGAAATTGGCAAAGGAGTTTTTGCCAATGAGAAAGGAAGAGATGTATATATGCTAGAATAATTAAAGATGAGAGCTGAAGATCAAAATTAAATTATGGTGGATTAGTGGCTGGCAGAAATTGAGAGCATTTTATGTAGACAAAAGCTATGAACAAAGATACTGAGGTTGGAATGAAGTGGAACTATTTTGGGGGCAAAGAGCCAAAATAGATTGGGGCATAGAGGACACAAGGTGGATCATGTAGAAATCAAATTTAGCTAGGTGGGAGATAAAGAAAAATCAGGAGATCTTCAAGACCAGGGAATGTGCTTGCACTTGCTGTTTTAGGAAATCAGGTGGTTCCTGACATTGTGTTTGAGCAATGCTGTGCTAGCCAGCCCACTTCTTAGATAATAGCCCAGGTGCAGGAAATGTAGACCCACCTGAGACCAAAAGTTGGCTTCTCCAGGAAGCTCTCACGTATCAAACCAACTTTCTCCGTGGCCAATTTTAAACTCTAAATCAGGTACAACTCAGATTGTGAGTACTTATTGTCATTGCTGACTGTCTTCTTGGACAATATTCCTCCAACATTCCTGTTCAATGTCTCACTGGCACTTTGTCCATAATGGGGCTAGCTGGTGGGTATTTTGGGGGAGGAGGCCCGAAAGCAGGTTCTGAGACTATGATAGATGGTCAAGTGATTTCTTTAGGAAGTGCTCTCCAGAGAGACCTGTCAAAATGGAGAATCAAAGACAAGGAAAGGGAAGCAGACCAAGCAAGGAAGGTATCTCAGCCAAAGAAGCAGGCCCAGTCATCCTGCAGAGGAACTCTGGGGTGTGAATTATAACCGAGTTCATTCTGAATCATCAAGGCAAGGGAGAATAGGTTTTAATTTCCTCTGACCAATTAGTCATTGGCTAGGGAATGCCTGGGGAGGGAGAAGAAAGTAAACTTCCAGGTATTCTAGCTGTCTGTGATGGCAGGCAAAGCAGCCCTCCTGAAAAGGAGCTAGACAAGATTCAAAGCAACAGGGACATCAAGGGACAGATGTTCCAAAAAGGTATGAGGGCACTGTAATGAGCACCAGCAGTAAATGCTTCCACAGCACTGGTTGTATAAGAACAATATTTTTTTCCTCCTTTTGTATTGGCCTGAACTTGTAATTTTAGCCCCATTAATTCCTCTCACCTGAGAATCTGAGGCATAGCGTTGAGAGGCCCCAGATTTCCAAGATATCTACTACTTCTTTCACCCCACCAGTAAGAAGTGTTCAGATTTAATCCTGCATTGCAGAAAATAATTAGGTCTTTAAAGCCTATAAATTACATTTGTCAGCAGCAGAGAAAACAAATGGAGTTTCTGGTTCTCTGGTGGCAATGATGAATGGCAACATTGAGCTTTTGCTGTAAGAAGCTTGCGTGGACCTAGAAGCTTGTTTATTGGATCTTAACGAAAAAACTATTAATCCAAACCATTTTAGATGGTGGTGGCCATGCTCTGTGTATAAAGGTTTGTGGGGCGGGGGGGGGGGGGGGGTTGTCCTACTGGACTGGAAAGTTCTATATGGCTGATGTTGCTCCGACAAGAGAAAATGCTGCCAGGGCACCACTTTAGACTAGAACACACTGCAAAAGTATACAGATTAGACAACCCATTAACTAAGATTTATATGATGCTAGTAGATATTAATAGGGTTGATGGTATCTGTACAGAACATCGATTTCTGACTAACATTCATGATGTAAACCGCTTCCTTAGCTTCTGACTCTACACGGCAGTTTAGCTGCAAAATTTCAAAGTTTAAGGTAAAATGTAACTGATTAAAAATGAGTCTTGAGGTAGGGAGTGTGTAGGCTGAGAAGAAAGCCTGGCTTTTGTCTAACTGCTAATAGGGTAGAAAGCCAATCTGTAGTCCATTGGCAGTCCTTGAGGATTGCAGCGTGGAAAGGCTGTGCACTGTCAGGGAGGTAGGCAGGTTCAAGGCCTAGGGACCTGGTAGAATGGATCATTATAATGTGGGTTTTGAAGATGCTGCAAATGGAACTGCTCCCCCCACCGTAACCTTGCTCCCACGGCAGTTATTAACTGCACTGTTAAAGCAGAAAGATACCCAGGTTGGGGGTTAACGGAGCACACATTCCCTCATTTTCTTCCTTTCTGAGGAAAGATGTTACATAAATGACTGTATTTAGGCAAATATGGGTCTGCAGGAGTTTTCAATCAAAGCTGATTTGCTGCAATATCGTTAGTAGGTATCACATTAAACAAATACAATAAATAGGAGACACAGAACAGAAGAAGCAAAGCAGAAAGAAACACTCAGCCAGCTTGTCTGCTTGCTTCTTAGCAACACCCACAAGCAATCAGTAGAATAAACTAACTAATGGAAGATGCTCTCCTGGTTTAATGCGCATAGAAACAGAGAAATCCATTCAAGGTCCCCGTTCAATATGGTTCAGAAAAAAAAAAAAATCCTTGCTGATTTAAAGTTTCGACGGAGTTACCTTGTCACCAACCAGAAACCTACATTTGTATTCACAAGTCAGGAATATTACTGTAAAATACAGGAGAACTCTCTAGACCCTGGGCTCAAGGAAGAAAAACAATCCATATCCCTTTTGATCAATAAAAGGGCATAGTGAAGGTATCTAAAAGGCCCTTTGAGCTCTGGCATAATTTCTCATCACTCTGTTCACTCCCTGGAGAGAAAACACTATTCCTGTGTCAAGCATTTATTTAACCCTATGCTGTGGAAGGGACAAAGCGACGTTCTATGGTGGTTGCACACATCCATGAGGCTTGTCTTCATTTCTCTGGCGAGTGTTCCTTGAGGTCAGGAATCCAGATAGACACAGAAATAATTGCCATAACAAGCCTGGTAAACACCGACCACACAATTGGAAGAGATACCGTGTATTTAGAAATTGGGGAATGGGGAGAGACGGCACGGGTTAAAATAAGCAAAATTCTGGATGTTGTAGCAATGCATTCAGTGTAAACAAAGCTGGACAGACTGCATGGCAATCCTAAGCAAGCCAATACAGAAGTTCCTCCACAAATTAATATTTCTTAAATATTTCTTCAATACTTATGAATGAGTTTGAGGTAATTTTTTTAAGTTTACTTATTTTTTTTGAGAGAGAGAGAGTGAAAGAGAGAGAGAGGGCAGAGAGAGAGGATCCCACGTAGGCTCCAGTCTGTCTGCGCAGAGCCTGATGCGGGGCTCGATCTCATGAAATGTGAGATCATAACCTGAGCCGAAACCAAGAGTCTGACACTTAAGCGACTGAGCCACGCAGGTGCCCCTGAGGTAATTTTTTTCTTAATAAAATGATATAAAGAAAATATTGTAATTAGGAATAGATTCCCTCTCACTACTTTACAGCCATTGGCAAAAGAAAGTTCTAAAAACTATGAGCAAAACAGTTGCTGCTTTCTTGCAAGTTTTGTTTTCCTGTCCATCTTATTTTATTATGAGCTGAATTTCTTGCGACGTGTCATAATGATAATGATATCTAAGACGTATTCACTGCCTATTATGTGCCAGGTCCTATGCTACATGAATTAAGTTATCTTTCTAAAACTTCAAAACAGGGGCACCTGGGTGGCTCAGTCGGTGAAGCGGCCGACTTCAGCTCAGGTCATGATCTTGCGGTGGGTGAGTTCGAGCCCTGCCTGGGGCTCTGTGCTGACAGCTCAGAGCCTGGAGCCTGTTTCAGATTCTGTGTCCCCTCTCTGTGACCCTCCCCCGTTCATGCTCTGTCTCTCTCTGTCTCAAAAATAAATAAACTTTAAAAAAAAATTAAAAAAAATAATAAAACTTCAAAACAACCTTGTAAATTGAGGCCTATAACTGGGCTCCTTTTTTTTTTTTTTAGGTTTATTCATTTTGAGAGAGAGAGACTGCGTGCACACGTGAGGTGGGGGGAGAGAGGGAGAGAGAAGGAGAGAGAGAGAGACAGAGAGAGAGAGAGAGAGAGAGAATCACAAGCAAGCTCCATGCTCTCAGCGTGGGGCTCCATTTCATGGGCTTTTCATGGGGGAGCAAATCTCATCAGCCTGTTTGGTTTCCTCTCAGCTCTTGCCACCGGTATTTTCTTGTGCGTTCATTCATGTATTGCCCCTACCTCCTCAATTGGTCTAGTTACACTTTAAGCTTCCAGAAAGCACTGACCTTGCTAATGTATTTATCACCACTGCAGCCTAGAACCTAGAACAGTGTCTGAGACAGAAGAGGCAATTCATAGGTTGACTGAACAAAGAAGAAAAGGAATGGATTTCAAGGTCTCTGCACACTATGCTCTTTCATTATCAGGGATTGTTGTGATTATCCTCAAAGTAACATGTCAAGGTGCTTAATCATTGCCCCCTGTCTCCATGATAGATGTGTGGGCTGTGGCTCTACTTGGTGTCTTATCCTTCATTTCACTTTATGGTATTTGGCAGTTTTGGATCATAGACTTTTTTTTTTTGAGAGTGAATGAGTTTATCATGTCTTTTCCTAAGAACAGCTTTTTCAGAAAGAGAGTGAAGGGGATTCCCAAAGGTGCTGATCTCCTGGAGGAATATGGAACATTTCACGGATTTGTGTTTCATCCTTGTACAGGGGCCATATGTATCTCTGTATCCTTCCAATTTTAGTATATGATCTGCTGAAGTGGGTGCAAGACTTTTTCTTTCTCTCTTTCCTTCCTTTTCTTTCTTTCTTTCTTTCTTTCTTTCTTTCTTTCTTTCTTTCTTTCTTTCTTTCTTTCTTTCTTTCTAAAATCAAACACAGATTCACACAGGCAGATATTTGAGACTAAAGACGAAACATTGAAATTCATCACGAAGAAGAACCAGACATGCTGTTTGGGGCACATTTTTTGTCTGGAAGATACTAAGACATGAAATAGAAGTTTGGATAATTTTGTTGTGAACACTGAGCCTCCAGCTAACCCATGGTCAAGGAGCTTAATCAGAGGGAAAGGGGAGGGGATAGACAGTAGTTCTTTTCACTTTGAGGGCTCATTGGATTCCATCGCTTCCTGAAACTGCATTACAGCACTTATAAAGCAATTAGACTGCTGATATGCTAGAACTCTCCTAGGTTCATCCTTTTCATCAAGTAATTCCTGCCAGGGACCAAACAGTCTGGAACTAGCTTAATAGAACACTATTAAGAATAATCACTATTTGAGTTCCTTACTTCCTGGAAACCTCAAAGCATAAACATATAGGTTTTATTTAGAAGAGATCCTGTGAATTGTAGAATTTTATCACTGTCCCTGATAGATAAATGGCAGCATGGGAGATTTTTGTCTGTTTTCCTATACTCAGAAAATAGTAAACGTGGGACAATCCCTAGCATTTATTTATTTATTTTTTTTAATTAAAAATGTTTATTTATTTTTGAGAGAGACACACACAATCAGGGGAGAGGCAAAGAGAGGGAGACAGAGGAACTGAAGCAGGCTCTGTGTTGAGAATAGAGAACCTGAAGTGGGGTTCGAACTCACAAACTGAACATCATGAGATCATGATTTGAGTCAAAGTTGGATGCTTAACCGACTGAGCCACCCAGGTGCCCGTATTCTCTTTTCATGAAGATGTTCTACAAGGTTCTTTCACAAATAAATACATGCTGGAGAATGTGTGGTTGGGAATGGGAAGAGGTTCTAAGTGATGTAAATTCTAGCCAAGATGTGCCTTCCTCATGTAAACGCAAAGTTCAACTCAAATTTATAACTAGAGGAAGAAAAAGAGAATTAACATTGTTTCCCTATAAATCAACAGCATAATAGTATTCACTTAAGTATGCCTTCCCATTCATTAGCCTGTTCCATTGTGCCAACATTCTATGGAGCAAATTGTTCTGACATAATTTTCCTTGTGTTTTCAAGGTGAAGGGACTGACTCACAGCGTTTAGGTCTTGAGCTCTTGCTCCAAATTTAATTCAGTGGTACCATTTCAGGAACAGAGAAGGCTGAAATAATTGGGTGAAATTATACGATGTTGGCAAAATTCAAATTTGTCTTAACTTATAAAAGTGACTCTGCTTAGTAGGAAACAGTCTCGTTGTAAACAACCTGGTGGATAAAAATAAACATCTACATGAAACTGAAGTGGTTCACCATTTTACAGTTTGCAAAGCAATATCACAGACATTAACTTATTTGAGGTTTGCTTCAATCTTTTGGGAGAAGCAGAGGAAAGAGTCTCTTCATCTATAATATGGAGTCCTTATAAGCTTCAGTGGGTTGAAATGACTTATTCCAAGGCCCACAGCCAGACGATGGTGGAGCTGAGACAATCTCAAAAACCCCTTACTTGTTTTTCATAAGGATTTATTACAAAGTTCTTTTGAATAATGACCCCCCTTTGTGAATTTCAAATAGAATTTGGTATGCAGAGATTTGATTTACACATCACCTTTTCTAGCCCTTCTTTTGCTTAGCACTAAACAGATATTCCAGGAGACACTCATGAATCTTGAGCTTGTGTCCAGTCTCAGAAAGTATCAGCAAGGTGCTTCCATCTCAGAAAAGAAGCCACATTTCTGATGATAATGTTGAGGTTCATAACATATCGAGCCCTGAGCTTCTGCAGTGAGCCACTGGGAAGCCTCCATGGGTCCATCTACTCAGTCTAAGAAAATTCTTAATCAGCAGTGAGACTGAGTTCTTAGTTTCCAATTGGTTCAGGCCCTTCCTTTCTTCTGTCTTTAAGAAACTCCATTGCAACATTTTCTTACTGCAAAATTTTCTGGCACCTTCTTTGCAAGTCATTTGATTTGATACTCTTGTATTTTCCTGAGACCTTCATAGATGAGAAAAACAGAGGCCAAAGTCTGTCTGTCTCTTATGTTCGTATTTCTTTTAATACCATCCTCTCGAGATGTTCCTCCTAGCCTATACCTATACGGATCCTCCCCTCTTGAATTTCTCTGCCATTTGTTGCCTTTGCTAATTTTCTATGGTTAATTATTGTGCTTTGTCTCCCCAAGATTATTAAATGTCAAATGAAGGTAGATATAGTTGATTATATTATTTTATATCCAAGACATTAACCTGTATAATGCCTTCCAGATCAGAAAGGCTAGGCAAATATCTATAAAATGCTTGTCAGGTTTATTGTTGTTGTTGCTGTTGTTGTTTGTTTTTGTTTTTGTATTTTCCTGATCTAACCATCTCTAGTGAGGATGTAATAGTATTGTAATGTAATGAAATTGTTAATTTCCACTAACAATGGAAAACATTGTTAATATAGAACCTAACATACCATGGGGGTAGGGAAGGAGAAAAAAATAGTTTAAAACCGAGAGAGAGGCAAACCACGAGAGACTCTTAAATACAGAGAACAAACTGAGGGTTCATGGTGGGGGAGGGCGTGGAGAGGGGAGAATGGGTGATGGGTATTAAGGAGGGGACTTATTGGGATGAGCACTGGGTGTTGTATATAAGCAATGAATCATGGGAATCTACCCCCAAAACCATAAGCACACTGAATACACTGTATGTTAGGTAACTTGACAATAAATTATATTAAAAAATAAATAAATACAAATACGTAAAGAAAAAAAAAGAAAATACTTAATTGGCTATATATATTTACAAGGATGACCAAGGGTATACCTCTAAAGAATATTCCTCAAAGGAATCCGTTTAGAAAATATTGCTGGTTATTGCATTTTTAATATTAATAATTAGGGGTGCTTGGGTGGCTCAGTTGGTTAAGTATCTGACTTCAGCTCAGGTCATGATCTCACAGTTTATGGGATTGAGCCCCACATCAGTCTCCACACTATCAGCGCAGAACCTGCTTGGGATTCTCTCTCTCTCCCTCTCTCCCTCTCCTTCCCTCTCTCCCTCTCTCTCTCCCTCTCTCTCTCCCAGGTTAGGTAAATAAACGTTAAATAAATAAGTAAATAAATAAATAAATAAATAAAAGAGCACTAAGATAACTGAAGTTAACTTAAAATATATTGATAGTCAATATTTAGCATATATTGAGTGCTTACCTTGTGCCAGGTAACTGTTGGAAATATTTTGTGTCTCTTAATTTATGTAATCTTCATAAGAAACAACCTTTGGAAAACCCAATAGTGAAAGAGTTAAAAGGGTTTACTTTACCAGACAGCCAGGTACATTACCCTGGATGCTTCTAGACTAAGAGCTCTTTCAGTATCAGAATTTTGTTTTGCTAATTGGTTCCTAGCACATATTAAATGCTTAATAAATATTTAATGAATGGAAGGATTAATAAGTGAATGGCAATATTGCTTGGAACTTGTTTGTTTGTTTTTGGACTCCATGTTGAAAATTATCAGGTAAGAAAATTAGTCTCATTACTCTGTAATTATCCCTTATTTTATTCCAGAAATGGCATTTTCCAGCTTAATTGACTTCCTCAATCATCAAACTTAGCTCTAACTTCTCCAAAATCAACCATATTTCCCCTTGAAGGAAATCAGTGTGAATGAGGGTTTCTCAACATTGGCACTATTGATAGCTTAGATTGGAGGACTCTTTGTTGTGGGGGTTACCTTGTGCCTTGTAAGAGTTTTAGTAGCATCCCCTAGATCTCTACTCCTTAGATGTTAAGAGCATCTTTGTCTTCTCCGCTCCTAGTTGTAACAACCAGAAATGTCTCCATGCATTGCCAAATGCCCCAAGGTGGATAAAGGTGGTACAAAAGTATCTCTGTTCAGGAAATACTGTTTTAAACCATTAGGAAGTGTTGTTTTTGTTCAGTTTTGCTTTGTTTTTATGAGCTGCAAGTATTTGTTTTTCTGGTGATTCTGCAAAAAAAAAAAAAAATGCACAGTCATGACTGGAGAAATTACAGTATCTTTGGATTAAGTAATATACATTCATAAGTGGATTATTTTGAAAGGAACAGCGCATATTTTGATGTTTTATTTCTTGTAAGTTTGTATACATTTTAAAAAATGTTTTATTGCCAGTAGTATGTCTTCCTCCGTCAAGTTCAGCAGTGCTCATTAATGAATCATCTCATTTATCAGATGGGAAAAGATATCCATTGGGCAAACAGTGACTTGGATGCATTGGCTGGACTCCGCCCCAGGCATCCTGCCTCTGAGCTCCTCCCCTGATTGGTTCCCCTCCTTTGTGACACATTTCACTTTCACTCTAGCCTCCAACTGTGTGGTCTCCAAAAAGTCACACTATTTCTCCACAAGTGCATTGGCTTTACTGTTCACCTCAGATGACTCCCTGCCTGTCAGACAGGATGACAACATCTCCCCAAGAGTGGCAGTTTCTCGCCTTTCCGGAGCCACAATCTTGTAACCAGCCTCACAATTATGGGTAAATACACTGGCCACGTACAGTCATGGGGATGATGGGCTGGTCGTGACAGATTGACCGGAATGCCATGGTAAACCACTCCTCTTCCCTGGCCTTGAAGCCCCAAATGGGAAGAACAGACAGCTGAATAGCTCACGGCCTTTAGCTATCAATTTGATTTAGCAACTGCAAAACTGCTCTGACAGCCCAGTAGCCAATTAGTGGCCTGCAATCATCAGCATTAATTTGTTCACATTTCCCCCTGCAAATTGCTAATTGGTTGAACTGAGCAGTGGTTGGGCTGGACTGCTGGGGAGGAAGAAGGAAGTTTGAGCTGTCTCATTTTCTTGCTGAGTATATTTAGATTAAAGGTGATGCCAAAGGACACACGGCTTCTGAACTCCTTTAGCAATTTAGAAAGACAGTCCTTTATAGCAAGATGTCATTAATTCTGTATATCCTAGATGGTGTTCCAAGTCTTTCAGGTTACCCAGCATCTCATTTTTTGGAGATGCTTGAAGAGTGAACAGACAAAAACATTCTCTTACCCCTCCTTTATCAAGTCTTTCCATGTATTTGCATTTTATTCTCATAATATAATATTAAGATAGCAAAGATCCCTTCCTTAATAATATCATTGTGTTTATTATTCTCCATTGCCCACCTCCTCTTCTCTGGTTCCCAAATATTTGTTCTTTGCCTGCTTTGGTACCCTGAGAGACCGACTTTTATGACCTCTGTTACTCATTCTTGCTGTCTAGTTTACCACTGGGTTTAGCTAATAAATCACAAGAAAGAGACTGTAATTCAGGAGGAGGGAGGAATGTTTTTCTTGCCCACTTCCTGCCTACGTTGGTGCACATTTCTAGTATTGGCCTCTGCCCTCTATAACTTCATTCCCTTACAGGTAGCAACTCTCCCACTGCTCTATTTATCACCAGACTTTGATACTATTGTTCCTGCCTCTTGCTTTTCCTGGTCTAGATATAGGAATGTCTTCTCCTTGCTGCTAATTGCTAGGTGCCTTAACATAATTTGATGGCTCCTTTAAACCTTCCCACATTTCTAGTGGTCCTTTCATTAAATTCTTGTGAAAATGTCATCTAATTGTACTATTATTCATTTTATCTGCCTGATACTTTCCATATGCTTTGATGTAACAAATATTTATTTTGCCCATACTGTGCAGGGTGATGGGTGTTGAGCTGTGAGAAAAACAGATAGGATTACTGTCCTCATGGAATTTGAAATCTGGTTAGGTTATTAGGTATTAAATGATTAATCGTAAATAAGATCTAGCATGAGCTAGAATCAAGAGCAGAAATTCTAGAACCAATTATCATCCAAAATCCATAGGTTACATTAGAGTTCAATCTTGGTGTTGTGCATTCTATGAATTTTGATGAATGTATAAGGACATGTATCTAATATTGCACTATTGTTCAGAATAGTATCACTGCCCAAAAAAGTCATTGTGCATTGTCTTTTGGTATCTCCTTCCTGCCTAACCACTGACAACCACTAACCTTTTTGCTATTGCCGTAGTTTTGCCTTTCCAGAATGTCTTCTAGTTGGAATCATACAGTATGTAGTCCTTTTAGATTGGCTTCTTTGACTTAGTAGTATGCACTTAAGTTTTCTCCAAGTATTTTCATGGATTAATGGCTTGTCGATTTTTAGCACTGAACGATATTCCATTGTCTTTGCATATCATAGTTTATTCACTAATCTACAGAAGGATAATTTGGTTGCTTCCAAATTTGGGCAATTATAAATAAAGGTACTATAAACATGCTTATGGGGTTTTTGTGTGGACTTGTGTTTTTGGTTTATTTGAGTAAATAAACTGTGATTGCTGGATTGTGTAAAGTATGTTTAGTTTTGTAAGAAACTGTCAAACTGTCTTCCAAAGTGATTGTATCATTTTGTATTCTTATCAGTAATGAATGAGAGTTCCATATCTTCACTAACATTTAGCATTATCATTGTTTAAGACTTTGGCCATTCTATTAGGTGTGTAGTTTTGCTTCATGTTAAAGTTTTAATTCCCTAATTATGTATTAAGTTGAACAGCTTTTAATATACTTGCTTGATATTTCTATATCTTCTTTGGTATAGTATCTGTTAAGATATTTGGCACATTTTTTAATTGGGTTGTTTGTTTTCTTATTGTTTTAAGGATTCCTTATATTTTGGATAACAGTACTTTATCAGAAGTGTCTTTTGCAAATATTTTCTCTCAGTCTGTGGCTTATCTTCCCATTCTCTTGACTTTGTCTCTTGCAGAGCAAAATTTTTAAATTGTAATGAAGTGCAGCTTATTGATTATTTCTTTCATGGATCTTGATTTTGTGTTGCATCTAAAAGGTCATCACCATATCCAAGGTCATTTATCATCATATCCAAAGGCATTGAGGTTTTCTTTTATTTCATCTTCTGGGAGTTTTATACTTTTGCATTTTAGTTCTAGCTCTATGATCCATTATGAGTAATTTTTTGTTAAGAGTGTAAGATCTGTATCCAGATTCATTTTTTACATGTAGATGTCCAGAATTCCAGCACTATTTGTTAAAAAGGCTGTTTTTGCTTCATTGTATTGACTTTGCTGCTTTGTCAAAGATTAGTTGACTATATTTATGTGGATCTATTTCTGGGATCTCTATTCTGTTCCATTGATCTGTCTGTTCTTTGACTAGTACCATACTATCTTGATTATTGTTTTATATAATAAACAATATTAAGCTTTATATTAAGTCTTGAGGTTGGGCAATGTTACTTTTTCAAATTTGTTCTCATTCAATATCAAACTGACTGTTCTTGGTCTTTTTCTTTTCCAAATAAACTTTAAAATCAATTTGTTAATGTCCACAGATAACTTACCTGGATTTTGATTGGGATTGCATTGAATCTATAGATCAAATTGAGAAGAACTGACATCTTGACATTATTGGGTCTTCCTGGCCATGAGCTCTACCTAGTTCTCCTTTCATATCTTTCATAGAGTTTTGTAGTATTGTTCATGTAGATCTTATACATATTTTGATAGGTTTATAGCAAAATATTTTATTTTGGGGAGTGTTAATGTAAATGGTATCGTATAATGGATTTGAAATAACACTTTTTCATTGCTAGTAAATATGAAAGTAATTGACTTTTGTACTTTACATTGTATTTTGAAAACTTGCTATAACTTGCTAAAACTTGCTTACTAGTTCCAAGAGTTTTTATTTTTTTGATTCTTTCAGATTTTCTACTCAGATGGTTATATCATTTGCAAACAAAACTATTTTTCTTTCTTTCTTCCCAAATGGTATACCTTGTATTTCCTTTTCTTGTCTTATTGTATTAGCTAGGACTTCTAGTGCAATGTTGAAAAGCACTGGTGAAAAGGGACATCCTTGCTTTGTCCCCAGTCTTAGCCAGAATGCTTCTAGTCATTTAGTATAGGTTTTTGTAGGTATTCCTTACCAAATTGAGGAAGTTTCTCTCTATTCCTAATTTGATGATAATTTTTAATCATAAATCAGTGTTGGATTTTGTCAAATGCTCTTTCTGTACTTCTTTAAATGACGATGTCATTTTTCTTTTTTAGGCTTTTGATATGGATTACATTAATTCATTTTTTGAATATTGAACTGGCCTTGTGTATTTGGGATACATTACACTTGGTTGTGGTACATAATTCTTTTTATACACTGTTGGATTCAATCTGCTCATATTTTGATGAGGATTTTGTATTTGTGTTCATGTGAAATATTGATCTTTAGTTTTTTTCCCTGTAATGTCTTTGTCCAGGTTTGATTAGGGTTACGTTGGCTTAATAGAACGAGTTATGAAGCAATCCCCTAGGTTTTATCTTTGGAGAGACACACAGACAGATACAGAGATTTACGATTTATCAAAGCAGAAACATCTTTGGGAACCAGTATAGAGCAGGAAAATCTGAAATGTAATTAACAAATTACTGGAGGCTTAGTGTGAATAAAGCAGGTTTTATCTTCTGAAAAAAAAATATTGTAGAGATTTGATGTAATTTCTTCCTTAAATGTTTCTTAGAACTCACTAGTGAACCCATCTAGGCCTGGTGCTCTCTATTTTGGAAGATTATTGATTATTCAATCACTTTAATAGGTATAAGCCTATTCAAATTGCCTATCTTTTGTGTAAGTGCTGAAAGCTGTGTCTTTCAAAGAATTGGCCCATTTTACCTAGGTTATCAATTTTTTAGGCATAGAGTTTTTCATAATATTCCTTTATTGTCCTTTTAATGTCCATGGGATCTGGAGTAATTCCTTCTTTCATTTATGATATTAGTAATTTGTGTTTCCTCTCTTTTTCATAGCCTCGCTAGAGGCTTATTGATTTTATAGATCTTTTCAAAGAACTGGTTTTTGGTTTTATTTTCTTTTTTGAGAAAAGCCATGTCCAGCCATTAATGAGCCCATCAAAAGCATTCTTCATTTCTATTAGTGTTTTTGATCTCCAGCATTTCTTTTTGATTATTTCTTAGACTTTTCATCTCTCTGCTCACATTATCCATCTGTTCTTTCATGTTTTCCACTTATTCCATTAAATCCCTTAGCATATTAATCATAGTTAAAAAAAAATCCTGTTCTGATTATTAGAACATTTCTGCCATTTCACTCTGGCTCTGATGCTTGTTCAATCTCTTCAAGCTGTGTTTTTGTTTTTGTTTGAAATCTTTTAGCACACCTTGTAATATTTTGTTGAGAGGTAGACATGATGTGCTGGGTGAAAGGAACTGCAGTAAATAGGCCTTTAGTAATGTAATGATAAAGTATACGGGGGAGAGGAAGGCTTCTTTGGTCTTTTGACTTGGTATCAGTCTTTTGGTAAGGCTGTGCCCCTGGACTGTGAACTTCATCCCTGCTTCTCAGTGCCTCTCCTTCTACCCCACTTCCAACCTTAGGTGGGATAGGATGTCTGGAGGGTGCCAGAGTTAGGTATTTCCTTTCCCCAAGTAATTGAGGCTCTGATAAACTCCAGCAAGTTAGGCTCTGATAAAACAGTTTTTGTGGGGAACAGACCTTGTCAAGAATAGAATATTGTGGTATGTTTCAAAATTGTTCCTTTCCCCCTCTCCCTTCTGGAAACATGAGGTGATTTTTCTTTGTTATTCACTGTGAGATCCTAGTAAGTCTCCTGGAGGTTAAACTCCCCAAATTGTGAAAGCCCCCTCCATGAACTGGTCCCTTGAAATTTTTATCCCTTAGGTTTATTCACACTAAGCCTCCAGTAATTTGTTAATTACATTTCAGATTTTCCTACTCTATACTGGTTCCCAAAGATGTTTCTGCTTTGATAAATCGTAAATCTCTGTATCTGTCTGTGTGTCTCTCCAATTTTGGGGTCAGTGGTTTGCCCTGTAACCTCTCCTCTTTGCCAGATCTGAGAAGGGTTATTGATTTTTTCAATTTGTTCAGCTTTTTACTTGTTCTTAGGACAGAATGAAGACTTCTAAGCTTCTTACATGCTAGACCAGAAACCAGAGCCCAATATCATTATCTTTATTTCACAGATTATAAAGCTTAGCTCAAAGAAGTAAACTCCATTTTGCTGTATCCTGGAATGAGTAGGTCACACACAGACTCAACTCCAAGTCTGCTTTCTCCAAAACCAAAGCTTTTGGACACTGGAATATAGGTAAATTCATTGTTATACATTACTGTTTTAGCCCAGTGACTTGAATTAGATGTTTTCAAAAATATTTTTTGATCAGCTTCAGAATAAACCCAGTCAGATTAAATAGAAAGACTAATTCTGACTTTCTTTTGAGACACCAATGAGGCTGTGTCTGGTTTTCATCCAGTCCCATGAGTAAATTATTTATTTACAATGCAGACATAGCTCAAACTCTTTTTTTTCCTATTAATATTTATATTATTATTGCAGGGCCCATCACATCTGTAATGCAAAAGGCCCTGAAAGACCACCTATCAGGAACTTCTTTAGAGTTCATTGTTAACATTCAGTGGGCCAAGTTAGAGAGTTCAGAAATGTATTATATTTTTTAAATTAAGTTTTTATTTAAATTCCAGTAGTTAACATATAGTATAATATTAGTTTCAGGTATATAATATAGTGATTCAACACTTCCATACATCACCCAGTGCTCATCACAACAAGTGCACTCCTTAATCCCCATCACTTATTTCACCCATTCCCCCTATCTCCCCTCTAATAATTATTGGTTTGTTCTCTATAGTTAAGGGTCTGTCTACTCCTTCACACCCAAGCCAGAGAAGGAGAGAGCTAGGTAGTCTGGTTACCTAAATGGGCACAGGGATAAAATCTTTAGTTTCTGGTACATTTCTTCCATATTAGAGGGAAAAAAATACTGGACTGAGAACCAAGGACATGGACTCCAATGTGACTTTCTATCAGTGACAGTTAACGACCTCTCTAAAACCTTTGGAGCTATTTCTTCATGAGTGAATTAAAAAATCCAGCTCTTAATTTTATGACTGTAAGTTTAATAAAATAATATTCCATTGCCATTTCTGTCTAAAACAAAGGGTGCTCTTATCTGGAGTCTCCTTCCTCTTTGATACAAACTCTTAGAGAGGGGGAAGGGTGATCACTCATGCTATCCTTTACGTATATTGATTGTCCTTTTCATAGATTGATTTTCTCCATAATTAGGGAATAATCACTTTAAAGCATTCTCTAAAGGAATAAGCCCCAGTAAGGTTTTCTATCTGCCATAACTTTAATAGCCAGAAAATACAAACTTCCTAAAGACATGAATGATGGAATTACACATTATGTGATTTACAGTGTGGGGTCCTGTAAAAGCCTCAGTGGCATCTGAGACACACTACCATCCCAGAAGGGTTTCAAACCTGCTTAGGGAAATACAACCAACATGTGCAAAACTGAAGGCAAAACAAAACATGTAGGTAGGGGGTGTGAGGTAGGACCTGGGTTACGATGCCGATTATATGCTCTCTGCAGCTCACATTACATCATAGAGCATGTTTCATCTGCAAGATGGGGATGATAAGGGTGAACTCACGCAGGATTATCCAGTCGTGGTACCACTTACGTTGCACACTCATGACTCTACTGCCATGGGGGCCCTCAGCGCAGCCTGGAATTGTTTTTACTCTGTCATCATCCTGGAGGACTCATACTTTCTCTTCTTACTTCTCCAATGCCTTCTTTCTCATCCTGAATTTCAACTGATGACCTCAGTTTTTCTTTCCTGGAGAAAACAGAAGGTATTACAAGAAAAATTCTGTGGGATCCCTTGACCATAAGTTCATCATCAGCACTCACAAATTCACTTTTTCTTCCTGGTTTCAGGTGAGCTCTCCATTTTCCAAAGGCCATCCCCTCTCCTATTATCCAGACCCCATTTTCTGTCTCCTCCTTAGGTACACCACTTCAGGAATTCTCTCTCTTCCTCTCTTTCTCTCCTGCATCTGTAGTTTTTTCTCTCTCAACTGGATTTTCTAAGCTCACAAACATATCATATATTTATTTTTTAAGATGAGATATATGCATATGCGTATATCTTGTTCCCATTTACTTGTTCACATAGTTCAACCATTCCATTTCTCCACCTGCTTTATGTCATATCTCCTTGAGAGAGTTATTTATAATTTTTGTCTGCAATTTATCTCCTCCACTTCTCTGTTCAACCCATTTCTGTAAGTATTTACACATTCATCAAACCTGCTCTTGTTAAAATCCAATGAATTCTGTATTGTTAAATTCAGCAATTAATTCTCAGTCCTCATCATACTGACCTCTAGGAGCATTTGATATTGTTAACATGTTCCTTGTTAAAATACCCTTTTCACTTGACTTCTGGACACCACATCTTCCTGTTTCTTCTCTTCTATAATTGGACATTTCTTTTCCATCTCCTTTATTGGCTTCTCTGCACTACTCTAACAGCCATATATTGGTAATGGCCCAGAGCCCATTCCATGGGCATCATTCCTTCTCTTTGTACAACAATCGCATCTCATGACTATCATATGGAATCTATACATTGACAAATCCAAGACGTATCTCTGAACCGAACATATCACATGAACTCTACAGTTTTATATACGCTGCCTTCCGGATATCACCACTTGGATATCTGAAAGGCACTTCAAACTTAACATATTCAAAAATTACTTTCTAGACCCTCCTACACCTGCTCCTACAGCAGTGCTCATAAATGGCAACCTGGTCTCTCATGCCACTCAGGCCAAGAACCTTGGACTTATCTTAGACTACCCTCTCTTACTTGTGCCTCCCACTTCAACAAATCTTGTTATTGCCACCTTCAGAATATATTCTAATTCTCATTTTTTTAGCCCCTTTAATCCAAACACACCGATGCACGTTATCATCATTGTTTACTTGGTTTACTATATTAGCCTCCCTTGATGACTCTTTTTTTCCCCTTTTTGTCTATTCTCAACACACTAGCAGGAGAAAATCTATGAAAATGCAAAATGCACCATGTGTACCTCAGCTCAAAACTCTCCATTTCCTTCTTAATTGACTCGGTGACAATGTTCTTACAAGGGCCTACAAGGGCCTTTGTGTTCTTGTGACACAGTACTCTTCTGAGCTCACCCACAACAGCTTCCTTGGTGTTAGTCAAATGCTAACAAGGCTTCCACCTTAGGGCTTTTACATTTCCTCTTTTTTTTCCTGCCTGAACTTCTCTAGGTGATTGGATAGCTTACTCTCTCAGCCCTTTCAAGTCTGTGAAACGTTACCTTAGTGAGGAGAATTTCCATTAACTCCATTTGTGAATAGTGCATTCGTTTTTCCTCCTTACCTTAATGTTCTGTTGCTCTGTATATTTACAGGGTTACTGTCTGCCTGTTCTCCCTAGAATGTAAGTTCCTTTGTTTAGAATGTAAGAGACTCTGTTTTACACATGGCTGTGGCCTGAGTAGACAAGTGCCTGAGAGATCATAGAAACTCAAAACTATGTGGTAGATGATTAAAAGCAAGAATGAATGAATGAATGAATGAATGAATATAACTGAGAGAGTGCTTTGAACTCTGGTATCAACACAAATTTGTACCGTGTCTCATATGGGTCTGAGAGTAGAGACTAGAACATAAGGACTATAAATTGAAATTTGCCATTAGCTTCCCCAGCCTCCTCCCTTTAGTCTCCCCCTTCCTTCTGCCTTTAGTGATGTATTTCTCCAGCTTTTGTTTTAGCCATAACTCAAGGGTTAAATTGGGGTTGTTTTCTTCTTCTATTTGTAGAGTAAGAAAGCATAAGGAAAAATGAGACCAATATGTTTCCAAATATACCCAGGAGACCACATAGTACCATTGTTCTAACAAGGTGGTAGAGCCAAAGGATGCTCTCTCTAACAAAGAAATAGCACAGAGCACATTTTATGGAGGAGAATTAACACAAGTCAATCAATCGCCTCAAGGAAGCTGTGATGCCTTACACACTTGGCTATTCCAGGCCTACCCACCACTAACACAGTTTCCAGGGAATACAAATCTGAGGCTGTGATTCCATTTAAAGAGCATTGATAGGTTCTTGAATGCAGGCAAAGTTTAGCATTAGATTTTGCAGTGTGAGGATAAATGGGCAGTGGGGGTCACTAAGGAGACTGATGACCATGGAGGTTCTTGTCGCTGTGCGGTAGAAAGGTGTATCAGTTAGGAAAGCAAGACCCTGTGATGGAGGGCTTTATGTGGCAGGTGAAGGTACTTTGGTTTGATTCAGTAGGCAGTAAACGAGGAGTCATTGTATTTTCTTAGACGGGATAGAGGTGGTGACACGGTGGAAGCATTGTTGAGCGTGATTGAAAAACCTGGCTATAAAACATATGAGAATGTAGTCCTTGAACAACCTGCATCAGAACCACACTAGGATGTATGCTTTAGTTGGGCTGGAGTAGGTCCCAGTAATCTACATTTTAATCAGAAACTCTGTGGGAGAGGCCTGAGAATTTGCTTTTTTAAAAGCACATCAAGCAATCAGATGCACACTACTTTATGGTATTCATTACAGCATTTTTTTTCTCAAACTGAAGGTTGCAACCTGTTAGTGAGCTGTAAAATGAATTTGGCAAAATGCATCAGATAACACAACGCTATGCTTTCATTTATATATAGTTTATGAACAGGCACAACTAGTCTCTGGCGAAAGAGATTAGAGCACTCGTTGCCTGGGTGGGAGAGAGGCCTGACTAAAAAGGTGCCCGAAGAACGCTTTGGTTTGTTGGATGTAACATGATTTGGGAGACACCTACCTAGGTGTAAACATTGGTCAAACCTGATCCAACGGTACACAAAAAATGGATGCATTTTGTGATGTGTACATTATTCCTCCATAATAACAAAAGTGAGAAAATTATGTAGAGCACATCAAGGCATTGCCCGGAGTAGGGTTAAATTGTGTGTGTTTCATGTGGGCGTGTGTACATTTTGAGTCATGATTATTCAACATGAGGGTAAATATTGTTTGATATTTGGGTTTATGTGTGTGTTTGAAGCACTGTGGTAGAGAGAGAGAGAGTCTAGCAGCTGACGGACCATTTATGTTTACTTTGTCTCTCTTTTGCTTTCTATAGATTGAGAATTTGACTCCTTACAGATATCTTGCTATCAATATATCCAGTATGTTTTTATACTTATGAGGCCACTTGAGTTTTTTGGTAATTTTTCTCCCACACAACTCATTCTGATTTTAATTTCTACAGTGGTTCAGTGTGACATAATATTTTGTGTTCTGATGAATGTGTAGTAGTAATGCCCGGCTACAGAAACGTTGGTCATATTTGTTCGATAGGACAGTTGACTGCTTCTGAAAGCTCTGTTTAAATGGGTTGTAGGTTTATAGCAGATGCACTGTTCTCACCAGTAGAGACTGCATTTTAAGCAAAGGGAGATGTTTGGAGGCTGTTCATTTCTTGTTTATAAGATTGGAAAAGGAAATACATGGAAGCAATGGTAATCTGAAGACTCATGAAAATAACGTAGTAACACTTGTGTTCTAGTTAACCCCTCCTTGCCGTAAAACATCAAAACTTACGTTGTTCAAGTTCATTTTCTTGAGGTAGTAAGGATACTCCTGTGCACAAAACAGAGTTTTTCTCTGACAACTCTGGATATTATTGATTTTCAGAATGCAAATCCTCCATATGGAATGAGAATTAAAGATGTCTCACTCTGGATAGAATTTTTTTTTTTTTTTTACTTAAAAAACTTAAGTTTTTTATTTATTTATTTATTTTTTTAAATTTATTTATTTATTTATTTATTTATTTATTTATTTTTTAATATATGAAATTTACTGTCAAATTGGTTTCCATACAACACCCAGTGCTCATCCCAAAAGGTGCCCTCCTCAATACCCATCACCCACCCTGCCCTCCCTCCCACCCCCCATCAACCCTCAGTTTGTTCTCAGTTTTTAACAGTCTCTTATGCTTTGGCTCTCTCCCACTCTAACCTCTTTTTTTTTTTTTTTCCCTTCCCCTCCCCCATGGGTTTCTGTTACGTTTCTCAGGATCCACATAAGAGTGAAACCATATGGTATCTGTCTTTCTCTGTATGGCTTATTTCACTTAGCATCACACTCTCCAGTGCCATCCACGTTGCTACAAAAGGCCATATTTCATTCTTTCTCATTGCCACGTAGTATTCCATTGTGTATATAAACCACAATTTCTTTATCCATTCATCAGTTGATGGACATTTAGGCTCTTTCCATAATTTGGCGATTGTTGAGAGTGCTGCTATAAACATTGGGGTACAAGTGCCCCTATGCATCAGTACTCCTGTATCCCTTGGATAAATTCCTAGCAGTGCTATTGCTGGGTCATAGGGTAGGTCTATTTTTAATTTTCTGAGGAACCTCCACACTGCTTTCCAGAGCGGCTGCACCAATTTGCATTCCCACCAACAGTGCAAGAGGGTTCCCGTCTCTCCACATCCTCTCCAGCATCTATAGTCTCCTGATTTC
This sequence comes from Neofelis nebulosa, assembly GCF_028018385.1. NCBI lineage: Eukaryota > Metazoa > Chordata > Mammalia > Carnivora > Felidae > Neofelis > Neofelis nebulosa. The sequence continues at coordinate 68,480,427 of NC_080794.1, forward strand.
TTCATTTTGGCCACTCTGACTGGTGTGAGGTGGTATCTGAGTGTGGTTTTGATTTGTATTTCCCTGATGAGGAGCGACGTTGAACATCTTTTCATGTGCCTGTTGGCCATCCGGATGTCTTCTTTAGAGAAGTGTCTATTCATGTTTTCTGCCCATTTCTTCACTGGGTTATTTGTTTTTCGGGTGTGGAGTTTGATGAGCTCTTTATAGATTTTGGATACTAGCCCTTTGTCCGATGTGTCATTTGCAAATATCTTTTCCCATTCCGTTGGTTGCCTTTTAGTTTTGTTGGTTGTTTCCTTTGCTGTGCAGAAGCTTTTTATCTTCATAAGGTCCCAGTAATTCACTTTTGCTTTTAATTCCCTTGCCTTTGGGGATGTGCCGAGTAAGAGATTGCTACGGCTGAGGTCAGAGAGGTCTTTTCCTGCTTTCTCCTCTAAGGTTTTGATGGTTTCCTGTTTCACATTCAGGTCCTTTATCCATTTTGAGTTTATTTTTGTGAATGGTGTGAGAAAGTGGTCTAGTTTCAACCTTCTGCATGTTGCTGTCCAGTTCTCCCAGCACCATTTGTTAAAGAGACTGTCTTTTTTCCATTGAATATTCTTTCCTGCTTTGTCAAAAATGAGTTGGCCATACGTTTGTGGGTCTAGTTCTGGGGTTTCTATTCGATTCCATTGGTCTATGTGTCTGTTTTTATGCCAATACCATGCTGTCTTGATGATGACAGCTTTGTAGTAGAGGCTAAAGTCTGGGATTGTGATGCCTCCTGCTTTGGTCTTCTTCTTCAAAATTACTTTGGCTATTCGGGGCCTTTTGTGGTTCCATATGAATTTTAGGATTGCTTGTTCTAGTTTCGAGAAGAATGCTTGTGCAATTTTGATTGGGATTGCATTGAATGTGTAGATAGCTTTGGGTAGTATTGACATTTTGACAATATTTATTCTTCCAATCCATGAGCAGGGAATGTCTTTCCATTTCTTTATATCTTCTTCAATTACCTGCATAAGCTTTCTATAGTTTTCAGCATACAGATCTTTTACATCTTTGGTTAGATTTATTCCTAGGTATTTTATGCTTCTTGGTGCAATTGTGAATGGGATCAGTTTCTTTATTTGTCTTTCTGTTGCTTCATTGTTAGTGTATAAGAATGCAACTGATTTCTGTACATTGATTTTGTATCCGGCAACTTTGCTGAATTCATGTATCAGTTCTAGCAGACTTTTGGTGGAGTCTATCGGATTTTCCATGTATAATATCATGTCATCTGCAAAAAGCGAAAGCTTGACTTCATCTTTGCCAATTTGGATGCCTTTGATTTCCTTTTGTTGTCTGATTGCTGATGCTAGAACTTCCAGCACTATATTAAACAGCAGCGGTGAGAGTGGGCATCCCTGTCGTGTTCGTGATCTCAGGGAAAAAGCTCTCAGTTTTTCCCCATTGAGGATGATGTTAGCTGTGGGCTTTTCATAAATGGCTTTTATGATCTTTAAGTATGTTCCTTCTATCTGGATAGAATTTTTTAAGAGTTTTAATGTGGCTTAAAAAGAAAGAGAGTCAAACTGAGTTGGAATGAGCCATCCTGACTATACGGCTTGTATAGAACTAAGGATTGTTAGCTAGTCAGAGCCTGCTTTTCTCCTGGCTTGAAATCCTTCTGGATGTATGACACCACTTCTAATTTCCTAGATTTCCAAGATGAGTTTTGGACCTTTTTTGTGTTTGAAGTCTAATTATAATTCTGCCATTCACTTGTATTCTTTTTTTCCTATAGAAGATTTATATAACATTGGTCCAGTCTTACTTTTATGTCTCAAGTACTTAGAGGGGACTATTATTGATTTATATGGGGCACCTTTCTTCAAGATATATATGTGCCCCGATGAGTCTGGAAGGTTTAAAGGTTCTAGTTCACATAAGAAAGTCAGGGATTCTGGAGGCATATATTGGGAAAAAACAGAGTTTCCCTTTTATATCTTACCTTTTAATGCTCTTGGGGGTTAGATAGGGAATGCATAGGTGGGAGGCAGGTAAAAGTGGCTGGTTAGATAACTAGAATATTGGAGAAGATTCCTTCGTGGAAGGAATAGAAAGATCTTATACCTTTGATATTGACTGAGGCCACTACATTGCCTGTTCCCAAATGGTTAGGGGCACTATATGGTCAACAAGTTTTTATGAGATACTACGAGAAGAACCTTTGCTTCAATAATAACGGCACCATCACCTCAAGTTAATTAAAATATCTAGGCAACTGTCTTCTAGTTATTCAACTTGATATAGATGGTTTTCTATCCTTCTAGAAGTGTTAATATGGAGACACTAAGGCTTTGAAAAAATAACATGAACACTTTAAGAAGAATTTCATAGGGGCATCTGGGTGGCTGAGTTGGTTAAGCGGCCTAGGTCATGATCTCGGTTTCAGCTCAGATCATGATCTTGTAGTTCGTGAATTTGAGCCCGCGTGGTAGATCTGCACCGAAGACACTGAGCTTCCTTGGGATTGTCTCTCTCCCTCTCCCTCTGCCCCTACCATGCCCTCTCTCTCTCTCTCTTTCTTTCTCTCTCTCTCTCAAAAGTAAATAAATAAACATTAAGAAAAGAATTTCATGTTATAGCAAAGGAATGTCGAACTGCAGAAGAAGGTAGCACCAGGTCTGATGACAATATGTAACATGAAGTTGTTCATCATCCTGGTGATGAAGTAGACAGGGGACATTAAGATTCTTGGTTGCAAGGTAGAGAAACTAACTTTGAATGTCTAAGGAGTCACTGGTATGTTACAGGATGTTGAAAGGCGGATGTTTGGAAAGGAGTGCAATTAAGGCAGGACAAAATTAGGGGATGAAATAGTCTGGCCAAATCACAATATGTTAGATGCATCAGACACAACCACATCTTCTGGACATCAGCTCTGCGTATTCCCACTGCCGCTGTATAAATCACTGTCTCTCATTCCAGATCCGTAACCCTGAGCAGGAATATATAATGATTAACTCATAGTTCATGTGTTTAGATCCTAGCTGTAAAGAAGGATCTTCCATATCCCATGTCTATATTAAGAAATCATGTTCTCTGCTTCCTACCCCTTCCCACAGATTAGGCACATGGGGAACCCCCACCCCCACCCCCAAGAAATAGTTAGTTTATTGTTATGCCAGGGGAGAAAAGATAAATGCCCACTACAATGTGTCTTGTGACTGGAACTTTTCAGGTAGAAGTTGGACGGGTACCTAGAAGTAATACTGTGCAAAGTGTTGCTGTTTTGAGAGAGAAGTTAGGAGAAAGTTCCCTATAAGCATATGGCCTAGGTCTAGGCTTCTATGGGGTATGGGGTCTTTGGAGTTACTCCAGTGGGATTGTTAGGTTATAAGAAATAAATCCAGGCAGGTGTGTGCTCTCTACCAGGAAGCTTCCTGTTGCTTTATAATTGTCTGAATACATTTCCAGCCCAACCCAGTTAGAGCAGTCTTAATTAAATCGTGTAGATTTGGCTTCTTACCACAAGGGGTCATTCTTTTACATGTGTCATTCAAAAATCATCTCAGAAGTACCTGATCCTGAGACCACCTTAGAGGTGTGTTTTCTTTCCAGAAGTTTTAACTACTGCTCCAAATTATATCTGCCAAATATGTGGTTCCAATGACAAGGTACCTAATGATTTGGTATGGGACTGGTCCTGCCATTCAAAAATAAATAAGAGCTGGGGGATGAAACTGTCAATTTTTTTTAATTTTTTTTCTTTTACATTTATTTATTATTGAGAGACAGAGAGACACAAAGCGTGAGCAGGGGAGGGGTAGAGAGAGAGGGAAACACAGAATCTGAAGTAGGCTCCAGGCTCTGAGCTGTCAGCACAGAGCCTGACACGGGGCTCGAACTTACAAACTGTGAGATCATGACCTGAGCCGAAGTCGGTCACTTAACCAACTGAGCCACCCAGGCGCCCCAAAACTGGCAATTCTTAACATTCCATGCAGTTTACCTTTCAACCAAGGATTCCTTTCACCTTAAGACCTTCCCCTCTGTCTAACATTAACAGGCATACAGCACATTTCAAAAGTCAAGTGAGGCATAGGCTAGTTGCAATGTTAAGGTTACAAGCATAACTTTGAGATATTCAGGTTCAGTTCCAGACTACCACAATAGTGCAAGTACAATGATTTTTTTTGTTTCCCAGTGCATATAAAAGTTATGTTTATACTACACTATAGTCTATTAAATATGCAATAGCATTACATCTAAAACAATGTATATACCTTAATTATAAAAATACTTTATTCCTAAGAAAATGCTGACCATCATCCTACTTTTCAGCAACTCATATTTTTTTTTTTTTTTTTTTTTTTTTTGCTGGTGGAGGTTCTTGCCTTGATGTTGATGACTGCTAACTAATCAGGGTGGCATTTGCTGAACATTGAGGTGGCTGTGGCAATTTCTTAAAATAAGACAACAATGAAGCTTGCCACATCAATTGACTTCCTTTCACGGATGATTTCTCTGTAACATGCGATGCGGTTTGATAGCATTTACCCAGAAGTAGAACTTCTTCCAAAATTGGAGTCAATTCTCTCAAACCCAGCTGCTGCTTTATCAACTCTGTTTATGTAATACTCGAAATCCTTTGTTGTCATGTCAACAGTCTTCATGGCATCTTCGCCAAAAGTAGTTTCCATCTCAAGAAACCACTTTTTCTCATCCATAAGAAGAAGCTCCTTATCCGTTAAAATTTCATCATGCGAGTGCAGCAGCTCCGTCCCTTCTCCTGGCTCGACTTCTAATTCTAGTTCTCTTGTTGTTTCCCCCACATCTGCAGTTACTTCCCCCACTGAAGTCTTGAGCCCTGTATAACAATCCAGGAGGGTGGGAATTAGCTTCTTCCAAACTCCTGCTAATGTTGATATTTTGAGCTCTTCCCACAGGTAAAGTAGATTTAGCATGATTCTTTTTTTTAAATTTTTTTAACATTTATTCATTTCTGAGAGACAGAGACAGAGCATGAGCAGGGAAGGGGCAGAGAGAGGGAGACACAGAATCTGAAACAGGCTCCAGGCTCTGAGCTGTCAGCACAGAGCCTGACACAGGGCTCGAACTCACGGACTGTGAGATCGTGACCTGAGCTGAAGTCAGACGCTCAACTGACTGAGCCACCCAGGTGCCCTGATTTAGCATAATTCTTAAGGGCCCTAGGATTTTCAAAATGGTCAGTGAGCCCTGGCTTTAATTTTATATCATCAGCTGCAATAGTGCCTAGCAAGAGAGTCAGCCTGTGTTTTTAGGCCAGGCACTGACTTCTTCTCCCTAGCTAGAAAAGTCCTAGATGGCATCTTCCAGTATAAGGCTGTTTTCATCTACATGGAAAATCTGCTGTTTAGTGTATACACCTCCATGAATTATCTTAGCTGGATCTTCTGGAACTTGGTGCAACTTCTACATCAGCACTTCCTTCTCCACTTTGCATTTTTATGTTGTGGGGACGGCTTCTTTCTTCAAACCTCATGAACCAACCTCTGCTAGCTTCATACATTTCTCACACAGCTTCCTCACCTCTCTCAGCCTTCAAAGAACTGAAGAGAGTTAGGGCCTTTCTCTGATTGGAGATTTGGTTTAAGGGAATGTTGTGGCTGGTTTGATCTTCTATCCAGACCACTCGAACTTTCTCTATATCAGCAATAAGACTGTTTCACTTTCTTAAAATTCATGTGTTCATGGGATAACATTTGTAATTTCCATTCAGTCTTTTCTTGTGCATTCACAGCTTGTGCAACTGGTGCAAGAGACCTAGCTTTCAGCCTATCTTGGCTTTTGACATGCCATTCTTAGTAAACTTAATCACTTCTAGCTTTTGATTTAAAGTGAGGCACATGAAACTTTTCATTTAACTTGTACATTTAGAGACCATTGTAGGGTTTTTAGTTGGCCTAATTTTGATATTGTGGTGTATCAGGGAATAGGGAGGCCCAAGGAAATGGAGAGAAACATGGAACAGCTGATTGGTGAAGCAGTGAGAACACATGCAGCATTTATCAATTAAGTTCACTGTCTTATATGGATGCACTTAGTGGTGTCCCAAAACAATTACAGTAGTAACATCACAGAACACCATAGCAAATGTAATGGTAATGAAAAGGTTTCAAATTTATGAGAATTACCAAAATGTGACTCCGAGACAGGAAGTAAGCAAATTCATGTAGAAAACGGAGCCCAGAGAGGTCTGTGTGGCTCAGTTGCTTAAGCGTCCAACTCTTGGTTTTGGCTCAGGTCATGATCTCACAGATTGTGGGTCCGAGCCCTACCTAGGGCTCTGCACTAGACAGAGCGGAACTGCATGGGACTGTCTCTACTTCTCTCTCTCTCTCTCTGCACCTCCCTGCTCACTCACTCATTCTCTCTCAAAATAAATAAATAAAGAAAAGTGGCACTGATAGACTTGCTCGATGTAGGTTGCCACAAACCTTCACTTTGTAAAAAATGCAGCATCTGTTCAGTACAACAAAGTAAACCACAATAAAACAAGGTGGGATTGTGGTCAGTGATATAACTTGCCAAAATCTCATTAGATGGTTAGAATTTTTTTTTATCAATAAAGTATTTTTAATTAAGATACACACATTGTTTTTAGACACAGTGCTTTTGCACACTTAATAGACCACAGTACAGTGTAAATGTAACCTTTAATGCACTGAAAAAGCAAAAAATTCATTTGACTCTTCTTATTGTGATATTGTCTTTATTGCAGTGGTCTAGAACTGAACCCGCAGTATTTCTGAGGTTTGCCTGTATATTAAAACATGAGGAAATTCAGATACACAATTAAGACTTTAAATATGTTGGGCATGTAAAATGCCCACAAATTCACATTAAAAATGAATCTGTGTGTAGTCCTCTCTGGAAACAATGGTACATGATTAAATTTAAGTCTCTTTTTCAGATCAGAATGAAATACGTGTGGCCCTGTGCCCACACCATCCCCCAGGATGTGTCCTGTGTGCTAGCACGCCGGAGTGCCTGTGCCTCACCACACACAGCACGTCAGCACAATAGACTTTATCTCAAGTGTTCAAGAAGCACTTGGTCTTGGCCCATTCCTTTGTGAGGACACATAAAAGTTAACGTATAATCTTCATTTTATAATGAAAGTTACCCTTTTGTCCTTAATGAACATTATCACTAATCATATTGATTAGATAGCAAGTGGAGTCTTTTAAATGCATCATGGGATGGAAGAAGCACCATGTTGTGATATCAAGCTCCCTGGAGTTGGCTACTGCTTCCCTACATGACGAACGACTGATTGATTGATTGATTGATTGATTGATTTGGTCTGTTTTGATTCACTTCTCAAATTTGATCGTGGAATGTTTCACTTGGTTCAACTGCCAGGGAAGAAGAACCTTCCTGACCTTGACACTCCAGACCATAGGCTGTCAGAGGACTAAAGCCCCGATATGGTCATGGAGCTGGAGCTGCCATGCTACAACCTCCACCTTAATTCTTTCCCCTCATTTTTTCCCTGATACTCAGCATTTAATCCTCCATACTTCTTTCCCCTTCCCTTCGACATTTTTCCTCTTCCCATCCATGATTTTTTTTCTGCTGAGGGAGAGAAGAGTCTCCTACCTTTTCCCACTTTCCTTCTTACCATGGCCTTGGTGGGAGATGGTGGCAGGGCAGTAACACGCAGCGACATTTGATTTGATGCTTAAGAACACAACAGAGAGATTCTTCTGAGCATTTTAATAGGTTCTGTTTTCCGGGAACTGCAGAGAAAAGAAATAAAAGATAGTACGCAGAGTTCCTGTTTTTTTTTTTTTCTTATTGCTGCCATGGGGATAAAGATCAAAGTCTTTATCTGTGATTATCCATCAGACAAATGCAATAAAATGCCCAATTTGCAGTCAAGGCTAACTGTGTGCTGTCTTTCAGAACACATTCATCTCTAATCTTCTTGAAAGTCTTTCCTCCCAGAGGCTCCACAGGGCCTGTAAGGAAGCATTCCTGACACCAGCTGCTTCAAAATCTATAGATTGTTATTAAATAATAGGTTTCCTTGCAGCAGGGGCCTGGCCATGACCTGGGCATATACAGGGACTTAATGCCCCAGGAGCATAGGCATTTATGGAATCCCTAAGGTGTGGTGGCATGGATTCTTATGAAAAGAGGGATTCAGCAGTGAACAATATTGTGTAGGTCCTTTAGAAGCTTGCTCTAAAGTTGAGGCTGTAGGATGGGGCACGTCATAGACACATGAATCAGTTAATCAACAATGCACATCAGAATAAGGGTAAGTCGACTGCAGGACTGAGACTGTGCCAGAATGACTCAACTGGCATCCAAGGCCATAATCCTGCTCCTTCTTTATAATGTGCATTCCAAATGGTTCTTCCTTATGTGCCCCGCCTTGGGAGTAAGTGGGAAACAGATTGGCATGCACAGAAAATGGTGGTCTACAAGGTGAAGAGGAAAATCCAATACTTCCCAATATCAGATGTTAACAGGAAGAAAAATGTTTGTTGCGTGTCAGAGAGGCTATAGGAAAAGAGTATAGAGTGTGGGGGCCTCTGGTGTGACTGTTGAGCTTGAACAGAACCTGATATTTGTGAAACATTAATAGTAAGGCATATTGGGACACCATCTGAGACCCAGACCATGTAGGTCTGCTTCCTCTTGGTCTCCTAGATCTTTTTTCCTCTTGGTTTCATGAGCCTCCTACCCTCAGGAAAGACAGAGTTTGCTTTACTTCCTGTGATAGGCAAATCAAGCAGAGTTTGTTTTGGGGAAGCCAGAAGATTGTTGCTCTCTTAAAGATTTTCTGCCTGCCATGTTCACTAACATCTGGGCTGTACTCAAATCTAGGTTGAGTAGGGAGGTGGGAAGGCTGGCTGAGTTCTCTGACCAGCTTTTTCAGGAGTCCATTGGACTCTTCATGTTTTTCCTCAAATGATGATAACAAAGGGAAACAGTGGGTGATTCAACTATATCCTAACTTTGGTGACCTTTAATTAGGGTCATAATGTGTTATGCCTAGAATAAAAGTCCTTGGGGAAACTCTGGTTCTAGTTTTAACATAGTCGCAATAAATAAAGCAAAGTCAATCATTTTTTGTGTGTGTGTGATAAAATATATGTGACATAAAATGTATCATTTTGACCATCTTTAAGTATACAGTTCAGTGGCATTATATACATTCACCTTGTGCACCCAGCACAACCATCTATCTCCAGAATTTTCCTCCTTTTAAAGGTTAAATAGTACTCCATTGATGTATATCCCACATTTTGTTCATCCATTCATTCATCAATGCATAAAGAAAGTGAAGTCACTCTTGAATGCTCACATTTCCTTTTGGTCCAGAATGCTATTTATATTTGTAGTCTCAGCATCATTGTTGTTAACAGCATTACCTCTCATTCTCAAATTATCCCACTTTGGATGATGAATTATATGATTACCCCTTGAGGAGAACTCTTCTAGAATTCCCATGTTCCCTGCAATTGTTCTCATGTTCAGTGCAAGTTTCGGTGCAGAATCTTCTGCAGACATTCTCTTTCACTTAAACTTAGCACCAACTAAGCATACATCATTAAACAGTCAGTAGGGATGTTGGTGGGTGATGTTTTCCCAAATGAAGGAAAAGAAACAATTGCCGATTTTCAGGCAGCTGGATGAGTATCATAACTTAGGAGACCAGACTATCCCACATCTGTTTGAATAGGAGAACAAGCCTAACAAGTCTTGAAGGCAGCCAGAAAAAAAAGTGCCTTTGTAATCACTGGGGGAAAACAGTGGAGATCCAGAAAGAGAAAGTGTGTGTCTTTCTTTCCACACTGGTCTGAAGCATCTGTCAAAAGCTGTTAAGGGAAAAAAGGGGTGTGATTTTGACTCACAGACATTTTCCCAAAGAGAATTTGCAACTTTTGTTGACTCTGCAAATAGGGGAAGCTCCCTGATTGGATAGCTGCAGAAAGCTTATTTCAGCATAACTGATGAGATAGGATATGTGAAAGTAGACAGCCTCCTAGGATTAAAGTTCTGTCTGGAGTGTTTGCTGCCATACTGGCCTATGGTAGATAGATACTTCAGTAAACATTAGAGAAATGAATGAGTAAATGACCAACTTCCTACCTGTCAGTTGTTCAGGAATCCAGTTCCTTCATATGTAAAATAGGAATAATTCCACCTTCTCTGCCATTATTTTAGGATTATGCTAATTAACTTACAGTTTGTCTTCCTAGGAAGGACCATTGACTTTCCACTAAAGGGAGCATAGAACAGAGTGACTCCAGACAAGAAGTACTTTGTAACTGCCATGAAATTTTATAATTTAAAAACCACACCAGATAAATGTAATCTAATCACCAGTCAATTTTAGCAACTCCCTCTGATCTGCTTCTCATTTTAGAACAAAATCACAGCTGAAACAATAGGCCGTCCAAGGGACTTAATTTAAAGAACCAAACAGTTTTCCAAATTGTGACACAAACGCTAACTGTTCACCAAAATTTGTGTCCTCCTATTTTTCCCTGATACACAGCTGGTCTCCATTTCCAACCTCTGTGGTGGTTAGGAATGGCCATGTGACCAAGTTCTATCAACTCAGCTGGGACAGGAGTGGTGTGAGTCTCGTGCTTGCTCTGCTCCTTCAGAACATCTCATGTCCCTCAACTGACTTGGATAGTGATAAGCTTGACTTATATGTCAAGCTGAAGAATGTAGAGCTCCTTGCTGATTGAACACATGAAAAAGAGTCATTAACACCATACAGGAAAAAAGGAAAAAACTCCAAATAAAGCTTATATTGCTAATTCTTTAAAAAAAAAAAAGTCTCTTAACTTCTTGTTATGGAAGATAAGAATGAATCTGTCTTTCACCACCCTCCCGACTACCCATGCCTCACGTCCTTCTGACATAGTTGTAACATAAAAATAGGTCAGTGTTTATTATTTAATTTATTCCTACCCTGTTAATACTGTTCATGGATGAGATGTATAGTATTTACATGGTTGGTTTTCCTTTCCTGTAGAGAAGGAAATCATTAATCCAATCCGGATTCTTCGTCAGCTGAGTAAATTTTTTCCTGGTACCTTCAATGAATTTAAATTTTTATGAATGTCATTTTTTAAAAAAAATTTTAATGTTTATTTTTGAGAGAGAGAGAGGGAAATTGAGAATGAATGACAGAGCATGAGTAGGGGAAAGGAGAGAGACAGGGAGACAGAGAATCTGAAGCAGGCTCCAGGCTCTGAGCTGTCAGCACAAAGCCCTGTGCAGGGCTGGAACTCACAAACCATGAGATCATGACCTCACCCAAAGATGGATGCTTAACTGACTGAGCCACCCAGGCACCCCATGAATTCCCTTCCAACCATTTCCATTCTAAAAAGTAGCTCTCTAAAACTACTGAACAAATGTCACTGTGCAAACTCTTTAAAACATCATCATAAGGCAGTTTTTACCTCTTTTGCTGGCTCACCAATTTCCTACATCATATTTGGTTATCTTTCTTGGTTATCTTCCTAATATTGATACAACAAAGATTTTCTAGTAGCTTCCTGATGGAGTATTTAACAGGTAACATTTTTTTTTTTTTTTTTTTTTTTTTTTTTTTTTGGCACAGCTGAAAGTATCCTGACAATCTGAGTATGTAGTTCTACTTTGGAAAAAAAAAAAAAAATTCTCAGAATTTTAAGATATTTTTCTACCACATTCTAATGGCTGAAGTTGCTATTATGGGAGAAATCCTAAGGCATTATTATTTATAAGTCTTTATGTAAATATTTTTCCTCCTTATCAGGAAGCTTCTAGAGCTTTCTATCACTTGTGTTTTCAAACTTGCAGTAATCCTCTTTGATTTCTTTGTCTGTATAACCTTATCTCTCAGTTCTAGAAAAAACAATTATGTTTTTGATGATATCCTCCCTCCACTTGCTTTTGTCTTTTTTTTTTCTGGACAACTTATTATACAGACATTGTACTTCCTGAATCATTTACCTTCTATCCTTCATCACTTTTCTTCTCCTTAACTTTATGTTCTACATGTATTATTATTTTAAACTTTTTTTTTTCTATCATCAAGATCTCATCTATATTCATGTCTGCATGCTCCTTTAGGTATATTTCTGTTCTTAATTCACAGTTGCAATATGTCTAGTTATCTTTTTGAGAATATTAATAAAGAAACTACTCATAGTACTAAAGTTGAGAAGTTATTTGTTCATTTGGTTTTGATATCTGTTTTCCACATCCAGTGCTTGTTTCAAATGTCTAGGCTTGTTTTTGTTCATATTAGAGAGTGAGGAACAAAGAGGTGATCAGAAACCCAGGGCATTTGATTGGAGATAGTCAATATCATCCTAACTCTAACATCATCTGAAAGGGCTATTTCTTTGGGAATCATTAATGTCAGTGTTTTTCAGTTCTTTAGCTCCAGTTGGTCATATATCCCAAAGGAGAACTGCTTCAGAATTCTCATTTGGAGGGCTTAAACTGGCTGCTAGTTTTCTGGAAACCATGTAGGAGAAGACTGGAAAGAAAATTCAGCATTCACTATGAAACTTTGGCTTAATTCTCTCTCTCTGCCTCTTAAAAAAACAAAACAAAAAAAACCACTTTTTTTCTAAATTTTCCAAAAATGGATTTCTTCACTCAAATGTGTCTGGAAACCCAAATATAAACACCACCTACTTCACTCTCTGTAGAAAATAAAAGCCCTACTCATCAACTCATCAGCCATGTGACTCTACAAAGTGGGGTGGATTATCTGTGGATCTTATTCTTTCCTAATGAGATCCTCAAACAACACAGTCTTCTGTTAATCCTCACTTCCAAGATACTTGTTCTCCCCAAGTCCTACGCCTATTAGAGATTCATGTGTAATGCTCTTTCTTGGCTTTCCCACTTAAAGCACAGAATTCAGATTTCTTGGATCTCCTAAGTCAGTTTTTATTTTTCATTTGTTTCCAGGTACCAAAAATCTTTTTATTTTCTCATCCCCATTGCTTTATTCCATATTACTTCATGCTTTAAAACATTTCTGTCATCTTTATGGGGCTTAGGGAATGGCTTAAATAGAAATATATGTATTCAATCTGCCATCTCTAACAATAGGGTATATGCAATTTAATTTTTTATTAGTAACACATTGAATCATAGGCTTATAATGCAAAAATATTCCTTGAATTATATGACCTCTAAACTCACCCAGTGAGGAAAATTCTGTCCTTCCTGACAGCCAAGTTATTCATGAGAAGGTGAATAAAGTGAATAAAGTCATTCATAATTTATCCAACAAATAATTATTTAGTAACTATGACATATCAGGTACTGGGAACTCAATGTGAGCAACACAGTGCTATCTTCAGGAATTGCCCATGAAGGTGAGAAATTTAAAAAAAAATATGAATAGAATATTTAAAAGATCTTCAGTAATGTTGACAACAGGGAAATCCAGAAGTGGAGTATCTAGCATTATCTGAATGGGTTAGAATTGGAGGCATATTAAGATTTAATATTCCAAGAGATGTAAAGAGAATGTCACAGGCAAATGAAATAGAAATAATGAAAACTTAAAGATATAACAGATCTGATAAATTTAAGAAACTATGTATAATGCTAGAAGGAGATAAGAATAGACAGAGATTTTGACATGAGCCAGATCATAAAAGGCTATATACGGCATGTTAAGTTGCTTAGATATTAACCTATGGACAATGGTCAACTATAGAAAAGTCTTAGGTGAGCCATGACAGGTAAATGGAGCCATACCAAAAAAAGAAAAAAAAAATCACAAATGATCCACTAATGATGATCCATGGTACCTTTGCCTATTCTGTTCTTCAGTATCCAACTCCTTCCCTTGTCCTTCCATGATTAGCTATTTGTGTTGCAATTAGTACTGCTTCCTGTCAGTCTTATTTGCAACCAGCTGAGCTCATTCACTGATAATTAGTGCACTAACAGTTTTCAGGAATTGTGATTCAAAATTGTGTCTTCCACTTCTACTCTGAGGAAAAAAGAAAAAAATAAGGCATCGTGATAAAGCAAAGGATTTGTTCTGGTCTTTTTCCAGGCAGTAAGATGCTGGTTCTGATGGAGTGCTCTCATTAGAATCTGCAGCTAATGGATTCAATCTCAGTTTAGACCATTTTCTCTCTTTCAGCTCCCTGACTGCAGATCATATGTTGGATCATTTCCCTCCATCTAACAAAAACCTAAGTCCTACCAAAATATCTTTTACTCTCTTGGTATCATTCAAAATATTGGGACTTGGGAGAGTACTTTTATCACTATATTGCTTAAAGATTTCCTCTACAAAATGGGATTATAATACCCAGAGTATTTGGGATGGTGAATCTTAATCTCCTATTCTCCAGAGGGAATAGTGCAACATAAAAAACAAGATGGGATTGAAACCCTACCTTCACAGTTTGCTTTTTATATGGCTATGGAAACATAGTCTCTGATTCTTTTCTATAAAATGGGGAAATATATACATGCCCACAGGGTTATTCTAACGAATAAATGAAATGATGTAAGTAGAAGGAACTATTAAAAATTTAGAGGTTATTATGGACTTTTTAATATTGAAGATTTCTAGATTGCTAAGTATGTATCTTTTGTATTTCTCTTGGCTTAGTACATGGTGGGGATTTCTCTCTTCTAAGTTTTTATTGTGGTAAAATATACATAACATTTACCAGTTTAGCCATCTCTTAAAATGTGTAGCCAATGGTATTAAATACATTAATTATGTTGTGCAGCCATCACAACCATCTATCTCCAGAACTCGTTTTGTCTTGTAAAACTGTATGTAACTCTGTACTCATTAAACACTAACTCCCTTGCCCTCCCTTTCCTTTCCGCTTCTGGCAAACACCATTCTACTTTCTGTCTCTATGATTTTGACTTCTCCAAGTACATGTTATATATATCTATATATAACTATATAGATATAGATATAGATATAGATATCCATATATATCCATATCTATATCTATATCTATATCTATATCTATATCTATATCTATATCTATATATATGTAATGGAATAAAAGAAGTAGTCCTCTTGTCTAGAGTTAGCTAGGTTTAAAACATCTTGGGAAATTGTGAATTCAAGGTGGTTTTCTTTAAGCTCAGCTAGTCTCCACTTCCTGTGACTTTTCAGGTCTCCTGTTCCTGTCCTTTCTTGTGTCATCCTGGGGCCTTATATGCTCTTTTACTTTCTCTTCCCCATGTTAAAGTTAATTGCAGAAAATAAGAAATAGTTTCATGGCATTCAAATGTCATTTCTTTCCTAATTTAGGGAGATTTTGGTTTATGAGTATCAGAAACACCTTCTTCAACTGCCTTAAAGATTATGGAAATGAAATTTTAAGTATAAAAAGTTCCATATCAGGGCAGGATTCAGGTATGTTAATTCCACAGCTCAGTAACATTATTAGGGGGTGGTTTCTCTGTTCTTCCAATTTCACTGTTGGCTCAAACCTCAGGATAGTTGAATTGTAAAAAGATGGTTGCCTGTAATAATTTGGATTACCTGTTTCTTTATTCCCATCAAGCAGCCAGAAACTTAAAATGAAACTTTTTTTTTTCAAAATTACAGAATAAATGATTTTTCTTTCCTTCAACCATATTGGACAAAATTAGATGCCCAATTCCAGATCAGGCACTGATTTAAGAGTATTACCTTCCTTCTGCCAATCAGCCCTACCCTAAAAACTCCAAATGAGATCATCTTCCTCCAGGCACAAAGGCTACCTAAGAATCTTTGTTAGGAAAGAAGAATGGGGAAATGATATTATCTAGACAACTAATCATGTCTAATACACAACTCCTTCTTCCCCTAAAAATTGCTTGTTCTCATAAAATAGCCTTCATGATCCTGTGAGCAAGTGATAGGGTTAATTGGGAGAATGGTCCCCTCCTTCACAAGATGCATGAATGTGTGTGTAGCAGAGAACCAGAGGTTTATGTGCCCATCATCAAGAACACCCATTTCATGTAGGTTTAAATGGCATATCTAAGTCTACGTCTATGACTATGTCTATATCATATCTATCTATCTATCTATCTATCTATCTATCTATCTATCTATCTTCTGCTGGTCCTCTGGCCTGAATCACCTTCAATCAATCAATACAGCTCTTGCACCCTCCCTTCTCCCCATGGTTCCACTTCCCACCCCAATTTTTCACGGTCACATAGAAAAGACAACAAACCAAAGCAAACATATTGATGCATTTTTAGGAAAACATTTTGCAAAAACCCATCCAGAAACAGAAACATTTGGCGTTTGAATCCTCTAAAAATGTAGGATGAAATCTCCTTCTTCCTGCTTTCACTTTTACAAACAAGGCTGGGGTTTGGAGATAGCATCTGAGATCTCCTAATAATACAGGTGTGTATACACTCACTCCACTCAGTTTCCTCAAAACCTTGAGGACTACTATTTGGTTCAGTCAGCTTACCACCATAACTAATATCTGTTCTCCATTTAACTAATTACTCTTTTCTTCCTCTCTTTCTCTCTGTTTCACTGTTTTGGTAAAGAAGAACATGAAAGGTATAGTCATTGTTGACATACTTGATAACATGGAAAGTTCTGTTTCCCACAAATTATATACTAATGAAAAACCAAAATAATACAAAAGTAACAGGCAGAACTTATGAATTTTTACATTTTGGGGTTGAATAATTTGTTTTTACATTTTATCTTATTTTTATTTTTTTATAAAGTTTATTTAGAGAGAGAGAGAGAGAGAGAATGAGCACAGGGCAAGGGCACAGAAAGGGAGAGAGAGAGAATCTCAAGCAGACTCCACACTGTCAGTACAGAGGCCAATGAGGGGCTTGAACTCACGAACAGTGAAACCATGACATGAACTGAAATCAAGAGTAGGGTGCTTAACTGTCTAAGCTACATAGGCACCCCTACTTTGGTTTTATTATGAAGTCACAGATTTGTTGCCAATAACAGAAAAATTGGGGATTTAAAAAGAACAAAAGTGAAAAAAAATATTTCTGTGTGACTTGTATGATGGACCATCCACATAGATTTAGAATCTCAGGAATCTTAAATACTGTATTAGCATGGACCCACTTGAAGACAAATGATAAGAGTCCAATTCTAAATAGATTACAGATAAATTAGAGGATTTTTAAAAGAAGAAATGCTCACTCTTGAGTAAGAAGTGAATTAATCAAATTCAGAAGAGACCAGAACCATGCCAATGGTAATTAGTTTATCAAACATTGCTATTGGCAGGCATTGTTCATAGAACTTTGTTTTTTAACTCATTTAATCTTAAAATGATTCTGGTTTTGTCCTCTTGGTAGCTGAAAACAACAGCCATTTTATTATATCAAGTTTGTGTGGGTCAGGAATTCAGGCAGGTCATGGATCCATATAGCAGCGATTCGAGTCACTAGATAGTTTTCCACTAAGTCAGGGTTAGTCTAGAGCATCCAAGATGGTTCCAGGCACATTCACTTGGTGATAAATGACTGGAAGACTGGACTCAGCTGGGCCCTTTTTACTTTCCACACAGTTTCAGAACTTTTCTATGTGATCTCTCCAGTAGGATGTTGAATTTCCTACAAGTTGACTAAGGGATATAAAAGGGAATGTTGCAAGAGTGAAACAGTAGAAGCTGCTAGATTCTTAAGGCCTGAGCCACAAAACTGGCACAATGCTACTTTTTCTGTGTTCTAAAGCAATCACAGAGTATTCCCAGATATCAGGGAGAAGAGCATCAAAGAATCTGAGGCCATTTTTAATCTGACCTAGTCCTCCTATGAGGTGTATACTGTATTCTCATCATACTTAAAGTCACACTGAGCTAAAGAGTAGATACATAATCTTCTCAAGGTTTCAGAATTAGCAGAAAACTATGAATTTGAACCCAGGCAGTCTGGCTCTAAAATGTGTATTTTTAATCACCTGATAATCCTTAATAATTTCTAGACATAGACATTCTCATGCATGGATCCTCCTTCTACTTCTTGGAAGCTAACTGGCAGTTCTATTTTCTTCTTCTTTTTTTCGCATTTTTTTAAATGTTTATTTATTTTTGAGAGAGAGAGACAAAGAGGGAGAGAGAGAGAGAGAGCGAGAGAGAGAGAGAGAGAGAGAGAGAGAAAGAGAATGAATGTGCAGGGGAGGGGCAGAGAGAGAGGGAGACACAGAATTCGAAGCAGGCCCCAGACTCTGAGCTGTCAGCACAGAGCCTGACGCAGGGCTCGAACTCACGAACTGTGAGATCATCACCTGAGCCTAAGTTGGAAACTTAACCAACTGAGCCACCCAGACGCCCACATTTTCTTCTTTTGGTATGGAACAGGGCCACTGGCAGCTCTAGGTTCAGAGAAAGTCCCAGATCACAATTTAAAAGTCTTAGAGAATGCCTTGGCTGGTATAACATGGATAATGAACCTGTTTTTGAATCAGTCAATGTGGTCAAAGGCTGAAGACATTGCATTGGCTCAGATGAGGTTCTGGCCAACCCCCATAACTGAATAAACTGAGTCTGTTGTTAGAGAGAGGAAGAGTTATATCACAGACAAGCACCACTGAAGCCCAGAGAAATGTATATGTAACCAGGAGTTTAGCCTGATATTTGAGTCAACTCTCACTTTCTTTTCCAGTTAAATGTGTAAACAACTTCGCTTGTTAGCAAACTTGTTGCCTCCCAAGGATGTCCATTAATTTTTAAAGAGTTTCAAACTTCAGAGAGCAGATGAGGGAAGTGTTTTGGAGTCCTACGGGCATTGCTAGCCTTTGCATTAGAATTGTGCCACAAAAACTCATCAAGAGAGTATCTGGTCTACTTAAACTTTATATTTTTTCACCATGGTATCCCCAGAGTCTAACACAGGTGGATGGATGGGTGAACAAACTTGGTTCAATGCAATTTAACAAGCACTTATTGAACCATCAGGTTGATTGATTATCTCCCTAGAAAGGCTGATAATTTTGGCATTGAAGGTAATAACAGACTCAAGAGTTGTGAAAGAGCCCTTAGGGAGTCGTGATTCTCAGAGTCAACAATAGCTGTGTGAATCCTCCAAAGGAAGGGAAGCTTAGCACAGGAAAGTTAGCATTATCTCAGACCAAGCCCCTCTAGATATGTGACCACTTATAAAAACAGACACTATCAAATCAAAGTTTCCATGATGTTGAAAGCATCTGGACTACTAGGTACTGCACCTCTTTGAGCACTTTTCCTCATGGTTAGAATGTTAAAATTTAAGCTGGGTGATCAATAAGGTCTCTCTCGACACTTTCTGTAATTTATAATTTTAGTCCTGAAAATAACTATTTCCTGGAATGTTCTGTATGACTTTTTTTTAAATGAAGTTATATTGTAAATGTACTTGGGTAATGCAATTTAAAGGAACTCTATCATTAAATCCACAACATGCATAATTATTTTCTATAATTTGTCCATTATTCAGCATTTGTGTAAACTTGGATTTTCATATATCAAATTTGTCTCAGCTGCCTCTGCAGTGCCCCATTTCCCACAAGCCAAGCTTTTACTGGATTCTGGGCAGCCCCACTAAAAGCCATGAGGTAGCTGTTAGCTGTAGGTCCACCATCACCTCCTTCATCAGTTGGCATTCAGATACTCTAAGGAATCTATTATACTGGAGTGTCAGATGGATTCAGAACAACACAAATGGGAGTCAGCCCTTTCAAACTAACCCTGCATGGTTTGATGGGATGAGCTGAAGGATATCTTTCAAACACAATGAGACTGGGCTTGGTCATAGGCAAGAATTATGGTGGCAAAAGTCACATTCACTGCCTCCTTTTGGGTATGTGGTCTGTATGCCCTGGCTTGCTAAGATGGTGCCAATTCTGGATTCACTAAATGGAATTTTAAACTTAATGCAACTTCCTCCTGCCAAAAAGAAAAGAATTCAATTATTTGAGAATATTAATGTTAATGACCTTAATAGTAGAAAATGACAAGAACATATGTATAAATCAGTACATTCATGTATTCATAAATACATAATAGATACATAAGTGCATTTATAACAAAATATTGTAACTTCATTGTGCCCAGCAAATAAAAACAAAACACAAGACAAAACAAAATCCGCCCCAAATACTTGTCTTGTAGGTATATGATTCAAAGCAGGCCATGTATGAGCTAGTCCTTTTATCACACGAGGTGGGAAGTAGGACAAAGCAAGAGGAAAGTGACAATTACTTCAGTGAAAAAAAAATAAGATACCTGCTCGAAAAGAACATTTGATTTGGTCAATCAGGTATCCCGATATATTTTTTGAATGCATCCCAAGCCATGTCTGGGTAGATTTTTTTGTACTCTTAAATTGTAGGGCTTTAATCAAAATCCATGATGTAAGGGAAACAAAAATGGATGCACCCTCTTTAGATTTGAAATAGGGCCAATGTAGTGCAACTTAAAATCTATATAGACACGTTCACATTCACACGCATGCATCCAGGGGCATGGAATTAAAAACTATGTTGGATATAGAGCAGAGTTTCTGAATAGTAACACTATTGACATTCTTGGCCTGATACTCTCTGTTGGAAGAGGATGTCATGTGCAATGCAAATTTCTAGCAGCATTTCTCACGGCTATGCACTAGATGCTAGTAGCGTCCTTCCCCTCACCCCATTTCCCACAACTAAAAATGTTTCCATACATTGTCAAATGTTGCCCGTTGGGCAAAATTGCTCTGGTTGAGAGATATCGGTCCAAGGTAAAGACTTCAATTACCTATCCATTATGATTCTCCTAAATACTCTTACCTACTGTGGATATTATTATCGAAGATTGATTGTCAAAATACATAGTTTAGTTCTTTCAATCGAATTTTAATGTTACTTGTCTTAGGTTTCGTTTCTTAGAAGAGCCTGGAATAGGGATTTGTGTGTAACCAGTTTGTCAAAGGAGTGCTTCATGGAGATAACTGTGTGGGAGCGAAGCAGATTAGAGAAGGGAAGAAAAAGTAAATATATGGGTTCAGATGAGGTCTAGCCTTAGGCTGATCCCCTGGAAACCTCTGAAGTGTAAATTGAGTGTTAGTCTTGAGGCAAGTACTGGGCTTTAGTACCCTACACTGGTCAATCATTATCTAAGTGCTGCTGGGGTGAAGGTTGAAAATTGGCTGTTTTGAACTACACCAAAGTATCGCTATAATATTTCTTCAGAAAAAAATTTCGATGATCTTGATTGGCTTCAATTATTTTATCCAGAGATGAAAATGATTATGAAGATGGAAGCACACTGAGAAAGACCAATATTGGCATTAACCCTGGTCTAGTGCAATACTCTTCATTTAAAGTATAGGTGAATTAGGTAGGTGAAGGGGATTAAGAAAGGTTACACTTATCATTGTTTTTAAGTTTATTTAGGTAGTCTCTATACCCCATGTGTGGCTTGAATTCATGGCCCCAAGATCAAGTCACATGCTCTTCCAACTGAACCAGCCAAGCTCCCAAAAGTACATTGATCTTGATGAGCACTGGGTGATGTATAGAATTGTTGAATCACTATATTGTACACCTAAAAATAATATAACACTGTATTAGACTTAAAATATTTTTAAAAATTAAAATATATATACATAGTTTTCCTTAAAAATATAGTTTAATAGAAACCAAAGCACTATTTCTATGTATCTTTTGGCAGTAACTATACCCCTAACCATAAATTTACAAAACATCTCTTAAATTTTTATTGTATCTATCTATCTATCTATCTATCTATCTATCTATCTATCTGTCTATCTATCTATCTATGTATCTATCTATCTATCTAGCAATCAATCATCAATTCTGAAGGGTGACAGCCCTTATCTCCAGTATACCCTTCAAGTATGTCTTATATTCTCTTTTCTCATTAGTTTGTATTCTGGTAATGTAAAAAAAAAAAAAAAAAAGAAAAGAAAAGAAGAGAAAGGAAAAGAAAAGAGAAGAGAAGAGAAGAAAAGAATAGCAAAGAGAGAAGAATATTACCTTAACCAAAACTGAGTAGTGTAGCTTCGTGACAGAAGGTGAGAAAAAACTACAATTCATATAATTCATTCTTAAAGGTAATGCAAATAAGTTCCTGGTTATTGTGTGGGGCTGTTGCTTCATTATTGTATTCGGGGGGAAACACACACACACACACACACACACACACACACACACACACAATGGAAAGATTACTGACTATCAAATATCTTTTGTTTGAAAAAAAAAGTAAGTATTTCTGCATAAACCTTTATGAGGTTTATGAGGCAAATGCTTTTCAATGTACCTGTCATTTGGGTATTGTTTGCAATTGAACGAGATCTATAATTCTCTAAAGATGAAAAAAAACTGACAGAGATATGGTCATCTTTGTTGGGAAAATGGTAATACACACACTAGAAACATTGAAATTATACATGTACAAGTCTATTAAGTGTTCTGCTAATTGCTGTCATGGGGCAGCTCTTTCAAAGTTTACAGTCTAGTTGAGTAGGCAGAACAAATACACAGAAGATGATAATTAATTCTAGGTCATAAGTAGTTAAACAGGTGGTAGCTATAGGATATGCCATAGGGAATGCTAGAGGGAGAGAGGCTGGGTTGTTGTTTAAGATAACCAGGACTTACTTTACAGAGAAGATGGTTTTAAATTAGGTTTGGAGACTGCATTAAGGATCTCGTCTATTTTTATAAAACATTTAGCTATTCCAAAAATTCATAGTTTTATTTTTGATGTTTTAAGTTCAAGTAGTGGTGCTGGCTTCCTTAGCCAATCCAAAGAAAACAGTGAGGGGTTTCTCTTTAGGATTTGTGATTTTTTTTTTCTAAGAAATGGTGTGTACTAATTTTAAAAATTCAGAAAGTCTACAGAAATTAAAGATACTCCAAACTCCAACACCTTATGTAGACCATTATGAACATTTTAATAAATGTGGATGGATATATTTTCATAGTTTGAGAGACAGAATTGTCTTACACAACTATGGTCTAGAAGTGACATGAGAAATTGTACTCGAACCCATAGTGAATGCTTCAGTACCTAGTCACCTACAACTGACCATCAAATGTCTTCTCAATCATCTCTTTTACCAAGAAGTCACTAACTCCTGGGGGAACCCAGACTATTTGAAGAAACTGAGTGTAGTTTGAAAATGCTTCAATATATTATGTCCAAGTCCTCCACCGCTCAGTTCTCATGTATTTCGCTGATACTGGGTGTCCCAAGAATAAATTATATCTTCCAACTGTGAGGTTATCACCTTCTCTGTGTCCTGACCGAGCCATTGTTCACTCTCCACTGAATACTCTGAAAGGTATTCACAAATAAGATTTGCAGAAATAACATGATGAAATAAATTCTAGGTACTCTCTACATTGTGCACAGATCAGAACTGTCCTGTGTTTTGACTAATAACTAATTATCACATAGTATGAACAACAATATTGTTATTATGAAGGAAAGCCTTCATTACTTATGGGTCTCCCGTCCTCTCTCATCGCTGAACAGCCTCAACAGTATCTTCCGGGCCTTTCTATTCAATATCTAACAAGAAATGATTATGTGTGTCAGCTTTCAGCTGTCAAAAAAAAAGAGTGAAAATGATTTATAACAGAAAACTAAAATTCCAACAGTTGGCATTTTTATAAATTACTGTATTTTTAAGAGAGCATATGTTGTTAAGCAGTAGCTTGAAGCCTTTTGAAATCTCTGATTGTACCTCCCTGTTATCTTAGTGGCAACCAAGGGTATGTGAATCCTCTGTACAAAAACAGATCAAAACAAAACAAAAAACCCAGAAAAACAAAAACCAGAGACAATAAATTCTTTTAGTACAGGTGTCCCCTGAATAACAATAAGAGAAAAAAAAACTGTGGAAAGATAAACGTTTGCTGGGGAGTTCATGATGAGCAGGGTCTTTGATTCAGTGGGTAATTTGTTTCTTACAACACTCCCAAACTACCCTATATAAGGGCCTCAAACTCATACAGAGGCTAGGCAACTAACATATATGAATAAGAAGGGCTAGCTGAGAATGGTTGTAAGTAAAGAGGTAATGGACCATCCAACGGTGGAGGGTGCATCTCAGTATCAAGTGATTACTGCTCTTTGGGCATTTGATATCATCCACTGTTGCCAAACGTTCTGATGTTTTTTGAGAGATCCTTACTTACCCCAAATCCTTACTTTTGTGCAAATGCTCTTGTTTTTTTACTGTTTGGTAATTAACCTTTTAAAAAGCTTATTGTGGGGGCGCCTGGGTGGCGCAGTCGGTTAAGCGTCCGACTTCAGCCAGGTCACGATCTCGCGGTCCGTGAGTTCGAGCCCCGCGTCGGGCTCTGGGCTGATGGCTCGGAGCCTGGAGCCTGTTTCCGATTCTGTGTCTCCCTCTCTCTCTGCCCCTCCCCCGTTCATGCTCTGTCTCTCTCTGTCCCAAAAATAAATAAAAAACGTTGAAAAAAAAATTTAAAAAAATAAAAAATAAAAAATAAAAAAAAAATAAAAAGCTTATTGTGGGTCAAAAAAAAAAAAAAGCTCAGTGGGCTGAATTTGGAAAAAGGTGATACCTGTTTGAGATCTCAGATGTAGAAGTTTTTTGATGTTAACCAATGAGTCTAACAAAGTATTCAATTAAAATGATCTTGAAGAGGGGCGCCTGGGTGGCTTAGTCGGTTGAGCATCTGATTTTGCCTCAGGTCATAATTTCTTGGTTAATGAGTTTGAGCCCTGCATTGGGCTCTGTGCTGACAGTGCAGGGCCTGGGGCCTGTTTCAGATTCTGTCTCCCTCTATCTCTGCCCCTCCCCCACTCATGCTCTGTCTGTCTTGCTCTCTCTCTCAAAAATAAACAAATTCTAAAATTTTTTTAAATGATCTTAAAGGGTGAGAAGGGTTTGGATTGGTGGAAAGGAATGGGAACATCTCACACTAAACAGATAATCATATTTGAATATAGAGAAATGGGAATAACCACTAACGTGTGGATGTGACATTACAGGGTCCCACTGTTTGAAGTATATGGTACCGACTGAACAGGAGAAAGGGATTACAGAATGGGCTACATGGACTGTAATAATGAAGGATAGTTCATGCCAGCTAAAGGAAAAGAAATGCAATACAAATGGTTGGAAACAGGGAGACATTGAACAAACTGGAGCAGAAGAATGGCCTAATACAAGCAGCATTTACTAGAAGTGTTCAGGAAGTTGTGCCCAGGATAGAGATCTGGACCATTATGTAGATGGTGCCGTCATTTTTGATGACCACCTACTAGTGATCCAGTGGAGGAACTGTAACCTAGGGAAATCTGTAGAACACCTTAGCTAGTTGGGATATGGAGAGAGATCCTTTGAATTATTGAGCCCTCACAAACATCTTTTTACTTCCATTCCTTTGCTCATTCATGCCACACATACTTACAGAGTGACTGCTTTACCTCCTCTACCTACTTCGCTATACTGAGAACTAAAAGCTGCATCAGAAAATAAAGTGGAATGAGGGGCACCTGGGTGGCTCAGTCGGTTAAGCATCTGACTTTGGCTCAGGTCATGATCTTATGGTTCATGAGTTCCAGCCCTGTGAAGGGCTCTGTGCTGACAACTGAGAGCCTGGAGACTGCTTCAGATTCTGTGTCTCCCTGTCTCTGCCCCTCCCTTGTTCTTCCTCTGTCTCTCTGTTTCTCTCTCTCTCAATCATAAATATTAAAACAATTTTTTAGAAAATAAAATGGAATGAGTAAATGCAAGTGACACTTGCACTGAAGGTTTGGACCTGAGAGAAGGGAATGCAGGGAGCTGCAGCAGCACAATAAGACAAGTACCTGGACCCGTCTCTGTGGGCAGTAAGGCATTTAGGAAATGTGCCCCAATGTAATTGAACTGTAGAGGATGTGTAGGGGTCAACCTGGCTAAGCACCGGGGATAAGTGTCCTTGCCACAAGGGAGAAGGCAGCATGTTAAAGCTGAAATAGGAGTTGAGAACATTTAAGTGTACCTGGGATGTGAAAAAGAAAGGCAGAAATTTGCTAGAGGAGTCTGAAAAATGTGAGTTTCTCAAAAAAAAAAAAAGAAAAGAAAAGAAAAAAGGGGAGTTCCTGAAGATATTCAGAGACCACATTCAGTGGGTCTCAGAGGCCTTGTTAATAAGTTTGGACTTTTTCCAAAAAATTAAAAATACTTTTAAAGCAGAAGAAAAATAAGATAGAAATTTAATTTAAAAATGAATCGGCAACCGTAGAGCTGGAGGCAGCAGATAAGGATTTGAACTTTTTTCTTTTTAATTCTTTTTTTTTTTTTTTTTTGCTCAGAGATTTGACCCTATCAAACAACTCAAAAAAACCTTACTGATGTTTAGACACAGATATAAATAAATACAAATCCCTGAGACTGTCCCCAGTATTATGCCAAAGAACCAAGGAGGGGCCTTGGTGGTTGAGTATCACAACTCTGAGTTGTCCAAGGTGGAAGGCATTTTAGGGACCGTTCTCTCTCTCTCTTTATATCAAGGAGGAAACTGAGTCCCAAAGATGGGGAGTGACATACCTATGATCATACAGCAAGTCAGTGGTGGCATAGATAAGACCCAAATCCCCAAAATAGTGTTTTTGCAAAGTTTAAATAATTTATTCATTAAGGTAGAAAAAAATATAAAATGAGATAAAAAATTTTACCTGTTGGATTTCATATCCATGGCAGAAAAGAAGAGCTATCCCAGTTTAGTTAGTCCACAAAGTGGAACACAGATATATTCAACAAAACAAAGCACTTTAGCAACAGTATAAATGTTAGTAATTGCTCACACTGAACTTACGGAACTTTCAACTTTGCCTTTTTCCTAGTGAACTAGACTCAGAGAAGAAGGCCATTCCATTATTTTTGACACCTATGAATTTTGCTTCCCCCTTCACTAAAATTAGGAATGAAATAATCTTAGGAGAAACTAATAGTTGCAAAACTCTCAGAGGAACTGGTGTTTGAGGATGTAGAAGGAGTTCCTGGAAGAAGTGGGGGGGAGTCAGTCCCAGTCCTTACACATAGAATAAGGGGGGTGAACTTGAACATCTTTAAGGGCCCTTCTGCTTCAGGACTCATTGGACACAGATAACAAAAAGCAGATCTTCTCAGCCATTTTAATATACCTGATTTTTCAAGCAAACAAGTTATTTACAAAAGATAAATTTTTAATATATTTTTCATATCACTGAGTAGGGGTGGATATTAATCATTTTGGTAAATAGATTTCAGTTTATTCCCCGAACACAGAACTGAAGCAACACTGCAAATTGTTTATAAATGAACCAAGGAGGTCAAGGAGTGAAGTTCATGGACTGCTGATTGTTAAATAGTTCGTGAATTGGATTTAAATAAGGCCTGCTCTGCCACTATACCACAGAAAATTCCTGCATATAAACTTTGAACATGAACCTGCTATTGTGGGCAAAATGAGCAGGACTTTTCAGGGAAAGGCATGCACATACCTACATTACCATGTAAGCCATGTAAGTAAGAATGCCACCTTTCCACTAGTTCAATGCTTGCTGCGTAGGAAACTCTCAGCAAATGTTAGATGAGCCAACTAATACACTCACCAAGATCTTACTGGCAGTGTTTGGTCCCTCAAGTTATATGTGCTTTTGATGAGGAACAGCAACGTTTAGCCCAATGAACCCATCTTGATGATAAAATTTTCGGCTGCTTTTGGGGACCACAGGTGCATTCCAGTGATGTTTGAAGAGGCCACTAACTAAAAACAAAAACAAAAAAATGTGCTGCCTGTATAGTCGTTTTGAACTGCTAGATAGATTTTTTTTTCCCTGCAAGATCATTTCTATTTATGGAAGAAAGGTATCCTGGAGGACCAAGAATTTGAGGAGGTTGGCAGGAGTTGGGAAGATGTTAGAATCACAGATGCTTCTGATGAAGAGCTAATACCTTTGGCTCTTCTTCTTACTCCCAATTCACTCTTCTTCCAAAAATAAGTGTTCATTTCCTGTGAATTTTACAGAATAACTTAGGTTTATCAGGTGTAAAAGCCAGGCACATTAGAAAGCAAGCGTGATGCTCTTCTATAACCTGAGTAGTAAAAATAAATACCTCTGTGAAAATAACTTTGGCTCTCACTGCATATATTTTTAAAGTGGGGCTTCCCAGCTTGCCTGCGTATTAGGGAATAATGAGGAGATTCACTTTTACTACACAAGGGTAATATTACAAGTTGTAAAGGTGGGTGTGCAGGTTTGAGTTACATTAACGTGAAAAGACAATTATCTACATAACACTGAAATGTAATTGTTTCCCTCAATTGAGACAGAACAGCACATTACGTCAAGAGTCATGAGTACAAATTTTAAAATACTTTATGTCACATTGAATCTGGCAAACATCCACCCCAGCTGATATACTTCCAATTTCGATACTTAAGACTATACCTGGCGCAAGCCTACTGACAGACTTTATGCACGATGTAGTAATGTGGAAAGACAGAACACTTCTATATTTAGTCTTTCACCTTCTATCATCTGGAAAATGCCCAAGTAGGCTATCTATATTTAACTGAAGATGTGTAGAGTAACCATTGCTGATAAGCCAGGATGCAGACAAGTCCAAAGAATGCTAAGGAGATTATTATTATTTAAAAAATATATTTATTTATTTTGTGAGAGAGAGGGAGACTGAGAGAGAGAGAGAGAGAGAGAGAGAGAGAGAGAGAGCAAGCACACAAGTGGGGTAGGGGAAGAGAGAGAGAGACCGAGAGATTTCCAAGCAGGCTCTGTACTGTCAGCACAAAGCCTGATGTAGGACTTGAATTCAGAAACTGTAAGATCATGACCTGAGCCAAGATCAAGAGTTGGATGCTTCACTGTCTGAGTCAGTGGAAATTTCAAGAGCCCTGGAAATTATTATTTTTTGAACACGCCCTCTTCTAATGTAGTCTACTAGTATAATAGCAGTAAAATTTATAGATCAGATAAAATGTATCTCAGGCCCACAGATAATAAAATCTGTACCCACAGATAATAAAATGCTTAAACAGCACCAGTAAAAAACTTTGGGACTTTTGTTCCAAATTGTGGGAACTAACAACGTAACCCAAGAGCAACAGCAGGCAATCGGGTTTCACGTTGTCTGAAAGAATCTCAGCTGGTTGGTGCAAAGCTTCAGCATTCTCTGAGACCAGTGACCAGTGAGGGAGGAGGTCAACTGCATGGATGTTCATGAATAGACATAAATCAGAATCCATATCTGAGAATTGAAGAATCTCAGAGGTCAACAAATTTACCTGTTACTTGCCTTTCTGGTTATGCTGGACCTGAGAGAATAGATAAGGATCTGCAGATCAAGACAAGTTAGGAAGAACCTCTTGGCAGATCTGGGAGTATATCCAACAGCACTTCACAGCAACAAATCCTCTGTGCACACATACTACCCTTGCTTCCTGGAAACCTTAGAAAATGAATCAATGAGGTTTCTAATGTGGGTTTAAAAGAGGCTCAAAGTCACTACTGCATTACAGCAGCTTCCAGGAATAGTAGTGTTGAAGATTTGGATCTAAGGTCTATAAATCTTGTAGGTCAAGTACTCGCATCTGGAATTTTAGGCCACTAGTCCAGTGTCTAGAATTTTATGCCACTCATTTAACACATTTGGTAAGTGCAAGAATTTTAAAACACCATGTGGTCATTTAATTTTTAAAAAATTCTGTAATCAAACTATCATGATGATCCTGTGATGTAGCTGCTATCAATGTCCCCATTTTACAGGTGAGGAAACTAAAGAATAGAAAAAATCCTGTATCTTGGTGTAGATCATACATAACTTTGCAAGAATTCAAATCCAGACAGTGATATTCCAGAGTCTCTGATATCAAATACTCCCAAGCTACAAAATGGTCTGTCTCATGTCCCTTTCTTTCTGATATTTCCTCTTTTCAGGAGGTTTGGAGCTGGGTTTTGTGTGAGATTACTGAATGATCTCAGAAATGGTGCCAAGAAAGGGGAAAAAATCATCCTTTCCTTTTTTCCATCTCATCAGTGAAGTATTAAAATAGGTAATTATAAGGGATATAGGTCTTTTGGATTTTTTATAATTGAAGTTTTGAGGGCTCAGCAGAAAGTTTTACCTGCCAGAGTTTTCAGGCTAATAATGATCAGGAACAACAACAAACACATGTTTTAAATGGGAAGCCTTAGGAAAGAGTGTTGTTGAAGTTTAGGGAGTGGGGCTCAATGGCTATTCCATGAGAAACCCCACAGAGAGGCCACCCTGTGATGACATGATATCTGGACCTCTGTCTTCGGGGCAAACAAGCCAAATTATATCATCACAAGAGGGCTCCAGTTTTTCATGAAAATGATGTAGATAAGGATGCTAATCCATTAATTTGCAATGAGAAATATAGTTGCCCTGTGGACTGGAATACTTGCATAAGTATGGCCAGCACATTCTCACCCTGTACGCAGACCAATGCGGGAAATCAAATTATAATCAGAAGGCTGCTTGATTAGCATGGAGTTAGAGAAAGGACAGTAAGTGAGATGATTTTAGATTTAATGCTGTGAGACAAAAACAGCCTGATCTGTCCATCTCCACAGCAGGGATAGCCTTTCAAACAGCCATGCAATACTCAACATTTCACTGGTTTAAATTCCCTCTGCCCTCGTGGAGTGTGGAGAGGCACAGCCAACTTTTCTCCTGTGATTATGATTTTTGTATAATTATTCTGGGACTAATCTCTCTTCTATTGGACAAAGTTATCTTTTTTTTTTTCTAATGTGTTGCACATTTTTAGCTTAATTTGCTCAAGCCCAAAAAACCATCCTCTTTCTTTCACGTTATTTCTACTAACTGTTCTAATTTATCTTTGGACACCTGTTTAGAGAATAGTTGAAGTTGCAAGTATTTCCATGTATTATTAACTTTAGGATAAAACCCTAAAGGAGTATAATAGGAAAAGGATGATTTCTCATGTCTGTACATTTTTCTTATTAAAAAGTTTATAAAAATCAATAAATAAAGATTTGTTAAGGATATTTAAAAAACTGAGTGTATGTCCTCAGTTGAGCATGTAGACTCAATTCACATTCTACTCATATTCCCACACACTTTTTTCTAACATGAGTCCATGAATCAGGAAAATTAATGTCTCAGAAAGGTTATTTCAATGCTTTACAAGTTCCAAAATATCAAACAACTATTTACTCACATTTACTGAACTATTCTTATTGAAACAAGTAAAGTAATTCTGACTGTGGAAAGTTATTTTCATCAAGTGTTAAAACCAGAATTAGGTAGGTAGGTAGGTAGGTATGTATTTTTGTCAAACTTGAAAATTCATTTAGCCAGAATATCTCATTCTGCGTTAACTGAGTTAAAATAATTATATGTTATTACTGAGTCTTTGGCTTAATCGATTTGTTAACATTTATACCAACTGTATAAGAGATCTTATGTTTTTGACCATAATACTGTGCCTGGAACTTTCTTTAGCCTTGGTAAACACCCAAAGGAATGAGCACAGCTCTTAGATCCATTCTTCCTTTGGTGGAACACTGTTAGTAGGAGGTCCTTATTCTCAGATATGTAGCATTGCTGTCCATGACCTGTCCCACATGCACTGCCTTCTCTAATCTCACTTATAGCTTCAGTGGATCTTTCCTGAACACTCTGATAGCTTCTTACCACATGGGCCTGTATGTTTGCTTTTTTGACTGACAGATTTCTTCAGGTCTAGGGGAGCAGGCCACCCTGAAAGTGCTGGATTTCTGGCACACTAATGGCAACCTGACTGAAATTCATAAGCAAGTACCCCGCCTCCCCCAACTTCTATGGGACAACTGCATAGTTCATTTTTCAAGACACTTGAATGTTCCCAGAGGGGATGGAGGCCTGGTCCCAAAGCATCACTCACGCACTAACATACCTTTCTTGGCTCCTCTGTCACCATTCCCTCAACTTGTACTTCCTGAGACTGCCTCTCAGAGAAAGTCTGCCCAAGTCTTTGTCACAGTACTTTCATGGGAACAGAAACAAAACAAAGCTCTCCACTTCTTACTTCCTATCATGATGAACTTGTAGTGGTAAGTCAATTAACCACATTCTACTATTACACCTAGAGAATGAGTCTCTACCTAGGACACTAAGTGATATGTAACTGACCTTATGGTGATTCCCTGTGACTAGAAAAGAAAACAGCATTCCCTTTTTCTGAAAATGCTCAGCTTTTGGTGATTTCTAATTTTGCTTATGGTTCAAGCAAAATTAGATAACTACTCTTTAGTGAGAATTCATACTTCTGAATTATTTATATTGCTTTTACAAAGAAACTTGATATTTTAGAAGTCGGTAACAATGCTGCTTGCCTTTGACCCATTAATTCCACCTCGGGGAACTTACTTAAAGGAACTCCTGTTACAAAAGACCATGTATGCTATAGATATGAAAATAGGCATTTCAGGACTGTTTACGATAACAACTGAAAAGAGGTTGAAAAAAAAATGTCTAACAATGACGAATGGCAGACTAGGTTATAATGCATTAACTAGTTGTAAAAGTATGTAGCCAGAAGAGAGGACACTAAAAAGCATGGTTTTGATGTGAAGGTAAATGAAAAAAAAAAAAAAGGCTATAAAAAACTATATTTGTGTTACAATTACCTGGTAAGATTGACATTTGTATATGGACAATAGTTAGAATAGAAGTGGGTAAGGTTACCTATAGTCTATCAAAATGGCTCTTTTCTTTTCATCTAGTACTAAAACCAGATTGGAGAAGCAAAGAATGGTGTTGGAGCTCTAAATATTATGTTTCTAAATGCCTGCAGACACTTGGTCACAAATCAGTCCCTAGTAGTAAGTATAGCTTCAAAACAAAGGTTTGGTGTTTCCATCTGACTTTCTTCTCAGAAAAAGAATGAAATGCTCACCTCTCTTGAGTATGTTGCCTTTGGACAAGAACTCCAGGATTAGATAGTGTCAAACAATTTTGAACATTGTTAGACCTTTGTCTTTACTTTCTCCCCCAAAAAATAAAAATAGAGGGAATGGATAAAAGTGTCAGGGGCACCTGGGTGGCTCAGTTCATTAAGTGTCCAACTTCAGCTCAGGTCATGGTCTCACAGTTTGCAAGTTCGAGCCCCACGTCGGGCTCTGTGCTGACAGCTCAGAGCCTGGAGCCTGTTTCAGATTCTGTGTCTCCCTCTCTCTGTGACCCTCCCCCGTTCATGCTCTGTCTCTCTCTGTCTCAAAAATAAATAAACGTTAAAAAAAAAAAGAATATCACAACCATACCATCTACTTGGGAATCCTAGATTCAGAATGTTAGGATAAAAGGCACCCTGAAAAGAAGAGGTGATTCCAAGGAGGTAAGTGGTTTGCTAGAATTAATTAGTGGTGGAGCCAGAGTCAGCTCTTTTTAACCATTAGTTTATGACTCAGTCAATTTGTTTATCTGTAAATGGAGTAATAGCTCATGCCCTACTTCAGGTCTTTGGCTCTTATAGGGATTAAATGAAAGGAAATTCATAAAATGGTTCTGCACATTGTGTACCTGGTCAATGATAAAGCAATGTTGCATTGAAAAGAAAAATCAGGGGCGCCTGGGTGGCGCAGTCGGTTAAGCGTCCGACTTCAGCCAGGTCACGATCTCGCGGTCCGTGAGTTCGAGCCCCGCGTCAGGCTCTGGGCTGATGGCTCGGAGCCTGGAGCCTGTTTGCGATTCTGTGTCTCCCTCTCTCTCTGCCCCTCCCCCGTTCATGCTATGTCTCTCTCTGTCCCAAAAATAAATAAAAAAACGTTGAAAAAAAATTTAAAAAAAAAAAAAAAGAAAAGAAAAATCAGGTGGTAATTGTAGTTGCCTGTGTTATAATCTGTACAGACCAAAGGCACACACTATTACAGGGGGGGATCATTATCTGGTATATGAGATGCAGAATGTTTGACTGCTTTCATATTAGGTTCTGAAGAATGGGTGCCTTAGCCATGCCATGGTGGCCACCAGCTAGAAGCTACTGATGCATGGTTCTCTCTCCTCAGGCGTGATGGTGCCCATTCTTTGTACTTGCACCATCTGGGAATAACTCAAGCATAGAAGCGCTACAGGTGTCAACTTGAACTCTGTCTCTCCCCCACCCGCCCCGCCCGCCTCATTTTTCAGCCACACTGAACATGCTGTCTCCCCAAATACTTAACTCTATTGTCTCTAATGAGGTCCCTTCTCCTGGGCCCAGCCAAGGGACATCTCAGCCCAGGCTGTTAGAAGAATCCATGCTGAGCTCCCCTGAACCTGTACATGCTCTTCACAAACAAAAAGCATGCTAAGAGCTGTATGGAAATACTAAAACAAATCTCTGCATATAGGAGATGTCCAACAAGTGCTGATTAAGAAAGGATAAAACTCTGTGTAAAGTAGCATAAGGTTCAAATTGTGAATAAGGACTTTAAACACTAAAAACAATATTATTCTCAAGCAGTACATATGTTATGAAAAAATACATGACACAGTAGAATAAACAACGGACTGGATATTTTAAGATATGGGTTGTATTCCTGGTTGTGCCACGAACTTAGTCTGTGACTGTGGACAGTTACTTTAAAGGGGCACTCTAGGCCCCTTTATAGAGTAAAGGGATTTTCTTAGATGACTCCTAATATCCCTTTTAGCTCTTAAGTTCTACAATTATATATAAATAGAATTAAAAATGAGGAAAGCTAATGTATATAACATATTTTCTTGATATGGAGGCCAAATGGATATCAAATTGGCTTCCGTTCAAAGAGAAAGGTACAACAATTAAACAAAAAGTTTGAGACACATGTCACTCAATACAAAATCACTCATAGTGAATATATCAACATAGATTTCAATAAATAAAGTTTCAGTTCCACTTCAGAAAATCAGAGTGCAATGAATAGTATATTTCTGCCAACTTTTTATTTAAGTGGGAGTCTTTCTTTATTCCTCTTTTTCCCTCTGCCTTCCCCACCTTTCTATAGAATAGTGTAGATTTTCAGAACACACATTCAGCCAGATTGAGGTAAAAGTCAAGGTCTGCTACTATCTGGCTGGATGACCTTAGAAAACTTTCTGTGTCTCATTAAAAATAATTATAATGATAGAACTTACCTTGAAGGGTAGCTGCAGAGATTAAATGGTGTTATATATAAAGCTCTTAAAATACTGGAAGGACTCAGTATGTGTTAACTCTTAAGAGTATAATTAATGTAGAGCATATTAATATCTATTTACCCTTTATAGGTGGGAGATCGCATCTGGGGAAAAAGGATAAAGGATTTGATATACAAGCATAGTTAGTGTCCATAGGCTATCCAGATAGCAATGCCTAGCAGGCAGTTCAAAACTGCAAATGTAGTTCAGAGACAGATCCAGGCTGAAGGTTTGTATTTGTCATGCTACCCACATAGGCAGAGATTTCATATCTAGAAATGGCTAACATTAGTTATGAACAAAAATGGTGTTGTGTGAGGAGAGATGAAGGTAAAAGAACAGGACTTTATCTTGACACCTACTCTTAAGGAACAGGTTGAAATAAATGAACCAGTGTAAGCCTCTGAGAGATTGTCCACAGAACTGGAAAAGAAGAGAGCAATTCCATAAATGCCAGATTTTCACACAAGAGGTACTCCAACAGTCAAGTTATGTAGACTTGAATCCAGATAAAGGCTGAGAAAAAGCCATTGCATCCGACAATTCAAGGATTCTTGCTAACCTTTGAGAGACCCATGTTGGAGGGGATGATGAAAGAAGAAATTAGATTTCAGTAGGCTAAGGAATAAATGGGAGATGAAAAATGCAAGGTAGGGAGTATAGATTTCTATCTCAATATGTAGTCAGGCAAATGGAGCTCTTAGCCTGATGGAGCTGAGAAGGAACATGAATACTCACAGGTATATATCAAGAGAGTCACGTATTTTTAAGACACAACTTAATATTTTGTGCATTCCATCTTGAAAACAATGATATGCAATAGAACTTTCACTGGAAAATAGCTTTATACTCCCGTAATAACATACGGAATTTCAGAGGATTGAAATAGCCATTTGGTAAATATCAAACAGGCTATATATACTCTTAGCTTTTTGTTACAGAATCAAGTCTATATGATACCAAACAAGTTAAGTGGGAAAAGTTAATTAGCCTATGTTTTGTCTGTATGGTGAAATAGCTGCTTTGCCTGATTTTCTCACTAAATTGACTCAATCGAACATTTGTGGTTACCCGATATAGAGAAGGTCCCAGGTGTTTAAAGAGGGCATTGCTTGTCTCAGTTGTACTACATGACTAGGCTTTGTTCATTCACAAAGGCAAGGCAAGATAAATATATGTGTACAAATATGCATATATATTGTACATGTGTGTCTACATACATATCGACATGTGTATATATATGTATATATGCACACAAATACACATATCTAAAACATGCACATATAATCTTACCTCAGTATTTAACACTTAGCTGACTTTTTTAAAGCTAACAATGTTATTTTTTTTTTTAAATCGAGCATTCTCAAGGTGAAACTTTGTGTATTCCATGTTATTTCTTTGGCTTAAGTCAGAGGAGAGGAGTCAAGTTAGAATTTATAAAGTTCATTCTATCTGAGAAGGTAGCAAGTGAAGGGAAGAAAGGAGGAAAATGCCAAGGACTATGGTTGTGGATAGGGTAAGAAATATAAAGAGAAATAAGAAATCTAGAGGGAGAATAAACAGATAAACAAACAAACAAACAAAAAAGCATTGCTTCTGCAAATAACAAGGAAGCTCAGGGCAACCGAAGAGGTCCTTGCTGGTGAATTCAGTTCTTATCCTGGATATCTTTTCCAACTATTGAGGCAAGACATTTTGAGGAAGATTTCTGGGGTCATAGCTGAAATTTTCACATCAGCATTAGTTTAGATCTCCACATCTCTGACTCATGACCTCCTAAACAGAATATAATATTTGCTCACAGAAGAAGGAAGGCGAATTAATCTACTGGAAAACTTTTAAGTAGCTTCCAAGAAGAAACATTTTTATCCACACTGCTTAAATAGGAGAAAAGGTTAAAATTAGCTCTAACAGACCTCTGAATTGTCCAATAAATGCCATTGCAACTGCTCTCAAAAAAATAACCTTATGCCAAATAGGAAAGGTCAAATAACATAATATGAATATTATTATCAATGACTAATTCAATTTATGTCACCATTTTAGATATTTCAGCAAGAAAGAGCTATAACGATTATTGAGCATTTGTTATTGCTAACATTTTCAATGAAAAACCACTCGTTCTCAAAATAGATTTTGAAAATATGCGTAATGTTGATGTCTGGCGTGGTGTTGTCACAGGAAAATGCAGTAGTGTGAAAAATCCATAATGGAGGCAGACTCCTAGTTCACAGAAGTGTGAGAAGGTGCTAATGCATAAATATGAATTGGTTGCAGTGTTTTCTACCATTCCAGAAACTCTGACTCCAGATACATTTGTTTTAAAAGAGATGGTCTGCCCCATTTTGTGTTTACTCGAAAAAGAAAGGGAGAGAAATAAAATGTGAAACTCCAAGAGCAAAACTTAAAGCACATCAAACTTGACCTAAGTGCTTACCTCTCTTCCCTTCTGTATTCACATACCCCTTCTCCTTCTACTACCATTAGGTGCTTATTCTGGGTTTTGTTTTTTAAGGATTCTGCCCTTAGCTAGGAGTCAATAAAGATACAGGCTAAGTAGCTGTTAAGATTCAGTCCCTCTAGAGTATCTGAATTTTAAACAATCAACAGATACTTACTGTGCACATCTTATGTGTGTAGCACTGTGGGGTTACAGAAGACCTAGGTATTGCTCAAGCTTATTATCTTGGTTGGGTTTATAAGAAGAGATGGTAAAGAGAACAATAAAGACGATAGCTGATTAATTACTATTGATAGAATCACTGTCCTATATAGCATTATCTATGCTAAACAATTTAGTAATATGAAAGAGTATAGCCTTCTAGTGAGAATTCTAGAATCTGGAGCCAGCTTACGTGGCTTCACCTCTTGGTTTTGCTCTGTACTAGTTGCATGATCTTGGGGAAATCCCTTAAACTACATGTGCTTTGGTTTTCATTCATTTAACATGGGAAAATTATAGTACCTTCCTCAGAAACTTGTATTATATAGTATTACATATTAAATTCATATGTATATACTTATATAGTGCTTGCTGGGCTCCACATGTTATTCTAAGCATCAGTGTTATTGTTATAAATAGATGGTCATAATTGTATACCATTGTTTATTTTACTCCAGGGAACACACAATTGACGATTACATGCTAAACACATTATTGGCTTTCAAATAGATAAATTATGATGGATGCTCTTCAACAATAAATATTGAATAATTACTTTGTCCAAAAACTTTTCAAGGTGCTGTTACGTTGTAGTAATCATTACAATATCCATGCCATCATGGAGCCTATATCCTAGTGGGGGAGGCAGATTAAACAGTTGTATAGTCAGATAATGTCAAGTAATACCAACTTCCCTGATGATAAAGGAATAATGAGTGGTGAAGATACCATTTTATTATTATTATTTTTTAAAAAATTAGTTACCTTTTAGTTAACATACAATTAGTTAACTGCTAACATACAGTGCAATATTGATTTCCAGAGTAGAATTCATTGATTCATCACTTAGATACAACACCCAGTGTTCATCACA
This sequence comes from Neofelis nebulosa, assembly GCF_028018385.1. Taxonomy (NCBI): domain Eukaryota; kingdom Metazoa; phylum Chordata; class Mammalia; order Carnivora; family Felidae; genus Neofelis; species Neofelis nebulosa. Next base: position 68,519,111 of record NC_080794.1, read on the forward strand.
ACAAGTACCCTCTTTAATGCCCGTCACCCATTTAACCCCCCCACCTCCCTCCATCAACCCTCAGTTTGTTCTCTATCCTTAAAAGTCTCTTGTTGTATGTTTCCCTCTCTCCTCTCCCACCCTTCCCATATGTTTGTCTGTTTTATTTCTTAAATTCCACATATTAGTGAAATCCTATCATATTTGTCTTTCTCTGATGGACTTATTTCACTTAATAATAATACACTCTAGCTCCATCTACATCATTGCAAATGACAAGATTTCATTCTTTTTATCGTTGAGTAATATTCCATTATATATATGTGGTATAAATATATACACATTCTTTATCCATTCATCAGTCAGTGGACATTTGGGCTCTCTCCATAATTCGGCTATTGTTGATAATGCTGCTATAAACATTTGGGTGCATCTACCCCTTCGAATCTGTAGTTTTGTATCCTTGGGGTAAATGAAGGTGCCATTTTATTATTATTTTTTAATTTTTAGAAGAATTTTTAATGTCTATTTCTGAGAGAGAGAGAGAGAGAGAGAGAGAGAGACAGAGTGTAAGAGGGGGAGAGGCAGAGATAGAGGGAGACACACAGTCTGAAGCAGGCTCTAGGCTCTGAGCTGTCAGAACAGAACCCAACGCAGGGCTCAAAGTCACCAATGGTGAGGATGTGGCCTGAGACAAAGTCAGACACTTACCCAACTGAGCATCTCAGGCACCCCTGAAGGTGCCATTTTAAATAGCATTGTCAGAGATTTCCTTGAGGACTTGGTCTATGAGTAGAGCCTTGGGTTTGGTGAGGGAGAAAACAATGTGAATGCCTGGAGGATACACATTCCTCAGGATGGTGAGTGCAAAGCCTTTAGACTGGGAGTTACTTAATGTGTTCAAGGAATAACGAGAAGTTCATTTTGTTTACTGAGCAAATGAAGGAGCAAAGGGCAGAGGAGTGGGAAATGAGTATGAGATAGCTAGGGCAGATCATAGAGAAGCTGGTGGACAAGGGTCTTATTAATACATCGACAAGTCATTGGAGGGTTATAAGCCTTGGTGTGGCATGATTCCATTTACATTTGGAAGCACTGGAGAGGTTTATGGGTAGGTTAGAGTCCAGAGTGGAGGGATGGACAATAGTATAGAGGAGGCTCTTGCAGTTCAAGTGAAAGCTGGGACATGGGGGTAGGAGTGGAGGAGAGAGCTGTTATGAGATTTGGGACGTAGAAAATAGAAAAGGAGATTTTCTGACCATGCATGCCTACAATTTCTGACCATGTTCATGGTGGCCCTCCCCCTATTTCTCCTGATAAAAAAAGTACATAGCAAAGACAGTGAGGATGATGTTCCTGTAGGCTATAATTTGTGAAAAATAGGAATAATTTACCAATGACTGTGCTATTGAAGACAGATTATGCGTGACGCATCATCCTTGCTCCCTCCACCTGTAGGAGCTGACGTGTTTGGGGAAGACCAAACCAGAGAGGTGAGATAGAGCTGGGTCTTTAATGAGTGGGTCAGGTTCTGACTCAGAACAGGGAGAATAAAGGCATTCCATTAATGGCCAGTTATGGAATATGGCCATTTCTCCATACCTTTGGCTGATGCCTTAGGGAGGAATGAAAGGCAGTGAACTGCCACTTGGCAGACAGGAGTCTGTGTTCCCTCTCTCTAAGTAAATACACTTTGCTTTACCACCTCACCAAACTCTCTAGGACAAGTACGCAGGAGGAAATATCTCGATAAGAAAATAATCCTCGTGCCCCTGCCAGTGGTGTTTGTCATTCCTTCCATCTCTCCCTGAGAGTTGTTTGCTGGGGGATGAACATGTCTCCAGCCCCTTTCAGGTTTAGCATGTTAACGTGAATACAAAAGATTCATCACACCTAATTAATATTATGAGGCTATCTGATAGGACCAGAGCTGCCTTTTTATGCAGCGACACTAAATGAATTCTCTTCTTCATTGGAGTCCAGATGGCTAAAGAGGAAAGGCTGAAAACCATGTGAAAAACCTGCTGCCAGAATCCTAGAGATGGCAGAAAAAGTCCCTGACACTAAACCACATGACAATGGAAGTCTTTTAGGTCAGTGACAAGAGTGAACACGTTCTTCCTCACCAGGGGAAGGGGACACGGCTCAGCAGGTCTGAGCAGCTCAGGCAGCAGGAGTTGTCTGGGGTGAGGAAGCCAACCTAAAGCTTTTGTCCTGAAGGGAAGTAAATGTTCCAGCTGCTAACAGAAGAGCAGGTTGGTGACCTGACATTGCTACTCCCTGGACACTTTGCCCAGGCTATGCCCTTGCCTACAGTTTTTCCACTACCAATACGTCTCTCTCCACTCTGTGTGCTGAAATTTTACTTCTTCTTCAAAACTTTATCAGTTATGAATATAAGCAAGGTTCTTTATCACTGCTGACAAAAAGTAAAACAAAAGCAACAAAAATGGGTAGGGAAAAATACATATAGACTTACATACTTAAAATACACGGGTTAAGGGGCACCTGGGTGGCTCAGTTGGTTAAGTATCCTACTCTTGATTTTGGCTCAAGTCATGATCTCAGTCGTGAGATCAAGCCCCATGTCAGCCTCCTTGCTGGAGTCAGGAGGCTTAGGATTCTCTCTTTCTCAGGGTGCCTGGATGGCACAATTGGTTAAGCATCAACTTGGGCTCAGGTCATGATTTCATGGTTCATGGGTTTGAGGCCCACATTGGGCTCTTTGCTGACAGCTCAGAGCCTGGAGCCTACTTCAGATTCTGTTTCCTTCTTTCTCCCCCTCCCCTGCCTGCCCTCTGCTCTGTCTCTTAAAAATAAATAAATGTGTTTTTTCTTAAAGAATATTCCCTCTCTCTCTCTCTCTCCCCTCTCTCTCCACCCTTCTCCCCCCTCCTTCTCTCTCCCTCCCTCCCACTCTCTGCTCCTCCTCTGATTATACTCCCTTGCTCTCTTAAATAAATAAGTAAATAAATAAATAAGTCAGTAAGTAAATAAAATAAAATACAATACAATAAAATATACCAGTTAAGTCCAAAGGTGGAGGCTCAGCTTCAAGCATGGCTGAGCTCAGTGCTTAAATGATGTCATCAACAGTAGGGATATGAGAATAGATTCTAGACATAGAAACACTGTCAAGCAATAGGAAGATACTACTAGTCATACAGAAGAGGGAGGCAGCTTTCCATTGGGTCAAAGCCAGAGTGAATCTCAGTGGTCTGATTGTCATGAATTATGTGTCTATACCTGAACTCAATATCATGGCCTGGAACATGGACTCTCGCACTGGTGCAGATCTTGCCCGCTGCTTACACATAACCAGATGGTGTCAACACCACCAGATCACCACGGCTGAAACTGAGGGAGAGCAAGTCCCCTAAATAAAAATAAGATCATAAGATCCTGTTATGCAGAAGGTAAAAGTTGTTGCTGTATGGAGGGGGCAAAAAGCCACTATAACAACCACCATCACCACCACCAAATCACCTACAAATGCCCACTAAAGAGGCTTCCTTCACATTTTCTTTCCTTCAGGATCTTTTTCCTGACATGTCAGCCAGAAGTGGAACCTTCCTCTCTAAATAAACTCAGTTAAGCACTTTTGTTTGTTTGTCTTGTCATATTTACTTGTGCGTGTGCCTTCTCTCTGTTATAATCCTCCGTGAAAGGCCCTTTGTTGTATTTGCACCTGAATTGAACATAGACTATAGCACAGTGTGTTCCATACAGAAGGTGTGCTCTTAAGAAGGGATGATTATTGTGTTCACAGATTGTTTTTTTGATTTGAAGAGTTGGTTATACAATTTTTAGAAAATGACGTAAGAGCCAATGATTACAGAGCCATGGAAATCAGTCATAAACAGGTTTTGTGGATTTCTCATACCATTAACACAGATTACTTACTGTCCTATTTAAGATTTTCATAGATCCTTATTTACCCATACTTTCATTTTCTAAAAATAATATTAACCAATATGTGTTGGATGTCTTATATGCATAGGACATGAAGAATGCAATTTTACTTTATAATCTCAATTGCCTATACAAAGCTAGGATCACAATCTCCATTTTATAGATTATGACTCTGAAGTGTAGAAAGATTAAAAAACTGAGCCCAACTGTGGAAACAGAGTTAGGTAGAGACCCGATCTGAATTTAGTTCTGACTAAAAAACAAAAACAAACAAACAAACAAAAAGCATGTTTTTTTTATCATACCATAAATATCTTTTTTTTTATGTGTTCACACTTATGTGTCCTGTTTCAATCACCTAGAAGTAAGATGATGATTTTCTAGACGATTATTGGAAGATGAAGGCATGGTTTTACCAGGTAATAATATATTTCCCTCCCTCCCTTCCTTTGTTATTATCTTAGAAGAATAAGTTGTGTAGCAGTCAACATTTAGAAAGAATGGCAGTGGGGCTCTCTGCTTGGCTTCTTAGGGTGAACAGATTTAGGCTCAATCACTCATTCCACCACTGAAAATGCTATGATCTTGAACAAGATAGTAAACCGTTGTTTCTTTTTGAAAAAGTGGCTAAAATAATAGGACTTACTTTAAAGGGTTGCTATGAGAATTTAATGGAATACTTTACTAATGCAATTAGCCTTGAGCCTGGTACATAGAAAATACACAATAAAATTTGTGCTCTTGGTTACCATTTATTTTATGAAGTAAGTTTGATCTCCCAGACTTTATGATCTTTGAGTTGTTTTAATTGACTATTTCCATAACTAAAAAGTAGAACTACTTGAAATCATCAAGCGATAATAGTCAAATAAAGGTTAATGATAATTATTGATGTGTACAGAACATTAAATATATAAAACAATAAAAACAGAATCCTGTGGCAGAATCAGGATCTCATAGAAATAGTCCAATGTTGTTATCCCATGGACTCAAAAATTCATAGGATCAGTTTCTAATGAGGTCAAGTCCATTTTATGTGCAAGAGGATAGGTCCAACTGCAAAGTGAAAATTAGCCACTGAAACTACTGAAATATTTTGTTTTTTGTTTAGTTATTTTTTTTCTCACCTGAAAAATGTGAGAAAAATAAGAGGTATGATATGCATACAGGTCATTGTTATTTGTAACCATAAAAGTCCCTCGGCTCTGTGAAAGATCTCTTTACTTTGGTTTGATCAGATCACTGGCTTGAAGGGTAAAGGACTATATAGTGACCCCCGAGTTCTGGGTCTGAACTGACCAGTAGGTAACATGAGAGAAAGGAAGATAAGGGATGGATCATATTTAACATCTGCAGAGTTAATGATAGTTCCTTCTTTCTGCAACCTGCTCTAACATCTCCCTCTCACCAATGTCCTATGGTTGCTAAGCAACATCTCATAGAAGTAGTGGAGTGAACGAGATGTGTCAAATTCATTATTTTTGCCTTAAAGAGGCAGTGACTACGATGAGAGAAAAAGTAATATACTTTATCTCTGTTTGAGGTAGTGTTGACTGGAATAAAGAAACTTTACTCTTTCTCTCTGTCCCACACCTTTCTTACTTCCTGCTTTTAGATATGAAAGTCCTTGAGGTCCAGAAAGAAGTGGAGGTAAAAGTATGTCTAACATAGAGAAAGAAGTAAAGAAAGAAAAAAAAGATGAAATTGAAAACTTTTAATTTTCGTTCTTAATTTCCATTTCCAGTCACTCTGGAAGCAAGTTACAAAATCTCACTCAATCCTGGAATTCAGCAGAAGAAGAGCAGGAGGGAAATGAATGGTAGTTCTGCATATATTTCAAGGGGAGAGGAAATCCTAGCTTTTTCTATCCATTCATTACATGTTTCTGGGAATATCTGGTGTATTCGAAATGTGTGAGCTATGAATCTAAGATGAAATTTAGAGGCAGGCAGAATAAAGACCAAGGTGGCTCTTATGGACACAGCCTGTATTTCTGCACATAACTTTCTCCTACATATTTTGTTGGGATTGGAATTTCTTATGTGTGATTTCTCCCACTGGAATGAATTTCTTTGGAGACTAGATTGGTCTGCATTTCTTTCCTTGATGGAACTCTGATGGACCTCTTTAGAATGGGGCCTGGCATCCTTCCTATGGAATACATAGATATACAAAGTAAAATGGTAGTTAATAGCACTCATTTTGGAAGTATATGGAAGACCTATATGATCTCTTTATACATGGAGTCTAAGCGACAAGAATGATAACAAGAAGTAAGCTCATAGAGACAGAGGACACACTGGTGGTTGCCAGAAGCAGGATGTGAGGGGCAGGGGAATTAGTAAAGGAGGTGAAAAAGGTGAGTTAAAAAGAAGTAGTAAGCTATAAAAAATAATTAGGTAAAAATTAGTATCACATTTACACTCAAAGTTGTATCTTTGGCTTCCTTTGTGCTGTTGCTAGCTTGGAGGAGTGCATATTTTGAGAGATTGAATGAAAACAGAATAACAAAGACCACAAAAAAAAAACACAGAATAAAATAGTGGTTGATAGCACTCACTTTGAAAGTACACAAGTACGAAGTTATAGCTTAATTGCAATGTACTAGTCGTGAAGTCTTAGATGAAACATTTAAGCATGTTAACCCTTGGTTTTCTAATCCATAAAATGAGGACAGTAAAAATATTGTCTTCTGGGGTAGCTGTGGAGATTCAATGATATAATAATCCATCTAAAGTGCTCAGAAGATTGAACAACAGGGCGCCTGTGTGGCTCCATTGGTAAAGTGACAGACTCCTGAATTTTGGCTCAGATCATGATCTCACAGATTTGTGATATCAAGTCCCTCATTGGGCTCTGAGTTATGAGCTGACAGCACAGAGCCTGCTTGGGATTCTCTCCCTCTGCCTCTTCCCCCGCTCACATGCAGCATTCATGCTCTGTCTCTTAAAATAAATAAATAAGTGAATAAATAAATAAATAAATAAATAAATAAAGAGGAAAAAAAGAGCGAAGACAAAAATACGTGTCAGATAGGTATGGTCTCAGTATAATTTTGATTTTTATTTATTTATTTTTTTTATTTTAGTTATTCCCAGTGCTCCTGCTTTGTTTGGAGGGTTTACTGTATGTGTTACTTCTGTGACAAAGCTAAGTATAATGTTAAAATAATAAAATCAAAAGTGAACATCTCCATTCAAGCACCGTCACCATCTCAACCACTACCCACCACCCCCCTGAATAAAAAGCCTTACATTTTTTAGAGTCCTCAAAGTTAATATTAGAAAAGAAATGCCTTTGTTTAAGCTCCATTGAATGTAAGAGTGTTTTCTGGGAGGATTTTGTCCTGCCGGGAGTCCATATAGGATATTGATCAAGGGTGTGATCCAGTGTTCCTCTTCTCCTTCTCCACCTGACTCCAGTCCCCTGGTAGAGCCAGAGGGACATCAGTGGGTCATCTCATATTTAGACAATAATGCCAAAGAAATAATGTGACTGACAAAAAACATTAAGAGATGATTTCTGAAATGAGATGAATTCTACAAATTCCAAGTCTTTAGAAATTGATTGAATTTTCAATATAACTGGATCAGGTTGGGAAATCCTGTGGGTCTTGTAATACCTCCACTGTCACAAAGAAAAGTGGAACATTTCATTTCCACTCTCATGGTTTCACACAAACATTGAGTTTTATTTAAACTTTCATTTTCTCTGCAGCCTTGTTACTCATAAGCATGCTTAAGAAAGGCAGGTGTGCAGTAATTTATTGATAACTTTGGGAATGGAAAATTTTATAACTAAAATATTAAACAGTAAAGAGTATTTATTTGTACATGTATATAAATAATTCTTTGTGAGAAGATACCCAAATTAGGAAACTGGACTAAAATTTGGGTAATTTAGTTCTATATCTCATCAGTAACCCTAATCATACTGTTTTCTTTCTATTTCCTTGCCTAATTAATAAGATCAATGTCACATCACCACTGTGTGGCTTTCAAGAAAACTAAGGAAGAATATAAGAAGAAATAAGAATATCTCTATACCTTTTGGAGGAAAAGCATCAGGAAGAGAATTTCTGAGGAAATTTCCATTGATGTAGCTGGTGGGAGCATAAAAACTATTTCTGATTTCTTCATTTGGGTGGTAACATGTTATAGTGATCAAGGGCATATAAAATCAGTCATATCTGGATTTAGACCTAGATTCTAACATACATTTACTTAAACTTTGTAAAGCTTGGTTTCCATTGTGAATGGAGAGTAATAACAGAGCTGTCATGATGATTATAGACTTAGCACAGTGGTTGAAACATATGTGAGCTGCTATGGCCATCGTCATCATCATGTCATGGGTGATCAATATTACCCTTTCCTCATTTAAGCCCATCCATTGAAACCCATGTGAATGCTTTGTAAATGAGCAAGTATCCTAAAAGCATGTATTTTTTTAAGTTTATTTTATTTATTCTGACAGAGAAAGAGTAAGCAGGGGAGGGGAGGGGCTGAGAGAGAGAGCGAAAGTAAGAATCCCAAGCAGGTTCCACATTGTCAGTGTGGAACCTACACTGGGCTCAATCTTATGAACCATGAAATCATGCCCTGAGCCAAGATCATGACCTGAGCTGAGATCAAGAGTGGGATGCATAACTGACTGAGCCACCCAGGCTTTCCCCCCTGCTGCCCCACCGCAAAAAGCATTTCTAAGCCCAGAATGTCTCTGTCTATAGGTAGCCCTATATTTCCAGTTTCAGAGGAGCCAATGAATCTCTACAGAGAGAGACACCTATAGATTTAAAATATTGTGCCATAAGTTAGGTTAAAAAATAAATAGTAGTTAGGGAAGAATGATCAGAGACTGACAAACATATCCAGTGAACAGGAGCCAGAATTTTGCCTTCACACATTGTGGGCATTGTTGACTCTGATTGCATTTTTCTAATTCAGAAAATTAAAATGGCAAATAAGTTCTAAAAAATGATCCAGAAGTGGGGTTTAGGTATAGAGTTGGTTCTTTGGGGAGCATCGATCTCCTCACTTACAGAATTAGGCATCATTTGAGGGCTTAAGGTCAGCTGTAATATAAATGCTTCCTATAAAATAAATCATAAGATTTCTTGTGATCCTAATATTATATTCCTTGGAGTTTTAGTTTCTTACCCTTCCTTTGTCTCTCAAATTGGACTAGTTGTAAGGGATCAATAAATGTCATGCCAAAGTGTTGAGAGTTTTCATTCAGTTGCTCTCGAGAAACTTGTCTGCTATTCCATGAAGTACAATGGTGCTGCTGGGATTATGCTTATAGAAGCTTGGAGTGCCTGGGTGGCTCAGTTGGTTAAACATCTGACTCTTGATTTTGGATCAGGTCATGATCTCACAGTTTGTGGGATCAAGCCCTGCATTGGGCTCCACACTGAGTGAGGATCCTGCTTGGGATTCTCTCTCTCTCTCTGTCTCTGCCCCTCCCTTTCTGGTGCACACACACACACACACACACACTCTCTCTCTCTCTTTCTGTTTCTCTGTCTCTCACTCTCAAAATAAATAAACATTTAGAAAATAAATTATGATATGGTGTCATTATATTTCTTTAAAAAGCAAACAGAATTTACTGTAAGAAAAAAAAAAGAATTTACTGTAAGAATGCATAATATAAATACCCGGCATCTCATCCATCAGGGTCTACTTTCAGCTATAATACATGGGTTATACTCAGGCACTGGTTTCCTGTGTATTTGTAACAAAAGTGAACCTAGCCATACAATTTCTGCTTTAAAGTGGTTTTCAACCATTAGCCAATCTATATTCTCTTTCTTGGAAGTAATATCTTCCAGGACCCATTCCCAATTCATTAGCAGTGACCAGTTCTCCATGATTTAAAGAACTTCAGGAACTCTCCCCAAATATATATATATATATATAGTTTAAAGCACCGCAACAATACATCTCTGACATAATTAGTCACTAGGTACAATTCATTTCATTCAACTAGCAGTTACTTTGTCCCTACTGTGTGCCTAAATGAGTGCCTTTCCTGGGAGGAAATTCTAAACCAGATCACTTATAAGAATCTTCCTAAGATCAGTGAATCCATGTTTTTGAGTTAAAAATATCAGAGGATACCATGCGTTGTCTTTGGAGGAATGGTAGTTGGATGTCTGGAAAGTAGAACTTTCTCCCTATAATAGGGTTAGTTGTGCCTAGTTGCTAACTCGTGGCCATTATCAGATGCAGAGCCACAAACTTTCTTTTATTTTATTTTTATTATTCTTAAAAAAATTTTTTTTGCAGAAATCAATTCTGTTCAAAGCAGAGAATCTCAACACCCTCCACCTTTCTCTCTCATGTCTCTCTGTCTCTATTTCTCTCTTCTTCTTGCTCCATGTGTATAAATCATCCCTTACTCCCTCCAATATTATGTGCTGAACACATCAGGCTGTGTAGCTTTTCTGTGTTTCTACCGTAATTATGCAGCTTCAACCTTTACACATGAATAAGTTGTTATGTGGGTGGCAGGAGGAGCAGTTAAAAAGCAAGGCTGTTGCAAAGCAAGGATGTGGGGAAGGGAACAGCACGGTGATTTAAGCTTCACACTCTCTTATGCTTCCTGTTATGGTTTCATTAGAGCAGAGTCTCAAAAGGGATTACTGGCATGCTCGTTTACTCACAATTACATTTCTTCCATCCCTTACAGAAATCACAGATTTCTTCATATCATCTGAGAAGAACCATGTAGTGAAAGGATCCTCTCTTTTTAGAATGGGTTGTTTGCATCAAGCCTTGCATCCGTTTCTGACCAGTGGGCACTTTTTTTCCTGTCCAGATTAAGATAAATGAAGGAGCTACTTACTCCTTACTGTTTATGTCGTCTCGCTAAGTAGAGGCACGAGATTTTCCTTGGGTCATGGTCCCTTGTAGAAACACCTAGAATCTACGTGAAACATAAATAACCATAATTTTAATAGTGTTAATAACAAAAGTTACCAATTTTTTTTTATTATTCTAAGATGTTTTCCTGTGTGTGTATTGGCATATGTATGGGTGTTAATGTGTGTGTGCAGCGGGTAGGGTTGTGTGGGTTAGGAGGGCACTAGTTACCAAGAAACTAATACTTCATGTTCCTTGTATGTCTTTTCCATTAAATGTCACTTCGATTCTGAACTGTTCCTTCTGAGGGATGGCTGAGAGCTTGCTCTGAAATACAACAGTTTCCTTTCGTCACACAGCTAAGCTATTAGAAGCACTTAACACTGACTCCACAGACCTGATAATATGCAAGGGATCTGAGTGGAGTTTAGTGGGTCAATGCAGCCTTTTTATTCCAGAACTTTTATTGAAGGCCATGATGTTCTCCAGAAGGCCACAAGGAAGGTCAAAAGGGAGGGAAAAGATTAGGGACCCAAGCTGTGGGGTATAAAGGCCACAGCATGTGAATAGAAACAAGCAAACACACCAGTTAGGTAACTGTTAGTAACACACAAGTTACCTAAATGGTCCTTCAACTGAGCTGTGCTATATTAGAGGTATTAATGAATTGATTGACTGAACTGAGATGCTATGAAGAATTACGTACAAATTTCAAACACAAGGATTACTAATGACTACTAAGGGCCATAACCTAGACAGGAGCTTTCATAAGCCCAACTCATATATTACTTCTTTCAGTGATCAGGAGAACAAGAACACCATTAATTCCTCATCATAAACATAAACTAGGAGTCAGTATGTCACTTTGATGTTCTCTGGATAGAATCTAAGATAATTTGGGCTTACTAATTTTTTATAGCTTATTTATTATTTTGAGAGAGAGAGAGAGAGAGAGAGAGAGAGAGAGAGAGAGAGGGAGAGCACACATACAAGTGGGAGAGGGGTAGAGAGAGAGAGAGGGAAAATCCCAAGCAGGTTCCACAGAGCCCAATGTGGGGATTGAATTCATGAACTGGGAAATCATGACCTGAGCTGAAGTTGGACCCTTAACCGACTGAGCCATCCATGCTCAATATAAATTTTATAAGGTAGGTTGATATTTAGTCATACTAAAATCATAAGGATTGATTATGCATTTTATCCCCCAAAAGGTATATGAAATAATTATTCTTTATTCTTTAAGAAGTAGCTGTTAAAATTTTTTTATTAATTTTTTTAATTTTATATTTTATTTTTTAAAATTTACATCCAAATTGGTTAGCACATAGTACAACGTTTTCAGGAGTAGATTCCTTAGTGCCCCTTACCCATTTAGCCCATCCCCCCTCCCACAACCCCTCCAGTAACCCTCAGTTTGTTCCCTGTATTTATGAGTCTCTTCTGTTTTGTCCCCCTACATGTTTTTATATTATTTTTGTTTCCCTTCCCTTATGTTCATCTGTTTTGTCTTTTAAAGTCCTCATATGAGTGAAGTCATATTATTTTTGTCTTTCTCTAATTTCACCTAGCATAATACCATCCAGTTCCATCCACGTAGTTGCAAATGGAAAGATTTCATTCTTTTTGATTGCTGAGTAATACTCCACTGTATATGTGCATATAAATATAAATATATATATATATATCACTTCTTCTTTATCCATTCATCCATCGATGGACATTTGGGATCTTTCCATACTTTGGCTATTATTTATAGTGCTGCTATAAACATGGGGGTGCATGTGTCCTTCGAAACAGCACACCTGTATCCTGTGGATAAATGCCTAGTAGTGCAATTGTTGGGTCGTAGGGTAGTTCTATTTTTAGTTTTTTGAAGCACCACCATACTGTTTTCTAAAGTGACTGCACCAGCTTGCATTGCCACCAACAATGCAAAAGAGATCCTCTTTCTCCGCATCCTCACCAACATCTTTTGTTGCCTGAGTTGTTAATGTTAGCCATTCTGACAGGTCTAAGGTGGTATCTCATTGTGGTTTTGATTTGTATTTCCCTGATGATGAGTGAAGTAGAGCATTTTTTCATGTGCAGTTGGCCATCTGGATATCCTCTTTGGAGAAGTGTCTATTCATGTCTTTTGCCCATTTCTTCACTGGATTATTTGTTTTTTGGGTGTTGAGTTTGATAAGTTCTTTATAGATTTTGGATACTAACCCTTTATCTGATATGTTATTTGCAAATATCTTCTCCTATTCTGTCAGTAGCCTTTTAGTTTTGCTGGTTGTCTCCTTTGCTGTGCAGAAGATTTTTTATTTTGATGAGGTCCCAGTAGCTCATTTTTGCTTTTGTTTACCTTGCCTCTGGAGACGTGTTGAGTAAGAAGTTGCTGTGGCCAAGATCAAAGAGGTTTTTGCCTGTTTTCTCCTCGAGGATTTTGATGGCTTCCTGTCTGACATTTAGGTCTTTCATCCATTTTGAGTTTATTTTTGTGTATGATATAAGAAAGTGGTCCAGGTTCATTCTTCTGCATGTCGCTGTCCACTTTTCCCAGCACCACTTGCTGAAGAAACTGTCTTTTTTCCATTGGATATTCTTTCCTTCTTTGTCAAAGATTAGTTGGTCATACGTTTGTGGGTCTATTTCTGGGTTCTCTATTCTGTTCCATTGATCTGAGTGTCTGTTCTTGTGCCAGTACCATACTATCTTGATGATTATATATACTTGATGATTATACTTTGTAGTATAACTTGAAGTCTGGGATTCTGATGCCTCCTGCTTTGGTTTTCTTTTTCAAGATTGCTTTGGCTATTCGGGGTCTTTTCTGGTTCCATGCAAATTTTAGGGTTGTTTGTTCTAGCTCTGTGAAGAATGCTGGTGTTATTTTGACAGGGATTGCACTGAATATGTAGATTGCTTTGGGTAGTATCGACATTTTAACAATATTTATTCTTCCTACCCAGGAGCATGGAATCTTTTTCCATTTCTTTGTGTCTTCTTCAATTTCTTTCATAAGCTTTCTATAATTTTCAGTGTATAGATTTTTCACCTCTTTGGTTAGATTTATTCCTAGGTATTTTATGGTTTTTTTGTGCAACTGTAAATGGGATCAATTCCTTGATTTCTCTTTCTGTCGCTTCATTGTTGGTGTATAGGAATGCAACTGATTTCTGTGCGTTGATTTTATATCCTGCAACTTTGCTGAATTCATGAATCAATTCTAACATTTTTTGGTGGAATCTTTTGGGTTTTCCATATACAGTATCATGTCATCTGTGAAGAGTGAAAATTTGACCTCCTCCTGGCCTATTTGGATGCCTTTTATTTCTTTGTGTTGTCCGATTGCAGAAGCTAAGACTACCAATACTATGTTGAATAACAGTGGTGAGAGTGGATATCCCTGTCTTGTTTCTGACCTTAGGGGGAAACTTCTCAGTTTTTCCCCTTTGAGGATCATATTAGCATTGAGTCATTCTTATATGGCTTTTATGATCTTGAGGTATGCTCCTTCTATCCCTACTTTCTTGAGGGTTTTTATCAAGAAAGGATGCTGAATTTTGTCAAATGCTTTCTCTGCATCTATTGAGAGGATCATATGGTTCTTGTCCTTTCTTGTATTGATGTGATGAATCATGTTAATTGTTTTGCTGATATTGAACCAGCCCTGCATCCCAGGTATAAATTCCACTTGGTTGTGGTGAATAATTCTTTTAATGTATTGTTGGACCCGGTTGGCTCATATCTTGTTGAGGATTTTTGCATCCATGTTTATCAGTGAAATTGGTCTACAGTTCTTTTTAGTAGGGTCTGTGTCTGGTTTTGGAATCACGGTAATGCTGGCTTCATAGAAAGAGTTTGGAAGTTTTCCTTCTATTTCTATTTTTTGGAACAGCTTCAAGAGAATATGTGTTAACTCTTCCTCAAATGTTGGGTAGAATTCCCCTGGAAAGACATCTGGCCCTGGACTCTTGTTTTTTGGGAGATTTTTGATTACTGATTCTATTTCCTTACTGGTTATGGGTCTGTTCAAATTTTCTATTTCTTTCTGTTTCAGTTTTGGTAGTGTATATGTTTCTAGGAATTTGTTGATTTCTTCCAGATTGCCCATTTTATTGGCATATAATTGCTAATAATGTTCTCTTATTGTTTTTATTTCTGCTGTGTTTGTTATGATCTCTCCTCTTTCATTCTTGATTTTATTTATTTGGGTCCTTTCCTTTTTCTTTTTGATCAAACTTGCTAGTGGTTTATCAATTTTGTTAATTCTTTCAAAGAACTAGCTCCTGGTTTCATTGATCTGTTCTACCTACTGTTTTTTGGTTTCAATAGCATTGATTTCTGCTCTCATCTTTATTATTTCCTGTCTTCTGATGTTTTTGGGTTTTATTTGCTGTTCTTTTTCCAGCTCCTTAAAGCATAAGTTTAGGTTGTGTATTTGAGATCTTTCTTCCTTCTTTAGGAAGGCCTGGATTGCTATATATTTTCCTCTTATGACCAGAGGTTTTGGTTTGTGGTGTTATCATTTTCATTGACTTCCAGATACTATTTAATTTTCTCTTTAACTGTTTGGTTAGCCCATTCATTCTTTAGTAGGATGTTCTTCAGTCTCCAAGTATTAGTTACCTTTCCAAATTTTTTTTTGTGGTTGATTTCGAGTTTCATATCATTGTGGTCTGAAAATATGCATAGTATGATCTCAATGTTTTTGTACTTGCTTAGGGCTGATTTGTGTCCCAGTATATGGTTTATTCTGGAGAACATTCCATGTGCACTGGAGAAAAATGTATATTCTGCTGCTTTAGGATGAAATGTTCTGAATATATCTGTTAAGTCCATCTGGTCCAGTGTGTCCTTCAAACCCATTGTTTCCTTGTTGATTTTTTGATTAGATGATCTGTTCATTGCTGTGAGTAGGGTGTTGAAGTCTCCTACTATTATGGTATTACTGTTGATGAGTTTCTCTATATTTGTGATTAATTGATTTATATATTTTGGTGCTATACATTTGGCACATAAATGTTCACAAGTGTTAGGTCTTCTTGGTGGATAGATCCCTTGATTATGATATAATGCCCTTCTGCATCTCTTGATACAGTCTTTATTTTAAAGTCTAGATTGTCTGATATAAGTATGGCTACTCTGGCTTTCTTTTGTTGACCATTAGCATGATAGATAGTTCTCCATCCCTTTATTTTCAATCTGAAGGTGTCCTTAAATCTAAAGTGGGTCTCTTGTAAACAGCATATAGAAGGATCTTATTTTCTTATCCATTCTGTTACCCTATGTCTTTTGATTGGAGCATTGAATCCATTGACATTTAGAGTGACTACTGAAAGATATGAATTTATTGCCATTATGATGCTTGTAGAGTTGGAGTTTCTGGTGTTGTCATCTGGTCCTTTCTAATCTTTGTTGCTTTTGGTGTGTGTGTGTGTGTGTGTGTGTGTGTGTGTGTGTATGAGAGTCCCCCTTAAAATTTCTTGCAGGGCTGGTTTAGTGGTCACAAACTCCTTTAATTTTTGTTTATCTGGGAAACTTTATCTCTCCTTCTATTTTTTTTTAACGTTTATTTATTTTTGAGACAGAGAGAGACAGAGCATGAACGGGGGAGGGGCAGAGAGAGAGAGAGGGAGACACAGAATCCGAAGCAGGCTCCAGGCTCTGAGCCATCAGCCCAGAGCCAGACGCGGGGCTCGAACTCACAGACCGCAAGATTGTGACCTGAGCTGAAGTCAGATGCTTAACCAACTGAGCCACCCAGGCGCCCCTCTCTCCTTCTATTTTGAATGACAGACTTACTGGATGAAGAATTCGTGACTGAGTATTTTTCTGATTCAGCACATTAAATATATGCTGCCACTCCTTTCTGGCCTGTCAAGTTTCTGTGGATAGGTCTGCTGCAAACCTGATCTGTCTTCCCTTGTAGGCTAGGGACTTTTTTACCCTTGCTGCTTTCATGATTCTTTCCTTGCCTGAGAATATTGTGAATTTGACTATGATATGCCTTGTTGATGGTCAGGTTTTTTTGAATCTAATGGGGGTCCTCTGTGCTTTCTGGATTTTTTTTTACTAGATTTTTTAAAATATCAAATTTATTGTCAAATTGGTTTCCATACAACACCCAGTGCTCATCCCAAAAGGTGTCCTCCTCAATACCCATCACCCACCCTCCCTCCCTCCCACCCCCCATCTACCCTCAGTTTGCTCTCAGTTTTTAAGAGTCTCTTATGCTTTGGCTCTCTTGCTCTCTAACCTCTTTTTTTATTCCTTCCCCTCCCCTGCCCCATGGACTTCTGTTAAGTTTCTCAGGATCCACATAAGAGTGAAAATATATGGTATCTGTCTTTCTCTGTATGACTTATTTCACTTAGCATAACATTCTCCAGCTCCAACCACGCTGCTACAAAAGGTCATATTTCATTCTTTCTCATTGCTATGTAGTAAACATTGGGTATATAAACCACAATTTATCCATTCATCAGTTGATGGACATTTAGGCTTTTTCCATAATTTGGCTATTGTGGAGAGTGCTGCTATAAACATTGGGGTACAAGTGCCCCTATGCATCAGCACTCCTGTATCCCTTGGGTAAATTCCTAGCAGTGCTATTGCTGGGTCATAGGGTAGGTCTATTTTTAATTTTTTGAGGAACCTCCACAGTTTTCCAGAGCGGCTACACCAGTTTGCATTACCACCAACAGTGCAAGAGGGTTCCTGTTCCTCCACATACTCGCCAGCATCTATAGTCTCCTGATTTGTTTATTTTAGCCACTCTGACTGGCATGAGGTGAAATCTGAGTGTGGTTTTGATTTGTATTTCCCTGATGAGGAGCGACGCTGAGCATCTTTTCAAGTGCCTGTCGGCCATCTGGATGTCTTCTTTAGAGAAGTGTCTATTCATGTTTTCTGCCCATTTCTTCACTGGATTATTTGTTTTTTGGGTGTGGAGTTTGGTGAGCTCTTTATAGATACTGGATATTAGCCCCTTGTCTGATATATCATTTGCAAATATCTTTTCCCATTCCATTGGTTGCCCTTTATTTTGTTGATTGTTTCTTTTGCTGTGCAGATTTTTATCTTCATGAGGTCCCAGTAGTTCATTTTTGCTTTCAATTCCCTTGCCTTTAGGGATGTGTCAAGTAAGAAATTGCTGCGGCTGAGGTCAGAGAGGTCTTTTCCTGCTTTCTCCTCTAGGATTCTGATGGTTGCCTGTCTCACATTCAGGTCCTTTATCCATTTTGAGTTTATTTTTGTGAATGGTGTAAGAAAGTGGTCTAGTTTCATCCTTCTGCATATTGCTGTCCAGTTCTCCCAGCACTATTTGTTAAAGAGACTGTCTTTTTTCCATTGAATATTCTTTCCTGCTTTATCAAAGATGAGTTGGCCATAATTTTGTGGGTCTAGTTCTGGGGTTTCTATTCTATTCCATTGGTCTATGTGTTTGTTTTTGTGCCAATACCATGCTGTCTTGATGATGACAGCTTTGTAGTAGAGGCTAAAGTCTGGGATTGTGATGCCTCCTGCTTTGGTCTTCTTCAAAATTACTTTGGCTATTTGGGGCCTTTTGTGGTTCCATACTAATTTTAGGATTGCTTGTTCTAGTTTCTAGAAGAATGCTTGTGCAATTTTGATTGGGATTGCATTGAATGTGTAGATAGCTTTGGGTAGTATTGACATTTTGACAATATTTATTCTTCCAATCCATGAGCAGGGAATGTCTTTCCATTTCTTTATATCTTCTTCAATTACCTTCATAAGCTTTCTATAGTTTTCAGCATACAGATCTTTTACATGTTTGGTTAGATTTATTCCTACGTATTTTATGCTTCTTGGTGCAATTGTGAATGGGATCAGTTTCTTTATTTGTCTTTCTGTTGCTTCATTGTTAGTGTATAAGAATGCAACCGATTTCTGTACATTGATTTTGTATCCTGCAACTTTGCTGAATTCATGTATCAGTTCTAGCACTTTTGGTGGAGTCTATCAGATTTTCCATGTATAATATCATGTCATCTGCAAAAAGCGAAAGCTTGACTTCATCTTTGCCAATTTGGATGCCTTTGATTTCCTGTTGTTGTCTGATTGCTGATGCTAGAACTTCCAACACTATGTTAAACAACAATGGTGAGAGGGGACACCCCTGTCGTGTTCCTGATCTCAGGGGGAAAGCTCTCAGTTTTTCCCCATTGAGGATGATGTTAGCTGTGGGCTTTTCATAAATGGCTTTTATGATGTTTAAGTATGTTCCTTCTATCCCAACTTTCTCGAGGGTTTTTATTAAGAAATGATGTAGAATTTTGTCAAATGCTTTTTCGGCATCGATTGACAGAATCATATGGTTCTTATCTTTTCTTTTATTAATGTGATGTATCACATTGATTGATTTGCGAATGTTGAACCAGCCCTGCAGCCCAGGAATGAATCCCACTTGATCATGGTGGATAATTCTTTTTATATGCTGTTGAATTTGATTTGCTAGTATCTTATTGAGAATTTTTGCATCCATATTCATCAGGGATATTGGCCTGTATTTCTTTCTTTTTTTTT
The DNA here is from genome assembly GCF_028018385.1 of Neofelis nebulosa. Lineage (NCBI taxonomy): Eukaryota > Metazoa > Chordata > Mammalia > Carnivora > Felidae > Neofelis > Neofelis nebulosa. The sequence continues at coordinate 68,538,409 of NC_080794.1, forward strand.
TTTTTTGTCGGGTCTCTTTCTGGTTTAGGAATCAAGGTAATGCTGGCTTCATAGAATGAGTCTGGAAGTTTTCCTTCCCTTTCTATTTCTTGAAATAGCTTGAGAAGGATAGGTATTATTTCTGCTTTAAATGTCTGGTAGAATTCCACTGGGAAGCCATCTGGTCCTGGACTCTTATTTGTTGGGAGATTTTTGATAACTGATTCAATTTCTTTGCTGGTTATGGGTCTGTTCAAGCTTTCTATTTCTTCCTGTGTGCTTCCTGGATTTTGATTTCTGTGTCTTTCCCCAGGTTAGGAAAGTTTTCCGCTATGATTTGCTCACATAACCCTTCTACCCCTTTTTCTCTTTTCATCTTCTGGGACCCCTATGATTCTGATGCTGTTCCTTTTTAATGAGTCACTGATCTATATAATTCTTAAATCTTGCTCTTTTGCCTTAATCTTCCTCTTTTTTTCTGCTTTATTATTCTCTACAAGTTTGTCTTATATATCGCTGATTCTGTCTTCTGCCTCATCCATCCTTGCTGCTGCTGCATCCTTCCATGTTTGCAGCTCAGTTATAGCATTTTTAATTTCATTCTGGTTACTTTTTACTTTTATCTCTGCAGAAAGGGATTATAATCTATTTTCGACTCCAGCTAGTATTCTTATTATCAAGATTCTAAATTCTGGTTCAGACATCTTGCTTGTATCTGTGTTGGTTAAATCCCTGGCTGTTGTTTCTTTGTGCTCTTTCTTTTGGGGTGAATTCCTTCATTTTGTCATTTTGAAGGGAGAAAAAGAATTAATGAGGTAGAAATATTAAAATTTAAAAAATTAAAATTAAAAAAAATATTAGAATTAAAAATTAAACACACACACACACACACACACACACACACACACAAATTGAATAAATGATGCTAGATCCTAGGTGTGTTTTGGTCTGGGTGTTGAAAATGGTTTGACAGATTAGAGAAAAAAACGGGGGGGGGGGGAGAAAAAAAAGGAAATCGCTTGAGAGTTTGAAAAAATAAATACACTGAAGTAGACTAAAATTAGATGATGGGGGTAAAATAGAATTTGAAAAAAATTTACAGAAAAGTAAAGAATATAGTAGAAAAAAGTTAAATGAAAATATTTTTAATAAACATTAAAAATTAATATGATTTTTTCTTTTTCTGTATTCAAGAAAAAAGAAATGAAAAAGAGAAAAAAGATACAAAAAGGAAAATAAGAGGAAATTGTTTGAAAATTTGAAAAAGTGAATACACTGTAGTAGATTAAAACAAAATGATGGAAGTAAAATATAATTTGAAAAAATATACATAGAAGCAAAAAATATAGTAAAAAATTAAATTATTTTACTAGAAATTGAAAGTAAAATGAAGTTTTTCTCTTTCTGCATTCAAGAAAAAGAAAAGAAATGAAAAAGTGATAAAAAGAAAAGGAAAGAAAAGGAAAAAAGGGAAATTGAAAATTTGAAAAGGTGAATACACTGAAGTAGACTAAAAGAAAATGATGGAAGTAAAATAGAATTTGAAAAAATTACATAAAAGTAAAAAATATAGTAATAAAAATTAAAGAAGATATTTGTAATAAAAATTGAAAAAATGAATTTTTTCTCTTTCTGTATTCAAGAAAAAGAAAAGAAGTGTAAAAGAGAAAGAAAGAAAATTGAATAGATGAACCTACTAACAGATTGAAGTAGGGCTGAAATTGCTTCGTTTTCCCCTAGAAGTCCGTCTAGGTAGCGCTTTATAGTCCATAAACCAAGCCGGCCGGCGGTGAGACTTGTGTTCTTGAAGAGCAAAGTTGGCCCAGTTGGGCGGGGCTCAGTGTAATGGCCCCGCTCTCCACTAGATGGCGCTGCTAGCCTACTGGGGTGGATTGTTGCAGTGCTCCTAGGTGCGTCTGCGCCTGTGCGGGTGTGGTGAAGATGGCGTCTCCCAGCCACCCAGTCTGTTCTCCAGGGTCAGCAATTCCCACCTGTCCTCTGTCTTCAGCTTTCGTCCACTCCCTGCTTTTTCACTCTCTGTGACCAGGCCCCAGGCAGTACCTCTCTCCCGAGTTTTGTCTCAGATGCGGCTATTTTGGCCGGGCCCTTACTTTTGAAGGACTGAGGCTTGGATGCTTTCCACCCTTCTGCGGGAGGGTCTCACTGAGCAATGGCCAAACGAGCAATGGCCGAATGTTGGCTGCACCCAGGAACGCCCGCTGGACCCTGCTGTTGATGGTGCCCCGAGACTGCGGCCAGGTGCCAGCCCGCCCCAGAAAAAGTTTGCGAGACCGTGTAGCAGCAGCTTTTCAGGGATTATGGAAAATCACAACACATGTCTGGCACCAGGCTCCACCCTTAATGACCTTGCCCCAGCACCAGCGAATGTGGCCATTTTCTGGGGTCTGCTGAGACCACGTGGCTTCAACAGTCTCTACCGAATGTCCTTCCAGCACTGGAACCGCTTTTCCCCGTGTGGCCCAAGAACCTCCAGGACCCCACTCTGCTCCTGGGGATTCGCCCTTCCCACCAGAACACCACCAGGTATGGAGCTGCGGAGTTGCAGCCTTTGTGCTCCCCGTGTTTACAGTCTTAATGGAATTTAAACCCTCTCCTTTCTCCCTTTTTAGTTTAGTCCCTGCGGCTGTTTCCAATTTTCCACTTTCTCTCTAGCTGCTTTTGGGGAGGGGTGCTTTTCCCATATCCGGCCTCCGCCTGCAAAAGCGGCTCCCTACCTTCCGTGGCTTCTCGCTCCCCAAATTCACCTCTCCGCGCCGCATACCTGCTGAATTCTGGGGTTCAGGTTGTGCAGATTCAGAAGTAGCTGCTAAATTAAGAAGAGGCCTGAAAGAATAGAAGACCTACTCCCTTTTTGGTGTCTGTCTACATTTTCATTACCATTTTAGGTGCGTTATAATGTTCAGTTTCTAGTTTGGACAGCGGTTAGTCGTTTGCAGTTAATTTTTAGAATGCCGCCTCCCATTGGTAGCAGTCCGAGTTTGTGTTTTAGAGGGGATCTCTTTCTCTGAAATGTAGCTGCCTCTCAGAGCTTCTAGGGTCTCAGGGTTAATTGGAATGCTAGTTTTATATGCAGTCGCAACAGATCAGTCTTGTGTTCTGGCAATCAAAACTAAGGCTTTGCAGCACACTTATTAAATTCTTTGAGCACCAAAGCCATTGTTTCAGAAACAAAGGCGAGCAAGTTTGTAGTTAATGCCTCTGGGGGCCTGGGGAGGATGAGAAAAATAAGTTGTCCTCAGTCTAGCGCTGGCAGACTTTGAGACAGAGATGCACAGCTGTTTTTTGTCAGCCTAGAAATTTGAATTTTAAAACATCTTTCAGATCAAGAAAGAAGCAACTGCTATCCTAATCAATGAATTCCACTGGGATTTCCGCTGATGAAATAAGGAATTTGGAATCTACCTTACAACTTTAATGTGGTCTAGGGATCTGCTGTTAACGCTGTTCTATGAAGAAATGGTGATGTGTAAAACAACATTAATTGATGAAACTATGAGAAAAAGAAAGGGAAAAGACACCCGAGAGACAAGATTTAAAGTCCTGGAGCTGTGTCTTTGATAACTTGTCAGTTACCTGTAAAGTAAGAGGGTTGGAAGAGGCAGGTTCTTAGGTCCCTTTAAGCTCTGATACTCTGTAATCGCTTAGTGCGGGTCGGTTTTCATAAATCACAACGGGTTCTGAGAGACCACAGGCGTGTTGATGGCACCAGGCACCTGCCGATGGCTCAGGAAGGGAGGAGTAAGACCAGGTGGCAAACTAGGCAGTGCACTTGCCAAGGACGCTAAATGCAGTGAGCCTCAGCCACATTAATCACGAGCCCGCCCCCTTGATGTTTCGGCTCTCTCAGCCTGATGGCAGTTTCCCCATTTTTTCCATTTAGGATTCTGTGAAAGAGAATTTGTTTTGTTTTGTAAAAGTGCTTACTTGGCAAGCAGCACCCCCCCCCCCTCCTTCTCACAGGCACGATAATAATAAGCACCACCAAAAGAGGCTAATTTTGCCAGACTTGGATTCCATCAGCCAGCGCTTTCCAAAGATTGCCATGTTATTGCAAAATTAGACTTTTTATTACTGGAATAAATACTGTGCAGTCTTTGTAGCCAGCATGTAATGGATTCCTTTGCTAATTCCACTGAATAACAAGGATTCCTTGTGAAAATAAAAGGCAGACAAGGTAGAGTAAACCAGCAATTACATATAATGTGCTGCTGTTAGCCTGCCAAAGCGGTTCATAAACCCGGCAGGGAAAGACTGGGGCATTTTTCAGGGCTTTCACCCCAATTGCCTTGCTGAACGCCTCCCTCTTGGTGGGTTGTTTCATGGAGGTGAATAGATTCTGCAGCTGTCTCTTTCTGTGGCCTGGTAGGAAGGCTTTATTACCTTCTTTCCCTTGTTCCCTTTCCTGGGAGAATTCAGCTTCCATCCTAATACCTTATTTGCTTAGGAGCCAAACCTCCGTGGAAGCCAGAAATACAAACACTGCATCAAAGAAGTTTGTAGATTGTATCCATTGTATTGTTTACAGATTGTGTTCCTTCTGAGTATGGGTTTGAATGTTAGGAAGACCTGAGTCCAAATGCCTCCCCCGCCACATGCACACCGGGTGATGTTGGGACAAATTATATGACTTACCTCATCCTTAGCGTTCCCATCTTTAGGATGGACACAGTGCAGACATCGTCAAACTTTAGTGTGCAGGAGAATCACCCGGAGAGCTCAGTTCTGGGTACCAGATAATTGCTGGGTTTCAGATTCCCAAAAACTCGGGTGGGGGCCACGAATTGACATTTCTAACGGGCTACCAGTGCTGCTGATTATGCTGGTCTGGGATCCCACGGGGATCTCTAGCACAGTGATACCCTGAGGATTAATAAAACCATGTATTAAAAAATGTTCCTCGCGTACAATGATGCCATTTAGCCATTAATCAGTACATTATGTGTCTGTGTAAATATACACCATCTGTTTTCTTGTTTTCATTGAGAAACTTTGCAGTCATTGTCTTTATACCTTCCCAAACTCTGAATTCATGTCAGTCTCTCTTCCTAAAACTCTTTGTAGACCCTGGTGCTTATTTTTATTTTAAAAATCATGAATCTGAGTAGAGGTCCCCTCCCCCCTTTAAACATTTTTACACAGATTGAAATTTATTTGAATGGGGCTCAGAATTCACTCCTTAGCTACTTATCATTCCAGAAATCTACCTTTTCCTATTTCTACTCTACATTTTGTAAAGCTGGCATGTCTTTGTTTGTTGATTGTTTCGTTTTGTTTTCTTTTGGTAAAGATGCTAAAATCTACACAGCAATAACTGTTTTGCCCCCGCACTCCGTGGTCCTAAAGTAAATTTCATTTGCCAGTTAAAATTTTAAGTTACTGATTTTCCATGGGGAAAAAGCGGTAAGGCTTTCTCTTATTTCTGGAAGAAGTAGAGGAAAGGGTGACCCGATTCATTCACGGTTCAGTTCTTCTGACTATGAGGCATATGTTCTAGAGGTTTCTAAAGGATCCTGGCCCTGGAAAGCAATTCATCTCCAGACAATACAGTGTGAGCTGTCCTGGGGAGTGACAGAAAGATGAACGAGCCACCAGGGTGAGGAGCTGGATTCTCACCGTGGTTCAATCACTAGCTACATCAGTAATTTTGGAAGTTGCTTACCATTTCTAGACTTGGGATGTTATTCTACAACTACTATATGTAAAACATTAGTGAAATAATTTTCTAAGATCCCTATAAGTCCCTCAATTCTATGATTCTTTGAGAATTTTTCTAGAAACCTTGCCCATAAAAGATTATTAAAGCCTTGGGTAACTTCGGTAATTTTTCTAAGTCTTTGAGATGTTGTGGCTAAACACAGACACAGACATAGGCACACACACACACACACACACACACACACACACACATACACACAAAGTAATTTGAGGGGAAAAAATGAAAGTGGCTTGACCAGAAATAATGTTTTAAGAAATCATGATAGACACCCATTCCCGACTTTTCTCAACTCCAGGGTCTAGTAATCACCTGATATTATAGGTGTTTGTTTGTTTGTTTTTGATTTTGTTTTTGTTTTTGTTTTTTGTAAATCACAGGGCATATTAACACATAAAAGCCTCTGAGAAGTCCTACAGTAAATAAATGCAATTTGTTCAAGTCTGTCTTAATTGGCTTATAGGAGGGGATAACACACATTTACCACACACACACACACACACACACACACACACCTTTCCCCGCCTCCCCCCCCCAGTATTATCTAACATTCTCTCTTTTTTTAATATGAAATTTATTGTCAAATTGTTTCCATACAACACCCAGTGCTCATCCCAATAGGTGCCCTCCTCGATGCTGATCACCCACCCTCCTACCCCCCATCAACCCTCAGTTTGTTCTCAGTTTTTAAAAATCTCTTATGGTTTGGCTCCCTTCCTCTAGAAAACTTGAACAGACCCATAACCAGTGAAGAAATTGAATCAATTATCAAAAGTCTCCCAACAAATAAGAGTCCAGGATCAGATGGCTTCCCTGGGGAATTCTACCTAATATTCTCTTAAATACTTTTCCATGGGGCGCCTGGGTGGATCAGTTGGTTGAGCGTCTGACTTCAGCCTAGGTCATGATCTCATGGTCTGTGAGTTTGAGCCCCGCGTCGGGCTCTGTGCTGACAGCTCAGAGCCTGGTCCTGTTTCAGATTCTGCATCTCCCTCTCTCTCTGCCCCTCCCCTGCACATGCTCTGTCTTTCTCTGTCTCAAAAATAAATAAAACATAAAAAAAAATACTTTTCCAGAAAAACCCATTTGAAGAAGCTAATCTAGAACTGAGACCTGAACGATTGGGTTCAAGCTCTCTAAATGTCAGAACACAGAGAGATTACTGCGATAGCTAGAGAAAGCAACCATGACATGGAAGCACTGACTTTGAAGAATGGGTAGAATTATTGGGCCCCTGGGTGGCTCAGTTGGTTAAGCCTCCGATTTCAGCTCAGGTCATGATCTCGCGGTCCGTGAGTTCGAGCCCTGCGTCAGGCTCTGCGCTGATGGCTCAGATCCTGGAGCCTGCTTCTGATTCTGTGTCTCCCTCTCTCTCTGCCCCTCCCCCGTTCATGCACTGTCTCTCTCTGCCTCAAAAATAAATAAACGTTAAAAAAAAAAAGAATGGGTAGAATTATTATACCGGTTTTCCATGTATATTTCTAGGAGCAAATTATGTCATTTCTCTGTACATTAATGTCCCTCTGTTAAACAGGGATAATAGCTGAGACCTTCGTGACTCCTACACTGTCCACACTTTGGTCTTTATGTGGGGGGTGGAAGGTAGCATCGACAACTTTGTCCTTCTTACCAGAAAGCCAACATTAGAAGCAAACACACAAAAATTGAGAAACAAAATAACCATGTCAAGACTGGTTTGTGAACCCTGTGAAGTGAAGTATATGCTTATACGATCCTAAATAAATATGAGAAAGTATTATTATGTGGATTATATTAGTAATGGTTTATTTGTATTCACCTGATCTTCAGATTTCTGTTTTCAGCTGCACATTTTCCCAAAGTAGTAACGTTTAAACTTGAAGCATGAGTGCACTGAGTGCATTCAGGATGAAACAGACAGAAGTGAAAGAAATGAGAAAAGCAGCAAGACCAGGGTGCCGGAGTTTGACATGGAGTCCCTCTTCTCCTCCATGGGTTTGCCAAGGGACAGTCTGGGAAGGGCTCCAAGGTGAGGGAGGGACAAAAGACAGCTCTCTCAAGAATGGTCTTGTGATGTTTAAGACTCTTTTTGGTTGCAAGTAACAGAAAAGCATCAAATTGACATACAAAAAGAAAGTGATGTAAGTGAGGGTGGTGATGGTGAAAGAATCTAGGGAATAGTTCAGATATTCCAAGGGTAAATCAGTAAATATTAGGTCATGAGGAACTGAAGCAACACATAGAAAATTAGGAGCAAAACTATTATTTCACTTTGTTTAGAGACACATGGCTTCTGGTCTCTGATTTCTGTCAGTGAGGTAGGATCATACACTTTCTCTAAAGTGGCTTTCTGTGCTTAGCGTGAATATGCTAAATGCGGCCACTCTAATTCTGATCTCAAAATTTAATTTCCCAATTTTAGAACCTGCCCAAACTGACCAGTACCTCTGAATCCTGCTTCTAAATACCCAGGATAAATCACCTTGGCCTCCACGGAGTCAGTGCCTGATGCCGCAAACACGACAGAAGCCCCCTTCCATGGAAGCGTTTTCACAAATAGGGGGGCTTAGATCAGACAGAAATCCCAAAAGACATGTACCACATTTGGTGAGTAATATAGTCATTGCTGGGTTGGCCCTGTCTCTTGTTCATGGAGAGTTGTGGGAGTGAAAAGTACAGAGATTCAAGAGACTTAACAGGCAAACAACAAAAGCAATAACAATTTCCAGGGTGAGCCTGTGCATGTCAGACAGACACACACTCAGAGGTACACACTTCACCAATCTGTTGGAAAATATCTTTATTTTTAAGGGATTTTCCCTCTTATTTCCCTTTTCTCCCCTTCACACACCAATGAGAAAGAGAAGAATTTCAGAGCAACGCACTTTCTTTAAGCTAAATCCTGAAAATGGAACTTGTTTCCGTTAAATCCTACTCATGCTTTTGGGCCTGTATTTAATCATATATAAAACAAGGATAATGGTGTCTGTCCTCTGAAGCTTTTGGTGAGGACTTAATGGGATGTTATTTGTAAAGTGCTTAAGACAGTGCTTGCCCTGTGGTAAAGAATCAACATATTTTAGTTTTAATTATGATTGCACAAGCATATAGCATAAGCATGTATGAGCATAATCATGTAGCATAAGGTGGTAAGAGAGGAAAGAAAACACCTTAGTTTAGGAAGGACTTTAGAGATGAGGCGAGGCTTGTGATTGAAAGGCAGTTCTTTGCCAGACAGTGTCTGAGGATGGAGCCATCCAGTTTGGGCAAAGGGGGCAGCAGAGGCAAACGCAGAGACGTGCAATGGTTTCTGCTTTACTATGTATAGCATTGCATATTTAGGCTTGGTTGAAACAGAAGAAATTCTTAAAGGGGACATTTTAAAATACAAGTAGAGTTAGACTTTCAATCTCTATTAGACTACTTTAAAAAAATAAATAAATTGGTAATCTGTAAAATATTATGCATCCAGGGAACTGTCTTTGTACAAACAGGAAAAAAAAAAGTATGCAAAGAGAACAGCTTAGAAACACCTGTTTACTAACCCCTTCCAAGGTGATTCCAAATGCACTTTCAATTTCCACTGATTTCAAAGCATTCTAAGGGGTAGTTTTTTCCAATCTGAATATCTGAATCAAGCTTCACATTTTTTTTTTTAAATTGAAATTTTAATTAGCCAACACACCATGCAATCTTGGTTTCAGGAGTAGAATTTAGTGATTCATCATTTACACATTAACACCCAGTGCCCATCATAACAAGTGCCCTTCTTGAGTACCCATCACCCATCCAGCCCATCTCGCACCCACCTCCCTCCATCAACCCTCAGTTTGTTCTGTCTTTTAGAGTGTCTTGTGGTTTGTTTCCCTCCCTCCTTTTTCCCCTACCTTCCCATACATTCATCTGTTTTGTTTCTTAAATTCTACATTTGAGTGAAATAATATGGTATTTTTCTATCTCTGATTGACTTACTTCACTTAGCATAATACATTCCAGCTCCATTCATGTCATTACAAATGGCAAAATTCCATTCTTTTTGATAGCTGAGTAATATTCCCTTGTATTTATTTATATACCATATCGTCTTTATCCAGTTGATGGATATTTGGGCTCCATGGCTTGGCTATTGTTCATAATACTGCTATAAACATTGAGATGCATATACCCCTTCGAATCTGTATTTTTGTATCCTTTGGATAAATACCTAGTAGGACAATTGCTGGGTCATAGGGTGGTTCCATTTTTAGTTTTTTGAAGAACCTCCATACTGTTCTCTATAGCGGCTGCACCGGTTTGCATTCTCATCAAGGGTCACACTTTTGGAGTAAATATATAAAGATCTTCCTAAATCCTGTTGTCTGGTTTAAATGTATCAGTATAGCATTATGATTAACATGGCTGCCAAGGAGGTGTATGGTAAATTGCTGAAACCCCGAATGTGGTTTGTCAGAGAAAAAAACACATGCATTATCTTCACGAACTACAGGTGTATGCTTATAGCAGGTAAAGATAACACCAGGGCCTTCTGAACAAGATCAGTGACAGAGGGAAAAAAAAAGTCTTAAGACTCACAAATATATGATGATCGCTATCACTGTCATCACCACAACTGTCAACATCATCATCATCTATTCAACACTTACTCTGTGCCAGAATCTGTGCCAGATGTTTTACATGCACGATCTCCAAGCCTCTCAATACACATTGAGGTGTGTATTATTATTATTATTATCACTCCCATTTTCTGGGTGAGGAAGTAGATGTGCAGGACTATTAATAAAATGTCCAATAGTACAGGTGTATTAATGGTGGAATTAACATTCAGATTCTGGCAGCCTAATTCCAGAATCCCAATACTCCTTACACATGCAACTTTCCACACAAGGTATTTAGTATGACCTGTTAGTGAATAGGTGGGTCTGTCACTGTTTGACTTTTGTTTGCTAGTATCTTTCTCAGATACGGGTTGTAGCTCATGATTTCTTAGATTAAAACTAAATCCATCACAAAAGCTTCAAAAAACATCAAAACATAGATCTAAATCTAACAAAAGATTTGTAAGACCTCTGTGCTAAAAGTTACAAATATTACTGTGAAAAAAATCAGATAAGACTTAAATAAATGGAGAGATATATCATGTTATGAATTGAATACTTAATATTATAAAAATGTCATTTCTTACTAGATTTCTCTATAGATTTGAAAGAATTCCAATAAAAGTATTGCCATTTTTTTTCTGGAGATTGACAAAGTGATTCTAATATTTATGTGAAAATAAAAGCTCAAGAATAGCTCAGATAAACTTGAAGAAGAATAATAAATATGGAATATTATGCCACCAAATATCAAGACTTATTAAAAAGCTTTAGTAATTAAGACATTATGTTATTGATCCAAGGATAAAGAAATAAACCAGTGTCATGAGATAGAGATTCTCAAACAGACCTACTTAGTTTATAAAAAGTGATCCTGCTGTGTTGGGGCCCAAGTGACAGTCTTTGCAATAAATTTTGTTGGATTAACTAGACATATACATAGAGTAAAAAAAAATCTTGATTCCCTGTCTCCCACTATTTATAAAAGCAATTCTAGACAGATTGTAGATATAAATATAAAAGGTAAAACATAGAAGTTTTACAAAAAAAAGTATTTTATGACACTGATGATAAACAGAGATTTCATAAACACGATACAATATGTGCTCACCATGAGGTAATAAAATGAAATATTTTCCTTTAAGAATTTATGTTAATCAAAATACACCATAGGAAGTCATAAAATGGGATGAGTACAGCAGAAGATACACACACACACACACACACACACACACACACACACACACCAGCACAAATCAGTAAGATAGGGAAAAACGGATCAATTAAAAATGGACAAACAACTCCGACACTTCACAAAAAGGATGTTCAAATGACCAAAATACATTGAAAAGTTTCTCAGTTTCCCTCATCATTAGGGAAATGTGTATTAAAGTCACCATGTCTGGAACTATACACCTGCCAGAATGGGGACCATGTCCCAAGCAATAGTGAGGAAATGAAGCAGCTGGGAATCACATATTCTTCTGAAGGGTAAGATATCTGTACAATCATTTTTGAAAATTATTTCTCATGAACCAGCAGAGGTGATCATAAACCTTTACCCAGAAATCCATTCCTTTGTGCCTAACAAATCAAAATGCGTATTTTTCTTGCCAAAACAGCATGCAAGACTGTTCACACCAACACGATTCTTTTTTTTTTTAATTTTCTTAATTTTTTTCATGTTAATTTATTTTTGAGAGAGAGAATCAGAGCATGAGCAGGAAAGGGGCAGAGAGAGAGGGAGACACAGAATCTGAAGCAGGATCCAGGCTCCGAGCTGTCAGCACAGAGCCTAATGTGGGGCTTAAACTCACGAACTGTGAGATCATGACCTGACCTGAAGTTGGAGCTCAACCGACTGAGCCACCCAGGTACCACACGCCAACACTATTCTTTTTTTTTTTAAATTTTTTTTTCAACGTTTTTTATTTATTTTCGGGACAGAGAGAGACAGAGCATGAACGGGGAAGGGGCAGAGAGAGAGGGAGACACACAGAATTGGAAACAGGCTCCAGGCTCCGAGCCATCAGCCCAGAGCCTGACGCGGGGCTCAAACTCACAGACCGCGAGATCGTGACCTGGCTGAAGTCGGACGCTTAACCGACTGCGCCACCCAGGCGCCCCTCGCCAACACTATTCTTAATAACCCCCAAACTGGGGGCGCCTGGGTGGCGCAGTCGGTTAAACGTCCGACTTCAGCCAGGTCACGATCTCGCGGTCCGTGAGTTCGAGCCCCGCGTCGGGCTCTGGGCTGATGGCTCAGAGCCTGGAGCCTGTTTCCGATTCTGTGTCTCCCTCTCTCTCTGCCCCTCCCCCGTTCATGCTCTGTCTCTCTCTGTCCCAAAAATAAATAAAAAACGTTGAAAAAAAAAAATTAAAAAAAAAAAATAACCCCCAAACTGAAGAGAACCCAAATGTCCAAATGGATATATTGTGGTATATTCAGGTAATAGAAACTAGACTGAGTTGAGAATAAATAAGCTATGAAAGCAAAAATAAACACAAATCTCACAGTGTTGAGCAAAATAAGTAAGACACAAAAGAGGACATCCTACATGATTCTCTTTAAATAAAATTTAAAAAAATAGACATAATCAATCTATGGTGTTTAAAGTTCAGGACTATAGTTGTCCAGTGAGAGGAGTAACAAATAAGTGGAAGGAGAAATGAGTGGAAATTCTGGAGTGATAATTTTTATTCTTGATCTGTGTATATGTTGGAGGGAGTATATTTACTTTTTGAAAATTCATCTGGTTGTAAACTTGACTTGTGTACTTTTTGTACCCATATGGATTTTATTTCAAGAGAATACATACTTGAAAAAAACAACCAAAGAAAAACCCTAAAATCATTTTCACTTCAGTAATTCTTGCTAAAAAGTGCCATAAAAATAACCCTCTGCTATGGTTAGAGCCCATGTCTGTTTCACATAGCACTGCTTGTGTTTACATACTCTATGATTTGTCAGCTCTGGGCACATGGATTGATTTTGAGAGGACAGATGCTTTATTTGCAAATGCTTTCTCTCTTGTGCTGCTCAACAGACTGCATACAGAGTGGCCTGAGATTTACAGCTAAGCTGTACACCCTCAGGAGAAAGATGGGAAATGTGGGTCTGAGCAAGTAGTGCCTGGTGACAAAGTGTCAAGATATCTTCGTCATTCAATGTCCAAGAATAACAGAAGGAGAATAACTAAAGAATCCTTGGGACAGGCCTGCAGGGAGACTTCCATTTGCATGACCTCTGTATTCCTTTAAGAAGGAGGCAAGGTTAGGGCATGTTTACAAATCCTCCATTCAAAAAGAAATGCTAAATTCCTTTTATGTGATCATGGCTGGTGTAAGAGCAAAGACACAACTGATATGGTAGAAATACCCTCAAACTCCAGGAGACTCACGAGACAATCTCACTAACATTGAATGACCAAGAAGCATCTTGCCTTCTACTAAGTTGATATTCAGGATTCGTTACTTAAGATAAGAAATATGTCATGCAGAAATTAGCTTCATTTTAGGTCTGCAAGAGAAGTTTAAGATGCTCTTGCCAGCATTCATTTGCCATCCCTCATGTACACACCTGTTGACTTATATGGAGAATATTCATTTTAGTATATTTACTCTGCCTTCTTTCATGGTTTGTAGGGGCTCTAAGTTCATTGAACAGACCTAGATTCTCAGAACCAATGATCCAGTAGAAGGGAAGGGTTGGCTCTAAGATCAGACACAGGACTGGTACATTTTAACCTCGTCTTTCAAATTCATGATATTACCTGGGTATGTTTGTAGTTACCATCAAGGCTGTAATGGCAGCAACCAATGTTGTCATGCAGTCTGAATACCTCCCCACAGCTTGCTGTATCCTCCTTCTCCTTTGGTTAATGTTGGAGTACGACCCTAGCCCTGATTACACCAGGCAGGGGGTTTGCATAGTGTGGCGGAGGTTGGGGGGCAAATGAGAGTCATTTTTATTTTTGAAACGTTAAAATATAGGAAGAAATGGAGAGTTACTAGCTTGGGGAGGTTTCCATGGAGGTTACATGATCAAAAGAAACTCCAAATCTCCTTATTTCCTCATACTGTGTACATACTAGAAATCTGATACAGGAGCAGTGATGATGATGCAGCACCTGCAGAAATGAAAGTGGATTTGGGAGAAGTCTGCATCTTGCAGAGAGTGGCAAATATGACAGGCTTTACCACATGTAACTATATACTATATTTCATTTGCATAGTATTTCTTTGTAAAAATTAGGTTATTTTGTTTGTTTGTTTTTGTTTAGTGACTAGAAAATGGGCCATGCTATACCACCATAAGCTGCTATATTGTACTGTAGAGGAGAGGCACTAAGTTAGACTCCTGGGCTGACTACATCCACAAAGAGATGAAAAGAACTTAAGAGAGTACTCATGCTTTTGGACAGAAAATTCTTATTGTCATCCAGGGACAGCTGATTCCAGGACTGTCTCATTTTACAGGAATAAAAGTGTAAAGATATTTTTAAAAATCAAGACAGAAAAGAATAAAATAAAAAAAATCAAGACAAAATGATAAACTCTAGACTTAGAAGTTTATTAACTGTATTTCTCCAACATTCTACTAAATCTTTCAAAGTTGTCTTTATATAGAATTTGTTTCAGAAAAGCATCTAGCAAACTTGTGTGTGTATATGTGTATGTTTATGTATATTATATACACATAATGTATTTTATACACACACAGTGCACTGATATTTAATGTCTTTAAGGGAACTGATGTGGGATGAAGCTAAATGATTCTGCAAATAGGGCCTGGATTAATCATGCACAGAGTTGTCTGTATAGGAAGACAGGACTCATGAATCACAAGGAAATGGAATGTACTTAGCCAAGTAGGCTATACTGAATTGCATAATAACTACAAAAATACCAGAAGGTAGAGTAGGTGAAGTTGAGGCATAAACCGTATCCTTGTGGATGAGCTTGGCTCCAGGGAGGTGAGTGATCCTTCAGACCTATCCATAGGCCGTTACAGGGATTTGCCTGGCAAGACACCAGACTTGGACAGCAAGTGCATGGCAGTTTTTCTGGAAGGTGCTGCATTCAAAGTCTGTGCCCTCCATTCAGAAACCTTTTTACTGGGGACCTCAGGTAAGGCACTTTCCAGGTACCACTACCTAGATCACCTTATTGGGTGAGGAATTTTTCCTCCACTTTGACTCAGTATCTTTTTATTTCTAGTTCTCCCCTCACTCCCTCCCTTCTGCCCATGTGTCTACAGAGAGACAGGGTCCTTTTGTTTGGGGCTCACTTATAGTGAGATGATTTCCACAACTTTTCTACATCCACCTAACCCATTTCTGGTACTGCTCCATGGAAATAAATGGAACATTGGAGAGCCAGTTTTTCTTTATGCCTCTGGCTCACACTGTCACAGGAGGTGAATAATGGTTTGATTGTTACATTCAATTTGGACCTTTTACCTAATTGACCACCTTGACACCTGATTCGTTGACAAAATTAAAAAGCTTCCAAGTGGAGGGGTTCCGAAGATGGTGGCTTAGGAGGACCCTGGGCTCACTGCGCATCCTGCTGATCACTTAGATTCCACCTACACCTGCCTAACTAACCCAGAAAACCACCAGAAGACTAGCAGAACGGAGTCTCCGGAGCCAAGCGCAGACGAGAGGCCCACGGAAGAGGGTAGGAAGGGCGGCGAGACGGTGCGCGATCCACGGACTGGCGGGAGGGAGCCGGGGAGGAGGGGCGGCTCGCCGGCCAAGCAGAGCCCCCGCGTCTGGCTGGCAAAAGCGGAGGGCCCAGACGGACTGTGTCCCAACAGCAAGCACGACATAGCGTCTGGGAGGTCATAAGTTAACAGCTCTGCTCAGAAAGCGGGAAGGCTGGAGGACAAAGGGAGGGAGAGTTGCTGAGCCCCAGACGACAGAGCTCAGTTTGTTGGGGAACAAAGGGGCTTGCCAGCGCCATCTCCCTCGCCCATCCCCCAGCCAAAATCCCAAAGGGAACCAGTTCCTGCCAGGGAACTTGCTGGCTCCGTGCAAACACCCAACGCTGTGCTTCTGCGGAGCCAACCCTCTGGCAGCGGGCCTGACTCCCTCCCTCTGCCACAGGGCCCTTCCTGAAGTGGATCACCTAAGGAGAAGCGAGCTAAGCCTGCCCCTCCTGCCCCCGTGCACCTTGCCTACCCACCCCAGCTAATACGCCAGATCCCCAGCACCACAAGCCTGGCAGTGTGCAAGTAGCCCAGACGGGCCATGCCACCCCACAGTGAATCCCGCCCCAGGAGAGGGGAAGAGAAGGCACACACCAGTCTGACTGTGGCCCCAGCGGTGGGCTGGGGGCAGACATCAGGTCTGACTGTGGCCCCGCCCACCAACTCCACTTATACACCACAGCACAGGGCAAGTGCCCTGCAGGTCCTCACCACTCCAGGGACTATCCAAAATGACCAAACGGAAGAATTCCCCTCAGAAGAATCTCCAGGAAATAACAACAGCTAATGAACTGATCAAAAAAGATTTAAATAATACAACAGAAAGTGAATTTAGAATAATAGTCATAAAATTAATTGCTGGGCTTGAAAACAGTATAGAGGACAGCAGAGAATCTCTTGCCACAGAGATCAAGGGACTAAGGAACAGTCACAAGGAGCTGAAAAACGCTTTAAACGAAATGCAAAACAAAATGGAAACAACGACGGCTCGGATTGAAGAGGCAGAGGAGAGAATAGGTGAACTAGAAGATAAAGTTATGGAAAAAGAGGAAGCTGAGAAAAAGAGAGATAAAAAAAATCCAGGAGTATGAGGGGAAAATTAGAGAACTAAGTGACACACTAAAAAGAAATAATATACGCATAATTGGTATCCCAGAGGAGGAAGAGAGAGGGAAAGGTGATGAAGGTGTACTTGAAGAAATAATAGCTGAGAACTTCCCTGAACTGGGGAAGGAAAAAGGCATTGAAATCCAAGAGGCACAGAGAACTCCCTTCAGACGTAACTTGAATCGATCTTCTGCACAACATATCATAGTCAAACTGGCAAAATACAAGGATAAAGAGAAAATTCTGAAAGCAGCAAGGGATAAATGTGCCCTAACTTATAAAGGGAGACCTATAAGACTCGTGACTGATCTCTCTTTTGAAACTTGGCAGGCCAGAAAGGCTTGGCACGAGATCTTCAGTGTGCTAAACAGAAAAAATATGCAGCCGAGAATCCTTTATCCAGCAAGTCTGTCATTTAGAATAGAAGGAGAGATAAGGGTCTTCCCAAACAAACAAAAACTGAAGGAATTTGTCACCACTAATCCAACCCTACAAGAGATCCTAAGGGGGATCCTGTGAGACAAAGTACCAGAGACATCACTACAAGCATTAAACATAGAGACATCACAATGACTCTAAACCCGTATCTTTCTATAATAACACTGAATGTAAATGGATTAAATGCGCCAACCAAAAGACATAGGGTATCAGAATGGATAAAAAAACAAGACCCATCTATTTGCTATCTACAAGAGACTCATTTTAGACCTGAGGACACCTTTAGATTGAGAGTGAGGGGATGGAGAACTATTTATCATGCTACTGGAAGCCAAAAAACAGCTGGAGTAGCCATACTTATATCAGACAAACTAGACTTTAAATTAAAGGCTGTAACAAGAGATGAAGAAGGGCATTATATAATAATTACAGGGTCTATCCATCAGGAAGAGCTAACAATTATAAATGTCTATGCACCGAATACCGGAGCCCCCACATATATAAAACAATTACTCACAAACATAAGCAACCTTACTGATAAGAATGTGGTCATTGCAGGGGACTTTAACACTCCACTTAAAGAAATGGATAGATCATCTAGACACACGGTCAATAAAGAAACAAGAGCCCTGAATGACACATTGGATCAGATGGACTTGACAGATATATTTAGAACTGTGCATCCCAAAGCAACAGAATATACTTTCTTCTCGAGTGCACATGGAACATTCTCCAAGATAGATCATATACTGGGTCACAAAACAGCCCTTCATAAGTTTACAAGAATTGAAATTATACCATGCATACTTTCAGACCACAATGCTATGAAGCTTGAAATCAACCACAGGAAAAAGTCTGGAAAACCTCCAAAAGCATGGAGGTTAAAGAACACCCTACTAATGAATGAGTGGGTCAACCAGGCAATTAGAGAAGAAATTAAAAAATATATGGAAACAAACGAAAATGAAAATACAACAATCCAAACACTTTGGGACGCAGCGAAGGCAGTCCTGAGAGGAAAATACATTGCAATCCAGGCCTATCTCAAGAAACAAGAAAAATCCCAAATACAAAATCTAACAGCACACCTAAAGGAAATAGAAGCAGAACAGCAAAGGCAGCCTAAACCCAGCAGAAGTAGAGAAATAATAAAGATCAGAGCAGAAATAAACAATATAGAATCTAAAAAGACTGTAGAGCAGATTAATGAAACCAAGAGTTGGTTTTTTGAAAAAATAAACAAAATTGACAAACCTCTAGCCAGGCTTCTCAAAAAGAAAAGGGAGATGACCCAAATAGATAAAATCATGAATGAAAATGGAATTATTACAACCAATCCCTCGGAGATACAAACAATTATCAGGGAATACTATGAAAAATTATATGCCAACAAATTGGACAACCTAGAAGAAATGGACAAATTCCTGAACACCCACACTCTTCCAAAACTCAATCAGGAGGAAATAGAAAGCTTGAACAGACCCATAACCAGCAAAGAAATTGAATCGGTTATCAAAAATCTCCCAACAAATAAGAGTCCAGGACCAGATGGCTTCCCAGGGGAGTTCTACCAGATGTTTAAAGCAGAGATAATACCTATCCTTCTCAAGCTATTCCAAGAAATAGAAAGGGAAGGAAGACTTCCAGACTCATTCTATGAAGCCAGTATTACTTTGATTCCTAAACCAGACAGAGACCCAGTAAAAAAAGAGAACTACAGGCCAATATCCCTGATGAATATGGATGCAGAAATTCTCAATAAGATACTAGCAAATGGAATTCAACGGCATATAAAAAGAATTATTCACCATGATCAAGTGGGATTCATTCCTGGGCTGCAGGGGTGGTTCAATATTTGCAAATCAATCAACGTGATACATCACATGAATAAAAGAAAAGATAAGAACCATATGATCCTGTCAATCGGTGCAGAAAAGACCTTTGACAAAATCCAGCACCCTTTCTTAATAAAAACCCTTGAGAAAGTCGGGATAGAAGGAACATACTTACACATCATAAAAGCCATGTATGAAAAGCCCACAGCTAACATCATCCTCAATGGGGAAAAACTGAGAGCTTTTTCCCTGAGATCAGGAACACGACAGGGATGCCCACTCTCACCGCTGTTGTTTAACACAGTGTTGGAAGTTCTAGCATCAGCAATCAGACAACAAAAGGAAATCAAAGGCATCCAAATTGGCAAAGATGAAGTCAAGCTTTCGCTTTTTGCAGATGACATGATATTATACATGGAAAATCCGATAGACTCCACCAAAAGTCTGCTAGAACTGATACATGAATTCAGCAAAGTTGCAGGATACAAAATCAATGTACAGAAATCAGTTGCATTCTTATACACTAACAATGAAGCAACAGAAAGACAAATAAAACAGATCCCATTCACAATTGCACCAAGAAGCATAAAATACCTAGGAATAAATCTAACCAAAGATGTAAAAGATCTGTATGCTGAAAACTATAGAAAGCTTATGCAGGTAATTGAAGAAGATATAAAGAAATGGAAAGACATTCCCTGTTCATGGATTGGAAGAATAAATATTGTCAAAATGTCAATACTACCCAAAGCTATCTACACATTCAATGCAATCCCAATCAAAATTGCACCAGCATTCTTCTCGAAGCTAGAACAAGCAATCCTAAAATTTGTATGGAACCACAAAAGGCCCCAAATAGCCAAAGTAGTTTTGAAGAAGAAGACCAAAGCAGGAGGCATCACAATCCCAGACTTTAGCCTCTACTACAAAGCTGTCATCATCAAGACAGCATGGTATTGGCACAAAAACAGACACATAGACCAATGGAATGGAATAGAAACCCCAGAACTAGACCCACAAATGTATGGCCAACTCATCTTTGACAAAGCAGGAAAGAATATTCAATGGAAAAAAGACAGTCTGTTTAACAAATGGTGCTGGGAGAACTGGACAGCCATATGCAGAAGGATGAAACTAGACCACTTTCTTACACCATTCACAAAAATAAACTCAAAATGGATAAAGGACCTGAATGTGAGACAGGAAACCATCAAAACCCTAGAGGAGAAAGCAGGAAAAGACCTCTCTGACCTCAGCCGTAGCAATCTCTTGCTCGACACATCCCCAAAGGCAAGGGAATTAAAAGCAAAAATGAACTACTGGGACCTTATGAGGATAAAAACTTCTGCAGAGCAAAGGAAACAACCAACAAAACTAAAAGGCAACCAACGGAATGGGAAAAGATATTTGCAAATGACATATCAGAGAAAGGGCTAGTATCCAAAATCTATAAAGAGCTCACCAAACTCCACACCCGAAAAACAAATAACCCAGTGAAGAAATGGGCAGAAAACATGAATAGACACTTCTCTAAAGAAGACATCCGGATGGCCAACAGGCACATGAAAAGATGCTCAACGTCGCTCCTCATCAGGGAAATACAAATCAAAACCACACTCAGATATCACCTCACGCCAGTCAGAGTGGCCAAAATGAACAAATCAGGAGACTATAGATGCTGGAGAGGATGTGGAGAAACGGGAACCCTCTTGCACTGTTGGTGGGAATGCAAATTGGTGCAGCCACTCTGGAAAACAGTGTGGAGGTTCCTCAGAAAATTAAAAATAGACCTACCCTATGACCCAGCAATAGCACTGCTAGGAATTTACCCAAGGGATACAGGAGTACTGATGCATAGGGGCACTTATACCCCAATGTTTATAGCAGCACTCTCCACAATAGCCAAATTATGGAAAGAGCCTAAATGTCCATCAACCGATGAATGGATAAAGAAATTGTGGTTTATATACACAATGGAGTACTACATGGCAATGAGAAAGAACGAAATATGGCCCTTTGTAGCAACGTGGATGGAACTGGAGAGTGTGATGCTAAGTGAAATAAGCCATACAGAGAAAGACAGATACCATATGTTTTCACTCTTATGTGGACCCTGAGAAACTTAACAGAGACCCATGGGGGAGGGGAAGGAAAAAAAAAAAGAGGTTAGAGTGGGAGAGAGCCAAAGCATAAGAGACTCTTAAAAACTGAGAACAAACTGAGGGTTGATGGGGGGTGGGAGGGAGGGGAGGGTGGGTGATGGGTATTGAGGAGGGCACCTTTTGGGATGAGCACTGGGTGTTGTATGGAAACCATTTTGACAATAAATTTCATATATTGAAAAAATAAAAGCTTCCAAGTGACTTCGGCTTTCAGCTAAGGCAGAGTAGCTTTTATCAAGCTGTTCTACAGAGAGCAACTATTAAAGTTGAAAGAAATACAAAAACACCTGCTTTCAGGAATCAGAAAGCAGTTGAGAGGGTCAGGATTTGATGGGTCATGAGCCCCAAGTAATTGGCAACACAATGAAGTAAGCCAGATATGCTCTATCACTTTTCCCTTTAGCATATGTGCCTTTCTTAAGCATCATTGCCTGAGAGGATACCCAAAATTGGGGATTCTTAGCTTTTGGAGGTCTCACAGAGAAAGTAGATAAAATTTGAAATTTGTATGACCAAGGCAAAATTTTTGGAGATAGGGGAACCTGGGGAAGGAGGCCTGACATCTGGCATCACTCTCCTCAGGCATTTTCTGATTCTGAATCTTCACAAAGCCAGATGACTAGGAGACCACAGGAAGTGAACGTTAAGAAATTAAAAAGATAAGCTGAGATTTTGATGGTCTGTTGCTGCTGAGAAGACAAAATTTGGAGCAGAGAGCAATAAGGATCTGGACCTTTGGTAAAACCCAGATTTTCAGTTGAGAGGGTAAGAAGGCTACCCTTAAACAGTAACAGCATTCCATATAGACTAGCCTTCACCAGGGCTGAGACTCAAGCCTGAGTGATTTGAAAAGCTAACTGGATTAAGGCCATCTTCTCTTACATTGATTGTTTGCCAGGAAAACACCAAATTCTCTCTGGAAAAAGATAGCATCCCAGACACACTGAAAGTTCTTATCCATATGAACAGAATTCAATTTAAAGCAATAATATCAGATACAACTAGAGACAGGATCAAGATCAACAGCCTAAAAAGGGGGAGGAAAAAAAAAAAAACAAGCCAATCCCACAATAAAAATAGATTTGGATCTGGAGTTTCCAGATATAGATTTTTAAATAATTGAGATTTAATTTTTATATCATTTATTATTAATATTATTTTAATTTAGTTAACATACAGTGTAGTCTTGGCTTCAGGAGTAGAACCCAGTGATTCATCTCAAAACGTGTCCTCCTTAATGCCCATCACCCATTTAA
Source organism: Neofelis nebulosa (assembly GCF_028018385.1). Lineage (NCBI taxonomy): Eukaryota > Metazoa > Chordata > Mammalia > Carnivora > Felidae > Neofelis > Neofelis nebulosa. Next base: position 68,561,207 of record NC_080794.1, read on the forward strand.
CCCATCCCCCTACCACCAACCTTCCAGCATCCCTCAGTTCTCTGCATGTAAGAGTCTCTTATGTTTTGGCTCCCTCTCTGAGATTTAATTTTTAAAGAAGAGCTAATAAGATGAAGAATTTCATGAAAAATGACAACCGATAAAAACAATCAAATGGAAATTATGGAACTAAAATATAAGTTAAATAAAAAATAAGTTAATGGATTTATGGCATATTAAACACAAGAAGAGAAGATTAATGACTTGGAAAATAAGTCAGAACAATATATCCAGAATATAGCATGGGGATACAAAATGGATGGAAAGTATGGAAAAGAGAGTAAAGACCCTAGGCCATGGTGTAAAGATTTAACAAATGAATTTTTAAAATTTTTATGGAGAGAAGAAAAATAATGGGGTAGAAACAATATTTAAAAAGATATTGGCTAAATGTTTCATAATTGATGACAGGGTACTCAAAGACAGCAAAGTAATCAAGGAAAAAATATATATACTCACATGATAAAAATTAAAAAAAAAAAACTGTTAAAAACCAACGGGAGAGACAGAAGTTTTAAGTCAAAGGGAAAGCTATTTTTTTTATTAATTTTTTCTTTAACGTTTATTTATCTTTGGGACAAAGAGAGACAGAGCATGAATGGGGGAGGGGCAGAGAGAGGGGGAGACACAGAATCAGAAGCAGGCTTCAGGCTCTGAGCCATCAGCCCAGAGCCTGACGCGGGGCTCGAACTCACGAACCGCGAGATCGTGACCTGAGCTGAAGTCGGACGCCCAACCGACTGAGCCACCCAGGCGCCCTGAAGGGAAAGCTATTTTTAAAAGAGTAACAAAAAATGGACAACTGACTTGTGAATGAGACAACGGATAGAAGAAGAAATAAAATGTTATCTTGAATGATGTAAAAAAAAAAACTGTAGCTGCCAGGTTAAAATTCTTTATTTAGCAGAAATATTCTTCCAAAAATTCAGGCAGAATAAATATTTTGAGGCAAATAAAAACAGGAACTTTATTCCAGCAGTCCTACCCCTATTCAAAATAATAAACCAAATTCTTTGTGTAGAAATAATATTAATTGGAAGCATGGTAATGCTGGAGGCAATGAAAAGCAATACATGAGTAAATATGTGAAAGAATATAAATAATATTGGTTATATACATTTTTATGTGTGTATATGCACGTGTACATATATGTATATATATATATCTCACCAAGCTCTACACTCAATATTTTATGATACACTATAATTAAAATGTTCATAGAAAAAATAAGCACCAGACAAACGCAAAACTAAATTTATGAACCATTTAACTTGCCTCCAACGCCATGACAAACTGATCATGTTGAATGGAAATCCCTACAAATTTGAACCATATCCATCTATCAAGGCCCACTTCAAGCTCCCATTTCTCCACATAACCCTTCCTTGAATCCTCAGATTTTTATATTCCCATTCTCTTCCTTAATTTTTTTTTAATATTCATCCACCTCAATGTTACTACATGCTATTTTACAGGTTACAAACCAGTAACAACAAAAACAAACCAAAACAAAACCTCTTAAATGATTACATTATCCAGTGGGTCAGAGGATCAACAGTATCTAGCTGTATCCAGTGGTGAAGTCAAGATAACTTGATTATTGCATCAAAGTTAGCAAAGGTAAATAGCCTCACACAGCTATATTTTGCTTAGATCCCTATGCTGGATGGCTAATCTTTGGATTTTTGAAACCTTAATAATAGAAAATATGTACATACACCCTTTGCAGTTAAATGTGATACACATTTTTAGCTCTCAAAATATATGAGATCTCAATGTGTTTTTTAAAGAAAGGTAATTTCTTTGTATTTGAAAAACAGCATAAAGAAAAATATACATATATAAGGATTTTCTTATCTAATGCAGATAAAATGCTAAATCTGGATCACAAGTCTTTCCATCTCTTTGGATCTACATCTCCATGTCAAAAATGATAATTTATTATGCAAACTCAAGCCACGTGGCATCTGCCTGCTAGGTTACTTTAAAATGTGTCTTCATTAATAGAGAAGGTAAGGAGGATGAGAGGGTGAGGAATCTTTTCCCCACATAGTGTCTTGCTTGTGAGTGGAGGACAGGAGCTAATTGGATGCTTTCAAGAGAGGGTTTGTTAGCTTCTGGTATCAGCCCATCTACTTCTGGGGAGTAGAGCAGGATGCTGTATTCCCCATCTGTGGATGGGATCCAGCCCTGCCCTAACCCTGAGAATTAGTAGTTAATGGTGAATAATACATTATTCTCCTGTATGTTTTAATGGAATTATTTATGGTATGTAGAAATGCTACTCTGGTTTTTTTTTTTTTTAATTGATTTGTATCTGACTATCATATACTATCTTAAAGGATTTACTAGGTATGTATGCCAAATCATTATTTTACTCTTTGTCACTTTGTAATAGTTAACCCATGCCCACTCTTGCCTTACCATCTTGGTTACAAATAGATTTTAACTAATTTTAAAGAAAATGTTGGGTTTGCTGACTATTTAGGGGAATGATGGCTTTGGGTACAGAGATGCTAGAAATAGAGTGACAGCCACGGAGCCACAGCGGTGACAGCTTAGGTGCTTAGAATTATAACTTAGGCAACGATTCAAGGTAAAGAGAAAGAAAATGTTACAGGTAGAGACGCTTTACACAATTAAGTATCATTGATTATTTGAGCATAAAGAAAATGCATAGACTTCAGAGTTGGAACAAGATCTAATTCAGGGGTTCTAAAATTTGACAAGTCATTAGAGAAACAATTCTGGAAGTTTTTCAGAACAGATTCCTGGTACTTAAAGATTTAGATTTCATAATTTGCTAAAATAGTTTCCAATAATCTGTATATAAAAGTCCCTGAAATTTGGATGCTATTCAACTTTGGGAAGCATTGTTCAAATTAACAATGACTAAAGAATTTGCTATAGCTTAAGAGTTACCAAAATACATTTATCAGGAAACAGTTCAGTGGAAGAAAATTCAATTCCCAATTCAAAAACTGTTTCTAAGAATTTCATTTTGAGAAAAATGAGTAGATATTTAAATTTCCTTCTATAGTGCTATTGTCTGGCAATCTCACCGCAAGTAAAACATCTTATAGGAATTTATATCTGTGTGTTTTATTTTCAATTGTCAAAACAGCTATACGCATGCTATTTCATTTGTTATTCACAGCCTGAAAATTAATGGCCGAAGTTTATTGAGCATTTATGTATAACCACATGCTATGCTGAGCACTTTGCATGCACCATCACATTAAATCCTACAACAACCCAATAAACAGGTATAATCAATGTGTTTCAGACCAGTAGATTCTACCACTGAGGCTTCCAGAAACCAACAAGTTGTTCAAGTTGACAAAATTAACAGGTGGTAAAGATTCAAATTCACAGAATCTATTCCGGACCCGGGCTCTGACCACTACCCCAGTTACATACCTGGCATTCTTCAATTGGTGACACACCAAAAGTGTCCCTTGTGCTGCAGATCAAGGCCAATGGGAGTAGTAAGTAAATCAATGCAAGTCAAGTTTCTTTGATTTCCTTGCATAGTTCACTTGCTAGCTAATCCCATAACATTGTTGCAGAAAACCAATGTGCTTTTCATGCTTCATGTTTTCAAATATTTAGTTCTCTCTCCTGCAAATCTTTTGTTCTTTACATGTGGATGTGAGGAAAATCAAACCATGCTTCACAATTCCATCCAAGCAGGGCATGACATTCGTACTATCTCAGAAAGGACAATGATGCCTGGGGGTATATGAACAGCTCCCTCCAAGAGAGTAAAGGTCTGCAGTTTCCCTGGCACAGCCCAATTTTAGGGCCCACGAATGAGGCTCAGTGACTGTAATAAGGATCTGGTTCTGCAAGGCCTCTCTGGAAGCCTGGATGATAGCATTACCTATGGGTTTGACGCCTCAACAGTCTATACTTGCCTAAGCTTTCTGGCATTGCCCGAGAGAAATACTTAAGGCCCTCCTGCCCAAGCCCTTTGTCCCCAGAGCTTTGGATTTGGCTTACCCAAACCTATTCCCCTATCAATAAAAGGAACAGGGGCCTCTGAATGCTCATTAGACACAACACAAGAGGCGGGAGTTAGGCATTAGACTCAGTCTTATGATCTATCTGAGCTCTAATGCCATCTCTTATTAGTGGCTCCTTGTGATTTTTCCGTGTTTCACATACCTTATGTAGAAGTAATTCTGCCCTCCCTTAAATGCTTGCTAGAAAGCAGGAAAAGCAGGGTATCATTCAGTCACCAAGAAAAATATTTGCGAGGTCCCTGTGCTGTAGTAATAAACAGCACATATAGTGTGTTCCCTCCCTTCCAGGCACTGCTTCTTATAGGCATTTTGCTTGTAGTATGCTTTTTAAATCGCGTTACAAACCTATAAGATTAATATGGCTTGTATTTTTATCTCACAGATATGGAAATAGGTCCAGAGTTAGTAAACAGCAAAGTCATGATTAAAAGCAGGAATTTTGTTACTAGAACTAATCTTCTTAACCACTCTTCTATACTTCTTATCCACCTCAAACATTAGGCTATGTTTCAACTCCCTTTAACAGGCAGCTAGCATCAAATATTTAAATATATGGAGCTATTTCTAAGAGGGCTATTCTCTGCCAGGTGCTGTCTATAAGCAGTTTTTAGGCTACTCAAAAGCGAAGCAGATTAATACAGGTAAAGACAGAAGGGATATATAATCAATCTCTATCAATTCCATATATGAATCCCAAATAGACAGTAGAGAAAATTTGATGTTACTCCATAGAATGTCCCTGCTCTTCATATACCCTCAAAATGCCCATCCGTTATTAATTTTTTTCTGTTCTGCATGCACAATCCCGTCAGACAGCTAATGACAACTATTGTTTTAACTTATTTTAACTTAGTTAAGCCATTTAAAGCAATAGCATTCTTGAAAAAGACAGAGTCAAATCAATAAAAGCACTAGAACAAAATCACCATCCCCAAATGCTACAGGAGAATATCAGTTTCTATTTTATTGGAAGCAATTATCAAATGAAAAGCATTCTGAAATATACTGAAGGTCTGCCCGTGTGTGTGCAATTCCCAAATCTATCTGGCTTTGCTTCTTAAAACATGTGGAGGAAGAGAGGAAGAGAAAGCCCTTAAGGCTGGTCAGAGTCATAATTAGAAACTTCTTTTCTATCATCTCCACCTTTTTGATAATTGCAAGTTCCATATCTGGTAGGACACATTCAAATTGACACTCATTTCTTAGGTAAATTATGATTCTAGTAATTTCTAGAGAATTTTTTGGGGGGGAGATAAAAATGGTGTGATAGCAGAAGAATAGAATTATATTCTAATTTACGTCCCTGGTTTGAGGACTCTTCAAGTATTAGGACCTAAATTTATTTGGATGTTATTGGTACAAAGGCTTGTAACAGGTGGTCAACACATTTTTTAAAAGGAACTTAAAATGCTTGGTGTCCACGTACCTTCCTGCAGTGTCATCTGTTAAAGACACCTCGAACACTCATTTTATGCCAAGCACTGATGTCAGACACATTTATTGTGGAAGCTCCCATAAAAAAAGGTGGTGACATGACTTTTAAATGCTCAGTGAGACGTGGGTGTCTAAAGCTGGAACGTTTTGAAAAAGCCAGGTTGACAGTACAAAGAAGCAAGAAAACAGGATAGCATATCTTGGCAGTAGAAAATGTGCACAGAGAGACCAGGGTTGAGTATCCAAGGTGAACACCTCAAAACCATTCATTCATAGTACTCGGTCTACAAGGAAGTGGTAATACATGGGTGGGCATAGCACAACCTGTGGGATCCAGGGATGGCAGAGCCAGCTGGGAGCCTCCCTCTGTGTCCTAGCTGTGGTACCCACGGCAAAGTGCAAGATCTCTTTCACCTCTTCACAGAGATACCTGGAAGACTAAGTGAGCAAAGGAATGGAAAGGTTCGTATATTTTCTAGCTAGCTCTCAAATGGTTGAATGTCTATTGTTTTCTAATTGGGCATGGCAGGCCTGTTCTGTTCAGGCCCTGGCATTCATTTTAATGTAAGAATGATGATTATAATGTCTATGAGGGTGATGCAGAGTCCTAATTCAGGGCACTTCTTTATGTTATTACAGAGCACTTTTGTCTAGGTTGTGGTTCTTAAGCTATGACACTATGTTCAAGATGTTTCTGTTCCCCTGTGGTACCTCTCAAAGAAGAAAAGCATCAGATCAGATTGTTTCCAAGTCCACAAGTAGATAAGGGAGGCCGTATAGCACAAGATATGAATTCAGATTTAGGCTCCGTCACCTACTAGCTCTGGGTTGTTGGGTTAGTCTTCCAACTTCCCTGAGCTTCAGTGTCCTCGTCTATAGATTGGGTGTGGAAGCAAGCCTCAGTCAGAATTGTATTATGATGAAATAGCGTATAAAATCATACGTCATCGTTCCTTTCATGTGGGACTTTAGCGTATGGTCAGTCTGATGACTTCATTTAGGTCTCTCACAAATATTCTGGTTCTCTCTCAGTCTGGGCACACGTACCATTGTGATTCCCCACCAAGGTGGCCATTTTGGTAAATGAAATGTAAACAGAAGTGCCCCATCGCTTCTAGTGGGAAGCTTTAAGGACCAAGGTATGCTGATCTCTGTTCTCTTCCTTCTGCTTCCTCAAGCACATCCTTGAAAGAAGGGAATTAACCTGGAGTCAGGCAGGAGAATGATATGGAGTGGTACTCCCAGCTGGCTCTTAACACTCAGATCTTTGCTGTTTCAACCCACTGTGATTTGAACTTTGTTACTGTGACCTAAACTAATTTATCCTTTATGATATTATTATTATTGTAAATCAAATAATAATATAATAATTATTATTATTATATAAACTTCATCTTTGTCTCTGACTTTGTGTCAAAAAAAGAAAGTCCATAGCAGTTCAATAGACTTGATGAGGTAACAAGTCAATTGAACTGCTAGTTGATAGTAATGAAATGGTATTAGCTTTTGAAGACATTATATAGTAAGTTCTATTTTATGTAATTTTCTTACATAGTGAGATTTAATTCTTACAATGACCCTATGAAGAGAGCACCATTACCCTATTTTACACATGAGGCAATTGAGAAACAGATTTGAGTTTGAATCTTAACACACAGGCCCTGATCACATACTTGTATGATCTGGTCCAAGTTACTTAAATTTTTGTCCTGTTACAAAGCATTTTCTTCTTTGGGCCTATAAAAGGTAGCTTCTGGAATCCAGCATTAAGCATGGCTTGAACATGAGAAGGTCAAAAAAATAAGGAAACATAAAACTATTTAGAAATTTATATTTAGTTTCTTCTCTATTATACATAAAGTTTGAACAGATTTTGTTGTGACCATTTTTTTTCTCCAGAATTTTATGTAAATTTTTGTTAGTTAACATGTAGTGTAATAATTGGTTTCAGGGGTAGAATTTAGTGATTCATCACTTATGTACAACACCCAGTGCTCATCCCAGCAAGATGATACTTTAATACTCATCACCCATTTAGCTCACCTCCCCCCCACTGACCTCCCCTCCATCAACCCTCAGTTTGTTCTCTGTAATTAAGAGTGTGTTTCTTTGTTTGATCCTCTTCTTCCCCCTATGTTCATTTGTTTTGTTTCTTAAAATCTACATATGAGTAAAATCATAAGGTGTTTGTCTTTCTCTAATTTATTTCTCTGAACATAATACCCTCTAGCTCTATCCATGTCACTGCAAATAGCAAGATTTCATTCTTTTGTATGACTAATATTCCATATTATATATAGTATATATATATATATTATATAATAGTGTGTGTTTATATATATATATATATATATATATATATATATATATATATATTATACATTCATTAGTCAATGGACATTTGGGCTGTTTCTATAATTTCGTTATTGTTGATAGTGCTGCTATAAACATCGGGATGCAGTATCACTTTGAATGAGTATTTGTATAGCCTTTGGGTAAACACCTAGTAGCACAATTACTGGATCATAGGGCAGTTCTATTTTTAACTTTTTGAGGAAGATTCATACAGTATATTAAAAGAATCATTCACTACAATCAAGTGGCATTTTTTCCTGGCCTGCAAGTGTGGTTCAGTATTCACAAATCAATCAACATGATACACCACATTAGTAAAAGAAAGGATAAGAACCATATGATCCTCTCAATAGATGCAGAAAAAGCATTTGACAAAGTACAACACCCATTCATGATAAAAACCCTCAACAAATTAGGTATAGATGGAATGTACCTCAACAACATATAGACTATATGCAAAAAAAAAAAAACCATAGCTAATCTCATCCTCAATGGAGAAAAACAGAGCTTTTTCTCTATGGTCAATAACAAGACAGAGATGTTCACTTGCACCACTGTTATTTAATGTAGTGCTGGAAATTCTAGCCTCAGCAATCAGACAACAAAAAGAAATAGAAGACATCCAAATCAGCAAGGAAGAAGTCAAACTTTCACTTTTGCAGATGATACAATATTCTATGTAGGAAACCTGAAAAACTCTACTAAAAAACTGCTAGAACTGATAAATGAATTCTGTAATGTTACAGGATACGAAATCAATGTACAGAAATCTGTTGCATTTATATACACCAATAATGAAGCAGCAGAAAGAGAAATCAAGGAATTAACCATTTTCTTACTTTCCTTTGTTTGTTTGTTTTGTTTTGTTTTGTTTTGTTTTTAAAGAGACCCCCCTTTGTCAGGGACAGTGAGTGAATTCTTGCTTTGTGCATATAGTAGCTAAAGTGAAGTTAGGCACTTACAAGTGGAAGATGATTCATATTGATTTTTCTATTATCTACCCCTTCCTATCCATACCTCTTCTGTTTCAGATCTTTTTCTACCTGAAAGATGGTAATGTAGCAGAAATAATGGCAGAACTTTCTATGTTTCCTACCTCCATAGGGGGTCAGAAGTTAAAAACAAATAAAGGTAGCTTTCATTTTCTGGGAGACTCCGTACTATTTCAAACCTCCTACTTACACAGATGTACATCCCTATAAGTATAGACCCCACCCTACCATTGATCTGGGCTGAGTGAGGTTCAGGGCAGCTCAAAGGGCATGAGAAGGACATCCAGTGGTGGGTAAGGTCACAGGGAAGAGAATCTGTCATGGAAGATTCCAAACTTCTTTAATTCAGAAATTAAAACCAGACTATAGGAGGTGAGACACATTTGATCAACATTTCAATTTGCTCAAGTTTAATACATTATGCTCTCTTCCTTGGTCACTGGTATCTCTAGAAAATAGCAGTACATCCCCATGGTTATCAGATGCCCTCAAGCCTATCTTCAGCCATCCTCACCAGGTCCATCCCCTCCTCTTGACATCTTTAATCTTTCCCTGAAACTTTCTCCCTTCTCTAAACTTAAGAATAGATTCCAGCCTCTCCCACAGTAAAATAATAATATGTCATAATTAGTTTGTAGCAAAAACACATACAAAGGTGTGAGATGAGCCTGAGTAAATACAGGACAGTGCATCAAGCCTGACTTGAGTGAAGTATTTAATATATATATATATATATATATATATATATATATATATATATATACACACACACACACACACATACATATATATATATACACATATATATACATATATTTAACATATATATATTTAAACTGATTACATGTGAATGGTCTAGCCTACTGTTATTCTAGGGATATAAAAGTATTTGGGGCATCTGAATGGCTCTGTCAGTTGAGCATCTGACTTTGGCTCAGGTCATGATCTCACGGTTCATGAGTTCAAGACCCACATCAGGTTCTGTGCTGGCAGCTCAGAGACTGGAGCCTGCTTTGGATCCTGTGTGTCTCTTTGTCTTTGTCCCTTTCCTGCTCACTCTCTGTCTCTCTCAAAAGTAAATAAACATTATGTATATTTATATTTATATTTATATTTATATTTATATTTATATTTATATTTATAAAGATATAAGAGTATATTTATTTTAGTTGCTAATAACCTGACAACTGCAAAAAAATTTGGATAAAAAATGGCCCCTATGGTTTGAGGGAGGCAGGGAATATACATACATGGGGCACATAAACCAGTTTTACGTAGCTTTGTTAACCATGAGCAGATACCTCAAATACAACCTCATACAGACATACAAAAGCTCCTCAGGAAAAGTGAGACAACTTTGATCTTGGCTTATTCTTTTCCTTTGCTTCCCTGGTAGAGAGTTGCCTTTTACTTGAAGTAAAGCAGATTGCTTTATGAGTCATTATTCTTTTGAAGCAGAGCTCAGCAAGAATACTTCATCAAAGCCCCAGTGATTGGGCACTCCCTCCTTCTTAATGGGTTGTAATCTTGATCTTTCTTGCTCCTTCTGCCTGGAAAATCATGAGTCAAGTCTGGAAAACCCCAGAGGGTAGTACCAGGAGCTGGTCTAGTACATGGCTCATGAGGACTCAGTAATGATCATTTTGTCCTCTTTATTTTTCCCTGAGAACTGAGTCAACAGTTCTGTCACCGAATATTAACCAAGGAAAGAATATTCTCTGGATGAAAACTGTTTTTACAGTGCTATTACAGTAATTTTAGTGAGTGAGGCTCTACAGAAAAAAAAAAAAAACTTTTCTTCTTCAAAATTCTGAATAAGCAAAACTGGAAAGGTTTTTGAAATTTGAGCTTTACAAACTTTCGAGACGATTCTACCCCATGACATCAGAAACATTTAGAAACTAGTCATTTAATCCAAATTTGTACCATAATCTTGAATTTTTTTGACATGTTCTTACAAATGTTCAATCTGGTACATTTTACTTTTAAATAGATAGTCTTGAGAAAAAGCCCTTCTCTACATGACTGGATATAATTTTCAAGCATTAGCTAATGATTTTTACACTTGGTTGTGTTTTGGGAAGGATGAACCCTCACATGAATTTGAGAAAGGAAAGTTCTGAGTTTCCATACACCTGAAACTCTGGAAGGAATCAGTAGAGTTAACCAAACATGATACCAGAGGCAGAAAAGGCAGCCCTAAGATTACAACAACACTGTAATACTTTCAGAGATATTCAGATTTTCCTGTGCCCCTAAGAAAGTTTCCAAGATTATCTGAGAGAGAGTTGATGTATCTGGAGTAGGTTTGCCATAGCTGAAGAGCTACATGACTCATAAAACTGAACTCCAAGTGATGTGGATATTGTGTTGGACACATCCATTCAGTGGCCACAGCCTAGTGAAGACAAGTGAAATCTCAGCAGATGCCTGCTTGGAAAAGAGGAAAGGCCATGGAGAAAGTATCTTTTGGTGAAACTAGGATTTTACATAAGCCATGCAAAATCTAGCTGTGAACCTAAGTGGGGGGGGGGGGGGTGGAGGGGAAGGGAAGAATTTTGACTTTACTTTAAACCTGAAATGACTGAGAAAATACTGAAGCACTTGAGGTTGACCAGAAATGACTAAGATTATAGGATCTGCATCAAGTAAAATGTGGGTTCAACAGAAAGGTTAAGTTGAGTTTGAGAAAGATAAGATCAAGATACTTTTTTTCTTTTACACACCTGAGTACATGTCTTTAAAAATGTTATATGTACTATATATTGAATTGAAACTGACCTCTCTTAAATTTCTCTTTATTGATCTTTATTGTACTTTCTGGATTCAAGAAAAACACCCTTTTCACATGGCAGCTCTACAGAAATTGAAAGCTACCTCTGATGCTTTCAATAAGTCATTTTTTTTCCAGGATACTCATGGCCAGAATAATCCATTTGATAATCCAATTTTTGATCCGAAAACATTCAGAATTTTGTTTTTTCTCTATGTATTAGTTTTAGACAGTCCTCTTAGAACAGTGGATGACAAACATTTCCTGAGGCGTTTTAAAAACAAAGCCAAAGCTTTGGCCCATACCTCCAAGGTTTTTTGATTCATTTGGTCTGGAGTTGGACCCAGACTTGGAGACTGTTTAAAACTTTAGACACAAGAGTAATGTGCAAATGCTCTTAGAGATTAAAACCCAGACTTGAACACAATAAACAAGATGAGAGAAGTGTAGGCCTACATGATCATTTCCCTCTTCCTGGATATTAGTTCTTCATTGAGGCTGACCAATATAGCATTTTTTTCCTTGCCAGTCACCTAGCTAATTGTACCATCCATCATCTAGTTTATCTTTCCTCCACCCTTTTCTGTTGTTGAAGTTATCAGAGTACTTGTGTCCACTGTGACTAGCATACTGTGTCACTGTTAGTGTCCTACAGAAAAATGATATAGGTATAAATCGTATCACGGACAAATTTATGGTCTGGTAGAAGAGACTGATAAACAGATAACTTTGTTGCAATGAAGCAAGTGCTATGATGGATAAAGCTACTCCAGGGATATAGCATGAGTCAAAGCAGGAGAAAAGTTGGATATGCATCTGAAGCTGGGAAGATTCTGGATTGGAGTCTGAAAAGCATAAGCCATTCCTGAAATGGTGGTAACCATTCCTGAAAAAACTGATCATCAAGTACCATACCTTCAAAACAAGAAAGAAAAGTAGTCCCAGGGTAATTCAACTAAGTATAAAAATCTAAGATTCCTGGTCTGTGTACCTAACGCTCTGACTTACACCTTCTACATCGGCATTTCACAAAACACAATCGTGAGAAAACCAATCATCTGGAGACACTGGTAGAGTACATATCCTGATTCCACAGGCCTAGGATGGGGTATGAGACTCTACATTCATGAAAACCTCTTTCCTGATACTAATGTCTCTGATCCAGATATCACACAATGAGTAGCAAAATGCAGTATAAATAGCATGAGAGAAAGGAAGGTGCCATGTTCTGAATGCAGGTAGCAAAAAGGTAACTGATTCTCAAAAGATAAATCAACAGAGCACAGACTTGGAAACCTCATCAGCACAGTAAGAAAGGAAATTTTCACTAATTGATTTTAATTTGCTACCCAATTATCATCACCACAAATTATTAGAGAGATTCATTGCATAAAAGGATGTTCATTGGTTTGGTAAATGGAGCCTGTGTAGGCTTCTGTACTACCCATCCATCAATCCCTTCCCTTGTCATCTTTTCCAAGGTACAGTTTTAGTGATAGGCCCACATTTCTTTCATTTCACACATGAGCCCATTTCTATGAGAGAAGCGACAAATAGGAAGTGTAAATATGGATCTGGTTTGTGATTCAAAAAGACTGCCTGCCAGTCCTCCTCATTCAGCATCTATTCTCTCTGGCTAATTTATCCTACATGGGGATTCATGTGCATGTCAAGGAATATTGGAACAGATTGAAACAAAGCCTTCCATCCAATTTCACCGCAGATTTCAAGTAGCGATGTAAGATGGCTTGGGCAAAATTCTCCTGAAAGCCTGCATCAGTTCACATTGGGATACCTACTCAATTTTAGATATATCTAATGTTTAACAACATGTCACTGTTTGAAACTCAGAAAGACTGCTCTCAGGGTTTCACAGGCTCCTTCTGGTTCCCTGCTCCCTTTGCCACAAATAGTTGTGTTATTCCTATTATTCTGCCTGTCTGCCAGACTTTTCCTGTGCCAGTAGGATTCTGCTAAAATTTCTTTACGTGACTAGGTTTTGAGCATAGTGAGCTTGATTTGATTAGTAGTCTACTGGATAGTGAGCCAGAGAAGCACTGATGGAATCTCTTAGAAACATAAAAATTTGGTCCTCATTCTGGATATGCTGCATCAGAATCGCTTATCAGTTAAAGAATAAAAACCCACACATACGAAAACAAACCTTACAGATGATTTCAGTACAGACCCCTGGTTGAGAAACCGTGGATTAGATAGAATAAATATTTTAATAATATGGGTTGTTGGATACTGAAATCAAGGGCAGAGGATTTTTCTTTCCAAAAAGTTGTAAGATCTAAGCAGATATTAAGAGACATTTTATATGCAGTCTAGGTCTGAGAGCTAATGGTCAGGATTTGGATTGGCAGTCTACAGATATTGTACCCTAATTTCTAGAACACATTCAAACCAAAAGTGATGCAGTTGCAAAACATATTAATAAAGACTGTACATTCAATCTTTTACCTGAAGGAAATATAAAAAGGCAATAAGCAAATAAAGACCATTCTTGAGTGACCAAATTAAAATTCCTTTACAAGGCTTTCTAAATTTTGTGTGCTGATTAATGAGTGATGTAGATGGAAACTTCCATTGTATGGATGTACTACACTTTGTGTGGCCATTGATTTCTTAAGGACATCTTGGTTTCTTCCTGGTTGGGGCCATTATGATTAAAGCTGCAATAAACATTCAGAAGAAGGTCTTTATGTGGAAATGTTTTCAAATCATCTGGGTAAACCTAGGCACACAATTGATCAAATGGTAAGACAATGTTTAATTTTGTAAGAAACTGACAGTTTGCCTAAGTGGCTATATCATTTGCGTTTTCACCAGAAAGGAATGAGTTCCTCTTGGTCCATGTCTTACCACTATTTGGTGGTAGTGTTTGAGATTCTAGACATTCTAATAGATGTTTAGCACTATCTCATTGTTATTTTAATTTTCACTTCCCTAACAACAAATGATGTTGAGCATTTTTTCCTATGATTATTCAGTATATGTAAATTTTTATGAGGTAAAGACACCAAGCTGTCTTGCTTATTGTATTAAAATAAATTTTGAAATCAGGTAGTGTGAGTCCTCCAACTTTGTTCTTCTTCAGTACATTGTTGGCTATCCTGGATGTTTTGACTCTCCACATGAACTTTAAAATCAGTTTGTCAACATCTATAAAATAGTTTGCTGGAATTTTGCCTAGGATTGTAATCTATAGATCATGTTAGGAAAAAATGACATCCTAAAATATGGAGTCTTAAAATCCATAAACATTGACTAGCTCTCCATTTATTTAGATTTTCCTTAATTTTGTTCATTAGAGTTTTGTACTTTTCTGCATATACATTTTGTTATATTTGTACCTATATTAATCCCATTTAATATACCTAAATATTTCATGTTTTTTGATGAGATTACAAATGGTATTGCTTTTTAAAACAAAAATTCCAAGGGCGTCTGGGTGGCTGAGTAAGTTGAGTTTCTGACTTTGGCTCAGGTCATGATCTCACGGTCTGTGAGTTCAAGCCCTGCGTTGGGCTCTGTGCTGACAGCTCGGAGCCTGGAGCCTGCTTCAGATTCTGTGTCTCCCTCTCTCTCTGCCCCTCCCCTGCTCATGCTCTGTCTCTCTCTGTCTCAAAAATAAATAAATAAAACATTTAAAAATTTTAAAATAAAAATTCTAATTTTGCATTAATAGTATTTTTGGAAAGCAATTGATTTTTGTATATTAACCTTATTGCTGAGGTTAAAGCTTCTAGCACTATATTAAATAGTAATGCTGAGAGTGGCCATCCATGACCTATTCCTGTAGATGAGCCTTGATTTGTGCTCCTGCTATACTTACTGGTTAGTTCCTGGAGGTTTTCTTTGCCAATTTCTTAGGAATTTTTAGATCTAAGAAGAGAGACAGTTTTCTTTCTTTCTTTCTTTCTTTCTTTCTTTCTTTCTTTCTTTCTTTCTTTCCAATGTGGATACCTTTTATTTCATTTTCTTGTCTTATTTAACTATCTAGGATTTTTAATGTGGTATTTAAATAGATGAGAGAAGAAATTCTTTCCTTTTCCCCAGTCTTGGGGAGATAGTGTCCAGAGGCTTATCATTAAGTATGATGTAAGATGTAGGGTTTTTGTTGGTGTTTCTTTTTTTTTTTAATTTTTTTTTTTTTTAATTTATTTTTGGACAGAGAGAGACAGAGCATGAACGGGGGAGGGGCAGAGAGAGAGGGAGGCACAGAATCGGAAACAGGCTCCAGGCTCCGAGCCATCAGCCCAGAGCCTGACGCGGGGCTCGAACTCACGGACCGCGAGATCGTGACTTGGCTGAAGTCGGACGCTTAACCGACTGCGCCACCCAGGCGCCCCTGGTGTTTCTTATTCAAGTAGAAGTCCCTCTCTCTTTCTAGATCACTGTGAGTTTTTATTTTGAATGAGCAGTTTTGGTTTTTGGAGGGCTTTTTTTAATTTTAATTTTAATTTTTTTTGGTATTTTTCAAATACTTTTTCTGTATCAGTTAATATAATCATCATCGTATATTTTTCTTCATTAATCTCTTTATATGAAGGATTGCATTGATTAATTTAAAAAAATTTTTTTTAACGTTTATTTATTTTTAAGACAGAGAGAGAGCATGAACGGGGGAGGGGCAGAGAGAGAGGGAGACACAGAATCCGAAACAGGCTTCAGGCTCTGAGCTGTCAGCACAGAGCCCGACGCGGGGCTCGAACTCACGGACCGTGAGATCATGACCTGAGCCGAAGTCGGACGCTCAACCGACTGAGCCACCCAGGCGCCCCTGCGTTGATTAATTTTTAATATTGAGCTATTCTCATTTACCTGTTCCCCTTAGTTGTGGTATATAATTCTGTTTATGAATTGTTGGATTCAATTTGCTAATATTTTGTTGAGAATATTTTATTTATGAATATTTTATTTATCAGGCATAGTGAATTGTTTCCCTTCTTTTTAAACGTTTTTTCTAACATTTATTTATTTTTTGAGAGACAGACACAGAGCATGAGCAAGGAGGGGACAGAGAGAGAGGGAGACACAGAATCTCGAGCAGGCTCCAGGCTCTGAGCTGTCGGCACAGAGCCTGACATGGGGCTCAAACTCACAAACCGCAATATCACGACCTGAGCGGAAGTCAGATTCTTAACCAACTGAACCACCCAGGCTCCCCAGATTTTTTGCCTTCTTATAATGTCTTTGGTCTTAGAGTAAAGTTAACCTTATAGAATGAATTTAAAAGTATGTGCTTTGCTTCTATTTTCTAGAAAAGATTGTGGATCATTGGTATTATTTCTTCCTTAAATGTCTGTAGAATTCACCAAACATTCTTTAAATGTGTCATCTTGTATTTTCTGTTTTGGAAGATTATTTAATATTGATTCAATTTATTTAACAGATGAAGGACTATTCAGGCTATTTTCCTTGGGGTGAGTTTTGGTAGTTTGTGTCTTTCAAAGAATTGGATAATATCATCTAAATTATCAAATTTGATGATATAGAATTATTTGAGGTATTTCGTTATTATCATTTTAATATCCATAGAATTAGTAGTGATGACTCATTTTTTACTTCCTGAAACTGGTAACTGGTGTCTTTTTGTTTTGTTTTGTTTTATTCTTCTTTAGTCTGGTTACAGGTTTTATTAATTTTATTGGCATCAATGAAAGAACTAGCTTTCAGTTTAGTTGATTTTCTCAACTGTTTTACTCTTTTCAATATCACTGATTTCTGCTGTAATTTTTATTAGTTCTTTTCTTCTGCTTGCATTAAGCCTAAATTTGTCTTCTTTCTCTAGTTCTCTAAAGTGAAAACTTAGGATATTATTTTTAGATAATTCTTCCTTTTAATTACACATTTAATACTACATATTTTCCTTTAAGCACTGTTTTCTTTGCATTTATCACAGTTTGATGAGTTTTTTTCATTTTCATTTAGATAAAAATAATTTTAACTTTCTGCTGATAATTCTTTAACTCATGTATTAATTTAGAAGGATATAGTTTTATTTCTAAATATTTGAGTAATTTCCAGCTATAATTCTGATCTAATTTCTAGTTCATTTCCATTTTGGTCTGAAAAGACACTTTGTATGATTTCTATTCTTTTAAATTTATTAAGGTTTGTTTTATGGCTCAGAATATGGTCCATCTAGATAAATGTTCTATGTGAGCTTGGGCTTCCCTAATTATTCCTTCTTAGGTAGAGTCTGTGTTTTATAGAGTAAAATTACAGGAGAGGGGAAGTGTTTTATAATCTTATACTTAAATCTCAGTCTTATAGTGGGCCTATGTCATTGGCCTGTGGTCTTCATAAGTGTTTCTTACTATATTACTTCCCTTCCCCTTTTATTAAGACAGGAAGGTAGAGAGAACTAGAATGAAAGGAATCTTCTTCCACAGCTCTGGGATAAGCTCTGGTAAAATCAGCTCTCATCCTTGGAGAGTTAGCTTTTGTTATAAAGAACACTGGGGACATATATCACGAAGATTACTCTTCCCCTCCCCCTGCCAAGACTGTAGGCTTTATCAGATCTTTATCAGTCACAGAAACATGATGAGGTTCTTGGAAATAAAGACTGTGAAAGTATGAGGACTTCATATAAGACTGAGGCCCCCAGGAGCTTCTGATTCTCAAACTAGTCCATATTCAAGACTCCAGCAGTTTTTCAAAATTACCATATAGTTTACCTACCAGTTTATGCCTCCAATAGCTTCTGTTCTAGGTAAACAGATCTCTATGACTCTCTGATTTGTCTGTTTCTAGAAGTATCAAAATGGCAGTTAAGCCTGCAAAGTCAGTTTTCTGATGGGTCTAGGAAAGTCATTGATTTTCATTTTGTTCACTTTTTTCTTGATATAAGGGTAGGAATGATGACTTCCAAACTCTACATATTGGAGCTAAAATGGAAAATCATGCCTTTCATTTGAAAACTCATACTGCCAGTCCTAAGAATGTTCATATATTTGACAATTTCTTATCTTACATTTCTGTTTTCCTGGACTCTCTGTTAGATGTTAAGCTTCTTAATTTGACCTTTTAATGTTCCTGTATTTTTCCTCCTATGTTTTTGTCCCTACAATGGGTTGAATTGTGACCCCCAAAACATTATGTCTATATCATAACTCCGAGAACCTATGAATATGGCCTTATTTGGAAAAAACAAAAGCAAAAACAAAAAAACAAACAAAAAAACCTCTGTACAGATGTAATTAAGTTAAAGATCTCAAGAGATAATCATCTTACATTGTTCAGGGAAGCTGTAAATTGAATGACAGGTATCTTTATAAGAGACACAGGAAGGAGGAACACAGAGAGAGAAGAAAAGGCTATGTGAAAATAGAGGCAGAGACTGGAGTGTTGTCACAAGTCATGAATGCCTGCAGCCTCCATGGCTGGCAGCAACAAGGAAGGATTTGCCTTCTGACTCTTCAGAGAGGATATGACTCTGCCATCACATTGATGCCAGAGTTCTGGTCTCCATAACTGTGAGAGAATAAATTTCTGTTATTTTAAGCCACCAAGTTTGTGGTAATTTGTCTTGGTAATTCTAGGAAACTAATATACTGGCCATTATTCCAGTTTTAGTAGTATTTACCCAAGCTTATTTTCCTATTCTTCTGTTTACTTTCAAATTTCTGCTCTTATTTTTAATATTCATAGTATTAATATTTCCCATTTGTCCTTTCTGTATATATTTGGTTCTGTTTGCTCATACTAATTACTTATTTTTTTGAGGTTATCTTCTTTTCATTGGCATTACATTCACCAATTTCTTTATTTTTTTATTGGTTGTTTTTGTCTTTCTTATTAAAAGCATTATTGAAACATTTGACATGACCCAGCTGTATATTCATAGTTTGCAGTCAGTTACTACAATGCTGGCTGGAAGTTGCATGTTTGTTGATGGTGGGTCTGACTGTTGGGTGACCAGGTGGCTATTTTACTGGAGAATCTTTAATGTCAGTGTGTTGGATGTTTTATTTTGGACTAATAAATTTCTCTAGAGGTGAATTCTGTGATCTTCTGCCTAAAGATATATATTTCAGAGTTGGTGTTCTTTGAGGTAGAGGTAACAATGGTCAGTATATGGAGTGTTAGTCAATTCCTGAATGTCAGTGAATCCCATTATCCTGCCTTCCAGTGCCTGAGTTCCATTTCTGAAAGGATTTTCTATCTATAATCCTCCAGAATAAAAAGAGATATGTTTACCTGAGTTAAATGACAGAGGATATCTCTGATAATTTTACAGTCTCTCAGGAATTCCCTTCATTTTTAGCACATTCCTCACCTGTGCCTTAAGAGTTTCAAGATGCTACTATATTTAAGAGCTTTCCAGTATACTGAACATGATTAAGCTTCATATTTGTTGGCATCATTCCTCTGTCAGCACCTATATTTCATCTTTCTCTTTCTGTTAAATCATTTTTCACTCTTCCATCCTTTATGCATCTCCCCAAACCTATTTGTTCAGTTGCCATTGTGTACAGCCCATTCTATCAGTCAGTTAGGATTTATAGCATTTATTACAATGTATTTTTTTTTCTAGCAGAAATAAGAAACTCATATAATTATGTTAAGGCTTTTAAAGCTATCATAAAAGGGTATGTGCAGCTTCACAATTCTATATTTGTTTAAAAACCTACATACACTCAAATATACCTATGTATCTATAAATACATAGACAGTGGGAAACAAGATAGAATTATAGTCATCAAAATATTATATAATGAACCAAACTCTGACTTTATGCAAGGTTGTGCAGGGTTTTAACTTATTCTTTTTATTTCTATATATTTTTTAAGTAGCCAAATATGAATAAGGATTGTTTTTCAATTACAATCTATTTTTTTTTAAGTCAAGGTTTTTACCTTAAAGTGTTATAGTGTTCTTTGCTATGGAGATAGGGCCATTTATGTCAACAATGAATACTTCTCAATTATACAGTCTGGAGAACAATCACACAGGTATTTAGGACAAATAATGTGAATGTAAAAACTCAAGGACTCATACTAAGAAAATACCTTCAGGAGAGCCCAGTCATACATACTTTGCATAAAGCCACTAATGTTCACATGTAGTCAATGTGTAATAAAATCCTTAAAACCCATTGTCTAATGCTAGGGAAAACTCTCAAATAATGTCCTTCAATACTTCCATTTTCTCACTTTATTATTATGCCATCAATGTGATCCATGATGCCAATAATGGATATTGGTCCTGATTAGTCCAAACTTCACATTAGAATACTTCTCAATGTATTGTTCTCGGCAGTCATCAACAATGATTTGGAATTTGTAAATGAGATAACACCTATTGGTCATACAAGCTCTAGAAACAAATGTCTGATAAATTGTTGGGGTCAGATCTGGCCCACAGTCTCTCTACTGCCCTGAATCAGTGCCCAAGTGCCATAGAAATTCCCTCTATGCATCTGGCTACCCTCAAGTACTTTGAAATGGAAGTATTTCCAAGTTTTATTATTTCTCTGGCTCTTACAACTTCAATATACATCTGTGCAGAACTTTTCAATTGGTGTGAAAATGTTCATGTGTGCTGAGGTGCTATTTTATATATGCCCTGCTCCTCACCTGAATTTCACATTTCACTGAGATTAGGTAAATTGCCTGAGGCCATCTAGTTAATTTAAAAAATGGGTTTAGGACACCTTGGTGGCTCCGTTGTTTGAGTGTCTGACTCTTGATTTTGACTCAGGTCATGATCTCAGGGTCATGAGATAGAGACCTGCAAGTCGGGCTCAGCTCTGGGCATGGAGCTTGCTTAAGATTCCCTCTCCCTCTCCTTCTGCCCCTCTCCTGATCACTCCCTCTGTCTCTCTCTCTCTCAAAAAAAAGGGGGCGGTGGGCCTAAAAATGTGGGCTTACCCAGTTAAATTTTAAAGTATATAGCAAAAAAATGAAAGGAAAAATATAAGGAAGATGGATGTGAATTGTGGGAAAGCTCCTGGAGACTAAGCCTCAAATGATTGCGTTCATCATTTGTAACAGGGGGTATCTTTCATTGAGACCAGTTTTGTGTAGATCACACATCATAGACCACCAACTACTCCATCAGTATTTGGAAACAAATGAATTGGGACAAGCTATGATTACATATGGTCTGCACTTGCAGAGTGGTAGCTGGGTATTCACCTCTGCCTATCATGCATGGCTTCCAGGCAATATTATAATTGGAGAATAGTATCTTGCTTGTAGGAATTAAAGAAGCCATTGCCTGCCCCTCCACATGAAACTTTGATTTCAACTGAAAATTTGGGAGCCACAAGAATCTCTTCTTCCTTGCCTGACTATTCCTGGAAAAGTGTGACTCTGCAGCACAGAAACTTTCTTTATTGATAGAATAACTTGAGAACAAAACACCGTTTCTTGGCTTTGTATTTGCATTGTTAGATTTTTTTAAACTTGAATTGAGCAATGGCAGTATTGATGCCAGATTTATTTCTAATGAACATTTCTCTGGTAGTACAAGAGTCCCAACTCTCTGAATGCCTTGTGCCATTAAACATGGCATTTTTACTTCTAAAGGGTTTATTACAGACATACAGACTTGAACAATTTGCTAAGATTTTAAGCAAACTAGTAGGAAAGAAACAAAATCAAACTTGCCCTGAAACAAATTCATATGAATAACAAATTGATAATGCAGTATAAACTGAATAGCAAAAGATGTCTATAGAATCTCAATACAATAGATCTAAGCCAAAGGAAAGGGGACCACAAAATCCACAAGATGGGTAGAATGATGTTGTTGACCAAAACTATAGCCAGATTTAAGACTTCAGAGTGTCCCTACCTTCACCCAAACTCTTGGTGTACAACATGCTTATAGTGACTCATGCCATGATTTTTTTCTTGTCACCATTTCTCACATACTCCACAGCTCATTCATTTGTATAGCCTGTTCACCCTAACTAAAATAAATCCAGACTTCGAATGTTTTTTACTAGCTCCGTGCACCTCTTGCATAAGATCATGTCATTATTCTACTCAAAACCTTCCAGTAGTTTTGGTTTTTACTCAGCTTAAAAGCTGAAGCTCTATGATGACCTTCAGGGTCCTATGTGATTTATCCCTTGGCTATCTTTCTGACTTCATCTCCTACTTTCTCCCTACCTCTCTGTTCTTCATTCATTTTTTTTTAATTTTTTTTTCAACGTTTTTTATTTATTTTTGGGACAGAGAGAGACATAGCATGAACGGTGGAGGGGCAGAGAGAGAGGGAGACACAGAATCGGAAACAGGCTCCAGGCTCCGAGCCATCAGCCCAGAGCCCGACGCGGGGCTCGAACTCACGGACCGCGAGATCGTGACCTGGCTGAAGTCGGACGCTTAACCGACTGCGCCACCCAGGCGCCCCTGTTCTTCATTCATTTTTGATTCAAATCTTTGCTCTTCCTAATTACTCCAAGTGTGGTTCTGCCTCAGGGACTTTGCACTTACTGTTCCCTCTGCTCACTTATTTTATTTAGGTCTGCTCAAATTGTATGCTATGACAAAGATCTCCCAGAGAGTACCATCAAAATTACCACAAACTCTTTACTCTCTATCCTCATTTGTGGTTTTACATTTCTCATGGTGTTCTTTGCTACCCAACATGTATTCATTTCTTTGTTTGTTTTTTTGTACCCCACTCATTGGAATATAACCATCCCAAGAATGGGGCTTTGTTTTACCTACTGCCCTGATCTCAGTCTTTCTGAGTATTCAAAAACATCTATTGAAGAAATAAAGGATGGGGGGAAAAAAGGAGGAAAACAAGGAAATAGGTTTATGAAAATTTTTATTTATTTTGATGGAAGGAAGGACATTTACCAGTACCCCAGTGGTTTTTATCAGCTGCTTTTCTCATCTTGAAAATAATATTTATGTAGTGTATATAGGTATATTTGGTTTAAAATCTTGCTTGCTAGCTACAGCAAATTCGTGACACCACCATGAGCAAATTTGTTTTTTTATAAAGACTTCTTTATGGTTTTGTAAAGTTAGAATAATATTTTATAAGATACCTTTAGGATTATAGGGATTAGAATATACAAGGGTGCCTAGTAGAGAGCCCAACACATAGCAGGTTTTCAAAGATTAGTGTCCTCCTATTAAACTGTGACATTTCTCTCCAAGTTTTAAATGGTAAAAGAAGCTGTTGGTTTTTTTTCCAGACTTCCAGTTTTCCTTGACAAAACTAAAAACATTGCATTTACAAAGGCAAGAACTAGAGGGAAGGAAATAATTGGAAATAAAAAAGTAATAGAAAAGTAGGTCTGTGATTTCCCTTCACACTTTTAAATAAGGCTAGTCCTCATTACATATGTTAAACGGAGCAAATATCTGGGTACCTTTGTGATTTCTATCAAAACTTGCCTCATCAGACTTGGGCCATCATGGGACCTTTGCCCCATGAGTTAGTTGACAATCTTTTAGGTGTTATTCTTCCATGAGATACTTACCTTTCACCAGAAGACTCTTAAACTTGGAGCTGAATGTGTCCCCAAACTCCAAAAAGAAATGGATGAGTGTTGCCCTGCCTTGAGCACTTTGGTTCCCTATCAGGCATTATACGGAAGTGGAGCTGTCTGCTCAGTGCCTGTCAGTTTTTAATGTGGAGATGTTTACCTGGGGCAAAAAGAAATTCTCTCCTCTGTAAGACAAATATTGCATTTTTGCAGCCTTGAAAGACCATTATTTCCCATTATAGTAAACAGTTCACCCTGGAAGGATGAGCCAGGCTGATTTGTAGTGGTGGTGTCGCAGGATCAGGAATGGGATGTCGTGGTAGTCAGGCCTTTTTTTCCATCTCCCCTCACCAATAAGAGTGACTCCATTTGCCACCCCTAACTGTATATGCTCTTGGGCATTTTAAGTCACTCTGTCTACACACATGGGTCCTTAATCATAAACCTCACTCACGCTTTACTAAGTCCTTCAGGGATTCTCTCTTTGTTTTGTGTTTCACGTCTGACAGTTTCTTACAGAATGAGGCTTGGAGCATTCCTGGAAATGTGTTATAAACAATTAAGGTTGACAAAGCCCCCTTTCCTTTCCTTAGTGCGTGCGTGCGTGCGTGCGTGTGTGTGTGTGTGTGTGTGTGGTGTATGCATTTTTTCTCAAAAAGCTTAGGATCTAACATTGCCACTGAAAGCCTTCAGTCTTAATGATGCTTTTTCTCTGCCATTGGATGGGATGGGTTTTTTACTCTTATGATTATTATTTTGGAAAGTAGGTAATATCTTCTTTAGAAGAAAAGAAAGAAAGAAAGCCAAATCAAATCAAACACAAACCTCTGGGCTCTATTATGGCATTAGGCTTTATGTCCCAGAGCAGGTCAGAGCATACCTTTGATATATGAAAATTTGCCGTTGCTGGGTACATTTCATTTACTGAAATGCTATTTGAGAGCAACTTTATTAAAGATGCAAGACACTAGTACAATGCCGCTTTATTTTGTGTCACTGCTTTCATATAAAATCCTTTCACCAAACACTTTGGAGAATTAAATAATACAAGACAGGAGAGAGTGTTCTGTATAAATTATACAACACTATGGCATAAGGAATAATTTAAAGAATCTGTTAGAAAGCTGATAGCTAGGGCTCACAGAAATTGAAAGAAATAGGAGAGATTTTTCAGATTTTTTTTTAATCCAAAGGCGAGCTTTTGTTATGAAGAATGGCTTAAAGTAGTGAGTCAAATTAAGTTCCTAGCAGAACGTGGAGTCGATGTTTTACTTTCCCAACATGCAACCTTCTCTCCACTTCTACATACCTTTCTAAATTGTCCCCAGCACTTTTATTTTGTGAGGAACCTATGAGTAATTCTAGCAGATAGTAATGGCCTATTATCACTTAATGTCTTGAAAATCCTGAAGTTTAAGGTGATTATCACATACAGAGATTAGAATCACAGAGGTAAAATGATTTACACATGTGATCATAATATACTAAAGTAGCAAATCCTTGAGTCACACTCAGGTCGAATTGCACCCAAAGCCCGGTGCTTGCTACTACCCCAGTGAATTTAGCAGGAACTGGAATTAACAAGCCTCATTGCTCACTGGGTATATTCCTATAGATTCTAACAATGCTATTTAGTCAAGCACTCTCAGTCTTTGTTCTGACATAACTCAATAGCCTTAATTCATAAAACCAAAAGTAGTTGCAATGGCATGAGCCTTTAGGAGAGGATGCTATAAATAATTTTCATTATTCCAAAGAACTTTCCGTGTCCTTGCTTTTAAATCAACAATAAAAGGTGATTGGGCAATACACTATTCATCAGGTGTACTGAGGTGACATCATCTTTCCTCTCATGACCTGGAACAAACATGAAAGATGGTATGACAAATATTAAACTCATTCTCTTCTTTGGGACCAGCAAGAACCGTGATTTTGTTCTGGGAGAGAATATGCTCACTTTTAAGAGATGAATTGATAGAAGCCAATCATGAAAATGCTGGTTTTCTGTTTTTCACATCTCTTGCCTTGAGCATCTGACAGTCTTAGCCAGTGAGACTGAAATGAATTTTGCTCATAAGGTA
This sequence comes from Neofelis nebulosa, assembly GCF_028018385.1. NCBI lineage: Eukaryota > Metazoa > Chordata > Mammalia > Carnivora > Felidae > Neofelis > Neofelis nebulosa. The sequence goes on from NC_080794.1 coordinate 68,587,378, forward strand.
CTGCTTTCTCCTCTCCTTTTCCTATGCCAAATGTGGCTGTGATGTTTGGAGCCACAGTATCTATTTTGTAACCATGGTGCATCACACATAAAAATGGAGGAGAACATAATAAGGACTGGAAAGAAGAAAGGATCTAGATTTTGAGAACCATTTTGACTAGCTGTCAATCTCTAAATATTTGACATGTGAAAAAAGCAACAGCAACTCCTGTTTGTTTCAGCTACTCTTAGCTCAGTGGTTGTTTTTATTTATTTTTTATTTATTTTGAGAGATAGAGAACAAGCAGGAGAGGGACACAGAATCCCAAGCAGGCTCTGTGCTGACAGCAGGGCTCGAAATCACAAACTATGAAATCACGACCTGAGCTGAAGTTGAGAGTTGGATGCTTAACTGACTGAGCTTCCCGGGCGCCCCAGTGGTGGTTGCTATTTACAACCAGGACTCAGTCCTGGTTAGGACTCAGTCCTAACCAATAAACATAGACAATCATGGGCAATACATATAGATTCACCTGGGGCGTGACATTAGGGTTGAGTTATATAGAGAGAAATTCAAAGCTAAGGAGCAACAGAGTAATTCCATCTGTGATGATTTTGGACAAGGTTATACTTCTCCATGATACTTAAATTATAGATGTGACGATTGAGGTCATGCATGATTTCTAAAAGCCAACTGGCTAAGGAACCATAAGTATCACTCATCCAGCACATGTAATTACTACCATATTTTCTTGACCACATATGATTGCAAAGGTATTCATATGTGCTTTTGCTCACAGCTTTGCATTGCAGGCCAAAAACTAGGCTAAAGGTAAGTAAATTTGGATTCTGCATCTGGAAATTCCATTTTCTAGATGAATACATCAGTCAGCATAGGCTAGATTGTGCTACAGTAAAGACAACAAACAATACAATTAAAATAAAATAAACAATCTCTGAGTTTCAGTGGCTTAGAAGAGTAAAAGGCTTATTACTAACTCACACCACCTGCCCATCATGGGTCAGCTAGCAGGCTCTATTTTGTGTTGTCCTCATGATGGACTGAGGCAGCAGGAGGCTCCATCTCCCTGCTTCCGTACTGTCCTTGCTAGGAAAATAGATAAGGCAATTTATGCTCAACTCTTAAAACTTCTAACAGAAAGTGACACGTATTACTTTGCTCCATTTTCATTGGACAAAACAAGCCACGTGACCAAACCGTCATCATGAAAGCAGGAAAATACAATCTTCACGTGAAATTTTGAGTATGAAGAACATGAAATATTTAGCAAAATGCTAAACACTCCCTCACACAAAGATACTGAATCTGTCAGTTCCCTTCTCTAGAGACTCATTGCCCTCATCTTTAGCCAAACATTTATTTCAAACCCTTTCTTGACTGCTCTAAACATACATAGTCCTGAAAACTGAATTGTGTGGCTCTTCACCCCTGATTCAGAGTCACTCGACTTTGGAGCTAAACTCAGCAACTGTTTGCCAGCTAGGAGACAAAGCCTGTGAGTTACCTTCTTCACCCTCAGCTCTCACTAGTTCAAAAGAATGTGGGCGGTTACAAGAAGAACACGTGGTATGGACTTGGGTGCCTTCTCTGCCTCAACAAAGTAATGAAATATATTTCCACTTCACCTCCGTGTCTCTGGCTCCCTATTATATGAAGGCAACAAAACAATAATTTCTTTGGACCCCCAGCATACCCTCTGCAGAATGCTAGTTGGCTGATGGTACTAACTGTGCTGGGTGAATAGCACCCAGTATGATGGATGGATGAGAAAAGGAAAATTGACTGTTCTCTGAATTTGGTCTGAGGGCCTGATTTTTCCTAGAGGCACAGACTTCATGGACACTTTTTCCTGTAATGCTCAGTGGGAATTCTATTTCCTAATGACCACCTGTAGCTGCTGTCACATTTGCCTAAACTCCTACAGTTGTGTAAGAAAAAAGGCTTATTTATGTCTCATGTTGGATTAACTTGCCACCATTAATCACAGAATTTAGGAATAACTGGCAAGCTTTTCTGAACTTTGGTGTGATCCTTCAGATGTTTCTATGGACTTCTCATGCACAAATCTTACTGCTCTTCTAGCAAATAAATGTTTTGCCTAAAATGAATGTGCAAGCCACCTTGTCACCAAAGTTTTACAATGAGGAGATATGTCATATACTTCAGACCACCTTTTGAATTACCCAGATTGAGGCAAGAGCTCTGAAACAGCAACTTCAACTGGACCAAACTTTATTACCAGCATGACCCAATATGTTCTATTTTTTGCCTCAGGGAAAATAAAATGACCATCCATATGTTTACATGGCATGAGATAACAACTTGGCCTTGACGTTTTTAGGTCTGAATTATTCAGTTGTTCTATTTTGTTTTGTTTTGTTTTGAGTGGTTAAGCAAAGCTCAGAATGATTCCACCTTTACACCTTTATTTTAAGAGCTCATTTTTGGCTTTTCTCCTCAGTTAAACATACGGGATACTTCCAAGTGTGAGTGACAAAGCTGCCAAAATGGTGATGAATATTTCCTTCAAAGCTGATAAAACAATCTCTCCATATCGTCATCCAACAAAGAACTGAACACTTCGAATGCAATTTGTATTATGTAGAGTTTTATTTGTTTCAATTTACAATGAATTGAGTTTTTCAGATGGAAAATGAAAGCAAGAATTGATTTATTATGAGAGCGCCACTCTGGGGAAGGGAAGGAAAAGAGTTTCACCCAATCTTTGGTCTTTGCTGCATGTTCCTGGGACAATGACAGTTCTTGCTTCACATGTTACTGAGCAGATCCATGCTGTAGAGTAAGAGTGACAGGGATAGATTCCTGAAGGGTGAGACCCCAGGAGATCAATGCAGGGTAAAGAATGATATGTGTTATAATCTAATGTTAGCTAACAACTCCTCTTGCTCTTCTTGGTATTGTTTGCAATTTAATAGTCCTCCTTTGCTTTCCCCCCTCCTTGTTTGTCACTTAGTATTCTTATTCCTAAGTTTTCATTTTAAGCTTCCATATTTCCTATGTGTTGTACTACTCTTCCTATACGATACTATGCCCTCCTCCATTCTGAGATTCCTGAGGGGCATACCAATAAAAAATTCAAGTTCAGAATGTTCAAAACTGAGTGCACTTGATTTTTCATATTCCAGCTCTGTCTTCTGTTTCAGAGAATGTTATCAACATCTTTTCAAAAGTACATGACAGTAACTCAAGGAAATAACTTTGATGAAGACTAAGGTAAAAAAGTAGACTTAACTTAGAAATCTCGAAATGGTTTAACTTTAACATACTTTTTTTTTCCTCTCCCCACCTCTTCAATAGCAGTCCTCTACTTTAGCACAAACTCTTTCCTACTTCCCAAATTACTGAAATAATCTCCCAGCTGTTCTTACCTTGAGTCGTCACTGTCTAGAAGCCATAGTTCCTGTCACAGATTAAGTGAACACTCAAAGACACATGACCATTTATACCATTTCCCTATATGAAAGTGTTCTTTGTGTTTCCAATACATTCAAGGTCAAGTTTAAATTCATTAGCTTATCATATGAGGGATTTATAATAAATAAAAAAAAACATGGCCCATTCCTTCATGGAGAATCTAGAGCAACAGGGGGAAAAATAGACAAGTAAACTCATGGCTGTAACCCAGTATGATGAGTGTGCCGATAAAGACATGAATGTGTGTCATGGGAGCATAGCAGAGGAACAGTTTAATTGGACTGGCGGTCACGATGGGAGATTAGAGGAGGGAACGCTTGAGCTGGGTTTTATAAAATGAATAGGGACTAACCAAATGGAGAATAGGCAAAGGCATACAATGCTTGGCATTTGCTAAAGGAAAAAAGGTATGTAGGCTAAATGTATGTATGTGTGCATGATTTCATACCATATCATGGACCTTTACCAGGGCCAGTTAGGCCATCTGCTAAATGCTTGGAAGACATGACACTCTAGATCTTGTTTCTAAAAGGTAAATTAGAATCAATGATCATTCTATCATTAAAATCTTAGAAATTCAGAAACATAAATATTAACATAAGGACACATATTTGCAGATGTAGATGGGCAAACTGAATATGGATAATTGAAACAATCCATAAGAAGTCTAATAAGGTAAGTGGACGTTCCCTCTTAAGCGATGGGGGTCTGGAATTTCAGTTATTTTAAATCATATATCAACTCCTGATTATTTTGCAGGAAGTAATTTTGTAGGTCTTCAGCCTATGTATCTTTATCTATCAATCATAGTACAGGGTGACAACATCCTCTTCTGCTGTCTTAGAACATTTTATCATTCTTCTGGTAGTTATGTATTATCTGTGACTTTCTGCATATTTGATTTTACAACTAAAATCTTCAGTTTTTATGGACCAGTTCTGAGGAACGTCAGAGGTCAAATGTTTATATGGATTTCCCAGAATTAAAAGTGGATTTTGGGGTGGGGGGTGCCCTGGGTGGCTCAGCCAGTTAAGCATCTGACTTTGCCTTAGGTCATGATCTCGCGGTTTGTAAGTTCGAGCCCCAAGTTGGGGTCCGTGCTGACAGCTCAAAGCCTGGATTCTGCTTCAGATTCTGTGTCTCCCCCTCTCTCTCAGCCTCTTCCCCACTCACTTTCTTTCTCTCTCTCTCTCTCTCAAAAATAAACATGAAAAAATTTAAAAAAGTGGATTTTGGTATAAAATATAAAACACACTATCTAATAATGTTTCATTCATCTTGCCACATCTGCCACATAGAGCCTTTATAGAAAGCAGGTTTTGTTGGCATTATTTTTGGTAAAGGGCTGGAATCACAGGAAATTGGGAAATGCTGGACAGGGAGAAGAGATTTCTTGTGAGCCCCATAAATCTTGGACAGAAGTGAACCCCTGGGAAACTATTTTATGTTTCTTACCTAGCTCATTGGCTGCACAGGTGGAAATAAAATTTCCCAGGTGGTTGATGAAACTGTATAAATCACCCCAGCACTCTATGGGCCAGGCTACTGGAAAAGAGTCAGTGATGTAAGATTCAGTTTGATCTGTCATAGGGTGTTTTGCTTCCTTATTGACATATCCACCTCCTTATAGGGGTCTTCTAGAATTAACTGGCAGGCAATAGTGCACTCAGGTCTGGTCTTTCCTGATGCAGGCGAACTCCCCCATATTTCCCAAAGTTGATAATTGTTTATCAAATGCTTCTGTCCTCTCTGGAATAATCACACCACTTATAAACTATGCTCCCTACTGAAGCAAACTCTCAGAAGCGCACATAAGCTGCCTATTTCTCCTCCTCTCTCTTGCCTGGTGACTGGTGACAATATCTTGGCTTCACAATTTACTTGTCAATTTATAGACCATGTTTTGCAGAAGGGGCTAAGGTTTGACTAGCTAATATTTTTAAGGGAATCTAGGATCCAAAAAGAAAAAAATGAAGTTTATTATTAGAATTATATAAAGAACAACAGACACAAAGAGGAAATTCATACTATGTCTGTTCACTATTAAAAACAATGACAGCCATAAATACATGTAGAGTAATATTTCCCAGCCATATACCTCTTTCCTCCCAAAGGAAAACAAAGGGCTTGATAAGTATATCAAAATGAAATACTGGACACATGGGAGAGAGGGAAAAACATAAGAGCCTTAGTCATGTTGACTCACTCTATCATTTTTGTTGTCCTTTTATAACCCAGGAAAATTACATTTCTCATTAAAATGCCATATTTCATTTTGCTGGAACATAATGGGGGCTAAGTCCTTCCAGTACTTTTTTTTTTATAAAAAGCCATGAGAATTTAAAAGTTAATGCCAACTTGCTTGAGTTTTCAATCATTCAAGATATGCCCTTAATGTTATTTATTTTACCTCATTTAGAAATGTAGTTCTATGCCTCCCTTAAAGATGAAACTAACAAAGAAAACACATCACCCTTCTATTGAAGTCTTGTAGTGGATTCAAATCAATTGTACATGCTTCTTTTCCTTTCTCTTTAATATTCCTTGTCATTCATGAGACTATCAGCTTCATAAAGTGGAAGACCATATACATATTATTTTCTATAACTGAGCTAACACCATTCTGTATAAGAGAGAGTTAGTGTCCCACATAAACACGAGACCTCTCAGAGTATCATAATATGCTATAAGTGAGATGGGTAGTCACCCTCCATGTGGTATACTTCTCACTCAGTGAAAAGTCCACCTCCTAACATGGTACATGCCCTGCTCCCCTTTCATGTGTCTGATCTTTTCTGCTAGCACTTTGCTCACACTATAACTTGCATATTGGGTTCTTTTCTCTTCCTCAAACCTACCAATCACATGTCTGCCTCAGGATTAAGGTCATGCCTTTCCTTCTACTTACACTTTTCTTCCTGCATTTATCCTCAAGAACTCTATGCTTTCTTTTTTTTCAGAAGTCCCATTCTCAGTGAGGTGTTTCCTGGTTGACTGATCTAAAATATGCTCTGCCCTCTCCTCTACAAAAATATTCTGTTGCAATAATCCCCTTAATATTATCCTTAATATCTATCAGTATCTAATGTAACATACATTTACTTATGTACCTCGTTTATTGCCTATATCATTCATTAGAACATGAGCTCCATGAGAGTAGCTTTTCTGTGTATTTTGTTCTTTGCCATAACCCTATACCTAGGACAGAATGTAGCACATAGTAGGTGCTCAATTAAAAAAGTAAATGAATGATGAATGAATGTATGAACATATATATGAATAAATACATGGGTGAATGAATAAAGAGTTCTGAATTGGTACAGATCAGAAATCAATTCTGGATACATCTCAGACACACACTTGATGTGTGACCTTGATCAAATCATTTAACCTCTCTGAACTACAACTTTATCTTTAAAATGTTATCCCAAGGCACCCGGGTGGCTCAGTTGGTTAAGTATCTGACTCTTGATTTTGGCTCAGGTCATGATTTCATGATTCATGAGAATTTAAGCCCCGCATCAGGTGCCACACTGACAACACTGATCCTGCTTGGAATTCTCTCTCTCCCTCTCTCTGCCCTCCCCCACTCATACTCATGCACACACTCTCTCTCCCTTAAAAATAAAAATAAAATGTTATCCCTTCTAAATAAAAAGAATAAGTAAAGCTGTATAGTTTCATGGTTCTAAAAGTAGAAAGTTGATCTTTACTTGGGATATAAAGGAGCAATGTGTATACTGCATGATAAATTCAGCTTGATACATATGTCACTAAGAATAATGTGAGGGGCATCTGGGTGGCTCAGTCGGTTAAGCACCCAACTCTTGATTTTGGCTCAGATCATGATCTCCTATTTGTGAGGTCGATTCCAGGGTTGGCCTCTGTGCTGACAGTTCAGAGCCTACTTGGTGTTCTTTCCCTCTTTCTGCCTATCCCTCACTTATTCACTCTTTCTCAAAATAAATTTTAAAAAAACCATTAAACAAAGAATAATGTGAAAATTTATGAATCTCTTATTACAGGGAGCAGAAATAAATGCTGGGACCAAAATACTACTTTCTCTGGCAATCAACTTTACTTTTTCTTAAATCTTTGGATTCTATTGGTTAATACTGGTTTCAGTCAACAAATCACTTTTGATCTTGGGTCAACATGTGACGGTAGTAGTAAATGTATGCAGTGGACTGTCAACAAATATATTGGGGCAGAGTTTAGGGTATTTTGAAGAAGTTGGAGATTCCTGTGGAGGGACATGTCTGTATAAGGATACACATTCTTTGGAAAACTATCACATGCAAAGAGGCTCAACATCACTCATCATCAGGGAAGTAAAAATCAAAACTGCAATGAGATATTATCTCATACCTGTCAGAATGGCTAAAGACACAACACCTATTGGTTTTTTTTGTGTGTGTGAGGAGGATGTAGAAAGAGGAACCCTCTTGTACTGTTGGTGGGAATACAAACTGGTACAGCCACTCTGGAAAACAGTATGGAGGTTGCTCAAAAAGTTAGAAATAGAACTACTCTATGACCCAGCAATTATACTACTAGCATTTACTCAAAGAATATGAAAATCTTCATTCAAAAGGATACCTGAATCCTGAGGTTTATAGCAGCATTATCTACAATAACCAAATTATGGCAACAGCTCAAAGGTCCATCAACTGAAAAATAGGTAAAGAAGATATGGTGTGTATATTTATATTTATATTTATATTTATATTTATATTTATATTTATATAATGGAATATTACTCAACCATGAAAAAGATTGAAACCTTGCCATTTGCAATGAAATGGATGGAGCTAGAGAGTACTATGCTAAGCAAAATAAGGCAGTGAAAGACAAATATCATGATTTCACTCATATGTAGAATTTAAGAAACAAACAAATAAAACGGAAAGAAAAAAAAAGAGAGAAGCAAACTAAGAAACAGACTCTTAACTATAGAGAACAAACTGAAGTTTACCAGAAGGGAGGTGGGTAGGGGCAGGGGGGAAATAGGTGATGGGGATTAATGAGGGCACTTGTGGTGAACACCGGGTGCTGCATGGAAGTGTTGAATCACTAGATTGTACAGCAGAATCTAATATGATACTATATGTTAACTAATTGAAATTTAAGGAAAATTTAAAAAAATAAAAACACTTCCATCATAAAGGAAAAACATGAAAAATGAGCTAAGTACCCTACTTGGTAATCCTTGGACCTAATTTTCTTTTACTTTATTTATTTATTTATTTATTTATTTATTTATTTATTTATTTATTTATTTTTGAGAAAGAGAGACAGTGTGAGCAGGGAAGGGGCAGAGAGAGAGGGAGACACAGAATCCCAAGCAGGCTCTGTGCTATCAGTGGCTCAAACCCACAGACTGTGAGATCATGACCTGAGCCCAAATCAAGAGTGGGACACTCAAACTGAGCCACTCGGGCACCCCTGGACCTAATTTTCTATCACACCACTTATCACGTGAACTATATGAAAATTCTTATCTATAAAATGGGGCTACTTATACTGTCCACCTCATAGGGTTTTTGTGAGGACTGCATGATATATTAAATGTAAAGTGCCTGGAGTGTGTTAAGTTCTCAATAGATGTTAATTGTTATTATTACCATGCTCATGGGTCTAACTGGCCTTCACACTCCTCTAGGCTCTGAACTCTGTGGGAGCAGGAAACATGTTCATTTTTTCGGCACACCAAAAGCGCTTTATCATCATATTGAACAAATGGATGCTTTTTAAATGCAGTGGAATCCAAAGTTATGCAACAGGTTTTTGTTTTCATTTTGTTTAGTTTTTACATTTGTACAAATGAAAGGATGATGCTCTTTGAGTCTTAAGACATGACATGTACAGACAAGACTTAGAATTTTAAACTTGAGAGCTGGTTAACTGCAATGCCCTCTTCAAAGAGTAATAAAGATTCATGGAAAATATGAGAAAGCAGACCATTGGCTCAACTAAAGAGAGCATGTGTTATACAGGTCATTCTCAGGGTTATCATAGCATCCATGGTAAACCCGAACAGATGAAGGACAGGAATAACTATCATAGTTATACCATTTCCTTATATCTGGATAGTACTTTATAACTTTCAAACATTATTCACATTCATTGGCTACTAATCTCAGAGATTTGTTAGGAAGACTTAATAAAACATATTTTTAAAATCTTGCCCAGAGAGCCTATAATATGTTATCACTTAATGAATATCAGCTTCCTCTTGTTCATTTGGATCTCATTAAAATTATAGGAGGTCCATGGTGTCCAAGGTGGGTATTGTTTTTTTGTTTGTTTCTTTGTTTGTTTTTCCCCTCACCTCCACTGCTCCCACCTTTGTCCAAACCGACATCACAGCCTTCCTGGAACATGCGGTAGCTAGCTTCCTCTCTGCTTTCTTTATGGTCTCTCTAAGATCTCTTCTTCACATAGCATTAATCTACTAAAAACATTAACCTAAGTCTTTATTCCTTAGAACTGGTTGGCACTTCAACATGGATCTTAGGATAAAATCCAAACGTATTGCAGTTTCTACAAGGCCTTGCATGATCTAGCTCTTGTCTTCTGGTCTGTTCTCAGCCCCTCCCCCCACTGCTCACTGCTCTAGCCAGTCAGAGCTTCTTTGTGCTTCTGCACACAGTAAGTACAGCTCAGCCTTATGGACTTTGCAGTTTTGCCCTTGGCCGGAAGGCTCTCCTCCAAAGTTGTACTTGCTTGCTTCTTTTGCAACATGCATGTTTCAGCTCTCATGTCAACCCCCCAAGGAAACCTTCTCTGTGCACATAATAAGGTAGCCCACTGTACCCCACTGGTGTCACAGCATCTTGTTTGCATAGTGGATCCTCTGCAAATATTTGATTTTCCTTTTGTTCACATCAGAAAAAAATATCCCAGAGAGATTAAGTGTATTGGCCAATCTTCTAAGCAGTGCGCTTGGAGAGAACCCAGGTCTCAAGAGCCCTAGTTCAGTTCTCTTTCCACACCCACATCATCATGCATTACTTTTTATACTAATACATTTTCATGTGCCTAAGATACCTGAACAAATGTCCAGTGCAGTAATCCAACGATACCCACTTTTTTGTTGTTGTTGTTATTGTTTAGGGGGTTTCCTTTAAACTTAATACAAGGCTGGCAAGGGCCAAACTTTGCCCAGTGAATAGTCCCTATCAGAAATGGTATAGATACACCTTAAGACAGCTGCAATATTTGTGTCAGAAAGATTTACTTTGTGAAAAGTTAAATAAAAAATAGCCAGGATCAAATAGTGTTTATGGCTGTGCACTTGGTGAATAGACTAGAAATCAAAGTACTTGTGAGAGGGGTGAATTCCATGGCATGTGTGTTATATCTCAATAAAGCTGTTATTAAAAGTGATGATGAAATATATTATTCTTCTAACCCTACCCTTCAACTTAAATTAATTTAAATTAAAGGGGTTACTGAAAACCTGTTAGGCTGTGTCTCCTTCTCTATAAACTTGACTCAACTAATTAGGTCTCATGGCTGGGGAAACTTATCCTTTATGATAGTGCTTGTTTATTGGAAGATCCTCCCTGGATTTCCTCATTATAAACCACTATAACATATATTCTTTCCTTTGGGGAAAATTTTACATATTTCGCATATAGTGTTTATTGTTACATTGCTTTATTAGGCAGCTGCAGAAACAGAATTGCATTTTTCAGGTCCCCAAAGGGAAGAGAAGATACTTATTTACCAGGCAACAGTGATCAGCCAGGGCCCATTTGAGGAAAGAACTCATTAATAATCTTAAACAAGCAGCTTTATTCTGAACAGAGGTGTGCCATCTTTGGATGGCATCCAGCACACCAGCTTTTGGGTGGCAATGGTGACCTGAGCACAAGGTCCAGACCCTATCCCTTCCTGTTTCTGAGGTCTATTAATCTCCCCGCCTTGTGTGTCTATTGTTACCTGCCAACAAAGAAATTAAGACCCCCCACAGAGTACTTGGCTGAGAAAATCCAAATGATCTGGGTTTCTTTTGGAATAAGTCCTGACTCAGATGAGAGATCTAGAGAGCCACTGGAGTTCATTTTCTGCTGGATCATAGCTCTGGTTCTACTGTACATATTCTTGCTATAAATACTTTAATCCCTTTTTTGCATCTCAGCTAGGAAATGCTATCAGCAGATAGCGGCCATGAGACTGAAACGCTTCTTTTTCAGAAAAAGCAAATTCACTCAGGTTTATTAATCACTTCCAAAACAACAGGTGGCATAACTCAATATCAAGTGCAAATTTCAAAATTTTTAATGTTTACTTGTCTTTGACAGAGAGAGAGAGAGAGAGAGAGAGAGAGAGAGAGAGAGACCAAGTGCAAATGGGGGAAGGGGAAGGAAAGAGAGAGAGAAGGAGATACAGAATCTGAATCAGGCTCCGGGCTCCAAGCTGTCAGCACAGAGCCCAACGTGGGGCTCGAACCCCCAAACCACGAGATCATGACTTGAGCCAAAGTCGGACGCTTAACCAACTGAGCCACACAGGCGCCCCTCCAGTGCTAATTTCAGATAAGATCTTGATTGCCAGATGGAAAGCTAAACAATAATGGGAAAGCCATCTATCTGGATGTAATGGCATTTTTTTTTTTTTAATTTTTTTTTTCAACGTTTTTTATTTATTTTTGGGACAGAGAGAGACAGAGCATGAACGGGGGAGGGGCAGAGAAAGAGGGAGACACAGAATCGGAAACAGGCTCCAGGCTCCGAGCCATCAGCCCAGAGCCCGACGCGGGGCTCGAACTGACAGACCGCAAGATCGTGACCTGGCTGAAGTCGGACGCTTAACCGACTGCGCCACCCAGGCGCCCCTGTAATGGCATTTTTAATACTAAGCAATCCTTCCTCTACCTATACTTCTACAAACCGTCTCAACCATGTATACACTCTCACACACACATTCCAGGCCCTGCTTTACCACAGACTACATACAACTTCTTATCATGGATCTCGATTGTGATTCCCTACTTGGGAAGACAGGAATCTCTGTTGCCTCCCACATGCAGCCTTCAGGATGTAAAACATACCACATAAAATGCCAAGGTGTTACATGGGGGTGTGATGACAAAAATATAGGAGCTGCCTTCAGCCACATTGCTGCTTTGCAGTATGTTTTTTAGTAAGTCATTGTCTTTGGAAGTCATTGTCTTTGGCTTCAACATCTACCTTAGTCTCCTAGGTGAGAGGCCTTCCACCCAGTCATTGGATAGTTAATGCTTGGTTCTCCAAAGGAGACTACAATTTTATAACACCGCTAATATACTCTATCCAGATCCAAGCTCCATAACGCTGATTCCCAAACTGTCAGATTCTAGATGGAAAACCTCCGAAACATCCCAATAATACCAAATAGGAAACATAAAAGCCATTCATGCTGTAAGATTCTCAGTAAAATAGCATGTTACTCAAAGCCAAATTATGGCCTTAAGTATTTAATCAAAAATAAATTTCTTTGGGGAAGGGAATGAACCAGCTATGGTCCTTCCTGAGACAAAAGCCAGAGACATTTTTCTCTGCCACAAAAAGAACCTTTTTTAGAGCTAGGTTTCTTTTCTGTAAGACAGGGATTTACTTTTGGTTTTCCTGTGCAATCTTTTGAGTCTCCCAGTTCCTGTGCCAACAGATTCCTCTAATCTCATTCACTAATTTCCTTTCTTGCCAAATTAACATTTTGTATTTAAGCATCCCCTTAATGCCTTTCTCTCTGTTCTTAGCCGCAGCCCACCTGGGGAGGCTAAAATAACACGCACCACATTAACACTTCTCTACTGAGATTTTGATAACAGACACCTGTGCAGCCTAAGTAGCTCTTGACTTATTCCTTTCCGAATGTGTTAATAATTGTGGCCACGTTTATTTTCCTCCAGATGTGAATTACAAATGCCACAAGGGCCAATTTCACTGAAAACTTGGAAGTGTATAACACTGCTCCCTCTCCTTCCCGCTCCCCAATTCCATTCTGCCATCTTTCAAGTGCAACGCGGAGCATGTCCATCAATCAGAGAGCTGCTGGGCATCCTGGGAGCAAACCGCAGGTGGCAAATTTCACTGCACACACCTCAAAGTGCATCCTCACCTAACTGCTCATGTCAATGAACACTCGAAACTGCAGCCATTGCCTCCTGCAAATATAACAATACCAATTTGACTCAAGTATCCAAACTGGTCCCCAACCTAAGCATCACAAAATAAGGAGGCAAGACTGTAATCCCCTCTGCCATTTTAATCCTTTAAAACGATTTTTTAATCAACGTTTGCTGCCTTACCAGCATTTTTCTTTCTCTGGGTTAGTATTTAAAATAGCTAGTCAATTCGCGAGGCATTGGTGCAGTCGTTAAAATAAGTTACTCTCTGGGCTTTCCAAATCTCTTTGATGTGGCCCACGCCTAACCACTGGGGCTGGCTCTGCATTAAATTTTCTTTTAAGGGTATTTTTTTTTTTTAATTTCTTGAAAGCAGCTTTGCACTTTTCTATCCACATGAGATCAGATCTCCTTTTGTGGGCTAGCTTACAGCTAGAGCCTCTATCGATTTTGAAAGCTTATAAGGGAAAAAATCCAGAGAAACAGTCAGATAGTTAAGCCAAGACACTTCTTTCTTGGTTGTGTTGTTCAACCAGCTTCAAGAACTGCCTTCCACCTTCACCCATCCATTTACTCGTAAGCTGACATCTCAAGTACCTCCTCCAACCTCCCTACCACCCACCCACCCCCCACACACGCACGGTCCCTTAAATATTAAAAAGCTATACACAGCCATATGCACTGAACACTAAGCCATCTAATAGTATTAGTCACTGGAGGGGACAGTTAAAAGCAGCAATAATAAGGGATTAAGAAGAGAATGAATTGCTCTCTTTTGTGAAGGCCTTTACCCTTTTTAGTGCAGTTGGGTTCCATTTAGCAAATGACCTCCTTCTGAAAACGAAGGGAAAATAATGACCAGGGCCAAGAAGGATAAATTATGTCTTTCACTCAAGAAATGTTAAGAACTCCGCTTGCCTCATAGTATATTTGTGGAGAAGTGGATGTGTGGCATTATAGTGGATGTGTGGCATTATATTTCTACAGCCCTCCTTACTGTTATGATAACATAGTGATTGTTATAATTTGGTATTTCATTCTCTCCCTGGGCAAGGGGATTTCTGAACTCTAGAAGAGAAGTATCTGCTCTTACTAAAGCTACTACATTTGGAAAAGGAACTTCATTAATGTAGCTATTGGCTGTTACATTTCCCAGGTTTCTTACAAAGCTGACATTAAAAGAAAATACTTTCATATGAAAAAGAAGCATCCCCTGGTGAAGAATATGACCCACATCTAGGAAAAGTGGCTAAAAGAAAGAATTCTAAGGTTAGTAGGGTCAAACTGATTTCATGGCAAGCTATTTAATGGCACTACGATAAGAATAGATGTATCATTAGAGTTGGTTGACTTTTTAAGATATCATTATCTGTTAAAAAGTTTGTGCCCTGGGTAAACTATTCTGGAAACCTGAGCCATTTCTGCTAGACCACACTCATCTCTAGGAAATACTCAGAAGTAACAGCAGTCTCCTCAATGGTCTCTTTAATCCAGCCTTGCCCCTCTCCCATCCTGTCTGCATACTGTAGACAGGATAATACTTCCAAGATAGTCAGCTGATTGTGTCAGTCTTGGATTAATACCCATCAAAGACTTCACAAATGGCTGAAGTTAAGGTCCAAATTCCTCAACATATTACTAACATATTTTTCTAGTTTCACCTTTTGCCATGTACTACCTTATCCCTAACACTCCAGCCAAACTGAACTTTGAGGAAGGAAAAAGGCTCAAATATTGAAGGATTTAGTAGACTGTATAACCTTCCCTGTGCGTTTGGCCTGGTGATTACCCACTTTGTCCTCCAGATCTCATTTACAAAATCACAGCTTATTGAAGAGTTGTTCTGATCCCCTTAGAGCAAACTGGGTTTGTCTATTCACCCTTCCCAGACCATTGTATGCACATTATTCCTATCACATTTTAGCCTTTTTGGCTCTTGTTTACTTGTTTGCATTCTCTACTGACAGTAAGACCCCTTGGGGCAACGACTGTATTTGTTTTACTCAAGAATTGTACGACTTTATTTTGTAAATCCTCATTGGTTCATATGATGAATGAATGAATGAATGAATGAATGAATGTATGAATCCGAGTGGCAGAAAAGTTGAGAAAAAGTAGACGAAATTACACCAGACTGTTACAACTTAAAAGGATTGACTTAGGGGCGCCTGGGTGGCGCAGTCGGTTAGGCGTCCGACTTCAGCCAGGTCACGATCTCGCGGTCCGTGAGTTCGAGCCCCGCGTCAGGCTCTGGGCTGATGGCTCGGAGCCTGGAGCCTGTTTCCGATTCTGTGTCTCCCTCTCTCTCTGCCCCTCCCCCGTTCATGCTCTGTCTCTCTCTGTCCCAAAAATAAATAAAAAATGTTAAAAAAAAAAAAAAAAAAAAAAAGGATTGACTTAGTAGAAAAAATTAGTATGTACAGAAATGGAATCAATTCAGGCATCACAGAAGAAATCCCATCCCCAAATTCCAGCTTTATTTTCCCACTCTGAATACATTTCCTGTATGATTTCTGACATCTAAAATCCTACAATTAGAGATCCATTGAGGGACTTACTTTTCCGTCTTCTGTGAAATGCCCATGCGAAGTAGCACTCCACATAGTATAAATGCATCCAAAATTACTGGGAGCAGTTCTCAGAAGTCAGAATTCTTTTACTTTATGTCTGAGGGCAGCAGGGAAAACTGAGAAGACCCTGTTTTTCAAGGACCATAAATGAAAAGTTGAAGAGCAAAATTAACTCAAATGCTGAAAAAATGTTGTTTGTCTACATGTCTAGTGGGGAATTATCAAGTTCTAAAAAGAGCAGATATTTCAGATTTTTTTTTCCTGATGTTATGCCCAGAATTCGTGATCCCCAAAGACCACCAGGGAGCCGAGTCTGATGCAAAAGCAAAGAGCCTTTATTTGAGCTAGCTCGAGCTCAATCCCCTACCTGCACAACGCAGCGGTGAGATGCTGGGGGGGGGGGGGGGGGGGGAGAGAGAGAGAGAGAGAGAGAGAGTTTCAAAAGCACAAAGGTTTTATTGGGGTCTAGGGGCAGTTGGTGAGGTAATGGCTGTGGCCTCAGCCGATTGGCTGGGGAAGGGTCGGAGTCCCCTTTCGCAGGTCTCCGGGCGTGTTTTGATCTGGAAGTTTGGACGGGTGAGCGGGAGGTTACTCAAGGGGAGGAGGCGTGGCCTGAGGTTTCTGCGATTTTCCTGGAAAGGGGGCATGTCGTGGACATAGTCACTCAAGGTGGAGGACACAGAACAAGATGGAGTCGGCCGGTGTAGGCCCGCCCTTTCACTGACTCCATCTTCCATATTGCCTTCCATTACTCTAAGATCCATATTCCATAAGGAGACCTCAGGACATTACTATCACTTGCTCAGTTCCACCAATATTTCATGATGTGGAAATTCCATCATCTCTTGCCTAATTATGAATTCATTCCTTCAACAAATATTTACTGAGAACCTACCAAACATCAGACACTCTTCAACTCTAGGATTCAACAGATTTTTAAAATTTTACGTATTTTGATTGATTTATTATTTGGCTCTCCTAACCTCATGTATATAATAGGAACTGGTTGAAAGCTTATTGCATAAAAGCCTTAATGCATGATTAAACAAATAAGCTGCTATTATTAAGGAACAAAAAACCTGAGTGCCCTTGTTATTTCTCTTGAATTTCCACAGAGGCAATATACAATCATGGTTAATAACTTAGACCTGGAGTCAGAGATAGAGCCAGGTTTCAATTCCGGCTCTATCACCTACTAGCTGAGTGAAATTGGGCAAGTTGCTTTATTTCTCTGGACCTCAGTTTTCCCACTGTAACATGGATAATTTTATAGGATTGTGACCTTATACAGTTGTGGTGGGAATTAAAAGAGAATCTATCAGAAAACATCTGGCAAATGAGACATCAGCACAATATCTGACAATTTAGAGGGGTATTCTGCAATGTTAGCTGTTATTTCTTTTCTCCTAAGTTCCTAACTTGAATCAGTAAGGGGAAAGTTGATTATTATCAGTGTCTTTTGCTTTTCAGTAAAATAAATTCACATAGTTCTATTCACATAGTTCTAAGGAATGAAATGTTAACATTCTCAATTGTTAGATCTGATTCTCAAGGCAAAGCACACTAACTTCTCCTGCCTTCCCATTGACAGCACCCTATTACAGAGCAAAGCTCACATCAGGGGATATGGGACAAATCAGCCCGATTGCTAAAGGATGCCACTTCTCCAGCATGCCTGGTGGGGAATAAGAATGCTCTAGAAACAGCAAAGAGTAAATGACCTTGGAAGATGACTATATAAGCAGCAGTATTTTGTGCTAAGAGAATTATCCCATTCCCAGGAAAGTGCAAAGGCCTGTCTGATGCAAACGTCTCAGACACTCTAATTAAGTAATTATTTATTCTAAACCATCTTCTCCTCTTCTTTTAGGAGAGAAAGCATTTTTGTTTTTTTATTAATTTTACATCTGGGAAATATACAGAGATACATATACTCACATACACTCACACACATGAATACACACATATGTAAATATTTTTCCCTTTTGGCCATGGTCTCAGAAGAAAAAGAAATATTCTTCCTTATAATGAAAAAGCTTCAGAGAAATTGATTCTCCTTGTGATACATGACATATGGGTTTGGAAGGACAGTATGATTAGACCAAGACTATTCATAAACTTTCATCCTACTAGAATCACTTGTCTTTCTCAGAAGACAGAAGGTCTGTGGAAGAAATCTGCACTTTTATGTGTTTGTTTGTTTTAAGTTTATTTATTTTGAGAGAGAGAGAGTGAGAAAAAAAAGCACAATTGGGGAGGGGCAGAGAGAGAGGGGGGAGAGAGAGAATCCCAAGAGCCTGATGTGGGGCTTGAACTCACAAACCATGAGATCATGGCCTGAGCCAAAACCAAGAGTCAGAGGCTTAACCAACTGAGCCACCCCATGCCCAAGAATCTTCACTTTTATTTTAATTTTTTTATTCTTTAAAATTTATTTATTTATTTATTTATTTATTTATTTAGAGAGAGGGAGCAGGAGTAGGAGAAGGGAAGAAACGGGGGGGGGGAGAGGGAGAGGGGGAGAGAGAGAGAGAGAGAGAGAGAGAGAGAGAGAGAGAGAGAATCCCAACCAGGCTCTATGCTGTGAGCACAGAGCCAGACATGGGGCTCAAACTCACAAACCATGAGATCAAGTCCTGAGCTGAAATGCAGAGTCAGATGCTTAATCTACTGAGCCACCCAGGCACCCCAGAAATCTGCACTTTTAAATATGATTTATTTTTTTCCCCATAGGACCTTTGTATTCATATGCATAATTTCTCATTAAAGTATCTTCTTAATACATTTTATGTATTATATATATCAGAAAGAGAGAGAGAGAGAGAGAGAGAGAGAAGGTGGAATGTTACTGCGTCTAAGAAAATAAAGTTCTCTGCTTCTCTAATCCAAGGATCTTTCTGGGAAATTTGTATAAAACTCTGTAGTTAGTGTAATCTGCTGAGAGGCACAAAGATCATTTTGTTTTATAGATGAAATGGAAGACATACCTCATTTTCTTTAATGGGCTGATTTGAATAAAAGAAATGAGCAGTGAGTCCACGATTTTTCTGTCACTAATTCTGCATCATGGAAAGTTAGATAGTATTTTATAAAATTTAACTTGAGGATAGAATTTTAGCCATCACTGGAAAATCATTACACTTTGTGATAATTGTCTTAAAATGATTAAATGCAATTTTAATCTCAATTGTACAACAATTTAGCAGAATGCTTTTTTGCCAAGGTGTCCTTTCAAAAAAATTAACATAGAGCTTTCTCTTCATGAGGACTTCTGGGAACTTATCTTTTTTCCCTATTTTACCTGGCCAGTGAACCCACTTCCCAGTTTGTAGAGGGTGATGGCTGGTCACCTTTCAAGTTTGCTTCCAGCTATTAAAATCCAGTAGCTTAAAAGGTATTCTCCTGAAGCTTCCTGGATATTATTTTATTATTTTTAACTTGTTCTTACTGCAACATTAATGTGAACAACATTTTTTTTCCTTAAAATGAGCATAAATGAAAGCAATAATACTTGGCAAAGAGGATACAATTAAAAGATTTATAATTGACTCTGTTGGAATCTTAGCATGTGGACTATTCCAAACACTCTAGGGTAATAAGTTGAGATAAATCCAAGAGTTTAAGTTAGAAATATTACCAGGAGAGAACCAAAAAGGCAAAACAAAAATTAGACATTATGCTCAGAATTTTGTTTTTCATATAAGGATTCTGAAATATTTCATCTGTACTTAAATCCTCAATAAGATAAATAGGCTTTGGACTAGCGTTATGATGAGATAAAATTGATTTATACTAACAAATATGACCACATTACTTCTAAGTTTATCAGGCTAAATCCAGGAAAGATCAAGATTTGCATCTTTTCTAGTCGATCATTTCTAGTACCTTCATGATTTTGCTTTTTTAAATAAATCTCTTTCAAAGTAGTATTCTATAGAACATTTGTTTGAATGACATTAATAAATACACCCAGGGGGAAAAAAAACATTTTTAAGTGATCCAGGGTCAAATACATTTTGGAAAGATGGCATACTCTATTTCCCTTAGACTTACAATTCCTATTAACCTATTAAAAGCTCTGAGTACCTGTGAAGTAAGGATCGTTGCTCAAAATATTGAATCTGATGTTCTCAAAATTAGTTGATTTGTAAACATGCCTTTTCTTGATATTTAATCAATATTTTCTGGTGTAATTTCTTTGGAAAAGAGTTTGGGAAATTATCCCAGAAAAATCTGGGATCAAACAGTGTTGGCTCCTGGAGGGAGAGGTTTATGGAAATGTTCAGTTCTTCAGAGACAAATCAGGACATATCCAGCCTTTGAAGACTGGCCAATTCTACATGTTACTAAGTGACGTAGTCCTTTGTTGGGCAAGGCTGCTGGCAAGAGGTATGTTGGAATTCAGAATCATTGCTAATCTGGGAACTGCTTCCTGTATGCTTATACCTAACCTAGAAATTTAAAGGCATTTTGCTCTTTGAACTCTACTAAAAATGAATTCCTCAAATTCCAGGTTCCAAATTCTCTATTCCATTTCTATGAACTTCTTATTGTCCTGATCCTCAATTAAAAACAAACAAACAAACAAAAACAAAAAAACAAACAAACAAAAAATACAAAAAGACCTTACTTTTAATTGAAATGTGGTTGACATATATTAAATTAGTTTCATGTGTACATCATAGTGATTCAACAGTTACATGCATCATGAAATGCTCACCATAATGTACATCATGATGTCATTGACTATATTCCCTATGCTATACTATTCCTTTCTAAAAAATTTTAAAAATTATTTTAAGAGAGACAGAGACAGTGTGAGTAGGGGAGGGGCAGAGTAGGGGAGACCAGAGACAGTAGGGGAGACCAGAGAATACCAAGCAGGCTCTGTGCTGCCAGCGCAGAGCCCTATACAGGGCTTGCACTCACAAAACTGCAAGACCATGACCTGAGCTGAAACCAGGAGTCAGATATTCAACCACCTGAGCCCCCCAGGTGCCCCCCCAATGCTGTACCTTTCATCCCTATGACTTATTCATCTTATAACTGGAAGTTTGTACCTCTTTATCTTCTTCATCTATTTCACCTGTGCCCCAATCACCCTCCCCTTTGGCAACCACCAGTCCATTCTCTATATTTTTTAGTTTACTTCTTCTCTCTTTTTTGTTGTTGTTTATTAATTTGTTTTTGCTTTTAGATTCCACATATAAGTGAAACCGTATGGTATTTGTCTTTCCCTGTCTGGCTTATTTCACGTAGCATTATACCCTATAGGTCCATTCACATTATTGAGACCCTCCATTTTTAAAGCAGAGTTTCATTAAAATGTCAGCGTGCCCCCTTTATCTTAGACTGTAATGGAATGAACTTTTCATTACTTTGTATCATAAAATCCTCTTAAGGAGCTACAAATATATGTATGTCATCTAATTTCAAAAAGCCTCTAGAACCCTGTTTATCCACATTTAGAAAGGGCAGAAACATCTTTTCTCTGCTATCTAAAATTACCATTCAGTAACAGTTATTAAGTGCTGCCCTTCACCCTGCAGTGTATGTAAACTGCTTCAAATGTCCTCTGTCATATTAAAGGTGGCTCTAACTAGCTTGTCTAGAGACTTTAAATTATTTAAGAAACTCCGTGGGTGGAAAAAAGTTTCACGTACATAAAGATAAGTTGGGGCTCCTAGACATGCTCCCTTTGTGACAATAGGCTTTGTTTCATTTGCCTTTGTGAGTCTCTATCTTTTTTTCTCTCATTTCTTTCTCCCCTATTTGTTTGGCCTCTATGCCTATTTTTCTATTGTCTCCTATTTGACCTCTCTGTTTGGAAATGAAAACATCCCTCTGTCACTGCAGATGTGTGACTCTAGAGTTAGCACACTAGGTTTTGTGTTTGTTTGCTCTGGACTCTAACTGCATTCCGAGCATCCTTGTCCATGGTCTCAGTTTCTATTTAGTGCATACGTATGTATACATACCTGAAAATGTTATATTTATTTTAGGGAGTATTTATTTGAACATAGACTAGATGATTCTTTAAGGCTTGAGCAAAAAATTAAAATCACATGTAGCGGGAAAACTAACATAAACCTTATAGAGCACATATTACATAGCTCTATATACTGATAAAGTGATATTTATTTTAGGCTTGGAAAATATTCCTGCCCTTCAAAATTAATTCCGTATCAGTGTCCCAGAAATATGGAGGGACACAAAAGGTTTGGAAAGGATTCAGAGGAGATTATTAAGATGAGCTGAATTTGCAGAAAAGAAGCCAGATGGCTAATCTAATATTGGCAATGGGTATATAGAGTGTGGTGAATGGCGGGGAACAAGGGTCACCTCATCTCCAGCTTCACTATTGACAAAAATGGAGACATTTTCAGGAAAAGGAGAGAGAAAATATTGTTCTGATACTGGTGATTCTAAGTCTTGAAATCTCTCTCTCTCTCTCTTTAAGAATTTTAAAGTTTATTTTATTTTATTAGGAAGCTAGTATGTTTAGATGTCCTGAATGGCAGAGGGACAGATCAGTTAACACCTTAGCAAATTCAGTTCTTCAAACTTGCAGCTGGTTTACTAAAACCATGAGAAAGTATTAATACCCCTATTCCCCTTTTTACAGAAAGCCACAGGACATGAGATGTGCTATATTTTGCCTTATTGGTGAATAAATAACGTCTTCCCTTCTTTACCTTCCCTCTTTACCTACTGATCCCCGAGGCAGCCACAGCTGTTTTGGTCCACTTTAGAAAAGAAACACAACTACTGAATATAATGGTGTTTCATGCTCCTTATATGCAAATGAAATGTCTGTGTCCATGGCACCATGCTAAAGGCAGAACCATGTGGCGTGAGAGTTATATTCAAAACTCCTCTGGGCTGATTCTGTCTCCATTTGTGACTAAGACAAATTAAATAGCAATTGTGTGAGACAGTCTTTTGTTTTTGTGAAGAACCAAGATGTCTTTTATACACGAACTGATGTTTTATTATCATGTGCTCTTGCACTTTAAATTAATGGCCTAGTTAATTATGGTTGAATTCAAGTCAAAATTCTATACAAGTGCTAGTAAGTGGCATTCATATTAATACTGAAGAGTTCATCAGGATTCATTTTCTTACAGTAAATACCAAGAAAATTAACTATGATTAGGTCATTAATTTAAAGTGTCCTAATTTCAACATTTTTCTCTTCTGGACAGTTGTGTTTTATAAGAATTGGATAATTTGGACATATTAGATAGGGTATTGCAATCATAGATTAATAAAATAGTAAGAAAGCACATGGGGTTTCCCAAGTTGGAGACACTCCAAGACACATGTATTAAAAATAGCTGAGGTTTGAAAAACAATAGGTTGCTTTAGTTGAATGCCCATGGATTAAAGCTATTCTTGAATGCAATTCCATTACCACCCAAGTTAGTGTCAGTGTTGCCCTGGGCAAAGAGAATGGGCACGGGGAAGAAAATTTAGGGAACAGTATGATTGCTATAGAAATAGATCTTACCACAAGCCCCCCAGGGCTAACTTGGAATGAGATTGCCTCTCCCATATACAGCATCAACAGTCATGGCCCTATACTAGAGTTCAAGTAGGAGCTCAACATTGATGCCTCTAGAAATATTTTTGTGAAAACTGCTTCTGAAGGTCCGTGTGTCAGATGCGCATTTAGCATTGATTTTATATGCTTAAGTAACATTGGCAATAAAGTGAATTTAGCTTTCCATATCATGAGCATCATTTCTTAATGTCCTTCACACCCATATATTTGGTTTATACTCTTCCCATGGTGGAAAGCAGCTACTATGAGGGATGTGTACACATGAGAGGAGGTGAGAAGGAAGCCAGGACAGTAGGGCTCTGGATCCCATTCCCTGCTGTAAACATCTATTTATGCCTCACCATTCTGTGTACAATTGCATTTGGAAAAAAATATTCCACTGCTAAATATAATGGTGGTTCATATATAATATATACAATGATTTTATTTATAATGATAATAATGCATAGCATAAATATATGTTTTAAATGTATGTTTATATATTTCAAGTAAAAATAGTGCATGATATATTATGACATAAAATATATTGCATATTATATTATTATTTCCAAGAATATATAAATATAAATATATATGTATATAAACATACATACACATGTATGTATAAACATATATACACATGCATGTATATATAAATATACTTACTTATTTATTTATTTATTTATTAAGGAGGATGTTGGTAGACTTAACATGTAATTTCATTTCCCCAACTCAAACTACTTAAAATAGCATTAAAAATGCTATTTAAAAATAATTTAGCCATAACTTCATAGGTGGGATGGAAGGTAAGGATGCCATTATCAGAGCAGAAAATTGTGAGAAATTTTTGTAAGATAAAAGGCAAATTGGTAAATTTGTTTCGCCATTAATCTTACTTATCTAGTGAATTTTTCCTATCTAATGTATTTTTCCCTTATACTCTCTTCGTTCACCTAATATAAAAAGCATGTTGTATCATTGTTATTTCACTTTGCATGTTCTTTGTCTTCCTTCCTTCCTTCCTTCCTTCCTTCCTTCCTTCCTTCCTTCCTTCCTTCTTCCTTCCCTCCCTCCTTTTCTCCCTTTCTCTTTTGTTCTTTCTTTCTCTTTCTCTCTTTCTTTCTCTCTTTCTTTCTTTCTTTCTTTCTTTCTTTCTTTCTTTCTCTCTCTCTCTCTCTTTCTTTCTTCTTTCTTTCTTTCTTTCTTTCTTTCTTTCTTTCTTTCTTTCCTACTTATTTGTATTTACTTGTGTTAATTGTTTAGTCAGTCCTCTTAAATATTGGAATCTTTGGTGTTTTCTTAAAAGTGCATCCTAAAAAGTATGAATTATTTGTCCATCAATGATAGTTGCCCTCCCCCCCCTTTTTTTTCTTCAGCTATTTCCTTTTACTGTTTGTCTTTAAATTTTATTTTTGTTGTTGTTGTTTTATTTTGTTTTGTTTTCAATCTGTAAATTGGAGAAGGAATTTTGGACATATACTGTACCTGTTGTCTGTGGTTTTAACACTTAACAAGCTAAAAGTAGTAAAAAAGCATTCACAACTTCATACTTGGAAGGTACATTCTAAATTCATGGTGTTCACATTTATTTTATCAATAACATCAGTGAATCCCAATAATACTTATTCCTATATTTGATTCCTAAATTGTATAGAAAGATTAAATTGATCATCCTCTTTTTTAACATTTCTAATTGCAAGCTACTATCCAGATTTTGAATACCCCATATATTATAAAGAAATAGATTTAATACTTTAGACTTTGTGAATGTTCAATTTGACAGTATCTTTCATTTTTTAAATGAATGTAATTATCTTTGGCTATGAAGTGTGATAATTCACTTATACTGTACTTTGGAATTAAAGGCATTTCAAGACAGTTGTGGGCAGCTCGTTGGTTATAAGTGGGATGTCAACAAGAAGAGTAACTTAATTTAATCATTATTGTTCGAATTACTGCACATAGATTGTATTATTCTTCTGTGAAAAGGGATATAAAATGCTTTCAGTTTTTAAGGAAGTTCTGAGGAATATGTGAAAAGCACATTTTCATATTAAGAGAAACTTTTCATATGTTTAGAAATGGTGATCTTACCTTTGCAGTTACAACCAACATTAGTGACCAATAATTTGGGTTGCATCTATGCTAGAATCTGCCCCAATTATTATTATTATTATTATTATTATTATTATTAATTTATTTATTTTTGCAGATTTTGAAGAACTGTCTGCCAGATAAGAGAGTTTTATTCTTGTCCTTAATATTAGCATTGATTTTTAGCCATTATTATTAATATAATGTTATGACTATGATACATTATAAATCAATTAAACATAGTTTGTGTCTCTCAAATCTTCATTATAAGTGAAATTAGATAATGTCACGTGATATTTTTATAAGATTCTAATCCAATTAGGAATTATTTTTTTCTTTATGCACATATTTTCTTTATATGTGTATTAGCTGAGTTAGGTATCTGCTGTTTGTAACTAAAATAACTCAGTCTATTTTAAACTAAAAATGGAATTCATTGGTTCATAAATTTCAGATTCTCATTCAATATCATCATGCAGTAGTCTTTTTTTTAAATTTTTTAAAATGTTTATTGATTTTTGAGAGAGAGAGACAGAGCATGAGCAGGAGAGGGGCAGAGAGAGACAGAGACACAGAATTCAAAGCAGGCTCCAGGCTCTAAGCTGTCAGCATAGAGCCTGACACGAGGTTTGAACCCGTGAACGGTGAGCTCATGACCTGAGCTGAAGTTGAAAGCTTAACCGACTGAGCCACCCAGGCGCCCCTGGAGTAGTCTTTTCTCTATCTTCACTTTGTTTTCCCATGTGCCGGCTTTATTCTTAGACAAGCAAGGTGGTTAAAATAGCTTCAAGTTTACGTCTAAGCTTTTAAACATAATCCAGTGGAAGGAGAGCATCTCATGTTGGAACCTTTGGGAATACAACACAGGGATGGTTTTGAGCCACATGCCTATTCATAAAACAATCACTGTGGCCAAAGGGATGCGGTGTTTTGATTATCCAAAACTGTACTTTTGTCAATTTCTGAAGCCAAAAATTAGCTTCATGTGAAGAGAGAGAGTTCCCTAAAGGAAAATTGAGGTACATGTATAGGAAGGGGAAATAGATACTGAGTAAACAAAAACACAAGGTATTCTCCATAATCAACCGGGAGACTCCCAGCATGTACCATGTGCTTTAACTGTATTTCTCCTTTCACAAATTGATCAGAAAATTTATAGAGATATCTTTTTCAAAAAGTCTTGTTGAAATATTACTCTAGATGAATTCTAGACTGTATCCTTATATATAAGACTGAGTAAACTGTAATATGAATGATCCTCCATTTTGCAGTAGTCAGGGGATCCAAAGACTAGGGCTCATTTACAGTAGGGGTATCCACGTTTCTGTGACGTTATTCTCAGCTATCAGGCCTGGTCTGAAAACAATGTCCTGAGCCCTGGTTCCAGGTCTATGACTAGGGAGGGGAAGATTGACCAGAGAATATGAACTCGAATCATTACTTGGATTATCATATAATAATGGTAAAGTATATTATCTAACATATAAAAATTGTCTGATAAAATATTTGCATTAGCCCTCAGTTTTCAAAAATTGGAATTTCAATCTTCAAGGACTTTTTTTACTTTAAATTTCTATGTTACTTGAGGTGATAGCCTTCTTTTCCCTTCTAGATTCATCCAACTTGGATGTTTCCCCTTCTCTAAAGTCGCCCCACCCCAGTCAACCAGCACTTATCTTGCAAATCATTGATTATGAGCCTTCTACTTTTGTTTTTCTGTTGATGGCATTTGTATTTTACTAATAGGTGTTCTTAGCTTCATATATTATACTTAACAGATAATATCCACATGTTCTATGCTGACTTGAAGAAGCTATCCAGTCAGGTCTCCTATTTCTGCCCCATAAAAAATAGTCTAATATACTTGCTGACCCCCCATAACACCTTTTACTTCTCAGACTAGAGCTTTTTGGAGGTGTGGAGGAACCCATTGAACTTTCTTTGAGGGATTTTAGATTAATTCATTTTAAGTCATAACACCACCCCCAACCCCACCCCACACCACAGTCTCCAAGTTTACCAGCATTTGAGCTTTTATTTTGATGATGAGATTTGTTCTCAGAGCAGTCAGGGCACATTAACCCTTCTTTATGGGCCACATTATTACCTTAAATTGCCACATAAAGACCTAGTTTTCTTGCATTTTTCCCCAGTGATATTTGGATTTTATCTCTTTCTTTCTATGCTATAAAACTTTAAGTGAAGAGTAAATATTTCTGTTTCCATAATGAGGCCCACAGATTTCAGGAATCTAAATGATCCAGAGGAAAATCAATCATTCCAATTTAGTTTTAACAAGGACTACCTTTATTGCCTATTGATTTTCATCTTCACAATCAACCTCACATGGAGAAGGGGGATTGGACTCCAACATGGGTCCTATCACTGCTAGCTTTATGAGCCTCTGGAAAAATCTATACTGCACAACTTAGAAAAACAAATGTTGTGTAACAGGCCTTACATTCAAGTGCTCATCCCCCTAACCCTGCTCTTTGTTTCCAGCCACATCTACACCTGCTGTACTTACATGGCCCCTCTCCTTCAACCATTCTGATCAACCAACACACTGCAACTTAAGCACACAGTATCTCAGAGCAGAGATTTCTTGACGTGGAAAAGAAACTGTGAATTCAGTCTTGAGAGATGACTAGATTTTAGTGTCCAAATATTGCCCAGGGCACCTGGGTGCCTCAGTCAGTTTAGTGTCCAACTCTTGATTATGGCTCAGGTCATGATCCCAAGGTCCTGTAACGGAATTGTGCTGAGCATGGAGCCTGCACAAAGATTCTCTCTCTCTATCCCTCTGCCCCTCTCCCCTGCTCATGTGTGCTCTCTCTCAAATAAAAAATTAAAAACAAATAAAATAAAAATAAATAAATAAATAAAAACCTTCCCCATACCTCAAAGCTTCCTGAACACTCCTAGTGGTATCACTATCTTGCCCTTGCCCTTGCCCTTTAAAAACAGGGAGAACAAATGGACACCCGTGAGACACCACTTCCAACTCCATACATCACTTATAGATTACAGCAATTTTTCTGCTAAGCTCAAGTATATTTGTTATCTATTTTGCTTATTTATCTGTGTATTGGCTCTCTTCCTCGCTAGAATGAAGGCATGGCTTTTTGACATTTTCATTTACTGCTACAGCCATACCATTTAACAGTGTCTCACATATAGCAGGAAGTCACTAAAACTTTGTTGAATGAATGCAGCTCAGAATCCTTCTCAACCCAGAACTACTGTCCTGCACTATGAATTAATGGGCATCAAAATTCAAAATGGAATTCTATCTTCTGTGGCATTTGCCATTTATCTTAGGCTACACTATATTTCATCATTGGTCATGAATGTACCTTATCTCCCCCATTACTAGACACCTATATAAAGCTCTGTAACTAAATAATATTAGTAATAGCTAATTTGTTTAAAGAGAAAATCATGAATAACGCACAGATACCAGTACTTTGGGGTTAATGGGTTCATACAGTGGTTGCTTTGTAACATGTCTACTTAACTGGACTGAAGTACATCTCCAAAATTCCCTTTTTTGTAGGTTTCTGATTTGGGTGGGACACAAAAGAGATTTTCTATGAGATTTGGAGGGAAGAAGTGAAGCAGCACTTATCTGATAGTCATACATATTGTTGTTTATTGGCTTGCTTACCTTACAGGCATGAGTCCAAAATGGATGCCACTAGTTCCACCTTTCCCTGACCCTCCTTTAGTTTATTGAGCTCCTGAGTCAGGTGTGTGTGTTCCTCCATGACAAGTTCCATGTGTGCCTAGCTTCTGTAAGACACCCACATCACTGAGGCCACAGTCAATAAGAACTGATACAGGGTTTAGTTTTTCTTTCTAACTTCCAGCTCTTGCTTTTAGGTTCTAGTTTGTTCTTGTTATCCCCAGCTTTACATATATCTTGTCTTCCTGCCTGCCAGCATTATGGGCTGCAAGCTTCAGCACCAGTCATGAGGACAGCAGTCTTATAGAGATTGTTTAACCAGCTCCCAGGATGATTGCCTAAGGTCAAATCCATGACTGAGTGCCTGCCTGCTTATCTATCTATCTATCATCTATCTATCTATCTATCTATCTATCTATCTATCTATCGATCTATCATCTTTTTTAAGTTTATTTATTTATTTTGATATAGAGAGAGCACACACCTACACAAGTGGCAAAGGGACAGAGAGAGGCAGAGAGAGAATTCCAAGCAGGCTCTGTGTGCCTTCAGTGTAGAGCCTGACTCAGAGCTCTAACCCACAAACCGGTGAGATTATGGCCTGAGCTGAAATCAAGAGTCAGACGCTTAACTGACTGAGCCACTCAGGCATCCCACCTGTTATCTGTCATCTTATTGGACCCTTACTGTTACACCTGCTATATGTCAGAAAAGGCACCATTATCTTCAGCACTTTTAATAGCTCTGTATGTTATAATCATCCCCATGCTACAAAAGATTCAAAACCACATCTGCTTGATTCCCAAACCTGTTATCTTTTCATACTCCATATAGTCTTCTTAACTACATATTCCTTTCTCAAAATATTTATAAAATGAAACATTTCTGCATCATAAATATATTAACATGATTCCACTAGCTCCTGCCAAAGCATTTTGCATTTTGGAGCAAAAAAATAAGAAGTTGATGGAAAACAAAACATAAACAGCAGAATGTTTCCACTCAATGAGGTCCATCTAGGAACTTTTCCAATGTGAGCTTTGAGAACTTGGATGAATTTTGATTGAAGCACCAATTTTAACATAAATTTGGGCTCTTAAAATTGAAAGGCTTGTCTATAGGGTTGCCCTTGACTGTACAAAATAAATAAAAAGCTTAACTAAATAAGTTCACTGTTTATGCTTGTACAATTACTTTTGACCTGAGAGTTCCCTACTTGGTTTTAGGCAGTATTTATTTCTGAATCTTCTAGTTTGAAATAGAATCTCTCTTTTGAAGGTGATAGTCTAAAATGGATGCCAAACAAAACATTCCTTTGTTGTTGTTGTTATGAGACTGAACAATGACTTCTTCCTTACTTCACACCCCAACCCAAATTATAGTAATCTATTACCAGCCACAGAGAAATCTCCTTAATGGGAAAATGCATGTAAAGTGCTTGAAATTATGCTTGGAACACAGTTCTGACAAATATTAGCCATTATTATTTTTATGTTAATTATTGTTTTCTGCCATTATTTTGCTGCAGCTGGTAAGAGACTCTTCACTTAATCTCCACTAAATAAATTCTGCATCCCAAAGTCCCCATGTGTTTTCCCTGTTCCTGTCATTATGAATAATGAGACTTCCAAAGTGTGTGTTGTACTCCATACTGCCAGCAGAGGGAGCAAGGAGTTCTTCATAAAAGTAATCTTGTTTCTGCCTCAAGTTGGCAGAACAGTGATAGTGTTCATCTTGGGGCGGGGCGGCATTACATAGACTAGCTTCACAGAGAAGCAGTTTTTCCATTTCCAACTGTGGAAGGGGGAAAAATGGTGTCTCCTCATCTCCCAATTTCATGGGCCAATGCTTCTTCTCCATCTCCATAGAAATTACTGAAAAACCTACTTCACCACAAACAGTTCATTGCTTCACTACAAAACTCATTGAACTAACAATTTATTTACGCATTCACAATTCATAATTCACTCATTCACAAAGATGGGTATTTATTTATTTTTTTTAATTTTTTTTTCAACGTTTTTTATTTATTTTTGGGACAGAGAGAGACAGAGCATGAACAGGGGAGGTGCAGAGAGAGGGAGACACAGAATCGGAAACAGGCTCCAGGCTCCGAGCCATCAGCCCAGAGCCTGACGGGGGCTCAAACTCACGGACCGCGAGATCGTGACCTGGCTGAAGTCGGACGCTTAACCGACTGCGCCACCCAGGCGCCCCAACAAAGATGGGTATTTAACAAAGACTTACCAAATCCTAACTGTGTGGTTGAAAATATGAGCCATGTTTGGAGGAGTAAAAGAAAGATCAAGTCAAATAATAAAAGAGAACAGAAATGAGAGAGGTTTGGATATAT
The DNA here is from genome assembly GCF_028018385.1 of Neofelis nebulosa. NCBI lineage: Eukaryota > Metazoa > Chordata > Mammalia > Carnivora > Felidae > Neofelis > Neofelis nebulosa. Next base: position 68,619,172 of record NC_080794.1, read on the forward strand.
CTTCTGGGTGCCAGTTTGAAGCCAGCTCCAATATGAGGCTAACAAGCTATTTAATGATCTGACTTCTCATTAGTGATAATTCATTAGCTCATCAATGTTATACATGTCTGTTAATAACCTCCTGCATATGGCTCCCTCTAGAGGACAACGAGATTTTTAATTTTCAAAACAGCTTTCTTTGACTTTTTTCTCCATGAATTTGTTTAACACCTTAAGTTTATGCTTCTCTAAGGGAGTTGACACACATAATAACATCTAATTCTTGCAGTGGACCTGAGACTCCCAGACAGTCATTATTGTTAACTTTATTTATACACTAGTCCTCTGTTATCTATTGAATAGGGGAAGTTAAGTACAGGCTGTTATTAAATAAACAAGAACTGTAATTTACCATCTTGATTTCTAACCCAATATGATATTCAGGGTAGAACTATTGATAGTAGGTGCTAAATAAATACTTGCTGATTGCATGTCTGGTACTATTCTGCCTCACTTTGTTTCAGGGACAGCTTCAGATACTTGCTATCAATTAAATATTGAGGAAGAGTGGGAAGAGAAGAGAGGGAATGAAAGGTAGAGAGAAAGAGAGGAATAATCATCAAGAATATGGGTTTAAAAATAAATGGAATGGTGGAAAAATTCTGGAACTAAATAGTGGTGATGGTTGCACAACATTGTGTATGTATCTAATGACATTGGATTATGCACTTCAAAGTGGTTAAAATGGTAACTTTTATGTTATGAGTATTTTACCACAATTTAAGAAAATGGTGTCAATAGGGGGTTATTTGCATTCTGACCACAGAGGGAACCAAATACAGGGAAGGGTACAGGTATACTGAAGTCTCTTTCTCTCTGTCTCTCTTTTTTTTAAATGTTTATTTACTTTTGAGTGAGAGAGAGAGTGCGAGTGTTGGAGGGGCAGAGAGAGAGGGAGACACAAGATCCAACGCAGGCTCCAGGCTCTGAGCTGGCAGTGCAGAGCCCAATGCGGGGCTTGAACTCACAAAGGGTGAGATGATGACCTGAGCCAAAGTCAGACGCTTAACCGACTGAGCCACCCAGGAACCACTATACTGAAGTCTCTTTAAAAAGCATTCCTGGGGCGCCTGGGTGGCTCAGTCGGTTAAGCGTCCGACTTCGGCTCAGGTCATGATCTCACGGTCCGTGAGTTTGAGCCCCGCGTCGGGCTCTGTGCTGACAGCTCAGAGCCTGGAGCCTGTTTCAGATTCTGTGTCTCCCTCTCTCTCTGCCCCTCCCCTGTTCATGCTCTGTCTCTCTCTGTCTCAAAAATAAATAAACTTTAAAAAAAAAATTTAAAAAAAGCATTCCTACTCTGAAGAAGAGCTGGCCTTGTATTTTATGTTGGTCTCAGCTATGGATAGTGATGCCTGAAGGCACCCACTGGGCTCAAGATGAGCCCCCAAAGACATTTGCTCAACTGGAACCAATGTTGTGGCAGGACTGGCCCTTGTGGTTCTAATAATGATTGCAAGATGCACCTCAGCAACAACGATCAGGGAACTTTGGAAAAGCAAGGTTTATTACGAACAAGTACGGAGGGTACGTGGCATGCCTGGGCAACACAGTGAGGTTGCAGGATGAGAGAAAGAGAGAAAGAGAGAAAGAGAGAGAGAGCACAGACCTAGGGTTCTGCCTTCTTATTGGGGTTGAGGGTGAGGTACCTTGGGTTTCATGGTTCTAATCTTTATTGGTGAATTTAACACATAAGAGCAGGAATTAGAACACAGAAAGGGAAAAGCAAGTGGCCAGTTTTCTAGGTCCCTTAAGGATTTCTAAAAGGGGAGCTTCATGGGTGGACTGCATGGCTCCTTACGGAGTACTGTGGCCAGCAAGGTGTTTACTGGAGATGCATGTCTTTGAAGTGGAGGCTTTGGCCGTCAAAGCTTAATGTCAGGCACATAGATTATAGCCAAAATAGCTGTCAGGCGCTGACACTACACCTAATGATTTTTCATTGTCCTTTACAAAGATCAAATTTTATGTTTTGATATACCAGTTGATCAGCATGTTGAATGAGTGTTACATTTTTTTCTGAGAGAAAATTTCTTCTAATTCTACGCAACCAATTTTTTATCAAAAAAAAAAAAAAAGACAACTGTTGAAACCTGGAGCTAGTTCTTTCTCATCATCCTTCGGGACTGAGAACATATTCCTATATAAATAAATTCAGAAACAAAAATAGACCCTGTTGGGACCAAGGCATTTGTTCAGGGGAGACTCCACGTCCTCCTTAAATTGGCTCATAATGTCGGTGAGAGAAGAGTCATCGTATTGGTTTCCAAACAGTTCTGACAACTGTATCAGAAGTCATCGTGCTGGTGTGAAAAGAATCGTCATGATGTTCAAAACATTTTGAGTATTTCTGTGCAGCCAGCTGAAGAGAACAGTTCTTTTTGCCTTAACCACATGTATCCTAAGCTTTTCTGCTCTTCTGTTTCCTGATGTACGACAGATAGGCAGTTCCCAACCTGTAATCAGCTTTCTCTAGAATGGACAAAAAAAAAAAAAAAAAAAAAAATCATGCCACATGCTAAGGAATTCAACTTTTGCGGTTACATGTTAGTTTTCCTAATTTATAAGATTGCCTGCTTTAAGGACGTAAAGCCCTAGGAGCAACTTCCCTATTTGAAACGTTCAGTTTTTTACATGTGCTTCCATCTGTGCACTATTCCTGCGGTGAGGTCTGCTCACACACACAGCAACACTCGTTCTTGATGTCCAGGCTCAGTCAGGTCTGAAGAATGGCTGTCATTTCTTAGACCCACCTGTGAATCTGTGAGAAGTGACCGGAATGAATCAGACAGAAACTGATGGGATTAACTTCCTTTTGTAATCTGTTTAACTTACTAGCTTTGCTCTCCTCTTCTCATAGAAAATTATTACTATTTTGCATATTGCATGTTTGCAGAGCCGTGTAAGTTAATGTCTCACATTATCAAAAGTCCCTGGAGTCCTCAATGAGGGCAGCCAGTTTGTTGGTCAATTAGAAAAGAGCAAAAGTACATACCTAGAAGGGAAAGTATTCAAATCCATCCTTTGTATCTCAACATTTTGTGTCCCCAAAATATTCATTTCCAGGGATGCATGGGTGTTGAGGTACTCAGCAAAAGTTGGGGTCTACTAGTGGACTTCAGGTTGCCTGCTAGAGTCTCCATGGCATTCCCAGAAGCTTACATGTCACATTCAGCCTGCTTAAAGACAAGCATTGGCACCTCCTTATGCATTGGGGTCCTCGAGATTCAGCCGTATCTTCGCTACATGGACGTGCCTTTCTTCTTCCCATACAACAGCCTTTCCACTCAATTACATGAGAGGAGAGAAGAGGAACGAGTTGAGGATAATAAATCCTGACCATCTTGCAGATGAACTAACCAACCTGAGCACAAGAGGAACAGGAGGATGTGAACAGACTAGAAACACACATAACGGGAGGCTGGTCTCCCTGCTCTGAGCAGCATTCAGGCATCATGTACTGGGCAGCCTTTATTCTGATTGGTTGGTGTCTTTGCCATAGGATTGGTTGAATATTTTTTCTATTTATTTTACACACTTTCATATTTTCCACTTTTACAAAGATATTATATTTATATATAAATTATAAATATAATAAATGTTTATAAATTATAAATATATATAAAATATATTATAAATTATAAATATATATAATTATAAATTATAAATATAGTAAACATATTATATATAACATTGTGCAAACTTAAGATGCACAATATAATTATTTGATATTTATGTTTATTGTGAAATGATTATCACAATACATTTAGTTAACATCCATCACTTCACATAGCTATATCTATTTTTCTCATAAGGAAAGCAATTTTCAAATATTTAATACAGTATTAGTAACTTTAGTCACCATGCTATACATTAAATTCCCAGAACCATTTTCTCTTATAGCTAGAAGTTTATAATCGACCACATTTCCCAATTTCCCCATCCTCCTACCCCCACCTCTGGTAACTACCAATCTTTTTTTTCTATGAGTTTGGGTGTTTTTTTAGATTCCATATGTAAGTGAGATCATATCATATTTTTCTTTCTATCAGACTCATTTCACTTAGCATGATACCCTTAAGGTTAATCCATGTTGTTGAAAATGACAGGATGTCCTTCTTGTTAATAGCTGAATAACATTCCATTATATATGTACCATATTTTTTTATACAATCATCTGTCAATGGACATTTAGATTGTTTTCATGTCTTTGCTTTTGTAAATAATGCTGCAATGGAGATGGGGCTTGTTGTCTTGCAAACTCGAGAGTTTCCTGGGTGAAATCTGAAGCAGGTCCCTGTACATGGAGGGCAAGGAGAGACCAAAGAATAAGGCAGGCCGTTCCTTTCTTGTATGGTCACAAGACAAGTAGATCTCCTGACTTGCTTAACAGAACCTTAGTTTATGCAGAGGCCTTAACTGGGTTCAGTCAAGTATTTAGTCCATTAGTCTTTCAAAGCTGCATTCCTGAAATAGCTCCAGCTATGGGAATGGTGGGCAGAGCATACCTTCCAAGGACAGGGAGGGAGCGAGGAGCCTCCAACCACCCAAGTTTCGTATGGGGGTCAACCAGAAGTCACATCCTCTTAATTACCTCTTCCAACAGGGATATAGATAGCTCACTCAAAATAGAGATTTCATTTCCTTCAGATATACACCAAGAAGTAGAATTTCTGGACAATATGGTAGTTATATTTGTAATTTTTTGAGGAACCTCCATAGAGTTTTCCACTGTTCTCACCAACAGTGCATGAGGATTCCCTTGTCTCCATGTTAAACAAAACAAAACATCCTGTCAACCTAATATATTTTATCTGCAATGCTGTCCTTCAGAAATGAGGGGAAAATAAAGACATCCCTGAACAAACAAATGCTGAAGAAGTTCTTCACCACTTGCAAGGAATACTGACAGAAGTTACCAATTAACATGGATGCCTATTAACATGGATGCCAATTAACAATTATATTTGTAAAACTCACTGGTGATGGTAAATATATAGTCAAAGTCAGATTCTCTGATATTGTAATGGTGGTACATAATTAATTTACAATATAGTTTAAAAGTTAAAAAACAAATGAGTTAGACATAACTATACTACAATAATTTGCTTTTGATCAAATATTTTGAGTGGTCACCTCAACTACTGTCGCTTGGTTGAAATGCCATGTATCATTTCATCATTTTCAAAACCACAGGAAAGTTTTTTTTTTCCAAACAAAGGTGAACAACCTGAGATCACAATATGTTCTGGTCATTAACTAATTAGTTAAGAGGCTTAGGACAAGCCACTTTCTCTGTGGTCTAGTTTCCTAATCAGAAATACAGGAATGGAATTAGATGACACTGAAAGTTTAATCCAGATCCAAAGCTGTGTTTATCTGGTTATGTATTTACCAAATACAAAAACACAAGTTACTGCTGCTGATTATGGAGGGTCATTCTTGAGGAAAGGTCACTGTGTCCCATATGGGAGATGCTCGTGTATACAGAGGTATTCATTCATTGATCAGCTATTTATTAAAAGTCTCCTAAGTATCAGGCACAGAGTTAGATGCTAGGACTATTTGCAGTGAGAAAATACATCTATGGACCAAAATTAAGTGAGTTTAAGAGTTACTGGGCAGACTTATTCTCTGCAAGAGACCATGGGCTTTGGGTTCAAATAGACTAGCTTTGAATTCCAGGCCTGTCCTTTAGTAACTGTCATTCAGACCTTGGAACCATACATCCCATTTACAAGGGATTATTCAGTGTGTTTGATGGGCTAAGTTTCTACATGGGTAGCTATAATAAGCCACGTGTTCATTTGCATCTTGCAAATAAGCTCTTTTAGCTAGAGATTTTCATTACTAGTCTCTTCCTTGTGGGATGAAGTTCTTGTAAGTTGGTAATTGCATCATGCCTTTAAGCAGGAATAAGTAAGTTTAATGTATTCCTGATCTATAGATTTATTAACGTGTGAGCCCTAGTTAATTTGAGCAGCCTTTGAAAATATTCTTAGGAAGCCTAGGAAATGAAGGAGAAAGGAGGCCTGTTTGTGAACAGATGGTAGGAGCAGGTAGGAAGGAGGATGAGATTGAATCTGTAATGAACAAATACTCCTCTTCATTTTATATTAACCAGACAGCTTTATTATTTGATGAAATGACTTGCCCCTTTATATACTTCTTTTCTGGTATTTAATAACTGAACTGAGCATTGCTTCAGTGGTATACTGGAAACTTCAGTCCCAGAATTATAAGAGTCTGTGATTGAAGGAGTAGGGTAATCAAGGATAGGGCCCCCATATTCTAGTCCATCTCTTAGCAATGTTCTCTCCTCAGGAAATGCAGACAAACTGGATTAGAAGGGTGGACAATAAGAGAAGTAACAAACAAACAAGAAATCCACAAAAATTTTACGTTCCAAATTATTAACACATATAAATTTATGGTTCAGAGAGAGAGAGAGAGAGAGGGAGAGAGAATACTGTAATGGTCAAAGATAAATTAAAATAACAACAACACAACTTAGATCCTAAAGGTTTTAGATTCTAAACCCTGGATCCCAGTGTTTTTGATTGTTCTTTTTGTTTTCTTTTGAGTTTAGTTTTATTAGTATAAGAATACTTAACATGAGATCAACCTTCTTAAATATTTTTATTTTTAACTTTTTTTAATGTTTATTTTTGAGAGAGAGAGAGAGAGGGATAGAGAAAGAATGAATGGGGGAGGAGCAAAGAGAGAGAGAGGGAGACAGAGAATCTGAAGCAGGCTCTAGACTCTGAGTTGTCAGCACAGAGCCCAATGCGGGGCTCGACCCCACAAACTGTGAGATCATGACCTGAGCCAAAGTCAGACACTTCACTGACTGAGCCACCCAGGCATCCAAGCCTTCTTAAATTTTGAGTGTATAATACATTATTGTTGACTATAGTTACAATTTGTGAGCACATTCATCTTGTTGTATTGAAACTTTATGCTCATTAATTTAGTAATTCCCTTTCTCCCCTTTCCTAAGCCCCTGGAAACTAACATTCCACTACTTGATTCTATGAATTTGACTATCTTAATGCATGATATAAGTGGAATCATGAAGTATTTGTCTTTCTGTGATTGGCTTATTTCACTTAGCCTGTCTTCTAGGTACATCCATGTTATTGCACATCATAGAATTTCCTTAATTTTTAAGGCCAAATAATATCCACTGTATGTATACACCACATTATCCTTATCTATTCATTTCTCTATAGATTTAGGTTGTTTCCAGAACTTAGCTATTGTGAATTATGCAGTAATGAACATAAGAGTGTTCATATCTCCTCAAGATTCCAATTTTCATTTTTCTGGATACCCAGAAGTGAAATTTCTGGATCATATGATAGTTCCATATACATTTTTTGAGAAATCTCCACACTGTTTTCCATAGCAGGGACACCATTTTGCATTCCCACCAATAGTGTACCAGGGCTCCAATTTCTGTACATCTTAGCCAAAAGTTATTGTCTTCTGTGTAAGGTATTATCTAATTGTGGTTTCGATTGTTATTCCCCTGATGATTTGTGATGTTGAGCCTTAAAAAAAAATACCTTTTAGCCATTCATATGTATTCCTTGGTGAAATGCCTACTCAAGTCCTTAGGCCATTTTGTATTTGGTTATTAGCTTTTTTCACTGTTGAGTTGTACAAGTCCCTTATATATTTTGAAGACTAACTCCTTATCATAAATATGGTTTGCAAATATTTTCTCTGCCTTGTACTTTGCTTTTTTCACTCCTGATTATTTTTTTTGCTGTACAGAGCTTTTAAGTTTGATTCAGTTCCACTTGTTTATTTTTTCATTTTGCTTTGTCTGTGCTTTTGTTACAGTATCCATGGAATCATTGCTAAGACCACTATCATAAAGCTTTCTTTTTGTTTTCTCATAGGAGTTTATTATTTCAGGTCTTGTATTTAAGTCTTTAGTCCACTTTGGGTTTGTTTATATAACATAAGTATCTAATTTTTTTTCTTTTTTTTCCTGTATATATCATCTTCTCAACACCATTTGTTAAGAGATTATTCCCCATTGTATATTCCTGGCACCCTATTGAAGATCAGGTTACTGTATATAAATGGATTTATTTCTGGACTCTCTATTTTGTTCCATTGGTCCACTGCATATGTTTGTTTTTATGCTGATACCATACATTTTTTATTATAATGGCTTTGGATGTAATTTGAAATCAGAAGTGTGATGCTTCCAGCTTTGTTTTTACTTCTCAGGATTAATTTAGCTATTCCTTACCTTTTGTGGTGAGGAATTAAAAAAAAAATTTTTTTTAATGTTTATTTATTTTTGAGAGACTGAGAGAGACAGAGCACAAGCAGAGAAGGGGCAGAGAGAGAGGGAGACACAGAATCCAAAGCAGGCTCTAGGCTCTGAGCTGTCAGCACAGAGCCCAATGCAGGGCTCAAACTCACAAGCCATGAGATCATTACCTGACCCGAAGTCAGATGCTTAACTGACTGACCTACCCAGGCGCTCCCATATAAATTTAAATTCTTTTTTCTATTTCTATAAAATATGCCACTGGAATTTTTATAGGAATTGAATTAAATCTGCATATTGCTTTGGATGGTGTGGAGATTCTAACAATATTAAGTCTTCTAATCTACAAAATGTGTTTTTATTTGTAGCTTGTTTAATTTCTTTCATCAGTGTTTTGTAATTTTGAGTGTACAGACCTTTCACCTACTTGGTTAGTTTACTCCTATGTATTATTTTTATGTGATTTTAAATGGGAATGTTCTTCTAATTTCCTTTTCAGATAGTTTATTTTTAGTGTATAGAAACACAAGTGATTTTTGTATATTGATTTTATATCCTGGAAATTTACTGGATTCATTGATTAGTTCTAACAGCTTTTTGGTGGACTCTTTAGTGTTTTCTCTATATAAGATCTTATTGTCTGCACATAAGAACAATTTCACTTCTTGCTTTCTGATTTGTATGCTCTTTATTTCTTCTCCTTGCCTAATTGCTCTAAGACTTCTCGGACTATGTTAAATAGGAATTGTCTTTTTCCTGATCCAGGAAGAAAAGCTTTCATTTTTTCAAAGTAGATATTAGCTATTAATGATGTAGGCTGTTGGCTTTTTATATACGGACTTTATTATGTTGAAATAACTTACTTGTATTCCAAGTTTACTGCCAGCTTTTGATCATGACAGGGTATTGAATTTTGGCAAATATTTTCTGTATCTATTGAGACAATCATGTCAATTTTAGCTTTTATTTTGTTTAATATGGTGTATCACATTAATTGATTTTCATATGTTGAACCATCTTTGTATCCCACAGATAAATCCCACCTGATCATAGTGTATGATCCTTTTAATATGTGGTTGGATTTGGTTTGCTAGTATGTTGTTGAGGATTTTTGCATATATATTGATCATGGATATTGGCTTATAGTTTTCTTTTCTTGTGATGTCTTTGCCTGGCTTTTGTATCAAGGTAATGCTAGCCTCATTAATGTGTTTGGATGAGTTCCTTCCTCTTCAATTATTTGGAAGATTTTGAGAAGGAATGGCATTGATTCGTCTTTAAATGTGTGGTAGAATTCACCAGTGAAGCCATCTGGTCCTGGGCTTTTCTCTGTTGGGAGATTTTTGATTACTGATTCAATCAGGTTTTTTTTTTTTTTCTCAACCGCTTTGGAAATAGAGAAATAGAGCTTAGGAAATATAAATGTGTATCAGGATAAAATTCCCATGGGACAAAGTGTTTTGCAGTTAAATATTAGTGTATGTTCAGAAGAATGGCTAATAGGTAATTCTAGCCTTGTCCTTTGACCCCCTCCCACACACACATTCGCATACACACACCTTTTCCCCTTTTTACCATATTAAGTGGAATCTTGTGATCACACTTTTGGGCTATCTCCTCTAGTTAATCCTCCAGACACATAAGAGCCTAGTACAGGCTTCTCTTATTTTCTGTATTTAGAACAGTCACTGACTCAAGATGATAAAGCAGAATGTACACACCTAGGGAAATGTTGTGGTCTGGAGATATTTGCACTCGCCCCAGCTAGGAACATTTATTTTATTTTTGCATATATGAAAAAAATGCCTTACTCTGTCTGGAAGGAGTCTTTGTGGTTTTCGTCAAAGAGACAGAAAAGAGGGCACTGCAAAAGTGGGTGAAAGTTCTCTGAAGATCCAGGAGGCGCTCCTAGTTCTCCACCACCATGTAGAAGAGGTGAAAGTGAAGCAGAGTGAGATAAACCCACTTGCTCAAGGCCACACTGGCAGAGGGTAGAGGTAGAAGGAGTATTTTCAACTTCAAACGCTGGTTAGGTTTTTCTACTGTACCATTCTCAAAGCCATCAGAGGAATACATTCTGTAGTCCCAAACCTCTAGTCTGCCTGTGTATGAAGAAGTCCTTCAATATCAAATGTGTAAATGTGGATAATATACTCAGTGTCAGGACCAAGCACTGACCACTGGCTTGGAGAAGTATGACATAAGATATTGCCTAATGGTGGTAACATAGCTACATAAAGCTGTCTATAATTATTTGCTTAATCTCCAAAGAGGCCAAAGACGCTGGCCATAGATCAGCCAGCTATATGGAAGGGTGCCTTTTACTTCATTACACACACAAATGTTCAGCTGGGCATTGTAACATTCCTGTTTGTCCCTGGTTAAATATTTTTCGATGCAGGCTTTGGAAATCAGTGCAACCTGTGGGCACTACCAGAGAAAAATAAACTACGTATATTATACCACTAAACATCAAAAGAATGTCACAGAAGCGGGTTGGGGTCAAAACTGAATGGGAAATGGGGAGAGGGAAGACATTTGGCCTGCTGCTCAGAAGGCAGTCAGCACAGGCTCTGGATTTAGATTGCCTGGGCCACAGTTGTACCTCTGCCTCTGTTTGAGATAAATATTCTGGGAACCAGATTCTGATACAGGGATATGATTGCACTGTTGAATCAAAACATGTAGGGGAGTAAAGGAGTAGGGTGAGGCAGAAGGAGAAGTTGAATGGATACAATGCAGGGACAATAGAGAATCTCCAGGTTGCTCTGGAGTTAGAATGACCTACTGGGATCACTCTGTGAAGCAGCGGTGCCAAACCTTTATATCTCTATACTAATAAGTCATTTGACACAAGCAGTTCCTGGAGAGGATTGTATTCTGGGGTGAGGTGATCTCTTTCCGGCTGAAGAAAGTCCCCCAGAAGGTCTCAGCTGATAGCTGTCAGCTGTCAACACTTCCAACAGCTGAGGGAATGAGTACATTAATCATAAAGTTGGAATCTTGGTGATGCACAGTGTCCTCTATGGTCCACTGCTTGTAGCACTCAGATCCAATTGTTTCATATAATTTGTGAGAATAGCACAATTAGGTTTATGTTGTTCTCTTTTGCTAAAGAAATTTAGAAGAAAAAATTAGTGGAATAAACTATTGGCCCTGTTACTGCAGCTGACCTTGAAGGCACAACTTAATCTCATCTTGCCTCTTCCCTACTATCAGTTCTCAATTCTCTGCACCCTCAGCTAACACTTCTTGTAGTATCAAAGCTAATTTTGTGGGGTGACTGATACCTGCATCTGATATGAGGGACATGAGTGCTTGGGAGACATGCTTTCCTTAGGCTAAGGCCACTGGTCTTCTGTACTTACCATCAAAATTAGCAAGAGGCACTATAGTAGGTGATCTGGGTACCTAAAATATTCTTCCCTGTTTATAGTATATAAGAGCTACCTCCATCAACAAAGACTACCTTATGTGTTTATTCTAGTCAAGATGAATCTTTGTACTTTCTAGGGTGAAAGAAGTCCAGTTATAATCAACTCGTCATCAAATGGTTGTGTTTTTCTTTGTTTGTTTTGTTTTGTTTTGTTTTGTTTTTATAGTTGGTTGGTCTTCTTGAGATGGGATGCCATCTGTTTTATGATGGATGCCCTCTGGTTAGTGTTGACGTTGACATGTGATATTAGGATCATTACACTTCATGCCTACTCTCATAGGTCCATCCACATTTCTCTTACTTTAATTCCTTGTTCCCAATCTTTCATTTTTATGCAAAGTCTGAGCCACAAAACAAATTAGTTGTTATTGTTCATGGTCAGTGTATATATTCTTTCCCCAGGCCACTACTCTATCTATACAAAGAGGAAAGAAAGTACACTGGCCAAACTTTGCCCAATGGGAGTATTGTACCTCCTTGTCCCTTTTAATATCACTGATGAGTGTGGCTGCAATTTGCCTTTGTTCCCCTTCTGTCAGCTAGTCTTAAGTCACTAACCCATGTAGCCATAGAGCTGAGCTAAAGTAGAGGAACCCACGAAACATTGGTGGTTGACACGGGGTCTGGACTACCTTCTTGTGCCATTTATTTATGCCCTCTCCAAGAGGTATTTGTTATATATTATGACTTCATGGGTCTTATGAACTCAACTCATGATGGATAATTATGGACACAAGGTTACTTGAAGCCCTTTTTTCCAAATCTCAGAATATTACTAGTGATCCCCCAAACTATATTATGTTTCTCCTATTGTAGCCTCCAAACAATTCCCTATGACATCCTTTCCCATCATAGATATTTCTAATATCATAGGATCTGCGTTATATATATAGCCCAAGTAGCAGAAATACTTATACAGTAGCCTAAACATGTTGGAGACCCCTTTCTTATTTTGAATCCCAAAGCTGATAATGTTTTGTATCACTTGGAAATGGTTCACAACAGTATTTCTAAGTATGAAATAATCTACCTCCAGAATCTGAACAGGCTTACCAGGATGCCATGCTCTATTAGCCACTTCCATAGCTTTCTATATAGTAAGACCATATAGTTGCCAGCCTAGGTGTTCATTGTTACAGACTAAATTGTGTCCCCTACAAATTAATACACTGAGGCCCTAGCCTCCAATGTGACAATATTTGAAGATATTTCCTTTGAGGAGGTACTTAATGTTGAATGAAATCATAAGAGTGGAGCCATAATGTGATAGGACTGGTGTCCTTATGAGAAGAGAAAGAGACACCAGGATTGTGTATGTACAGAGGAAAGGCAACGTGAGGACCCAGAAGGAATCTCCCTGAAAACCAGGAAGACAGACCTCACCAGAAGCCAGCCCTTTTGGTACCTAGATTTTGGAGACTCCTGTCACTAGAACTCTGAGAAAATGAATTTGTTATTTTAGCACCCAGTTAATGGTATTCTATTATACAGCCCGAGCAGACTAATATACTCATTATGGTACCTGTGCTTACCTTGCTTTTAATGAAAATCTACCACCTAGCCTCTATTATTGCTATTACTGAATCCAGCTCTGTAACAACATCTACTACTGTAAGTGCTAGCCTGTGGAGGACAGCCACTACTGAGCTTCTCAGTGATACTTAGTGATTCTTCTCTCTAGTGTGGTACAGCCTCTCCCTAAGGAATGTGGTGAAAACCTCAAGACAAGGGAAGGCAACCTGGCTATGTGCACGTGCATGACAACATAGACCGTCCATTCAGACTGTATGTTACCATATATGGGAGACAAAGGAGCAAAAGTTGTACAAAAGGCTATACCCTACTGTGCTTTAGGTTCAGTTTTTCAGGTATGAACCCACTGAGCCAACGCCAGCATGACTAATAAAGTTGCCTCCTGGACAGAAAACCTCAGTGTCCCATTTCTCTGTGCAAGAATCCTGCTACATTTCTCTGTGCAAGAATCCTCACGTCCATGATTCAGAGACAATGCATTTCCACCTCCTTTGTCACTAGGGTGTGAAACTTGGAGTACCGGGAGAAGCAACCTCACCTGGCGCCATCAGACTGCTTGATCTGTAGGAGGCTAGCCCCTCCTGGTGTCCCAGGGGGAGGGCCCCGGATGCACAAAGGAACCTGGTGAGGCCCAGGAACTAGCTCAGGGAGCTCCACCTGTCAGACTGGTAAGAACCTAGGTTCATTTTGGTAGACCTGCCCCTAAGAGGCAGAGGGGGAGCCAGATCACCCCTCAGTTGCCTGAGTAGTTCTATAAGGAACAAAACATCAACTCTAAGGCACTGGGCAGTGGGTTGGAGTTGCTGTGTGACTGTGTGTGAATGAGATGGACAGTGAAAAGATTCCTACCTGCCCAATGGGCAAAAGTGAGTGTTGAGTCCCAATCTCTGGCTCTGTGGCCATCTGATATGGCTTAGGGCAGTGTCAGACTTTCTCAGGAGTCTTATCTGGGTCAGGGCTTGATACTGAACCCGCCAATGCTAAGAGGTGCCTGAAATATCTCTGAGAGGAAAGCAGCCAGAAATGGACAAATCAGGTGTGTGTCCTCTCCAAATTGTCCCTCCCTTCCCCCTTTTTCCTCTCTTGTGCATGAAAGTTGTCCATTAGGGGGAGGAAATGGATGGAAAGTAGAGTAAACTAACTCCCCTAGAGTGTGTGTTGAGGAATTTCAAGAAGGAATATTCAGGAGATTATGGTGTGAAATTAACTCCAAGAAAGCTCTGGACATTCTGTGAAATTGGCCATAATTCAGGGTGGGCTGGCTCTCCAAGGGCTCACTTGATAAGGAACTAGTTGGCCTAGTGTTCAGGGTCATTGTGGGGAATCCAGGCCATCCTGACCAATTTCCTTACATTTACTGTTGGCAAGACCTGGTCCTATCCCAGCTGCCTTGGTTAAAGTCTGTATTGAAGAGAACTGTAAAATTATGAGGGCTCGTGTCATGGCTTCCTCCAAATGCTGGCCAAAAACTGAAAAACCTATACACTAGGGAGATCCTGGGGAACCCCACTGCCATATTCCCCACTGTACCCCTCACTGCCACCTGTGCCTCCAGCTGTCTCGACTACTGAGACCCTACCAGAGCCTGCCCCTAGTTCTGAGGCCTCACCACCTCTCCAAATGTGACCAGCTCTCCCGGAGTACCAGTTATAAACCCATATACCTCTCCTGGAAGGCAACTACAAGATCAGGCCGTAAGAGACAGTCCCTCCCTGCAGCAACACTGGGGAGCCCTATAGACGCCACTGAGGAAAACAAGGTTACCCTTCTATTATGATAAGGAAGGCCAGATCCAAGGAGGCCAGCATGTTTTTGTGAACCAACCCTTTACCACTATGGACCTCCTAAATTGGGAGTACCATACTCCCTCCTATGATTGAAGCCCCAGGCTATGATTGAACTAATGCAGTCCATAATTCAAACCCATCAACCTACTTGGACAGACTGCCACCAGCTTCTCCTGACCCTCTTCATCACGGAGGAGTGTCACTGAATTACCCAGGCTGCCCTAAAATGGTTAGAGGCGAATGCCCCGGCTGGGATACTGGACACCCAGGCCTATGTTCAGGCTCATTTTCCTGGGAAGGACCCCAAATGGGACCCAAATGACTTAAGTGTAGACAGAGGGCTTGCAAGGACTAAACAGTATCAAGAAACCCTTCTAAATGACATGAAGGAAGGAGGAAAAAAGGCCATAAACATGAATAAAACATCAGAAGTGCTCCAGGGACCTGAGGAGAGCCTGAGCTAGTTCTATGAGAGACTATGAGAGACTAGAGGCATTTTGTCTCTATGCTCCTTTTGACCCAGAGGTGCCCATTAACCAGTGGATGGTCAATGTGGCTTTCATAGGTCAGGCCCAAGGGGACATCCAGCATAAGCTGCAAAAGCTAGAGGGTTTTGCTAGCACACATGCCAGTCAGTTGCTGGAAGTAGCTACTAAGGTATTTGTCAACCATGACCAGGTGGCACAGAGGAAAGACCACCAGAAGATGCAGAAAAAGGCAGACTGGTTAGCTGCTGCCTTAGTGGAGCTGTTGAATGCTCCCAGAAAGGTACCCTGCAGGGCCAGGGCTGGGGCCAAAAGGGGAATGGAAGGGAGGATCATCTTGCCCAGGACCAAAGTTAGGATGGAACTGGTATGCTCACTGTCCTCAGGAAGGCCACTAGAAAAACGAGTGTGGGGTGGCTCAGTCGGTTGAGCGTCCGACTTCAGCTCAGGTCACGATCTCACGGTTCGTGAGTTCGAGCCCCGCGTCGGGCTCTGGGCTGATGGCTCAGAGCCTGGAGCCTGCTTCCGATTCCGTGTCTCCCTCTCTCTCTGCCCCTCCCCCATTCATGCTCTGTCTCTCTCTGTCTCAAAAATAAATAAACATTAAAAAAAAAATTAAAAAAAAAAAAAAAAAAAGAAAAACGAGTGTGCCTTGCAGCTGGGTAATTCTCAGCAGGGCCCCAAGCAAAAAGAAAGAGGTCATGTGGTCTGGGGCCAGTAGCTACCAGCATCAGGGCCTCAGGGGCCCCCAAAGATGATTTTGTGGGGCTAGCCACCATGGAAGACTATGAAGAGGACTAGGACAGACCAGAGTCTATTTTGATAGGCCCCCAAGAACCTATGGTTTGAATGAATGTGGGGAGCTGACCCATCGACTTCATGGTAGATACTGGGGTGAAACACTCTGTGGTAACCCAACCCGTGAGCCTCCTCTCACAGAGACAAGCCACCATTGTGAGTGTCATGGGCAATCAGACACGCCGTCCCTTCCTGCTGCCTTGGTGATGCAATTTAGGTGGCCATGAAGTCATCCATGAATTTCTGTGCCTCCCCAACTGCTCCATGGCTTTAATAGACCAGAACATGTTGAGAAAACTGCAGGCCCCGATAACTTTCAACTCCCACAAACAAGCTGCTCTGACCCTACGAAAGCCAGAAGCAAAGATTATGACTCTCACGATTTCCCAAGGGGAAGAATGGCACCTTTACAGTCTCATGGAGGAGCCACAACAGGGATCTGAGCTGCCCTTCAGAGTACCTGGGGTGTCGGCTGAGGACAACCCACCAGGACTGGCCCAGAATATACCTACAAAAATTGTAAAACAAAAGCCAGGGGCAGAGCCCATCCACCAAAATCAATATTTCATCCCTTGTAAGACACAGATAGGGATATGGAAGCATCTGGAGAGACTTCTAAAATACTGGATCCTCCAAGCCTGTAGGTCATCTTGGAACATGCCTCTCCTACCAGTCTAGGTGACATGCACCGATGACTACTGGCCAGTCCAAGACTTGCACACAGTAAACCAGGCCGCCGTCACCCTGTACCCAGTTGTTCCCAAACCCATACACTTTCTTGGATCTTATCCCCATCAAAGCTGCTTTCCTCACATGCCTAGAACTCAAGGATTTTTTCTTCTACATCCGCCTGGCCTGCCAGAGTCAACCAATATTTGCCTTCCCGTGGGAGAATCTTGAAAATGGTGACAAGGGCCAGTTGACTTGGACCAGATTGCCTCAGGGGTTTAAAATTCCCCAACTATTTTCGGCACTGCATTAGACTCAGACCTAAGAGCCTTCCCAGCAGATCAACAGGGCTGTGTTTTGCTTCAATATGTAGATGACTTACCGCTGGCTGGAAGGTCTCAGGAGGATTGCATGAAAGGACTCGGCAACTCGTTACCCTCCTATGGGAAGCTGGCTATAAGGTCTCAAGGAAAATGCCAAAATCTATCAAAAGAAAGTCAAGTACCTTGGCTTCCACCTCTCCCAGGGGCAGCACCAACTCAGCCTGGAGAGAAAACAGGCCATTTGTTTGATCCTGGTTCCATCTACCCGACCTCAGTTTCAGGAGTTTCTCAGGGTCACAGGTTTTTGTAGAATCTGGATACCTAACTTCCTGGTCTTGGAAAAACCCATTTATGAGGCCACAAAGAGGGGAGGGCAAGAACCTGTGTTATGGGAGCAAGTACAGCAAAAGGGCCTTTGAAGAGATCAAACAGGCCCTCACCAACATGCCTGGTTTGGGTCTCCCAGATATGTCCAAGACTTTCTTCATGTACATTCATGAACATACTGGTGGGAGTCCTAACCCAGATGTTGGGGTCATGGCATCATCTGGTCGCATATCTCTCCAAACATCTTGACTCTGTTGCCCAAGGCAGGCCACCCTGCCTACGGACACTTGCAGCCATGGGCCTCTTAGTGTCTGAGGCTGACAAGATAACTATGGGACAAGAATTGACAGTCCGAGTGCCATGTTCAGTAGTAACATTAATGGAATACAAGGGGCAATACTGGCTAACCAACACCCAGATAATCAGATATCAGGCTATGCTATGTGAGAACCCACACATTCATGTAGAAGTAGTGCCAACCCTAAACCCTGCAACCCTACTGCCTGTCAGTCCAGGTCAACCAGATCATGACTGCATTGAAGTCATGGATCAGGTGTTCTTCAGCTTGAAGGACCAGACTTGAAGAACCAGCCCCTCAAGGACCCCGATGCTGAGTATTTCACCGATGGTAGCAGTTTTGTGAAAGAGGGAGAACACCTCACAGAGTACTCCATGGTGACCCTGAATTCTATCATTGAGGTCAAACCCCTGCCAAAGGGGACTTTGGCACAGAAGGCAGAGCTCATCACACTAACCCAAGGGATATGTGTTAATATATACACAGACTATAGGTATGCCTTCACCGCCCTCCATGTACATGGGGCATTCTATAAAGAGAAGGGCCTAATAAACTCAGGAGGAAAAGACATAAAGTATGATAAAGAAATCCTTGAATTCGTAGATGCTGTGTGGGCCCCTAAAAGCGTGGCAGTCACGCATTGTCAGGGACATCAAAGGGGAGACACCATGGATGCACAGGGAAATACTAAAGCAGAACAGGAAGCAAAGTTTGCAGCCTCCAAAGGAACAGCGGAATCAGTGGCTTTAACCACCGCAGTGTTCCCTAGTCCACTTGCAGAATGGGACCCTAACTATTCTCAATATGACAGTACCTGGTTTAATACTGAAAATGGAAGCTACCTCCCAGGTGGATGGTGAAAATTTGAAGACAGCTGAGTAGCAATTCCTGAGCAATTCCTGGTTCCCCCTTTTGTCAAGCAGTTCTATCAGGAAACCCATATTGGCCGGACAGCTCTCGAGACTCCATTGAGCCACCATTTCTCCATCCCTCAACTCTCCAGAATAGCCCAAGCAGTATGCGAACAGTGTGAAACATGTGCCTGAAATAACCCACCTATATTAGGAAACCCATCTACACTGGGACTAAGTGTTGCCAATCACCTGTTATGTTAGCCCCACTAAGGGTGGGATTC
The DNA here is from genome assembly GCF_028018385.1 of Neofelis nebulosa. Taxonomy (NCBI): domain Eukaryota; kingdom Metazoa; phylum Chordata; class Mammalia; order Carnivora; family Felidae; genus Neofelis; species Neofelis nebulosa. The sequence continues at coordinate 68,638,289 of NC_080794.1, forward strand.
TTCCTTTATGAAATCCTTTATGGCTGTCCCCTGCCCCCCCATTTTCAAGGGAATAGGGGATCTAAATGAGATAGGCAATATAACCCTAAGGCAACAGATACAGGCCCTCAGCTCTACCCTAACCACTTGACACCACTGGGTTAGGGAGAAATTACCTGTCAGTCTGACCACAGACACTCACACCATTAAACCAGGAGATGCTGTATAGGTGAAGGAGTGGAATGTCCAACCTCTAAAACCCCTCTGGAGGGGCCCATTCACTGTCATTTTGTCTACCCTCCTACAGTAAAGGTAGCCAAAATGGGTCCATGGATTCACCACAGCAGAGTGAAGCTAGCATCTCTAAACTGGGAGTGCATTCCTGATCATCAATGCCATGCAAGCTGACCATACAGAAGAAGCAATCTACAACTCCAGAGGCTCTGGGAGACTGCAGCCCGTCTTTAGTCACCCTAGAAGTGGACTGATTTATGCACGGCAGAAGCTTGAGGAATTGACGGTCCAGTGGAACAAACAGACTGTCCTTATCTTCTATATGTTTCCTTACTGTGATGCACTGTCACCCCTTGTTTCTCAATGTTGTTGTGATTCTTGCTGTACTTTTCACCATAGGATTGGCAGAGGCCACCTGGGCCAGCTGCGGGTATAGTAAGAGGTTTCTGTTAGCATTTACCTTCCTTTTGTGGATAGGATGCTTCATTGGTATTGGTGGCTTCTAATCTGGACCTCTTTTGTAGACCTAGATTCCTCATCATGTGACCCACGTATTCGCATAACCAGCTCTGGTCAGGGAGTCACTTGGACCTTACTATACCATACCCACTTCTCATGCCAGAGAAAGATCCTGGGGACCTGCATACACATTAAGACCACCTATTCTATCTGCCAGATAGTGTATTGACTGGTTTCAACCCACAGTATTCGCTGAGCAAGAAGTCCAGAGCCACCCTCCAGGCAAGGGCAAAATGAACCAAAGGAAACAATTCACTAACCTAAAACAACAAGTGTCAATACTTTTTGATGTGTACTTAATCATAGTTGATGCCCAGTCAACCTTTGCCAATGCATGTGGAGGACTATCTTGGGAATGGGAATACAGGCTAAAGGATAAGTACATGTGTGAACTGTTCTCAACTGGGGCCCGTTTTGGGTGTGCCTGGACTGCCCAGTCTTAATGTTCCTCCTGGAACTACATATCATGGGCCAGGGAGAAGACAAAACAGCACTCCTTCAAAAGGGGATGACTACACCAAATTGTCAGCTGGGGACCCCTAACCCAGTTAATTTTACTGGTCTTAACCTGGGAGACCCCAGATGGAGAGGTAGCTGGCAGATCAGGATATGTATCCATGGACAGGGCACAGACCCAGGAACTGTATTGTAGTTTAAGAGAGTTACTGTCACACATAAGGCCATGACCCACCAGGTCTTTCATTCCTTTTATGCAGAAATGGAGAAGGATCTTCCTCCTGTCTCTGTCACAATGAAAAAGCTGTTTTTGGCCCCAGCAGAGACTATAGCCCAGACTCTAAAGATCTCTTCTTGTTATTTATTTGGGGGAACAATGGCATTGGAGGCTAGCAAATTAGATCCCTGTGAACCTTATAATGGGACAGAATGCCCATTGGGGTTTGGCTTCTCAAAACCTCAATTATTGGGAAAAACTGTCTTGCCTTGTGGGGAAGGAAGTTCACTGTCTCTGTTTGAAGCTTAACATGCCTAGGCCAAGGATTTATAACTCAGCTGCCCAGGAAGCCCAATGGTGGGGGACCCCAGATCACCTTGAGCTAGATCCCCACCCCTTGTCTAACTTCCCTCATCTCCAAGAGGCCTGGGATAATGTTGACACAGCCATCAAATGGCAGGCCCTAGGTGGACTATACTGGATATGTGGAAGGACAGCCTATACAGAACTTCCTTCAGCAGGTCAGGGTCATGTGTGCTGGTAACTATTGATTGATCTTTCTTCCTGCTTCCACTTGCCAGAGGGAAACATTTGGGAGTCCAAGTGTATGGGGACAGGAAGTCTCAAAGGAAATGATGTGCCCTGCAAACTGGCAATTGGAAAGATGCTGAATGGCCTCATGAGTGTATAATTCAATATTATGGCCCTGCCACCTGGGCAGAGGATGGGTCCTGGGTCTACCACACTCCCATTTACATGCTAAACTGCATAATCAGGCTGCAAGAAGTTGTAGAAATTATAACCAATAAAACTGCCAGAGTTCTTAACTTACTAGCCAAGCAGGAAACCAAAATGCTCAGTGCTGTCTACCAAAACCACTTGGTCTTGGATTACTTGCTTGCTTCTGAGGGAAGAATTTGTGGAAAGCTTAACCTGATCAACTGCTGCCCACAGATAGATGACGAAGGAAAAGTCATAGAGGTGATCACAGGTCAAATGAGAAAGGTTGCTTATGTCCCAGTCCAGACTTGGAAAGGTTAGGACCCCAGGGAGTTATGTGGAAGATGGTTTTCAACTCTTGGGGGATTCAAAACCCTCACAAGTATTATCCTCTTGATTTGGGGATCTTGATTAATCCTAGCTTGCCTAGGTCCTCTGGTTATACAGTCTATCTCCAACATCGTTGAGATAATGATCAAAAGGAAAACAGTCATGCATGTGATTATGTTATGGAAATATAAACCTCTGAACCAAGATGATACTCTTTGACCCCAAATAGGGGTCTGAACATTAAAGCAGAGAATGTGGTAGAGCCCCTCCCTAAGGAATGTGGTGAAACCTCAAGACAAGGGAAGGCAACCTGGCTATGTGTGCATGCAAGGCATTCCTCATGACTCTGTAACATAGACCACCCATTCAGACCATATGTTAACATACATGGGAGACAAAGGAGCAAAAATTGTACAAAAGTCTACATATACCTTGATGTGCTTGGGGATCAGGTTTTTTGGGTACAAACCCCACTGAGCCCATGCTGGCGTGAGGAATAAAGTTGCCTCCTGGACAAAAAGGCCTCGGTGTCTTGTTTCTCTGTGCATGAATCCTGCGACACTAGCACATTCCTTATCACCATGGAACATGGAATACCTTGTAGGCTCTCATCCTGAATCATTCAGCTGGTATATCTTCCAGCCTTAAATATATATCTATTAGAGTATGCTCATTCTCTGAAGTCTTTTGATTCTTTCTTCCAGCGCCGTCTTTTATTCTTGCCAGTTATGGAATTTTTACATCACTTTTAGAAGATTCGTTTGGAGTCATCCTAACTTGTTGGAAACGTCTCTTGAAATCCTTAACAGGTATTACGGGGCGCCTGGGTGGCGCAGTCGGTTAAGCGTCCGACTTCAGCCAGGTCGCGATCTCGCGGTCCGTGAGTTCGAGCCCCGCGTCAGGCTCTGGGCTGATGGCCCGGAGCCTGGAGCCTGCTTCCGATTCTGTGTCTCCCTCTCTCTCTGCCCCTCCCCCGTTCATGCTCTGTCTCTCTCTGTCCCAAAAATAAATAAAAAAAAAAAAAGTTGGAAAAAAAGAAATCCTTAACAGGTATTAAATCCCGTATCACAGGAAAGTGCTCACATATCAGTAAACTCCATTATCCAGTTCGAGGTTCTGCTCTTGTAAGTCTAGCTTCTTCAGAATCCTGTCCCATATGTTTTCTTCTGGCTCCAAATGCCACATGTTGGCTGTATCCTATAGCTCCTTCAGTACATAATCCTTTATCCCTTAGAAGATCCAGCAGTTCTGTGGCCAGGTTATGTAGTGATTTGACTCTAGCTTTTTTTCTGATGGCAAGCTGGGAAGGGAGGTGGAGGTAAATCCTGTGAGGCAGGGACTCTGAATTTTCTTCAGGGAAGGAGAAAACTCTGGCCTTGAATTGGGAGGAATGAGCCACTTCTTCCAGTGAAGAATGTGGAAAGGGAATCTGTAGTTCCAAGGTTTTTGTATGCATAGACCCAGATCCAGTCTCAGAATCCAATTCTTTCAAACTAAGTCTCCAACCTTTGCCTAGCAGATTAGCTAAGGCTGACAAGTCAACCTTCTCTGGAATTCTGCTCTTAAAATTAAATCCTGGAAGGGAGCTTGGGTGGCTCAGTCAGTTGGGTGTCTGATTTTGGCTCAGGTCATGATCTCACGGTTCATGAGTTCGAGCCCCTCATCGGGCTCTGTGTTGACATCTCAGAGCCTGGAGACTGCTTCTGATTCTGTGTCTCCCTCTCTCTCTGCCCCTCCCCAGACCCATGCTCTGTCTCTCTGCATCTCTCAAGAATGAATAAACGTTAAAAAAATAATAATAATAAATCCTGGAAGGAAGCCTCAGTTTTCCTGCCTCAGGCTCAAGTCTCTTGATATGCTGCCAGTGAGTCCCTTTAGCTTTCATACTTCCCTTTCAGTTGGTGATTAATCATTCTCAATCTTCTATTGTCTTTCTGCAATACACCCTGGGTACTAAGCAAAATCCACCAGATTACATGGGCATTATAATTAGTATTTACCAGATCTTATATTGCTGCTACCAGCACTCCCTTCCACCAGTTTCTGGTCCAGGATCAGAACCTTGAAAGTTTTCACAAGTGCATCATTATAGCTTGTTAGAGTTGATTATTACACCACCAAACCCTAGGACTTTTTATTGCCAGTGAGATGGCTAATTCAGCTCTAAAGCCCATTGAAGAGGTTTCCCCCAGCTCCTTGGGCAAGTTCTGGTACCAATTGTCTTAGGTTGATTTCTTAAAAATAGACTTTCAGAAGGAGATTTGAGTGCAAGAATCCCCTGGGAATGATACCTATGGGATGCAAAAGCACTAGGATTGGGCAGAAGGAAGATTTGGGCTATGATGCACTTGCAACAAAGACCTCAGCCAATTTCACTGGGAGCTCTGGATCTGGGACAAATCTTCACACATTCACCTCTGGTGACAGAGATGTCTGGTGGCAGACTTTTATAGGTCCTCACCACAAGGCATTGGCTGTAGGCTACCTCCAAGGAAGGGACATGACTTTGGGCTTGGTGATTTCTCTGCTGAGGACAATGTTCAGAGAAAAACTCACCTGTGAGCAGCCAGTCACCAATGCTCCCAATAGCTCAGGGAAAGGATATCTTATTAAATATCTTATATCTCATAAATTTAAGAAGATATTAAGATTTTAGGTTACTGAAAGGATTAGATAATTTAATTCATATAAAGTGCTCACTAGTGTATAGGAAGAATTCAAGAAAACGTTATATCCCAACAAAATATGCTAGTGCTTTAGTAATAATACTAACCGTGACATACATGAGTTCAAACTGTATAGACTTAAATAGAGATGTGGTACTCCACATTGTATTAAGTAATTCTCATTACATTGTTTTAAATAATTCACCTTGTTACCTGAACAGTCCCTAAATAAATAGAAGTGACATTAATGAGGACCAACTCCAGAAGTTTCCTTTAAGAAAGTTTTTGCTACCATCTTGCCATATTATTTGGCAGGCATTAACAGAAGAGTATAGACTTACTTGGCCTAGAACTGCCATTCTATAGGACATTTCCAAGTCATAGTTTATAGATAAGGGTGCTTGTTCTGGATTCTAGGAGTAGTGAGAAAATTGAGGGAAAATGGAAGAACTGACTCAAGCAAGAGATCAGTGTAAAGAGTTTGGGGCAACTGGGATGGATATTGAGGAGCAGTGGAAAAAATATTTATTGGCTATTATATAATAAAGGGAAGTAAAGCATTGGTATTTCAGGAATCAGGCTTGTTTGTGAATCCTGTGTCAGATTCTTAGATCTAAAGGTTATCTTAATTTGTGCAAGTTTAGAAAGTAACTGCTTCTCATGAATTGTTAAAGGAGCATAATAATCCTGCCTAGCTCATAGGTTTGTTGTAAGAATTAAATAAGACAAAGTATTTAAAGTGCTTGGCAAAATACTCATCGGTACATGGTGAGTATAAATATTTACTGGTTATTAGAATTATTATTAAGGATCTATAAGAGTAAGACCATCGACTCAAGCAATGGTGTTGATAATGATAATAAGTAATAGAGCATATAATTGAGAACTGCCTAACCTAATCTTTGTCCTCAAGGAAATCACCTCATATATATTAGGGTGCTTGAAACAGTCTCTGGACTTACCTTGATGAAAGTTCACAGTCAAGCTCTGTACTTAGACCTTGGGAGAAAGAAAATGGTACATATTTCAGATATAGAAAAATGTTTTAATGGTTTGCCTTTTAACCAATCCTTTCTAGCTCCTATGTTCCCTCCCTTGTTTGTCTCTTCCTTTAGCAAAGTGTTTAGCAAAGCCCTTTTCTTTTAATGACGGGCAGTAAAAGGCACTGTGTTTCTGCAGGACCCAGCTAAAATCTGTTGACATTCAGCGAAAACTGGATAATCCATTCATTATTTATAGACCTGTTCACATAATGCAAGACGTTTCTTTTCCTTTTTTTTAAAACAAGCCACACAATAAAAATGTTTAATTAATGGCATGTGCAATTCTTAAGCAAAGATTTACTTGTTTTGTGGATTTAGCAAATCCTTTCAGCCGCTTCCTCCCAGATGCTGACAAGCCTGTTTGTTTATATTCATTAGCTCTTTTAAAACCCAGCCAAGTATTAGGATTATTTTTGAAGAAGCTCAGGTAGTCTCTGAAGTAGGGGATATAGGTCTTCAGAATCTCACCTCCCACGTATAGACCCTTTATGAAACATCTGCTGGTCTTCAAAGGAGGTGTTAGATGAACTTGTCCCAGCTTGCTGGAATATAGGGGGAAAAAAATTATGCATTAGATAGAAACTTTTATCACCTACCCACTTATAGACACATCAAAAATGTGTTTTTAAAAAATCTTCCACTGGAGTGCCTGGCTGGCTTAGTGGTTATGTGTCTGACTCTTCTTGGTTTCAGCTCAGGTCTTGATCTCACAGTTTGTGAGTTTCAGCCCTGCACTACGCTCTGGGCTGCCAGTGTTGAGTCTGCTTGGGATTCTCTGTCTCCCTCCCTCTCTGCCTCTCCCCCACTCTGTCTCTCTCTCTCTCTCTTAGTGGGATTGCATTGAATGTGTAGACTGCTTTGGGAAGTGTTGACATTTTAGCGTATTTGTTCTTCCAGTCCAAGAACATGGAATATTTTTCCGTTTCTTTGTGTCTTCTTCAATTTCTTTCCCATGTTTTCTATAGGTTTAAGGATACAGATATTTTACATCTTTGGTTAGGTTTATTCCTAGGTATTTTATCGTTCTTGGTGTAATTGTAAATAAGATTAGTTTCTTGTATTCTTTTTCTGTTTCTTCATTGTTGCTGTATAGAAGTGCAACCTATTACTGTACAGTGATTTTTGTATCCTGCAACTTTGCTGAATTCATGTATCAGTTCTAGCAGCTTTTTGGTGGAGTCTTTTGGGTTTTCCATGTCATCTGCAGAAACTGAAAGTGAGACTTTGTTTTTGCCATTTTGGATGTCTTTTATTTCATTTTGTTGTCTGACTGCTGAGGCTAGGACGTCCAACACTATGTTAAACAACCGTGATGAGAGTGGACATCTCTGCCATGTTCTTGATGTCAGGGGTAAAGCTCTCAGTTTTTCCCCATTGAGGATTATATTAGCTGTGGGCTTTTTTCATGTATGTTTTTTATGATGTTAAAGTATGTTCCCTCCTATACTGACTTTCTTGAGGGTTTTTATTAAGAAAGGATGCTTTATTTTGTCAGATCCTTCTTCTGCATCTATTGACAGGATCATATGGTTCTTATCCTTCCTTCTATTAATATGATATATCACATTGATTGATTTACAAATATTGACCCAGCCCTGCAGCCCAGGAATGAATCCCACTTGATCATGGTGAATAATACTTCTAATGTACTGTCGAATTTGATTTGCTAGTATCTTGTTGAGAATTTTTACATCCATGTTCATCATGGATATTGGCCTGTAATTCTCCTTTTTAGTGGGGTTTCTATTTGGTTTGGGAATCAAGGTAATTCTGGCTTCATAGAATAAGTCCAGAAACTTTCCTTCCATTTCTATTTTTTTTGGAACAGCTTGAGAAGGATAGGTAATAAACCTGCTTTAAATGTCTGGTATAATTCCCTGAGGAAGCCATCTGGCCCAGGATTCTTATTTGTTGGGAGACTTTTAAAAACTCATTCCATTTCTTCACTGGTTCTGGGTCTGTTTAAATTTTCTATTTCTTCCCAGTTGAGTTTTGGTAGTGTGTGGGTGTCTAGGAATTTGTCCATTTCTTCCAGGTTGTCCATTTGTTGATATAAAATTCTTCATAATATTTTTAATAATTGTTTTTTTTTCTGTGGTGTTGGTTGTGATCTCTCCTCTTTCATTCATAATTTTACCTATTTGAGTTCTCTCCTTTCTTTCTGAGAAGTCTGGCTAGGGGTTCATCAATTTTGCTTATTTTTTTCAAAAAAAACCAGCTCTTAGATTCATCTGTTCTACTGTTTTTGTTGTTGTTTTTGTTTTCGTTTTATTTTTTGTTTTGCATTCTAGATTGTTTATTTCTGCTCTAATCTTTATTATTTCTCTTCTTCTGCTGGCTTTGGGGTTTTCTTTGCTGTTTTGCTTCTAGTTCCTTCAGGTGTGTGGTTAGGTTTTATGTTTTGTTTTTCTTGTTTCTTGAGATAGGCCTGGATTGCAACATATTTTCCTCTTAGGACTACCTTTGCTGCATCCCGAAGAGTTTGGACTGTTGTCTTTTCATTTTCGTTTGTTACCATACATTTTTAAATTTCTTCTCTAGTTAAAGAATGGGCCTGGTTGACCCATTCATTCTTTAGTAGTATTTCAAAACTTTTTCCTGTGGTTGATTTCAAGTTTCATAGTGTTGTGGTCTGAAAATATGCATAGTATGATCTCAGTTCTTGTATATTTATCGAGGGCTGTTTTTTTTTTTTTTTTTTAATTTTTTTTTCAACGTTTTTTATTTATTTTTGGGACAGAGAGAGACAGAGCATGAACGGGGAAGGGGCAGAGAGAGAGGGAGACACAGAATCGGTCGAGGGCTGTTTTTTAACCCAGTATGTGATCTATTCATGAGAATGTTCTATGGGCACTTGAGAAAAATGTATATTCTGCTGCTTTTGGATGAAAAGTTCTGAATATATCTGTCAAGTCCATCTGGTTCAGTGTATCACTCAAGACCATTCTTTCTTTACTGATTTTCTGTCTAGATGATCTGTCCATTGTTGTAAGTGGAATATTAAAGTTCCCTGCAATTACCATATTCTTATCAATAAGATTGCTTATATTTGATATTAATTGATTTATATATTTTGGTTCCTCAAGTTGGGGACATAAACATTTACAATTATTAACCCTTCTTGATGGATAGACCCTATAATTATGATATAATGCCCTTCTTCTTCTTATAATGCTGGATAAAGGGTTCTTGGCTGCATATTTTTCCTATTCAGCACATTGAATATTTCCTGCCACTCCCTTCTCACCTGCCAAGTTTCAGTGGACAGGTATGCTACCACACTTATGTGTCTACCATTGTAGGTTAATGCTCATTTGTCCCTAGCTGCTTTCAGAATTCTCTTTATCTTTGTATTTTGCCAGTTTCACTATGATATGTCATAGTGAAGACCTATTGTTTTTGAATCTGAAAGTTTTCTTTTCCTCCTGGATTTGGATGTCTGCTTCCTTCCCCAGATTAGGGAAGTTCTCAACTGTAATTTGTACAAGTATACCTTCTGCCCCTTTCTCTCTCTCTTCTTCTTATGGAACTCCTATGATATGAATATTATTATCTTTCATTGAATCACTTAGTTTTCTAATTATTTCCTTGTGGTCTAGTATTTTTTATGTTTTTCTTGGCTTCATCATTTTCCATAATTTTATCTTCTATTTCACTTAATCTCCCCTCTGCTTCTTCCATCCTTGCTGTCACTGCATCTAGCTTATTTTGCACCTCATTTACAACATTTCTTAATTCGTTGTGACTATTTCTTAGTTCCTTGATCTCTGCAGCAATAGATTCTCTGCTGTCTTCTATGCTTTTTTCAAGCCCAACTATTAATCTTATGATTATTGTACTAAATTCTGTTTTAAATTTTTTAATATTTATTTATTTTTAAGAGAGGGACAGACAGAGACAGAGCATGAACAGGGGAGGGGAAGACAGAGAGGGAGACACAGAATCTGAAGCAGGCTCCAAGCTCTGAGCTTTCACACAGAGCTCAATGTGGGGCTTGAACCCACAAACCACGAGATCATGACCTGAGTCAAAGTCAGACACTAAACTGACTGAGCCACCCAGGTGCCCCTATTATTCTAAATTCAGATCAGATACATTGTTTATATCTGTTTTGAGCAGTTCTTTAGCTGTCATTCCTTCCTGGAATTTCTTTTGAGGATAATTCTTTTGTTTCATCATTTTGGATAGTTTTCTGTCCTTTATGTGCTTTAGTAGCTTGTTATGTGTCCTGAAGCTGCAAGCAGTACTATACTAAAAAGGGGTTATACATTCTCTGTGGCCTGGACTTTTAGGAGATGCTTTTGTAGTGTGTTGCGTGAACTCTGTTGTTGTGATGCTGGTTGTTTTATCTCCCTACTCATAGGTGTGGTTTGGACCTTCTACCAGGTGTGCTTTGATTTGTTTGTCGAAATAACCCTGAAAAAAATTTAAAAAGGGGGTGGTGGTGGAAGAGGCCTTATCCCATACAAAGAAGTTACAAGGGATGGGGAAAAAAAAGAAAAAAGAAAAAAATTGACCAGGCAGAGAATCAGAGTAACTATATGGGTTATGCCAGAGGGACAGAGGAAAATAAAGAAGGAGATACAGAAGAGGTGTAAAAAGAATAGATTAAAAATGTCTGTTTAAAAAACCAACACCCAGAGAGAGAGAGAGAGAGAGAGAGAGGAATTGACTAAGAAACAAATCAGAAAATGCAAAACTGTTGGACCGATATCTGATGGTACCTTGAAACCGGTGGCTGCACTGGTCTGGAGGAGAGGCCATCTGGTTTGGTCAGTGTCAATCTTGCTCTGGTAGATACACAATTATCAAGCATGGAGGGGCTTGGTTTGTTGTAGGCTGGTGTTGCCTCTATTGTGGGGATGCTGTCCTGTTTCCTGAAGCCCTGAGCTACAGAGCCCAAGGTTGTCTCACCCTCCCCTCCAGGCGCATGTACAGGGTGACAGACCCTAGTCCAGAGATGACCCACAATTCTAGATCATGTTAAAAACTGGTTCTTTCTCCTTTTTTTCCATTCCCCGGTCTGTGTTTTTTCTCTTGTCCAAATACAATCCTACACTTCCACAGCCTCAGCCTCTCTTTTTCTTCCTTTGGTCTCTCCACAGAAGGCGATCCCTCCTATCCATGCCTATGCCACCTGTTTCATCTTTCCCAATTCATATTCACGCACCTATGGCCTGCCAAGTTGTCCACATGGCCCCTGGAGATGTTTCTGTCATTTGTAGTCCACATTCCTGGAATTCCAAGTCTTCTGGCCTCAACATTGCTGCGTTTGAGGGACAAGGGAAATTTGAGTCCCCCTACTTCTCTGCCATGTTGACTTTTCTCCATACCATTAGAGAAGTGTTTTTGAAATCCTTGAACAGAAAATACTCTTAAATAAGCGCATGAAATACTGGCACAATTACAATGATTTCTGGATGCCACTCTGCTGCAAATATGTCATTAGATCACCAGATTATTATAAAAGGGTATAACTCAGGAACAGCCAGATGAAAGAGATGTACAGAGCGAGATAGGGAGAAAGGACCGGGAGTATCCATGCCCTCTCCATGGTGCACTCCCAATAATTAACTTTAAATATTTCAGTTCACATATCAACATTTTATGTTTACCAATTATTCCCATTGTCTCAAAAATTACAGGCCTACACATTTGTAGGTGGGCAATCTAAAGCCAGTTGGTTATTGGGATAAGATTCCCAACAGTTTTGTACTGTAGAGGGAAATATGATGACACTATCAGAAAGATAGGGTCTCAGAGATCATCATGTCTTTATAGGTGGGGCTTCAAATAAGAAATGAAAGATCCTGTCATAGCTCACTTTTGGATCTTTCTTATTGAATTTATGTTGCTGTGTTCTCATAACTCCTTTTTTGTACATTGATATTCTTTGAAACCTCTACCTTCCTAACTCAACATTTTAGCAACCAAGTTAACTTCCCTGCTTAAGTTCCTAGAGTACCTGAAAGCCACAACAGTTCATTTTTATTAACATCTTCCTCTTCCATACAACAACAGATTTATTTTCAATAATAATCATGAAATGAAAAAAATTAGCCAGAAATAATATCAGCTAGAAGGGGGGAAGAAAATGAAAACTGGAATTTTCTTTTATTAAGATTCATATATGTAATCATGCTAGTTAACAATAAAAATGGTATAGTGTTAAAATAGAAAAAAGATTAATAACAATTTTAAGTACATTAGTTTATGGTTTTAGAAAAAGGGGGAAATGTATACCTACATATTGGACACAGTAATGAAAAATAACATGACAGTTTCTGGTTTTACACCTTACCTTCTATAAATTAGTAAATAGTCTCGTCCAAATTGATCCATTTCACACATTCTTATTCAGTAGACAATATAGCCAGACTTGTCAATCTCAACCAGTCTTTACTGATAGTCGAAGAACACATTTTTTTTAAATTTTAGTTTCAAAAGTGTCTTTCACATGAAGCAATAGACAAATAATTAAGAAAAATCTTGGGGGTATTGGATGTCTCAGTCCATTAAGCATCTGACTCTTGATTTCATCTAAGATTATGATCTCACAATTCCTGAGTTTGAGCCCTGTGTCAGGCTCTGAGACAACAATGTAGAGCCTGCGTGGGATTCTCTCTCGCATTCTCTCTCTGCTCCTACAACTCTCTCTGTCTTTCTCTATCAATAAATATATGACAATTAAAAAAAATCGTAAACTCCAGGATAAGTTTGCCAGGGTCATAAAATTCCATTTCATAATAAATACCAGAAAGTATCATAATTGCCATTTCTTTTTCTTTCAAATTTATTTTCAGCTTTTTAATTATTTTTTTAGTAGAGAAATTTTGAACACATACAGAAAATTTCCAAGTGGTCAAATACAAAGACATAAAGTAACTCAAGTTCTATATCTTGGTCTTTATAATCGCTGCACTATTATTATTTTGAATGTGCTTTTTTAAATGCTGAACTAAACAGTGCCATAGAGCTCAGAGATGTACTGTGTCTGCAGCAGTCTTAAATTATCCTGAACATTAAAAAATACAGAAAAAATGTGTGTAGGTTAGTGTGATTACCTTCCATGTAGAACACAATGTTTATTAAAGAATAAGTAATAAATACGAACTAATTTGGATGTTATACCTATATTTTAAATAGAGTGATAACTGGAACAATTGTTTAAAACTTAGACTAACAAAATCTATATATTTTTTCCTACGAAGAAGTATTTTATCACTGACATTGTTTAGAATTACTAGTTCACAGTGATTATAGAAGGTAGACTGAGAGATTCTACTACACACCTATGAGAATGGCCAAAACTCAGAACAGTGACACCACCAAATCTGATGGGAGAATGGGCCACAGGAATTCACTTTCATTGCTGTAGGAATGCAAAATGGGATGCTTTGGAAAACAGCTTGGCAGTTTCTTATAAAACTAAACATACTCTAGGGGCGCCTGGATGGCTCAGTCAGTTGAGTGGCCGACTTCGTCTCAGGTCATGAACTCGAGGTTCATGAGTTCGAGCCCCACGTCAGGCTCTGCGCTGACAGCTCAGAGCCTGGGACCTGCTTCAGATTCTGTGTCTCCCTCCTTCTCTGCCCCTCCGCTGCTCATACTCTGTCTCTCCCGGTGTCTCTCCAAAATAAATAAATGTTAAAAAATTTAAAAAACAAAAAACAAAAAACTAAACATACTCTAACCATACCATCCAGCAATCATGCTCCTTAATATTTATTCAAAGGAGTTGAAAACTCATGTCCATACAAAAACTTGCACAGATATGTTTATAGCAGCTTTATTCATAATTTCCCAAATTTGGAAGCAACCAAGATGTCCTTCAGTGGTGAATGGATAAATAAACAATAGAATATTACTCAGTACAAAAAATAAATGGGCTATTAAGTCATGAACAGACAGAGTGGAACTTTAAATTCATATTGCTAAGTGAAGAGCCAATCTGAAAAGACTACATACTGTATGATTCAAATTATATGGCATGCTGGAAAACATAAAACTACAGAGATAGTATGAAAGTTTAGTGGTTGTCAGGGAGGTGGTGAGGGTTGAATAGACATAGCACAGAGGGTTTTTAGGGCAGTGAAAAGTTCCATGTGATAATCATAATGATGGGTAGATCTTTACATATTTTTCCAAACCCATGGAATACAACACCAAGAGTGAACTGTAACAGGAACTATGGGATTTGGATGATTATGATGTGTCAATGTAGGTTTATTAGTTGTAACAAATGCACCACTCTGGTGGGGGATGCTGATAATAGGGAAGGCTGTGTATTTGGGGGGTAGGAGGTATATGGAAAATCTCTATACCTTCCCCTCAGCTGAGGTGTGGAACTAAAACCTCTCTAAAAAATAAACCCTTAATTAAAAAAAAAAAGTAGGCTAACATTATTTGGTAATATTATTGTTTTTAAATTATCAAAAGACAATATCCTCCACCCCCATTTTTGTCTGCACTGGGATGGACCACCGCTACCACTTGTCCTTATACCCAGCTACTGCCCTGGTTCTTTCTGGAGTTTCATTGCTCACCATCTCAGAACAATTTCCTGCAAGCTTAATGATTCTGTATCACAAATACAGCAGAGCTAATACAATCTATTCTAAACCATTCTCTTCATTTTCTGATAAATTTGTCAAACCAAGTAACCATGGAAGAGGACTGTGGGCAATTTTATTTTTTTTTAAAGAATGAAAAAAAATATGCCTGAAAGCAGTAGAAAGTAGATGAGACTCAACAATAAATCAGAGAGACTGAACTGCCCCAGCTAATTCAGTCAGAAAGGAGTAAACAACTGCAGAGGCTTGATTCAGACTATTACCTTTAATGCATTAGGAAAAAGAGACAGAAGAGAGAAAATGACTAAGTAATACATGTGAATTTCACACTTCACACTTTGTCACTTAGCATAGCGTCTGCCTTGCTCCTATCATCCTGCACTGATACAACATCTGAACAATAGAGAGAGGCAGGAATAATGGGCTCCTTTTGGGAGAAATTAATTCAATGAGACATAGATAAGCGCACTCTTCTAAAAGAGAGACTCAAAAGCAAATGTGTAGAAAACAACTTGAGCTAGAAGGGGCAGCAGAAAGGCAAACATTGGGTGGGAAAAAGAATTTGAGTCCTTGAACCGTGAATTCACTGCTTGCATCCATTTACTCCTTTCAACAAAATATATTAATAATTTACTAATGTCAAGTATTGTTCCAGGTGATGAAAAATACAAGCGTAAACTAATCTCTATGATCTGTGCTCTGACCCACTGATGAATTCAAATTGTCACATTTACACAAAATACCAAATCTCCATATTCTGTACCTCTAGATGTCTGATTCGGAAGCAGTCCAGTTTTCCCAAGGAACCTCCTCCTCTATTTTTCTGTCTAGATATCTCTGGGGTGGAATGGCCATGGAGGATTGTCTGCCATTACAAAGCCTGTTTTCCTGGAGGATTAGGCAAAGTTCAGATCATAAATGCTTTTCACACCATGCAAAGGAGTCTGGAATACTTAGGCAAAGGGGAACCACTGAAAGATTTTTAACCCACAGCAGTAACAGAGAGATCTATGTTTTTTAAGAATTTAACACTGGTGTAGTAGGTTGAACGGTGACACAGGACCCCATTCCAAAGAAAAAATAAATATATGTCCACATCAAATCCCTAGGATCTGTGAATGTGATCTTATTTGGAAAAAAGTTTTGGACTTTTGGACTATTTGGACTCTTTGCAGATGTAATTAAGTTGAGGATCTTGAGAGGAGTTTATTCTGTATTATCTGGGTAGGTACTAAATCTAATGTCAAGAGTCATTATAAGAGACAGAGGAGAACAGACACATACAAGAGAAGTCAATGTGAAGGCATATCAGAGAGATATGGCTACAAGCCAAGGGGGTCAGCAACCTGAAAAATCTGTAAGAGGTAAAGAAGGGATTCTCTCCTAGTGTCCCAGATGGAATGTAAGATTGCCAACACCTTGACTTCTGACCTCCAGAACTGTCAGCGAGTAAATTCATCTTGTCTTAAACCACCAGTTTGTGGTAATTTGTTATGGCAGCCACAGGAAACAATGCAACTGGTGGCAACACTAAGGCTATGTTTTATATAGGAGTATGGTCAAGGACAGTCTGTAATGGAAGACACTATTACTACAGAGCATACTTAAAAGAATATAAGCCAAAAGTTTAACTTTGGATGATGGAACTCTATATAACTTTTATTTTCCTCTTTATTTTTATTTATGTTTTCTCATTTTTATAGAACTATATGCACAAATTACTATAGCTAAATACAGAAAAAAATAAGCCAATTGAGATAATAAGGACTTGAACCAAGGCAGAGAAGGCAGCACTGAGAAGAGGAAATGTTCTCTATCTATCTATCTATCTATCTATCTATCTATCTATCTGTCTGTCTATCTAGTATTTTTTGAGGGCTCACTAGGTGTGATTTTAGGCTTTGTACAGACAACAGTGGACAGTACAAAGAAAAACATAGATCTCTGCCTTATGGATCTTACATTCAAGTAGAGAAACCCCTAGAGAGTTTTTAGCAGAGGCATAGGTGACTTGGTTTTAAAAGGATCACTCTGGATGCTGTGTATAGTGACTGTTAAGAATAAAATGAAAGTAGGGAGAACAGGTTGGTGGCTGAATTCTTATTATAGTCAGTGGCTTGTGCTAGGACATGACCTAGGAGGCCAGGGTTTCTTCCTGTTACTGGCTTGAATAGAGTCTAAGGGAATAATGAAATCTCCTTAATACTTTCAAGGCATGTGGTTACAGTGAGGTTGCAAGCATGAGGGTTGAGGAGGGTTCTTCGTCTGTGTCCCAGCTTTTCACTGGTGCATATGGAAGCTTGGAGGCTAGGGTGTTAAGGGTCAGTCTTTTGAGGACTTCGGACTCTCTTGAATCCTATTCATGGAGTAGCCCTGTTGCTCAAAATGAAGTGATCTAGTGCAGCTAAAACAGGAAGGAAGACCTCACTGATGTGTAGCATCTCTGCATCTGGTCCTACTCCTCCACTCCATTTCTGAGGACTATGATCAAGGCACGTGACTTGCAGAAACTATTCCCATTGGGCCGCATCTCTTTTCACACGATAATATGTTGTAATGAATTAAGTGGTTAGAAATGACTTAATGTGTTGTTCTTAGGTTGGAGACTATCCCCAACTGCTTCCTAACAAAATAAACACAGGAAAATCACTTGCAATATTTATGTGGTTGATTATCAGGCTATACTAGGGAAACAACTTGAATTACTGGAATTGTCCAGCCAGCTGACAGTACTGTTCACTGAGTTAGCCAATGAAAAAAAATCACCTGCCCTCTTTCCTCAAAAATAATGATATAATTGAGAAGTCCACTGGTTCCACACAAACTTTTCCCCACACAAAGCTTTGTCATTACCCGAGCTCCACACCAAAAAAGCTTTGCCACGGACTAAAGCTTAGTCCAATTCCTTGAATGGTGCAAGGAAATTAAAACCTTACGTAGAATGTTAAAAAGTGAGACTGACTGGAGAGTGTGATGCTAAGTGAAATAAGCCATACAGAGAAAGACAGATACCATATGGTTTCACTCTTATGTGGATCCTGAGAAACGTAACAGAAACCCATGGGGGAGGGGAAGGGAAAAAAAAAAAAAAAAAAGAGGTTAGAGTGGGAGAGAGCCAAAGCATAAGAGACTGTTAAAAACTGAGAACAAACTGAGGGTTGATGGGGGGTGGGAGGGAGGGCAGGGTGGGTGATGGGTATTGAGGAGGGCACCTTTTGGGATGAGCACTGGGTGTTGTATGGAAACCAATTTGACAGTAAATTTCATATATTAAAAAATAAAAAAAAATAGAAAAAAATAAAAAATAAAAAATAAAAAAAAAAATAAATAAATACTGGAACATGGTATGGACCTTCAAAAAAAAAAAAAAAAAAATAAATAAATAAATAAATAAAAAGTGAGACTGAGGTGCTTAATTTTTAATTGAGAACTAGAAACAAAATAAACTGATCAAATAGGTAATGCAAATGCCTCAAGCAGCAGGGAAAGAAGTTGTGGGCTTAGACTCAGTTGCGGGTCATTTGGGAAGCCCACACAAGAAGGGTAGATGAGGTAAATATTACAATACTTTCAGTTTCTACAAACCACCACCATACTTTATGCAGAAGCATATTTTATTATGCAAATATTCCCACCCCAACTTGCTTTATAATGATTTCAAATGCCATCAACCTTTTGAAGTCTTTTTAAAATCCCAGCTCCCTTGAGCACACTATTACAAGGTGTGCTGGTGGGATTACATGCACCTTCTATCACTGTCTCTTCAGGACTTCAGATCATCCCAAATTTGAAGAGGACTCCAGTTATCCCCTAACATCTATATTTAGGATATATATTTTAGTCATTGTGAAAAGCAATTAAATTGAATTAAAGCTTTGTTTCTGAGAGAAGAAAGTCTTAGAGCTTGCTTCACAAAGAAAGAAATAGAAGCCATGTCCTGGATAGAAGGATAAAAGCAATCAAGAGATTCTGCATCCACAGGAAGGAAGAATATTATGACAAAAGACATTAAGAGCATAAATACAGCCTGGGTCAAGGGATTAGATTAGGGTCCAATAGGCTACAGTCTGAAGAGATTGGCTAAGGGATTAGAGTACCTGTGTGACTCAAAGCTCAGGGTCATGGAAATTAATTTAAAGGGGGAGGGTATAGAATCTTCTATTTCTTTCTTATTTTTAGAGAGAATGAGTGAGAGCAAACAGGAGAGAGGGGCAGAAAGAGAGAGAGGGAGGGAGGGAGAGAGAGACAGAGACAGAGACAGAGAGAAAGAGGGAATCTTGCAGGCTCCACACTCAAGAGCTCAACACAGGGCATGATCTCATGACCCTGAGATCATGTCCTGAGCCAAAATCAAGAGTCAGATGCTTAACAGACTGAGCCACCAGGCACCCCACAATCTTCTATTTTTGAATCTTGGACTTAGCTGGCTCTTCTACTAATTATGGAATCGGTGTGGAAAATGCATCCTTAATTTAATTGACACCAACAGATGTGGATCTAGTCTCATTGAGCCTCGTATTCAATTAGGATGATTCTCTTAATGCAGGGTGTTTGTAAGAGGAAAGCATGATAACACCTTCTCCACATTCCTCAAATAATACCTCTTGCTGTGTGTTGTACCTCCCTCTGTGCTAATGGCTTTCTACTACACTTTGTAATTTGACAGATGTTATAGTCTCTTATTAGACAGTAGAAACTTACACATTCTACTTACGTTTGTATCCAACAAAGCATCTGATACACTGTTTTGCACATAGTAGGGACTCAGGTTGTATCTGTAATATTGAAAGAGAAAAGGAAAACAAGGATGAGGAAATAAAACCATGCTTCCACAAAAACTATACAATGAATGTATCTCTAAATTACTTGAGTGATGCAGATAAGTTTAACAGTAAAGCTTTGTTTAGAAACACCTGCTTTCTATTTGTCCTTTAACCCTTAGCTCAGAAAGCTCTCTTTAATATGTACTCCATTTTTATTTCTATTTAGGATAGTTTGATAATCAAGCTATGATTATATATGCCCAACATTCGTTCCTCTCTGGCAGATGTGTGATTCATTCCAATCAGCTTAACTCCTTATGCAGATGTTCCTACATTATTCCATTTTCTTAATTACATAGTCTCAAAGGGCTACACCTGTGAGGGGATTCAATCCACAAATCTATGGAGTTTAAAGAGAACTACCTTTCCCTGAGGTCTTCTCCCCGAATGTTAGGAAATGTAACTGATTATTTTAACAAGCAGAATTTCTTCCCCCTCAAGTCATGACCTGGTTATATCAGATAAATTCAAAGCTTCTGGGCAAGCACCTTAAGGCCATATCTTTTTTTCCTCTCACAAGTTTTTGGCTGCTTGCCTTCACACTGCAAGCTGGCAGACTTCATCCTTTAAAAGCTTAATTACCTGAAAACCCACTGGGCACTTAGAATACCTATAGTTCTCAGCCCTAGAGCTTGAGGACGGATGGAATAAAAATCTAATGCACTTGACCTTCTCACCTCCTGCTCATCGTCCATGCTCCTATTACACCCACTCAAATCCTCACTGAGGCCAGAAGTACTAAGGACTTAGAGACAGATGTTTCTAGAAAAGCTACTGTGCCTCTCAAAGACAATTAGGCCCCCTAGGTCACTGATCGTCAAAAACATCATCCCCATACCTACACTAGCAACCTCAGGAGCATCAGGGTGTGGGGAAATAGGTTCTACTTACATAAATGGAGTAGAAAAAAGGTTAGGGTGGAAAGGTGTCACCATGGGGCGAAAGCACCCCAGGTTAGCTAGCGAGATATTATAATGGGATCACGAGTAGCTTGTTATATCACCTGCAGGACATTACTTTCCATCTGGAGCCAGTGTACCTTGATCACAAACTCCACTTGCCCCCCAGTCCCTTTGCTTTCACACAAGTTAATGATTGCTCTCTGATTGTTTTCTCCATGTTCACGTGTGTAAGATCTTGTTTTCTTCACGTTCACCACGTGGGTAATATTTGTGAGCTCAGTAAATACGGAGAGGAAACCCCTTTGTGGGACTCTTATCTCCTCCCGGATATTAGCCTCTCGTACTCAATTCTGTGGCAGCTCTCTTGCTCGACAAGAAAGAACTCCAGACTCCTAGTCTGTAACGCCAGGGAATTTGTTGAAATGAACTTCTCGGGTCTTAGTTTAGACCTCCTTAATCAGAAACTCTGGGGGTGGAATCCAGCACCCTGTGTTTTAACAAGCTCTTCGGGTGATTCTGATACTTTCTTCAGTTTGAGAACCCCTGCACTGGGTAATTGAACCAATGGCATTTGGCTATAACTGTGGAGTTACTATTTGTAACACCATGGGGCTCTCAACTAACGTCAGTCTCAGGAATTGCAGAAGTTGGTGAGCTCATTTCAAAGCAAAGACTCTCAACTTGGAAAGTGCTTGGATAAATGGCTGGGTGCTTTTGGAAATAAAGGAACATGGTTCTCTCATGTGGCCCAAGGAAGCTGAAGAAATTCAGAAATTCAGAAGATTCAGAATGTGAGTTTTTAAAACTTGGGGCTGGCAAAGATGGGACGGAGCATCACAATTACTCTATACTTTTAGACTTGACTATCTGCACTATTATTTTCTTCCTTTCATTTTATCACATAGGTTTTGCTTTTCAGTGTTCCTCTCATTGAGGATGATGCAAAACAAGGATTTTTGAAGTCCTGTGTGTAAGGTGCAAATAAAAAATACACATCTCAAAAAGCAAGTCGCAATAGATGCAAAAAAAGCATTTGACAAAATACAGCACCTTTTCTTGAGAAAAACTATCAAGAACTCAGGGATAGAAGGAAGCTACCTCAAAATCATAAAGGCCATATACAAAAGACCCAGAGCTAATATCCTCAATGGGGAAAAACAGCTTTCTCCTAAGGTCAGCAACACAACAGGGATGTCTACTCTAACCACTGTATTTCAGCATAGTGCTGGAAGTCCTAACCTCGTAATCAGACAACAAAAAAAAAGGCATTCATAGTGTCAAGGAAGAAGTCAAGCTTTCACTCTTGGCAGAAGAGTGAAAGAGAATTTCTTTTCTCGATGTATATATATCTCTCTCAATCTCCATCTCTGTGTGTGTGTGTATACACACACACAAACACACACGGTGTTGTGGGGGGTGTAATTTGACCTAAAAATACATACTTTCATTTCTGAGATTTTCTTAATGGATAAATTAAACACCTAATATAATGCTAATTTCAATGGGTTATTAGGATGATCTAAAAACACAAACTGTTCCACTATGAAAGTATTGTGCCAATGTAAAGAACCAGAGGGAACCTGCTGATTTCTTAACATTTTCCTCTGTGATCCATTACAGGCCACGTCCCCCATCAGTGTCCACTCTCTGCTTGCTCAACCCCAACCCCCACCCGCTTTTGTCTCTCAGGTTGAACTAATTTTAAGGAGAGGAGACACAACTGCCAGCAGCTGAAAGAGAGGTGTGGGGTTTGGGACTATTTTATCACAAGCCCATACCAAGCAAAGTTTTTAATTTTTAGTGTTGACTGAGGTGTAACTGTCATAACATGATAGTAGTTTTAGGTGTACCACACAAGGATTCACTCACTATTTGTATACATTATGGAATGATCACCTTAACAAAGCAACCGGACATCCCTTATTCTACTTATTTATTTTTTCTTCCTTGTGATAAGAACTTTTAAGATCTATTCTGTTAGTAACTTAAATGTACAACACGGTACTATTAACTGTAGTTATCATGCTATACGTTACTTCCTCACAACTTACTTTAGAACTGCAAATTTGTACCTTTTGACCACTTTCCCCCATTTCTTTCACACCCCCACTCCCTGCTTCTGGCAACTATCAATCTGTTGTCTGTATCTGGGTTTGCATTTGAAGATTTTACATAGGAGATCATAAGGTATTTTTCTCTGCATATAGCCTGGTGCTCTCAAGATCCATCCCTCTTCTGGAAAATGCAAGATCTCTTTATGAATATATGTGTTGATATATAAATCATTCTTTATCCATCCATCGTTGGACACTTAGGTTGTTTCCGTACTTGGCTATTGTAATAATGCTGCAGTGTCCATGGGTGTATGTATTTTTTCCAATTAGTGTTTTCACTTTATTTTAGATAAATATCCAGAAAGAGAAATTTCTCCATCATATGATAGTTCTATTTTTAATTTTTAGAGGAACCTCCATACTGTTTTCCATAATGGCTGCCCAATTTCCATTCCCATTAGCAATGCATTAGAATTTTCTTTTCTCCACGTTATCACCAACACATTTCTTTTGTTGACAGCCTTTCTAACAAGTGTAAGGCGGTATCTAGTGGTTTGATTTGCATTTCCCTGATCATTAGTGATGTTTAGCACTTTTCCATGTACCTGTTGATATCGCTTCTTTAGAAAAAAAAAAGTCTATTCAGATGATCTGTCCATTTTTTAACCAGCCTGTTTTTTATTACTGTTGAGCTATAGGAGTTTTGATATCTCTTGAGTGTTAGCCCCTTATCAGATACATGATTTGCAAATATTTTCAACCATTCGGTGGATTGCCTTTTCATTGTGTTGGTCTTCTTTGATGTGCAGAAGCTTTTTAGTTTGACTGAGACCCACATGTTTCATTGTGCTTTTGTTGGTTTTGCTTGTGGTGAAAAATCCCAAAAAAATGTCGCCAAGATCATTGTTGAGGAGGTTACTGCCTATATTTTCTGGGAGTTTTACAGTTGGAGGGTTTATGTTTGATCAGTTGATGAATTTGTGTATCCTGTTTGCTCAGAAGCCGTGCTAATCTTCTCTGTATTGTTCTAATCTTAGTACATGTGCTGCCCAAGTGAGGACAGCCAAGTTTCTTTTACCATTTCAGTGTATGTATGTACTTGTTTATCTATGCCTATTGGGGGCAGTGGGGATTACAGATACAAATTAATGTACTGAATGTGTTGCTAAACAAGAAATATTCTACCTTGTTGGAATAAATAGGTATCAGCTTGTAAAACTGCCTAATCCTAGAAGTGTTGAGTTAAGGTCACAGCATAAGCTATGGGCTTCTTGGGATTGATCCAAATGTACATTTGCCCCCAAAGAGAGCTTTAGATTGACGTCATCCTCTGCTAGTCAAACTTAACATTTAAACTGTGATCATAGCTACCTCTCTTTAACCTCAGAGCTAGAATGGAGACTTACTTTTCTAAAGACCATGTTTCCCCCAAACACATACTTGTATGCTTGTCTACAGAACAATGTGTGGGATATCCTTTCTGAGAACAGTGTGGGGGGATAGGCTAAACATCCAAGCACTGTCTGTGGGGTGGGCCTCTGGACCTGGCATTTCAAGGGTCCAAGCCCCCAGTTTGGGGCCAAGCCAAAAGAAACCACCTCCTAAATCCATCATGGAGACTGTAGTGAGCATGAGGTACTGGCTCCATCATCCCCAGATATTACTCTAGCTGTTTTCCATTCACAATGTGGTTCTGAGTAGACCGAGGAAAACATGGGATGAGGCTGTGCTCAGAATCAATTACATATTCAAATTGCCTGTATTTAAAAACCCCTAAAAACAGTAATGGTTTATTCAGCTGGTGACTTTATGGCATGCTTCTCCTCACAGTCTAAGGTTTTCTCTTTAACTGGTAAGTCAGGGACAATTTTCCTTGCAGGTCTGGCTGGCTGCTAGAAGGGGGAGGGGCTCCAGGATGGGAAAATGAAGAACATGGATCTTGGTGGAAGCTTCACTCCCTTTGTGGCAGATGGTCTACAAATCTCCAGTCCTTTGGAGTACATAAAACAGGGCTCTGAGGAACAAGTAGGCGTTAATTTAGGATCTAGGAAGAAAAGGGTGAGTTTTCACATGGTGAAGCTTGCCTCAAATCCACCAGCTAAAAACACTATCTCAAAGAGAAATGCAGGTTATGACTTGCATGTTCATAGAAAGGAAAAGACCTAAGAAAGCAATGTAGCACAACCCTGAGTTAGCCCTGCCACTTAGCTCTTTCCAAATGGCATTTTTTCCTACTTTCCATGATTTAGAAACTTAAAGGTGCACTTTAATGTCCTTGAATAGACTTTCAACCTTCATCTGGAGGTGGCTGACCTCTGCTGAGCAGGGCTGTTCTTCTGAGTCACTGCCATCTGCTGACACAAAGGGCTTGTCAGAGCTGCAGCGGTTTTGATACCAAAATACTCCCGTCTCTTGATCCTGTTTGTGAAATCCTTAATTTAGGGAAATGTTGAAGCATTTGTCCAATGCAATTTCACT
Source organism: Neofelis nebulosa (assembly GCF_028018385.1). NCBI lineage: Eukaryota > Metazoa > Chordata > Mammalia > Carnivora > Felidae > Neofelis > Neofelis nebulosa. Next base: position 68,663,283 of record NC_080794.1, read on the forward strand.
TTAGAGCATTATTGTTGATCAGTTTTATTTTTTTCAAGTGCAGCTAAAGCTGTATGTTTAAGAATAGGACTATTTGTTCCTTAAGTAGCACCTGTTTTACTGGTAATGGAGACCTAAGTTAGCAACTTAATTTTCCTTATCTTTAAAAGGGGATAAATCCTGGCTCTTGGCTCCCAAGTTTGGTAGGATTTGATTAAATGGCGCATAAGCAACACTTAGCACAGCACCCGGTCCTTACTCACTGTTACCTTACCATATTTTTGTTATTCATTAATTTCACCAAGTCCACATTCTATAGGATTTGTACTTAAGACAATGCCCAGCATTTATATACCTGATCACGGATCAGATAAAAAGCAGATACCTATTTGCTCCCCATTACTCCTCAGGGTTACAGAGAGGGATCAGTGACCCAATTTCACTACGTTTGACTTATTTGGAATTCTGGTGTCTGCCTTTTTATTTCTCCTTTAACAGCTGCTTGCATTAGCCTTTTGGGAATTGAGCAAAAGAGTTTTTCATTTTTAGGAAGCCACATGTTCTCTATCTTTAAATCAAAGGTGAAATGCAACGTGCCATGGCAGTAATCCAAAGTTTGGAGGCCACATGGACTTTCTGGTTTAAACTCATTTTCTATGAAGTCAAAACTCATCCTTCTCTTTGGAAATCACCGAAAGCGATGAGCTGAGACAGCAGTGAACAGACATGAGAAGAAGGCCCCTGGTGGCCAAAATGAGGCTTCTCCCTCTCAGTTTCTTAATGGCATGCGAAAGGCATTAATCCACACTTTCATTTCCTATTAGCCAAATAGAAACGTCTTGAGATAATGTGAATACCTTATGGCATAAGTGACTTTCTAAAGTATCTTATTAGAACTCTTTATCTGTATAAATTAGGCAGCACTGGGGCTTGACAGCCAGGAATACACTTCTTAAAACTGACGATTGGGAGTAGCTCACAAAGAAGTTAGCCCAATACCACTGGGGAAACTTCCAGGGGACATGGCAGCTCTAGTCTTTTCTCAAGTACAGTGACTTTCTGTCATCTCACAGAGAAGTGAAGTAGGTCACTTCATTGTGTGGCAGCTCTACCCAGAGATGAAGTCAGGTTTCCCAAACGCCTCTCAAAAACCATTAGGACAGATCATGCTGCCACAAGTGAAGGTCGGGCTATTCCTTCAGAAAGCAGAGGAATACCATCACTGAAGGGTGTTCAGTGTGCTTTTGAGAATGACGCCCGAGGTTTCAAAAGCACCCTTTTTCAAAAGGATGTTCATATGCTATTTATTCTGATTGGCTGGTTTTTAATGTAGAAGAAATGAAGTACATCAGTGTTGGAGAAAAAAGCAACCCCCTAAAAAATCCCCTACCCCTCAAAACAAAATAATTCTTCGGAAGCATCTGTCCCTTCAGAAAGGATGGTTATGTTTTGTTTGAATAAAAGTCTGAGGATGTACAAGGCAGAGCAGGGGACTTTATATCACCTAACTGCAATTTCTACCTCCTTCCACTCCACTTGCCCTGCTCAACCTCCCAGGGGCTGCATCACATTAATCGGTACAATAAGCCTCTTACTATGTGGCTCAGATTTACTTGAAATGAAGAGTCATTTTCTTCATGTTCCTGGGGAGACTCTGGTAGAAGTCCACAGTGGCCAACATTGACACTGTTTTCCTTTCTTTATTTTTACTTTTCCCCTTATAGGACTACCTCCCGGTATTGTATCTGCTGATATGTCAGACACTTGCTTTGAAAATGGGTTCATTCATTCCATGAAGATTCGCTGACCTCTACTATACAGATCGACATATTTCCATCATGAAGGTAAACTTGCTATATTCAGAGCTTTCTTATATATTGCTTTTGTTTCTGTTGGCTTTTGTGTGGTCATCCGAGTTTTATGATGGAAGCTTTTTTTTCCTAAAATGCAAGTACATTTGATTTTTTCAAAAATGTTGACCATTTATCTTGCTATATAAATCAATTTTTCTACTCTTCTTCTCATCAATAGAATTGCTTTCAATTCCTCTAACATATGTCAATTAAATGGTTAAATCAGTGTGGCCACAGGTAAAGGCACATAAAATGTGTCCTGCTGGGACAGAAAAGATGAACACAGTTAATGGGTAAATGATAGGCCAATGCTGAGGTCAATATTTACCTCACTGTACAATAAATCTTGATAACTGGATAGCTACCAAAGCAAGATGTCAATAATCAGTATAGTATGCTACATCTTTCCAGAATAATTTCATTAGAAAGGTATGAAAATTCAGGGAATAAAGATGGCAAAAGTTTTGCAGTCTTTCTGTCCTAAAAGGCAATTATTTCTATATTAAGGTAAAGATGTTGAAAATCATTGGTTTTCAAAGTTTAATATGAGTTAGAAGCATTTAGGGACTTTTAGATAAAAACAGATTCCTAGATTCCACCCATATTCTGATCAAGAAGGAGTGGTCTTATGTCCACCTAGTGTTTTAAAACACTATGAGAATCTGATTGAGACAAGCTGGGGAATATTCTTTGAGAAAAACTGATGTAAATTCTACTTTGTGCCTGGGAGGTAAGTAATTATCAACCCATTAACTAACCAACACTTATTTAGAGACACCTAGGTCTAAAGCTATATGTGTATATAGTCATCTGAAGTACTTTTTCTCTGTTGCTGCTCTGTTCTGCCTAGTTAGATGGTAACTTTTGGTTCTTACATAGGAGATTGGATAAGGTTAAAAACAAGGCTTATTATAATTTATCAATGACAATTGCTAAAGAATCTCTTGAAAAAGCAACTGCTCATACTTGGAGACAAACCTTTCTCCTAAGTAAAAATGAAAACAAAAATCATTACCATTTCATAATCAAGTAGTAAACTATTGGCAAATTTTGGGGGGAAATAGGTAAAAAATAATAAACTGAAATCAGTAAACATATAATTTTGTGGTGGGGAAACAGCGGTAAAATACTTTTCCAATTCCAAACTTGCTAATGCATTGTTGATTATAGACTGTACAACTGTACAATTTTACTATAATTGTGTACATTATGCAGTAGGAACAATAATGCAAATTTAAAACATAAAATGACTAGATTTTCAATATTCCCAGGTAACAATAAAATCTAAGTGTTATATTCTCAGCTGTCCTATTAACCCTATTTCTCTAGCCTGGCTTTGTATATTTTGACTGTCTTTGATGTAAATGAAAGTACTTTATGTAGTGCATAATTAAAAATGAATTTTTTTCTTTTTTTAAAATTTTAATGTTTTTTAATTTATTTTTTAAGACAGAGAGAGATAGAGCATGAATGGGGATCGGGCAGAGAGAGAGGGAGACACAGAATCCGAAGCAGGCTCCAGGCTCTGAGCTGTCAGCACAGAGCCCAACTCGGGGCTTGAACTCACAAACCATGAGATCATGACCTGAGCTGAAGTCGGACGCTTAGTGACTGAGCCACCCAGGCACCCCACAAATTTTTTTTCTAAAGTGGGGCAAGAACTTCGTTTTTCAACACTGACAGAAGCTCATGTTTCTCAAATTATGACCTTTGGTAATTTTCAGATACATCTTTAAGGCTACCTTTCCTCCAAATGACAGGGGAGAATTGCACTAATGGATAGACGGTCTTCAACTTCAAGTTTGTCACTCGTAACTTGAATTTAAACCACTGGTCACTTACTGTTGCTCATCTTTATGATTGTTTCCAGAGTGTGTATATACACCTAAAGATCCTGTTTTGCTTTGGTTGGAGTTTGATTGTTATTACTTGTTCTCTTCATAACTCAAGTTGAAATCTCTTGGTACACCAAGAGGGTCTCCTGAGCTCCTCCAACCTCCCTGGCTTCACTGAGCACCCCCCCACCCACCCAACCACGGAACAATCTTGATGTGTGTTTGAAAGTATTTTAAAACTTTACGTGCAGAAGAATCACTTAGGAATATTGGAAAAAAGCAGTTTCTTAGTGAATCAGATGGAACGGAGTTTGTGTATTTCTAACAAGCTTCCAGGCCTATGCCTGGTGCTGCCAGTCCGTGGACCTAAAGATCTTCACCATGTATTTGGCTTGTACCAAGTGATACTATCTATTAATGATCAGTGCAAGACACATACCCTATATACTCAGCTGTATGTATTTCCCATGAGTGTAGCGGTCTCCTCAACCAATTCTCATTGATGCCAAGAATGTGTCATCAACTTTGTAGACATTAAAACATTATCATCTCTAAAATCTCCCAAAAAAGCATCTTGGTTTTTCTTTCTTTCTTTTGCTAGCTTGCTTGCTTTTGTTTTTCTTTTAAATTTTAGTTAATTAGCATACAGTGCAATACTGGTTAAAGGAATAGATTTCACTGATTTATCACTTACATACAACACCCAGTGTTCATCATAACAAGTACCCTAATACCCATCACCCATCTAGTCCATCTTCCAACCCACCTCCCTCCATCAAACCTCAGTTCTCTATTGCTAAGAGTCTCTTTTGATTTGTTTCCCTCTTCTCCCTCCACCACCGTGTTCATTTGTTTTGTTTTAAATTCCACATATGAGTGAAATCATATGGTATTTGTCTTTCTCTGACTTATTTTGCTTAGCACAATATATTCTAGCTCCATCCACATTATTGCAAATGGCAAGATTTCATCCTTTTCGGTGGCTGAGTAATATTCCATTGTATATATGCATTGCGTCTTCTTTATCCATTCATCAGTCAGTGGACATTTGGGCACTCTCCATAGTTTGGTTATTGTTGATAGTGTTGCCGTAAACATCAGGGTGCATGTGTCCCTTTGAATCTGTATTTTTGTATCCTTTGGGCAAATGCCTAGTGGTGCCATTGCTGGATTGTAGGGTAGTGTCACTTTTAGTTTTTTGAGGAAACTTGATACTGTTCTCGCAAGTGGCTGCACCAGTTTGCATTCTCACTAGCGGTGCAGGAGGCTTCCCCTTTCTCCACATCCTCACCAACACCTGTTTCTTGTGTTAATTTTAGCCATTCTGACAGATAGGAGGTGTTATCTCATTGTGGTTATGATTTGTATTTCCTTGATGATTGATGTTGAGCATCTTTTCATGTGTTGTTAGCCATCTGGATGTCTCCTTTGGAAAAGGGTTCATTCATGGCTTCTGTGCATTTCTTAACAGGATTATTTGTTTTTTGGGTGTTGAGTTTGATAAGTTTGTTAGAGATTTGGGATATAAACTCTTTATCCAATAGGTCATTTGCAAATAACTTCTCTATTCCATTGGTTGCCTTTTAGCTTTGTTGATTGTTTCCTTAGCTGTGCAGAAGAATTTTATCTTGACGAAGTTCCATTAGTTCATGTTTGCTTCTGTTTCCTTTGCCTCTGGTGAGTGTCTAGTAAGAAATTGCTGTGGCTGAGGTCAGAGAGGTTGCTGCTTGTATTCTCCTCTAGGATTTTGATGGTTTCCTGTTTGACACTGAAGTCTTTTATCCATTTCAAATTTATTTTTATGTGTGGTTAAAAGAATGGTGCAGTTTCATTCTTCTGCATGTCACAATGCAATTTTGCCAACACCATTTGTCAAAGAGATTGCCCCTCCCCCCCATTGGATATTCTTTCCTGCTTTGTCGACAATTAGGTGGCCATACATTTGTGGGCCCACTTCTGAGTTTACTATAATGTTCCATTGATCTATGTGTCTGTTTTTGTGCCAGTACCATACCGTTTTGATGACTATAGACTTGTAAATTTGGATTTGTGAGGTATCCAGTTCTGTTTTTCTTTTTCAGGATTGCTTTGGCTATTGAGGGTCTTTTGTGGCTCCATAAGATTTTCGGATTGTTTGTTATAGCTCTGCAAGAAAAAAAAAATGCTGGTGGTATTTTGGTAGGGATTACATTAAATGTATAGATTGCTTTGGATAATAGGGAAATTTTAACAGTGTTCGTCCAATCCATAAGCATAGAGTGTTTTTCCACTTCTTTGTGTCCTCTTCAGTTTGTTTCATAGTGGTCTATGGTTTGCAGGGTTTGCCAAGAAAGCATCTTTTAGTCATGATTCCATGACCTTGGAATAGTGTCAGCATGATAAGCATGCCAAAATCTTTGTTATCTTTCCAGAGATTTTTAGACTATTTGAGACTTCATTGCTGACTTCCAAAAGCATTCAATAAGCATGGAAAAACAAAAAAGGCATAAGATACAATACAATTCTATCCACGAAAATGTTGAAATGGAATATTCCTAGGAGTTGTTATAATAGCAATTTTTAGTTTCTTTTTATTTTATTTATTCTTTTTAATTTTAAAATATTTTTAAATGTTTTACAGTGCATAGGTATCACTGTCCTAATAGAGTAATTATTTTGAATTCTCTTTTCAGTTTTTAAATTTTCAAAATTATTCTGAATGTTGAAAAACCCAGAACTTAAATCTTTTTTTTTTTTTTAATTCAATCTCATGGAAAATACCCACAATTTGGCTATTTGCCATGATGTGTCATTCCTTGTTCCATTATTTGTCACACTTTGATTGTTTGTCTAGCAGTATCACTAGAGGGACAGGTTTTCTAATTCCACATTCCTTCATACTTTGTTAGGGACATGATGGGTACTTAGAATCTACCTGTTCATTGATTATTAATTTCATGACTTCAATGAATTCCCATACAGATTTTATGAAAGGAAGTTCACACCAAATACTTGGTTACAATTACCAAGCTGTCAAATTTTTTAATAGGTTTATATAAATACTGTTGTATATGTCCCAGGTAAGAACATGGTCCTACAGATTAGTACATGCCAAGAAAAAATACATGACAAGATATCACTGAAAGGCCACATAGAAAAATTTAGTGGCTCTTACTTAAAATTTCTCATCTTTTAACTCGCCTGTCTGTGCACATAGAAACAACCATAATTCTGACTGGGCCAGAGTATTGATGTTCTGGCACTGAATAGGTTCTGGGATGACAAGTTAAATGGTGCTCCCACTCTGGAGAAGACACTAGAGAAAAAAATGGAAATTACTTGGGGTAGTTGCAAATCACACTAAATATCCCTTCCTTTGTTTCTGCCAAAAGTCTGTCAATATGTTTGACTTGATTTAAAGAACATATGATGAAAATGGAAAACAGTTGCTAATCACAGCTATTAATTACCAAGGACTAAATTCAAAGATATTTCCTAATTAAAATTTCAAGGTATCCTAAATAAAATGTAAGCTTTGAATGATGAGGCAACACCGGGGATTTCTTAACTGCCTATAAAGCATCAAGGAAGGAAGATGATTCCTAAGGATACATAAAAATAGGTCCTTTTAAAAAAATGTTCTTAGAGTCTCCATTCACTGAGACAAACTATTCTTGTCCTAGTTGTAAATCCAACAAAGTCTAACTTGGAACTGGTATGAGTGATCCAAGCATGGTGGAGACCTATGCTGTGCAGAAATGCAAACAGACTGGCAGAACATGATGCTGGTCCATGGGATCCAAAGAAAACCAACCAAACATTTGCCAGCTGCATATTCTATGTCAGGTATTTTTCTGATAATGCTTGGCATACGTCAGTAAGTAAAATGGACAGTTTCCTCCTATGTGGAGTTTATATGCAAGATGGTAGAAAAAGATAATAAACGGTGTATCAAATAGGTGCATTGCATTGTTTATATGTGCAAAAATAAGAACTAGGGATAAGAATGAGTGGTGGGATGTGGGATGGGCATGGGGCATTTGAGGTTTTAAGTAAAGGTTTCAGGGCCTCAATTTTAAGAGACATTTGAACAAAGACTCAAAAAAGGTGAGGGAATGAGCCATGCTTCAATCTTCCTCTTCCCTAGCCCAGAAGTTAGGGTATGCTTGCCGCATTCAGGGGCCTGCCAGAAAGCCTGTGTGTCTAGCAAGGAGTAGGCAGGGGTGAAAAGTCCTAGGACAGGAGTTTACTAACGTACATAAAAGAGGCTCATCATGTAGGTTGAGTCATCATGAATTCCTGTAATTCATACTAAGAATTTTCATTACTTGATACAGGGTGAAATTTCAACAGTGATTTCTCCCGATACTTGCCTTTATGATTTCTTTTTAACATGACTTAAAATATTTTGGTCCTGTTCGTACATTGTCCTTTCTTATAACCTGTACTCCTGCAAATCAGCATCCTGATTTAGGTCCCTCCTCATTTCAATTCATACTAACCCTGTGGGCAAATTTGTTTTGCTAAGGTCCATGGAGTTTTTCCTTTAAAAAACAAAAAACAAAATAAAAAAACAAAAAACAAACAAAAACCCCACCTCATCTAGGCTTGCCATTGCTCCTAGAATTAAGTCAAATCTTCTCTTGATCTTTTGGGAACTGGCTCCTACCTACTCTTCAGCTTATTTCCTGCATGCCATTTAATTGTTCCCTTCGATTTCTATCCCTTTGCCCATGCCATCTTGTCAACACTTTTTCTACTCTTCATATTTCCCTGAATGCCATACTCCTCTTTACAACCCCACCCCCAATGACAGCAACAAGTGATTTCTTAATTTTACAAAATCCCCAGCTGTATATTTTTCCTTCCATATGACAAATTCTGTGTCTTCAGATATAATTGTAAGTGGACTCAAAACACTTGGGGAGTCAAATCTGTGTCTTATTCATGTTCTCATTCCTCCAGAGAACTAGGAAACATCACTTTACTGTTAAATATTGATAGAATAAATTTTAGCACTCAATCTGCAAGCATAGGTAGGGAGCCTTAGCATTATTGACACAAACTTATTCTGGACATAATGGTCAGTTCTTCATCATGACCCATGGGCATTTAACTTTGTGATTACAGATACCTCTGTACTCCTTATGACTGCTCATGCTTCAAGCACAAGACAAGGAATACAGGATTAATTTAGGAATCCATCATATTTTTAAAGCCATGACAACTAGCTGTATCATAAATATAGCCGATCACCCAGCAGCATAAATAATGGAAACACTGCCTTGGGGGCAATAAAAGTGATTGATGCTCTGAGTTGCTGTTAACCCTGGTTATGCTTGTTCCATGTGGATCTTTGCAGCCTTCCTTTGTGCTTGAGATTGGCACTTCAGAAGCAGTATTGGTGGAAAAGAAAAATCAGATGTCACACATCTAGTCTCCTAGTCTGAATTTGCAAATGAGGGGGAAGGTATCTGATCTAGAATAAACAAAGTCCACACATAGGGATGTGTCCTTCTCATATCCATATTAATGATAAGCAATGAAAAAAAAAAACTGAAGGTGGGGGATAAGGATAATTAGGCCACTCTGGTTTTACTGTTATTTAAAATAATACAAAGCTTCTAAAGAACTTGTTGTTTACTTGGATGTCCTAGGTAAGGATTTTTCTTAATGTTCTACAGACACATGTATAATGAATTGCATTTGGCTTTGACAAGCTGAAAGGGAAGGTTTGCTGAAAATTGGGTCTAGAGGGGCATTATGTTAGAACAGAAAACCAGATGTTACTCAGGTTTTCACTACTAGTTAACTTATTAGTTGATAGGAGTTTCTCAACCTGGTTCATTATGTTTCCATCTTTTACTTATGTTGGAGAGAAAGGGGACACATATATGAGCTCAGTACCTATTTTATACAACATGCTTTACCAAACTTCTCTGCTAGTAAGTTTTACAGTGATACAGTAATATCTCCATGATACAGATGAAAGGTTTGGGGTTCAGAAAGGCTATGTGATTTTCCCAAGATTACATGGAATAAATGGCAAATCTGAACCCTGATCAATCTGAATCTAAAGTTATACTCTGATAACCTCCTATATGAAAGGTTAAGAAATAGAAAATAACTTGTCTTCCAGCATTCTGTGATTCTGCTGTACTAAAGCCCTGTGGAGTTTCCATATAATGGTAAATTTTATGATGGAGCCAATGGTTTTGCAAGCTCCCAATCTCTATTTGATCTCTGATTCTCTTGTGAAACAGGACAACTCTGCTCTTAATATGGTTCCAAAATAGGGGTGCCTGGGTGGCTCAGTCGGTTAAGCATCCAACTCTTCATTTTTGGCTTAGGTCAGGATCTCATGGTTGTGAGATCAAGCCCTGTGTCCTGTTCTGCACTGGGTGTGGAACCTCCCTAAGATTTTTTTCTCTCTCTCTCCCTCTGCTCCTCTCCAGCTTGTGTTTGTTCATTCTCATTCTCTCTCTCTCTCTCTCTCTTTCTCTCTCTCTCTCTCTCTCTCTCTCTCTTTCTCTCTCTCTCTCTCAAAAAAAACAAAAAACTGCATATAGTTCTCCACCGCAACCCCCCCAAATACAGTTCCCACATATTCCTGACATAAGAATGGATGATTATTGATTGGTGGATCGAGGAGCCCACATCTATTTTAAGTTATGAAAATAAGGAGGGGAGGGAGCCTGGGTGGCTCAGTCAATTAAGAATCTGACTTCAGCTCAGCTCATGATCTCAGAGTTAGTGGGTTTTAGCCTCACATTGGGCTCCATGCTGACAGCACAAAGCCCATTTGGGTTTCAATCATTCTCTCTCTTTATCTCCCTCTCAAAAATAAATATTAATATAAAAGGAGCATTTTAGAAGAAGCTTCAGTTTCATCTGTGTGGGTTCATTCACTGGGGTCTCTGTAGATTGGAATCCTGATGATAAAATTCTATTACAAAGTGGGGATTTAGAACTCTGTCTTCTTGCAGGGCTTTTAAAATGGGTATTGTTTGGTGTTACAGCAGCAACAGAGCATGTGTTTTCCTGCGGTTAAGTCTGTATCATGCCTCAAGTATCCTGACTTACCCTGCCCTTTGATATCCAAAATGTTTACTTATCTCTTAGGGCCCTGTTCACTGTCCTCTTTTCTAGATTTTCTGTGGGTACCAAGTCTATTATGCCATTCTAGTCCTCATCACTTCTGTTGTACATTAGTTACCTCTATCTTTAATAAGATAAATCTTTGTACAGTTGACCCTTAACACAGGAGTTAGGGGCATTGAGCACCACCCCCCGCCCCCCACTGTGCACTAAAAAATTTGCATATAACTTAAAATTATAAACTTTTCCCAAATTTAACTATTAATAGCCTACTGTTGGCTAGAATCCTTACCAACAATATAAGTAGATGATTAACACATTTTTTAATGTTAAATGTATTATATACTGTATTCTTATAATAAGGAGAAATGAAAACAAAAAAATCATAGGGAGGGGAAAATAAATTGGCATTTCAGTGTTTATTGAAAAAAATCCACCTATATGTGGCCCCATGCAGTTCAAAGGCATGTTGTTCAAGAATCAGCCGTATTCCCATAAGGAACTAATGCTAAATTTTATAAAGACTAACATTAAAAAAAATTAATGTTTTTTTCTTTTTTTTAAATGTGTATTTATTTTTGAGAGAGAGACAGAGACAGAGACAGAGCACAAGTGGGCGAAGACAGAGAGAGAGGGAGACACAGGACCTGAAGCAGATTCCAGGCTCTGAGCTGTCAACACAGAACCTGATGCGGGGCTCGAACTCACAGACTGTGAGATCATGATCTGAGCTGACTGAACTACCCAGGCACCCCAAATGTTCATTCTTGAGAGAGAGACAGAGAGAGTGAGAGTGGGAGAAGCAGAAAGAGAGAGGGAAACACGGAATCTGAAGCAGGTTCCAGGCTCCAGGCTATCAGCACAGAGCCTGATGTGGGGCTCGAATTCATGAGCCATGAGATAATGACCTGAGCCAAAGTCAGACACTTAACTGACTGAGCCACCCAGGTGCCCCTATAAAGACTAATATTTTAATTTATTTTTTAGGGGGGAACCTGGGTGGCTCAGTTGAAGTGTCCAACTCTTGATTTTGGCTCAGGTCATGATTTCACAGTTTTTTGAAATCACATGTCAGACTCTGTGCTGGCAGTGTGGAGCCTAGTTGGGATTCTCTTTTTCTCCCTCTTTCTCTGCCCCCTCCACCACTTGTGGGATCTCTGTATTTCTCAAAATACATAAACTTAAATTTTTTTTTAGAAATAAGTGTATAAATGATGTAGGCCTGGGATGGATCTTTCCTTTTACAGTTTGCTCCTTTACTACCCCATTTCATCCAGAATATTTTTTATTATGTATGTATGTAGGCTCCATACCCAATGTAGGGCTTGTGATCAAAAATTGCATGCTCTGTTGACTGAGCCAGACAGGCACCTGACCCAGGATATATACCTATATTTTTTAATGAATGAGGGAAACCTTGGGAAATAGCTGAGTCCAAAATCCAGGCTTTCAACTCCAGAGATAACTAGAATTGGTCTTTAGAAACCAGGCTATAGGTTAGTATCTTAGATTCTGTTCCCCAAGAAAATAGGCTGTGAGATAAAAATTTGCATGCATATAGTTGATTACAGAAAATGCTTTCGGTAGTATCACCTAGGGGTGTTGGGGGTTAGAGAAGCAGAAATAGGCAAAGGGAAAAGTTACAGAATGCAGTCACAACAAAGGTCTTGACTAATCCAACAAGAAAACCTAGAGTTAAAATAGTCTTTGGAGTTGTCTTGACTTGAAGTTAATGGATGCCTTCATACTCCCTTATCATTGGATATAGGCTGAACCACAAGGGATGGGCAGGACCCTGGGAAGGGGGGCTCCTCTACACCAACCTGGTGACTTAGACTCAGCTGTGATCTGGCAACAGCTGCTCCCAGTTTCTGGAACATAAACATCTTGATCCTGAAAGGGGGGAGATCTTGGTGATGCATTCCAGCATCAATCACTGTAATAAGAGCTGAACATTTTCTCTAACAACACAGATGAGTATACTTCTTGGTGTATATTGGCTTGGAAAATTCTTCTTCCCTGATGTTCACAAACATGAAGCAGTACAGAACCTGAACCAGGATTGACAGGGAGAATAGACTGTGTAGTCAAAAGGAAAAGACTCCTAAATCTTTGGAAGGACAGATTTCTAAGGGTTTTCACTTGTACAGCACAATTCTGAGCAAGAAGGAAAAGGGAGCAAATTGAAACAGAGTGTTTAATACACTCTTATACCATCCATCTTAGCTCTTTTATGTATTGGGAATTTATGGTTGGTTAAAAATTTTCAGAATTGGTTAAAAGACTTTAGTGCATCACTGAGCCCAGATTTCTTGAGGTACTTGTTAAAAACGTCAGTCCCCAAGCCCCACACAAATCCACTGAATGAAACTTTTTACATTATAAGCCTGGAAATAAAAATTAAAAAAAAAAAAACCACAGTGGATGATTTTAATGATCATTAATATTTGAGAATCTCCACTTTAGAAAATACTATGCAATCAAGAAGGTAGAAGGAGAATCAGTCAGGCAGAATATCTTCTGCAGAATGCCCCACTCTGACAAGTTGATAGAATTCTTTCTTAGACATCTGATCTTGAGAAAATAGTAAATACATAGGCTTCTTTACAAGGCATATAGGCTCTGTCAGTCATGGTTCCTGGTAAAAAGACTGCATGATTTCTCTGGATGTCAGATGTGTAATATTGCTGATGGCAGTGTTAATCATCTACTCTCTGGCATGAGGGACAGGCATGGCCAATGTATAAGGAAGGCACATGGAATTGAATTTTCTTCATTATGTTTCGTATCTAAACCTATGAGCTTCTCTTTCTTCACAAGAAGCATGAGGTTTGTGCATTGCAGTGCATTGGTGAATTAGCACTCCAGAAATACATACAGATATACATACATGATGTCTGGATTAGTAGTATTTGTTGATTTCCATGGTGGAAATGGAACCATGGCAAATTTCAAGTTATCGATTTGACAACTGGCTTGCAAAATTCCTGAATGTTATCAATTCTTCTAATCCAGAAAGAACTTAATCCAGCAAATATTGAAATGTCTACTTGAATTCTTATACTACACCAAATTTCACCTCAATATAATTTCCCTGTCTTTAGACAACTTACTTTAAAATTGGAATCAAATTCCTAAATCAAAGGTCAGACAACTTCACCTGAAATGGGCTGGATGGTAAATATTTTGGCTTTGTGGTCCGTAGCGTCTCTGTCAACCACTCAACTCTGCTGTTGTGCAAAGGCAGCCATAGACGATATATAAACAACCGGACATGGCTGTAGCTCAAACTTTATTGACAAAATCAGATGGTGAGCTGGATTTGGCTTGTGGATTATAGCTTGCTGATGTCTGTTCCAAATCAATTGGGGTTATAGAGATTCTTAAACAGTCCCTATTGCCCCTGGACCCTTAGAGTTTCTGGTGAGGTGGGAATTATATTCTAAGTGTAGTACCCATGCCTGAGATCTAGCAGAAACTTTTTTCCCTTGTTAAAAGGAAAACGATCCGAGAAAAGAATAGACATAAAGGAAGTTTGCGTGATGGGGGGAAGGCACTACGTTAGCTTCAGTAACAAACGAGCCCAATACAAGTTCAGCTGTGGCTCAAGCCTGACCTGCTAAATTCTTTTCCCATGCTGATTTCTATCCTCCAGAACATTCTTTCCCAATCACCATGACTGCAGCTCACAAACCTACATGGACGATAAAATTAGACAATTTGGTACAAAATAAAGGTCTTCAAGAGGAAGGCAGACCCATGGGAAGATCAGTTGCCTAACAGCGTGGTCCTTTAGGTGTCTACAGATTTAATTAGACAAATCACTTCATCCATCTTAACTGGGGAGGTCAGTTTGATGCCTAGAAGGATGGGGGAGGGTATTGTTTTGCTAAAAATGCTTACCTTGCAAGAGTGGGGATGTCAGTCTTCTCTGTGCTATAAGATCTGAGTTTCAATTTCATGGCATTTCAAGATGATCTAAACCAGTTTGGACAGTCACAACTTCCTAGGTGCATCTGTCACATGAGACCTACCATTTGGCCATTGAACTTTATGTATCAATACACTGAAACATAAGGATATACAGAGACCCACAAATGTGTCTCTGAGATCAAAGTGGGAATGAGACGGGAAAGAGGTGGTTCATAAACTCAGCTTTAATGTGCTTCAAGAGAGCCTGCAAGTTCTTCCACATTTTCACCTAGTAATTAATCAAAAATACCATTTAAAGAAATGATTATGGAAAAAAATTAAAAATATTAAAAATGATTATGATTTTTAAGCCATTCTTAAGCCAGATGAGAAAGGTAATAGTTGGTTTAAGAGAATACTTTAAAAAAAGGTTATTTATGCTTATCAGTAATAGGTTCCAGACAACTGCATGGTTCAGAACATCTGAGATGGGATTGAACAAACCCTTGTGAATTCTATCCAGCACTCTGGAATGAGAATTTTGACACAGTTGCTTTCCTTCCTCTTGGAGAGCATTCAGTCTCAATCTGACTCCTGAAGGAGGTCAAGTCCGAGACCCCATGAGTTGCCTCCATGTGATACAGCCCAGAGATCAAGAAATGAATGTTGTTTCTTGTGTCATGTGATGAGAACAAAGGAACCCTTCTTCATGGCCCTTCATTTTCTCCCACCCCAGTGAGTCAGGGGCAGTTTGTAGAGTGGAAGATTCAGGAAACTAGAAAGTGGCTGTTTGAAATCCATGTTTGAAATCTTGGAGCTAACACTCCAAGAAGAAGCCACTGTGGGGCAGGTGGACAATGAGGAATTATGTTCCTGTCGTTCAGTCATGCTCCTGGTCTCAGAGAGTCCCTGAAAATCTGTTAAAGAGACAAAACCAGGGGGAGGGGAATCTCCTCTGTCATACCTCTAGGAAGCAAAGGTTCTATTTCACAGAAAGACTTAAAGTCACACAGCCATGGGTGGCTCAAAATAAATCTATGTCTATAGTGGGTCAGTCAGGGCAGGATTCTAAAATGTCTTTAAATTTGTGAGCTATGCTTTGTGGGGATTTTTTTTCCTCTTATTTTGGAAGTTATTGTTTAGTGCATGACATGAAATAGTCCACAATCACCGATAATAAATCTGCTTGCTAGTCCAGATTTTCTGGACTAATTTCTGTCCAATTTGCCAGGTCTAATTAGATGCAGTAACCTTTTCTCCAGAGGGATTTTCTCTACACACCAGAGACGGAATTGGAACAACTTGTTTGCCTAGCTTTGTAACTTTACAGGAGTCTGGGGAGTTAAGTTGCCCCCAAACCTGCTATATTCTCCTGTGATTAAAGTATTTCCAGACCAGCTCAGGTTCAGAGCCAGTAACAGAAACAGGCTTCCAATGTCTCTCTGGCCTTGAGCAGGCATCCATTTACATTTTTAGACTAGAGAGGAAAATCCACCATTCCTTGATAAGAGGAATTTAAAGGGTTTCCTTCCAATATAAATACATTGAAATTCACAGAATTATTGCCTTATTTAAGATTATGTATGAGCAGGTTAAATTCATTATCAAAAGGACATTCTACAAGGGGAAACCAAAAACAAAAATCAAACAAACAAAACCCCAAAACAAAAAGAAAACAGGGGTGCCTGGGTGGCTCAGTTGGTTGAGCGTCTGACTTCGGCTCAGGTCACGATCTCGCGGTTTGTGAGTTCGAGCCCCGCATCGGGCTCTGTGCTGACAGCTCAGAGCCTGGAGCCTGCTTCAGATTCTGTCTTCCTCTCTCTCTGCCCCTCTCACACTCACACTGTCTCTCTCTCCTTCAAAAATAAATAAACATTAAAAAAAATCTTTAAAAAAAACAAAAAGAAAACAAGCAAACAAAAAATAATGGGAAACATATCTATAAAGCCAAAGTTTCTAACCACAGTTGTTGAATAAGCTACTAATGTAGAAGAGGGGCAAGGAAAATAGGAATTCCTTCCTATGTTTATTTAGGCAGATAAATTTATCTGTTATATAGGAGGCCTCTTGGAGATAAATAAAACAGTTTCTCTCAAGAACACACAACTACCTTTTGTTTTTGTTGACTCTTGTGTGTGCATGACTCTTGGCATAGTATGGATATTCTGGCTGATTGGCCATGTGTTCCCTAATTCCCCCCCTTGCATGTGATGTGAGCATTGATTACATGTCTTGCAGTAGCTCATTACAAAATAATGGGATAGACCAAAGTGATCATTAAGTGTCCTTATAGTGGTACTTCATAAAATGTAATGGTTCACCTATCTTCCCTTTTTTTGCTTTGGCTGTGTATAGCCATGGGCTATATTTGCCTAATATTTATCATTTTTGCCTAATTTTCATGCCAGCTCACATGAAAAAAAGACCCAAAAAACTATTTAAATTTATCTTCAATACTATCTATGAAAATAGGGGTTTGATGAACTGGCTTAACTAAAATACATACATACACACATACTTAAATTTCATTTATTTTCCCAGCTTGTTGCTTATGTCACATTAATCTGCATCACAACAGTTAAAAATGAAAACAACTAAGTCCTATAATTAGGATGTTAATTCTGTAGAAGATTTTTTATATTTCAGTGTTTGTAAACTTTTTTTTTTTATTGTTGATTTATTTTGAGATAGAATGAGTGGGGGAAGGGCAGAGGGAGAGAGAGAATCTCAGGCTGGCTCTGTGCTTTTACTATAATAATTAAAGCCCTGTGCCGGGCTTGATCTAAGGAACCAAGAGATTATGAGCTGAGCCCAAATCAAGAGTCGGATGCGAGCAACCAGGTGCCCCACCGGTCCTAGTGTTTTTAAAGTAAAAATGCAACTAGAGTTACAACACAGAGAATGGAAGAAATTGCCACAAAGTCGCTTTGTTCCAGTAGACCAACAAACCAATGAAAACCCAAGCAGCCACAGATGCCGATTACCTATGTAAAGGTTAGAATCTCTGCACTTAAGAGATAGGATTTGACAATCGTGAATCTTAGGAACCAGACCTACCCTTTTCACTGCTCTTCCTTAAGCAGTTTCAGAAGGAGATCCCAGCTTTCAGCTCCAGATTTAAAACAAAAAACCAAAACATGTTTCAAAGGGCAGCATTGCTTTAAAAAAAAAAAAAAAAGGAGTGGAAAATATACACTAATAACAAGAGACATATAATGAAATTGCTCCCTCAACCATAGCTTTAGCTGAACTTGTTAGATGTTATAATAAATCCTTTATCTGGAAGGGTCCACCTCTAATTACCTGAAGTAACAACAACATTTACTATAATAATTAAAGCCAATTACCCTTACTTAAGGCTCAAAAACAAGCATTATCTACTGTGCTTACATATTCTAATTTCCATAAATCTAACAATCTCTCACATCACCATAGCAATTACTGGACCCATGGTTACCCCCCATACACTTGTAGAAGGAAATTAAATCATGCTGTATCTGTATGTTAGGGGGCTGCCTTCTGCAAAATCACCAGAACTTCTACTCACAGTGGGCTGGAGTGTCTTACCTCATGAGGCAAATGAGAATAATTGGACCTTCCCTCTTTGTAATCATTCGGCACTTTTTCAGAGGGAAAATACTTAGAAGGGGGTGGGGGGAGAAATAGAGATACTGGTGACAATAGTCTTAATTGAAAAAAAATATAAACCTCAGTTTCAGCCTAACAACCTGACCTATTGAGTTGAACCTGCCTATTTGAAGTTATAAAAGATGTTTAGAAATCCTAACTGATTTTCACAAGAATGATGAATGTCTGAAATCCATGTCCAAAAAGTAATTTATGTTGGATGCATGTCTCCATTTGCTAGATGAAAGCTAAATATTAACTTAATATATCTTCAAAAGGGTGTGTGGTTTTTTTTGTTTGTTTTTTTTTTGTTTTTTGTTTTTTTGCAAATGGACAGAACAGCATGCATAGCACTGCTGGGTTACCCAGGAAGAAAACAATAGAAGTATATTAGGAAAATGTAATGATATCTCCAATGATACTAGAGAAATCTAAGTTATATCACACATTTGTTTGAATGTAGATGTGTGATGGTCATGTTTTTTCCAGGGCAGCAGTGTCAACCCTACTAAAAGGTAATTTTTATTTTTATTTTTTATTTTTTGCAGATAATGAATTTTGTAATAATTATGTAATGGATAGGTATGGAGGGACATATAAACATTGAGGAGGTTTCCATTAGTTAGAGCTAGGGCCTTTTAGGTAAGAACAAAGTGATGCTGATCCTGAGTGTTCAGTTCTGGAAGGAACCTCAGGAATCATTTAATCCATACAGCTTCTTGTAAAGATGAGAAAACAGAAGTCTGGAGAGGTTTGGTGAATTGCCTGAGGTCTCATGACTGAAATGTGAGCCAGGGCTTGAGCCTAGATCTCTGACAAAAGATCTCCATTTTCGAGTTCAGGGTTCCTGTTGCACTTTGATTTCAATCTGGTTGACAGAACCAGAAAACACAATGTAACCAACGTGCTCATGACTATGCTGGAGGAGCAAGAAGCCTTTTTACTGCCTGGTTGAATCCTAAGAGAAAAACTCTGATGGACTTTCCCAGGATGTGCTTAGGAAAAGATAGTTGTTGTCACTGGTCAGAAGAAAAACTATTGAGGTGCTTTGGTTTAATTGATCTGTCCATCACGAGTGATAAAATATGGGAAAGATGCTTATGTGCTGATGGGTCACTCAGAAAGAAAGCGCTTTCCTAATAAGCTGTCCTCCCCTTTTTTTTTTAGGATGCAGATTTAACGTCACTCCTCTGCTAGTCTTTCAGGCTTTCAGGATCCAGTTGGTTCAATGAAATAGTTTGACCTAGAACATCAAATTAGAAATTTATAATGTGACTCTCATTTTCTAAAAACGTGCATGTTTGTTAGTGTTACACATTCAGGAATTTCTAGCTCATTTACTGGATGGTGACTCTTCAAGATGAGTAAGTTTGAGCATAGCAGAATAAGATGCATTTTTGAGTTGTGAAATCTTTTTCATTGCATACCTGTGTTTAAGGAAATTTCTGAAAGTATATTCCTTTTGGTATCCGACTCCACACTATCCATCCATGAGTGTGTCCATCCATATAAGTTGTTGGAAGATTTTTTTTTCTGCCTTAGGAATGAAAGCTGTATCGTTAATTGTTTTCTTTCCCATATGAAATTGTACATATGGTGATTACTCAGTAAGAATACAAAGAGGATTTCAGATAAGTCTCACATTCTATATGGTTTGAAACTTGCACTCCAACATTGAGACCTGATGTGACAAATACCCTTTGGAAGATGGAAGCTATCAGCCAAATGCCCTGGAGGATAATAGAACTCTGGAAGTGAAGGATAGTGTGTATATGAGATGATGGATCTGTGACCTGCAAAGCAGACGATAAATTCTGGCCATGAATACTGGATTAAGAGCCGTTCTCCTTCCCTAATGAGCTTGGTGCCCTCTTATGAAATGGCCCGTCCTGCTGCCCATTAAGGAGCATTAGGCCGCTGAAAATGTAGCTCACATGGTAGAAGCAGCTCACCCATGGGACTGATGGGTCTCCTGAGAAAAGATAGAAGGACACATTTGAACTACAATCTCAAAGAACATTGAAGAAAGGGAAGAGGTCGGTAATTGGGGATGGGGGGGATGAGGCACAGGGAAGGAATCAGGACTCCCTGCAGAATTGCTGTATATCGCTTGAAACATCCTGAACTGAGTTGATAGTTGTATTTGATTATTTTCTTTTTTTTTTTTTAATTTTTTTTTTCAACGTTTTTTATTTATTTTTGGGACAGAGAGAGACAGAGCATGAACGGGGGAGGGGCAGAGAGAGAGGGAGACACAGAATCGGAAACAGGCTCCAGGCTCCGAGCCATCAGCCCAGAGCCTGACGCGGGGCTCGAACTCACGGACCGCGAGATCGTGACCTGGCTGAAGTCGGACGCTTAACGACGGCGCCACCCAGGCGCCCCTTATTTGATTATTTTCAATAGAAAAGGAGTCTAACTCCTGGATTGTATTAATATTCTAGACGTATGTTTATCTTTCAATCAGCTTTTATTTGATCTTACATAGAAAAGTTTTTAAAAACAAATTCAAAAGAACTCTTTAAAAAATAACTTTAAAGTTTTCTTTGGAGGGGTAATTTAAACCTCCTCAATGAGCACCTCTTATATACAATTCAAATTCTAAGAAATTTGCAAATTAATATTTATAATGTACCTGCAAGAAACATAACTGTATTAATCATTAAAATTAGTCCATCTGCCTCCTACTCACTCAATGAAAATTAGTGTCCCCAAAACCTCTACCTTGTGCCTCTCCCCCAATTTTTGTCTGTTTTCACATGATCTTTGTGTTGATTATTCCAGAGCTGAAGAATTGCTCTATGGATGTGATACCATAGCTTATGATGTTTCACTCTATACATGTAATACATGAAATAATTTACTTCATATATTCCTAAATGCTAGCTTCTTTAGTTTCAATTTTTTTTATAACTTAAGATTGAATCATTACTTTATCACTTAATTTTACTAAGCATTAATATTAAGGAGTTTTATTTATACTGATACATGTAGCTCTTCATTTTCACTTCCTGAAAAGAATTTTGTGTGGATATGTCCTAGTGTGTTGTTTACCTACTCTCCTATGATGAACAACTAGTTTCTTCCCGGTATTTTTTGTTTTGCTTTGAGTATGTGTCTGTTGGAAACATGGCAACTATAAATTTTCTTACATATATTTCTAGGGACACGTTTCAAGACTTTTTCTAGCATACACACCCGGAGTTAGAACTTCTGGAGTATAGAGTATGTGCACCTTCACCTTTAGGAGATAATGCCAAATTGTTTTCCCAAAACACTGGGAAACCTCTATATTGCCCAGAAGTACAAAAGAAATCCTATTCTAGGGCACCATGTTTGTCTCAGTCAGTTGAGGCTCTCTTGATTTTGGCTCCAGTCATGATCCCAGGGTCATGTGATTGAGCCCTGCATCAGGCTCCACACTGAGTGCGAAACCTGCTTAAGATGTTTTCTCTCCCTCTGCCACTCTCCCCTGCTCATACACACACTCTCACTCTCTAGAATAAAAGAAAACAATTATATTCTCAGCCCTTGCCAGCAGTCTGTGTTGAATTTTTCCTTTTTTTTTTTTTGACCAAGTAATAAATGTACAATTGTTATCTTGATTTATGAATTCATTATTCTTGATGCTAAAGAGTTTGAGGAACTTTTCCTGGATTTTTAAAAATGTTTATTTTTGAGAGAGCATGAGCAGGGGAGGGACACAGAGAGAGGGACACAGGCTCCAGGCTCTGAGCCATCAGCACAGAGCCCAAAGTGGGGCTCAAGCTCGTGAACCATGAGACCATGACTTGATCTGAACTCAGATGCTTAACCAACTGAGCCACCCAGGTTCCCCAGAACTTTTCCTTTATTTACTCATCATTTGTGTTTGTTATTCTGTAAATTCCTATTCACGTAGTCATTGACTAATTTTTTGCTTCAGTTTTTCACTCCCCTGTAATAGAGTTCTACATTTACATCCTTGTTAGGTGTAAACAGCCTCTTGGTGGAAAGGGCTGAGTTTTCCTTCCTCTTGACTGTAGGCTGGGCCATTTCACTCATTTTTGCCAATGAGTGAAATAAGACATAAGAGAAAATAATGTAAACAATGGCTTGAAATGTGCTTATGTGTGGGGGTTGTCCCACTTGAGCATTCAGCCATGCCATGAAAAACAACTATAGGTAGCTGTTATTTACCACTTTCCAGCTTGGGCCCTAGCATGAGACACAAAGTACAGAGCTGCCCAGCTGAACACAGACACATGAGAAATAAACACTTTTTCTTGTATACCAATGTGCGACTGATAGATATTTGATATTTTTTATTGGATTTGATACATTTTCCTTAGGGATTTGTAGGAGCAATTTTTTTTATTTTTAACTGTGAATTCTAATTCTTTGTGCTTCTAATTTATTGTTGGATTTTACTCCATTTGTCTTACATATAGAAATACTTAATATGTTATAATTTATTGATCTTTCCTTTTTTGTTAGTTGTGTGTGTGTGTGGGGGGGGGTAAGAAGTCCTTCCCTACTCCAAGTTCATGGAGACACTGTCTTCTATTTTATTCTAGAAGTTTTATGCTTTTCCTCTTATACGCATGCTTTATTTTACCTAGTAATAAATTTTATGTATGCTTTGGGGTAGGTACTGAATTTTTTCCTCCTTATTCAGATAATCGGTTGTTCCAACATCATTTGTTGAAGAGCTGGTCGCTTCCTTACCTATCTGTAATGACATTCTAAATATGTCCAGTTTCTATGAATGTGTACTCTATCTGACTATCCTCATAAAAATAGGCTGTCTTGGGACTTAGACATTTATAATAAGTTTTGTTATCAAATAGGACAAACCATTCTACCTTATTCTTCATCATGAGTATTATTTTGTCTATTTTTAGCCATTTTCTTTCTAATATAAATTGTGCTTCTAATTCATACATAATTTTCTACCATTCTCCTTGGACTGAAGTATCACAGTAGTTTATAGTCCGCTAGAATACAAATCTGTAAATAGTGAAATTAAACAAATGGGGATACTTCTCATTCAAGAAGACTATGCTTTATAAGGCTCTCATAAGATCTTTCTTCTATGTTATAAAAGTCATCTAGAGAGAGAATCACGGTCTCTCTCCATTACTTAATTACCCACTTCAAAATAATTGATTTAGATTTTTGCCTGTCTTTTTTTCTTGATCCACTTCTTTGTTGCAGGTACCCTGTTAGGATTTGAAGACTTTTAACAAAGAAACCAAGTTACATTACCTTAAGGAGCTCACAGTCTACTAGTTGCTGATGAACCGATACATGATATTACAGTGAAAGGCCCTGAAAGAGATTGAGATTGATATTGTTGTGTTTAACTTTTTGCTGTAGCCAGGCAGTTATCAGATATTTGCCTTGATCATTTGCTAAACACAGTCATAACTTCCAGCCTTAACAATGAGTGATGGTCTGATGCTATAATGTTATTGGAAAACAATGAGAATATCTGTTAATGGTAGTGTAGGCAAATAACACTATTGTCCAGAAAATAGTTTTGACTTTGAAAGCTTAAGAAATATACACATAGAGACTGAAGGCACTAAGGCAACTGCTTTTAGTATTAAAAAAAATCCAAAGAGAAAAGATCCCAGGTCACTAGAAAAGGTAAAGCAATGGGCAAATATTTGGGGTTGTGACACCACATAAATATACCCAGACCTCAATTCTGAATCACATAACTAGTGCTGGATTAGTTGTCTTGTGAATAGAGACTGAATTCTTTTGGATAGGTACTGAAGCAGTAACAGTGGGACAGGAGCAGGAATAGATAAACCAAGGTGACCTTGCTATGCGTGGCACTGATCAAATGTTGTAATTGTCAATAAAGATCCCTCTTATAGTCACAACTAATCATTAGACAATGCATGAGATTATATCTCCCCTGTAGATCTTTGGTTATAGCTTGCCCAAGTCAGCTGATTCAGCCATCTGTACTCCCTAACACCTGTACAGCGGTAGAAACCATGTATCAATCTCCTAGATACTACATGTACTAATCACTTAGATGTATCATGAAGAAAGCAACTAATACTCCCTAAATAGAGTCAGAGAAAGATTTATGGAAAAGGTAAATCATGAGCTAAACATTGAAGATAGAGTAGGGATTTTGAGGTGGTTGAGAGGAAAAGATTCTTGGCAGCCTATGAAAAGCACAGTCGTAGAAGTGAATAAATATGGAGCAAAAACATTTTAGTAAGGATAGTGAACTATGAAGATGACTAAGTAAACAAAAGCCAAATTATGAAGTTCCTTGTATGTTATATGTGATAGGATAAGCAACTGAAGAATTTTGGACATGGATATGACTGTTTATAAACTACATTTAAAGAAGTCTACTCTGCTAATGGTCTGGAGAATAGAGAAGAATGAGGGATAGTATGGTAGGCAGAATAATGGCCACGCAAAGGTGTCTACATCCTAATCCTCTGAATCTTTGATTAGGTGTACCTTACGTGGCAACAGGGACTTTGCAGATGTTGTTCAGGACGTTGAGGTAGGCAAATTATGCTGGAACATCCAGGCCAACAGAAGAGGAAGTCACAGTTATAAAATCTGAGAATTCAATCTAATGTTTCTGTATTTTAAGATGGAGCCAGAGAGCCATGAGGCAAAGAATGCACGTGGCCTTTAGATACAGGAAAGGGCAGGGAAATAGATTCTCCCCTAGCATCTCCAGAAAAGAAACAGCCCTGCTGACACCTTGATTTTAGCCCTGTAGACCCATGTTGGACTTTTAAACTACAGTGTAAGAAAATAAATTTGTTTTGTTTTTTTAAGCACTTAGTTTGTGGTAATTTGTTATAGCAGCCATAGACAGCTAATGCTCATGGTGAAATGGCTGGCAGAGAGATGAATGAGGAAGCAACTATAATCCATATCAAAGAACATATTTCATGGAGAGTGGTCATTCATTTTGACAAATGTAAGGTTTCCCTAGAAAGAGTAAATACAGGCAGGATTTGTCCTAATGATTAAATTTTTCAGAGGGACGTGAAACATAATTTGCTTTGAACAAAGATGAATTACCCATTTGTGGTCGATATCTTTCAATGAAGAGCAATGCTCCTTTATGATCTAGAATGAATGGGGCAGCAGGAAAAAATGACAAGGTGTCTACACTTGAGCCCTAAAAGGAAATTCTTTTTAATCAAATTAGTGGGCAATTCACCTGATCTTTTAAGAATATATTTCTTTTAATTAGCTATGAAGCAGTGACATGTCATTATTAGTTAATAATCAGTCCCTAAAGGATAATGTTTCTCATAGCTTGACTTCTGTATATCTTCTTGTGTCAGGGACCCTGGGTTGTGGACCCCAATTCAGTTCTTCTAATGACTATTTTATTGATTGAATTTGCAAATAGTAGGGAAAGAAATGTAAAGTTTAAGAATCCTCACAACTTGTATTCAAATTCTGGCTTTACTAAATAGTAGGTATGTGACTTTGCTTGGGTAGCTGTGTCTTCACAGGCTCTTTCCTCATATGCAAAGGGTGATGGCCACTATCTTGTGTATTTATTATGACATTTAAAGAAAAAAGTTAAAGTAGTGAGTGTGATATCTAGCACATGTAGTAAACATTCATTAAAATGTAATTATTACCATTATAATATTTATTACTTACAAGCACATGGTGGGGGAGGTGCTCCAAAGTGGATGGGAGATATGAGAAACATATATCACATTCTGAGTATTGTGTTATAGATACGTGTAATGTGATCTTTCTTTCCTGCTCATCGTTATACTCCTATATAGCAGACCAAGACTATGTGGCACCCGGCAGTTTGCTAGATAGTCCAGAAAGATAAAGCCTACATTTTTGTATATATTAGTAAAAAGGGTGAGGTAGGGTAAGAAAGAGTTTCAACAGGGCCCGTAATTTGAATTGTAGCTTGAAATACAGTAACGACTTCAGAAACTGAAGAGAATGTTCAAGATAAAGAGAATAGGAAGGGGAAGAACAGTAATATTTTTAAATATGGGGATAGAGTTTAGTTTGACTAAAGATGTAGAATGTTCTTATGAGGGGAATGGAGAGCTCATCAAATTTACAAATTTCAGAAGGTACTGAATCTTTTTTTAAGGGCTTATTTATCTTATAACTGAACGTTTGTATCTTTTGCCCAACTTAACCTGATTTGCTCATCTGCCACCCCATTTCTGGTATCCACCCATCTGTTATCTTTACCTAAATGTTCATATTTTTTAGATTCCACATTTGAGTGCAGCAGTATGGTGTTTCATTCTCTGTTGGACTCAGCATAATGCCCTCAAGTTCTACTCCTGTTATTGCGAATGGCAGGATTTTCTTCTTTCTTGTGGTTAAATAATATTACTATATGTGTGTGGGGGGGAGGAGGTCTGTGTGTGTCTCACATTTTCTTTATACATTCATCTATTGATGGACACTTAAGTGTTTACATGTCCTTGCTATTGTAAATAATGCTGCAATAAACATGGGTGTGAAGATAGCTTTTTGAGATAGTGATTTCATATTTTTGGATAAATACCCTGTAGATAGTTCATTTTTTGGATAAATACTCTAGGAATTGCTAGATTATATGGTGGTTCTACTTTAAATTTTTGAGGAACTTTCATACTGTTTTCCATCATGGCCATGTCAATTTATTGCTTATTCCCACAAGCAGTGTTCTGGGGTTTCCTTTACGCCACATCCTAGCTAACACTTGCTATGTCTTGTTTTTTGTTTTTTTTTTTTTTTATCATAATCCTAGTTGTGAGGTGATATCTCATTTTAGTTTTTATTTGTATTTCCCTGATTAATGATATTGACCACCTTTTATGTATCTACTGGCCATGTATATATCTTCTTTGGAAAAAAAATATATCTGTTCAGTTCCTCTGCTCAATTTTTAATCAGATTTTTTCTGTTGAGTTGTATGGGTTGAGATGACACTGAATTTTACACTGAGGTATGCACATCACTTAATGGTTAATGAGAAGTCTTTAATTAGATTGGAACTCTAATACTATGAGCTTGGTAGCCATGTGCAGGTAGGATGGAAAGTAGGATGTCTGAGGTCAGATCAGCAGGAAAAAGATAACTGATCATGAAGTAATGCCAGTCTGAACTAGGGGACAAATGTAAGGGACTAAATCTAGAAACATGAAAATGTAAAAAGACAAAGGAGTCTATTAATAAGTGACTTGAAAAATACATGTAGCTACTATAATAGGAAGAAACACTAATCATCCATTAAAAATAGCAGGACAATTCCATCTAAATATACTGACATGTAAAGAAATTCATCATTTACTATTAAGAGAAGAAAAGTAAGATACAAAATAATATATATCCTATGATATCATTAGTATCAGGACAATTATACAAACATTCTAATAAAGATTTCTTATTAGAATGGAGATAAGGAGAGGGCTATTTTTAACTTTATAATAACGTAGTACTTCAATGTTTACAACAAACATACATTATTTTAACCATAAGATTTCAATGTAAAACAATAATGAGGTTTGTAAATTAGACTATCAATAAGATTATAAATTTCCAACTCCCCTAGAAGGCAAAGCAATTTGCACATAGCAGGATCTCAATACTTACTTGTTTGAATGAAAGACTAAAATAAGAGACCATATCCTACAGAATTCTGAGATAATGGATCAAATTTTTAAATTACTCTGGATCATGGGACCCAAGAATTGATCTTCTGATGACAATTCTTTATAAATTATCAAAACAGATTGTAGTCAATACCTCAGCTTTTTTCACCTGCAAATGGGAATTACTGTTCCATTCTATTAAAGAGATGTTTAGGGAAAAATACGATTTGTTTGAGGACTATCTGATAGTGAAGTTGACCTGTTCTAAAGTTGTCATCTATAAATATTTAAATCATAAGATTTGAGAACTGGTGTTCTGTAACTCAGTTTTCTACTTCAAAGTGGGACTTAACTCCTATAAACCAAGAGCTGCTATAGTAAAAGTGCTGTCAGAAGCACAGGACCCAGGCACGGACTTGTTAGACTGCAGTAAACCCACCTCCCTCATGGGTACTAACGCAGAAATTCTGCAACTCGGGTGCCTTTTTGTTTTTCACACATCCATGTTTTAACAGCAGTAGGATTAGAATTATTCTTCCAGTAAATTTTACTTTATTGAATACCAATCGCTCTGGGACTACAGTCATAATAAATTATATATAATAATTATAGATGGAATTTTTATGGTTTCTATTTTCTTATGGATCTGTGAGCATGAGCATAGACATCCTCTACCTCCACATAAATTAAGTTTACCACACACTCCTGGCACCAAAGCTGTAGTAACATACATCATGCATGTTGCCAAGAGTACCTCGAATATGTTCTTGAAAATTAATCTTCTGACCATTGCCCGTCACATTTACTAAAAAGCCATCCATTTTTGTCAAGATGCAGAATGATAGTTGTTCCCAAACCTTGTCAGTCAACCTTCTTAAAATGTCTGGAGGGCAGTCCTACTGTACCCAAAGCAAGTTTAAAAACCTTAAGCAGAACACCAGAATGTATCTATCAAAGAAATGTAAAAGAAAACTATTTTGCCCTCAAGAAAAAGAAAATCCATGAAAAAAATCAGAAGCAGACAGCTAAATTAAATGTAGTGTTTTCTTCATCTGTCCCCTACAGGAGAAATTGAAATGGCCTCTTTCAGAAAGCAGCTTACTTTCTTATCGTCTGTAATACATACAAGCACTTGTGAGTTACTTGCAGTCCATTCTTTTTGTCAGTAAGCACAAAAGGAGTATCTAGGAAGAAAGGACTCTGTACTCTTGAAGTTTGCAGTCAAGCAGAGCATGAGAGCCACTGAAACATGTGGCAGGATTAGCTCGGAGAACCTCTCTAAAAAATCAAGAGGAAAGACCACCTCCTCCTCCTCCTCATCATCATCATCACTGTTGACATTACTATTATTATCTCCTCCTTCTCTTTCCCACCCCCATTATTTTTGCTGTCTTCTTTATCACCATCATCTTTATCATGACTGATACTCTCCTCTTCCTCCTCTTTGTCATCATTGCCACCACTACCATGACAATAATCACTGTGTTCAGAGCTTTAAAAACATAACTCCTAAAATCTCAGGAGCACAGAGCTGGACACGGGACTCAAACACACAAACTTGGAGATCATGACCTGAGTTCAAGTTGGATGCTTAGCCGACTGAGCTACCCAGGTGCCCCTGTAATAGGAGGATCCAAGATGGCAGAACAGCATGGAAGTTTTTTTGCATCTTGCATCCATGAAATACACCCAGATCAACAATAAACCATCCTGCACACATAAAAAATAATTTGAGGATTAACACAACAATCTGCACAACCTGAACCACA
Source organism: Neofelis nebulosa (assembly GCF_028018385.1). NCBI lineage: Eukaryota > Metazoa > Chordata > Mammalia > Carnivora > Felidae > Neofelis > Neofelis nebulosa. The sequence continues at coordinate 68,692,940 of NC_080794.1, forward strand.
GAACTTGGCAGGTATGTGGCACGGATCGGTAAATTGGGGGAGAGAAAAGCTGCAGAAGGCAGGGAGCTGTTTTTCTTGTGGAAAGAGGACAGAGACAGGTGGAGAGGATGGGAAAAGCATTCCCCCGCAAAAGCAGCTGGAGAGAAAGTGGAAAAGTGGAAACAGCCACAGGGACTGAACTAAAAAGGGAGAAAGGAGAAGAGAGAGGGTTTAAATTCGATTAAGACTCCATAAACGGGGGTAACTCAGAGTCTGAAACTCCACAGCTCGATAACTGGTGTTGCTCTGGTGGGCATGGCGAATCCCCAGGAGCAGAGTAAGGTCTGGGGATCCTTGGGCCACACAGGGAGAGGCAGTTCCCCTGCTGGAAGGACATTTGATAGAGGCTGCATGGCCCCCCAACAGGCAAAGTCCTTAGTCGACCCTGGAGAACAACTACATTCACTGGTGCTGCAACAAGAACGTTAAGGGTGAAGCCTGGTGCCAGATGTGTGTTGTGATTTTCCATAATCCCTGAAACACTGCTGCTACATGATCACATGAATATTTTCTGGGGTAGGATGGCACCCAGTCGTAGTCTCTGGGCATTAGCAGCAGCACAGTTCTGTGAATGTTCCTGGGTGTGGCCAGCACCTTGCCATTGCTCAGTGAGACCCTCCCCCAGAGGGTCTGAGCGGGTGAAAGCCACAGTCCCTCAGAAGTGAGGGGTCAAAAAACACAGTTGCATCTGAAATCAAACTCAGAAGGGAGGTGCTGCCTGGCAAACTAACGGCTTGGTCACAGTGTAAAGGTAGCAGACAGAAGCCAGAGACAAAGGATGGGTGAGTGATTGCTGATTGGGGAGAACAGCATTCCGATACTAGAGACTAGGTAGCTGGGTGACAGCATTGTCACCCCTCTGAGCATGTAGATACACACCTACAAGTACCACAACACTCCACCCCAGTAAGCTAAGCAGCACCATCTAGTGGACAACGAAGCTATTACACTAAACCCTGCCCAACTAGGCCAACCTCGCTCTTTAGGAACACCATAAATCTCTCCACCTGCTTAGTTTAGAGACTATAAGTGCTTCATAGTTTGACTTCTAGGGAAAAACGATGTAATTTCAATTGTATTTCAGTCTGTTCACTGATTCGTCTATTTAATTTTCTTTTTTTTCTTTTTCATTTCTTTTTCTTGAATCCAGAAAGAGAAAAAAATATTTTTATTTTCAATTTTTATTAAAAATATTTTTCTTTTATTTTTTCTACTATATTTTTTACTTTTTTGTAAATTTTTCAAATTCTGTTTTACTTCCATAATTTCATTTTATTCTATTTCATTGTATTCATTTTTTCAAATATTCAAACGTTTTCCTTTTTTTCCCCTTTTTTCTCTAATTTATCAAGCTCTTTCAACAAACGAAAACACAGCTAGGATCTAATATCATTTGATTGTGTGTGTGTGTGTGTGTGTGCATGTGTGTGTTGTGTTTAATTATTTAATTTTAATTTTTTTTTTACTTTATTCATTTTCTTCCTTCAAAATGATGAAACAAAGAAATTCATCCCAAAAGAAAGAGGAGGAAGAAACAACAGCCAGCGACTTAACACAGATAAAAGCAAGATGTCTGAACCAGAATTTAGAATCATGATAATAAGAATACTAGCTGGGGTCCAAAATAGATTATAATCCCTTTCTGTGGAGATAAAAAAAAAAAAAAAAAAAAAAAAGTAAAAGCTAGTAAGGATGAAATAAAAAAGGCCATAACTGAGCTGCAGTCTTGAATGGTTGCCAAGGTGGCAAGAATGGATGAGGCAGAGCAGTGAATCAGCGATATAGAGGACAAACTTATGGAGAATAATGAAGCAGAAAAAAAAAAAAGAGGGAAACTAAGGCAAAAGAGCATGATTTAAGAATTAGAGAAATTAGTGACTCATTAAAAAGGAACAACATCAGAATCATAGGGGTCCCAGAACATGAAGAGAGAGAAAAGGGGGTAGAAGGGTTATATGAGAAAATCATAGCAGAAAACATTCTTAACCTGGGGGAAAGATGGACATCAAAATCCAGGAAGCTCAGAGGACTCCCTTAAGATTGAACAAAAACTGACCATCAATAAGGCATATCATAGTAAATTCACATAAAATCTCAGTAAGGTAAGGGCATTATTACCACTTTAAAAATGAAATGATGAACCTGAAGCAGAGATGAGTTCAGTAACTTGTCCAAGTTCACAGGGACAATGAAGTAACAAAACCAGGCCTCTGACAACAAAACATCATTTTCCTGAACTGGTTAAATCCTTTCCAAAGTTTCTAATTGGAATTAACCCTTCAGAACCAGAAAGACTGCAGGACACTGTGTATCTTTCTGCATTGTTGACCCAGATAGAAAGAGCCATTTGGAAAAAGTTCTCTGTATGCGTGTCTTGCTTCTTCCTTCTGATCTGCTACCCACGTCTACAACTTTTATGTGGAACTCAACTCCTGATTCACACCTTGTAGCACATTTCACAGTTGGATTGGTCCTGTCTACCCAGAAACTAGCTGCAACTCAGTGAGCCTTATTTGGGAGTTTCTAACCTAACCTGCTTTCTTTATGCAATAAGAGTCCTGGGGTCATAGCTCTGCTCTGCTGTGAAATCTGTGACTCAAGGAATATATCCTTTGTTAAAGCTTTAAATTATCTATCTGCAATTGATGTACATGAGGTGACTAGCCTAGTGTAGTAATTTTAAATTTATTTTCATAGTTAAGATTCTTTCTTTTTAAAGTTGATTTATTTATTTATTTTGAGAGAGAGTTCATGAGCAGGGAAGGGCCATAGAATGAGGAGAGGGAGAATCCCAAGCAGGCTCCATGCTGTCTGCTCAGAGCCTGGTGTGAGGCTTGCTCTCATGAACCATGAGATCATTACCTGAGCTGAAACCAAGAGTCAGACGCTTAACCCACTGAGCCACACAGGCATGGGACCAGAGTTAAGATTCTGTATGCTACTTAATATAATTAAGATTTTACACTTATAATTTAAGCCAAACATAAACTTACTTAGTTTATATCACAGGTAAATTAGTTCTTCAAAGAAACTTTCAAGTTCCCCTACCCAATAATTATAGTAGAACTAAAATGGAAAAACACTACCCATAGTATCATCTCTCCCAAAAGCAACAATTGCTAAGATTTTGTAAAATTTCTTTCCCACTTTTTTTCTTCTCTGGATAGACTTTTAGATGGTAATGAATATTCTATGTATATATAACTTTGTATCTTCATTCACTTGGTGAAAAGTGTACACAATTACTGTGGTTTTAAAATCTCTGTAGCAACACAAATTACTGGCAGCATAATAATTGGATGTGAATTGATGTACTGCGTTTTACAGAAGTGATCCTAGACTACAGATACTTAGGCCATTTCTAATTTTTCATTGAAGTAATACAGTGAACATCTTAACATGTAGATGATTCTGGAAATACATCATAATCAAAAGTCTAGGAAATACACTAAGAATCACCAAAGTACATTCGCATTTTGTCACACATTTTAAGTAACTCACTTGTCAAGAAGGTTGTCGACTCTGTTGAAAAATATGACAATACGACGCAAGACCACAGAGCTAATTAATGGCAGAACCCAGCACTCAAACATGGGCTTTTTCTGATCCAAGTCATGCTGATGATATTCTTCCTCTTTCTGTTCTCCCTGAGGAACCCCCTTCCCTTCACTGGGCCCCGGAAACCAACAGTACTAAAAACCAGTGATTCCAGGTCCTAGCCTCCTCCAGAGTTCCACCTCCACATTTTTTACTGGCTGGAATGTGTGCGTGTGTGTGTGTGTGTGTGTGTGTGTGTGTGTGTGTGTGTGTATAAATTTTTTTTCTGTAGATATTCCTGTGGAGTTTCAAATGTAATTCTTCTGCAACTAAACTTTCTTTCATCTATTTCTCCTCAGGTTTCCTCTCCGTCATTATTGCACCTCCAAATCTCTCCTTCCACCTTTCTGACAATAAATCATAGTGTAAGCCCAGCAAATTAATTTCCTGAATATTTGTTTAAAAAATATGGTCTTCCTTCTCTATTCTCACTGCCAAAGTTCACACCACCATTGTTTTTAGTTTGGATGACTGAGACAACCTCCACTTACTATTCTGGCCTTTCCCCCCGCCCTTAAATCTACTCTTTACACTATATCCAACAATCTATCTCTAAAATCGTAATATCCTTTTCAGACAAAAACCATCAAGAATCACTACTGTACTCCTAATCCCTATACATATGCCCATCTCTTCATGATCCATTACCAAACCAACACCCCAACTTGATCTCTTTTCTTCCCATTTTATCAATCATGTTGAATTACTAATGGAGATGCCCAAATTTTCTGAACGTTTAAGCATTTAGGCATTCTTCCCCCTGCCCCCCCCCCCCCGCCCACCAGACTTTTAACTAGCGCTGTTGTCTTTTTCTCCTTTAGTGAAACTTCTATTCCTCTTCTAATAGCGGCAATCCATTACCCTTGAAATCTTGAACTGTCCCATGCAGAGGTGTTAACGACTTCATATATGCTTGTGTTAGTTTATGCATCAGTGTATTAAACCAGGAATTCTACCCTTTCAACTCTCAATTAACTCCTGCATCTCTACCTCTTTATTCTCCTTTCTTCAATAACCGGGCATATTTCATTGATCCATAGGACCAAAGCAGGAGGCATTTTTCCCAGCACCTGGAAGTTAGTAACTATATTTCGTGCTTTTCTATGCTGCCACATTGTCTATACTACAAAGTTTACTTTAACTGTCCGAAAACAGTCCTTCATGAAGGGGATTCCCTGGTTTATGGCAGAAATTGTGTTACCCACAAGTATATGTTATATAGATACACAGTTGGAGGGAACTAGGCATAATTCAGAACCCAGAAAGTTAAAGTGAAATGATGCCAATAAGTAACTCAAATTTTATTCTTAGATTTCCTTGTTTTTAACTTTTTTTTTTTTTTTTTTTTTTTTTTAATTTTTGGGACAGAGAGAGACAGAGCATGAACGGGGGAGGGGCAGAGAGAGAGGGAGACACAGAATCAGAAACAGGCTCCAGGCTCCGAGCCATCAGCCCAGAGCCTGATGCGGGGCTCGAACTCACGGACCGCGAGATCGTGACCTGGCTGAAGTCGGACGCTTAACCGACTGCGCCACCCAGGCGCCCCATAGATTTCCTTGTTTTTAAAGGACTCAAGCGCTAGACTAGCCCTGATAATTAAGGTATTTCTCATATGAGCACTTGGCATGATTCGAGCTATAAAGCAAATGAGTACAGACTCCAATGCCTGTTAAATCATGAAGCCAGCAGGTTTATGTATGTTTTTATAACTTTTATTTAATCATTTCTCTCTGAAGACTGTGTCAAATATATTGTGTGGGGTTGTTCCTTTTATGTGAAGTTGCATTATACTCCATATATACAAAAGAAATTTGTAAGCAGCACCTAATTTAAAATATGGAGACTTGAAGGAATTTGTAGATAATTTAATATTTTAAAAAATATATTGATGTCTAGTTTGTAGGTTTTGATATCTCCCCTTAAAAACTAGAAGGAGAAAATGAGTGTGGATTAATGTTACATTTACAGTTTCTTAGTGAATTTTGGATGAAATCCAGGATATAGCTAATAACTCAATCAATCTGTAACAGCAATATTGGGGTCTAAAAAGAACAAAACTATTGGGGCTGTTTTTTTTTTTTAATATCACTTCAAAGTTAAGAGAATTCTAGAAGTTGCTTATCAAGTATTTAACTTTCAAATCCAACTTTGGATGAGAAAACAATGAGATACTCTACCAATGAGGATACCGTATTCTTGCATGTTTGTATTTGTGAAAAATATGCAAATTTTTTTTTGCTATAGGAAAATAATATTGAAAGGTAGAATGAATACAGTGAATATTCAAGCCATAATTAAAACTTTCAGCTGTAGTGGTGCACCTGGGTGGTTCATTTGGTAGAGTTTTCAACTCTTGATTTCAGTTTAGGTCATGATCCTAGGATCCTGGGAGTGAGTGCCATGTCAGGCTCAGTGCTGAGGTTGGAGTCTGCCTGAGAGTCTCTCTGTCTTTCCCTCTGCCCTCTCACCTGTGCGTGCACACGCTCGCACACGTGCTCTCTCTCTCAAACAAAATTCAGTTGATTTATTAATATTTTTTTCATAAGATAAAACCCAATACTGCATTTTTTGGTGAAATATCTACATATATTTATTATTGATCTTGAAAATTAATACAAATTGTTTAGAAAAAATAAATACATAGCAAAAGTTATTAAGATGCTCATATCCAACAATCTTGCAATTTTTCTTCCATGGAAATAATTGATTTCCATTGAACTAAGATATATATTAACTGTAGTATTACTGAGGTAGCACCTAAAGAACACTTGTAATCTAACTTTCAATATATTGGGATTCATCAACATTAAAATTGTAATATGAAAGTGGGGCACCTGGGTGGCTCAGTCGGTGAAGCGTCTGACTTTGGTTGAGGTCATGAGCTTGTGGTTCATGAGTTTGAACCCTCTGTAGGGCTCTGTGCTGATAGTTCAGAGCCTGGAGCTTGATTCAGATCCTGTGTCTCCCTTTCTCTCTGTGCCCCTCCCACTTTTGCTCTGTCTCTTAAAAATGAATAAGTGTTAAAATTTTTTAAATAAAAGGTTAAAAAATGAATAAATAAAATTGTAGCATGAAAGATTCCTGAAGCACAAGATGTATTGTAATATTGCTGGAATGAAAATACATTTATATATAAAAAATGAAAATAAAGTTCAGTTTTACAATTGTGGGTTTGAGTTATTTAAAACTTTCATAATTATATATTTATTAAAACACATCCAATGTAGCCATTTTTAAAATATGTAAATATATTTCTTACTTTAGAATACAATACAGAAAAATTGTGATAGTGCAGAGTTACTGAATATTCAGGACCCAGTTTCCTCTACTAACATCTATTACTATGGTACCTTTGTCACAGCTAAGAAACCAACATCATTATCTTCTTATTAACTAAACTCTATATTCAAATTACATTAGTTTTACATTAATATCCATTTTCTGTTCCATGATCCATCCAGGATACCATATCATATTTTATCATTTCCTTAGCCTCCTCTGGGCTTTATTAGCTTTTCAGAGCTTCCATAGTTTTGATGACATTGATAGTTTTGAAAGCAGTGGTCAGGTATTTTGTAGAATGCTCATCTTGTATATTCTCTTTCCTGACCCTAGAATCAGCCATTTTTTTCAAAGGCACTCTGGTTCTTTATATTGGAAAACTATAATAGAAACAATTGGGAACTGGGCCCTGGGTGTAGCCACTTTTTAAACAAATGATTTGTTCAAGGGCTAGCACTCAGCCAATGACATGATAAGAATCATAACTTTGGTGCCCTGAACCTCCACTCTCTAATATTGTGTCAATATGGCCACCTTGTCTTCATACATGTGGTCAGATAATTGATCTATAAATACATGGATTTATACCCTCTGGAGAATTTTCACATCAATCTACTTGACCACTTTTAAATTATGCCTGAAATCATGTAATGACAGAAATGAGTGTTGGTCATTTTATATGTCTTTCTCAGCTCTATAGTTGCACAATTACCTTACCACTAACTCTTAAAGAACAAGTAGTTCTTTCTCCTTTAAATTTCCATGGCCATCAAATTGCAATGTTCCCATTCTTGTGCATGAATAATCCATGAATGAACTTCACATACAGTCTGACTCCTGACCCTCTCTATATTCCATGCTCATTCTGGAAGAAATGCTTAACCAATATTCTCCACTATTAATTTGATAGTCTCACCTTTGCATAGAAAATATTCTGGCCAATTTTAACACTTCAAGTAGAAGGAGTTGGCTCTGATTTTATGCTTGGTTTAAAGACCAGGGAGAGTACTTTGATAATAGACCTGGTTAAAACTTGTGTTTTATTTTTCTTTATTTTACTCAAAGTATTTCTGTTTGGTCTTAGAGAATGTTAAACCTCACTCCCCAAAACAAACAACAACAAAAAACTTGATTGTTTTCCATTTTAATTGATTTTCAAAAGTTGGGATAAAATGCTCTCAACTCTTTGCAATACTGAAGTGTTTCTACTAGTTGCTTTTCTTAGACCAGCTCATCACTTCCTATCAAAGGTTAAGAAATAATTGTTTGGGCATTGAATAAACTGATAAGGAACACAAGTAAGGAGGAAAGAAACAAGATTGAAATGTCTAAATTCTATGTTATTTCTAAAGGTTAGGAAAGAATGCATATTTTCTTTCTAAATGTCAATTTAATCTGAATGGCAGTGAACCTCGAATAACATTTGAATTTAATGTAGAACTTTTGAAAATGAAGCAATTGCCTAGCTAACTGCCTGTTTTGCTTTTGGGTGAACTTCACGTTTGGCTTTCAGTTGATGGATAGCTGAAGTATCATTTCCATTTTGAAATATAAACATAATAGTTGGCTGTTAGAAGTGGGGAGAGAAGCTTTATTTGTTGACCAGTGATCAATCTGGGATTTTATTTTAGAGTCTCAAAAGGCTGCATAGTGAATGGAGTTATGCAGTTCATTTGAATGGCTGCCTAATTAGAATTAAAAGGGACCAAGCACTGCACATTATTCTGGATACTCAGAACTGGCATTTGGAAATCCTACCCATTGTCTTCAAACACAGTGTTTCTCTCAAGGTGAGTTTTATAGAAGAGGTAAATATATTGCAGAATTTTGCACAGGCCATTTATAAGTGGGAAGGCATTAGTAAGCCCGGAAAGACAACTGGCTAGTAGACTTGAACTTTTTGCTAATCCCGGGAATGACTTGAATTGTTTTGTTTCAACTTTTTGATCTTGACCAACCTATCAAGGGACACAGATTCAGTGTATACAGATGGACTCTGGGAAGAGTCAGTGGTCAGAAATGCAGAAAGTCAAAGGAAGGCACTTAGGGTCATAACTGTAAAAAGTTGAGTCCAAAGAGATAGTATCCCAGATATTGATGGAAGATGATGGAAGGCAGGATATGGTAGTACCTTCTTCATATTGGTGGACCAATCATTCTCTTTGTGTGCTAACCACCTGAGTCACCATGATTCCCTCTCAGGTGTCCAATGTTTCTCCTATTCTAGTGGGATTACTAGTTCCTATTTTCTAACATTAATATTTCTGGAATTGTAGGCATTATTCCTGATAAACTGTCCATTGGAACAACACTTCAAAACTCAAGGACACGTGGAAATCATACTGGTCCCTACTTACTGGATAATCTTGGGGAAAGAACCTACTCTCTACTTAGCAGAAAATGATGAAATTAGACTAGATTCCCAAGCTCTTTTAGAATTCTAACATTCTGGAAGCAGATTTGTTTAATATATCAAATATCTAAGACTTAAAAGACCATGTATTTAAAAAGCCCGTATACTCCGAGATACTCCTAGCAAGAAAACTTGGTAACAAATGTTTAAAAAAAATTTTGAGTGAAGTTAAATTATTTTAACATGGAATTAACAAAAATATCCTTCCTAAGTTATTCAGTAGTTTGTGTGTATGTGTGTGTGTATCTATCTATATCTATCTATGGATATATACTATGTTAGATAATAGTCTTTCAAAATAGTTCCTTTAACTGCCTTTGCTCTAACAGTTTCAAATAGAAAGTACATAGTTTATGTATATGTTATCAAATAAAATTGGAGAGTTAGGAGGAGGGAAGTCCTATAAAGTACGTTGATATTAAATTATACTCAAGAGCTGGCTATCCTTTATTCTAATTTCCTTTTTAGTGCAGCCAGAGAATGTATAAGGCCTATTTGAGGTCCTATAAAGAAAACTAAACACCACAGTAAGAACAGAATTCTGGTCTAGATCCATGCAAAGACACTGGAAATAGCTACTTCCCATTCCTCTACTTACTGTAAAGTCATAATCTCCAACCTATCATAGGTTAGATCTTGTTAACGGCACATCCAGAGAAGAACAAACGTCACAGGATGAGTCATTGTTATCATGGCAAAACTTTTTTGGAGTGACTTATCAAGATGACTTTCATAAATTCTTTATTAGATATGCATCAATGACAAAGGTTCATTGCTGATCAATTCTCAAATGAATCCAGCACATTGTTCATTCTTATCTCTTTTGATATTATCATATCTCATCAATGACCTATCTTCTTTATGAACTGATACATTAATAGTGTAGCAAGATGATTGCATTGTATGATTCTCCTCTGCCCTTCTCTCTCTCCCTAACCTCCTTCCCTGCACTCTCTCCTTCAAATTCCATATCCCAGTTTCTGTCATATCTCCCACCAAGAGGAGAAAAATAAATCCTGGGGCCTATTCTGCTTTGCTCTTTGGAGCAGTTGGGCTTTTCTAGAATGTTTTCAATAGAAAAGAATTTCTTAATTTAGACTGGAATGGGCAAACAAACAGCTGCTGGCTTCTCCTCCTTGAATGTCAATTGCCTGTCATCTAGTTTGCATAGATCTGCTTGTCATGGTTATTTTTTTAGCAAGCTTGATGTCAAAATCTTTTGCTGGTCCTGTCCTCTGAGTAAAGGAACCTAGGCTCAGAGTAAAGATTATGATCAGAATGGATCTCCATTCTCGGAATCCTCCTGTTCCCTGGCATTCAAATTAACTTAGTGCTTAAAGGTTTCACTTGAGCTAGGGCTGGTAGAAAGCCATCTGTGGTTTTTTCCTCCTTCCTGGATTCTGTCTGCCCATGTGTAATACTCCTGAGTTTGCTGGTTAGCTATAGTCCAATGGAATTCTTGGAAATAATTTTTAGCAGATCATCCAAATCCTGCTTGTTCTGGAATATAAAACTCTATGGATCGATTGCTTGTCTAGGCTACCAAAGTTCTCATGGTCTTTAGTGATTTCATGAGTTATGATGTCACCATTCTATTCTTAAGGCTCAGTCCCTAATGAATGTAATCCTAATGTCACAGGTATTTTTCTTGAAGATATAGTTCTGATTGAGTTGATCTGCTGTTTTTCTTTTTTAAGATTAACAAGCCATTTTAACTCCTTCAACCTCTAAATGTAATTAATATTTTTTAACTTTGTACAAATTTGTCCACATTACACGGTACTGTTCAAGCAATAAACTGATGTAATGGGAAGAAAATGGTTTTAATTAAAATATAAAATATTAGTCCTCTTAAGGCCATAGAAGTAGATTTGTGCAGAGGAAGTCCCTACAATGACAATTCTAGGAGATCTGAGTTCTAGGCAGATTGTATCACCAATTCATTTTACACAAGTTCTTCAGAAAAGTTTTTACAAAAGTTCTTCAACATAACAAACTAAAGGCACAGAGAATTAAACCCTTTCTCCAGCAGCATATAGTAACTATTTTGGCAATACATAGAAATAAGAATGGTGACCTCAAACAAACAAACAGACAAAACCCTGGGCTTTACAAGTAATGGTAAATGTCCATCTACCCATGTTTTGTTGGATCTATTTGCTATCAGGACAAAAGTAAATCCTTGCCACTCAATCTCTTCTTTGGACAACATCTTGATCAAGGACTTGAGCTTCTGTCAGGTCTGCACTGGTTCGAACTTCCACTCAGTGATTTGGGTGTAATGTTGCTTCTTTCATTTGTCCTACTAGCCCAGGAATGAGTGGCTTCCTTATGATAATCTCTGGGCTGCCTCACTTCTGTCTTTCTGTCCTTTTACTACTTGTGTGATTCATTCTTTGTGTTACAGATTATCTAAGTTTCTGGGGTGTCTCGGTGGCTCAGTTGGTTAAACATCTGACTCTTGATTTTAACTCAGTTCATGATTTCATAGTTTGAGTTCCAACCCCATGTCAGGCTCTGTATTGACCCTATGGAGTCTGCTTGATATTCTCTCTCTCTCTCTCTCTCTCTCTCTGTCCCTCCCCTGCTCATGTTCTATCTTCTGAAAATGAATAGTTTTTTTTTTCATTCTTTAAAGTTTATCTGAGTTTCATTTATCTAATGGAACTATGATACACCAACTGCATGATTTAGACTGAGTTACTAAAGGAGGTTATGGCTCGTGGGTTTTTTTGTTGTTTTTTTTTGTTTTTTTTTTCCTCTTCACTTTACTAATGGAACTAATAACAGTTGCCTATGGTACTACTATGAAAATGAAAGATAACTTTCTCATTACCAGTCAACATGGCAGAGAAGTAGGGGGACCCGAAGTTCCCTTTTCTCTCAAACACAATAGTATTGAGGCCAGATGACTTAGAATTCCAGGAATCCGGGATACAGAGTGACAAACATTTTGAGGGGCCCACAGGGACAACTTGGGGGGCCATAGGTGCATAATTTTGAATTGGGAAAGATAAAATGGGTGGTGTAGGCATGGAGAGGAGGGATCACCTTCTGTGGAGAGAAAAAAGGAAAGAGGCTGTGGAAGTATGGGATTGTATTTGGACAAGAGAAAAACCATGGACTGGGGAATGGAAAAAAAGGAGAAGGAACCAATTTCTAAAACAATCCAGCGTTGCAGGTCTTTATCTGGACTGAGGACTGCCACTCTGTATGTGTGCCTGAGGAGGAGGGGAGCCACTCCCAGGCTCAGTAGCAAGCTCAGAGGCAAAGTTAGAGAGAGCAGTCCCCTCCCTTTGGTGCTGTGGGAAGAAGGTACATAGCTGCTCCAAGGACAAAATACCCTGCAGGTGCTGCCAGGCAGAAGCCTTTTGTTGGCTGGGCAGAGTGGCACTACCCCAGAACCAGGGCACATGTAGCAGGATCCTTTAAGACGTTGGAGTTTAAATCCAAGCTGATCACCTGGGAGGCATAGGAGACTGTGGAGCAGGACAAGCCGTCCTGCTCACACCTGTGTAACACTGTGAGGATGGCCTGAACAGAGGGATCTGGGACACCCAATCCAGGGAGGAGAGTGTCACCACCACAGTGTCACCATTTTTATCCCCATCACCAACAAGGTGGGGCTTCAGGGGAATAGGACAGCATGCCCATAGTGGAGGCAGGACCTGCCTACACCAAACCACTTCCCTTTATGCCTTGGTAACTGGTATCTACCAGAGCAAGATTGACACTGACCAAAGCAGAGAGCCCCTACTCTAGACCAGCGCAGCCACTGGTTCCAAGATACCATCAGATATCGGTCCAACTGTTTTGCATTTTCAGATTTGATTCTTGGTCAATTCTTATTTTATATATATGTGTGTATATATATACACATATACATACATATACACATACATATATATGTTTATTTTTATATATACCTATATGTATCTATATGGATAATATGTGTATTTCTTCCTCTTCCTCCCTTCTCTATTCTGGTTATTGGTTGGTTTAAGTAGACATTTTTTTTAAATTTTTTTTAACGTTTATTTATTTATTTATTTTTTTTTTTAATTTTTTTTTCAACGTTTTTTTTAAATTTATTTTTGGGACAGAGAGAGACAGAGCATGAACGGGGGAGAGGCAGAGAGAGAGAGAGGGAGACACAGAATCGGAAACAGGCTCCAGGCTCCGAGCCATCAGCCCAGAGCCTGACGCGGGGCTCGAACTCACGGACCGCGAGATCGTGACCTGGCTGAAGTCGGACGCTTAACCGACTGCGCCACCCAGGCACCCCATAACGTTTATTTATTTTTGAGACAGAGAGAGACAGAGCATGAACAGGGGAGGGGCAGAGAGAGAGGGAGACACAGAATCTGAAACAGTCTCCAGGCTCTGAGTGGTCAGCACAGAGCCTGACGCGGGGCTCGAACTCACGGACCGTGAGATCATGACCTGAGCTGAAGTTGGATGCTTAACCGACCGAGCCACCCAGGCGCCCCTAAGTAGACATTTTTAACCATTTATTTTTACACCTCTTTATCTCCTTTATTTTCCTCTCTCTCTGGATTAAACCATGTAGTTTCTCTGATTCTCTGCATGGTCATTTTTTCTTTTTCTGCCCCTGTCATTTCTCTCCTTGTTTGGGATAAGGCTTCTTCCACCACCACCCCCTTTTAAAATTTATTCCAGGGTGACTTCAATGAACAAATAAAGGTGTACCTGGTGGAAGGTCCAAACCACCACTACCAGTAGGGAGATAAAGCAACCAGAGTCAGAACTACAGAGCACATGCAAAACTAAAAACACCTCCTGAAGGGCCAGGCCCTAGACAATGTATGAACCCTTTTTAATATAGTAGTGTTCACAGGTGTAGGACACATAACCAGCTATTAAAGAATGCAAAGGACAGAAAACTAGCCAAAATGATGAAACAGAAGAATTATCCTCAAAAGAATTTCCAGGAAGAAATGACAGCTAGAGAATCACTTAAACCAGATTTAAACAATATATTTGATCAATAATTTAGATTAATTGTCATAAGATTAATAGATGGGCTTGAAAAAAGCATAGAAGACAGCAGAGAAACTCTTGCTGCAGAGATCAAGGAACTCAGAAATAGTAACAACTAATTAAGAAATGTTGTAAATGAGATGCAAAATAAACTAGATGCAGTGACAGCAAGGATGGAAGAAGCAGAGGAGAGATTAAGTGAAATAGAAGACAAAATTATGGAAAATGATGAAGCTGAAAAAAACATTAAAAAATACTAGACCATGAGGGGAGAATTAGAGAATTAAGTGATTCAATGAAACATAATAATATCCATGTCATAGGAGTTCCATAATAATAAGAGAGAGAGAAAGGGGTAGAAGGTTTACTTGAGCAAATTATAGGTGACAACTTCCCTAATCAGGGGAGGGAAGAAGACACCCAGATCCAGGAGGCACAGAAAACTCCATTCAGATTCAACAAGAATCTTCACCATGGAATATCATAGTGAAATTGGCAAAATACAAAGATAAAGAGAGAAGTCTGAAAGGAGCTAGGGACAAACATCACTTAACCTATAAGGGTAGACATAAAAGTGTAGTAGCAGACCTGTCTCCTGAACCTTGGCAGGCCAGAAGGGAGTGGCAGGAAATACTCAATGTGGTGAATAGAAAAAAATATGCAGCCAATAAGCCTTATCCAGCAAGGCTGTCATTCAAAATAGAAGGAGAGATAAAGGCTTTCCCAGACAAAAACTGAAGGAGTTCATGACCACTAAACCAGCCCTGCAAGAGATCCTAAAGGGGACTCTGTGAGTGAAATTCTGAAAAGACTACAAAGGACATGATACATCACCACAAACACAGATAAATCTACAGATAACACAATGACACTAAATCCATATCTTTCAGTAATAACTCTGAATGTAAATGGACTAAATGCCCCAATCAAAAGACATAGGGTATCAGAATGGATACAAAAAAAAAAAAAAAAAAAAAAACAAGACCCATCTATTTGCTGTCTATAAGAGACCCATTTTAGACCTAGGGACAACTTCAGATTGAAAGTGAGGGGATGGAGAACCATCTATCATCCTACTGGAACTCAAAAGAAAGCAGGATAGGCCATACTTCTATCAGGAAAACTAGATTGTAAACTAAAGACTGTAACAAGAGATGAAGAAGTGCTTTATATCATAATTATGGGGTCTATCCAACAAGAAGAGTAACAATTATAAATGTTTATGGCCCCAACTTGAAGACCCCAAATATATAAACCAATCACAAACATAAGTAATCTTATTGACAAGAATATGGTAATTTCAAGGGACTTTAATACTCCATTTATAGCATGGGACAAATCATTTAGACAGAAAATAAACAATGGCCTTGAATGATACACTGTACCAGATGGACTTGACAGATACATTCAGAACTTTTCATCCCAAAACACCAGAATACACATTCTTCTCAAGTGCACATGGAACATTCTCCAAGATAGGTCACATACTGGGTCACAAAACAGCCCTCAATGAATATAAAAGAATTGAGATAATACCATGCATATTTTCAGATCACAATGGTATGAAACTTGAAATCGACCACAGGAAAAAGTTTGGAAAACCTCCAAATGTATGGAGGTTAAAGGACATCCTACTAAAGAATGAATGGGACAACAAGGCAGTTAAAGAATAAATTATAATTATATATATATATTTATTTATATATACTAATATATTTTTTATATTAATATATATTTATATGTAAAAATTTATATATATATAACTTATATATATAAGCTTATATATATGTTATATATAACATGTATATTACATATATATGTTATATATAACATGTATATTACATATATATGTTATATATAACATGTATATTACATATATGTTATATAAAAGTTATGTATATATAAACATATATATAAATTATATAGAAGTTTATATATATTTATATATATTTATATAAATTTATATATATATTTACACATATATATTTATTTATATATATGTTTCTAAATGAAGCAAATGAAAATGAAAACGTGACAGTCCAAACACTTTGGGATGCAGCAAAGCAGTATAAGAGGAAAATACATTTCAGTCCAGTTCTATCTCAAGAAACAAGAAAAATCCCAAATACAAAAAGAATAGATCAATGAATCTAAGAGCTGACTTTTTGAAAAAATAAACAAAATTGATAACCCCTAGCCAGACTTCTCAAAAAGAAAATCACAAATGAAAGAGGAGAGATTACAAACAACACCACGGAAATACCATTGCTAGAGACCACTACAAAAAATTATATGCCAACAAACTGGACAACCTAGAATAAATGGACAAATTCCTAGACACCCACACACTACCAAAACTCAACTGGAAAGAAGTAGAAAATTTGAACAGACCTAGAGCCAGTGAAAAAATGGAATCATTTATCAAAAATCTCCCAACAAGTAAGACTCTTGGACAAGATGGCTTCCCTGGGGAATTCTACCACCCATTTAAAGCAGAGTTCATACATATCCTTCTCAAGCTGTTGCAAAAAGTAGAAATGGAAGGAAAGCTTCCGGACTCCTTTTATGAAGGCATCATTACCTTGATTCCCAAACCATGAAGAGACCCCACTAAAAAGGAGAATTACAGGCCAATATCCATGATGAACATGGATGTAAAAATTCTCAATAAGATAGTAGCAAATCGAATTCAACAGTGCATTAAAAGAATTATTCACCATGATCAAGTGGGATTCATTGCTGGGCTACAGGGCTGGTTCAATATTTGCAAATCAATCAATGTGATACATCACATTAATAGAAGGAAGGATAAGAACCATATGATCGTGTCAATAGATTCAGAAAAGGCATTTGACAAAATACAGCATTCTTTCTTAATAAAAACCCTCAAGAGAGTTGGGATAGAAGGAACATACCTTAACATCATAAAAACCATAGATGAAAAAAGCCCACAGCTAATATCATCCTCAATGGGGAGAAACACACCTTTCTCCTGGAGATCAGGAACATGGTAGGATGTGCACTCTCACCACTGTTGTTTAACATAGTGTTGGGAGTGCTAGCCTCAGCAGACAACAAAATGAAATAAAAGGCATCCAAATAGGCAAAGAAGAAGTCAAACTTTCACTATTCACAAATGACATGTTGCACTATGTGGAAAACCCAAAAGACTCCACCAAAAGCTGCTAGAACTTACACATGAATTCAGCAAAGTTTCAGTATACAAAATCACTGTACAGCAATTGGTTGCATTTCTATACAGCAATAATGAAGCAACAGAAAGAGAAATCAAGAAATCGATCCCATTTACAATTGCATCAAGAACCATAAAATACGTAGGAATAAGCTAACCAAAGATGTAAAAGATCTGTATGCTGAAACTTATAGAAAACTTGGGAAAGAAATTGAAGAAGACACAAAGAAATGGAAAAACATTCCATGCTCATGGATTGAAAAAGAAATATTGTTAAAATGTCAATACTATCCAAAGCAATCTATACATTCAGTGCAATCCCAATCAAAATTGCACTGGGATTCTTCTCAGAGATAGAATAAACAATCCTAAAATTTGTATGGAGCCACAAAAGACCCCAAATAGCCAAAGTAATGTTGAAAAAGAAAAGCAAAGCAGGGGGCATCACAAGCCTGGACTGTAGCCTCTACTACAAAACTGTAATCATCAAGACAGTATGGTATTGGTAAAAACAAACATATAAACCAATGGAATAGAATAGAGAACCCAGAATTGGACCCACAAATGTATGGCCAGCTAATTTGTGACAAAGCAGGAAAAAGTATCTAGTGGAAAAAAGACAGTCTCTACTAAATGGTGCTGGGAGAACTGGATAGCAACATGGAAGAGAACGAAAGTGGACCACTTTCACCATACACAAAAATAAACTCAAAATTGGTGAAAGACCTAAATGTGAGACACAAAACTATTAAAACCATAGAGAAGAAAACAGGCAGCAGTCTCTTTGACCTTAACTACAGCAATTTCATACTTGAGCCATGTCCAAAGGCAAGGAAAATAAAAGCAAAAATTAACTATTGTGCCCTCATCAAGATAAAATGATTCTTCCCTGAAAGGGAAATGATCAACAAAACTAAAAGACAACTGTTGGAATGGGAGAAGATATTTACAAATGACATATCAGATAAAGTGTTAGTATCAAAATCTGTAAGAACTTAACAAACTCAACACCCAAAAAACAATCTAGTGAAGAAATGGGCAGAAGACATGCATAGACACATTTTCAAAGAAGACATCCAGATGTCCACAGACACCTGAAAAGATGCTCAACTTCACTCATCATCAGGGAAATACAAATAAAAACCACATTGAGATACCACCTCACACAGGTCAGAGTGGCTAAAATGAACAAATCAGGAAACAACAGATGTTGGCAAGGATGTGGAGAAACAGGAACCCTTTTGTACTATTGGTGGGAATGCAAACTGGCTCAGCCGCTCTGGAAGATAGTGTGGAGTTTCCTCAAAAAATTAAAAATAGAATTACCCTACAACCCAGCAATAGCATTACTAGGAATTTATTCAAAGGATACAGGAGTGCTGATTCATAGGGGCACATATATCCCAATGTTTATAGCAGCAGTTTTGACAACAGCCAAAGTATGGAAAGAGCACAAATAGCCATCAACTGATGAATGGATAAAGAAGATGTGGTTTATATATACAATGGAACACTACTTGGCAATGAGAAAGAATGAAATCTTGCCATTTGCCATGATGTGGAATGAACTGGAATGTATTATGCTAAGTGAAATAAGTCAGTCAGAGAAAGAGAGATAACATACGTTTTCACTTACATGTGGAATTTAAAAAACTGAACAGAAGACCCTGGGGGAAGGGAAGGGGAAAAATAGATTCAAAGAGGGAGGTAAACCATAAGATACTTTTAAATACAGAAAAAAAACCTGAGGGTTAATGGGGGGTTGGGGGAGAGGGGAAAAATGGGTGCTGAGCATTGAGGAGGGCACTTGTCGGGATGAGCCCTGGGTGTTGTATGTAAGTGATGAATCATGGCAATCTACTGAAGCCAAGAATATACTGTATACACTGTACATTAGCCAACTTGACAATAAATTATATATTTTTAAGAAATATAACTTTCTCTGATATATAATTATAATTTAATAACTCCTGTTAGATGAGTGTTATGATGGTGTGTTTGTTAGTGATATATGCAGTTGTTCTTCCTAGAGTGAAAATTAACACTTAAGTCTCTGATGTGTTTTTTTTTCCTCTGCTACACCATGGTTGTGTCCAAAAAATTCAAGACCTTCCCAGCCATGTTGTTATTTAAAAGCTCAGTGAAAAACCATGCAAGCAGGGAACTTTGTTCATATATATTTTTTTCAACCAGTGAAGTCATCTGTGAACCCCACGTACCTGAGAATATTATTTGTAGAAAATTTAGGGTACAAGAAACATAATCTAATTTGTACATATGTTATGAATAGAAAATGTGGTAGAAATGTGTTACCTGTGGGGAGGAATGTGAAATTTTGTGAGAAAGTATAAAATCTTCTCATTCTATTTCAAAGTTGGTTATATTTCTACAAAACAATATATCCTATTGCATCATATTAAAATTTCAAAAAAAAAAAAAGTTGTTTTTTTTTTTCCAGCATACCCTATTTACTGCTATTGAACCAACTCATTACTTTCCTCTAAGGGATTTTTAAGTTCTTAAATGTCAGTATCTAAGGTACATGAGAAACCTAGGTTACATAGTGTCAAAAATACCTATTTCCAAGAGTCCTAGAGTAACCCCATCCAGCTCAGCCATTGGAAGACCACACCTCTCTGAGATGCAGAAACATTTCTATTTCCCTAGTGAATTTGAGTAGGAAAGCGAAATTTTCACTGACATCATGGGGTGGAAACATCAACGATGTTGAAGCCAGAAAAGCTTGGATCCTAGTGTGTTAGGCCACATCCTTAGCTATGTGATTTTGGACAGTTTACCTAATCTATCTAGCTATCATTTGCTTCATTAAAAAAAAAAAAACAAAAAAAAAAAACTAATCATAGCTGCTGTAGGAAGCACATGATGAAAACCTTGGCATGTCCTCAAGAATATAGAAATAGAAATAAACTTTCCCTTTGAGAGCTAAGTAATGAAATCAACTCCTAATCCTCCAATTTTTATGTCTCAGACACTGAAAACACAGGTTGATTTTTAACCTGACTCCCCCACCTAGTACTTAGCTTTCTTGAGGAGTTTATTCAAATTCCTAAAGACTCAGTTTCCTCATTTGTACAGCAGAAATAAAAAGTATTTACAGGTTGTTGTGAAAATTAGGTTTTATTAGGGGCGCCTGGGTGGCGCAGTCGGTTAAGCGTCCGACTTCAGCCAGGTCACGATCTCGCGGTCCGTGAGTTCGAGCCCCGCGTCAGGCTCTGGGCTGATGGCTCAGAGCCTGGAGCCTGTTTCCGCTTCTGTGTCTCCCTCTCTCTCTGCCCCTCCCCCGTTCATGCTCTGTCTCTCTCTGTCCCAAAAATAAATAAAAAACGTTGAAAAAAAAATTTAAAAAAAAAAAAAGAAAATTAGGTTTTATTAAAGGAAAATAATTGGTATAGTGCCTGGTTTATTACTGAAATGTCAAATTACTGTTGCTGCGATGGTTTAAAATAGGGGTATTCAAAACTGACCCTCTTGAGGACATTCTTCGGCAGCAATATGTGAATAACCTGACTGAAGATAGGAACAGACCAAGAGAAAGACTGTGTCAATCAAAAGTGAATAGATTATCAGTGAAAGAATAAATACAGAAAAAGTGAATGACAAGGGAAAACATTGGCAATGCATATTCCAAGTGGCTAAGAGAAGAGGAAGCCCTGTTAGACTGAAGCTAATATCTGGGCTGCCTGGTAGACCCACTAGAACCCAATGCCATTAATTATAGATCCTGCATTTT
The DNA here is from genome assembly GCF_028018385.1 of Neofelis nebulosa. Lineage (NCBI taxonomy): Eukaryota > Metazoa > Chordata > Mammalia > Carnivora > Felidae > Neofelis > Neofelis nebulosa. The sequence continues at coordinate 68,714,216 of NC_080794.1, forward strand.
AACTTTGATTTTCCTTTTATCAAATTTTCATCACCAAGTACACTTCTTTGGCTTCTAAGTAACCTATAATGAGACAATTCTGGTCACGCTGAAAGTACTGTTGATTGATCCAAAATTTTACATGTCTCATTGAAAATTAGCAAATTATCCTTCTGGTTTTAACAAATTGATTTGTGTCTTGTTACCCTGAGCCAGCATATCTGAATCCAAGCAACTCTATGTCCCTGATGAGACCATCCACAAAGACAGGTGGGTATAAGAACAACTGTTGATGAGCCTCTTATTAATTATTGGCCATTTGTCAGATTAATAGAACTCTGACAGGTTGTTATAAAAACTAAGTGCTCTAGAACGCATAACATAATAGATATTGCTAAATACATGCCATTTAATAATAGTAATGATAGCAAAATTATGAAATGCTTGAACTTTGCAAAATGCAAGTGTTGTCTCCATTGGGGTGAGGAAGACAAAGGATGATAGTCTTTGGTATCCCCTTGTACCTGTTCTATTTTTTCAAAAAATTCTGTTCAAATAAGCAATTAGGTCATTGCCAAAAGATACTTATATATAAGTTTTTCCTCAGGTAGAAATGGAACTGTGCTCATTTTGTCATAATTTTCATTAGAGTAAACTGATTACTAATAACCCAAATTCATTCCTTCATTTACTCAATCTATCATCAAATAGGTAATTTGGTCATTTATCATTCAGTGAACACACACTTGATGAGAAGTGATACCCTAGAATACTGAGAGTATACAAAATAATGGTATAATTTGGCTCCTCCAATAGTCAAGCTATAGGGGAGAAATAAACAATAAAATTTTTATAAAACATAAACAGAAAATGACAATATAGCACGATAGATTCTATAATGAAAGAATGAATTTATCACTCAGAAAAAAATAAAGGCAAGATCCCAAGTGACATTTCAAGTGGATATTAAGGCTGACTAGTGGGAGGAAGTAGAATAGATATCCCAGGGAAAGAAGTGGTAGATGCCTATGTACAGAGTTCTGAGAGGGCACCAAACGTTTGAGAATGATCATAAATTCAGAGCTTTCATAGCACTGTGTTTTTAGGCAGAAATGCCCAGTGAGGATAGAGAGATAAACTGGGGTGAAATTTATATGGGCTTTTTTCTATGTCATGCATGCTAAGAAGTTGAACATACCACAGATAGTGGTGTACCAGAAAATATTTTTTAAAATACAGCCACACTATTTTATATACATTTGTGTCAAAGCATATAAACATAAGATGATTTTATTGGGGGGGGGGATATATTTCTCTTTGTATGTCCTAAATGGGCAATATATATTTCTTATATTGATGTGCTTTACTATCACCATTCTTTAAACAAATCAGACTAGGCAAAATTGTACTAACACAAGTATGTAAACATGGTTACTATCTCTTACTACCTTAGCAGTTAATGTCAGCTAAGTTTTTTATTCCAACCAAGATGAGCAAATTGCAAAGAAGGATTATGAAAATAGCCTGGAAAAGTCCATTGCATTTGTTACAGTGAATGCAATGGTGTCAGGAGGAAAAAAAAACAGATTAGATATAAATTAATGAACCACTCAGCTAATGGGAAAATAACACTAGACATAATTTTCTGGATAATTTGTGTAATTTTAACATTTACACCCAAATTAGAAAGTTGAGTAGCCAAAATATTTCTACTTTCATACCAGCCTATTAGAAAACTTTGGATAACACAGAAAAGATTCTCCAAGGATATCTTGTCACCATCTTTTGCAAAAGCTGCACTCACCATTGCCATCATTAATCTTGGCTTTCAGCACTTCAACACAAGAGATAAATAGACTATGTGAATTTGGAAGTAATGATTGATTAGACTAGCACCCTTGATAGGAAGACCTTGAAATGCAGTTGTGTATAGATGCCCTTTTCTCATATGTAACTTCTAAATTATCCACATACATTGTTCTGCCTGATTGACTTGTTTTGCCATCCAAAGAACAAGCCATTCACATGTGTGATTTGGAAAACATCAGAAATACTCCAGGGAATTGCGTGTCATAGTGGTTGTTCTGATAATTAACTACTCTCAGAGGCAGAGTGGGATTCATTTAAAGCAGCCTTCCAAATAAAATTTAAAAATGATGTCTAGGCTCCATAAAAGTTCTTCCATGGAAATTATAAAATGAGAAAGTGTAGAAAACAAAAGAAAATTTGTGAACCATAATGTAGAAAGGAAAATGTGTGTTTGGTTTAAATTGTTTATACTTCTTATTTCTGAAATTTCACTCAATGTGCTTTCCAAAAAACCTTAAAAGTCAAAAGAACTCAATGAAAACTGATCTGAAAAAGAAATGTGCAATATGAAATGGAGTCCATTGCTATTAGTAAATTTTTTTTATTAAAATCACAGGAAAATAACAGAGCCCAGGATTCCATACTAGTACTATTTGAGGTCCCATACCACAAGGAAAAAGGGTAGTAAACTTCGGCACAAGACCTGCTACATATTCAAGGCAGAAGTTAGCTTTCTGCTGTGGAACAGGGGGCAAAAATGCTGAGAATGCTCATGGCTCAGAAACAGAGGGCATACCTAACACTCATGTCAGACCAGAAGAAAGCTGCTCCTGCCTCCCACCATCAGCCTAAAATTATTTGCCAAGAAATAGAGTAATTTACTACTCAGGAAAGGTGAAGAGCATAGAAAGAAATTCTTCTGAAACAGAGATGTATAGTGATGGCTGAAAGTCAAGGGTGGGGCAAAAACAGTGAGAACAACTCGACAATCACAGCCATCTTTACAAACACCAGGCATAATTAAGGGAATTTGAAGTCTGTAGTGCGCTGAAGGTAAACAGAACAGCAATGAAATTTACCCAGCTAAATTTCTGATGAGATTGACTGACAATTGAGAAGAGACAGGTGTCTTTTTACACACAAATACTGCATATGTTATTTTCTAATATACTTCATGGGATGTTACAATGTCTGTTGTTCAATTAAAAATTAAAAGGCAAGAGAAAACAACAAAAATCCATTGTCAAGAGGGAATGTTTTATAAAAGGAGGAACCTGAATTAGAAATGACCTAGTACTCGGAACCATCAGACACTTTATAATTAATTTTTTTAAAGAGTTAGTGGAAAAGGTGAACAACATGCGTGCAGATGTAGGGAATTTCATCAAAGAAATGGAAACTAAAGTCAAATAAAAATCCTATTCATATAGGTACAAAATATACTAGGGAGAAAGAGTGTACAGGACACAGCATCCAAGATGATGAGGAGTAATATCACACATTGTAACATATGTAATTAGAATTCCAAATAGAGGAGAGTTACTGGAACAGAAAAAAAAAAAAAAAAAAAAAAAAAAAACTTTAAAAGAGACTGGGGGAAAAATTCTAAAACAAATGGACAGAAATAACAAAGGTACGAGCAAGAACCACTGAATAGAAAACAAATATAAAAATATAGAAAATCAATGAAACCAAAACCTTCTTTGGAAGGGTCAATATAATTGATAAGCATCTAGTCTTAGGATTAACAGAAAACAGAAATTGTTAGTATGAGAAATGAGAGATGTAACTACAGATTTTACTGACATTATAAAGAATTATAATGATCAACTGTGGAGAACTGACATCCTGAAAATATTGAGCATTCTTATATAAGAACGTTCCTGGGGCGCCTGGGTGGCTCAGTCAGTTAAGCGGCCGACTTCGGCTCAGGTCACGATCTCGCGGTCCGTGAGTTCGAGCCCCGCGTCGGGCTCTGTGCTGACAGCTCAGAGCCTGGAGCCTGTTTCAGATTCTGTGTCTCCCTCTCTCTGACCCTCCCCCATTCATGCTCTGTCTCTCTCTGTCTCAAAAATAAATAAACGTTAAAAAAATTTTTTTAAAAAAAAGAACATACCTCAATTTATTTGCATTTTTGATTTCCTTCACCTGAATTTTATAGCTCCCTGCATATAAATATTGAACATTTTTTGTTGGATTTATACCTACATACAACTGATACTGCTGGGGTTAGGGGTGTTAACCCCTGCACAGTCACAAATCATGTATAATTTTTGATTCCCCTAAAACTTAACTACCAATAGTTTATTGTTGATTGGAAGACTTATTAATAAAATGAATGGTTAAAATATTTTTTATTTTATATATTTATATATATATATAGTGTGTGTGTGTGTTTGTGTGTGTATATATATATATATACACACACACACACACTAAACTATATAGTATAGGATATACCATATTATACACTATAGTATATAGTATACACATATGAACTATATATATAGTATATGTGTGTATGCATATATATATATGTATGTATATCAAACTCTACTCTTATGATAAAGTAAGCTAGACAAGAGAAAATGTTAAGGAAATTTTAAGGAAGAGAAAATACATTTCAAATACTGTGCTGTAAAACAATCTATGTAGAAGTGAAACTATGAGGTTCAAACCCATGTTGTTCAAGGGTCAACCGTATACCTGAATATTTTTTGGAAAGAGATAATATAAAGAGTAAAGCATTTTAAGTTTCAAAGTCTAATTGTGTATTGCTGGTACATAGGATGGCAATTAATATAATCACTAATTTCCAGAGGATTCTTTGTTGTTGACGCTTTAGGATTTTGTACACAGACAATCATGATCCCTGTAAACAAAAAGTGTTTTATTTCTCCATTCATATTCTTTATAGTTTTTATTTATTTTTTGTCTTCTTGCATTAACTAGAACTTACTAGTATAATGTTGAATAGAAGTGTTGAGGATGGTTATCCTCTCCTAGTTCCTGATCTTATTTGGAATACAACTTGTTTCTCATCATTGAGTATAATTTTAATTGTAGTTTTATTTGTAGATTTAAAAAATCAAGTTGAAGACATTTCCTTCTATTTCCAGTTTGCTGATAGTTTGATTACAAATGTCCGTTAGGTTTTTAAAAAATAGTTGCATATTTCTTAATTTTTTGTTTTGTTTTGATTTTGTGAGACAGAGACCAGGGGAGGGGCAGTGGGAGAGAGAAAGAAAGAGAACCACAAACATCCATGGATACTGACACGGGGCTCAATCTCAGGACCATGAGATCATGACCTGAGCTGAAATCAAGAGTCAGAAGGCCAACCAACTGAGCCACCCAGGTACTCTAAAATTTGCATTTTTGATATGCATATTATTTTCTTTAGCTTATAGATATGATAGATTGCATTAACTGATTTTAGAATGCTGGACCAGCTTTGTGTAATGGGGATAAATAATATTCGGTGACTGTATACAATTTTTATGCTAATATTTTGAGGATATTTAGGTCTGTGTTCATAAGTGTATTGACTTGTAATTTTCCTTTATTGTAATGTCTTTGTCTGGGTTTTAAGATAATGCTGTCTTCATAGATGGAATTAGGAATTGCTCCTTTTGTTTTTATTTTTTTTTTAATTTTTTTTTAACATTTTATTTATTTTTGAGACAGAGAGAGACAGAGAATGAACGGGGGAGGGGCAGAGAGAGAGGGAGACACAGAATCTGAAACAGGCTCCAGGCTCTGAGCTGTCAGCACAGAGCCCAATGCGGGGCTCGAACTCACAGACCGTGAGATCATGACCTGAGCTGAAGTCGGACGCTTAACCGACCGAGCCACCTAGGCGCCCCTACTCCTTTTGTTTTCATTTTCTGGAACAGTATGGGAAAAATGGCTATCACTTTATTAAATATTTTATAGAATCTACCAGTTAACTCATTTGGGCTTAGCAGATTATTAATAATTGATCAAAATATATTTAATAGGTAGAAGTTTATTCAAGTTGCATATTTCTCTTTTTGTGTTTTGGTACATTGCATCTTTCAAGGAATTGGTTTCACCTAGGTTATCAAATTCTAGAGCATAGATGTATTTATTATATATTTTTTAAATTATGTGCTATCATTTCATTGTCCATGGGTTCAGTTGTGATGACTCCTTTTTATTTATGATACTAATAATTTGTATCTATGTCTGGTTTTTTTGATGGGTAGGGGAGACAACCTGGATAGAGGTTTTTTCAATTTTATCGATTTTTTGAAAGAGCCGACATTTGATTTCACTGATTTCTTCTCTTGATTTCCTCTTTCAATTTCATTGATTTTGCTCTAATTTTGTTTTTGTCTTATATTTGGTTTGATTTTCTCTTCATTTTCTAGTTTCCTAAGGTGGAAGCTGACATTATACACGTAGACCTTTCTTCTTTCTAATAAACACATTCAGTATCTTGAATTACACCTTAAGCACTGCTTTCATTGTATCTCAAATGTTTTGATATGTTGTATTTTCATTTATTTTAAAATATCTTAAAATTTATCTTGAGACTTCTTTGATCCCTGTATTATTTATAAGTGTGCTGTTTAATTTCCAAATATTTTTGGGATTTTCCAGCTATCTTTATGTTACTGATTTCTAATTTTATTCCACTAATTTTTAGGTCTGAGGACATACTTCTTATGATGTACTTTCTTTTAAATTTGTTAAGATGTGTTTTATGGCCCAGATACTGATATATCTTGGTGAATTTTATGAAGGCTTGGGAAGAATGTGTATTCTGCTGTTATTGAATTGAATGTTCTATTAACATTAAATTAGACCCAGTTGATTGATGGTGGTGTTCAGCTCAACTGTGCCCTTATAGGTTTTCTGCCTGCTAGATGCATCAATTACTAATCAATGGGTGTTGTCTTCACCCCCAAGTATAATAGTGGATTTGCCTATTTCTCCTTGCAGTGCTATCACCTTTTGTCTCAGATATTTTGGTGTGCTGTTGTTAGGTGCATACACACTTAGAATTGCTATATTTTCTTGGAAAAGTGATTCAGTTTTCATTACGCAATTCCCCTGTTTCCCTAATAAGTTTCCTTACTCTGAAGTCTACATTATCTGAAATTAATAAGGTAACTTTAGCTTTCTTTTGATTTGTGTTATCGTGGTATATCTCTTTCCATCCCTTTCCTTTTAATTTATACGTATCTTTGTATTTATAATAGTTTTTTAATCCACTTTGATTACATATTTAGACATCAATATTTACAGTTATTATTGATATAGTTGGTTTAATATCTACCCTGTTGGTAACTGTTTTCTATTTGCCTTCATGTTTGTTTTTAATCTCTTTTTTTTCTTTTTGGTCTTCTATTAGTTTTTTTGTTTGTTTTTTTGCTCTTTTAGTTTTATGCATTTTTTAAAAAGTTTATTTATTTTGAGAGAGAGAGAGCAGGAATGGGGGACACACAGAGAGAGAGGGAGAGAGAGAATCCCAAGCAGGCTCTGCATTCTTAGTGCAGAGCCTGATGCAGGGCTCAATCTCACGAAACATCAGTTCATGACCTGAGCTGAAATCAACAGTGTGACACTTAACCAACTGAGTCACCCAGGTGCCAAACTGTCTCTAGTTTTAACTGAGTATTTTTATGACTGTACTTTCATATTTTCTCTTTTTTCTTAGCATATAAATTGTATATTTTTAGCAGTAGTTAAAAACAATGTATCGAGGTATGCTTGACATATAAAAAGTGATATATATGTAATCTATATAAATTTATGAGTTTGGAGATGAGAATACACTCCTAAAACCATCAGCACAATCAAGGTCATAAACATATCCATCACTTTCCAACGTTACCTCCTGTCTCCTTTGTTATTATTAGGGTGTGTATGGTAAGAACACTTAATGTAAGATCTGCCCTCCTACTTAACTTTAAATATGGTATTGTTTGCTATAGGCACTATGCTGTATAGTAGACCTCCAGAACTTATTTATCTTAAGTAATTAATGCTTTTTATACTTTAAACATCACCTCCTTATTTCCCTCTCTCATCATCTCATGATGACTAAAGTCATTCTTTATTCTCTGCTTCTATGTATTTGACTAATTTATAATCCACATAAAACCAAAATCATGCAATAATTTTCTTTTTGCATCTGGCTTGTTTCACTTAGCATGACGCCTTCAGGATCCATCTTCATTGTTACAAATGGCAGGACTTCCTTATTTTAAGTCTGAATAATATCCCATTGTGTATATATGTACCACATTGTCTTTATCCATTTATCTGTCTATGGACACATAGCTTTTTCCATATCTTGACCATGGTAAACAATGTAATGACGAAAAGAGTGCTGATATCTCTTTGAGATCCTTGTTTCAGTTCCCTTGGATAAATATCCAGCAGTAAGGTTGCTGGATCATATGGTAATTTTTAAAATTCTTTGAGTAACTTCTATGCATTTTATATAATGGCTGCCCTAATGTACATTCCTATGAACAATGTACAAGTTTCACTGTCTTTACCTCCTTGCCAAATTTGTTACTAATTTTTAAAATAATTGTCCTCACAGGTGTGAGGTGATATCTCATTATCATTTTGATTTGCATTTCCCCACTGATTACTGATGTATTTCCATACATCTATTAGATAATACTTTGTCTTTTTTTGGAGAAGTGTCTGTGTAATTCCTTTTCCCATTTGGGAATTGGGTTATTTCTTAGTATTGTGTTGTATGAACTCCTTATATATTTTAATAATCTCTTGTCCACTATATGGCTTACAAATATGTTCCCCCACTATATGGCTTATAAATAAGTGCAAGAAGCTGGATGCAAAAAAAAAATCCATAGGTTGCCTTTTCATTTTGTTGATTGTTTATATTTAGTTTGGTGTATTTAGTTTGGTTGATTGTTTATATTTAGTTTGGTATAATCCAACTTGCTTATTTTTGCTTTTGTTGCCATTGCATCTGGCATCATATTCAATCAATCATTGCCCAAATGTCAACGAGCTTTCCCTAGCTCACTTCTCAGAGTTCTAAGATTTTAGATCATACATTTAGTTCTTTAACTCATTTGACTTGATTTTTTTTGTATGGTTTAAGATAAGCATCCAGTTTCATGTTTTTGATATTTCTCCAACATCCTCTCCCCTATTGTGTAGTCTTGGTGTCCTTGTTGAAGAATAGTTGGCCATATATACTTGGGTTTAATTCTAGGCTCTATATTCTGTTCCATTGGTTTATGTGTTTCTTTTTGTGCCATACCATACTGTTTTGATTACTTTAGCTTTCTAATATAATTTGAGATCAGGAAGTGTGGTGACTCCAGCTTTGTTTGTCTACCTCACAATCACTTTGGCTATATGAGGTCTTTGTGGTTCCATGTAAGTTTTAGGGTTTTTTTTTTCCCCGGTCTCTGTGAAAATGCCATTGGCACTTAATAGGCATTGCTTGAATATGTAGATTTCTTTGGGTGTTTTAGATATTTCAACCTTATTAATTCTTGAAATCCATGAACACAGGATACCTTTCCATTTATTTGTGTTTTCTTCCATTTCTTTCATCAGTGTTTCATATTTTCAGTGTATAGGTCTTTCACCTCCTTGGTGAAATATTCCTAAGTATTTATTCTTTTTAATGGCATTTTCAATGGGGATGTTTGCTAATTTCTTTGTTTTTTGGACAGTTGATTATTTGTGTTTAGAAACACACTTATTTTTGTACATTGAATTTGTGTCCTCAACTGTATTGAACTTGTTTATCAGTTGCAATAGTTTTGGGGTGAAGTATTTAGAGTTTTCTCTACATATGATTGTGTCATCTGCAATCAGAGACCATTTTACTTATTCCTTTCTGATTTGAATGCCTTTTATTTGTTTTTCTTGCCTAATTGCTCTGGCTAGGATTTTCAGTTCTATGTTGGAGAGAAGTGATGAGATTGGGCATTCTTGATTTATTGATGATCTTAGAAGAAGAACTTTTATCTTTTCATCATTGAGTATGATGTTAACTGTAGGCTTTTCACACATGGCCTATATTATGTGATGTTCATTCCTTCTATTCTTAATTTTTAAAGAGATTTTATCATGAAAAAATGTTGAATTTTCAAAACTTTGTGTAACTATTAAGATAACCATATGATTTTTATCCTACATTTTGTTAATGTGATATGCTTATTAACTTGCATATATTGAACCATCCTTGCATCCCAGTTGATGATGCTGTATGATCCTCTTAATGTGCTGTTACATTCAGATCACTAGTATTGTGTTGAGAATTTTGCATCTTTGTTCATAAGGTGTATTGGCTTATAATTTTCTTGTAGTGTCCTTTTATGGATTTGTATCAGGGTGGTGATGTCCTCATAAAATGAGTTTGTAAGTGTTCTCTCCAGTATTCCACTTTAATCATTGGATAGATCATCCTGACAGGAAATCAATAAGGAAACAGCAGACTGGAACAACACTATAGGCCAAATGGACCTAACAGATATAAATAGGATATTCCATTCTGCAGCAGCAGACTATGTATTCTTCTCTAGTACACATGAAACATTCTCCACAATAGATCATGTGTTAGGACACAAAACAAGAAAATTTAACACAAACAGAAAACAAATATAAAAGGAATGAAATGTATCAGGTATCTTTTCTGGCCGTAAAGGTATAAACCTAGAAGTTAATAACAGGAGGATGATTGGAAAATTCATAAATACATGGTAATCAACACGCATGGGTGATTCTCAAATGTATTAGACTAAGTGTAAGAAGCTGGATGCAAATGTCTACATACTACATGATTCAATGTATATGACAATTGAAAAAGCAAAGCTAGAGAGACAGAAAACTTACTATTCATTGTTAGGATTGGAGCTGGAAGTAGAAGATTAAGTATGAAAGCAAATGAAAGAAATTTTAGGGGTAATAGGAATATTTATGTATTGATGGTGGTCATAGTTATAAAACTATGCATTAGTCAGAATTAATGAAATTGATAATTTCTAAAAGCTAAACAAGTCCCTTACCATGTTTAGGACCAAAGAATGTATTTCTCAAGGACCGAGGGACCATGTCTTTCAAATGTAATCATCAAGGAAAATAGTTACCCCTAGGTCCCAGTTTCTGTGTGAAAGTAATAGCCTACATTTAGCAGCACTGATGCCTTTATCTAAAACTATTCTTGTCATAAAGATATGATAAGTTTGTTTACTTATTTTTGGAGAAAGCCATTTAGGTAACACAGGTAGGCACCCCAATTACCACATAGATCTACAATGAATGATGTGTGACAAACAGTGCCGGCAAGTTCTCTTACTTGAAACTAGTTATTATTTATCTTGAGAAGATGTATGTAATGGGTTATATCTGCTTGGCTATATAAAAGGATGTGATTTTTTTGTGTGTTTGTAAATCTCCTTAGCAATTGCCTATGATGCACATCTGGCTTAATGCTCATTGAATAATAAAATTGTGTTCTTCCTTTTGGAAATCTCTTTGTTGAGAGGTTTTTCTCTGTTTGGAGGAGATTTTGTTTCTAATTGTGTTCCAACACTGATTGCATCCCTCTTGTTTGTCAATAAAACCCCTTATTCTTCCTTTCCATTTTGGGAGAAATCACAGGCTGTTTCATTTAGCCCTATCCTGTGTCACCTTGGAGAAGGGGTAATGTTTGCAAAGGTATATATCTGCTAGAATTCACTACTGACACTATCTGAGCCTGAGGTTTTCTTAATAAGATTATTATTCTAAATGCAATGTTTTTGGTAAAGAGAGGGTTATTCAAATTTCCTATTTCCTGTGACATTAGTTTTAACTTTTTGTGTTTCTCAAGAAATGTATCCATTTAAGTTACTTTTTTGTTGATATACAGTTGTTCATAATGAACATTTTATGCTTTTAATATTTATTGGATATTTCCTCTTGGAAGGGGACACTGGGTAGTAAAGGAGAAAAATGGAGAAGGGAAAAAAGACACAGAGATCAGAATATGCACTTCAATCATTATAAACACTGTATAAATAAATACACGAATACCCAAATAAATAATGAAGCAAACAAATTCATATAATAGAAAACCAGGTTAGGCAGAAAACAGCCCTCACACTCCTAGACCACACTCAACAAAACAAGTCGCTAAGAACATGTTTATTTTTCACTCCCTATTTGAGGTAGGAAGTGGAGAGGTGTGGAGGGAAGAATGATTCACAGAGTTGTAACAGTCACCTGATGCTTCTTAAAATGTGACCAAAATATAGTGAGAAAATAAATACACACTGATTTCAAAGACCCTCTATTTGAGAAAGCAGGTGTTTTCCTCTTTAAAAAGGATCTCCAAGGGCATTTTATTTTTTCTTTTCTTTATTGTCCTACCTCAGGAACTGTCCAGAGGATCATTGTTCTTGATTCCATCATTGGGAGGTGTGGGTTTTAGCTATTGTACACTAGACTGTAAATTGCACTGCATTCAAAGTGTGGATTCCAATAAGAAAATAGTAAAATTCATGTGGATACTTTCTAGACAGTGTCCTTTTAGGAACCCCTTGAGGAAGTCAATTTCTGGAGAAAAAGACATGATGAATCAATCCAAACTGCAAAAGAGTGCAGCTCACAGAGAAATGTGGGCAAATAAGACTTTAATTCAATAAAAATACTTTGTATTTATTTTAAGAACAGAAATATTAGATTACGTCTCTGAAGTTAACTCACTAAGATGAATGTTATTATCCGGAATATCTTGGAATTTTACCAACTGCAAATTAAAAAAGCAAAGATCTGTAACAAAGCTATAATATTATGAAAATAAAGTTAACATAAAAGTGAACAGTTTATTAAATAAAGAATACCAAATTATAGAAACATTTCAAACATAGATTAATTAGGAGACTCACTTAAGCCTACACTGCACAACACTCACCCCAAATTGAGATGATTCTATCCTGAATACTGCCCTACACAATGGCCTGGAGAGAAGTCCAGGCTTCTTGGGCTGTTCAAAGTCTCTCCACAACCTGATGTTTTAATTTGGCCTTAACTCTCAAACTGATGTACTCTATACAAGGGTTTCTCAAACTTTACCATATATCACAATCAACCTGGAGAGTTTGTCAAAACATAGATTTCTGACACCTACCTGTGTTTTTTAACAATTCTCCTCCTCCTCCTTTCTCTTTCTCTGGGAGACAGAGAGAGAGAGGAGGGAGAGAAGGGAGAGAAGGGAAAGAGGGGCAAAGGAAGAGGGTGGGATAAAATTTCAAATAGGCTCCATGTTCAAGGTTCAGCAGAGAGCCCAATGCAGGGCTTGATCTCATGACCCTGGGATCATGCCTGAGACAAAATGAAGAGTTGGTCGCTCAACCGACTGAATCACCAGTCGTTCCCCCCTCCTTTTTTTTCTAATTTTTTTTCCTAACAAGTGCTTAAGTAATATAGCTTGGTTAAGTAATACAGGTCCTGCTCTAGCTAACTTGTGGGATACTTGTTGTAACAATCGCCAAGTATGCCTTTTGTCTTTGCATTTTTGTCCCTGTGGCACCTTCTTCCCCATCTCCATGATATCATTTATACCCATCTTAGAGAAAATCTATACTTCCAATTCAATGTTCTCTTAACTCTATGTCATTATTCAGCAGACATTATTGAGACCTGCTGTGTGCAGTTTAGTGTTTCCTTGTTAATAGTGGCTTCAGTCCCAAAATAAAGCATACCCTAAACACCCCATTTTAAGAACTTAAAATATCCTAGAGTAAAATCAGCACTTATTGTTTTTTCTTCCCTGGAGTGTGAACCTAATAATATATAGTTCCTTTTATTAGAAAATTTATCTCTTAGTTGATATGATCCATTGATGGTTGATATTTTTCTTATTTTTTAATTCAATTCTTAGAGTAGGGCACTAGTGATATCCCTGTAGTTAAGATACTAACTAAAGCTTGAATCTATAAGTTGTAATAGACAACTGCCGAATGTCACAATATTTAAAGAATTTCCAACAAATTCAAGGGAGGCCTGAATATTGGGCCAAGGTCTCAGTAGCTTATTGTCTATGTGTACTGATCTGCTAAGACCTCTTATTATTCTGGTGGGGGCAGGGGAGATAAGATTTAGTCTTAAGATTTGAATGAGTTTTGGAAAATATTTATTTTTTAAATGTTTATTTTTGGGAGAGAGCAAGAGGTGTAGGAGTAGAGAGAGAGAGACAGAGTCAGAGGATCTGAAGCAGGCTGCACTGACAGCAGAGAGCCCGATGTGGGGCTCAAACTCATGAACCTTAAGATCATGAGTTGACCTGAAGTCAGATGCTTAACTGACTGAGCCACTTGGGTGCCCCAGAAAATATTTCAAATCATTCAAGAAATTCATCTGATATTAAGTTCCTAGACTGCCAGGCTTTGTCTAGATGCTAAAGATACAGCAGTAACAAAAAGGTTAACTCTCTGTTATCATGGAGCTTACAGTTGTGTCAAAATATATCCTTTTGTACTAGATAAAAACTGTTTTGAATCTGATTTTTCATGATTATGAAGATGTCATGACATCAGTGAAAAATTCCTTACATTACCCTCCACCTGGTTCTAATTTCTGAAAAGTGAGTCCTGATACCAGGAATAATTTGGCAGAGTGGATAGATTCACAAAAGCACTAGATGCTTGCCACAACCATTCTTCCTTTCTTCCCTAATTTCTCTGAAGAGGTCTCATCTCTCTTTAAATGGCAGCAAAATGCAAGGTAATTGATCAAAGCAGAGGGGGATGATCACAATCACATACTTGCCCTAAAGTTTCCTCCCTTGATTCAATGGCAATCAGTTGGACAAAGTGAGACAAAGTGTACCCACCAACTCCTGATGTAATTACTTTGACTTCAGCTCATCAGTGGATGATATTAGAAATCTTTAGTGCCTCAAATCTCTTGAGCTCATAGGCTCAATAAAACTACCTCAACTCCTAGCACAGTTGCAATCTTTCATTGCAATCTTACCCTATCACTTATTCATTGTACAACCACATCTTTTAGCTTACCAAAGAAGAAATAATGAGATCAGTGCTACTGAAACTTGAAAGCATACAAATCTTAGGGAGATTATGACTCAATAGTTCCTAGGCTGAGGTCCAAACTTTTTAATTTCTAACGTCTAGATAACGTCAACAGTGTTGGTTTGTAGACAACATTTTGAGTAGCACGTTCTAGACCATGTCTTATTTCTCCCCAATTTCAGTTTACTTAATTTGTTTCATATCTCATTATAACAAAATTAACATAAGAAGGTGTTTTTCATAACAAAGACCTTATACATTATATCCAGGTCTTTGCTGAACCTTTTACTCCATTTGTTTAAATTCTATATATACTATTGACCTGCCTTGTTTTGGTAGTCATAGGAGTGTGAACACTTTATATTCCACCTCTCTTTACTTAGTCCGTGGCTGTATATATCTACTGCGAAATTGGTGACCTCAGATGTTCTATTTTTAACAGCTATACCTGATACATTACCTTTTTCAACATATAAAATTTATTGTCTAATCAGTTCTACCCAGCATTTCTGCAAAAAGAAATACTTATCTGAATTCTCCTTTATCTTTTTTTTTTCCTCTGGGAGTTTTCTTGAATAGTGTAAAGGATATCTTCTTCCATTTGTCCCTCTGTTCTTCTGTCTTTTCCATACTGCTCTGTGCACTAGGCATGTGCCTAGATGTACTACATCAATATATTTTCTTGACTTCAAACTTGAGTCAATGGGGAGAAAAACAGAGGGAAATTGAGGAGTAAGGATAGATGAAATTAAATTTTGGGCATCTACTCCTCCAGTCTTTCTCTGCCCACTTGTTATGAAACAATATCTTACATATAGCTAAGCAATGTGAGTTAATTTTTGCTTCTTTCACTTGCCCAATGAGGTGTAAGAACATTAGTGTTTACCCAGATATTGGCACTGGGACATTATTCTACCCCTTGTTGACTTCATCATTCTCTGCTCATGACTTTATAAATAGCCCCTATGTTAAACTCTTCTCATACATTCTATTTGAAATTGTCAGCAGTTTGTACTGCAATCCTAACCACTGTATTCAATAACATCTTTTCTCGGCATTTTTAGATAACATTATAGGAAAAACTCAAGCAGTATGGAACAGGGAGACAGTCTTCATAATAAGCCTCAAATCACTGTGAAATATCTAAACTCTTCCATGGTAAGAAAGGACCTTAAACACATTCTGGCACTGGATAAAGTTCCAGCATGCAGATGATAATTAACATGATTATATTGGAGCTAATAGAGGTCTGATAGTCTCAGCATTTGAGACGACCGACTTGACAGTTGCAAGTACTGATCTATGGGACTCACATACCTTGTAAACACACTAAATCTTAATGGGGACCAGAAATAAAATATAAAGAGTTAAGTTTCCAGTTGGAACTTAGGATATCAGAAATTTATTTTAGTTCTAAGTTCAGACAAATCACCTCTACTATCTCACCTCTAATTTGGGGAGCAAGGGTGGAGGCCTTTCAGTGGTAACTGCCTTTATTTCTGCTGACGAACTTTCAAACAAGTATGCAATTTTCTCAGTCATGAAGTTATCTTTAATTCCTGTAATATGCTATGGTATGCAAGACTTGGTTCCTGCTCCGAATGAATGGATGGATGAATGAATGAATTAATAAATTAATGAATGAATAAATAAATAAATAAAATAATGCTATAGATGTGGTTTTGAGAATAGACAAAATATCTGGACAGAATTGTAGAAAGACCAAAGTGACTGGACTGTACATTACACAGAAACTTATATGTGTATCATTTAGTCTGATTTCCAGTGATGAAGGAATGGTACCCATTCTTCAAAATTGTATATACAAGTTAAAATAAAAATGCCTCTACTGATGACACAACTTTCACTTCCAAGATAATAACATTTACTCTAGCACGTATTTATCACAGGCTAATTATGAGCACAGATCTTCACATTTATGGACTCATTTTTTTTCTCACAACATTTTGACGATTTAGGGACCTTTGACATGGGAAATTGATGAATGTGAAAACTGAGAGAAAATAAAGTGACCTGTCCAACACTATAACTAATAAACTTTAATGCTAAGATACAACCTGAGGCCCTTGGACCTTTAAAACCTTGTCACTTATTCACTTCACCAGAAAAGACAAGGCATGCAAATGTCCATTGAAGTGTCTTTTATTTGGTTTCTGAGGTAGGTCCAACCTAGCTGTTTCCATGAAATATAGTGTACTATAATTCTCTTCCATGTAAACCATTATGCCTTACCCATTAACCAATCTAGCTTTGGGACAGCCCACATTGAGGAAGGATGTGAGTTCTCCCCAGCAGATTCTGAGTTCCTATCCCTTAGTGGTTCAAGGAAGAGAAGGAAAACAAGAGACTGAATCTTAAGTGCTCACTGCTTGAAAAGACATTAACTCTCCCCTATTGATAAAAGCATCACAGTATTCACCCACAAGTGGTAGTGATCTGTGAAGTGAGTAGACATGGAGTGCTAGGCCATGTGTGCTACTCCTGGGGAATGCCTGCACTTGGAAACATTGGTTTGGAGGATAAGACTTTCAACATTATTTGAGAATTACTCATTAACCAATTCCTACCTTTGAAGCATTTTAATAGAACATATGTGACTGCTAGTGTTGAGATTACAGTAAAAGCCACTTGGTATCACTTAGGTGATTGTAGCACTATAATTCTCATGTCATTTTGATTAGTAACGCATACTGATCTCTGAGATTGGGCTGAACCCGGATCGCATGACATATGCACAACAGCCCGTGACTGCAGTCATTTAGCAACAAATAGCCTTTGGAAACTTTCTTTATGTTTATTCTTATTTTGGTTCCATTTGATGTTTCTTTTCTTTCTTTCTTTTTTTTTTTTTTTGGCTTATATTTTCATCATTATAGGCAACAAAACCCCAAGGGAGAGTTCTAAAGAGCTTCATAAGGGAAAGAAAGCTTTCTAGTATACAGAAATTGGAGCTATACATCAGAAATTGTGGGTTCTCTGGATCGACCTGCCAGTAAATGGAGGTATTCCATTTGTCATCAATGTGCATTTAATGCAGATACAGCATTCAAAGGGAAACAGACTCCCCTGATAGAGCTCATGCATTTGTTCACTGATTTTATGTCTTTGTTTTCATTCTGTCCTACTCCTTCTGGGTAAATCTGCTTACAAGCTTTCTTTTTCCAAGAACTAGTTAGATCCATTGTACACCCAAGTGCTGGAATCTCTTTATTTCCATTTATTTCTATTTAAGAATATAAAATAAATAATGGTAGTGTTTGCTGCTATAAGACCACTATTTTACTCCACTGGACAGGGACAGTTAGTTATTCCTGCCCCTGCCCCCCATGACAAAAATGATACTGGTCAGTGGCGCAGTTTGGTATTCACAAGCCTACTGCTGCCCATTGAAGTTTCTCTCTTCCTCCCAAGAGTAAAATCCAGAGATTTTGTGGCTTACTCTTAAATTTTTGGAAGACTAGGGGTTATAGTGAAAAAAGGCTTTACAGGTTCTATGAGGAAAGCATCTGATTATAATGGTGTGCTTGGCAGGTTACGTGCCATTTCTAACATCTCCTGGTATATACTCATGAGAAATTCCAGATCTTTGACATGAAATTCAGTGCCGTTTATAACTAGGTTTGTTCCTTCTTATTCTTCCTCACTTATTTTCCCCCCATCCATTCTTAGTGGATATACTTCACATTTCCCAAACACAGAAGTTCATTTGACATCCCAGTGTATTTATGCATACCCTATTCTATCTCAGAAAAATCTGAATCTCCTCTGTCACGTGTCCATCTGGCAAATTGCAACTTAATGTTCGATACCCAGTTCAGTGTTACCTCCTGTTTTCCTCCCTGTATAAAATATCCCATTCTCCCTTACCTTCAGGCAAACTTGGTTTTTACCTCAGTTAGCTTTCCTGGAATTTAGTATTTGGCTCTATTCTAGCTTTGCTTGTATTATAAGAATGTGTCTTTGATTTTTTTCATTAGATTGTGAGCTCTGTAAGGACAAGCCATGTCTTAATCTCTTATCCTCAGAGCAAAGCAGAGTTACTGTGCACAGAATATATTCACTACAGATTTATCGAATTAAATCAAACACAAAAACAATAATGCCCTATAAAATGGATGCATGTACAGATGAATAATCATTGCTGAGATGCACAGATTTTTGAGTCACAAAGGGTCAGTCACTTTATGGAGACTACTCGGAAAAGTACTATATCAATCAGGAACCCGTTTTCAATTGGATGGTGACAGGTTTACTCTCTGGCTATACGGATATGAAACATGTTGTATGTATAATTTATTGTGTTTCATAAAAATGGAAGCTGAAATTCCCTGACAAAATAAGATACATTTGCAGAGCACCAGATGGACTAATATGAAGGATGCTTTCGAGGAAATATTTTTAATGCAGATAATGTCATTGGGAAGCTTTTGTCGGTTGAGAAATTCCAAATCTAACATAAATATACTTTTAGATTTGTTCAAAATCTTAGAGATGAGAAAATGTATTGCTATTTAGGCTGGACAAAGCAACAATTATGTAGTACACCAATAAATAAAACCCAAGTTTCCCTATGGGGCACTCAAAATATGAAAATTTCTACATTGTGTAGAGGGAGAAAGTAGTAAATGTTGTGGGTTTTTTTTTTTTTCACAAAGAGATACAATGAGGGAACGCCATATAAAGCTTTTCATCTTTCTAATAGAACTTCTTTTGTCCCATGCTCCTGCTCCTTGGATATCAAGCCATTTCCCCCAAGGGAGAAAATATACTTGAATGCACATCTTTGCCTCAGGTCCCACTTTGGAGGAACTTAGGCTAAGACACCTATGGAACAGCTGATTTAAAAAAAAAAAAATTACATTTCATCAGATGCTTTACTTGAATCTGTTCCCAACCTGTTCAGGAGATGTTTTCAATTTTTTTTTTCTTAAACTACAGCTCCCACAAAATTCTTACACGGGGGTGCTCTTACTCATGGTTGCATTCATCACTGACAGCGCACTAACAATTGTCTGCTTTCTTCCCCAAGACTAGACTCTAGTCAGGTTGCCATAGGGTGCTGTGATACTTGTGTACCAAGTTTGATTACTGCCCCAAGAGGAGTTTTTTTTTTTTTTTTTTTTTTTAATGTTTTTTATTTATTTTTGGGACAGACAGAGACAGAGCATGAACGGGGGAGGGGCAGAGAGAGAGGGAGACACAGAATCGGAAACAGGCTCCAGGCTCCGAGCCATCGGCCCAGAGCCCGACGCGGGGCTCGAACTCACGGACCGCGAGATCGTGACCTGGCTGAAGTCGGACGCTTAACCGACTGCGCCACCCAGGCGCCCCCCCAAGAGGAGTTTTAAGGAATTTCAACTTAGATCAGAAATTGTTATTCTCATCAAGTTCTTCCTAGTTACTGAGACATCAAAAATATTTTCTATACTATGATCCTTAAAACAGTGTAATAGTTAAAATCTATATCTTAGAACTCTTATATTTGAAATAAACATATAAGGCATCTAGTATATTTCCTTTATCCTCGGTGGAACTGTATTATGGCACTCCAGACACCTTACAGCCAAAGGTGAACTAGATCTCCAAAAGCGATAATTTCCACCTTCCATATAAAATTGTGTCTAAGGAAAGTCACATTATTTTAAAATGTAAATGTTTCTGTAGAAAAACATTAACATTCTATCTGGTTTTAATACAGCAGCACTTGCTGTTGTTGTTACCATTGTTGTCCTTACCAAAAAAAAAAAAAAAAAAAAAAAAAAAAGCAAAAGCATTCTAAGGGCAGGGAATGGGAAAGTACTCCCACTTCCACAAGCAAGATATCCAGTTTCCTTTCCTTCAAGAGGACTGAGATAAGGCATTGTGCTTTAAAGACTGAGTTCTTCCTAATCCTAAAATGAAAGAAAAAAAAAATCACTAGTGATTCAGGTTCCGGTGCAAATGAGCCGATTTTCAAAAGAAGAAAATGGGTTTTTGTGCCGAGGATGAGATTGTGTAATTGGGAATACTAAAGTGAATTGGAGGAAAAAAGTTTTCAGCAAGTACATTTTAATTGGGCGTGGAGGGTATAGAAGGCTTATCTAAGATGACTGGCCTCATCAGCAGCTACCTTACGAAGTGGCATATTGTTTTACAATCCCATGGACAGTGTATGAGGGTTTCTTTTGCTGTGGAGCAATTGCTTTTGAGCAATTCTTGCCAAAACTTGGTAACGTTTGCATTCTTTTCCATTTTAGCCAGCATAATTGACTTGTAGTTGTATCTTACAGTTTCAATTTGTATTTCTCTAATGACTACTTATGTTGAGTATCTTCTTTTCATGTGCTTATTTGCCAACTATATATCTTCTTTGGTGAAATATCTGTTCAAATTATTTGCACATAATTTCCTTGGATTGTTTTCTTATTGAGTCTATGATTTCTTTTTAATGTTTATTTATTTTTGAGACAGAGAGAGACAGAGCATGAATGGGGGAGGGTCAGAGAGAGAGAGGGAGACACAGAATCCGAAACAGGCTCCAGGTTCTGAGCTGTCAGCACAGAGCCCGACGCGGGGCTTAAACTCACGAACCGTGAGATCATGACCTGAGCCTAAGTCGGACACTTAACCAACTGAGCCACCCAGGCACCCCAGAGTCTATGATTTCTTTATATATCCTAGATACAATTCCTTTGTCAGATAGATGCTTTGTTGTTGTTGTTGTTGTTGTTGTTGCTACTGCTGCTGTCATTATTGTTTTTTGATGTAACTTGCTTTTTCATTTCCTTAACAGTGTTTATTATATTTGTGAAGGAAACACTGTGAAATATGATTAGGAACTGTAATATGTAAAGTTTAAGATAAAATATTAAGTCTACATAGATTTTAATAAGTTGAAGATTCATATTGTTAGCTCTAGAGTAATCACACACAAGAAAAGAAAAAAAAGAAAAAGGTAGGACAAAGAGAAATAAAACAGTAAGATGTAGAGTTAAACCCATCTATGTTCATAATTATATTAAATGTTAATGAAAGAAAAATTATAATTGAATAATTATAGGTAGAGGTTAGAAATTATTGAACTGAGTAAAGTGACAAAAAACAGACATGTCTATAAGAGACAGATAGAAAGATGCACATAGGTTGTAAAGATAAAAAATCTGTATACCTGATAAAGCCATGCCAACTTCATAAGTGTACAAAGTTGGCATGGCTATATCGATATCTGACAAAATAGATTTCAGGACAAAAATTTGACTAATCATAATTAATAGAATTTCATAATGATAAGAGAAATCAGGATGATATAAGATCCTAATTGTATTCATATCTAATAACAGAGCTTCAAAGTAGTTGAAGAGAAACATGAAAGAAACTAACAGGAGAAAAAACATTAAAAATTAAAATGATTTTTAACTTCCCTCTCTCAGTAATTAATAAAATGAGCAGAACAAATACCGTAGTGAATACAGGAGGGATTAACACTGACAAACAATGTGACCTAATTGACATTTACAGAACAAAATACTCAACAATTGTAGAATATAGAGATAATTTAAGTGTTCACAGAACATTTACTGAAACAGTCCATATAATGAACCATAAAACAAATCTCCATAAATTCAAAAACTGTAACATTATGAAGTATTTTCTCCAACAAAAGCTGTATAAAATTATAAATCAGAAGTAAATAAAATAGTATAAAATATCATAATTTTTTTAATTAACAGGTTTTTAAGCAATGGATATAGGGAGAAAAAATTAAAAAAACAATGTTTAAAACTGGATGATAATATAACACAGTAATATCAAAATTATAACTGAAATTAGAATAGAGCTGAACGGGAAATTTACAGTCCCAAAGATGTATTTGAGAAAAACAAGACAGTGTAAAATCCATGATCTCTATTTTCTCCATGGGAAGCATAGAAAGAGGACCAAATGAAGTCCAAGATAAGTAGAATGCAAGGAATAATAAATATCATAAATCAATAAAATAATAACAGAAAAAAGTGTAGAGAAATTCTATATATTACTTTTTAAATATTAAAAATTCACATCCACTATTTTCAAGGAAAAATAGAAAACTCAAAATTACATTATTGAGTTGGGAGAGGTGATATCTCTTCAGATCCAATAAATATTAAAAGTATAAAAGGTTCATAAACAACTTTATATAAAAGTAACTAAATAATTAACTTAAAAGGATAACTTAAATGGATAAAAAAGTAACTTAAATGGATACATTTCTTGAGAAACACAAATAATTAAAACTAATGTCACAGGAAATAGGAAATTTGAATAACCCTCTATTTATCAAAAACATTGTATTTAGAATAATAATCTTATTAAGAAAACCTCAGGCTCAGATAGTGTCAGCAGTGAATTCTAGCAGATATATGCCTTTACAAACATTACCCCTTCTCCGAGGTGACACAGGATAGAGCTAAGTGAGACAGCCTGTGATTCTCCCACAATGGAAAGGAAGAACAAGTGGATAAATGCCTATCTTCCCTAGCTATGTGGGATGATGTCAAAGAAACTCACTTGTCTTTCACAACATTCAGAGTGTTAAATCAGGAGCTCCATGACTAGGGGAGAAAGCAGATTGCAAGACCGGTGCATAAACTTCCCAGAGGGCATTAAAGGGATGTGGTTCTTGCTGACTGCAATCTGTGCTCCATCAGGAAGTCCACCCACAAGATTTAGGGAAAATTTCACCTGTGGATCCACTCAGATGGACCTTGGTCACCTCCAGCATACTATGTACTAAACCCACAAAACTCTTACACAGGTAGTCTCCCTGTGTCCACTCCTATGAGTTGTGTTCAGAGCAAGACTTGGTAAAAGGCTAGGAAGCATATGCAGAAAACAAGGCAGAGTCTGTGGCAAAAGTGAATCCACAAACTTGAGATACGGTGTAACCTTCAGGAAACCAAGTGAGGGGCTATCAGCAGCCAGCCTGGTATGTTCTAGGAACAGGAGAAGACCTTTCTTCTATGAAAGAGAGCAAGAAGCTTGGGAGAGTTGAATCCATACAAGGTCTGAGAAAGCCTCAGAATCTATAGCAGGACCAGTGAATATTACTTCTACCCTGAAGGTAGTTAGCAAAGATTGGAGGAGGTGATTACTGCTCCAAGTGCAAACGAAACAAAATAAACAAACAAAAAACAAACCTGCAACATAAACATTCAAGGAACATGAAAAATCAAGGAAATCCTACATCACCAACAGAGTACAATAATCTTCCAGTAACTGAATTCAAAGACATGGAGAATCCAAAATTGCTGTTTTAGGGCAATTAATTGAGTTACAAGAAAACACAGAAAGACAATTCAAGGAAATCGGGAAAATAATATATAATCAAAATGAGGAATTAAACAAAGTTAAATCAGAACGAAACAACTTCTAGAGGTGAAGTATTCAATAAATGAAGTGAAAAATGCTGTAGGGAACCTCAACAGCAGAACAAACCAATTGGAACAAAGAATCATTGAGATAGAAAATGGGAAACTTAAATAACCTAGTCAGTGGAAAACAAAGAAAAAAGAACAAAGAGAGTTAAGAAAGATTTTCTGATCTATGAGACACTGTTAAAAAAAAAATCTGAATAATTAGAGTTCCAGAAAGAGAAGAGAGGGAGAAGGGAAAAGAAAGATTATTAAAAGAAATAATATCTGAGAACTTCCCATACTTGGGGAAGAGATTTGAACATCCAAATTCATGAAGTTAATAGATAACCCTATTATGTGAATCCAAAATGATCATCTCCAAGACATATTATAATAAAAGAGAAAAGAATATCGTAAGCTACAAAGGAACCCTCATTGGGGTATCAGCAGATTTCTCAGAAGAAACTTTATAGGCCTGGAGAGACTAGGATCATATATTCAAAGTGCTGAAAGAAAAAAAAAAACACAAAAAAAACACAAAAAACCACCAACCAAGAATATTCTGTCTGGCAAAGTTATCCTTGAGATATAAAGGAGAAATGAAGACTTTCCTACAAAAACAAAAGCTTAGGGAAATTACCACTACATCTGCCTTTCAAGAAATACTAAAATGAGATTTTCAAGCTGAAATGTAAAGACACTATTTAGTAACATGAAAATAAGAAAATAAACAAGGTACTGATAAAGGAAAATATAATAATCAAATTCAGAAAAATCTAGTACTTTAATATGATAGTGTGTTAAACAATTAGCTATAGCATAAAGGTTAAAGGACAAGAGCATCGGGGCGCCTGGGTGGCGCAGTCGGTTAAGCGTCCGACTTCAGCCAGGTCACCATCTCGCGGTCCGTGAGTTCGAGCCCCGCGTCAGGCTCCGGGCTGATGGCTCGGAGCCTGGAGCCTGTTTCCGATTCTGTGTCTCCCTCTCTCTCTGCCCCTCCCCCGTTCATGCTCTGTCTCTCTCTGTCCCAAAAATAAATAAAAAACGTTGAAAAAAAATAAAAAAAAAAAATAAAGGACAAGAGCATCAAAAATAACCACAGCTACAACAGTTTGCTAATGAATTTATAGTATATAAAGAGGTAAAACCTATAGTAGATTCATAAAAGAAAGCGATAAGAGAATTAGAGCATAGAATCTTAGGATATCACCAATTCACACAGGAAGAGAGCAAAAGAAGAAAAAAGGAACAATCGAAGTATAAAACAGCCAGAAAACAATTAATTAGTTGGTATTAGTAAATCCTTACACATCAGTAATTTCTCTAAATACAAATGGATTCAATTCTCCACACCAAAGATACAGTGTGGCAGGTTCAAAACAAAACAAAGAACCAACTATATGCTGCTTACAAGAGACTTCACTGTAAGGACACACATAGGATCAAATTCAAAGGATGAGCAAAGGTATTCCATGCAAGTGGAAACCAAAAGATAGCAGACGTAGTTGTACTTCTGTCAGACAAAATACAGCATAAACCACAAAATGTTAATAAGAGAGAAAGAAGGTCATTATATAATGATAAAAGAATCAACTCATCAGGAAGTTAGAACAACCATAAAAATATACTCAACCAAAATCAGAGCACTTAAATATATTAAGCAAATACTAACAGATCTGGAGAAATAGACAATACAATAATAGTAGGGAACAGCAACATAATACATTCAGCAGTGAATACATCATCTAGACAGAAAATCAAGTAATAAATGTTTTATTTAAAACATACTCCAGAAAAAAATGACTCAATATATGTATAATACATTCCATTACAATAGCAAAAGAATGCACATTTCTTCTCAAGTACACGTGGAACATGCTCCAGGATATATCACATGTTAGGCCACAAGACAAGTCTTAGGAAATGTAAGAAGATTGATCAAATATTATTTCCAAATACAATAGTTTGAATATAGAAATCAACAACAAAGGAAATTAAAAATATATATTAATATATGGAGGTTAAACAACATACTCCTGAACAATCAATGAATCAAAGAAGAAATCAGAAGGAATAATGATCTAAAACAAATAAAAATAGAAACAAAACATATCAAAACTAATAGGATGTTTCAAAAGCAGTTCTAAGAGCTAAGTTTACAGCAAGAAATAACTATATTAGTAAAGAACTAGATCTCCAATAAACAATCTGACTTTGAACCTCAAAGAACTAGAAAAAGAAGAATAAACGAAGCCCAGAATTAGCAGAAAGGAGGAACTAACAATAAACTAGACCAGAAAAACAGTAGAAAAGATCATGAGACTAAGAGTTGGTCATTTGAAAAGGTTTTTAAAAATGACCAACCCTTAGAAATGAGAGACGAGACATTACAACTGGTACGGAAACACACAGGATCAGAAGGGAGCACTATGAACATTATATGCCAACAAATTGGATACCCAGAAGTAGGTAAATTCCTACAAACATACAAATGATCAAGACTGAATCTTGAAGGAAGAGAATATCTACACAGAATGATAATGAGTATGGAGATTGCATCAGTAATTGAGAATCTCCCAACAAAGAAAAGTCCAGGACCAGTCAGTTTCAGTGGTGAATTCTAAACATTTAAAGATGACTTAATACCAATTTTTCTTTTTTTAAATTTTATTTATTTTAATAGAATGGGCATGAGTGGGGGAAGGGGAGGGAGGGAGGGAGAAAGAGAAGGAAAATATCCCAGGAAGGCTTCATTCTCAGTACAGAGCCTGACACAGGGCTCAATCATATGACCATCCCATGACTGTGACATCATGACCTGAGCTGAAATCAAGAGTCAGTCACCCAACTGACTGAGCCACTCAGGCACTCCAATGCCAATTTTCTTTTTCAAAAAGTTTAAAGAATTAAGAACACTCCCAAATTCATTGTACAAGGCCAGAATTTCCTCATGTCCAAAGCCAGATAAAGACACTACAGGAAAACTTGTTGAACAGTATCCCTGAGGAATATTTATATAAAAATTATCAATAAAATATTAGCAATTGAATTAAACAGCACATTAAAAGGTATATGAACACCATGATGAAGTGGGCTTTATCCCTAGGATATAAGGATATACACAAATAAATTAATGTGATATGCCATATTAATAGAAGAAAAGAAAAATCATATGATCATCTCAATAGATGCAGAAAAAGAATTTGACAAAATACAATTTTTTTATGATAAGAACTTTGAACAAATTGATTATAGAAGGAATATAGTAAAGACTGGTTACAAGTCCACAGTTATACTCTGTGTTTAAAGTTTGAGAGCTTTCCTATATGATCAGGCACAAGACAAGGGTGTCAGCTCTCATGATTGTTATTCAACATAATACTGGAAATCCTAGCTAGGACAATCAGACTAGATAAAGAGATAAAATACATTCAAGTCATAGAGGAAGAAGTAAAGTTGTCTTTTTGCGGGTGATATGATCTCATATATAAAAAATCCTAGACTACACACACACACACACACACACTTATTAAGACAAATCAACAAATTCAAGTAAATTTGCAGAATATAAAATCAACAAACTGAAATTGGTTGTGTTCCCTTACACTAACAACGAAATACCTAAAAAAGAAATAAAACAATCCCATTCATACTACCATGAAAAACAACGAAATACTTAAGAATAAATTTAACCGAGGTGAAATATCTATACACTGAAAACTATAAGATTCTACTGAAAGAGACTGAAGAAGACACAAACAAATGGAAGGTATCTTGTGTTCATGGATGGGAAGAATAAATAATGTCAAAATGTCTATACTACCCAGAATCATCTATAGATTCAATTCAATCCCTATCAAAATCCCAATTATATTTTTCACAGAAATAAAAAAAATCATTTCTAGATTTTACAGAACCACCAAAGACCCTTACAAAGGTGACTTAGATAGAATAATACATATCTCAGAGAACTAGCAAGTTCAGTTCTAGACCACTGCAATTAAGTGGGTCAAATGAATATTTTTGGCTTCCCAGTGCATGTAAAAGACAGGTTGATACTATACTGTAGCCTATTAAGTGCACGATAGCATTATGTCTTTTAAAAAAAAGATATATTTTAAATACTTTCTTGCTTAAAAACGCTAACGATCATCATCTGAGATTTTAGTGAGTCATAATCACTTACCACAGATCACCATAAAATAATAATGAAAAAGTTTGAAATATTGTGAGAATTACCAATATATGACCCAAAGACACAAAGTGAGGTAATGCTGTTGGGAAATGGCATCAATAAATGCTTGATGCAGGATTGCCAAAAACCTTCAATTTGTAAGAAACATAATATTCTCAAAGTGCAATCAAGCAAGACACAATAAAACAAGGGGTGTCTGTCTGTATAAAATATTCATGGTTAGGAAAACAATGTTAAGATTTCCATTCTCCCCAAATTGGTCTATAGTTCTAAGACAATCCTACTCATAATCTGAGTAGGTATTTTGTAAGAAATTGACACACTACTTTTAAAATGCATATGAAAATGCAAAGGACCTAGAATAGCCAAAACAATTTTGAAAATAAAGATAAAATTTGGAGAAGGTACACTACAAATTTCATGGTTTACTATAAAGCTACCATAATACAGGATGGCGTTGACACAGGGAATCCAGAAATAGACATGGATATATATGATTAAGGAAATTCAATGGGGAAACATAAACTTGGAGCAAATAGTACTAGATTATTGAATATCCATGCCAGAAAAAAAAAAATGAAATTCCACTTGTCCCACACAGCG
The DNA here is from genome assembly GCF_028018385.1 of Neofelis nebulosa. Lineage (NCBI taxonomy): Eukaryota > Metazoa > Chordata > Mammalia > Carnivora > Felidae > Neofelis > Neofelis nebulosa. The sequence goes on from NC_080794.1 coordinate 68,743,237, forward strand.
TGTATGAAAGCTATTTGAAATGCATATTAAATATTAAAAATTATAAAATATCTTGTAAAGTATCAAAGAAAATCTTTGCAGTAAGAATTATTTTGATATTTTGTTTTTTATAGTAAACAAAAGTAGTAAAAGGTTTTAAATAATACGTAAAACTTCAAAAATTCCCTTTCCCTTCCTGAATCTAAGATAACTCAGCTAGTATTAAACCAAGAGTAAGATGAGTTCTTTAACATTAGAATATCCCATATTTCTCTACCGAGAATGCAATACATTTTACTTTGAACCTGATTCTGCCTCTATCTAACTATGATTTTGGGTACATTACTTAGCCTCTATCTGGTGCACTTTCCTAATTTTTAAATTGTATATAGTATTTGCTCATTTTTTATGAGGTTTAGATAAGATATATTTGCAAAGCCCGTTTAGAATGGTGCTTGGTCTTGTTGACACATAACATACATCCAGCGCTGCTGTTGATGTTTTGTTGATAATGAGAGTATTATTCCATTTATTATATTATGAAAAGCTGTATTATGTGTGAGTAGGAACACATAATTTGGAGCCAAAGTACTTTTGTCCAAATACCAACTTTGTCACTTACTAGCTGTGCGACTCAGGGCAAGTAACCTTAAATCTTGCTGTCTCTATTTCTTCTTTTGTAAAATGAGAGTTCTGATTGTGAGTCCCTGGGGTCTATGAGAGTTGATATTTATAAGTGCTTAGGAGAAAAGTTTCTGCCACTGTAAGTGCTGCAATATTTGCTATTACTGTCATTGATGTTCTTAATATTAAAACATCTCTGGGGGTGCCTGTGTGGCTCACTCTGTTGAGCCTCTGACTTTGGCTCAGGTCGTGATCTCACTGTCTGTGAGTTTGAGCCCCACATCAGGCTCTGTGCTGACAGCTCAGAGCCTGGATCCTGCTTAAGATTCTGTGTCTCCCTCTCTCTCTGACCCTCCCCCGTTCATGCTCTGTTTCTCTCTGTCTCAAAAATAAACAAACATTAAAAAATAAAAAAAAAAAAACCTTTCTGTCTTCTGTAATGGAAGATTAATTCTAAAAGAGGGAATTTTTGCATTGCCATCAATAGATTCTCTTCCCTATACCTATGCTGCTATTCTGTTAATACCTGAGACTCTTAACTCTCATCCTCCAGCTAAATTTAACCATCTACTTGAATAAAGTAGCTCTAGAGTATACCTATACCTCTAGAGTATACCTCTAGCCACCTGGGTGTCTCTGTTGGTTGAGCATCTGACTCTTGTCTGCTAAGGTCATGATCTCACACTTTGTGAGGTTGAGCCCTGTGTCGGGCTCTGTACTGACAGTGCAGAGACTGCTTGCAATTCTCTCTCTCTCTCTCTCTCTCTCTGCCCCTCCCCCGCTCATTCTCTTTCTTTTTCTCTCTCAAAATAAACAAACATTAAAAAATACATACATCTAGAAACTGGAAAACATAAAATTACATTGCTTTTATGCAGTGGAGTTTAGATTTAAACCCGTGTGGTTTTATGCTAGGTCTTATGCAATTAAACTCTATACTTTGCTGCCCTCTATACTTATGCCTTACAACAGTCTTTCATGGACAACAGGTTTGTTTAACACATTTGAATTTTACTCTTTACAGGTCAGGCAACGAAAGCTAAATGAGACAGATTGATTAGCTCAAAGTCAATCACCTGGTAAATGATACAGCCTGATAAAGATCAATGTACTTCACATGCTCCATTCTTTCCATTTGAGATACTAGAAATTAGAAAAAGCCTCTTGTTTCTCTGAGCTCAGATATGAATGTATCTGTCAAGGTATGTTTAATAGAGGTAGTGGTCCCTACTCTGAGAAAATTAGACATAAACTCCAAAGCTTCTTCTCCAGTATAGTGACCAATATAAACAGACATTCTTGAGGATTGAAAAGCATCCTGACTTTTTCTTTTAGTTCAAATTACAGTGACCGTGTCTGTGTGTGTGTGTGTGCGTGCGTGCACGCGCACACGCTCGCATTGGAATGAAAATAGTTAGCATGGATTCATAAGTCCCGTGAAGAGTTATTGCTGCTTGCACCATAAACCAGGGATCACTGTGAGCCTTTTAAGTCCTGCATTATCAGTCTGGATCTTTCCTCATGTATTAAAATCCCCTTTTAAGTAATGGCTATTATTTGTCAATCACAAGTCCCAGTACATCCTCAGTTTTCTTAGGAGTTTGTGAAAATAAAATTCTGACCATCTTACCATCATCCTGTGTAAATGTAGTCAAAGCAAATGCATTGGGAATTGTGTCACTTTGGGCAAGAAATACCAGGAATATCTTTAATATTTTAGTCTGCATTTGATGCTCTCTCTTTCTGAGCTATAGGCTATTTTGTAGGTTAAAAACTGGTGATCATTGCTTCAAGTGTCATGTCAACCACGCCATCCCAGTAGCTAGTTAGTCCTATCAGTTACAGCCGATAGATTTAGAGATTTTAAAGCTCCTCCCGTGTCCTGGGCAGCAGCACCTTCTATTCTGTTGAAACTTTCTCAAATTAGGTTTAATATGAGATCCAAAGGGAATGAGGCTTAGCAGTAAACTTGGATGTCATAGCATTGCACACCAGCTCACGCATGCAACCAGTTCCAACGGGTTCCTTTTTCATTTCCAGAAGGAAGCTGTTGTCTTATAAACCACTGAGTTTCAACAGTTGCATTTTCCTCTACATTTGAGTCCATTTTTGTAATGTTTTTGAATCTATATGAGAAAATCGGATCAAGCTCTCAGATTTCTGTGCTGGTCTGTGTGCACGGGTACATTGAAGCTTCCATGGATACTCAATTTATTCCTGACAGGAGATTTATTCAGTGTCATCAACTAAAACTGAACATATTTTGCCAGCCTTACCCAATTACATCAGTAATACTCTACTCCAAGCACTGAACAAATCTATTTTCTGATTTTGCAGAAAGGCATATGTCACTTAGAGACAAAAATTCATAAAACACTCAACTTTCCGAATCCAATTCAGTGTCTCTCTAAATTGCATTTGGGCAGCCTCTTGGGGAAAGCATACGTGTAAAAACAGACTTTGGAAATAGGGATTTTTACGGGCCCTTTCTATCATTATGTTCTCTCCGTAATTATTTTGTTCTATGTTTTATTTCCCCATTTCTATTCCTCACATAAAGTTCCCTAGTTTAGGATTCTATGTGAATATGTGTACATAGTTGGTCAGCCTCAGAAGTGCAGTCTGTAAGTAGACCAAGTCATAGATTGTTAGATGGGGTCCTGGAGACAAGTTGCTCAATCTCTGCTATTTCTGTGATGAGAAACAAAGGTCTAGACAATTAGGTAGACTCATCTAATGGGTACTGCAAAGATAAAAACAGAGCTGATATAATCTAAGTAGCACCCTAATAAAAATAATGACCTTAAAAATTATAATATTTGCCGGGACTGATAACCATGTTAAATATATGATTATTAAGTACTGTAATGTAGTTTCATTATTACTATTGTTATTTTACTTTAAACCTGACAATAATCCTATGAAAAAGATACTGTAAATGTGCCAAGTATGTAAATGGAGAATAAAATCCTGGAAGTTAAAAGGGCTATGGGATGTGCCCAAACCACATGAGTAGCGAGGCGAAGCAGGCAGTTGAAGCTTGGGCTGCATTCTTCCAAAGTCTAAGCTCTGAATCACTCTACCTGTTTCCTTCTTCTCTGCTCTAATTTTTCTTCCCTGTGTGTCCTCACAAGCCCTCCATTCCTGAGCAGTACCAAAGCCAAGACTGATTACTTTCCCTACCTTGATGTTTTTCTCCTATTCTTCTCACTTGCCTGAGTCCATTGAACCTTCAAGACGTCGTACATTTTCTGAATGAACTGCCTCGTTAGTCAAGGCTACAGTGCGGGTTGCAGGAATCTCCTGTCTTCCTCCAGCGACTTGGAGGGTGCCTGTTTCCTATATCAGCTAGTACAGCCTTAGATCTCCAGAAATCGTTTACAAGCTACATCATGATGTAATAATAAGTACTAGGGATGAACCAAGACATGGGACCATGGCAAACTTTCCCTCATGCCTGGAAAATAACCAATATTGTGGCAAGAGTTACTATGAGAATAAATTTTCCTGACTGGAATTGAGCTCAGCTTCTTCTTTAATATCCTGTGCACTTCTCCATTTGGGCTAACTTATAGTCCTAGAGGACCTACGGGGCCCTCAGAGGCTGCGGGAATGTAACCTTGTTCTGTGGTTCCAGAAATTTGTCAGAGTGAGACTGCCTGCTTTTCATTTTGAGATGGTTGACACTATGAATGGTAGTATTGAAGAGAGGCTACTATTTACTGAATTTATACATTTCGTGAATAAAACGTAAATTGTTTTAATTTTTCATATGTTAAAGAATACCTGTGGGGATAATATGACATCTCTCTCTTTCTTCATCTAAAGATAAATATCTTTAAAAATGTGTGTATCAAATGAAACGATAACTTTATTTTTCAAGATTTTTCTCCTGTCTAGATGCAAAGAAATACCATTTTTCCCCTTTCAAATTATAGGGGATAATATCCTCTCTGTCAACATGAATCATAAAAATGCTTTGTACTATTCTCTTAGAAGTAATTAATCTTTGACATTGACTTTTCAAAATTCACAATATTTCAAATGGATGGTTCCTCATGGGTCTCTACAGTGGGTCACCAGAAAAAAAAAAAAAAAAAAAAAAGGCCTACTTTTATGTTTGACACCAAAAACTCGTTTGCCCAGCAAATGTTAACCTATATTGTGGCAATGCTGCTGAATGTGTTAATTTCTGTTCCTGTGAGACTATCAGCCCCATAATGCTGAATCAAATGGCTTCAGATAAAATATTCCAACTTGTATCTACAGACACCCCTCCTCCCCCGCCGCCCCCGCCCATATTTCTGACTTGTGCCCATCACTAGTTGTAAAGCACCTATCACTTTTGATACATCGAGTTCATTTAAAGGCTAAATGCATTTGTTACTGTGCACACTTTACCCAGGGAAGTCAGAAGGGAGTTTTATTTCAAATATGCATGAAGGCACTATGTTTCCAATGATCATTATATGAACTATGAAAGAAATAAAATATGCAGGGCCCACAGACACGGTGTATTAATATTCCTTGTTTTTTTTATTCATGTTAAGCATTTCCTTGGGGGATTTTAGGGTTTTTTTCTGCCTAATGTAGGAGATCAATCAACTTCACCATAAGGCATTTAAAATTACTGTGGAAAACTTTATTTTTATGTCTCTGTAAATGAGGCTCAGTCCAAATGCTAATACTGAAGTTATTTTGACACTAACACATCTCTGATCACCTAAAAGCTACCAGTTTTTCTCATGTTCTACATAGGTGACATAGACTGTGAGGGAAATGTGATTCCATCACTATTGGCCTAATCATGACTGAACCAAGCCTTTCAGTATTTTTTTTCAATATATGAAGTTTATTGTCAAATTGGTTTCCATACAACACCCAGTGCTCATCCCAAAAGGTGCCCTCCTCAATACCCATCACCCACCCTCCCCTCCCTCCCACCCCCCATCAACCCTCAGTTTGTTCTCAGTTTTTAACAGTCTCTTATGCTTTGGCTCTCTCCCACTCTAACCTCTTTTTTTTTTTTCCTTCCCCTCCCCCATGGGTTTCTGTTAAGTTTCTCAGGGTCCACATAAGAGTGAAAACATATGGTATCTATCTTTCTCTGTATGGCTTATTTTACTTAGCATCACACTCTCCAGTTCCATCCACATTGCTACAAAGGGCCATATTTCGTTCTTTCTCATTGCCATGTAGTACTCCATTGTGTATATAAACCACAATTTCTTTATCCATTCATCAGTTGATGGACATTTAGGCTCTTTCCATAATTTGGCTATTGTGGAGAGTGCTGCTATAAACATTGGGGTATAAGTGCCCCTATGCATCAGTACTCCTGTATCCCTTGGGTAAATTCCTAGCAGTGCTATTGCTGGGTCATAGGGTAGGTCTATTTTTAATTTTCTGAGGAACCTCCACACTGTTTTCCAGAGCGGCTGCACCAATTTGCATTCCCACCAACAGTGCAAGAGGGTTCCCGTTTCTCCACATCCTCTCCAGCATCTATAGTCTCCTGATTTGTTCATTTTGGCCACTCTGACTGGCGTGAGGTGATATCTGAGTGTGGTTTTGATTTGTATTTCCCTGATGAGGAGCGACGTTGAGCATCTTTTCATGTGCCTGTTGGCCATCCGGATGTCTTCTTTAGAGAAGTGTCTATTCATGTTTTCTGCCCATTTCTTCACTGGGTTATTTGTTTTTCGGGTGTGGAGTTTGGTGAGCTCTTTATAGATTTTGGATACTAGCCCTTTGTCCGATATGTCATTTGCAAATATCTTTTCCCATTCCGTTGGTTGCCTTTTAGTTTTGTTGGTTGTTTCCTTTGCTCTGCAGAATCTTTTTATCTTCATAAGGTCCCAGTAATGCATTTTTGCTTTTAATTCCCTTGCCTTTGGGGATGTGTCAAGTAAGAAATTGCTACGGCTGAGGTCAGAGAGGTCTTTTCCTGCTTTCTTTTCTAGGGTTTTGATGGTTTCCTGTCTCACATTCAGGTCCTTTATCCATTTTGAGTTTATTTCTGTGAATGGTGTGAGAAAGTGGTCTAGTTTCAACCTTCTGCATGTTGCTGTCCAGTTCTCCCAGCACCATTTGTTAAAGAGACTGTCTTTTTTCCATTGGATGTTCTTTCCTGCTTTGTCAAAGATGAGTTCGCCATACGTTTGTGGGTCTAGTTCTGGGGTTTCTATTCGATTCCATTGGTCTATGTGTCTGTTTTTGTGCCAATACCATGCTGTCTTGATGATGACAGCTTTGTAGTAGAGGCTAAAGTCTGGGATTGTGATGCCTCCTGCTTTGGTCTTCTTCAAAATTACTTTGGCTATTTGGGGCCTTTGTTGTTCCATATGAATTTTAGGATTGCTTGTTCTAGTTTCGAGAAGAATGCTTGTGCAATTTTGATTGGGATTGCATTGAATGTGTAGATAGCTTTGACATTTTGACAATATTTATTCTTCCAATCCATGAGCAGGGAATGTCTTTCCATTTCTTTATATCTTCTTCAATTACCTTCATAAGCTTTCTATAGTTTTCAGCATACAGATCTTTTACATCTTTGGTTAGATTTATTCCTAGGTATTTTATGCTTCTTGGTGCAATTGTGAATGGGATCTGTTTTATTTGTCTTTCTGTTGCTTCATTGTTAGTGTATAAGAATGCAACTGATTTCTGTACATTGATTTTGTATCCTGCAACTTTGCTGAATTCATGTATCAGTTCTAGCAGACTTTTGGTGGAGTCTATCAGATTTTCCATGTATAATATCATGCCATCTGCAAAAAGCGAAAGCTTGACTTCATCTTTGCCAGTTTTGATGCCTTTGATTTCCTTTTGTTGTCTGATTGCTGATGCTAGAACTTCCAACACTATGTTAAACAACAGCGGTGAGAGTGGGCATCCCTGTCGTGTTCCTGATCTCCGGGAAAAAGCTCTCAGTTTTTCCCCATTGAGGATGATGTTAGCTGTGGGCTTTTCATACATGGCTTTTATGATGTGTAAGTATGTTCCTTCTATCCCGACTTTCTCAAGGGTTTTATTAAAAAAGGGTGCTGGATTTTGTCAAAGGCCTTTTCTGCATCGATTGACAGGATCATATGGTTCTTATCTTTTCTTTTATTAATGTGATGTATCACGTTGATTGATTTGCGAATGTTGAACCAGCCCTGCATCCCAGGAATGAATCCCACTTGATCATGGTGAATAATTCTTTTTATATGCCGTTGAATTCGATTTGCTAGTATCTTATTGAGAATTTTTGCATCCATATTCATCAGAGATATTGGCCTGTAGTTCTCTTTTTTTACTGGGTCTCTGTCTGGTTTAGGAATCAAAGTAATACTGGCTTCATAGAATGAGTCTGGAAGCTTTCCTTCCCTTTCTATTTCTTGGAATAGCTTGAGAAGGATAGGTATTATCTCTGCTTTAAACGTCTGGTAGAACTCCCCTGGGAAGCCATCTGGTCCTGGACTCTTATTTGTTGGGAGATTTTTGATAACCGATTCAATTTCTTCGCTGGTTATGGGTCTGTTCAAGCTTTCTATTTCCTCATGATTGAGTTTTGGAAGAGTGTGGGTGTTTAGGAATTTGTCCATTTCTTCCAGGTTGTCCAATTTGTTGGCATATAATTTTTCATAGTATTCCCTGATAATTGTTTTTATCTCTGAGGGATTGGTTGTAATAATTCCATTTTCATTCATGATTTTATCTATTTGGGTCATCTCCCTTTTCTTTTTGAGAAGCCTGGCTAGAGGTTTGTCAATTTTGTTTATTTTTTCAAAAAACCAACTCTTGGTTTCGTTGATCTGCTCTACAGTCTTTTTAGATTCTATATTGTTTATTTCTGCTCTGATCTTTATTATTTCTCTACTTCTGCTGGGTTTAGGCTGCCTTTGCTGTTCTGCTTCTGTTTCCTTTAGGTGTGCTGTTAGATTTTGTATTTGGGATTTTTCTTGTTTCTTGAGATAGGCCTGGATTGCAATGTATTTTCCTCTCAGGACTGCCTTTGCTGTGTGCCAAAGCGTTTGGATTGTTGTATTTTCATTTTCGTTTGTTTCCATATATTTTTTAATTTCTTCTCTAATTGCCTGGTTGACCCACTCATTCTTTAGTAGGGTGTTCTTTAACCTCCATGCTTTTGGAGGTTTTCCAGACTTTTTCCTGTGGTTGATTTCAAGCTTCATAGCATTGTGGTCTGAAAGTATGCATGGTATAATTTCAATTCTTGTAAACTTATGAAGGGCTGTTTTGTGACCCAGTATGTGATCTATCTTGGAGAATGTTCCATGGGCACTCAAGAAGAAAGTATATTCTGTTGCTTTGGGATGCAGAGTTCTAAATATATCTGTCAAGTCCATCTGATCCAATGTATCATTCAGGGCCCTTGTTTCTTTATTGACTGTGTGTCTAGATGATCTATCCATTTCTGTAAGTGGAGTGTTAAAGTCCCCTGCAATGACCACATTCTTATCAGTAAGGTTGCTTATGTTTGTGAGTAATTGTTTTATATATGTGGGGGCTCTGGTATTTGGCGCATAGACATTTATAATTGTTAGCTCTTCCTGATGGATAGACCCTGTAATTATTATATAATGCCCTTCTTCATCTCTTGTTACAGCCTTTAATTTAAAGTCTAGTTTGTCTGATATAAGTATGGCTACTCCAGCTTTCTTTTGGCTTCCAGTAACATGATAAATAGTTCTCCATCCCCTCACTCTCAATCTAAAGGTGTCCTCAGGTCTAAAATGAGTCTCTTGTAGACAGCAAATAGATGGGTCTTGTTTTTTTATCCATTCTGATACCCTATGTCTTTTGGTTGGCGCATTGAATCCATTTACATTCAGTGTTATTATAGAAAGATACGGGTTTAGAGTCATTGTGATGTCTGTATGTTTTTTGCTTGTAGTGATGTCTCTGGTACTTTGTTTCACAGGATCCCCCTTAGGATCTCTTGTAGGGCTGGTTTCGTGGTGACAAATTCCTTCAGTTTTTGTTTGTTTGGGAAGACCTTTATCTCTCCTTCTATTCTAAATGACAGACTTGCTGGATAAAGGATTCTTGGCTGCATATTTTTTCTGTTTAGCACACTGAAGATCTCGTGCCAATCCTTTCTGGCCTGCCAAGTTTCAAAAGAGAGATCAGTCACGAGTCTTATAGGTCTCCCTTTATATGTGAGGGCACATTTATCCCTTGCTGCTTTCAGAATTTTCTCTTTATCCTTGTATTTTGCCAGTTTCACTATGATAAGTCGTGCAGAAGATCGATTCAAGTTACGTCTGAAGGGAATTCTCTGTGCCTCTTGGATTTCAATGCCTTTTTCCTTCCCCAGTTCAGGGAAGTTCTCAGCTATTATTTCTTCAAGTACCCCTTCAGCACCTTTCCTTCTCTCTTCCTCCTCTGGGATACCAATTATGCTTATATTATTTATTTTTAGTGTATCACTTAGTTCTCTAATTTTCCCCTCAAACTCCTGGATTTTTTTATCTCTCTTTTTCTCAGCTTTCTCTTTTTCCATAAATTTATCTTCTAGTTCACCTATTCTCTCCTCTGCCTCTTCAGTCCGAGCCATCGTGGTTTCCATTTTGTTTTGCATTTCGTTTAAAGCGTTTTTCAGCTCCTCGTGACTGTTCCTTACTCCCTTGATCTCTGTAGCAAGAGATTCTCTGCTGTCCTCTATACTGTTTTCAAGCCCAGCGATTAATTTTATGACTATTATTCTAAATTCACTTTCTGTTATTTAAATCCTTTTTGATCAGTCCATTAGCTGTTGTTATTTCCTGGAGATTCTTCTGAGGGGAATTCTTCCATTTGGTCATTTTGGATAGTCCCTGGAGTGGTGCGGACCTGCAAGGCACTTGCCCTGTGCTGTGGTGTATAACTGGAATTGGTGGGCGGGGCCGCAGTCCGACCTGATGTCTGCCCCCAGCTCACCGCTGGGGCCACAGTCAGGCTGGTGTGTGCCTTCTCTTCCCCTCTCCTAGGGGCGGGATTCACTGTGGGGTGGGGTGGCCCGTCTGGGCTACTTGCACACTGCCAGGCTTGTGGTGCTGGGGATCTGGCGTATTAGCTGGGGTGGGTAGGCAAGGTGCACGGGGGCAGGTGGGGCAGGCTTAGCTCCTTCTCCTTAGGTGATCAGCTTCAGGAGGGGCCCTGTGGCAGCGGGAGGGAGTCAGATCTGCTGCCGGAGGTTTGGCTCTGCAGAAGCACAGAGTTGGGTGTTTGCACGGAGCGAGCAAGTTCCCTGGCAGGAACTGGTTCTCTTTGGGATTTTGGCTGGGGGATGGGCGGGGGAGATGGCGCTGGCGAGCGCCTTCGTTCCCCCCCAAACTGAGCTCTGTCGTCCGGGGGCTCAGCAGCTCTCCCTCCCTTTGTCCTCCAGCCTTCCCGCTTTCTGAGCAGAGCTGTTAACTTCTGACCTCCCAGACGCTAAGTCGCGCTTGCTGTCAGAACACAGTCCGTCCGGCCCCTCCGCTTTTGCCAGCCCGACTCGGGGGCTCTGCTTGGCCGGCGAGCCGCCCCTCCGCCCCGGCTCCCTCCCGCCAGTCCGTGGAGCGCGCACCGCCTCGCCGCCCTTCCTACCCTCTTCCGTGGGCCTCTCGTTGGCGCTTGGCTCCGGAGACTCCATTCTGCTAATCCTCTGGCGGTTTTCTGGGTTCTTTAGGCAGGTGTAGATGGAATCTAAGTGATCAGCAGGACGCGCGGTGAGCCCAGCGTCCTCCTATGCCGCCATCTTCCCTTTATCCTCGCCTTTCAGTATTTTTAAGAGTTCTTTCAGCACTTATCAAAGTAAACAGGAAAAAACTCTGAAAATAAATTATGATTGCTGTAAAAACAATCTTTTGATTTATCACTTGATATAAAACAGCTCTTTATTGTCTCTACCTGCTAAAAAAGAGCTTAAAATGAAAAATCATTATTTAAATATGAAGCTGTAAGGGAGAGAATGGAGGTGCACTACCTGAACGTGTTTTTCATACCTTTTCTTATAAAAGTCATTTAGAAGCAGAGAGCCTTTGCTCTCCGGATTTTCTAGAGACTCTCAGTGTCTCTACCCTGCTTTCCTCAACCCCCTGTGCATACCTGTTTCTCAGATATTGTCACATCATGTTGTAATATTGCTCATGAACTTGTCTGTCTTCCCAGGTGGGTTTCTTAGGAGACTAGAGTTTATTCAACTCTGGATCTCCAGAGCCCAGCACAGTTTTTGGCATGGAGTATAAACTTGGTAAATATTGTGAGGAAGGAAAGAGGGGGAGGGAGATAAGAGGCATGAAAGAGGAAAAGACAGGAAGGAAAGGGAAAAAGGCAAGAGACAGAAGGAGAGAGAAAATTATTTGACCATCTAAAAAATGGGAATTCTAGTCTTTAAGAAGAAATGAGAGGGAGGCAGACCATAAGAGACTCTTAAAAACAGAGAACAATTTATAGCAGCACTCTCAACAATAGCCAAATTATGGAAAGAGCCTAAATGTCCATCAACTGATGAATGGATAAAGAAATTGTGGTTTATATACACAATGGAGTACTACGTGGCAATGAGAAAGAATGAAATCTGGCCTTTTGTAGCAACGTGGATGGAACTGGAGAGTGTGATGCTAAGTGAAATAAGCCATACAGAGAAAGACAGATACCATATGTTTTCACTCATATGTGGATCCTGAGAAACTTAACAGAAACCCATGGGGGAGGGAAAGGAAAAAAAAAAAAAAAGAGGTTAGAGTGGGAGAGAGCCAAAACATAAGAGACTGTTAAAAACTGAGAACAAACTGAGGGTTGATGGGGGGGTGGGAGGGAGGGGAGGGTGGGGGATGGGTATTGAGGAGGGCACCTTTTGGGATGAGCACTGGGTGTTGTATGGAAACCAATTTGACAATAAATTTCATGTATTAAAAAATAAATAAAAAAAAAACAGAACAAACTGAAGGTTGATGAGGGGATGGGGAAAATGGGTGATGGGCATTGAGGAGGGCACTTGTTGGGATGAGCACTGGGTGTTTTATGTAAAGGATGAATCATGGGAATCTACTCCTGAAGCCAAGAGCACACTGTATACACAGTTAGCTAACTTGACAATAAATTATATTTTAAAAGATAAATAAAATGATTTGAAATTCTACAAAAAAAAATGCCAAAAAATACCAACACTTCTGTAGTAAACTAATTTGAGAAAGATTATTTAATATGCAAATACATGTTTTCATGATGACAAAATAAAACCTTCAGGCTGATTCCAACACTAATATCGTGAGTACTGTCAGAATTGCCGACTTTAGATTTAATTATTAACTTTTAATAGTGAATGAGATGACTGCATGCATATAAATTAGTAATAAAAACTAAATTCTTAATTTGTTTTTGGGTAGTCTTAAATCAAGGCAAAAATATTACAAATATTCACTGACACATAAACGTTATGTTTTTTATCTTTTTTCCAGCTTATTCTATATTTTACAAACTACACAATATTACATGATCAGTGTAAGAAAACAGAAAATGTGATAGGCAAATAGAAAAAAAAATACCTGTAAGTTCACACTGTAATACAACCACTTGATATTTTACTGAAAAGCCTTCTAGATCTTTGTCTCCTTGGATATATGAATGTTTATTCAGAATTTTTTAAAAACTATTTTAATATTTATTCATTTTTGAGAGATGGGGGGAGACAGAGCATGAGTGGGGGAGGGGAAGAGAGAGAGGGAGACACAGAATCCAAAGCAGACTCCTGGCTCCCAGCTGTCAGCACAGAGCCTGACGTGGGCTCAAACCCATGGACCACGAGATCATGACCTGAAGTCAGATGTCCAACTGACTGAGCCACCCGGGCACCCCTATTCAGAATTTTTTAAAGGCATTATATATTGAACACTTTTGAGACACGCTTTTTAACAATATTTTGCTATCAAAAAGTATGTCACTGATTTCTCATAATGCTGGAATAGCTTAATTACACTGTCTCCCGCAGATAATTTTATATATAATTATATAATCTAGCCCAAAGCACAGCACACTGTTTGAAGGCAACAGGTGGAGTGGAGACTACCTTAGTCTACTTGGACCGCCATAACAAAATACCATAGAATGAATGGCTTTAACAGTAGACATTTAAGGTAAGATAGGCATAGAACGGACAATACCATTCCAAAAAGGAAAAACAAGAAAGAAGAGGTGAGAGGTCTTCGGTAAGTCCAAAACTTGGCAAGGTAAATTCCACTGGATCTTAAGGTTCAAGAATAATTCTCTTAGGGGGTGGTGCCTGGGTGGCTCAGTCAGTTAAGCATCTAACTCTTAATTTTGGCTTAGGTCATGATTTCACAGTTTGTGGGTTCAAGCCCCATGTCAGGCTCTACACTGACAATTCAGAACCTGCTTAGGATTCTCTTTCTCTCCCTCTCTCTCTGCCCCTTCCCTCCTCTCTAACTCAAAATAAACAAACAAAAAGAGAATAATCCTCTTTGGTCCAATGTTTTGTCCTACAGGCCTACTGACAGTATTAAGGCTATGGCTTGGCATGGTAGGCCCATTCTTAAAGCTCTTGTGACCCTCTGCCAGACCTCTATCTCGTTTAGTCCCAGCTGTCAATGCTTTGTTAATATGATCCCATCTCTCTTTCTGACTTCTATTGAAAGAGCTGATTAAGTCCCTGCACCACACCCCAGAACTCTTTATTTAATGGTAGTCGACACACCTTTGAAATTCTCTTTCAAACATGCTTTCTTATTTGTTTTGCCATATGGGCAGGTTGAGAATTTTCCAAATATTTAAGATCTGGTTCCCTTTTGCTTAAAATGGTTTTCATCCATTTCTCTCTCTCTCCTTATACTTTTACTATAAGAAGTCAAGGGGAATCAAGTCTCTCCTTCAACCACTGTGCTCAGAAACCTCTTCCACCAAATACCCATTTTCATCACTCGTAAGTTCTACTTTCCATAAAACACAATAACACAGTGGGGCTCCTGGGTGGCTCAGTTGGTTAAGTGTCCCACTTTGGCTCAGGTCGTGGTCTTATGGTCCGTGAGTTGGAGCCCCGCGTCTAGCCCCGCATTGGGCTCTGTGCTGACAGCTCAGAGCCTGGAGCCTGTTTTGGATTCTGTGTCTCCCTCTCTCTCTGACCCTCCCCTGTTCATGCTCTGTCTCTCTCTGTCTCAAGAGTAAATAAACATTAAAAAAAAACACAATAACACAGTTTAGCCAACTTCTTTTCCACTTTACAATAAGGATTATCTTTCCTTCACTTTCCAATAATGTGTTCCTCATCTCCATCTAAGCTAATAGCAGAATTACCCTTAGTGTCCATATATCTAGCATGTGCCCCAAAACTCTTTCATCCCCTACTCTTTATATAGTTCCAAAGCTGTTTCCACAATTTTAGGTATTTGTTACAGTAGTATCCCACTTCTTGGTACCAAACGCTGCCTCAGTTTGCCTGGACTACCATAACAAAATACCACAGATTAGGTTGCTTTAGCAGTAGGATTTATTTTTCACAGTTTTGGAGGCTGGGAAGTCCTAGATCAAGGTGCCAGCAAGGTTCATTCTGAGGTCTCTTCTCTTGGCTTTTGTGTGGCTGCTATCTCATATGACCTCTTTGTGTGTGCTCAGGGAGAACATGTTCCAGTCTCTCTTTTCTTGTAAGGACACTAACCCCATCATGGGGACACCATTCTATGACCTCATCTAAAACTGATTAACTCCCAAGAGCTACACCTCCAAGTGCCATCACATTGAGGGTTAGGGCCTCAATATATGAATTTGGGGGAAATATAAGCATTCAGTCGGTAATACTACCTTGGAAGACAGGAATTATGCCTGGTGAGTATTTCCTATTGGTGCTTTTTTGAGGAAATATCTCAGATTGAGGTGGCTTGAGGTAGCAGAAATCAGCACCCTAACTGACCTGAGATGTCAAAGGGCAGAGTTGATCACTGGTATGGCAGACTAAAAGTTAGTTGGGGAGATATTAGAAGGAAAGGAGACACAGAAGGGATATATATAAAATCTTCCCAAACTTGACTGCTGAACAACACAGGAGTCAGAAAGAACCCAAGAAGTCAGTTGAAGAAACTGTCTCCCAAACCCAGGAGACAGAATATGCAGTTTAATTCCCATTGTATTAATTACCTGCCAGAACGAAAATCACTCTTCAGGGGAGTATAATAATATCCAGAACCTCTGCAACTATGGTAGCTCTGTACAAGTAAGCTTAGCTAAACTGGGATTAATTTTCCAGAATCCTCTTCCCTATGTGGCTCTGAATTAGTGTTGGCCACAAAGCAATTTAATGAGATCTGGAAGGCAAAGTGAAGGAGCAGCTACTTTATTGTCTGCAGGTCACATAAGGTAGGTGTTGTTGCAACTCAAACATGTTGTCACTGATCCTGCTGGCCCACCTTGTAGAGTGAGGCAGTGCGATGGGCTCAGAGTTCTCCAGCTACAATCAGATTTCTTCCTCACCTTATCTGAATCCTGGGGCAGGTATGTTCACACCTGTGGTGAAGGGTGCCTATTTCTCCTAGAGCTCATCACCCTCAGTGAGATTGAGAGAGTTGAATCTTCCTAGATTCTTTGTGTCTGGAATTCCCCACTTGATTTACATCTCCTTGATTTACTGACTGCTAGCCATGCTGACTTCAGCCTCAAGGAAAACAGACTTATAATGACCAGTTAATCAACTCCCACAGAAGAGTTATGTCTAAAATTGAAAAATTTCTGCTTTGGGGCGCCTGGGTGGCGCAGTCGGTTAAGCGTCCGACTTCAGCCAGGTCACGATCTCGCGGTCTGTGAGTTCGAGCCCCGCGTCAGGCTCTGGGCTGATGGCTCGGAGCCTGGAGCCTGTTTCCGATTCTGTGTCTCCCTCTCTCTCTGCCCCTCCCCCGTTCATGCTCTGTCTCTCTCTGTCCCAAAAATAAATAAAAAATGTTGAAAAAAAAAATTAAAAAAAAAAAAAAAAATTTCTGCTTTATGATAGGGATAAAATAGGAAGAATGATGTCTATGCTAGCTGATTCATAAGGTGGTTGCAACAATTAAATTCAACCACATTTTTAGTCACCCAGCCTACGTTTTTCAAGTTTATCTCCAGCTCTGTCATACTCTGTCATACACCTTCCCATCACAATGGACTACTCACCCCTGTTGCCTACATGAAAATCGGGATCTCCTTCTTCTATGCCTTGGACGTGCCCAGATATGATACATGGCATCCCAATGAAGTGAGAAACTATAGCAGTGAGCTATCTATCATTTAAGGTTGGACTCAAATGCCAAACCTTTCAGAGACATTTTCTTGAATGCTTCTTGGTTATACTCCATCTTTCTTTTCATATAATTGCGTAGCATCCTGGACAGAACTCCAAATTAATTATCTTACATAATACTAGTCACTATAAAGAGCCTGAATTATACCTCACTTTGCTACTGCATTGTGTGCTCAATGAAGATAAGGATTTAATAATCCCTAATATTCAACACAGTGCCTAGCACTGTGTCTTTATCATCACTGACATTCCAGAAGTGTTTGACTTGAAGTAGGCTTATCACATCTGCAGAATCATTTTGATTGTATGAAACAATCTAAACAACAAGGATTCTACTTTAAGTTCCCTCTTTATTTTTGCCCCAAGATTGAAAAACCTGAATATTCATGTTAAAATAAGGAAACTGTGTGGAAATAGACAAAGGACCACATTTAGACTTTTATAGCAACTTGAGTTTCTTTGATTCTCTGATAGACAACTTTTATTGTGGGAACATAAGCTGTTAAAACTGAATCCTTGACAACCAATACATTTTCCTTTATTGACAAATAGACACTCTCCCCTTGCCTGGATTTTATTATCACTGCCATTTGCATAAATCCCAGAAACAGTTACCCTATATTTCCTCTCATTCAGTAGAATCAGGACTCAAGGTGTGTTTGTGTGTATGTAATATTAAGCACATATTATATCAGTGAAGACCTCTCTTAGGTGCTTGATGTTAACAGGAGTGTTCTGTATTCTTTGGGTACAAAAATAGTATAGTAAGCCTCCTACTATAGCTGTTCTCCTCACAAGGAGTTGTGTCTCATAGTTTAATTCAGAAAACAATGGTGGTGCTGAAAACTTGAAGTTAACACATATCCTCCTCTCAATATGTTTTCCTCAAGCTGGAGATGTCCTTAATGCACTCAACAAAAATTTCAGGATACCTTAATTTAGGATCTACAGCTCTTCCTGAAAGCCTGAAAAAGTCATTCCTCCCCTTCTCCCTCTCTTTCTTCCCCCCCTCCCTAATTTGTCATCCTGAATCTATTGAAATTACTTCTTGCTCTTTTTAATGCACAAATATGAAAGACAAGAAAGACCATCTATTTTTCTGCAGATCTAAAAGCTAATTCTCTTCTATTACCTGATACTTTTTGGAGTATAATTAACTATAATTTAAGGTAAATTGTTTCCCCATTACTTGCCTAGGCTGAGTTTACACCCCCAGTGAGTTTAAATATTCTAAGTTTCTGCTTAGATTCACCATGATACCACTGTAACTGGAAATAATTACTTTGATTTCAGCAAATCCTACAAAAGAGTAGTTAATCCCACCATGCAAGTATCCTATTGACATAACCTTAACCACACCATTACAAGAGACATGATAATAGCTCTCCCAGGGGAAGATTCTCCTAGGGAGAGTGTGCATAATGGGCAGAGAAATGGAAAGACCTGAAAGGAAAAGCAAAGCTTTGAATCAAACAGAACTGAATAAATAATTTGGGGCAATATATACCAAAAGCAATTTAAAACAAGAGCTTTAACTGAATTTTATGGAAGCAAATTGAGTAATGTAGTTAGAAAAATGGGTATGGTGTTCAGAAAAAAGTGCATATTGGCACAGATAAATCAGGCTTGTCACATGTAGTTTCAATTTTTGATCTCTTGCTTACAGAGATAAGGTGTGACTTTTTCTTTTATATCTTAGCTCACTACAGGGGAAGCAGGGAAGCCCAAATTGTGTGGTCACTAAAGGAAGGGGATATCTTTTAAACCCATATGCATAATGATATTAAAAAGGGTTTAATGTTGGAGAAGGATTCTTAGCATATTATAGAACCTCCAAATTTTAGTCCAGCCGGAGACTCACTGGCCCTAAGTCCCAGTACAAAGGTCACATCAGTGAATAGCATCAGAACTGGTCCTGCCTGAAAGTTAATGGTGAGTTAAACAAACAAGAGACCGAGTTTCACTAGTTTATCACTGACTGGGATTGGAATGTGGAATTGGTGGGTTTCTTTGCAAGTGGCCAAGAAATTCCATTCATCAAGGAAGTGTTTTTTTGGATGTGTGTTTTGTTTATCTTATTTTTTCCCTCACTTTTAGAAATTCACTTGGTTAGGAGCTAGCTCTAATGGGTCTTCTAAATCCATTTACCTCATGTGTGCAATTTTATGGTTGGGACTGAGAGATTTTAACAGTTTGGAAGATGATTCTGTTTCACCCCATGTGTACAAGTGGAATAGTGATTGAGTGTCAAGTGTGATATGCTGACCAGCAGGATCAGCATTCACCTGGAGTGTGTTAGAAGTGCATTCTCAGGACCCACCTTAGACCCACTGAATCAGAAACTCTGGGACTAAGGCCCAGCAATCTGTGTTTCAACAAGCCCTCCATACGTTTCCGATACACCAAGAATTTGAGAACTACTGACTTGCAGTAAGCATATAACTGAGCAGGTAAATCCAGCCCTGTCTCATTCTTAGTTGCCTTGTTCTCTCATTGGGAGCTGAATAAAAGTCTGCATCTGAAGACCAACTTTACATTTTCCCTGCAACATGGCTATTATATACAAACCAGCTACTTTGAAAGATATTCAAAGTGACGACAATGTGTTAAATGTTAGAGAACGAAATAACTGTATATACTTACTTAGAAAAAGATAGGTTCAGTATTCTATCCAAAATTAGAAGAATTTTCAAGAGCAATTTTTGCCTTAGAAAGTGACTTTACAATTTACCACCATCGTGGGGCACCTGGGTGGCTCAGTCAGTTGAGCATCCAACTTCAGCTCAGGTCATGATCTCACAGCTCGTGAGTTCGAGCCCCACGTTGGGCTCTGTGCTGACAGCTCAGAGCCTGGAGCCTGCTTCGGATTCTGTGTCTTTCTCCCTCTCTCTGCCCCTCCCCACTCCCACTCTGCCTCTCTCTCTGAAAATTAAAAAAAAATTAAAAATCTACCACTATCGTGCACCGAATAGGTAATTTCGTGTAACCATTTCCTATATTTTTCTGGAGAAAATTCACAGCATGTTAGGAAGGGAGAGAAAATGGGAAAAAATGTGAAAGCATTTTTATGTTTTCATTCATGTGCTACTCCATATAGTCACTTAATAGGTCTCAGCTAATACTCCCAACAAGTATGCAAAATTGTTACAGAGGGGAAAACTTAGTATTCAGAGAGCTTACACATAGATTTCAGAGGGTTTTTTGCTATTTTTTTATTGTATGAAAAAAATCACATAACATTTACCATCTTAACCCTGTTAAGTGAACAGTTAAGTATTGTTAATTATACTCACATTGTTGTGAAATGGTATTTTTTTTACACACTTGAAACTTTATGGCAATTAAACAAGTCTGTTATTCTCCCTTCCCTTATCCCCTGGTAACCACTGTTTTGTTTCTATGAATGAGACTGCTTCAGAGATGGAGATTATTTAATCAGGATATGAATCTGAATCTTTCTGGTTCCAAGGTCTGTGTTCGTTGTCCTTCACGACATATTATTTGTCAAACTAAGTCAGAACATAGTCTTGGCATTTAAGTCTTCTTTCTTTCTTACTGCTCTGAACATGTATGTATATTCCACTCTATCAAGGCTATTCTTTTGACCATTTCTCATGAGAACAGGCTACTTTTTCCTCATTTCTCTCTTGGTGATCCTTAAAATGGCCTCAGTGTTCCGTTATACCCATGAAAACTTTAACCTCCCTTTTAGTTTCTGCCCTCCCAATCTCTCCACAGTGGCTTCTCCCTTTCTTTGTTCTGAATTCCCCATAGAAATTAATGCTTCACTACACATCCTGTCAATAAGAATAATGGACCCTCTGTGCTTGTAAGGACCTTAAATTCCAGCTAAATCAACAATTCATCTGGTGCGTGAATCCCCTCAACAATACAGCATGTAGGCTTATTCACCCCCAGAAATGTCTGGAGCCCATCCTATTTTTGTACATCTCTATTAGAAATGTCTTTCTTCTCTGGAGTTAAAATTTTGCACCTTTATAGTTTCCACTCATCCTTTTTGGTTCTGTTTCCTGAGGCCATATGGGGTGAGTCTAATGCCCTTTTCATATAATATCCCAAATATTATTTAATGCTTCCACAAATCTTTTCCTTAAGTTAAAGATTTTTCATATTAATAATTTTCAAAGGTTTTCTCTCTGTTCTGGTTACTAGCTTAAACATGGCCAATTTCTTTCTCTCTTTAAAAATGGACACCACAGGCACACTTGACAGATTCTCTTAAAATCTTGCTTGAGATTCTCTCTCTCCATCTCTTCCCTTCCCCTGCTTGCACTCTCTCTCTCAAAATAAATAGATAAACTTAAAAAAAGCAAATGAACACCACAAACCAGTTCTGTAAGTATGTTCTACTACCCAGTAGAGTTGAAACACATCACTTTCCTCATGTGTACATTTAATAAAACTAAGGCATTTATTGATTATTATTATTATTATTATTATTGGCAGCCACTCATCTGTGATGTCTGTCAGGTCACTTTTGCTATAAACTCATCATATCTCAAATTTGAAATTATGACAGATGAGGCCAATCCTGATTATATCCCTTTTTGTACAGTTTTTTCTTCATTTTACATGTGTCTGGGTACATGATCCTAATGAAATAAATGTGTCCTTGCCTGGTATAGAAGTAGAAAACACAATTTTTATAACTCCCTCAAGAGAATAAGGTTGAACATGCTTAATAAGCATCTGTGGAGGTGACTCTACACAAATTTTAGTATTATTTTTATTTTATTTTATTTTATTTTTATTTATTTTTGGGACAGAGAGAGACAGAGCATGAATGGGGGAGGGGCAGAGAGAGAGGGAGACACAGAATCGGAAACAGGCTCCAGGCTCCGAGCCATCAGCCCAGAGCCTGACGCGGGGCTCGAACTCATGGACCGCGAGATCGTGACCTGGCTGAAGTCGGACGCTTAACCGACTGCGCCACCCAGGCGCCCCATTTTAGTATTATTTTTAGATTGCCCTAGGTCCACTACAAAGTTCCCAAGTCTCACGAAACTGACACGAGGCCCCCAAACTTTTTTTTTATTCAAAACATAATAACTTTGGAAGTTTCTATGTAGTCCTGAAACCAGGTGGGTTTTAAAAACTACCCTAATTAACAGTTCTAGGAACCATGTCATTAAATGTATTTAAAAGCAGAAAGCTCTTTCTCATGATGAGAACCAGGAGGAGAGATGAAGCCTTGGTGTCTATTTCTGGCTCTGTCACTGACTCACCCTTCACTGCAGTGAAAAGCCAATTAACCTCCCCCAGTTTCTCCATTTGTGGAAAAAAAAATCACTAGGAGGTTGAGAAAATGAAGGTGGTGGAAATTTTCAGTATGTGTAAATAAAAGGCGCTTTATAAATGTAAAATCTAATTCTTTTAGTGATGGAGGTAGATTCAACTTGAGCAGAAATTACTGACAGCCGCCTAAGCCATTTTTAGCAGGAAGCTATTTGTACTTGTACTGAGCATTTATACTGAAAATTTCCAAACAGTTTGTATTTACATCCTGTCATGATTCTTAATTCTTGCATAAAATGATGAAATGAGGTAAAAAATTAGTTACTTAACATTCCTTGTAGATGTTTTCACAGCATAATGTCTGAAACCAGGTGAAATTCAGATCAAGGAACGGCAAGTGGTAAAGTGTTCCAGTCTCCTCAATTCAAGATCTTGGGAGTTCTGACAATGAACTAGCAAATTAACTTCACTGGCCTAAAGAGGAGAATATCATGGCCAAAATTTCATTAGGAGGCATGGATAGAACTGTTTGTATAGCAGGGTCTGGTCAAATTTCCATCTTTCATTTTGTTCTTATTAAAAAGTTAAATTTTCTTTTTTTTTCTTTAAAAATTTGTTTAATGTTTATTTATTTTTGAGACAGAGAGAGACAGAGCATGAATGGGGGAGGGTCAGAAAGAGAAGCAGACACAGAATCTGAAACAGGCTCCAGGCTCTGGGCTGTCAGCACAGAGCCCAAAGCGGGACTAGAACTCACAGACCCTGAGGTCATGACCTGAGCTGAAGTTGGAAGCTCAACCGACTGAGCCACCCAGGCACCCCAAAGAGTTAAATTTTCAAATTGAAAGTCGTGGGACACTTCCTATGAGTTCTTTAATACTACTCCATTTCATAATTTTGTTGTTTTCAAGATGCCAGATTTGATAATATGGATTAACTGATCATCGGTCCTCATCAGTATTCTACTGAATGCTTCTTCATCCTTTCAAAAGTAAGCCCGACTCTTTAATCTTGTATCCCAGGTTAGAATGATTCTACATATGTATGTGTCTCTTTAAAATACAACTTTAAAACTCCCGACGACAGTTAAAATGTTTATTTACCTCTTAAGTTGAAAGAAAATTATGAAATTAAATTCCATGAGTAGATAAAATGAAAAGTGATAAAACTAGAGGATTCATCCAATGTCCTGAATATAGTGACATTTATAAAAAAAAAAGTCATTTTAATTCAAAATTATTTGTATAATATCACATAAAAGTTTTAGTAAGTTTAATGATATTGGATTAGCCAACACCAAAGGAAACTACTGGAAAATTATGATGGTTTCTTATTTAAAGCAAATTTCTTTACAAAGAAAAAAAGATAGAACCAATAAAACTGTTTAATATTTTTTTCTTAGGTCAGCATATATTTGTCTCTGTCTCTCTCTGTCTCTCTCTGTCTCTTTCTCTGTCTCTCTGTCTCTGTATCTCTCTCTCTCTCTCTCTCTCTCTCTCTCTCTCTCTCTCTCTCACACACACACACACACACACACACACACACACCTTCAAATGGAAAGTT
This sequence comes from Neofelis nebulosa, assembly GCF_028018385.1. NCBI lineage: Eukaryota > Metazoa > Chordata > Mammalia > Carnivora > Felidae > Neofelis > Neofelis nebulosa. Next base: position 68,766,908 of record NC_080794.1, read on the forward strand.
CCAACTACCTCTGAAATAAAATCACAGCACACATTAAATCCAAGGCAGTAGCTAATTAGAAATACACGCTACTTACTGTTTTGTCCTGAGTAACATGAATTAGAATAGTTTAGGTACACAGATCCAAATGTTCTAGGAAAGTTTCAAACCTAGGAAATCCTACTTAAGCCTTGTCTCTTGAAAGTACACATAATGATTTACCACCCCCAGAAAGATTTTCTTTATTAATTTAGAATATGAGTAGAATTCACATCATATTAACTCATTAGTACTACAATTACCAAAAACTGTAAGGCATTTCATTGGAACATCAAGTAGTCATGGTTTCTGAACACTTATACAGCTTTACTTACATATTTTCCAGGAAGAGTATAAAATGTTGCCTTATACATCTCAGAAGCTTTATACATGTTTCCTGTCATAACTGATCTAAAGTCCTATTTTAACTTGCGGGGGGTCATGGGAATCTATTCTCACCCTAGATAAGGGATACACAGGAGACTACAGTTAAGCCCAATAAGTGAGAGTATGTTCTTTTTGATGGAGGAGCGGCTTTGGGATGAACAGGAGTGATGGGGGGGTTGGGGATACAATAGAAAGGGAAGTGAGAGTAAGAAAACATTTGGGGTCATTACTATTCAGAGTCTATGCTGAGTGTGGAATTAAGTGAAGCAAGAATTGAGATATTCCAATGCAATATTGAAGAAAAATGGTAGAGTAGAAAAATATTGGTCTAGATTAAGTTAAAAAAAAAAGTGGGTGTGTGGATGGGAACGAGTTGAAGGCTAGGAGAGTTAAAGATCCTCATTTCAGTTGAGAAGCCTGGAACAGACTTAAAATCCTTCTCCAAAGTATACTCCAAACAGCCATTACTGATTGATAGAAGTGTGCATTTGAAAAAAAAATATTATTTTGTTTCCCTTTTTGGGTTTAGACACTTGGGTGGCAAAGTGTCCTGCCTTAGATGGCAATATCTCAAATGAATCATTTCTCGGCAATGGATGTCAAATAATGGCATTTAAGAATTTGAGTGATTATATCTACATCAAATGGCAAATGAGAGAAAACAATACCACTATGGGATCCTTAAAACTCAAGACCATGGCATTAAGGGATCAGCATGAACGCACTACTTTGTGACAACATTTCATTTCACTGACAAGAACAGTTGTGTATCTTAGGCACTGAAACACCAGCCTCTCTAGTTTCCATGAGAAAAAACCCTTTGGGCTGATGATTCAAGGTGACAACTACACCATTGTATCCCACCTCAGTTGTGTCAGCTAAAATGACAGGATTTGTTGGAACACAGCATGGGTCACCGTCAACCCCCCCAACTACAAAGTATATGCCAAAGTTAATTAGAAACAGGTGCTGTTGTCTTAGTAAGCGGAACCTCTTAATTTGCATGGGCTGGCAGGCATATTCTCATTTGGGGCCATCCATTGTAGTCATCTTCCAAAATGGTTGTCTTTAGAGTGGTAGGATATGCATCGGGACAATATTTAGATGCCTTTATTCAAAAAATACTTATTTACCGTGTGAAATGCAGAGATGGTAGCTATAGGAGACGAAAAAAATTAAAACCCACACAAAACATATAAAGTCTTTGAACAAATTCAAAATCAATCAGGGGAAATGCTTGCATTTATTCATCCTTGGTATCTCAAAACAAATGTGATTTCTTTAAGGTAAGTTTTCCCATTGTTTCTTTTATGATTGAAGTACAATTGACATAGTTTCAGGTATACAGCATAATGATATTTGTATACACTGTGAAATGATCACCACAGTAAATCTAGTGTTTTTTTGCCCATCACCAGATAGAGTTCCATAATATGAAATACAATGTTAACTCTAGTCATCATGTTATGCATTATATCTCCATGACTTATTTATTTTATGAATGGAAGTTTGTACCTCTTGACCTCCATTCCCAAATTTTCCCACCTTTCTTCCCTTCTGGTAACCACCAATCTATTCTCTGCATACATGAGTTTTGTTTCATTTGCTTGTTTTGTTAGATTCCACATATAAATGAAATCATAAGGAATTTGTCCTCTTTCTGGCTTATTTCATTTAGCATTCACAATGTCTATTCACATTGTCACAAATGGCAAGATTAAGTTCTTTTTTAAAGTTAAACAATATTCCTGTGTGTGTGTGTGTGTGTGTGTGTGTGTGTGTCTGTGTGTGTGTGTATACATACATAGAGATGTGTGTATATGTAGGTATATATATGTATACACACATATAAAGATATACATATCTATATCCATACCTATCTATATCTATCTAGCATCTTCTTTACTCAATCACCCATTAGTGGACACTTTGGTTGTTTCCATATCTTGGCTAATGTGTATAATGCTGTAATGAACATAAGGGTGTATATATCTTTTTGAATTAGTGTTTTAAATTTCTTTAGATAAAGACCTAGAAGTGAAATTGCTGGATTATGTGGTAGTTCTATTTTTACTTTTTTGAGGAACAGCCATACTGTTTTCCATAGTAGCTGCACCAATTTACATTTCTTTTTTTTTTATGTTTTAAAACTTAATGTTTATTTATTTTGAGAGAGAGAGAGAGAGAATGAGAGCACGAGCAGGGGAGGGGCAGAGACAGAGGGAGACACAGAATTCGAAGCAGGCTCCAGGCTCTGAGCTGTCAGCACAGAGCCCAATACAGGGCTCAAACTCATGAGCTCTGACATCATGACCTGAGGAGAAGTTGGGCGTTCAACCCACTGAACCAGGCGCCCCAATGCACCAATTTACATTTCTACCAACAGCACACATGTCTTCCCTTTTCTTCACATCTTCACCAAAACTTGTTATAGCTTGTCTTTTTGATAATAGCCATTCTGTCAGGTGTGAGATTATATTTCCTTGTGGTTTTGATTTGCATTTCCTTGATGTTAGTGATGTTGAACATCTTTTCATGTGTCAACCATCTGTATGCTGTCTTTGGAAAAATGTCTATTCAGATCTGCTTATTTTTTAATCAGATTTTTTTATTGAGTTGTATGAGTTCTTTAAATATTTTTGTAGTAACCCTTTATCAAATACAATTTCAAAATATCTTGTATCATCCAGTGGTTGCCTTTTTATTTTTGTTCATGGTTTCCTTTATTATGTAGAAGCTTTTTAGTCTATTGTAGTCCTAATTGTTTTTAGTTTAGTTTTGGTTTGCTTTGGTGGTTTTGGTTTTGTTGCCATTGCCTTTGGAGTCAGATCCAAAAACAATATTCCCAAGAATGATGTCAAGGAGCTTATTTTCTATGATCTTTTCCTAAGAGTTATATGGTATACACTTAAGTCTTTAATCTATTTTGAGTGAACTCAAAATTGTGTGATGGTGTAAGATAGGGGTACAGATTTCCCAGCAACATTTATTGAAGAAACTGTCCTGCTGCCATTGTATAATCTTAACTTCTTTGTTATAAATTATTTGGCCATATGTATGTTGGTTTATTCCTAGGTTCTCTATTCTTTTCCAATTAATTTATGTATCTGTTTTATGCCTATAGCATACTATTTTGATTAACATAGCTTTATAATAAAATTTAAAGTTAGGGAATCCACAATGCCTCCAGATTTGTTCCTCTTTTTCAATATCGCTTTGGGTATTAAGGATATTTTGTGGTTCCATACACATTTTTAGAATTGTTCTATTTCTGAGAAAGTGCCATCAGAATTTTAATCAGGATTATATTGAATCTGTAGATTACTTTTGGTAGTATGGACATTGTAACAATATTAATTCTTCCAATCAATAAACACAGAATATCTTTCCATTTATTTATGTCACCTTCAATTTCTTTCTTCAGTGTTTTACTATTTTAGTGTACAGATCTTTCACCTCCTTTGTTAAATTTATTCCTAAGTACTTTATTTTGATGCAATTATAAATAGGTGTATTCTTAATTTGCCTGTGCACAAGCTTATTGTCAATGTATAAAAATCAACAAATTTTTGTTATTGATTTTGTGTCATGCAAATGTATGAATTCATCTACTCTTATAGTTTTTTTTTTTGATGTTGTCTTCAGGTTTCCTATATATAAAATCATGTCATCCACAAATAGTGACAGTTTTATTTATTCCTTTCAAGTTTATTTATTCTTTTTGAGAGAGAGGGAGGGAGTGAGAGAGAAAGAGAGGGAGAGATAATCACAATCATGTTCCACACTGCCTGTGCAGAGCCTGACACAGGGCTTGATTTCATGAAGCATGAGATCATGACCTCAGCCAATTCAAGAATTCAAGAATTGGACATTTAACTGACTGAGCCACCTAGCTGCCCCTACTTCTTCTTTTCAAATTAGAATGTATTTTATTTATTTTCGTTGCTTAATTTCTCTGGCTAGACTTCCAATACTATGTTTAATAAAAGTGGTGAGAAGGGATATTCTTGTTTTGTTCCTAATCTTAGAGGAAAAGATTCAGCTTTTCACCATTGAGTATGACGTCAGCTATTGGCTTGTCATATATGACCTTTATTATGTTGAGGTACATTCCCTCTATACCTGCTTTATTGCAGGTTTTTATCATGTGGATGTTGAATTTTGTGAAATATTTTTTTCTGTATCTATTAAGATAACATATGATTCCCATTTTTCATTTTGTTAATGCAGTGTATCAAATTGATTGATTTGCAAATGCTGAATGATCCTTGCATCCCTGGAATAATCCCACTTAATTATGGTGTATGCTCCTTTTAATTTATAATTGAATTCGGTCTGCCAATAGTGCACTGTGGATTTTTCCATCTGTGTTTATTAGGGATATTGGCATGTAATTTAAGTTTCTTCCTTCCTTTCATCCTTCCTTCTTCCCTCATTCCCTCCCCCCTCTTCCTCTTCCTCTTTTTCTTTCTTTATTTTTTTAAAATTTTTTATCATTTATTATCAAATTGGTTTCCGTACAACACCTAGTGCTCATCCCAACAGGTGCCCTCCTCAATGCCCATCACCCACTTTCCCCTCTCCCCCCATCAACCCTTAGTTTGTTCTCAGTATTTAAGAGTCTCTTATGGTTTGCCTCCTTCCCTCTCTGTAACTTTTCCCCCCTTCCCCTCCCCAATGGTCGTCTGTTAAATTTCTCAGGATCCACATATGAGTGGAAACATATGGTATCTGTCTTTCTTTGCTTGACTTATTTCACTTAGCATAATACTCTCCAGTTCCATCCACGTTGCTACAAATGGCCAGATTTCATTCTTTCTCATTGCCAAGTGTACTACATTGTATACATACACAACATTTTCTTTATCCATACATCAGTTGATGGTCATTTAGGCTCTTCCCACATTTTGGTTATTGTTCAAAGTGCTGCTGTAAACATTGGGGTACAAGTGCCACTAGGCATCAGCACTCTTGTATCGCTTGGGTAAATTCCTAGCAGTGCTATTACTGGGTCATAGGGTAGATCTATTTTTAATTTTTTGAGGAACTTCCACACTGTTTTCCAGAGCGGCTGTCTCTCTTTCTCTTTTCTCTTTTTCTCTTTCTCTTCCTCTTCCTCTTCCTCTTTCCGTTTCCCTTTCCCTTTCCCTTTCTCTTTTCTTCCTTTTCTAGTTTTGGTATCAGGGTAATGCCAGCCTCATAAAGTGAGTTTGGAGGCATGCCTTCCTCTTCAATTTTTTGGAAGAGTTTAGAAACTAGGTATTAAATCTTCTTTGAATGTTTGATCGAATTCACAAGTAAAGCCATCTGTCTGGATTTTTGTTTGTTGGACAGTTTTTTATTATTGATTCAATCACTTTGCTGGTATTTGTTCTGTTTAGATTTGCTCTTTATTCATGATTCAGTCTTGGTAATTTGTATATATAGAAATATTTATATGTCTTCTAGGTTGTCCAAGTTTTTGGTATTTAATTGTCCATAATGGTCTTTTATGATCCTTTGTTTTTCTTTGGTTTCAGTTGTAACTTGCCTCTTTCATTTCTGATGTTATTTATTTCAACCATCTCTCTTTTTTCTTAGTGAATCTAGCTAAAGAGTTAAATATTCTGTCAATCTTTTCAAAGAACTAGCTCTTACTTTTAATTTTTTTCTTCTTTTTAGTCTCTATATGCACACTGATCTTTATTATTTCCCTCCTTCCAGTAACTTTGGGCTTTGTTTGCTCCCTTTTTCTAGTTTTTGGTATAAGTTTAGATTGAGGTTTTTCTTATTTCTTGGGGTAGGCCTATATCATTATGAATCACTTCCCTTTTAGAATTGTTTTTGCTGCATCCTATAGACTTTAGTATGTTGTATTTTTGTTTTCATTTGTTTAAGACACTTTTTATTTTTTATTTCTCCTTCAATTTCTTCATTGGTCCATTTGCTATTGAGTAGCATGTTGTTTAATTTCCACATATTTGTGATTTTTTTTTTTTTGTTTTTGTGATTGATTTCCAGTTTCATACCATTTTGTTCTGAAAAAAGTTTCTTCATATGATTTAACACTTCTTAAATTTATGATACTTATTTTGGGGCCTAATATGCAATCTATCCTGGAGAATTTTCAATGCACACTTTAGAAGAATGTGTGTTCTGCTCTTGGATGGAATATTCTGTACAATCTAATGAGCCCATCTTCTTTAATGTGCTGTGAATATGTCCTTACATATTCATTGATGTAAGTGGGGTATTAAATTTCTACTATTTCTATTTTTTTTTTCTTTTTGCTGCTCTGTTTGGGTGATTTCTACTGCCCTGTTGCTCATGTCATTTATCATTTCTCCTTCACCTACTCTTCTTTTGACCCCTGCTAGTACGTTTTTCAGCTCAGTTATTCTATTCGGTACATTCTTACTTTTTCTATCTCTTTGTTGAAGTTTGGTCTCTATTCATCTCTTCTTCCCCTGAGATCAGTGAGCATGTTTCTGATCATTATTTTGAACTCTTTATCAGGTAAATTACTTATCTCCATTTCATTAAGGTGTTTAGTTTTAGTTTTTGGTTGTTTTTTTTTTTTGGTTTTTTTTTTTTTTCCCACATCTGGGTTTTATCTTGTTCTTTCCTTTGGAACATAATCATTATTTCCTGATTTTGCTTGACTGTCTGTGTTTATGTTTTAGGCAAAACAGTTATCTCTCTGTCTTGAAAGAGTAGTCACAGGAAGATCAGGGGTTTGTTTCAGTCTGCTGTCTATATGGTGCCCTGGGGGTGGTAGCCTGCCCAGAACTATCTCTTCAATTGTTTTAGTACCATGGGGTCCAGAAGTGCAGGCCCCCCTGACCACCTGTCTCATTAGTTCTTACATGCTTCTGTTCCTCACAAAACACATTGACAGTTCTACTAGCACGTTCCCACAGGTTTATAAACTTGATGTGTCCCACTCTGAGTCTATTTTACCATTTATAACCTTAGTATAGTCTGACACATAGCATGTATTCAATAAATAAAATCATTACAGAAAGAATCAGTAATAACATGCTATGTTGGCACAAATTCAAAGTGGCGTTGAAGTTTGGAGAAGAAATAAGTTGCCACTGAATATACAGATCATAAAGATTCTTATTAAGCATTTTAATGGGCTATGAAAAGTAGAGACCATTTGGATGTGTACAGAAAAGATGAAAAGGTGAAAAATGGGTACAAAGGCAGATCTACTACTTTTGCCTTCCTCCTATCATGTATTCAAATGTAGGTTGAATAAGGCTAATGGAAGTAGAAACATAGAAATGATTATTGGTTCCCGGAATGGAAATATGTTGTAGAATGGGGATTGAAGAAATTTTTGTGCCTAGACATGGCCAGAGTAATCTGTCAGTTGTATTCAGTTATCAGTGGTATATAAAAAGTGAAGAGACTGAAGATTATGAATTAAGGTCAAGAACCATTGCTATAAAGACAGTGAAGATCTGGCAATGAAAATAGGGATAAAGAAAGCCCTCGCTCAAAAAATATTGTGAAGGGAATTTGAAGCTCTTATAAGTTAATTGGATGTGAAAATGGGGATGAAAGGACAGAGAGGAATAAAATAATGCTTTATTCAAGTGTCCAAATGGGCATTTAATGTGTACCAAACAGTAGAGTTTTTTAGCTAGAGAGATAATGTATATGGTGGAGCAATTAATTTTAAAAATTTTTCCCATTTTATTGAGAAAGAGCTGACATATGGCATTGTATAAAGTATAAAACAAAATGATGACATACATATATCAAAAAACAAATACCACAATAAACTTAGTTAAAATCCATCATCTCCTACAGATACAAAAAACACGCAAAAAAAAACCACATTTTTTTCTTTGTGATAAGTACTCTGTCTCAAAGAGTTGGCTGTCTTAGCAACTTTTGTATATATCCTATAAATGGAATTTTCTACCTTTGACCACCTTCATCCAATTTGATATCTTTTCCTATGACTTTTTTAAATTCCTTAAATAAGTGAAATCATAGAATATTTATATTTCTTTCTCTGACTTTTTTCACTTACCATCCATGTTGTCACAAATGACAGCATTTCCTCCTCCTTATTGCTGAATAATATTCCTGTGTGTGTGTATTATATATTTATTTAGTTATTCATCTACTAACAGACATTTATATTGTTTCCATGTTTGGAATACTGAAAATAATTTTTCTATGAACTGAAGGGTGCACATGTCCCTTCAATGTAGGTTTTCATTTCCTTTAAATATATTCCTGAAATTAAAATTGTTTGATCATCTGATAGCTTCCATTTTTATTTTTTTTTCAGAACCTCCATACTGTTTTCCATAGTGGCTGCACAAGTTTACAATCCTATGAGCAATGCACATGTGTTCCCTTTTCTCTACATCCTTGCCAGCATTTGCTATTTTTTTTTCTTTTTGATGCTAGCCATTCTAACAGGCATAAAGTGATACTGTGGTTTTGATTTGCTTTTTTCTAATTATTAGTGATATTGAGTATCTTTTCATGTACCTATTGCCAATTTGTATATTTTCATTGGAAAATATATATTCAGGTGTCTTGCCCATTTTTTAAATTGGGTTGTTTATTTATTAATGTTCTGTATGGGTTCTTTGAATATTTTGGATATTATTTCCATATCAGGTTTGCCAATTTTTTTTAATTAAATTGAAGTTAGTTAACATACACTGTAATAATGGTTTCAGGAGTAGAACCCGATGATTCATCATTTCCACATTATGTTCAGTGCTCATCCTAACAAGTTCCCTCCTTAATTCCTATCACGCATTTAGCCCATACCTGCATCTACCTCCCCTCGAACAACCCTCAGTTTCTTTTCTGTATTTAAGAATCTGTTATGGTTTGCCTCCCTCTCTGTTTTTATCTTATCTTTCCTTCCCTTTCCCTATGTTCATCTATTATGTTTCTTAAATTAAACATATGAGTGAAATCATATGATATTTGTCTTTTCTGACTTATTTCACTTAGCATAACACATGCTAGTTCCATCCATGTTGTTGCAAATGGAAAGATTTCATTCATTTTGATCACTGAATAATATTCCAGTGTGTGTGTGTGTGTGTGTGTGTGTGTGTGTGTGTGTGTGGTATCTTCTTGATCCATTCATTAGTTGGTGGTCATTTGGGCTCTTCCCATAATTTGACTATTGTTGATAGCCCTGCTGTAAACATAGGGGTGCATGTGCTCCTTTGAATCAGCATCTTTGTAACCTTTGGATAAATACATACTAGTGCATTTGCTGGGTTGTAGGGTGCCTCTATTTTATTTATGTATTTACTTATTTATTTACATTTATACTATGAAATGTATTATCAAATTGGTTTCCATACAACACCCAGTGCTCATCCCAACAGGTGCCCTCCTCAATGCCCATCACCCACTTTCCTCTCCCTCCCACCCCCCATCAACCCTCAGTTTGTAGCAATGTGGATGGAACTAGAGAGTGTTATGCTAAGTGAAATAAGTCATACAGAGAAAGACGGGTACCATATGTTTTCACTCTTATGTGAATCCTGAGAAACTTAACAGAAGACCATAGGGGAGGGGAAGGGGAAAAAAAGGGAGGGGGCCCAAACCATAAGGGTAACTCTATTTTTAATTTTTTGATAAACCTCTATACTGTTTTCGAGTGGCTGCATCAGTTTGCATTTCCAACAACGGTGTAAAAGTGTTTCCCTTTTTCAACATCCTCACCAACATCTGCTCTTTCCTGAATTGTTAATTTTAGCCATTCTGACAGGTGTGAGTGGTATCTCATTGTATTTTTGATTTGTATTTCCCTGATGATGAGTGATGTTGAGCATCTTCTTATGTGTCAGTCAGCCATCTAGATGTCGTCTTTGGAAAAGTATTCATTTCTTTTGCCCATTTCTTCACTGGGTTATTTGTTTTTTGGGTGTTGAGTTTGATAAGTTCTTTATAGATTTTGGATACTAGCCCTTTATCTGGTATGTTATTTGCAAATGTCTTCTCCCATTCCATCGGTTGCTTTTTAGTTTTGTTGACTGTTTCCTTAGCTGTGAAGAAGCTGTTTTATCTTCATGAGGTCCCAATATTTCATTTTGGTTTTGTTTCCCTTGCCTCCAGAGGCATACTAGTAAAAATTTGCTACAGCCAAGGCAAAAGAAGTTGCTGGGGTTTTTTTTCCCCCTGTAGGATTTTGATGGTTTCCTGTCTCACATTTGGGCCTTTCATCCATTTTGAATTTACTTTTGTGTATGGTGTAAGAAAGTGGTCCAGGTTCATTGTTTCTCATGTTGCTGTCAAGTTTTCCCAGCATAATTTGCTAAAAAGACTATCTTTTTTCTATTGGATATTCTTTCCTGCTTTATCTAGAATTAGTTGGCCATACATTTGTGGGTCCATTTCTGGGTTTTCTAGTTAGTCTGTTCCATTGATATATGTGTCTGTTTTTGTGCCAGTACCATACTGTCTTGATGATTATAGCTTTGTAGTCGAGCCTGAAGTCTGGAATTTTGATGCCTCCCGCTTTGCTTTGCTTTTTAAACATTACTTTGGCTGTAAGAAAGTCTCTTCTGGTTCCATACGAATTTCAGGACTGTTTGTTCTAGCTCTGTGCAGAATGCTGGTGTTATTTTGATAGGGATGGCATTGAATGTATAGATTGCTTTGGGTAGTATAGACACTTTACCATTTCTTCTTCCAATCCATGAGCATGGAATGTTTTTCATTTCTTTGTGTCTTCTTCAATATCTTTCATAAACTTTCTATAGTTTTCAGCATACAGATCTTTTACCTCTTTGGTTAGGTTTATTCCTAGGTATCTTATGGCTTTTGGTGCAATTGTAAATGGGATTAATTCCTTGATTTCTCTTTTTGCTGTTTCCTTATTGGTGTATAGAAATGTAACCAATTTCTGTACATTGATTTTAGATCTTGTGACTTTGCTGAATTCACGTATCAGTTCTAGAAATTTTTGGGGCAGAGTCTTTCAGGTTTTCCAAGTAGGGTATTATGTCATCTGTGAAGAGTGAAAGTTTGATTTCTTCCTTGCCAATTTGTATGCTTTTTGTTTACTTTTTTGTCTGATTGCTGAGACTAGGAGTTCTTTTTTTTTTAATTTTTTTTAAATTTTTTTTTTTCAACATTTTTTATTTATTTTTGGGACAGAGAGAGACAGAGCATGAACAGGGGAGGGGCAGAGAGAGAGGGAGACACAGAATCGGAAACAGGCTCCAGGCTCCGAGCCATCGGCCCAGAGCCTGACGCGGGGCTCGAACTCACGGACCGCGAGATCGTGACCTGGCTGAAGTCGGACGCTTAACCGACTGCGCCACCCAGGCGCCCCGAGACTAGGAGTTCTAATACCATGTTAAACAACAGTGGTGAGAGTGAACATCACTGATATTCCTGACCTTAGGGGAAGAGGTCTTAGTATTTCCCTATTGAGGACTCTATTAGCTGTGTGTCTTTTGTATATGGCCTTTATGATGTAGAGGTATAGTCTTTCCATCCCTACATTATTGAGAGTTTTTATCAAGAAAGGATAATGTATTTTGTCAAATGCTTTTTCAACATTCTCTATTGAGATAATCATATGGTTCTTTTCCTTTCTTTCATTAAGGTGTATCACATTGATTGATTTGCAAATATTGAACCAGGCCTGCAGCCCAGAAATAAAAATCACATGATCATGGTGAATAATTCTTTTAATGTACTGTTGAATTTGATTTGTTAGCATCTTATGAGAAGTTTTGCCTCCAGGTTCATTAGGGATATTAGCTTGGGATTCTTCTTTTTATTGGGATCTTTGGCTTGGGAATCAAGGTAATGCTGATAATGATAATAGAATAAGTTCTTAGGATTTTCTTACATTTGTATTTTTGGAACAGTTTGAGAAGAATAGGTAAAAACTGTTCTTTAAATGTCTGGTAGAATCCCCCTGGGAAGTCATCTGGCTCAGGATTCTTGTTTGGGAGATTTTTGATAACTGATTCAATTTCTTTGCTGGTTATGGGCTGTTAAAATTTTATTTCTTCCTGTTTCAGTTTTGGTAGTGTGTGAGTTTGTAGGAATTTGTCCATTTCTTCCAGATTGTCCAGTTTGTTGGCATATAATTTTTCATAGTATTCTCTAACAATTATTGGTATTTCTGTGGTGTTGGTTGTGATCTCCCATCTTACATTTATGATTTTATCTATTTGGGTCCTCTTTTCTTTTTGATAAGTCTGGCTAGAGTTTTATCAGGTTTTTTTTTTTATTCTTTCAAAGAACCAGTGTTTAGTTTCATTGATCTGTTCCACTGTTCTTGTTGTTGTTTTTTTTTTTTTTTTGGTTTCTATATTGATTGTTTCCTCTCTAATCTTTTTTATTTCCTTTCTTCTGCTGGCTTTAGGCTTTATTTGCTGCTGTTTTTCTAGCTCTTTCAGGTGTAATGTTAGGTTGTGTATTTGGGACCTTTCTTGCTTCTTAGATAGGCCTGAATTCCAATGTACTTTCCTCTTAGAACTTCCTTTGCTGCATCCCAAAGTGTTTGGACTGTCATGTTTTCATTTTCATTTGCTTCCATGTATTTTTTTTCTTTATTCTTTAATTTCCTGGTTAGCCCCTTCATTATTTTTTTCTTTTTTTTAAGTTTATTTATTTTGAGAGAGAAATAGAAAGTAAGCAGGGGAATGGCAGAGAGGGAGGGAGACAGAATCCTAAGCAGACTCCACACTGTCAGCACTGAGCCCAATGAGGGCTCCCAATGGGTTTACCCAAACCAAACTCAAGAGGCAGATGCCTGACTGAGTCACTCAGGGACCCCACCCATTTATTCTTTAGTAATATGCTCTTTAACCTCCATGTATTTGAGGGTTTCCATTTTTTTATTCTTGTGGTTGATTTTAAGGTTCATAGTGTTGTGATCTGAAAATATGCATGGTATGATCTCAATTCTTTTTGTACCTGTTGAGGGCTGATTTGTGACCCAGTATGTGATCTATTCTGGAGAATGTTCCATGTGCACTTAAGAAATATGTATTCTGTTGGTTTAGGATGAAATGTTCTAAATATATCTGTTAAGTCCACCTGGTACAGTGTGTCTTTCAAAGTCATTATTTCCTTTTCGATTTTCTGCTTAGATGATGCGTACTTTGCCATAAATGGGGTATTAAAGTCCCCTACTATTATAGAATTATTATCAATAAGTTTCTGTTTGTGATTAATTGATTTACATATTTGGATTCCTCCATGTTGGGGGCATAAATATTTATAATTGTTAGATTTTCTTGATGGATATACCCTTTAATTATAATGCCCTCTTCATCTCATGTTACAGTCTTTGCTTTAAATTCTAGTTTGTCTGATATATGTATGGTTACTCCGGCTTTCTTTTGATGTCCATTAGCATTATAGATGGTTCTCCATCCCCTCACTTTCAATCTGCAGGGTTCTTTAGGTCTAAAATGAGTCTACTGTAGGCAGCATAAAGATGGATCTTGTTGTTGTTTATTCATTCTGATACTCTGTGTCTTTTGATTGGAGCATTTAGTCTATTTGTATTCAGAGTGGTTATTGAAAGATAGAAATTTAATACCATTATGTTACCTGCAGAGTTGGTGCTTCTGGTGATATTCTGTGGTCCTTTGTAGTCTTTGTTGCCTTGGTCTTCTTTTTTTCTTTTTTCTTTTTTTCCTTCACTCAGAGAGTCTCCTGTAAAATTTCTTGCAAGGCTGGTTTACTGGTCACGAAATCCTTCGGTTTTTGTTTGTCTGGGAAACCCTTCATCGCTCCTCTATTCTGAATGACGGTCTTGTTAGATAAAGAATTCTTGGCTACATATTTTTCCCCTTCAGCACATTGAATATTTCCTGCCACTCTCTTCTGCCCTTCCAAGGTTCAGTGGACAGGCCTGCTACTAAACTTATATGTCTACCCTTGTAGTTTAAGGACCTTTTGTCCCTATATGTTTTCATAATTCTCTCTTTATCTTTGTATTTTGCAAGTTTCATTATGATATGTTGTGGTTTTGACCTGTTTTTGATTTTTAGGGGGAGTTCTCTCTGCCTCTTGGACTTGAATGCCTGTTTCCTTCCCCACATTACAGAAATTCTTAGCTATAATTTGTTTAAATAAACCTTCTGCCCCCTTTTCCCACTCTTCTTCTCCTGGGACTCCTATGAAATTGGTATTGTCTCATTTTATGGAGTCACTAAATTCTCTAAGTCTCCCCTCATCATCTAGTAATTTTCTCTCCCTCTTTTTTCAGCTTCATTATTTTCCATAATTTTACCTTCCATATTATCTATTCTTTCCTCTGCTTCTTTAATTCTTGTTGTGATTGTATCTAGTCAGTATTTCTTCTCAGTTATAGCATTTTTCATTTCAGCCTCACTAGTTTTAAGGTGTATTTATTTTGAGAGAGAAATAAAGAGGGGGGGGGAGAAAGAGAGAGAGAGAATGCACATCAGGTGGGAGCAGAGAGAGAATTTCACTCTCTGTGAAAGACTTTCAAGCAGGCTCTGCACTGTCAGTGAGTAACCTAATGCAGGACTGAAACTGACTAGTTTTTAGGTCTTTGATCTCTGCAGGAAGAGTTTCTCTGGTGTGTTCTATGCTTTTTTTCTAGTTAAGCTATTAGTCTTATGACAGTTGCTCTAAATTCTTGTTCACATATATAATTTATATCTTTTATGAGCAAGTCCCTGGCTGTGATTTCTTCTCGACCTTTCTTTTGGGGAGAATTCCTCTGTCTTGTTATTTTAGTTAAGTTTCTGTCTTTTGCATGTTATAAAAACTTGTTATGTTTCCTGCACCTGAGAGTTCTGCTATCTTAAAAAAGAGTCATAAACTGTCCAAGGCATGGCACTTCAGGAAATGTTTCTGGTGTATGCTGTTTGTACTCTGCTGTTTCATTTCGGCTGCTCTCTCCCACTGGCCAGTCCTCCACAGAGCTCCTTGCTTGTATTGGTGGAGCTTTTGGACCTTTAACTAGGTGTGCTTTTACCTGTTTGTTGAAGTAAGTCTTGCACCAGCCATGCTGTCTCCCTCCTACAGTGGAGATTCTTCTCACACTCTGCAGAAGTCTTCCACATGATCTGACCTCTTTATAGCTGTATTTGAGGACCAGGAAAGCCCAGCATCCTCCTACTTCTCTGCCATCTTAATTCCTCTCTGGTTTGCAAATATTACTTCCCATTCAACAGATGGTCTTTTGATTTTGTTGAACATTTCTTTTGCTCTCCATAAGTTTCTAGGTTGCTGTAATCACCCCTACCCATTTTTTTTTTTTACTTTTGATTTTGTTCCTTGTACTTTAGGTATCATACACAAAAAGTCCTTGTCAAGACCGATGCCAAAGAGTTTTTTTTCCCTATGTTTCCTAGAATTGATGATTTCCAGTCTTACATTTAAGTATTTAATCTGTTTCAAGTTCATTATTTTTTAAATTTTAATTCCAGTATAGTTAACATAGAATGTTATAATAGTCTCAGATGTACATTATAGTGATTCAACAATTCCATACAATACTCAGTGCTCATCATGATATGTGTACTCTTAATCCCCCTTACCTATTTCACCCATACTTCACCCACCTTCCCTCTGGAAGGTATCAGTTCTCTATAATTAAGAGTTAGTTTTTTTGGTTTCTCTCTTTTTTCCTTTGCTCATTTGTTTTTTAAATTACGTATATGAGTAAGAGGATATGCTATTTTTCTCTGACTTACTTCACTCAGCATTCACCCTCTAGATCCATCCATGTTGTTGCAAATGGTAAGATGTCATTCTTTTTTGTGACTTTATATTTTCCATTTATATATATTTATATTCCATAATTTGGCTATTATAAATAACCTACAATAAACACAGGAGTGCATTTCAATTTAGTGTTCTTCTTTTCTTTGGGTATATACCTAGTAGTGGAATAATTACATTGTATGTTATTTCCATTTTTAAATTTTTGAGGAACCTCCATACTGTTTTCCACAGTGGCTGCAACAGTTTGCATTCCCACCAGCACTGCATGAGGGTTCTTTTTCCTCCACATCCTTGCCAACACTTGATGTTTCTTGTGATTTTGAGTTTAGCCATTTTGACAGGTGTAAGGTAATATGTGATTATGATTTTGCTTTGTATTTCCATGATGATAAGTGTTGAGCATCTTTTCATGTTTCTGTTGGCCATCTGTTTGTTTTCTTTGGAGAAATGTCTGTTCAGTTCTTCTACCAATTTTTTAATTGGATTACTTTTTGTTTTTGTTTCTGTTTTTGTTTTGTTTTTGTTTTTGGTGTTGTAAAGTTCTTTATATAGTTTGGATGCTAACCCTTATTGGATATATCATTTGCAAATATCTTATCCCATTCAATAGGTTATCTTTTAGTTTTGTTGATGGTTTTCTTTGCTGTACAGAAGCCTTTTATTTTGATGTAGTCCCAAGAGTTTATCTTTGCTTTTATTTCCCTTAAGAGACTTATCTAGAAAAATGTTGCTATAGGCAATGTTATAGAAATTACTGCCTGTGTTCCCTTTTAGGATTTTTATGGTTGCTGGTCTCACATTTAGGTCCGTAATCCATTTTGAGTTTATTTTGGTGTACAGTATGAGAAAGTGGTCCAGTTCCATTCTTTTGCATGTAGTGTCCAGTTTTCCCAACAACATTTGTTGAAGAGACTTTTTCACCATTGCATATTCTTGTATGTTTTGTCAAAGATTTATTTATATACGATCATGAGTTTATTTCTGGGCTCTGTATTCTGTTCTACTGATCTAGGTGTATATTTTTGTTCCAGTGCCATACTTTTTTGGATTACTATAGTTTTATATATCAGGAAATCATTTAACTTCTATGTATTTGTGTTCTTTCTAGATTTTTTTTCTTATGGTTGTTTTCTAGTTTGATAGTGTGCTAAGAAAAGATGCATGGTATGACTGATTTTTTTTGTTTAATTTGTTGAGACTGGTTTTGTGACGTAATACGTGACCTCTTCTAGAGAAAATTCCATGTACATTTGAAAAGAATATGTATTCTGCTGTTTTAGGATAGAAGGTTCTACATATATCTGTTAGATACGTCTGGTCTAATGTGTCATTCAAAGCTACTGTTTCCTTGTTAATTTTATTTGGATGATCTCTCCATTGATGTAAATGGGTTTTTAAACCCCCCTACTAATATTACTATTAATTACTTTGTTACTCATTTCTTTGTGTATGTTCCAAGTTAATTATGTATGTGATAAAAGACAGTTGTACAGTTTCATTCTCTTATATGTGAAAATACAATTTTTCTAATAATAGTGCTATTTATTGAAAAGACTATCTTTTCTGTTCCATTGTCAAATATTAGTTGAGTACATATGCTTGAGTTTGTTTCAGGGCTCTGGATTCTATTCCACTGGTCTGTTTTGCTGTTTTTATGCCAGTAATGTTGTTTTTATTGCTAAAGCTTATAACATAGCTTGAAATAAAATTGTAATACCTCCTGATTTGTTATTGTTTCCCACCCCCCTTAGGATTTCTTTGATAATTAGGAGTCTTTTGTGGTTCTGTATAAATTTTAGGATTTTTTCTACTTGTGCAAAAAAATGCCATTATAATTATGATAGAATTATGATAAGGATTGAATTGAATTTATACGTAGCTTTCTGTATCACAGATGTATTAACAATCTTAGTTCTTCCAATTCATGAACATTAAATACATTTCCATTTATTTGTGTCTTTGGTTTCTTTCATCAATGTTTTATAGTTGTCAGTGTATAGCACTCCCCTTCTTGGCTAAATGTTTTAAAAAATATTTTATTTTAAATTCTATTGTAAATGGAATCATTTTCTTATGTTTCAGAAACTTTGTTGTTACTGTATAACACTGCTATATCTTTTATGTTAATTTTGTACCTGGCAACTACTAAATTCATTGATCTAATATTTTCAGTGTGAGTCTTTAGGTTTTTCTCTCTACATATAACATCATGGTACTTGCCAATAGAGACCATTTTACTTCTCTCTTTCCAATTCTGATGCCTGCCCCCCCCCCCCCGCCCCTGGCTGATTGGTCAAGTTGGGACTCTAATACTCTTGTGTAGGAGTAGTGAGAGTGAGACCCTTATCTTGATACTGATCTTAGAGGGGAAGTTTTCATCCTTTTATTATTGAAGATGATGTTAGCTGTGGGCTTGTCATAGATGGCCTTAATTGTGCTAAGGTATTTTCACTCTATACCTAATTTGTTAGAAGATTTTATCATTAATGGATACTAAATTTTGTCAAATGCTTTTTCTGGATCTATTGAGATGATAATGTGATTTTTTTTTCTTTCATTCTATTAATGTGATTTATTATATTGACTGATTTGTATATGTTGAACCATCTTTGAAACCCAGGGATAAATCGTACTTGATCATGAAAATTTTTTTTAATTGCTAATAATTCAACTTCTTAGTATTTTATTGATATTTTTGTATCTGTATTCCTCATGCATACTGACCTATAATTTTCTTTTCTAGTAGTGGTTTGTTTGTGTTTTTGTTTTGTTTTGTTTTGTTTTTTTGGTCTTTTCCCCCCTGGCTTTGGTATCAGACAGTGCTGGCTTCATAAAATAAGTTCATTTGGAAGGGTTTCCTTCTTTTCAATTTTTCTGTAACATAAAGGAGGCTTGCCATTAATTCTTGTTTAAATGTTGCTAAAATTCACCTGTCAGTACATCTGATTCTGGGCTTTTTTTCTTTCTTTTGTTTAATTTTTTTAATGTTTATTATTTTGAGAGAGGGAGGGAGGGAGGCAGGGAGGGAGGGAGAGAGGGACGGAGGGAGAGAGAGAGAGAGAGAGAGAGAGAGAGAGAGAGAGAGAGAACGAGAACATTAGTGGGGGAGGAGAAGAGAGAGAGGGAGACAGAGAATCTGAAGCAGGCTCCGGGCTCAGAGCTGTCAGCACAGAGCCCGATGTGGGGCTCAAATCCACAAACCATGAGATCATGCCCTAAACTGAAGTTGGATGCTTAACCGACCAAGCCACCCAGATGGCCCTGGGCTTTTTTCATTGGGAGATTTTTGATTACTTATTCAACCTGCTTACTAGTAACTGGTCTGTTCAAATTTCTTATTTTTTTCTGATTCATTATTGGTAGTTTGCATGTTTCCAATAATTTTTCCATTTCTTCCAGTTTGTCTAGTTTGTTGATGTATATTTGACCTTTTGTGATCTTTTTATTTCTTTGGTATTAGTTGAAATGTCTCTTTTCATTTATATTTTTGTTGATTTGTGTCCT
Source organism: Neofelis nebulosa (assembly GCF_028018385.1). Taxonomy (NCBI): domain Eukaryota; kingdom Metazoa; phylum Chordata; class Mammalia; order Carnivora; family Felidae; genus Neofelis; species Neofelis nebulosa. The sequence continues at coordinate 68,786,525 of NC_080794.1, forward strand.
TTTTTTCTTTCTTGATCTAAGTAAAAAGATTTGTGTTTTTGTTTATCTTTTCAATGAACCAACTCTTTTTTTGGTTAATCTGTTGTACTGTTTTCCAGTTTTCTATTTTTGTTCTATGATTTATTATGTCCTTCCTATTGATATCTTCAGACTTAGTTTTTTTTTTTTTTTCTTTTGTTAGGCTCAGTTTTTTCTTTTGTTCCTTAAGGTATAGACTTGTTTATTTGATATCTTTTGTTTTGTTTTTTTGTAGGCCTTTATTGCTATAAAATTCCCTCCTAAAACTGTAGTTGCTGGATAAGTTTTGGTGTGTTGGGTTTCTATTTTCATTTGTCTCAAGGTACTTTTAAATTTACCCTTTATTTTCATTTTTTTGTTGTTGTTCACTAGCTGTTGAGAGTGCTGTTTAATTTCCTTATACATATTAACATTCCAGTTTTCTTCCTGTTTTGAATTTCTACTTTTCTACCATTGTGGTCAGAGAAGATACTTTAATCTTTTTTAACCTGCTAGAATGTGTTGTGTATTCCAGAAAACGTTCCATGTGCAGTTGAGACAAATGTGTATTCCCCTGTTGTCTGATAAACATTACGCATATGTCTGACAGGTCTATTTTATCTATAGTGTTTTTCAAATCCACTATTTCCTTATTGATTCCCTGTATGATCTATTTATCCATTATTGACAGTAGGGTACTAACATCCCCACCTGTCATAATGCTGTTTATTTATCCTTTTACTTCTGTTATTTTTTCCTCCATATATTTGTGTTCTGTGAGTTGAGTATATAAATATTTACAATCATTATGTTGTTGGTGGATTGACCCCTTCATCACTATTTAATCTTCTTTCTCTCTGTATCTTTAGGTCTATTGTTTTTTCCTGATGTAAATATAGCTTCACTGCTTTTTTTTTTTCTTTTGATACCATTTTCTTGAAATATCTTTTTCCATTCTCTTTCTCTAACTCTGTGTGTCTCTAATGCTAATGTGAGTCTCTTGTAGGCATAATTTGAATTTTTTTTCATAATTTTACCTTTAAGGTATTCTTAAAGCTTTTGATTAGAGAATTTAACCCATTCATGTTTAAAGTACTATCGATAAGTAAGGACTTACTATTGCTGTTTGTTTTGTCCTGACTGCTTTGTAGACTAGTTATTCCTTACTTATATCCTCCTGTTGTGTGTGTATGTGTGTGTGTTGATATCTTTTGGTATCAGTAAGCTTTGACATTTTTTATCATGTTTATTTGTATATCTACTATAGATTTTTCCCTTGAAGTTCTCATAAGGTTTACATAAATATCTTAAAATTACAATACCCTATTTAAACCGATAACTTCACTGAATAGAATTCCTAAACTTTACAATTTAACTTCCCCTCGTATTTTACATTATTAATGTTAGTTTACATATTTTATATTGTGTAACTAATAACAGATTATTGTGGTTATGATAAATTTTAAACTACAATTGTAGATAAATTACACACCCAAATTACCATATTATAGAATCTACTTTTATGTATTCACCAATATCCATGAGCCTTATACTGCCTTCCTATGCTTTTACAATTTTAATTAATATAATTTTTCTCAGTTTTTATCTCTCCTTCATTTCTGAAAGACAACTTTGCCAAATATAGAATACTTGGTTGAGAGTTTTATTTTTCAGTATTTTGAATATACCCTCTCATTTTCTCCCAGCCTGAAACATTTCTGTTGTGAAATCCACATGTAATTTCTCTTTTCTCTTGCTGTTTTAAAGATTCTTCCCTTTACTTTTGACAATTTAACGTGTCTCAGTGTAGTCCTATTCAGGTTCAACCTATTTGTGGTTTTTGAGTACTCTGGATTTAAGAGTTCATTTTTCTCCCCAGTTTTGGAAAACTTTCAGCCACTATCATTTAAAATATACTTTTGGTTCTTACTCTTTCTCTTCTAGAATTTACATAATGTGGATAATGTCAATTTGCTTGTGTCCCATAAGTGTTATAGACTTCTTTACTTTTGTTCATTTCTTTTTGCTCCTCTAATTGGATAATTTTAAATGTCCTTTCTTATATTTGAGTGTTTTATTTTTTATTTTTTTCCTTCCCATATTTGACTCTGCTTCTGGGGCTCTTTTCTGAAGTCTTCAGTATAGTCACTGTATTTTTTAGCTCTAGGATTTTTTATTTGTTGGTTTTTGATGGTCTCTATCCTTGCTGAAATTCTCATTTTGTTCATGTATTGTTTTCCTATTTTTGTTCAGTTTTTTGTCTGTTTTTATACTTCATTAAACATCAAGGGGAGGATTATTCTAAAATCTTTGGCAGTTCATATTTATCCATTTCTTTAGAGTCAAGCTTTATTAGATTCATTTGTCATGTCATGTTTACCAAATCTGTCATGATCTTTGATTCCTTACATTGTTATCTATGCATCTGAGTAAGTGGTCGCCACTTCCAGCCTTTACAGGTTTGCTTTGACATAGACCATTCTTCTCTAGTCAGGTCAGTTGGTTTTCTAGATGCATCTTCTAGGCAGGTAGGACTTGGTATCAGGTTTATTTTGGGTCAAGATCACTTTCTGAGCTTTGGAGTAGGAGGGTGCTGCCGGCTGAGAATAATTAGCTATGTTTGATGGCTTGGTTCCCTGCCTAGAAAAAAACTACTAGAGAGGTTCTACAGTCATCTGGGTTTTCTGGTCAGGCTTATTATCAGTCAAGACTGGTACTATATTCAGCAGTGAGTGAGACTATGAATTAGCTTCTCTGCCCTGGCAAGTCAGCAAGAAGGGTCCCAGGGACTGCACAAATTTTTCTGGGGGACCTGAAACAGGCAAAACTATGCACTGAATTTTCTGACCAGATAGAGCCAGTGGTTTTGCTCTGCAAATGGAAAGAGACACAGGTTTTCTCTGTGTTTATATGCCACTATATGTATGGCTGTTGGATGGGCAGTGCAGCTTGCTGTGTGCTTTGGTTAGGTTCTTTGGTCAGGCAGGTTGAAATATTTTTTTCATCAATAGGTGGGGCTACCCATTAGTTTCCCTGCCCAATGGCAGTAAAAGAACTTGGTTTAAGGCTGATAAAGGATTTGTGCGTATTACTGAATCAAGGCAACCTTTGCCCCAATCTCCTTGGCCAAAAAGAGCCATTGACTTTGCTTTGCAGACTATCACCTCTGCTGCCATTCTCTCTGCTCAGTGAAAAAGTTGGTCTACACAATGTTTTAGGTGTTCTGGCCAGGATTTCTGGTCATGTAAGGCTGGGAGTTTCAATTAGCAACAGGCAGGGCTATGACTTAACTCCAATGCCTGGACAGGGCAGAGCAGGCTCTGGAACTTGCAAATCTCTTTATTTGAGAACCTAAATTATACAGAATAGCACCCATCAGGTTACCTAGTCAGACTGTGCCGCTGATTCTACCAATAAGCAAAACTGCTGGTCAGGAATACTGTTTAGGTGCTATGGGTAGGAATTTGGTCTGCCAAGATCCAAATACTGGTTGTGGCAAATCTTTCCCCTCCTTCTCTGTTATAGTTAGATTTCTAGTGGTCAAGGTCCACAGATCCCCCTGCAATTCTTGTGGGGCAAGACCAGAGTGGGTACTTCCAATAAAGTGACCCACAATTCTGGGGGTCTGGAAGTGTGCCCTGGGCTCTGTTTTCCCACTAGGAGAATAGCATGCTCAGTGGCATGATACTGTGCTAGCCTAGAGGAATGGGCAATGTGGTCAGTGTGTAGTCCCTCCTCTTGCTCTTCCTGTGTGGTCTCTCTTGGTCTGTGTGGTACAGAGATTTTGAAATTTTGTGGTGGAAACATTATAATATTTATTAATTATAATATATAATAGTATAATTATAATGTATAATTGCACTAATTATACATATTAAATAAATTATACATATATACACACATACATACATATATGTAAACATATACTATATATATGTAGTACATATATAATTTTAGAATTTGACATGTTCAAGGAGCATTCACATTGAGCTATCTCCTGAAAAGGTGAAACAAGAAGCTAGGAGAGGTCAGGACTAGATATATTGCAGATTTGGGCAGAGATAGATTGTAAGGGGAAAATAACAAAATGTGAAGAGTGCTTAAGGACAAAAGAGGAAAATAAATAGGATTGGGGTGAAAAGATAGGAGTTTAGTAAGGGACCTGGTGGTTTTCAGGTTCAAAAGAAGTGTAAGAATGGATTCACTGGAGAGTAAATGTTTTAGCTCAAGAGAGAGGTCAGAACCAAAGATATAAAGTCATTGTTACAGAGGCTATATCATAGAGCTATGTATGGAATGACTCAGAAAAAGAAAAGACAGGGAAGGAAAGACTCCAAGAGAGCTCTGCCAAAAAGGAAATTGGAGAGAGGAATGCAGTGTACGCTTATAGAAAGTGAGATAATAAAGAGAAAACGTTCACTTTCTAGTGAAAGAAGAGAATTTCAAGAAAAAAAATACATTGACATCAACAGTGTCCACTATCCTGTTAATGTCTAGATAAGTAAGGACTAGATTTTCCATTAAATTGGGTAGTTTAAAGGTCATTAGTATCCTTAGAAGACCATTCCTAATAGATAGATGCAACAATCCTATGACCTGAGATTTACAAGGAAACATTATAAAAAAATAACTAAAAAGGTTAATGCTTCTTTACCGAATGTAGACATGCAGGAAAAATTGTTTGCCAAAATGGAAAATGTTGGGGTAATAAAGGGAAAAGTGAAGGCACAGGGGAGGAAAGAGAAAGAGACAGAAAGTCAAAATCACTGACCCCAAGGAAAACAGTGATAGAATTATTTGGCACTTTTATTTACATCTTTATTTATCTTTATTTCCTTTCTTCTTATCTTGAGGAAGAAAAAAAAAAATGGCCGTTCCCGAGTTTTTAACGCAAGCTCTCAATTTTCTTTGTTAAGAAGAGACAATGGCATTGGCTGGGGGGGGGGGGGGGGGGGAGAAGCTTGATGAACAGAAAGATCTAAAATAACTTTAAGATATATTATGGTACAATAGTTTAGAACATGGTCATCTCAATAAGTGAAGAAAAACAGATACTGTCTAAACACTGACATTGCTTATTTGTGGTGTAACACTATGTAAGTAACTCCCCAAACCCAAGCAGTCTGAAAAATTGGGATAATATTGTTACATGGTGAAAATTAAGTAAGAACTCACATTCATTGAGTGCATCCAATATTTCAGATTGTAGAACAATATCTTGAAAGGTATTTCCATTTATATTTCTATATTTTAATTTTCTAACTTAATTGTAAGGATTCACAATGGTATGTACTATACCTGGTATTATTTTTATGTTTTTCTCTACTCAGCATGGAGAATTGTACACAGTGAGAGCTTTAAATGTGTTTGAATTCTCTAGAATTTTGAAAACATTTCTTTGGGTCAGTCTTGTGTCTCTTAAACACAATAGGCTTTTTAGAGTGGGAGACAATAGTACAAAGGAATTTTTCTAGAAGAGACCAGTAACTAACAACATATACTATGAATTAACATTTGTAGAGTAATGTAAAAAAATAAATAAATCCCTTTGTTGTCTGTTACAGGTCTATTATAAGCTTATGGAGAGTTTGGACTTCTATCACTTCTATAATATTTCAGTGCTTAAAGACTTTCATTTTGACTTAATTTTCTACCTATTTGCATAAAGTATGTCTTTATTTGCTCCCAATCTAAGTTCTCTCATTCTTATGTTTTGTGTTATATTAGATATTTTGCTAATTTTATGGGTTCTAGTCTTATATATGAATATATTTTTTCCATTCTTGGCACATGTATTATATAATTACATATCTATGAAGCCTTGGACATCTTAACCATCTTACCTATGTTTTGTGGAATCGACTCTATTCCTTTGGATATTTCTTTCTCTCCTCTAGGTATGGAAATTAATCTTACATTCTATTGCAATTATAAAATTTACCTCAGAATCCACTGACACTTGTAACAATAAATTTCTAAAAATAAGTGAAGTCATGTACAAATGACATATCTATTGTTTCCTGGGATGATTTCATGTCACACAAAATTAGAATAAGCTAAAGCTTTATATTTGTGAGAGACATACAGCTTTGTTTTTCCTCTAATTAATATATTAAAGCATAGCCTATTGAAGATGTTGATGGAAAAGATCTAAGAGAGCTTTTTGCCTAGGGTTTCTTAAAATAATTTTCTATAATATTTTATCAAATAAAACATTCATGGAATCTCAACAAATAAAGCAATTACACTTTGATATGTTACATGTGGGGGTCATAGCTCTTCTTTCCTTTTTCAGCTCTCTTGTGGATGTGAAGCAACATGGCACCTCCACAGCATAGTGCAGTAGTGAAGTGAATATATCTTCATCTTTGAGAGTACGGACGGACATAAGTAAGTGAATGATCCTCCCTTTTAAACTGCGATGATCCAAGGTTTTGTTGTCGGTATTTGGAGCCTAATATATTCCTAACTTACAAGTAACAAATTGTACTTGAGGATGTTCTTGAGTTATCAATGCATCCAGTTCTAGTGAGTTCTCTATAAGAAAAAACAGTGTACAGGCATACTTGAGACATTGCAGATTTGATTCCAGACTACTGCAATTAAGTGAATATTACAACAAAGCAAATCAAATTAATTTTTTGCTTTTCCACTGCATGTGAAAGTTATGTTTACACTATATTTGAGAATACAATTGCATACTTAATAGGCTAAAAAAACACAACATATATACCTTAATTTAAAAATACCTTATTGCTAAAAAAAAATTCCAGGTTGGAACTTTTTTGTTGGTGGAAGGTCTTGCCTCAATGTTGATGGCTGCTGACTGATCAGAGTGGTGGTTGCTGAAGGCTGGTGTGGCTATGGTAAGTTCTTAAAATAAGACAACAATAAGGTTTACTGCATCAAGTGACTCTCATGAACAATTTCTCTGTAGCATGCAAGGCTGTTTGATCTCATTTTACCAATAGAACTTTTTTTTTTCAAATTTAGAGTTAGTGCTCTCAAACCCTGATGTGTTTTATCAACTAATTCTACATATATTCTATATCCTTTGTTGTTTTTCAAGAATCTTCACAGCATCTTCACCAGGAGTAGTTTCCATCTCATAAACCACTTTATCCATCCGTTAGAAGCAACCCCTCATCTGTTCAAGTTTTATCATGAGAATGCCATAATTCTGTCCCATCTTTGGGCTTCACTTCTAATTCTAGTTCCCTTGCTATTTTCACCACATCTGCAGTTATGCCCTCCACTGAAATCTTAAAGCCATCACAGTCATCCATCAAGTTTGGAATCAACTTCTACCATACTCCTGGTAATGATGATGATTGACCTTTTCCCATAAATTGTGAGTGTTCTTAATGTGATCTAGAATGGTGAATATATTCCAGAATATGCTCAATGGACTTTGCTCAGGTCACTATCTGTGGCAGCTATAGCCTTATGAAATGTAAAACTTGAAAACTGACATTAATCCTTGATCCATGTGCTGCAGAATGGATGTTGTGTTAGCAGCCATGGGGAAAAAACCAAACATTAATCTCATAGTACATCTACATCAGAACTCTTGGGTGGCCAGGTGCATTATCAATGAGCAGTAATATTTTGAAAGGATTTTTTCCCAAACTCTAGGTCTTAAGATTGGGCTTAAAATAGTCAGTAACCCATGTTGTAAAGAGATGTGCTGTCACCCGGGCTTTTTTGTGCCATTTATAGAGCAGAGGAAGAGTAGATTTACTATGATTATAACGGCCCTAGGATTTACAGAATGGTAAATGGACATCAGCTTTAGCTTAAAGTCACTAGCTGCCACAGCTCCTAACAAGAGAGTCCGCCTGCCTTTAAAAGGAGGCATTGGCTTCTCCTCTCTAGCTAAGACAGACCTAGGTGACACCTTCTTCCAATAGAAGGCTGTTTTGTCTATGTGGAAAATCTGTTGTGTAGTGTACTGCCTTCAATAATTATCTTAGCTACATCTTTTCATGAAGCTTCTACATCACTTGCTGCTTCACCTTACACTTTTATGTTATGGAGATGGCTTCTTTCTTAATGAAGCAACTGCTGCTAGCTTCAAACTCTTCCTCTGCAGTTTCCTCACATCTCCAGCCTTCACAGAATTTAAGTTAGAGTCTTGCTCTGTATTAAGATTTAGCTAAAGGGGATGTTGTGGCTGGTGTGATCTTCCTTCCAGACCACTGAGACTTTCACCATAAAGTTGTTTCACCTACCTATCATTCAACTGTCCACGGGAATTGCACTTCTAATTTTCTGTATATTCACAACTTGGCTAATGCGTGCAAGAGGCCTGGCTTTTGGCATACTTTTCTCACTGAGCTTAAAAAGTAAGAGATGTGTGACTGTTCCTTTAGAGGCCATTGTAGGATTAGCTAACAGACCTAAATTCAATATTGTGTCTCAGGGAATAGGGACACCTCAGGAAGAGGGCGAAGGATGGCTGCTGGAAAAATGGTGCTGATAGACTTGCTCAACAAAGGGTTGCCACACCCCTTCAGTTCGTGTAGGGGGAAAAAAATCACAGTATCTGTGAAGTGCAATAAAGTGAGGTATGCCTGTGTATTGTGTATACCTTATTTTTTTATTTTTTTTTGAATCAAAACATAGTGTTCTGTAATCCAGAATCCATAATATATGCTGGGGACTTATTGCAGTCAAGAGGACACAGGCTAGGGAGTAATAGGGAGGGAGATATAGGAAGACATTGATACTATTTATTTGCATATTAACTACAGTATCTTAGGAACATTTTTACAGTAATTTCTTTAAAAATAAACTTTAAGGGGCGCCTGGGTGGCGCAGTCGGTTAAGCGTCCGACTTCAGCCAGGTCACGATCTCGCGGTCCGTGAGTTCGAGCCCCGCGTCAGGCTCTGGGCTGATGGCTCGGAGCCTGGAGCCTGTTTCCGATTCTGTGTCTCCCTCTCTCTCTGCCCCTCCCCCGTTCATGCTCTGTCTCTCTCTGTCCCAAAAATAAATAAAAAACGTTGAAAAAAAAATTTAAATAAAAAATAAAAAAATAAACTTTAAAACACTGGCATAGTAATTATATATATCTGCATCTATCTATCCACACACAGCATTTATAGTTTTAACTGGTCAATTAGTAACACCAAATCTCACTTGCATCTATACTAAATACATAATTAAAGTTTCCACACACAAATTTTATTGGTCAGATAAACCAATTACTGATAGATCGATCTATATCTATCCATACATATCCTGTAATGGGAGTCAAGAAAATTTTATCTATTTCTTACGGGTTTATAATATGAAGGCTTGGCCAACGTAATTTTTTAAGAAACCTTTTACACATATTCTTCTTTCACTGTGTTTAAGAAATCTGTCATTAACCTATCTTCCCTTAAAAAGTATTCCTAAGAATATTTCTAATTAAGAAAAACTCACTTTCTGAGCCAACTGTATTTCCATTCCCCATTAATTCATGATTGATATGTGACAAGTAAACTGCTTTATTTGTTCAAGTGCTAATTTTGATGTGGACAACTCCCCATAGTCTATGCACCTTTCGCTAGCAGCGAAAAGAATTTAGTAATAATGAAAATTAACTGTAAGTAGTTGCCTCATAACTGATTGAATGTGGCTAAAGGAAGAAAAATGATTCATTTTTAACTTATTTATCTGGTAGTGACTTCCTGCTCTAAGTAATCATGCATGGGCATATTGTTATGAATATTCAAAAGGTTTTTTAACGGCTTAATAATTTTTCTTCCTTTGTTTCTAGGAACAGAAGTCATAACACACACTGAAATAGAGTATCACACTTGTCAGCAGCAGATAAAGTAATGTATCATTTGATGCTTTCTCTATCCTCCATGGCACCAACAAAGGCAGACCTGCCATCAAAGGAAAGCATCACTCCCATCTGGGTTTTAATGCAGAAATAACACATAGCTGACTTAGTCTGGGTTCCCTTGATTAAAGTTAGAATATCCAAAGTAAAAGTTTCACTCACCAAGAGCCCTCTCTATCAAAAGCGTGTCACAGATCTATTTGAAACAGATCATGTGTTAGCTCCAGGTTTTCTCAGCAGGATGTTTCTGCTCACTTCCTTCCTGAGTATATAGAAATTGGTAGTTGGCAAAGTCACCTGGAATAAAGAAGAAGAATCAAGTTTTGCTCATTTTTGCTTCACATCTAACAACTTGCTGCTTTTGTTGTGTAAGTTCCTTTTTACCTGGGGAACTTTTACTCTGGGACTCACCCTCTGCCCTTCTTTGCTCACTTTGTGCCCTGGGATACTTGCTTCCTTACCTTCTGGCTTCCAGCTGAGTTTGGTCAACAGGAGGCCCTGTTGTGGAAGAGAGATTTATGTCTTCTCCTGTTTCACTGATTTGTCTATAGTGTTTGGTGAATGCACTCCATGTTTATTGGTCCTAGGGAAAGATTTTCTTTCAGAGCTTAACATTTTCTAAAGGCTCGTGTTGTACAGCCTCACTCTTTCCCTCCAACAGGCCTAGAAATGGTAATTGTTTGTTTGCCTCTGTTGCAGTGGTGTGCATCATCATTTTGTTGTGGTTTCATTAGCCCTATCCCAAATTCTGTGAAAGCTACTGTACGTTTAGAACCCTTTCGATTGAGGCTATCATTAAGAGTCCCAGAAGGAAACAACATACTCAAAGGGTTTATCTAAGCAGCCTCAAGAACGCATAAAAGCCTTTTGCGTTTGGCTTATCTTTAAGGTCAAGTATATATTCCTCAGGAAAGGATTATTGTCACTATTCTACTTCTCTTCCATTTTGCATTAGTGGAAGGCAAAAATATAACTTATAAGCAAGTGATTTATAATCATTTTTTCATGCCTCTAGACATATACCACAAAATATTCACATGTTCAATTCGTTACTAGGCACAAGATAAGGTAAGATTTTGCCCTTTTCTGCTTAAGAAAGCCTGTCATAAAACAAGTGTGTGAGAATACAGTTGAGACAGGTGGAACACTGAAACTGTGCAATGTTAATTTTAAGGAAAAGTATTTTCAAACTTTGTTAGTAATAACTCATAATTTTCAAAATGCCGCAGGTTATCGTGTGGGTCACCTATGCTTGAGTCATGAACAGCTTTTCCTGAGACACAGATGGACAGATAATTTTCTTTCAGGAACTTCCATCAGCAGGTGAGTGACAAAGTGTCCTACTTCTCCCACTGATTACAGTAGGCTGGCCCTTTAGGTATGACTCAAATGTGAATGGAATAACACTGCCACAAATGCAAATATGATAGATCATTCAAAACTCTTTGAGTATGTTGTCATTATTTGCTATCTAGAATGGAACAAAACTGCAGAAACAAAGCAAACTGTTAGAAAAAAATGTGAGAGAAGACATGCCTTCTTGGCCAGTTACCACCAGGTTCCTTTCATTAGAACTGCATAATGCTTGTCAAGCATCTACTAAAGATTGCTTCAGAGTGAAATATGCATTATTAACACCCACTCAGACCGAAAAAGACTGACAAGTTTGAGAAACTTAACAGAAGACCATAGGGGAAGGGAAGGGGAAAAAATAGTTTCAAACAGAGAGGGAGGCAAACCATAAGAGACTCTTAAATACAAAGAACAGGGGCGCCTGGGTGGCGCAGTCGGTTAAGCGTCCGACTTCAGCCAGGTCACGATCTTGCGGTCTGTGAGTTCGAGCCCCGCGTCGGGCTCTGGGCTGATGGCTCGGAGCCTGTTTCTGATTCTGTGTCTCCCTCTCTCTCTGACCCTCCCCCACTCATGCTCTGTCTCTCTCTGTCCCAAAAATAAATTAAAAACGTTGAAAAAAAATTAAAAAAAAAATACAAAGAACAAACTGAGGGTTGATGGGGGGAGCAGCAGAGAGGGGAAAATGGGTGATGGGCATTGAGGAGGGTACTTGTTGGGATGAGCACTGAGTGCTGTATAAAGGCAACAAATCATGGGAACCTACTCCCCAGGCCAAGAGCACAGTGTATATACACTGTATGTTAGCTAACTTGACAATAAATTATCTTTTTAAAAAAACAGTACTCTTAGTTCTCTAAACATGGTTTGTGGTTCTCTGTTAAGAAAGGATCAAATTGATTCTATTAGAATTATCTTTGTTAATGGATAAACTCAAATGTTTTATAAGTTCAGTATTTCCATCTTTTAATGATAGTTCTTACTTGAAATCACCACTTCCTGACATATTCACAAGTAGTAGTGTGCTTGCATATTTATATCCTTGGCTTCAGGTAACCATACAGATTTGCACATAGTTTTTTCACCCACAAATTTAAATTTTGCCATATGTGAGCCATTTTATCACCCATTAACAAAATCATTCCATACTTTATCTTCAACAACTGGAGACACTACAGAACTGGCTTTTCAAGTTAGTCTCCATTGTGAAAGGGAGTACCTTTATTAAAAAACTTTCCTAGTTTTGACATTTCTTGCTTCCACTTTAGAGAAATATTAAATATTTTAAAGAAAAAATAGGTTGAATGAAATGTTTGTTTTTCCTGCCATGTTTCCCTCACTATAGCATATAAAACACCTCAAAGAAGTCCCAGCATCGAAAATGCCATGAAACAATAAATGAAAGACACTAACATTAACCCCATTTTCAGGGAAGGCAGCTAAAAGACTTGAAAGGTTTTCATCTCTGTCTTGGGCATTTACTGTGCTAGTAAGTGACACAGTCAGGACTTGCAAGACTAGGTTCAATTCCCAAGCTCCTTCTAATGGACCAGCAGTGTCCTGGTGAAAATTATACCAGCAAAGGAATGGCAGAAGTGAGAGCATAGGCAAATCCTAAAACATGATTTAATAGTCAGTGTCATCTTACCTTCAGAATAAAAGGAGCTAAAGTATGACTTTTTATTAGCTTCAGGTAACTGCTTTGCCAAAGCCAATTAGTAAAATACTGTGGATTTCTTCACCCTGCTCTTGAGATTCCCATTATGAGTCTGCAATACAACCCAGGAATTTGGATAGTGAGTGATCATACTGGATGATACAATACGAGGGCTCAAGGGCTATACTTTGAAAAATGTTGCCATAGAGAATATAAAGGTATAACTTAAGATTTATTACTGGTCATATAAATTTTTAAAAAAATGAGTTTTCTCAGTGTCCAAACAGATGGACTCATTTGCTTGCCACTGATACTTATTAAATCTAATTCTAAAAGTATTTAATTAAAATTATATGTAGGAAAGATTGAGAAATTTGAGGATTTAATAAGCTGGTTCTTAGAACTAAATAATCTGGTATTACCAGTGAATATAGTCAAACTGACAAGAGATCACCAGTGTCTGGCAGAATTCTCCAGAATGTGGTGAAATAAAAATTAAATATTTCCTCAGGTTAGAGATTAGTTTTGAGTCTAAATGGATACAAGAACCATAGAGACGTTAAAAAAGATTCCTCGGAACTCTTTTGTACTCATGTGTTGTGGTTGCAAATTTCAATAAGTGATGTTCCTGACCCTAGAGATACCTCTATGAAGAGAGGAAGAATGACCTTTCAGATCTTCTCCCCGCCTTCCACTCCCCTAGAACCAGCCCTCTGCTATCGCTAACTGGAAGGGACTCCTAGCAGAAGTGGGAGGAGCCTTTTTCCTGTACTTCACCTTTCACCCACTAGTCTCTTATAGCATAGAAAAGACCCCTAGTGCCCACTTATTTCACATAGTTTATTTCTTGGTTTTAAGTACAGGTAGTGAAGCGTAGATTACTCAAGCATGTGGGAAATAAAATATGGAACTAAACAACTTATAGAAAGGACAACTCCTTATTAGAGATCTATAGTGTGTGTGTGTGTGTGTGTGTGGAGGGGAGGCAACAGGTGTGGTGCACGAACTTGAATTTTAGTATTACAAAATAAAACCCAAGTCCTGTAAAGATAATCAAAGGCTAAGTTTGGTCTGAGCAGTGTTTATGAGCTTTGAAGGGCATTAATGGCAAGATCAGTAAAGCAATACTAGAGACTCCAGAAATGGTAACAGAATGAAGCTTAAAAATCTGTACAGGGGCTCCTGGGTGGCTCAATCAGTTGAGTGTCTAACTCTTGATTTCAGCTCAGGTCATGATCCCAGACATGAACTCTGTGCTGAGCATGGACCCTGCTTAGGATTCTTTCTCTTGCTCTCCCCCATTCATGCTCTCTAAAATAAAAATTAAAAAATCTGCACAGTTACTAGGAAACCTTTGTGTTTGGTTTCAATTTGAGCTTCATATTTTTTTCAGATGTTACTGGAACAGCACATTTATAATTGAGTTTTCTCTTTTTTCTTAAATGTTACCAACCTTCTGTATGATCATCAGATCATCTAAAAGCATTTAATCTGTGCAGTTTTATATTATTCTTTTTTGCATAAAGATACTTTTTAATGAAAGCAAAAAAATGATAAAGGAACAAATGTATTTTAGAGAGACCTTGGAGTCTTGGTACTTTTTATTCACTGTCTTATCAAAACCATGTTAATAACATTTAAGGTTATTTTTCATCAAGAGGATCAAGCAAAGGTTGTCTACTTACCCTCAATAAATAAATTAAAATATAGACATGGATTTTACCTAAACTTGGCCAAAGGAAGTCAAAAGCCCCATAATTCCATCAGCCCCTACTTTCTGATAATGTTACTTAGATGCATGTAAAGAAAGTTGTTTTTTGTTTTTTAAAGCTTTACATTAGTGGTAAGTTTTTCAACATGAACATTTGAATCAATCTATAGCTAATATTTAACTTACTATTCAAAAATAACTCCCCTTCCCATATATGAAACCAGTAATGAAAGGTTTAATAGGACTACTAACTTTTCACCCACATCTCTTTGTTCTCAGGCTGTCTGCCACCATGTCTCTGTAAGATAACATTTATGCCTAGCACCATGATAATAAAATGTTGATTTAGTTGTTTTACAGGGACTTAAGCCTTCACAAAGACAGGACCACCAACCTTCTCTTTGACCATGGTGTGCATCAATGGCTGATGGATGAACTTGTGATGTAGAAGGGCCTAAAAATCCACCCTTCAATATGCCAAGAACTCCATGCTCTTGTCCTGTATGCCATGGCCATGTAAGCAGAAGATTTGCACCGGTACAGACAAAGTGACTTTAACCTTCCTTTACTATTAAGTTTATCTGATTTTAAAGTCATATAGCTCCTTTCCTCTACACACACATCCTTTTTTCTTTTACCTTAAAAGGTCCTTGACTATCCCCTTTCCAGGAGGTGGATTTCCTCTCCTGGCTCATTGTTTGCCTGCCTCTCAAACCCTTTCTTTGCTGCATTCTTGTTGTCTCAGTGACTGGCTTTGCTTTGCATCAGGCAAACAAAGTTCCGTTTGATTAAAAATTTGGTGAGCCCGCCAGAACCTCACTGCCCATGGTTCATTTGCCCCAGCCAATAATGGGAATCCAATGAGGAATCCAAGCAGCTTCCTAGACTCTGTCCTAGGGACAGTCCCCACGGCCCTACCCCAACTGGGCACCACTGTCCTTCGGTATTTAAGTTAACCCTTATGACAGGGATATGATTTTTGGTTCCAATTTGAACAGACATCTCTTGGTGAGTATTTTGTGTGTGATGGCACATGAGCTTATTTCTTACTTTTCTGTCATTTGGCTTCTTTCTCCCTTCCTTTCATTTGCCTCCAAGTAGGGGTTTGGGTTTGTTGCCTTAGCCTTTTGCTTACTTAAGAAAGGTTGACTAGGAAGCCCTTTGGTTCAGTTGGTGAAGCCCCAACTTTTAGAGAGGAACTAACACCCACAGAGGTTCTCTGGGCTTCATTTGGTTTGTTTGTTGCTACAGCTTTGGGTATCTTTGGATAAAACCAGCCATGTTCTAAGTGGAAAATAGGAAATGACAATTCAATCCCCAAATGCAGCTCTTTTGGCTGTATTCTCCAAAGTTGAGCAATGTTTAGTTATAAACCTATAAAAACAAAAAATATTACATTCTTTTGCAACACTTCTTGGCCACATATTTGTTAGACTCTGGAGAAAAATAGCCAATTAACACATCCGTAACTCATAATACCATGCTACAATGAGATTTGTTTTATAAAAGGGAAAAATAGGATGACATACCTTATGTTCCATGTTTTATGATTTCAGAATATCAGAATAAGCCAGCTCAGGAAAAATGTAAAGTTTTACTCCAATAGCACAGTGACACTCTGAAGTATGTGCTACCCAATTCTAACCAGGGAAAAGAGGATATTTTGATTAGTTTATTGAATTAAATCCCCGTATAGCTTCTCCACTCTATGGAGGTGACAGAGTGCCTGTCCCTCCCCAGCAGCCCTAGTCCTAAAAACTTGAGCCCCAACAAGGCCCTGCACCAGTACCTTCTACCTTGGGGGGCCAAGCGGTAGGAATGGCCTTTTCTTCTCATTCCCTACAGGGTGCTCAATTTGATCAGCGAGCCACTCATTCCCAAGGAGGGTAATATACGCTAAGGTAAGTCCCACTTGGAGCTTTGATGGCAGGGGACAACCTTCAGGAAAGATTTAGATCCACTCTCCATTCTCTGCCTTGTATCTGTTTAATTGAATAAGCAATATGACTATTTATATAAACGATTTCAAGAGGATGAAAAATTTGTTCTCATCTATTTTGCCACCCATGACCTCACTTGGGCAGATGTACAAAATTTATTAATCACTCTCCTTACTTCTGAGGAACACTATATGGTGCTAAAAAAGCTAGGGAAGAAGCTAATTGGCTGCTGCTGAAACCCCCAATCACCCCCTAAATGCTGATGCCATAATGGTTTTTCCTAACATGGATCTCAACAATGCAGACAAAGGGAAGCTCAAATACTATTGGGATTGTATTGTAGTTGGGTTTTTAAAAAGGGGCCCCAAAACGAAAAACAAAAAAGTTCAAAAAAAAAGCTCAAGAAGTTAAGCAAAAACTTCAGAATTTGAAAAAAAAAAAATTGAGATATCTGAGGCACCAGAAAATTTAAAAATGGGCAATGTTTATCAGGCAAGGTGACACAGACATTCAAAAGAAACTCCACAAGTTAGAGGATTCATTGGGAATGCCTGTATTACTGTTGGTTAAAATTGCCTTTAATGTTTTTGACAGCAGAAACCAAGTGCAACAAAGAAAAGATCACTGAAAAGTGAAACAGCAGGCTATTTTGTTAGCTGTTGCCCTAATTCAAGGGAATCCAAGACCAGGGTCACTACAAGGATGAGATCAACCCAAGGTAACAAGTTTGGGGTCTCATCAGTGACGCTACTGTAAAGAAGAGACCCATTGAAAGACAGAATGCCCAAGCTCATGAGCTCTCTTGAGGAGACAGAGCCCTCAGCTGACCACCAGATGGTCGAAATGTCAATAGTGACCTGGAATGAAGGGGCCTAAGGGTTCCTGTATACCTTGCAAAATCCGCCATCAAAAGGAACCCCAGGCTATAGTAGCAAATAAGCTCATAGATGTTTTGGCTGATACTAGGGGCACCTATTCAGTACTAAATACCTGGCCCTCCTGGTATTTCAAATCAAACTATGGATGTAATGGGAGTTTCAGGAGAAGTATTGACTAAAACCTTTTACAACCACCCTGGACTGACACATAGGTCACATTGACCTTAAACATAATTTTCTATATATGTTGAATGCCCTACCCCTTCACTAGGTTCTGATTCATTAACTAAACCGAAATGCTGAAGGTACTTTTGTACCTGGATATATGGATATAAAGGTACCATCAGAGCAAGCTTGAGCCTTTCAAACAATGCTACTCCATCAAGGTGGAAAAGTCGTATTAGAGCTGCCTGAAGACGTCAATGAAAATGTAAGATTGGATATTTGGGCAGATAGCAAGCCAGAAAGAGCAAAACTGGCAATATCCATACATGTTAAATTTCATGATGGGCTTAAGATTCCAAACCTCAGACAGTGCCCCTTAAAGGTACAAGCTAAAATGAACATCAACCCATTCTCTCTCCCTTCTTGGAATTTGGTCTCACTTGTCCTTATCACTATACAATACACCTATTTTATCTGTACAAAAACAAAGCACCCAAGACTTGGTTTGTGCAAGATTTAAAAACCATTAACCAAATTGTAGTAGATATTCATATGGTGGTACCCACTCCACATACTATTAACAACTTTGGGGACATTCCGTGGTTCGATGGAGAGGATTTAAAAGATGCGTTCTTTTGCATCCCTCTCAGTCCAGACACCCAAAACTAAGAATAAGCAGCAACATTGTGGGACAACCTTTCCTCAAGGCTTTAAGAACTCCCCTCCAGCACTGGGGGGGAAATATTAGCCAAAGAGTAAAAGGGCCACCAGTTTCAATGAGGAACCCTTTTTACTTGGTTTTTGGTTGCTATCAAGACTAGAAAATAGTCTCACCTCAAAACATGATTTTGACCCCAAACTTTTGGTTACTGACTACCTATTCAGTACCTTTTGGTTACTGACCACCGATTCAGTGTTTTTGTTTCCTCCACTATCTATCTGTTAAATAGCCAGGCTATGAAATGTCACAGAGAAAAATGAATCTTTCCCTGACAGAAGGAAAGCATTACCACTACTCAAATACAGTCATGTACATTCTACTGTATCTTGATTCCCAATTTTGAACTCATTGGTAAACCCCTGTATGAAGTAATTAGAGGTAGAAGAAATGGGCTTCTTAATTCTGAAGAATGCCATAGGCATTCCAAGTTACTGAAGAGAAACTATTCAAAGCTTCCACTTTAGGCCTTCGAGAAAGTATTTTATTTGTCCATGAGAGGCAAGAGATCAATCTGGGAGTTCTAACTCAGAATTGGGAGAACATAAAAGTAACTATTGTGTATTTTTCAAAACAATTGGACCTAATAACTAAGGGATGGCCTGTGTGTTTGAAAGCAATAGTGGCCCCTGTGAAGTATTATAAGCAGCAGAAAGATTTGCTTTAGGGTAGCCTATCATACTGCAGACAAGGCAAATATCAGGCTATCCTATTGAACAATCTCAATTTTAGTTTGAACGTAATGACTTTGTTCCCTACTAACTCTGACAGACCCACACATGACTGCATACAAATAATTTAAAAAAGTTTCTTCCAGCCATTCCAATTTAATGGATCTACTTGTGGAAAAACCCTACCTTGTAATATTCTCGGATGGGAATTTTATTGATCAAGTACGATAAAAAAATTAGCTATGCAGTGGCGACCTATCAACAGACATTGGAAGTTCAGAAGCCTTCCCTTCAGGTACCTCTGCTCAGAAAACTGAGATAGTATCTCTCAGAAGAGCCCTCTATTTAGGTTCAGGACAAGAGAGTGACTGTTTTTTATTGATTCTATATATGCTTTTTCAGTGGTTTACACACATGGATCCATCCAGAAGAAAATGGGTTAACTATAGAAAATAGAAAAATTATGCAAAAGAGATTTTACAATTATTGAAGGCTGTTTGAGAACCCAAGGAGGGAGCTATTGTCTACTGCTGAGGAGACCAGAAATCAAACTGCTTGGTTTTACCAGGGAACGGTGATGTAAATCAAGCTTCCAAGCTTAAACATCTTACAAAAGTGATAGTCATTCACCAAAGCACCCGTTATAGGTGAGATGCTACTCTCCAATGGATCCTAAAGTATACTGTGGGTCCCAATCTTCAGATAAATATTTAAGTGATAGTCCAAAATCTACTAAAAAACCTTTCTGCTAAAAAAAACAAAAATGTAAGTCTGGGCTCCCACCAATTCTAAAAGGTATACCCTCTACAGGCAGTGATTTTGTAACAACACTGGCAAACAGACTTTACCACAATGCCAAAACAACAGGTAATTTTCAATATTTGCTAGTATTTGTAGATACTTTTCCAAGTTGAGGTGAAGCTTTCTCATGCATTTAGAGAAGGCCTCAAAAGTTGTCAAGAACAAAATTATTCCTAAATTGGATTACCACTAACAATGCAGAGTAACAATTGAGTGGCATTTGTGGTGAAAGTACAGTGCCTTGGATTTTCAATGGAAATTACACACTTCCTGGAGACCCCAATTGACTGGGAAAACAGAAAGTCCATACACTTAAAAAAGCTTTGGCACAATTAGCTTGGAAAATGCCCTGCTTCTGGCTACAGTAGCCCCTACAAGTAAGGTTGGTTTAAGATTTTATGGACTGTCATAGGTTAGACCCTTTCTACAGTCTTTTCATGATATAGGAGTTCTTGATGGGGCTTAAATTAGGAAACTGGATACTATCAGGTGCATTTAATCTTTAGGAAATACGCTAACTACTATATATAAATTTGCTTCCTATAGGTTGATATACCCTACAGATGTGCTCTTGCACCACCTAAATCCCAGAGACTTGGTGTTATTGAAGATTGGGAAGAACAGGCACCCAGAAGAGCAACTCTAACCTCCTTGAACAGGACATTTTGAGGTGCCATTGACTACCTATTCAGTAAAACTCAAGAGTATTAAGCCATGGATTCACCACACCCAAGGTAAGCTGGATCCACAAGAATTCACAGGTCGCCTATACACCGTCAGCAAGGAAAACATTGGAAAGAACTGTGCTTGCACCAGAAAACTTCTGATGTACCTGAAATAGCTATTTAGTACAGCTGGTTGGAAAGGAGCAATCTATGGTAAGTAAAAAATAACCTTCTCATCTACGAATTATGAAAGGTATTCTTTTTTTGTATTGCATTTTCCTATCGTTTACAAGTTCTCATGCTTGGGAAGATCTAGGATTTCTCAAACTTTGGCCAAGGCTGGCAATCCTCCTCACTGTTGGATATGTCACCCTAAGGCACAGTGTGTGACCACAGCAACCCAATAGTGATGCCTATCATCAACTTCTTTCTGGTCTCTAAGTTTTCAATACATCCAAATTGACAAACTATATTAGCTTATAGGGTCAGATTAATTAAGTTGGCTTTCCTCACTGTTGCCATCTCTCATTTTAACTATTCCAAAATATTGGCTCCTGGCATTCAGTAATTGAGATCCACCCCAAGAAGCTTGAAACAGTTAATAACTTCACCTCTTGTAAAAACAATTGAAACTTTTTTCCTTTCACCACCTTCCAGAGACTTTGTGGAAACACTCTTAACAAACGTTGCTCATCTGATTCTGCTCCTCTTGGTACAATACTGACAAATAAAAAACCTGGCCCCATGGGACCCCCACATCCTCTCCTCTCAGTTACGCAAAACTTAATCATACTTATTGGTTTCAAATGGTACCTTTAGTGATTTCACAGAACAAAAGTATTGAGCTCCCTGAATTAACAGAAACACTATGTGCACCTTAGGTTACTTTTATGACTAGGAATATAAACACTTCCCTTAGGAATATGAACATTTAAATGGCTGGAGCATGGGAAGTACTTGTCTTTTAGGACTTTTGGTCACCCCTTTTAGATATTATAATTCTGATAAAGTCAGTCATTTGACTGTTTTTCTGAAACTGTCTTATAGGTTAAAGTGAGAATACTACAAAATATTCTCATTATTTTTCCAGCAATCAGGAGGAAAAAAAATTGGTACATATTTGGGAGACCATTACTTCCATGGTGGAGAATTATATCACGTGAACATATAAGTAGAAACCTTTCAATAACTTTTGGAATCATAGTGAATAACACTGCCCAAATCATACATGGAAGCCCAACAAAAGGCCTTTGACTCTTTGGCTAGAGTAATTTTAAATAACAGAGTAACTTTTTATTTTACCAAAACAAGGAAGTTTTTGTGTAGTGGCTAATTCATCACAATGTACATGTACTAATATTCCCTCAGAATTTAAAATTCCTCTTGACAAAGTGAGACAAGTTACTTGGTTACAAAAATCTCCCCTAAAGTCCAAGAATAGACTTGGACTGGTTTTTAGGGATATTTTCTTGGATTCCCCCAAGAAATTAGGAATATTCACATGGAATAATCTTAGTAAAACTGACCTAACTCTCCTTCTTTGCAACTTAATCATAAAATGTGCTATAAAATATTGTACTGAAACTGTTAACTAAAGAATCAGTAATGCAAAATATTGGGTTTTAACCTAAAAATAAGGAATATTTCCTAACGAGTGCAAAAAGTCTCATTTATCTAAGTCTGATCTTTACCCTCTTTTAGCAGGAAGGAGCTAGAGCCACCATGATCCCAATTTCCTCAAGAATGAGGAATAACAAAAAGACACTGGGGACTCAAATCAGTAACCAAAGAGTTAATGGAACTAAGAAGTGCAACTACAACTTTTTACCAAAATCAGCTTGTTCTCAAAATGCTGTCTGCCACCATGTTTCTGTAAGATAACAACATTCTTGCCTGACACCATGATAACAAAATAATGATTTAGTTGTTTTGCAGAGACTCAGGCCTTGACAAAGAAACTGGCCAGAACCAGTCAGGACTACCAACTTTCTCTTTGAGCATGTGTAAGTATCTCATGGATGGACTTCTGATGTATAGGAGCCTAAAAATCCACCCTTGGATCATGCCACGGATGCCATTTTCTGGTCATGGATCACATTGCAACGTATGCAGAAGATCTGTGCAAACAGCGACAAAAAAATGACTTTGAACCTCTCTCAGTAACTTCCTTTATCTGATTTTATTGTTTATTTAGAGAGAAAATCTTAAACAGGATCCACACTCAGCACGAGCCTGATACGGGGCTTGATCCCATGACCTTGGGATCACAGCCTAAGCCAAAATCAAGAGTCACATGCTTAACTGACTAAAAACAAATAAACGGAGGGGCACCTGAGTGGTTCAAAGTCTTGTAGCTCTTCTCTCCTGTACCCAGATTCTTTTGCCTTTAAATATCCCTCATTCTACCGCTACAGGGAAGCAGGTTTGGGGCTTGCTCTTCCATCTCCTCATTTGGCTGTCTCTCAAACCCTTTCCTTGCTGCACATTGGGCAACTAAAGTTGAGTTCAACTAAATATATAGTAGGCCCATGTGGGGAATAAGCTTAGGAATTCCCTGGGCTTACACCGATGGGTTAACAAGGAATAAAGAATTAGAAAGCCATAGGATGCTTACATCCAAGCTTGGGCAAACCAGATTAGGTAAATAAGTATAGATAGGTTGGGACAAAGGTATAGGAAGTAAACAAAATTAGGTATTCAGGGTAGAAATGTGCCCCTCCCCCCCCCATTTAGTACAATAGCAGAAAGCTGCTTTCACAGGAAGAAAGGACCAAATTAGGTAAACAGGTAAACAGGGTTTATAGACCCCTTAGCGGTGAAGTTGCCAAGAGCAGAGCTAATTAGCAAAAGAAAGGTGCCTTGTTGACACTGATGTAGCATGCTCTTTCTTGTCCCCTAGGCCAGTTTAGGGAAACAGAGGTGGTGCCTCATATCTGCCATAAACAACCCTCTGCCCGGCACCAGGATTTTGTTTTGTATAAACCCAAACCCCTAAAACCACATATCTTCAAAACCCCCTTTTCCTCATGCCCATGAGGTAATCTTCAGTTTCACTGTCTCTTTGTGCACGTCCATCACCATGTTTGTAAGCCTTCTGATCCTAATAAAAACAGAGCAAGGACCCTGGGGCTCATGTCTTCTTCCCGACATTAGCTATCTCTTGCTATCTCTTGCATTTTAATCCTGCATCCCGCTTTCTTGCTGGACAAGAAAGAACTCTAGACCTAGTGTCTATGACAGCCCCAAATGTAAAGTGAAGAGGCTAAGACTTATTTTACAATTATGTAAAGAAAGTGAAGTGGCTTTCCCTCCCCCCTGTGGAGGGTGGATGCCTTGAAATCCCACCAGTTCCTCTACTTGAGACACTTTCTCCAAAGTTACAGGATACAAATGCAGATTATGAAAGGTAATTTATCACTCCAAAAACACCCAATACTTCTTTAAGTAATCAAGTAGAGTGGGAAGCAGCAAAGGTGAATTCTAAATGACAGAATACTGGGAAGAAAAATGGAAACAACGATGTTCAGAGATTAGAGGAGAGCAGGCATAAATGCTATATTTTTTTTTTACAGCATAAGCAAATCAGGTCACAAAGGATCAGGCCAGGGCTCTATGGAGAAAGGTGCCAAGAAAGAACATAAAGAGATGAAACCAACATTGAATACAAACATAATGTACAATTTTGTAGGCAGCAAAACCATGTTATAGAAGAGCATCTCATAATCTGGGCTTTTAATAAAGATGCATTAAGTGTAAAAAGTTGATATAAATGGAAAGTTTGTACGAAAGTATGAAGCAAGCTGTCAGGAGACCTTTGACAATTTGAATAAAAATTGGATAAATATGTGTGTCTCCTTCATTTGAAATAGATATATATAGAGAGAGAGATTTAAGCATTTATTTTTTTCTGAGCTTTTTTGGTTTTAATCTCAGTATTGAGAGAGTTACAAGAATGGAAGGTCCTCACTTGCAGAGATGTAAGAGTACCCATTCTCAAGAGCACTGCCTGATCCTGAATGATCATCTAGATCCCACGAGACTTTTTGGGCTCACAGAAGCTTTTTAGCTTTGTTTTTCCTGACATTAAAGAATTTTTAAGTATTCCTGTATGGCCAGATGATGGTGCTAAGGTTTCTTAACTTGACATAAACCCTCAAGTTGCTCTCTCCCCTCTTTCCAAATTCCTGAGTGAATCTCTGGTTCATATACCAATGTCTTAACATTGATTTTGAATCAGTTACTCAGACTCTATAGATATATAGAATACAGATATAGAATATATAGACATATGATATGTAGATAAGTCTTACAGATGGAGAGACAGATCTCAGATAATTAAATAGCAAGTGTTGATAAGGACATGATACATTGAGAATTAGTAGGGAGAAATGTAAATCTGTCCAAAGACTTTGGAAACTAATTAGACATTACTTCCACTTTTGGGTATGTACATTCTGAATAAACTTGCATCGGTGCACCCCCCCCCCAAATACATGGAAACAAATGTTTGTAGCACACCATCTAAAAGAAAATTCTAGAAACCAAATTTCCAGTAAAAGGAGAATGTATACTAAACTGAAGTGTATTTTCAAAAAGTTTTGGGAATAAATCAAGTATAGCTACATGCATCAACATGAATAAATTGTGTCAACAATATTGCTTGAAAAAATTAAGTCACAATAGAATACAGAATCTAACAGCATTTATATAAAGTTCAAAAACACTAATATATTTCATATGGAAATACTTAGATACATTTCTTAAGAGAATGATAAACACATGCTCAAAATAGTGGTTATCCCTGTGGAGAATGGAGGAGGAATATGATCAGGGAGGGACACAATGTATCAATAGTATTCTGTTTTTAAGCTGTGGTGAGTACACATGTGGCCTTTTGATTATCTTTTATGATGTATAAATATGTTCCTATATATAAATATGTCTATATATATATATATATATGTGTGTGTGTGTGTGTGTGTGTATATGTATATTATTTCAAAAACAGATTTAGGAAATTAAAGTTAAAAAATTTTAAATTGAAATTATCAGAAATCTCTGCCTTGACAGAAAACATGAATAGACACTTCTCTAAAGAAGACATCCAGATGGCCAACAGGCACATGAAAAGATGCTCAACGTCACTCCTTATCAGGGAAATACAAATCAAAACCACACTCAGATATCACCTCACACCAGTCAGAGTGGCCAAAATGAACAAATCAGGAGACTATAGATGCTGGAGAGGATGTGGAGAAATGGGAACCCTCTTGCACTGTTGGTGGGAATGCAAATTGGTGCAGCCACTCTGGAAAACAGTGTGGAGGTTCCTCAAAAAATTAAAAATAGACCTACCCTATGACCCAGTAGTAGCACTGCTAGGAATTTATCCAAGGGATACAGGAGTACTGATGCATAGGGGCACTTATACCCCAATGTTTATAGCAGCACTCTCAACAATAGCCAAATTATGGAAAGAGCCTAAGTGTTCATCAACTGATGAATGGATAAAGAAATTGTGGTTTATATACACAATGGCGTACTACATGGCAATGAGAAAGAATGAAATATGGCCTTTTGTAGCAACGTGGATGGCACTGGAGAGTGTGATGCTAAGTGAAATAAGCCCTACAGAGAAAGATACCATATGTTTTCACTCTTATGTGGATCCTGAGAAACTTAACAGAAACCGATGGGGGAGTGGAAGAAAACAAAAGAGGTTAGAGTGGGAGAGAGCCAAAGCATAAAAGACTCTTAAAAACAGAACAAACTGAGGGGATGAAGGGTGGGTGATGGATATTGAGGAGGGCACCTTTTGGGATGAGCACTGGGTGTTGTATGGAAACCAATTTGACAATAAATTTCATATATTGAAAAAAAAATAGAAATCTCTGCCTTGAACTGAAAAAATGTATATATATAATGTGAATAATACACATATTTGACTAAAATGGTGCTATTGACAAAAAATACTGAATATTACTTATATCTAATGTGATAAAATAAAGTCATTTTCATCCATGGTAAACACTTAATATATGATAAACATTATCCTCCCCCTTTCCATCATCACAAAAAAAGCATTTAGCATTGAATAATAATAATGATTGAAGAGAACACAATGATTAAGAGTGGGAGTACATGAGTGTATGTGTATATGGGTATGCACATGTTACTTACAGGTCATGGGTTTGAATATAAGCTCTGGGTGTTATGTGAGTTGCCCAATTTGTCCTCTGTGCTGTTTATTTTTAAAATTGAGATAATAGGTATTATATTATTGTGATGAGTAATTAAGATAAAACTAGGTGAACTATTTAATAATTTTCATGTGTCAGGAACTGTGTTGAATTGTGTATAAATTAATACAAATATCAACATGACAACAGCACTAATTTCTTAGAATTATATTCATCTACTCATACTTTAATCCATCTATTGTTACTGAACTTAAGAGGTAACTAGAAAATCCCAAGGTTGGCAATATTTATAATTGTTCGAATGTCTCATCTCTTGTTTATAACCTACAATTGCTTTCTTTTTACTAAGAAAAAAGACTGAGTCTCTATTCTGATTTTTTAAAGGGGGAAAAAGCACAGAAGATTTTGAAGAAAGAATCACCAGAACGATCATATACACATTCCTTAAATTAAACAACCTGATTAAATGCCAGGCTGAATTTGATTTACCATATGTTAGAACGAGGAAAGAGTATTTTGAGGCCAGCTTAAGGTCTAAGTATTCACTGCATCAGAAAATAGCAGTCTTCAGCTCAGAACTTAGATAGACCTAATTCAAAACAGGATTAGACATGCATAAAAAGTTCCACTCAATATAATTTTGTTTCTTCAAGTGAGTACACTTCTAAGTACCACCTTTATTTAGCATGACCTTTGGCAAACATTTCAATATTACTTTCTGACAGCTTCAGATTGAAAAAAATTGTATTTGAAGAAACACATCTAATTGTAATATAACAAAGAAGCTTTTCTTAAATTTCCAGTTCAGAGTCAATACATCTAGCCATCTATTAATAATGATAAAAAAAAAAAAAAACAGAAAAGAAAGTTCAAGGAATTACTCTGACTTCAAGACTTAGTGTAAAGCTATAGTAATCAGCACAATATAGTATTGGTGAAAGAATAGACACATAGATTAATAGACACTAAATAGAGCCCAGAAATATACCTTAATAAATACAGTCAATTCACCACTAACAAAGGAAGAAAAGCCGCACGGTGAAACCAAGATGGTGTCTTCAACAAATGACACTGGAATAGCTGGATATCCATATGCAAAAATACCCACAAGACCTTGTGCTCATCACAGAAGTTAACTCAAAATGGATCATAGATCTAAATGTAAAATTT
Organism: Neofelis nebulosa; assembly: GCF_028018385.1. Classification (NCBI taxonomy): domain Eukaryota; kingdom Metazoa; phylum Chordata; class Mammalia; order Carnivora; family Felidae; genus Neofelis; species Neofelis nebulosa. The sequence goes on from NC_080794.1 coordinate 68,814,281, forward strand.
GAAAAAAAAAAAAAAAGGAACTCTAAAACTCCTGTAAGACAAACATGAGAAAGCCTACATGCCTCAGTTATGGTGATGCCTTTTTAGGTACAACAGCAAAGATACAATCCATGAAAAAAAAAATGTTAAACTGGAGTAGATTAAAATTGAAAAATTCTGCTCTGTGAAAGACTATATGAATAGAAGACAAGACAGACTGGGAGAAACCCATCTGCTAAAGGTCTATTATCCAAAATATGTAAAGACCTCTTCAAACTGAACTAGAAAATAACACAATTTGAAAACGGGCCAAAAAACATTAATGCACTCACAAAAGATATACAAATGACAAATAAGCTTATGAAAAGATGTTCCACACTGTACATCAGAGAAGTACTAAATAAAACAATGAGCTACAATTAAGCATCTATTAGAATAGCCAAAACCTCGGACAGTGACAATACCAAATGCTGACAAGGATGTAGAACCATAGGAAGACTCATACTTTGCTGTGGGAATACAAACTGGTACAGCCATGTTAGAAAGCAGTTGGAAGTTTCTTACAAAACTAAATACATTCAGCATATTAACTAGCAATTACTCCTTGGTATTTATCCAAAGGAATAGAAAACTATGTCACACACACACACACACACACACACACACACACACAACCTGTACATGGATATTTATAGTAGGTTTATTCAGAATTGCCCAAAGTGGAAAAAAACCAAGATATCCTTCAATAGGTGAGTGGACAAATAAACTACATCCAGACAATGGAGTATTGTATTATTCAGTGCTAGAAAGTATGAGCAATCAAGCCAAAAAAAAAAAAAGAGAGCTTAAGTACATATAAAAGTGGAAAAAGCTTTAAGAGTTTGTTACCACTAGACCACCCTTACAATAAATGTTACAATAAATGTTAAAGGGAGTTTAAAATGAAATAAAAGAAGGCTAATTTGTTACAGAAAACATTATCAAAGTATAAAAATCACTGGCAAAAGGAAATATATAATTAAATTAAGAATACTTTAACATAGTAATAGTGGAAAATACATCACTTTTATCTCTAGCAGAAACGCTAAATGATAAAATATTAAAAATAACTACCGTAATTTGTTAATAGATATATATTGTAAAAAGATGCAAATTGTGACATCAAAAATAAAATGGGGGAGAGAGTATAAAAATACAGAGCTTTTATGTGTGTTTGAAGCTTAAAATAGAGTATTACAAATATATGTTTTATATAAGATTGATGTTAACGACAAAGGAAAAGTTCACAGTAAATACATAAAAGAGAAAGAGAAATCAAAGCATACAACTACAGAAAACTATCAAAGCACAAAGGGAGAGAGCAAGAGAAGGAGTAAAGGAGTAAAGGATTTACAGAATAAATGGAAAACAGTTAACAAAATGACAGTAGTAAATTCATACCTATCAATAATTACTTTAAGTGTAAATGGACTAATTTCTCCAATAAAAAGAGAATAAGTGACTGAATGGATAAAAACAAAAAAACAAAACAAAACAAAAAAACACTATGCAATGCCTACAAGGGACTCATCTCACTCTGGGGACACACTGGAAGTGAAGTGATAGAAGAGGATATTTCATGCAAACGGAAGCCAAAAGAAAACAGTAATAACTAGTATCCAACAAACTAGACTTTAAGCCAAATATTATAAGACAGAAGGTAATTATATAATGATACAGGTGTCAATCCAAAAAGAGGACATATATGCAAATATTTGCCCAACATAGTGAGTATTGACATATTTTTTTTTTTTTTTATTTATTTTTGGGACAGAGAGAGACAGAGCATGAACAGGGGAGGGGCAGAGAGAGAGGGAGACACAGAATCGGAAACAGGCTCCAGGCTCTGAGCCATCAGCCCAGAGCCTGACGCGGGGCTCGAACTCACGGACCGCGAGATCGTGACCTGGCTGAAGTCGGACGCTTAACCGACTGCGCCACCCAGGCGCCCCTGACATATTAAGTCAATACAAACAGCCCTAACATAAGACATAGACAGCAATAATATTAGAGGATTTAATACACCACTTTCAACAATGGATAGATCATCCAGGCAGAAAATCAACAAGTAGGCATTGGACTTAAAGGACACATTAGAACAAATGGACCTAATAGGCATTTTTGGAATATTCCATTCAGCAGCAGCAGAATACACATTCTTCTCAAGTACACATGGAATCTTCTCCAAGATAGTTCGTATGTTAGGTCACAAAACAGGTCTTAAAAAATAACATCATGTCAAGCATCTCTTTTGATGGCAATGGTATGAAAGTAGAAATTAATTATAAGAAGCAAGTTGGAAATTTTATAAATATGGAGATTAAACCATAATTTCCAAAAAAAGAAAGAAAGAAAAAAGAAAAGAAAACACAAACAATGACTCAGTAAACAAAAGGAAAATCAAAAAAATATCTTGAGACAAATGAAAATGGAAATACAACATGTTAAATCTTCCTAGATGCAACAAAAGTAGTTCTAAGAGGGAAGTTCATCAAAATAATGCCTGGATTCAGAAAGTCATCTCAAGCCAGTTAACTTTGCACTTCAAGGAACAAGAAAAAAAGAACAAAGTAAACTCAAAGTTAGTATAATGAAGAAAATAAAAATGATCAGAGGAAATAAAAGAAATAGAGACCAAAAAGACAATAGATAAGATCAATAAAACTAAGTGCTAGATTTTTGAAATGATAAGCAAAATAGAAGAAATTAGCTAGATTTATCCAGGAAACAAAAAGGAAAGAACTCATAATTCTCAATGAAAGAGAAGACATTACAGTGATACCACTATAACACAAAGGATCAGAAAAGACTACTTTGAAACATTATATGCTAACAAATTGGGTAAACTCAAAGAATAGATTCCAGTAAACCTACAATCTACCAAAAGGGGATCATGAAGATACAGAAAATCCAAACAGAGCAGTTACTAATAAAGAGATTAAATCAGTAATCCAAAACCTCCCAACCAGGATCAGACTGCTACACCAGTAGATGTTCCTACAAAACATCTAAAGAACTAATGCCAAGCCTTCTGAATCTTCCAAAAAAAAATAGAAAAAGAGGAACACTTCCAAATTCATTTTGACACCAGAATTAATCTGATACTAAACCCAGATAAGGATACTATAAGAAAATTACATGCCGATTTCTGATGAACATAAATGCAAAAGTCATCCACAAAATATTAGCAAAGTGAATTCTACAGTGTATTAAAATGAAATACCATGATCATGGTCATAATCAAGTAAGATTTATTGATCCCATATTAACCATGTTAACAAAATGAGGAATAAAAATAGTATGGCCATCTCAAGAGGTGCAGAAAAACATTTTATGCAATTCAACATAATCTTATGATAAAAATTGCCAACAAACTGGGAACAGAAGGAATGTGCTTCAATATGATAAAAGCCATGTATGACAAGCCCACAGCTAACATCATACTCAATGGTGAAGAGCTGAAAACTTTTCCTCTAAGATCAGGAACAAGACAAGAGTGCCCATATTCACCATTTTTTTTTTCAACATAGCATTGGAAAGCCTAGCCAGAGCACAAAGAGAAGAAAAAATAAAATAAAATCATCTAAATTAGGAAGGAAGAAGTAAAATTGTCTCTCTTTACAGATGACATATTTAAAAAAAAAACCCTAAAGATCTCAGAAAAATATCTAGGACTAATAAGTTCAGTAATGTTGCAAGATACATAATCAGTGTACAAACAATTTGCATTTCTATACACCAGTGAACTGTAAGAGAGGTAATCTAAGAAAAACATTTTATTTATAATACCATCAAAAAGAATAATATACTTAGGAATACATTTAACCAAGGGAATAAAAGATCTGTACACTGAAAAGACTGGTGGAAGAAAATTGAAGAGGTTATAAATATATAAAAAGATATCCTGTGCTTCTGTGTTGGAAAATTAATATGTTAAAATGTATATACTACCCAAGTGATCTACACATTTAATGCAATCCCTATCATAATTCCAATGGTATTTTTCACAGAAATAGAACAATCCCCAAGTTTTAATGGAACCAAACAGATCCCACATAGCCAAAGCAATATCAAGAAAGAGCAACTAATTTAAAAGCATCATACTTCCTGTTCAAGTTGTAATACAATGCTATACCAATCAAAAGGTATGGTATTGGCATAACAGCAGACATTTAGATAAATGGAACAAAATTGAGAGCCCAGAAATAAACCCATGCATGTACGTTTAGTTCATTTATAAGAAAGGAGCCAAGTACATACAATGAAGAAAGGATAGTCTCTTCAATGAATGGTGCTGGGAAAACTGGACAGACACATTCATGCAAAAGAATGAAACTGGACCACTGTCATACACCACTCACAAAAAAGGACTCAAAAAGGATTGTATACTTCAGTGTAAGACCTGAAACCATAAAAGTCGTAAAGGAAAACATAGGCAATCACTCCTTGATATTGGTCTTGGCAGTGCCTTTCTGAATTTGACACCAAAAGCAAAAGCAGTTAAAGCAAAATTTAACAAGCAGATCATCAAACTAAAAAGCTTCTGCATAACAGAGGAAAACGTCAACAAAATGAAAAGGCAATCTATGAAATAGAAGAAATATTTGCAAACCATGTATCTAATAATGGATCAATATCTGAAATATAGTAAGAATTCACACAACTCAATAGCAAAAAATAAAAATTTAAACATTTAAGAATTTTTAAATGGCCAAAGGATTTGAATAGGCACTTTTCCAAATAAGACATATAAATGGCCAACAGATACTCAATAGGTGCTCATTGTCACTAATTATCTGAGGAATACAAGTCAAAACCACAATGAGGTATCATAGTGGTTAGAATTTCTATTATCAAAAAGACAATAGATAACAAATGCTGTGGTGGATGTAGAGAAAAGAAAACATTTGTTCACTATTTTGGGGAATGTAAACTGGTATAGCCACTATGGAAAGATGTATGTATAGTTCTTTATTTCTTCAAGAAATTAAAAATAGAATTACCATATGATCTAACATTCCTATTTCTGCAGTTAAATATTCTTTTCAAAGGAGAATCTTTATTTCAAAGAGATAGCTGTACTCCCATATTTACTACAGCATTATTCATGACAACCAAGGCATAGAAACAATGTAAATGTCCATAGACAGATGAAAGGATGGAGAAAATGTGGAATGAATACATCTGTATCTCTTTATCTATCATCTATCTATAAAACAGAATACTATCCAACATTTAAAAAGAAGGAAATTCAGTCATTTGCATCAACAAGAATCACCCTGGAGGGCATTATGCTAAGTGAAATAAGCCAGAGATGATACTGCATATATGTAGATTATATTTTAAAAGTACAAACTCATAAAATCAGGGTAGAAAAGTAGTTGTTGAAGGGTAGGGGAAACAAGGAAGGTTGGGAGAATGGTACAAACTTTCAGTTATCAAATGATAAGGTCTTAGGATCTAATGTATAACAAGGTGACTATAGTTGATAATACTGTATTATATACTTCAAATTAGCAAAGAGTCGAATTTAAATTCTCTTTCTCTCATGCACGCGCGCGCATGCGCACACTCGCGCGCGCGCGCACACACACACACACACACACACACACAATGAAAAAGACAAATATGTGAGGTTATAGATTTGGTAATTAACTTGATATGTGGAATTCTTTTCCAACGAATATGTATATAAAAACATCACATTGTATACTTTAAATATTTTATAATTACATTTATCAATTTACTTCAAAAAAGCTAAAAACAAAAAAAGATCAGCAGCTGGTAAGAACAAGGGGTGGGAGAGATAAATTGGCAGAGTGCATAGGATTTTTAGGGCAATGAAAATACTCTATTATAATGATGCATGTATGTCATTATACAATTGTCCAAACCGATAGAATACAAATAACGAACCCTAAGGTTCACGTGTGTGATGATAATTTGTCAAAGTAGGTTGGTATTTGATGAAGAATATACAATTCTGGTGCATAATGTTGGTAAGAGGGGAAATCACTGTACCTCTTACTCAATGCTGGGGGAATTCACTGTATGAGGTCAGGGGGGGAAATCACTGTACCTCTTACTCAATTCTGCTGTAAGCCAAAACTGCTTTAAAAAAAAAAAAAAGCCTTTGAGCACCTAGGTGGCTCAGTTTGTTAAAGCCTCTGACTTCTGCTGAGGTCATGATCTACAGTTTGAGTTCAAGCCCCACATTGGGCTTTCTGCTGTCAGCACTTGGCCCTCTTCAGATCCTATGCCCCCTCCCCCCACCCCGTTCTTTCTCTCTGCCTCTTCCACAAACTCTCTCTCTAAAATAAATAGGTTTTTAAAAATCTAAAAAAAAAATAAAATAAAGCCTTACAAAGAAAAAAGACAACAATAAAAACCCTACAAATCACCAAACTGAGTATGGTTCTATTCTTCAACAAGTACTATCATATGACTGTCACATTGACTAGCATATTGCCTGGATAGGAAGATGAAGTGTAGGTCTTTAAAAGAAGTCTATGTCTTTAAATAAAGTGTATGTCTTTTCATGAAAGTTTTGATCATCGGGTGATCTAAGGAATTGCCAAATCACTCTATTAAACACCTGATGCTAATATCACACTGTATGTTTACTAACTGGAATTAAAGTAAAAACTTAAAAAGTTTTGAATACAGCAACAGCATAGCTTGAGTAAACAGGAATGTCTCAAAGCAGCATTGACATAGATCTACTTATCAAGGATGTCATTTTGTGTATTTCCTTACGTCAATAGTCATCAGAGTCTAGAAAAAAAAAGTTTAATACAATAAAAACACCACCAGTCTTCTTCCATTTCCATTCTTTTGTATTTGCTTCTTTAAGGAAAAATATAATTGATAGCTGATCGTAAATTAAATACAACTTATGGTCTGCGAGGGCCATACACTCATTCTCTATCAAAACAATAGGCCCCAGCAGAATAATTCTATGTGTATCCCTACATTTACATGGTATGACCTGCCTCCTAGACCCAACTTAGACACTATAGCACATCAATACCACTGTCACATAACATAATACTCCCAGTTAGTTTGGCTTCTTGAATTTAGAGTTCACTGTGGCATGGTGATTATGCCCACAATAGTGTAAGCCAAAGCAGCTTTCATAATCAAGCCTGAATGAACCACACCCATGGACGTTATTTCATCCAATTCTAGATCAGAAGAGTAGCATGCCATTGAGAACTGGCCTCCACTACACATATTCAGAGAAGCCTAGTGATATACTTGGAGATGCAGGAAATTAAAGCCTTATGGCTTTAGTTAATAATATTTGTTAATATAGTTTGTTAATATAATAATTTGTTAATAATAGTTAATAATTATTAAGTGGCTACAGTTAATAATAATGAATTCTATATTTAAAGATTGCTAAGAGAGTTGGTCTCAAATATTCTCACCACAAAAAAGCAAAAAAAATTGTAACTATGTGCAGTGTGATGGGAATGTTCATTAACCTCATTGTGGCAATCATTCCACAATTTATATGTGTATCAAATCATCACATGGTACACCTTGAACTTGCAAAATGTTACATGTCAATTATATCTCAATAAATCATGAAAAAAAAGAGATAAAATCTTAAAAGCAGCCACACACAAAAAAAATGACACATCACACAGAAGAGAACAATAAAAATCAGGCTGACTTATCAGAAATGATAGAGACCCAAAGGAAAATGGAATTTTTTTTTTCTTTCTGTGCTTTCAGTATCTAAACTGTTCACATTCTGTAACTTTCAAAAATATGAATGAATTCAAAGGCATTGAAAGCAGGAATTCAGATTACTTGTGTGCCAATGATCATTGCAACATTAGTCACAATACCCAATAAGTGTAAACACAAATATCCATCAACCAATGAGTGGGTAAACAAATGTAGTATATCCACAGAATGGAGTATTATTCAGCCTTAAATAAAGTACTGATACTTGCTACATCATGCATAAACTTTGAAAATATATGCTAAATAAGGCAGACACAAAATGACAAATTATTATATGATTCAATTTATATGACTTACTGCAAATAGGTAAATATATGGAAATAAAAGTAGAGAGACAGGGAGAAGAGAAGAGGAAAAATTGGGGAGTTATTACTTATTACAAAGTTTCTGTATAAGATAATGAGAAATTTTGGAAATAGTGGCAAATGGCAACACAACGTTATGAATGTGGTTAAAGCCACTGAATTGTATATTTAAAATTATTAAAAAATAAATAAAATGGCAGGGCACCTGGGTGGCTCAGTCAGTTGAGCATCTGACTTTGGCTCAGGTCAGGATCTCACAGTTTCTGAGTTGGAACCCCATTGTTCCTGCTTTGGATTCTGTCTCCTTTTCTCTTTGCCCCTCCCCCACTCACACTCTGTCTTTTTCTCTCTCAAAAATAAACATTAAAAAATAACAATAAAATAAAATGGCAAAATCTCTGTTACATATTTTTTACAATTTTTAAAAAATCAAGGTAATACACCCTAAACCCTTGAATTGTATTTCATGTTGTATATATCTTAATAAAGATGTTAAAAAATTAAAGGGAAAAAAGTCAAAAAATGTTGACTAGAGAAAAGATAGGAAAGAAAAAACCTCCTTCTACTTCTCAACAGATTCTTCTCAAGGTGAGTGGTAGGTGGTACAGGCTGTCCCAAGTTATCCCATGTGACTGAGAAGTCGTTGTGGTTTTGTGTTAAATTGTGGCCATCTTTACTTCTTTATTCCTAGGTACTAGGGTTATACCACCTATACCATTCCCTCCCCCTGGCTCACTGTTAATGTGTAAACCTTACTTCTGTGTTTTCAAGAGGGTCCTGGTTAAGACATAAATCAGGTATGTAGCAGATAAGTTTGTTGTTAGCATAATTTACGTTTCCTGGCCCAGTTTTGATTTCAGCCCCACTTTGGTTCAAAATTTCATGCATACTGAAAGATTCTTATTTATCTCTCCTTTTCAACCTCAGGGAACTTTCTGAACATGGGAGAGTTGGCTTAGTTAATGTATTTTTTGCAAAGCTCTAAAGAGCCTTGGAGTTAATACCCCTCAGGGACAACGCTCAACTCGAAGAAGCTCCCCATGTTTATCGGACATTGAATACAAGGAGGCATTCCCTTTGCTTCACAGAAGGACCAGTGGAATCTAGCCCTCAACAACAACTTAAATCTCACCCTTAATTCAAATTTTTCTTCGTTTATCTTTCACCTATTCTATAATTCTTCATGGAACAACCTTTCAAATAAACTGCCTTTTAAAATTCTATTCTTCAAGCTCTACAATTGGCAAGACTTACACATTTTTTTTTCCAGAAGTAGTCTTAGAAAAAATATCCTTTAGGACAGAGTTTTGGAACCAGATTCCTTCCTGTCCAGATGTCAGTTATTGATGACAGTACATAGGGTGATGATAACCTGTGATGTGTGATGCAGTATCACAACCACCGATAATTTTACTTGTGGTGGAACTGAAATGAAGTACAATAAGAGGAAACATAATGTATGCATTTGTTCTGGCACTTGAATGGTGTGAGGCAATGGTAATTATAAAGATTAGGAGGTAGCTGGCTTTTGTTACATTTCTTAAAAGACTTGAAAAAAGAGGATGGCATGGTTAGGTCTGCCAACTAGCAGAGCATGACATAAAAGCCTGAAGACTGTGGCATAATTTAAAGAGACCCTTCAATAAAGCCAGTGCTGTGCTAAAAATTAAGCTCAGAGTTTAATTGTTAGCAGAATAGCAAAGGAGATCATATACTATCTTGGCAGGTAGCCCAGGGTAAAGTCAGGGACTTCTGTAGGACCTTGGTATTTGTAATTAGTATGCAAATGCCTTAGTAGATTCCTGGGAACCTCCCATTTTGGCTGAAGCTTGACACCTCAACCGCACTCCTGGTTTAGTGGTGACTATCCTTTGTAGGCCAAAATTTGCATTACAGGATGCTGCCATGGAACTGAGCTCCCAAGTGACAATGGGCATAGAAGAAGCCAGGTAGTGACATTTAACTATCAGATACAACACTGACTTTTTTTTTTTAACTGGAAGATGATAACAGAGCAGCAACCAGGCTGTGCTTTTGTCTACAGATTTGGTGGCAATGACTAACAGATGGGTTTCTTGGGTAAGATACTAAGGCAGTTGATAAGGGTACTGCTTTTCTTCTTATAAAAGAAAAAAAATAAAAGAGCTTCTAAGAAGGCTGACAGAAATCTTAAAAGTATTTCCCTCCCAGTTTTCAGATGCAGTTCCCACCAACTGAATGGGAGACCAATTTCTACTTGGGTAGGGCCTCTGAAATGTCATTACAAATGAATACAATCATCCTATCAGTCCTTCTCCAAAGAGAACTTCAGCCATGTATCCTATAAATGTATATGAGTGAGAACTTAAGAGGGGATACTAAATACAAGGTCTGAGCAGACATTGATGCCAGAGAAGTCAAAATACCATCATGGACATCTTACATAACTGTCATACATTCTCCATGAGCTTCCAAACACACTTTTATCTCACAGTAGAGGGAATGGGCCCTCAGATACACCCTATGGTTTTTTTCCATACATGACTTCAAATTTAGAAGTAAATTTAATATCCATTTATGCTAAAAACTTTCAGCAAGGTGGGTATAGAGGTAACAACATACCTCAACGTGACAAATGCCATATATGACAAGCCCACAGCTAATATCAACTGTGCAAAGCCAAAAGCTTTTCTTCTAAGATCATGAACAAGATGCTTGCCACTTTTTTTTTCACCATAGTACTGGAAGTCCTCACCAGAATCATTAAGCAAGAAACATACATGCAAGTTATTCAAATCAAAAAGGAAGAAGTAAAACTGTCATCATTTGCAGAAGCTATAATATAATATATATAAAATCCTAATGGCCATCACAAAACCATTATATAAACTCAGTAAAGTTTCAGGATACAAAATCAATATACAAAAATCTGTTCAGTTTCCACACACTAGTAACAACAACTATCAAAAAGAGATTAAGAAAACAATCCCACTTACAACTGCATCAAAGAGAATAAAATAATAAAAAATAAATTTAACCAAGGAGATTAAAGATCTGTATGCTGAAACTAGAAGACATAGATGAAAGTAAATGAATAAGACACAAATGAAAAAAATATTTTATGTTTATGGACTGGAAGAATATTGTTAAAATGTCCATACTACCCAAATCAGATTCAATGTAATGATCAAAATTCCAATTGAATTTTTCACAGAAAGAGAACAGTATTGAACTTTGTATGGAACCACAAAAGACCCCAAATAGCCAAAGTGATATTGAGAAAGAGGAACAAATCTGGAGGCATCACATTTCCTGACTTCAAACTATATTACAATATTATCACAATCACAATTGTATGGTATTGGCATAAAAACAGATATATACATCAGAGACATTTCAAGATGGCAGCAGAGTAGGAGGATTTAGAATTGCATTGACCCATGAACACAGCTAGATAACTACAAATCATTCTAAATACCCCAGAAATTGACCTGAAGACTGACAGAACAAACTCCACAACTAAAGGAAGAGAAGAGACCACATCAAAGAAGGTAAGAAATGCAGAGCCATGGTTTAGGGGAGAAAGGATCATGGGTCCTATGCAGGGAAGGGAGTCATGGTTGCAGAGAAGGATGAGAAAGAGAGGAACACACAGGGGGACACACAAGGGGAATGTTTCCCCAAAGGCACTGGCTTGGAAAATGAGAAGCTGAATTTCTTGAGTTCTTGCAACCAGTGGTGTTAAAGCTGGAGTTTTAAAGTCAGCAAGCTTGGCTGGGATAGAGCCCAGAGAGCACTCCACTGCACTTGGACAGAGGGCAAACAATCCGGGGATGGATAGCATAGAAATGGTATCTGTGGAATGTCTGCAGCACACAGAGGGAGACTGTTCACTCTTCTCAGGATGTGTCCCTGAGAGGCCATTTTCTTGGAAACACCTCTCTGAAACAAAGACTGGCTGGCACCATTTCTCTCTCCCACCCTTCAGCATAAACATAGAGCCACCTGTGGGAAGCAACACAGCACTAACAATAACTACCTACATTGCTTAGACCAAGCCCCACCCATCCCACAATCTGATGGGGCTGCCTTTCTGAATCAAGCTAGTCTCAGTCCCAGTGTGGTGCTCCCCAGCTCCAAAGACCAGGACAAACCTGCCAATACAGGAGACTTCTGCAGGGCCTCAATTCTGGTGGAGTTAGTGCTTGGTCTTATTTCATAAGTGGACCAGAGCACACCTGGTTAAAACTTGCCACATCAGGCCAGGGACCACAAACTGCCCGCAGCAGGCAAAGAGAGCCTCTGCAATTGACTGGCTCAAGGACAGAGCAGCCAAAACACAACAGCATAGCACAAGTGGCACACTCCCTGGAGATAACTCCCTGAAGGACCAGGCCCTGGGCACTACTTGATCTCTTCTTAAGGCCATTAAGAGCAGGAAACCTAACTGGCTTTTCTAACACAGAGAAGAAAGCAGAGACTTATACAAAATGCCAAGATGGAGGATTTCATCCCAAATCAAAGAACAAAATAAGGCCACAGCCATAAAGCTAAGCAAAGCAGATATCAATAGCATGCCTGGTGGAGAATTTAAAGCAAAAGTCAAAGGGATATGCCATAGACTTGAGAAAAGAATAGAAGACATCACTGAGACCCTTACAACAAAGATACAAGAGTTAAGGAAGAACCAGAGATTAAGAGTGCAATAAACAAGATTGGAAACAGGCTTGATGTAATAAACAGCAGTCTGGAAGAAGAAGAGAAATGAATTAGTGACCTAGAAAACAAAGTAATGGAAAATAATGAAGCTGAACAAGAGAGAAAGAATTATGGAATACAAAAATATATCTAGGGACCTCAGTAACTCCATTCAACATAATAACATTTCTATTATAGGAGTCCCAGAAGAAGATAGAGAAAGGGAGCTAGAAAACTTATTTCAAGAGATAATAACAGAAAACTTCCCTAATCTGGGGAAGAAAACCAACATCCAACTCCAGGAGGCACAGAAAACTCCCATCCAAATCAACAAAAGCAGGATAATACCAGGACATATTTTAATTGAATTTGCAAAATATAGTGATAAAGAAAAAATCTAAAAAGCACAAAGACAAAAGAAATCATTAATTTACAAGGGAAAACCCCTAATGCTAAGTGCAGGCTACTCAACAGAAACTTGGCAAGCCAGAAGGGAGTGGCATGATGTATTCAAAGTACTGAAGGGGAAACACCTGCGGCCAAGAACTGTCCACCCAACAAGGCTATCATTAAGAATAAGAGAGATAAAAAGTTTGCCAAACAAAAACTAAGGGAGTTTGTGACCACTCAACCCACCCTGAAAGAAATATTAAAGGGGACTCTTTGAATGCAAAGAGACCAAAAATGACAAAGACAAGAAAGGATCACAGAAAATCTCCAAAACAATGACAAAATAAGTAATACAATAGTAATAGATACATATCAGTAATTACTTTGAATGTAAATGGATTAAATGCTCCAATTAGAATCTGTAGGGTGTCAGAATGGGTAAAAAAACAAACAAAAAACACATCTATATGCCACCTCACTTTAGACCTAAAGCCACCTGCAGATTGAAAGTGAGGGGATGGTGAAAATTTGTCATGCAAATGGTTATCAAAAGAAAGCTGGAGTAGCAGTACTTCTATCAGACAAACTAGATTTTAAAATAAGGAATGTAAGGGGCGCCTGGGTGGCGCAGTCGGTTAAGCGTCCGACTTCAGCCAGGTCACGATCTCGCGGTCCGTGAGTTCGAGCCCCGCGTCAGGCTCTGGGCTGATGGCTCGGAGCCTGGAGCCTGTTTCCGATTCTGTGTCTCCCTCTCTCTGCCCCTCCCCCGTTCATGCTCTGTCTCTCTCTGTCCCAAAAATAAATAAATAAATTAAAAAAATAAATAAATAAAAAAAAAATAAAATAAGGAATGTAACAAGAGACAAAGAATGGCCTTATGTAATAAAGGAGACAATTCAACTCTTGTAAATATTTATGCACCGAACATTTCATAGAATTCAAAGAACATTCTAATTGACATACCATTTAAGAAACCCATTTCCACTGGGGTACCTGAGCGGCTCAGTCTCTTAAGTGTTGAATTCTTGATTTTGGCTCAGGTCATGTTCTCATGGTTTGTGAGACTGAGTTCTGTGTCAGGTTCTGGACTGACAGCATGGAGCCTGCTTGGGATTCTCTCTTTCCCTCTCTCTCTGCCCCTCCCATGTTCATGCCCCCTCTCTTTCAAAATTAATGAGCTTAAAAAAAACAAAACAAAACAAAAAAGACTTGTTTTCAGTTTATGACTGCAATGAGCCACATACTACTATCCTACTTGGAAAGTCACTGGTTTTGGTTTTCCAAAAGAAAATTTTCCTTCTACAATTTTGATTTGAATGTTTTCCTTGCCTTAAGAATGGAAATTAGAAAAAAATTTTTTTGAATGTTTACTTATTTTTGAGAGACAGAGTGTGAGCAAGGAAGGGGGCAGAGACAAAGGGAGACACCGAATCTGAAGCAGGCTCCAGGCTCTGAGCTGTCAGCACAGAGCCCAAGGCGGAGCTCAAACTCACGAACTGTGAGATCATGACCTGAGCTGAAGTCGGACGCTTAACCAACTGAGCCACTCAGGAGCCCCTTAAAAATGGAAATTTATTAACAAACCCATTAATGTATGTATTTTATACAAAATGTTTTCGAGATGCAATTCAAAATCTGTCTTAGAGATCATTTTTTCTTTAATAAGGTCAAATACATGTGTTATGTTTTCATGTCATGATCTTATTTTTAAAATTTCTTTAGTTTTGAGGCAACATGATCAGGTGTGAGTATAGACTGTTGTAGAATATGAATTAAAATATACCAATCAAAAATGTTACTTAGTGAACAAATTGGGTATTAGTAATAGAATTGACAGAAGGGTTTGATAATGGGTTTGGGAAAATTCTTTCAGAAAAATTAAAAATTTAAATATGCAAGAATATTCTACATACATATTAGACATAGTAAGCTAATTTACCTTTCCTATCTTGAATTTTGATATTTAAACATTTATGGCATTGATACTCAAGTATTATTAAAATCAAATATTTTATATCATCTTAAATGTTTTTTTATTAGTCAAGAAGCTATAGAGTTAGATATTTTATTTTCCTTCCTTTTTTAATTTGAATTTTAGTTAACATACAGTGTAATATTGATTTTAGGAGTAGAATTCAGTGATTCATCACTTACATACAATACCAAGGGCTCATCACATCAAGCGCTCTCCTAAATATCCATCACCCATCTAGCCCATCCCCTGCCCACCTCCTTCCAGGCTCTGCACCTTGAGCACAGAGTCCAACATGTGGCTCAGTCTCACAAACTATGAGATGGTGACCTGAGCTGAGATCAAGAGTTGGTTAACGGACTGAGGCACCCAGGTGCCCCAGCTGAATAATATTCCACTCTATATATATCCTACATCTTTATAAATTCATCAGTTGATGGACATTTGGGATCTCTCCAAAGTTTGGCAATTGTTGAAAATGCTGCTATAAATATTAGGGTTAAAGTATCCCTTCAAATCTGTATTATTGTATCCTTTGGGCAAATACCTAATAGTGCAATTGCGGGATTGTAGGGTAATTTTATTTTTAGTTTCTTGAGGAACTCCCATACTATTCTCCAGAATGGCTGCACCATGAGTAAGAGATTTTTTTTTTTAAATATTATTTTGTAATAATTATATTATCTTCTCAGAAACAAGCTAAAAATCATAAAGAGAAAATTATGTTAGTAAATTCATTTTCAGGTAACATTTCCCTGAGATTTCTTCCATCTACTAAAACTGTTACTGCTCAGGGCACCTGAGTGGCTTAGTCGGTTGAGCATCTGACTGTTGGTTTTGGCTCATCAAGATCTCACAGTTCATTCGTGAGTTCTACCCCACTTTAGGCTCTGTGCTGGCAGTCCAGAGCCTGCTTGGGATTTCTCTCTCTCCATCTCCCTCAAAAGAAGGATAAATAAACAACAACAACAACAACAACAAAACTGTTACTGCTTATTGGTAGGGAATAATGTGTTTGACTCTTAGTAGTATGAGTTTGTATATAATTTAAAAATATTTTTTGATTGAAGGTTATGTGAGGTCTTTTCTGGCAGTAACTCACTCTATAGAGTAACACTTACAGATGATGTTCTTAAAACAATGAGCTATTAAGTTTACACTAAAAAATATAGGAAATTCATCGAACAACCTATAAATAGCTGTTATTAAATATGGAATTTTGACTCCTTATTCCAAGTGGATGAAAGAACAAAGAAAATATGGTGGGTGGACAACATGTAAGTTTTTTGTATGTCTCGCATCCATGAAATGCAGCCAGACCAACACTAAACCATCCTACAGACCTCAAAAACTGATTGGAGGATTAACACAATAATCTGCACAACCTGAACCACAGAATTATGCAATGTAAGATAAGTCAGACAAAGACAGGTGGGTAAATTGGGTGAAGGAGGTTAAAAGCTACAATCTTCCAGTTATAAAATAAATAAACATGAGCATGTATTATACACCATGGTTGTTATGGTTAATACTATATTGCATCTTTCAAAGTTTGTGAGGAAGTAGATCTTAGAAGTTCTCTTCGCAAGAAAAAAAAGTTGCAACTCTATATGACAGTAAATTTTAACTAGGCTTACTGTAGTGATCATTTTGTAATATATACACCTATCAAATCATATTGTACACCTGAAACTAATGTTGCTATATGACACTCATACCTCAATTAAAATAAAACAAACAAAAAGATTAGCCTAGATCTGGCACAGATTTTGAATTAGCAGACAAGAACATGAAAACAGTTATTATAACCATAATATATGTGCATAAAGGTGATTATTGACATGGAAAATACTTAAAAATACCAAATATAATTTCTAATAATGAAAACTACAATTATTATGAGAAAAACACCACTGGATAAGATTAACAGCAGATTAACATCACAGAGAATAAGACTGGTGAACTTTATGACACAACAAGAAGAAAAATCTAAAATCAAAGAGAAAAAGACACATACAAAAAAATGAACAGAGCACCTATGAAAATGTGATACAACTTCAATCAGCTTAATGTACATGTAATTAGAAATATATCCAGAGGAGTAATTTCCAGATTCCCAAATTTGATGAAACTATAAATCTACATATCCAGGAGGCTTAATGAAACCCAAGCACAAGAAGCATAAAGAAAACTACACCAAGATGTATCATAATCAAATTACCTAAAACCAATAATATAGAGAAAATATTTTTTTTAATTTCTTAAATGTTTATTTTTGAGAGAGAGAGGGAGGGAGACAGAGAGAGAGAGAGAGAGAGAGAGAGAGAGAGAGAACGCACGCATGCATGAGTGGGGGAGGGGCAGAGAGAGAGGGAGACACAGAATCCCAAGCAGGCTCTCAGCACAGAGCCTGATGTGGGGTCGAAGTCACCGGCCACAGATCATGACCTGAGCGGAAGTCAGAGGCTTAACCGACTGAGCCACCCAGGCACCCCAAGGGAACATCTTTTAGATGGCTGGAGAAAAGATGTATTACATACAAAGGAACAAAGATAAGGATGACAGCAGTTGTCTCGACATAAAAATAAGCCATAGACAGTAGAGCACTATCTTTTAATTTGGGAATGAAATGAGAAAGGGATTCTAAAGGAGCATAAAGTAAATTTTGAGGGTAATGGTATGTTCATTATCTTGATTGTGATAATGGTTTCACTGGCCTATACAGATCAAAACTTCTTAAATGTTAGACATTAAATATGTACAGTTTATCATAGGTCAATTATATGTCAATAAAAGTATTTAAAAAAAATAAATGAAACCAAGTTCACCTTCACCAATAACTAAATAAACATGAATCAAAACAATGAGGTTTGTTCCTGTTTCATGTGTCTGAATACATGATTTTGACTGTAATGATTAATGATCCCGATAGTCTAGGTAAAACATGGCACTCAACTCAATCAACTTATGATAGAAACAACCCTTGGGAAACCAACTTGGAAGCCTCAGAAACTTTGAACCATTAATTCCATGCCTGATCATCTATATGGAGAAAATCATCCCAATGATAGAAAATATTTCAACCCACAATTATTTTCAGTGTGACATTATCTGTAATAGTCCAAAAAAATGGACCCAAGCTAAATCGCTCATGCATCAGTCCAGATAGCAAACTCTAGGCTACACCATGAAAATAAACAATACATTGGTTCTGCAGAAACAGAAGTTTATTTCTCCCTCACACAAAGATGAAGGCCAAGGAGTCCTCCTCTACTCATTCACTGGTCAGAGATCCAGACTCACTCCATCTCATGCTTCTGCTTTCTCAAATGTGGCATTGTGTCAGGGGAAGGCAATATAACAAAATCATACCTTAATTGTTACCACATCATTTTACTCATAGTCCATTGGCCTAAACTAGCCACCTGTCTCCTAACCAGTAAAAGAAAGCCTGGTACATGTCACGGAACATATGGAATAGTACTACAAACTCTGCTATAACCCACAAGAAGGGAATTGGTTTTTAAAATATTGCCTGGCATAGATTAGACGTTGAATATCCACCAATAATATTATGTAGAAATTTAAAATAATGTTTAAAAAACTGGTAACATAAAAAATGCTCTTAGTATGTTTAAAAAATATAATTTTACACATGTGAAATTTAGGTAGTTATAGTTCCTTCCTAGGGTTGATGTGAAGGAAAAAACAAAAACAAAAATCAAACCCCAAACAGATATGCATGTTGAACTCTTGGGTCAGTGCCTAGATCTACAAGATGGTTAAGAAATAACTTTTAATATTTATTTTTGTCTGTTGCCCTCATTACCTAACTTGGTATATATATAAAATCATTTTCTATTCTTCTCAAAACAGCAGGACTTTTGCTTGTTCAGTGATATATTTCTAGTGCCTAGAAAAAACAAATAGAACTGCATAAGTAATTATATTAGTTGTTAGAGCACCTTTTTGTTGTTTTGTTTTAGTGGCTATCCTAGATTTACATACTTATTATTGTCTACCCTGAATTAGTATATTCACTACATCTAGAATAATCCAAGAAACTTTAATAATTTTATTAAACCCTTCCTGTGTTTTTGCCATCAGATAGTTTCCTTTGACATGTTTATGTAAGACATGGATATTGTTTTTCACACTTAGTACTCTTTCCTATTTACCCCCATGTTTTTCTTGTCTGTAATCCTTTATTCTTTCATGTAGTTCAAAGCTTCCATCTGAAATCATTTTTCTTCAGCCTAAAAAACTTCTTTTCAGATTTCATGCAGTGTGACTGTCTGGTAATAAATTCTTTCAACTCTTGTTTGTCTCAAAGAATCTTCACTCTGCCTTCACTATTGATGAATATTTTCACTAGGTATAGGATTCAAGACTGGAATTCTTTTTTTTTTTTTAAGTACTTAAAAAAAGTCATTTTTATTGTTTCCTGGATTTCATTGTTTCTGTTGAAAAGTCACACATCAGTTTATTGTTCCTCCTTTGAAGGTAATGTTTCTATTTTCTCTAGCTGCTTTAAAGTTTTTATTCTTTAATTTCCAACAATCTGACGAGGAGGTGTCTAAAGGTGCGTTCTTTGCATTTCTTCTGTTCAGGTTTCACCAATCTGGGATTTGTGGGTTGTGATCTTTTATCAGGTTGGGGCAATTCTCAGTTATTAGGTCTTCAAGTTTTGTTTCTTTCTCATTCCCCCTCTCCTTTTTTTTTTTTAATGTTTTTATTTATTATTAAGAGAGACAGAGACACAGCATGAGTGGATGAGGGGCTGAGCGAGAGAGGGGCACAAAATCCAAAGCAGTCTCCGGGCTCTGAGCTGTCAGTACAGAGCCTGACACAGGGCTCGAACTCACAAGCCGTGAGATTATGACCTGAGCCCAAGTCGGACGCTTAACCAACTGAGCCACCCAGCCGAACCACCAACTCCTCTTTTTATGAGACTCCACTTCCATTGCATTAGGAGACATAACCATGTCTCATGTGTCTTTCGTACCCTCTTTTATTCTATTTTATTCCCATCTGTACTTCAGTTTAAATGCTTTTCTTTTGGGGCACCTGGGTGGCACAGTTGATTGAGCATCCAACTTCGTTCTGCCCAGGTCATGATCTTGTGGTTCTCAAGTTCAAGCTTCGTGTTGAGCTTTGTGCTGACAGCTCAGAACATGGACCCTGCTTCAGATTCTGTGTGTGTGTCTCTCTCTCTCTGTCCCTCCCACCTCATGCTCTTTCTCTCAAAAAAAATAAAAAATGAACAAAAAATTAATAAAAAAATAAATGCTTTTCTTTTGACTTATGGTTGAATCCCTTAATCCTGTTTTCTACTGTGTCCAGATAATTTTTATATTCACAAAACGGGTATTTAATATTGTATATTGTTTTTTAATAAAATAGCCAAGTTATTAATTTTACAAACAGTAATTCTGTATTGGAATTCTGAAGGTTTTCTTCCACTTTTAACCATCTTTCCCTCTATTTCAACACTTTTAAATAGTTATTTTAAAATCATGTCTCAACTCTAATATCTAAATAAATTGTGATTAAGTTACTTCTATGTGTTTTCATAGTTTCCTATATACTAGTCCTTTAAAAAGTAATTATGTGCTTTCCTAAGGAGCATGTATACAAAAAATAATTATGTGTCAGAGTTTTTGATCGGATGCCAGTCGTATGGCTTCTATAGAGTCCCTGAGAGATTATACTTATATCTCCCCTAACATCATGATACATATAACTCCTCTCCATCCTGACCAAAAAAAAAAAAAAAAACTTAAGCATTATAGTTCCTCACAATCCTTTGCAGAGATTAATTTCACCCTCAAAAATCTATGGAATTTACAAAAATCAAAGTATTGTTTTGGAGGACTAGTAAGTACATTTCAGTGATATCCACAATCCTAACTGTTCTGATAGGTAAAGGACTATTTCCTGGACCTTGTATGTGGCTATTTGTATGAAAAGTATGTTCTTTTCAAACGCCAGCCATAATGGAAATTTATTTCAGTTTGCTTTTACATGGGAAATAGAGCAATACACATTCAGTGTCTCAACCCAGGGTTAACTCTTCTGATTTCTGTCATGATACAGCCCACAGGAATGTGAAATAAACTTTATATTCATGCCTAAACTTTTTATTGTTCACATCAGGTCTAATCAGCAGCAATCTATATGATACAATGAAGATGATGCTTTGAAAATTGTGCCCAAGCTGGTCCAGAGAGTACAACTCAGTTTCACGAACAAAAACGACAGACCTATTCTCCTCACTTATATTGCACCAATGGTCATGGCTGTGGCCTTGTGTGTCATTCCCTCCAGCAAGATGGATGAGGAAGAGAAAACTCAGGCCTGCTGTGCAGAAGCCTTGTCCAGCCAATAAATAAAGCTGAAATGTTATTCTGCCATTCTACCACTTGTCTGAGGATTAGCCCTAAAAGAAAGTGGTGAGAGGAACTTGTAGAAATACACTTGTTTGATTTTTTTTTTGGGGGGGGGGGGTGGGAGGCAAAAGAGGTCTGAGGTAAGGATATACATAACTCATGAAAAATTATAATTATCTTGGCTGGCTGGTCAGGTGACTGGAAAAAAATTGGGAAATCAAATCCAAGAAGTTGTGGGAGTAGATGCATCTTCATGGATCCATGCTAGTGAGCACCAAGGACATGAATATCTGGGTATCATGTCAATAAACACAAAGAAGACCCACTGCAAAGGAGGCACACAGTAACAAGTGGACAGAATGGTTCATCCAATGGGTGTTAGCCAGCTTCTATATTCTGTCCATCTCTGCTTGTGCTACAGGCTCAGAAGAGGTATATCCATTTTAGATGGGTGTCTATGCATGATCCCAACAGGAAAAGCCCATCTAAGTAAAGCTAATTTATCTACTAAAACAGCTGAACAGCAGACACATCATCAACACAATTCCATTCTGAGACCCCAGTGGAATAAAGTCCTTTGAGGAGATTGGTTTACCATTTTCTATCTAGTTGAAGACATTGGATCCCCTCTACCCTGTAGGGGGCAATTTTATATCCTTATTAGATTTGAAACTTACTCTAGATATGTTTCCCTTCCCTTCTCAAAGAGCTTATTACAGCAGCACTATTAGAGTACGTATAGAATGTCTATTACACTGTCATAGACTACTGTATAACATCACCTGAGACCAACTGGCCAAGTTTGCAGTGAAGGGGGAGTAGCAATTATTGCATTATCACTTAACTCACTTTACCACACAGTGCATCACATGGAAGTAATCAGTCTAACAGAATGTTAGAGTGATCCATTAAAGGCTCCACTAAGGTTCTAGGGTAACATTCTGTCCTCCAGAATGGAATATATACAACGAACCAATAGCCCATATATGCTGCGTCTCCAGTAGCCAGATCACACAGGTCTGGGAGCTGAGTTGCAGAAGGACTGATCCCTCCCACCATCACTTCCTGGTGAGCCACTTGCAAAATCTGTGCTTCTTGTACTCCTTTAGATAAGAGGTCTTGGTTCCAGTGGGGAAGGTATATTTTCACCAGAGGGCATAGTCAATGTTTTCTCAAAACTAAAATTACAGCTACCACCTGTTCACTCTCGATTATTCATGCTTTTATTGTTACTTTACTTTAACTAAAGAACTATGGTTACTGCTATATAATGGCAGGGGTGGGGTGGGGGATACAGTTTCTGGAGTCAACAGAGTCATTGGGAGCTCTTCTTGGTACTCATTAGGTAACTATGGCCTAACAAGGGCAGAATTCCTCAGGAACAAGGCTGAGTCACATCAGCAGGCAAGAACTATAAAACACTGAAGGGCTGACAAAAGATGTAGGGATGTAGAATCAGTGATGGAGGAGGAAATTGAGGATTTCACATGGTGTAAGCACCATCTGCAGCAGTAGGGTGTGTAATATGTTATTTTAATTTTTTTAATGTTTATGTGTTTTTGAGACAGAGAATGAATGGGGAAGGGGCAGAGAGAGAGGGAGACACAGAATCCGAAGCAGGTTTCAGACTCTGAGCTGTCAGCACAGAGCCCCACATGGGGCTCAAACTCATTAACTGTGAGATCATGACCTGAGCCAAAGTTGAATGCTTAACCGACTGAACCACCTGGGTGCCCTGGGCCTGTAGTATATATTTAGTGAATTCTTCCCACATATAAGCTTTTGAAGAGATTTTTTTCTGGCCCTCATCTTCAAGAATCAGTAAGACATTATATCTATATCTCTGTATCTCTATATCTATCTATATATATAGAGAGAGAATGAATCCTAAGCAGGCTCCACGCTCAGCATGAAGTCCAATGCAGGGCTTGATCCCACGCCCCTGACCTCATGACCTGAGCTGAAACTAAGAGTCAGACACACAGCTAAGTGAACCACCAAAGTATCCCCAAGATGGAGATAATATTGAGCAAAAGTGGATCTGAGTCATGCAAGGGAAGGTCTATACTGATGCATTTTCTTTTCTTTTTCTTTTCTTTCTTTCTTTCTTTCTTTCTTTCTTTCTTTCTTTCTTTCTTTCTTTCTTTCTTTTCTTTCTTTCTTTCTTTTCTTTCTCTTTCTTTCTTTTCTTTCTCTTTCTTTCTTCCTTTCTTCCTTTCTTCCTTTCTTCCTTTCTTCCTTTCTTCCTTTCTTCCTTTCTTTCTTTCTTTTTGACAAATTCTGATATCCGATCAGCAGTGATAAACATTTTCAGGCAGACAGCACCCCAACTTAAATGCATACTGTGTGTCTTTTTTCTGATTTTATGTGTCAGGGCCTTCCTCAAAGCCATGGGACTCTAGTCAGCCAACATAAAAATGTAGTACAGATACAAGAGACTTGACGCTCTCAGAAGCCATCCTCAACTAGTGGGGAAAAGGAATCGAGTCATCATTGCCCACAGAAGCAACCATAATAATGCACTTTCATATTGTTTATCTTTGGGTTTTTTTCCCCTCTCCTTCTTGGTCTCACTTTACTTTCTCCCTCACCCTCTCTATCATTTCACTGAGATTCTGAAGCTCTGTTTCCAGAGTCTGGTGTATAGAAACCAAAGTCAGGAGACCTCTATATACTTTCTACCTTCCATCCCTTCCCTGAGTCAATAAATACAGAACAGTAAGAGGTGGGAGGAATTCTAGGAGAAAGAGGAAAAAAAAAAAACAAAAAACTTACAAACATAGATTAAATCTAAAAGGTTATATGTGAAACACTCATCACTATTTTCATTTTTTTCTGTCCTCATTGAAACCTAATCATAAAGGAAAGAAAAATAGTAATTTTGTTTATTTTCCCAAAGGTTTTAGTCACCATTCCAAATACAAATTATATTGTGGTTAGACAAGAGCTGTGTGCCTGTGCATGCGTATGCACAACTCTGTCAATATTGGGAGGGAAGTAAGGAATGCCTTTCATTTATAATCTACTTGGCCTCTGTTCACATAATCTCAAACCAACCTGCTAATTCAGAAAAGTCATCATGTTCCATAATACCCAGTTATCTTTATTTTTACCTTTCAAACTTCTTCTAGAATGATATAGACAGATCCTTTGTTCTCTATTTTCATCTTCTATATAGTACATATTTTTATCTCTGCCAAAATTTCTTTGTACCTGAAAAATCGATTTTCATCACAGGGTGAGTCCTGAAGATGCCTGGAAAATAAATTCCACCTCATAAGCAGAATTCCAGGATACTCTGTGGTTCTCTTTCATGGAACCCTAAAGTTATTCTCAGTGACTTCTTCATTCTGAGCATTCATCTGTATGCGTCTTTTAGATGACTGAATTCACCACTCATTCATCTGGCTGGGGGTACTGCAACCCTGTCCGTAGGTGGCATTTTCAGTATTTTGAGATAAGAAAAGGAACAAATCTTCAAGCTTACCAGAAGGAAAAAGTCCAGGAAATTGGACCCTGCTATACACTCCTGTACTCAAGGCCCAATTACAAGCACAAAAAAGATAAAAAGAAATAATACCCCAAAATGTTAAGACAAACAGATTTCATTACATGTGGGACCTTAGCAGCAGGAACTGCAAAAGAGTGTGAGAAAGGTTCAGGTAATTAGGATTAAATGCAAAATAGTCTAAAACATTAACGACACCCTGAGAAGCACTGATAAAATTACTTGAAAAACAATAGTGCTATGATATGACAATTAACACCTATTTCAACTCCGTATGGTAGGTGTTCACAGCATGAGTAGAGGTTTGAGGGATTTCTCCCCCTTGAATGGGAACAGTTTGCTGCACAGAAGAGAAAACAGTGCTATTTGAATTGCAAATTTCTGCTGCAATCATTTGTTTCCCCTAATATTTTTTAGACTGGCTTGAAATTTGGACTATTCAGCCATTTCCAGTTGAAATACATTGTCCTTAGTCATAAGCACCTTGAAACACAGTTTACAAGATCTTCATAATCTCTGCCTTATAGTTGTAAGCAAGCATATGTTAAGAAAAAAAAAAAGGTTAGATTTCATTTCTGATTGCCCTTTTGTCACTATCTACCATTTCTCTCATTAATATGTTCATTTAAATACAGAATCAATCTGACAATTTGCCATTATGTTTTTACTACTGAGCTGGAATCTCTCAAGTGGAATGAGATCCAGGATATGCTAGAAGCCTGACATTTCAGGATCTAGTTTTTCAAAAGGCAGTGCATTCTTTCTACTAAAAGAGAAAAAAAAAAAAAAAAAAAGTAAGGGGGGGGGATATCAATGTTATCAATATTCTTAACTATTTACTAGGTTATCCAATTTTAAGTGGCCACCAAAAAGAGAAAAAATATTTTGTCTGAAACAGTGAAACAGAAATAAATGGGAATTAATTGAAAGCCAATGAACGGCTAAGGAAAACAACCTGCATCCACTTAGTTTGAAGCTATTCATCAGTGTTTTCAACTGCTCTCTGAACTACTGGATTCTTATAACTATGATAAGAACACTCTACATACTCTAAGAAAAGTAGCAGCTTGAGTAAAGAACAAACTACCTTTTAATTAGGTAGTAATTTAAAAGAGCTCCCAGGTACACACTTGGTAAATACATTGTAATCATCTATTCCAGCTGACAGTAGTTTCCTGCTCTCTAATTTCATTTCATATTGTATGCTGGCTGGACAGCATGGAGTATATTGAACAACCTGTCAAAGTAAATGTTCATTTATATATAGCCAGTTAAGGATATGTATTAACTTCTGTAATAATATAATATCCAAACCAAAATGTTTAAGGAGTTTTCCCTACACCCCCTTTGGTGGTTCAAAGGAGATCATTCTCTTTGGTGGTGGGAAGGAAAGGGCATGGCCATATTTTGGAAAATGATTTGTATTCTAGAATTACCTCCCCAGGATCTTTGATATTTCCATTTGTAATAACAAGGATGACTTTCACTTGTAGATTTCTTTGTACCTGGCTATCTCAAAACACTTCACAGAAGTCTCATTCTTACTGACTTACCTTCAGGTATAAGGAACCAGGCAGAGCCTGCCATGTGTAATTTGTCATCTCTACTTTGTCTTCAGAAG
Source organism: Neofelis nebulosa (assembly GCF_028018385.1). Lineage (NCBI taxonomy): Eukaryota > Metazoa > Chordata > Mammalia > Carnivora > Felidae > Neofelis > Neofelis nebulosa. The sequence goes on from NC_080794.1 coordinate 68,840,916, forward strand.
ACAAGTCATCTGGGGTAGAACACAATAGGCCAGACCCTGACAGGAAGAGTGTCTTTTCACCACCAGTGGATCAACCAGGTGGGTGTAGATTTTCTTTAATAGGTATTTTTGGGTTGACACTTTGGTAACTTGAGTCGAGTCACTAAAAACAGAATAATAAAGCATACATCCAAATTGAAGTTAAATTTTGTGTCTCTGACAGTCACAAAGTTCTCTGGTACAACAGGAAAGCACTCAAAACCCTTGAGAAGCATAGAGGTGCTTTTGGAAAAGCATTTGTTTATCAAGGTTTTTGGAAACAAAATATTAATAAAAAAATTTCACAGCATTCTGACAAAGACAAAAGCTCACTAGTAGGGGCTGTATCTAAGTAGCTTAGAACAAAAAAGTGGAACTGAAAGCAGTCACAAGGAAAAAGCCTCTCACTGAGACACAATAGACATTTTTGGGGTGGTGGTAGTATTTTTAAATAATGGTCTATGTTTCAACATGAACTATATTAATTTACAAAGCCAAGAATATCCCATTCCTCCTGGATGGAATAGTCACACACGGCATTTGAAAGTAATAGATTCTAAAATATTATTACATCCATTCTAAGAAATTACAGTGCCCAACATGCTCCTAGGACCTCATGCAAAAGCCACCACATCAAAGAATAGCAACCGTCCCATATTGCGTTGCTGCAAGGATTGCCTTCTCTGCATGAAAATTAAGCAATGCAGACTGATCCTCATTATGAAAACTGCATGAAAAAAGATGAAGAGCTTGGATATAAAGAGCCATGAAGTAATACCAAAGACATTAGGGTCATTTAAAGGGCATGCAATTCATTCATTAATTAATTAAAAAATGTGGTTTCTACTGTCATGGTTCATTGGTCAGTGGCCCCATTATCCTGTATCAAGTAAAGTGCTGGTTTCTCTTCTGTTTTATACCACATTACTGATAGGCTTTCTACTGTTGCCACTAAAAACACAATTTGCAGGCACCATGTTGATCAATGAGATAGTTTGGCCAACGTATTAAGATTGCCTGTTGGTGGACCTCAATCTTCCAACCTTATCTACTTATTTGTTTCGCCATATCTTCACACTTTTAATTATCTCATTTCTAATTCAAACTTTCTTCTCTCAGACTAACACTTTTATTTATCTATGCAGGTCAGCCTTCCACAATCTTTTTTTTTTTTTTTTATGGCTTCTTAATCCCTTCGTATTTAAAATGCGTGCACCATCATTGAAAATGGGAAATGCAGAATATTTTAATATGCACAAATAGATTTCTGTTAGATCTTAAAGACCCTCTGCTGAGCACACAGCTAACTGGAATTTTTAGACTTTCTTATTACATGAACATCTGTAGTCATTTTAAATTTGGGGTAAAGGCATTTGGATGAAGTTTGAAATACAGTTGATCCTTGAACAACACGGATTTGAACTGCATGGGTCCACTTACACACTTACAGGCTTTTTTTTGTGATAAATACAGTATGGTACTGTAAATTTATTTTCTCTCCCTTATGATTTTAATGACATTGTGTTTCCCTAGCTTACTTGATTGTACAGACACACAGTATACAATACACACCAAATATGTGTCAATGTACCGTTAATGTTATTAGTATGGCTTCTGGTCAAGTTAAGTTTTGGGGGAGTCTATCTTTATACATGGATTTTCGACTGTGGGGAGAGTCTGTCCCTAACCCTTGCAAAACTGTAGTATTCAGTAGGCTATCAGTACTGTAAATTGGGTAAAAGAATTATGTGTCCCCACCTCACTGGCATTTTTTATTTATCTTCTTTGGATGCAAACACACCCATTTATATAAATTCTGTCTAAATATTAGAAAGAGATTGCAATACACAGAGATACCCTAACAATTTTCCATGAATTTAGAATCTACTGGGGCTTTAAGTGAGCTGTAAGTATGAAAGTACAGTCCACTTCTCATGCCTCAATATATTTCTCTGGCTATGACAACTGTTCAGTAAGGAGTTCAGATAGAGTAAATGCCAGTGGGCATTATAATTCTTTCAGATGTGCTATGTAATGAGTTATCAACATTGGGTCTATCTGTCCAAAGACAGAGATGTGAAAGTCTAGGGAAGTGAGAAAATCCACATTGTGGCATTAAGAAAATATTTTTAAAAAATCAAAATGGAGTCTAAGACATGAAGAGTCATGGCAATAATATGGTCCTAGAGATCAAATATAATCCTCGTCCACTTCTGAGAGCTTTGTGAGGGTTAAAAGTTATTAAAATTACTTAGTAATGTTATTCATCCAAAAAAAGGAAAAGAGAGATTTTTGTACAGATAAAAATATGAGTGGCGAATGAAGTAAGTATCTGGAACATCAGCCTACACCCTGCAAAGGGAGAACCAAGCTTTCACATAATCACCTAAGGTTGACTTCGAGTTCTCCTCTGCAAATGTTTCCTATCTTGATATCCTGGGTCATCCTTCCCTTTATAATTCCACAATTCAGAGGTTTGACTGATTAGCCCTGCTCAGACCGGACTCACCCAGATGGGGAAACATCACAGTACCAGAGAATACTACAACACCCACCAAAAGTGTGTGCTTTGAGGCAAGAATGACACTAGGGCTTACCCAGCAGTCTATGCAAACATGAGATGCTTGGCCATTACTGCTGTGGCTGCTGGTGTGGTTCCACTGCTCATGGGTTAGCCAGCTCATCTTAACTTCTTCCCCTTTGCTGATGGAGACAGAGCTGATGGCCCCAACCTGAGAGGCCAAGACTGTTACACTGACATTCAAGAAGTGATAGCATCTTCCTTTCTGGACTTTTTGACTGTCAGTTGCAACAACAGGGTTCACAATATGCTGAGATGCCATCTGCCTTACAAAGAGGTAGCATCATTATTGACAGCATTTTGTCACCTCTAGTCAAGTCTACAGAGTATTTTCTGCTCTGTCCAGTGCTCTCCTGTGGATTGCAAGGAAGTCTGTTGTGTGATATTGGAGGAGAAGTCGTACTTCTATATCCCTTAAGTCAGGTCAGCACAATGACATTTCTTTGAAGTTTCAGAATTCATACAGCAATTCCAAGTGTGTTCCTTATACTCACAAAATTTCTAGGACTCAGACTAGGTACAACTGCTTCAAAATCCAAGTTCCCGTCATTACAACAATGTATAAACAAATATGATCCTGCAGAATAGATGTTCTCACCCTCCAGCTAGACTGTAAGCACCATGAAAATAATATTCTTGTTTAATTTCGCCAATATATCATCGCATCGAACAGATACCTATGTAATAATTGTAGGTGATCTCCAGCCTTATATAAACTGCATTCCTGCCAGTTTTATCCTTATATATATATGTTTTTTCAATTCAAGCCATTACTTTACCTGGGAAGACCTTTCTTATCAGGATTAAGTCTTACATTTTTCTTTTAAACAAGGTCATATTCTATCTTATCCCAGTTGTCTTCCCAGCAGCTCCACTCAGAATTTTAACCTCCTTTCTCCTACTCCCTTAATACAGTGATGGAAATCTGATCACTTATCCTCTCCACTAACTAGCAGTGCCATTTATGTAGCTTTCTCCATCATTGACTAGATCGCAGGCATCTACAGGCTAAGACATTAATGTTTGAGTTTAAGAGTCTAACCAGTAGCTGATAGAAGGTATTCAATAAATCTTGGATTAATACAATTTATACATTTTGTCATTTTAAAAAATAATGTCATATAACAAAGAAAGAATCAGGTATTAGATCATACTCCCCTCCAGGCCAAACACTACATATACATATACATATACATATTCATACACATACACACACACACACACACATATATATATACATATACATACTTATGATTTTAATAAGGCAACAGCATAGTGCCTTTCCTAGAGCAGGTCTCAATAAGTATATTAATTACATAACTACAAATGCAATGAAAGTATTCATGATGCTTAAATTATTAAAGGACTAGGTGAGCATATCTGTCCATTTTATTATGCTATTGATATTATGTACTGAAGAAAAGTGATGGGGTTAAGTCCTTATCCAAAAAGAACAGCTGCAGGGCAGAAAAATGCCAGCATTTAAAAAAAATGCCCTTTGTCATCATCTGTCTGGCAGTGCACTGACAGAGTGTCACCGATTAAGAAAACTACCTTGTGGCTTTCCCTTAATAATACATCACATTTCTCACCACATCTGTTGTTCATCTACAACATACACTCCCACACTCATTGGGGAACTTGTAATTATTTGACTAGTATCCAGTTTAGGTAATACCAGGGGAGCCATAAATCGTAATTAGAGGTTTCTAGAAAGGCTTTTTAATTTGTTACTCCACATCTTATTTATGTTCTATGCTATATGTCACTGAAAATATACCAATGATACAGGGACTGGATAGGGAACATTATGCACATCATCATGTGTTATAAAAATGTACTTTTTCCTCCTCACTAAGGTTGCTGTAAAAAGTAAGAAGCTAAGGGCTTTAAAGCCACAGGGCATCATGTAGAAAAATGTGCAGCTGTTCTAAGGCTGTGTGGGGTGCATATGTGGGTTTTAGAGGACTGAGGTTGGGCTTTGGTACCTAATCGAAGCAATTCTATAGACTCCAGGTGAGCATGAAAATCTGCACAACCCCAACTGCAACAGCAAAACAGAAAACAACGGAATGTTTGACTGATTCCCCTTCCTTTCTTCAAACCATAATGAGAAGATAATTAGTTTTGGGGTTTTCTTTTGTTTGTTTTTTACATTTTTTAAGATCATGTTTTCCTTAGGGGACTGCCCATGTTCCCACTTCCCCAGTGGAAAAATAAAACTTGCAAACAAAACAAAAAAAATCTCTTAAAAATATTTTTTTTTTCAAATCACTGGGACTTTGACTTAATAGTGGATCTATGGCTTTATGAGTGCTTTTATTGTATAAACCTGCAGAGGTAAAAAATGGCTGTGTATCCTAAAGCCAAAGTGGTTTTTCCATCCACATGTAAGGAAAGGGGTTTTCAAATCCTCCAATTTTCAGATTCTAAAAAAATCTGCACTCTTTCCATGAATCCTTATGATGATTTGACTGACCTTCATTCTCTTGCTTATATTTAGATCCGTACCTTCTTCACTAGTAGCTGATGATGTCAGTGCTTCCTTGATTACATCCACGTCTCATAAATCATTATTTTTTAATTAAAATCTAAGCAGCTCCTGAAGATGGGACTTCTTCAATTCCATGGTATGTATAAATTTGTTATTTCAATTTCGCTGCAATGGATCCTTGGCTATTTTTCTCCAAAGCTGCACGTGTTATTATGTGCTTGATATCTGCCTGAAAATCTTGCATTTTTCTTAGTATTGCGAACAAGAAGCTTGATTTACAAATCTTTCACTCTCTACAGTGCCTGCAAAGCTGATTTTTTGGTGAAAGATCTTTTAGAATATGGTGACATTTTTATGCAAAGATATAATCAAAGGAGTAGTGAGTAAACTATCAAAAGCTGCAATTGTACCCCCTACTTTAATTAGCTTAGATTGCAAGCAGAATAATTTTTTTCAAGATTTTAAGATTTCAGACATGACCTAAGACTTTTCACAAGGTTTAGAGATAAGCTTATATTGTTCTAACAGAAGACTGACTGGGAAAATGCCAGATTTCTGGTTTAATTTGTTCCTAAAAGACAGCAAACAACCATTTAAGTATGCTTTTTATTTGCTTCCAGTGAAGCTCTAAAAACTAAGGTTCAGATCTTGAAAGTCTGTGTACTATTTGCTCAAATTATGTAAATAACACAGTATTATATGTTTTAATAAGTGTTTTTATATTTTAATTTAAAACTGAAGACTAAAAATATTGCAGATGTTCTTTTTTGTGAGCTTTTTAACAGGAACCAAATGCCCTGATGAGGCTTTTTAAACCTTGGGTTTAGTAAACTTTGCACTGAATGTTTGTCTTTTTTTTTATTCTAGTAAAGATTCCTTTACTAAAGCTTTCTTTAAGAGTTGAAGGTAGAGATTGACAACAAGAAGACTGCAGGCCAAATCTACCCATCCACCTGCTTCTGGAGATAAAGGCTTACTGGAACATGGCCATGCCCTTTTGTTTACATACAGTCTAGGAACACTTTCACTCTATACAGGCTGAATTGCATAGATTCAACAGAAATCCTAGGGCCCACACAGGTTAAAATTAGGTGCCAGCCCTTTCAGGAAAGATGTGTCAGCTTCCGATTTAAATAACTTCATTCAAAGTAGGTCCATCTGCCTGAAAAAGTGTCAGTTTCCTTCAAGTATCTGTCAATACCACCAAATGCTTCAGAAAACATGTGCTGAACAACAGCATACTTTCTCTTCGTCTTGTCCTCTCAGTTTACCCAATGCAGAGGAGCAAGGCAAATCAACAGATCTCTGATAGAATCAGAGGAGGATGAACAGGAGGAAGTCTTTCCTTGACTCCCTTATAAAACTTTTCTTTTTTCTTTTTTTTTTTTTTTTTGGCCAGTATAGCTTTGCAAATGCATCAATTTCCAGAATGTCTTTACACTTCTTGCAGAAAATGCCTTTCCTCTACAATTATTTCAATGATTTTTTAATGAGAATTCTTTGTTTTACACTGGCACTTACAACCTACTCCTGTCCTCAGAAATTATATCAAGGTATCTTCCTGAGTCATGTGCTATGTGTCAAAAACACTCCTCTGACTTTCCCCTCTAAGCGTGTTAACCTCTAAAAAGGCAGACATCGTCTTAGCCAGAATTCATTCTCAATTCAGAGGTATGATTCCGGGCACAGCAAAAGTTTTTCTTCTCAAGTGTTCAATTACATGAAACTCCTGCTTTTCAAAACATTCTATTTTTTCCTTGTAAGTTAGAAATTGTGTGTAGGGTGAAATTTTTGATTTAGAGGCTAGCTCACTTTCATGAAGGAATTTGGTGGACTCAACATACTTTATGTACAGATATATGAGACATTCTATGTGTCATTGTTTCATTTTTTAAGTATGAGGAAATCAATTTCTAAATTTGAAAAAAAAAAAAAAATACCCCAAGATGAAAGGGTCATGTTAGACAGGTCTTTCCCCTGATCCTATGTACAGACTCGGTCAGCCATGTTAACTCCCACCTCACCCTCCTATAAGGGTTGTCAATGGACCTGTAGCAGTGGGGTCAGCTGTCAGCTGTTCATCAATAAAAATCATAGCCATTAATATTATCAAAGAAGAGGAATGTTGTAGGTCAAAACATCTTGAGGCTTGAAATTTTCTTTCATTTATTTTAACCATTATACTATTTTTTAACATTTATTTACTTTAGAGAGCCAGAGTGCAAATGGGGAGAAGGTCAGAGAGAAGGAGAAACCGAGAGAATCCTAAGCAGAATCCACGCTATCAGGGCAGAGCTCGATGTGGGGCTCAAACTCACAAACCAGGAGATCATGACCTGAGCTAAAATCAAGAGTCAGATGCTTAACTGACTGAGCCACACAGACATCCCAACAATTATATCTTAGACAAAAATTTTAGTATCATTATCTTCTATGGGTAGTCATCATTAAATATGCAATATAAAAATGTAGGAAAATTAAGAATCCAGAAGCCTCCTTGGTAGGAGGATAAAGGAAAGGAAACAAAGGCTAAAAAGATAAAAGAGATTAGGCTCAACAGAAAACATTACATTCATTCTCCCACTCATATTCTCCTATTTAAATCTCACAGTCTGGTGAAAATTAACTCTCCATGTTCTCTAACATACAAAAAGAATTAAGAGTAACCACCTATGCTGTGGGGTGAACAATGGAATGGCATGCAGGCACATTTACTGAAATGGGTAAGGGTAGAAAAACACATTTCTGTGGAAAATTGGGAAACCTATCAGCTCTGAGATGTTTCAATGTCTTAGCACTTTAGTCTCCATTTCAGTGTCCAAGTCTAGAGCTCAAGGGAAAGTGCATGATTCAATTGAAAGCTGAGCGTCATCAGAAACACAATATTTCAAGTTTCTTGGAGGTAGAGATAGATACAGTGTATCTGAGAAGACTCAACTTTCCAGTATCCAAGAGCAGGTAGAGAAGGAACAGCTGTGAGGGTAAAAAGAGAAAGAAGAGATACCTAAGCCTAATTTACATGATCCCACAATCCAAGAAGGTCTGCGTTAAGAGACTGAGAGACACAACATGTCCCCATAACACAGAGCGGTGTGCTAACTGCTGCTGCTGAGATGTTAAAGCAAGGTCCATACAGAGAAACAGTCCCTTGATTTGACCACTTAAAAGAGCAGTTTAGTTGGAGGTGCGGACAGAATGGAGCAAACTGAAGAGTAGCTAGTAAATAAAGAGGATAGAACATAATGAGTAGGGCTCTGTCAGGGGATATCTACTTTTTGCAGACCAGTTTTGCAGCATCAGTGTGATGAACTCAGATCCCCCTCTCACCCTGATTGATAAATAATCAAACAAGGGGGGAAAAACACACTATAAATGATATAGTTGATTGTTTCAATTAATATTATTAAGGCATCTGGGTGATGTCTGAACCCACCAAAGCCATTTTGGCAGGAGGCTAAAGAGAGAGGACAGCATGTTAGAGTAGGACATGACCTGCTAACATGAACTTTGCCTGCTTGTCAAGGTGAGATACCTTGCTGTGGCCATGTATGGGGAGATGCTTATAAATTTATGGTCAACACTGAATGATGATATAGTGTCATGTTCCATTCAATAGAAAAATTGGGGAGGATAAAATTTATTAGAGGAAAATTTTTTTTAAAAAGTCTTTGTCCAAATGAATAACATAGGATATACAAGCATGAGGGTTACATCTCAAAATGACATGCTCAGACTTTTTCTACATCATTTTGTTGGACTAACAGTGTAGGGCCTGACTCAAGAAAGCCCCTCAATTCAGACTTGCAGTTGTGGAAACAAGACAGTATACCTTTCTAAAGCTTTATAATGATACATTTAGACTAGAGCCATAGACCTTGTGAGGGTGAGGGTGAAAGGAAGGGGATTCAAAAGCAGGATACAAACTTACGGATTAAGGTACTGCAAGGAAGTACCAACGGGTAAAAGGAATTATTGACAATGGTTGTAATGTGCAGTAATTCAATTTACTCTGCTGGATTCTGCCAAGGGAGATGCATGGGTGAGACCAGTAAACGACCTGCAGAACACAGCCATTTGAGTTGAACTGTTAAGTCTATTGTTGCTACATCAGAAGTCTAGAGAGAATAATCTGTTTATTTGCTAAAAAAGTACCTGGATTACAAAAATGTGTGAAACGAACTGAATTTATAAACTTGTTTACAAATTTATAAATTTGTGTAGAGTGGAGACCCATTTTTCACAGAATAGGTACAATACAAGGACGTTACAATTCCAGAATATTCATTGGGAACGCATTATTCCCTGGGTCTTTTAGGAGGGTAAATCTGTTTTGTGTCTGTAAATGAACTGGAACTCGTTGCATACATTCTCTTCCTGCAAGTCGTCCATCAATTCCATAAATAAAATTCCTGATTTGAGGTTATGGATCGTGAAGCTGATTGGAACCAGGTAGAAAACAGACAAATCTAGTAGTAAGGTATCTTTGTGGTCCATGGTGAGAGTGCAGGGGTGCTATTTCTTTGCTGATTGAAGCACACATTTCAAAACATTTTGTGCCTTTATTAATCATGAACATGATAGCCAAGTTTATGATGATGGTACTGAACTGTTATCCTTTTAAAAAAGGAAAGATTAATTCAAGAGTGATTTAGAATAATGCGTTCTTGCAGGAAATCTTATCTGTGACTTGAAACACACTAAACTTTTACTGTATCACTACATTTTTTTTTCCCAGATAAACCTTTGACAGAACTCTCCACAGAGGAACCAGCCAGTTTATATGGAGAAACTTTTCTGACATAATCAGAATAATAGCATCAGAGTAACAGACAACAATTACTGATTGTTTACTCATCCCCACCATGGGCATGCATATATACCTTTAATCGGTAAAAATAGCCCATGAAATATGTACCTTCCTTATCTTTAATTTACAGATGAGGACAGTGAAGGTTAACTAGATTGAGCAATTTATTCAAAGTTATACCATTTACAGTAGACTCTGGAATGGGGCGGCGGGGAAGGGAGGGGTTTACTCCAGAGCCTATGTTTTTAAATTCACTTGTCATACTGTATAGCCATGAGACCTTCAGGTTTTGAACCAAGACTATGAAGGTTTGAATCCCAGCTTGGCTCTATGGACAAAGTACCCTATTTTCTTGTCGTGTCAGTCTTCTTACTGGTGGAGGATAAATAAAGGAACTATGGTAAAGACAAAATGAAACAATGTATGTAAAATATTTATAATTATCTCTGGTACTTAGTAAATACTTAGTATGCAATAGGTCTTAACCACACCAAGAGCACAATACTACTGCATAACTTAAAAATATTTGTCAATCATTGAAAAATGGGTGTTGATTAGCAAAAAAGTTACAGAAAGACATTTCAAGTTTGGGAGTTAGTGACATGAATTATGAAGCTCAAACTAGTACTTTTTGGTGGATCTTCCTACTATCCTGCTAAATTAATGATTTTAAAGGGACAAATGAATTTTCCAAATTCAGCATTGTCACCATGTGCTTTTCTAGTTTATGAGTGACTTTGGCTGAAACCCTTCTAAAAGGATTAAACTTGTCAAATGTAAAACAGATGGAGTGACCATGGTTCTTTCTGTGAATACATTTTGAAGGGGGAACGAAATTGGAATTCTGTCAGAGCAAACTAAGTTTACATTCCAAACAGCCTTAATCCAAATTAGTCCGTTTGTTTGGTCATGAAACCAAATGAAACTCCAACCCGTTGTTTCTCTAAAACCACCATCTTGGACTCTAATCTTTAAAAAGTTCATTGTCAACCAACACTGAAAGGGTGGAAAACAATCCAGGGTGCATTTTCTTCTCTCATTCTCATCATAAATTTGAAAGCAACTTCTACCTGTCAAATTGACTTTGACTCATATGAACAGAACAAGTTCACCCAGTGAACCATTCAGCAGTAACAAGAGGTAACACATTCTTCACAGATGCCTTAACTCACTGCACACTTCGGAGACTAGAGGAGAGTGTGGAATGGGGGGGGTCAATTTAACAGGCTGGATTTCATTGTCAGGAGGTTAAGAACAAAGAGGATTATCCTTAAAGGGTCACACTAGACAAAGTGCTGAATTTCCTATAGAAATTTGTAACAGATATCACTTATGTGTTTATCTAGTGATCATGTATTATCTCATACGTGAATCAATTGCAGTGAGGGAATTTTCAAGGTCAAATGATTATTTGCCTGAACAAAGTAGGAAATTTAACAAGATATAATGGCCCATACTGTGAAATATTCAAAGAAATGGTCAGTGGCACACCATTAAAATTTAATTTTTTAAAATGTTTTTAAATTTTTTTTTAGAGATAGAGTGCGGGTAGGAGAGGGGCAGAGAGAGAGGGAAATACAGAATCTGAAGCAGGTCCGAGGCTCTGAGCTGTCAGAACAGAGCTGGACGCGGGGCTCAAACCTATGAACCGTGAGATCATGACCTGAGCTGTAGGGGGCTGCTCAACCGACTGAGCCACCCAGGCGCCCCACACCATTAAAATTTAAAACGGAACTCTATGGGCAAACAAGTTGAATCTCTGCATATTATAGACCCCTCATGGGGATTCATAATACACATTAGCAAATATAAATGCTTTCAATACACGTGCAATTAAAAGAATCTATTTAGCTTTTTCTACACGTAAGTCATCCCAAGTATTTACCAGGGAATCCTATCCTGGGCTGTCTTTTCCAGATGAAAAGAATAGCACAGGGGCGCCTGGGTGGCTCAGTCGGTTGAGCATCCGACTTGGGCTCAGGTCACGATCTCAGGGTCCGGGAGTTCGAGACCCGCATCGGGCTCTGGGCTGATGGCTCAGAGCCTGCAGCCTGCTTCCAGTTCTGTGTCTCCCTCTCTCTCTGCCCCTGCCCTGTTCATGCTCTGTCTCTCTCTGTCTCAAAAATAAATAAAAAACGTTAAAAAAAATTAAAAAAAAAAAAAAGAATAGCACAGTTAGGAGCTAGAGAAGTAAGCATAGAGCACATAATGGAAACTCTCAGTTTTCTGTACCAAATACTGGTTCCTAAGTACTAAAGTGCGGGGCTAGAAAAATAGGTTGCTGGAAGAGTGGATATGAAATAAAATAGGCTTGAGTGCTAAGCAAAGGAGTTAGTTGTTGCTAAAATTTAAAATATAATATTAATAAAAACTATCACTCTTATGAAAATAAAATGCATTCAAATCTATTTGAAAAATAAAACATAATAGGAAAAAAATCACTTATAATTGAACCAAAATCATTATAAAATATAAAAGTGGGAAAAACACAGACTTATAAAAGGTCATGAAATTTTTACTGATTTAAATAATTCATACATTCATATGTTCTATAAATATTTTGAGCACCTATTTTGTAACACATACTTTTCCAGCTACTGAGGATATAGCAGTGACTAAGACAAATTTTCTAACCATGATGGATCTTGAATTCTGGAGGGAGAGAAAGAATAAATATTTTAACAAATAAATATGTAATGTGAAGTAGTGATATAACAATAAATAATCCACATTCTTGTGGAATCCTAGGGGGAAAGACTGAAAGGAGACCAACCAGTAGTGCAATGTAGTGTCAGATAACATTCAGAATAATTAAAGGAATAAAATAGGATAAGAACATGGAGATTGGAGTTGAGAGAGACAAATCATTTTAATATGGTGGTCAAGAAAGGTATTTCTGAAGAGGAAACTTTAGAGCAAAGACATGAGGGAGTTAAGAAGGAAATCATTTGTTCCCTGTTCATAGAAATATGGGTTAATTTTAGTTTTTTGCCAATACAAAAAAATAATATAATGATCAATTACTTTGGTCTCCTTTTGCACACACAATGAAGAGTCTCTTTGGGGTATATGATGAAAAACAGGATTCAAGGGCTGTTTATATTCTAGTTTGCCTGATACGGTCTTGTACGTGGCACACCAAAATGGCTGTTCAAATGTTCATACACCTAGTAGTACACAAACTTAAAGGGATGAAAGTCTTCCTCTCCTATCAGAGGATCTGTGGTCCCAAGAGGGTGAAGAAAATCCCAGTTGTGTTTTTTTCTTGTCCTCCCCTTGGCCAAAAAGCTAGAGCTTCAGTTATTCTGTTCTATTATGTTCCTGATGCTGACCAAGTCATAGGAAGTACATGGCAAATTCAGTAGCTCAAGTTCCACATTTGTGGCCAGGGCACACAAGAGGGAACCCCAGTGTATTGGATAGTATCACAGAAAATTTGGAGAGGGAGGAGCTCAGGAATGCACGCCCCTATGGTTGCTTGTGGACTAATGGGGTCTAAATGATCTAAATCATTACTCACACTAAGAGATCGGCAAGTAGGTTTAAAAAAGTGACTCATCTGTGTGCTATCTACAAGAAACTCATGTCAAATGCAAGGTTATATTTGGGTGAAAATTAAGTGGATGGAAAAATATTTCCCACACAAACACTAATCCTGAGAAACCTGGAATGGATATATTAATTTCAAAGCAGACTTCAGAGTAAAGAAAATTACCAGAAATTAAGGGAGTAATTATATAATGACAAAATGTAATGACATCATGACAAAAGGTTAAACCCAAAAAGAAGCCAAAATGGCTTGAAATGTATATAAACATTAGAAGAGAACTTGGGAATATGAAGCAGAAACTGAATAAAGAAGACAAAAAAAAAAGAAAATATAGCTGTGGATGTCCTAATCAATCATAAATAGAACTACTGGACAGAAAACCAGCAGATATGAAAGAAGTGAACAATATCATCAACCAGTGGATTCTAACTTATATTTACAGAATATTCCAGTCCAAGAAGCAAAATACACATTGTTTTCAATTGTGCATACTTTAACCAAGATAAATGTATTCTGGTTCATAAAACAAAGTTTAAAAATATAAAATTAAAGTCCTAAAAAATGTGTCCTCTGACCATACTGAAATTAAAATATAAACCAGAAAGATAACAGGTAAATCTCCCAATATTAGACAAAATCAGGGCACGTGGGAGGCTCAGTTGGTTACGCATCAGACTCTTGATTTCAGCTCAGGTCATGATCTCATGGTTCATGGGATGGAACCCCACATTGGGCTCCACACTGGTAGCATGGAGCCTTCTTAGGATTCTCTCTCTTCTTCTCTCTCTGCCCTTCCCCTGCTTGTTCTTTCTCTCTGTCTCTCTCCCTCTCTCTCTTTCGCTCTCAAAATAAATAATGAAAACATTTAAACAATTAAAGAAATTAGACACAATGCTTCTAAATCATCTGTGAGTAAAGGAGAAAGTCCTAAAGGAAATTAGAATATATTTTAAATGAATGAAAATGAAAACATAATATATGAAAATTTGAGGGATGCTAATCGGTATTTAGTGGTAAATGGGTAAGAGTAAATGCTTATTTTAGAAATCAAGTCTCAATTAAAAGTAGTACAACCATTTTGGAAAAAGAGTTGGTCAGTTTCCTATGAATTTAAACACTATCCTGCCCAACAATTCTGTTCCTAGATCTTTACCACAGAGAAATGAAACATTTCCACACAAAGAACACTTGAAAATGTATATTGCTCCTATATTTACTATAGCAAAAATAACTGGAAACAATCCAAATGGCCACAAGTTTATGACTACATAATCAAATTATGCCATATCCACCCAATGAACAAACTTTTGATGTAGGAAACATTGTGCACGAATCTTAAAAGCATTATGCTAAATGAATGAGGTCAGGCACAAAAATGTTTTCAGAGTAGATGGCCTTGATTTTCTCCCAAACTCAGGGGACAGCATTCATTATTTATTTAACCATGAAAAAACATTATCTGATGCCTTTGCATTGAAATCCTTTAATGTATTAAGAAAGTTTTCTTCTGCAAATACATTGCAAGTATTTATGTTTGTTTAATTCTATTGATTTTTTTTCTTTATTGAGAAGAATTATTTCTCTTTATAATAGATTTTTAAATATTAAAATCTTCACTGGGGGAAGACTCACTTGGACATGTTATATGTATTACAAGATTAAATTTGCTAATCATTTTCTATTTTTGTGTTCATTCTCAGGAGATAATTCTCTTTTCTTACTATTATTTAGGTACTGTTATAATGGATTATGATAGCTTTATAAAAAGGAGAAAAGGTTTTCTTTTTTTTCCTGGAATCACCTTTCCTGCTCTAAATGTTTGTTCATCACAAAGTCACTGGAGCTTAGATGATTTTTAATTATGAATTCCTTATTTTTAAACGGATGAGGGCAGGTCATTTTAACATTTTTTCTTCTCTAACTTTAATTTTGCAAAACAAAATATTAGCTTCATCAAAGTTGTTAAATTTATTGCCATGAAGTTGCTCATAATATCCTTACAATTATTTTAATGACTATAGGCTCTGGAGAAATGTCCCTATTCTTCAACACTATCCAAAATTCAGCATAAAAGTCTTTTAAAGAATAAAATCAGCTAATTTTTTACTTTTACAGTAAAAAAAATTCTACAGGTTCAATTCCCTAAGTGGTCCACAAAAAGCCAAGAACAGCTCTGCTCATTTCTTTCATGCTGCAGAATACTTTGCCCATCTATACCAAAAATATACAAGTGCCCACAGTAGGAAACTGGCATTTTGCTCCTTCTACTTCCTAGAAGGTACTATTTGTAATTTTGTCCTTTTAGGTTTCTTTGCATCCCTTGCTTTCTACTGGATTAAAAAAAAAATGGAACACACCTAACATCCAGATCTTAGTTTCAAATACAATGCTCTAATAAAAGTAATTGGCTGATTCTTACACTGGGGAAGGAAATACACAAGATCAGCTAGAGCATCTTATAATAACAGAAAGAAGTACTAAAAAAATATCACAAAGGGGATATCATAAAGAGATACAAGAGCCAACTAAAAGAGTAATGGACACAACTAGAGCAATTTGAACAAAGTAAGACAGTATTGGATGACTACCCAAAGTATAAAATAAACATGCTTGAGTCTCCAGTGATATATGACTGAACAAATAAATCAATGAGGGGGACAAGAGACACATCTCTTATGCAGAATAAATCCAGGTAATTTATGTAGATACCCCACCCTCAAGGAGGAGGAGATAATTTTCCACTCCTTAAGTATGAGCTGTGCATAGTGACATCCTTGCAAAAACTTTAGTAATAGAGGGTAAAGAGAGGAGATTTAGAATGGAGAACTCAACCAGTATGGCCTCATCCAGTTGATCTAGATCAACATCAAGAGTGAGGTTGATACTACTTACTCTTGATATAATGTTACAAAATGAAACTTACAATCTGTGCTTTTCCTACAAAAACAACAAAAATCAAAACTAAAACCGTCACCATAATATAATCATGGGGGAAAACATCAGAAAAATTCCAATGGGGGCTATTTTACAAAACACCTGACTAGTACTCCTCAAAACTCTTGAAGTCATCAAAAACATGGAACATTGGAGAAGCTGTCACAGCCAAAAAGAGGCTAACGAAATAGGACAGCTAACTGTACTCTGATATATTTGATGGAATCCTGTAACAGAAAAAGGCCCTTTGATTAAAAAAAAAAAAAATCAAGGAATTATAAATAGTCTATGAATGTGAAATACTAGCAATGTATCAATATTGTTTTATTGGTTGTTACAAATGTACCCTGCTAATGTCAGTTGTTAATAACACAGGAAACTGGGTACACGAGTATATGGAAACGTCATGCACTACCTTCAAATTTTTCCAGTAATTTTGAAATTGTTCTTAAAAATAAATTCTATATAAAATTTTTAAGAATAATTAAATAAATGATTCTGTAGTTCATCTTTTTGGGGGGTTCGGGGGGTTTTTTTGTTCTTTTTTTTTTTTTTTGGTGAGTGAGGTGCTGTTAAGATATCTGTATCTAAATCATTTTGGAATGTGTTCATGTTCACTTGTTCTGTTATCTTGCTGTTTGTTTATTAACATTTAGCCAGTTTTCTTCACACTATTGAGTAATTTATACTTGCCTTCCATGATTTTTTTTTTAATCACACATTAAATTCTTATGTAATTAAATCAATCAAACAGGACTTCTAGTGATCTTTAAGCAACTTCTCTAGCTACCCATTCTGGGACCTATTCTGTTGGACTTTTAACTGTTTATTTAAAGGTAATTTATTTTAAAAAGTTATCTTTGGTCTTCACTCACACATCTCTCCACCCAAAGGGAGCCATGACTCCAATTCCACTATCCCCAAAACTAAATCACTTTAATATTCCTCATTAGAAAACTTGAGTGTTTCCAAAACTCATTGGCTCACAGAACATTTTTATTTTAAGCCATTTGTCAGACTTTGAGTTTCATAAAACAACTACTCATACATCACTGACATAAACAAAGTTAATTAAAATTCAACAAATATATGTATCTTCTAAACTCAGCTAATAATCATTAATTCTTTTCATCTTTACCCATGTATTTACTCATGACTTCTTTGAAAGAAAAAGTACAAAAATTGTAGTTAGTATTGTACCTAAAAATCATCTTTAAATCCTCATTTCAAAACCTAGACTACAGATCAAGTGAGAAGACATGTACATAAATTTTAGGATCTTGTTTGCCACATATTGATATAATGGTTGTAGAAAATGTTTCAGTCTTTGGATGGTAGACTCACTAAGAAGCTCTTGCAACAGTATATTGATTCCTTAATGCTTTCATTTCCTTTAAATCTACTCGTCTTGATCTGGCTCTTTACTGTAAAAACTTAATCACAGTAGTTATTGGTTCACCACTTTGTGGTCTTTTAAAATTTTCAAGTATCTCTGATTACCATCTGAGATTAAATAAGGTAACCACTGACCTTGGCAGGTAGATGAAAGAACAGAGCAGTCATATTTCCTTACATAAACAGTGTTCTCAGAATTTTTTTTTGTTCTGCAGTGTCAAATGTTTTCCGAAGGATGCCAAGCAACATTGACATGAAGATATTTGCCCACTAGTTTATATAAGGACTGTATTGTGCATTACATTATGAGACTCTAGAATATCTTTCCCCAACTGTCAGAGTATCCCCTTTCAAACCTGCATTCATACCAAGGTGTTTTATTCTTCCTACCTCTAATTTTAGCTGTGTATCACATAGGATGAAGACAATGAATTCATCCTTATCTGTATTTAATGTGATGATAAGCACAAGACTGAGGTATAGAGTTAGGAATTACAGGATTACTGTAAAATAAGGAGAGTCTTTGAAATCCCACAAAATCTGCCCACACTAGCTAGTTATCCAAATTCTGCCACTCACCTGTTAGATAGGAAACCGTGATTGATGAGGTAGCTATAGGATATCATTACCCTTAACACACGAGTATGATCATGTTTGGATTTTCTGCAGTCACGTTATAGGGATGATAGAATTTTTTCAATACTCAATGTTAAAAAAAAAAACAACCAAAAAACAGGATGACATTCTGAATTCTGGAGATATTAAGATGTTATTAGCATTCCTTCACACAAAGTTCCCAAAGAGTCTGTGTATGTATGTGTTTGTGTTTATGTGTGTGTAAAATGAGATTAAATTTTGTATTATTATTTTTTTTAATCTGTGGCTTAGGTTTGAAATATCAAAGGAAAATTTCTTTTACAAACTGGCCTAGGCCAGCTAATGAACTTGTTTGCCCTCAGGTAGCTTGGTTTAAGAGCTGTAGTGTAATAGAACAAGTTTGAGAACTGCTCTGTTCTGGGACTACTCAAACCTATGAATTACACTCCACGTTAGCATATGAAGGAGGATCAAACACACACATCCTCAAACGGGGACAAAGGGAACAACCACAGACAGGTGGAGACCAAGGAAGAACATTTAATGGGGAAAATGCCCAAGCAATACAAGAGTCAACAGAGAGAGCTCCTGAGGGCCAAAACTGAAGCAATCGGAGGAACTGAAATTAATACAGTAGTATTACATTTCCACTCAAAGCATAAAATACACATGAACCCACAATGATACAAATCATCCACACAACCACACACATAAAAATATTGTTTCTTTATTCCACACAAATCCAGACTTTTCCACAGTGCCTAGAGTTTGGATTAGAACCGTATTTTAATATTTTTCCAGTTGTCATCATCTATTCAAAAGGCTTAAGAATGTGTGATGGACTCCAACTGGACTTGAAGTAGAATGTTGATGGTACCCCACTGATCCCATTTCCTATGGGAACAAAAACCCTCACCGCCCTGGGATAGACGACAAACCCTCCTTTGCTGATCTTAGAGCTATGCTACCCTGTTCCTCCAGGAATGCTTCTTGCTCAAAATGACCCTTCTGATTCTGGTAAATATATGAGAACTGTCTTAGCATATTATTAGAGTGCAGCAGATACGGGAAGGCAAGGGAGATGGCCCTCATTTCATTCAATTCAGTTTTGGTTAACCTGCTGCTTTCCTGTGCTTCAGTCCTCTGTGGTAGACAAGGGACTTTGGAGCTGTGTTGGCCACAGTCCGCAGGGATTGATAGCAAGATCATGCAGGTAATAACGGATTACCTTCAAGTTTTGCACAAAACTAGACCCAGGAACTTAGTTTTCCATTAAAAAATGGATTCACTAATGGATGCCATGTTTGTTTCCATCCACCATTTCAACAACTTCTATATCAAACCTAGTAACAACACAAGAATAGAAGATTTGTGCCTCTTGATCAAAGTCATCATAGATTTTGAAGAGCCCACAGACAAATAATTTTACATGGTCCTAGAGAAACCATCAAAGCCAGTGGAAAAGTCTGTGTAAAATGAAGGCAGGGATGGGGCGCCTGGGTGGCTCAGTCAGTTAGGTGCCCGACTTCAGCTCAGGTCATGATCTCACGGTCCATGAGTTTGAGCCCCGCGTCGGGCTCTGTGCTGACAGCTCAGAGCCTGGAGCCTGCTTCAGATTCTGTGTCTCCCTCTCTCTCTGACCCTCCCCCATTCATGCTCTGTCTCTCTCTGTCTCAAAAATAAATAAACATTAAAAAAAATTAAAAAAAAATAAAATGAAGGCAGGGGCTGGTGCCACGGCTGATTATGTCATTGAGGTGACTCTGCCCTCACTTGGTCCTGTGTTCCTGGACTGCTTGGGCCCTGAGGACCTCCATATACCTTTAGGAAAAACTATCAGCTTTTCCAGTAAGATATCCTGTACTAGGATCCAAGGCAAAATGCAGGTCATAAAAGATAGTCCACAGCTTTTAACCAAGTACAATACACATTTGTTTGATATGGGAAAGTTAGCCTCGAGATTAAAGACACGCTGCGGACTTAATTTTTCAACAGGGAAAACTGAAGGAAATAGCTTTAGTCAGGTCTTTAAAGTTAGACAAGAAATTACATCATGATAGAATCAAAATTCCAGGGTGGATAGAACAAGTTTCCCTCAGGGTTGTCTGTGAATGATTTACTCTCAAAGTGGGGATTGGAGATCTTTAAGTCCCTGAACTCTGCCCACTCTCCTGCTTCCTTCTTGTCTCCCTGGGAGCCATGCAAGAAGCTTTAGAAGACTTGAAGCATAGTCCTCAGAGCAAACCTGTCTGGAACTCCCTGGAGAAGGGGTATCTGGCTATGGGCAGAAGCACCCGCCTAAGGTTCTAACAGTAACAGAAGAGAACAGTTAGAGAGTGGGACATTAAAATAGCTAATAGCTGAACCAGAAAAGGAAAACTTCCCATGGCATGTTCAGAAGTTACAAGGTACCTTCAGAATAAGTAAACAATGATGAATACGTGTCAATATTGCATTGCTATGGACACAGACACTCTGAAAGGGAAATTTAACTCCATATTCAACAGAACTCCAGAATGGACGCAGAGTCTCACATATTCTTAAGGGTTTACTTCCTTAAAACAAAGAGGACACAATGTTTGTGTTTGTTTATCAATTCTGAGTATTTCACTTCTGTGAACAAAAGTTTTCTTTTTATCCAAAAAATTTTCCTGGAGAAATGCCATGATCCTTTAAAATGCATATCATTAGTTCCATTTTCCAAATGGCTAATTTCTAACAATAAAGGTTTATTTCCGCTTCCCTGCTGAGTGTCATGTTTTCTCATATACTCAGAGTCAAAAGAATCCTCTGCCCTGCAGACCACAAGGCAATTCTTGGAGAAGGTATTCATATGCATCCTTCCTCCAATGTAATTCTTACTGGCAAAGTAAAGATTTTGAATTGTGAAACTGTAGCCCTTTTTTCCCCATAACAAAATTCATATGATTCCACATAAATGTTGAAATGGATGTAATAGCATGTGTTTGTTTAATCCAAGAACATGCACAAATGGTATAGAGAGCAAGTTCCCTTATTTGCATGCCTGAATTGTTGGTCCTTGGTTTATAACTTGGCTCTGAAGGTTTAAGGATTTTCCGAACACTTTGCAGGGGCATAGCACGTCTTGGTACTTGAGGTGATAAGTTTAAGAAGACGCTTATAGTGACTCCTGCACTGGGACAGGAGCAAACCAGAGAGTCATAACTGCTACTTTCACCTGTTTCAACCATAGATGATGCTCAGTCCAGATTCTTATGATATAACCAGTTGAACTTTTGGAATTAAATGAAAAGGTCATGCCTTAGGACATTGGAAAATCCAGTGGTACATGAGTCATTTGCACATAGCATTGCTCAAATATTGCATAGAGATTGGTCACAGTATATTTAGGAACTATAACTTCATGGACTCTTGCAGCCATTGAATTTTATTTAGAGTAGTTGTTTACTAAGAATCAGAGCCTCTATGTCTCTATTACTGAAATATTCTGTAATCACTACCCTTTGTAAATTTTACTAACGCTACATTTTGCCAAGACATTCTCCATTGCCTCAACCATGTTTATCTAAGTTTGTTCCTTATAATATATAAAAACATGTTTTCTTAAATCTGTAGTATCATTGTTAAAGAATTAACTGAGTATATACATGAATTCATACAAACACACATCAAGCAAGCAAGCAGAAAAAGGATATAAGTGGAAGCTGGGAGGGAGTGTTCAGTTTTTGATGAGGAAGACAGAGGAAATATCTCTGAAAACCTAATTTGAGTAAAGTAGGATCCAGTAAAAGGAATTGTGAAGGTGACTCACGTGAATTCCTTGAGGGGGAATGCTTCTGGCAAAGAAAAGGAAAAATAAAGATCCAGAGGGAGAAGTCCATTTGACATGGATAGAGGTCAAAGACAATGTGACTAGAGTAGAACAAAAGAAGTAGAACATGTGTTCTATTTCCAGAAGAGCCTGATTGCATGGGCTCCTATAGGCCACTCCAAGAACCTTCCCTTTTAGATTCAATAAACAGGTATTTTTACTCTAAACATATCGAGATGAAATTGAAGCTCATTCTATCTTTGACATTCCTTGTAGTTAATTCACTAGGTGTTATTTTTCTAGTAATGAGAGTCAAGCCATCCACTACTTCTCACATAATCCTCTTTATTGGCAGTAGTCTTGAGATTAGAGACTATAGCTATGAAATAAATAAAATGAGCCACAATCCTTACTGATTTCATATGGAATATAAATACTCCTCATTAATTAATTCTTTGGATGAATATCCATAAGAATATTCTATGTGCTCAGTTCTACTCTAGAAACCCAATGGTGAACTCTAGGAGGAATGGGGCATGATTGTTTCATACTTTTTTTCTTCATGATGTGCACAGCTTCTAGTTAGGTAGACACATATTCAGCAGTACGTGCTGAATAAATAAATTATTAACATGGGGACGCAACGAGGAAGCGTATATACTTGGAGCCTAAATTTATGAAATTTACTGTCAAGTGAAAGCGATTATTAAATCAGTGATTATATTAGTCATAAGCGTGATGGAAGAAGGGTAGTTCAGAGTGATCAGTGATTAATCGCTGTGACTTTTTTTAGATTTTTTAAAAATGTTTAGTGTTTATATATATATATATTTTTTTTAATGTTTATTTATTTTTGAGACAGAGAGAAACAGAGCAAGAATGGGAGAGGGTCAGAGAGAGAGGGAGACACAGAATCTGAAACAGGCTCCAGGCTCTGAGCAGTCAGCACAGAGCCCGATGCGGGGCTCGAACTCACGGACCGCAAGATCATGACCTGAGCCGAAGTCAGACGCTTAACCGACTGAGCCACCCAGGTGCCCCTAGTGTTTATATATTTTTGAGAGAGACAGAGACAGAGTGCGATTGGTTAGGGGCAGAGAGAGAGCGAGACACAGAAGCAGAAGCAGGCTCCAGGCTCTGAGCTGTCAGTACAGAGCCCGACACGGGGCTGGAACTCACCAGGTGTGAGATGATGACCTGAGCCGAAGTCGGACACTCAGCCGACTGAGCCACTCAAGCACCCCATTGCTGTGACATTTTTTAATGGGATGACTACTATCCAACAAAATAACAATAACAAGTCATTGAAACACTGATTGATGTTCCTGGAGAAAATTGAAAGGCAAAGATTCAGAATACAATTTGCAGATACTCATTACTTGTTTAAAACATGATTAATCAAAGTGTTGAAAGGCACCTAACAATATTAAGCCAAACTTATAAATGGTGACGGGATGTTTAGTGGATTTATTTGGAAGTTTCTCAAAAATAAAAATAATACAAGACTTTGCCAATTTCCTGCAAAGTTAATTCTATAACTATATCCACATAAGAACAAATCTATCAACTCACCATCTTGACTAAGAACAAGAGTAGGCACAAAAACTTTTAAGAGTCATTTCAAAGCAGATGTTGATTTCCCTCCTATTCTTCTCTCATAGATAATTCATTAAAAGCTTGCAAATGTCAATTCACAAATCTAAGACACATTTGTATCTTCAGGTTCTTACATGTAAAAAGGAGAAATGCATTCATGTTTACGTAGGATATGCCATTTCAATTTATAATTACCTGTCAGCTTTAAGGGAAAATGAATATTCAAGGACACAGGAAGAATCACCCATGCAACAAAAACCAAAACCTCATTGATTGTTTTGGAAAGCATTAAGTTGTCTATGTACAAACCTTAGTATAAATCTAAAATTATCTCAAGTTTTTCCTATAGATTGTTTAAACAAAGGAATAGAATCTAACCAACAGTATCTTGACTACAAGAAGTGATGTTTATCCTCTCTAAAGCAGCATTTGGCAAACTTTTTCTGCAAAGGGTCAGACTGTAAATATTTCCAGTTGCATAGGGCAAACATTCTGTTACAGCTAGTCAAACTCTACCGTAGCGTGAAAAGAGCCTAAGCCAACAAGTGACTGTGACTGATAAAACTTTAGTTACAAAAGCTGGAGGCAGACCAGGTTTGGATCTAGGGTTTTACTTTGCAAACACTATTCTAGAAGATACTAGTATTAAAGAAGTTCAGGGCTGCTTAACACAAATTATCACAACCAGGTACATTCCAAATTCTTCAATGCTATGGTGTCTCAGGTGATATCAAACCTGGTAAATAAATCCTATTTATGTTAAGGAATTCAATACTCAAATGAAAACACCTGAACTTGACTGTAGGTGATACATTCAGGCAAACACCGGAAATTTTTATTAAAAAAAAAAAAAAGAAATTAACCCATAAAATGAGGTTTGAGCAAAAGGGATGCATAAATCAAGTGCCTAAAATCTTTTCCAAGGGACTCGCCTGCAATTCATGAAAGCAGAAAACACATTAAACTACAAGTCAAGACGTCTGAATTCTCTTACTAGCTTTGCTACTAAGAGCACCTATATACAGTACACTTCAATTTCACTAACCCTAAAAATATAACAAAGAAATTAAAAATATGTGAACTCAATTGTGAAATTATCTCCAACTAGAAAAGCTGCTGGTCTTCTGAATGAAATGGCCTGTTTGAGGGTATTTCCAATAGCAGGGAGTCGCTGCAGGGACAGCCAATGACAATCCAGAGGATATGTTCTCCATCAATCAGATCTTCTTCCATCAATGAAAACTGAGTTTCCAGGGACAATTACAATTAATGACAATTACAATAAGATGTTGGAATACCTTACTGCATACATCCCATGCATTACAGAAAGAGTCTGTTCAACCCTCAGATAAGCAAGTAAACAAATGTATTACCAGTAAGCCAATATATTTAATTGCTTGCAAACTTGAAGTCTGGTTTACCTGAGAATATATGGATCATAGCCTCCTCTACAATGTAT
This sequence comes from Neofelis nebulosa, assembly GCF_028018385.1. Taxonomy (NCBI): domain Eukaryota; kingdom Metazoa; phylum Chordata; class Mammalia; order Carnivora; family Felidae; genus Neofelis; species Neofelis nebulosa. Next base: position 68,866,140 of record NC_080794.1, read on the forward strand.
GTTAGTACCCTCACATGTCTTTTTTTAAAAGTCAAATTTTACTTTGTATTTGATTATTTAACATGCTGCATTTAACTGTGAATTTTAGATAGCCTCAATCCAAGTAGTTTTCAAAAAATATAATCTCAAATTCCCAGAAGCTCAGCTTTCAAAACTCAGCAGAGAAAAATATTGGAGATGCCTGAAGAATATACTGCCTATTGATTAGATGGGATTCCTTAAGATCTGTCTTTCTATAATTTTACAGAATTATACTTTGCTGTGATGCTATAGACATTAATTTATGATACTAGTATACAAAGAGGCTATGTACTCTGGTTTGCTTGTGACAATCCCAGCTTATTACTGTGGTCCTGGAACAATGAGTAATAATGCCCTTCTAAGCATATTTTTTTCCCTAAATGACCAAGATTTAAACAATTAACACCTTTTCAATAATCACAGGGAAAAGAAAACAAAAACAAAAACAACCTTCAATGCTCTTATTTTCCCTAAGCCAAGTGAGAAGAAAGGGAAGGATCAACCAACAGATGTCATTGTTCTAGTAAATGTATGGCAAATATTGATGTTCAAGCAGGAAGACTAGTGGCTTTCTACTTCTTGGTTACCAAGGAAGCCAGATCGTGACTTGTGCAATCACAAGAGCAGGGATCAGTAGAAGAATGCTGGCTGTATAGACCAGACAGGACAGGTGCCTATCCTCTTGCCTGAGGCTGCCTCGGCCGGATGACCACAGAGGTCTCACTTTTTAAGGACTTGCTCTCTTTGCAAGTAGTCAAACACTTGGGGCCTAGAATGTCTAGGCAAAAATAAATCACAATCCTTCTAAAAATACTTTGAGGGAAATAACGCTATTTCCCTCAAAGTCCCACTTGGACCTGAATTCAGATAGCTAGATGATATTCAAGTTTTATCAGTTCACTATATATTTTTTATTTTTTAAATTTAATTTAATTATCTTTTCTCACTGTATTTTTTAAATACACAAATTTCAACTACTATCTGGGACAGCAAATGATTACGGGGGGAGAACGTTTATTTTGAAGGGCCTACTTCCCAAAATGTTATTGTCTAAATCCCTTCATTCTCTTCTGTAGTTTACATTTATTATAGCTACTTGCCTGTATTTTTATGTCATTGTAAATCTTTGCTCGAACAAGGCAACTTATAAATAAATGAGTAGAAAAATATCAATGAATGGGGATATGGCATGACATTTCTGTGGCTTCTGCAAAACATGCTGAGATTTTCCAAAGACGGATGATACTTGTTCGTCTAACAATTATTAAGTATTAGCAGTATGCACTAAATTAGGGATGATAACACTGTATCACCCCAATGTAATTATATGTAATTTATTTCTTTCCTTTCTTTCTCTAGCAGTAGAGTGTAGTTGTATACAGTGAACTCCTCTCTGCTGCCCATTTCTCTTTATGAAGAGCACACATTTACTCAAAGGCCCAGCCTGAAGAATGGGAGGCAATGGAGGATTTTGTCCTACCCACTGATGTATTTAAAATCCTTTGGCCTCTCATGCATCCTGCATGAAGTATAATACTTCATGAAGGAAGATAACCCAAACATAACTTTTTAAAGAAACATGGCTATTAAAGGAAATGGGGTAGTAGTGTTGTGGGTTAAACTATGTTCCCCCAAAAGATGAGGTGAAGTCCTAACACTCAGTTCCTGTAAATTTGACCCTATTTGGTAATAGAGCCTTTGCAGATGTGAATAAGCAGGAAGAGGCTGTATTGGATTATGGTAAGCCCCAAGTCCAATGACTTATCCTTTAAAAAAGTCCATATCAAGACACAGACTCACAGACACAGAAGGAAGAAGGCCATGTGGCAATGGAAGCAGGGAGTGGAGTGATCCAAAGCTGTGTACATGGTTTCAGCTGCACCTGCCCTATTTTTTTTTTAATTATTTAAAATGTTTTTATTTTTGAGAGAGTGAGACAGAGCATGAGCTGGGCAGGGGCAGAGAGAGAGGGAGACACAGAATCTGAAGCAAGCTCCAGGCTCCGAGCTGTCAGCACAGAGCCCTACGTGGGGCTCAAACTCACAAATCATGGGATCATGACCTGAGCTGAAGTCATATCCTCAACCGACTGAGCCACACAGGTGACCCTGGACACTGCCCTATTAATTTTATCATCATATCCTCCAGGTAAAAAACCTTTTCATACACCGTACATTCCCCTTCAACCTTGCATCTGCTGAAATCATACTTCTGGTTCATTCAAACCAGAATTCTAAATGAATTCTAAATGAAGAACTAGTGGATACCTAATCAGTATAATGGTTCCCATTAAATGAATATATTCTATATGTCAGATACAATGCCAAGTGTTTACAGAATATCATTAACCCAACCTGTCGACACATAGAAAGCATTCAATGATGTCTGTTCAATAAATAAATGGATAAACATGAGTAACACATCAGTGACCCACAAACTTAATACAGGCATCAAATTGTAGAGAAAGTATTTGAAATTTTCTATTGACAACAAAGGAAAAGAGCCATTTTGTGGATTAATGTTACCATTGAGAAAGTATGTTTTAAAATTAGGCTTCTGTAACATTATCTTTTACTTCAGTTTTACTAAAATGTATTTTTAACCAGAGTATCAGAAATCACATTCTTACTGTTTATGTTGTTGTGTTGTTTTAGTTTCCATCTTCTAGCTCAGAGCTGGTCCTCCATGATTTCACACCTCAAGGGAAGGTACTGCTCCAACAGCCAGAGAGACCAACATTCTTCTTTGGAGTAGGTCTTGCTGCTCACATGGAGACTTTGGGCACTTGTCAGATCCTCTCCTCCAAGTTTTGCTTGTTTGTTTGCTCATAAATAGCACAAGTAATAAACCCTTTTTCTGTAGATCAATGATTATGAGCTTAACCCCTGGAGTCAGACAGCCTGGATTTACCATTCACACCACTTAAAATCTGTTTGAACTTGGCAACTCATTTCCACTCCCTGAGCCTATTTCTGCATCTATAGAATACGCTTAAAAAAGCACCTAACTCAAAGTTTTATTCTAATGGTAACATTGAAACTCACAGCACAGTGCCTGGTACATCGTGAGCATTTAACAACTAAAAGATCAAAGCATAGTGATCATCACACTGTACACTGCCTTTCCCTTTCTCCTTCCCTACTACAGACCACACGCCCGCAACTCTCCTCCATTACCTTACACAAACAAACTCTGAAAACGTGCTGGTGTTTGAGAATCCTGCAGGCTTATGAAGGGTGTGGACATGAAGGATGCCCATAGCACCGGAACCTGTGTGCAGATACAGCAGCCTAACATCGGTCTCTTATTTGGTTTCCATTTTTTTTTTTTTTTTTTTTTTTTAGCATTTATTTATTTTTGAGAGAGAAACAGAGCACGAAGAAGAGAGGAAGACGCAGAATCCGAAGCAGGCTTCAGGCTCTGAGCTGTCAGCACAGAGCCTGATGCAGGGTTTGAACCCACCAATTGAGAGATCATGACCTGAGCTGAAGTCGGTCACTCAACCAACTGAGCCACCCGGGCACCCCTCTTATTAGGGTTCTGTATCTTATGCCCAGTGGATTCACTGCAGTTATAGGATTTCTCTAGGTCTGTGGTGGAGATGGTGTGAGGGCAGAGAATCATGGGCAGAGACAGTCCCAGAATTCAAGAAAAGAACATTAAAACTGGAAGAGATATTCTAGATCAGGATACCTATTAAATAAAGACATGAATCCAGAGAAGTGGCATGTCTGACTGAAATCTGGATTCACTGAAATCCTTGGCTTCTGCCTCTGTGATCCATATTCCTGTCCCACTCTATCTCCCCAGAAACTTTAGTAATGCCAACAACAAAGTAGCAGAGAAGAGATTCACTACCATGGGGCCCAATTTGCAAGAAAAGGATGATTCTATATCATTAATTGATTAAATGAAGCAGATTCCAATGTATCATTTCCTTTCTCTCTGCCACTCCTTGGAGGATAATTTTAGGAAGAGCGAACAAAACTACTCATCAATTAAGTGTTAAGTATTCCAATAATCTATCTGTAACAGATGATTTTAGTATTTTAAGTTAGAAAGAGCTTGTCGTAAAATGAGAATCTAGATTCACTTTGTTATTTTAACTTTTGCTTAGCTACACTATAACAATATTGCACTTATATAAATTTAAATCATTTAGTTTGGAGAGATGTTCCAAGAGCTTTCCAGAGTATGGGGAAGGAATGACTCATGAGGAGAGGGATTTTACATGCCTAAGGATCCTCCAAGGCATCTGATGATAAACGTCAAGTGAGGGCAGGGTGATGTATCATGTCTTCATTTAACACATGTATATGGATTGGGTACCGTGCCAGGTATCACATCAGCTACCAAGTATATGAAGATAAGATTTGGACCTTGTTCTCAAGAAGCATATAGTCTAATAGCAGATCCTAACATGTTAATTATTAGAATAAGTGGCAGTGAATATAAAGCTATGTATAGGTAAGCCCTATATACTACATTAATCTTAAAAGTGGTCCCTCAATCATACTGGAGCTAAAAAGAAAGACCTATCATTGCAGAATGGGCTCTTGATGGCCAAATTGATTGGGAAAGAGAAACTCTTTGAATGAAGGAATAATGGAGGTTTAGAAGCTTTGGTTTTAAGTTACCAGGTATCTGGTAAAATCTGATCCAGCATCATCTCACTCTCCATTTAATAGTTAATAAAATCATACAAATAATTTTAGACCGGGAATACTAATTAAAAGCTTGTAAGATTCTGTGGGGAATTGTCATTAATTAAAGCCCAGATGTAGTCTTATGGCCAAATATGTAGAGAACACTGAGAGAAGGTGTGTTTTTTCTTTTGTTTTGTTTTTTTATATCAATTGCCTGTTCCTATCCCAGTGACAAGATCTCTGGTCATAAAAGAAAGTCAGGAACACTGGATACGTTTGGGGCCCTGAGTAGATCTTTCCAAAAGTGCTGGACTTCCTCCTATCTTCTTCCCAGGTCACGGTCTTCATAATTAGCAAATTAAGCTATCTACGTATGTGAGTTCACCTTTCCCTTTCATGGATTTGGGAAAATAGTAATCTACTTCACAATTCAACAATGGGATATTATTTTTAATGTAAAGGACACTTGTTTCATTACAAATACCATAAGTCTTGGCAAAGATAAAGTTTGAGATGTAGTGCATTTTTACAAAGTCATGGTCTCACAGAGCACCCTCTACCCTTGCCATTGTCCTACACTCACAGATGTCAAATTTAATCTCCAGGATTCCATCATGAAAGGGGATTCAGGGGCTAGGGCTCTGACTTGAAATTAGGATTTGGAATTTTAGCCTGATTCCAGAGCCCACAACCAATTTCTTGTTTAAGATCAGTTTAATAGTTTAATGTAGTCATTCAACATTTATTTACTGAACATTCACTCCATGCCAGGCAGTATTTTATGTGCTAGAATATACAGTAAATAAGACAACTGGAACTGCCTACACACTGTGATTGTTTTTGTGGAACTGGAAAACTGTCCGTCAAAATGGAATAAAAGCACTTACTTATCAGTCTAATTACTTGTCAGTTCTATTGCTCCTCAACAACATTAGTGGATTCAACTGCTGTTTCATATTCATGAAATAGGAGAAGTTTGAAATTGGTCATTTCCATTACAACAATGACTGGTGTAACAAATGGACAAGAGAGGGAGGAAGTTAAGATCATCAGGAGATATAATGTTTAAGTACAGAACATTCTTACTCATTAACATTCGCTGTGCTGCCTTTTTAAAACCTTATTTTAAAATATGAATTACAATATGTGCACAGATCATAAGTGTACCTCCCCTGATGATTTGCATATTATTTTAATTTCTTATTGCGGGGGCGCCTGAGTGGCTCAGTCGGTTAAGCGTCCAACTTCTGCTCAGGTCATGATCTCGTGGTTTGTGAGTTCAAGCCCTGCATCAGGCCCTGTGCTGACATCTTGGAGCCTGGAGCCTGCTTTGGATCTCTATCTCCTTCTCTCTCTGCCTCTCCCCTGGCACACTCTGTCTTTCCCTCTTTCAAAAATAAACATTGAAAAATAATAATTTATTACAAATATAACCTCTGATATTCATGAGACTCAGTTGATGCATAACCCCCAATATCATACATAGAAATTGATAAGTACCCATTGAAATATAATTAATTCCATATTTAAAATATAAAAGGTGAATTGAAGGAAAATCCTAGGACTAGAAACAAAGAACAATCTGAAAAAGAGCAATAATCCTTTAAGCTGGCACCATGGCAATCTAGTTTAATATGGTGATAATGGTCAGTTCTGCATATAAACCCCTATTGCTGTAGTTGTGAAATCTTGACTTAACATGGCAAGAGAACTAAAAAAGCAATGACCCCACAAACACACATTCATGCACACACACATACACGCACAGAGCCTTGAATTTATTTTTTTTTTTAAATTTTTTTTTCAACGTTTATTTATTTTTGGGACAGAGAGAGACAGACAGAGCATGAACGGGGGAGGGACAGAGAGAGAGGGAGACACAGAATCGGAAACAGGCTCCAGGCTCTGAGCCATCAGCCCAGAGCCTGACGCGGGGCTCGAACTCACGGACCGTGAGATCGCGACCTGGCTGAAGTCGGACGCTCAACCGACTGCGCCACCCAGGCGCCCCTTGAATTTAAAATTAAACAAAATACGAGCACTTTGAATTAGAATTGGGATCCAAATTTCTACCACACACACTGAATTGTGTGATGACAATTATTGCTGAAATAGCCCTAGGTTTATTAAGCTTTACATGCTTTTGTCAAAAATATAACTCCAGGTTTCACTCATTATACAGAAACCACTATGACCATGACCAGTATAAACAAAACTCCTATTTCAATGGTAATCTGCCATCAAAAGTTAGCAAACAAATGAGGAAGTGATCCTACCTAATAGACAGTCAATTGGCACAGCATCAAAAAATTAGTATCCAGAAACTTGATGTAACGGGGTAATCCGAAAGAAGTTTTAAAATAAGTATGTTAAAATGAGATAAGGGAGGTTTGAAAATAAAGAAAATAAACCATAATGAAAGAATGAGAGTCTATGATTAATCAGCTAAGAGTTTAATACAAAATAGAAGTTTTATAAATGAAGACTAGTCCTTGAAATTTACACTACAGAAAATGAGCTAAATAACAAATTAGACACTGCTGAAGAGAGACTTGTAAACAGAAAGACAATCTGAGGAAATCATTTGAAGTTCAGAAAAGAGATAAAAGAACTAGAGGAGCAGATCTCAAAGTATCGTCTCTGGATCAAAAGTATCAAGGGGTGATGGGGTGGCTCAGTTGGCTAAGCATCCAACTTCGGCTCAGGTCATTATCTCTTGATTCATGAGTTCAAGCCCTGTGTCAGGCTCTGTGCTGACGGTTGGAGCCTACATCGTATTCTGTGTCTCCCTCTCTCTTTACTCCTCCCCCATTCACACTCTGCGTCTCTCTCTCTCAAAAACAAACAAACTTAAAAAAAAAAAAAAAGTATTGGCATCACCTAAAATTTTGTTAGAAATAAAATTTTTGAGTCCTGCCCTGGATTTATGGAATCAGAAATTCTGGGAGGATAGACCAGCGATCTATCTTTTAATAAATTCTCCAGGTAATTCAGATACTTACTATATTTGAGGATATCTTAACTAGAAAAGATGAAAAATAGATTTGGAGATATGGAGATGTAGAAGTTCTTCAACATACCTGAAATAGTCGGGGGTGGAGAGAGGAATAGGATAAATTAAAAACAAAGATTCACTGTTATAAACCATGGTTGCTGTACTACCAAATTGAAGATTAAAAAGAAGAAGAAGGAGAGTTTTAAGGTTTACAAAGAAAATTATCCACTAGAGTAATAAATGCAAACAAATAAAATTTATACATCATGGTGAAACGGCAGAATATCAAAGATAAGCTATTATCTTAAAAGGGGCGCCTGGGTGGCTCAGTCAGTTGGGCGTCCGACTTCGGCTCAGGTCATGATCTCGTGGTCCGTGGGTTGGAGCCCCGCGTCGGGCTCTGTGCTGACAGCTCAGAGCCTGGAACCTATTTCAGATTCTGTGTCTCCCTCTCTCTCTGACCCTCCCCCATTCATGCTGTCTCTCCCTGTCTCAAAATTAAATAAACGTTAAAAAAAATTTAAAAAAAAAGTAACCAGTGAGATTGACTTTCAAAATGGCAGTGTAAGGACTCTTTTCCAGTCAGACAAAGACTAAGTCTTTAGAAATTGTCTTAAGTGTATATAGCACATGGATAACCATCTAGTCAAGACCATCTACTACATCTAGATAAAAACAGCAAGAATCTGTGGCATTAAACCATGATTCACTATAATTCCCTACCCTGTTCCCCTCCACCTCCGGCTCAATGTGATGTGAGTTCTACTTCAGGCATTTGAGGTCAAGCAGATAGGTCTTCCCATCTACTAGCTCTCAGTCTAGGGCTACAGTAGGACCTAGGAGGGCACTCTACTCCCACCTCAACTCTGAATTTAATAAATCCTACTCTGGGAACTGCTTCCAAGAAGACTGGTCTCTTCTTCACCCTGTCCCCATTCATATGGCTAAAGTTCTATTTCAAGTACAACGGGCCATGGAAGCCTGAACCCAAATAGCCCTGCTCAGGTAACATGTAGGACAGAGGTTCCATCCCAAAAAAGGTCAAGTTCAGAAGTCCAGGGGCTACTTATCTGCACAGACTCCCACTTGCTGAATAGAGTGTCACTCTAGAAAAAGTAGGTGAGTGTTTTCTACCCTCAATGGCACAGAGGTTCTGTCCAGTAGGAGAGGCAAACAGTAAGCATAGAGTTCACTCCTTTGCCTAATTAATCTTCACTGAATTTGGAAGAGATCGTGAGCACTTTCAAACATAGAGATTACCAAATGAGAAATTTAGAGCAGATTGATAACTCTCTAAATCTAATTGCAAAAGTCAAAACGGTAAACAGTAAATAAAGAATTTTAACTGAGAAAACCAGGGAAAGAGACAATTAAGGAGAGCCTTCAGGGAGTTTGAACAACCACAAAGACTGTTAAGACTCTGTACCTATAGAGGGGCCTTACTTTAGTTGTATCAGATTGTGGGACAATTTATGCCTCAGGATAGTATTGCAAAAAACACAGCAATCAGTTAGTACTTAGTGAAAGCTAATAAATGGGTCTGAGTAGAGGCTGACCATCTCAGGTGCTCAGGTGGATCGAACATGTCCAAGCCGCACACTCCCAAAAGAAGTATCAGAGACTTCACATTACCGGAGAAATCAAATTCATTAAACTAGTCAAATTATCGAACAACTAAACGTACAAACAGTAAGAAGTCCCAAAAGGTGGAGGCGATAAGGACCTAGAGTTGCTGGAATCTATTGCCTAAAACACCAGTTTCCTGGAAAAAAAAAATTATGAATCGTGCAAGGAAACAATAAACTACAACTCATACACAGGAATAAAAGCAAGTCATAGAATATGTCTGTGAGAAGGCCAAAAATATCAGACACAATAATAACAACAAAAAAGTTCAAAGCATCAATAAGAGAAAATCTACTTTCAAATTAATAAAAACCAATATACTTATGTTGTAATTAAGAAATTCTGAGAACCCCGGTGAAATTTCTCTTGCTTTCAGGTTCCCCATATCCAACATGTTTCTCAAATGCTTCAAAAAGTTCCTCATTTCCAAAATCCCAAAGAAATAAAAATATTTGCAAGAGATGAGGGATCAGTTTTTTTCTTCTAGAACATTTGAAGGTTTATCTGTTTATTTAGTTTAACTCTGAGCTTAATCCTCAACAGCTTCTTGGGAGAGGGGGTCTCTGACCATATTCATAGATCACAATCTGATGAGACCTTCCACTCTTGGACTGTTCTCAATTATAGGATGTTTTTCTCTATATTGTGCTGAAATCAGCCACATTATCACTTTTCCACCTAGTTCTGAAAGTGTCCTCCAGAGCAATGGAGAATAAAGTGATACAGCCTTCATCTTTGGATATTTACAGTACTTGCCCTTAATCTTCATCTTGCACATGACATGTCTTATGTTGTGGCATTTTGAACATCTCCCTGCAATGTTACTCCCATACCACTGATCCAGATTTGATTATGCTGCTGTATCCTAACTGTAGTAACTTGGGACATCTCATAAAATCAAGTGGTTCTTTAAGGGTTTTCACACAGAGTCATCAAGTAATAATAGGCATTGCCAATATCTTTATTTTTTTAAACTTTTAAAAATGTTTATTTATTTATTTATTTATTTATTATTTATTTGAGAGACAGACATATGGAGTGTGAGCAGAGGAGGGCAGAGAGAGGGAGACATAGAATCAGAAGCAGGCTCCAGACTCTGAGCTGTCAGCACAGAGCCCGACATGGGACTTGAACTCACATGCCCTAAGATCATGACCTGAGCGCAGTTGGATGCTTAACAGACTGAGTCACCCAGGTGCCCCAACATTGCCAGTCGCTAATTCAAAGTATTTTCTTACTTTTCACTTTTCATCCCTTGTGTACTTGATTAACTACCATACCCTGATATATTCAGGACTTCTGACTCCTAGAGCCATCACATGTGATTTCCTGCAACAGCAGGCAGGATTAGAGAAGCTTGTTGTCCAAAGTTTGCCGAGTAAAGACCATTTTGTCAGCCATTTCGCAACATCTTGACTTATTGCTGTGGTTCACTAATCCTCACTCTGTGCTTCAGTATGAGTTACTATGGGTCTGGGTTTCTGCAAGGTAGCGATAGGTTTTCAATTGCTAGTTATTTTCCAGGAATGTCGTTTCTTGTCATGTATTCAATTAGTCATTAAAAAAAAAACACATTTATCGCTATAAAGCAAGGCTAGGATTAATGCTGACCTATTTCTTTCCCCTGAATTAGTGCATTTTTTTCTCCTATTTGTGCCTTAGTACATGAACCCTATGTTCTTTTATTAAGGAAAAAAAAATGTTTATAAAAATGTTTATTGGCCAACTTCACGGCATTTTGCTCAATGCCATTTATTCCAAAGATTCAATGTGTGTTCTAACCAACACTGTTAATATCTGAAATGGCCATCATATTATTTAATAAGTGACTTATTTAATAAGTTATTTTCTACTCCATTTGTGATCTCCTTGGTCTAGACACTATAACATATTTAAAATTTTGTTTTAATTATTAATTTGTAGTGTCGGACCTGAGATTTAGAAGTGGTATTCTTAGACAATAGTATTTTCTTTTTGTTTTTTTCTTTTTATTTATTTATTTATTTTGTTTTACATTTATTTATTCTTGAGAGACAGAGCACAAGTTGGGGAGGAGCAGAGAGAGTGGGAGACACAGAATCCAAAGCAGGCTCCAGGCTCTGAGCTGTCAGCACAGAGCCCAATGCAGGGCCTGAACTCACGAACTACAAGATCATGACTTGAGCCTAAGTCGGACACTCAACTGACTGAGCCACCAGGCGCCCCTTAGTTTATTTTTAAATATAATTTATTGTCAATCAACTAACATACAGTGTATACAGTGTGCTCTTGGCTTTGGGGGTAGATTCCCATGATTCATCACTTACATACAACACCCACTGCTCATCCCAACAAGTGCCCTCTTCAATACCCAGCACCTATTTTCCCCTTCTCCCACACCAATCAACCCTCGGTGTGTTCTCTGTATTCAAGAGTCTCATGGTTTGCCTCCCTCCCTCTTCCAAACTATTTTTTCCCCTTCCCTTCCCTCATGGTCTTAAGTTTCTCAAATTCCACCTATGAACTAAAAGGCAACTGAGGCAATGGGAGGAGATATTTGCAAGTGACATATTGGATCAAGGGCTACTATCCAAAATCTACGAAGAACTTACCAAACTCAACACCTAAAAAACAAATTATCCAGTGAAGAAAAGGGCAGAAGACGTGAATAGACACTTTTCCGAAGAAGACATCCAGATGGTCAACAGACACGTGACAAGATGGCCAATGGTGTTTTCAAACAAATTATAGCTTATGGTAAAAAAGACGAAGTTACTTTCCAAGCTGGTACTTCAAGATGGCTTTATGATGCGAAGAAGAAGATGCATACTGTGTTTAGGGTAGACTACACTATTTCCTGTGGAATCAGTTTGTTTTTTACCTCTCATGAGGAATGAAATTGAACAGTCTCATAGCTGGCAGATTGGCCCATGTGTGGTATGGGGCTGTTGCTAAAATAAAAACTGCTTGAGCCCACACTAGCTATATGCTATTCCCTTTAACCTATGTACAGCAGCTGAGAGATAACAGCTGCTTCAGTGAACATCAAAACTTGCCCAGAGGAACATATGCATTACTCCTTCTGTATATATAGAAATTTCTCTTGATTCCCTACCCATGCACATCTGCTGGAGTATCACAACTTACAATGATGACAACTCTTACTGAACACCATGGGAGTGATTTTGAGATGTTTTTGCATTCAGAATCCTTGCTCTGGATTAAAAACAAAGGAATAGAACCTCATGAGATACCCCTGCCAAGGAAAATCAGATGCTAATAACAACCTCTTACATTTGTAAAGCACCTTACAGCCATATGAATGGGGATTCACAGATGTCATCACTTTTTAATTCCAACTCCATCACATGAGGTAAAATACTAGACTTTTTTAGTAACCTCCTCAAAATCCACCTCGATATTAACCTTTTGCAAAAGTTCCACTTTCTGTTAGATAAATTATATGTATCTTAAGAAGCCACTTCCTTTCATAGATCTAGGGTAAAACCCCTGAATCACCCTAAGCCAGTCAGAATATATAACTCCCCTGGTCATACTGATTGGCACCAGTGTGGACATAAAACCCATGCTGACATTTTCCAAGCATGCTGGGATGAAAATATTGCCTCTTTCATACTACATGTAAATGACAAAATATCTGACTCTGGAAGCCACTCAAACCCATGTTGAGGCTATGAAGAAAATCAACCAGAGGATGAGCAGATACATTGGAGGACAAGAATAGTAATGGAGAAAAAGCAAATCTTTGGAATATGGTAAAAAATAATGCAGGGACCAAGATGCACAGGAAACTATTCCTTCTTTTGGGAGTTTTGCTTGTCTAAAAGCAGTAAAACCTCTTGTTGTCCCATCAGTTTTTATTTGGTAACTGAAAGCAATGGATAAAGAGAGTGGCCTTCAGTGAACTCCCCTGGAAACAGAGCTTGAAGGACTTGGGTACAGGTTGTCTATTTAAGATAAAATTCTAAGTAAAACGATGAGAGGAAGAGATAGTGGAGAGAAAAAGGCAAGGAAGGATACAAGTCAATAGGGGAATGTTACCAAGTTGGTCACTGCTGGGGCAATTGGGGTGCAAATTCTGGGGATCCTGAGGTATCAATGTAAAATGTGCCTTGGGGTTGTTTCTCTGAAGGACAGGAAGCTGCAAGTTTATTCACCAGCCCCCACGTCCCATTGATTGAGAGTAAGTGCTAACGCTCCTGTACCTCCAGGTTGCATGTCAGGTTGAATGGCTTCCAGCTGCAGGAAAGCCTTGGGGCAGAAAATTGACTTTGCAGTGGCCTCAGGCTGTGTATCAGCCAGTGCACTGACCTGTCTACAACAGCAGTACGGATATCAGAAGTGGTTAAAGGGATGGATTTTAAGCAAAAAAAGTAGAGAAGGGAGGGAGGGAGGGAGGGAGGGAAGGAAGAAAGAAAGGGCACGTGCTATAGTAGGCCGATCAGGAATTGCCACCATTTTTTGTATACATCTCTTTTAGAGGATTACAGTATATCTTCACAGTCAAGAATTAATAAGCAGGAATTGTGACACAACAGTCCAGAAAACTGGTATTTGTGGAAATTTTACTATCAACAAGACACCGTGTTATGTTCTTTTCATGTGTTATCACACTTAAACTTTCAAATCGTCTCTTGAGAAAAGGGAACCCTTGTGCACTGTTGGTAAGAATATAAACTGGTACAACTACTGTGGAAAACAGTAGAGAGGTTCCTCAAAAAATTAAAACTAGGACTACCAAATGATCCAGCAATTCCACTAATATTTACACAAAGAAAGCAAAAACACTAATTCAAAAAATGTATGCTTCCCTATTTTTATTGCAGCATTATTTATAATAGCCAGGATATGGAAACAACTTAAGCATTCATCAATATATAAATGGATAAAAAACATGTGATATGCACACACAGAATATTATGCAACCATAAAAAGAATGAAATGTTGCCATTTGTGACAACATGGATGGACCTAGAGAGTATTATGCTACAAGAATTAAGGGAGATAAAGACAAGTACCATATGATTTCCCTTATATGTGGAATCTAAAGCCACACACGGCCATAAATAGAGAACAAACTGGAGGTTGGTTACGAGAGAGGAAATAGATAGAAGGATGGGTGAAACAGATGAAGGGGATTAAGAGGTACAAACTTCCAATTATAAAATAAATAAGTTGTGCAGAATGAAAAGTATGAAATGAAATGAAAAAGTATGAATGGAAATGAAAAGCGTAAGGAAGGCAGTCAATCATATTGTATTAAGGTACGGTGACAGACGGTGGCTGCACTTATCATAGTGAGCGTTGAATCATATAAAATTATGGAATCAATATCAGTTGTACACCTGAAACTAATATAACAATGTATGTCAATTATGCTTCAATTAAAATCTAAAAAATTAAACATCCCTAAAATGAATTGATGAATTAATGAGCCTCTTGAGATAATGTTAACATCCAATTTATAGAAAAAGAACTCGGGTTTAGAAAATCGTGCAACAGACTCCATGCCCCATGTGGAACATGCCTGAATTAGATCTCAGGTTCAGATCTTCCTGACTTCACTACCCACACGACACTGCCTTATCCTCAGCCACAATACGTAAGCAAGGGAGGGAACGAACAACATAGATACTCTCATTACTCAAAGAAATGTTTATGTCGATTGTCGGGATTTCCTTGGCAAATTTAAAATTTTTTTAATGTTTATTTATTTTTGAGACAATGCAAGAGACAGAATGCAAGCAGCGGAGGGGCAGACAGAGGGAGACACAGAATCCAAAGCAGGCCCCAGGCTCTGAGCTGTCAGCACAGAGCCCGACACAGGGCTCAAACTCACGAAGGGTGAGATCATGATCTGAACCAAAGTCGGACACTTAACCGACTGAGCCCCTGAGGCGCCCCAAAATATTATTTAATTTTAAAGTAAGGATGTCCTCATTTCTCAAACATTCACTTTATCCTTGAAACATGCAAGAGTCAGGCAATGTTATCTCTAAGGACCCTAGTAAATCCTAGATTATATAATTGTCTGGCATAAGCATTTACAGAAATTCACTACAAGTAAGCTTTACACTATTGTCAGATGTAAGTACATTAGAGAATATGTTTTTTAAAAGTTCAATGTGCTTTTGGGTTTTGGGGGGGCCTGAGGGAAAACAAGTGTTATTCATGGAACCATCAGATATTAATACAGATTAATAATATTTAGCCATTCAAGGATATTGGAGTACCTGATTTGGGGAGATGTTATTTAGTGGTTAAAAGTAAAGGGGGATGAAAAGATACCAAAGAGTTGATGGCAACAAATTGCAGGCCACCAGAGTTTTCTTTTTTTCTGGAGTGGAATGAGGATAGTATAGACTGATATCAGAAAAGAACAGGGGCACCTGTTCTGAGCACCTGGGTAGCTCAGTCGGTTAAGCGTCCGCCTTCAGGTCAGGTCATGATTTCACAGTTCCTGAGTTGGAGCCCCTTGTCGGGCTCTGGGGTGACAGCTCAGAGCCTGGAGCCTGCTTCAGATGCTGTGTCTCCCTCTCTCTCTCTGCCGCTCCCTCAAGTTTGTTCTCTCTCTGTTTCTGTCTCAAATGTAAACATTAAGAAAAATAAAAAGAGTAATAAATACTCTAATCTGCATCTCATTTTCTTCCCATATATTGAAGCTGGTTAGGGACTTGTCTAAGAGATAAAAATTTATATAAGCCTATATATGTCTGTGCAAGCAAACACACACACGCACACCTGTAATGTGATTGTTTCCCACTATGGTTCTCCATAAGGAGGCAACAGAACCTGGAAGAAAGAGCACCGATTTGGAAATTAGGTTGATTTTAGAGTGAACCTGATTTACAGAGAATCAGCTGAGCCATTTTCTAACTGGTAAGTCACTGCCTCTCTGAGCTACAATGTTCCCATCTTTTGAGTGCTTTGTTGAAACTGCCAGTCTGTCGGTTGATGCATATGCAGTGCCTGATACAGGCACTCAAACAGAGGAATAACAACAGCAGCCACTGTTCCCTGAGTAGCATTTTAGCAATCATGTAACATATGGGTTTTGAGGGGCACCTGGGTGGCTCAGTCGGCTTAGCGGTCAACTCGGTTTCAGCTCAGGTCATGCTGTGTGGGTTCAAGTCCCTCTCATTGGGCTCCATGCTAACAGTTCAGAGCCTGCTTGGGATTCTCTCTCCCTCTCTCTCTGCCCCTCCTCTGCTCATGCTCTCTCTCTCTCAAAAAAAACAAAACAAAACAAAAAAAACAAAAAAACAAAAAAAAAAACCAAATAAGCTTTAAAATACATATATATGTGAGTTTTGAAAAACAATTTCCTTGAAAATATAACTTCTTCAGCCTAAAATCACAAAGTGAATTATGTTTTTTAAAACATTTTAAATGTCATGAATGATTGTACATAATTAACAACCATTGGCAATTAAAAAAAAATCTAATATGGGATTCTCCCTGGGAATCCAAAAGTTAATTTAAAAAATACTGGTAGTGAAATTAAATTCTTTTAAGTGTAGGGATTGTTTTTCTATTTTAGCAGACTTCTCCTTTGTTTTCATCACATAAAGATTTAAAAGCAAAGGACTTTGAAAGCTTATTCTTCTGAGCTAATCATCCCTGATATCAAAGACTGAAGCGTGAATTTTGGAAAATCATAGATACCGAAGCAAAGTCATCCATAGGTTTGTATCACTTTACCTTACACGGTGTTAATTTACTTCAACATTTTAATTAGCTGTTCCATATAGCAAGAAAATGTTTTTAAATATAAGCAGTCCCCATCAACCACATTAATAGTTAATAATTCTCATTATCAGAATTCAAGTAGTTGTACCAGATAAAAATTTGTCCAAGAAATGGATTTGAATGATCAGATTAGTCCCTTCAATGTTGGTGAAGATCTTCAGATAGTCATGTGATTTATCTATAATTCTTCATATATTATATTGTGCCACTTTTGTCATTTGTTAATATTTGTGTTAAAATCTAAGCTAATCTTTGGTGCCGACATCTTTCCTCCCCAGTAAGATTGTAAGATGATTGGTAAAAAGTGACCAGCCTTAGGCAGTTCCTCTTGTAGCCCCTGAGGTCATGTACCACATATTCTTTATGCATAGCAAGAGCCAGTGTATAATTTGGTGTTTGGCTGATTAGTTCACTCATCTCTGCACACATCTCCAGCTCTTCATGCTGATTTGTTTCTGCTCTGCAACCCCTGTTCTCCAATTTGACCTCTGCATCATCATCCCCGTTTTATCAAACTTCCTCATTTTAAATCAAATCAAGTCTTTCTGTTTACTTTCCACTGACATTGCTACCTGCAAACGTCTATCAGGTACACTTATACCTAGCTTATTGATGCTGGGGCTGTAATGCATTTCACGGCACCGTGTGCATCAACGAGGCTTCCCAGAACAAAAACCCTTTCCCCTTTTATCACATCCACCCAATTTCGCACAACTATGATTCCTTCCAGTTGTCATTTCCATAATAGGGCCAGGGAGGACACTGAAATATGAAGATCTTATAAGATGCCTCCCTGTCTAGGCCATTTTTTAGTTAATCAGTTTATTTTTTTTTTTCCTCCCAGTCCCTGATAATCACCACCCACTCTATATTCTTCCGTATTTGAGAATTTCTACAGGCTACTCCTCGTTTAATTCACCTTCAGTTCATTTCAGACATGAGCTTCTCATGGACATTTCAATCAGCTTCTCTGTGTACCAAAAAAGATGTGTTGAAACAGAAGCAGGCTTCATCACCCACATTAACAAAATGTAGGATCTGTCACTGTGTTTATTTGCACCTAAATAACTGACAAATACAGAGGTAGATTGTAACTAACCTGTTACAGTTACATTGTTTGTTCTATTACACCAGCCTGTTTCAGTGAAAACAATTACAGTGTAACTTTGCTAATCTCTGATCCTCACTAGATCTGTTTCCTTTCCTATACAAAAGGGAGAGGGGGAAGGGCTAGAAGGCCCCTGACATCCTCATTTGAAAACACTATCCAGTGTCTGCCTTGTTAGTTGCGTGATGTAGAAAATATATTGTTTTCTCTATTGTAAATCTGTTTATTTCATAATTGTTCAATGGTAAGGGGAGACACGATAAAATTCTGAATAGAAAGATCAGACCACAGAGCAATGACATTTTTTTTTTTTTTTTGGCAGAGGTGGGCGGGGGGGGCTCTAATTTCTGAGAGTCTAATATCAGAGTATCTCAAGCCAGGGGTTAAGGTGTATCTCTTTGCCAAGGCAGGTATACGAGAGGTAGCAAAACCTGACAGGGAAGACTTGTTCCTTGCGTCTCGTTGGTAGAGCCATATCTTCACACCATATTCTAGCCCGTGAACAAGACGTCTCCCCAGGTAAATAGCAAACTTAAATTAGGACTGAGCGTCTGTTGTCACACTCTTGACAGAAGCCAGGTATCCATGGTTGAAAGGTAAATCAAGATTGCCTTTAAAAATAATCTATTTTCAAGTCTGAAATGTGGAACATAAACTATAGAAATATAAATCACCATATAGAATAATCAAGAGCAACATTTTAAAGTCATTTTTGTCTTGACAAATTTGGGATATATGGTCACTGCAGTCAAAGTGGACAAGTCCCTTCTCTTTCCATAAACTCCACCCTATGAAATGTACATGTGGATTTCCTAAGAAGCAACCAGAAACAGAGAGACTTCAGAACTAATCAGATTTCGTAGGGACAATCTGCTTTCCTGTTCATACCTGGGGGAGCGGGGGTGGGGGGGTGGGGGAGCTGCAGTTCAGACCTAAATGGACTGATCCAGAATTAAAGACTTTACGCATTAACAATATAAACAAAGACACCTTGTTACTGATATATGTAACACATTTAACCATGTTTTTTTCCAAACTGCATTAGATTTACTCGGCTTTTGGGGAATGCTTTTAACAATGGAGGCTGGTTGGGTACGATTTCGGTTTTGATGCATCTTTATTAAAAAGGCTTGAATTTAGACGTATCTAGAGAGTGCCACCTTGTGGACAAAAGGCAGTAGAGGTAGGTGGAGGAAAACTCACACATATGACATGTAAACCTTACTATTTGTACCTGATTGCTATTTTATGCAAACTTTGATAATCCCAATGTTTCTTCAATTATACACAGATATTATTGTCTAAGAGAATGGTACAGATTGACCTAAAGATTATAGCTAAACCATTCCCTCCACACTGTTTATTACATGTTGTTATGTAAAGAAAAATATAGTGCATTACATAAAAAAAGGAATCACAGATGTACATGCATTTATACAAAATGTCACTTTGGTGGAGTTCATAAAAACACACAGAAACAAAGTCAGCAAATCTTACTTAATATGTAAATATTAAATTTACCAACTACTTTCACATTTTGGTTAGTCAGCTCATCCTCAATCCCATGTAATTATTAATTTCAAGTATTTAGATTCTAAAACTCAGCATAAACATTGCATTATTTTTTATTGAAGAAGAATGTGGTTATAAAGAGGAAAAATACAGTAGTGCAGTGGATTTCTAATGGTGGCAACCTCTCATTCAATATATCATGTTAACATTATGCAAATTTAATGCTAAAAACAAACACATCTCAATTCTGGGGGTAACTAATTTCATCCAGATTTTTATAATCTGCAAACACTATACTGTCTTTGATTATAGAAAGATAAACTGGAAAGACATCAAATAAAATCAAATCCTTCCAAAGAACCTTAATATTACTGTATATATCTATAGCTGTTTATGTTTTTTATTATCTCAAATTCACCTCTAAATACAGAACTCCTTTGAGCTCTTCAAAGGAAAGAACTTGGATATGAGGACTTTTTAGTACTTATTATAAAGAAATCCATTTCTTTCTGATTTACCAAGTATTTTATGGATCCTGAATAAAAAAAAAAAATAGTACATAATAGCTGAACTCTATTCTAATCTCAGACAAAAACAAAAACAAACAAACAAAAAACCTGGAGACGTAGTAGGTTGACTTGTCTCCTAAAAAAACATCTTATTTTTCTTTGAAACATGCATACTTGCTGTCCTCTTTTCCTAAATATCCAAACTCTGAGCCATTGTACATCCATGTCTCCACCTGTCCTGGCCAAGTCCCAGAAGTGCATGTTGCAAGGCAAAGAGTCAGAGAAGGGGGTTTAGTTAGGAATCACTTTCCAATGGGCTCGCCATTTCCCCTTTCTTTCCATCTCCTCCATGAAGCCACTCTTGACTTCTTCATCAAAAATTTCCATTCCTTCCAGTCTCTATACATCTTCACCACACCATTAAACTCTTAATTATATAATATCATGTTCTGCCCTCTAATTGTTTTACAAAGGCTGATCTTGATTCACTGCTACCTGGCACGCAACTTGGGAAGAGAGATCATATATATATATATATATATATATATATATATATATATATATATATTTTTTTTTTTTTTTCCTAAATCCTGCACAGCATCCATCATAGGACTGAGCACAGCGAGTGCTCCATAAATATTTTAAGTAGAATGAATTTGGACTATGGCAAGGCCTTGGCCTTGTCCTGTTGAATATTTGGGGAAATGACTTCGAAGACCTAGAAGAAAAGCCTTTCAAGTTTGTGGATGTCTTCAGGTTGCGAATGAGAACTCAGTCTCACAGGGAAGACAGATATGCATGCAAATAACATATCATCCATAGGCCAATATTACAGATATGAAAAAATACTGTGGGGAAATTTAGGATGGAGAAACTAAGTGCGTGAGTCCATAAATACAGAGAGAGGACATCTGAGCTGGGAGAGAAGGGCATTCTGAACACAAGTGGCAATGTACAAAGCAAAAGAACAGAGAGTGATCCAGAATTATTTACAGAATTGTGTTATTTGAATTACAGCAATGTTTGTGGATAAGTGGGCCTTGAAATAGGCTACTCTGGGAGAGATCAATTAAATCCGGGTTGTAAAAAACCTTATTTACCTCACAAAATGCTAGAATTGAACCCGTGGATTCTGTCCATCTCAGTCTTCCTATTTCCAACACCACCCCTCTGAAGTTCCTCTTTGTCTCTTGAAATATTAGAATAACCACTTAATTGTTCTCCCCATCCCCAGGTTTTTGTTTTTGTTTTGTTTTGTTTTGTTTTTAATATATAAATGAAACTTCCAACCAGTCTTATAGTATCAAGCCACTTGTGGTTTGGTTCCTACCAAATTGAGAATAGCCTCTCCTGCAGTAAGTGCTCTCTGATGTAGAGCCATGACCTAAACATCCTGCACCATCTACACCAATACTCAGGAGACAGTCAAATCCAATTTGCCCTGGCACCCAAACATATTTCAGTATTTGGAAATTATTCAGGCTTTCCAATTACTCACGTCTTTCATTTTGCTTTAAGCGCCCCATCTGCTTACTAAATTCTACCTCCTTCAAGTCCCACCTTGAGTGATAAATTCTACATAAATTATCCCCAGCAACTCACTAAACCATCCTTTGAATATTTCAATCCTTTGTTTTTAACTCTGACAACTTAATACATATTTTCTGTCCTAAGAGCTATCTGTGTTCTTGCCATCACATGATCACCTTATCAGTCCCACCTTGTTCTCTCCTTGAAGGAAAATATGCGGATCATGGTCATACATGCAGACCCCAAGGCAGTAGGTACATTTGACAAAAGTATAAAATTGTGTTCGTTTTTGTTTTGCTCTTGGTCATGGTGTGATGTCCTAACACGAAGGATGTGTTGCCATATCATACACAGAGTTGTATTTTCTAAATTGGATTAAATGGAAAGCAGTTGTTGGGGACAAACCACCACAATCAAGACTACATAGTCTCATCTCAAATTTACCTCAAGAGGATTTCTGTTGTGCAGAATACTTCTACCTAATGTTTCTCCTCTTGTTATTCTGGAAACATCACCAAAGTAGGCATATAATGGAAACATCCATTGATGGGGTGTGTATGCTCTTCTGTGGTGAAATAACTTTGTTCATCCAATTACCTTCAAAGACAACCAACTCAAAGCAACCAACTGTCTCGCTGAAGAGACAGTGCACCTCATTCCCACATTAAGCATCAGCTGCTTTTCCAAGATGGGCCATAGACAGGCAGGCAAAGGAGCAATTGCCGAAGAAACCAATGGAGAAGTGAAAATTTGTTCTTCTTGACACAAGCTTCGTCTCCAGAAAGCAGCACACCCAAGAGGCATAGGGTGGGCTTTGATTCAGCCATCCCTCGGGTCTAGTCCAGGAGCTGGTTCCTTATCTACATCTGTGTCTCATTCATTAAAGTAAAGTTGTTAATATCCACTTGGAATAATCAGTGTGGAGTTCGCGAATTAATAACAACAATAAATTTACCCTTAAAATTGATAATGGTAACATAATAATGAATATGCTGGCTCAGAGTCTGCCAACAGATGATTTTTTTTTGGTACAATGAAATTTCAGTTCTATCTGCACATGGATGCTCAAGAAGCAAATTTATAGATGGAAGGGGGTCAAAAAAAGGTTAAAGAAAGACACAACCTCAAACTTATCTTAGTAATGGATTTTATGATTCCCTTAGAGCTCTAATATATAATCCTGTATATGTCAGATAAAGATATATAAATGTAGATGTATAGATATGAAGCTATGTATAAATATAAAATCGAGTAGTTAGCCACAAGCCAAAAATATGTAGTAAGTGTTTTATTGTGTCATTTCATTTAGCAACCAAAGGAAACTATTGTACCCTTCACTCTCTGATGAAGAAAATGAATTCTGCATTTGCCATTGACCTTACAGCTAGCCTATCTAAAAACTAAAGACCATGCTCTCATAGTCCTGCTGCTGTTGACGCTATCATTACCAGTAATAGTGCTGATGCTATATTTACTATTAACAGTATCATTATCATTTATTTCATACTTAGCATCTATTCATGAGTGTTTGCATTATGTGTTAAGCTAAGCAACTGCTAGGTTAGATACATGTAGTTTTTAACTTTGTGGTACTTCTGTGACTCAGGTCTACTGGACATCTCTTGCTTGGTGTTGTTTTTCTTTTCGTTGGCAAAGTTCCCCTTCCCTAGTCCATGAGATTTTTTTTTTTTTTAACATTTATTTACTTTTGAGAGACTGACAGAGACAGAGCACGAGCAGGGGAGGGGCAGACAAAGGGAGACAGAATCTGAAGCAGGCTCCAGGCTCCGAGCTGTCAGCACAGAGCCAGACACAGAGCTCGAACCCATGAACCATGAGATCATGACCTGAGCTGAAGTCAGATGCTCAACCAACTGAGCCACTCATGTGCCCCTTACCTAGTCCATGAGATTCTTGTGGGGCTGAAAGGGACTTGCTCCCCCTGCTACAAAGACATGTGGTGAGAACCAAACTAACATCACCGGTTTCTCTCCTCCAGAAATTGGAACAACATACACATAGAGAGGAAACAGACTTGGAGCCCAGGCATTTGTTCAGAAACACCCAGCTCTGCTTTAAGATCATGCTCTTTCCAACAACACTCAATTGCTCAGTCCTTCCTGTGATTTGGGGGCTCTACACTCAAGTTATTTTTATTGTATCCTTTCAATAAAGTGATTTGACAAACACAAAGTGAGTCACTTTGACTCCTGTTTCTTTCATTCACATTCAAATTACCACCTCATTCACAAATGAGGCCACTGAACTTCAGCTATAAAACTGTGATGGCAAGACGTGGAGAGGGTCACCAGAGATGTTCCCCCAATCAGCAAGTAGGATTTGAACACAGCTCAGGCTTACCCCCAAGTCTGCACCCAGTTGTGCAGCTTTGCCCCCCAACAGGGTCCCCATTCCTTTAGCAGAGGCCTTCTAAGGAATCTGAAAGATTTCCAAAGTTAGGGGAGACTCAAAGACACTGGATGATGTTCTCCCTTTTGGTTAAGCAGGACCGTCATTCATAATATTTAGCTTTTTGTCAGCACAGGCACTGAGCAGACACAACTGTCACTGTCCACCTGCTCAGACAAAGATCTGCAGGCTACCTCCCAGGTTCAACGCCAACTGCATCATGAAAAGTCTGTGAGTTCCAAGAAGAAACCAGAATGGCCAGGGCGGCTGAGGAAACAAGGGGGCTTAGGGAAAAGCTGTTTTACCAAACCGTATGGAAATATTTCATTTTTTGTTTCGTTTTGGTTTTTTTTATTTTTTTTTTATGTTTTTATTTTATTTTTGAGAGAGAGACACAGTGAGAGCAGGGGAGAGGCTGAGAGAGACGGAGACAGAATCTGAAGCAAGCTCCAGGCTCTGAGCTGTCAGCTCAGAGCCCGACATGGGGCTTGAACTCAGACTGTGAGATCATGACCTGAGCTGAAATCGGACATCCAACCGAGCCACCAAGACGCCCGTTTTTTGTTTTGTTTTGTTCTGTTTTGTTTTTTAAATCACACATATGTTCATTCCAGCATGCATGGGCTGAATTTCAGACCTGGATAAAAGATCATCTTTGAAGATACCCAAAGAGCCTATCTTGAGACTTTGTTCTCTCGAGCTGAACTTGAAGTAGCGAAGAGGCTGTTAAAGATATACGGAAGCTCAAGCTATCCCTTCCAGAGGCAAATTTCCATGGGTGCCCGACCCCCCACAAGGGTGTGTCTAGTAGAGAAACAGCATTTTACTTCCTGCTTGAAACTATTTCCATAGGCTACACATACCCTTTTGGGCTACACTAACCCCTGTGAGATGGAGTATGTCTCCATGTGTTTGCCTTTAACGTTCTAACACTACAAGGTGTTTCCATTGTCCACCTAGAAGTTCTGCTGCTTTCCAGAGTGGCTGTACCAGTTTGCATTCCCACCAACACATGTACCCTAATGTTTATAGCAGCACTTTTAACAATAGCCAAATTATGGAAAGGGCCTAAATGTCCATCAACTGATGAATGGATAAAGAAGATATGGTTTATGTATACAATGCAATAATACTTGGCAATGAGAAAGAATGAAATCTGGCCATGTGCTGCAACATGGATGGAAATGGAGAGTATTAAGTGAAATAAGCCAGGCAGAGAAAGACATATACAATACGTTTTCACTCATATGTGGATCTTGAGAAACTTAGAAGATCATGGGGGAGGCAAAGGAGGAAAAAAAGAAAAGTTACTGAGAGAGAGGGAGGCAAAACATAAGAGACTCTTAAGGACTGAGAATAAACTAAGGGTAGGTGGGGGGTGGGGGAGAGGGGAAAGTGGGTGATGGGTAGGGAGGAGGGCACTTGTTGGAATGAGCACTGGGTGTTGTATGGAAACCAATTTGAAAATAAATTATATTAAAAAAAAGAAACTAGAAGAAACCTAAAAAAAAATGAAAAATGACAAAATACTTATTTTTCTCCAGAGAAAAAAAGTTCTGCTGCTGGCTGAAGTTCATTAAGAGGCCCATTTAAAATACACAGCTCTTGGGGCGCCTGGGTGGCTCAGTGGGTTAAGCATCCGACTTCCGCTCAGGTCAAGATCTCATAGTTCATGAATTTGGACCCCACGTCAGGCTCTGTGCTGACAGCTCAGAGCCTGGAGCCTGCTTCCTATTCTGTGTCTCCCTCTCTCTCTTCCCCTCTCCCGTTCATGCTGTCTCTCTCAAAAATAAACATTAAAAAAAATTTTTAAATAAATGAAATAAAATAAAAGTAACACAGCTCTTGCTTGAAACAGGGAAGGCAGGCTCACACCTTCACTCTTCTCCTCACTCATTTCTCTCTTGAAAATAGCAAGTAACTTGTTCCTCCCTGAGGCTCTGCATGAGTTCTCACTCTCCTATGTGGTTTTCCTCCATAAAACTGTGAACTGGAGTCAGAAACTAAAGCAGATCAATAGCGCCTGAGGGGATGGCATACAATGTGTTGTGCTCCCAGACATCTTCATTACTTTAATTACCTAAAAAACTTATTAATAGTTTGGCAGGGCAGCAATCGTATTCCTCAGCCTCAATGAGTACAGTGGCTGGGAGAGATGGTTCCAAAGCCTTTCACTTCGAGATTTCAAAAATAAATAGATAAGCAAACAAATAAATAAATTCACACACACATACCCCACATATATGTGCATGTTTAGGTGCATGTTTAGGTATTTCTGGGAGCAGACCCTATGACTTTGATGTGTGTATGATATGGGTCCTTGAAAGTGGCTTAGGGGCTAGGCTTTGGACCACCTGAGAAATTGGGAAAGTTAACAGCAAATGGTATTTACTACAGGTCTACCACATGTTGTTCTTTCCTTCTTTAAATAGTTAATGTAGCTACTCTGTGGCAGGCAGTATTCTAGGCACCGGGAATCCAACAGTGGAAAGACAGTCCCATTTCTTGCTCTCCGGAAGTTTATGTTCCCGCTGGGGTAGGAGGAACAGGAGAAAGTGATCAAAAACAGAGACATGGACTATATCTAGATGATGAAAAATAGAGAAATGTGACAATCTGGGGGCAGCCCATTTCAGGAAGATAAAAGAATGTAAAAGGTCCTAAGGTCAGGGAGCCAGCGTGGCACAGCCAAGAATGGCAGATAAGATGGGCTGAGCAGATTGGGTTCGGATCTTATTTTTGACATCCTAGCTCTGCCACTTACTAGCTGTGTGAATTTAAAACAATCACTTCACATCGATCACTTTCAGTCCCTCCATCATTATATGTGGTTAATAATGCTTCTCTTACAAGGTTTTATAAAGTTAAGTTACAGGATGGAAATTGACCACTTAGTGCTTGGTAAATATAAAGATCACAATAAATGACATTGCCTCTGACGTTGTTATTAATTTGTAACATCACTCCTTCTCTTCTATAGTATCCTAAACTCCACAGTGAATCATTATTCTCTAAACGTGCTTTTTTTTCTGATGTGTCAACCCTCATCCTGAATGCCATACACAAAACACTCCCCATTGCCACCTTGCCATCAGCTTGCTGTAAAGCTCTGTCTTTCTTGATGGCTTTTGAGAGGTTCTCTCTTCACATCTGGCAATCAGTTAATGAGATACATATACGGATCTCAGCTCAAATGCTTATTGTCTTACCAATGTTTAGACACATCAGGGTACATCTCAAGGTTTTGCAGGGTCAGAGCACCCAAGGTCTTTTTGCATGGGACTAGGGTAGGAAAGTAATGCCCATTCCAGGTAAATAGTAGAATCTTAATACAGAGGGCTAGCTACAAAGGTGTAGGAAGTCAACATATCAAACAGTAGACAACTCAGAAATGGGCCCAACCAGAAAGACATATCACCCTTGGGCTGTAGGGATAAGGGGAGGAAATGGAATTGCTAGAGGCCAGAAACTGGTTACCCTCAAGGGGGGCAGAAACGGTAGGAGGTGGGGCCACAGAGAGAGGAGGCATCCAGCAAGAGCAGAATGTGGTCCTGACTAGGAACGGTGCCAAAACCAGAGTAAAACATAGCAGAGATTCTCCTTTTCTCCTCAAGTTCAAGCTCTGGTCAGTGTTTGCCACTGGCCAAAGCTAGCTGCAGGCCAGATGAAAGAAAGGTAGTCTGGGAAATACAGTTTGTAGAGGTCCGTCTCCTGTGATATGGAGTGGAGCCACCGATGGGTAAGTCCAGCCCTTTGCATACAAACAAACCAATGGATGGCAGAGACACAGACCCCGGGGTGGTCCCGCCATACACCACACGTTACAGCCCGAGTATTCAGCTACGGCATTTATGCAGCACACGTAGGCACCTTGGAAGGAGAACAGATACCTAGGAAACCATTCATCCTCAAACAAGAGTCGGATACCCTTATCTGCTGAAGGGGAGAAGCAATCTGTGAGGACTGCACGTGGCAGGACACTCCGTTTCTCCCAGCCTGTGCTTAACCCCAGGATATAAGCCTGAGCCTTAGGAAGGCTAGACTACAAACCAAACCTGAAAAAGCTCATTCATTAAATCTGTGAAGTATAAAGACTCTGAAGTGGTGCTGGCGTTAGGTTGTGAGTAACAATATGGTACAAGGTGCATCAGCGAGATTGGCTCCGTGTTAGCAGAAAGTCGTTTTTAGCATAATGAGCGCTAATCCCTCTTACAGTAAAGGAAATTCGTGCTCTCCATAGATACCTCGACGCCCCAGACCTTGACTGCTGAACTGCCCAGGTCCCAGCAACAGCAGCGGCGGCAAAAGTCCTTTTATTAGATTCCAGCTGTAGTGCTCACATAATTACACACACCAGACCTAAATGTCAAATCATCACACTGAACTGGAGCAAGAAGAAAAAACAGGGGTGCCTGCGTGGCTCAGTTGGTTAAGTGTCTGACACTTGTTTTCAGCTCAGGTCATGATCTCAGTTTGTGAGTTTGAGCTGCACATAGGGCTCTGGGCTGACAGCACAGAGTCAGCTTGGGATTCTCTCTCTCGCTCTCTCGCTCTCTCACTCTCACTCTGTCCCTGGCCTGCTCATTCTTTCTCTCTCTCAAAATAAGTAAAGATTATCAAAACTAGAAAGAAAAACAGATAATATGCAGGTAGCTGATCAAGGCTGCTCATGAACCTATGATAATACGTATTATCATAAATGTTACCTGAATACCTTATAAATGCACATACACATATTACATAAATATGCATTTTATAGAATTCTCCTTCATTGAATTTGAGACACTGTATGTTTGATTCATATTCCAGCTCAGAGATGTTTAGAAAAATCCATCTCAGAGTCAATTAAACATGTAATATTACATACAAAGATTTATAATAAATGACGATTGAGGTTTCTATCAGGCACTACACACCAAGAGTTTTTACCTTAGTTGATCTTTATAGAAAATCTGGCAGGGAGAGTAAATAATTCACCCCCACTTTTCCGATGATGAAAATAAGGTTAAAGAACTTGTCCCAGGTTACCACGCTATCAAATAGTAGGGATAAAATTCAAATTCCAAACTTGTGCTTACATCCATTTGTTTACGCTGCTTCTATGGGAGACACTTCTTGAGAGCTTCCAAAACTTGGGGGTCTGAGAGAGAATTTGAGAGGAGGATCTAAATCTGAAAAGACACTGAGCTACTTGGGCTGTTTTGTTATTGTGAATTTGTAGCTACGTCCCTGGGACCTGTGCATGCATATACACACAGACACCACACACATGTTGACACAGTAATGTAGTCTAGGGAAAGTTGGATTTCATGCATGTGTTTAATCATTATGAGGTCTATATTTTGTTGGTGGCCCTGGAGTATGTATCTCTCATCACCATATACCTCACGACGCCTATTCCTCCATCAACAACTCAAGAAATGCTTTCTCAGTGAGTGAAAAGTAAGTTAAACTGTTGTGTGCATGTGGTGGTTGAGGGTACGGCCATGCTGGGCACAGAGGGTCAGAGAGACCGTTCCCATCTCATTCAGAACCTCATCAATGATGCCAATTGGAGGGTTAGATCTCTTTTAATTATACTGGGACACTGGCAAAAAGGGGCTGGCTCATACATTTTTCACTTGCTCAAACAATAAAATATTGATTCAGGACTCACAATTAATCCTTATAAACCAACTGGGCTTTTAATAATTCAGTCCCATCTCTCAGTGGTCTTGTTTGTTCCCTCCCCATAGTTGAGGAGAAATTGCTTTCTGAAAAGATGGGGACCATTTTTACCCAAGAGCATCAGTTCAGATTCCTGTAATTACACATCATGGTAAATATTAACTCACTCTAAGTGCTTTGCCTCATTCCCAAAACATTTTTTTTTAAAGCAGAAACTCAGGCTATTCTTTTCCTTCTATACCCACTTGAAATCCATTTTCTTTTGTATGTTCATTGGATGCCTTCTTGTTAGGACTTATAATTAGCTTTGAAGCCTTCTGAGTTACAAGATACACTATAACTTTGAGGATGTAGATATAAAATTACATGTGGATGGTCTCTCAAAGAGCTGTGGATACCGTTAACTAGAAATGTAAAGCCCTGACTGTCATCAACCTGCTTTGAGAATGTAAGTCTCCTTTGAAGGCCTCAATTTCTTCATGTGTAAAATTTAAGACCCAAGGCTCCTTTTGATTTAAACAACTTGCTTGAATCTAAGTCCTATAATGTTATGAATTCAGGTACTTATAGTTGAGGCAAATTCTGTAGAGTTCACCAAGTAGAGACAGCATCTTACTCAACAAAAAGAATTAATCTCAGTAGAAAAGATGCCAGATGTGGGGTCTTTCAATTCCTAAAGACTTTTCTTTCTGTGATATGGGGTTTACTCTGCTTCCAAAGTAAACAAATTCCCATTTTAGCCATATGCTCAGTATGTTCTGTTGATATAATGATCATTTCAAATACATACATGTTAATTTTTTCTTCTGTTTTTATATTCTACAGGTCTTAGTTGGCAGACTTATCTTTGATTCAAAAGGTAAAAATACAGATTGTCATGTAATTTTTGATGCTTTTTTTTTAAAGTTTTTTTATGTTTATTTTTTTTAAGTTTTTTTTTTTATTTTTATTTATTGATGCTTTTAATCCCTATACAAGTGTGTCCATTGCATAGATACAGTCTTAGAGGGAAGAAAAGATAGAAATTTCAGATGAGGTCTCCAGATACAAGAGTTAAAATATTTTAAATCAAGCAGATAGGATACTCTGCCTCTGTCTCCCTAATCTTCTCTAAACTTCTACAGTTTCTTGTCTTCTTTCCCTAATAATATTATTTTCTATGTGTTGCTTCCATTTTCCTGCTCTGACAACTGCAATATCCAGTGATGAGGCAAGGTGGCTAGAATGGAAACTTAAACTTGGACCTTCTTTAGGTAAAAGGAAGAACCAAGTTGAGGTTCAGCTTGAGTAATGATAGACTCTTCCAGGCTGACAATCTACATTATTACTTTCTCTTTTGCCTTGATCCATTAAATTCGCCGAGCCTGATTTGTTTTGGCTTTCTTTTCTTATATATATGCAAATATCTATCTTGCTGTAAGTCACCTCAAATCCTTTGTGGAATAAAAAAAAAGCAAGTATAGTAAGTGTTGTGAGCCATTTCCTTAGGTAAACTATAGTTTCAAGTAATGTACTTATAAAAAAGGCAACTGGGAAAAAACTGGGAAAAGTTTCAGATATAGTAATTATGTGCAGTTTCCTCGATTAAATACCAATGCATTTAAATAATTATATTGTATACATCAGATTTAAACTACTAAGAAAATCTTCCTCCATCTCTGACATCAGCATTATGATTGTCCTATTGTTAAGGCTAAAAGTGAAGAAAAATGATATTAACTTGTCCTATTGTGGGGAATGGGGGCTATGTGGGGTGGGTGGGGGAGGTGTTTCTTTGATGCTCCAAGCAGGATGGAATGCTAGATTTCTTTGTCTTGTATTCTTTCCCTAGTTCAGTGCTTCCCAAACTGTATTCCACTAGAGATAATATTCTGTAATATACTGATCATGTTTTATGTTAGATATCCCTCTTGGAGAAGTACTACAAGAAATAAACTTGCTTAAGATTATGTACCCCAGATTAGTCATGAATCCTACCCTCCCTCCTACTCACACAGAACCAGCCCCCGACCCAACACCTAGGAACATCTTGCAGAAACATTCAGATCTCGTGAGTATAAATGCAGGACGCCACATGAGATGATCATCAGAGCACTACAGGATGGTAGTCGTGGTCGTAACAGTTTTCCAGGGTACCAAATTGCTCACAAGGCCTGACATACACAGGCTTGGCCAACTTATTCTGGTATATTAAATTCCCAAAGTTTGCTTCTTCATCAGTAAATTGAGGATAATGAAAATCTTATGTATTTGTTTTGCAAATCAAGAGTATGTGAAGCTCGACTGAGTAATAACACAGCTGGTAATTATGATTGTTACTGCTACTAAGATCATTACTTCTATCTGGGCC
Organism: Neofelis nebulosa; assembly: GCF_028018385.1. Lineage (NCBI taxonomy): Eukaryota > Metazoa > Chordata > Mammalia > Carnivora > Felidae > Neofelis > Neofelis nebulosa. Next base: position 68,898,262 of record NC_080794.1, read on the forward strand.
TGGCCAAGTGTTGCCAGTATTGCCGCCCTCTACTGGAATTGGAGACTATTTTGCCTCTTCCAACAAATGCGGTTCATTGATCTTTTCATGAAACCTCTCAAATTCATGACAGCCTTTCACCCAATACTGGTTTTCTCAGCAGTGGATACAGTGACCTTGCAGGTGCTAAGAAAGGGATAATTAGCTGTGCTCTTAAGTCATCCAAATCATCTTACCAGTCACTTTAATGTAAGGTGATAAAATCTGTAATTTTTATGACGCTTACCCTGCAGATGCTAACTATAAAATGTGCCACGGAAAGATAGGAGATAATGGGAGGAACCACTACCTGAAGTTTAAGACACACCCCGAATGAACACTGCTCACCTCCACCAGCCATGCTTCAGAATCACAGAGAATGGGTACCGGCGACAACAAAAACGTCGATAGAAAGAGGTCTCCTTTACCCCTGCTTTCTTCTTGCCCTTATTTATAATTTAAGACTCTCTTAAAGTAGCCTCACACAAATACAATCAAAGTCTAGCGGTTTTCAATGGGTAGGACAGAGTGTGTATCCCAACAGTTTTCTCTTGATAACCATTTTCTTGAAAAGCCATTTTCTCTTAATAATGGAGAGAACCCATCAACAGCTCCTATCAGTTTTTATGAGTGTGGGCTACAGCACAGACCTAAGACACCCGTACCCCTACTTGTATTTTCCTCGTATTTTCACCCTTGATATCACAGACCTTCCTCTCCCCCCTCAAAGTAGATCTTTTCACTTGTCTGCTCACAATTTAATCATCAACCATCAACGGACAAATTTGTGCTACTTCCTCTCTCTGCATCACCTAGGAATTCAAATTTGCCTTATTGATTCTCTATCATCAAATCTGTACTACAAACTATTCTATTCATTCAAAACAGAGCAGCAGTCATTAGTAAGCAAAACACATTGGCAAAGGCAAAGTAAATACTGAAGATGAGTTATGGGAAAAAAGTAACCAATGTGCTAATCCAAATTCTGTCACATTGGTGAAAAAAAAAATTATTCCCTTACCTTTTCTTCTGATAACAGCTGTGTGGCTGTCCGTGGGTCTCAAGGGTTAAAATGCTGGTGACTTCCTTTTAGAACAAACATACTGTGACCGGAGCCTGGTAATAGAAGATTTTCACAATTTCATATTCTTTTTGAATTGACAAAACCTAACAAATATTTCTACCTGAGGTGATTTCTCAGCTGTGAAGGGCCCCTGAAGCCGAGTTCTTTTTCTGTGTAAACTGATACAAAGGATCTCAAGAAAATTCCCTAGAAACTAAAAGTTACAAGATATCTCAAGACCAACACAACCAATCCAGTTACCTACCTTCTTGCAAACAGAGTGCCTTTCCAGAAGAAACCCACTCCTCCTCGTGTCAGGGTCAGCTTTTTCCTCCTGAGTCCTGATTGCTTATGACCACGATTCACAACTAAGTATGCACAGTAGAAACACCTTTTCCCCCAGATGAATTCAATCAAGATCTAGTCTAGATGTCTGTTGTTCCAAATGAGGTCCATGAATCAGTAGCATCAGCATCACCTGAGAGCTCACCAGAACTGCAGAATCTCAAACCCTAGCCCAGACAAAATCAGAATCTGCATTTTAACAGTATTTCAGCTGATTTGTATTCATGTTAAAAAAAATACACATCAGAGATTCTCATTTGTTTTGAAATGGGGCTTGAACAGCAGTTCTCAAAGTGCAAACCCTGGATCAGCATTATCATCATCACCTGGGAAGGTGTTCAATACAAAAAGGTTAAAATACAAATTATTGGGTCCCAGACCTACCCATTTAGAAACTCTAGAAGAGATACCCAGTAATCTGTTTTAACAAGTAATGTAGATGATTCTAATGCATGCTAAAAATGGAAAACTCTTGCTCAGGGGGATATGCCAAATTCATAGTATATTCATAGTCTATTTTCCAGATTATGGGTCAGAGATGGGTTTATAACACAGATTTACATGGTCAGCACATTCAGGAAAGGTTTGAGACTGAAAGTGTGCACTTTAAGGAAGCTGAGATTTTTTTTGTCCAAATACAAATCAAGATTTATGCAACTTGAAGTCAATGTGAGTGAAGCCAGGTTGAAAAACAGAACCATATCCTGGTGACAGGGGTACATGAACTTTGAGGTCTTAACTATTTCTGAAGCATGCCCTATTTTCTGACTTCCATTCATATAAACTAATGAGTTCCCTTATATATTGAGCTCATTTGTGTTGGATTACCTCTTCTTTCAAACATGGAAAATCCTGGTGTTAAGGGATCTCCCACATCCAAGAGGGAAATCAGAAAAGGACAATATCTTTGACAAGAAGTGCTCAACCTGTATTTTCAAATGTCTCGTGATCAGAAATTTACCTACTTCAGTGATAATCCACCCCAACTTAAAAGTCAATTATTAAAAATGCCCTTCTTGGAGAACCTGGGTGGTTCAGTTGGTTAAGCATCCAACTCTTTGTATCAGCTCAGGTCATAATCTCACTGTTCATGGGATTGAGCCCTGTGTTGGGCTCTGCAATGACAATGCGGACCCTGCTTAGGATCCTCTCTCTCCCTCTCTCTCTGCCCTCTCCTGCTCATGTTCTATCTCTCTCAAGAAAAAAAAAATGCCCTTATATTAAGCTGAACTTGGAAAAAAGTTATATTTACAACAACCCCAAACATTTTCTCCAAGTAATCCAAATCCGATTTTCTCCAAGTAATAAGTCTTTAAACATTTGAAGGGCACATCTCATGCTCCCCTCTCTTCTTTAAATAAGAATCCAGATTTCTTTTCCATCATAAAATGATTGTGAATGCCCTCACCATACTAATTGCTTGACCCTGAATACTTGACACTTTATCAATTTCTCTTAATTAGTGCCTTGCAAATAGACGCTGTATTATAAGTATTATCTAACCCATGGAGAAAAGACACCAAATATTCTGTTTCTTGGAATAGTGGATTGAAGCATCATTATGGAAGTTCACTCTTCATGTTGCTGCCAACTCATATTTGTGAGGCAGAGATCCTCAATTAGGTACAGGAGAGAGACAGAGAGAGAAAGAGAGAGAGAGACAGACAGAGACAGAACCAAAATCCCTTGGGGAAATTTTTAATTTTTTTTTTAATGTTTATTCATTTTGGAGAAACAGAGAGCGCGAGTGGGGGAGGGGCAGAGAGAGAGGGAGACACAGAATCCGAAGCAGGCTCCAGGCTCTGAGCTGTCAGCACAGAGCCCAATGCGGGGCTTGAACTCAGGAACCCTGAGATCATGATGTGAGCTGAAGCTGGACGCTCAACCGACTGAGCCACCCAGGCACCCCCCCGCTTAGGGAAATTTTTACACCTCTGTCACTCCTCACAATTACTATTCTTTGATTAAAAACCAAAGAAATTTCCATCTATTTTATAATCTAGATCTGACACTATCACTCTTCTGTTCCAATTGTTTCATTGGTTCAGTCTCTTTGTGGTTATTTGCAGCTTCTTAGCAAGTTAATTCAAACTTCCCTTCTCTACTTATTCTTAGCTATTGTACTTTTTTAAGGCTTAGTTTCTACATTTATAATATGTGAATAGCAATCCTTTTTATTTTATGATATTGCAAAGATTAAATGAGATATATTATACATAAACTGATTCGTTATAAAGTCCGGCATACATACAGTGCTCAATCAATCTTGACTTAAAAATAATATCATACAGGGCTTTCATGAACTGATTTATATCTGTCTTCCAACCTCACGAACTTTTAGTTCTGTTGTGCTAAATTCCAACCATTATCAACCATTATCAATGGTTGTATAATTTCTATTATCAATGATGTATAATTTCTATGACATGCATATTTTCTCTTACTGCCTTAGTTTGCAGTCAAATGCAATACTTTCCTTTCTCACATATTCATATATTTTCTATTTTCACATATATTTTTATTCTATAACATAATTCTATTATGCACTTGGGCTTCAGTTTCTGCAGACTAAAACGTAGCACTTCGATAATCAAAATTCAATTTCACCTCATCAGATGAGACACATTCCTCCAATATTAATATTTTGATCCTAGCTCTGTCATGTAACTTATTAATTATATCTTTTCTTCCATCACTCTTTAAGCCCTAAGTAAATAGGACCCTGACAGAATAAAGTTTCTCCTATTTAGAAGCTTATCCTCTCAAAAATACACAACATAGTCAAAGAATGATGGAAAAATAACACCCTAACAAGGTAAAGCATAAATACATGATAGAATAAATATATTAAAATGGCTAGATAGGCACCACATGGAAATCTGGGTAAAAGAATTATCAGAGTAGGAAAATCTTGGAAGGTAACTTGGAGAAAACTAGTTTTGAGATAGAACTTAAAAAGTAACCACTCAATTTGTGCTAACGTATTGGAGAGGAGAGGAGGGAATTATCGCAGGAAGATGTGTGGAAATGGTTGAGGCAGGAATGAACAAGTTTTATATTATGGAATTAAAGTTGAGAGAAGTCTTTATTTTCCTAAAGCAAATAAACATTTTCATTTTGATTCTCTGCCTGTGTTTGCCTAAACAGGGGTTGTGAATACATAGCACAAATTCATAGGTGAACCTTTACCGTATGCTAACCATTTATAGACGTCTGGCCTGGAATGATATGTGATTGGTCCACACTAGGAATTTGCATTCCAAAGAAAAATACCGCCAAGGCAGGGAAATATTTTATCCAAATCTTTGAGGTGAAGAAAGGAGAGAATTAAAATTATGATTAAAAAAGACATTTACATGTTTTTCTCTTTTGATTAATCTTCTCTGTATTGTATGAATACCCACAATATGCAATGTACCATCTGGAAAACCAAACACAGGAAAGCTGCAGGGCTAATGTTTTATAAATCTCTGGATTCCAACATTCTCTGGTCTCCAAAGTATTATAAAATAGACATAGAATCAGCGGACTATCTTCTCTTTTCCAACTTACTGACTCATATAAACTAGTTTCTGTTATGAAACTTGGACCGTATCTGCAATTGCCCAAAACACCCAGATTGAAATATTTTTAAGCAATTACTTAAATATGGTACAAAATGATAGGAAATCTTCTCATATTCAACATGTTTCTTATTAAAAAATCATAGAGGGTAACTAATTTGCACAAAGCTCTACTAATTGCCAGTGCAAATTTATAATGCATCAAGGGTGCTAAAACATGTACACTATTATAAAAATGCATGACAGTACTAGATAAGAGATAAGAAATTCAATTTCCAATCACTGTCGTTAAGGAAATCATTGAGAAAGAGGTGAAATTTGAATTGTGACTAGGTAGAAGAAATAGTATGACTGAAGTTGAGGAGGACTTGCCAGGCAATGAAAATGGCAAGATGCTATCTTGTTAACTGTGAAACATTTTCGTGCATTCCTAGCAGAGTGAATTCAGATAAGCTAGGTAGGTCCTCAAATATCAGATAGTCAGACCTGGCAATAGACCATTTACCTTCTGACTTTGCATTTAGGATTGCAGAAGCAAAGCAAGGCATGTTTGAGTTTAAGATCATAGATAAGGCCATTTTACCATCCAAGAATATGGTCATAGAAATTTACACTCACAGCCGTAATCTATGATGGTGCTTTCATGACTGTACTTTTTCATCACTGAATGAAATCAATATTCTCCATTTTGCCAATGGGGGAAAAATGACACGTTATGATTTTAATTTGTGATTGACCATCTACTAGTGAAATGGAACACCTTTTCATAAGCTTATTTCACATGAGAATTTAATTTCTTGTGAGTTTTTCATTCAAATTTATTGTCCATTTTTCTACCAGATTCTCTTGAGAAATCTGCAGATCTTTGTATGTTAAAGATATTAATATTAATATTTTGTCTGTAATATGCATGTTTTTTCTATATTTAATTTTTTTTTATTTTTTAAAAATTTAGCCACATAAAGATCCTAATTATAATGTCATCTAACCTTTCAGAGTTTTTTTTGTTTACTTGTGTTTTTGTTTTTGTTTTTTAAGAGAGAGAGTGCCAGCAGGGTAGAGGGGCAGAGGGAGAGAGAGAATGAGAAAGAGAGAATCCTCAGCAGGCTCCATGCCTACTGCAGAACCCAATCGGGAGCTCAGTCCCATGAAAGGTGAAATCATGACCTGAGCCAAAATCAAGAATCAGACGCTTGACTGAGCCACCCAGGTGCTGCTGCTTGTTTTGCTTTATGGTTTCTGAGTTTTATGCTTCCTCCCACAAAATTATTCAAATATTTTCTTCAAATGTTTTATAGTATATACATTCTATTTAAAGCTGTAATATATTAGGAGGATGGGCAGTGTGTGTGTGTGTTGCCTGTGATATGAGATGAGGTATACTTTTACATCCTTCAAACTGAATAACTCTATCAATTAGGATCCTGGCTGGCATGAAAACGATGGCACATTCAAACAGGGTAAATTAGAAGACTTAATAAAGAAACTATTTATAAAGGTGAGGCAAGATTGGGGAAACCAATAGTGAAGTACCTTTCCTTTCTTCTACTTGGAACAGGAAGGGCAGAAAAAGCAGGAGGACAGAGTGGTTACCAGAACCCAGCAGGAGAGGGATGAAACCAACTCAGCCCAGCAGGGAGGTACATGGAGGAATAAATGCACCAATGCTCCAATTAATACTCCTTTCACTCTAAGTTTCTCTCCTTGGTGTTTTCTTTGGCTGAACTCTACAAGAATGCATAGAACAAAGGGGTCTGATGAGTGCAGTTCACAGCATTGATCGCATCAATTGGAGAAGCTGGAGAGAGAGACAGGATCCAATATGGCAGCCAGTAGTTACATGCTGCTCCTGAGTAGTTAAAGTATGCTAGTCTAAATAGATGTGCTGTCTGTGTAAAATGGATACTGATGTCAAAGAAATAGGAGGAAAAACAAACAGAAAAGAATATATATTTAATAATTGCTTATAATCATTGTGTATTGAAATGGTAATAGATTGGATTAAATAAAATATATTAAAATGAATTTTGTCTATTTCTTTTTACTTCTTAAATATGGCTCCTAGTTTAAAATTACATATATGACTTGCTGATATAGATGATATAGATGAATAAATGGAAAAAATCCAATTATTCTTATAAAAAATCTCTTTTCCACAAAATTCAAGTGCTATTCCTCACATATATTGTTTCCCTACAAAATAAAATTTGTCCTTGAACTCTATATTCTGTTTAGCTTATCCTTATCCATTTGCCTATCTCTATTCTAATAACATACTGTTAAGATTAAGGAAATGTTATAGAAAATACTAATGGGAAGGAGGTACAAATGCTTCCTCACTATCAACTTTGTTTTTTTTTTTTCTTCTTCCTCTTTTCTTACCAATTTCCATATATATATTAGTTTATGTAAAACTGAAATTGGCCTAGTATTTCCTTCTCCCAAAAATATCAGTTGGTAATCTGAATCAAAGTATACTTTAAAAAACTCATATCAAAGTTTATATCTACATTTGGAAGGAAATGGCATTTTTAAGCTGCTAATTTATACCATCTAGTGAAATGGTCTGTTACTTCATTTCTCAAGATCTTGTTTAATGTTCTTCTGTAACATTTTATAGATTTCTTCATGTTTTATATGACATATTTCTTATTAAAATCACATCTAAGTATTTCATACTTTTTGGTCACTATAATTTTTTTTCCAGTTTTCATTCTCAACAATAACTATTGGGATTAATATTTATTTTGTAATCAAATGACTTACTAATTCCTATGTATTAGATTTACTTGACTATTTTTAAAGCACAAGCATGTTATCTATATTTCAAGTTTATTTTCTTTTACTCATGTTTTTATCTATTTTAAATTATATCAATTAGATAAAACATCAACTACAATATTGATTAGTAGCAGTGGCAGAAGTCATCCCTGTTCTGATCAACATTTCAATGAGAATTATCATTTCACTTTTAAGATGATGTTTGCTTTTAGTTTTGAGTAAAGAAATAGGATTCTGTACAGGCAGTTTCCTACTATTTCTGTTTAATTCACATTAGATATTTTTTACAATGAATTTTTAACTTATTGATAGATTTAATATGTTGTAGATGTTATTTTTAACTTTAATTTAAATATAATATTCATATTTTGAGAGATTACCTAACATTGAACAACGTTGGCATTCCTAGAAAAATCCCAACTTTCTCAAGGGATGCTGTTCTTTTAATATATAATTTATTAATATTTATGCAGAACATTCACACCTGTACTTAAAAATTAAGTTTGTCTATAGTTCTTATACTGTATTTTTCTTGTTTGACTGAGACAATTTGTGATTACTTATAAAATTATCTGGGGAAATCTCCAGATTTTTCTTTGGTATCGGATTATGAGAATTACAAATGAATTTTAAATTCAATTCTTATGTCAGCCCTTGAGGAACCTATAACTCCTAAGCCCATCTGAATTTGGCACCTTTCAAGTTGTAATTTCTTAAAAAAAACTTTTCAGATTTTCTAATGTTTATCTGTTATTATGTCATGTCTTCTTAATCAAAATGATATTTATTTTTTATCACAAAATCATTCATTTTTCCCAAAGTTTTAATATATTTTCCAAGAGTTATTCACAACATTACCCTGTAACTTTCTGTAGTTTTACATAATTCAGGTTAGATTTTTATACTTATTGTTGTATGTGTTTGTTTTCCTTCTTTCCTTACCCAAACCAACCAGCATCTCAAAGCGTAGCTATTCATTGTATATACTATTACCAGTTTCTTATTTCACTAATTTCTATTTCGGTCTTTATTAAAAAGTTTCTTTCAATTTTGGGGCTTAGTTTTAGTTTCATTTTACTTGTTATTAATAATAATTCACTCACAGCTTTCTTTTTTAATCAAAAAATACTTTAAGCTACAAATAATATTCTGAGTCTAGCTTTAAGTTAAGCTCATGTTTTACTATGACTTGTTACTTTCATAATTTCTAGATAGTTTTTTTTATGTTTTATTTTATTTTTGAGACAGAGAGAGATGGAGCATGAATGGGGGAGGGGCAGAGAGAGAGGGAGACACAGAATCTGAAACAGGCTCCAGGCTCTGAGCTGTCAGCACAAAGCCCTACGCGGGGCTCTAACGCACAGACCGTGAGATCATGACCTGAGCCAAAGTCGGAAGCTCAACCGACTGAGCCACCCAGGTGCCCCTAGATAGTTTTTAATGCTGAGTTTATCACCACTATGGTTAGAAAATACTTACAAAAACTGTTTCTTAATTTTTAAGGAGTAAAATTTGTTCTCTTTTTTTAATGTTTTGAATTTGTATGTTTATCTGTTATTGTTGTACAGTCTTATTGGACTATGATAAAAGAATTTGGCCTATGATGTACCTAGTATTTAGAAATTTAGGTTTTCTTTGTTGTTAGCTATATTAGGGAATTTTTCTGTAAATATTCTATTGATTTAAGAAAAGAATATGTATGTATGTGATCTCTTTGGTAATGCTTGATTATATTATTCAAATTTCTGTTTGATTTTTGGCTACTGGAATTATCAATTTCTGTAAAAGACAAATAAATACCTCCCTTTGTGTATTTTTCTGCCATAAGATTTGGTACAAGACAGTAATGACTAATGCTATTACCGTAGATTGTTTCCTTTAAGACAGAAAGCTGTATCTTTTCCTTTAGCTTAATGTAGTTAGCATTAAATGGACCATCGATATTAATAAAGCCAATTTCTTTTTTAGCATTTACATTATGTAGATAAAGTAAATACAAAATACATACTAGAAATGTATGCTTGTCTGTGGGCATGTTTTTACAATTGACTGATTTTAAACATGATGGCATTTTTTTTTAAGTTTATTTATCTATTCAGAGAGAGAGGGAGAGAGAGAATCCCAAGCAGGCTCCATCTTGGCAGCACAGAACCTAACATGAGTGAGGCTTTAACTCACAGACTGTGACATCATGACCCGAGCCAAAACCAAGAGTCATACACTTAACCAACTGAGCCACCCAGGCCCCCCAGACATGTTTTTATTTAAAGTAAACTTTTTCAACAGCTTTATAGAGATCTAATGCTTAACAACTGCATGTATTTAATTGTATACAATTTGATGAGTTAGTACATATGAAAACACTTGTTATAACATCACCACAATGAAGATAATAAATGTATTCAACACTTTCCAGAGTACCCTTGTTTTTCTTTCTTTTCTGTTTTTTGTGGAAAGAACACAACCTGAGATCTATTCTCTTAGAAATTTTGAAGTGCACAATACTGTGTTGTTACTATAGCCTTCATGCTGTACGGTCGACCTCTAGAATTTATTCATCTAGTATAACTGAAACTTTACACTGTTTAAGAACCACTCCCAAATCCCCCCGTCCCCAGCTCCTGGTACTAGATCCCTCATACAAGTGGCAGAGGACTTGACAGATGTTTTGCCAAAGGAAACATACAAATGGCTAACAGGTTTATGAAAATATTTTCAGCATTATGATTTTAAGTAAACTTCTAATCAAAACATAACTTTCATAAAGGGCCCAAATCATAAGTGCACAGCTTGCTAAGTCATGATGGAGTGATTATACTTTTATAGCCACCAATGAAATGAAGAAATATAGTATTACCAGTATCTCAAAAAACACCCTCATTTCTGGTTCCAGTTATTTCCCTTTAAATGAACATCTGTATGTATGTACTTGGCAGGCAGACTTTAAGGTACCTTTGCCACCCCCCTCCATTCCCTTAACCAACGATCTTGACTTGCTTCTAACCAAAAGAAGGAGTAAAGGTGATGAAATGTCACTATGTGCTTATTATCTGTGCCTTCATCTTGCCAGTGAATTGGCTCTGTGGACTCCTTCCTGAACTGACAGAGCAAGTAAGTGACTACGTTGGGAAAACCCACATGGCAAGGAGTTAAGGGCAGCTTCTAGGAACTGCGGGAAGTCTCTGTCAGTTGACAGCCAGACAGAAGCCATGTCTCCTGTTCTTACAGGGAAATCAATTCTACCAGCAAACTGAATCACTTTGGAAACAGATTCTTCCCCAGACACACTTTCAAAAGACAATGAACTGAGCAGATGTCTTGACTGCTTCTTTGTGGTAACTGAGGCAGAGGATCCAGCTGAGCCATGCTCGACCTCGGAACCTAAGAACGCTTGAAATAATAAATGCGTGTTGTTTTAATTCTCTAAATTTGTGAGAATTTGTTATGCAGTGGTACATGACTAATATACCCCTATTCTGGATTCTATCACCATACTTTTCCCTGGTTAGAATTTTACATCAATAATTTAGTGCGTGGTCACTTGTATCTGGCTTCATTTGCTCAGTGTTATGTTGCTTTGGCAGCTCTTTGATGCCTTAATGTATATAACTTTAGATTGTATTCACATTTTCTTTTTGTTTTTATGGGAACATTGGCCTATATATGTGGCTCTCCACTAGGTATCTATAGGCAGTCATCATTGCTTTACTAGTCAGAGTACAAGCAGGTGACCCAAAGTACACATGAGGAACACCTATTTAATTGGCCATCTTTCCTGATTTCCCTCCATTTTAGTTTATTACTAAATTATAGTATAGGCCTTTTATCTCTGAATTTTTGAAAGTATGCACACAAATTTATCTGTAATTCAATTCACAATTTTAATATTTTCCCAAGTTATTTTGAGTGAATGCCACTTAGAAAATGCTGGTTATAAAAAGAGTTTTATTTTGCCACTAGCTAATATGGAGTGTTCTCATAGAGCTGTAAATGAGCTCAATATTCATTATGCAAATGAATAGAACCAGACAAAATTAAATGGGTTCGGCTTTGTGGCATCATTTCAGGGATCTAATTCAGGGGTTTCAGGCCTCTGGGCTAAGAGAGTCATGTTAAGTTAAGTTAAGCTCTTGAGAAATAATAAAACACTTCAAAGAGAAATTTCATTGAGAGGGGTCTGACCTAAAGAGAGGTGGGGTTGCAGGGAGGTGACATCAGGACTGGATGATAACTCCATCATATCCTGATCCATGCCTGAAAGCGACTTTCCTGGTCCATTCTGCTCTATTTGCTTTGGTGATCAACTTTTAGCCCTCAGTTTTAAAGGACCAGTTACCTATTTTTTACCAGCTTCTTCCTGATGAACTGGGAGATACATATTCTCATCTATTTAACTTTTTGAGAGTTGGATCAAACAGAAGAATATTCCTAATATACCTAGCACCAAACTAAATCTAGGTACTGTTTCTGGCTCTGCCGCCAAAAAGCTGTATATCTTTGAGTAAACAAACTTCATCTTCCTGGCTCTTCATTTCTTCCTTGATTAAAATACTATTATCGTACTACTATTAGTAATAATAATGAAAGAGGAGAGATGGATGGACCAGATAATCTTACAGGCAACTAAAACCTCAGATGCTAAGATCTAAAGAGTGTTGAGCACAATCTGATTCGCAGACTTGATGCGTGCAAGGATGGAACCTGTCCTAGGTAAGGTAAAGTAACATCTCATGGGACTAGCTACTGACTCCATTCCAGGTTCCTTGATTCAATTCCTCATTTTTTTTAGTACGATACTCTAATTTCTAAGTGCATTTAGGTTTCTTTTTTTTTTTTTTTTTTTTGCTTTTTTTTTTTTTTTCCCAACGTTTTTTTATTTATTTTTGGGACAGAGAGAGACAGACCATGAATGGGGGAGGGGCAGAGAGAGAGGGAGACACAGAATCGGAAACAGGCTCCAGGCTCCGAGCCATCAGCCCAGAGCCTGACGCGGGGCTCGAACTCACGGACCGCGAGATCGTGACCTGGCTGAAGTCGGACGCTTAACCGACTGCGCCACCCAGGCGCCCCAAGGTTTCAAAATATATACATGGCTCAACATTCTTTTCTAGACAACATAAAATATGCAAAACGATCTGCAAGATAACTGAAAGCTATATTGGAAAAAAAAACATCTGGGATTCTTTGGGTGAATAAAACAAGTTAATCAAAAAATAAACATTTCTGGATTGTGGACAATATGTGGATAATTCTATATACTCTGTTCTCTGTTTTTAAGGTTTTTATTTATTGTCAGACAGAGAGAGAGCAAACACATGTGCTTGGGGAGAGGCAGAGAGTGAGGGAGAGAGAGAATCCCAAGTAGGCTCTGTGCCCTGTCAGTGCAGAGGCCCACACAGAACTTGAGCTCACAAACTGTGAGATCATGACCTGAGCCAATATCGAGTCCAATGTTTAACCAACTGAGCCACTCAGGTGTCCCTATAAATTCTATTTTCTTATTCAACAATGTCGTACCATTAAGAGAGACATTTACTTCAGCACCCCGAGGAAATATGTAAGGATAAATTATGACATAATAATCCTAAATGTGGCTTAACACGTAAAAATTATTATGATGAGGAGTGCCTCTTACCAAATTCAAAGAAACTAATAATTTTTACCAACTATTTTTCTTAAGAAACAAGTGAATGAGTAACAATATAATAAAATTAGACTTTATTTTATGCTTATGGACCTGCTTTAATATGCAATATCACTTGATTTATTTATCATTTTATTATTATTGCCAGATATAAAATTCATCTGCATTTCTCAGATGGAATTTTGCCTCTATTTTTGTAGTATCACCAAGAAAAACAGGGTGCCCCCTATAATTGTTTCAGAACATCCAAATAAGGCCAACTCTTTAGAGAGAGCTGTAATTACTTTGATGAGGTTGTCTAAACAACCAGCCATAATGTCTTTGCAGGGCTAGATGCAAAAGAAGCAGTCATTTCTCTAATGCCTTCTGCTAATCTCAAGGAATTGTTTTCAAATGGGAGGAGAAAGTTAGTCATTTTTCTTGCAAGCTGTTTTATAAGTATTATTATCAAAATAATTGCAATTTCAAACTAATCAAGGACATATTTTAGTAGAACTAGCAAATGCTGAAGCCTAGCATTTCATCAGGTGCTCTAAGAATTTTGTATGAGCTCACACCTTCCATCAGTAGCCCTTCATGCCTCATTCCTCCCAAACTCATCCAGAAAAATCTCTCTTTTGCTGCTGCATGTTGAGACCCCAAGATAAATCCAAACAACGTAAACTGCTGGTATGAGCTAATGGCAGGACCCCGGGGAAGACTGCCAGGTCCCACCACAGGTAGTTTCCTAATAAATAGCCATGTTCACTATGTCAGGCCTTATATGACATCTTCAGCAATGTTGGTGTGTGTTGAACCGTTCCACCCATAAGACAACAGTATTGTTTTGAGAGTTTTTCCCCAGCTTCAGTGACAGTTTTCAAGTGTCTTTTACAAGGATCCTGGGCAGTTGTTTTGAAGACAAATTGGAGAAAATGAAGTGACTATAAATCAGAGTAGAGTTTGGTAGAACATTACGAAGAACATCTTATTTGTCTGAGATGAAAACAGAAACAAGTGACTGATGAAGGCTGAAAAGCTTCCATAAAAACAACAACAACAACAACAACAACAAAAACCCCAAAAAACAACAAGCAACAAGCTCCATTTCCGAGTAAGCCTGAAGGCAGGGCTTTTGTCAAATGTTCTCTTCAACTTTTAATCTGAGAAGATATAGTTCATCTCAGAGCACAGATAAGGAACACACACTCAGAAAAGAGCCTAATGGGTGGATTGTTTATTCAATACACTGGAAAGTCAACCTCACTGCTTTTATGGAATTTCTAATCTTGTTTTCAAGTGCACCCCCAAAATTTAGCCTACCCCAGGTACTCAAAAGATATTAGTTGAATAAAAGTGTAAGGGAATTAACCACTGTCCCTTATTTCATGGTAGAAATATCTCAGTTATAAAAAGGTAAAAATGATTCATCCAAGGCCACACAGTAAGCCTTGAAGCTCACTCCAATTAAAAAAAAAAAAAATCATGATCAGAATGATTGATCAGAATACTGTATGGAGGACAAAGGAGAAAGTCTTTTGGAAGTCTCCACATCAGACCCCCTATAATTCAAGTCTGGGGTGTAAAGATCAACTCTACTTCTTCTTTTGTTTGGGGAATTTCTAACATGGCAATGCAGCAAAACCTGACATTGGCAATAATTCCTTCCTGAACCCTCTTTAATTGAGGCCCAACATCTCATTAACTTATCAACTTGGTCACTCACCTTCACTAATTAAGGTGTTTTTTTCCTTTTACCCTAAAGAAATAAACCAGCTCCTTATTTGCACTTCTTATGAAAAATCTTTTGCTTAAACACCAACTTGCTTTATGTGAAGTGCTTATATTTTCGAACCTGAGCAGTAATCATCACCCAATATCATCTTAGGTGTTACTTGAGAACTTTGTTTTTCTTGTTTTCTATACACCTGATTGATCATGAAGAACAAGTTTGTATAAGGGGATTGAGTATGCTGTTGTCATGTATTTATCAAGATAATAATAGTATCCTGATGGACTTAAGGGAGGGATACAAAACAGGCAGATAGTTAATAGATTAAGAAAATAAATAAATATTTGGACCTCTTGAGGCATTGAGTCCCAGATGGAAAAGACTCTAAAGGTCATCTCATCCCTCTGTAACAACACCAGTCACTTGATCACTCTATGTACGCATGAAAACACCAACTTCCAGTCTCTGCTATCCATTCAATTCAAGACTCTGCCACAGTCTTGGCCAACACGTCAACTTATCACAATAGTTTGCCTGATGGGATGACCCAGGCCCTTGTTCCTGATATATTTTTGCTCTTAATTTATTCTTGTAATGTCAAGGTTTTGCAAGTGCTCATTCACTCTTATTGCTGGGCATAGAAGCACAAATGCCACAATGAACGCCCTAGTTCAGGATATCCCCTCCATCATCTACTACTATGTAGAACCAACTCCACCTCATTCTGATAATCTAGATCTGCTACTCCCATCAGTATATTGACTCTTTCTTATGCCTGTTCCTCTGGCATAAGAAAAGCCAAACAACAAGAAAGCAGTTATGGATTAAAATTCAACAGAACTCTTGGGGGTGCCTGGGTGGCTCAGTTAGTTGAGCATCCAAATTTGGCTCAGGTCATGATCTCACAGTTTGTGACTTTGAGCCCCACGTCAGGCTCTGTGCTGACACCTCGGAGCCTGGAGCCTGCTTTGGATTCTATGTCTCCCTCTCTCTCTTTCTGCCCCTCCCCCACCTCTCAAAAATGAATAAACGTTAAATTTCTTTTTTTTTCTTAATTCAACAGAACTCTTGATATTTCTAGCAGAAGACTCTTTCTCCCAAGATCTATTTGGGAAAGCCTAAAGTCTGAGGAAGAGAAATCACTAATTCCATAAGCACAACACCAGGAATAAGGTGAGAAGAGCCCATCCTACTTCCACTGCTTGGTTCCCAGACCCATATATTCAAGCTATTATGGACATTGTTGGTCCACCAAACAGACTTCATTCTAGTGATCAGTGCCCTATTCTCCAGGATGTTTTTCCTGAATTGCCTTATTAGCTGTACTTTTAACAGTGCATTCTACTATTCTGTCTGGATGATGCAGTTTATGGTAAGACCAATTTATCTGTTATCACGCATTTATTGTCATAGTTCCTTTGCTATAAAAGGTCGCTTGCTTTGAAAAAAATGCTATGTAGGCTATGATGATAATAAATTAAGCATTTTGTAAGTTCTTAAGCATTTTGTAAGTTCTTAAGTGGTGATGGTGGGTGCAGTGCTGGCAGGGAAGGAAAATCCATATAGGTAGTAGAAGTCAATTCTTTCCCTTTCTGAGTGGAAGGAATCCAATTTAACTGACCTACCACCATGTGCATAACTGGTTTTCTGGAGGAATTATGCCATATGGAGGGATCATCCTTACAATGGACCTAATTTTCTGTGCAGTCTGTGCTGTGGCTTCAGAAGATGAAAATCTCCTTAATAGCTGCCCCAGAGGCTTTCTGGCTTTAGTGTATTTTGAGATAGCAGTTGGCTGCCCTGAAGCTATCATCATCTTATTTCAAGTTTTCCCATAAAGAACCAAATGAATTCACATTCTTTATAATTATCATTTCCCCCATGTCATTCAAGCCCTCAGCTACTGCACAGCCGTTGCCTTACCTTCCACCTACACTTCATTCTGATTACTTGCAGCATAAGCCCCAATGGTAATGACACCATTATCACCAGTAATGAGATCCTTATTATCATCAGATCAGACAGTAATCCAGCTCCAAATCCCCATCTCCTTTGTAGAACCAGCCCTCAATTCCACTGTCTTAGTCTTCCTTCCTATACAACACAGGATCTAATATGACGAGGTATAAATTACTGTTTTATCCAGAATACTATCCCAGAGAGCAATGGTTGAGTTAAAGAAATTGAGGTAGGAAGGAAGGAAGAGACAATATGAGGATGTGTTCTGGAGTCAGGTTTCTATAACAAAAGTCTTCTCCTTGACCATAGTCATATGGCTCATAGTTGAATTCTTGACTTCTTCAAAACCTCTCCTCCACTCCAACCATTTTCCTACTGGGTATAATACATAAATAAAATGTGGTCTGTAGTTGGAAAGAATACAGCAGAAGCTTGGAATGAAACAAAGACAAACGATGGAGACAGATAGATGCTTTTTTCTTTATGGCAACCTGATCCCGCATTCCAAACTGTCCCTAAAGTCCAGAAACTACGAGATAGCTAGTTCTTTCAATTAACTATATTTTATAGTTTAAGCTAACTTTAATGAGACTGTGATACAAGAGAAAAAAAATAAAAAGCCGTCAACAACTATTCACTATTCATATCTGAAGCTTGTTCCCCAGAAAATGCCAGAGCTTGGCCCTCTACAAGATACTGGTGAATGAGGACAGGTGAAAGAGTCAGGCATTTGAAACTATTTTATGCACCTTGTATGGAGTAGTCTTGTTTCCATTTTTCAAAGTGTAGGAAAGATTTTAAGTTGACCTCCATGATTCGTGCCTTCTGGTATCTGTGTCTTTGTGAAATCCCCTCACTTGAGTGGGAGGTGAACCTGGAACTTGCTTTTAACGAATGAAATGTGGCATAGTTTAGGGTGATTATATAAGTATCTAGTACCCAATTTGCTACAGTGTCTAGTGCTCCATCTTTGGCCTTGAAAGAGCAACTTGCCATGTTGTAAGTGGGGCTACGGTGAAGGCCATCTGACAATGCAATTGACCTCTAGTTGCTGAAAGCAGCCTCAGGTCAAAATTCAGCAAAAAGCTTGGGATGTACATCCTTCAACTGCATGGAAATGAATCCTTCCAAAAACCTATGTAGGGTTGGAGTCAGTTTCTTCTCCAGTCTAGACTCCAGGTGAGATTGCAGCATGAGTACGTACCAATTTTAGCTTTATGAGACTCTGAGAACCTTGTTAAGCTGTGCCAAGACTCCTAACCCACAAAACTGTGAGATACTTACTATATTAAGCTTCTAAATGTCCGGTAATTTGTTGCACAACAAGAGAAAATAAATATATATAAGAAAAAACTAATCATTGAACCCAGAATCTCAGAATATGGCTATGACCTGGGTCATTGCAGAGGGATAGGAAAAAGAGTATTAGGGTCAGGGTCCTGACTTACTATGTTTCCTTGAATTGTTCCTTATGACTAATGCTAGGTGTCAAGGTGGAGATTTATTTTTTTTTATTTTTATTTTATTTTTTATTTTTAATGTTTATTTATTTATTTATTTATTTATTATTTTTTTTTTATTTATTTTTGGGACAGAGAGAGACAGAGCATGAACGGGGGAGGGGCAGAGAGAGAGGGAGACACAGAATCGGAAACAGGCTCCAGGCTCCGAGCCATCAGCCCAGAGCCTGACGCGGGGCTCGAACTCACGGACCGCGAGATCGTGACCTGGCTGAAGTCGGACGCTTAACCGACTGCGCCACCCAGGCGCCCCAATGTTTATTTATTTTTGAGAGAGACAGAGACAGAGTGCAAGCAGGGGAGGAGCAGAGAGAGAGGGAGACAGAGAATCCGAAGCAGGCTCCAGGCTCCAAGCTGTGAGCATGGAGCCTGATGCGGGGCTCAAACTCACTAACTGTGAGATCATGACCTGAGCCCAAGTCAGACGCTTAACTGACTGAGCCACCCAGGCACCCCTCCAGGTGGAGATTCAGAGCCACAGTGAAGTTCTTAAAGAAGAATATTTGTTCATCATAACTCTGATACTTTTCTTCTGGGGACTCCTTGAACAAGTGTGAGTTTTAAAACAAACAAACGAACAAACACACATCTTGTTCTTCTTAGAATGTGGAACAATAACTAACTTGAAAGCTAAATCACCAGGCCTGGTTAGATGGTTTGTAAACAATAGCAGTGACAAAAGATGCAAAAGTACCAAACTGTCCATGTAAGTGTCCACTCACTCAGTGGATCCCGATGGTGTCACTTTCAATTTGTCAGAAGCAGGAATATCTAGGAGATCAGTCTTAAACTTTGATGACTCTTTAAACTGAGAATGAGGAAAAGAGCAACTGACTTTTTTCCAGGGGACTTCATTGTATCAGAAAATGAAATGACACAATTGCAGCCTTTGTGTGCTTCTTATTAGAAGTGACGCTGGTCCCACTGATGTGGGTTACAATTTCAGCTTCATTCTTCATTAACTGTGGGAAACTGAATGGACCATTTAATTTCTTTAATCACTTAACATACCCCTGTGTTGGTAACAATTCATTCATTCATTTATTTATTTACTTACTTATTCACTCATTCACTCACTCACTCACTCACTCACTTATTCATTCATTATTATTTCTGGTAACAATTTTTATATCATGATCTTGTGACAAAGCTTGAAAGTGAGGTTATAAACTAATTAAGACCAGGACTTTTGACATCAGGCAATCCTGTATCTAATATAAAGCTCTAACTTTTCTGAGTTTGTGCCCATGAGTGACTGCCTTAATCAAACTAAGTCTCAACTTGCCACGTGTAACATGGGTATTCTAATTCCTACTCTATTCAATTGTTATTAAGATTAAATGTCATAGTGCACAAAAGAACTTGATTTAGGATGTTATATATAGCAAACGTTCAATAAATGTTATCTAACATATTGGGTAAGATATAGCATGTCATGCACTCGATACTTACTTCCTTTTTCAATATACCTTTATCACCCTTTCCTGTGTGTCAATCTTCCTTAATGTTCAGAGATAATTCTTCCAGAGGTCCTGGTATACTATAAAGTTGTAAGAGACTAAAAAAGAAAAAGATGTTCAATCAAACATTCTCTGAAAACATAACCCTACTGAAATCTGAAAGAATGGTCCCAAACTTCAAGCTGTTTGGAGAAATGAAGTGCAGTATTTAAATTTATTCTTGCACTTTGTCTGACAATATGAATACCTATATTCCAATCCATATTAAGTGTCTATGATGTGTTTGTCACTCTCCCAAGTACCATGTGTAATTTAAAATATAGAATCTGTTTCCTGACACAATTTTATTTTCAATGTAGTTGAAGAAAAGATTTATGTACTATCTCAAAGGACATTTTTTTTAAAGTTTCTTTTTTAATGTTTATTTATTTTTGAGAGAGAGAGGGAGAGAGAGCAAGTGGGGGAGGGGTTGAAAAAGAGAGGAAGACACAGAATCTGAAGCAGGCTCCAGGCTCTGAGCCGTCAGCACAGAGCCTGATGTGGGGCTTGAACTCATGAACCATGAGATCTTGACCTGAGCTAAAGTCAGACACTTACCCAACTGAGCCCCCCATGTGCCTCTCAAAGGACATTTTAAGTGCCTAATAAAATTATAGGTGAGGAGAACAAATATTCTGTTTGGATTCTGTTCACTTGTTTGTCTTAAAAACTTCAGAGCTCTGAAAAAAAAAAAAGCCTCCACAAACATAAATACATGTAGACCTCCCACTATTTTTTAGAGGTCTGGAAAAAATTGAGGATAGGGAATAGGGATAAACTAATATTAATGTAGAAACTGAAAACTTGCCATAGATTTTTAAAGATTTATGGTGGGGATAATGGAAATAGGCTTTATTGTATTGACTGAAAATAGAATAAAATGCCAATATTCCAGATAGATAAGACAGTGAATTGTGAACACTTGATTAAGAAGTACATTACCACCAACCTCCTACTTTCATTTGAGAAGAAAAATGATGTGAATCATATAGCAAAGGCAAATTTTGAATGTCTCATGGGACATCTGTGGCTAAACATTTTTCATGTTCTTCATCAAGACATAAGATATATAAAAGTATTCTTAAGAATTTTTTAATTAGAAAGCTTCAAAATGTTTTTCACATATATGAAATTTATAGCATTTCAAAACAAAGTAGTAAATTAAAATATTATTATCTTTTAGATGGTTGAAGAAGAAGGAAATAAAAGAAAAAGGTAAACTCATGATCTATTAAATCACTAGGTGGCTGGCTGACTTTATTGGACCATGGTAACAGATGCTTCCCTCCCTCCCCCCACCTCATCCAACACATTTTTCTCTCTCTGTTCTTCTGGTAACTCACACAGTACTTTTGGTCACATAGATTGGCAGGTGAGCCAGATCTGTAGAATCATAGCACCCCATCTTCCTGGTAAGAGTGAATAGGATATGGGATAGTCATAGCAAACTCCTTTTGTAAGAGCTGTTAAACTGGGGCTAACAATGGTTATTCAACCATAATGTTAAGAAACTGTTGCTCTAAGTAAAATGAAATGACACCAACACATTGAGAAGTTGGAAAACGCAGAAATGAACTACAGGTGGAGTCAAAGACAGAGAGAGATTCTTCCGGAATAGCATCTCAGATTTCAATATCTTAGATCCTAGTTCCTACAGAACCTTCTTCATTCTACTGATTTCTCAGTATCTTTCTCAACTTCATGAGCCAATAAAAATCTTTCTTCATTAAGCTACTATGAATTGGGTTTCTGTTTCTTAGAACAGAAAAAGTCTTGACTGCTACAAGAATGTAGTTTAAGAAAGGATTCTATCAAGCTCTTTAACAATGAAGAATTTCACTTTATTCCAGGATAAAAAAAAAACAAACAGAAGTGTGATTTACAGTATGAAAGAAGTTAGAAATTTTGAAAATATTTCTAATAAAGTTCTAAAATTTTAGTGCATGTCTCACATTTATACCATTATACTATTCCTCAGAATATGTTTTTTCCCTCTCTCACTAATTAAAAAAGTAGAAACCTATATATAATTATATTTAGATGTTTGGACTGATGGTTAAAAATAAGACAGACTTGAAGGGGGCCAAGATGGCAAACATCATGCACTTTTTTTTTTCCATCCCTCATTCCTGAAATGCAGCCAGATCAAACATTTTCCTTTTTTTCTTTTTCTTTCCTTTTCTTTCCTTTTTCTTCTCTATTGTATCAAGTTTCTTTCAACAACCAGAGCAAAGCAGGATCTAGCATTCTTTATTCGATTTTTTTTGTGTTGTTTTTAATTTTTAACTTTTTTTCACTTTATTAATTCCTTTTCTTCCTTCAAAATGATGAAATGAAGTAATTTACCCCAAAATAAAGAACAGGAAGAAATTAAAACCAGGGACTTGGGGCGCCTGGGTGACTCAGTCAGTTAAGCGGCTGACTTCGGCTCAGGTCATGATTTTGTGGTCCGTGAGTTCGAGCCCTGCATTGGGCTCTGTGCTGACAGCTTAGAGCCTGGAGCCTGTTTCAGATTCTGTGTCTCCCTCTCTCTGACCCTCCCCCGTTCATGCTCTGTCTCTCTCTGTCTCAAAAATAAATAAATGTAAAAAAAAACATTTAAAAGGGACTTAACATGGATACAAGCAAGAAGTCTGAAACAGAATTTAGAATAACGTTAATATTTGCTGGGGTTGAAAATAGACTGAAATCCCTCTCTGTGTAGATAAAACAAGTAAAAGTTAGTCAGGATGAAATTAAAAATGTTATAATTGACCTGCAATCTTGAAAGGATGCCACAGTGGCAAGGATGGATGAAACAGAGCAGTGAATCAGTGATATGGAAGACAAACTTATGCAGAATAATGAAACAAAGAAAAAGAGGGAGACTAAGACAAAAGAGTATGATATAATAATTAGAGAACTTAGTGACTCATTAAAAAGGAATAACATCAGAATCATAGGGGTCCCAGAAGATTAAGAGAGATAAAAAGGGGTCGAAGGGTTATGTGAGCAAATCATAGTGGAAAACTTTCTTAGAAAGGACCAGAAAACACCACAAGAAACTTCCACACTACAGAAAACACAATGTCAATAAATTCATATCTTTCAGTACTTACTCTAAATGTCAATGGACTAAATGCTCCAATCAAAAGACATAGGATAATAGAATGGATAAGAAAACAAGATACATCCATATGCTGTTTACAAGAACCCAGTTTAGACCTACAGATACCTTCAGATTGAAACTAAGGGGATGGAGAACCATCCATCATACTAATGGTCACTGAAAGAAAACCGGAGTAGCCATACTTATATCAGACAATCTAGATTTTAAAATAAGGACTGTAACAATAGATGAATAAGGGCATTATATCATAATTAAGGTGTCTACTTCCAAGAAGAACTAACAATTGTAAACATTATGCCCCAAAAGTGGAAGTACCCATATAAATTGGTTAATCACAAACATAAACAAACTCATGGATAATAATGCTATAATAGTAGGGGACTACAACACCCCACTTACAGCAATGTACATATCATCTAAACAGAATATCAACAAGGAAACAATGGCTTTGAATGACACACTGGACCAGATGGATTTAACAGATATATACAGAATATTTCATCCCAAAGCAGAAGAATACACATTCTTCTCAAGTGCACTTGGAACATTCTCCAGAATAAATCACATACTGGGACATAAATCAGCCCTCAACAAGTACAAAAAGAACAAGATTATACCATGCATATTTTCATACTACAATGCTATGAAACTCAAAATCAATCAGAAGAAAATTCTGGAAAGATAGCAAATACTTGGAGACTAAAGAATACCCTATTAAAGAATGAATGGGTTAACCAATAGGTTAAAGAGGAAATTAAAAAGTACATGGAAGCCAATGAAAATGATAACACCATAGCCCAAAACCTCTGGGATGCAGCAAAGGTAGTCACAAGAAGGAAGTATATAGCAATCCAGACCTTCCTAAGAAGGAAGAAAGATCTCGGATACACAACCTAACCATACACCTTAAAAAGCTGGAAAAAGAATAGCAAATAAAACCCAAAACAAGCAGAAGACAGGAACTAATAAACATTAGAGCATGAATAAATGCTATTGAAACCGAAACAAAAAACAAAAAAAACCCAAAAAACAAAACAAAAAAACGCAGTAGAACAGATCAATGAAACCAGGAACTGGTTCTTTGAAAGAATTAACAAAATTGATAAACCACTAGCCAGTTTGATCAAAAAGAAAAAGGAAATGACTCAAATAAATAAAATCAAGAATGAAAGAGGAGAGATCTCAAACAACATAGCAGAAATATAGACAATAGTAAGAAAATACTATGAGCAATTATACACCAATAAAATTGGCAATCTGGAAGAAATAGAAATTCCTAGAAACATATAAACTACCAAAACTGAAACAAGAAGAAATAGAAAACTTGAATAGATTCATAACCAGTAAAGAAATCTAATTAGTAATCAAAATCTCCCAAAAAACAAGAGACCAGGGCCAGATGGCTTTCCAGGGGAATTCTACCAAACATTTAAGGAAGAGTTAACACCTATTCTCTTGAAGCTGTTCCAAAAAATAGAAAGGGAAGGAAAACTTCCAAACTCTTTCTATGAAGCCAGCATTACCTTGTTTCCAAATCCAGACAAAGACCCCACTAAAAAGAAGAACTATAGACCAATTTCCCTGATGAACATGGATGCAAAAATCCTCAACAAGATATCAGCCAACCAGATCCGATAATACATTAAGAAAATTATTCACCACAACCACATGGGATTTATACCTGGAATGCAGGACAGGTTCAGTATCCACAAAACAATCAATGTGATTTATTTCATCAATAAAAGAAAAGACGGGAACCACATAATTCTTTCAATAGACACAAAAAAAGCATCTGACAAAATACAGCATTGTTTCTTGATAAAAAAAAAAAAAAAACAACTCTTAAGAAAGTAGGGAGAGAAGGATCAGACCTCAAGATGATAAAAGCCAAAGATCATGAAAGATCCAACACTAATATCATTCTCAATGGGGAAAAAACAGAGCTTTGCCCCCTAAGGTCAGGAACATGACAGGGATGCCCACTTTCACCACTGTTATTCAACATAGTATTGGAAGTCTCAGCCTCAGTAGTCAGACAACACAAAGGAATAAAAGGCATCCAAATCAGCAAGGAGGAAGTCAAACTTTCATACTTCACAGATTACCGGATACTCTGTATGGAAAACCCAAGATTCCCCCAAACAACTGCTAGAGCTGATCCATGAATTCAGCAATGTCACGGGATATAAAGCCAATGCACAAAAATCAGTTGCATTCCTATACACCAATAATGAAGCAACAGAAAGAGAAATCAAGGAATCTATCCTATTTACAGTTACACCAAAAACCATGAAATACCTAGGAATAAACCTAACCAAAGAGGTGAAATATCTGTACCCTGAAAACTATAGAAAGCTTATCAAAAAATTGAAGAAGACACACACACACACACACACACACACACACGGAAAAATATTCCATGCTCCTTGACTGGAAGGACAAATATTGTTAAAATGTTGATACTATTCAAAGAAATTTACATATTCAATCCAATCCCCATCAAAGTAACACTAGCATTCTTCACAGAGCTAGAACAAACAATTCTAAAATTTGAATGGAATCAGAAAAGACACCTAATAGCCAAAACAATCCTGAAAAAGAAAACCAAAGCTGGAAGCATCACAATCCTGTACTTCAAGGTGTATTACAGGGGTGCCTGGGTGTCTCAGTCAGGTAAGCATCCGACTTTAGCTTAGGTCATGATCTCATGGTTTGTGAGTTTGAGCCCCACATCAGGTTTTGTGCTGACAGCTCAGATCCTGGAGCCTGCTTCAGATTCTGTGTCTCCCTCTCTCTCTGCCCCTCCCCTGCTCATACTCTGTCTCTCTCAAAAACAACAAATAAAAACATTAAAATTTTTTTAAAAATATGTAGTACAAACTGTAATCATCAAGACAGTATGGTACTGGCACAAAAACCGACACTCAGGTAAAGGAACAGAATAGAAAACCTAAAAATGGACCCACAAGTATACAGCCAACTAATCTTTGACAAAGCAGGAAAGAACATCCAATGGAATAAACAGAGTCTCTTCAGCAAATGGTGCTGGGAATACTGGAGAGTGACATGCAGAAAAATGAACCTGGACCACTTTCTTACACCATACACAAAAATAAACTCCAAATGGATGAAAGACCTGAATGTAAGACAGGAAACCATCAAAATCCTAGAGAAGGAATAAGGCAAAAACCTCTTTGACCTCAGCTGCAGCAATTTCTTACTCAACACATCTCTGGAGGCAAGGGAAACAGAAGCAAAAATGAACTACTGGGACCTCATCAAAAGAAAAAGTTTCTGCACAGTGAAGGAAATAATCAACAAAACTAAAAGGCAACCAGCAGAATGGGAGAAGACATTTGCAAAGGACATATCAGATAAAGGGTTAGTATCCAAAATCCATAAAGAAGTTATAAAACTCAATACCCAAAAAGGAAATAATCCAGAAGAAATGGGCAAAAGACATGAATAGGCACTTCTCTAGAGAAGACATCCAGATGGCTAATAGATGCATGAAAAAATGCTCAATATCACTCATCATCAGGGAAATACAAATAAAAACCACAATGAGATACCACCTCACACTTGTCAGAATGGCTAACATTACCAACTTGGGCAACAACAGATGTTGGCAAGGATGCAGAGAAAGAGGATCTCTTTTGCACTGCTGGTGGGAATGCAAACTGGTGCAGCCACTCCAGAAAACAGTGTAGAGGTTCCTCAAAAAATTAAAAATAGAATTACCCTATGACCTAGCAGTTGCACTATTAGGTATTTATCTAAAGGATATAAGTGTGTTATTTCCAAGGGGCACATGCACCCCAACGTTTATAGCAGTGCTATCAACAATAGCCAAAGTATAGAGAGAGCCCAAATGTTCATTGATGGATGAATGGATAAAGAAGATGTGGTATACACACACACACACACACACAGACATATATATACACATACATACATATACAGTGGAGCATTACTTGGCAATCAAAAAGAATGAAATCTTGCCATTTACAACTACGTGGATAGAACTAGACAGTATTATACTAAGTGAAATTAGCCAGAGAAAGACAAATATCATATGACTTCACTCATATGAGGAGTTTAAGATACAAAACAGATGAACATAAGGGAAGGGAAGCAAAAATAATATAAATACAGGGAAGGGGACAAAACACAAAACATAAGAGACTCTTAAATATGGAGGACAAACAGGGTTGCTGGAGGTGTTGTGGGAGGGGGATGGGTAAGGGGCATTAAGGAAGACACTTGTTGGAATGAGCACTGGATGTTATACATAGGGGATGAATCCCTGGAATCTACTCCCGAAATCATTGTTGCATTTAATGCTAACTGGGATGTAAATTTAAAAAAATAATAATTAATTAAAAAAAAAGAAACAAAGCAAATGAAAAAAGAAAAAAAGACACAAATAAACAAAAAAAAAAAGATGCTGGTGGTTGCCAGAGGGCAGGTGGTTGGGGGAAATGGGTGAAATAGGTAGAAGGGACTAAGAGTACATTTATCCTGAAGAGCACTGAGAAATGTATAGAATTGCCGAATGATTACATTGTACACTTGAAATTAATATAACACTGTATGTTAATTATACTTGAATTAAAAAAAAAAACACCACCTTAAAAAAAAGAAAAGAAAAAGTCATCCACTGATTAAAAAAAAAAAAGACTAAGGCAGAATTAACTTTTAAAATACTTACTGATTCAGAAAATGCAGCCATTCTATTCACAAGAAAACTCCCTCAACTGGTAATTTATATCCATGGGAGATGAAAGGGATCACACTAGTTCCATGGCTACTATAGTTCTCAAATTAAACTATATGAAGACATAAAAATGAGAGTCAAGGAAAGGGAAGAATAACTTCAGAAAGAGAGCCACACTCTGTGTCTTGGTTTCCATGGAAGGATAAGAAAGTTAATCCTTAGGTGGCATGTTGTTATGAATCAGAATACAGTTTGTGGGGAAAGACTCTGGGTTTACATTTTGGCTCTGCTGCTCCTGAGATATGCGACCCATATGCAAACCACCTTAGTCACTTGCCTTGCTGTAAAACAGGGCTAATATCTGCCTATGTGAAGTGATCATCGAGAGGATTCAAACCACTATCTACAGAATCACTAGATCCTGTAGTCTACCTTCCCTTACTCCTCTGTTCTCCCACCTTGGTGTCTGGGAGGCAAATCTTTGTACCCTGAGCAGCAAGTCTCTTCCTCTGACGTCCAGTTAAGTTTGTCAACTACACCACAGATCTGCAGGAGACCGGAGGACATAGGAAAGTGAGGTCTATGTACACTTGTTCCAGTAGCAGCCCCCGACCAGGCCACAGATAGGTCACACTGCAGTCCTCTACCAAAAGCTGAGTTGGTACAGGGTGGCCCTCTTCCACAGCCACTGTTTGGCCAAGTTCTGGTAACCTTACCCAAGTCTTGTTGCTTAGGAGGAGTAACAGCTTCCCTCTGATGCTGACTCTGGAATACTTTACCAGGCCCTGTTGTTTTCCTTTAATCCTGTGTGTGTGTGTGTATATACATATATATATATATATATATATATATATATATTTTTTTTTTTTTTTTTTTTTTTTTTTTTTTTTTTTTTGGTAAATAGTCCCTTAATTAAACTCTCTAAGACTTCCTTTGGGGTATGCTGTCTCCTTCCTGCTGGATCCCCGAGCATCATACACTTAGAATGATGTCCATCATGCAGTGATATTAAATAAATGCTACCTAATATTTGAGAGACTTCACAGGTAAAAGTGGTGTTGTTTCTGATAAGTTGAAAAATCATTGTAAGAACAGAGCAAGATTATAATTCAAAGATTTAAGCACATAGATCCTTCTCAAGCAAGATTATAATTCAAAATGTGAAGAGGACCAGAACTCCTTCATTCTAGATGCATATGGGGAAGATTGCTGCTTGTAAAAAAGCAAGGCAAACAACAAAAAGTAAGATATGTAGTCAAGGAGAATATATGGGTGAAAAAATATAAGTACTTTGTTATTGTTAGAGTTTTAAAATACCACATTCTTCTATTCCAATAAAACAAAGTACATAAGGAACAAAAACATAGAGT
The DNA here is from genome assembly GCF_028018385.1 of Neofelis nebulosa. Taxonomy (NCBI): domain Eukaryota; kingdom Metazoa; phylum Chordata; class Mammalia; order Carnivora; family Felidae; genus Neofelis; species Neofelis nebulosa. The sequence goes on from NC_080794.1 coordinate 68,927,561, forward strand.
AACTAAGAACTGTCTTGAAAAAACAATATGCTAAATTATTTTAGATACAGGCACACTGGATTAGTGTTAATTATTATTTATTTATTTACTTATTTATTACTACACAGACATGGTTGAATATTCAGCTATAGCACTCGGCAGTAATCTTAGAGGAAATACACAAATACAGAGTAGGTCTGAAATCTGGACTCAGCATGTGGGGACAAGATTGTGCCAATTTACCTTAGAGATCATATCAAGAGAAAGGATTATGGAAATAAATGGTTGCAGAGGATTGCATCTTTCTTCTTTAAGAAATGGAGGGAAGTGCATGCAATGAATGGTGACATTGCTGTTTGTACAGGAAATAACAAGTGACCATGAAAATACCATCAGGATTCATGTACCCCTCTTATACTTGGTATATTTAAATGGTGATTCATACCATATGATTGTATAAATACTGGAATTTTAATGTATTAGGATTTTTAATTCCTTATAAGTAAAGAAAAAGATGCTAGTCCTTTGAAGGTCTTGCCATCTATTTTTAAAAGTTGGATTGTCAGTTATCAGTATCTTACTTCACGAAAATTTCTCATAAGTAGAAATAAATGCAAAATGAAACATCAGTGCTGGTTTGTTCCTGTATGTCTGTCAAAAATATTATGTATTTACAAATAGAATATATTCTATTATTAGTTTTTTTAGTATTACTCTAAGACTTCAATGATTTTCATTTAATAGGAAAAAAAAATCCAAAAACCAAAGAAAGGCACACAAAACCTTCTCATTCCTAGAGAATTGTTTCTTCAGAAGACGAAAAAAAAGAGAAAGACTGAGAGAGACTGAAGAAGAGACCATGCTCTTCTCAGCAGAAATCATTGCCAGGGTGAAAAGGTAATATATTTCATCTCCCAGTTTGTTACAGTTTAAAAGGTTTCATGATTTCTTTCTTTTTTTTTTTTTTCTACATGCTTCTCTCTTCCAGCTGCCAGTTTTGTTACCAGCCCTTCTGCATTGACCAGATGCCATTGTTATTATTCTGTCCTGCTAACAGTGAGAGATGTTTCTAGCATATTTGCTTTTGCTCTTTCTGTTTTGGCAAAGACAATTCTAACAGCCTCTCTCTAATCAAATAAAGTTTAAGGTAAAATGGGGACAAGGTTCTACGTGCATAGGCAATGGGGGTAAGCAGAATGGGATAGATTGAAGGTAGCATTTAAACTTACAGAGACTGGTTTTTATAGGGCTGTTCAATGAACTGGTAAGCTATTTGTGTGCTAAGCATCCTGTGAACTAAAGTAGCCTTTTCTTATTATGCTCAAGTGGGGAAAAATAACTATATATTCAATACTAACTATATAATACAACCTAATAGAATCTTCCTCTGCAAAGTACTAAAACTAGATATTGGGTGCCTATGGAAAAAAAAATCTAGAACTATTTCAGGTCATAATGCTACTTTAATAAAACAGGAGGAAGAAGCTTTTAGCAGGATATTAATTTAGAAACCATGTTTGCTCATAGGGGCCTGGCTAATGCTTCTCCGTGACCAATCTCTATTCTATTAGATTCAGATCATTTTCTCTGTGTTTGATATTGAAACTGAGCTTAGGCTCAGGGTAATCAAGGAAAGGAAGACATGAACTTGAAACTTTTCTCCATGAAAGCTGGATGGCATTTTCTATATAAACACTTACAATGAAAAATGACAAGTAACATAGTGTTGGCATTAGAATTAGCAGGATTCAGTTTGCACAACTTGCCCGAACAGAGGAAGATAAAGGTTTGATAATAGATTGGGGCATCTTAAAACAGAGAAACCAGTGATTCGAGGTTCTGTCTGGCACCTCACTCCCCTGCCTTGTTGGCCCATAAAGCGGTATAGTTGTAAGGAGCACCACAGATGTGGTGGAAACTTACGACTGAATTTCAATGTCATTGGGCTGTGGGTCCATATTCCCATGTTATCTCCTGCCTCTCACACCTTCAGGGAAGAGGGAACTGGTTTTTGTTGGAGACTTAGTGCATTAAGAGACCTTCAAAACCAGCCAATATCTGATTCTTTTTTTTTTTTTTTTTTTAATTTTTTTTTTCAACATTTTTTATTTATTTTTGGGACAGAGAGAGACAGAGCATGAACGGGGGAGGGGCAGAGAGAGAGGGAGACACAGAATCGGAAACAGGCTCCAGGCTCCGAGCCATCGGCCCAGAGCCTGACGCGGGGCTCGAACTCACGGACCGCGAGATCGTGACCTGGCTGAAGTCGGACGCTTAACCGACTGCGCCACCCAGGCGCCCCAATATCTGATTCTTTTAAGACCACTTTATTAAACACATATTTTCCTCTTATGAGCACCAATCTTACCTTGTATAGTTTCAATACAGGCTAAGGCCTGTACAGCTCTTCAATTGAATGGAATTAAAGGTTATTGATGGTGATCTCCATTTGAAAGGCATTTGACTGGACACTATATCCCTCAGTATTTGTCCATTTGACTAAGCTTCCAACAGAGGAAGTCTAATCCAGAGGAAGTGCAACTGCCCCTGTGAGGAGAATTCTCTCAACTTTGTAGGAGCTTTTAGTTCATTGGAGCAGAGATCTAAAAGCATGCAGCCTGTGGCATGGACCATGGGATAGGCAATGGGTGGAGAGTCGGTGAAAAGGAGAATGGGGAATACGAAACAGAAGTATGGAGAAACATCCATTCGTTCCACATTCAGTATACGCACACTGAGCTGCTAGTGTGTCGATGCTCCACAGGACATTGAGGCAGAGGATGGGTACTCAATAAGTATTCAGCCCCCTGTCCTCACTGAGCTTTCATTTTGGTGAGAGAAGACAAACAAATAGTAAGTAAATGAGATAATATCAGTGAGAAATGCTGAGAAGGAACTAAGAGAATAGCACTGTGGAGAATTCTAGAGGTGGAGCAGGAAGGCTACTCTCAATGACAGGATCAGACATAACCTTTCTGATGAGGGTGAATTTGAACCGAAATTTTAAGGAAGAGAAGGAACCACTCTTGAAAACTACTAGGGAAAGAAAGTTCCAGTCAGACAACCTTCAAATGATGGTTTTTTCCCCCTACAAACTCAGAATATCAAAGGAATCCAAGATGGTGTGCATGGAATTTAGGGGGGAGAACAGCAGGAGATAAGCATGGACATGTAGATAAAGCCAGATACAGAGTTTCAGACATTATGTTAAAAACATTGATTTTATGCTGAAATAAATGGTGAGTGATAGGAGACTTCTGCACAGGGTGTATTGGTCAGCTCAGGCTGTCAGAACCGAATACCACAGACTGGAGGCTAAAACAGCAGAAATTTATTTTCTCACAGTTTTGGAGGCTGGAATTCTAAGATCAGAGTGCCAGTGGAGTTGGTTGCTGGTTAAGTTTCCCTTCCAGGCTTCCAAATGGCCTCCCTCTTATTGTGCCCTCACACAGCCTTTCCTCTGTACATACACACTCCTGGTCTCTCTTCCTCTTCTTAGAAGGACACCAGTCCTATTGGATTAGGGTGCTACCCCCATGACCTCTTTTACCTTTAATTACCCCTTTAAAGACCCTATCTTCAAATAAATTGAGGGTTAGGGCTTCAACATATGAATTTGTCGGGGGACACAAGTAAGTCCATAACATGGGGGCTGGGTAACGTTATCTTATACTTGTAAAATATACCTCTGGCTGCAATGTAGAGCTTAGATAGGGGAAAGGGTCATAGCAGTGTAGAAACCAAAACAGTCTTCTTCTGTACTTTATGCTAATGCCCCTCAAAAGCCTCGCCATTGTCAGAAATAGGTAAACAAGCAGAAAAAGTTATTAGTGGTTCATGTTTGACATGAAGGTCAAGGTTCAATCCAGAGAAAAGAACCTTGGATATACTCAAACAAAAACCACAAAATTCTTTTGTCAGTTTATTTTCCTCCTGTGGTAGGGATTGTAAGGTCATGGTTTTTCTTTCTATAAATTCCAAGAAAGGCCCTTTGGATCATCAGCAACAATATCAACATTGTAAAAGCCCTCCAAGATCCTGCCTCCTGCACCAGGCAGTGTGCGTGGCCATTCTATTAACCAAGGAGTGATCTGTTGCCTGAGCCTCGCTTACCGTGGTCCTTACAGAGCTGGGATGATGTATCCTACCATGTCGAAACAGGTCATTGTTTTCCCAAACCACACCCAACGGGGGCAGAAAATGAGAGAAATGGGATAGAAATAACAGCTATAATTTGAGAGCTTTTAATAAATCCCACTAAGTGCATCAAAACATCATCTCCTTGAATCCCGAGGACAAATGTATGAAGTAGGTAGTACTAACCCAATTTTAGAAATGAAGAAAATGATACTTACAGGCATGAAGCAACTTGTCCAAAAACACAAGATAAGTCACAGCAGAGCCAAGTCTTGATCCGGCTATACCTCAAAAGCCTTGCTTCGAAGCCAATCACAATGGTATCCACTCTGCACACTGCTAGGGTTTCACTTCGGAAGTTAGCCAAGGTGGCAAACACTAGCAAAGTTCTCCTAGCCTGGGAGTAATCAAAACTGCACGTCCAGATGTGCAGGCTGTGACCCTCAAGTTCTTGTCTACCCTGATTAAAAAAATACATAAGCATCTTTTATGTGTACATATTGGTTCACAGCTTATGGAGTACTTCAACATACATAACCTCACTTGACCCTCACAGTACTTCTATGCATGTTAAATATTGCTTGTGCTGGTTTACATCGAACAGATGAAGGACTCCAAGAGTCTAAGCATCTAGTTTACTGTCATAGCACAGCAAATGGCAGGGTCTGAGCAGGACCAGGATCCTATCTTACTTGCAGGCCAATGTGTTTTGCACTGATCATATTCTTCATCCGGTGGCAGCTCCCCATGCCCTGACCAACCATAGTCGTCCCTCCGTGCCTGCTAATTATGAACCACAGACAGCTTGCCAACACTGAGCAGTGCAAGAGTGAAGCCCAGGGAACAAGACAGTATTGTTTGAAATCCTCCTGCCCCAGTAACCTCTTTTGTGACCTTGGTCCTTTACTTAATTTAAATTACTTACCTGTAGAGGCGCCTGGCTGGCTCAATGAGAAGAGCGTGCAATTCGTAATCTCGGGTCATGAGATCGGCATCATGAGTTCTACACCCACATTGAGTGTAGAGATTAAGTAAATAAATAAATTGTAAAAGTTTCAAATATTAGTAAATTCCACCTTCTCCAGAAAGCGGTTTTTCATTTTTGTTGTATTGGACCACAAAAAATCATTTGCTGGCTCTGTGCATTTGCCTGGATCCTAGCGGTTATGTTGGAACAAGGAAGTTTAGACTGCATAAAGGAGGGTAAGAACATTTATTTTATAGTTTATTGTGTATCCACATGGAAGGATGTGCATGATGAATAGGAGGCATGGCATGATCCTAATTCTGTTTTTAAAAAGTGCATATAATCTCATAGATTGATTAAATGGGATTCCAGGTGCAATAAGAAGATAGGAGATTCCTCTCCCACATTTGAAACCCTCCCCCCACCATGAGGCTAGTTATACCTCTATTTCAAATTATAATGTTGAACAGGATCCATAGCTCATTCAATCACGCTCAGAGAAAATGCTAGTTATTTATTGCCAGAAAAATCTCATTTAAGTAATTAAAATGTTCAATGTCATGTAGTGGTCAAATTTTGAACTTCATTTAAGTTGGCACCTCTCCCCTCTGAAAATGGAACTGTCCCAGTGAGGAAGCCTGCACTGGGAAAAAATAGGAGAGGCATTCTCTTCTCTCTTTGCTGGAAACCCTTCTCTCTTCTACCTCTACTTCTAGAAGGAGGCAGGAAAGCAGGAGGGTAGGTGGGACCAGCAAAGGTCTTACTGACCAGCATTGATAAAGTAGCATTTGTTATCTCTGAACCAGGTACACATGCAAAGCTAATTCCTCCCTGGCGTCCTCTGTATCTTCTTCAGAAACACCTACCACAGAAGATCTACAGTTCTGTCATCTCACAGAAATGTACCTCTACCAGTAGAGTTGTGCTTCAGGGCACACTCTCCCCGGTTCTTTCAGCGGAGAGCTCCTTGCCCCTCCCCATGACTCTGTCAGACATTACCAGGCCCACTCTCTTCTCACATGTAGCTCAGATCTCATCAAGTGGAAACTTATACATTTGCCTTGCCACTTAAAAGAATGTGATTGCTTCTCAAACACAGCTTCTGCAAATCTCCACAGGGGGCATTTTTGATTTTCTCCTTGAGAGGAGGCTTGAGGTGAGAACAGATTAACCCCTCCACCCTTAAAGGCATGGATAGAAGGAACTCACAGAGCCAACAATTTTCTCCAAAGAAATCCCTTCTCTAAACTCCAGCATCCCTTTCTTTGGCCTCTCCAAAGTCTGAGAGGATGGAAATGGGTGGTCAACCACTGAACTGTCATGACCAGCTAACTTTTGTTCACCTCTTCCAAGTTCTCATTGTTGGTCTAGAGACTCACTTTGAAATGTGAAGCATTGACTCTTAGGGCCACAGATGAGTCAGAATATTTATGGTCATAGACTATACTGACAAAGATATATAGCTGTGAACAAAGGTTATATATCTGGGGAGTGGATTAGCATGGAAGGAGATTTTATGCATCATTTACATTTCTTCCCATTGAGGATTTATTATTTTATAATTATAAAATGAGACATTTTTATTAAAATAGTTTCTACCTGGAGAGTTGTTGTGAGTACTTATAAAGGGGCTTAGCACAGACTAAATCTTGGTTAAATGATGGCCATTATTACTATAACTATTGGTGTTATAATTTATGCATTTAGCAGATATTTATTGAGCACTTCTGTGCAAGGCATTGTGTAAATTTCTGGGGATATAATAGTAAACAAGACAAACCTATTTCTTGCCCTCATTTCTGCTAAGGAGACCAAGGAAAACCAAATACACAGATAAATAAATGCAATGATTACAACTCTTAATTAGTGTTATAGAAAAAGAAAAGAAAAAAGAAAAGAAAAGAAAAGAAAAGAAAAGAAAAGAAAAGAAAAGAAAAGAAAAAAAACAATGAGGGACTGAGAGAGAATTCAAATGATCGGGGTGATCATTTGCTTTACCTAGGATGGTCACAGCAGGTCTCTCTGGGCACACAGATTTAAACTAAGACCCCAAAGTAGGTAAGTATGGGGAGAAAAGCCCGGGGAGAAACATACTCTTAGAAAGAGGAGCATTTCCCAAGGCAGGAGGTAACTTTCTATGTTTGAGAAACTAATGCAAGACCATGGTGGCTGGCAAATAATGAGCACGGGAGACTCTGGTATGAAATGATAATGAGAGAAAGGGCCACGCAAGGCACAGCCCCACAAGCTGGGGTCTGGTCTGGATTTCATCCTAAACACAATAATGGTTTTCTTTGGTAGCCCATTACAGCATGTCACACAACATAAACCTGGGGGTGACCCACTGAAAGAATTCCTGTCCTTCAAAATCGTAAAGATTTATGTTCTTCATCCTTTAACTAATAAGCCTTATAATGACAAAGATGGTCACTGTCTTGTTGACGGTTCTATCCTGAGAACTTAGAAAATGATATGGGATAAATTAATGCTTTAATAAACATGTCCTGAATGAATAAATGATATCAATACTACATAGCAGCTAAATGCTTGAGCTGGGGAATCTCACAGACCTGTATGTGAATCCTGATTTGGCCAATTTATTGCATGTGTAGACTTGGACGGATACATTTAACACTTGAGAGGTAAAGGCTAAGGGAATGATGGGTTCCCTGAAGGAAGGCCCCCCAGAGAAGGAGCTGGTCTCTGACAGGACAGGACCGGTTGAGAAGGCAAACCTGCTCATGGAAGCTGGACACTGCTGGGAGTAGTAGGCAAATGACCATGACCACGGCTGGGAGGCATCACGTTGAAGCCATATGGCCATATCACAAAGGGGAGGGACGTGAGCCTCCCACCAAGAACCAGGGACAGGGTGCCTGTGACCACACCTCTGCAAGCAATGCTTCAACTTCTGTTCCTTGACATGCCGGCGGAGGGGCCAGAGCTCCAGCAGTCCTGCCTGCTGAGATGAAGAAATAGGGCTTGGAGACCACAGATCCAGAACCTCATAACAAGACCACCTCTTCCTCACCATCCGCTGAAAAGCTCCACAACCTGTGACCACAGCTCCTCTCCGCAACTGATAGCCAGTCCTACTCAGATCCCCATGCACTACTCAGAGCACAACGGAAAGTGGGTGGCACACATCTGCCTTTGAACTAATATCCCAGCAAACATTAATCCCAACCTGGGGGGTGCAAGCTCGCACATCATTCTTCCTCCTTTCCTTCTTCACTGATGGCTTATAACAATAATACCAACTTTATATGGTTGTTTGGGTATTAAACCAGACAATGTAGGCACAAGGCCTTAGCGTCTTACTACTGAACTTGTCTTTATTTAATATTTTGATATTTTTCAAATGGAATTCTTTTCATCAAGTTTGATTTTAAACTCTTGCTTTAAAATATTATTTATCTTGGGGCGCCTGGGTGGCTCAGTCAGTTAAGCATCCAACTCTTGATTTCAGCTTGGATCATGATCTCATGGTTCGTGAGTTTGAGCCCCTCATCGGGCTCTGTGCTGACAGTACAAAGCCTGATTGGGATTCTCGCTCTTTCCCTCTCTCTCTGTTCCTCCCCTGCTTGTGCTCTCACTCTCTCTCTCTCTCTCTAAATAAATAAATAAACTTAAAAATAGATTATTTATCTTGATTGTTTTGAGGGCATTTTCTTAAATTTTGCTTCTGAATTAAGTACCACACTTGCTTCCCCTTGTCTCAACCGTGCCTTACCTGATATATATTAAATACTAAATAAGTATTACACATTATTTTGTGTTGCTGTTGTTACATTCTATTAGTAGCTTTTACGTCTCTCCCTCTCTCTGGCTCTCACTCTTAACTGTTATCCTCCTTGCCCACCTCTCTCTCAACCTCTCTCTCTTTCAGTCTCTCTGTTTTGTTCTCCCTTCCTTCGTACACACACATGCACAAGCACAGTGCAAAAGGCCGCCATTACAGATGCATGGTAATTTATTGACATAGAGCTTCATTTCCAAAAAATGAAAAATATATAGAACATTCATCGTAGACAGCTTTTCATTTTTAATTACTCCCTATCACAACATGCAGACACCTTGTTTTATAAAGGGCTCGATGCCGAAACTGCTGTATAATGAGGCTTTATCTGGCACTAACGTGCGCTGTTGCTAAAAGCCACGCTTCCATCTAATCGGATCAACAGTTTCAACAATTCTCAGATTGTGTTTTAGAAAACAGGCACAGAGTTAGAGCTCACCATAAGCTTGTGTAATGCCCAACATGAAAAAGTAGCCACAGAGAGGTGTCTTGAGCTTCACTGGCGTTCTTGAAGGAGGACAGTGACTGGATTAGGGGGGATATGTTTTAGGGAAGGAACTGCAAACAGCAGCTCTTATGCAATAATAATTAAAAAAATGTACAGACAGGTAAGAAAATGATCATTTATTTATTACCATGGATTTTATTAATTTTTCCTACATGATTTTAAAAAAGATAAAAAATTAATAGCAATACTTCAGCTGTTATGAGGTTATGTTCTCCACTGCAATTGCATGCTAACATTTCTTGGCATGTTCCAAACCTCATTTTTGGTAACTGTGGTTATTGTGATAACAACAGTGAGGGGGAGGTATAGGAGAAGGAAGCAAGAGGAGATGTGTAGGGAGGAAATACAGGAATGTGGAGGTAGAAGGGGGCACTTATAAATTAACAGAACATGTGAAAATTGGTTTTAACTTTACACAGAAGAAATCTACTCCTAAAATAAATCTGGGAGCATTCAAGCCAATATCGTAACAAAAATGAAATGTGAAAACCACGCTCTAATGCGAGTGATTGTCCCTGGATTTTCATGGTTCCTGCCCGCAAAGGGGTGTTCACCGATTGATCATAGAATCTGAATACTGGCTGAAATCTGATTTAAAAAAAAAAATCTGGAAAGCATTAGGATTAGGGCAAAACAAAAGACGTGTGTGAACACTTCCAGTTAAATGACCTTCTGAAGAGCAAGAAACAAGAGTCTTATATAGCACAGCAAAACATCCTGATCATCTTAAACTAGGTGCAGTCTTGAGAACAGATGGAATTTATGAAGTCTCTCACTAGATGCTGTAAAATACATCTTTCTATTATCAGCTTCTATAGAATTGGAGAGTACCAGAGGGAAGAGGGGTGTTCGTGAATGATTAAATAATCAAAGGAAATAAAATGAAGATGAACTACTAGCAAACCCAGGAGGGTCATATTATGGGCATAATAAAAGCAACTTGATATAAAATCCTTGGGAGTAGTTGCCATTTGGGTTTACAGATAAGCAGGGGAAAAAATTAATGCAATTCCTGGTGTAGCTGACTTTCTCTGGACTTTGCATATGGCCAGTCTCTCCTAGGACCGTCCTCTCTTTGTGTTTGTAGTCTATTCAGAATGGACTCCTCTAAGCTCAGGATACCGAGTCTTTCTAAAATGAATGAAACTTCAGATTTCACTGGTGAAGGAAATATTTCCAGTTTCATTCTGGGGAAATGTTAAATACAGGCGGGGCGCAAGGGGATTTTATTGTTAAAAAAGTACGTTTCGCCTTATGTTCACCATCCATAATTTATATGTATCTTCCCTGACCCCAAGGTGACATACTATGTAATGTTTACTTTCTAATAACTAACCCATAAAAGGCATCATGTGGTTTGGCAGACTTCTAATAAAAAATAATTGTCCATAGATAAGAGTAAATCTTAGATGTACATTTTAATAGAAAATTAATTCCAACAATTTGAATTTCAGATAGTTTTAACATAGATAGCATTTTTTAATTGAATGTTCTAATAAAAGCAACAGCTGGCCAAAGCTATAATAGGCTTTTTTTTTTTTTTTTTTTTTAATATTGGGAGGCACTATATTGTACAGTAAATTAAACATTTTTTTATGGCCTACATTCTTGGGATATTTTGTGTTACAATCACTTAAGAGATTTAGATCATCTCCAAATTTACCAGTGAATAGTCCTGAAGGAAAAAACAAACATATACCACCTCTTGATTATTGTTTAAAGTAGAATAGAGAACCATTAATGACTCATATTTAGGCTGCCAGTACAATGTTTCTCATGAGATAGTCACTAAATCTAATGCCCAGCTATCAGTATTAGGAACCACCTCCCTAGCTGCCATGTAAATGAGAAAGAATAAACACAATTTTGTATGCTCATTATTATTGGTTTGCTTTTGAGTGAACCCCCAGAGCCTTATTTAGTATCAGTAGAACACTTTAAGTTGATTCTTCCTAATATTTGCCAAGAAAAGCAATGTAGAGACAACGTAGCCTCTGGATTAAGAGGAGAATGTTGTCAGCCTGATGTCGGGAGGAAAGATATCCCAGTCATTTGGAGAGGGACCGATTCTGACACTGGTTGTAAACTTTATTACTCCACTGTTTGTAGAGATAGATACTCATTGTAGAGCAGTTTTTCTTCATCTGGCTCCACAAACATTTTATCTGAGATCAAAGACATCTTTTGATTCAGGACCCACTGGCTTTTGGATAACATTATGATGGAATAGCTCCAGAAAGACATGAAAATGAGGCGCTGTTATATATATATTTTTTTCCTGCTTTTTTCTAAGACCTTCGAATCAAAGAGAAAATGGATGGGTAAAACCATATCCTCACATTCATTCTAGAGCCATTTGCTTGGATCCTCCCACCTCCAGGATTTTTTCTGTATCAAAAGAGAGAGGCTAGGTTTTGTTAGGGTGGACTTGAAGGTAGGCAGAAGGCAAAATGCAAGTTTAAAGAGTAGTTTCTTGCATCTATCTAAGAGGCAGTGTCTAAGCTGCTCTGCCCCAGGGGCGTAGGCTTATCAAGGTGATAAACAGAGTGCATTGTAGTAACACAAGAAGCAATGTTTATCATGGCTTACTGATGTGCAGAGCTGGGTGCTCTGGCTTAACTAAAGGAATGGAGAAGTCTAATATATCTTAGGAGCTGGGTGGCAGGAGGGGTGTAGTGAAGGAGCAAAAAAATTAACCAAGAGGATTAACCTAGAAAAGTCAACCTTGAAAATGAACCAGGCATCACAATTAAAATTTCCTTCCCTCAAATTTCCAGGTCCTTTAGTGATTGCAACCAAGGACTTCAGTCAATCTGACAATGCTGGACAATTAAAATTTACAAAGTAACACTCTGAGTACCTCACTGTTTTGCTCAGAAAACTTCAACGCTGACTCCGCCATTTGACTATTATTCAAAAGCTTGGTTTGACATTCAAAGCCTTGAACAAACTGTTTAAACTATATTCTACTCTTGATTTGCTTCCCTTTACCACTACAAGCTCCAGCTTTACTACTCTTTCTATAGTTTTCACTTTTCATTCTATTTATATATGTTGCACCTTGGCCTATAATAGCCAGCTCTGCTTTTCTTTGCCATATTGCACTAAGCTGTCCCAGCATGAATGTTACCTCTACCATAGACTCCACAAGATTTCCTCCAGCAAGAAGCACATTTTCCTCTTTTGCTGCTTCCTTCATATGCTCTAGGAGAGTCTGCATGATGGAGAAAGAGAAACACAGGCTGTTGAGTTAAATTGAGGAGACATGTGATGGGGCTTGGGGTGTTGGTGGAGTTCATGTTCAGAACCAACAGCCAAGCAAGAATTCTTGAAGATGTCTCTGTAAAAAAAAAAAAAAAAAAAAAAAAAAAAAAGGTGATTTTATTAAGGCAGGGGACAGGACCTGTGGGCAGAAAGAGCGGCACTGAGGTTGTGCAGAGTGACTGCTTATATACTGTGGAGTTTGGGGGGAGGTAAAGTCAAGAGGAAGCTTCTTAAAGGGATTTCCATATGCTAAAGAGAATTTACAGATTACTGGAGGCCTAGCTATTGTCAAGCTAAGATTATTTTTCTCTCTAGCAAAGCATTATCATTAAGATAGTAGGGAATTCCTGGGGATTAGTCTATTGAGGAGATATTTGTAAACTGCTGGAGAATTATCACTTTAATCATTTGTTTTCTGTCCTTTCCTTTGCTCTTGGGTAGACAGGAGTACCTGAAGAATATCACACATATCCCACCTTAGGGTTGCGGGGGGGGGGGGGGTGGTGGGGGAAGGGGGCGGTGATGGGGCATGCGTGGTAGGATATCAGCCTACCTTGTGCTCCCTCATCAGCATGGACTTCACAAGCTACTGACTGTGTCATCTTTGAATTTCAGTCTGGCTTCATTTGCATTTCCCCATCTCTACCATGGGAGTAAGAGGAGTTACCAATCTCCCAGAGCTGTTGTGAGGACTAGGTAGAGGAAGATGGCAAGGAGGCCAGCCTAGTGTGTCCTCTGCTCTTTTCCCCCTTTTCTCTTCCCATGTAAATTCCCCTCCTGGAAGAGACATAATGAAACTTACCCTGTGGATTTAGTTCGTCTCCATGTTCAATCTCTGTCTCTATCCCTAGTTCTAAGCCAGGATCCTCCAATGAACTTCACATTCAATATGCCCCCAAATCAAATCTATCACCTCTCCATTGCCCCCCTCCAAATCTGTACATCATTTTGCACACCTCATTTCCTAGGGTTCTGGCAAAAGTAGAATCCTAGATTATCAGTTAATTGGCAAATAAGGAAACTGAGACTCAGAGAGGAAAACTGACCTTTTGAAGAAAATTTAGTGGGTAGAATCAGAGCCTATTGAATATCCACTCATTGAAATAAAAGGCCTTATTTTTCCTCTTGAGGGCTGTATGTTTATGTTACAGGGCTGATACAGTATTCAGTATATTTCAGGTGCTCAGTAAAAGTTTTTAAATAAATGAATGGGGGAGGAAGGACTCCAGATCCCTTGGCTCATTATCTGGTGGTGTTTCTATTATATTATGCTATTAGACTTCTCGATTGCTATTTTCTGGTTATGTTCTTTTCTCTGGGCATCTCTGGATAGACGAAGGCAGGTGTTGGCACTGTTTGTAGACACCCTTTCAGTCATGAAGTCTACTCTTTTGGAGTGCCTCCTTGCAGTACCAGCATTCTGACATGCTCACTTTTTTACTGGTCATACATCAGTGGGTTTAATTAACTTTTTTTAAATGGCACTAAATTTTGCTTCCTCAGGACAGAATGTGGACTCCGGTGGTCCACCACAAAATCAATGTCTGTGTCTAGATCTTTTATAAAATATATAGCCCCTAACATTGTCTTTCAGTGAGTGATGCAAATGACTTCCTTTAAGTCTTTAATCATCTCAGGATGACAGGACCTCTTAATCTAGCCATTGCTGAAGCTCTGCTCACTAAAGAAACTGGTTGTGCAAAGAATTGTCCCCCATGGGGATGAAGAAAAATCTTCCTTATATTAAAAGACAAAATGCAGTAGCTGTATACAAATGGGATACCAATTATTTAGTGGAAATTACATGCAAAATGTTTTATTATCAATGTTTTCAGTTTGTAATGCAAATACTTTGTTATTTTGATAGCATCTCCCCTTCCAAGTGAGGTAGGGAACTCTCCCAAAATATTCCTCGGCCATTTCTGGGGGTCCACAATGGGATGCTTCCAGTGTGCCTATCAACCTTTCTTTTATCTACAGTCACCAGGAGGCTGAATACATTTCTAATCTATGGAAGGACACAGACATCAAAATCCAAGAAGCACAGAGAACTCCCACCAAATTCAATAAAAGCTGAATATCACCAAGGCATATCATCGTCAATTCACAGAATACACAGACAAGGAAAGAATCCAGAAAGCAGCCAGGAAAAAAAAAAAGTCCTCAAACTACCATATAAGACAGATCAGGTTTGCAGTAGATTTATCCACACATTTGGCAGGCCGGAAGAGAGTGGCAGGATATATTCAACATGCTGAATGGGAAAAATATGCAACCAAATATACTCTACCCAGTAAGCTTGTCATTCAGAAGAGAGAGACAGAGAGAGTTTCCCAGGAAAAAAAAAAAAAAAAAAACCACTAAAGGAACTCATGACCACTAAACTATCCCTGCAACAAATATTATGGGGGAATCTTTGGGGGAAAAAAAGAGAAAAATGGGATATTTTCCCTAGGCCAAGTAGGAATTAGAGGTATCTGGTTTTCTAAAGCATAAGAAACAACTTCTCCATTCTGGACATCAGTCCAGTGTGATGGTGAAACACTGAGAGGAAAAAGCTTGGCAAACTTAGGGAGGCCATTCTGTGGCCCCTGGTTTTTTGTGATGTAGTAAAGCATCATATGCCAACATATGGCATGGGATCCATGAGCCAGTATTCTTCCAGGAAGCATGTGAACTTGAATGATAAGGCCAGCAGAAACAAGCTTGAGAGACCAGAGATTGATTAGAACTTGCTGGATAAGTCCCAGAAGCACACAAACCTTCCATGGATGATTGAGAAAAAATTCCCTACCCGTGTTCTCTTGCAGACTTGAGTTTGGGAAGTAAGTCACATTCACCACATACATTTCTCCAACAAAAGTAAATATTGATTTGCAGCTCTGTGAATGAGAAAAAAAATATTTGCAAAGGGAGCTATATGGACTTAGAGACAAGGAAAATAAAATCCTGCTGACAGATTTATCTCTAGTTGTTACAGAGGAGCATACACTGGACCCAAACCACTTCAGGGAACAGGAGCTTTCTCATCTCATTTTATCTCTGACCCGTTGTCAGACATCATTTCATTTCCACAAAAATGGGGAGAGTTTTATTTGCTACTATAAAGTTTCCCTAAAGCCATTCTTCTTTAATCAGAACCACAGAATAGGGAGAAAGGTCAGAGGATGATTTGGATCTATGTAGTCCAGTCAGCCCAATGCACAAAGGCGTGATTTTAAGCAACAGTCTCACTTTGGAAGTGTGTACACAGCTCTGAATCACTGAAATAAAAAGTTTTTAAAAGTCCATTGGAGTTTGGTATTTTCCTCTAAACTAAGAAATGTCAGATACATAGTATATACCTTGGTTACCCCTCAGTCAAAATAAGGGGAAAAAAATGTTGTCTTATCAACTCATATTTTAAGGTAGGTTCTTCATTTTTTACACAAAGGACTGTCTGGGGAATACATATTAGATTGAAGAGATCTCAAACAATATGATTTCTAATAACTATAAATTTTTATGGCAGGGCAATTTTTAAAGGAGACAAATGAATTTAGGATTGATTATTGATCATTATTTTCAATTGTGAGTGGATATTTTTTGATAAAAACCCTGTTGAAGACGACTTTAAAAACAAACAGTAAGTAGTTCCATAATTCAGCCAAACTTTTCTACTTAATTTCAAGCATAATTAAAAAGAAATGTTCTAACTTTCAATGATTTAGTCCGAAGTCTAAGAATAAAACTTAAGGGGCAGACTCACGGACAAATACAAAAGTACTATATCATAAATAATTTAAAGAGAAATAAAGACAACCTTGTTAGATGATCCAAAAAGTGACTAATGATAATGAAAACACAGATGGCAAAAGTGATTTATTCAAATAATGCTGGTTTATGGAATGTGCAAAAAAGTCATTATAACATGTTATTTTAAACATGCACCGATAAACATGAATTAATGAATAAGTAGACTTCTTTAGCATGTATAAATTTTAAATATTCATGGTTGCAAAAAAAGGGAAATCTTTTAAAGAATACTTTTTATTTAAAAATTTTTTATTATGTTTATATATTTATTTTTTGAGAGAGAGAGGAAGCCAGAGAGGGGCAGAGTGAGAAGGAGAGAGCAGGCTCCATGCTGCCACCACAGAGCCCAAAGGGGGGAGGGGGAGGCTCAACATCAAAAACTGTGAAATCATGACCTGAACCAAAACCAAGATGGAGCTACAAAGGCACCCCAAAAGAATGTCTTTTACTGAGAAAAACTTCTGGATATGATTTTACATAGACATACCTTTCTCCCCCCTGCCATCCATCCACACACATATGACTATTGTATATATATTACATATAGTATATATTTATGTGCAGATATAAGTAAAATTAAATATATAGTGTTATTATGTGTGCTATGGCATTGTAAAAATTTTATTTATATATATATATTTATTTATTTATTTATTTAGCACAAGTGGAGGAAGAATAAAGAGAGGGAGAAAGAGAATCCCAGGCGGGCTCAATGTTATCAGCATGGATCTCAGTGCAGAGCTCAATGTGGGGCTCAGGTTGGGGCTCGTTCTTAGGAACCGAACTGTGAGATCATGACATGAGCCAAAATCAAGTCAGACACACAATCAACTGAGCCACTCATGCCCATTTGCTATGCATTCTTATAGAACATAACAACAGCACAGAGCAAAAATTTTGTTTTCAAAATTTTTACAATCTTATCATAACTGAGATTCTTTTTTTCTCTAGTTTTTCTTTTAAAAAAATTTTAATGTGGGGCGCCTGGGTGGCTCAGTTGGTTGGGCGGCCGACTTCGGCTCAGGTCATGATCTCGAGGTCCGTGAGTTCGAGCCCCGCGTCAGGCTCTGTGCTGACAGCTCAGAGCCTGGAGCCTGTTTCGGATTCTGTGTCTCCCTCTCTCTGACCCTCCCCCGTTCATGCTCTGTCTCTCTCTGTCTCAAAAATAAATAAACGTTAAAAAAAAAATTTTTTTTTTTAATTTTAATGTTTATTTATTCTTGAGACAATGCAAGAGACAGAGTGCAAGAAGTGGAGGGGCAAACAGAGGAAGACACAGAATCTGAAGTGGGCTCCAGGCTCTGAGCTGTCAGCCCAGAGCCCAATAGGGGGCTCTTATTCATGAACTGTGAGATCATGACCTGAGCCAAAGTTGGACGCTTAACCAACTGAGCCACTCAGGCACCCCTCTAGCTTTTTCTTTTAAAGATAACTTTAGACTGGGGTAAAAAAAAAAAAAAGGGGTGGGGGAATAATAACTTTAGACAGAAATAGTTTGTATTGTACAAAGTAATACTACTATTCACACGGTTTCTCCTAATATTAACATCTAACATAACCACACTGAAATTATAGAAATCAGGAAATTAATACATAAAATTATGAGCTAACCTCAAGAACTTTGTTAAGTCTCAGTTTTTCCATAATGTCATTTTTCTGGTCTAGGATCCCATCCGGGGTCTCACGTTGCACTTAGTTGTCATACCTCCTTAGGCTCATCTAATCATGACCTTTCTCAATCTTTGTCTTTCATGACCTTGACACCTGTAACAGTGACCACTCTTTGTAAAATATCCTTCAACTGAGTTTGGTGTCTTCTCACAATTAAAGTTGCATTAGTTTTAATACAAGTAACACAGAAGTTATGTTGTGTGCTTCTTAGTATATCCTAGGAGGACATCCATGATGTTCATATATCTTATTATTGGTAATGTTAACATGATCACTTGACTAAGGTGGTATCTCCCAGGTTTCTCCATTGTCAAGTTGCTAATTTCTCTTCTATAATTAATAAGTATAGTGTGAGGAGACACTTTGAGACACTGCACATTTCCTATTTCTCGTACTTTCTGCCACTAGTTTTAACGTCAATCAATGGTTCCTTCTAGTAATTATTAGTGTCGCATTGCCTATGGTGGATTCATTTATTGCTTCCAAGTAATTTAATTTTTTTCAGAGATTATGTTAATATTATTATTATTGCTCCTTTTTTGCCAGTCTCCTTTTTATACTAATTTTCCTTTGACCAATTTTTAGTTGTTTCTTTACCTCATTTGCTTTTTCTTGGTTGATTCCATGTCTCTCTTCAAAACCACTTAAGACATTTTCGGGGCACCTGGGTGGCTCAGTTGGTCAAGCGTCCAACTTCAGCTCAGGTGATGATCTCACCTTCAGAGTTTAAACCCTATGTAAGGCTCTGTGCTGACAGCTCAGAGCCTAGATCCTATTTTGGATCCTGTGTCTCCCTCTCTCTCTCTCTCTGCCCCTCCCCTGCTTGCTCTCTCTCTCTCTCCAAAATTAATAAATAAAAAAAAATTAAAAAAAACACTTATGAAATTTTCATTTCAGTCTATTCTCCCATGGATGCACTGTTATTTATTATTATTATTATTGTTATTATTTCTGAGATAATTGTGTTTTTTTTTTCTTCTAGGTCTTTCTTGTTTTTGTTGTTTTAAGCTTTTATTTAAATTCCAGTTCACTAACATATAGTGAAATATTAGTCTCTGGAGTAGAATTTAGTGATTCACACTTATATATTCCACCCAGTGCTCATCACAACAAGTGCACTCATTTAACCCATCCCCCCACCCACCTCCCCTCCATCAACCCTCAGTTTGTTCTCTATAGTTAAGGGTCTGTTTTATGCATCTTACAGGTCTTTCTTGAGCCCAACCAGTCTCTTCATTTCTCCCTTTTTGGCCTTTTCTAGTTTTGTGTTTTTAGTTCTCAGTCAAGGTGTTTTTCATATCTCCCAATGCTTGTTTCAGTGTATTTAATTCTCTTTCAGTGTTGACTTGCAGTTTTCTTCTGCTTCCTGACTGTTTTACTGGAGAATTATCCACAGTTGATGTGCTGGAATTTTGTTTTCAAAATTTTTACGATAGATATTGTAAAAATATATACACATTTATTTCCCCCTTTTGCTGTTCTGTATTGTTTTGGTAGGAAATATTAAGATGGGCAGATAAGTAACTTTGTCTTCTCTACCTAGACAGTTTTGTTTTTCTTTTAATTATTTGTTATCTTTCTTTTCCTTCCCAACTTCTTCCTTCAGGTTCTATTGTGGGATTAAAATATAAGCCTTGATATTCATGATAGAACTATTTATTCTTGGATTTCTCTTATCAAAATAGGCAAAGCAATTTTGCTATAAGAAAGAATAACAGTTTGCCTAAGCCATGTGACAGTTTTTATTCTCGACAGAAGACAGTAGGAATCAGCCTAATTTATGATTGGACATTTTGTTAAATGAGGAAGGCATGCCATGGCACTGTTTTTGTTTTTGTTTTTTTTACTTATTTATTTTATATAAAAGTATGTGTGTACTTTGAATCGAAGAATGCAAGATCACCAGATACTCTGTATTTTTACATATTTAGATCACTTGTTTAGATCATTTGCAGCATACGGCCAAAACATGAAACTATTTAATGGGATCATTTTTCTCACCTCACTTCAATATGTGGTGCATCTCCTTTAGTGTTTATAGTTCCCTCACTTTTTCACAATCTGTCATCAGAAATAAGAGAAAATATTTAGGCATTTTGCACATTAGGAATATTCGCGTTTTTAGCCTTTCTTCATTGCATGGCACCACTCTTGCAAGTGTCTGTTTTGTAGTTCACTATCTTTTGACCTTTCTCTTCCATGTTTATCTGATACATCATACATCCAATTGTCAAAGTCAGGCCCTGGTGGCGACAACTCCCACGCTACTGTAGTTGGCAGGGTAACATTGACAATGAAGGAAACATGCATCAAGAAAAGTGAAAGCAGCAGCCTCATAAAGCACTGCTCTGGATCCCAGAGTGATAAGGCTGGAATTAACGTACACACAGCTAAGGAAGGTCAGAGAAAGAAAAAGTCAGGAGATAAGGACAGACTGGAGAGAAGATTGGAGGCAATAGTCAGAATTCCTCAAAAGATCCTGAAGCCAGAGCTGCTTCTAGTCCAGCCACAAGCTTCATTTTTATTTTAATACTTCTTATTTTTTTTTAATTTTTTGAGCGAGAGAGAGAGAGAGAAAGAAAGAGAGAGAGAGACTGAGTAGGGGAGGGGCAGATAGAGAGGAGAGAGAGAATTCCAAACAGGCTCCACAGTCAATGCAGAGCCCCAGATGGGGCTGGAACTCACGAACCCTGAGATCATGACCTGAGCCAAAATCAAAAGGCGGATGCTCAATCGACTGAGCCACTCAGGCACCCCAGTCAAAAGCTTCTTTATTGTTTCCAGTTATAGCAGGATCTTATACTGAGTTGGGGTTGGCAAACAGGTTTAAACCTGCATGCTAACTGTAATCAACTGGCACTGAATTACAGGACTTTTAGGAGTGGAAAAACACTACATCCCATTTTGTCTAGGACATTTCCCATTTGGCGTTTTTATTCAAGCATGTTCATTAATACCTATCACTTTGACTTTCACAGGAGTCCTAGGTTCAACAATAAATTATGTTTTCACCTCATCTATGAGGAAGAAGTTGAGTCTTCCTAAAGCACACTGATTGATTTGTGATATCTCCTCAGAAGGTTAAGAGTAGTTTAAAAAGCTGGGATAGTCAGCAGCTTAGCAAATGTACCTTGTGTTTACCATATCCATGTTAATGCATGAGCTGGATACAAATACTTTAACTAGAAGAATAAGCATAAAAGGAGTAGAGGTGTCTGGGCAGTTCATTCAGTTAAGCATCCGACTTCAGCTCAGGTCATGATCTCATGGTTCGTGGGTTCGAGCCCCGTGTCGGGCTCTGTACTGACAGCTCCAAGCCTGGAGCCTGCTTTGGATTCCGTATCTCCCTCTCTCTCTGTTCCTCCCTCGCTTGCACTCTGTCTCTCTCTCTCTCTAAAAAATAAAGATTAAAAAAAAAACCTTTTTTTTTTAAAGAATAAAAGGGAGACAAGTTGACAACATATTCTATATTGGCATATATAAATAATATTTTCAAATGGTGATATAGTAGTAAGAGTAAGTGCTCAGAAAAAGTTTAATATCATTTTCTGATTTCACTGATTTTAAGATGCACATTTTTCACATTTTAACTCCATTAACATCAGGAAACATCTTACAATTGATGAACTATTATAGTTTAATTACCATAATATTTGCTCTTAGTGCAACATAAAATTGCAGTGCATTGTACCTGTTCTGATTGACTTTCTCTTTCAACAGCACCACCCACTTAGGCTAGGAGTACCTATAAAATTACTTCTCCCTGGAGTGGCCTTTAGGGAACGGTTCAGAACTGAGTTTCTATTCCTTAGTTTCCCTGCAGGACATTTTCTGAGATCACACCTTTATTTGGCATCCTCCCTATGCAAGGAAGAATAAAAACTCCCCAAAGATGTTCATATCCTAAACCTGCAAATAACCTAAGTCTCAGGGAAAAGTAAAATTAAGGTTGTAGATGGGATTAAGGTTATCACATTGTAACTGGGTGACCTTAGATAGGGACATTATCCTGGAGGACTGAGGTGGGTTTATTACAATCACAAGCAAAAGTGAGAGAGGCAGATGAGGTAGGGGTGATGAGAGGTGAAAAGGACTCCACCTGCTATGGCTGGATTTGAAGGAAGAAGAGTGGGACCATGAGCCAATGAATGTGGGCAGCCTCTAAGCTTCAAAAAGGCAAAATCCTTCTCTAGAACATTGAGCAGGAAGGACAGCCCTGTCAACACTTTGATTCTGACCAGTGAGACCTGTGTTACATTTCGAATGTAGAGAAGTATAAAATAAAATACTTGTGTTGTTTCAAGCCACTAAGTTTGTGGTGATTGGTAGCAACCGAAAACGAATACACTTTTCTTTCTTTCCTCTACCGCTTAACACCTTCAGTGGCTACCATTGCATTTAAGCAAAGTCTCACACCTGATTTGGCTTCCAAGATGCTGCACGAATTAGCCTATGTCCAATGTCTGCCAACACACCCACCCCCGCCTTTGGGTCTCTGCTCCCATTTCTTTTAGATGCTGCAGAAAACCAAGTTCCTGCCCTCTCATAGCTTTTGCACCACTGTTACCTCTCCCTGGAACACTAGTCCCTCTTTGGTCTTCGCCTGCTTCTATTCACTTTGAAGTTCTTGTTTCATATTCTAATTTTCTGTAGGAAAGATTATCATGATCTCCAGACTTCTGAGCAGTTCACTAAACCTGGTAAAAAGTTAAGAGATCATTCTATGTGACTTTATGTGTTAAGTCTCTCTCCCCTGCTAGATGGTAAATTCCATGAGACCACAAACATGTTCATTTTGTTCATTCTTGTGAACCTAGGCTTCGTACAACACCCAGCGCAAAAAAATGTTTCCTAATTGAATGATAAATTCTATGAGGCAGACACAGATGAGATAAACTTGAGGGTCAGGAAGCTAACTTGCCCCAAGATCACACAGCTGGTAAGGGGCAGATATAGGATGCAAGGTAAGGGTTTTTGTTGTTGTCAAAGTTTGAATGCTTACCAGAAACCACTCTATTATAGTTCTTCATATACACTTTTAAAAATTAACTTCTGAGCATAAAAAAATGTATGCACAGAAATGTGTAAAGTATAGGGTAGGGCCAGGTATACAAAAGATATTTAATAGGTAAGCAAAGAATGCATAGAAAACAAAAGCTAAGAAGTACAAGTGCTAATAGAAAAAAAATACATGGGTGAAGGCGATGACAGCACGATCATGAGAAAATGGCACTCTGTCCTCACTAGAAATGCCAGAATTTTAATCAAGTGGAAACAATTGTTGATTAAATTGCTGATGGTCTCTCTGATTTCAAGATGCCTTCTCACTATAAACAATAACATCAATAGTGCATTGACCTGATTTTGCAGGCCCCATGCCCTGCTATGGTTTTATTAAATGCTACTAAGAAAGTTAATTTCCCTAAATTATTCAAGTTCAACTCCTGTCCCTGAAAACAAAGTTATCCTGCCTAACCATTAATAAATTGGATGAATGTTAAATAGCACTTTAATTTTGTTTCATTAATGTTCATTAAACAACCAAAAAAGGAAGGAAGTTGATTATGTCAAGCTCGCAGGTTTTAATTAAAATGGAACGAAGCAGGAGCTCCTAATTTGCAAACACAGAGCTTCAGACAGCAAACAGATAAAGTTTACTGTGCACACCCGGGAAGAAAAAAATTAGCGGTTAATTAAAACTTTAGTCATTTAAAATGTCTCTACCGCAAACACAAATTGCTACTTTGCATCTTCCCATAAACCACCAAACTCTATGGAATGTTTCATATGAAGCATCTTAAATATTGATGATGCATATTGTTATTGTACTTTGAAGCATATGTACTTGAATACCTTATAGAGGCAGCACAGTAGTAGAAACTGTACTTGCTAGGAATCAGAAAATGTGGCTGTAGTTCCGATTTGACTTTTATCTGATTCATGGTGTGATCTGGAATAATAATGCCACTAAAGCTTCCTGTGCCTCAGTTTCCTTTGCCAGTAAAATGAAATAATACTTGCTCTTAAAAGAGCAGTTGTTTTTATTATTTGATTTTTATCTGCTTGTCTGTACATTTCGACAAATAGATGCTGGGGCTGCATTACAACGGGGTCCCTCCTCCAAGCCAATTCGACATCAGGAAAGAAAATTCATAGACTAGCTCACTTTGTCAGCCTGACCCTTGAAGAATCTGATTCAGATTCAAGATGTCAGCCTGTCAACTCAAGAGCTGTCTAAAAACCACAGACTTCCTTTTATCTTTGCTGCCTGAACAGACAAAGGAAATATGCAAACTTTTCAGTCCTGTTTCACCCGGCCAAGGAAGAACAGAAAAGTTAGGATTCCCCGCAAAGTAACTACTTTTGAGAGCGCGACAGGTGAAAATACTTTATGTTACAGATGCGTTCATGGGAAAAATAGTATATAATTTGAATCCTATTTCAAAAGTACTTGGAGAACTTGCTATTTAAGAAAGCCTTGCAAAGAACACGTAAAAATATAATTTTTTACACGTATATCGCATAGTCAATTTTACTTTTCATCTTTTAATTTTATCTGCATCTTAGGTGCACAGAATTAAATTAAATTAAATTATTGACCAGTCACCACTAGCCCTGGCAAAATCCCTCTTCTCCTTTATTGCATTATTTTCTCTTCATTTCTCATCCCTATTGCTCTTCCCCTCCGTTTTACAGGTACTCATGCTAGTGTTTTTAATATATATCTTACCAATCTCCCTTCTGTGTACCTATTTAGATGTATGTGTATCTTTCAAAAATATATGGTGTTAACGTGCAGTTTTAATTTGCATAAATGGTGCTATAAATCTTATTCTCGCTTTCTTTTCTTATTAACATGTTTGTGAGATGTAGCCTAATTGCAATAAATCTGGCTCTTTGCTTCTGACTCTGCATCATATTTTGTTTTATGCATATGCCATATTTTATTTAATCATTCCCCTGGGAATGGGCATGTAGGTTGCTTTCCACTACTCACAACCACCATCAAAAAAGAAAGTTGCTGTGAAAGTTTTTGTACATGTCTTTTTATAAATTTACACAGGCTTATTTCGGATAGAAACCTGGGAATAAAAGTTCTTGATCTTAATGAAATGATTATATACACATATATATATATATACAGCCAGTCTGTTCTTCACAAGGAATGGACAGCTTAATCACCTACCAGCTATTCACAAGAGCTTATATAGTCTCAGCTGTTCGCTAACATTTGCCAACTTTGTAATTTTGTCATTTCTAGAGTCAAAAGAATTGTCTTTTGTTCGAAATTGTCTATTTTTATCAGAGTCATATAACACATGATCATATTTAGGCACATTGTGAGATTTCTGCAGATTTTATGTGTATTTCTCACCTGTAGTTCATTATTAACTATGGTTCTATTTTTCTAATGTTAAAACATGGTTACGTTTCTGGAAAAAAAAAAAAACAACCTATTCATTGATGACGTATTATTTTCAACATATTATTTCTTCAGCTGAATTAATTTAGAATTTTTATATCTATACTTAAAAATGAAGTCGGCCTACAATTTCTGTTCTTGTACTACCTTTAACTAATTTGGGTATCAAGACTATTGTTAATCTTATGAAAAATTAAATTACTTCCTTCTTTACTTATTTTACTTTTCAAAACTTCTTATTAAGATTGGGATTATTTATTTCTTGAAAATTTAGTGTAACTCATCTTTAAGCCAGATTTGGGCTTTTTGATGAAAATGGAGTCAAAAGTTTCATTACTAATTAATGTTTTTGTTGTTTTTATCATGTTATTCATGTTTTTATTCTGTATTTAGCCACTTTTGGCATTTTATGTTTCTTGAAATGTATCAAATTCACCTAGATTTCCATGTTTATTGATATTATGTAAATTAATAAAAGTACTATTTTATTTTAAAAGTTTATATTATAAACTTCTTCTTATAAAAGAAGAAAATGCAAATATACAGAAAAAAAGGAGAAATTAATGAAGGACTGTATATTCCCATGTATGTTGACTGTAAAGTTCTAGCACATGATTTTCAAATCTCCTACATGTTTACTTATTTGTCTTTGCTTGATCTATCACTTTTAGAAAATGGTATTTTTAATTATCGGACTAGAATTGTTCATTCATTTTTATTCTCATATAGTTATTTCAACTATGAATTTTAAAATATTGTTCAATAAATATACATTATTTTTAACTTTCTTTTATTTTTCTCTTTCACCTACTCTTATACTAAATTTGGTTTGCTATTAAAATTTCTAGCCTGTATTTTTGGGGGCTTATACATTATTTTCAAATAAGTTAAAATATTTTCTTTATTTGTAATTATTTTTCATCACTTTTAATTATTTTTAATTATTTTTAATGTTCATATATATTTGAGAAAGAGAGAGAGAGAGCGCAAGTCAGGGAGGGGAAGAGAATGAGGGAGACACAGAATCAAAGCAGGCTCCAGGCTCTGAGCTGTCAGCAAAGAGCCCCACACAGGCCTCAAACTCACAAGCTGTGAGATCATGAACTGAGCTGAAGTTAGACACTTAACCAAATGAGCCACACAAGTGCCCCAAATAATTGTTTTAAATGAAACTTTTGTATAACTATTCACTTAGAATCCTACCATTTGACCAATGAGTTGAGCCTATTTATAATCACTGATATATTTGGACTTATTTCTGAATCTTATTTTGCATTTCCCACTTGCATTATCCTTTTCTATCTTTCCAAATCTGTCCCTTCTCTACCTTTGAAAAATAGACATAAGTATTTTTTTATGCAGATATGTTACTCTTCAATTATTTTTCTTTAGGTGATTCCTCTTACAAACAACAAAAAAATGTCCCTTATTAATGTTCTAAGCTCAAAAATATTTGTTTCCAAACTATAATTATAACCATGACCCTAACATACTCGCCCCTCTCATTCCTTCATCCCTAATACCTTCTCCCCACAACACCACATATAGAACTTTAGTAAAATGTGATCTGTTATGCATTGAATTGTTCCTCCCTGCCATTAGAGTTGGTCCTACCAATTATGAGGCATGTGAATTTGGGCCAGAAAATTAAATGTACCAGGCTGAGTGTCATCATTTGTAAAGTGTGATGTATCAACCTCATAAGACTTTTTGGCGAATCATAAGATGCCAAAGGAGGGAAGAGGATTTGTGTACAGTGATACACCATATGCGGGTAGGGTTTGATGCCCAAGGCCATATGTTAGCTGGTAATATGGATTGACCGACTAGCTTCTGCACGAAGAAAACAGTCACTTGCCACACACAGCAAAAAATATATTTGATGACTATGCTTGGCACTTTAACCCTAGGGCACTACTCTAGAAGGGAAGGGTTTGATCAGGCCGTTGTGGCTGTGGAAGGCGATTGGGCCCTTTGAGTTTGGACAGCACCAAAAAGTTCACCTAGTTCACATTTTTTCCATAACGAACATATTAGCTTTTCATTATACTTTAAACATACCATGAAAATAAAAACATGATATCTGAGAGCCTCTAAATCTTTGTAGACTTGTCATACTTTATGATGTCAGATAATTCTAAATAGACTGCGCTAGACATTTGAGGAGTGCTAAAAACCAAGAGTATACATGAATTGTTCTCACACTCCTCCTTCACCCAGACCTAGCTGGCAGGTATACAGACCCATCTACATGGCCAGGTTCCATTCACACATGCCCTAGGGTCAGTGGTTATGCTCACTAATTGGGCACTCTGCCCACTACAAGACAGACTTGACAAGAGGTCCTCAAAGCGCTTGCAACAGACCAGAGACAGGTTGAGCTGAGAAAGTTTTGGATCTCAGGTGATGGAACATGGTCTAGATGGGAGCATACATGCATACATTATTGGCAGACATATCTTATTAGCTCTGTGGAATCCTCATCTCAGAGAAGGGGGTGGGACGCAGCTAGGGAAGGGCAAGAGCAGATACTATAAAGCATGGTGGCCAAGGCAGCCCCCCCATATCTCAGATGTAAGGGTATTATTCATCTTACGTTTCCCTGGGTCATATTAGTCAGTAACTCCAAGAGGAATCCTCTCCAAAATCATTAAGGTTTTATTGCCTGTGAGGTAGCTTAGTGAAGCAGCTCCCATGTGTAGCATAAGAGAATAACCTAAGGTGTTTTGTTGTGTTTATTTGTTGGTACTTGATTTTTTTTTTGACATCATGTCTGGAAATTTTGATTCACTGGTTCTTACAGTTGGATACATATATTTTTAAAAGCTCATAGAGTGTTCTTTCTTTAAAAAAATAAAAACCTGTAGTGACGAGATTGCCACACCAAAAAGCTGTACATATTGAATGCATAAAACTGATGAGCATGAAGATAAGCATACACCCATGAAATCATCACCTTAAACTATGCCATAAAATATCCACCACCACTAAAAGTTTCCTCTTGCCTTATTTATTGATGATAAGAACACTTAACATATGATGTACCACCTTAGGAATTTGTAGTATACAATACAGTATTGTTAAAGGAGACTCCGATCTCTCTAAAGGAGATGTTAGTTGGATACTTAAAGATTCATTAAGAGGGTAGATTTCATGGTAAGTGTTCTTTTCACACACACACACACACACACACACACACACACACACAAGAGAATGGACACAAGCGATCTTTTGGAGGTGATAAATATGGTTGTTTCTTTGATTGTGGCAATGGTGTTATAGATGTATGCATAGATAACTCATCAAATTTAAATATGGGCAACTCATCAAAATATGTACACTGAGTATGTGCAAATTGTGTATTTTATGTATACCTCAATAAACTTAAAAAATTATAATAAGAGCATATGGCTACCCTCAAAGGCTAATTCAATCATCAACAAATTTTAAAATGATTACAGGTGGTCAGAAAGGTAGTACACATCATGGAACTTAGTACCTCATCAGATTAGCACATGTAAACTTATAAATTGTGGGGAGCCATATAATATTGCATAGGTTTAAAAAAAGCCAGTTGGTTATGTTGACAGTGAGATTAAGTGCAAAGACAAAAGGATATTGAACCAAGGGTCAGAAGTTTCAAACTAGATTCTAGCCAGAAAATAACCTCTAGCTTTTGGCTTTTCTAGGGAGCTCAACACACTTTCTGCACCAACTTCCTTCTGTGAAATGAGAGATTACAATTAGATCATCATTCTTCTTTTATTCCTAAAATCTATATAATGAGTGAATAAAAGTCTGCAATCCATATCAAATCAAAGGCAAGTGCCCATTCTTAAGTCATCCAGCCAATTGCTGGAATCTGCACCTAGGTTATGACAAAAAAAAAAAAAAAAAAAAAAAAAAGACATCACCTTCAAGTAGTCTATTTGATGGGATTGAAAAGGAGGAGTAAAAACTAGTCTCAAACATGGGATTTTCCAAGGGAGAAAGTCTAATTATATTTTAATTGATCTGTGAACCACCTCAAATATATGTTTTTTTTTTATTTTTTTAACGTTTATTTATTATTGAGAGACAGAGAGACACAGCGTGAGCAGGGGAGGGGTAGAGAGAGGGGGAGACAGAATCTGAAGTAGGCTCCAGGCTCTGAGCTGTCAGCACAGAGCCCTACGCGGGGCTCGAACTCACCAACTGTGAGATCATGACCTGGGCCGAAGTCGGTCGCCCAACCAACTGAGCCACCCAGGCGCCCCTCAATTATGTGTGTTTAAAGTCAACAGACGCCAAGAAGCACACATGTAGGAATTTCGGCACACTGTCCCACTCCGGTGTCTTCGAGTAGAATTCCATTAGAATTCTGAATTGGACTTTGGATTTCACAAGGAAAGATGGAGTCATGAAAATGACACCTGTGAGTCAGGAGGCTTGGCTTACACCTGTTCCTTGCTGCTGGGTGGACAAAAGAAGTTACTCTGTCTAGGCTTCTGTGTCCTGTGTTGAAGGAAATAATGGCAATCATATTTGTAAGAAAAGAGGTCCTCACAGAAGATATAATGAGAAATAAAGAGAAGACGGTTTTAAGTTATTTTTTAAAGCTATAGATATTTATGCACTAATGATGTCATTTTGAAACCTGGGGATGGTGATGCTTTAACCCATCCTGGGCTGTCTGGGTGAGATCTTGCACACATGTCTGTAGGGAAAGGAGTGTAGGAAAAGCAGAAAGAGAAACAATATGATGGTGCTCGTTATAGCTAACAGGCAGACTGTAGAAAGAAGTCACCATGATTTAAAAAATAGAGGCATGAGATCATGAATGGACTGTTTTTACGTGTTTCTAAAACATCTGTTTTCTTTTTTACCTTTTTCAATCATTAAATATGATGCTTTCTCTCCTTTCATTTCTATGAAGCTCTACTCCAATAGAGTACTACTGCATGTATAAAGCAAAAGGATTCATGTTACTATGCAATTTAGATAACATTAACCAGTTTTATATAATATATATAATCGGTAATATATTACATAAAACTGCACATTTTATATAATATATAATAGGTAATATATTATATAAAATTGCATGTATATATAAAACACACATACAATAATTGATAGCACGTTAAATCAAAATTAAATCTGAGTCACATGAAAGTAAGATTCTAACAACAAGAAAATTAGAGGTATAGAACAGGCATGTGTTTTAAATATAAATGCGCTGTGAGGGATGGAGAGAAAAATATTTTTCTTTAACTTATTTTTTGAGAGAGAGAGACAGAGAGACAGAGAAACAGAGACAGAGAATGAGCAGGGGAGGGGCAGAGAGGGAGGGAGACACAGAATCTGAAACCGGCTCCTAGGCTCTGAGCTGCCAGCACAGAGCCTGATGTGGGGCTTGAACTCTTGAGCCCTGAGATCATGATCTGAACCAAAGTCAGACATTTAACCTACTGAGCCACCCAGGTGCCTCAAGAGAAAAATAATTGTTGTTAAACATTTGCTATTTGGGGCACCTGGGTGCCTCAGTCAGTTAAGCATCGGACTCTTGATTTCAGCTTAGGTCATGATCTCACGTTTCTTGAGATTGAGCCCCATGTTGGTTTCTGCACTCACAGTGCAGAGACTGCTTGTGATTCTCTCTGTCTCCCTCTCTTCTGCCCCTCCCCCCTCTCAAAATAAATAGATATACTTAAAAAAATTACTATTTAATAGTCACTAAATCACTATGCCTGATGCATTTATACATTATTTCATTTTATCCTGCCAACAAATATATATTTCTAGATGATTCTTAGATGGGCTTAAGGTCACAGGACTATTCTACTACATTCTACTACATCTGAGATTTGAACCCGAGTTCATCTGAAGTCGAGGGTCAGAATTTTTTTATCCTGCTATGTTGCACAAACTATATGTCAGTTATCGTCAGTTGTTGATGGCCACACAGCCTCCCTTTGCCTTTTCCTCAACCATCTCTAAGGAGAGGGTATTGAGGAAGAATGTTGTCCATTCCAGTTAACTCCCTTTACACACATTTTGATCTTTACCCTTTAATTTACCATGATGTTTATCATCACAGGCAAGTGATTTGCCCATGTTTCTGCTTCTTGTCATCATAAGTAGAAAATTTTTGTGACAATTAGGACATTAGGCCACCAGACTTTCATTCCCTGTGACTCATACATTAATTAGTGTCAGACTGGATACAAATTGTCAAAGTAACCAGATGAATTGCACAGATACCAAGGCTAATCAACACCTTATTTTACCCTCAATCTATTGAACAATGAGATTAACCATATGCCATCAAAATTTACTAGATTGAGAAATGTACCTATTTAATGTAGCTGTTGAACCTGTCATCTCATATTCTAAAGAAAGGCATTCTTCATCTTTCCGAAAACATTTATACTTCAAATGAGCAATAGGGGCGGGCACCCCTCTTTCCCCTTCATATTAGACACAATTCATAAAGTTGTATGGGGCACCCGGTGACTCAGTCGGTTGAGCATCCAACTTCAGCTCAGGTCATGATCTTGTGGTCTGTGAGTCCAAGCCCCGTGTTGGGCTCTGTGCTGACAGCTCAGAGCCTGGAGCCTGCTTCGGATTCTGTGCCTCCCTCTCTCTCTGCCCCTCCCCCGCTCATGCTCGCTCTCTCTCTCTCTCTCTCTCTCTCTGTCAAAAATAAATAAACATCAAAAAAATTTTTTAAGTTATATCTTTTGGCTCTGGGTACTTTGTTGAAGGATGTCTCTGTTCTGATTATCTAGACCAAGAGCTCTGGATTCTATTGTATATCAGAGCCATTAGGTAGATGAATTTTTCCCAGAATTATGAAAACTATGAAAAAATCACCTCACTGACAGCTGTAAAACAACTTTTTTTACAAAAGTAAAAAATAGTACCACTCTCAGAACATGTTGTTCTTTCTCTTTTTCTCAATAACCTAGTAAATGCAAGTCAAATAATTAACTCTTCATTTAAACATGTAAGTGTACACATTTTTACCCCATATATCAAATTAGACTAAAGAAAATGGATATGCAGTGGACACTCACGGGCAATTATGAGATTCCCTCAAAGTTAAGACTCTAGGTTGGGGATACACATTGGTTATGGATAAAATGGATCTTACTTGGGAGCAATGAGATGAAATTGACTTGCATTACAAAAAGATGTCTTATAATGCAGATTTAGGGGGAAAAACTGCCATGACCCCACCTGTCAAAACAGAATGGCAATGTGAGAGAGCCACTTCACACATTTTCCCATTTGGGGTGACAGCTGATTTCTTCTACAGATGGCAATACTTCCTTCATGTATAAAGTCATCAGCCACTCTTGCTACAAGGGAGGCACCTGCCATTTTTTTCTAGTAGCACTGACTTCTCCATATGCTGCAGAAAAGAATTCACAGACTTTCTTCTTGTGGCCCAGTGGCTCCCTAGCCTGATGAAGGCAGGGAGTTAAGCAGCTGAAGTTGACACAAAGTTGATGTCATCATAAGAGGTACTGGCAGGGGGCGTGGGGGAGAGAGGGAGCCAGCAGAATCAAAACAGGTATAAGGTAAAAAAAAAAAAAAAAAAAAAAAAGGTTATATTTTTTATTCTACACTTCCATTTCCAGTATCAACATTTGTCAAAAACAACTTTATGAAACAATAATTCCAGAAGATACTCAGAAAACAATTAACTAAACTTGTAGCTATGGAGAACACTCAAAATATATAGTTCTTTTGTGAACAAATTCACATGACACTCTAGCCTATTAAAGGTACTGAGAATTCCAGAGATTTAAGAAAAAAATCTGTTTAAATTTTGCTACCACTCATTAAATTTTTTTGAACACAGGACTTAAAAAAAAAGCCTATAGAATCATTTTCTACCAAAGACAGTTGAAGAAATTGTCTCATACAATACAAGTATTATAAATTATTTCCATATAAAAATCTCATGTTATTCATGTGAGGACATTTGATCCTACCTTAATTGTATAGATACCTTGTTTTCAAATAAGCTCCATGATAACAGAGATTTCTGTGAGTTTTTTTCTTTCTCTATTGATTCTATCTTTAATGCCTAGTGGAATTTCCAACACATCATAGGCACATCACAAACATTTATTGAATGCATTTATTGAATCCATTTTATCCATAACCAATATGTATCCCCAACCTAGAGTCTTAACTTTGAGGGAATCTCATAATGCATTCAATTGGTCTTCTATTGCCATTGGTTCTATTTATTCTCATCCCTTTTATCTTCCCCTTCAACATCTAAAGCTCTCTTGGTCTAAGTCAATTTGCCTGGCTCTTAGCTCTCTCACTTGCCTGAGTTTACTTTGGGGTCTTCTCTGTAAGTCATCTAATGGATGCTGACCCACTGTTTGCCCTGACTCAATTCTGACCCACTGCCTTACCCAACTCAGGTTCTATTCTGACCCCTGAAACCTGTGTCATCTCTCTGCATCCTGCATCTTGTGTTGCAGTTCTGACTTCTGTCTTGCTATCTCCCTCCCTGTCAGTTGTGAATACACCTAACAGTGTGAAAGTCAGCACAAGAATAAAGCCAACCCTAAGAAGACGGGCCAGATGGACTGGGGGACACAGCTAGGCGTGCTGTGGATCAGAAATTTCCCGAGCAGTGCGCAGTTTAGGAGCAACAACTGGGGCTTACTGAGCAGTGGGTCAAGCACCGGAATTAAACTAGTGTCAATGTGCAAGGAGTATGAACATAAGATAATATTTAAGATAGGAAAGATATCCGGAGAAAAGAAACTAATTTCAATTGAAATGAAAATTAGCTTTTACCTACCACGTGTAAACTTGTTGGGAGAGCCTGCGTGAGTAACAAAGGGGCACAGGTATGGAGATCACGTTATCGCTTAAGCTTGGAAGTGTCTTGAAGGATTGGTCCTTTCAGAACAGGAAAAATCTCTTGTCATGTAGCAGTTTGTTGGCCTGGATGTATAGCTCTAGCACCTTAACTCAATCAAGTAGAAAAGCCTGACAGGTCTTTTTGTTCTTTTAATTTTCTTTTTTTTAAATTTTCTTTTCACAATAAGAAAATCCATTTACCAAAAATCCACAGGGGCCCCACTCTATTCCCAGCATACCCACAGAGACTCTCAGTGTAAGCCAGTGCCAACTACTACTGCAGATAACAGTGTGTTTACAGAAACAGGCTGGACCACTGCTAGGGGAAGGACGTGCAGTCAGGGTAGGATAGAGCCTTGATAGCTTTTCTATCCTTCTATAATTCAGGCAAACTAGATGGTGAAACATAATTAAGGTTCAGCCTCATTTCTGTTCCCTTACAGAATCGAGCTGCAATGAGAGACATAGAAGCAAGAATAGAAAGGATGATTGGTACCCTGAGGTGACATGAATATAATGAATTACTTTCCCCACAGCATTCTTATGACTCAACGTGCCACGCTGAATGTGGTGAGTCTGCGAACAAATGCCAGTCATTCTACTGCCACCCCAGCTCTTTCATTATGTTTAAAATAGAGTAACTCCCATGTGCACAAAGACATATGTATGAGGATGTCGATTGCTTTATTGGCTTTAGTAGCAAAGGATCACAAACAACCTAAACGTGTAGCAGTAGACGATAGGTAAATGAACAATGGTACATAAACAGAATACTCTGCAATATTAAACATCATTGAGGACATCTGTGATATAGTGTTACTGAGAGAGAAAAAAAGGGAAGGCATAGCACAGTCTGCAAAATGTGCAAGTGTTTTTGTATTTTTAGTGTATACCTGTGTGTATAATACATATGCATATATACAAACATATATTTATGCATGGATAGTGTTATCTCTTGGCATATACAAAAGAAACTGAAAGTTGTAACCTCTGAGAGAAGGCGAATTTTCTCTGTATAACCTTTGGTACCTTCCTGTATTAAGAAAAATAACCCACCCTATTTAGACGCCAACATGAACATTCCCTCTCAAAACCAAAAGAAAGAGGAGAAAGAAGGACCACACGTCACACTTCCATTATAGAATGTCTAATGTTTGCTATCATTATAATGAATCCATTTTATATTCTACAGAGTGGGAGTCCTAAGCCTGGAGTGCAGGCCGACAAAGGATTCATGAAAACTAAGTGAAAAACAATTGAGTGTCTCTGCTTATATCCATTTTTTCTCAGGAGATGGTTTTTAGCTTTCATCACATTCTCCAAAGAATCTAAGAACTAAAAAAATGTTAAATACTGGTCACCTTAGGCAGGCTTTAAAGAAGGCTTTTGTCCATTTCTGTCAAATTTTGCCAATTCTTTAAATTTCATATGATGCTATTTGATAAAACAGCCAT
Organism: Neofelis nebulosa; assembly: GCF_028018385.1. NCBI lineage: Eukaryota > Metazoa > Chordata > Mammalia > Carnivora > Felidae > Neofelis > Neofelis nebulosa. The sequence goes on from NC_080794.1 coordinate 68,963,432, forward strand.
GTGGCACCTTTTCTTGAGAGTGTGATAAATCTTCATCTATTTTAATGAATACTATTTGTTGTAACGATCCCACAGTTCTGGAATATGCATTTACAGCCATGCCACCATACTCTGTGCTTTTTAAAGGAGAAATCACAGATCTCTATGGTACTTGCCAGCTGGCTAGAGATTCCTTGAGGCCACAGAACAAATAGAATGCCCTTTTGGGCAGCATTCATTCTACTAAGGAATTATGAAATTTTATTTCATAGGACAACACTGTTAGATTGATTATGTAATATTTAATCCTATTATTAAGATAACACTTGAGATTAAAACCATTTATGTACCAGGGGAAGAGTACAATTCTTGGCTGTAGCCTCTACACTCCTAGAATTTGTGTTCCTCTGCAGTAGTTTGATGAAAGCACTTGAGAAGGCCTGCCTTACATTTATTAATGTCTTACTGTTTACAGGGCATTTATATTCCTTTAACTCTGTCCTTCCTTTCATCATTTGACCCTTGGGTTGATGCCAGCCACAAACATACAAAGTTTTTGCCTTCTTGAAGCTACTATTCTAATCCAGACATATCATTTCCTTGTAGCAACCATACAAAGTACATTAGAGTAAATCTTTCAATAACTGTCCTCACCTAAACAGTAATTGAAAATAATCAAAAGACAAAACTTGGTCAATTTTTACTGGTCTGTAACCAAATAAGGCCTGAGACATGCTATTCCTATATTTATTGGAATTTATGATTTCTTACATTGTATTCTTCTGATTGTCTGTTCCTTTAACCTCATTAATCAAAATGTTAGGAGGAGAGGAAGAATTCCAGCCCAGCATGTTAGAAGTCACTGCTATATCCTAACAACAAGAGCTTAACAAACTGAAGTATCAACAGCTCTTCATAGATCCACCAGAGAAGCGAGGTCACAGGGCAAACCTATGCCCCCGAAACTAAGGAGACACAGTTGCACACAGAGAATCACAACATAACCACAGTAGAAATCCACAGACAGAAATCCTTCTGGGAATAAATGCTGAGATAAGAAAACCTAACTATAATTGACAAATTGCTGGAGGTTCAATGTGGACAATTCTGAAAGTTAAAAACTCCAGGGGGAACCAGTCACATGGGATGTGTGTGTGTGTGTGTGGGGGGGGGGGGGGGTGGCTCACAGTTTTGTGAGTTTTACTTCCAGGAGCTACCAGGTCCTAAAAGCAAAATCAGACAAAAATCTCCTTATGCTTCTGGCAAGGGGGAATAAAAAGGAACCATTTTGTAATATGCCAGAGAATTCTATGTTTCTAATAAGGCCTGCCCTCAAACAAAATGAAATAAAATAAAATACAAAACTGAACAAAAGAAATGGAAACAACAAAATCCCACTGTATCATTAGATACTAACCCATTATCACTTACATTAGCATTTATTGTACTAAATACTTAGGTACAAATCTTAAAACATGCACAAGATCTATATGAGGAAAACTGTAAAACTGTGATGAACAATACCAATGAATAACTAAATAAATGGAGATAGTCCAGGCTCATGATGAAGAAAAGAGTATTGTCAAGATGTCAGTCCTTCCCAGCTTGATCTAGATTCAGTGCAATCCCAATTAGAATCCCCTCAAGTTATTTCTCGCATATTTAAAAATTGATTCTAAAGTTACATGGGGAGGCAAAAGATCCAGAATAACTAAAGCAACACTGAAGGAGAAGAACAAGTTGGAGGACTTATGCCACCCAACTTCAAGACTTAGTATGAAGCTGCATTAACTAAGATGGTGTGGTATCAGTGGAAGAAGAGACACATAGATCAATGGAACAACATAGAGATCCAAGAAATAGACTCATGTAAATGAAATCAACTGATCCTTGACAAAGGCAACAGAATAAAGATAGTCTTTTCACCAAATGGTGCTGGAACAACTAGACATCCTATCCTTAGGTGAAAGACGGAGAGAGGAAGGAAGGAAGGAAGGAAGGAAGGAAGGAAGGAAGGAAGGAAAGAAACCTAGACACAGATCTTATATCCTTCACAGAAACTAATTCAGACTAGATCACAGAACTAAATATAAAACATAAAACTCCTAGAAGATGACATGGGAGAAAACCTGCATTTATACAACCTTGTGTATGGTGATGACTTTTTAGATCCACCACCAAAGGCAAGATCCATGAAAGAAAACCTGATAAGCTGCACTTGATTGAAATTAAAAACTTCTGCTCTACAAAAGACAATGTTAACAGAATGAGAAGACAGGCCACAAACTGGGAGAAATTATGATATATGGGAGATATATATCTCCACAAACTGGGAGATATATGATAAGGGACTGTTATCCAAAATATATAAGGAACTCTTAAAAATAATAAAACAACTACTCAATTTAAAACATGGGCAATTGCCCTGAACAGATATCTCACCAAGGAAGATATACAGATGGAAAATAAGTGTATGAAAAGATGTTCAACATCATACATCATCAGGGAATTGCAAATTAAAACAACAATGAGATACCACCACACATTATTAGAATGAACAAAATCTAAAACACTGACAGCTTCAAATACTGGCAAGGATGTAGAGCAACAGGAAAACTCTCATTTATTGCTGGTAGAAATGCAAAATAGTACAGCCGTTTTGAAGACAGTTTGGCTGTTTCTTGCAAAACTAAACTGTCTTACACTAAGATCCAGCAATTACTGCTTGCTATTTACCCAAATGAATTGAAAACTTATGTCCACAAAAAAACCTGCACATGGATGTTTATAGCAATTTTATTCATATTTACCCAAACTGGGAAGAAACCAAGTTTTCCTTCAGTAGGTGTATGGATAAATAAATGGTGGTATGCAGAAAATGGCATATTATTTAGGGCTAAAGATGTATGACATCTCAAGCTATGAAAGGACACAGAGGGACCTCAACACATATTATTAAGTGGAAGAAACCAATATGAAAAGACTACATACTGTATTATTACAACTATATGACATTCTGGAAAAGGCAAAACTATGGACATGGTAAAAAAAAAAAAAAAAAAAAATAGAAGTTTCCAGGGGTGGGAGCATAGAGGGATAAATAGGCAGAGCAAAGAGGATTTTAAGGCAGTGACTATATTGTATACTATACTACCATAGTAGATACATGTTATTATTCATTTGCCCCAATGCATAGAATGCATAACATCCAGTGAACTCTAATTTGAACTATGACTTTGGGTGATAATAATGTATCAGTGTAGCTCATCAACTATAACAAATACATCATTCTGATGTGGGATGTTGATAATGGGGGAGGTTGTACTTGTGTGGGAACAGGGGATAAGTGACAACTTTGTACTTAACACTGTTTTGCTGTGAACCTAAGAAAGGTTACTAATTTTTAAAGATGAAATATGGAAACTGCTCTCAAGAAGGAGCCCAACCAGAGCGCCTGGGTGGCTTAGTCGGTTGGGGGACCGACTTCGGCCCAGGTCATGATCTCACAGTTTGTGAGTTCGAGCCCCACCTTGGGCTCTGTGCTGACAGCTCAGAGCCTGGAGCCTGCTTCGGATTCTGTGTCTCCACCTATCTCTGCCCCTCCCCTGCTCATGCTCTGTCTCACTCTGTCTCTCAATAATAAATGAAACATTTAAAAAAATAATAAAAAAAAAAAGAAGGAGCCCAACCAATTTTTACATGGGTATATCTGATTTTAATTGATAGACAGATAAAATAGCCCTTTCAATCAAAGAGTTTCTAGTGGAACAAAAACATTTGGTTAATCATATACAACTTGGTCAAAAGTACATTCATTGGTACAAAGTTTTTACTGCTTGCTATAAACACAGAGAATCTAGTTAATTATATGCAAATAAGCCTCACTAACAAACACCTAAATAACTCAGCCTTGTCTTCATTAAGCTAGAAGATATAGTACATTTCTCAGGAAATTAGACAAGGAATATTAATCAAAGATGCTTGTAAGTGCTAATGAGTTTATTGATTGTTGACCTTGATGCTACCACCAGAGGCAGAAATCTAAATGACAAGTTCTTTAAGTAAGCAAATCTGATCTTCAAAATTTAGAATAAAATTCATGGTTCATATTTGTGATGTCCTGCCCAACACTTTTTATGCAAACTTTCCTTGTGGAGAGAAAACCTGCATTTAACGTTGCAAAAATCATGAGCAATTTCTATTTTGCAGCAATCTGGAGAGTGTTTGTGGCTAGGAGAGCTGGAAGTTACTCCGTGTGCTAAGGGCAGAGAAAAAGGTCAGGCAGCAAATAAAAGGCAAAGGACTGAGAAGCAAAACTGAACTTCATTGCTAGCAGTTGACCTTGAAGCTGACTTCTCCCTTACTCCTGTATTCTCAGAATTCAATAGCTTCTTTTCACTTCCCCTTGGCTAAGTGGGTAGAGAGTATATCCTGTCACTAATTAGGCTTAATGTTAGCTAAGTGCTTCCAACACCGACAGCAACTCCTGAAACATGGTGGCTTTTCTGTACAGTAGTTGCTTGGTTACTTTTCTGTAATAAAACACTCTGTTCTCTACCAGCTGATGACTTGATCGAAAGTTTTAAAGCATACTTTAGCCCTCGTTATCTTCCATTTTGAATTTCTCCAATTGCGCCTTTATCCCATTCCTTGATACTATTGATTCATCTCAATTAAGACTCCCCAGGTTCAAGCACCGCAATTAGCTGCTGTCGCTATTGATTCCCAACCCCAGGTATTTGTACATGGTTTCAAAGTTGACCACTGACAGTTTAGCACCAGTCCATTAAAGCTGAATGGACAAGAAGAAAAAGAAAAACAAAAAAAAGCTAAATGAAAAGTGAAGGCAACGAGAATCTTCTAGCAAAGAACTCGTTAAAAGTAGTGTTAAAAGTAGCAGCTATGGAAAAAGTGTTTATAGTGTAGTGGACATTATTCTGTGAACTTCATATATGTTAACTGTTTTTATTCTCACAATAATCTAGTAAGAAGTTACTCTCATTTTCCTCATTCTTCCAGGAAGGAAACTGTAAAGAGGTCAACTGCTAATTAATGGATGCAGTAAGTGATAGAGCCAGGATCCAAACCAAAGTTATCTGGCCTTAGAATTTCTATTTTTTACCAGTACAATCTATAGCTCCTATAGTTATATTGGATGTATGACAACATTATGATTAAAAATGGCTGTCTTTCCTGATAAAATAAGCTTGCTTCATAGGTACCTCCTGGCACTACAATTCTATGGTTCTTTATTTGTTCCAAGCTTTCAAAGAGAACTGACCGGTGGCGGTCATATATGTAGTAAATGGGAGAATCAGAACCAGAACTCAGATTCTCTTTGTGCTTTTCTCAACGTTCTTTCTACTGCATCACTCTTACTGGGCATGTAGAGGTTGAGCTATGATGCTATTTGACTATTCCTGGTCTCCATGACAGTAATTTTCTTATGATTCAATCTAATGTGACGATGACGGTAGAGTAGCTCTTTTTTTCCCTGTAAAGAGATGGCATTCGCTGTCAAAAGAATAAGGAATGACTCATTTGGAATAAACGTTCCTTTGAGGAGTTACCATCTCAGGCAAAGCAAAACTCCACATCATCAAACTTCTTACAAAACATGTCACATGCAGTGTGTGAATGCCAGAAACTATAGATCTGAACCTGTTCGTGCAGCTCAAACCTACAGCACACCAGTCCAGAGGCAAAGGTGCTATCTTTCTAAGTTATTGACTTCTTAAATAATACACTCTCCACGGGACTAACTGGTCACCAGGTAGTCGCAAGGAGTTTGTTTTTATAATTGCCAACCCACATAATGAAGCAATGTGATGTAGAGCTATGTGCCGCAACTCAACCAATGTTTACAAGACAGTTGTAGGATGGAGTTTATGGCAGGCCGCTCTCACCCCCGCTTCCTCAACTCACAACCAGTTCTTCCCCTGATTTCTCTTAGTGTCATCTTTTACCACACACCCCCCCCCCCCGACCACGCACTCCTTTACAAATTCTTTCTTTTCTATGTATGTGGTTTTCTGACACCCTCATAGCCTCTCAATCTGCACTGTGGCTGCAGCCTGTCAACTGTTCCTGTGCAGCCCAACGCTCAACGATTCTCCACTGATTCCCAATGCAAATGACATTCAGGCCCATCTATTCTCTGGTCACTACCTTCTTCCCACTTTCATTTCCCTCAATTGCCTACATGGACCGGATTGCTCATTGTAGCCCTGGTGTGCCTGTACTTCCTCGTCTCTATGATTTTGCTTATGCTTCTGTCCTAACCTATTGACATTATACTTACTTTGCAAGGCTTCCGTCAAGCGCTGTGTGCCAAAGCGTTAAGAAAGCCATCCACTTGACCTCTTGCTTGGGAGTGATTATCCCCTCTTCTGAAATCCATGCATCCTACCCCTCTGTTTCAGAAGTTCTCACACTTTTTATAACTTCCACATGTCTGAATTTTCTTAAAAAGACTGTGCCATTAATCTTGGAATTCCCACGTGTAGGGGATGACACACAGTTGACAACAATAAATAGCATGAGATGGAGTGTGCACAGGCATAGTCACCCAAATAAAGTTTCAAGCCTCCTTTAAGAACTCCTATGCTATGGATCTTCCTTTCTGAATGTTTTGAAGTTTTCATACTAAACACTATAATACATGAGATTCAGCTGTGTTCACTATATTGCCAAGAGAAACCACAGTAATGGCATATTCACATTAAAGATTGGGCTCCAAGCAGTGAATACCTGTTTTTTAGTTTATACTCAAAATGGTTTGGCCATCTCTTTAGTTAGTACGAACGTGACGACTTAAATTCAGGATGGAGGATGAGTATAAAACTGGCTAGTCTTGGGGTGCCTGGGTGGCTCAGTTGGTTGAGCGTCCAACTTCGGCTCAGGTCATGATCTCATTGCTCATGAGTTCAAGCCTCACGTCAGGCTCTGTGCTGACAGGTCAGAGCCTGGAGCCTGCTTCGGATTCTGTGTCTCCCTCTCTCTTTACCTCTCTCCTGCTCATGCTCTGTCTCTCAAAAATAAATAAACATTCAAAAAAAATTAAAAAAAAAAAAAAAAGATAAGACTGACTGGTGTTGTCCTCAGAGCAAATCCCTGAGCCAAGTAAGAGGAAGGCTTTCACTTAAAAAGGCATTACATTTTTACTTGGTTAAATGCAACTGGAATTTTCCGTAACCAAACATGACAGAAAACCCATGTGATGTGTCCAAAATGTTGAAAGATTCATCACAACACGGGTAAACAAAATGCTGGGAGTAAAACTGCTTCAAGTTTGTACTTAAGTTGATATCTTTTCATATATTGACTTGCTAGGACACTGTGATCAAACATGGCCAAACATTTATGCCCAATTTCTAAGAAATATTAACATGTTTAGTTTATTAAATAATAAAATATAAACCAATATTCTGACATATGTAAGAACAATTGTGAGCATCTCTCTCACAGGACAAACACAGAATACCTTCCTGTCTTTTTCAATTCCTACTTTAACTTTTGAAGGAGGGCAAACACATAATTGCTCCCTGAAAGTTTATGCGATGAATAATAATTTATTAAAACTCACTTGGCAGAAGTGTTACAGGGTGGATTTTATAAGAGCTATTTTTAAAACCCATACTCATTTTTTTTGTGTGCTTTTCAGCTCTGCATAAAAGGCTTACAGTAACTCCACAAACCTTGTCTTCTGTCTACAATATAAGTGGTTGCTATTGAGAAGGTCAAAGTTACAGTGGCATTTGAGACCATTTTGCAGAAAAACTTCTTCTAGAGATACGGGCATGTTTTGCTTTTATTCATCTGTTTTTTGTGTTCCTTACTCATATCCATAAAATATAAATATATATATATAATATATATTTATATGTTTGAAATATATATATACAATATATATATATTTGAAAGATATACATATATAATTATGATTATATATGTTATATATTATATATATGATTATATATATATATATTATATATATATAATATTATATATATAATATATATATATATAATATATAATATATATATATATTATATATATATATATATATATATATATATATGTATATATATCTTTCAAATTCAGGCCAAAGACTATTGGTAACTGCAGGTCTAAAAGTGAAAGAGAGAGCAATATGCTGGTTCCTCAAGAGAATAACTACCTGAATACTCTCTTTACCAGGTCATTATCTACCAACATGGTACATATAGCAGAGGGATTATAAATTTCAATTTGCCAATTATGACCTCTTAATCTTAAGTTTCAAGTCATGTTTATTACCCCTTAAACTAAATGTTTATATGTTTAGTAAAGAAACCCATAATTTTTTACTTCTTTAATTAGGCTAGAATTTTTCTGCATTTCATAAAGGAAACACAGGATAGATTAAAGGGCCAAATACCTTGAGAACAAAAATGAAGATGGTTGCTTCTGTTTTGGTGAAAAGGGTATAGAACAGTGGTGATGACGGGCCCCACGGTCAGATTCACCCTGATTTCAAGTCCTAGTCATTGGGCTTAATCCGTTGAGACACTGGGAAGAATGTCAAAATCTCCTAAGCCTCTGTAGAAAGAGGGTAATGACAGTATCTACCTCAAGGTGGCCATGCAGTTCAAATGATGCAGCCCTTGTAAAGTGTTTAGCAGAGTGCCTGGCACAAAAGAAATGATCAACAGATGTTAACAACTGTTATGTTACCTGACACTAGGTAAGAGTGCACACATCAGGCCAGAAATAATGATGTTCTCATCACTCTTAATAACCGCAGGGGAATGAAAGAACTTTGACCATATTCCATCTTCCATTCCTATGGGTCAATCTGCCCATCTCCTCCTCCACAGCCTTCTCAGTTGCATGACAGCCAACACCCAAGATGCTCCAAGTCACGTTCATGTTTCTGATTTACTCTTCAATGTTTTAATGGATCATGCCAGATGCATAGTTAGAATAACCGATCATTATATGTTTAACATATATTCCGTATGCTGTTAAAATTTTCACACATACAGCTGCACTTAGTCTTAAGAACATTTTAAAATTAAACAGTATTAATCTCATTTCACTGATGAGGAAATTAATGTGTAAAATGCTTAAGTATTTGCCTCAGGCCACAGAGCAAGTACATGGACTTCTAATACAGTTCTATGTTGTAACGACATTGAACTTAGCACTATCTTTGAGTCCTTACAAACATCAGCTTCTTTGGAAATATTACCCAAACTTATTGGAAGAATTCCTCAAGTAATCTGTAAATTAGTATATAATATCAACAAGCATTTAAAAGCCGAATAGTCTGAAGGCAGAATGTTAAAGATTTAAATACAATGAAGGCAGCATGTCTATCCCAAGAGACTCTTATTCTTTTACATTCATTATTTAACATACATGTAATTAAAAAAAAAAAAAATTAATGAGAATGGAATACATAGTCTATGTATTATAACAGGGGATTATAACATTGCTGATAACATTGGGATTATTATTAATAATCACCAACCTTTTATAATATCTCCTATAAATTAAGTTCTTTACAAAAATTATGCCATGCCACGCAATTCTCGCACCTAACCTATCTTACTGAGTAGACACTATTACCATCTCTTTTTTATAATTAAAAAAATCATCATGAGGGCTTCAATATGTTAAGAAACTTGCCTAAGGTCCTACAGTTAATAGGTAGCAAAATCAAGAGTTCAGGGTGATACATGGAGTTTTAATTACAAGCTTATATTGCATTGAACTAAAATCCTAACAGAACTTAAATGCTTTAGGACCCAGATCACGATGTATTTTTATTTGTACTTCCACATCTCCCAGTATAGTGTGTTATACATTACAAACATTCAACAAGTATTTGTTGGAAGAACAATGAGTAACTATAAACTGATCTCTGATGACCCCAGGGTGAATTCTGAGAAAGCTGTGGAACAAATAAACCATCTGTGTCACTGAAAAATAATTTAATTGAAAACAAATCAAGGGATTTAATGGGCAATGAATGATAATATAGCATGATAGAACTTTTCACAAATCCTCAAGCTGACTATACGTTTATAAGTTTATAAACTGTAGTGATAAATTGCCCATAATTATCAATCATCAACCCATACCTTTCATTTGTGGAATCAAACGTCTATGTCCTCCATTTAACCGGAAACAATGGTAGATGTAAGGTGTTTTTTATCCCAAGAAGCATGCTATTGCTGCATTTCACATTTGTCCTTGAAAAAGAGACACACTTCCTCAGAAAAAATTAACACAATCCATCCCAACATAGGATTACGTGACTGTACCCAGCATACGCTGGCACAACCCAATTCAGTTGAGAACAGCATAGCCTACACCAGCTGAGCCTATCCCATGCCACTCACAGCACAGAATGGCCCAACCCACCTCAATCACAGGACTGGACACCCCCTTCTAACTCCATCCAAGAAGAACACTGGCAATACTAATATCACAGTATCCATGATTCCCATAGCAAGTATATTCCCCACCCCACCACCAAATTAAATCAAGTGCCAGTTCAGCTGAAGGATATGCCATGTGAAATCTGGGCTTTTGAAATCTAAAATCATGAACTAATCTAAAATCTGATCAGGATAAGTTTCCATCATCTGATACATTTTCCTTCTATCTCATTCAGGGTGAAGTTAAATAACAATAGCCAAACTTGGACTCCTCTCCTTTGACAATGATAGGAAAGTCATCCTGAAATTCTCAGCAAACTTGCCTTTTGATTCCATCTAAAAATTCCAAAAATGGCCACGTTGGTGGCAGCAGGCTGCATACAGAAGAGGGGACAAAAGAGGTTATCTCTAGGAGCTGCATCTGAAAGCCTTCTAACCCTTCTGCGTCCGAACCCAGTTAAAGGGAGTGAGCTGGTGGTCATATAGCCACTTGGTATTCACAATGTCCTTGTTGAGAGTTTTGAAAAATGACAGGTTATATACATTTATGTGAAAGAACATAGTGTGTGTGTGTGTGTGTGTGTGTGTGTGGCTGCCTACCCATTTGGTGTAATTCAGAAGTTGAGCCTGACATTGAGTTGAAAGAACTAGCATTGTTAATAAAAGACAGTTAAAGTATGAAAAAAAAATTCTATTGTTTGGTATTCTATGATGTTGATGATTCAGGGAAGTAGACAAAAACCCAAAGAGGGAATTTCTATACCTGTGTTGTTATATGGCGAATCCTGCAGGTAACAAATAAGGACTGGCTGTTAGCCCACCTGTAACCTGAAGAAATGCGCGCGCGCACACACACACACACAAAACAAACAACCAAAAACCTAAAACACCAATTACTAGGATTCCTAATGCACAAATGAAGGGAACTCCTGCAGGGAGATATTACTGGTGAGGGACTGACTCTCTCTGGTGTGTTTGCATGTCGTTCTTACATATGGATCCAGGGCTTAAATGGTGAGGGTTTCCTAGTGCTACGACTCTATGTTTGGCCTCTTTTGTGTACAGGGAGGAGTTGGGAGCGTAGCCTCATCTGAAGACAAAGATCACTCCTGGGTGCAGTCAACCTGGAAGACAGAGCCCTAAGGTACCTGGATGATTGAACCTACTCTCTTTTCTGCTTGGGAACACTGAAAGCATCCCGATACGGGGAAAGTCTGCCACATAGTGTGAAATAAGATGCTGAATCCCTTCATGGAAAAATCTGACAAGCTGAGAGGGGGTGGGGTCTAGGAAGATGTCCGATGTACCAGCCATTTGGTAGCAAACAGTGTGGTGGAAGGCAAGGATCTGGCCTGAGCCTTACTGTCACAAAATCCTTCTAAGATTTATGCTTTTGATCCTACCTTCATAAGACACTGATATTTATAAAAAGTGCCAATTTCCTGAACGTAAAATTGGTTCAGTGGAAAATGTAAAGCATAAATGTATTAACTGGGAAATTTAAAACACCTCAAGTTGCATACACTTTTCTCATAACGTAACAGAAGATTTAAAAAAAAAAAAAACAAAAAAAACAGAAAGTCTGCACCTTGGTTTATCTTGACCAGGAGATGGTGACTGTAGGATTTGTCAACGTCCTTTGCAAACTTGTATCAGCTGTCTCTATTTTCTGTAAATGCTTTTCTCAGTTGTGAACAAAATTCTTTCCGAATGCCAATATCTCAGGGTTTCTGAAGACAATTGGCTCCAAGATTCCCATTCATTCTTAGGCTAGCAAGTCAGGATTGGTGCCAGTGAGAGGGAGAACCAAAGAACCAGGATGTGTCAATCACAGGATCAAATGTGGGGACACTCCCAACAGCGCCTTTGCCAACTCAAATTTAGGTGACCCTGCGTGTCTGCTGCCATGAGGAAGGCTGGGACCGTACAGCTTCATCCTCCCACAGCTCTGCCTGGACAAGACTAAATCCAGCCGTTCCATCTGGCAGATAAGACTGTATCTAAGCCATCCCCGCTTCAGGTTGACCATAGGGAGCTCAAGCCAGGGTTGCAACCTGCTCTGTGTTCCTCTGGCTGCCTTGCAATTAGATAACCTAAAAATCTCCTCAATCCACTCATAAGCAAGTAGGAAAAGCAGCGCAATTTTCTATTTTCCTTTTCTTGGCCTGTCACAGAACCACGGCACTGGAAAAAGACCAAATCTGCATTATATCACACCTATTACTTGGTACTTCCAAAGAAAGTTTGCAAAGAGTGTTTCTTTTAGAGGGCCCCTAAAAGGTATACACTCATTGACATCTGGAGGAGATGGGCTGCATCAGTAAAGAGATGCGGCCTGGCTTTGGGGAGACATTTGTCACAGACAACACCACTGGAACTAAAGCTTACATGCTGATCCTCTGACGAGCCAAGCAAGGAGAAGCTCCCTATCTCTACACCTACCCCGCAGACTAACTTTCTGGCATAAAGCACGAGGCTCCTACTGCTTCAGGATAAAGCAGATCAGATGCTAATGCTTCTTGTCTGTGCCCAGTGTCTCAGAGCATGTTCCTACAGAAGGGAGGCAGCTTTCAGCTCAGAGAAATCCGGCTTTATCTGCTTGGCTGCAGAGTGCCATTAAGTAAGTGTCCTTACTAAGGTTCCGAAGGAGGGAGGTGAGGAAGAGAGGGCGTAAAAGAGATGCAAACTGATGAATGAACACGGAGCTCTCAGACTCAGTACGCAGCACCTGCCTATAGTCAAGTGAGGTTTTAAGAGTAGGAAGGACAGGCAGCAGCCCATTGGGATAAATCCTTTAGGAGGATAAACAACTCTTCACCCCCAAGCCGTCACTGACAGTTAAAAGACTCTCAAATATGTACAGGTGATCCTTGAACAACGCCGATTTGAAAAGTACAATTCCATTTATATGTGGTTTTTATTCAATAAATATAATAGTGTTGTAAATACATTTTCTCTTATGATTTGAATAACATTTTCTTTTCTCTAGCTTACTATATTGTGAGAATACAATATATAATCCATACAACATACACAATATACATTAAATGACTTTATCTGTAAGGCCTCTGGTCCACAGTAGGCTATTACTAATTACGTTTTGGTGGGAGTCTAAAGTTATATTGGATGTGGATTTTTGACTATATAGGGGGCTAAAGTCCCAGTCCTGCCATGTCACCCAAGGGTCAACTGTATTTGAAAGGATCTGAACTCAACTCTTTAATATTTATTGAGGGATTGCGGATTCCTTAATTCAGCTGCCTTTAAAATCAGTACATTTGAAATGAACACTCCTAGTTGAACAACTCCACCAGAACTACCTGGACTTTAATTCAGCTATTCAAATCATAATCTCTGGGGTAGAGCCCATACTTAAGCCCCTCTACCCAGGCACCCAGTCCTGGGGGATTAGACATTCTAATGCTGGAGATCTATTGCCCAAGAACTTCCAGAAAGGGGATTTATCCCTAAAAAACTATCTGGATTCTCCCTCATCTTTTGCCATTCATACCTTGCATTCTCCCTAGTTCCCTATCACCTGGTATCATTTCCATAATTTTTGTATCTTGAAAATGCTTATTTAGATATGAGTATTTTCTTTTTTCCTGATGTTTTCCACCCTGTGTTTCCAACTGCATCGTTAAGTCCAAGGTTACCAGATAAGTTTCAGGTCTATCCTCATGGTGTCCAGGCCACACTCCATAGGAGCTCTAAATAGGATTATGTTCACAGCCTGCCTGACTTGGCACTATTATTCCTTTCAGCCTTAAAAGAAGTTTCACTATCAAGAGTACCTCTATTCCTACTAGAAAGACATTCTTTGGCACCTGGGGGGCTCAGTCAGTTAAGCATCCGACTTCAGCTCCGGTCATGATCTCATGGTTTGTGAGTTCAAGCCCCACGTTGGGCTCTGTGCTGACAGCTCAGAGCCTGGAGCCTTCTTCAGATTCTGTGTCTCCCTCTCTCTCTGCCCCTCCCCACTTGCACTCTGTCTCTGTCTCTCTCAAAGATAAATAAATAAATAATAATAATAATAATAATAATAAAAGAATTTTATTAATATTTAAATGCCTTTGCCATGTAATATGAGGGACAATTTTTTTAAGCAATGTTAAATCTGATCATTTAGTTTGGGTTCTATGACTTTTGTTCCCAAAGTTAACTGTGTCTTTGAAAAATGAGAGTAACAGGGGCACCTGGGTAGCTCAGTCAATTAAGCCTCTGACTCTTGATTTTGGCTCAGATCACAATCTCACAATCCTGAGATTGAGATCCACGTAGAGCTCTGTGCTGACAGTGAGGAGGCTGCTTGGGATTCCCTCTCTGTCTCTCTCTCTCTTCTTCCACCCCTCCTCCACTCATGCATGTTCTCTCTTTCTCTCTCTCTCTCTCTCAAAAATAAATAAATAAACTTTAAAAAATGAGAATAAGAGAAACTGAGAAAAAAAAAAGGAAGGAAGGAGAAAGAGAAAAAGAAAAGAAAGAAAAAAACATTAAAATTTAGAATGGGCGGTGGGAAGAAGAAAAGAGAGCAAAGAACGAAAACTAAAATAAATGAAACCATTAAAAAATAAAGTAGGTAGAATATGATTCCAAAGAGTTCATTAAACAGGCTGTCACTCAGCCCCCACCAGCCGGCTCCAGAACGTTCTAACCTAGGCATAATTCATCAGGGACTCAGTGAAATCACTGGCCTACCTACTGGCCATGAAAGAGCTCTAAACTGTCAGCATTGACAAAGGCAGTAGAATTTTAGAAAAGAAATTCAAAAAAAAAAAAAAAGAAAAGAAAAAAAAAGATAAGGCAGTAATGCAGTTTTTGGTTCTTGCCAAATAAAAGCAGGCTTTCCCCTGACCAAACACCCTAGTGTAAACGTGGCTGCAGGAGATGAATTAGATAAATAACTCTAGAGAATCCATCTATGAAAATGAGTCTTAGACCACAAATTGAGAGACACAAAAAATAGAACATTCTTTAATTTTCTGTATTGCACTAAATTTCTATTTCAACCCCTCCTCTGCCAAGGTATAGGAATACTAGATCTATTTCAATTTATCGGCCCTTCACAGCTTTTTCTCTGTACACTGACTCTGAATACCAAGTCATGAGGCCTCATCATGCTGTTAGTTCAGCTTGTCATTGTTAAGTCATCTTTTGTGCCCATCCACAAAGCCCCTTTATATTAACCAGCTCTTTCTATTAATTTTGTGTCATTCATGGGTACAAAGGAATCTTCCAGACACTTCTGGGTCTTGCTAAGTCCTGGAAATATCTGCAAGACTGCCTAAGGCCCCATTTGTCTAGGCATATCACACAGCAATTCCCTTTTTATGGTATCTTACCACCTCCTGGTAAATTCTTTTCTTTCCTATATCCATGAATTTGCAGTGTAACTTTATCTTTCAGTCCCTCGATTCTGGCCTCATAATGTGTTATAGCCGACGTATATGTGGCAAACAGGATATAAGGAGAGACTTGGAAAATGCTTGTGCCCTGAGCCTTGTGTCTGTTACTTTACTTGGATGCTTGAGACTATCACGAGGACAAAATAATTGTGGGCTAGTTTTCTGGAGGCATGTGTCCCCTTTACTGTTCATCTCAGAGGCTGGTGTGGACATGTTAATTAATGGAATAGAAAGAGAAGTGATATTTGACAAAAGGTGTTAAGGAAAGTCAATGAATGGTCTTTTCAACAAAGATGCTAGTACAATTGTGTAGCCACATTCAAAGAGAAAAAGAAAAACAACCTTAGACCACTGTGACAAATAACTCAATAACTCAAAGACCTCGTATAAGAGCTAAAAACATAATAGTTACACAAGAAAACATAGAACAAACTTTGCACTTTACTTCATCAAAATTTTAAAAATTTGCCCTTCAACAACCATCTGAAATGAGAAGATAAGCCACAGACAAGAACACTTTTGTGGGTCATAGAATCCGTGTTAACTCTACCATAGTAAAACAAAAACCCAATTTAAAAAATATTGACACAGGATTTAAATAGACATTTCACCAAAGAAGATGCACCAATGGCTCATAAGCACAAGAAGAGAAACTCAGCATCATTAGTCATGAGGGCAATGCAAATTAAAATCATGGTGAGACACTACAAGAGTGGAGACTGTGGTGATAGCCCCCTGTAGTTTTGATTTGCATTTCAACGACACTGACAGTACTATGTGTCAATGAGAGCATGGAGTACAGGAAATTCTCCTACACTGCAATTTTGGAAAAGTATGGTAGTTCCGTAAGAAAAGGAAACATGTACTTCCCATACTGCATGACCACAATTCCACCCCTACATCTCTTTTCAAAGATATGAAGGCCTATGTCTGCACAAACGTTCATAGTAATGGTTTGTAATCACTAAAAACCAAACTTCGAAAAATGCTTGTCAATAAATGAATAAATAAAATTTAGGACAGCGTCATAAGGAAATGGTAGTGAAAAAAGAACTCCCTATTTTTACAAGCAACAGGAATGTGTCTGAAAAAATGTTCTGTAAAGTGAAAGAAGCCAGATGATATGATGTGATTCTGGTCATGTGAAATTTCTTGAAAAGGCAAAACTAGAGGAACAAAAAGCATATTCATTTTTCCTTGGGGCTGGGAGTGGGTGAGGAAATGGCCTCAGACACATGAGGGGGAACTCTTGGGTAATGAAACTCCTTAAGCAAACAAACCAACAAACAAACAACAAAGCATGTACAATTAACATAAGTGTACCAAAAATAAATTATCTGTACACTTACAATGTATAAATAATTTAGATAAAATGGACAAATTTTTAGGAAGACCCAACCTACTTAAACTAACTCAAGGACAGAGAAAATTTGAATAGATCTGTAAGAAATAAAGTGCCTGAGTTAGTATAAAAAAGAAAAAAAAAATTCTCCAAAGAAAAACCCAGAAACATAGTATCACTGGCAGACTCTATCAAATGTTTAATTAATTAATTAATTAATTAACACCAATACTTTACAAATTCTTCCATAAAGCAATATAGGGAATTCTTCCTAATTCATTCTCTGAGGCCAAGTATTACCCTGATGTAAAATCCAGGCAAAAACATCATAAGAAAATAAAAGAGATCAATATTCCTGTGATTGTTAATTTTATGTGTCAACTTGGCTAAGATGTGGTACCCAGATATTTAGTCAAACACTATTCTAGAAAGTGTTTCACTATTTTTGTGGAAGTATTTTTTACCCAAATTTAACGTCTAAATCAGCAGGCTTTGAGTAAAGCAAATTGCCCTCCATAAAGTGAATGGATCTATCCAATCAGTTGTAGGCCTCCCCTGAAGAAGAGGAAATTCTGCCAACAGAATGCCTTCAGACTTAAATGTCAAGTCTTCCTGAGCCTCCAGCATGCTGACCTGCTTTGCAGTTTGGACACACCAGCCTCACAATTATGTGAGCCAAACCCTTAAATCAATCTCTCTCTCTCATACACATCATATATGTGTGTGTGTGTGTGTGTGTGTGTGTGTGTGTGTGGTGTGTGTGTGTGTGTGTGTGTGTGTATACACATACGCACATACACACAGACACATGATATATTTATATTTATATACACACATACATAATAGTATAGGTACATTTGTTTGTACATGTGTGTATTTATCCTATCATCTCTTTTTCTGAAAAACCTTGAGTAACACAATCCCTTGTGAATGTAGATACAAAAATCCCCAACAAGTGCTAGCTAAATAGATCCAGCTATATATAAAATGTTTACATAGCATGACCAAGTTGAATTTATCCTAGGAATGCAAGGTTGGTTCAATATATGTAAATCAATCAATGTAATACACCATATTAAAAAAGGAGAAAAACCCACAATCATCTCAACAGATGTAAAAAAAAAAAAATAATTTCACAAGAATCAATACTCTTTCATTATAAATACACTCAACAAACTAAAAGTAGGAGAGAACTTCCTCAACACAATAAAGAACATGTATGAATAAATCCATAATTTACCTATTTAATGGTTTAATGAAACCTTTTTCCATAAGATCGGGAATCTCACCATTTCTGTTCAACATTGTCGTGGAGCACTGTTAGTATCCAGACAGAAAATAAAGAGGTAAAATTGTGTCTATTCACAGACGATGTGATATTGTATATGGAAAATCCTGAAGACACTACACACAAAAGAAGCTATTCAAGCTAATAAATGCATTCAGCAAGGCTGTAGGTTAACATATAGAAAGAGACAGACTGGAAAAAGTGATGCTGCAAGGGCACCAAGGGGTAGTAGCAGCAATGAAATTGTTGAGTAAACCGGAAGCAATGGAACTTAGAGCCTGAGTGTCAGATCTGGATAGTCAAAGTAGAGTGTAAAAATACAAGAGCCCAGGGCATACAACAGATCATCCCATTACTGTTAATGTCACCAAGAATTATTCCAAATTAGGAATAAAAAAAAAAACAGTGAGTCTGGTGCTAAAATTGGAATGTTGGTAAATGACAGTAATGAGAAGGAACAGTAGGTAGTCAAGTGTGATGTCAAGTCCTTTAAAGAAACAGGAGTTTTTGAAGGAGAAAGGTCTGGAAATGACAATGACAATCAGAAGCAATCCTATATCTGGGACTTGTGGTGCAAGAAGTATACATGTAAAAATACAATGACAACTGCATAGAGCTGCAAGCGAAGCCATAGTTTCAGGACAGGGACATCGTCTCATTCACAACAAGAAAATGAGACAATAACTGAAGAAGTTAAAGAGGTGGAGGGTTTCCATGCTGACAGATTATGAGATGTTGAAGGTTTTGAGTGTTTGGGAGAAATAAGGTAAAATGTGCAATGGGATCAAATTGGGGCATATACATATTCATAAGGGAAATAAATAATCTATCTACATGTCGAAACAGGGAGTTTTACACTTTCAGTGGTGACTGATGCAAGCAAGGATATAAAAAAAATGGTTTATTTCCAAATAATTTACCAGAGAAAGATGGAAATGTTCTAATGATAGCCTCTCCTAAAGATTAGCTGAAATAATGAATCACAGTCACTGTGGCATGGCATGGATTAGTGGTTTACCAAGAAGAAGAGCTAAGGAAATACCTTGTTTCTTACTAAATGATAGAGGATATCCAGGAAGAACAGGTGGAGTTTTAAAGCTCCTGTTTAAATTTAGAATCTATTTGTTTTCAGTAAATCACCTTCTGTTCGCCTTTCAGAAGTGAATCTGTGGCCATTGTAGTTACAAAACCACCTTGGATTTTGCAGAAGAACTCAGAGTCTTGATGATTAGATCAGCAGTCCCTTAATTGGGAAAGACTTGGTTTTACTCCTTCTCCATTTTCTGATGAGTCTTTTCCCTTGCATCTGGGTATTGCAGAAGGAACAAACTGAACATTAGCACAGCTTTTTAGCAAAACAGTTCTGGTGTGCTTAGGACAATCTATGAAATTTAAAGAGGACCTAGGTAATTGGGCTGTGGAGTCCAAACATTTCCTCCTCTTCTCCTACGGTAACACATTCATTTTCAAATGTCAATGTTAATACTTTTCCACTTGAAGCCAATGGTGCAGGAGGATTATAACCTTATCAATAAAGTCAGAATAAACACACACACACACACACACACACACACACACTGCAAGATTTAATTTTCAGATTCCATGAATTTCTATTGATTTGGGAGTACACAGTCAAGAGTAGTGAGAAAGTAATCTGCAATTTGTATCAAGGATGCCTATTTCAAATGCTTTTGTGTTCTCAAGCTGTTACATTGCAGAAAAATGGTAACCCTGCTGATGGGAAAACTCATGAGAATCTTCCTAGATATTGTGTTTTCCTAAAATTAGTTTTAAATGTGAGAATAAGAGGTAGTGATAGCCTAGTAATGCTATAAATACATATATATTTTTTAAAACTGTAAGTGAAGCTGTGAAGATTAAAAAAAAATCACATTCAAAATGACCTTACAAGAAAACTTACATGAGGGAGAAAGGTTTTCTTGTAATTTTATCTTAGAATTCACCCTTCAGGCATGAAAACAGCCAATTATTAGAATTAAATAAAAACAACTAAAAAAACCTAACCACCAAAAAAAAAAGAATTTTGCCTACAGATATGGCATTGTTTATTTTCACATGTGTCTGATTTTTCAAGTTGAACTAGAATAAAAGCAGATGAGTAAATTTAGAGACTCAAACAAGTGAAGATCACACAAATAGTTGCTTCAAACATAGTGTTTACTCAGCTTCCTTTACAATATCTAATTTGGGCACTTTTCCTTTTAGATCAAGGGTAAGTAGAACAAAGGGTGGAAGCAAATGAACAGTCATACTTTCTTCCTCATGAGATTCACACATTGGGAAGAACACACAGGCAGCAAAAACATGGTCTCTGCCAGCAGAGCACTTATCCTCCACCTGCAGAGACAACTTATGTAAAATGTATATACAGAAATCTAAAAGTTGCTCAGAAGATTTCTTAGAGTTCAATACTGCTCAGGGTGAATTGGAAGAGGCTGTGGTCTAGAAGAGAGTGAACAAGTGAAGGGGCATGGTCTAGAGAGGAGGTCGTTTTGAAGTTAAGAATTTGGAGAAAACACAACCAGATAATGAAAACCCCAAGTACATAGGATATATCCCTGGGTTTGCTCAAACAACAGGTTTACCTCAAATTATACAATGGTATGCCTGGATTTGACAAAATGGAAACATGTTCTTGCTGATTTAATAAGTTAGTTTGAAAACACAATGTTATTTATTTTTTTTTCATTTCAGTTGCTACATCATACTAAGGAAATCAACACTTCTCTGAAATCTCTCTTAAAAAAAATGTCTATAAATTTTTTGTTCTGACAACTATTTAGTTTATAGAGTCCTTTGATCTCCAAAATGCAAAAACACACACATCCAAAATGAATTTTGCATACATTTCTGGACAGTTATGGATTCCCCAAATTGTTCTTGGATCAATACCCCAGGTTAAAAGTCTGTATGCTGCTACTCTGTAGTACATAGTTTCTATAAAAAATGAAAGCAAATATTCACAATGAAATACACAATTTTCTCTCTCTAAAAACATGTTAGGTTTTATGAAGGAATATTTATATTGATTAATATATTGGTTTTTCCTCTCGTATTTTCCAAGTATCTTTTATAAAGAATGTGAAACAAATACAAAACTATATTACATAAGAACACCCATACACACTTCACCCAGCTTCAGCAGTTATGAACTCATGAACTCATCGTGAACTATGTTGAATCGATGCCCCATCTATTATATCATCTCCCATATTATGTTGAAACAAATTTCATCTACTATACACAATTTCATTCATAAATATTTCACCACACATCTCTAAAAGATAAGGACCATTTTCAGATCTAAGAACAATACCACTGTCAACACCAAAAATAATTTATTATTTCTTAATATAATCAAAGTACAAGTAGGGTTCAAATTTCCAGTTATCTTACAGAAACCTTACTTATTTTTACCATTTATTGGAATCAGCATTCAAATAATACCCACACATTGGGATTAGTTGAAATATGTTTCAAATCTTTTTTACTCCAGATTTTCTTTCCCTTTTCTCTGTCTCTGTCCTACAATTTATTAATCAAATAACAGGGTCATTTTTTCTGTGGAGTATTATAAAATTAAGATTTTGTTGACTACACTCCCTGGTATAGTTCATCCTGCTCTTTCATTATCTGTATTTCTTACAGATTGGAAATTGCATCTAGAAGCTTGATCAAATTTAGATGAGATTTTACGTCTTTTTTAAGACTATTTTATAAATGAGGTATTTTTCCATCAGAGAGCAGAAAAATATCTGGTTCTCTCCCTCTCTCTCTCATTCTTTTGATGTAGGCAGTCTTTGATGTTGAATGTCTAGACTCATTTCTTGATGAGAGGTTGAAAATGATGGTATTTTAGCATTAATATTCCTTTTTGTTCATTACTTCTCTTCATCTATTTGGTTTCTCAATTACACAATAGTATAGCAAAAGCAGAATCAACACTTGACTCTCTTCCTTTATTTAGCAATTTCCAAAAATTAACTGGTTTCTACTGTCCTTTAGTAATAGTAATTTTTAAAATTAACATCTTCTATTTAATCATCAGGGAAATGCATATCAAAACCACAATAAGATAGCACCTTATACCTTTCAGAATGGCTAGTATCAAAAATGCAAGAAATAGCAAGTGTTGGTAAGAATGGGGAGAAACAGGAACCCTTGTGCACCTTGGATGGGTATGTAAATTGGTACAACCAATTTGAGGAAAACAGAGTTTCCTCAAAAAACTAAAACTAAAAATATCCTATAAACCAGTAATTCCAGTACTGGATATTTACCCAAAGAAACCAAAACCCTAACTGAAAAAGATAAATTCACTTTTCTGTTTATTGCAGCTTTATTTACAATAGCCAGGATATGGAAGCAACCTAAAGTGTCCAGTGATAGATAAATAGGTAAAGAAGATGTGGTATATACATGCAATGGAATATTACTCAGCTATAAAAAAGAATGAGATCTTGCTATTTGCAACAACATAGATCGCCTTTTACTAAGTGAAATAAGTCAGAGAAAAACAAATACCATATAATTTCACTTACATGTGGATTCAAAAAACAAAACAAATGAATAAACAAAACAAGTGAACAAACAAAAAGAATTATGAATATAGAGAACTAGTGTTTCCCAGAGTGGAGGGGACTGGGGCAATGGGAAAACTAATAAAGAAGCTTTAGAGGTATAAATTTCCAGTTATACAATAAATAAGCCATAGGGATGAAAGGTACAGCATGGAATATAGGCAATAATATTGTACAAACATTATACAGTGACAGATGGTATCTATACTTATGGTGAGCATAGCATAATGTGTAGAACTCTCCACTGACTATACGGTACACCTGAAACTAACATAGTATGTCAACTATATACTTCAATTAAAAGAAAGAGATTTCAGTTTAAACACATTTGGTATGCTTTAATTTATTTCTGTTATTGTCTTTATATATTTCTTAAATTTTTTAAATGTTTATTTATTTTGAAAGAGAGACAGAGAGTGAGCAGGGGAGGGGCAGAGAGAGGGAGACACAGAATCTGAAGTGGGCTCTGGTCTCTGAGCTGTCAGCACAGAGCCCGACCCGGGGCTCAAACTCACGGACCGTGAGATCATGACCTGAGCCAAGTCGGATGCTTAACCAACTGAGCCACCCAGATGTCCCTCTGTTATTGTCTTTATACATGACCACATCATCAGCTAGTGAGGGTGTTTTTAAGTTGACTTCTGGGTGATTGTAACTTGATTCTTGCTAGTTAGTATAAAAATACTTTCACATAATAGGAACCTAATGAATAAACAAAGAAAGGAAAGCTAGTCATCAATCAGTAGTCACTAAGTGACACTACTTGTAAGCTTAAACTTAAGGACATTATAGAAGAATATGAAGACACAGTCCTTGACACTTTGAATGGAAAATAATTGTGGAAACAAAACATACATACATGGATTATATAAAAGATGATGCCTCCTTGAACTGAAAGATCAGTGCCCATGAGAGGCACAGATACCATGAACTCAAATACAGAGAAAGTTTCCAAAGCACTAGAGTACAGAGTTGTTGTTGAGGTTCAAACTATATCCAAAATAATCAAGGAGCCACTTGACAGGATGATAAATGTGAGATTCAGCTTTTGCTGAGAACTTCTTTCCTACTTGGTTAAAGTCCAACTCTGTGTATGATTTCTGTGATCAAAGAATATAAAATACGTAGCAATTTCCTCCCTGTTTCATCTCATTCTCTACAAGGTTTTGTTCCCCTGTATATGTTCCCTGAACCTATGACTTTGTATGCTATCTAGTAATTAACAATGGTTCATTTCTCTTCTGTAGTAATAGATTCCACCTCCGATTAAGCAACGTTTATTCCAGAAAGCCTGAAGCCAATCAATGTTGCCAACTCAAATGACAGTAGAAATATGCCAGTATGGGAGAGAGAACTACTGACCTAATATTATTAAATAATATATATTTTAATGCAGCAGGAATTTAAAAAGAGACTCTGTCTCATCTTTGGCTGATTACCCAAAGGCCTCAACTAATATAATAAATGTTAATCATCCTTGTGTGGAGAAATCAGGTGCTAGACCTGCTAGTCAGGACATAGAAAGAGATTATGTAAAAATGTCCATACAGCCTTTACCTTATATCCACCTCAAGAGTATAAAAGGCTTCAGGTGAGAAGGCTAGAAGGGAAAGGATAGTGTTTGAAGAAAGGTGTTAATGTTAACTTACTCTGTGTTCTTTTTCTCCATAGAGGAGGGGATTGGAGGGCTTTTCAAACACCCCATGTCCACCCAGACAGGCTTCAAAGGGAGTCTTCAGAGCATTTGCTGAAATTCCTCTGGAGTATGGGGATCAGTGGCTTGGATTCTGATGTACTCCTGACAGCTGTGGAGGGGGCAGCCTAGCCAATACGAGCAGAAAGATGGAAAGAGGATTCATTTAGATAGAGCAGTTACTATGTTATTTATATTGCCAACCATGAAGAAAAGTAGACACAGGTTTCCTCAATTCAAATTAAGACAGACAGATTGCAGAGGACCATTCAGTGATCCTGAGAGATATCATCTAGAATATAAGGACCACGGTTACTAGCGTTTACCTCACACTTGAGTGTCTAAAGGTGATAGTCTATGGCTACAAGTGCCCCTGCCTGAACTGTGGAGTATGGAGAGCTACGCTGAAAGTCAAGCAGCCTTTTCCCTCAACATTTTGTAAGTTAAAACCCGCATAGTTTCTGGAATTTGCTGGGGATCACTGGAAAGTGGAGCGAGGTCTTCTTAAATTCCTGTAGAAGACCACAGAGAGAGACAAAAGGACTCTAATTATAGCAAGTTGAAGGTGAGGTGTAACTGACCACCTAAAGGAGGAGCCATACCCAGGAGAAGAAATCTTCAGCCTACAAGATATTTAGAGACCCTTGGAAAAAAAAATGCCCCTGAAGAAAAGTCATCTTTGGTCAACTCATGCCTAGACGGCACTGGTACCAGCCTTCATCTGTGCTACAACTCTCCTCCTCATCTCTGACTCCCAGGCCCAATCCTGGAGGGGTACAGATCGGCAGCTAGCCAATGGGAGAGGTGGTAAATGAAGAAAGGAAAGAAACCAACCAAGACCCCTTTCTCCGCTACAGTCTTCCAATTTTGAAGCAGGCTGGATTATGGAGAGGAGGAAAGCTTTAACTATGAATGATTTTATTCCAATTTTTTTTCTTCCAATATTTTATTTAAAGTCAGGTTAGTTAACATATAAGTGTAGTATTGGTTTCAGGAGGAGAATTTATTGATTCATCACTTACACATAACACCCAGTGCTCATCCCAACAAGTGTCCCCCTTAATGTCCATCACCCATTTAGTCCACCACCCCTCCAGCAACCCTCCGTTTGTTATCTAGAGTTGAGTCTCTTATGGTTTGCTTCCGTCTCTGTCTTTATCTTGTTTTATTTTTCCTTCCCTTCCCCTATGATCATCTGTTTTGTTCGATGTGGATGGAACTAGAGTGTATTATGCTAAAAGAAACAATACCGGATGATTTCACTCATGGGTGGAATTAAGTAACTTTGAATGGTTTTAGAGTTGTGACATCACATCACTAATGCTTGAACACGAACAAAGTTCTTTTTATTGTCTCACAATAACTGCGATAGCCAAGTGGTCTGCCTGAGATTAATCCAGGTATTGAGGAAAAGAGGAAATATAAGGCAAGTTGAGTGGGAAAAGGTGAGAAAGAGTAATGTTTTCAGATGGCAACTTATTAAGTTTAGCTCTTTCCAAAATCTGGATATGTTCAACTATTTTACCAAACGGATGAGGAATAAAAGATGAGCCCATGGAGAAAACATAGTGCCTAGTATATGGCACTAACTGTTCCCAGAAATTCCTAACTTAGGCCACTTGTAGCATTGATAATTTATTAGACATATAATCATTCAAACTTTGATCATCTACTGTGTGCCAGGTACTGCTTTGAGATCTGGGGATATGACAATAAATAAGACAGGCCTTTCTTTAATAAAGCTTAAATCTTAGGAAGTGGAAATATAATAAATTTTAAAACAATCAAAAATTATGAATTTTAAATTGTGGTAAATGTTACAGAAAAATAACACAAAGAAATGTGACAGAGAGTGATGGTATGTGTTTGTGGGGAGAGAGGCTAAATAGGGCTAATCATGGAAAATCTCTCAGTTGAATACTGAGAAAAATCAGACACAGAAAATCTGGAGGATGGGGGCTTCTGGTAAAAATAATGTCAGATGCACAAGGCCCCAAGACAGGGAAAAACAGAATATGTTCAAGGGGTGAAAAGAAACCAATAAGGCCAGAGCAGAGGAATTAGAAGGACAGTGAAATAAGATTGAGAAAGGCAAAAAAAAAAACAGATCTCGGAGGCCACAATAATGCTACACTGAGTACTTTTGAGATGTCAAAGTTAGGGGTAATTGTGCAGTCCAGTTATAGAGATTAAAATTGCTTCAAATCACAAGATGGCACCACACTTGTGTCAGCCTTTTTGAATTAGAATAGACCATGAAACATGCCCTGGTAAATCTATGAAGAAACAATTGCTTGTTGCACCAAGCACCATGTGACTCAAATGCTCCCATTTTTATGCTATAATTACCACAGAACACAATTCAAAGCACATCACCATGCATCTATGTGTCACGGGCTTGTTGAAGCATGAACGCCAACTAGAAAGAAAACCATCTATCTTAGACATACTCTCCCCTTCTATCACACAAGTTAATTTCTGACTGTAGCTGTGAGGAGATGAGTTTCCAAGGTATCGCAGACTAGCTACTGGATATAGTTGTCTAGACAATGAGGGCTGATGAGGTTCTAAAGCATTCAAAGCAGCCTCTCCATGTAAGCAAGATAATTGCTCTGTTTAAGAGCATTGCCTCCCTATCAGAGCTTTTTGCTGGGGCTGTTTTAAATGATCTGTCATGGAAGGATACAATATTATTTTATTTTACATAATCTCAGATTCTATGCATCTTAATTGCAAAGTAAATATTTTTTTAAGAATTTTCAATAATATTCAAAATCTCTCTCATTTATATGTACCTATATGATATATGTGTATGTATATATATTTTTATTAATTGTATATATTTCTATAAAATATGTTGTATATGCTTATATATACATTGCCCTTGCACAACTACAAAATGCTCTTCAAAGCTCATTATGGGGAAGAATCAAGATTGACCTTACTATGTCTTACCTTAGGCAGACATACAGGATCTGCCCTACTCTGCAAATCTCTATTGAAGGATGAAATGCAAAAAGACCATACAGCATTAGCTGGGATTGGCAATATGCCTTCTAAGAAAAAAAGGTTAAGATTGAAAATAAACCACGATGAAGAAGTAAGCAAAATTCTCCTAAAGCCCAGACTGGTGTCTGACAAGGTTAGTGGTTAGAAAGGTCTTTGAACTCAGTCTATTGTATTTCACACAGAAGTAGCCTGAAGAGATCTAGAGATCTCTCTTGTAACATCTCAACTTACTTGAAAACTTAATCCCCCATCCTCACCCAAGTCCCAATAAATTTCCTAGGAGAGTCAGCCAGGGGAAAAAAATCTTTTGGAATGTAGACTTCTTTAATACTAGAATCTTATACCCCAAACTTCTCAAATTTTACACTGACCAGTCCATAATAGCTCAAGAAATGTACAGAACCTAATGCCATGGATCCCTTTACAAAGAATGGTGAGGGATCATTTCAAGTTTACTACGTATGAAATCTGTGTGGGCAAGTTCACCAGTTGTTTGTTTATTTTAACATCCTCTTAATTCTTTCTTTTTGGCATTCACTAAAATCCCATCAGTGCAGGAGACTGTATGGATATTTGCATATCCAGGTGGTAGTCCGTGGGTGCTTTTCAGTAGCCAGTGAAGATGATTCTATTCTTGTTTTTCCAAGCAAGCTAATTGAGCCCATGGCCCCCTAGGACCAGGGAGATGCATGAGTGCATTGTGAATCGTGCCGGTTCTCACCAATTTCCTCTGTGACCTTATCCTTGGTTTCCTTTTGTGTAAAATAAGGAGTACAGAGAGTAGATGCTCATTGAAAGTGTGTCTCCTTCCCCTTTCCTGAGATCTTTCTACTTCTGGGAATTTCTGATTAGAATGCCAAGACGGGCACTAGTGAGGGACTGGTGCTGATGGCTACACTTACAACTGGGGGCAGATTTGCTATGGGAAGGAGTCAGCAGCTTTGCACGTGCCTGCATGGTAGTTACTCCATCACTACCTACTGAGAAAACACATGAGCAGAGTATTTAGACCATTGGTACCATTTTACACACACAGTACTTTCTAGCAAAATATATAATCCTCTGGATGTGTGCTTCAAAATTAAAATTACACATCGAATGTTTAATGAATCCAGCTCAACAAGCATTCGTTAAATGAACAGAGATAGTGTAAGCCACAGATAAGACCTAAGTGTAACTCTCACAGAATCCGAAGCTATGTCAGGAGATAGAAGTGTAAATAAAATGTGTAATGTGGTAGGATGAACACCACTATAGAGATGGAACAGTAGCAGAATGAAGAGGGAAATTTCAGCTTGTGAGGCTCAGGGAAGAAAGAGGCATGACAGTATGACACATTTGAAGATTCTAAGTAGTTTACTATGAGTGAAGAACTGAGAGGCATTGTTTTCTTTGTTTTTAATGAAGATGAAAAAATAGAAGCTAGGACATAAAGTTCCTTACATAAAGAGTTTGGAGTTTATCTTAGAGAAAATGAGGGACCGTTGAAGGTTTTTTAAGCCAGACTAAGACATTGCTAGATTTGGGGTTTACAAAGATAATCCGGTAACTAAATATACATTAGAGGTGGTTAGACAGGAGTTTGAGAAATTAGTTGCAAAACTATGGGTGAGCTTAGGGTAATATATAAACTTGTCAAATCACTAAGTTGTATACCTAAAATTATACAGGGTGGCTCAGTCAGTTAAGTGTCTTGACTCTTAATCTCAGTTTGAGATTAAGTCTCTAATCAAGACTCTTGATCTCAGCTCAGGTCATGACCTCAAGGTTCTTGAGATCGAGCCCTATGTTGGGCTCTGAGTTGACAGCATGGAGCCTACATGGGATTCTCTCTCTCTTTTTCTCCCTCTCTCTCTGCCTGTCTCCCACTTGTGCGTGCACTCTTTCTCTCTCTCTTTCTCTTAAAATAAATACATAGACTTAAAAAAAACTTGGGGGGGGGGGGTGGGGAGGCGCCTGAGTGGCTCAATCAGTTAAGCGTCCCACTTTGGCTCAGGTCATGATCTTGCAGTTCCGGAGTTCAAGCCCCGTGTTTGGTTCTGTGCTGACAGTGCAGAGTCTGGAGCCTGCTTCAGATTCTGTGTCTTACCCGCTCTCTGACCTTTCCCCATTCACTCTGTCTCTGCCTCTTTTTCAAAAATAAATAAACATTAAATTTTTAATTTTTTTTTAACTATATGGGATGTAATTATTTTAGTGCAACTTCACCTAAAACACTTTTTATTTTTTGTATATGTTGCCATATAATTTAAAATCCTAGAGGATGCTTTTCGGAGTGAAATCGGGTGCCATTAGTAATAATTCCAAGAAAAACAGAAATAAACCAGAATTGTCCCAACAAACCGGGACACGGGGTGATCTTAAATTTAGAGTCCCTCAGGTACTCAAATGACAGCTTTTCTTGATGGTTCATATTCCCATATTTTTCATGTATTGCTTTTCTTGTCTATATCCCTTACTTAACTCTATGATCACTAAAGACAGAGTCTCTTTCATTTCATTTCTAGTCCCTAACACTGTACCAGCCAATGGGAGGCTCCCAATAAATTTGATTGAAGATGACTGACAATGAATGAATTAGAATTCATTTCTAACTGGAATTAGAAGAGTTGATATTGGATTGCATCAGACTGAAAGAATTTTTCATATTAGGTTATTTACATTCTTACTTTTGACTACAACATCTTTTCAATAAATGGCCTTAACTTCTCTGAGACATTAGTTTCTAGTCTGTAAAATTATGGTAGGTATTTCTGACGTTCCATGTAATGCAGAATATTAGATAAGACAACAGATGGGAGAATGCTTTGTACATATGAGGGTTAAGTAGTTTTTTGCATCCACTATGTTCTTAGAATGTTGTTTCTTTGTTCTACTCTCCATAGCCATTTGCACAAATGTAGCAATGACTTAAAATTTTAAAAAGTCAGAAAAGACTTGGAAACTTTTTCCTCAAATTTGTCTTTCAGCCACCTATCAATTTTATACTTTGCTAACATAGCCAGAATGTCTCCAATTTTCTTAAAGCTTTGGAAAACATTAATTCTAAAAACTCCAGCAGCTGAGTTTTCCTTCCATCAGCATCTATTCAACCCAAACTACAAACTAACAGCCATTATTGCTTTGTCTCACCAGAATTCTGCATAGACTTTTCCTTCTCAAAGTGTTTGATTTGCAAGGAAGACTACACATGCTAATTCTGCTGTGTTCTCATATGTTAGGAAACAAGGGTCCCTTGGGGTGGCTGGGTGGCTCATGCAGTTAAGTGTCTGACTCTTGATTTTGGCTCAGGTCATGATCGCATGGCTCTTAAGATGGAGTCTTGTGTCAGGCTCTTTGCTGATACCACAAAGCCTACTTAGGATTCTCTCTCTCTCTCTCTCTCTCTCTCGGTCTAAAATAAATAAACATTAAAAAATTTTTAAAAAGAAACAAGGGTCCCTAATTAAGCCAGCTAGTTATTTTTTCTTTAAGAGAACAAAGAACATTTTTTTTTTGTTTTGTTTTATGTTAGTTTGGGGTTATAACAAGATCCATAAAACCCTAATGCAGCTTGAATTGGATGGGCTTGACAATATTAGTTTTAATTTTAAAACTGTTCCATACAGGGCTGGAGAGGAAAAGAAAGAAAGAAAGAAAGAAAGAAAGAAAGAAAGAAAGAAAGAAAGAAAGAAAGTAAGTCTGTATTCACTTAAAGAACAACACCAATACAGAAATTAGAGTTACCCTTTAAAATATCTCCATTTGATTTTTTTTTTTATCATGGCCTAAGATTATTTTAGGTAATAGGTTTTCCTACCATATTTGACAATCTTCAATGATAATATTTTGCTTATTTTTTGTGACTAAATTTCTTTAAATGGCCAGCCATGCATTCACATTTTATGAGTCAATGAATGATGTCCTCAAAACTGGAAAAAAAAAAATTCTTTCGGTGATGTTAATTCTTTTCAATAATAGCTTTTCCTATTTGCTTAGATTTTGGCCTCTGTTCATATTTAGGAACTAACTACATTTTCAATCTAGTTTGACCAGCTGAAAATGATACCCCAACAATATTATACCCCTATATTATACTCCTTCTTTCACATGATCATTCTTGTGTTGTGATGGAATTGGAGAAGAATTGGTCAGGTACCCCTAGAAAAGCAAAAAAAAAAAAAAAAAAAAAGAATGTTTAATAGGAAAGAGATGAAGTTGGATATCCTGTCCAATTTTTTTTTTAATAACAACAAAATTGTCTTGAGATTATTGCCAATTAGATTACTAGCTCTTAACATCCAAATACTGCTGTTCTGCCAAGCTGTTACTTTAACTGAAGACAAAAGGTTGGCTCAAAGAAGTTTTATAAACTTAAAGACAAGACTGATCTCTGCCTGGTTGGTTTTACAGCACTGGAGATGAGAGTTAGGTCCTCAAACCTGCCTCCACTCACAGAACCAAAATTAGTAAAAACGCCAAAATCCTCTGACATCTCACAGTAAGGATGGGGAGAGGAAAAGAAAAGGAGTGAGGGACAATTTCAAAAGCATCCCCTCAAAAGTAAATTTAAACCCCACCACTCAGATGTTCTCTTCCAAACACTATCATTTCTTTCCCATTATCTTATGGGCAGGGGTTATAAGGGAGGGTGGTAGAAACTCCAGTCCTCAGGAACTGATGTTCTTCCTCACTGAACAGCAAGGTCTGAACATCCATAGTGAAGGAAGCCTTGTACTATCTGGGAAGAATCATATGAGATGAAATACTCATCTCTAAACTCATAAAGTTTATGATAATTTGGAAGAAGCACATATAAACATTTAAGACTTGTATAAGCCATGGGGCCTGGGTGGCTCAGTTGGTTGAGTGGTTGCCTCTTGATTTCAGCTCAAATCATGATCCCAGGGTGGTATGATTGAACCCCACATCGGGTCTAGGCTGGGCATGGAGCCTGCTTAAGATTCTCTCCCCACTGCCCCTCTCCCTCATGCGTGCTCTCTTTGCATTCTCCCTTAGATAGATAGATAGATAGATAGATAAACAAATGAACAAACAAATAAATAAGTAGGCTTTTGTAAACCTCTACTTTGTTAAAGGCAGAAATTAATTCATGGTCAGTTGTTTTATATTTAAATTATTTGCATTAACTGGGGTATAAGTGGGGAAAATCACTACTTTTTCCAGCTAGCAAAGCCACTAACAATGATAGGTGCTAATTCCAAATGTGGGGATGCAAACTGATTTTGAAATATATTGACACAGGGGCGCCTGGGTGGCTCAGTCGGTTAAGCATCCGACTTCAGCTCAGGTCACGATCTCGCGGTCCATGAGTTCGAGCTCCACATCAGGCTCTGGGCTGATGGCTCAGAGCCTGGAGCCTGCTTTGGATTCTGTGTCTCCCTCTCTCTCTGTCTCCCCCATTCATGCTCTGTCTCTCTCTGTCTCAAAAATAAATAAACGTTAAAAAAATTAAAAAAAAAATATATTGACACAGAAGACTGAGATCCCAGAGATCTTGATTCTAGTCTGGGCTTTGTCCCAAAAGAGCAGCGTGACCTTGAGCCAAGCCACTTCTCTCCCTTGGCCCAAGATGATCTCCTACAGAGATACAGATTACAATTTACTTTTTCGAATTCCAAAAGTCTGTGATTTGTGGTGCCAGATGACAGTGAGCATCAGTCAATATCCAGGCTACGACATCTCATTAAGGTCCTTCCAGGCCATTGATACACTACTTGCTCACATCAGGGTTGTTTGCACAAGGTAGACTCCTCAACAGTTCAGATACAATTTATGATCCCCTTGTGTTACACAATATTCCTGGGTGATTAAACTTTAATTAATGTTAGTGTATAAAATTCCAGGTGTAAGAATAATAGGACAACTATATCAAAATTTAGTCCTCATTACTTCTTTAGGCGAATCATAGGTAAGAGGTCCCAAAGGAACAGCTGACCTTCAACTTCATCTCTGCATATACAACATTTCAATATTTTGAATATATCCAAAATGCCAGCAGAAAGAGTATTTCCATCTTCCATTACTATGTGTGAAACCAGACACCTCTTTAAATAGAAAAACTACTTTGGAATTCTGTTTGCTGGCTGTGGATACTGATTAGCTCTCTGTGGAAGAATTTTTGTTTCAAGCATAAGAAGAAAAACGTTTGCAGTCACTAATGAGTGCTCCCATATGGGAATGATAAAAATCCCTATTACATTTGGTGCATAGGCTGCCCAAAGTCTGGGCTATGTCCTCTGAAGTTTGAGGCTGAGATCCCAGGCTGAGGCCTGTGGTAATTTAGACAAAGCATTGGAAATGATCTCAGCCATGCTAATACAAATGGATTTAATTGAAACATTTGGTTTAAGGGCCAAAGCAAATCAAATATTGCGAGATGTTTCTATTATAGTGATTGGTTCTCTTGAAAGAAAGGTTTCATATGCAATAATTTCATTCTATGTTCCATTTGCTTCTCTGGGCTCTTAGGAAACCCATTCAATGGCAAGTTTCCTTGCTATCATGATGGGTAATTAGATCTTACTGTGGTGTGGATGACAAGTACCATTTTACTGCAGCACATTTACCTGAGTTATGCACGTGGGCAGTGGCATTAATTTTGTCTTCAACCTGAGTTGTGCAAGATAGTTCACTGGAGAAAATATTAAAATGTATTAGTGTGGTATTTACTGTTCATCAAAAAATAAAAAGGTAAGTATTACTAGTATTTACATTCCTTCTGTGGTTGCTGTTTTGGTTACTGTTGTGCTTACTCAGCGTATGTAGTAAGAGATGTCCTGATAGGAAAGGTGACTTAAAGTCAAAAGGTCTAAACTACTGAGTATTTACCCAAAGAATGCAAAAACACAAATTCCAAAAGACATATATACCCCTGTGTTTATTGCAGCATTATTAACAATAGCCAAATTATGGAACCAGCTCCAGTGTCTAACAATATATGCACGGAGAAAGAAGATGTAGTGTGGATACACGATGGAATATTTTCAGCCATAAAAAAGAATGAAATCTTGCCATTTGCAACAACACGGATGGATCTAGAAAGTATAATGCTAAGTGAAATAAGTTAGAGAGAGGCAAATACCATATGATTTCACTCACATGTGGAATTTCAGAAACAAGACAAATGAGCAAAGGGGGAGAAAAAGAGAGAGAGGTAAACCAAGAAACAGACTCTTAACTTTAGAGAACAAACTGATGGTTACCAGAGGGGAGGAGGGTGGTTATAATGAGCAGTGAGTAACGTATAGAATTGTTGAATCACTATATTGTACACCTGAAACTAACATAACACTGTATGTTAACTCTACTGTAATTTTAAAAAAAAGTCAAAGGATTTAATAAAGACACTCTTAAATCCTTGTTTATTTTCAGCATTTGCAACTTAATTCATTTATGCTTTTCCAGTTGAGACAAATAAGAGAGAAATTAACTAATTTACTAACTCTCACAAAAATGTCAATGTGGCTTGAAAAATTCATAGAAAGGCATTGCAGGTTACATAAAATGTTTATAGTGTAAGCACAAGCAGACAAGAAAATGGCAAAGGACACTTCTCTTAGAATTAATGTAAGTCCCTTCCCCTCCACTTCTGTATTTGTACCTAAGTCTGAAAAACTTTACCTTATTCTCTACTATTCCAAATCAAAATTGTCTTTGACACCGACTTCAAGTTCCATTCTGTCCATGATGTCTAAACTTCTGATTACAGATGTCCATGGACTGTCATCAGCTCAGCTGAACTTAGGGCAGAAACCGTCATTCTTATGCCTTTGATAATTAAATATGCATGACCTTATTATTGCTCTTCTACTATTAATTAACATCAAGTATTTGTGTCTTCTTTTTCCAGTTGCTATGGAGGATATAAGTTTTATTTTCTTAATGGAGGACTTTCTGTCTAATAAAACTTTCTGCAATGAGCAAATGCTTTAAGTCTGCACTGTCCTATGTAGTGACCACTGGTCACAGGTGGCTTACTGAACTTGAAAAATCATTAGTGCAACTGAGCTTTTATTTTACTTAATTTTAAATAATTTCAGTGTAAATAGACTCATTTGTCTAGTACCTATCCCATTAGATACTCTAGCTCTAAAATATCTGACATCTTCCGAATATATTAAGTGTTAATTTCTACTCCTTTGCTCCAAAGACATGAAAAGACTCACCCAGTTGCTCCAAGTCACTGAGAGTTTAGGAACCAGTCTTCATTTGTCACAAAGACTCTACCACATTTAGCTATCCATTTTTCAATATATAAAGGATTCGTGAGAAAATAGTTAATTCTAAACTCTCCCTTCACTCTTAATCTTGACCCGGCCTTTTTCATATATTACCCCTGCAAAAACATTTTAATATCTACCTCATTAAAATGCTTAATTGGAAATAAAAATGTGGATCAGCTACACGCACACAGCATTTCTTATTATGTCATGACTCAGTTCAGAATATTTGTGCCTTTTCTCAGAATAAAAATGACTGCTACATTAACATTCCCATACCAACTGACTATTATCAAACTATAAGTTCACATACCAGTGAAATGAGATAGTAAAGAGAAAGACCTCAAGCAAGAGGAGGTAAAAAGGAACTTAATATCTTATCATTTTTTCAAAAAGTGAAAACACAGATATATATATCTCGACACAGGAAAATCTGGAAGTATATAAATGAAAATGTTAATGGTGGTTTTATGTGGAGGGTAGAATTTCAGTGGTTCTTTTAAAATGTTCATGTATTTCAAGTGTACCAACTTATAAAAATTGAACATATCTTTCATGTGTAATGAAACACTAAAAAAATTAAATTATGTATACACATTTTGTAGTCTGGTATTTAGAGTACATATCAACATATCAGAAATTCAGTTATCTGATACTTGGCATTTTATTCTCTGATTTCAGAGGTCCTATCTCTGGACACATATTTCCATCGACCTCCGGGAAGCTCACACACATGTTCACAACACATCTACGTTGGCCTTCTGATTTGAGTGTATTGGTAAAGCAGCCGTGTCCGCCACTGCTTTTTGCTGTATGACAGAGTCACCATTTTCTAAACCCTTCACTAAACTCTACTAGTCTCTCAAGTCTTTGAATCTCAGTCTCTGGTCATTCATCTCAAACAGTTTTCTCTACACCTGTGCCTTGTATTCAATCACTTAGCTCCACATTGTCAACTGCTTGACCTTCTGCGGTCCTTCATTTGGTCTCCTAGGCATCTCCTTCATGAGCAGGGAGGACTGAAAGAAAACCACAATCCGAGACAAACTGTTGCAATCAGCTGGAACAGGGAAACTAGGGATTCTGAGTGCTGGTACCAGCTATGCCATTACCACATTCATTCATCAGGTCATCCCCTACGGTACTGTCTACAAAGTACATGTTATGTACCAGGCATATGCTCCATCCATACCTGTGGTGTGATAGTGAGAAGGAAAGATCATGTCTCTGCCCCACTGTTTGATACTGAGTAAGCCATTTCACTTCTCTCCATTTGTGCTCTTTCTTCTATTATGTAGGGCTTGGGAGGGTCTCAAAGTTCCTCTTCAGCTCTATATCCTGTGGATTTAGAGCTTCTTTCCTCTCCAATAACTCAGAAACAGAAGACTATGCTCCTGCCCAACCTAAAACAAACACACAGGATTTTGGAGAAAAGAGAAAGGGAAGAGGAAATGTGAATTGAGAAGTTTTCAGTACTGCAGTGTGCCCTGTGAGAGTCCTCCATCTTCTCTAGAAATAAATGCAGCAATGGTAATGACATTTTCTGTTAATAACCTCGTAAATACTTTTACTACCTTGTCTTGAAATCCTAGCCATTATTGAGTCAAGTTAAAAGAAAATGAAATCATCACATGCTATTTGGTGTCTGGCTAGGATAATGGCCAATGGTGTCTAAGACCATGACCACTTGGAATGTACTGCTTTCGTGTACCCTTGTATTCTAGAGTACAATGGCTTCAGTACAACGCAGACACCTAAAACTGTGTATCTTTTGTTCACACACTTAGATACAGCCTTCAATTTCTATTGCTCAGAATGTCTATGTGATTGAAAGTATGGTTCCCACACAGGTCATTAAATGAATTTCTCCTTGCTGAGGATATCATTAACAGACCTACATTGCCTGTGTGGCAGTGTTAAAAAGTTCATGGTCATGTACATATATCTCAAGGGATCAAGTTAATGATATGGCATTGAGCAAGGTGAGAAATGAGGGGTTTGAATCACAAAAAAAAAAAAAAAAAAAACAGAGAAAGAAATATTGAATATTCTATGGTCAGGCAATCTATTCTCCTTAAAAATAAACTATAGTAAGTACACATTCATATTTGGAAATGCATTGAGGAAAATCTTCCTATGCCTCATCTGTAATTAATTGGTGGGTGACACTTTCATGCAGTGTGGAAAGTATTGAAGGACCTGCCATCTCTAAACAGTGTGATTATCAGAGCCTGGTCTGCGGACTGGGGTCTTTAGTTAGCAGAATCACACCTTACTTACAAGGCAGCTGTTTCATGGTGGACATAACTTTAGGGATGTTACTGCATACAAAGGATTTTCAAGACATTTTGCTTTGTGCTGTGTTGTGTAATTGCTCTTTGATACCCCCTTAAGAAAATCTTTAGTAAAGATGTATATGATTTTTTCAAACCTTTGGAAGTTGTTATGTGGCCATTTGTTCAGATTGCTGTGCTGAGACCAGCCTGTTTTTATGTTGAGAGCAGAATGAGCCAGTTTTATTTAGATTACCCATTAATGTTGGTGAGGTAGAACAATGAGGTAGAAATTGCAGTATTGACTTTTAAGTCTAATATGCAAAACTTACAAAATATCTTTTCTATGGCCCTCTGAACAGTAATGATTTCTGATCTGAAATTATATGCAAACAATTCAAAAGACTGATTTTATTATTACCATCTGTTTCTATAGTGTACTGGAGACTCTTTCTGTGCTCCAAATCCAAGGATTTCAAATCATTCCTGACCACCTTACATATTCCTTTCCTCTCCAATCCATGGAGGGGCAAAGTGTTATTATTATTATTATTATTGCTGCTATTGTTGTTACGGTTATTATTAATTTTAATAGCATGAAATTAATGTAAAGGATAGCAATTAAGAATGTTTAATTTTAAGGAATGACAAATCTATTTCAATTTTGATAAAATGACTTAAGCATTTGATGTTTCAGACTTCCTTTCTCTATTAAGTACATCATTCTTTTTGACTCATTGAAAATTGATTTTTCAAAATTATTTTTTGAAGTGATCTGCTTTATGGCCCTTCTTATCAAATGTCTTTACCTGGAAACTTCTGACAGACTACCCATCAAAACTTGTGTCTTAGGAAGATATGACATAATGGAAAGTGGCCTTCGGAGTTTTAGAGACCTGAGTTTGAATTCTGATTTTAATTTTAAAATATCAATCTCCTTATCTTTTTAACTATGTGAATCAAGGCATGCTGCTTAACTTCTCTGAGTTCCACTTATCTATAAAATAATATTTGGAGAGTATTAAGTATATAAATTTACATGTCTGTCTAGACGTATTTCTCAAAAATAGTTTTTTGCTTCTAAGATCACATTTTAAAATTCTAAGTACTTCTTGTTTACAGAAAATATAATTTTGACTCACTCTTTACCTGCTTTTTTGACAGTATTGCTCTAATCAAATGATCTTCTTTACAATTTGGGTAATATTTTTCTTTTAATTAAGAAGAATTTGGGGGAATTTTTTTTTTTCTTTTGTGAAAAAACTGTTATCCTCTCTGGGGCGCCTGGGTGGCTCATTCGGTTAAGCATCCGACTTCCACTCAAGTCATGATCTCAAGGTCTGTGAGTTGGAGCCCCGCGTTGGTCTCCCTGCGTTGGGCTTTGTGCGACAGCTCAGAGCCTGGAGCCTGCTTCAGATTCTGTGTCTCCCTCTCTCTCCGCCCCTCCCCTACTCACGCTCTATCTCTCTCTGTTTCAAAAATAAATAAAAATGTTAATTTTTTTTTAAAATTGTTATCCTCTCAAATAGGAGATTGCATTGATTTTGATAATCCTATACTTTACATTAGCCAATATCCTCTATTCTGAATTAGCAGTTGAGTAACTCTCGATTTTTATTTAGCTCAAGATGAAGTTGCCTGTAATTTTATGAAGCCACTTTCCATAGTAACATAAAAATGTATATTCACTAACTGTATGCACTTGAGGCTCTGAGCATGTGCCTAATCTTTCCTTGGGGGCATTTTATGATTGTATTATTTAATTGATCCAGGGTCGACATACACCATGATCAGTAAATGAGATGATGTTACAAATGTCTGTTCCCCCTATCCATACAATGTGGGGGTTCCTAGTCCATAATAATCCGGATCTGAGTAACGAATCGTTAAAATAAGGATGGGAGGAGGGAAGCAAGTGAAGAGGTAAGCCATGAGAGTGAGAAAATGAAAGTAACTTAGGATACCTTGGAAGCAAGGGCTGGAAGAAATGGAGAATAAGATAAATTCCCCGGGGCAAACAGTTTCATATTTATGATGGCTTTTATTTCATAGATGTCTATAATCTTGTAGTCTCACAAAAAAATGTAAAGAACCTTCATGAAACACATATAGACATGACAGAGCAAAGGGGCCCCTTCCAACCTCCTCATGATATTCACCAAGCACGCCTTCTTTCCAAGTCTACTTGCTGCACAAGACTGCGGGTCTCTTTTCTTAGCAAAGCTAGCCCCAGTAACATAAACACACTTACATATCCACTTCACCAGAGTATGCAGGGGACCACTAACTGCTTTGAAAGAAAAGCCACAATACAATCAGTCTGAGATTATGAAGAAACCATCTCTCTTCACAACACAGGGTGTAAAAATGTAGCGCAGTGATGGAGCCTTGCTCCATGGAACTCTTGAGATAAAATAAGTCTCCTATGCCTTTTAGATAAAGATGACAAATTAGGTAGCTCAGCTGCAGAGCAGGTCACGGGGGGTGCCTCAGATCACCCCAGGCCATAATCTTTTTTTTTCATTTTTTTAATGTTTATTTTACTTTTGAGAGAAAGAGAGAGAGAAAGGGACAGAGTACAAGTGGGGGAGGGGCAGAGAGAGAAGGAGACACAGAGTCTGAAGCAGACTCCAGGTTCCAAGCTGTCAGCACAGAGCCCCATGCGGGGCTTGAACCCACGGACCGCGAGATCATGACCTGAGCCGAAGTCGCTCAACCAACTGAGCCACCCAGGCGCC
The DNA here is from genome assembly GCF_028018385.1 of Neofelis nebulosa. NCBI lineage: Eukaryota > Metazoa > Chordata > Mammalia > Carnivora > Felidae > Neofelis > Neofelis nebulosa. The sequence continues at coordinate 69,004,409 of NC_080794.1, forward strand.
CCCTTCCCAGGCTATATTCTTAAAGTCAAAAAAAGATATGTCAATCAGATCTTCGTTCCTGGCCTGCCTAAAAACAACGGGATAAGTGCTTTCTTTAGAAGTCTTAAACTGCTTCCTCTGATTTTTTTCTTTGTAAACTCAACAATGAAAATATCTCATGTATTTTCCAAAACAATTTGGGTCTGCATAGATGCAAGTGTAGTAATTATTCCCCTTGCTTCTAGAGGGACTAAGGGAGAAAACTTTAGAAAGCAGATAATCAAACATAAATAAATAATTTTAGGGGCCCCAGGGTGGCTCAGTTGGTTAAGCAGTTAAGCTGTCTGACTTTGGCTCAGGTCATGATCTCACGGTTTGTGAGTTCAAGCCCTGCATCAGGCTTTCTGCTGACAGCTCAGGGCCTGGAGCAGGTTCAGATTGTGTGTCTCCTTCTCTCTCTGCTCCTCCTCCACTCATGCTCTGCCTCTCTCTCTCCTTCAAAAATAAATAAACATTAAAAAATTTTTAAAAAAATGTTTGTATTAAAAAGACAATAGTGGTGTTCACGGTATAAATTACAGAAAGTAAAATTTAACAAAATGTGTATGGCTGGGGAAAGAGGCAGATTTTACTTTGGTGGAGGATTATATCATAATGTGGAGGAAAGCAGAGTTCTTTTTAACCTTGAGGTAGATTGGATTAAGAAAATAATCCTGTTACAGGGTAGCAAGCAGGAGAATGTTTGCTTGTTGTTTAGTAACCCAGTGATAAGCATGCAAGTCTCAGGAAAGTACAAATGTTTGTCTGGTGAAGATATGGCCTCTGGACTCCACCATTAAATTAAAACCACACTCATGGCATCATCTGAGAAGCTACCGGCTTCTTATGAGGCTTTAGCTAATTGGGCGACAGTTCTTTGTTCCATCAATGAATCACCCTGGATAAAAAAAAAGAAGAGCCAAAGGTAATTTTTAGACTGCCAGAGAGTGAATTTTAGTCGTTGTAGAGGTTTTGCTTTAGGATTTAAGAACTCCTTCTCTGCTGAATGGTGTACTTGAGCTTGTTAGCGTCAAAGAGGCTGATGGACAGCCCACGTGTTTGGTACCTTTCACCTGCCTTTATCGTTACACCTGTCTTATTCCAACCACTACCAGATAACAAATGAACAGTGCTCAAACTTCTAATATCTTATTATTTTTCTAGAAGACGAAGATAACAATGCCTTCCTCAAAGATATATAATCGGACATGTCTCAAGAGGACTTCAACTACTTCCATTTTGACCTCAGTCTGTACTTCTAATTAAGTTCTTCTTTCCAGTTTATCTCTTAATTTAGGCCAAAGCCCCCGTGGGCAAAGCATCTCCTGATGGGTACTAAAACTTCTCCCTCAAGCAATAAAAACTTTAGCCAGCAAGACTCTGCCCAGGATTGACTTCAAGAAGATGGATGATCAACTTGACCTTCGCTACCTACCTGCTGTACCTACTGACCTTTGTCCCACATTTTCCTTATATAAACCTAGAAGTATTTTTGGTACTTCAGAGATAGTATTTGAGATGCCAGTCAGCTGCCTTCCTGGTGTTGGCCTCACTGGAATAAATACCTTTCTTGTTTCACAGCCACCCATCTCTCTGCCTTTGGATTTTGTCAGGGGCAAGTGGCTGACTCTAGTCTGTTTGGGACCCCTGGAGCTAGGGGCTCGTCCACCCTTGTGCCCCAGTTAACAATGTGATAGCAAATGTAACTTTGTCCATCTAGAAAATGGCTTGCTACATTCCAACAGCTAAATGTGTTCCCTAGTATTGCATTTAAACAACTCTTGTAGACTAAAAATATGTTAATTGGTTTTAAGAATACCTGTTTAGACTAGAGACACTAAGGATTAAAGATATGGCGGGGGGAGGGGAGGGGGCTGGGGGAGAACTAGCTGGAAAAACCAGTGATGTCAGTTTTTATCACTTTTTGGTTGATGTTTTTAAAGCTACCTGGACAAAGAACAAAATTCAAACTTACATGGGGTTTTAGGCCAAAACAATAAATTTTGAAAAGATTCTGTTTGTGATAAGTTTTGGAGAAAGAGAACTCATTTGGGCAACAGCCAGGAGAACTGCAGTAGAAATTCAAAGAAAGTAGAAGCAGAGAAATAGAAACTAAACAATTTAAATTTTACAAAGAAACAGAGCAAGAATAGCAGAATAATAATAAACGGCATAGCTAAAAAATAGGTTTTATCAAACATTTAAAAAGGTGACTTTTGAGTTAAAACAATAACAAATAGATTCATCTAAATTTCTGGGAGCTTTTCCAAGCTACTGTGCAATTCAGAATTGGTGGCATTTTACTCCTTACACACTTTTTTTAATAAGTTGTTAGTAATGAAGATAATATGTTATCGTTATTTTTAATCTCAAAATGAGTCACTTAGAATTATTTCTCCAAAAATAGGTTCTATTGCCTCACATTAAACAAACTCTGACAGTTATTATTTTGAGAACCTACATGCACTCTTGTACTGACTGTTCTGTTACAGAAAAAAAAAAAATATATATATATATATATATATATATATATATATATATATATATATATTTAAATGTAGGATATGAAATAATTTTTTTTGGAACCAGGTGGCTTCTCGTATAAAAATGAAACCAGTGTCCAATGCCGCTTGGAGAATTACAGAAGAGAAACTCAGGATGTTACTTTATTTTATTTATTTTTCAATGTTTATTTTTGAGACAATGCGAGAGACAGAGTGCAAGTGGCAGAAGGGCAGAGGGAGACACAGAATCTGAAGCGGGCTCCAGGCTCCGAGGGGTCAGCACAGAGCACCACAGGGGGCTCGAACTCATGACCCGTGAGGTCATGACCCATGAGATTATGACCCCTGAGATCATGATCCAAGCCGAAGTAGGAGGCTTAACCCACTGAGCCACTGAGGTGCCCCAACAGGATGTTAGTTTAAAAGAGATCTTGGCCACCTGTGTTTTACAGATGAGGTCACTGAGGCCCAAAGAGATCAACTGTCTTCCAATAGGGGTACTTAGAAAAAAAGAGAGTAGCAAAGTAATTGCTAATCAATTTCAAGAAAACAAATTTGAATCAAAGACAAAGCTGATACCAGAAGGAAACTGTCAAAATTATTAACAAAATCAGCCTTTAGAAGTCAGAACCATATCTATGCAAATATGTGGCTGAGTAAGGGTGGTGGGCATTATAGATTGAATAGAAATATTAGCTTCTCTGCATGGCTCCAAGCAGAAATGAAAGAAACACAGATTTTTCTCCATAAGTGTAGAATATGTTTGACTAATCTCTGATTGCTATTTTGCCCCCATGGTCCTACTTATTATTAAGTTTCCTGGCAAATCAGATTCTTTCATTTGCCGTAGCTATAATCATATGAATTATAGGTTTCATTTAGACTCATCTCACCTCTCCCAGTGGGAAATATCCTTCTGTCATTTTCACCAGACAAAAATAACATTTGCCAATATGAATAAGGAATCAAATATGCTCAATTACACAGTCGATCTTTGTGAACATCCGAGAACCTTGTGCCTTACCCAGAGCTGTGTCCTGATGGAAAAATGTCTGATGCATATTTGATCTCTAGAATGTCCTTTTGGGTAATACACACTTTGATAGTTATCAAGACCTGTCATAACCTGTATTCTGTCTGTTATCAGAAACTACACCTTTGCCTCCCTAGGCTATTAATCTTCCTGAGACCTCAAAATTGCTCAACAGTGTTCAAACTTGAAAATAGACTATTGGTTTTGTAAGAAGTTTCATTTCCCATTTATTCTGACATTTCCATTTCAACCCTGCATTCTAAATGTCTACACAAGAAGCTTGAGGAAAATGCTTTTAGAAACTAGCCAGAAAGGTGAACACACCTGTACAGGTATAGGACATACCCGTTAAATCATTGTGAGGATGAAGAGGAGAGAGGAAAATTCACCCTCTCTGTACATTGCTCTGTACAATATATGATCAGGTGGGTCTTAATGCCATTTTAACAGGTGAAGTATTTCAGTGACTTGTCTGAAGCCCTATAAATTAGGACCCTACTTATGTATCACCTCCTCCAAAACACTCTCCCAAATACTTTATTTATATCCCTAAGCTGCAAACTAGATTGGGTGCTTCTGTTGTTACCTGTTCTTTCCTAAAAATAATATTAAAATTACATTGTGAAAGAAAAGAGTTCACCTATAATGAGCACGTTTCACCTCTCATCTTATATATTCCATAGAGCACACTATCAAAATTGTGCGTTGCCTCCGTTTATATATGAGGAAGGTGAGGTGTTGAGAAGTAGTATTCCCAAGATCACAAAACTAGAAAGTTACATATTCTTTCAAAGCAGAGCCTCCCTCCCACCTATTTGTGTATTGTTCAGAGCCTGCGAAAAGACTGTCCCCTATCATGTGCTTAAAGAAATGTTTGTTTTCCACACCACACACCTTCTAAAATAGGCTTTAGAGTAAACTTTCAAAATGTAAAGTTCTATTTAAAAATAATACAGTAGCAGTAGAAGCTAGCCCACTCAAGCAAAGGGATGCTCTTGGGTTGGGTTATATTTGAAACTTTTCCTTTCTGTATCACCATAGAAAAGTCAAATTCTAAATAATTATTTAAGGGACAGAGCTCTAAGGATGGCTGCTCCATATGTAGCAGATTAGGCAAAAAGAAGTATGTATTTTCTTAAAAAAAAAAAAAGAAATGTTTAATTTATTTTTTTAATCATCTCTATATCGGGGTGCCTGGGTGGCTTAGTTAGTTGAGTGTCCAACTTTGGCTCAGGTCATGATCTCACAGCTCGTGAGTTTGAGCCCTGCGTCGGGCCCTGTGCTGACAGCTCACGGCCTGGAGCCTGCTTCGGATTGTCTCCCACTCTCTCTGCCCCTAACCCACTCGCATTCTCTGTCTCTCCCAAAAATAAATAAACATTAAAAAAATTTTTAAATAATCTCTCCATCCAACATGTGGCTTAAACTCATAACCATGAGATCAAGAGTTGCACACTCTATGCACTGAGCCAGCCAGGTGCCCCCAAAAGAAACACTTGGAGTAGGGTAGTGGTAGAAGGGAAAGTATCGTGGGGGAAAAATGATACTTCAGAAACGAGGAATAAGGTAGCTTCTTCTCGTTATGCAAGCTACTGCTTATTTTATTAAATGTGTGTGTTCTATAATATGAAGTAGCTCACACAAGTTTTTAAATAGCCCAAGGATTTAAACATTTAATGACAGAGAATTGTTAACCTAAGCCATAATCTAAAACCAAAGAGAATGGTTCCTTTCACTTCTAAGAATTTGGAAGCAGTGAGAGCTGAACCCTACAGGAAAGTAATGAGGTTCACATTTTGTGCATGTATTTTTACAGATATCCGTAAGGCATGAGAATTTATCCTTTCACCAGAGACTATAATTAATATTTCAAGGCTGAATTAGAGCTGCTCACCAAAGATGGAACAGAAGACCCCAAGGAAAACACTGTCGGGAGAAGGGTATATAAAAAAGGCAAGATACTGTCTGAAAATGTACCTTAAAAAAAGTATGGGAAAATTCAACCAGAAAGGAAAATGCTGCCAACTTTTTCCTGAGAAAACATAATAGAAATTTCTGTCCAGGTCCCTTCTGCCTGAGGTAAATATTTAAAATCTAGATGCAGTATATTCCTTTTGGAGATGGACTATCAAATCACTTGAGAGTCTTTGAATATAAAACACAGAACCAAACAAACCAAAGAATAATTTAAAAGACAGTCTTCCTCTACAGCCCAAGTTAGTCTTCCCAGACCTCCTACTTAACCTAATTCCCCAGCCCATAAATAGAAAATCAGATGTCCAAATACTGATTCACAAGGAGAAAAATCAATCCCCTATAGGCCAATTCTACCCTGTAGATAGTTGATTCTTGAATAGAGTTCTTATATTTAATAACCACTTCAGAAATACCTTCAGATAGAGAAAGATCCAATTAGAACCCAGGCATCTAGGAATAAGGATAACCTTCTCATTTAAAATTGAGTATACTGAAACTAACCTAAGTCTTGCTTAAGCCCTTTTCATTGGCACCGATGTATTTGGCTCTAAGCTCATGGCACTTCTATAAGTGGCAGACTACGACCCACAGGCCAGATCTGGCCTGCTGACTGCTTTTGTGTGACCCATGAATGAAAGATGGTTTTCACATCTTTAAATGGTGGATAAATATTTAAAAGAAGAATGCTATTTTACAGCAAGTGAAAATTATGAGAAATTCAAATAGTATACCTAAATAAAGTTTTATTGAAACAGTCATGCTCGTTCATTTATATATTATGCATGATTGCTTCACCCTTACAATAGCCAAGCTGAGTAGTTGTAACGAAGAGTGTATGACCCACATAGCCTACTGTAGTTGCTATCTTGCCCTTCACAAAAAGTTTGATGATCCTTGATCTATAATTCTCATCTTCTAGAACAGAACTAATTTTCAATGTTATCTTCTTTGTGAATGCATGTGTCCTAATTGTTTCATGAAACATGTGCTAACTATAAATCTTCATCTGAATAGTATGAAATGATTTGACTCTCAAAATAATCAAATATATGACATTAAGTAGGCACTCAGAATGGGAGTTTGTTATTCCCTGAGTCCTTATATCATATTTATCTAACACCAAATGGCCAGGAATCATTCATAGTACAACATCCCTAGGGATGACATGGGAGTCAATTCACTCAACAGCTTTATACCTGATGTGAGCCAACGGCTGTGTTTAGGAAGTCATCCAGGTTCTTATAAGTGTAGGACTTTAGTAATCCAGAGAAGAATTTGACTGTTTCTACAATCAAAAAACTTCCAACGTGTAGAAGAACACGTAAGGTGAGAAATCACAAGATGTGTCTGGGGAATAAACTGACTCTATGGTTTATACACCATTAAGGGAGTTCTTTACAGGTTGTTGCCCAAATGAGGAAAGCAAGCACATGATTGTGAGTGTTTTATGAAAACAGGTGGGTCCAATTTAAAAACAGCCATTTATTCCAAATTTGTAATCTTTATAATTTTTTAAACTTAAAAGTCTTTATTTTATGAAATAATGAAGATAGAATTACAGTAGTTGGTATTTTTACTTTTTGTTAATCTTCTATGTTATAATTTTATATATTAAGGGTATGTCCAAAGCCCAAAATCAAAATAGTAATTATAATAACAATAATATAAAAATCCATGAAATCCCAAAGTCTGGAAACTACTGGTCTAGTTGGCAAGACTAGAGCATCCAGGTAGTGGAACAGTTTGGTTCAAAAGTGAGGTTGGTGCATTCAAATTACCCAGAATCATGATAGCCAGCAGAGGATCACTTAGGAGAAGCCTGTCCAAATGAGATGTAGTGAAGTCCTGAAACTGATAGTGACCATGGAGTAGAAAGAGAAGAACAGATGGAAGATACTTGTAAAGTCAGACTTGACAGGACCTTGAGACTAACTGGAGAGAGGAAATGAAATAAAAAAGCCAAAGAAGGTACCATGGTTGAGGGTTAGGCAACTGGTAGACTTGGGTGCCATCATTAGAAACAGAAAATGGTAAAAAAAAAAAAAAAGTAATAGATTTGGGAGAAACTGCAAACACAATATAGATTCTACAATGAAGGACAAAAGCTAGTCTCGATTTAAGGCAAATCTATTATTTATTGACTAAATAAATGCTGCAACATGGTTGTGACTTGTTCATTATAATTTCTGCCACAGGAACAGAAACCTGTATTTCAAGAAGACTATGGCATTTACAAATTTAAGTAAACAAATACAATGAAGGCTCTTCCTCCTTAATTGATAAAGTACCCTAGAGGAAAAGTAGATCACGAAAATTGAACATCTTTACATTTTCCTTAGTGTTCCGGACATGATAACAGCTCTTTAAATTCCCACAAGAAACCAGCACTTTCTGTGTAGATGCTGCCTGGCTTCATCAGCTATCCATTTGGCTCAGGGAAACAGTCAGTGTGCTGCGGTGTAAAATTATCACTCCCACTGCCTAGTTACCAGCACCTAAGACCACGGATCATAAATAATTCTAACAATTCTAAACTTCAAGAATGTAATGAATTATGAGCTTTTCATCAGAAGACACGAGGATCAATAGAAGCAGAAGGTTTCTAGATAAGCACATTCCATAATCACTGCTTAGGACTGAATAAATCAATTTAACACCACACTTCAGAAAAGTTTTCAAAATGTATTTTCCCCCAGATTTATTAGAGTAATGGTGTGTTGGTTCATGGTTCCATCCCATCTCCTTCTTAATATAACCTTTTAAGGAAATTTAATTTCTACTTCAAAAGGAGTTACATAAAACATCAATTCTCTATAACTGGATTTGACACATTTCTGTTTTATATATTTTTTTCCCCTGGAGGAGATGAATCAATCATCCACTTCTCAATTTATCTTATTTTTTTCAGTGTGCCGCTAACTTAAATTTATCAGGCTTATTTAGCAATTAGATAATAAATAGGTATTTAAATATCCTTTACTTACGATCTAATCACCCAGGTAATGAGGCTGAAATAGATTGCATGATGCATGACAGGCTAGCCACTTCTTTTACATTTCATAAACCTTTTGTAGAATAATTAAAAATGCATACTTGCTGATCACCTAAACCGTCTACGAAACTGTAAATAATTGAACATTTTAATGCTCAGTGCCAATAGCTGTAAAAAATCATTTGGGTTATTATTTCTGTCGTAAGAAGCACATTAAAGATTAATAGGGGCCATACTACATATGTATATATTTGTTTTTGGTGTGTGTGTGTGTGTGTGTGTGTGTGTGTGTGTGTATCATAATATATATCATTAAAAATTCACTGGTCTTCTAAAGAATTGTCTGTGGTACCTAAAATAGGATTGTTTAACAGCTCAACACTGCAAAATGCTGCAAAGTTTAGATAACTGAGGAAATTTTCAAAGTGAAAAAAATTATAAAACTAGTGCCATACAAATCTTCAAGGTTTTCTTATTGTTCCTGTCAAATGAATATTGTATTCATTAGTTTTAGGTGTGCACAAGTTTTTAAAAAAATATTCTATAAGAAAATAAACCTATGCCTACACGAAAAAATAATAATAATAAATAAATAAATCAGGGTAAATATCAGCAAGCTCTTACAGAAGAGATTTTAGTTGTAAAATCAAGTTGTCAATAAGGCCCACAGAAGTTCTTTTGCTATTGAATTAGAAAGTAAAGGTCTATTAGCCAAAGGTCAAGAATTCACAGTGAAAAGGAAAAATAACAGACCGTGGTAGTCGTGAAAACTCCTTCTTCTTACCTGAAGATGTGAAAAGGAAGGAGGGGCAAGCTAAGGTCCTCTCTGCCCTCCTCCCTTAAGTCAAAGGGCCCAAAGAGGGACACCTGGGTAGCTCATTCAGTTAAGTGACCAACTCTTGATATAGGCTCAGGTCGTGATCTCATCACAGGTGGTGAGATCTACTGCTGTCAGTGCAGAGCCTGCTTGGGATAATTTCTCTCTCTCTCAAAATAAATAAATAAACTTTAAAAAAATCTTTCTTTTCTAAATCATATACTGAATAAAATAGGACCCTGGAATTGGACTGTGATTCTTCATTTTTCATGAAATATTTCTAATAAACAGAGAATTTGGTATCAAGAATACATCCTGGGGTGCCTGACTGATTCAGTGGGAAGAGCATGACTCTTCATCTCAGGGTTGTGAGTTCAAGTCCCACTTTGTGTGTACAGCTTACTAAAAACATATATATATACTTAAAAAAAGAAAAAAAGGTCCTTGAGCAAAGCCAAGTCACAGAATAAGAATTTGCTCTAACCTTGGAAGTATTAGCCAAAATCCTGAATTTTGCTTGATATAAAAAACAGGTTAGTCCCCCAAAGCACTTTACATATGACTATAGAAATAACTTGAATTAAACAATTAGTTACTCATAGAAGTTCTAACCACAAAGTAGCAGATCCATATACATTCCAGTATTCAGTCTCTCTCTTTAATATTAAACATTAGAGGAGCACCGGGGTGGCTCAGTTAGTTAAGTGACCGACATTTGATTTTGGCCCAGGTCATGGTATTGTGGTTTGTGGGTCTGAAACCTGAGTGGGCCTCTACTCTCATGTTTCGGAGTCTGCTTGAGATTCTCTCTCTCTCCCTCTCTCTCTGCCCCTCTCCTGCCCTTCCTCTTTCTCAAAATAATAAATAAATAAACTTAAAAATATATATATATTGAACATTAAATGTGATGATTATGTTAATTTCTGAGAATGACACTTAGGAAAATACCTGAGGGCAAACAAATAGAAAAAGATGGCTTTGAGTTATCAATGTTCCAGTGATTAAGGTTGTAACTGGAGTTAAGGACTAATTTCTACCTTGAAACACTTACTAAAATTATTTGCTTGTCTTGAAAATGCTTCAAAGCATGAATGAAACTGGAGGTTTCTTTTTCAGAGACTCAGTTGGCATATTGAGTTTCCCTCCCCTTGTCTAGGCTCTTCTATCAAAGCATAGTTATTTCAGGATGACTTTTCTGGCAATGTTACAAGTGCAACTAATCTTACCAAAGGAAAGATTTCTGTGAAATCTTTTCACTAAATCAGGTGTCTCTACCTACAACATCCTTCTCAGCCATAGTAAACAATCTTCCCAAGGATAGGGAAGGCAGAGATAGAAACAGGAACATCGTAGAGGATGGTTCCTGCACTGTAGACACAGAGGTCCTTGTGCGTGGCTGCTTCTGACTGTGCACTTCATTTAAGACCTCTGGAGGAGTCAGGGTGATGAAAGCTCAGTACACAAGGCAGCCCAGTAAATGAAACACGTTGTAACTGGTAAACACGAAAAGCCTTATAAATAGCAAACACTTAAAGAGACAAGCAGGAAGACAATACATTCTGAATTCCAGATTCAGACAATACATGATGAATTTACCTCTGGTATATCGAAAGTAGAATCACACCCCTTTAGGGAACAGACTATAACTTGAATAATCCTTGTTTGGAAAGGACATCTACAATATCTCTGATTATGAAAGAAGAAAGAGAGAAAGAAGAGAAAAGAAAAGAAAAAAGAAAAGAAAAGAGAAAAATGGAAAGAAAGGAAGGAATGAAGGAAAGAAGGGGAAAGGTGGGAGGGCAGGAGAGAAGAGAGGAGGTAGATTCCAAAGAAGGCACATGGGTCAAAAAAATTTCAAATGATTAACACACAGAATATTCTTTCTTAAGTAGATTTTAGGATACTGTCAATGGAAAATGCCAATCTGACCATAATAGCACCCAAATGCATTTTATCTTGTACTCAATATATATTTGGATGTCAGGTTCTACAAAAACAAACAAATTTAAATGAGTCTGAATTGTTCTAATTATTTTACAGAAAAAGTATTACTTTATGATATTTTCTGTTATCTGTGATATCAAACACAGTCATATACTTTGTGTTCCTTTTCTACATAGTCTTACCACTACTTTAATGAGGAAGGGAAGTGCAGTGCAATAATTAAAAGTATTACCTTTAAAGCCAGAAAAGCATCAGCTTGATGACCAAATCTCCTATTTCTGGATATGCAATCTTAGGAAGGCATCTTAGGAAGGCTTTTTTATGTCTCAGTTTTCTCATTTATAAAATGATAGTAATAACAGCTATCTAAAAAATAAAAAAAAAATTGTGTGTATTAAGTGAGATAATGTAGATACTTCCTGAAATGGATGTGTCCACTGATACTTGTAATTCTTATTATGATATTGATAGGATTTTTATTGTTGAAAACTTTTTACGTTACCCATAAGAAGTTGATCTACTCCCTAGGGTAAGTATATTATACTATCTAAAGAAAATAGAGATATCTTTAGCTTCAGGCTCACACACCATAATGATCTTAATATTTTCCTCTTCCATCTTGGTTAAAAAAGGGAATACTGGCATTTGGGGAGAGAATTTCTGTACTATGACTGCCTTTCCTTATCTGCATCAGAGCACTTTTAATTATATCTTTCAGTGAAATGGAAGAATAAAATGAGGAATATTCAAATTAAATTCATCAGGGAGAGGATTAGTGAAACATTCTCAGACCAAGTGATATCAAATGCAAACATGTGAGTGGCAACTTGACCTTCCTGAGACAGGAACAAGTGAGAGAAAAACAAAAGGCTCATTTTAAATAAAGTTCTGTGAGATCTCAGTAAGTAGTCTCTTTACAAACAGTGCATTTCTGCTTGTACTACAAAAAAATATTTAGTCATAGTGCAAAGGCACCATAAAAATCAAACATCTTCAAATCTGAGAAGGTCTTTGTCCAACCTTGAAAGGACATTAAGAATAAATCAATGTCTGTTCTTACAATTTTATTTAAATTGCAAATTCAAATCTCTCTTCACTATGGGGTTTTTCTTCTATTTGTTAATGTTATCCTTGCTCTAGAAGAACTTATGAGTCAAAACGCTCTACCTGACAGGTAGACAGACCTCTCCAGAGGTTACTTGAAACAGAGGCAGTGCAGAATAAATCTGGAAGCAATCCACTTGTGGAAAAGATTTGGAGAAACATCTAAAGATTTAGTGTTTGCATGGTCAAGTTCAGATCACTTCCATTTCAAAGCTTGTGCTTGATTGGCAAGGTAGCTACCTCTAAACATTTTCATCTCAGAAAGGATAAGTAACTTTAAGGAATCCATCAAGGCTGCAGTTACTATTCGTGCTGCAGAACGGGAGACCTGAATAAGTTTCAAGCAGTAAATCCCAAGTGTTGCAGAAGAGACCCATCTACTACTCTTCAGTTCTGCCAGTCAAGTCCACGGTGCAGAGGCAAAAGAATCTATAGCCCATCACAGACACTGAGAGCTTTAATTTCTCCCCAATCTCATTTGGTAGATTAGGTAACATCAGAGAGAAATGGACCACAAAGGACTTCTTCTTCTTCTTCTTCTTTTTTTTTTTTTTTAATTTTTTTTAACGTTTTATTTAGTTTTGAGACAGGGAGAGACAGAGCATGAACAGGGGAGGGCCAGAGAGAGGGAGACACAGAATCTGAAACAGGCTCCAGGCTCTGAGCTGTCAGCACAGAGCCCGACGCGGGGCTCGAACTCACGGAGTGCGAGATCATGACCTGAGCCAAAGTCAGCCGCTTAACCGACTGAGCCACCCAGGCGCCCCACACAAAGGACTTCTTAATGTTACACAAGAGGAATTGAAATACAGTCATTCAGTCCTCCCCCACCCACCTGACATTTATTGAAGACATACGACATATACGGCACCCACAGAGTTTATAATCTACTAGAAGACAGACTTATAAACATCCAATTATAATGTAAGAAAGGTTTTTGGAAGTGTGGTTATTAATTGCTGCCTAGGGCTGTGGTGATGGCTTCTAATAAAAAAATTACATTCACATTCACACCAAAAACAATAAAAATAAGGTACCCAGGAATAAACCTAACAAAAAATGCACAAGCTTTTACACAGAAAATTGGAAAATATTAAAGTTACTTTCCTAATTAAATTATTTAATTAAACCAATGCAAATTATATTAAAATCAAAATAGGGTATTTCATGTATCTTGATGAATCTATCTATCCAATGACCTATTTACCTGACTATCTAGCACCACAAGACCAAGAATAATAAAAGCAATTTTGAAGAATAAGGGTGGAGGAGAAAATTTACTATATATCAGCACTTAGAACATCATTTTATTTTATTTATTTCAAAATGAAAAGTTTATTTTCTTAAATGTTTTATTATATATATTCTCTTTTTTAATGGTGAATGATTTTTTTTAAATATGAAATTTATTGTCAAATTGGTTTCCATACAACACCCAGTGCTCATCCCAACAGGTGCCCTCCTTAATACCCATCACGCACCGTCCCCTCCCTCCCACCCCCAATCAACCCTCAGTTTGTTCTCAGTTTTTAAGAGTCTCTTATGCTTTGGCTCCCTCCCTCTCTAACTTTTTTTTCCCTTCCCCTCCCCCATGGTCTTCTGTTAAGTTTCTCAGGATCCACATAGGAGTGAAAACATATGGTATCTGTCTTTCTCTGTATGACTTATTTCACTTAGCATAACACTCTCCAGTTCCATCCACGTTGCTACAAAAGGCCATATTTCATTCTTTCTCATTGCCACGTAGTACTCCATTGTGTATATAAACCACAATTTCTTTATCCATTCATCAGTTGATGGACATTTAGGCTCTTACCATAATTTGGCTATTGTTGAAAGTGCTGCTATAAACATTGGGGTACAAGTGCCCCTATCCCTGTACAGGGTACAGCACTCCTGTATCCCTTGGGTAAATTCTTTTTTTTTATTATTATTTTTTTAATTTGCATCCAAATTAGTTAGCATATAGTGCAACAATGATTTCATTTTAATTAAAATACAAAATGATATTAGCAGAGAGACAAATTGACCAGTAACTAGACTAGCAATCACAGAAAAGAAAACCTCATGAATGTGTTAGCAATATTTTTATTTGATATTTTCTTTATATAATATAATATAATATAATATAATATAATATTTAATTATTATTGAGAGGCAGCACTATTTAATAAATGATGTTGGCATAATTATTCATATGGATCTGTACTCTTATTTTATTAAAAGATTTTGTTAATGTTTATTTATTTTTGAGAGAGACGGAGACAGAGCGCAAGAGGGGGAGAGGAAGAGAGAGGCAGAGAAGACACAGAATCTGAAGGAGGCTCCAGGTTCTCAGCTGTCAGCACAGAGGCTGATGCAGAGCTTGAACCCATGAGCTACGAGATCATGACCTGAGCCAAAGTTGGCCACTTAACCAACTGAGCCACTCAGGTGCCTCAGGGTCTGTACTCTAAATGGTACACAAAATAATTTCCAGACATATTAAACATCTAGAGGTAATAACAAAAAAATTCTTTTCAAGGGAAAATATAGGAACACATTTAATGGCCAGAACATTGAGAATGACTTAGAAAGACATAAAAAGTATAAGCTACAGGAGTAAAGATTGATACGCTAAAAATAATTATGAAAAAATAAAACTTTTATATAATAAATAAAAAACTATAAGTTTTTTGATAGTTTTGAGATAATATCAGCAATACACAAGACTGACATTGTTTTCTGTTTAAAATATGCAAACTTCTCTCTCCATCATATCCTATAAATCAATAATAAATAAATAAAATAGGCAAAGAATATCAATAGACAATTCACATAGGAGAAAACACAAATGACCAAGAAAAATGAACATACACTCTATTTCACTAGAAGTCTAAGAAATAAAAATATAAATAATACATCATGAGCAAACATCTTCCAGTTTTTTCTTAAATCTGAAAATGCCAAGTGTTGTCCAAAACAGAAGAACTTGAATTCTCATACTCTCCTGGGGAGGAGTATAAATTGGTATAACTATTACTAAAAAGTATTCTAACAATATTATGTAGAGCAGAAGATACAGAACTTCCATCTACAGGCAATTCCTTTCTTCTTTTTTTAAAATATAATTTATTGTCAAATTGGTTTCCATACAACACCCAGTACTCATCCCAATAGATGCCCTCCTCCCTGCCCATCACCTGCTTTCCCCTGTCCCCCACCCCCCATCCACTTTTAGTTTGTTCTCATTCCCTAAGAGTCTCTTATGGTTTGCCTCCCTCCCTCTCCATAACTTTTTTTTCCCCTTCCCCTCCCCCATGGTCTTCTGTTAAGTTTCTCAAGATCCACATTGAGTGAAAACATAGAGTATCTGTCTTTCTCTGCCTGGCTCATTTCACTTAGCATAATACCCTCCAGTTCCATCCACATTGCTGCCAATGGCCAGATTTCATTCTTTCTCATTGCCAAGTAGTATTCCATTGTATATATAAACCACATCTTTATCCATTCATCAGTTGATGGACATTTAGGCTCTTTCCATAATTTAGCTATTGTTGAAAGTGCTGTTATTAACTTAGGGGTACATGTGCCCCTGTGCATCAGCACTCCTGTATCCTTTGGTGGTGCAGCCACTCTGGAAAACAGTATGGAGTTTCCTCAAAAAAAGTAAAAACAGGCAATTCCTTTCTTAAGCATGCACTCCTGAAAAAATCCAAGAAGAGTCAGGAAGGTGTATGAAAAATATTTTTCACATCATTGTTTTTAATAGTGAAAAATTAGAAAAAGCCCAAATATCCATCACAGGAAAATGGATAAATATGTTGTGATAAAGCCTTACAATGGAGTACCATAAACATCAATGCAAATGACCTAAATCTTTATTGATACCTACACCTACCTATATCATTACCTACTGGCCTAGATAAGTCTTAAAAAAGCAGTTTTAAGTAAATAAAGGTGTAGATTGAAAATATACTGTGATACTATTCAAAGAAAGTGTAATAATGTGGAGAATATATTATTGTACTACACATTTTATATAATAAGTATTAAAATGTTTATATATTTTGTTTCAAATGATAAAATGATAAAAATATTTGTGAAGAAGATAAACAACAAATCCAAAACAGTGACTATCTTTGGAGTAAAGAAGAAAACATTGGGAAAACACACAATGACAGAACCAACTGTAGCTACAAAGAGAGAACAAGAATGCAAAGCAAATGTGAAAGCTAAATTTAAAATGGCAAAATATAAGATTTGTTAAAAATTGGGTGATAGGCACAGGTGCTGGTAATATTCTCCATAATTTTCCTTATATTTGAGATAATTCACTAAAATTATTTAAACAGCTGACTCAAAATTATTAAGAACTTCCAACGAAAATATTTAACTGGAACTACTTAATGGGAAACTCATGAAGGTTTTTAAATTATAGAGTAGCTAAATAAAGACCCCAATTTCCTCAGCTTAGCAGCAAAAAGTTTTCACTTCCTGCAAATAATTATGATCAGCCCTGACCTATTTTCTGAACTCACATATAGAACTGTATTCTTTACATCTGTACCTGCATGTTCTATCCAAATGTCACAGATAGGGTTCCTGGACTTCCTTCTAAATTGTGATGCTTCTATAGTCTTCTCATATTCAAATAATGGCAATTCCATCATTTGAGTTGCTTTATAAGCCTTGGAATTATCCATCACACTTCCGTTCATTTGCCCTATCTTCAAATTCTACTGGTTCTGCATCAAAATATGCTTGGTTTCTTACCATTTCTTAGCATTTCTATTACTAGTATGTTTATCCAAATCACCATCTCTCTTGCCCTGATTGTTGTAATGACCTCTACAGGTGTCCCTCTATTTCTATTCCTAATGTCTTATATATTAATACAGATCCAGAATGAGGCTTATGAGAAAAGTAAGTTAATTTCAACACTTTGTTCAAAAAATCACCAATACCTCCCTGAACTGAATGCCAAAGGTGTCACTCAGATATCTATTCTCATGCAATAAAAGGACATTTATTTCCCCAGTCGCTGGGAATGTGGGCTGCTAAGAACTTATTGGCTGAGTATCTTTCCAGTAATTGTCCTTGGCCAAAGCAAGTAGCCTCTCCCAAGATTGGACTCCCTTCCCAAAAGCAGCTCCCATCTAATGGCAGGTTAATGCTTGAGTATAAAGGTGTAGCTTCCTTGCCTCAATTTGCAACAACTCTGAAGGATCCACTCAGCCCCAAACCTCCTCACATGATTTTCAGAATTTCTATTGCAATTAGTTACATCATGGTTCCACTTCTTCCTTTGCTAAATCCTACTTCTCTCACTTCCTTCAGGTTTTGTTCCTCAGAGCACTCCCTAGTCAACCTCCTGTTCATCTCTGCCTTTAAATCCCTACACTATTTGCTTTCCTTCTACCCCCTTACTTCTTTTCTTTTACTCTCTCCTTCGCTCCTGCTCCAGACCACTGGTCTCCTGGCTGTTTCTGAGAGGTACAAGGCACATGCTTACCTCAGAACATTTCCACTCAGGCTTACGTTTGCCAGGAATACTTCCAAAACACATTTCTCTTCCCTTATTTTTCAGCTCCATGTGTTTAAAATGTACCCTTCTCTACGCATGTAATTTAATAATTGCAATCCTCCTCCACTGCCCCACTCCCACATCCTGTGCCCATCCCATTATTTGGCTTGATTTTTTGTCTACATTGCACTCATCTCCATCTTATATCAATATATCTTATTTAATGTCTATGTTCTCCACCTGGAACAAAGCTCCACGAAAGCAGGGGATTTTGTTGTTGCTCTATTTTCTAGGGCATAGAACATGACCTAACACACATTGGATGAACCAATGGATTAAAGTGCATTCAGGACCAAATTACAGAAGATAATTTCCATTCCAAAGAAACTTCCAAAGGATTTTATTTCCTGTCCCAAATGTCTCCATTCCTCCTCAAATGAATGGTTCTCTGAAGTAATACCCTTACCCCAAGGTAAACTAATGCTCTTGCCAAGACATTAATTGGCACCCACCTGGTCAAATGTAAGTAAATTTTCAGCAATCATCAATTCCCAAATGGGATTTTTCACTTTCTTTAATCTGAATTTTCGTAATAAATAAGAGTATTCCCCTTACCTCCCCAAATAAGGGGGTGGGGTAGGGGAGAGGCAGAGGGAGGGTTGATTTTGAAAGAGGTCCCAGATTACAGCCTTAGGGACAAGGACTGAAGCAAAAGATGGCAGAAGTTTCAAGGCTGTAAAAGTGTAATGAAAGCAGATATCCAAACTTGCTCCCTAATAATGTATGGCTTATAGGACACAAGGTCATGAAAACTTACATTGCTTACCTAGCATTGATTTATATATTCCTTAGAAGAAAAAAATATATATATCCCCAGAGACTCTTTGGTAATATTAGTATTCTGCATTTTGAATACATTTAATACATGTCTACAATGATTTTATATCCATTATCTCATGTCATTTTCACACAAAGCCACTAGCGAAATCAATACGACCAACCAACCTTATTCCCATGTGGCATAAAAGGACGGTCAAACACAAAAGCTTTGTTAAATGTTTAAGATCACACTAAATTCATCAAGGACTTTGAATCTTTCTACTAAATATATTGCTCCTTACTGTTTCCTGTTAGAAACTGCTGAGCTTTGAAAAGGGGACTAAGAAGCTTCAATAGATAATTATGAATCCGAGATCAAAAGGTGTTTTCAGGTTTGTGTCAGAAAAGATCTGTTAAGAAAATGCAAACTATAAAGACATTAAAGAACCACATAAGAAAAACCATAAGCTCGCAGTAGGAAGGAAAAAAAAAAAAAAGGACTTTCTTGAAAGGAGATAATTTAGTACAAGTAAAATTGTAGTTTATTGCACATTAAAAAAACATATCCCCTTTGTTTTGTTTCCAAATTACAAGTAACATCAATCACTCAGGAGAAAAGAAGCAAGACAGAGTATCTAAAATCCCCTAGGTTCAATAAAATCCTTAATTGGTATAATTCAGAGTACCCTCCCCTTAGATTTCTTAGAATCTCATTTTATTATAATTGAAATTTAATCAATATGCAGTTCAGATTACTTATACTCGTGAACAAGTTATTAAGACAGTGCTTACAGGATAGCATAACTACCAGTTGATTAAGTAAAAGGGGGAAAAAAGGCAAACTCAGTGCTCTGGAGACAAAAATAACAGTGGATTGATTCAGAATTTCATTTTTAATGACTGTGTGTAGGTAGAGTTTAAATCATTTCTCAATTATCTTCACTCATCTGCCTAAGATATAAAAAGCTATAATTTCTTTGCCCTAAATGCACTCCACCAAATGAGTGTAAGTTTGTGAAATAGTGTGTAGCATGAGCCAGATTAACAGTAAAAGATACCTAGTACTATCTCACCAAATAGTCCATGATTCCTGTTACCGTCATTATGATTGTATATGTGTTTGCCAGGCCCCTAAGTTCTTGAATAATTAGATTTTTAATGTTTATTTACTTTTGAGAGAGAGACAGAGAAAGCTCATGAACACGGGAGGGGCAGAAGAGAGAAGGAGATAGAGACTCCCAAGGAGGCTCCACACTGTCAGTGCAGAGCCCCACGTAGGGTTTGAACTCACGTCCCGAAATCAAGACCTGAGCTGAAAACAAGAGCCAGACACTTAACCAACGGAGCCGTCGGGGCACCTCTTGAATAATTAATTTTTAAAAATTAAGGAACACCGTTAACAGTCCACCTTGTGTACATATAGACATTCTGTATAAAAATAAACACTGTAAAGAGAGAAGAAAAAAAATATGATGGACAAGGGCAGGCTAGACATTAGCTGTGCCACTGTGGCTTTTAAACACAGGCTACCACATTCTTGACCTACTGGGAAATTAGTATGCAAGTGGGTCCCTAATTTCTACCTCTAGTCTCAAGCCATTTATGGTAAAGGAAAATGGTTCCTTTGTCTTCCCTTTCAAATCCACCACTGATGGATATTTTTGTAAAACACAGTAAATAAAGATTACTAGAAAAATGAAATAAAAAGCTAGAAGCGTGTAAAACATAGCCCTTTGTCAATGGATTCAATAGACACAAAATTACTCTGGCAAAGTGCCATAAAATTATTTAAGTGCTTACTCTCAATTTTGGTACTTCTCATGGACTAGTAATAGTTTGAAGACTGACAACCATCTGAGGAACACCTACCAAATGACTTTATAGGTCATGATGAGATTGTTAACGGAGATGGTTAAGGATCATGAAAGTCTTACTGTATGTGAGGCATTGTCGCTAAATTATTTCTATACATTATCTTATTTAGTCCTCACAGAATTCCCGTGAATTCTTTATTTCTTTTTGATCAAATTTAATTATTTATTTTGAGAGAGACAGCCTGAGCAGAGAAGGGGCAGAGAAAGAGGGAGGGAGAGAATCCCAAGCAGGCTCCGCACAGTGCAGAGCCTGATGTGGAGCTCAGACTCACAAACCAGGAGATCATGACCTAAGCCAAAATCAAGAGTTGGCTGCCTAACTGAATGAGCCACCTAGGCGCCCCCCTATAAAGTCTTTCTACATTTTAGCCTCATTTTACACATGAATAAACTGAGGCTCAGTCTTTAAGTTTTTATTGAAATTCCAGTTAACATACAGTGTAATATTAGTTTCAGGTGTGCAGTATAGCGATTCCACACTTCCATACAACATCTGGTGCTCATCAGAGTAAGTGCCCTCTTAACCCCCATCACCTATTTCCCCCATCTCCCCTCCCACCTGCCCTCTGGTGACTATCAGTTTGTTCTCTGCAGTTAAGAGTCTGTTCCTTGGTTTGCCTCTCTTTTTCTCTTTGCTCATTTGTTTTGGTTCTTAAGTTCCACGTATGTGAAATCACATGGTATTTGTGTTTCTCTGACTTATTTCACTTGGCATTTTACTCTCTAGCTCCATTCATATCCCTGCAAATGGCAAGATTTCATTCTTTTTTATAACTGAGTAATATTCCATTACACACACACACATTATATATATATATATATATATATATATATATATATATACACACACACACACATACATACACACACACACACACACACCACCTCTTCTTTATCCATTCATCAGTTGATGGACACTTCCATAGTTGGGCTATTGTAGATAATGCTCCAATAAACATAGGAGTGCCTCTATCTTTTCAGAATTAATGTTTTTGTCTCACCCTCACCTTTGATATCTAAATCCTTGGCCTACTTTTAGCAAGAATCTTGATCAATTCCGAAAGTATCCTCCCAAGCTTAAGGTCTCCTTTTAGTCATTCTCCATCCACTGAGCCTCTCACCCTGCTGTCTATAAGCTCCCAGCTGTCTTCCTGTTATCCGGATTTGAGCCTGATCTCTCCCCCGTATTGTGATAGATTTGAAGGAAGTCTTCCTTACTGTTTTAACAAGTGTCACAATTATTTTTTTCTTTAAATGCAGGCAAACCCTTCTTATTCATAAAACCCAACAAACAGTCTTGGAAGGAAGAACTACAGAATGTGTATCTTAAGTGAACCACAGAAGAGACCATTTACATAACTCATGTAATTGTTTCTGACAATCAGGGACCATTTTCTTAATTCTAGGAAGTAGACCATAGCGGTTAAGAGCATGAGCATTGAAGAAAACTTTTGTTTGGATCCTGGCTCTTCCATTTACTGGCTGTAGGACTTTGGGCAATTATATAGAGAGAGGACCTCTACTCTTCAATCATCAGTAAAACGAGAGCGTGGCACTCCATAACACTATTAGACGTTAATATGTATAAAATGTGTATAAGATTACCTATCACAGAGTAAATGCTTCAGAGTTAATTATTTTTATTCTCATCATACTCCTACTCCATACTCATACTCCAACTCCATACTCATACTCCAGTAAGGGTTTTAGATATCAGATATGAAACGTGATATTCTTGAAAAGTTTGGGTTTTTTTAGTTGTGTAAAATCTTGTCCCATCCCAAGTGGATTAATAATTGGGTTCACTCAACTGGATTAGTATAAAATAGCAAATATTTTTTGAATGTCCAGCATCCTATTGGTATAGTTCATGAAAGGAGCTTTTCGGATTATCATGATAACAAAATGATGTAGTTATCACAACTAATACCTTTAAAGTGGCTCAAAATCTTTCCCCCACTTCTCATTATCCAAGAACGTGACTGATGAATTCTCAGGTGCTCTAAAGATCACCAATGATGCTTTATCATTTATTTCAGGGCTTGGCTAAGAACATTGGATTTTTAACTAATTCTTAATTTTTTTTTTACTGGGTATAAACTCAGACATTTTCCCTTTTGCTGTATTCCCATAAAGAAAACCAAGTATCAGAAAATAAAGCTTGCTTCAAATCATTATAATATGATGGTCCTTGAAATATTTCATAGTACATTTTAGTTTTTGGTAACATCGCTTAATTTTCTGACTAGAAGGGTAATTTGCAAACTTCAAATCCCTGTCAGTTATGGGTGAGAGGAAAATATACCACATAATTACCACTGACCATGAAATAAATTAATTCACACAAATAAGCAACTTATATGTATTTTTATTCCTTGTCATTACAGAGTCACATGAGTACTAAAGTTGTAATGGTCAAAAAGGAAAGCGTCTCTACCCATAAATCTCCCAGGATATTATCTGAGATTCTGCAATAGATGCTACCTACCCTTTTAGAGAAAGAAAGAGTGTCAAGAAGTTTGTCAAGCTTCCGTGGCCACTGAACCAGATGAATGTATGACACAGTCTATCATTTGGGCAGCCAGAGGCATCTCATGAGGTCCAGGTGCAAATAGAGATATCTTAACCACACTTGGTACCTTTTGTGAGTGGGAAATAGAGACCTATTTTTCATGGGACTTGTTCCTTCCTTCCTTAAGAGATTTTTGGCACAGAGAAGAAACGAGTTTCACTCTGAAAAAGTCTTCATGGGACCAGTACCACAAATTCATGTACATAGCATTACGCTTTCTGACTCATCCTCCAGTATACAGACTCATGTTTGTACCTCTAGTAATGAATTGATCAGGGCAAGCCTTATTTAGAATTAATTATGTCTTTAGCATTTTCTAAACTGATACTTATTTCCAGGATGGCAGAAATAACCTTTCCTTTAGCTGTGCATCAACCACAATATCAAATCCTGATGCTTTGTGCCTAGAGGTATTATTTTCCTTCTTTCTTTCTTTCTTTCTTTCTTTCTTTCTTTCTTTCTTTCTTTCTTTCTTTCTTTCTTTCTTTCTTTCTTTCTTTCTATTAATTTAGCTGATTATTGTTCATCTCTATAGCTAGAAATAACATGTTTATTTAGGGAAAAGAGGGCTTTAATGACTTAAAATCCTGAGATAAAATGTTATTTTGTTATTCTAGTCATCATGGCTCTGTGAATACAGTTACACAGAGATAGAGTTAACATAATCAAGGACAAGACATAATTGTCTTAATCCAAAATGCCAATATTTTGCAAATTATGTCAAAAAACTCACCATAGAAGCATGTTTGTGTTTTTTTTTTTTTCATCCAAGACCAATTTAAAGGAGGAAGAATACTGTTCACTTTCAATAATGAAAGTGGGTAGAATTTGTCCTTAAAAGTCATGCTGGAATTGTTTTTAAGGTTTGCATGACTGTAATTACCCTGGGGCTGAATGTGGTAAATACAACCTATAAAACAAACAGACAAACAAAAAGGAAATAAAATTAGCCTCACTCCTTAAATGATTATAGCTTCTGATCATAGGGGGGAGGAGAGCATTATTTTTAAAAAGTACATTCTTCTTTGGATTGCTGAAGAGAATAGGTCATTAGAAGTACTTATCCTAAACAGCAATATGAACATCTTTGAGTAGCTTCCTATTTAAATAAAATAAACATTGAAAATAAATAATTCAATGAATGTTTAAAATGCCGATCAGAGAAAGAAAATTAAAATCTTGAGTTCCTAATATATTTTCTGTGATATTTAAGATTTAACCCATTATCAAAAATAAATAAATAAAAATAATAAGGTTTAATCCATATCCAAATGATTTGCTTTTGCTAAGGCTTTCTGTATGTATATATGTACCATAAGTCACCAACAACAAAGCATGTCTTTGTGCTATCAACTGTGTGAGAGAAACGATGGACTCTACTGAGCTAACCAAATAGCGTACCAGTCCCCACTCTCACCTTATGAGACCATCTTCATGAATCTTAGCAACTCTGACCCATGCAAAGTTGGGCTAGTTTCTGGTTATGCTACTGTAGCACACAAGTAGGCTAAGTCACAGGTACCTATGGAAATGGAGAGGACTTTGTCCTCCTCAAAACAGAGGTCAGAAACCAGAGTCTAATACCAGCAGTGGATTTGAGTGAAGCGGTCCTACCTCACCCAAAGATCTTGGAAATATCAGCACATACTGATGAGAGTTAGGGAAGACATACTGGCACAGAAATGATAAAGTACATGATTTTGTTTTCTGTGGGCAGCAAATACAAATGGTTAAAAACACTATGCCAGTACCAGAAGTTCTAAAATCTATTGTCCTAGGCAACTTAGCCCAACCTTGTAGTCCTCCTATCCACCCACTCCCATATGTGTATCAATTCTATTATATTCAACCATCATCTTATAAATATTTATTGTGCACCTACTCTTTACCAGACACTGTGAATCACAGAGAATAAAATGGTCTTCACTCAGAATCTAATGGTAACATATCTAAGAAAAATAATTGTAGTAATAAAAAAATTTATAATAGAGGCATACATAAGTGAGTAGCAATTCTTCACTGAAAGCCCATGGAAGACTTCCAAGAGTCAATCAATCAAACAATGTATATATTTATAACTTGAAGAAGAGAAGAAGGAGGGTTTGTGAAACTTAAGAGTGTAACTCTCCAGCTTTAAGCCATCCATGGCTTCCCACTGCTCTGAGGACTGACTTTAAAGTCTGCCAGTAAGATCTTTATGGTCCATAGGATTTGTCTTCTCACTGGATTTTGTCCACTATAGTTTAAGAATACGCACTGGCAAGTATTTATTATGCTTCCACAATGACCCAGGCAGTGTGTTAGGCTCTGGGAGCACAATTATGAATCAAAGAGACATACTGATAGAATGGCATTTAAAGTCTAGTGGGGAGGGGCAGCTCACTTGGTCAAGCGTCCAATTTCAGCTCAGGTCATGATCTCACAGTTCTTGAGTTTGAGCCCTGCATCAGGCTGTCTGCTCAATGTAGAGCCCACTTCAGATTCTCTGTCCGCCCCCCCACCACACACACCTCCTATGCTCATTCATTCTCTCTCAAAAATAAGTAAACATTAAAAAAAATAAAATAATAAAGTTGAGTGGCAAAAATATAATAAGTGAGTACCCAAATAAAACCATGGCATATAGTAGGTGAGACAGAATGAAGAAGGTGTGGCAACAGAATGATGAAGTGGGAGTTAGTCCAGGGAAAGGAATAGGTCTCATTGAGTAAATGATACTTAAGGGGAGATTTGAAGTTTAAGAAGAAACCTGCCTTGCAAGAGCCTGAAAAATATTTTTCCAGGCCTAGGGAACTGTTAATACAAAGGTCATGAGATAGAAATTAGTTTGTTGTATCAAAAAAAAAAAAAAGTAATATTAGTCAGGAGGGGTAAGCTCAATGACACAGAGCTCTGTAAGTCCTTAACAGCATGGGTTTTATTCAACGCACAAAACAGTATGCACTGTATTTCTTACTCACACCATATGTGGTCCCCTCTACCTGATCTGATCTCCCCCTACCTTCTTTACCTACTGTTAGTCCCTAATATCAGAAACCACGTCTGAATTCATTTTTGCTTCTTCAAAGCTGGTTTATAATAGCTGTTTGATGACTGAAGAATGGAAATATGGAAAACATTCTCTTGCTTAATAAGACTTTTGTAACATTGTAGAAAAATCTCTTCAGAATTTCAATGAGAACATAGTAAATGATATTAAGATCTGATGGAATAGGAGGGGATTAACTCAAGTTTGAGGAAGAAATCCATCTGCCATCTTTGAAGAATATACACATAGTATATATTCTTTATCTTTGAATTAGGAAAGTCTAATTTGGTACCTTTTGCACTTGGTATTTTAAAATCAATATTTTCATCCTGATTTATCCCATCCCTTTTGCAAATATATATAGATATAGGTATATTTTAGTTTTATAATGTGAAAATAAAGAACACTTTTTCATGAAGTCACCAAGCATATTGAAGAACACCAATGAAGATACAGTTATAGGGAACACTCAGGCCTTCTCTCCTTTGTGAAAATGATTTTTTAAATTATTAATGGGTCATTGGTTATTACAGAGTGTAGTCTATAGGATGCATGTTACCAACTAATGATACTTCTAATGATGCTATCATGGATCTCATGGATCTCAAAGATACAATGAGAATGTATCTAACACTGCTGTTGTTGTCAAGGATATCTTTAACACATTCCACAAGGAATTTCTTAGCTGCAAGGGTCATCTTCACAGAGCAAATTTCCAGTAATAACTGGTGACCAGAAGCATCACCCTTTTTCAATGCAGATAGCTCCCGTTGTGCAAAGTGAAAAAGAACCAGTTGCCACGAATAATTAGGACTAATTAGGAAAATTTTGACAAGGGTATAATTTCAATTCGTGATTCTCAGCACTGAGATAATTTCATGCTTTGTGAAAACCATTTGGTGAAAAGTTAATTCAAATCTAAACTTTAGTTTTGCAGGAATTCAGTGAAATTGATTTGACATTGGCTAATGGTTTTATAACAAGCAATCAAGATGAGAGGCCTTTAGGGAAAAATTTTTAAATCCTCCTTTTTCTTGGTTGGCCTCCCTTTTTCCACTATGATTGTTTGATTTTAATAAGAGAAAACAAACTGATAGTGACTAGAGGGGGGGGAGGGCGGGGGTGATGGGCTAAATGGGTGATGGGGATTAAGGAGCGCACTTGTCCTGATGAGCACCAGCTGTTGTATGGAAGAATGGAGTCACTAAATTGTACACCTGAACTCACATTACACTGTATGTTAACTGGAATTACGTAAAAACTTAAAAAATAACCCTCTTTTTTCCCTATGTCCTATGCGCTATCTTGGCAGTATAAGAAAGGCTTTAGCTGCTATCAATGTATGGAAAAGTATATAACTCAATCTTGGCTAGGTGAGTGTGGGAAAAAGAAGCGTGTACATTTATTTTATCATATTCACTGTTCCACAAGCAGCACACCTGTAAACATTCATTTGATTTAACTTATGTATTTTAACATCTCAATTTGCCATATTTAAGACTGTCTTTGAATCCCAAAGTGTGAAATAGATGGACCTCTTTACAAAATTTGGCATCCAAAAGTAATATCAAATTCTATACAAATTCTTTGCTTGAGATATTTGAAGGGAATTGTACTTTCAAAAATTGGTCCAGCTAATGTAATTCTTCTTCCCTTTGTAGCATCTATTTTCAATGTCAAACATATCATTTAAAATCCTTTGATGCAATGAGGATTGTGTTGAACATTAAAAAATTTCACAATTCCACAATATGATTCATATTCTATGTTGTAAAATAAATACCCTGTAATAAGTGTTCTAATCAATTAAGTAAAGAAATACTGTAAGATCTATTCATGTCCTAGGGGAGCAGGAATCAGCAAACATATTCTATAAATGGCCAGAAAGTAAAGATTTCAGACATTGTGGGCCATACAGTCTCCATCATAACTACTCAATGCTGCAATGAGAGTTCCAAGCAACCACAGATAATATGTAAAGTGGTGTGTCTGTGTTTTAATAAAACTTTATTTACAAAAACAGGCCACGAGCTGAATTTGACCCATGGGCCAAAATTTACCCACGTCTACTCTACAGGAGTAAGAGGTAGTTCATATTAAAATGTTTTCAAGGCTGTTTTCTAAATCATGTGGAAACTGTCAGTTTTTATTCAAGCTTCAGAAAGGGCCAAATACTAAATGACATTTTATAGAAATATTTCATATATTTATGAAAGCAGGTGTCAAAGAAATTAGTAGCACTCTGTAGCCATTTGTGCTAACACACAGTAAAAATATTTCTTTCAAGTTATTCCATATTTGGGAAATTTAATAATTTAGACCATTCCTTGTGCACCCTAACCCAGATGCACTGCCAAATCCCATAAATTCTACTTTCTCATTTAAATCTATTCACTCATCTCTATCCCTGCACCTGCTCACGTCAGCATCATCTCTTTTCTTGACCACAGCAACAGCTTCCTAACTTATATCCCTGAAGTCAGTTACCCATCTTGTTCCACAAGCCCCTGTCCAAATCCATTTAGTTGTAAGAATGATCTGTGATAAAGGAAAATCTACTCATATCCTCTTCTCTCTTCTGTTTAAACCTTCCAAACTTCTATGTTTAGGATAAAATCTAATCTTAATGTGACCTGCAAAGTCTTGGCTTGATTTTGCCTGTCCACTTCTGTACTGCTATTCTCTCTTTCAACTCATTGTGTTCCTTTTGCTTAAAGACATGTGCACATATGATTTGCTTTGCCTGGAATTCATTGGTAAACAATTATCTCCCCACCAGGTTCCATGAGGGGAAGCGTGATAATGTATATTTCAGCACTTGACCCAGGGTTGACATAGAATAGATAGCTGATATAATAGGTGCTCAAGAAATATGTGTAAGGCATGAATAACTGAATGAATTGGTATCCTAGATGTATTTAGATATTTGTTGAAAATACATCATGTTCCAGGGATGGAAATGGGACAAAGCCATTCATATTGCTTTTATCAGTGGTTAACTATATGTATACTTATATGTATAGCTATATGTATAGCTTTCTAGTTTGTAATGTTTTCTTCTATAAAGCCCTGTAAGAGTTCTTCCCTGTGCACCACCCACCCCCGCCGCCCATATAATATTTCAATCAGCTTTCACCAAATCCAATTGAGATTTTGTAACCTTTTTTTTTCAGATCACTAATACTAATGATCAAGTAGGATCTTTCATTCCCTTAAAGCATTCCCAATCTGAGACCCCTGCAGAGATTTCAGAATAACAGAGAGCTGGAAACATTCCCAGGTCTTACATTCAACTCGCTGACAGGTTAAGGTTATAAACTATTCAGAGAAGCAAAGCTGTTAGATCAATTTGTCTTGTAGAAGTTCTAAGACAGTTGGTTCATGAACACTTTCTGATATGTTCAGCAGTCTACAGTACTTCTGCTGAGTTGACAAGAGACGTGACTTCCCAGATGTTAAAACAGCTGTCATATTCACCCCTAAGGGATCACAACAATTGCTAAATTTTTTGTTTTTTTGTTTTTATTTTTCCTTCTGGATAAAATTGGCAAAATGTTTGAAACTTTGTCCTGTGCTGCTACAAAGCCCCTTATGCATTTGTGAGCTGTGCAGGTGCGGGGCCAGCTGTGGAATGAGAATAGAAAGGTCATAAAGGAACTTGGGATAGGATTTGTAGGGGTGATGCTTATTTCTTGATGCAGTGGACTGAAGAGTATCTTCATTTCAAAACTCAGTTAAAAGGCCCAGTGTTTAAAGAAAGTTCACTGGGGCAGGTGGCTGGCTCAGTCAGTGGAGTATATGATTTTTTTAATCTCAGGATTGTGAGTTCAAGCCTCACATTGGTGTAGAGAGTACTTAAAAATAAAATTTGTTAAAAGTAAGTAAATAAAGAAGGCCCACTGGAAAGAAACATAAAGTACCAGAAAGATACCAACATGTATTTGGCTCAATGTATCCCCAAAACCCTATGAATTGTCTGAATATATGCAATTACAAGTTAAATATTCTTGATTAGGAATCTAAATGCATTCAATTATTTTTAATGGTTTTTAACAGCATTTTTTATAAGAGGAGAAGAAAACTAATTCAAAGACAAACCAATTCATAGTAGTTATATGTATTGTGTGTGTGTGTGTGTGTGTGTGTGTGTGTGTGTGTGCATATATATGTTCACAAATCTTTTTGGAGAAACCAGAAATCATATCATCAAAATACCTTATTCTGTAGATAAACAACTTAAATAAAAACATGAAATGTTAAATCACTTGCCCAATATCACAGAAATAGTGGCACAATATAAACTAGCATCTAAATATGCAAGATATTTTCCATTACATCATACAGATTGTTGTTTTAAAAGAAAAAAAAAACCCTCAATCCTATCATTCTACAAATAAATTTCTAGTTTAATTAAGATTCATGAGGATTTATTTTTTAACTGTACTTTAAAATTTACAACTCTAAATCTCATGCAACTAAGACTTTCCCCCTCTCGTCTTAAGAAACTGAATAAGATTCACACATCAACTTATACTAATTAGGTGCATTTGACATCCAAAGGAATAGAAGCTTTCAAGAAATAAAGAAAATAAGAAAACAAGAAAAATAATTCTACATACTTAAAGAACATTCATATATTCTTTTCAGAAAGATTTTTGTGCTAAACCAGAGTTGAACAAATTGCAAAATAACAGCCTGAGGCTTATTTACTATAACTAATACTTTATCTTCAAATGCAGTTTGAGCCATTCCTGCCTTCTGCTCTCCTCAAATTGGGATGGGTTACAGTAAACCACCTGGATAGTTCCAAAAGCCCCCGCCCTTTTCTTTGTATGTATAAGTAAGCATAAACTCCCCCCTTGGATATTGAAAAAAGAACATTATTTTCTGGTAAAGATTTAAAGCGACAAATGAACATCGGCAAGTTTTACATACATAAAGGAGAAAGGTTTTAACACAAGGGGGGGGGGGTGACTGACATCATCCCTCCTGCTAGCAATTGTAATAATAACACTAGTACTTCTGGTAAGCGTGGCTACAGTGTTTTCCATTTTGCCGTAAACAGAAAGAAGTCTTGATAGATCTGCTTGTTTGTTATACCGCTTCTGTGCAACGAAGTAGCTGGAGAGGATCCTTGACCTAAAGGGGGATATGTATTATACTTTGCCACACAATTATGCAGTCATGTACCGATTCACATCCTGAGCCAGAGGAAGTCAACTACAGACACAACATTAGCTTATGAAATCTCCTGGGATAAGAACTCAGTCCAAAAGAGCATTCAGGATTGCATACTGAGCACTTAACCCCACCCTGTTAAGAGCTGCCTCTTAGGGCATGTGAAGTCAAGATGGCAGAGTTGCTCACAAAGCTCAGGACACAGTAACTGGTACAGAATGAATACGAATCATAAAACTTGTATTCTGAGTTGCTATAGGATCAGCCTAAGGGAGAAGACAAGCTGAGTGATGAGAATGACTCATTGTTAGAGCTGCTTGAGGGTTATAGGGACGTTCTGCACGAAAAGTTGTCTCTCTGATGACTTACTGAGGTCACCTCCTGAGCTTTCAGACCTCCTTTATTTCTGAAAAATTAGTCCCACCTCCTTAGTTGATCTCTGTTCTCACCACCTCAAAGAGCCTACCTGTGTAGAAGGTACCTTGAATGTATGATCATGTTAGAGAAGACATTTAAAATGCTTGGGAAGAGGGAATATTATTACGCTGTCAACTTTCTGTCCCTTAATCTTACTTAGTGAACATGTAAGTCACTTTGATAGAAGTAAATGGACTTTTCTTCATAAATGTCTAATATTCCGAAGTATACCTTGTTTAAGGAGTCAGTATAGCCTCATGAACCTGCCACTTTTCCAGTTTGTCTGAATTGCCAAGAAATATTTTGAGAGAAAACTCAAGACTTAAGAAACATGAAAACTCAAAACTTTACAAACTGATTGGTTCTTTAAGGATGTACTTAGAAATGACTGTTGCCTTGTTTTGTTTTGTTTTGTTTTTTCTTTTGATATTTGTGGACAAAGCTGAAAGAAATAATTAGTTATGGTCAATGCATCATCCTGTGCCAATAGTTCCTGTAATTGAGAAAAGCAGCATAATACCATTTGAAGGCAGTACCATAATATAAAATGTATCCAAACTGCAGAATGTCATAACAGCATCAGAGAAGAGCACCGCATTGTGATTCTTATCTTTGATAATAGTATGAAGACAATAGAATATCTGCTTTCTTTTTACCTTGAAAAAAAGTTGGACTAGAAAAGATCTAGGAACATAAAACAATCCATAAATCTGGATACAACACATAATGAAGAGGTTTCAAGTAGAAACTCTAAGGAGGGGAAAGAGCTAGGACAGACTTAATTGAGGGATTTAACCTTGTGAAGGTCACAAACTAAAATGGTTTCTATGTATGCTTACTCTCCCTCTCTCACTCTCTGATTCTACAAACCCATGGACTAAAAATTACTCTCTCAAATTAAAATCCTAACATTCAGGGAAGCTGAACTGAAGAATTTCTGTAAGCAGTATGTATTTGAGTTAGTTTTGGTAGATGACCTTGGGGATATGGTAGATATTCAGTATTTCCTGATTTGCAATGCTTAATTTTAGAACCTGAAGGGACTTCAGATAATTATCATTTATCAAGCACAGATGATGAGCTAGGCATTTTATTTAGATTATTTCATTTTATCCTCACATCAACCCCCAAGTAGGGACTATTATTATTTCTATTTTAAGGACAAGATATACAAGGTTTGGAGAGGTCAAGTGATTTATTCAAGAAAATACCAGTGACTGGTGGAATTGAACTCCACATTGAGGCTTCAAAGCCTGCACTTCTAGCTTTAAGTGTCACTTATTCTAAAGTCTATTCTTTCCACCAGGAACAAAAACAATTTTTTTCTTTCAAAACTGAGATTTTGAAAGACTAAGTGAATGACTAAGGTGATATGACAAGTTCATGACAGAGTTGAAGTGGAAATTTGTGTCAGTGCTATTAGTTCAGAACTCTATCCTTCCAGTCACTGGATGTTATGGCTGTAGTTTAAAGAATGCTGATGCTGGCCCGAGGTCACGTGGCAAAAGTCTGCAACTTGCTAGGTGATCTTAGATAAGTAATTTCATCTTTCTGTGTCCCATTTACTTCATGTTTAATATGAGGACATTATGCTATCAACCAAGACTCTTTTCATTTCTAAAATGTGATACTTCTATGTTTCTGTAGCCTATGATGCTATTGTCAATCTATTTAGCAAATACCTCAGCTATAATTTCAATTTGTTTTTTGATCAAGATGTTCAGGATAGTGTGATTTCTGAGACGATAGTCATGATCTAAGGAACCCAAAAACC
This sequence comes from Neofelis nebulosa, assembly GCF_028018385.1. Classification (NCBI taxonomy): domain Eukaryota; kingdom Metazoa; phylum Chordata; class Mammalia; order Carnivora; family Felidae; genus Neofelis; species Neofelis nebulosa. The sequence goes on from NC_080794.1 coordinate 69,037,966, forward strand.
TAGGTTTGAAACCCAGAACTGTTGTCTAATTATGAGAGCTTGGGGAATTTCCTTAACAGTTCTGAATCTCTCAGATCTCTCCTTTGTAAAACAAAATATAATATCATCCCTACCTTAGAGGATGGTAATGATAAATGAGATGTCTGGCATAAATTCTGAAGAACTGCCACCCAACAAGTAGCCAATGACGATCTAATGATGGGGACAATAATGGCAATGAGGTTGGTGGCATTGGGACGTGTCCTATGGTTACAAGGCTTTCAAATCTGTTTTTGTGCTGTTAAGTGCAACATAAATATCTTCCCAGTATGGACATAATCTTTGGTAGTGATATTACACAAAGACAAATAGAACAAAAATTATAGATGGGGATGTATGATTGCAGTTATAATTAAGGCCCATAAAGCCAGAAGTCACAGCACAAATAGGACTAGTTTCTTTGTCTCCACCCCATATCTCTCCCTTCCTCCATATCCTGTCTTTTCTCTACCTTCCTCCCTTCTTTGTTCTCTGACTTAAATGGATGATTTCCCTAACAAGATAATAGTAATAAATTTATAAGGATATAAAATTACACATAGGATATGTAAAATTATTACAAAATATGTAAATTACATACACACTTATGAATATATATACATATGTATGCATTTGCATAAAAATTCCCTCAAATGTTAACATATATGGATTGTAGAATTATTAACTTTTTTCTTTACAAATTTCTGCCTTTCACAAATAAGTGTGCATTACTCCTAGTTTAAGAGGGAGACTTTAAGTCAATAAAAGAGCAAACAAGACCATAAGGAATCAAAGTCTCTTAACAAAAGGCTATTTCTAGCTGGCGGGTTTAAAGGTGGTGTTCATTTTACTCTCTCATCTACTATTTTCTAAATTTTCTAATTGAGTGTACATCCTTTCAAAATTGCTTTTAAAGTGTTTAAAACCACGTATAAATACTCTATAGTGATATGGCAGAGAAGTTTCTACCAGTATCGAACCACTTGATTTATGAGCTGAAACAGCTCCCCCCCGTACACAGGTACATCTTCACACCTCAAAAGATCTCAACTCATTTGACAGTAAGCAAATTATGTATGTCTCCCTTTCTCTTCCTGGGTAATGGAAGACAAACACATCCCTTTCAGAGTGATCATGAGGATTAACTGGGAAAGTATACATGGAGTGCTTGTAACAATGCTTGTCACTTAACCAACCGCAAAGCATCATCACTGCCCTGATCCAGCATGCTCTCTGACCCCTGCTGATGTCTGCAGAAAGAAGATGGAGGCCTCCTGCCCAACAAATCACTGAACTCAACCTTCCCCGGAGTCTCTAGTACATCCCTGCACTCCCATCCCATTGTAAACTGTTAAGAGTTCTGCAGAAGATTATAACCAGTAGGGTGACACCACATAATCGAAGAATTACTATGTAATTTAACAAAGCCGGTGTAAATGTCTTCAAAAGGAACAAATACAGGATTGAATTATGATCCTGAAGCAAAGAATTGTTTACCATAGTGCTTGTTTCCAGGCTTAAGTGCAGGACAATTTGACCACTCAGAGTGGTCTCAATGCACAGTTGTTCTCATCAGCACTGGTGCCCTTCAGTGATGTGGGTTTGAAAGGAATTGCTTTGGATTAAAAAAACGTCACTTCAATTCACCATGAATTTAAATCTCCTGTTGTGCTTTCACAGTCTCTGCCACACACATTCTACCACTCCATGTTTCCTGACAAACCAAACAGCAGAATAAACTTAGAGGAAACTTAGAGTTAGCTCCTCAGTGTGAGCTAACCTTGAGATTTGGGGAGTGTCATCTCACATGGATGCCAGTGTCTGTCTGATCAGAGAAGATGCAGGTTTATCACACACTTCTTGCTAGCAAAGACAGTGTTACCAAATCAGGAACTGCAGTAATTATTTTGCTGGGCCAAAGGCAAAACAGACAGTTTCTCCATGGCCGATTATCATGGGCTGTATGAGAGGTCCTGGTACATAGTAGGCATTTGATAAGTGTTTATTTGGATGCGTCAGAAAATACACAAATAATTAATAGTGACTTAAATCTCATTTGGATTTTAGTTTCTTGAATAGTGAACATAAGTATTATTAACCATCTACTTTATCAAACATCTGAGCTTGATATCCTTAGATCCATAGTTCCTATTTAGGTGGAAGTGAGGCTGGGTGCATGGGGTGCTGCAGAGAAGTACAAAACCTATAGTACAAAACCCAGTCATAATGGAAAAAATCTGAACTGAGGAAGTATTTTCAAGAACAATGTATTAAATCTGCAATGTACTGTTTATTATAAATCAAGCATTTTAGTATTTTATTATTTCATTTAGTCTTCCCACACAATTGTCTTCCATTTATGACTACTGTTTCCATTGTGCAGATGATGGAACAGTTTTTTGTTGCTAAACAAACTATTCTGATATTCAGTGGCTTGAAACTATAACCATTTTATTATTCATTATATATTTTATCATTTACGGGAATGGCTTTTCTTGGCTATGATATCTAGGATCTCTTCTGGGAAGGTTCAAAAGCTGGATGATTCAAGAATTGGAAGACAGAATGATCTGGGGTCTCCTTCAGGTTCCACGATGTCTTAGAAACCAAGACTGCTGAGTGGCTTGTCCTCCTTAAAGCATGTCATATTCATGTTGACAGACTCCTCTCCTGGTGGCTAAGGGCTTCAAGCCAAGTGTTCCAGACATCAAGGCAGAAGCTGCATCATCTTTTATGACTAAGGTTTGGGAGCCACACAGAGCCTTTGCTTTTGGTTGAAGAATCACAAGCCACCCAGAGCCAAGGGGAAGATACATAGTCCCTGCAACTTGGTGGAAGAAGGGTTAAAGAATTTGGAAGCTATGGGGCGCCTGGGTGGCTCAGTAGGTTAAGCGTCCGACTTCAGCTCAGGTCACGATCTCACGGTCTGTGAGTTCGAGCCCCGAGTCGGGCTCTGGGCTGATGGCTCAGAGCCCAGAGCCTGTTTCCGATTCTGTGTCTCCCTCTCTCTCTGCCCCTCCCCCGTTCATGCTCTGTCTGTCTCTGTCTCAAAAATAAGAATAAATAAATAAATAAATAAATAAATAAATAAACGTTAAAAAAAGAATTTGGAAGCTGTAAGACTTAAAGGGATGAAGAAATATGACAAGGTTTCAGATCTAGTATTGGGACCTAGGTCTTTTGAATTCAATGCACAGGCCATTATGTCTCTTAGTCAGACGGCCATTTAAGGTTTTCATGGAGGACATTTTTGGGGGATCAGTTTCAACAACAAACAGAAAAAGTAGGGGGAATGTTGCAATCAACTTAATTTATCATTCAAGAGGGTTTAGTTTATAAGATAAAATATTCCCCTATAAACTTTCTTTTATTATGTACATCTTCCAACAAATTCTTACAGAAAAGCAAACAAACCAACCAACAATAATGGTATATTACAGCCCAGTCAGCCTGAATTATAACAAATATCAAGTTAATGAGGTCTGAACTAATCAAGTTTAATGCAGCAATAATTGTGCAGTCCCAGTGAGAGAAAGGAGAATGGTTATTTAGGCTTTATTTGGCTTTAGAAGAATAGACTCTAGCTTTCAAGGTACTTGCTAAGTGACTGAGCGTGTGCACATGCAAACCTCTCAATCTAGTGTTTGTCAGGAATATAAATGTGTCATATTCTGGAAGACTTTCACTGACGAATTGCACAGACCAGAGCTCTAATTAATATAAGAATCCACTCAAGACTTGTGGGTTATTTTAATTGCTGAGACACCTAGTCCAGGGTAGGCAATTTTGTTTTATAATGGATGAATAGCAAATATTTTTCACTTTATGAGACATCTAGTCTCTGTTGCAACTACATAACTCACCTGTCATCACCCAAAAGCTGCCACAGACAATCCATAAATGAACAGGCATGTCTGCATTTAGTAACACTTTATTTATCAAGACTTGCAATAAGCCAGATTTGGCCTTTGGGCTATAAGTTTCTGACCTTTGTCCAAACCTTTCAGTTTATAAGCAAGAAGACTGAGGCCCAAAGAGCACAGTTTATTTTTCCATGTGAACCTTAAAACAATGCGATGAAACATAAAAGATCTAGAAAAAATCCAATAACATAAACACATATGTTGGATATCCCCTGATTTTCATCATCATCAATGAATATATATTGAATATCCCCTGAGTGTAAAGTTCTTTACATCGCTTTTGGCTTCTCAAGTGTCTCTTTAGCTAGGTTACATTCACTGTACTGTTTTGTTTTGTTTTTTTTTCTGTTTTCTTGCCAAAGATATTCAAAACCTCCCCAATTTCATCAGTTTCAGTATGCATGTTTGAATGTATTCAGTTTTATTTTACTGAAGCTTCAAACATTCTTTGAATTTCTCCATCTATGCTTTATTAGAGGGCTCAAACAATGATAGCAGCCAGTTAATGATGTCTTATCTCCTAGCTAAGAGGAGTTAATATTTTTCTGCTCCTATCAAGCATCAAACATCTCCATCTGAGCAACTAAAAGATAAATATGTTTGCACTGGCCATGGAATGGCCATCTATTTCACCGCTCTGGCCAATGCCTGTTCGCCTAAGAATCAACATGTGAAAACACAACAACCTTCCGGGTGCATGGAGATACTCCGCGCAAGTGAACCTCACAGAAGAGGGGATAACGTGTAGTTTTGCATCACCTCATAAGGAAATATATCTATCCCAGCTAATTAGTGAAAAAATAAGATGACTACATAGAAGAATGTGGCAAAGATGACATACAGATGATCAACAGACCCATGAAAAGATGCTCAACAACATCACTCATCATCAGGGAAATGCAGATCAAAACTACAATGAGGTATCACCTCACATCGGTTAGAATGGGTAAAATTAAAAACCCAAGAAAAAACAAGTGTGGGTGAGAATGTGAAAAACAAAGAAAAAAGAAAAAAAGAAACCTTCACGTACTGTTGGTAGGAATGAAAACTGGTGCAACCAATGTGGAAAACACTATGGAGGTTCTTCAAACAATTAAAAAAAAGCACTACCGGGGGCACCTAGGTGGCTCAGTAAGTTAAGCTTCCAACTTCAGCTCAGGTCATGATTTCACAGTTGGTGAGTCTGAGCCCCGCATCGGGTTCTCCACTCTCAGCATGGAGCCCACTTCAGATCTTCTGATCTGAACTACTGCAAGACCCAATAATTCCACTACTAGCTGTTTACTACCCCCCCAAAAAAACACACTAATTTGAAACAATCTATGCACTCCTGTGTTTATTGCCAATATGGAAGCAACCCAACTATCCATTGATAGATGAATAAAGAAGACGTGGTAGAGATATACAATGAAATATTACTCAGCCATAAAAAAGAATGGCATCCTCCCATTTGCAACAACGTGAGTGGATCTAAAGTGTGTAGTGCTAAGTGAAGTCAGCTAGAGAAAAATATCATATGATTTAATTCACATGTGGAATTTAAGGAGCAAAACAAACGAACAAAGACAAAAAGATATAAATGAAAAATAGATTCTTAAATACAGAGAACAAAGTGGTGGTTGACAGAGAGGGTGGGGCAGGGATGGGTGAAGTAAGTTAAAGGGTTTAAGAGTACACTTATGGTGATGAGGGCTGAATAATATATAGAATTGTTGAATCATGATATTGTACACCTGAAACTAATATAATACTCTATGCTAATTACACTTGAATAAATAGAATGTGACACTTTAGAGTAAGTCATCTTTTTCCAGCTTCGGGGATATATTGCCTTTCTTTTCTGCTATTTCTGCTATGCTGAGATGCATAGAAAATTTTACCTGTAAGATATAATTGAATGAATACCTGCATCATGTTATGCAGGCTCTGGGGCCAAAGAGGACATATGCATCTGTCTATGCGCCAAATACCGGAGCCTCCAGATATATAAAACAATTACTCATAAACATAAGCAACCTTATTGATAAGAATGTGGTCATTGCAGGGGACTTTAACACCCCACTTACAGAAATGGATAGATCATCTAGACACACGGGCAATAAAGAAACAAGGGCTCTGAATGATACATTGGATCAGATGGACTTGACAGATATATTTAGAACTCTGCATCCCAAAGCAACAGAATATACTTTCTTCTTGAGTGCACATGGAACATTCTCCAAGATAGATCATATACTGGGTCACAAAACAGCCCTTCATAAGTTTACAAGAATTGAAATTATACCATGCATACTTTCAGACCACAATGCTATGAAGCTTGAAATCAACCACAGGAAAAAGTCTGGAAAACCTCCAAAAGCATGGAGGTTAAAGAACACCCTACTAACGAATGAGTGGGTCAACCAGGCAATTAGAGAAGAAATTAAAAAATATATGGAAACAAACGAAAATGAAAATACAACAATCAAAACGCTTTGGGATGCAGCAAAGGCAATCCTGAGAGGAAAATACATTGCAATCCAGGCCTATCTCAAGAAACAAGAAAAATCCCAAATACAAAATCTAACAGCACACCTAAAGGAAATAGAAGCAGAACAGCAAAGGCAGCCTAAACCCAGCAGAAGAAGAGAAATCATAAAGATCAGAGCAGAAATAAACAATATAGAATCTAAAAAAACTGTAGAGCAGATCAACGAAACCAAGAGTTGGTTTTTTGAAAAAATAAAATTGACAAACCTCTAGTCAGGCTTCTCAAAAAGAAAAGGGAGATGACGCAAATAGATAAAATCATGAATGAAAATGGAATGATTACAACCAATCCCTCAGAGATACAAACAATTATCAGGGAATACTATGAAAAATTATATGCCAACAAATTGGACAACCTGGAAGAAATGGACAAATTCCTAAATACCCACACGCTTCCAAAACTCAATCAGGAGGAAATTGAAAGCTTGAACAGACCCATAACCAGCGAAGAAATTGAATCGGTTATCAAAAATCTCCCAACAAATAAGAGTCCAGGACCAGATGGCTTCCCAGGGGAGTTCTACCAGACGTTTAAAGCAGAGATAATACCTATCCTCCTCAAGCTATTCCAAGAAATAGAAAGGGAAGGAAAACTTCCAGACTCATTCTATGAAGCCAGTATTACTTTGATTCCTAAACCAGACAGAGACCCAGTAAAAAAAGAGAACTACAGGCCAGTATCTCTGATGAATATGGATGCAAAAATTCTCAATAAGATACTAGCAAATCAAATTCAACGGCATATAAAAAGAATTATTCACCATGATCAAGTGGGATTCATTCCTGGGATGCAGGGCTGGTTCAACATTCGCAAATCAATCAACGTGATACATCACATTAACAACAACAACAAAAAGAACCATAGGATCCTGTCAATCGATGCAGAAAAGGCCTTTGACAAAATCCAGCACCCTTTCTTAATAAAAACCCTTGAGAAAGTCGGGATAGAAGGAACATACTTAAAGATCATAAAAGCCATTTATGAAAAGCCCACAGCTAACATCATCCTCAATGGGGAAAAACTGAGAGCTTTTTCCCTGAGATCAGGAACACGACAGGGATGCCCACTCTCACCGCTGTTGTTTAACATAGTGCTGGAAGTTCTAGCTTCAGCAATCAGACAACAAAAGGAAATCAAAGGCATCCAAATTGGCAAAGATGAAGTCAAGCTTGCGCTTTTTGCCGATGACATGATATTATACATGGAAAATCCGACAGACTCCACCAAGAGTCTGCTAGAACTGATACATGAATTCAGCAAAGTTGCAGGATACAAAATCAATGTACAGAAATCAGTTGCATTCTTATACACTAACAATGAAGCAACAGAAAGACAAATAAAGAAACTGATCCCATTCACAATTGCACCAAGAAGCATAAAATACCTAGGAATAAATCTAACCAAAGATGTAAAAGATCTGTATGCTGAAAACTATAGAAAGCTTATGCAGGTAATTGAAGAAGATATAAAGAAATGGAAAGACATTCCCTGCTCATGGATTGGAAGAATAAATATTGTCAAAATGTCAATACTACCCAAAGCTATCTACACATTCAATGCAATCCCAATCAAAATTGCACCAGCATTCTTCTTGAAACTAGAACAAGCAATCCTAAAATTCATATGGAACCACAAAAGGCCCCGAATAGCCAAAGTAATTTTGAAGAAGAAGACCAAAGCAGGAGGCATCACAATCCCAGACTTTAGCCTCTACTACAAAGCTGTCATCATCAAGACAGCATGGTATTGGCATAAAAACAGACACATAGACCAATGGAATAGAATAGAAACCCCAGAACTAGACCCACAAACATATGGCCAACTCATCTTTGACCAAGCAGGAAAGAACATCCAATGGAAAAATGACAGTCTCTTTAACAAATGGTGCTGGGAGAACTGGACAGCAACATGCAGAAGGTTGAAACTAGACCACTTTCTCACACCATTCACAAAAATAAACTCAAAATGGATAAAGGACCTGAATGTGAGACAGGAAACCATCAAAACCTTAGAGGAGAAAGCAGGAAAAGACCTCTCTGACCTCAGCCGTAGCAATCTCTTACTCGGCACATCCCCAAAGGCAAGGGAATTAAAAGCAAAAGTGAATTACTGGGACCTTATGAAGATAAAAACCTTCTGCACAGCAAAGGAAACAACCAACAAAACTAAAAGGCAACCAACGGAATGGGAAAAGATATTTGCAAATGACATATCAGACAAAGGGCTAGTATCCAAAATCTATAAAGAGCTCACCAAACTCCACACCCGAAAAACAAATAACCCAGTGAAGAAATGGGCAGAAAACATGAATAGACACTTCTCTAAAGAAGACATCCGGATGGCCAACAGGCACATGAAAAGATGCTCAACGTTGCTCCTCATCAGGGAAATACAAATCAAAACCACACTCAGATATCACCTCACCCCAGTCAGAGTGGCCAAAATGAACAAATCAGGAGACTATAGATGCTGGAGAGGATGTGGAGAAATGGGAACCCTCTTGCACTGTTGGTGGGAATGCAAATTGGTGCAGCCGCTCTGGAAAGCAGTGTGGAGGTTCCTCAAAAAATTAAAAATAGACCTACCCTATGACCCAGCAATAGCACTGCTAGGAATTTATCCAAGGGATACAGGGGTACTGATGCATAGGGGCACTTGTACCCCAATGTTTATAGCAGCACTCTCAACAATAGCCAAATTATGGAAAGAGCCTAAATGTCCATCAACTGATGAATGGATAAAGAAATTGTGGTTTATATACACAATGGAATACTACGTGGCAATGAGAAAAAATGAAATATGGCCTTTTGTAGCAACGTGGATGGAACTGGAGAGTGTGATGCTAAGGGAAATAAGCCATACAGAGAAAGACAGATACCATATGCTTTCACTCTTATGTGGATCCTGAGAAACGTAACAGAAACCCATGGGGGAGGGGAAGGAAAAAAAAAAAAAGAGGTTAGAGTGGAAGAGAGCCAAAGCATAAGAGACTGTTAAAAACTGAGAACAAACTGAGGGCTGATGGGGGGTGGGAGGGAGGGTAGGGTGGGTGATGGGTATTGAGGAGGGCACCTTTTGGGATGAGCACTGGGTGTTGTATGGAAACCAATTTGACAGTAAATTTCATATATTAAATAAATAAATAAATAAACAAACATTAAAAAAAATAAATTAATTAAAAAAAAAAATCCTGGTGCTTTAAGTCAGTGAGAAAGCCTCAGTCCCTTTCAACCAAAAGAATTCAATAGAATGGGAAAACCATATTTTTTTATCACTTTATCTTCTTACAGAGAAATAGACAATCAAAATACATAAATTTAGACAAGTTCAAAAATCAAGGAGATTTGGAAAATGTGTGGCCTACAAAAATGTTATACTTCTGAGCTGCAAAATCGATAAGTTAGCTCATGGTTTTATTAAAAATAACCCCTTCTTAGGGCACCTGGCTGGCTCCATCAGTTAAACGTCCAACTCTTGATCTCAGCTCAGGTCATGATCTCACGGTTCGTGGCATTGAGTCCCCTACCACTGGGATCTTCACTGAAAGCACAGAGTCTGCTTGGGGTTCTCTCTCTCCCTCTCTCTTTGCCTCTCTCTCTCTCTCAATAAGTAAATAAATAAACTTAAAAAAAATAACCCCTTCTTTCCAAGATGGATTTGCCCATTATTTCATAGACACCTCTCTTCCACTTCACTTAGCCTACTTTATCAAACACACCATGTGCTCCCCACCACCATCCTTTGGTCCACTTTGTATTCCAGCCACTGCTGTAGCAAACAGACTCTTACAGATGTAACTGAAGAGCATCTCACACGGAGTGTCATTGCTCTGACTCTGTGCCATTCTACCTCTCTGGCTTTGCAATGCTGGTGCTATTGGAAAGCTTCTGGAAACCAACTAGCACTCACACATATGCAGACCAGAAGGGAGAAGGAGTTAACAACCCAATTAGGAGGGGTGGAGCAAAGTGCCCAAAGATCAATTCCCCTTACTTCTGTTCTTCTGGTGTGTAATCTCGAGGCACATTCAATGTGTTCCTCAGGCCACATCTGAACAAAAGCTTTCCTTCTTTTCCTAATTCCCTCTCTTGGCCTTCCGCTCCTGTTTCCTGAGATCACTCCCAAAATACACGACCCACGTGCAAGCTCTTGGTGAAGCTTTGTTATCCAAGAGTCTTCAAAGTAAGACATACCCCAAAGTAAGAGAGAGGACCCTGAAGACAACTGCTATTTACTGAAAATATTCTATTTCCGGGGTTCTCCGCATGTATTATTTCATGTAATCTTCCTCCAAACCTTATTAGTTGGCTCTATGACTCATTTGTTTCACCTGAGACAGCTTTGATTCTCAAAGGTAATGGGATTTGTGGAGGTCACAGAGTTAATTAGAGATAAAAGAAGGACTTCAAATCCTTATCTCTGATTCCAAACTCAAATTCTTTCCACCATATATTGTTATGTTAGATAAAGCAGTTATGTAAATGAGCCAGGGTTGACCTCTGTGTATTTGCCTATTCATGGTTTAATGCCTTGGTGGACTGAGACCAAAGAGTTCAACAGGCTGCAAGCACCAAACTCCTTTTTAAATATATTGTTGTTTTAAATATAAGCCAAAGAAGCAGATTTTTAGGTATTTAGAGCCTGCCTACTTTGCATGCCTATGAAGCTTTGCTTAACGTGTGCTAGCTATAGATAAGCCCTAGGGCTGTGCATACCTCAAGCTGCTGCTGCCCTTTGCAGCTCTGTGACCCTGAGACTTCCCACTGTGCTGCTGAGCAACATCACCTAGATATGAGGCCTCTTCTCTGATCCTCTTCTTCCTGGGAGTTCCCTACCCTCTTTCCCTTCTCAGTGGTGTTCCCCTCTCCTGTAACTTCTATGTGTCCTCGGGCTATAAGGGATTTCTCCACCTGCAAACCTGTCACAGGGTCGCCAAAATAAACCTTGTGTGGGCTATTGCCACCTAGTGGCCATATCTTTTTCTTTGTTCAGTTTTCAAACCCCTTAACCCCTGTACTCTGTGCTCTCCAGCTTGACTACTCTTTCAGTTCCTGTGACACTATGATACAAGTTCTTCCTTAAAGTCAAGAGAATTGTGGGCTGATAACAGCAACACTTATTTGAGAGAAAAAGGAATAAATCTACAAAATGTATTACCACAAGAGGCGACCCACACTGAAAACATAAACCTATGTCAGGAAAAATTAAAAGATGACAAGACAGTATTGGCTTATTAAGACTGTGATTGCCAAATACTCTTAATCTCTGAGACTTAATGAGGCTAAAAAGTTGAAAAAGAGGGACTTTTATTACACAGGCTTTCTCCATACCTACCTAGCACAATTCTTAGTAACAATACTTAATGGATGCTCATTAAGAAGAAACCAATGATTTCTCACAGCCCATTCTTCAGTGTTTCTACCAGAGAAAGATTCTGATTCTGTGGCTAGAGGCACTTGAGGCTGGACCAGGGGGACAATTTTAAGATTTTGGGATCCAATTTTGGTCCAAATCTAAAGCATTTGATTCTATGTAATGTATTTTACTAATTTTCAAAAGGCTTATGTGCTATCCAAGAATTAACCCATTCAATTCAAGGCCATCAGCTGGAACAATTTAAGATCTTCAATACTTTAATCGCCATCAAATTTTCCAAAGTATGCTGACATGCTCTAAAATTTTTATGACGTGACTTGAGTCACGATAATCCTCAAATTACTTATTACAAATAACAATGATTAATATATGGATTTAGAATAGGGGGCATTAAGGAAGTTTGGAGTATGTTTTGGTTTATCACAATGAATGGGGTTATGACTGGAATCCAGTGGTTGAGTGGCAGAGATGCTAAATGTCCTACAATGCATGATTGTATCACCCAATAAAGAATTTTTCTACATCTTGCATGACTTTTAGATACAACTTACTTGCAAAGACTTAATGCTTTCTCATTTCTCCACTTCTAGATTTTCTAATTTCTCCTTGCATGTTATCCCTATTTCACATAAGCATTATCTTTCCTTCTTGTGCTGTACTCAAATCTAGTTGACTCATACTTCATCTGACATTAGTTTTTCTTCTAGTGTCTACTCATATAATTTTATTTCAAATTCCTGAGTGTGTTGTATGGAAAAGCTTGTGATCTTTTACATCTAAATTAATTACAGGTGGGTGCTACTTTTAGAATTATAATTTAATACAATCATGCACAAGTATTTATATATAAACACATTTCTCTCTTATTTTCTTTCCTCTTATTTTTTCTTCATATTACAGGGTTTTATATGAATTGCTTTATTATGTATTTAAGTAGGTTATTTATGAGTATCATCTTGTGACACTAGATGAGACATAAAAATATTTGTAACAAAAAAGGAAGTGGCTAGGTCTGACAGGTCTGAAAACCACTTTTAGAGTCTGTTAGAAAAAAGATCATCTTACCTCTTATGACTGTTGCTTAATGACTATGTGCTCTATATGTTAGGTTTGATCCCTTAATCTTAGATTTTTTTTAAAGATCACTTATTTATTTTGAGAGAGAGCAAAACTGTGCACAAGTGGGGGGAGGGGCAGAGAGCTAGGCAGAGAGTGAATTCCAAGCAGGCTCTGTGTTGAGCTTGTGGACCTTGATCCCACAACCATGAGAGCATGACTTGAACAAAAATCAAGAGTTGGAGTCTCAACTGACTGAGCCATCCACGTGCCCCTTATCTTAGATTTTGTATATGTAAAAATAAAATCATGATACCTGCCTTATCAGAATAAGTTTAGGCTGAAATGAAATAATACATTCCAGAGTCCCTGGAACATATAGATCATCCTTCCTACACTGCAGTCTCAAATTCTACATTAAAAAAAGATGTTTCCTCCAAAATAAGAACACAAATGACTCAATTTTTAAAAACAGTCAAGAGATCTAAACACATATCTTACCAAAGAAGATACACAAATGGGAAATAAACATATAAGAAGATTCTCAACATTACTTGTCATTAGGGAAATCAAATTAAAAAATGACACATCACTGTAGACCTATTAGAATGGCTCAAATAAAAACAAAAACAAAACCAAAAAACTGACACCACCAACTGCTGCTGATGATGCCGAGCAATGGGAACTTTCCTTTATTGGTGGTGGGAATGCAAAATGGTACATCCTCTTTGGAGAACATCTTGACAGAAAGTTTCTTACAAAGCTCAACATGACCTTACCTGATAGCCCAGCAATTATAGTTATAGTTATTTACCTAATTTGAACCTGTAGCCACACAAATATCTGCATGGGTTTAAAACTTACAGAAGCTTAATTCAAAATTACCTAAACTGGAAGCAACCACAAGATGTCCTTTGATAGGTGAATGGATAAGCAAATAGCAGTACATCCACTCAATGGAATATTATTAAATTAATAGAAGAGTTCTCAAGCTACCAAACACATGGATGAAACTCAAAAGCACATTGCTAAACAGAAGCAGCTGGGAGGAAAGGACTGCATCGTTTGATTTCATTTAGATGACACTGTGGAAAAGGCAAAATTATAGAGACAATAAGCAGATCAGTAGTTGACAGACATTGGATGGGAGAAGTTTGAAGACAGGTTGTTTTTTTGAGGAGGTGAAACTATTCTGGGTGATACTGTAATGGTGGGACATAACATTATGCCCAGTCCAAGACCTACAGAACTTTACAGCACAAAGAGTAAACTTTAATTTATGCAAATTTAAAAAAATTATTTAAGAAGTCAGGGGATCTGAGATCTTGATCTCACAGTTCATGAGTTCAAACCCCACATCAGGCTCTGCACTGACAGCATGAAGCTGCTTGGGATTCTCTCTCGGCCCCTTCCCTACTCTTTCTCTCTCAAAATAAATAAACTTAAAAAAAAAGTCAGAATGCAGAATATGAAAAAAATCTAACTGTATTGGAAACGTATGAAACAATGTCATTGAAGAGGATGGAAGGAAAAATGTTGATATATTTGGGAAATGAGAGGACTCTGTAAGACTAAAGACAAAATAAATTGTACATAAGAACTGTACTCCAGTTGAAAAGTTGTTTCCAGTGGAGATATAGGCTAACAATTTTGAAACCACTGTTGTAAATGGGTTGAACTATATCCCTCCAGAGAAGTTCTGTTGAAGTTCTAGCCCCCAGTACCTGTGCATATGACTTTATGTGGAAACACGGTTGCTACAGATGGAATCAAGTTATGATGAGGTCATTTGAATGGGCCTTAACCCAGTATGACCAGGGTACCCATAAGAAGAGATGAGACAGGGAGAAGAAAGTGAAGGGAGCCTCATGAAGAAAGAAGCAGAGATTGGAGCTATGCTGTCCCAAACCAAAGAATACTTGAGAGACAAGAAAGGATCCTCCCCTAGAGGCTTTCAAAAGAGTATGTTCTTGTCAACATCTGGATTTCAGACTTGCAGCAACAAAGTAGTAATAGATTACAACTCAACGTGTAAAATAAATATCCATGAACATATACTAATATAAATAAATACATAGAGGAAACAATGAAGAGAAGAGACAAATTTCCCATGAATAATTCCAAATAATTTATCTAGATAATTAATTTGGATACTTTATCCAAATAATGTATCCATCCTTAAGGAGGTGTAGTGTAACTCCCCATTCTATAAGTGTGGGCTATCATAGTAACATTAAAGAAAACCTTAGGAGGAGTGCCTGCGTGGCTTGGTCACTTGAGTGTCCAACTTTGGCTCAGGTCATGAGCTCACAGTCTTTGATTTTGAGCCCACATCAGACTCTGTGCTGACAGCTCAGAGCCTGGAGTCTGCTCTGGATTCTGTGTCTTCCTCTCCCTCTGCCTTTCCCCCACTCATGCTCTGTCTCTCTCTTTCTCTCTCTCAAAAATAAACAAACATTAAAAAATTAAAAAAAAAGAAAACAGTAGGAAACCTGAAAATAGGATGGAATGATTGGTAATGTTTCAATATTGATTAATAGTGATTACAACTTAGTAACGTAAAATAATAATAGGGGAATCTTGGTGTGGGGTATATGGGAAATCTATTACTTATTATTGTAAAATTAAAGTATACTACAAAAATAAACTGTTGTTTAACTCTCAGTTTAAATCTTGTTCCAGCCCTTCTTTATATGTGATGGGCAAGAGTTCAGTTTTGTATCTTTAATATGCTATGATCCCTAAGCTAGAAGACTGGTAAGGATTAAAAAATTAACCAATATGAAGGGTCTACCTGCTAAATTCTAACATAACGCCTTGAAGGATTCTTAAACATTTAAATATCATTTTTCTTTTGTCTTTCTAAATATATTTTCAGACCTAGAGAAGCCAATTAATTAGTAGGAAAGGGGGATAATATAAAAAAATAGTTAATTGTGATTTCAAAGCTAGGCATCCCAAACTATGTTTCAGTTCGATGTGAATTTGGTCACATATGAATTTCTTGTTGGTTTAAGTAGGAGTCTACTGGAAGTTGAATTCCTCTTGGATGAAACACAAGGTCAAGCTGTCTCCTACATTTTGGCTACGGGCTGCCCTTCGTCAATGTTTGTGGCTTAAAGTGATGATATCATGAGGCCTACAGATGAAATGAAAATGTCTTCTCACAGAACGTTCAGGTCACTTAAGAGTAAAGATGGAATTGTACTCCAAATCTAAACTTACTGAAGAGCTATTATCCAGTAAAATGGTATTAGCAATCAATATTTCCCACACAGAACCTCTTACAAACACTCTATATATAATCCTCAAAATAACAGAGAAAGGTTTTGTTTAAACCAGTCAGCCCAACTCGATAGTTGTGTAGACAAACATCAATTAATGTAATAGAAGTCTTGTCCTTATTTATCATCATCTCTGCCTACCCACATGGGTAATTATAACAGCATTATTTCAGTTTGAAAGAATTGTTCAATATGGAAAAAAAATCAAAGAGTCATTATGAGTCTGTGTACTTTTGTTTCCAATACTATCTGGACAAGCTCTAATAATGAACATTTTCAAACTATGTAGTCTCCAAAATACATACCATCATCAATGCCCTTAAGTGTACAATAACATAACCAAACAAAAGTTAGTAATATATGAGTGCTTCAAGTTCTGCCTTCCTTTGTCCATTAAAAATAATTTCGGCTTGGCTCTCTCACTGTCCTTCTTCATGTCCCTATCCCTAACATTTCAAGAATGGGGGTGGGGATAAAGATAGGAGACTGACTCGTGGGATGGGCTTTGGGAAATTATTGTTGCAGTACAGATTCTCTCACATGGTACTCCAAAACCCAAGGTAAGAACTTGAGTCATGTTCATATTATCCTTGGTTTCTAAATTGTTTTATTTTGAAACCCTTGCATCACTGAGAAGGATCTAAGTAGCCAAGATGAGACCTTTACTGGGTAGCAGACTCTCAGTTTCACGTGTCACTGGTTACAAAGCCTGCCCTACTTCCACTACATTAAACATTATGGTGAGCTCATGTTGGAACCCACCTGACAGTATTTGGTTCCCAGCCCTTTCACTACTTGGGATTTAGATCCCAACTTTCTGGCCGTTGGTGAAATTGTTTCACATCTCATTATCTCACATTCCTCTAGTGTAAAATGGAGAGAAGAGTAGCGCACAGCTGATAGGATTAGTAGTAAGAAGTAAACCTTATAACCAGTGTAGAAACAACATAACAGAAATGGGATAGTAAGTACTCAAGAAATGTTAGCCAAGGTTACATTTTCCTTTGTATCACTTCTCCCTGACTATCTCCATCTTGTTGTTTTGTTAAAGCTTTTTAGTTTTAAAGAAATAAGATATTTACATTAAACAGACATGCATTAATTTTCATTTTGTTGGGATTAATTTTCATTTATTGGGACAGCTAAGTTTTAAAAGTGTAGTTAAGACGTCCAACCCAGTGACTGTGTGATTTTGTTCATTCCTGCTCCTGAATATTTTGTATTCAGTGAATGTAAAATGTAAAATAACCAATTTTCTGAGCACCACAATTTTTTTAATGTTTATTTATTTTTGAGAGTGCAAACAAGGGAGGAGTAGATACAAGAGGGAGACATAGAATCCAAAGCAGACTCCAGGCTCCGAACTGTCAGCACACAGCCAGACACAGGGCTCGAACCCACGAACCTTGAGATCATGTCCTAAGCTGAAGTTGGACGCCTAACTGAGTCACCCAGGGGCCTCCTGAGTACCCCCATTTTAAGAGATGTGTCTTAATTTAAATAAAATGCTTTCTAATTTTCCAGGCTTTGATGAATGGTGCCCCTATCAAGTTGAACTATGATACTTAGTCTTTCTGATGCAGGTTGGCCATTGACACAAAAAGAAAATCAGCCAAAATGGAGCTATCACAAATGGTTCACCCAGCAGCAAGAATACTTTATGAGATGAAAAATCAGCCAATAGGGAAAACATACAACAACAATAAAAAGATCTCTCATCATTTAGATCTTTTTAAAAAATTATTAACTTTACAGAAGCAGCTGAACCACATTTTACACCCAATTGCTGACACTTTTTGCTAACCACATTGAGAATCCTTTCTCCCCAAGATACGTTTTTGCATCTTAAAGCTTTTGGGAACCAATGGACTAAAAACAATATTATTTATGTTAATTTTGCTGTGAACTGCATTAATAAAAGAGTTTTAAAAACATTTGTGATATTATGCATTTAAATTCTGTCTGTATCTTCACCCTTCGGTGACAGCAACATTTGCACAAATGGTAGAGGACTGAAAATAAATTCATTTTTTGTGACAAGCTTGCAAATGTGAAGGCGAATATTAATGGCAAGGCATGGACAAATGGAAAGCACTAAATTTTCACAGAAGAGAATGTTGAGTTGCAATGCACCCAAGAACAGAGTTTAAGGGTAAACAACTCATTCGTGTGAATTCCTATAAATCAGGACTATGGTAATACACCTGCCCTTGCTAAAATGAAGGAACATACTGAATGTTACTAAGGAGATCAACTATCAATCTCTTCTTAACTCAAATAAAGAGATAAAGATTCAAAAGCTCTAAGTGAAGAATCTGTCTAAGGTGAATATATAATTAATGGTAGGTCACAGGGAGTAGAGGAGAACTCATTAACACTTCATATTTCCACTTAAATAGCTACCATATTATAGTTGTTATTGGCTTCCATGTACTAGGTGTGATAGTTATTAATTAAAATGATATCAATTTAATCTTATAATAATCCATTGTGTAAGAAGGGCAAATATTACCTTTCTAGAGATGAGGAAACAGAACAAAGAAGTTGTGACTTGAGCAAGTTGAAAGGCAACTATTTTTCTGCATTCATACAATCAACTTTGTGAGAACAAACTCTTTCAGAGAAATGCATAGATACTGCTAAATCAACTCTCAGGTTGAATTTTTAGTCTTCCATGCATTTACTGACTGGTAACATTTAATCTGTTTGAATAGCGATCCTTTCTGCCATACAAAGTACATTTTTGGCATCATCACTGTTGTATTGATCTAATCTTGAATAACATTATCACCAAAAACTTAGAGGTTAAAATAACACACATTCACTATCTCCCAATGTCCGTGTGTCAAGAATCTGAATATGGCTAAGCTGGATCTTCTGTGTACAGTCTCACAAAGGCTGCAATATAGGCTAATTTGTCAGGGGTTGATCCCCAGGATCAACTGGGGAAGTTTCTGCTTTCCAAGCTCACTCATGCTGTTGGAAGAATTCAATCTCTTGCAATTATAGAACTGAGGGCTTCAATTTCTTGCTGACTATTGATTAGAGACATTCTCAGCTCCTAGAGGTCACCCACAATTCCTTGCCATGTAGGACTCCCCAGGTAGGACCACTTACTTCCTCAAAGCAAGCAAGAGATGGAAAAACTCTAGCAAGAAGAGCATTACAAGCTTGTGTAAATCATGTAATCACATATGAATAATCATGCACATCCTATTACCATATTCTAATATAAAAAAATCATAGGTGTGGTCCACATTCAGGATCCCCACATAGGGGATCAC
The DNA here is from genome assembly GCF_028018385.1 of Neofelis nebulosa. NCBI lineage: Eukaryota > Metazoa > Chordata > Mammalia > Carnivora > Felidae > Neofelis > Neofelis nebulosa. The sequence goes on from NC_080794.1 coordinate 69,057,437, forward strand.
ATATCAGTATGAATAGCAGGAAATAGGAATCATTAGGGCTACCTTAAGAGCCTATTTGCCATGATCACTATCAACTTATGCAATGATATGAATAACTCATTGTATTTTGCCCTTATGAAAAGATTAAAGAAATATATATGTGCACTGATGTTACTGATAACGACTATTAGGTTTATCAGTTCAATATAAAGCTAGAAATTGTTACATAAATATTTAGTCTGACAGATGCTATAATTCAAATTGAAATGAAGGAAAAAAGAAATTAAATAACATGTACAAAATTCTAAATATATATTGACATAGTAACTGAAAGAAAACTGGTGAATTTATCATTTGTTGAAGCTCTTTTAGAACTGTTCTTATGAGGCGTAAGTACACAGTTTAATTTTTGCACAAATTTTATACAACTACGTATACATTCACTGGTTATGAAGGCATTGCCCCTAGTTAATAAGTGGCCAAGAACTCAAAAGTAGATTCTATAATACTTACTGGAGTTTTCCTCTAAAAGTTTACCTGTCACAGATTAGATCTAATTATGGCAACAGTGTTTAAAATTGTCCAAAAGCTTTCTGTTGCACATAAAATAAAAATCCTTAACAGGGCCACAAAGAAATGTGATTTGGTTTCTGCTCACCCTTCCAAGCACTCTCCTTACACTCTTACCTCAACGCTGTTGGCATCTCATATCCTTTGTATATACCACTCTGGCAGCAATGAATGTTCCTTCATCACTCTCTTATTCATTTATCACTTTACTAAGCCAAGTTATTACTTTCTTGTTTAAGAATGATGCTCCTTTCCTTCATACAGTTTATCTCAGTTCATAATTATGTATTCATTTAAAAAATATAATGCCTTTATATTGCCTATGATATATGCCTATGATGAATGCCTTTCTAGCCATTGGGAAAGGCAAAATTCACCAAGTCAAATAATGTGCACTATTGTTTGCTTAGTGCTTGGGACCATGCTCAGGACATAGATGATCAGTAACTATGTTCAAAGATGAATCAACATCCAAATGAGCAATCAATGACTACCAATGTTTTTACCCCTTCCCATCTCTTAACTCAATCTCTTTAATTTTTTGCCCCCTTTAAATCATTGATTCTTCTATGTACTTTTAACGTTTTTTTTTTTTTTGTTTTTTTTTTGTTTTTATTTTTGGGACAGAGAGAGACAGAGCATGAACGGGGGAGGGGCAGAGAGAGAGGGAGACACAGAATCGGAAACAGGCTCCAGGCTCCGAGCCATCAGCCCAGAGCCTGAGGCGGGGCTCGAACTCACGGACCGCGAGATCGTGACCTGGCTGAAGTCGGACGCTTAACCGACTGCGCCACCCAGGCGCCCCATGTACTTTTAGAAGTAAACCATATCCATTTTCAATAGGTAGAGTTAAACAGGATTTTTTTTTTTAATTTGGAGATCAAAGGACACAATTGTAACTTTGAGAATAAAAAGGGGCTTTAGATTTTTCTTCGCTGTATTTTTTTTTTTTTTAATTTTTTTTTCAACTTTTTTTATTTATTTTTGGGACAGAGAGAGACAGAGCATGAACGGGGGAGGGGCAGAGAGAGAGGGAGACACAGAATCGGAAACAGGCTCCAGGCTCCGAGCCATCAGCCCAGAGCCTGACGCGGGGCTCGAACTCACGGACCGCGAGATCGTGACCTGGCTGAAGTCGGACGCTTAACCGACTGCGCCACCCAGGCGCCCCTCTTTGCTGTATTTTCAATGAAGATAATGGCATTAAGCTTCTACAATGAGTGGTGGCTTTTCTAGTATTAGTTTCATCATGGGCAAGTGGGACCTAATCTCTCTCATGTAGCTTCCAAGAAAGAACTACTGGAATCAGGAGGTGGATTTTGTTTAGATTCTTTATTTCCTTTTCCATTTTTTGAATTGCAGTGAAGTAACAAAATACGTTGTTTTTTTTTTGTTTTTTTTTAAGAAATAAGGGAAGTTTCCTGAAAGCTAAATATAGGAAGCAGTCCTCATGGAAGCTAAATGACCAAAGAGAATCCATTTTTAAATTAAAAAGCTAAAAGGCAAGTAAAAGGTTTTTGTTTTTTTTTTTTAAACCATGGTCTCATATTTAATCAACAATTATGTTCAAAATCAGAGAGAATAAAGAAGTTCACAGTGATTCTGGGATAGGTCTGCATGATTTACCCATTGTTATTTCATGCCAGTTTTGACATGGAGTTAAATTTTATGTAATTCTCTTAGCATAAAAGCTGATTATAAACAGATCTTGGGTAACTGCCCCCTTCCTCCTACATTATATAATAAATATTTCAGCTAAGAAGTTTTCCACTGGCTGGCTCTATAAGCGAACTGTATAGGTTCTGCCATTGCAAATTGTTTTGTTGGCCAGACTTAATCAAATATGTATTAAAATCAAGTGAGTATATCACATGTGAATTTTTGTATATCCCCTATAACTTCTAAGGAAATTCTGCAGAGACAATTTGGTTAAACTATCTCCATTAACCCCGGAGTGGATGTTGGGATCAAAATCACAGAGTAAACACATCTGCTATATAAAGGAAACAATAGTATCTGGAATCAGCTATCCTTTTCTCCTACTTCTGCTGCACAGAAAACTAGAGCAAGACACACTTTTCCCCAAAGCATTAATGCTACATTTAATCCAAAGAAAGAAGGCTCTTAAAACTTCAAATTGATTTTAACATTTCCTCTACACATAGCATCTCTGCTAAATTCCCCCCATTGTAACAAGATATTTGAGTGCCTCAAACCATTTTTTATATAATTGTTCAAATCTTAGATTATCAGCATTATTTGAAGTGAAGGCCTAGATTTTAATGGGAAATGATGCAATTATGGCTGAGGTTTTTAATATTTTTGTAAGTAGTTGAGGTTTAAAGAAATCTAGACACTTTTCATGAGGAAACAGAAGATTTGTCTTCAGAGAGGTCAATAGGGCAAAGTTTTCAAGCTCCCTCTAGTTATGAAACAAAGAAGCATGAAGGCCATTTATCCCTAGCATTTGTTCCAAGCTGGGTCAGTCAAGCCCCAATCACCTGTTTTCTCTATTAGCACACACAGTGCCTGAATTACCCTGATTATTGTCTCAATTCTTCCTTTTACCTTGCCTGTGGGGACAGTCTGCCAACATTCAGGGCTTCAACCAAGAATGACAAAAACCCACAGGAGGCTCCATTTGGCTCTTGCTAGCCAAGAAGAGAACTAGAGCAGAAACAGGAGGTACTCCTTTGATTTTCCCAGTTGATTTCAGCCTTTGTTTGTCCTTCTAAAAATAACAGAAGGTATTTTTCAAATGTATATTATAGATCAGATCACATCCTTCACTTGGGGCTGTCTCTCTATCCCCTCTTTCACTCGGACTATTTTAAATGGCACCCAAATTTCCAAGCAAATGAGGATTTGTTGAATCAAAGTTGCCAAATCTATCAATAAGGTGTTGCCAGTTTGAGGATGGAAGAGATCAGCTGAGCCTCAACAAGACGTGCATCATCAGACCTGTTTTGCTAGATTCCAAAGAATCTGAGTGTGGGCTGAGGAATGCTGGGGCTGAATACTGCACAGTTCAACAACGTCACTTCCATTTCTATATCCAAGTGGTTAAGAAGAGCCCATTCTACCCAAGGAGTAGAAGAGGCACTGTCAAAGACAAGACATACCTGGCTGGCTCAGTCAGTAGAACATGTGACTCTTGATCTCAGGGTTGTGTGTGTGAGCTCCATGTTGGACGTAGCATTACTTAAAAAATAAAATCTCTTTGGGGCACCTGGGTGGCTCAGTCGGTTAAGAGTCTGACTTCGTCTCAGGTCATGATCTCACGGTTCGAAAGTTTGAGCCCCGCGTCAGGCTCTGTGCTGATAGCTCAGAGCCAGGAGCTTGCTTTGGACTCTGTGTCTCCCTCTCTCTCTGCCCCTCCCTGCTCATGCTCTGTCTCAAAAATAAATATTAAAAAAAATTAAAAAATAAAATCTCTTTTAAAAAAAGACACAAAAAAGGCATTAATGACTTTATTTCTGCTCCTGTCTCCAACCTAGAAGAATATAATTTGATTATGAAAGGAAGGGTACATATACAATTGCTAAGTAAAGGATTGACTAAAAAGAAGTTCTAAAAGCAGATCAAGGAAAATGGTTTACATATGGAAGGAAGAAGAGAACATTTCTGCCAGTGTCATGTGGCAAAGTAAGAAATCAAAAAGATTTCAGAGAAATAAGTATATGCTTGAAGAATAAATTAGAAAGAAAAAGGGGACACATCATGAGCAAGTTCTTCAAAAAATCTGCATATCTTTGAACGTGATCATCTTTATTTGGTTATAGTAACTCAAATAAGTAATTTTTTAAGAAAAGCCTGTACTTACTCAATACAAGGAATTTGGCATTCTTAAAGGATGCAATCCTGCACCAACAAAACCAGGATCTTTGCACAAGAATAGAGTGATTACATTTAATCGCTGTGGGAAAGACTAAGTAGGACAAAGTCAAGAAAGAACAAATGTCTGAACTCCAAAGAACTGATACAGTCATTTCCTTATGCTGTTTAACAAGTTATCACAAAGCTAGTAGCTTCAAACAACACATATGCATTTTATTACAGTGTTAGGAATCCGGGTTCAATGTAAATGGGTTCTCAGCTCAGTGTATTTATTATAAGGCTGTAATGATGGTGTCAACTAGTCTGTGATCTTTTTTAAAGCTAGGGGTCATCTTCCAAGTTCATGTACTCATTGGCAAAATTTAGTTCCTTATGGTTGTAGGACTGAGACGTTCTCAAGGGCTTACCCAGTTCCTTGCCATGTGCACATCTCCATAGGTAATTAACACAGCAGTTTGCTTCTTCAAGACTAGCAGAACAGTCTCTCTGTCCAACTTCCCAAGATTGAGTCTTATGCAAGCATTCCATCATCTTTGACATACAACCAATGATGTCCAATTATCTTTGCAATATTCTATTGGTTAGAGGTAAATTACAGATCCCATTCATACTCAAGGAGAGAGCTTTATGCCCCTTGGAGGGGGGCACCTTAAGATATACCCAATCCTACAAATGGAAATAACATAAATGGAATGATGGGGGAAAGTTCGTCCATGATAGTGAGCAAGATGTACAAATTGGGCACTTGTCTTTGCCTAAGTATGGACTACCATAATTCATTTTATCTTTCTTTGTGTATATAAAAGAATAAAATTTACACACAATAACAACCTTAGACTCAGGCAACTGGGCCACTGTCCTGGGTCTTACACTGTTGAGTTCCCTGCTATAACACTCTTCTAGCTGTATCCCTCCATGTAGGAAGAGGGCTTTGTGAGGCCAAAAAAAAAAAAAAAAAAAAAAAAAAAAAAAAAAAAAAAAGCCCAACTTGAGCCCACATATCTACTTTATGCTGCCCTCTGGATACTTGTCTGCAGAACTCCCTATCTGAATAACCCCAACCCTGCTTTCTGCAGCATGTAGTTCTTTCCCTCAGCCTGTACTCCTAAATGCAGAGCATGACAATGAAGTACCTTTAAATCCTAGGAGTCAAGAGGCAGCTCTTTTCAAGAAGGCACTGAATGACAGAACTGGGACTTATGGTCTGAGGTCTTCACAAACATGCTCCTGGCTCTCCACAGTACAGCCTGGAATGAGGGAAGATAATTGGAAATGTAGGCACTAGATGAAACACTCTCCATTTGTCCTCTTTCCCCAAGCCTCGCAAGTGGTATCAGTGGGCCTATCTACTACAGAAAGCAGAAATCCCACTTTAAGTATGTAATTTCATTCATGCTCATGATGTGAATTGACAGCCGACTTACATATTTTCACTCTTTGCTGAGTGAAGAATGGTCTCTTGAGAAGTTAGAATAAAAATGGTACCTCATCAATAAAAGCAAACACATGGAAAACAAACAAAACTTCACAACCATTTGGCAGGTGGGGAAATTCCCATAGGGTAAATGATACTTACATGTTTTATACTATGCATATTTTTTAAGGAGGCAAAAGGATGTGTGAGGATTAGTTTAGACTCTCATCATATAAAGCATGAGAGATACAATAAAATAATTGAATGTAAAACTCAAAAGAGATATTGGGGAAAAATTTTCTCACAAAAACACATTAATTGGAAATACTGTTCAGAGTTGAAAAAGACATTTCCGACTTGGGGTTTTAGTACTGAGCATACGTGCTTTTGTGCATCCTCTATTACTAGAAGAACATAAGAGAATCAGGTATTAATGCTACCCCTTGGAGGCTGTCCTGCCTGTTTACAATATGGCATTGGAGAGGTTTTAGAACTCAATAGCTCCCTTCCAAGTTTTCAGCTTCCAACTTCATGGCCATTCCAGATAAACATCTGTGCTTCATATCGTGTGCTGGGCATATTGCTACTGATGCGATATCAAATAGCTTTCCCTCCATCTGTTGCCTGCTGATATAACACTTGATTAAAGATTTTTTAAAAGCAGTTGAGTCAGATCTGCGCTTCCACCACGTTTGACCCCTAAGAGGTCAGAAAATCTGAACAAGAACACATTTAACACCAATAGCAAACCGAATTTGCATAGATTGGACTTACTGTAAGTTATTATCATTTAAGCATCTTGGAAGGTACATATCATAATTGGCCATGGTTTTCACTTAACGTATGCATCATCATGCTTAAACTTTCACGGCAGAAAATATGTTTGATAATAAGGCCACAGGAGTAGTGTGGATGTGTATGGATGTTGTTACACAGAGTTATTAATTCACTCTCTTTGGTCTAGACCCATTTTTTTCTTTTACCATAAGCATCTTCTTGGAATATAGCTGGGTCACACCGAAAGTATACTGATAGTCAAGAAGATAAAGTCCAACAATGTTTAATTTTCCACTTTAGTTGCATCAGTACTGACTTCACTACCAGTTCAGCTTGCCAAACAATTTTTTTTTATTTTTAGAACTATTTTACTTTATTTTTTTAAATTTACATCCAGATTAGTTAGCATAGAGTACAACGATTTCAGGAGTAGATTCTTTAATGCTCCTAACCCATTTAGCCCATCCCCCTCCCACAACCCCTTTGGTAACCTTCTGTTTGTTCTCATATTTAAGAGTCTCTTATGTTTTGTCCCCCCTCCCTGTTTTTATATTATTTTTGTCTCCCTTCCCTTATGTTCATCTGTTTTGGCTCTTAAAGTCCTCATATGAGTGAAGTCATATGATATTTGTCTTTCTCTAATTTCGCTTAGCATAAGATCTTCCAGTTCCATCCATGCAGCTGCAAATGGCAAGATTTCATTCTTTGTGATTGCTGAGTAATACTCCATTGTGAATATATACCACATCTTCTTTACCCATTCATTCATCCATGGACATTTGGGCTCTTTCCATACTTTGGCTGTTGTTGATAGTGCTGCTATCAACATTGGGGTGAATATGTCCCTTCAAAACAGCACAACTGTATCCCTTGGATAAATACCTAGTAGTGCAATTGCTGGGTTGTAGGGTAGTTCTATTTTTAATTTTTTGAGGAATCTCCGTACTGTTTTCCAGAGTGGCTGCACCAGCTTGCATTCCCTCCAACAACACAAAAGAGATCCTATTTCTCTGCATCCTCGCCAAAATCTGTTGTTGCCTGAGTTGTTAACATTAGCCATTCTGACAGGAGTGAGGTGGTATCTCATTGTGGTTTTGATTTGTATTTCCCTGATGATGAGTGATGTGGAGCATTTTTTCATGTGTCGGTTGGCCATCTGGATGCCTTCTTTGGAGAAGTGTCTATTCATGTCTTTTGCCCATTTCTTCACTGGGTGATTTGTTGTTTGGGTGTTGAATTCAATAAGTTCTTTATATATTTTGGATATTGACCCTTTATCTGATATGTATTTGCAAATATCTTCTCCCACTCTGTCAGTTATCTTTTAGTTTTGCTGATGGTTTCCTTCACTCTGCAGAAGCGTTTTATTTTGATGAGGTCCCAGTAGTTCATTTTTGCTTCTGTTTCCCTTGCCTCCAGAGATGCGTTGAATAAGAAATTGCTGCAGCTGAGGTCAAAGAGGTTTTTTCCTACTTTCTCCTTGAGGATTTTGATGGCTTCCTGTCTGACACTTAGGTCTTTCATCCATTTTGAGCTTATTTTTGTGTATGGTGTAAGAAAGTGGTCCAGGTTCATTTTTCTGCATGTCGCTGTCCAGTTTTCCCAGCACCACTTGCTGAAGAAACTGTATTCCACTGGGAATTCTTTCCTGCTTTGTCAAAGATTAGTTGGCCATACGTTTGTGGTTCCATTGCTGGGTTCTCTATTCTGTTCCATTGATCTAAGTATCTGTTCTTGTGCCAGTACCATACTGTCTTGATGATTACAGCTTTGTAGTATAGCCTGAAGTCTGGGATTGTGATACCTCCTGCTTTGGTTTTCTTTTTCAAGATTGCTTTGGGTATTTGGAGTCTTTACTGGTTCCATACAAATTTTAGGATTATTTGTTCTAGCTCTGTGAAGAATACTGGTGTTATTTTGATAGGGATTGCATTGAATATGTAGATTGCTTTGGGTAGTATCGACATTTTAACAATATTTGTTCTTCTTATCCAGGAGCATGGAATCTTTTCCCATTTTTTTTGTGTCTTCTTCAATTTCTTTCATAAGCTTTTTCAGTTTTCAGTGTATAGATTTTTCACCTCTTTGGTTAGATTTATTCCTAGATATTTTATGGTTTTTGGTGCAATTGTAAATGGGATCAATACCTTGATTTCTCTTTCTGTTGCTTCACTGTTGGTGAATAGGAATGCAACCGATTTCTGTGCATTGATTTTATATCCTGCAACTTTGCTGATTTCATGAATAAGTTCTAGCAGTTTTTTGGTGGAATCTTTTGGTTTTCCATATAGAGTATCATGACATCTGAAAAGAGTGAAAGTTTGACCTCCTCCTGGCTGATTTGGATGTCTTTTATTTCTTTGTGTTGCCTGATTGTAGAGGCTAAGACTTCCAATATTATGTTGAATAACAGCGGTGAGAGTGGACATCCCTGTCTTGTTCCTGACCTTTGGGGGAAAGCCTCAGTTTTTCCCCATCGAGGATGATATTAGTGTAGGGTTGTCATATATGGCTTTTATGACCTCGAAGTATGATCCTTCTATCCCTACTTTCTTGAGGGTTTTTATCAAGAAAGGATGCTGAATTTTGTCAAATGCCTTCTCTGCATCTATTGAAAGGATCATATGGTTCTTGTCCTTTCTTTTATTGATGTGATGAATCACGTTAATTGTTTTGTGGATATTGAACCAGCCCTGCATCCCAGGTATAAATCCCACTTGGTCGTGGTGAATAATTTTTTTAATGTATTGTTGGAGCCAGTTGCCTAATATCTTGTTGAGGATTTTTGCATCCATGTTCATCAGGGAAATTGGTCTATAGTTCTCCTTTTTAGTTGGGTCTCTGTCTGGTTTTGGAATCAAGGTAATGCTGGCTTCATAGAAAGAGTTTGTAAGTTTTCCTTCCATTTCTATTTTTTGGAACAACTTCAAGAGAATAGGTGTTAAGTCTTCCTTAAATGTTTGCTAGAATTCCCCTGGAAAGCCATCTGGCCCTGGACTCTTGTTTTTTGGCAGATTTTTTATTACTAATTTTATTTCCTTACTGGTTATGGGTGTGTTCAAATTTTCTATTTCTTCCTGTTTCAGTTTTGGTAGTGTATATGTTTCTAGGAATTTGTCCATTTCTTCCAGATTGTCCATTTTATTGGCATGTAATTGCTTATAATATTCTCTTATTGTTTTTATTTCTGCTGTGTTGGTTGTGATCTCTCCTCTTTCATTCTTGATTTTATTTATTTGGGTCCTTTCCTTTTTCTTTTTGATCAAACTGCCTAATCAATTTTGTTAATTCTTTCAAAGAACCCGCTTCCGGTTTCATTGACCAGTTCTACTGTTTTTTTGTTTGTTTGTTGGTTGGTTGGTTGGTTGGTTGGTTTTGATAGCATTAACTTCTTTCCTAATCTTTATTATTTCCTGATTTCCTGTCTTCTGCTGGTTTGGGGTTTTATTTGCTGCTCTTTTTCCAGCACTTTAAGGCATAAGGTTAGGTTGTGTATCTGAGATCTTTCTTCCTTCTTTAGGAAGGTCTGGATTGCTAAATACTTCCTCTTATGACCATGTTTTCTGTGTTCCAGAGGTTTTGGGTTGTGGTGTTATCATTTTCATTGTCTTCCATGTATTTTTTTAATTTCCTCTTTAACCTTTTGGTTAGCCCATTCATTCTTTAGTAGGATGTTCTTTAGTCTCCAGTTACCTTTAGTAACTCTTTAGTTACCTTTCCAAATTTTTTCTTGTGGTTGATTTTGAGTTTCATGGCGCTGTGGTCTGAAAATATGCATGGTATGATCTCGATCTTTTCACACTTGCTGAGAGCTTATTTGTGTCCCAGTATGCGGTCTCTTCTGGAGAACGTTCCATGTCCACTGGAGAAGAATATGTATTCTGCTGCTTTAGGATGAAATGTTCTGAATATATCTGTTGTCTATCTGTTCCAGTGTGTCATTCAAGCCATTGTTTCCTTATTGATTTTTTTATTAGTTATCTGTCCATTGCTGTGAGTGGGGTGTTGAGGTCTCCTACTATTATGGTATCACTATCAATGAGTTTCTTTATGTTTGCGATTAATTGATTTATATATTTGGGTGCTTCCACATTTGGCACATACATGTGTACAACTGTTGTGTCTTCTTGATGGATAGACCCCTTAATTATGATATAATGCCCTTCTTCGTGTCTTGATACAGCTTTATTTTAAAGTCTAGATTGTGTGATAAGTATGGCTACGCCAGCTTACTTTTGTTGACTATTAGCCTGATAGATTGTTCTCCATCCCCTTACTTACAATCTGAAGGTGTCTTTAGGTCTAAAGTGGGTGTCTTATAAACGGCATATAGATGGATCTTGTTTTCTTATCCATTGTTACCCTATGTCTTTTTATTGGAGCATTGAGTCCATTGATGGTAAGAGTGAGTACTGAAAGATATGAATTTATTGCAATTATGTTGCTTGTAGAGTTGGAGTTTCTGGTGCTGTTCTCTGATCCTATCTAATCTTTGCTGCTTTTGTTATTTATTTATTTATTTATTTATTTATTTATTTATTTATTTATCTTTTAGTGTCATGAACACCTTTAATTTTTGTTTGAGAAACTTTTTATCTCTCCTTCTATTTTGAATGACAGCGTTGCTGGATGAAGAATTATTGGATTCATATTTTTCTGATTCAGCACATTGAATATATTCTGCCACTCCTTTTTGGCCTGTCAAGTTTCTGTGGATAGGTCTACTACAAACCTGATCTGTTTTCCCTTGTGGGTTAAGGACTTTTTTTTCCCTTGCTGCTTTCATGATTCTCTCTTTGCCTGAGTATTTTGTGAATTTGACTATGATATGCCTTGTTGATGGTTGGTTTTTGTTGAATCTAATGGGAGTCCTTTGTGCTTCTTGGATTTTGAGGTCTGTGTCTTTCCCCAGGTTAGGAAAGTTTTCTGCTATGATTTGCTCCCATAACCCTTCTACCCCTATTTCTTTCTCTTCCTCTTCTGGGACCCCTAAGATTCTGATGTTGTTCTTTTTTAATGAGTCACTGATTTCTCTAATTCTTTTTTTTAACTTTTTTAAAGTTTATTCATTTTTCAGAGACAGTGAGACAAAGCATGAGTGGAGGAGGGGCAGAGAGAGAGGGAGACACGGAATCCAAAACAGGCTTCAGGCTCTGAGCTGTCAGCACAGAGCACAGTGCAGGGCTCAAACTCACGAACCATGAGGTCATGGTGCCCTCCGACCATCTGAGCCCAAGGCAGATGCCCAACTGACTGAGACACCCAGGTGCCCCAGCATTTATTTATTCTTAATATCTCCATTGTTTATTACAAAGGCATATGTATTGCTAATCAACATGATTCATATGTATGAAACAATCACTGGTGACTGGAATCAAGGTAAAGAGAAAACAAAATTATTTGTCTTTCAATTATCCATATCTTAGATTTTGAAATATGTAAGAGACAATCAACTCTTGTCAATCTTGGATCAAAGATTAGGAAGAGCATCCACTTCTAAGAGTTTCATCACTGTGAAATAAAGAAAATTAAACAATGTAGTGAGTTTTTCATTCTATCACATGTCTACTTTAAAGTAAGACTTTAGCATGAACACAATATCTATTGTGATATGATATTCTTTCTACTTCTGCTAACAACATTGTTTTCTTATTAACTAATGTTGATAGCAAAACTTTTTTGTCTCCTCCTTTTTGTTCCCTCCCACTCCCACTTTACTACTGCTGGACTCTGGTGTCTATTCTTAGCTCAAATTCTTCATTGATAATTTAATTAACCAACTTATGAATTGATGCCAACCCTAAATCAGCTGTCCATTTATGTTCCAATCAGTAATGGCCACTGAAGAGAAGATCACATGTCACATACATGTTTCCTGTATGCCATTACAATTTTTTAAGCAAGTTGAAAAAATCACATGTTAAGAATACAAATCAGTGTGGAAGTAATGATCACTGCTTTTTAAACAAATAGAATTGTAGAATAAATTAGGAGAGAAAGGAGCCCCATCCTCTTATCACCCACAAGAGAAAGGTAGCTTCTGATCTCCCTGAGTCTAGTTCCAGGGTACTAGGCAGTCACTAAGATAAATAAAAATTGATTAACACTTGACAATTTACTATAATTGTAGACACTGCTCTTGCCTTATGTCATGCTATAGCATCAGTCCTTCAGTATTCTGACACTAGTCATTACTGGTGGTTTGAGCTCTGCAGAGGTATGTGTTGGAAAAGGGTTAACAGGGGAAATCAAGCATGAGAATGACCAAAAGGACAATATTTGTTGTCTAAGCTTAAAAAAAAAAAAAAAAAAAAAAAAGAGGTTAGAGTGGAAGAGAGCCAAAGCATAAGAGACTCTTAAAAACTGAGAACAAACTGAGGGTTGATGGGGGGTGGGAGGGGGGGGAGGGTAGGTGATGGGTATTGAGGAGGGCACCTTTTGGGATGAGCACTGGGTGTTGTATGGAAACCAATTTGACAATAAACTTCATATATTGGAAAAAATAAAAAAATAAAAAATAAATACAAAATAAAGGCAAAATTTGTAACTGATTTGTATAAGAAAGAGTTTTATGTTAATCTAACATCAAAGAGCCAGTTATACATTCAGAAATGAACACAATTCTCCATTATATATCCCTGGCTCCTTTGTCATAATCAATCAAATATATATGGGTATATTTCTGGGTTTTCTATTCTGTTTTATTGGTCTACATGTGTATTTTTATGCCAGTACCACACTGTTTTGATTACTATAGATTTGTAATATAGTCTCAAACAGGATATGTGCTGACTCCAGCTTTGCTCTTCTGACTCAAAATGGCTTTGGGTATTTTGTATCTTCATGGTTCCATATAAATTCTAGGATTTTTTTTTTTTTAATATCTGTGAAGAATGCCATTGGAATTTTGATAGCAATTGAATTGAATCTGTAGATCACTTTTGGTCCTATTGGCATTTTAACAAAATGAATTCTCCCAATACATGAACACGGGGTATCTTCACATTTATTTTGTCTTTTTTTAATTTAATTCATAGTTTTTGGTGTACTCCTTGGGTAAGTTTATGCCTAAGTATCTTATTATTTTTGATACTTTTGTAAATTATATTGTTGTGGGGTTTTTTGCATAGTTTTTTCTATGCTATAAAAATGCAACTGATGTTTGTATATTGACTTGGTGTCCTGAAAATTTATTTAGTTTATTAGTTCTAATAGTTTTTTTTTTTTTTTTTTTTTTTTTTTTTTGTGGTAGAGTCCATAGGACTTTTTATACACAAAATGTCATCTGCAGAGACAATTTACTTTTCTGATTTGGATGTCTTTCATATTTTCTTGACTAATTGTTCTAGTTAGAATTTCCAGTACTATGTTTGATAGAAGTGGTGAGAGTGGGCATATGTGTCTTTTTACTGATCCTTATGAAAAAGGTTTCAGCTTTTTACCACTGAGTATGAGGTTAAATCTTGGCTTGTCATTCATGGCCTTTATTATGTTTATGTACATCCCTTATTTTTTTAATCAGAATATTTCAAAAGTTAACACTTTAGAAAAAATAATCTCAAGTATCAAGAACTAATCATACAATAAGAGACAGTTACAAAATTAAGCAACTCAAGGTACATCATTCTCTGAATTTGATTATTCTCTATTACAAACCTAGTCTTTAAAATATCATCTATTGGGCGACTTTAGATAATATTTTTTAAAAGAAAAGAAGAAAGTTTATTTTGCACCAGTGATATTGAGGCATATTCAATCTATCTTTAACCAGCTCCAGAGCAATCTTTAAATCAGCGCAAGTGAGGTCAATAGATTGCATGTTACATATGATAGAAACAATTATTCCTTTTGGGGGAACCTTGTTATTTATAAGTTCTACACCCATTCTTCATGAAGGACTGGCAGCACACTACTGATACCCACTTAACCTTTGGCATGAGAGTCAACACTCATGTTGTTGGAAGAATCCAGTTCCTTGTACTTGTCAGAAACACCTCCAGGGGTTGCTGGCAATTCCTTGTTATGTAAGATTCCCCAAAATAGCCACTTGCTTCCTCACAGTCAGGGTGAGAAATATTTCAGCAAGAGAGACACTACCATTTTGTGAGATATGATTACGTACATCCCATTCCCTTTGCTATATTCTATTGTTTAGAAGCAAGTCACAGGTTCTTCCTACGTGGAAGCACACGAGATCATGTAATAGTGTGACCACCAGGAAGTGAGGATGATGGAGACCACCTCAATTTCTGTCTGTCACCTAGGGACAGAGCAAATATTTGTTGAAGTGAATAAATGGTCCCCCAAACTACTCTGCCATTACCAATTAGTCCTCCAATGCAAAATCAAAATGGGGTAAGAAGTGTTCTAGACATTACATGCAAAGTTAGGGAAGTGAGGGGTGAGGAGAGGATGAAAACATTCAACAAAACATGTAATTAGAACTTAGGTTGGATCTGTTTAAAATAATATATTCTCTTATGTAACTATCTGCATGATACACATGGCTTAATTCAAAGGAAAAAAAAAAACAGAAAGTGAAAAATAAATAACTGAGGTAGTTTGTATGGATTTGCGAAGATCTGCTTCAGTCCTTATTTTCTCCGAGCACATCTGTCAACATTCCCTATTTCTTTAAGATGAGCTAGAGAGACCTCTGACATTTCAAATGCATCACCCCAATCAAAACCTTATTCTCCAGAATGATTTCAGAGAATGTATGCAGGCCTAAGGAAAGTTCTGAATGCCTAAGATTTCAAGCACAATAGACCAACTTGGAAAAAAGAGATAGGGGGGGAAAAAGGAAACCAGGGGTTTTAGAACAGGTGCCTTCACATTCCTCATGATAGAAGCAGGAAATTGTCCGTATGTGCTTTGTAGCAAATGAAAGCATATATCTACACAGACACATAACATTAACTCTTTGAGTGATGTATTTTAGGTTTTGCTATTTGTAATGCCAAGCCAAAAGCTGTCCAGGTCAAGGGTGAAGCTTTGTGCATAAAACTTTCATTGGTTAGAAGATATGTGCCACATGTCTTCCTACACACCAAACGGTCATATCACAATGACTGGACTGCAGTTTTAGGCTGACAACACCTACTCTATTAAATATGACTTTGGGAAAATATTTTAACTCCTTTGGAACCTAACCTCACTCTGTGAAATGAGGATACATGTCTGCGATTTCCATAGTCAGCCCACTGATCTTTGGAGACATTGTTTGGGGAGCTTATTTAAAAACACAGAATCACCAATCTCTCCCTGGAAAGTCTGATAGAGCAGGTTGGGCTGGTCTGAGAATATGCATTTTTAAAAAAATTCTCCCTCCAGAGATTACAATGCAGGTTTAGAAACTGCTTATCATTAAGTATATTTTGTAACCAATACTCCATGATTCTCCTATCAGCAGACTACCAGGTCTTGTAAGTCAGGGAGAAATGCTAATCATGAAAGTGTGAGCTCTAGGTTAACTTGACTTGGAAAAGTAAGTTATTGACGCTTACTGCAAGAATAATTAGAGGATTTCTCACTGAGGCAGACTTTGCTTCAATTTTAAACTCTTGTTACATATTGTAGGTTGTGATTGCTCTCTTTTATTTATGCATGCTATAGACTGTGTGGCCCTCCCCACCCCCAAATTCCTATGTTGAAACCTAATCTTCAATGCAATGTTATTTGGAGGTATGGTCTTTGGAGGGGCTTATTAGGTCATGAGGGTGGAACCTTATAAATGGGATTAATTAGTGCATTTATAAAACAGATCCCAAACAGCTCCCTCACCCCTTTTTCTGTGTGAGGTCACAGCACAAATGATGGCTGCCTATGAACTAGGAAGTGGACACTCACCAGACTCCAAATCTGCTGGCACCTTGATCTTGGACTTCCCAACCTCTAGAACTGTGAAAAACTCACTTATGCTGTTTAATAAGCTATCCAGTGTAGGATAATCTGTTACAGCAGCCTGTAAGGACTAAGACAGCCCATTTCATTGCCTTAACTTCCAGTCAGTCGTCATCACTTTTCTGGAGAAATGTTTCATCTTAGCTTCTGTTTTATCCCATGGCTACATGTTCCTTGTGACTTGGAGCTGATATCTTTGTTCCAGGCATGCGTCTCACTATTCCATCCCTGGCTTATTTGCCTTCCACTTTGATTTACAGCACATCAACAAGGAGGATGCCAAAAGTCCCACTATATAATTTGATGTTCATAGGATCCAGGTTGCATTGCAACTGGAAGCATGGATACAGAGGGATCAAATGGACAATACAGAAATGTTAGAACAAAAGGAGAAATAAAAACTGAAGCCTACTAAAGTGATAGAAACATACTTTCACATATGTAATAACCATATGTTTATGAAACTCGATTCCCCTTCAATGGCTCCTCCTTCTCTATGGACATAAGGCATTACCCCTTAGCAATTATTCAAGGATCTTTACATTTAGTCATTTTATCTGGTAGGTAGAATAATACCCCTCTCCCAAAGATGCCCACCCTCATCCTAATCCTAGAAGCTATAAATATGTTACTTAATATGCAAAAGGGACTTTGTAGCTATGGTTAAGTTAAAGACCCTGGAATAAATAAATTTTAGTGGATTACCCCGGTATGCCCAATCTAATCACATGGTTCTTTAAAATCAGAGTACTTTGGCTTAATTAGAGAACCAGAGAGATAGCAGAATAAGCCAGACCTGGCCTGCTGTTGTTGGCTTTGAGGATGAAGGAAGGTGGCCATAAACCAAGGTATGCAAGACCTCCAGAACCTAGAATAGTCATGGAAACAGATTCTCTCCTAGAGCTCGCTCCATGAAACTATGTGGACCTGTCAATTTCTTTGTTTTAGTCCAATGAGGATTTCTAACCTACAAAATTGTAAACACATAAATTTGAGTTATTTTAAGCCTCTAACTTTGAGGAAATTTGTTTAGCAGCCAAAGACAATCTACCACCCCGGAAAATGCTCACCATTTCCCTTGAACCACTCTTCTTCAGTTGAGCTAGTAAAGTGAGCAAACGTCCCCCAGATACTTAGCTTTCTGGAGTTTTGCAACTTTTGTTCACCAATAGTTTAGCCATTTGTGATTTTGCTACATTCCCTGTCTCTCCATTTGATCCTATATTTCCTTTAAAATCCAAAGTCCTACCTTCTTTATTAAACTTTCTCATATTACATCAAGTGTTGTATATGTTATTTAAACTTTCATAGCAGTTTATTCACCATTCAGTACATCTTTATTTTTAAGCTTATATTGTTAGTGAGTACTTTTGTCATTTTTTAACTCTTTAAAAAAAAAAAAACAAACCTGTATCTTTTAAAAGGCAAATCTATCTCATAACAATTTTAAATCCCAATTATGCCTCAAAGGGAGGTAGAATAGCTCTGAATTTCAGTACTATAAACATTTACTATAAAATCCATTCACCTGAGGGCAGATGTCTAATTTAAAAAAAGGTATTTAAAGATAAAAGATAAGAGGAAAAAATATTTTATGATAGTTTCTTAAGCAGAAGGCGGAAATGGATGAATTACTGTTACCTAAACTCGCTAGTCAAAGAAATGAAGTATGCTTGAGAATTGGTAAAGCAAATGACAGGACCTTGACTGGAAATTCCATCTTCTAGAGAGCAAAGCAATCTAGTAGAGCAGTGGTTCTCAACCAGGGTAATTTAACCACTAACAAGACAGGTGACAAGGTCTGGAGAAACCAGGGACACTGCCAAACAACATGGAACGCACAGGATAGCACCTAACAAGAAAGAATTATCCAGCCTAAAATTCAGTAATGGTGAAATTGAGAGATTTTGATGTCAGGAAACTGACTTTGGCCTAAAAAAAGAATATTGACTGGTGAAATAAAAGTGACCTACTTTTAATGGACTTCAAAACAACAGGTAACTGTGAATAAAATTAACAACTTTACTTGTTCACCTCTGGTATACGTAGTTGTGAAGCCTGGCTATCAAATGACTAGCATGGATTTTTAAGTAGCCAATTTTTTTTTTTCCAACGTTTTTTATTTATTTTTGGGACAGAGAGAGACAGAGCATGAACGGGGGAGGGGCAGAGAGAGAGAGGGAGACACAGAATCGCAAACAGGCTCCAGGCTCCGAGCCATCAGCCCAGAGCCTGACGCGGGGCTCGAACTCACGGACCGCGAGATCATGACCTGGCTGAAGTCGGACGCTTAACCGACTGCGCCACCCAGGCGCCCCATTAAGTAGCCAATCTTTTACATGTTCCAGTTACAGATGCAAATCCACAGCATTTCACTCTGGAAGGATGATGGCTTGAGGGGATTTTGAGGTTCTAACAAATGTAATTTGAAATCACAGGTATAAAAGGTACCAGCATAGGGAATGTAGTCAATGGCATAATAACTTTCTATGGTGACAGGTGGTCGCTACACTTGTGGTGAGCATAGCCTACTGGATAGAGTTGTTGAATCAGTCTGCTGTACACCTGAAACTAATACAATTTGTGCCAATTATACTTCAGTTAAAAAAATTAAGACATATCGTTTTGACCATGCGTTTGTAAAGTACCTCAGTGAGAAGAAAAAAGGAAATGGCGTGCTTGTGTAACGAAACCTGTGATAAGCTTCAATGAGTGAGGAAATATAGAGATAATGTAAAGAAGGATATCATGACAAACCAGAATGATGATTGTCAGTAAAACTAAAACTGCTTTGTAAACACTATTAATGAAATGAGAAAAAAACAAATAAACAAAAACAACTGTTTCAATGCTGGCGATCGACCGAGATACACTTGAGCTATTCAACATCTACATTGTCTGCCCCTTCTCTGAAGAAGAAAATTATATGCAAGTAATTGGGAAGTCTAAAGGGAGTGAGGAGATTGAGTGAGATTATAACAATTCCAGGCTGAGCTTTAGAAGGATATCCTGGGATACTGACGGGAAATGTGAGTTATGTGACATACAATCAGGTACTTGGAAGACTCCGATAGAATGGGAAAGATGCAAAGAAATTGGAGATGGACATATGTGTTTTAAGACCGAATAAAACAGGCAGAGTTTCAAATTTCTGACAGGCAAGTTTATGTAATTTCCCGGAAAACTTTGAGAAAGATGTTATAATGGAATGGTGTGTGAGCACTGGGAGACAAATGGGTTTGTTATATACATGAGTAATTGAAAATGAGCACTATCAAACTAATCACATTCCGTTTTCCATAGAGTTGAAAGATAGTTAAGTTAGAGAATATACACATGGGATGGCTGGGTTGCAGTAAAGCTTTTGAAGATCCTTCCTTGATATCTATATATAATGCATAAAAATGAGTTTGAAACTAGGAAAATTTAGAAGATTCATAATTGATTAAAGTACCATGTTTAAAGAGTAGCAACTTAAGAATTGATTTCCCACTGGGCTTGTTCCCTAGTCTATTTGGATCAATATTTGGTCAGTGATATTGCTGAAGTTGTTAGAGACATTATTTATCAAATTTGCAGTGGCATCAGCCTGAGACTGTCATGACTTCAATAACAAAAAGAACTGGAATCTTAAATTAACTAGGCGGAACCATAGGAAAAAAAAAAACAAGGCTGATTGTCTCAAGCACTTATGTAAACTTTAGTAATTTATAGCAGTAGCAAATACAGCAGAAACAAATTATCAAAGTCAAAATACCTACTGAATACTATTCTGCATTGGTAAAGCTCTATTTGTTGATGACAGAGGCAATTAATTCCAGATTTCTTCCTCTTAGTTTCACTACATCTAAAAAGTGTAATATAGCTCTTTATAGACACTATAAAGAAAAATCAGTCTCTCTGTACACTGAGGCTTTGTTTTTGAAAAAAATGATTCACAAGAGACTAAACATATAAAGAATGCATTTATAAGGCAAACAGATGTGCTAGAAGTAAAACAAGAAAACAAAACTTTATTATAAGCAAAGCTTATAGAAATAAAAATACACTTTGAGATTCTGGGTTCCTGGGTAATGTGTTGGCCTAAGAACTTGCTGTCACTACCAAATAACATCAGATCAGATGAGGGGTTTAATTACTTTGGGTCAATGTCTGTCATGCTGCTCAATAATGCAAAAAACAAAAAGTCATATATGGGCATCATAAGGACAAGGGACAGCATTTGTGACAGCCTCACTTAGAGGAAATGGATGACACTTTTACAGCTATCCCAAAGAATCTCAAATCCAAAAAACTCAGCCTATGAACCCACAGGGTTGGAAGAGAAAGCTCCTGCTGCCACTCAGAGGACTAAGATTGGAAAGAATTACATGTTAAGAACAATGGTGACTCTATCTGCTGATATAATTAAATGTTACAACTTCATGAGTATCAGACATGTTTCTTCCTATCCTCATTCAACAAATTGTGGTGAATGTTTACCACATGTCAGGTATAGTGGTAAGTGCTAGAGATACAAAGATGAATGGAATTCAGCCCTCACACCTAAAGCTTTAGTCTTTTAGGAGACATACAAATCTCCAACAAAATTTTGCAACAAAGCATGACACATCCTGGAAGAATCACAACTATTAGGTAAATAGTGATCTGATAGAAGAAGGGATAAGCAGATCAACGGAGTAAGAAAAGGATTTACTAAAGGAAAATCAGCACAAAACCAGTCATTAATAATCTCAGAAACTTCTGACTTTTATAGAAATCTCTGCTCAGAACAAGCAAAGTTGACATTTGTCATAATACCAGGGTATTGTTAGTATTACCTGAGTTTGTATTAGATGGAACCATAGCCATAGAATCTAGGAATACCCAACCAAGTCCTATGCCAGAATGCATCTCCACTCCCAATTTTCTCGAGACAACTGTATAAACAGTGGTATCACAAAGTATAATAGGACAAATTCCAAGTATAGTTCCAACTCCACATAAGAGGCCTCCTTCCCCCAATGAGCCGAAACATGAATCTCAGATATTGTTGAACTCCAGCTACACACATGGGTGGATAATCACAGAAGGAGAAAGACAATGTAATGGAGGTCAGGTCCACACCCAGGCTGAATCCTCCTAGCACTCAAGCCATGTAGAATACAGAGCCTGAGAGAGTCAGCTACAACCATGCATAATAATCAAAGTCAAGCAAAAATCAGACCCATGTATAGCAACTCCTCCTTGTAAAATCTAGGTGAGGATGAGGACAAGCGTGAAACTAGAGGAGGTCTTCCTGAAAACCCTTCCCTCAAGGGGAACATTGACCAACAGGAGAGTGGCACTCTTCCTAAGTTGTCAGTTCAAAATGTGACTTGGAAACAGTTCATTAATCCTATGTCCTACAGTATTGCTTGCGTATTAGAGTCTACAGAGGAGAAATACATAAGTCTCAATCTATTTTATAGTTCTGATCATCTAGAACAGCATCCTATAAAATAGAAGTTTGGGGGCTTTTGCCATTTACAGACTTTTTTTTTTTTTTTTTTTTTTTTTGGAATTGTATCAAGCATAAAGACATCGGCTTTTAAAAAGTTTTCAGGGGCGCCTGGGTGGCGCAGTCGGTTGAGCGTCCGACTTCAGCCAGGTCACGATCTCGCGGTCCGTGAGTTCGAGCCCCGCATCAGGCTCTGGGCTGATGGCTCAGAGCCTGGAGCCTGTTTGCGATTCTGTGTCTCCCTCTCTCTCTGCCCCTCCCCCGTTCATGCTCTGTCTCTCTCTGTCCCAAAAATAAATTAAAAAAAAAAAAAAAAACGTTGAAAAAAAAAATTTAAAAAGTTTTCAGATAAGTGCGTTAATAAAACAAAAAACAGCAACAATAACAGCTCTCAAAAAGTACTGTCATGATATGCCCAACTAAATAATTTTAACATCAAAAAAGTAGAAAAGAAAAAGACAAAAGAACCATTGAAAATTAATGGCAATAGCATTAAGAGTTGACAGCATTCTCACTTTGTGACAGACCAAAGTAGCACCATAGAATTATAAGGGGCCAGGGATGGCATCTGGAGAAAATTGCTCTCTAATCTTCATACCCCCCCTACTCATCATCATACTGTTTAGAAAAAGCATCTTAAATATTTTGGAAATTATACCCTAATATATTGGACACAGGAGACCTTAGCATCTCATCCTTTCTTTGACAGAGGGAAATGTTCATTAAAAATCACTATTTTGGGGCACCTGGGTGGTTCAGTCAGTTAAGCACCCGACTCTTGGTTTCAGCTCAAGTCATGATCTCACAGTTCGTGAGGTCGAGCCCCACATCGGGCTGTGTGTGGACAGTGCAGGGTATGCTTGAGAGTCTCTCTTTCCCTCTCTCTCTGCCTCTCCCGTGTTTGCGCTGTCTCTATCTCTCTCAAAATAAATAAACATCTTATTTAAAAAAAAAATCACTATGGTCACTCACATTGTGTATATTTGAAACAATTCTTGAATTGGTAGATTGACATCCCCACCACCATACAAATTTAAATCTCTTCAAACCTTACCTTCTCAGTCCTCAATGTGAGTGACATGGTTGGCAGGCAAGGACACTGACTTAGTGTCTGAGGGAGATTTGCAAGAATGTGGTTCTCTTCAAAGCCGCTTAGAACCATTCAGTTATGAGAGATTATTTTGTTTTTATCAGCGTTTAAATGCTTTCCATGGTAAGAGAATGGGGAATGGCATATTAGCTACAGAAATAGGAGTTTTGCCCAGAATAATCAAACTCAAAACAGTCTTAAAATTCTAAAAAAAGTTTTATGTTATAAGTATATGGCACACAACTGTCAAAATAAGAATAATTTCGGGGGGGGGGGAGAGGAAAAGAAAAAAAAACAAGGAGTCCCTTTAAGAATTTGCTACAAATCTATGTAGCAAATTGCATAATTCAAAGCAAGGCTCTCAAGAGCCAGTGTCCCCAAAGTATGAGCTGAATTAGTTTCCTATTCAGAGCATCAGTTGGGAATTCACTTCATCAGCATGACTTTATGTGTAATTAAAACAAGATAGCTTATGAATAACCACTTACACAAAGGGACTGGTGATCCTTTACTACATTAAAGACCTCTACCAGGAAGGAATTGCCAATGTACATCCAATCTGGATGCCACTGCAGGGGTTGTATTTATAAAGAATTCTATAGACAGAGCAGATCTTATTTCATAAAATTCCTCTTCCAAAAAATATAAGACTCTCCCATAGAGAAGCCCCTTGTCACACATCATTCTTTTCAAGCTAAGTTCTAAATATATTTGCTATCTGCAGAAGGAAACTAACTGGATTTTAGCCACTCGGCAGGACATAAGGCCCTAGTTACACAACACTGACTCAGTAAACAGAGTCAAGTAAGTCTCAGTTGAATTTAAAAGTTGAAGTTACTGTTCACGTGAAATTAAACAAGGCTTGATTAAGTTATACATATATATTTCCAGCCTTCATGCTCAATGTCTGTGTCTGGTAATGAACTGTCTTTCCTTATAATAGACCTTCTGTATCTCTTGCTACATTTTTAAAATACACAAGTGGATTCTGGAATCTGTTATGGTCTAAATGTTTACCTTGTATGACTAGAAATTATCACCCCTGTACTGTATGTGACACATTTTATTTCCCTCAAAAAGCACATTACTTCATTTCAATCTGCTGAAGTCATTAACCCCACACCTGTACTCAACTCGCGTAAACAACTTGTCCATAACACTAAACAAAAAACTTCCTGGGAACCTCTACTTAGTGATGAAGACAGCATACTTCTTTCCTGCAAGTAAGGTCTTTCCAAGCATGTTGAGTGCCTCCACAGTCACACCCATGCTATTCTGCCTGACAGAGTGAGCTGCTTTTCATGCATCATTCTAATCCATGTCATTTTAGGGAAACCAGCTTAGACTTCTTTGAATCCCTAATATATGCTGTAACATATTTGGCTTAAAAAGTAGCAATACTAATTCTGCCAAAATATGTCTATTTATTGCTGTTAGACAAGTAGCTGTCTAACTGCTGGAAAATGCAAAATGGGAACTCTTCTTTTAGTTCATGTTAAGATCCCAAACTTGAAGTGACTCTTCCTTTCAGAGTCAAGAAGACTCTCTGATTGGTAAGTATTGACGTCCTAAGTCATATGGCAGTCCTGCTCCAAGTTCGTTCAGAAATAGGACAGACACTTAGATGTGATGGATTCTATGAGTGAAAGAATGATACAAAAGAATGTAAACAATATGATTCTATGTGTATAAAGTTAAAAAAATGTAAACAAATCTGTGGTGTTAGAAATCAGGATGGTGATTGTCTTTGGGTAGAAGCTTAGAAAAGGATGATTCAGAGAGGCTTCTAGAATGCATCGATGTTCTGTCTCAACCTTTGTGGTGGTTATATGGGTGTGTTCATTTCACGATAATTCATTAAGCCTTTTGCCTCTAATTTGTGAAGGTTAGATTTCATTACACAACTTAATATGCGCAATTCCTACTAAGCCTACTTCCAAACAATTCAATCAGAATCTCTAGAGATGGAGCCCTAGCACTGGTAATTTTTCAAATCTCAGAGCGCTGATAATGCTTCATTTGCTTCCCCACTCCTGGCCATTCTCAGATTGGTACTGTGGCAGGCTAACAGCCAACAACTGCCCCCATGTTCACCCAGCCCCCGTGCCCTCTGCACTCCCAATAGATTTGGAGGAAGGGGGAATTTGGAGAAGGGGAAGGATGTTGGGGGATGAGGTTCTTCCATGATGCTGTCCCCGTCCCTGTTATTCTAAGGGTGGCACTGTTTCCTCCAGTGATCACGACAATGACTTTCACTGGCCTCAAATTACACTCCTCCCTTATTTTCACCTCTTCCAGTCTGGTAAAATAATGCCACCTGAGAAGTCTGACTCTGGTTAAAAACCCATGTGTGAATTTTCAGGCCTGACTGTAGGCAATTACAGATGCTTTACCTAGATGGGCTTCATGGGGGAAAGTTGTACGGTTCACACTTGCCTTGGTGCACAACCAATACATTCCACTCCATGATGGGAGTTAAAGGCAAGGGCTCAGGTTTCTCTGGCTGGACATACTCTGATAGTTTACATTTCCACACTTTGTAACTTCGTTTGTAGGTCTTTATATCTGAGGCCTTGAGCAGGGGTCTTCTTCAAGTGCCTCTGCTGAGACCTCTTTATCAGGGAAAGGCAGGGAAACCTTGAGATGTTTTTCCACCCTACCTCAATACCTAACTCTTTTCATTCCTAGCCCTTCCCCCACTGCCACCCTTTCCCCACTACTCCCCAACTCAAGGGTCCATTAAACTGCCACAGGCTCTTGCTTGGGGATCCCTCAACATTGAGATGACCCCCACATCTGTGCTAATACATTTGACCCTTGACTGATGTGCCCTTCCATGGGGAACAATGGAACACTGAGCGTCTAGACTCTCTCTGGTTATAGACTCTTGCTTGTTTCACAATTTCCGCCAGTGATTAAAGGCTTAACTCTCATTTTTGGCTTGTTGCTTCAACATCTGGCAGTTCAGCTCTCCTTCTCCCAGCTCAAGGGAGTTCCTGACAGCATCTTGCTGCTGACATTGCTAGAGGCTTCACTATTATTTGGTTGTTCTCATAACCCTAGCTACACCTGTGTAAATAATAAGTTTATTAAATTATCTTCAGTTACTCCCACAGAGCACGCCATGTGTCCTGAGAGCCTAAATGATACACTACCTAAATGGTTCTAGTATGCAGGCAGTGTTGAACAGTACTGACACAAACCTTATGAGCCGTTAGAAAGAATAAGCACTTGACCTTTACACTTGTTTCCCAAGTTTGCCATAACAAGGTATTACAAAGTAGGTGGTATAAACAAAGTAAATGTACTGTGTTACAGTTCTCAAGGCTCAGAGTCCAAAAATCAAGATGTTGGCAGGGTCACGTTCTAACTGCAGGTGCTAGGGAAGGATCTGATCCAGGCCTCTCTCCTAGCCTCTGGTAGCTCCCTGGATTAGCACAGTAGCCCCGATTTTTAAATGATGTTCATTGTGCTTGGATGTCCAAATTTCCCATTTTCGTAAGGCCACTAGTCACATTGGATTAGGGGCCCAACGTTCTCCAGTATCGTCTCACCTAAACTAATCCTATCTGCAATGATACTATTTCTAGAGGAGGCCAAATTCTGAGGTAGGAGAGGGTAGGACATCAATATATACATTTTGTGGGGGGCATGTTTCAACCCACAACACCACTGTAGGGGAATGGCTTCATCATGAACTTCTGTTTTGCTGTGTGTTTCTATTTTTTACTTCTCCCTTTGGGAAAAGGATCTTAGCAGATGTGGTTCAAATGGTGCCGATACCATTCACTGGCTCCATGTGGAACAATGGCCCAAATCTGACTACTCCGAATATGCCATCTGAGGGACTACATTGATTGTTAGTTCAGGGATGGCAATTGATTCAAGAGAGGCTAAGGACAGTAATCCCCCTCATACTCTCAAGCAATCAGGAAGGGGAAAAAAAAAAAAGGTCCAAGAGAACTTTCTAATCCTAGAGCTGCCAGTGCCTTTCTTTATATATAAAGAAGCTACCTATAAATAAAATAGCCTTGAGGAAAACAGATCCAAGAGCTCAAGAAAAGCACTGCTATGACAACATTTGAACACCAGTAGAGTAAGTTTACCTGTGACTTCTTGGTTTAAACGCATTTGAGTTCCTGACTCCTGCAAAGAGCACAGTCACAATATAGGAGCCCAGGATGACACAAATAGGTATCAAGTTTAAGGTACTGATTTTCAAACTTTAGTGAACACCAAGCTTACGTGGAAGGCTTGACAAAAAGATTCCTGGCTCCCATCCTCAAAGTTTCTGACTCCAGAGATTTGGGGACCATGTTGAGAATTTCATTTCTAACAAGTTCACCAGTTATGATGCTAAAGTACCCAATGCTGGTGATCCAGGGGCTGCATTTGGAGAACGACTGTTTTGGAGAGAAGATGTAGCTGGTCGTTTGGTGGATGGAATAGTTTAAGCCAGCAGAACAGAGAATTATACTAGTTTTATTGTTCCTATCAGTTTTAAAATTATAACTGATTTGACAAAAATGTTACTTGGCATCTGGCATCATGCAAGTGTTTCTCTTTTTCAGTGATGTCCAAAACAAAATCAGGTCCCAAGTTCCAGGGCTTTGTCTAATTTCCATGCAAATGACTGGATCCGTGGGTTGTTTTCTTGATATCAGAAATCATTTGCACACCTTTTTCAGAGGAGTACTTCATTGCTACTAAACTGATGAGATTTTCCACGGCATAACTCAAGCTGCGACAAATCCCTTGAGGCTAAAAGGAATTTATTATTACCTAGCATCAACGCCAAACAAAAAATGTAATCACATGCTGCCTGTTCATGTATGATGGATCAATTCTGACACCAGGCATTCACCTATGACCTCTCTAATGTGAAATCCTTCCTCCAGGGATATTCATTTGGATGACAACCTTTCTCGAGCCTTAATAAGGTCAAAGTGTGTGATCGGTGAATACATTTGTGGATTCAAAGTGCACAGGCCGTCAGGGAAGACAGAGGATAGCATGTTATGGCAAAGACTCCAAATTCTCAAAGCCTCAACACTCAGTAGCATGGTCCAAAGGATCTAAGATCTAAGAATGTAACACTGGCCGAGGAATCTAGACACTCACCTTTCAGAATGGTTTTAGCAAAACTGGGATGGATTACCTTGGAAAGTTACTTAACTTCTCTGAACTAATCTGAACAGACGATAAATTAAGAATAATTGAATTCTACATTTGCTTTCATCCCTTCATGTTCTGCCTGTTGGTAGTTTTGACCCCAGATGAAGAGAGGACATTCTGACTTGGTATCCCATTTGATAAAGGGAAAGCGGGGTGAGGGAGCTCAGAGAAAACCAAATCAGGTCCAGATTCAAACACAACTAGCTCTGAATCCTGGTTCGGCCACATGACTGTATAATCCTAGATAAATTTACCAAATCACTCTGAGTTAGAAATTCCTCATCAGTAAAACTGAAGTAAAAATACTTACCTTGAGGGTTCTTGTGAGGATCAGAGATAATATATGCAAAGCACCATGCATCAGTTTTCAATCAAGGGTCATATAAATCACTTGGCAACTTAAGGAATTTCTGGAAGTAGAAGCTTCTGAATGTTGAACAGATTTTTTTTCTAAGTGAAAATAAAATCCAGCAGCATCAGGACCCAGTCCCACAGAGTGTTTTCTTTGCTCCTGAGGAAGCATCTGACGTGTGCTGGGTTTGACCCACACTGGCTTTCTAGCTTCTGAATTGCCCTGAATTACTCTTACTCCTCAGCTTTAGCTTTACTGTGGCTTTATTTCTACTTCCCTGTTATGGCTAGCGCCTGGCTCTCCTCTCTCCAGCTTTGGACTTCTTTGAATGAATGAGAACCGTGATGCCTGATTCTGGCTTCCAACATGGTTGTTACATCCCTGGATACTGCCTCAGCCTTAATTCTAGTATATTTATACTGATACAGGTTTGTGTAAACAGTATTCTAATAAAAATGAACTAAAATCAAACACTATGTTTGCAGTTTACTGCTTCTGCATGTAAAAGGGGAAAATGTTGCCATGACAGAAGCAACAGATAATGGAAATAATCAGAAAATCAACACAAGACTCAAAGGGAGCTTTACAATTAGGCAAAGGCACTAATGCCAACACAGGATAGCACTGTGGGCCAGTTCTCCATTTCTATATTTAAGTGTGAGAGACAGAGACATAGATCTCCAGGGTAAAGATTATCTCCTATAATAAATAACAAGAGACTGGTATTCCCACACCCTGGTAACCAAGACAAGGACAGGTTCTGCAAAAT
Source organism: Neofelis nebulosa (assembly GCF_028018385.1). NCBI lineage: Eukaryota > Metazoa > Chordata > Mammalia > Carnivora > Felidae > Neofelis > Neofelis nebulosa. The sequence continues at coordinate 69,086,782 of NC_080794.1, forward strand.
AACTCTAAAGCTGGTAAGACTATGAACATCTGAATGTAGCAGTCACTCTGGAATCACCAAACCTAATGTTGCATTTCTCATAGCTATAAACAAACTGGAATTATTCAGCAGGGCAGTCCAAATGTCTGAGCCACTCCTGAATCAGCCTAGAGGTAGGAAGATGATCTTAATGATGTATGACAAGACGTGCATTACACAATCATTTCAATGACTGGACACGTTAAAAAGCCACTTCACAGCTGTTAGAAAAATTTACAAATAGACTTTAAACGCATGTAATGCAGAACAGGTTCTAGCCTTCCTGTTCCAACTCTCATTTCACTCTAACCTGCAGAAACAAGCTGGAGAACGGATCCAGCAATGAAGACAGGGTGCTCCCAGAGAGACTGGGATGAAACTGAGGCAAAGAAAGCTTCCTCCAAATGAGAAGATACTTTCTCGACACATCATGGACCAGATGAAGATGTCTCGTTATATATGTTGTTTCCAATTGCACCAAAAGCCTAACTCAACTTAAATCTTCACTGTATGGGCAACTAAAAAACTTCTTAGAGACCCTTCCAGAGAATTCTCACTGGAGTACTCAACTCTCTCTGAACTGCCTCCACTTTACCAGTGCCATCTTCAAAAGTGCAAGCTCTGCATTAAGACAGGAGTTGCATTTATTTTACTTATTATTGTGCCCTGTAAACCAGATAATTCAGGCATGTTGCGGAACTGCATAAAACCTAATTTTCTGGATTGTACACTGGAAATAAATCTTTCTCTGCAAGTTTGTTTTGAGATTTGACAAAACCACATTCTTCAAATGACTGATTTGGCACATTATAGTAAGACTAGCCTATATTATTAAGGGACATTATGAGCTCCAATCCCATTGGCTTATTGTCCTCCAAAGACCCCAAGGTTTTGCTATTTGCTTCTCACCAAAAGTAAGGTCTTGAATCTTCTCCAACCACACACTACCTATCTAAGCTTTAAGATCTAATTCAAGTCTCTAATCCTCCATGAATCCTCTACATACCCAAACCATATTGATCTGTCATTCTCTGAAGCATCAAATTCGATGGTTCTTCTCATTTTGACAACTATAGAAAGCAGTTTACCCCATGCAACTGCTTCACAAAAGCAATCCTATCTTTCCAAACGGAAATGAAAATTGGTATGACAAGATGTTTTGTGTGTTGCATGTGTTTTCTTCTTATTATTATTTTAATAGAGTTGGCACACAATGTTATTTTAGTCTTATGTGTAAAACTTAGTGACTTGACCTTTTACTAAATCTATTTACTTATTGAGAGAGAGGGAGCACAAGAAGGGGAGGGGGAGAGGGAGAGGCAGAGAGAGAATCTCAAGTAGGCTCCGTGCCCAGAGCAGAGCCCAACATGGGGCTTGATCTCATGACCATGAGATCATGCCCTGAGCTGAAATCAAGAGTCGGATGCTAAACCAACTAAGCCACCCTGACCTGGTTTTTAAACCCCTTTGTTACTCCCTCCAAGTGTCAATGCCATGAGATCCACAAAGTAGTGTAAAAAGTTAATTCTCAATAATGTATCTATGCTTAATAAGTATTTTCTCACCACAAAGACAACCATAAATACAACTTAAAAGCCAATACAAGTTAATTTATATTGTAGCATAAAAATAAACAGAACATTAAGTCTGTCTTCCTCAATTGCAATTTATGAGTTTCCATAACTAAGAAAGCCAGGAATACATACAGCAGAATGTCACAACTTGGTCTCTCTCTGTCCACTGGGCCCGTTCAGCTGAACTCTGACTCTCTTTGAGTTACACTATGGAGTAGAGATACAGGCCCTAGTCTATCGTGATGAAGATGGCAAAAACAGAAAAGAGTGTTTTCTCCTAGTAATCCCAATAAAAGTCTTATTCAGGGTATTGACTCTGATTATCTGCCTATCACTGAACCAAGTACTTCAGCCAAGGGCATGTGGTGTTCTCATTGGCCAGACTAAGAAATATACCCACTCTTGGAGCTGGCAACTTAGTGACTCCCCAGACAACCTGCGACCCCAAAGTGAGATAACAGGGTGGTTCTCCCCAGGAAATCTGAACCACTGTTAGTAGAAAAGTGATCAGTTTCTGGGTGACATAAACAATCAAGGTCTCTGCCCTATATACAAAATTAATAGCTAGTTGATATTTAAATCTATAGATATGAAAATCTTCTACATCTCCCACCTCATACTTTTTTTTTTTTTTGATTCATGAAGAAAACATCCATGAACACATGGCATAAAATTAAGAATAATTCTTTGGAGAACCACAGTTTACTCTCTGAGCTTTCTCAATTATGTGACCTGTTAACTTCCCCAGACCACTCAGTGGTATGACTAAAATTCCCCAAGTCCATCTGCCTGGACTAAAATTAGGGTCAGACGTGAGATGAAAGTACCAGTCTCGTTTCAATCTTCCCATAAAGAATATACCACAGAGCTTTGGAAAGTCATGATTAATGAGGGAGCATGAGGCAGGCTGAGGGGCAAAACACAAGCTAGCACTCCACACACACCCCAGGTGGGATCTGTGTGATATTCCTTGGATTACTTCCAGCTCACCAAGAATAAAGGAAAGAGGTTTAAGTTCTTGCCATGGTAATGTGGGAAACTAAGGCAAATGAAAAATTAAATTCCCTTACTTCCTATAGCCCATTAACAAATCCTTGAGACCAGCAGAGTGACCTCCCTCTGGGAGCTCAGCTGCCTCAAGCATGACACTTTGCTGGGGGTGGAAGAGAACCTTAGCTTAACATTATCCCAAACTTGAGGATCCTGCAAGTCAACTTCCTTTATCTCAACTGCCCCAAGATATATGCTGGCAATCATACTCCAAGCTTATGGCCCTTCAATTTACACCTAAAAGGTCTCGTGACTGAGGTTTTCTAAATGGTAATAAATGTTGTTTCCCTAGCAACACCTAGCCCCTCAAGGTCCTGGAAACCTTGCTTCCAAAATCCCTTAGAGACATACTCTATCCCTAACCCCCCTCCCTATATAAGGAGACCAGTGCAGCTCTTCCTGCCTGTGGGTCTTGCCCCATGCTTTACTAAAATCACCTTTTTGCACCAATGACATCTTCAAAAATTCCTTCTTGGCCACTGGCTCCAGACCACCGCACCATCACCCCAAAACTTCATCAATGATCAGTAAAGGATAAAGATAATCTTCAGTAGATTGTTTTTTCTTTCCACTAAGATGTAAAAACAGGATGCTAAGAACTACAATCATTATGGATTCTCATCCCCACCCCATCTTCTGACAAACAGATTTCCATTTTGGTTAATTACATGCTGCTCTGAAAATACTCAATGTAGGGTTCAGTGTTCTTGCTTTATTTTCAGTCACACTTTTGTACTATGTCTTATTTATTCTAATTCAAATCAAATTACATGTTCTTGTTTGTTCAAAAAACAAAATCAACACATGCCCTACAAAATGTCAAAATGTTGTGGAAAAACATCAACAGCTAATATTTATGGTGAACATACCATAAGGCAGATACTGTTGCAGTCTCAAAAGATAAGGGTTCTGCAGGGAATGAAAACAGAGCAACAAGGTAGAAAGAGACCTGATGATGGTCAAAGGAAACTTTGGTTTTTTTTCAAGAGGCAATAGTAATGTTGAAATCTCAATGCCAAGAAAGGTAGAAAGCCCGAATAAAGGGAACAAGCATTCCAGAGAACCTACTGCAAAAGCCCTGAGTACGTGTCCTCCCTAAATTCCTATGTTAAAACTCTATGTTTAAAACCCTATGTAAAAATCCTATGTTAAAATTCATTGTAATGGTATTTGGAGATGACCCATCGTGATACTATTTGGGAGATAATTAGGTCATGGGGTTGGGCTCTCATGAATGGGATTAGTACTCTTATAAGAGGCCAGAGAGCTAGCTCTCTTCCCGTCATGTGAGAACATAGAGAGGATTCAGCTATCTACAAACCAGGAAGTAGGCTCTCATCAGACACCCTATCTGCCGTTACCTTGATTTTGATTTTTTCAGCTTCCAATACTCTAAGAAATTATTATTTACGCTACTGAGTCTCTGGTGTTTTGTTATAGCAGCTGAAACTGACTAAGACCTTGAAATGTGAGCAAGGTTAGTGTCTTGAAGAAATAAAGAAGCCATTTGAATGTGTGCAACTTTTGTTTTCTTCTTCTTGATTGCGATATACTTGGGGAAGGCTACTATGAAATGAATTCAGAGACTGGTCAGAAGCTTGGTCTGGTAGAATTCTTTAAGTAAGAATAAGGGGTTAGAGTGAGATTCCAAGTTCCTCTGGAGGGTTTTATTTTCAGCAAGAGGAGTCAAGTTATCTGTAACTTTTTAAGAAAAATTTATCATAGAAGCAAATAGACAAAGGGTTGCAGGGAAAAAATTGAAAGCCATGTATTTATTCAAGATAGATAAGCAAGATGGGCTGATGACTGGATGAGAGCTATAGCAATACAGAGACAGAAGTGGGTCAATAATTGAGTCAGTAGTAGAGTAAAAAAAATGGTAGTGGATTTCATACGGTAAAAAAGAGGGAAAAGTAAGGCTGAAGATTATTAACATAAGCAACTTAGTGGGTGATTGTAAGGTTTACTTGCATGGGAAAGAATACAGGATGAGTAGAATGAGGATAGGCAGCAATCAAGAATTCTGGTTGATAACTTTTAAGTTTGAGATGTCTGTTGAATATCTAAGCAGTATGGTAAGTAGATAGGTACAAATACTGGTGTAGCGTTGTGGGTGTAACTCATGCTGTGACTAGTGAATTCAAAGGTGCAGGGCAAATCGATGCTATTTATAGGCAGGAGGCTGAGTTCATCTAGGAAGACTGAGTAGTTACAAAAACGAGGATCCATTACTGAACCCTGGGGCAAGGCAACATTACAAGTTGAAGAGGAGCAGTTAGTAAGGTGGGTCAAGAACAAGACGACACCAAAGTAGAAGAAAGCTGGGAAAATGTTCTGTCATGGAAAGCAAGGGGAAAGAGTTTGAAGAGTAGTGGAATCACCAGCCATGGCTAGTACTTATGAAAGTTTCAGATAAAGACAGAGAAGTAATTATTGAGTTAGCAACCTAAATGTCATTGATAGCTTTGAAATAATGGTCTCAGTGGAGTGGCTGGAATAAGAAAACAATCATAATGGGTTGATAAAAGGATGAAAGATGATCAAGTAAAAACAGAAACCATATACCACACATTTAGGAATCTCATAACAAAGGAGAATAAAAACAATAGGGTGTTTTGGTAAGAAGTCTGGTAGAGTCCACAGAATGCATTTTAAAAACAGAAATATTTGAACATGCTTTCATAATGATATGGGGAACTAACCAATGGAGAGGGATAAAATGATGCTCAAGATAATGTGTATAAATCAGTATTGAGACCCTTGAGCAGGAGAGGATAGATTTAGGGGTCAGCCTTGCTTAGGAGCAAGAAAAATTCCAGTCATTGTAAGATAAGGGCTGTCAGAAGGAGCAGAAATGCGAGTCATTGGTATATTTGATGTTGGAAAGATGAGGAAGTATCTATTGATTTATAAGGTTAATAAATTATGAAGGAAGTTATTAGCTGAAGGAAAAGAATTGGTAAAATGGAGGACACTTGAGGAAAGCCACTAAGGTTATATATAGTTGTTTGGAGAGTGGGAAAAGATATATAGTTGACCTATATAGTAGGATTGCTAGAGACCAGTATGTCTGCAATTGAGAGAAAATCAGCAGAATAAACAAAATCACCATTTGACTATTCTCTACCAATCCTGGCCATCTGCCTATAAGCAGAGAAAAAAGGAATCTTTTGAGGTAAGTTTATTATTTCTGTAACAAGAGTATTAGTCATGAACAACCAAGGAATGTTTGTTCAGTAAAGGACAAAAAGGTGTAAATATTGACCATACAGAGCCAGACGATACTTATAAAGGAACACAGCAGAGAGAACGGTAGGAAGCTGCATTGTACACAAAAAGCAAAGCCTTTCCCCAGTTAAGTAACTAACAACATGCAGGACTAGAGATTAATATACCAAAGGTGAGTAAAGCTCCTTGCAAATCACCCGAGAGACAAGTGTACTAGCAACGTGCACATTTTGCAGTGCCTGCCCACGCCACCAATGCCTGTCTGCGATATTCTTCACTGCTGATCTTGAGGAATGGGACCCTGCAGCCCCTTTGCCCTAGTGATCTTTCCATGGTCCTTGCTGATATGGGTATCTCATCCAAGGTGGTAAATCCACTTTGTCTTGGTTATTTGAATCAGGATTAATTGCTGCTTATCAGTTTCGGTTCATCATTTGGGCTAGATCTATAAACTCAGGACCTAAAGAATGAAGGAGATATGCTGGAAAAAAAAAAAGTGATGAAACTGGGTCATGAAAGGGAATCATTCTTTAAGTATGCTTTGATTCTTGAGAGCTGTACAACCCCAAGCTTCAGAACCCCCACTCAGACTTGATTTCAGTCCCTGAACTCGGGTTCTGGGACAAAGTCCTATATCCTTACTATCAAGTCTGTTCTGTGGCTAAGCATTTTGAGTGGATTTTTCTTATGTGTAACAAAGAGATTCCTAAGGTTAAAAATGAACTTTAAGTACATGTTATGGTGAGAATTTCCTGAAAATTATTAGATATGATGAGGAAATAAAAACTTAAGGTGGACTGCCATGTGCTTAGTCATAGGACATGAAGAAGAAATGAAGTAGAAATGCAGGTTCTATCAAAACAGACTCTTTCCTCAGCCATGCCCAGCTGAGAGATTTCACCTGATACTATATTGGGAAAAATAAGGGGCACCTGGGTGGCTCAGTGGGTTAAGCAGTTAAGCATAGGACTTAGATTTAGGTTATCATCTCACAGCTCTGCTCCTGAGTTTGAACCCCATGTCCGGCTGACAGCCTGGAGACTGCTTTGGATTCTGGGTCTCCTCTCCCTCTCTCTCTCTTTCTCTCTCTCTCTCTCTCTCTCTCTCTCTCTCTCTGCCCTTCCCCTGCTCACACTTTTTCTTTCTCTCTCCCTCTCAAAAATTAATAGATATTTTAAAAATGTAAGTAAATAATTAATAAAAATGCAATATTCCTCTCTCTAACATCAGAGTTGCCTTAATCAAACTAATATAAAATATATAGCACAGTATATATACTTATTCAACAATGTGGATTCATCCAGTTTCAATCTTTCAGCTGTTCTCATGAAGTTCTAAAACATCAAATGTCTTCTAGAAGATGTTAGAGAAAAATAACTCAATGGAACAGACATACTCTACCGGGCTATTTTATAGATAGGTTTCTTGTGGTCAGAGTTGGTAAAATACCAGTGTGTCTGAAAAACATGTTGCTTTAACCACAAACATCAATTTAGGTGCATTAGGAGTTGCATCGCAACTAAATATTGCAATAAATCCTGGGCCTTGGAAGAGACACGGGATCAACAGGACTGATGTAATTGTCACTGCTGCCAAAATCTGCTATTAACTGAAACTTGCTCTTTGATTTCAGCATGGATGTCCTGAGGAACGCACAGGATCCACAGTATTTTCACTACCGGGTTTCCCAACCCCTAGCATGCCACCTTCCCAATCGAGAACAAAAGACAAGACAGACTCATGGACAAAGTCCAAAAACATATATCAGAAAAATAAAATCTTTTTATTCCAACATGGCCAATGCTCCATCATTTTGGCTTGTAGCCATGGAGTCTGTAAGAACTTTGGGAATTCTGTTAGTTTCTCCCAGCTACTAAGTAGATTTAGTTAATCTCTAGTAATCATTTGTGCTTTTACAGTTTATGACACTAAAAGTCAATGCAGAATTTCAATTTCCTCAACTCAAATATGGCAATAAAAATATTTACTCAATATCGAGCTTAAAGATCTGTTACATATATATGTAAGCTACCAGAGTGTATCTTCCAAGCAAGGATTGGCATTTAACTGAAAGCAGGGAGCTAAACCTGTATTTCTATTTTAACTGTTTTAATGCTTTACATGAGCCCTCAAAGATGGACTGTTTAATCTTTTAGTCAATTTAAAAATCTATACAAGCAAATGAGTAATAAATGTGAAGGGCACTGTATTGATTCAATTCAATTTGACATACATTTATTGAGTAATTATTATACGCTGATCTGTGCAATAGGTACAGACTGTGACATGGTTCCAGATCATGAGGTATTCGTAATCTTGAAGGGAAAGAGTTTTACAAGGAACATATACTAAGGATATATACCAAGGAACTCATATAAGTTAGAATATAGATATGTGTTGACATGTATGAATATACATGTATGTAATTTCAGGTGAAGATAAAGAATGGCTAAAAGTAGAAGGGTAATGGGAAGAGAAGATGGGCGTTCCATCTGTGTCAGTCAGTTGAGAATTCTGAGGAGGAAACATTTTAAAAAGATATACATGAAGTGAGGGGGTAAGCCTTAGGAAAAGGTAGCAGAAGAGTCGGCCAGGCAATAGAATAGCATGCTGCTGAGATACAAACAAGTTGGCGTGCCCAGGAAACCATGAAATGGCCAGTGTGGCTAATGCAACACGAATGGGGAAGAGGGTAGGAAATGTGGTCAAGGAGGTAATCCATGGCTAATCAGAGAGAGTCTTATTCAGTCACAGTAAGAATTTTATTCTGAGTATGATGGGAAACCACTGAATGGTTCTGAGCAGATTAGTGCACTGGTGTGGGGTTTTTTAATGTTGCCCTAGTTAATGCGTGGAAAATTGATGTAAAAAGGACCAGGTGAAAATGCAGGAGACCAGATTAGAGACCAACAGAGTCTTCCAGGTCAGAGAGAATGTCGGCTTGGATCAGGGTGCTAATAATAGAAGTGTTCAGACTGGGGATAGGTTTTGAAAATACAGCTCATGAAACCTGCTCACTGGATCTACGTGTGACGAATCCAGGATGGCACGTGGGCTTTTTACTTTAACAAGTTGTTGGAAAGTAGAGCTTGAAATTACAGAAAGAGAAAATTTCTAAGAAAATTAGTGAAGTATGTTTGTCGAGGAGGTATCAGAAGTTCGGTTTAAGACATTCTGCTATCAAGATGCCTATCAGATATTCAATATAAGAAGCTGAATAACTCTATGTTTGTGTATGGAGCTCAAGGGAGAAGGCAGAAATAGAAATTAAATTTGAGAGTCATCAGAAATAGACGACACTGAAAGTCCTAAGACTGAATGAGATCACCTTGGGAGCGAGGACAGAATAAAAATAAAGAATAATGAGTAACTAAGATTAAATGACATGATATATGTAAAACAAAGATAGAGCTCAGTCAAAAATGACTTTAGGAGTTTTGTCATAGACAAAGGTATGATGATATAAATGATGGACAGTATACACACATACGCACCAAAATTCCCTATAACCTCACCGGTACAAAATAGTTATTACTTTTGTATTGTCCTTTACCGTCTTTTTTTTTTTTTTTTTGCATACCTTTATCCTTTCTGCTAGAACTATAATAATACTTTACACAACCTTCTATTACTCAAGTATGTATCATAAGCATGTGACCTACACTGAATGAAGGGCACCAGAGTGTCATTTCCACATGATGGAAGAAACTACAGCAAAGAGCTCAATAGGTATTTGCTGAAATAGAGAATGAGTGGGTGTACTCCATATCCAGTCTCCAAATCAGAAGTTATATTTATGGATCACTAAGGACAAAAAGGTCAGAATTGATCCTGTACTCATTCAAGCTCCTCAAGAGTATTATTAGAATACTTTTTCTCTTTCTTTAGGCAAATGTGCCACAGTCACATAAAGCAAGAAGGTTGTGCATTGTCTTACCAGGTTCCGCAGGCTTACTTCATTTAACTAAAAACCTAGCATTTTAACGGAACTTCCTCAATGTTTTATTGCTTGACACTGAATAATCGAGAATCAGTTTCAGTATAGATCTGCCATGAAGGATAAGAAGGCACTTTCCTTATTCTGTGATTTCCAAAAGGATCATTCTATAAAAGGAACAGTAAACTTGAAGGACTTAGGGAAGGATGGAGCAGACTCATTCATGTTAATGGCAGAAGTCCTGCTGACCAGGTCCTACTTCACCCACCAGCTAATTCCATTTCTTTATCTTCTGTGGAAGAAGAGAGCTACATTTCACGTGGTGTTTTCCTTACTATAACCAGGATAGACCCACATAAATTCCCTTTACTAATAATGATGTAACAGTAACTACCATTTAATAAGTATCTACTATGTACTCAGTTGGTAACAGGCTTAACACAGCATCTCATTTAATACACATGGCAATCCTATAATGTAGATTTATATGAAAAACATATACATGTGTGTGTGTGTATGTGTGCACACCCAAGGTCATAGAGGTTATAGGTGGCAGAGCTCGTACTTGAACTGAGATCTGTTTGATGCAAAAGTTGCAATCCTAAGTACAAACGTTATACAAAAGTTCCCTTTTGGCAGAGGGCACTGGCAAAGGCAATGGTACGGTAGAAGATGCATGGATTTCAGAACCAAATAGTCCTGAATTAAAATGCCAGATACTCAACCTCTTTGAGACTCTCATTGCTCATGTGTAAAAACTGAAATAATAATTTGTTTCTTTCAGGACTGTTATGAGGATTAAATGAGAAAACTGATGCCAAGTCACATATTATTCATCCGAGATTACTGGATTCCTATCTCCTTAAAAACCTCTAGGTGCTTGTATTCTGAGCTCCTAGCCCTGTATCTGTGAAAAAAGTCTCAATACATGCACGTTGAGTCGTACACAGTAGGTGATCTACGTAATAACTGCCCTCGTTTGCCTCAGGAATCAGCAAAACGGTCTGTGAAGGTCTCTCTGCCTTTGATAAGAGAATTAAGAAAGGTAAGAGTTTTCACTGTTGTAACTATCAAAGTACAGCCTTCTAATTCAGGTATTTTGCTTTGTATTCCATCCGTGGGTGATTCCTAAGATCACAAGTGCATCAGAGTCACAGAGATCAGCCCAGGCTGAAGCATTTTCCAGGCAGTAGATTAACATACTTGGCACACAGCCTTATCAACATTGCTTACGGTAAGTTGCTTTTAGTAGGGAAAATTAAGTAGGACTCTCCTGGGAGCACTATTTTAGATGAAGATATCCCCTGAGCCCTGAGGACACTTATAGAAATCTGTGGTGCTGGGACTAACTGATGTCATTCCATTTGGATAATAGATAATTTTCTCAGGAAACCCAAAGCAGAAAGACTGTGTGTGTATGTGTGTGTGTGTGTGTGTGTGTGTGTGTGTGTGTGTGTGTGTGTGTAATACAGTTGGTACAAATCACAAGAATGAGAAACCAGAATGGCAAGGACAACACTCAAACGACCTCCCAATTTGGTAGAATCTCAGATCTGACAACAAAGCAGGGGAGTCATAGGGACACCAGTTATGGTCAGAAAGCAATGAATGGAGACAATAATGTGGAGAAAAGGGACTTGCCACACTTGCCACAATGAACATATGTTAGGAGTGAATCCATTGACAGAAGACAGGGAACCAAAAGCCCAGCCAGAACAGACAAGATAGAGGCCAATGTTTTCATGAAGTCTCAGTCATTTAGATCATGAGAGTCAGACAGACATGGGCTTGAGTCCAGCTCTTTTATTTACTACTTGAATGACCTTGGGCAAGCAATTTCTAAGTTTCAGCTTCCTCATCTATAAATGGGAATGGTAAAAATGCTCAGCTTATAGGGCTGTTAGGTGGTTTATAATCACAATGCAAGCATAACACTAGGCATTTATTAAAAACTTAATAAATGTTGGTGGAAGCAGTGATAGCAGGCAGCACTCAATAAATGTTATTATCATCCAAGAGCTGGGATAAATGCATTTAATCCTACCAATAACCTTAAGAAGTAAATACAGCTACTTTCCTCCTGTAACAAATGAAAAGACTGAGGCAAAGAAGCCTAAGTAATTTAACTGTGGATCTACGGCTTGTGTGAGGTATAGTGAGAACTGAAGGTAAGGCCAGATGGCTCTAGTGTCTGGGCTCCTAACAGCTAGGGCATGACAATGGCAGTGGTAGACCATAGAAGAGTAGTAGTTTATTAAAAGACATTAACATCATCCTTCTTTAATAATGCTTTCAATAATTCATTCGTTTATCCTACAATATAAAATTCCTACGATACCAAATTCCTACAATACGAAAATTCCTACAATAAAAATACAATATAAGTATTTCCTTCCTGTCAGATGTTCAGTGACATTTAGAAAGCAGTAACTAGCTTCATGGGAGCTTGCCAAAAAATCCAGAGAGCATACAGACTCTGGGATTTGAATTCAAGCCCTGCTAGTGTGTGTGACATGAGTAATGTTGCTTAACTTTTTTAGCTTCCATTTCCTCTTTGGTGAAACTTCAAAGCATTGCTATGAAGATTAAATTAAAGAGGATGATCATATAATGCACCCAGCACATCATAGAGCAGGTGATAAATGTGAAACCTGCTGTCCTCTCTCTTTCCTGTAAACCAGCAGGGTAGATTTTTATTTACATCTGAAAAGTTAAGCCAAACAGTGGAAGTTTAGGAACACCTAAACATAATGCATGGAGAAACATTTTTCTTTCTTCCTTTGGTCTTTCCTTCTGCCCATCTTTCTTCCTCCATGGGACACCATATAACCATTGCATATAACCACGGATATAACCATTGCATGCCATGCTTTGTGCATAGCACCAAGGATATAACAGACAAGAAATATATGATTAAGTGCCACACTTAGTGTTCCAGAGGGAGAGATCACTCTGTGCTGAAGTGACCAGGGACAGTCTCACACATAAGATGAAACTTGATTTTGCCCTTGAGGATGAAGGATCTGGATAGGGAATAATAATGTAGGATAGGGGGAAAAGACAGAAAAAAAATGGAAAAAGCCAGTTTGTGTGAGATATTTGCTGGCCAGTCAAGAGGCATCTTTGATGAAATAAATAGTTCATAGAGAGCAACCAGTATAATTAAATAGTCTAATAAACCAGTATAATAAAGCCAATATAATTAAAACACCTATGGAAGTTTATTTTCAACAATAACCTTGCAGTGAAACCCAATGCATAAGCCAGATAAAGCTGAGGTATTCTAAGTGAAGTTGGGGAAAGAAGTCCAGAGATGTTTCCAGGACCATGTCTTTTGCTCCTGGGCATCTACAAACATCCCTTATCACGTTTTGGAATAAAATGTAAAGAAAAACAAAATCTCCCTTAAGAGAGTAATGAAAGTTTAAAAATTCATGTGAGAACAACCTAGGAGAATTTTGAATACAAGTCTGAGTAAGCCTGTACACAACAGAAATTGAATCACAAATGTGAACAGGAAAACAATATAAGGAAAGTCACGTTGAAGAAAAATAACCCGACTTAGATGAACAGTTTGATTTGGGTTACTAAGATACTGCCTGCAAGGTGACTAAATGGATATTACTGCAGTCTAGTTTTAATGTGTTCCCAAGATTCAGGTAGAGAAATCAAAATGGCCTGAGAAGCAATAAGGATCTAACCACAAATTTATATAAAACTGTCCTTCAAAAAGGAAAAGGGAGGGGTGCCTGGGTGGCTCAGTCGGTTGGGCGTCCGACTTCGGCTCAGGTCATGATCTCGCGGTCCGTGAGTTCGAGCCCCGCGTCGGGCTCTGTGCTGACAGCTCAGAGCCTGGAGCCTGTTTCAGATTCTGTGTCTCCCTCTCTCTCTGACCCTCCCCTGTTCATGCTCTGTTTCTCTCTGTCTCAAAAATAAATAAACGATAAAAAAAAAAAAAATTAAAAAAAAAAAAAGCTGACTTTATAAAAAAACAAAACAAAAAAAAAAAAAAAACAAAAAGGAAAAGGGAGCCCTCCAACTCTCTCTCCATTTTTGAAGCATGAACCCTTTTGTATATGAAATCAAGCGCATGAAACTGTTCTTCCACAGTGATTTCCTCAGAACCACGACAACGTGAAGCTCCATTAGCAGTTTATGTCTTTACCCATAAATCCAGAATACCAAATACAGGCAAAATTGTGCTCAGTATATAAGAATTTGATTTACTCAAAACACATATTCCTGAACAATCTTAATATTCTGTTGCTTTAGAGGAATAATGCTGATTGGTTTACTTCTTGAGGAATTCAAATAAAGCCTCTGAGGTATTTTCCCAACTTATTTTTATTCTCTGTATGGACCATGTAGTAGGTGGAATAAGAAGCCCCATGTTCTAATAAGATATCCATGTTCTAATCCCTGGAGCCTGGGAATAGGTGACCTCATATAACAAAAGGGACATTTTCATTATGACTAAGATAAAAATCTTGAGGTAGGAAGTTGTCTGGATTATCTGATAGGCCCAAGGCAATTATAAGAGTCCTTCTAAGTACAAGAGGGAAGAAGAGTTAGAGAGAGAGAGAAGACTGAAAGCTACAGCCACAGTTATGCCACCTGAGAAGGACTCCCTGGCTATTGCTGCTTCAGAAGATGGCAGAGAGATCTCCAGTCAAGGAAGGAATGGCCTCTAGAAGCTGGAAAAAGAAAGGCAATAGATCCTCTTCTAGTCTCCAGAAGAACACGACCCTGTCAACACTTCCATTTTAGCCTAGTGAAAAACCCATTTTTTCTTCTGTTATTCAGAACCATGACATAAACAATGTGTGGTGTTTTACGCCACCAAGCATGTGGTAACTTGTAGCAGCGACAGGAGATTAATACAGAACAATCCCAATACCTAACTTGAAAGGTAGGTAACTAGAGAGAATATCTTGAGGTCAAAGAGGCTCATTGACTTGTTCCTAGACTTGATTTTAGAACCTCTCTTTTCTGGCCATCTTATATTTCTTTAAAATTTCCAGTGACTAATTATGTCCTCAAGTATTCAAACTACCTGGAAAACAATACTCTAAGACACTCATCAGTTGTGTGTTTATGGGAAAGTAGTAATCTTTTCTAGATTTCAGTTTAAATTTCTTAAAAGAAGGTCAGTAAAAGCACTTACTTCCTAGGTTTTTCTAGGGAGGAGGGGGACTGAAAAACAAGAATTGTATAGCTGAATGTATTAATTTTAAAAATGTGTACACAGGAAACAAAATTACTCTATACTAACCGTTTTGTTCAACTTAAAATAAACAACACAGCCAAGGCCTCTACTTCAATGACCTTACATACAGTCTTACACATCGCAGGTGCTCTGTAAATATTGGCCCTACAGTGTTGGCACAGAGTAAGTGCTTATAACAGTGACATGTAGTCAACTTTTAATGATTCTGGAGACAGTGAACGTCAGCAGATGTTTACCAGCATTGTTAGTGAATATATGTTTAGCTAATAAAGACATGGTGGGTCCCTCAATACTATTACACAGTAACTAATTATCTTACACACAAGCAAGAATGGTATAGAAATGTACAAATATTTTCTCCATGACTGTACACAACTCATCTGACTAATTATTGAAAGTTTATTAAAATATGGCCTGTGTCATGTTGATAGTGAATCCCACCATGATAGTTATTCTCTGCTTAAAGTCCGTTGGAAAAAATCTTTTGTAGTTGTGGTATACTATGAATGGTCTTTTCTGGTCCGTGGTGTTATGCAGAAGTATGAATGTATCATCAATGCACTAATGCTCAAATTAATGAGCTGTAGCAACTTGTCCTATATGTCAAATTGACATGAGGCATTTAGCAAATACAAGGGAATTTCTAAGCAAAAGGGAGATTCTTTACTCACCTCCTGATTTTTTCCGATGTTCAGGTCTCCCCAGTAACACGCACTCCATAGAAGGTGCCGAATGAAAACAGGACTACAAATAGATTGGTACCCTGTCACTTAAGTAAATCACACCAGCCTTGAAGGCTGGGGAAGGTGGCAGAGCAAGCTGGACTTTCGTGAAGATAAAATTAAAGTGCAGTTCAGGAGAAAGTCACTGAAATGAATACTTCATATTCGAAGGCAACATATATTTACAGAAAATGAAATCTTGGTTAAAACATTTTTGAATCATGTCTAAGTGTTCCCTATAAACTAGAAAGATTTTGCTTGATTTACTTGGTTCAATTTCTAGGCTTTTTCCCCCTCTGTGCTAATGGCAAGCTATCAATCATCAAAGCTGTAATCAGATTTTGCAGAAGGCCACCGGCATCATTTTCAATCATTTAAACTTTGCCAGCCTGCCTCCCTTCTTTGTGAATCACAGAGATTAATGTGAAAGGATTTTTAAATGCATTTTGGAAAAATTAGCAAATTATGATTGTTCTTTAACTCACAGCTCACCATTTCACCAGGCATTATGCATACTCTTTATTGTGGTTCCTAACAGCTTTATTGCTGGGAGGAAGAAAAATAGAGAAGGCATTCTATACTAAACACTGGGATGGCTCTTTGGACAGATAATCCATGTATTCAAAATATAAAGCTTTAGATAAATGTGCTTTTGTGGTTATATTTTTCCTCCAAGTTATTTTCCTGAAAAAAAAAATACCTCCCAAAGTAGACTATGGTTTAAATACCAACTTTTTTTTTTCAATTATGTATTTTTTTTTCCTTTAGTTTCCTTTAGGTCAAAATTCACCATTTGAAATTCATAAGCCCTTCAGGTGTAAGATTAAATTGTTTCAAGTTAAACAAGAACATTTTTAGATTTCAACCATAAATATTTTCTTTCAAAAAGTTTTTCCAATCCATTAAAATCAGATTTATTATGTTTTCCTGTTAAGTTTATTTATTTATTTTGAGAGTCAGAGAGGTGGGGGAGGGACAGCGAAGAGGGAAAAGAGAGAAAATCCCAAGCAGGCTCTGGAATGTCATCACAGAGCCCAGTGTGGGGCTCAAACTCACAAACCATGAGATCCTAACCTGAGCAGAAACCAAGAGTCAGAGGCTTAACCAACTGAGCCACCCAGGTGCCCATTTTCCTGTTTGTGTAAACATTGCATGCTCACTTTAAAATAGGAAATGAGGGAATAAAGTATAACAATAAATTTAAAATGACCTAAAATCCTATTAGCCTGAGATACCATCCATTAATTTTAAGATTATTAGATCTACATAGATTTTATTCTTCATTGTCCCTTCTCTTTCTCATTCTCTTTTTCTTATATATTTTCCCTTTTGTCCTCATACTTCAATACCCTTCATCTCTTTGTTCATCTTACTTGAAACCAAAGTTAGCAACTTGATGGATTTCTTCATATTTTCCCCATATTTAAATAAGACATACAGATGATTATGTAAAATATATACATACATATGCACACATGTAGCAGACAAAAAGTAAGGACATAGTGGAACTCAACAATAACAGCAATCAATTGCATATAATTGATATCTATGGACTAATTCATCTAACAACAGCAGAATGCACATTCTTCTCAAACTAATATTAAATATCTACCAAGATAGACCACATTCTGGGTCACAGAACACATCATAATTAAAAGAAATCATGAAATGTATTTTTTTTCATACAACAATGGAATTAAACTAGAAATCAGTAACAGAAATCCCAAAGAGAAAATCCCATGAGAAAATCCCAAAGTATGCAAAGATTAAAAAACACATTTCTGAACAACACAAGAGTCAAAGAAGGAGTCACAAGAGAAATTAAACATTTTTAATTAAATGGAAATGAAAATGCAACTTACCAAAATTATTTGAATGCAGCAAAAGCAGTGCATGGAGGGAAATTTATAGCATTGAAGGTACCTTTTGGAAAGAAAGAAAGATCTAAAATCAAGCATGTAAGTATCCATGTTGGGAGACTAGGAAGAGCAAATCACATGGCAAGTAAGCAGAAGAAAATAAGAACAGAAATCAATAGATTCTTAAGAAACAGAAAGAAATGAAACTAAAAGCTGGTACTTCCAGAAGATTAATAACTTTGATAAGCCTTTAGCAAAGTTAACTAGAAAAAGAGAAAATACAGATTACTAATATCAAAAACGAGAGTGGGAATATCACTGCAAATTCTACAGACATTAAGGGAATACTTAAACAAAGAAACAACAACAAAAAAACAAAACTCTAGGCTCACAAATTTGATAGCTTAAATGAAATGGACCAATTTCTTGAAAGACACCACTTCCCAAAACTCACACAAAAAGAAATAGACAATATACCTGTATCCAATAAATAAATTTAACCAATGATTAATAACTTCCTAAAATAGAAAACACTACACCCTGATGGGTTCACTGGTGAATTCTACCAAACATTCAAAGAAGAAATTATATCAATTTTCTAAAATCTCTTCAGGAGAATAGAAGCAGAGAGAATATTTCCCAACTCATTCTGAGGGCAGCATTACCTTTATATCAAAACCAGAAAACGAACTGACAAGAAAACTACACATCAATATATCTTGTGAACATAGATGCAAAAATCGTCAACAAAACATTAACAAACCAAATCCAACAATGAATAAAATTAATTATACACTATCATTAAGTGGGTTTTAATCCAGGTAATACAAAGCTGTTTCAACATTTGAAAATCAATTAAGGTAATTTATCACATATACAGACTAACAGAAAAAAATCACACGATCTTATAAAAAAATGCAGTAAATCATTTGACAAAATCCAACACCCATGCATGATGACAACTTGAGATAAGCTAGGAGTAGAGGAGAAACTTCTTAACTTTATGGATAATATTAAAAAATTTATAGCTAACATTAAATTTGATGGTAAGAAACTTGCACTTTCCAGCTAAGGTCAGAAACAAGGCAAGGATGTCTCCTCTCACCACTTATTTTCAACACTGTACTGGAGTAAAAATAATGCAAAAAAAAGAAAGATGAAAAAACATTCATATTGGAAAAACAAAGACATAAAACTGTATTTGTTTTTAGATGACATGACCACCTATACAGAAAATCTGAAAGAAGTAACAGTAAAACTCCAGGTACCAATAAGCAATGATAGCAAGGTTACAGAGTATAGATTAATACAGAGAAGGCAATTGCTTTCCTATATACCAGCAATGAAGAAGTGGAATTTAATTAGAAATTGAAAACACATGGGGCGCCTGGGTGGCGCAGTCGGTTAAGCGGCCGACTTCAGCCAGGTCACGATCTCGCGTCTGTGAGTTCGAGCCCCGCGTCGGGCTCTGTGCTGACAGCTCGGAGCCTGGAGCCTGTTTCCAATTCTGTGTCTCCCTCTCTCTCTGCCCCTCCCCCGTTCATGCTCTGTGTCTCTCTGTCCCAAAAATAAATAAAAAACATTGAAAAAAAAAATTAAAAAAAAAAAAGAAAACACAGCATTTATATTTACATCTCAAAAAATAAAATACTGGTTGGAGGGAACATGGCGGCATAGGAGGACGTTGGGCTCACCGCGCGTCCTGCTGATCACTTAGATTCCACCTACACCTGCCTAAAGAACCCAGAAAACCGCCAGAGGATTAGCAGAACGGAGTCTCCGGAGCCAAGCGCAGACGAGAGGCCCACGGAAGAGGGTAGGAAGGGCGGCGAGGCGGTGCGCGCTCCACGGACTGGCGGGAGGGAGCCGGGGCGGAGGGGCGGCTCCCCGGCCAAGCAGAGCCCCCGAGTCTGGCTGGCAAAAGCGGAGGGGCCGGACGGACTGTGTTCCCACAGCAAGCGCGACTTAGCGTCTGGGAGGTCATAAGTTAACAGCTCTGCTCAGAAAGCGGGAAGGCTGGAGGACAAAGGGAGGGAGAGCTGCTGAGCCCCCGGACGGTAGAGCTCAGCTTGGCGGGGAACAAAGGCGCTCGCCAGCGCCATCTCCCCCGCCCATCCCCCAGCCAAAATCCCAAAGGGAACCAGTTCCTGCCAGGGAACTTGCTCGCTCTGCGCAAACACCCAACTCTGTGCTTCTGCGGAGCCAAACCTCCGGCAGCGGATCTGACTCCCTCCCGCTGCCACAGGGCCCCTCCTGAAGTGGATCACCTAAGGAGAAGCGAGCTAAGCCTGCCCCTCCCGCCCCCGTGCACCTTGCCTACCCACCCCAGCTAATACGCCAGCTCCCCAGCACCACAAGCCTGGCAGTGTGCAAGTAGACCAGACGGGCCACACCACCCCACAGTGAATCCCGCCCCTAGGAGAGGGGAAGAGAAGGCACACACCAGTCTGACTGTGGCCCCAGCGGTGGGCTGGGGGCAGACATCAGGTCGGACTGCGGCCCCGCCCACCAACTCCAGTTATACACCACAGCACGGGGGAAGTGCCCTGCGGGTCCTCATCACTCCAGGGACTGTCCAAAATGACCAAACGGAAGAATTCCCCTCAGAAGAATCTCCAGGAAATAACAACAGCTAATGAACTGATCAAAAAGGATTTAAATAATATAACAGAAAGTGAATTTAGAATAATAGTCATAAAATTAATCGCTGGGCTTGAAAACAGTATAGAGGACAGCAGAGAATCTCTTGCCACAGAGATCAAAGGACTAAGGAACAGTCACCAGGAGCTGAAAAGCGCTTTAAACGAAATGCAAAACAAAATGGAAACGACGACAGCTCGGATTGAAGAGGCAGAGGAGAGAATAGGTGAACTAGAAGATAAAGTTATGGCAAAAGAGGAAGCTGAGAGAAAGAGAGATAAAAAAATCCAGGAGTATGAGGGAAAAATTAGAGAACTAAGTGATACACTAAAAAGAAATAATATACGCATAATTGGTATCCCAGAAGAGGAAGAGAGAGGGAAAGGTGCTGAAGGGGTACTTGAAGAAATTATAGCTGAGAACTTCCCTGAACTGGGGAAGGAAAAAGGCATTGAAATCCAAGAGGCACAGAGAACTCCCTTCAGACGTAACTTGAATTGATCTTCTGCACGACATATCATAGTGAAACTGGCAAAATACAAGGATAAAGAGAAAATTCTGAAAGCAGCAAGGGATAAACGTGCCCTCACATATAAAGGGAGACCTATAAGACTCGTGACTGATTTCTCCTTTGAAACTTGGCAGGCCAGAAAGGCGTGGCACGATATCTTCAGTGTGCTAAACAGAAAAAATATGCAGCCGAGAATCCTTTATCCAGCAAGTCTGTCATTTAGAATAGAAGGAGAGATAAAGGTCTTCCCAAACAAACAAAAACTGAAGGAATTTGTCACCACGAAACCAGCCCTACAAGAGATCCTAAGGGGGATCCTGTGAGACAAAGTACCAGAGACATCACTACAAGCATAAAACATACAGACATCACAATGACTCTAAACCCGTATCTTTCTATAATAACACTGAATGTAAATGGATTCAATGTGCCAACCAAAAGACATAGGGTATCAGAATGGATAAAAAAACAAGACCCATCTATTTGCTGTCTACAAGAGACTCATTTTAGATCTCAGGACACCTTTAGATGGAGAGTGAGGGGATGGAGAACTATTTATCATGCTACTGGAAGCCAAAAGAAAGCTGGAGTAGCCATACTTATATCAGACAAACTAGACTTTAAATTAAAGGCTGTAACAAGAGATGAAGAAGGGCATTATATAATAATTACAGGGTCTATCCATCAGGAAGAGCTAACAATTATAAATGTCTATGCGCCGAATACCGGAGCCCCCAGATATATAAAACAATTACTCATAAACATAAGCAACCTTATTGATAAGAAGGTGGTCATTGCAGGGGACTTTAACATCCCAGTTACAGAAATGGATAGATCATCTAGACACACGGTCAATAAAGAAACAAGGGCCCTGAATGATACATTGGATCAGATGGACTTGACAGATATATTTAGAACTCTGCATCCCAAAGCAACAGAATATACTTTCTTCTCGAGTGCACATGGAACATTCTCCAAGATAGATCATATACTGGGTCACAAAACAGCCCTTCATAAGTTTACAAGAATTGAAATTAGACCATGCATACTTTCAGACCACAATGCTATGAAGCTTGAAATCAACCACAGGAAAAAGTCTGGAAAACCTCCAAAAGCATGGAGGTTAAAGAACACCCTACTAAAGAATGAGTGGGTCAACCAGGCAATTAGAGAAGAAATTTAAAAATATATGGAAACAAACGAAAATGAAAATACAACAATCCAAACGCTTTGGGACGCAGCGAAGGCAGTCCTGAGAGGAAAATACATCGCAATCCAGGCCTATCTCAAGAAACAAGAAAAATCCCAAATACAAAATCTAACAGCACACCTAAAGGAAATAGAAGCAGAACAGCAAAGGCAGCCTAAACCCAGCAGAAGAAGAGAAATCATAAAGATCAGAGCAGAAATAAACAATATAGAATCTAAAAAAACTGTAGAGCAGATCAACGAAACCAAGAGTTGGTTTTTTGAAAAAATAAACAAAATTGACAAACCTCTAGTCAGGCTTCTCAAAAAGAAAAAGGAGATGACCCAAATAGATAAAATCATGAATGAAAATGGAATGATTACAACCAATCCCTCAGAGATACAAACAATTATCAGGGAATACTATGAAAAATTATATGCCAACAAATTGGACAACCTGGAAGAAATGGACAAATTCCTAAACACCCACACGCTTCCAAAACTCAATCAGGAGGAAATTGAAAGCTTGAACAGACCCATAACCAGCGAAGAAATTGAATCGGTTATCAAAAATCTCCCAACAAATAAGAGTCCAGGACCAGATGGCTTCCCAGGGGAGTTCTACCAGACGTTTAAAGCAGAGATAATACCTATCCTTCTCAAGCTATTCCAAGAAATAGAAAGGGAAGGAAAACTTCCAGACTCATTCTATGAAGCCAGTATTACTTTGATTCCTAAACCAGACAGAGACCCAGTAAAAAAAGAGAACTACAGGCCAGTATCTCTGATGAATATGGATGCAAAAATTCTCAATAAGATACTAGCAAATCGAATTCAACGGCATATAAAAAGAATTATTCACCATGATCAAGTGGGATTCATTCCTGGGATGCAGGGCTGGTTCAACATTCGCAAATCGATCAACGTGATACATCACATTAACAAAAAAAAAAGAGAAGAACCATATGATCCTGTCAATCGATGCAGAAAAGGCCTTTGACAAAATCCAGCACCCTTTCTTAATAAAAACCCTTGAGAAAGTCGGGATAGAAGGAACATACTTAAAGATCATAAAAGCCATTTATGAAAAGCCCACAGCTAACATCATCCTCAATGGGGAAAAACTGAGAGCTTTTTCCCTGAGATCAGGAACACGACAGGGATGCCCACTCTCACCGCTGTTGTTTAACGTAGTGGTGGAAGTTCTACCATCAGCAATCAGACAACAAAAGGAAATCAAAGGCATCCAAATTGGCAAAGATGAAGTCAAGCTTTCGCTTTTTGCCGATGACATGATATTATACATGGAAAATCCGACAGACTCCACCAAAAGTCTGCTAGAACTGATACATGAATTCAGCAAAGTTGCAGGATACAAAATCAATGTACAGAAATCAGTTGCATTCTTATACACTAACAATGAAGCAACAGAAAGACAAATAAAGAAACTGATCCCATTCACAATTGCACGAAGAAGCATAAAATACCTAGGAATAAATCTAACCAAAGATGTAAAAGATCTGTATGCTGAAAACTATAGAAAGCTTATGCAGGTAATTGAAGAAGATATAAAGAAATGGAAAGACATTCCCTGCTCATGGATTGGAAGAATAAATATTGTCAAAATGTCAATACTACCCAAAGCTATCTACACATTCAATGCAATCCCAATCAAAATTGCACCAGCATTCTTCTAGAAGCTAGAACAAGCAATCCTAAAATTTGTATGGAACCACAAAAGGCCCCGAATAGCCAAAGTAATTTTGAAGAAGACCAAAGCAGGAGGCATCACAATCCCAGACTTTAGCCTCTACTACAAAGCTGTTATCATCAAGACAGCATGGTATTGGCATAAAAACAGACACATAGACCAATGGAATAGAATAGAAACCCCAGAACTAGACCCACAAACGTATGGCCAACTCATCTTTGACCAAGCAGGAAAGAACATCCAATGGAAAAATGACAGTCTCTTTAACAAATGGTGCTGGGAGAACTGGACAGCAACATGCAGAAGGTTGAAACTAGACCACTTTCTCACACCATTCACAAAAATAAACTCAAAATGGATAAAGGACCTGAATGTGAGACAGGAAACCATCAAAACCTTAGAGGAGAAAGCAGGAAAAGACCTCTCTGACCTCAGCCGTAGCAATCTCTTACTCGGCACATCCCCAAAGGCAAGGGAATTAAAAGCAAAAGTGAATTACTGGGACCTTATGAAGATAAAAACCTTCTGCACAGCAAAGGAAACAACCAACAAAACTAAAAGGCAACCAACGGAATGGGAAAAGATATTTGCAAATGACATATCGGACAAAGGGCTAGTATCCAAAATCTATAAAGAGCTCATCAAACTCCACACCCGAAAAACAAATAACCCAGTAAAGAAATGGGCAGAAAACATGAATAGACACTTCTCTAGAAGACATCTGGATGGCCAACAGGCACATGAAAAGATGTTCAACGTCGCTCCTTATCAGGGAAATACAAATCAAAACCACACTCAGATATCACCTCACCCCAGTCAGAGTGGCCAAAATGAAGAAATCAGGAGACTATAGATGCTGGAGAGGATGTGGAGAAACGGGAACCCTCTTGCACTGTTGGTGGGAATGCAAATTGGTGCAGCCGCTCTGGAAAGCAGTGTGGAGGTTCCTCAAAAAATTAAAAATAGACCTACCCTATGACCCAGCAATAGCACTGCTAGGAATTTATCCATGGGATACAGGAGTACTGATGCATAGGGGCACTTGTACCCCAATGTTTATAGCAGCACTCTCAACAATAGCCAAATTATGGAAAGAGCCTAAATGTCCATCACCTGATGAATGGATAAAGAAATTGTGGTTTATATACACAATGGAATACTACGTGGCAATGAGAAAAAATGAAATATGGCCTTTTGTAGCAACGTGGATGGAACTGGAGAGTGTGATGCTAAGGGAAATAAGCCATACAGAGAAAGACAGATACCATATGGTTTCACTCTTATGTGGATCCTGAGAAACATAACAGAAACCCATGGGGGAGGGAAAGGAAAAAAAAAAAAAAAGAGGTTAGAGTGGAAGAGAGCCAAAGCATAAGAGACTGTTAAAAACTGAGAACAAACTGAGAGTTGATGGGGGGTGGGAGGGAGGGCAGGGTGGGTGATGGGTATTGAGGAGGGCACCTTTTGGGATGAGCACTGGGTGTTGTATGGAAACCAATTTGACAGTAAATTTCATATATTAAAAAATAAAAAATAAAAAAAATAAAATACTTAAGTATAGAACTAATAATATATATAATACCTGTATGAGGAACACTGTACAACTCTGATGAATGAAATCAAAGACCTAAATAAATGTAGAGATAGTCTATGCCCATGGAGAGTAAGGCTCCATGTTATCAAGATATCAGTTCTTTCCCACTTGATCTATAGATTCAATACACTTTCAATAAAAATACCAGCAGGTTATTTTTGGTATATCAACAATCTGATTCTAAAGTGCATATGGAGACGCAAAGGACCCAGAATAGGCAATACAATATTGAAGAAGAACGAAGTGGGAGGAGTGATGCACCTGACTTTGAGGCTTACTATAATGACACAGTAATCAAGACAGTATGATAGTAGTGAAAAAGCAGACAAGTAGATCGATGTAACAAAAACAGATAACCCTACAATACACTCCCATAAATACAGTAAACTCATCTTTGACAAAGGAATAAGGTCAATACGATAGAGCAAAGGTGTTCTTTTCACCAAATCGTGCTAGAACAACTGGGCATCTACATGTAAGAACCTGAATCAGACACAGACCTTATATCCTTCACAAAAATTAATTCGAAATGGATCACAGACTTGAATGTAAAATGCATAACTATAAATCTCCTAGGAGATAACATAGGAGAAACCTATATGACCTTGGGTTTGGCAAAGACTTTTTAGGTATGTCATTGATGGCAAGATCTATGAAAGAAATAACTGAGAAGCTGAATTTCATTAACATGATAAACTTCTGCTCTGTGAAAGACAGTCAAGAGAATGAAAATACAAGCCACAGAATGGAAGAAAATATTTACAAGACACATGGGATAAAGGACTGTTACAAAAAAAAAGACGAAAAACAAAGCTCAGCAATAAGAAAATAAACCAGATTAAATAATAGGCCAATGATCTTAACAGACACCTCATCAACAATATACATATGACAAACACATGAAAAGGTGTTCCACATTATACATCATCAGGGAAGTGCAAATTAAGGTAACAATGAGATGCCAGTACGTATCTATTATAATAAGTCAAATCTGGAACCCTGAAAACACCAAATGCTGGTAAGGATTTGGAGCAAGAATAACTCTCTTCATTGCCGGTAGGAATGGAAGAATTGTACTGCCACACTGAAATAGAGTTTAGCAGTTTCTTACAACCAAACCTACCGTTACCATATGACCCAGCAAGTGTGTTCCTTGGTATATACCCAAAAGAGTTGATTACTTATGTCTACACAAAAATCTGCACTTAAGATTTATAGCAGCTTTATCTATATTTGTCAAAATTTGGAAACAACCAAGATGTCCTTCAATAAGTGAAAGGATAAATAAACTATGGTACATCTAGACAGTGGAGTATCTTTCAGTACTAAAAATAAATGAGCTATTCCACCATGAAATGACATGGGGGAACATTAAATGCATACTATTAAGTGGAAGAAGCAATTTCAAGAGGCTACATACTGTATGATTCCAACTACATGACATTCTGGAAAAAGCACAACTATGGAGACAATATAAAAATGAGTAGTCGCCAATGTTTGGGAGAGTGAAGGAGAAAAGATTAGGAAGAGCCTGGAGGAATTTTAGGGCAGTGACGTAATCTTTATGATGCTATAATGATAGACACATGCTGTGTCCAAACCCACAGAACACACAACACCAAGAATGAACCCTAATGTAAACTTTGGAGAATCATGTTGTGCTAACGTAAGCTCGACGACTGTAACCATTGTATAACTCTGATAGACTGATGTTGTTAATAGGGAAGATTACGTGTGTGTAAGGGTGGGTGTATTTGGGTAATCTCTCCACATGAAAGTGCTTTTAAGTAATAGTCCTTTCAAAATATTTTCAAGGGCAATTTTGAATCTATGCACAAAACGATTTCATTGGCTTTTGTATATGTAGTAAGGCCAGAGGCCCACTGTCTTAATTCAGGGTTTGAATTTGTTTATTCAAAGCTTTGTTTCATTCCTTTTAGAGGGCTTTCAATTTCCAGTTTACTTTTATTCGCCAGATGTGGCACATTGGGGATCAAAGCCTACTTTGCATACTTGTGTTCCTCCTCATTGGTGGACCATGAATTGTGATATTTTGTTCCCCTAGACATTGTGAGATTATTTAAAGCTCTGCTTAGTTTCTCAGTCATGAGGTTTACTTTCAGAAATAGCAGGGATAGGGCACCTGGGTGGCTCAGTCGGTTAAGCATCCGACTCCTGCTCAGGTCATGGTCTTGCGTTTCATCATTTGGAGCCCTGTGGTGGGCTCTGTGCTGACAGCTCAGAGTCTGGAACCTGCTTCAGATTCTGTGTCCCCCTCTGTCTCCACCCCACTCCTGCTTGTGCTCTGCATCTCTCTGTCTTTCAAAAATGAATAAACATAAATTAAAAAAAAAAAAAAAAGAAAGAAATAGCAGGGATAGTCAGCATTTAGAAATTATCTCAAGGGGAAAAACAGCATCAAACAAATGTCAACTTTTTAAAAATCTTCTTGTCTTCTAAATTTACCCAGTAAATTATCAGTGTTTTTGGTAAGTCTCTCATTCCTTCAAAGAAATTCCTATTTAATACTTTATTTAGTTTAATACTGCTTAGTGGGAAAGCTATCTGAAACAAACAATACTCTGGATGCACCATCCTTTTGCAAATTTCTTAGCCATTTCCTTCTTCATTTTTTTTGCTTTTGGATCATTTGCCTTGTAAAATAAATTTTAATTAATATTGCATAATTTTGCATATTATAATTTTAATAAGTTAGTATCAATAACTATACCTTTCACAGATGAAAACTTTTCTTTCCTTTTAATTTTTTAACCAAAAAAGATTAAATGATTTCATATTTGTGAAATACTATGCCAGCTGCTAGGAATACAATGAACAAGGGAGTGACAGGTCCTGTGTTTATGCAACCTCATGTCTAATGGGAGAGAAAGAAAACCAATATTAGCCTAAACATTTAAAATAGAACTAGTACTATGAAGAAAATGCATGGTGTGCAGAGAGGAATCTTGCATAGACAGAGCAGTCAGGAAAAGTTCTGAAGAAGTTACTTGGAAGAGAAATGAAAATAGCTTTATCTGGGCAATGGAAGAAGATAAATGTATATGCAAAGGCTTTGAGGTGGCAAGGAGCAGGGTGGGTTCCAGGAATCAAATAAAGAACAGCTAGGTAGAAGCTGTGGGTGTCAGGAGGAGTGTGCTGAAAGATGAGCCTCAAGGAGCAGATAACAGAGAGAGAATTTGGGTCTTACAGGACGTGGGTTATTCGTAGGTCACAGAATAACCAACTGCTTAACACTTAACACTTTAAAACAATAAACATCCATCATCTCATATAATTTCTGTGGGGAAGAAAGCTAGGAGTGAATTCACTTGGTGATGCTTGTTCAGATAGGTCATGAGGTTACAGACAGCTAAAGATTCTACTGGGGCTACAGCATCCACGCCCATGAGACCAGGCACAGGTGGCATTGTTGACGCAGGAAAATGATTTTTAGTACCAATGTCCTAATCTTTTCTTTCTTAATATATTCTGCAATCCCACAGTTGCCAGGATATAGAAATCCTTTCCTCAGACAATATCTCCATTAAATTAATTAATTGTGTGTATACTTATCCACATACATACATGTATATTTACATATATATATGTATATGTATACACACACACATATATATATATATATATATATATATATATATATATATATATATATAAAGTAGAAAATGCATAACCCTTATTCATATTTTAGCCAGCTAGTTCCTGGCCTGTAATGTGCCTTTTCATGACTTATATCCTCCCTAGATTTACAAAGCTCTGTTCTGAAGTACTATTTCTTGAGCATCAAGACTTAACTTGTCAGTAAAATTACCACAGAGCAGCTAAATAAACCTTACATGTTTGAGGGTCTTTGATTTATTGTTGTTTTGTTTTGTTTTTTTTTTTTCAGTTTCAAGGGGCTTCTCAAAGGGCATTTTGAATTTGGTATTAGAATGAAGACTGCCTTCGGAAAAGTAAATTTTATCCACAGATGTACCATTTGTCCTTGTTCTGAAGCAATATCGTATAAGCATAAAATAATCTTCACTGAGTTCTCTTAGACTATATAACATTCTGGACAACTGGAAAGACTCTTTCCTGGAATTAGATATGGAACACCGCAGAACATTTCTGGCTCTCTTTGGTTGCAGGGGTACATTATGTACTAGGGCCAACACTTTTATGGCTCAAGAAAGTCATGATCTGAATCATCTGGAGTTCAGAAACTTGTTTAAATATTTCAGAGAAGAAATAAATTGTAGGCAGGGTGTGATATGAAGGTTAGTGTGCAGGAGCTTATCTAAGACACTGATAGCCTCTCATCTCATTTGTTTTAAGGATAAATCTATTACAAATAGAAATCCAATGCTTTTAACGGAGCAGATGCTGACAATCTAAAACTAAGTAGAACAAACCACCTCCAATAAATTCATCAGTCAGTGATCATTATTCTTTCATTTAATCATATTCCCAGAAATAAACTTGAATTTAATTCATGAAACTTCAAGAATCAGCTATTAGCAGAGTAAGAGCAGCAAGAATCTGGTCTTACAGGGTACATTATTCACTGCTATAAAATGAGTTATTCGATAACCAAACCTTGAACTTCATCTCAAACTAGGCACTTGATGAAATTAAAAAAAAAAAAAAAAAAAGAAGGATAGTGTCTTCGTTTATGTATTTACTATTTTAAAAAATAAAGAAGAGAAAATATTTGCAAATAATTTTTAAATGCTGTTTTGGGTAGAGTTTTAAATTGGGGAGTTATTACTTTGAAGGCTAGAATTCCACTGGTTGAAGTTTTGGAGTCACGCAGAATTCTTACCTTCTTTTTAATCTGGAAAAGTTGCCCAGAAACCAGAGGATTTTAGGTGAGCTAAGAGCCGTATGTGGGAGAACCAGAAGGATTTTTCCACCATGTCCACTTCAGCAAATTGCCACATTCTCTAAAAATTACGAAGGATAAGAAAGTAACCCCAAATAGGTTGACTTCTGTCTAGGCCTTAACACCCTCACACCCTCAAATGAAAGTTAGTTCATCCAAATAGCACAATTATTTTAAAATGAGTCAATCAGGGGCACCTGGGTGGCTCAGTCAGTTAAGCGTCCGACTTGGCTCAGGTCATGATCCTGCGGTCCGTGAGTTCGAGCCCCGCGTTGGGCTCTGTGCTGACAGCTCAGAGCCTGGAGCCTGTTTCAGATTCTGTGTCTCCCTCTCTCTCTGCCCCTCCCCCGTTAATGCTCTGTCTCTCTCTGTCTCAAAAATAAACGTTAAAAAAATAATAATAAAAAATAAAAAAATAAAATGAGTCACTCAGAGGGTGAGTATTTTGTGAATTTAATCAATCTTGTGATAAGGTAGCATGGAAAATAGGCCATCAATGTCATTCAGGCAACCCAATTGTTTTGTTTATAAAAAGCCTGAGGCCCACATTTGAAAAGTTATATGGTTAGTGATCTAATTAGAAAGAAAGAAAACTTGGTTCCTTTATTCTTAAACCAGAACCCTTTCTACCCCCCAGTGCAAAAGCTTGCTAGCTTAACCTGGACCTGATGAAAATTTCCACGCTGTGTCTTCCGTTACATTTTGTATATTCACAAATCTTGATCTGATCTGGAGAAACTATGCTGTTTCTAGAGATTTTTATAAGTAAATAAAGATATAAACAGATGAATTGATTTTGCCTGAATGTCTTATTGTGATATTTCTCCTAAAACCTGTTTCTTTTTATCACCATTACATTCATATATAGTTACAATTTCCAGAAATTACTTATTTGGGGATCCTCTGGGTTTACTCAATGAATTGGGATTCTGGGGGCTCAGGAGGAATAGCCTTTATTTGTTCATTTAAAAAAAATTGTTTAATGTTTATTTTTGAGGGAGAGAGAGAGAGAGAAAGAGGCAAGGGCAGAGAGAGAGAGAGAGAGAGAGAGAGAGAGAGAGAGAGAGAGAGAGAAACAGAATCTGAAGCAGGCTGCAGGCTCTGAGCTGTTAGCACAGAACCCGATGCAGGGCTACAATTCATGGACTGCAAGATGATGAACTGAGCCAAAGTTGGATGCTTAACCGACTGAGTGCCCCAGGTGCCCCAGGAGGAATAGACTTTAGATAGCCATATTCCTCATGCCATCATTTATTTACATGACTTATAATTTAATATGTTTAAAAAAGAGCCATTATGAATTGTTCAATATACCAAAGAATAGTTAAGCAGTCCATGTGATATGTCAGCATATTTGGGAGGGAAGTGAGATGGGATCATATATACCATATTCTTGGGGAAAATGATTTCACAATTTCTATTAATTTTCATGCAATTTTTTAATTGTGCCAGAGGCAAAAAAAAAAAAAAAAAAAAGGACAATGTGAGAAAAAGTAATCAGATATGAGCTACTCTTCAGAGAATAAAACCTATGGAAGATTTTTAATAATCATGAGATGGTATGAACATTCCTACTCTATAAAAGCAACAGAGCTCTTTTCTCTTTGATCTTTCACCTAAATTTTATTAAAAAAAAAAAAAAAAAAGAAAACAAAACTTCTGAGGTTAAAGTAGAATTTATAATTTGTCCTTTCCTTTTTCCTCAATAGTAGACAATGGTCTAAATACTGAGTCCAATTTCACAGTTTTGAAATATACAGATATGGCTCTCACTTTAAGTTAGCAGGAAGAAATTTAACTAAAAAACCTAGGTATCCCAAATGATTGTACATTATTCTCCATTCAAGAACAGACACTTGTTGTGATGAACACTGGGTAGTGTATATAAGTGATGAATCACTAAATTCTATTCCTATTCCTATTTCTATTCCTATTCCTATTCCGATTCCTATCAATTAATTAATTAAAACCACCAAATGCATATTGAGTCTCTGCCATGCCCCAGACACTATTCTTTCCATATTTTAGGAGGAAGAGACAAAATATAGACCAAAAATATATCAGGTGGTAGCACATAAAAACAAAGCAGTAAAGGGGACATGGAGAGTGAGGCATCATGTGGGTGCTATTTTATATGCAGTCATGGGGAGAGAACTCTCTACTAAGGTGGTATTTGTATAGAAATTGGAAGCCAATGGGGGAGTGAATCAAGTCTATATATGGAAGAAGAGCATTGTAGAAAAAAAGTCAAGTGCAAAGGCCTTGAAAGGGGCGTGTGCTTAGCATGTTAGAGGAAAAACAATGGAGACCAAGGTAGCTGAAGAGGAATGACTAAGGGGTCAAGTGGCAGGGGATGAAGTGGGAGAGATGGTAGGGTTTAAGTCATATGGGACTTTGACTTTTCCTCTGAAATAGAAAACCATCCCACTGGTTTTGGAGGGTGTTTAGCATAGGGTTAAGGAAAAGTGGCTGATGGGTGGAGAATAAACTAACAGGATACAAATGGATACAGGAAACCAAGTTAGGAATCTACTATAATGATCCACTTGAGAAATATGGCAGCTTGTATTAAGTAATAACAGATGAATATGTGGTTTATTCTTTCTCAGGAGGCCTTTCCTCACCTGGCTGAGGCTACCTACCCAAGCAGCCTGCTCTCTGCTAAATCTGCCATAGAGAAGTCCTGGAGATTGCCATCTTGTCTTTCTCCCCTCTGGCCTGGCCTGTCACCACTACTGTGATGAGCACTGAGTCAGACTCTCAACTCTATTCAAATATTTGGAGACCTAGGAAGGGTCACAAGTGCAAACCATTAAATTCATTCTGTTCTCACTAGGGACACTCCTCCCCTCTCAGCTCTGCTTGGGTCTCATGTTATTAGGTTTCTCCCAGAATATGGGAGAAAGCACCTGTGCTACTTGCTTTCCCCTCCAACCATACCTAGATGTAGACAAGGGTACATGTGTGAACAACTCTTCCCCCATCCCTTCCTTTTAATCCCTTCTGGGATAAAAGGGCTAACTTTCCTTTATTGGCCTTTAGGGCATATTACTGTAGTGTTTAAGCAGCAAGAGTTTGCCTGAGTGTAATAGAGATGCTTTTTCTGAGAGGAGAAATAGCAAGGCCTGAGTCTGGGCTGTGTTCTTCACAGATATTTGGGAAAGTTTCTGTTGCCTTGTTAATGACTACTAAGTGCTTTACTGTAGAAGTCAGGTACTTACTTTCTCATTATTTGGGACAAAACACATCATGGTTCAAACCTGTTAGCTAGGTTTGAAATACTGAGATACTATTATTGACAATATCTTAACAGTCCAAGAATGTTATGCTATTGTCACCAACTGAAAATAAAGAGATCACAAGTGTTATTCAAGAATTTGGTGAAAGCTAATAAACATTAACACATCTCTCCCCCAGTCTCTCAAAACTATCATCTCTATAAATATACTGTAATCACCTAATACAACTTTTGGAAGAGCCATAAGCATCCTGTGAAACCTTACATAAAAACATTCATACAATGATGCAGATTTTTGCAGTCAGGAAAAAGGGTGGAGTAAGGACTAAATTTGAAACAAATCATCTCCATAAAAGCAAAAAGAACACCATCAAAAAAAAGAATCAAAACTTTTTTTAGAACTCTGGAAATTAACCAAAGGTTTGCGGCAATCTGGGGAATGCTTAGTCAAGAAAAACAGCTGACTCTCTGTAAGAACTCCAAGGTTTGTGGCAATTTAACTTGCACGATTCCCAGGTCTCCCTCCCGATATCTGCAGTATCCTTGAAAACCGATAGTCCACAGTCACAGCAAAAAAAAAAAAAAAAAAAAAAAAAAAAAAAAAAACCTGGGAAAGACAAAACAGTGTTAGAGTGACTTCAAAGCCCAATTCCCAGGGAATTTTCTTTATTTGACCTGTCTTTTGGCTTCCTGGGATATCAGGTTTGCAAGAGTGACTTTATTTGACTTGACTCAGCACACACAATATAAACAGCCTTTTGCCTCTAGGCATTTATTGAAGAATCACACCTAATCGTTAAATTTAGTGGCTGCTTCAAGTTCTGCTTAACAGGGCAAACAACTAGCTAGCCAAAAAGCTTAATAAGAAGAGCTGGGGAATGAAATGTCCATAAGTGAATTTGAAAAGCTCAAAAATATTTCCAGGAAACTAGAAGATCGCACACATATACAGGACAGTGCATATGCTGAGGAAAGACCTAGGAAGGCCCTAAACTCTTACTTCTAGCTAATCTTGAGGCTCTGTGCAAATATAAATTAAAGGTTAGTATGGAGCTATAAACTGCCTGGCTGAATGCAAACACCCAACACACACATGGATCCTCAACAAAGACTAAGGGACTAATTGACTATAGGTATCAAAGGAAATAACTGTCTAATCATTGACTGTTGAGTTAACTGAGCAAAGGCTTTAATGGCCTTAGATGATTAAGAATTCAGACTTCACATAATTCAAAAAAGTCACTAACGAAACAATAACAACAGTAGGAAATGTAAAAACTCCAGAATTGTCGCGTTGTCATTTAAAATGCCCATTTTTGGGGTGCCTGGGTGGCTCAATTGGTTGAGCATCTGACTTTGGCTCAGGTCATGATCTCACAGCTTGTGAGTTCAAGCCCCGCATCAGGCTCTGCGCTGACGGGTCAGAGCCTGGAGCCTCTTCAGATTCTGTCTTTCTCTCTCTCTGCCCCTCCTCCGTTCACACTCTGTCTCTGTGTCTCAAAAATAAATAAACATTAAAAAACTTTTTTTTAAATGTCCATTTTCAACAACAACAAATAGCAAGTCTTGCAAAGGAATAAGAAAGAATGCCCCATAGAGACAAAAATAAAGCGATCAATAGAAACAGAACTTGAGGAAGTCCAGACATTTATTTTAATGACAAAGATTTTAAATCAGGTATATTAAACATCTTTAAAGTCCTAAAGAAAACCATGCCTAAAGAAATAAAGAGAAATATAAAAATACCATCTAACCAAATAAACAATATCAAAAAATATATAGAAGTCATTTAAAAAACAAATATAAATTATGGAGTTTAAAAATATAATAAATGAAAAAAAAATTACTAGAGGGGCTTAACAGCAGATTTTAACAAGCAGAAGAAAGTATCAGCAAAATAAAGACAGGTCAGTTGAGATGATCCAGAATGAAAACAAAAAGAATGAGAAAACTGAAGAGAGGCTCAGAGACCTGTGAGACATTGTCAAGTACCAATATATGCATATGCATTCTGGAGGAATCCCAGAACACAAGAGAAAAAAGAATCTGAAAAAGAATTTAAAGAAATAATGGCTAAGATATACCAAATTGGATGAATAATATTAATCCATGTTTCCAAGAAGCTGAACAAATTCCAAGTAGGATAACTCAAAGATATCTACACCTAGACCTGTCATAATCAAACTGTCAGAGACAACAAATCTTGAAAGTAGCAGAGTGACATTTCCCCATGCACAAGGGCTTCTCAGTAAGATGAACCTGATTTAGTATCGAAACTTGCGGAGGCCAGAAGACAGTGAGGTGACATTCAAACGGCTAAAAAAACAAAAACTGTCAACCAAGAATTCTATATCAAACTGAATTACCCTTTAATTATGAAAGTAAAATTAAGACAACATATTCAGGAAGGAGGTAAGATGGTGGAGGAGTAGGCAGACCCTAAGTTTGCTTTTTTCCCTCAAACACAGTTAAATATCACATCATTTTGAACACCCAAGAAATCAATCTGAGGACTGAGAGAGCGAAACTGCACAACCGGAAGTAGAAAAACAGATACATCATGGAAGGAAGGAGCTGCAAAGAGTAGATTTGGGGGAGGTAAGAAGTCCAAGTGCTGTGAAGTGGAGGGAGCCCTGGTTACAGAGATAGAAGAGAGAGCGAGAGAGGGAGAAAGAATGAAAACGTGCGCAACGAACTGCACCACAAAAACACTTCCCCAAAACAACGGACTGGGAAAAGGAGAGGACCTGACTGCCTCAAGCTATTATAAGCAGCAGAGCACAAAGTCTGAAGGTTTAGAAGTGCATGGCATTGCCGGGGTCATGCCTGTCAGGCTTAGCAGTGTTTCTGTGAGGAGGAAAGGCAGAGACCTGGGAAGAGGCTACATGGTGTGAGGACCCCCGGGGTCACATGGGGACAAAGAGCTCCCATGCTTGGAGTGCATTTGGGAGTGGCTGCCTGGCCTCTCCAGGGACAACAAGAACCAGCAGTCCCAATATGCTGCTCTGTTCCCTAGCATAGGAACAAAGACATTGGCTGAGGGCAGCAAAATTTGACACAGGCTTTGTGCTGCACTCAACCATAAATTTTGAACCACTGCATGGTCACGCAACCACTTTTTTGGGACAAACCAGCAGATGGAAAAAGTGTGGTGAGACCCTCCCCCAGAGGATCGGTGCAGGTCCCTAAAATTTGGAGTTTGGAGTTTTGAAACCCAGCTGTGTGTGTAAAATAAAACACAGGAATCCTTCACTCCCTAGCAGGCAGTCACCTCAGATGCAGGCAAGGTGAAGGCCAGGATCCAGTAGAGGGTGGGGACACAAGAGAGCTGATTGTTGGCTCTTCTGTGAGGGCTCACTGAAAAGTGGCATGCACAAACTCTTCTCTTTGAGGAAAGAGAGAGCAGGGCAATGCAATTCCCCTGTGGGTGCATCTCTACCAGGCAAGTCCCCCTAAGAACCAGCACAGAAATCCGCCCCCCAACACACACACAAGACCAGCACAAACCCCTTGCTTGCACCAAGTCTACTGATCATAGAGTGCTGCAAGGCTTCAGCTTTAAGAGAAATAGGATCTAGCCATCACCACCACCACCACCACCACCACCACCACCACCACCACCACCACCCCCCACCCCCACCCCCGGCCTTTTTGCCCTCTTCTTAATATAGCCATTACTCTTAGAAGCAAGAATACAACAGACTTTTCTATTACACACAATAAAAAATAGTGACTGAGGAATTCACCCCAAAACAAAGAACAGGAAGAAGTCATGGACAGGTATTTAATCAATACAGATACAAGTAAGAGGTCTGAACTGGAATTTAAAACAAAAGCCATGAGGATACTAGCTGGCTTTGAGAAAAGCATAGAGGACACCAGGGAGTCCCTTACCACAAAGATAAAAGACCCAAAAACTAGTCAGACAAAAATTTTTTAAAAAATGCTGTAACTGAGATGCAAAACCAAATAAAGGTGATGACAATGAGGATGGATGAAACTAGAGTGAATCAGTGATATAGACGATAAAATTATGGAAAATAAAGAAGCTGAAAAAGAAAGAAAGGTATTGGATTACTAATGTACAAGTTGGGAGCTCCGTGACTCCTTCAAGCATAATAACATTCATGTCATAGAAATCCCAGAAGAAGAAGAGAAAGAAAATGAAACAGATGGTTTATTTAAGCAAATTATAGCTGAAAACTTACCTAATCTGGGGAAGGTCACAGACATTGAAATCCAAGAAGCACAGAGAACCCCCATTAAATTCAGCAAAAGCTGGCCGTCACCAAGACATAGATAGCATAGAGAAATTTACAGAATGAACAAACAAGGAAAGACTCTTGTAAGCAGCAAGGTGGGGGAGAGGAAGGGGAGAGTATTTAACCTGCAAAGGAAGAAAGATCAGGTTCACAGCAGATCTGCACACAAAAATGTGGCAGGCCAGAAGGGAGTGGCAGAATTTATTAAAAATGCTGAGTCGGAAAAATAGGCAGCCAAGAATATTTTATCCAACAAAGCTATCATTCAGAATAGAAGAAGAGAGAAAAAGAGTTTCCCAGATGAACAACAACTAAAGGTGTTTGTGACCACCACTTCTGCTCTGCAAGAAATATTAAAGGGGACTCTTTCAGTGGGGGGTGGGGGGAAGACCAACAAAGACTAGAAAGGAACAGAGAACATCATTAGAAACACCCACTTTACACTCTGAATGTAAATGGACTAAATACTCAAATCAAAAGACATACGGTATCAGAATGGATTAAAAAACAAGACGCATCTATATGCTGCCTACAAGAAACTCATTTTAGACGTAAGGACACCGATAGATTCAAAGTGAGGGAATGGGGAAAAATCTATCATGCTAATGGTGGACCTCAAAACAAAGGCGGAGTAGCCATACTTACACAAACTAGATTTTAAAACAAAGACTGTAATAAGAGATTAAGGTCATTATATCATAATCTATAATTTATCATAATTTATCAATATGCTAAATTTATCTATGAAAACCCATAGTAACTTCATACTAAATGTTGACAGACTGAAAGCTTTTCCTCTAAGATCAGGAATAAGGAATAGATGTCCATTCTCACCACTATTATTCAACATCGTACTGAAGTTCAAAAAATTAGGGAAGAAAAAACAAAAGCCATTTTGGAAAGACAAATGGAAAATTATTACTATTTTCAAATGACATGAATTTACACATAGGAAAGTCTAAGCATCCCCTCAAAAAAACAAAAACTATTAGAATAAACGAGTATAGCAAGGTGAAGGATAATAGATACATGCACAAAATTCAATTTTTATTCTAAATATTAGCAGCTGACGGTATGAAAATGAAATTTAAATAATGAGCTCTGATATACCATCGCCAATAACAAAATACTTATAAAAATTAACTCATTCCTGGGGCGCCTGGGTGGCGCAGTCGGTTAAGCGTCCGACTTCAGCCAGGTCACGATCTCGCGGTCCGTGAGTTCGAGCCCCGCGTCAGGCTCTGGGCTGATGGCTCAGAGCCTGGAGCCTGTTTCCGCTTCTGTGCCTCCCTCTCTCTCTGCCCCTCCCCCGTTCATGCTCTGTCTCTCTCTGTCCCAAAAAAAATAAATAAAAAACGTTGAAAAAAAAAATTAAAAAAAAAAAAAATTAACTCATTCCTGCAAAATACGAGAAGTGCAAGACTTGCACACTGAAAACTATAAAACGTGGCTGAAATAAAATAACGAAGGGCTGGATAAATGGAAAGACATGCTGGCTTTATGACTGAAAGACTTAACATTGTTAAAATGGTAATGAGATTGTCAAATTTTTAGTTGCCTTTTCTTCTCCTTTTTTTTTCTTCTTCTTTTTGTAAATTGCCTTTTATTTTAAAATGGAAAAATTGATCCTAAAACTCATTTGGAAGTGCCATGGACCCAAAATAGCCACAACTTGAAAACGAGTAAGATTGGAGGACTCACTCTACCCGATTTCAACAGTTTCTATCTACAAAGCTATAGTAATCCAAATAATAGTGGTACTGGCATCAGGACAGATGTATCGATAAATGGAATAAAACTGAGAGTTGACAAACAGGTAGACAAACAGGGAAGTAGACAGATAGATATCCACACATCCCTTATCTCACACATCCATTTGTATATATGTGCTAGTAATGTGTAGTGTAGTAAATTTTTTAACAAACAGTTCGCCGTCGCACAACACAGGGGTTAGGGGTTGTTGACCCTGCAGATAGTTGAAAATCCAAATACAATTTTGACTCCCCCAAAACTTACCTGTTAGCCTACTGTTGACTGGAAACCTTGTCAATAACACTTGATTAGTGTATATTTTGTATGTTATAATGTATTATATACTATATTCTTACAATAAAGCTTGGAGAATAATGTTAAGAAAATCATGAGAAAATACATTTACAGTAGTGTATTTATAAAAAAAATAAAAAAGGCGATGTATATGTGGACCTGTGCCATTCAAACCCGGATTGTTCAAGGGTCTATTATATTATTTTTGAAATACGGATTTAGGCTATGACTGAGGAACAATGGCCACCTGGTAAAAGTATATCTAAATTTCAATAGACATATTTTATATAAAAAGAAAGCTGCTTTCTTTTTACATAAAACCACCAGGGTGGCACAGTTAAGTGTCAGACTCTTGATTATGGCTCAGGTAATGATCTCAAGGTTCATGAGATTGTGCCCTTCACCAGGCTCTGGATTGACAGCATGGAGCCTGCTTGGGATTCATATTCATTCTCATTCTCTCTCTCTCTCTCTCAAAATAAACATTAAAAAAAAAAGACTAAAAAAACAAAACAATCCTGCCAAAGAATATAAGTGCTTTTATGCAAAAAATAAACCTACATGTTGATCCAATTAGACTTATGAGAGTACTTTTTTTTTTTTTTCCTGTCTTGGTATCCTCTCACAGTTTTAAATGTTACTTTATTAACTTTTCTGCAGTTACAGTCCAGATGATTGCAGAAAATAAAGTTAGCAGTATCCTAGTAAATATATAAAGAAAAAATTATATTTTTAAGAGTGGCAAAAAAAATATGATTAGACAGATAAAGCAATGGAGTAATGTCTCTCTGACAACTGGGCAATCTATCCATATGCAATAATGCAGAACTTCTTTCCTAACCAATGTGCCTAATTGGCTCTACATTATGTAGGCTCCAACCTTCCCTCTATCCACTGATTGGAAATATATTACATCATTGTCCTACTTTAAAGATCGAGACACCTACCTGCCTTGAGCTCTAACAAC
Source organism: Neofelis nebulosa (assembly GCF_028018385.1). NCBI lineage: Eukaryota > Metazoa > Chordata > Mammalia > Carnivora > Felidae > Neofelis > Neofelis nebulosa. The sequence goes on from NC_080794.1 coordinate 69,127,436, forward strand.
TGAATAGTGAATAACAAGGCAAATAAATTATCAAGCCCCAGAAGCCTGGCTTCTGTAATGAAGTCTTTTGTTACTTTTCACAAGTAATCCTTGGGATATGCAGAATGGCAAACAGCACGTTCATTGATGAAAAATGAAGATTATTCTCTCTTTCCTATGATGAAAATTTCTGAGAACAAAGAGCACAAAGGAATTGCATAATGCCAACGTGTTAACAGAAACATTTGGTCCCCTCACCCCCAAAGTATGGTGTCTAGTAGGAATGAGTGAAAGTTCTTCATTTTCATAAAGTCCACTGCCAATCCAGAAGATTAAGATGATATTGCAGATTTAAGTTGCTACCTCTTGATTACACGGTTCATGTAATTAAATAATTAATGCCAACTGGGATTATTTATTAGTTTAAAAGCCCCCCCAAGGTTTTTTCTTATTTTATTCTTATATCACTGCATAATGAGTTAGCACAAATTTAGTGGCTTAAAACAAAACACCTTTTCACAGTTTCTGTAGGCCCAAAGTCTGGATATTGCTTAGCTCAGGCCTTTGCTCTGGGTCTTAAAAGGCTATCGTCAAGTCAGTTGGGCTCATTCTCATCTGAAGGGTCGACTTGGAAAGAATTAGTTTCAAACTCATTCTAGTTGTTGGCAAAACCCTTTCCTTAAGGTTGTATGACTGATGAGTCCAAGCTTTTGTTATTGGCTAGAAACCATCCTTAGCTCCTAGAGGCCATGCACAGTTCCTAATGGCTCCCTCTAGTTTCTTACCACACAGACTTCTGTAACATGGCTACTTAGGTCATAAAAACCACAGAGTCTCAATCTGCCAAGATGGAGTCTCACATAACAAAATGTAACATCCCATCATCTTTGCCATATAACATAAACTGATTAGTAGGAGAGTGAGATCCCACATTTTTGTTATATTGGTTAGAAAAAAACAAGCCCCAAGTAGGACCTACACTCAAGGGGATCACACAAGCATATATACATCAAAGACAGGGATGAATAGGATTCTAGTCTGTCTACCACACTGCTCTTTGGGTACTTCCAAACTCAAAAACTTATTCCAAAAACCTAGAGGGTTAAAAATCTATCCTCAAAATAAGGCAGACATTCCCGTGACTCATTTTATGCTTCAATAACTAATGGGCATTTCTTCCTTCAGGAATATTGCTGCAATAACCACCAGTTAATTGGTACCAACATGCTGGAACTCTAATTTCCTCATCAACACCTCCACTGGTTAAATCCATGAACCTTGCATCAAAACTACAGTGATAGGAATACAAATACAACTCTTAGATGGGGGCCAATTTAAAAGATAGCAACCACAAGCTGCACTGTAATCTCCCATGGGAGGATGATGTGTGCATCCTTATGCCTTTGTATTCTGGGCATAACTTTCTTTTGCTTCTGAAACTAGAAGGCTCAGCTCTTGATGCCTTGAGGACCCAATTAATCAAAGGCCAAATAGAACATTCCCTCTCACTTTCTTTTTTTTTTTTTCAACTGCAATTATCTGAAGCTGAAAACACATGCACCTGTGGTATCCTAGGGATGAGTGGAACCATACCTGTCACCTGTACATATCTATAAGGAGGCAAACTCCAGAAATCCACCCAGATGCTTAGCTCACTTTAAGCAGTATATATGTATACATACTATGTTCTCTTTCATTTTGAGAAACTAAATTATGCATCAGACTTCTGCTTCAAATGGATGACAGACCGATTCAAACACAAGCACTCATTGCTGCTTTGACTTAGCACTGAATCATTTCCAAAGCAAATTTCAATTCTGGCAAAAGTGATAAATTCTCAGGGAAAAAAAGGCATGAAGATCTCAGGTGGGAAAAAGGCAGTTGCAGATTGAGGGGGAAACAGGCAACATATCAGTATTTGTTTTTCTTTCTAATTCTTGAAACTAATGCTCTATGCTAACTTATTTGAGACAAAGAATTAGTTCCCACTACCATTTAAGCACAGGCCATTATCTTGTTAATATAAGGCATTTTCAAAGATTCCACCCCCCTCCCCTTGCTCATTAAGAAGATAGAGGATGGTAAAATCATGCTATAAATACCTCCTAACCTACTCCTCTCCCCCTGCAATCAGCTTTCAGAGGTGAACTCAGCGAGCTACTATGCATTTTTATCAAACACAGATTCTTAAAAACAATGTGGTGGTGGAAAATGTCGAGGTAACTCCACAAAAGAAGAAAGCACCTCCTGGTTTGGGTGGGAGGAGGAGTGGAATAAGAGAGGGGAAAGAAAAAGCCTGGTAAATGGCTGAGAGGCCACAGTGATATATTTCCAGCAGTTTTAATGAATTGAATTTTAAAAGGTGTAGATTCCAGTAGTTCTCAATCCTGGCTGCACATTAGAACTGCCTGGGGAGCTTTTAAAAATGCTAATACCAGGGCCTAATCTAGCCTAATTATACCAGCATCTTTAAAGGTGAGACCCTGGCATCAGCTTGATTTGAAAGCATCCCAGGTGGTTATAATGTGCAGCTATGGTGGTAAGCCTTTGCTTAACAGAAAATACCAGTTGCATTTGAACACACATGCCTCCCTCAGTGCTAACTCTCTTGGGCTACACTTGCAAATTCTGGGGTACATCCACAAATCCACACCCAATTCTCTGAGGTGGTGCTCTGAATACTTTTCTTTAAGCTCTCACAATTATGATGCAACCCTCTTGGCTGATCCATGATTCATAGGCTTTTAGAAAGCAATTCTCTAGGCTGATCATCTTGCTTCTTTTTTTTATATTAGCCAATAACCATTTGGGGTTTAGGATAAAACAATGTCCTGGAAAAACTGTCATTTACTAGACTCACAAATGTTTGTATCACATCAACTTTGGGCTCTCATATACAAAGATACATAATACTTGGTTCTTGTGCACATATTGCCAGCAATCTGGAAAGCCTCCCATTTGTGGTATGAGTTATTGCTCGAGGGATTCAGGAAAAGGAAGTTGTCATGGGGCAGCTTGTGAAGGTAGAGAAATCTGCATAAGGGGTACACATAAAAGGTAGCTAGGATTAGAGCTACCAGTGAAAGAAGTATGGAGATGTGTTTATAGAACATAAAAAGAGGAGGGGCTCTTGGATGCCTCAGTCAGTTGAGTGTGTGACTTCAGCTCAGGTCATGATCTCATGGTTCTTGAGTTTGAGCCCCACATTGGTCCCTCTGCTGCTGTCAGCGCAGAACCAGCTTTGGATTCTGTTCGCCTCTCTGTTGCTCCCCTGCTCACACTCTCTCTTTCAAAAATAATCAAACATTAAAAAAAAGAACAAAGAGAGGAATAAAGATTAAGACATATTTCAGAAATAGTAAACATGGCCCATGCCAAGCAATAGGATTAGAGGATACTGACAATGGATCCCCAAGGAGGACTGAAACCAGCACCTAGGGTTTTATCCTAGAGGCAACAGATTATGGTATTTGATAAGTTTATGAAGATGTTTTCATGTCTATTAAGGTGCACAACAACTTTAACCACAAACAGGCACATGTTGTGACTAATTACTGATGAAGATGTTAGCCAAAGGTGAAATGGTTATCTACAGACTTTGTGTAAGCTTGACATTTTTTCAGGCTCCAGATTTTGTCTATTTACTAGCATTTTCATCTGCCTGTCCTATTTTTGCAAAGCAAATACACATACATATATACCTATACATGAACACACATAAAACTCCATGTGAAATGAAAAAAATAAATTCTACATGTGGCTCATCCTCTGGAGAGGATCATGCCAAGAGGGTGCAGTAAAGATATTAAGAACTCAGAGACACTGAGATTCGGTGGAAAGAATATCAAGATTTTCATTTCTTTCTGGTAGTAATAAGTAGTGTCACTTGAGGAAAACTGCTTCCAGATCAAGGAGTAAATTTCTACACACAGAGAGAAAGGGGGAGGGTGTGGGAAGTAGAGAGGGGAGAGACAATGACAGAGAAAGTCCTTCACGTTGCTAGAATTATACAGCATAAATGTTTTTATATGTAGTAGATGTACTTGGACCCTTTCCAGTGAATAAACCTTACCTTCTGACAACATGAAGATGATAAAATATCTATTATCGAATGAGTTATTAGAATACATGTGGAATCAACTGGCTGACATCACGATTATTTGCAGTTTGCCAAAAACTCAGCCTTTACCCTCACTACAGCCACATCCTAACACTCTGCAAAACATAGGTGCATAAGTAAATAAATAAATACATAAATAAATACATAAATAAATAAAACCAACTAGTCATAATTCATCACAGCACATCTGTACAGCAGTCTCGCCCTACTTCCAAATTAAAACCAAGCTATTTTCACCACATTTAAGGACTTGTATGGATTTACTATGGTTTTAAGCAGCTGTTACCATCTTTCAAAACTGCACAAAGTTAAGTGATTGCTTACCACAGTGAAAATTTCTAGAGAACTTTTTTTTTCAATTCCACTATAATTATTATACAGTGTTATGTAGTTTCAGGTGTACAATATACTGATTCAACAATTCTATACATTACTCAGTGCTCATCATGGTAAGTGTAATCCCTATCACCTACTTTACCCATCCTGCCACCCACCCTCCTCCTCTCCTCCCCTCTGGTGACCATGTTTGTTTTCTATATTTAAAAGTCTGTTTGTCTCATTTTTTTCCATTGTTTTGTTTCTCAAATTCCATATTTAAGTGAAATCATATGTTATTTTTCTTTATCTTATTTCACTTAGCAGAATACCCTCTAGATCCATCCATGTTGTTGCAAATGGCAAGATTTCATTCTTTTTTATTGTTGAGTAATATTCCTGGTGTGTGTGTGTGTGTGTGTGTGTGTGTGTGTGCGCGCACTTCTTTATCCATTTTTCTGTAGACACTTACAGGCTGTAAATAATTGTAAATAATGCTGCAATAAACATAGGGATGCATATATCCTTTTGAATTAGCATTTTTGTATTCTTGGGTAAATACCCAGTAGTGAAATTACTGGATCATATGGGAATTCTTTTGTTTTTATTTATTTTTTTTTAATTTTTTGTGGAACCTCCATACCATTTCCCACAGTGGCTGTACCAGTTTGAATTCCCACCAACAGTATATAAGCATTCTTTTTCACAAAGATCAACTTGTATTCCACATACAGATATAAAAAGATGTTTAAGCAGAGGAGGATAAAGTTAAAAGTAACCAAAAAGAAGTGATGTCTGCATTTGAAGAAATAACATCAGGCTCATTGATAAAACAAAAACTTGTACTGCATCCATTTTCATGAACCTATTCAATGGATTATAAATCAGTTGGTAGACCAGTGCTACAGATGAGTTTGAGACAAAAACTCTTTTGATGAAATGGCTCAAAACTAGTCAAATCAAACATTTTCCAGAGACTAACCTTCCCTTTGCCCTTGGAAATCATCCTAAATGTGAGCAGTACATTTCTTTCTAGACATCTAAAGCCATTTAGAACATCAACTTGCTCTAAGTTGGATAGAGTTAAGAATAAAACTCAGAATATACTTGTGCCACACCCCCTGCAACCCATGACAGTGGTTTTCCAGGTTTCCTGCTATTTCTTCCTTCATTTTCTTGAACATACATGTTTCTCAATCTTAAAAAAAATTCTAAAATATTTAAAATACAGGAGAATATGGCAATGAACTCCCAATACGTATTACCGACTTTCAACAATTAACACATGACCAATCTTGTTTTATGCAAACTTCCTACATCCCCCTCCCTCCTTCCTAGCTGACTTAATAGGTCATTTCCTCTCTGAACACTTCTCTATCTCTAAAAATATTGTTTATTAGGTCATTAAACTATTAGCATGCCTAAAATAATTCAAAATTATTAGCATCAAATATCCAATCACTATTGAAATGTCCTCTTTTTTTCTTTTGTATAGTTGAATTCTTTACATCACAATCCAGAGGTACCACATATTTAGTATAATTATCTCTCTTTTCTTAATTTTTAAATATTTAGTAAAATTTATTTTTAATTCTTTTAGAATATAGAGAAAATTTGAAAAAAATAGTACAAAATTCCTATATATGTCTCTTTCCCCTATTATTAAAAATCCTACATTACTGTGGTACATTTGTTTTGATTAACGAACCATAACTGATATATTATGAGCTAGAGTCCATGCTTAGAGGCCTTAGATTTTTCCTAAGGTCTTTTCTTGTTCTAGGACCCCATTCAATTACATTATGTTTAGTTATTATGTCTTCTTTGGCTCCTCTTGGCTGTAAAAACTTTTCACTTTCCTTTGTTATTGATGACCATGGTAGTTTAGAGGAGTCCTGGCCATGTATTTTGTAGACTTTCCCTCCACTGGGATCAAATGAGGTTATGAATTTTAGGGGGAAGATCAGAGAGATCCAGTGCCATTTTCATCACCTTTCAGAAGTATACACTATCCACATGACTTACATTACTGTTATGGTTAACCCCAACCACCTTGCTGAGGTAGTGCTTGTCAGGTCTCCATTGTAAAGTTACACTCCCTCTCACCACCATTTTTTCACACTGCACTCTTTGCAGTGAAGACCCTCCAGGCAGCACACACTTATGTCATGAACAATGACGCGCCATCTTCTTGAGGACAGAGCATCTACAGAACTATTTGAAATTTCCTTGTATGGCATACTTTCACAACTTTCCACTTACGGGTTCACTCAACTTCTTAATTATATCAGTATGGACTCACAAATATTTTACACTTGGAGTTACAATGTATTTTGCTTTATGCTTCCATTCCAATACTACTTTCTTTTGTTACTCAAAATGTTATAGGTATGGCCCTTGGGCCTTCCTTCAGGAGACTTCTCATCATCACCACATTTTGTTTTTAAACACTTCCCTACTTTCAGGCACTACAACAGGCTCTAGCTTCACCCTGTACATTTCCCACAACAGTCCTACCATCAGCCTTTTCTCTCAGGATTTTAGTTCCTTTTAATGGAGAATGGTATTAGCAATCAAATTCTGGGCACTAGGGGTACTCACTGTTACGAGGTATCATTTTGTTTAGGCCCTCTTAGCTGATGGAGCAGAGAACCATATATGTAGTTTTTAGCCCATGTACATACCTCTACCTATATTGATGTGTTTCTATGCAGCCATCTGCATATTGAGCTACATGTAAGTTCATACTCTTGTCTCCAACTCTAATTTATTACAAGAATTACTCCATTCACCCCTTCTCATCTGTAAATTCTCACTCTGTTGGTGAAAAACCTGGTTCACATCATCTGCTATCTATTTATTTAGCTATTCAATTCCATTGTATATGCACCGTAGTATCAGATTCATCAACTTACATCCCTCTGGGAAATTTTATCAAATGGCATATAGTACTGAGTACTATGGGTAGAGTTTCTTTTGCTTTGTCTTTACAAACCTCACTTCCAAAGTTATTTGTGTTAGCACTTTTCCCGTTGCTTCAGTGAGTTCTTCCATATTTTTGTAATACAGATTGTTTTGTTCCATTTTGCATTTCATCATGAAATCCCCCCACTTTCTACATGCTTTTGTTTGTTTGTTTGTATACATTAAGGTTTACTCTCTGTCATTAAGCTCAATTTTGACAAATGCATACAGTCATATACTTACACATGGTATCACAGAATAGTTTAAGCACCCTGAAAGCCTCCTGTGTGTCACATAGTTAACCCTACTCTGTCCTCCCAAATTCCTGACAACCACTGATTTTTCTTAACTGTCTCCAGTTTTGTTTTTTCCAGGACATTAGCTAATTGGAATCATATGGTATATAACCTCTCATACTGCCGTCTTTTATTTAGAAATATGCATCTAATATCCATCCATGTCATTTCATGACTTGATAGCTCATTTATTTTTATCACGGAGTACTCTGTTGTAAGGATATACCAATTTGCTTATGCATTCACCTATTGAAGGACATCTTGATTGCTTTTAGTGTTTAGTCATTATGAATAAGGCTGCTATGTGCACAGAAACTTGCATGCAATGTTAAGAAGTTTTCAGATCAGTTGTGTAAATACCTAGGAGCGAGATCACTGCATTATGTTATAAGACTTCACTGAGCTTTAAAAGAAAATGACTGTCTTCCAAAATGGTTGTAACATTTTGAACTCCACCAGCAACAAACCAGAGTTCCTGGTGTTTCACATGCTTGCTAGCCATTAGTATTCTCCTTTTAAATTCTCTTTTATTCAATATGCTCCTCTTTCTTCTTTCTTTTGTTGCAATTAACATGTTAAGGAAACTGGATTGTTCTTCTCTGATATTTTAGAGATTTTAATGATTTGTCTCCCAATATTTGTCTGTCCCCTATATTGCTTACAATTGAATGTTACATCTCGAAGTATCATCAGATTTACATTTGATTCTTTTGCTAAAAACACTTCTTAAGTTGTTTAGTATGTTACCTATTGCAACCCAACTGGTGACACATCATTGTTGGTTGACAATTTTTGTGACCTCAAGCCCAAACAATAAGCTAAGGTGTAGTCATTCTAACACACATGTATAATAGCCCTTATCAGTTTATTTTTTAATTGCCTCGATCCATTATTAAGTTTGCCTCCCATTTGTAACCAGTGACCCAATGGAAATTATTCTGACTTCAGTATTTTCACACCTGTTCTCAGGATTGTTTCAACTTCTCTTGTTATTGCAAAGCAGTAGCATGCTAACAAGTATTAATTTTAAAATACCAAATACTTGTTTTCAAACCATATGGCACTCATTAGGTTCAGATATCACTCTCTGATGGGATTTTTTTTCCACGCCCCACTGTCCCATGACAATTCAATACCTTCCACCAATTTTACCTGCTCTGTACTCTTTAAATAATTGTGTCATTTTATGTCCTTACTTTATCTCTTTTGGACCACATTTATTCCTGACAGAACTCTCTATAAACTGTCTCACATCATACATCACCACCTGAAGCTTTTCATCTGTCTTCTCTTTTCTAAACTGCCTCTTATTTATTCATTTGGTAGCTTTTAATCAATGCGTTACCCCAAACTCAAACCATGATGCAAAGGGACAATTAAATTTGACATCAATCTCAAAAAATTGTCTTAAAGACTGAAGGAAATAATATACATAAAGTTCCCATTTTAACACAATATTTAATAGCTTGCTTTGATGTTCCCCAATTTTATGATTTCTCTCAAAAAAACTTCACTGGTACATATAAAAATTTGTATTTTTTTTCAGGAGGGTGTTTAATACTATATTGCTATTTCATCACAGAAAATTTGAAAAAGTCATATATATGTATATATTACTCCCAATCTTAACCTGCAATAATAAAAATGACTGCAGTTTCAGCTTATCTCCTTCACGTTTTTCTGCATATTGTTTACATGGACGAGCACATGTTTTATATACAATTTTGCATTCTGATTTTTCATTTAATAATTGGTCTTATAATTTTATAATGTTTTAACATACTTGGTAAATATCATACTTAATGCTATATCTTTTATGCAATACATTTTACACAGTGCTGTCTCAGTTACAATTTTTCAGGCCTATGGTCTGATTTCACCTTCTCTCCCAACCCAATCCCTAACTTGTTTTTGTTTTGTTTTTTTTTCTTAACGTTTATTTATTTTTGAGACAGAAAGAGACAGAGCATGAACGGGGGAGGGGCAGAGAGAAAGGGGGACACAGAATCGGAAGCAGGCTCCAGGCTCTGAGCCATCAGCCCAGAGACCAACGCGGGTCTCGAACTCACGGACCACAAGATGGTGACCTGAGCTGAAGTCGGACGCTTAATCGACTGAGCCACCCAGGCGCCCCTCAATCCCTAACTTGTATCAGTACAATTCATCTCCTTTCAAACTTTTTCTCTATTGGATAAAATATTCCCAAGGCAACTTCTCTTAAGAATCAAATATACCTTAGGGGCGCCTGGGTGGCGCAGTCGGTTGGGCGTCCGACTTCAGCCAGGTCACGATCTCGCGGTCCGTGAGTTCGAGCCCCGCGTCAGGCTCTGGGCTGATGGCTCAGAGCCTGGAGCCTGTTTCCGATTCTGTGTCTCCCTCTCTCTCTGCGCCTCCCCCGTTCATGCTCTGTCTCTCTCTGTCCCAAAAATAAATAAACGTTGAAAAAAAAAAAAAATTTAAAAAAAAAAAAAAAAAAAAAAAAAAAAAAAAAAAAAGAATCAAATATACCTTAGAACTAGGAAATGTCTTTTAAAATATCTTTCTTTTAATAAATGAAAAAATAAAACATCAGAGAGCCTCTTAAACCAAATACAGCTTTTAGAGCTAAATTAAAGCCCAGGTCCAAATGTTTTGTTGTACTTTTAGCTACTAGATCACTTTACTTCCAAATTTTATCACATTCCTACTTCCCTTAAAAATAAATAAATAAAGGCAAGAGGAAAAGGACCATTATGTATAGGTCTCATTGGCATGCACTTTTGTGTTACATTTTTCATTCTTCTAAACTGGTAAGATTTCTAGTAACAAAACTGTCTCTTTAAGATCTCACATGAAGTAATAAAATTCAGCTTCTCTCAAAACTGGGAAAAAAATTACTTTCACTTTAAACCCAAATGAATCAGAATAGCATAATCTTTCCCAAACGATATAATTTGCTCCCCCCCTTTTTTCTTTTTTTTTCTTTCTTTCCTTTTTTTTTTTTTTTTTTTTACTGTTTGAGAACTTAAGCAGTTTTTCACCTACAGGCACTACTCATTTTCCAGAAAATTTGAAATGATATAAATTTCACTAGAGACTATCATGTATAATAAAATAAAAACATATTACAATCACTTCCTTTCCATAGTCTATTAATTTGGTAATCCTATCAAAAAGTTATTAAATTCCATCTGTCACAATTTTTTTTATAAACCAATTCTATTTATTGTTCGTGATTTTGTTACCTTCGAGAGGTTTTTACAGGTTCTTCCTTTTAATAGTTGTCCCATTATTGAAGGATTTAAGTTACATGCACTGAACCATAATTACTATAATAGCAGTTCTTTCTACCCTGGAAAATTGATACAGTGTTGGCATTCATTTCTGTCATTTCCCAGTTCTCACTAAATTTTCATAAATAACCATCAGCAGTGGTTCAGTAAGTTTTTCAACAAAATCCATTAACACCTTAGATGGTAGATCATTCAGACCTTCCACGCTTATTTTGCCCAAGTGCATCCTTACCTGCTTTTAATCAACAGCTATTTTTAAAAGCATTATGTTACATTATAATCCTAGAGTAAGAATAATGATTTTGTGTAAAGCAATTTATTTGCGTGAAATAGAATTCTCATATTTGTCCTGCACGGTAAGAGTGGCAATATTCTAAGGAGATACACAGGTAGGCTTATAACGAACAGTTTGAGGTTTGCGTTTAGAGAGTATCTCCTCCCTGGGTATCAATGTTCCAACTTATATCTTTCCCTCTAGATTCCATGAAACACATCCTGTTCATGCCCCCAAGGCATCCTTAGTTTCTGAATGTGGAAATGAACCACACTTGTCTGAATATATAATGGACATTTTAGGTTGATAGCAAACCCCAAAAGAGAGATGCTCGTGCCCTTACCTCCAAAATCTGTGAATTGATCTTGTTTGGAAATTGCAGATGTTTTTAAGTTAAGGATCTTAGGATGAGATTTTTATTTAAGTGTTCTTATGTAAGAAAGGTAGGGTTGGGGGGACTTGGACAGGAATACACAGAGGGCTAGATCATCTGAAGAGTGAGGTAGAGATTAGTGTTATGTTGCTATAGCCAAGGGATGCCAAAGATAGCTGGCCACCAGCACCTCACATAGAAGCATTGAATGATAGTCCCTCTGAGCCTCCAGATATAACTAATCCTACGGATACTTTGATCCTGAACTTCTAGCCTCCAAAACTTTGAAAGAATACATTTCCGTTCTTTTTAAGCTATCCAGTTTGTGGTAAATTCTTACAACAGCCATAGGAAACTGGTACAGATCTTTTGGGGAGAAATGATAATACTGGGGTCAATAATATTTAAATATACAAATCTATTTTTAATCAATTTGTGTTTAAGTTAAAGTTTAAAGTTTTATTTTCCCTATAATCTGATATTGCTTGTGTTGATAGTTTCTAATTTATATTTATTTTCCAGATTCCTACTCTTCTACCCACAAGTCAACAGATTTACCTTAAGGGGTAAATTGGAAAAGTGGATCCTTCCCCAGAAATGGCTAACATTATTGGTGCTCAGAGTCCATTACTTTAGCCACCGAAAAGTAGGATTAGTGAGGAATTTCAGAGTTCAAGTATTTGTTGCCCACACTAGATATTGACACGATTCTCATTTCTAGCCTATGGACTTTAAGAGGGGTTGACTACAAATGAATACTTGTAAAACTTTAAAAGTGATTGATGGGGAAAAAATGAAGGCCTCAGTTGAATGTAATTGTTCTATTCTATGAAGAAACTAAAATATTCATAAGATGCACATATTTCACTACAAAGTAATAAAATAACTCATCCAAAACTATTTTTCTAGGTCTTTAAAACATCGTGGATACAATCTAGTGCTCTTGATTCATCACAGTTCATTTGGAGCAACATAACAGGTACAGTCATCTAACTGGATTCCAAGTCAAGGTACTTCCTTTGAGCAACACCTTTCTCTCTCACTAATGAATGAGAATCTAGAAAAACATGTCCAAACTAGCATAGAATATTAAATAAACCAAATATTTAATATTTAATATTAAATAAATAAAATAAAATTTTAACATTCATTGATGGCAAAGGCACAAGGATACTCCCAGATAGAGAATGGAGATGAAAGGGGAAATGGCAAAGCTAAGTAAGAGAATAAGGACTATTTTAAAGCGATCTATGATGAAAAGCTCCTTTTTGTGGACAAGACATCAGACCACCATTCATAAATAGGTTCAGTGAAGAGAATCAAAGAAAAAGTCTAAAGATGGTCAATAAAATCTATAGACATAAGTTCGTAAAGTAGTAATGTCTACCACCATGACACGTGAAATATACTAAAAATAAAGATATGGAAAAAATACCATAAGGCTGTAATTGGAATTAGGTTTAGGTAGGTAACAGAAAACCTACAACAATAATACTTACGCAAAATAAAAATCTGCATTACAAATATACTTGTAAATTGGGGTTGGTCATTCCAGGCCTGGTGTGTGTGACATTGTTCCACCAAATTTTCAGGAACCCACATTTCCTTTGGTTTTCTATTCCACCATCATAAAGGACTGACCCACATTCTTAATATCTAAGATGGAATTTGGATGATAAAATGATTAGCAATATTATATTCCAAGCTTTACAAAGGAAAATAGGCCAATAATGCCTGACATCTACCTCTTCACGAAGTTCCTCAAGACTGATAGATACAGCTACATGGAGGATGAACATATTGTCCTTATTCTAAGAAACAATGGGCCAATTAAAAAGTTATATTATAGAAGGGATTAATGGGCAGTTTGTAGTGTCTGACATATATACAAATCTTGAAATAAGAGAAAATATTGTTTCAAGTATGTATCATACATATACTAAAATTGACTACACACTTATCAAAAAATGAAATAGACTCTCTAAAATAGAAATAGAAATAGCATTCTAAAAATTGTATTCAATACAGTTAAAACTTACTATCAAATGATAGAAAACAGTATTTTTTTCCAACTTTAAGGGTAAAGGAAAATTATATCCAAAATAATGCAAATCTATCTCTGAGCAGATAAAGCAAAGATCAATGAAATAAATTACAGCCTTCATTATTTACATTGTAAACAATAAGTGATGAGAAAAAATTAAAGGGTAACATTTAAAGCAAGGAGACAGCTGGACTGGCTATACTAATAGCAGATAAAGGAAAGTGTAGAACAAAGGAAATTAAATAGGAAAAGGAGAAACATCGCATAATGGCAAAATATCAGCTTTCCAAAAATAGGTAACAATATCAAATGTATATCTACCTAATAACAGAGTTTCAAAATACATGAAGCTGAAATAAAAGATCTGAAGGGAGAAATGGACAAATCTATAATTATAGTTGGAGACTTCAACATTTCTCTCCCAATTACCAAGACCATGAGATAGAAAAATAGCAAAACTATCAAACTGAACAACATCAACTAATAAGATTTAATTGACATTTATAGAACATTCAACAGAAGCATAATACACATTTTTTTCCCAAGTACCCATGAAATAGCCACCAAAATAAAGCCATATTTGGGGCCATAAACTTTACTAAGTATAAAAAACTTGACATCATACAAAGTATGTTTTCTGAGCATATGGAATTAATCTAGAAGTAAATTACAAAAAGAAAACAAATCTGAAAATAATTTGGACATTATGCAACACACACCTAAATAATCAATGGGTCAATGAGTCTCGTGGGATATTAGAAAATATTTTTAACTAAAATAATATGGAAGTACAGCATGTCAAATTTTGTGGAAAGCTCCTAAAGTAGTAAATAGGAAGAGCTTGATAGCAACAAAACTCTGGTCAGAAAAAAGAGGGTGGAGGAAATGGGAATATATTGGTCAAAGTGCACAGAGTTTCAGTTACCCAAGATAAATGAATTCTGGAGATCTAATTTAGAACATGGTGACTATAGTTAACAATATTGTATACTTGGAGTTTGAAAGTAACATCAATATTAAGTGTTCTCATACAAGAAAAAATAGGTAACTACTCAAGGTGGTGGATATTTTAGCAGCTTAATTGTGGTTATCATTTCACAATGTATACATTTATCAGAATATCAAGTTGTACAACTTAAGTATATACCATTTATATTTTTTAATTATGCCCCAATAAAGCTGGGGGGTGGGGTTTCAAAGTTAGCTCATTTTTTTTTCTTTCAAGTTTTTATTTAAATTCCAGTTCATTATGCTACACTATAATACTAGTTTCATGTATAGAATCTAGTGATTCATCATTTGCAAACAACACCCAGTGTTCATCACAAGTGCCCTCCTTAGTACCTATACTATACTGCTATACTATACAGTACCTATCATCTATTTAACCCATTGCCCCCTCCACCATCCTTCCGGTAACCCTCAGTTTGTTCTCTGTCATTAAAAGCCCGTTTCCTCGTTTGACTCTCTCTTCCCCTCCTCCCCATATTCATATTTGTTTGTTAAATTTCACATATGAATGAAGTCATATGGTATTAGCCCTTCTCTAACTGCCTTATTTCACTTAGCTCTATCATGTCATTGCAAATGGCAAGATTTTATTCTGATTGCTAAGTAATATTCCACACCTTTATCCATTCATCAGTCAATGGACATTTAGACTGTTTATATAATTTGGCTATTGTAGACAATGCTGCTATAAACATTGGGGTGCATATACCCCTTCAAATAAGTATTTTTGTATAATTTGGGTAAATACCTAGTAGTACAATTGCTCGGTTGTAAGGTAGTTTAGTTTGTGTTTTGAGGAACCTCCATACTGTTTTTCATATTGGCTGTACTAATGCATTCTCACCAAATAGGGTAGGAGGGTATCTCTTTCTCCATATCCTCCCCAACATCTGTTCTTCCCTGTTGTTAATTTTAGCCGTTCAGACTGGTGTGAGGTGATATCTCATTGTGTTATGGATTTGCATTTCCCTAATGATAAGTTATGTTTAGTGCCTTTTCATGTGTCTGTTGGCCATCTGTAGGTCTTTTTTGAAAACATGTTTATTCATGTCTTCTGCCTATTTTTTATTTGGACTGTTTTTATTTTTATGCGTTAAGTTTTATAAGTTCTTTATATATTTTGCATACTAACCCTTTATCAGATATGTGATTTGCAAATATCTTCTCCAATTCCTAAGACTGCCTTTTAGTTTTGTTGATTGTTTCATTTGCTGTGCAGAATCATTTTTATGAAATCCTAATACGTTATTTTTGCTTTTGTTTCCCTTACCTTAGGAGACATATATAGTACGAAGTAGTTACAACAGATATCAAAGAGGTTACTGCCTGTGGTCTCCTCTAGGATTTTGCAGGTTTCCCATCTCACAATTCGCTCTTTCATCCATTTTGAATGTATTTTGTGTATGGTGTAAGAAAGTGGTCCAGTTTAATTCTTCCAAATGTTGCTGTCCAGTTTTCCCAACACCATTTGTTGAAGAGACTTGTTGCCCCCCCCCCCCCCGCCCCTCCACTGGATATTCTTTCCTGCTTTGTCAAAGATGAGTTGACCATATAGTTGTGGGTCTATCACAGGGTTTTCTACTCTTTACATTGATCTATGTGTCTGTCTTTGTGCTAGTACCATGCTGCCTTGATCACAATGATTTTGCAATATAACTTCAAGTCGAATTGGGATACCTCCAGCTTTGTTTTGCTTTTTCAAGATTGCTTTGATTTTTCTTTTGTAGTTCCATCTACATTTTGGATTGTTTGGTCTAGCTCTGTGAAAAATGCTGGTATTTTGACGGGGAATGCATTAAATGTGTAGATTATTTGGGGTAGGATAGACATTTTAATAGTATTTGTTCCTTTAATCCATGAGCATGGAATGTTTTTCCTTTGCATCATCTTTAGTATCTTTCATCTTTGTTTTTATAGTTTTCAGAGTACAGATCTTTTGCCTCTTTGGTTAGGTTTATTCCTGGGTATCTTATGGGATTTGGCACAAGTGTCAATGGGATTGATTCCTTGATTTCTCTTTCTGCTGCTTGATTTTTGGTGTATAGAAATGCAACAGATTTCTGTACTTTGATTTTGTATCCTATGTTTTAATGAATTCATGCATCAGTTGTAGAAATTTTCTGGTGCAGCCTGTTCGGTTTTCTATATAGAGTATCATGTCATCTACAAATAGTGAAAATTTGACTTCTTCCTTGCCCATTTGGATACCTTTTATTTTTTTCTTTTTGTTGTCTGATTGCTGAGTCTAGGACTTCCAGTACTATATTAAATTATAGCACTCCTAACATTGTTGAGAATGGATATTCCTGTCTTGATCCTGATTCTAGAGGAATAGCTCTCAGTTCTCCCCCATTGAGGCTGATATTAGTTGTGGTTCTTTCATATGTGGCATTTATGATGTTGATGAATGTTCCTTCTATGCCTACTTTGTTGGGAGTTTTTATCAAGTATGAATGTTGTACTTTTTCAAATGCTTTCTTTGCCTCTATTGAAAGGATCATGTGATTATTATCCTTTCATTAATGTGATGTATCACATTGATTGATTTGCAAATACTGAATCACTCTTGCAGCCCAGGAATAAATCCCACTTGATTATGGTGAAGGATTCTTTTAATGTAAAGTTGGGTTCAATTTGCTATTTTTTTGTTGAGAATTTTTACATCCATGTTCATCAGGGATATTGGCCTATAGTTATCTTTTTTAGTGGAGACTTAGTCTGGTTTTGGAATCAGGTTAATGCTGGCCTTGTAGAATGAGTTGGAAGTTTTCATTCCATTTCTAGATTTTGGATAGTTTGAGTAGAATAGGTATTAACTCTTATTTAAGTGTCTGGTAGAATTCCCTGGGACACCATTTGGACCTGGACTTTTGTTTGTTGGGAGATTTTTTATTACTGATTCAATTTCTTTGCTGGTTAACAGTCTGTTAAACTTTTCTATGTCTTCCTATTTCAGTTTTGGTACTTTACAGGTTTCTAGAAATGTATCTATTTCTTTCAGATTGTCCCATTTGTTGGCATATAATTTTTCATAATATTCTCTTATAATTGTTTGTATTTCTGTGGTGCTGATTATTCTTTCTCCTCTCTCATTTGTGATTTTATTTATTTGGGTCCTTCCTCTTTTCTTTTTGATAAGTCCAGCTGGGCATTTATCAATTTTATTAATTCTTTCAAAGAACCAGCTCCTGGTTTCACTGATCTGTCCTACTGTGTTTTCGTTTGTTTCTTTATCATTTATTTGTGCTCTAATCTTTATTATTTCCTTTCTTCCGCTGGCTTTAGGATTTCTTTGTTACTATTTTTCTAGCTTCTTTAGGTCTAAGGTTAGATTGTTTAAGATTTTTCTTCCTTCTTGAGATAGTCCTATGTTGCTATGTCCTCTTATGACCACTTTTGCTGAATACCAAAGGTTTTGGACCACCATGTTTTCATTTTCACTTGTTTCCATGGATTTTTTTTAATTTCTTCTTTAATTTCCTGGTTGACCCATTCTTTCTTATTAGGATATTCTTAACCTCCATGTAATCATCGTCTTTCCAAATTCTTTCTTGGTTGACCTTAAGTTTCATATTGTTGTGGTCTGAAAATATGAATGATATAATCTGAATGTTTTTGTCCTGGAGGCCTGGTTTGTAACCCATTACCTGATCTATTCTAGAGAATGCCTAACGTGTACTTAAGAACAATATGTATTCTGATGCTTCAGGGTGAAATATTCTGAGTATATCTGTTAAGTTCATCTGATGCAGTGTGTCATTCAAAGCCATTATTTCCTTGTTGATTTTCTGCTTAAATGATCTGTCCATTGTTGTTGTAAGTGGGGTGTTAAAGCCCCTACTATTATTATTACCAATGAGTTTAAGTTTGTTATTGATTTATATATTTGAGTGCTGCCAAGTTGAGGATGTAAATATTTATAGTTGTTAGATCTTGTTGGATAGTCCTCTTTATTATGATATAATGCCCTACTTTGTTTCTTGTTACAGTATTTGGTTTAAAATCTAGCTTATCTGATACAAGTATTGCTACTCTGGCTTTCTTTTCACATCCATTGCATGAGAAATGTTTCTCCATCCCTTCACTTCCAATCTGCAGGTGTCTTTAGGTCTCAAATGAGTCCCTTGTAGGCAGCTTATAGGTGTTTTCTTTTTTTTCTTTTTTTTATTACTATCCATTCATACACCCTATGTCTTTTAGAATATTTTTTCAGAGAAAGAGAGAGGGATCGAGAAAGAAAGAGAGGAGAGAGAGAGAGAGATGAGAGAGTGTGTGAGAGAGAGAAAGGACAAATCGGGTAGGAACAGAGGGAGAGAGAGAAAAAGAATTTTAAGCTTTTCCATGCCCAACCTGGGCTTGATCTCATGACTGTATGATCATGACCCGAGCTGAAATCAAGAGTCAGATGCTTAACCAATTGAGCCACCCAGGTGCACCATGACATCCTACATCTTTTGATTGGACTATTTAGTCCCTTTACATTCAGAGTAATTATTGATAGATATGTATTTAGTTCCATTTTATTAATTGTTTTGTCATGGTTTCTGGAGATTTTCTCTGTTCTTTCTAGTCTTTGTCACTTTTGGTTTTTCCTTCCCATTCAAAGAATCCCTTTAATACTCTTGTAGAGCCAGTTTAGTTTTTGTCTGGGAAACTCTTCATCTCTCCTATTTTGACTGATAGCCCTGCTGGATAGAGTATTATCGGCTTCAGATTTTTCCCATTCAGCATGTTGAATAAATCATGCAACTCCCTTTTGATTTGCCAACTTCCTGTTGAAAGATACGCTAGTAGCTTTATGGGTTTTTCCTTGTAACTTAGGGATTTTTGCCTTGATGCTTTTAGGATTGTTTTTATGTCTGTATTTTGCAAATTTAACTACAATATGTGTTGGTGTTGGCCTGCTTCTGTTGATTTTAATGGGAGTTCTCTATGCCTCCTGGATTTGGCTGTCTGTTTCCTTCTCCAGATTAAAGTTTTTAGCCATGATTTCCCCAAATAAACCTTCTTTCCTCTCTTCTCTCTGGTCTTCTTCTGGGACTCCTATGATTTGGTGGAGTCAATGAGTTCTCTATATCTACTCTCATGATTATTCTTTCTCTCCTTCAGCTTCATTATTTTCCATAATTCTATTTTCTATGTCACTTATTCATTTCTCTGATTCTTCCATCCTTGTGGTCATTACATCAGTTTCAAATCTCAATTATTCCATTATTCATTTATGCCTGATTGTTTTTTAGCTGTTTTATCTCTGCAGTAAGGTTTCCATGTTGTACATGTTTTTCTCAAGCCCAGTGCATATCCTTATGATTCTTTTTTCTTTTCAAATTTTAATTTAAATTCTAATTAGTTAACAGACAATACAATATTGGTCTCAGGAGAATTCATCACTTACATACAACACCAAGTGCTCATCATAACAAATGCCCCCCTAATACCCATCAACCATCTAGCCTATCCCCCACTCGCCTACTTCTATAACTCCTCAGTTTGTTGTCTATCTTTAAGAGTTTCTTATGGTTTGTGTCCCTTTTTTTCCTCTTTTTTCTCTCTTATATGTGCTCATCTATTTCTTTTCTTAAATTCCACATAAGTGAAATCATATGGTATTTGTTTTCTCTGATTGACTTATTTTGCTTTGCAAAATACATTCTAGTTCCATCAATGTGGTTGCAAATTTTGGAATGAATTCCTCCACCTTGGCATTTTGTCTAGGTCTTTGTCTATGTGTATTAGAAAAGCCTATTAATTTTCCTGCTCCTGAGAGTAATGGCTTTATGAAGAAGAGGTCCTCTAATTTCCAGGGCCTGGCACTCAGGGAGTGTCTCTGGTATGTGCTACATGCACTCCATTGCTGTGTTTTGGGTGCACCTTTAGGTCAGTCGTTTGCAGAAGTTCTCCTTGCCTGCAGTGGGCAGTGTTTGTACCTTGGCCAGAGTGTGGAGGTTTTAACTAGGTTTGCTCTGGTCTGCTTGTTAAAAGAGACTTGATTCTATTTCCACTAGAACTAAAGCATTGTGGAATTCTATGGTCAGTAGACATTGCGTGTGTGGAGGGTTGTGCTGGTCTTCTCAGGAAGGGGCCCACTGAACTGGTCCTTAGGCATACTTGCCTGATAAAAGCAGTACCAGTGGAGTACAGGGGTGGGGCTTGGTATAAGCAGGTTAGGCATCCCGTGTTGGCACTGTGCTGTTTAGTGAAGTTGGTTTATACTGAGGGGTGGGTAAGTGAAATGATGCCAGCCAGTTCCTTTGTCTCAGGAGATAGGAGTCTATGCTTGCTACTCTCAGGGAAGCCCTCCCAGAGGAGCAAATGATTTCCCCTAGCCTGTCCTAGGCATTTTTTAGATCAGTGTTTTCACATTGTCTGTCTCCAGATTGCTTGCCTGCCTGGAGTAGTGCAGTGCACTCTGACCTCTATCCAGCCAAGTCTGATGACTTTTATAACACCAAACTTTAGAGGTACCTGGTGTGGTGGGGAGCTGTGCTGCTTTTCTGGGGAGAGTCTCACTGAACTAGGACTGAGGCAGGTTTAAACCAGAAAGGCCAGGGCACAGAGGCATGGGATTTGGAGCAAAGCAAGGCTAAACAGTCAGTGTCTGGGTTAGCTGCCCTCAGCAGGTGTCTGTGCCTACCAGAACAATAATCTCAGATTTCACCTTAAGAAATCAGAAAAAGTAGAGCTAAATAAATCCAAAGCAAGCAGAATAAAACAATGAAGAGTAGAAACTAGTGAAGTTGTAAAATGAAAAATAGAGTCTTAAGAACACCAATAAAATTGATAAACTTGAAGCAAGGCTTCCCAAAGTAAATACACACAAATTATTCATATTAGGATTGAAATCAAACTATTGCTACAGAAGCTGAAAATATTAAAACTGTAACAAAAGAGTACTCTAATAACTCTATGTACATTTCATGATTTATATGAAATGGTCCAATGCCCTGAAAGCCACAAATTGCCCAAACCCACTCAGGAGACACTAGATAACCTGAATTGTCCTGTAATTATTAAATATATTAAAATAATAGTTAAAATCCTAAAATAAGACCGCTCGGGCCCAGACTGTTTCACTGATGAATTCCACCAATCACTAAATAAGAAATAGCAGTTCTACATGCACTTTTCCAAAAAGTGTTAAAGAAGGAAATACTCCCTTCTCATAAAATGAGGCCAAAATTAGTGATACCAAAACCAGACAAAAGTGTACAATAAAATACTACAGGTGAATGCATCCTATGAAAAGATTCCAAACACATCCACCAAATACAAGTGAATCAAATTTAGCAACACATAAAAATAATACATGACAATCAAGCAGAGTTTATCTAAGAATGCAAGACTAACACAACATTCAAAAATCAATGTAATCTACCATATTAACAGTCTAAGAGGAGCAAAACTGTATCATCATATCAGGTGATCATAAAAAAAAAACTTTTGATAATTCAACATCTTTTGGTGATAAAAATTTTTCAGCAAACCATAATTGCTAAAAAACAAAAACAAAAACAAAAACAAAACAAAAAAACCCACAAAAACAAATCATCAAGAGCATCCATGCAAAAACAAAACATACAGCTACCATCATCCTTTGTTGTACAAGACTGAACATTTTTCTTCTAATATCAGTATCAAGGCAAGGTTGTCTAATTCCCACTATTCTTAATGAATTTTTTAAAATTTATTTTGAGAGACAGAGAGAGAGTGTGCGCATTAGGATGTGCACATCAAGCAGTGAGTGTAGAGCATGGCATGGGGCTCAATCTCAGCATGAGATGAAATCAATAGTCAGAACCTTAACCTACTTAGCTACCCAGGTGCCTCCCCCACAATAACTTTTCTATGACAAGTCCCAACCTAACAATGAGTCAAAAAAGAAAAAAGAAACAAGAAATATAGATTTGAAGAAATAGGTATCCCTATTTACAGATGACATTGTCTCTTTGAAAGTTTCAACAAATCTACCAAAAAGAAACTTTTAGAACTTATCTGAGTTAAAAGGTCACAAGATACAAGGTCAACAATTCATCATATGTCTATATACTATTAATTTATAAGTATGAACTGATATATAGTAAATAATCTCACCTAAAATAGTTTCAAAATATTTTGTTATAAATCTAAGAAAACATGCACAGGATCTATATGCTGAAAACTACAAAAGACTGATAAAAAAATCAAAGAAGATCAAAATAAATAAAAGGATATACTATGTTGGTGGATTTGAAGATTCAACAAGGTTCAGTATCTTGTGGAAATCTATGAATGGGTCTAGATAACTGAGGCTCAGTTTCTCATACTCTCCTTTCTGCCTTCAGTCCAAATTCAAGCCCTGATTATGCAAAAAAGGCAAGAGAAAAGGAAAAGTCAGCCTCAGTAAAATGTTCTGCAACTGCTTGTGATCACTGACAAATGTAAAATGGTTGCTTTTGGTTGGATAAGGTCAAGTTAAGAGCTTTGGAAGCATTTGTGAAACAAGAAAATCAATAATTTTGCGTATTTAATGTCTCCTCTGCAAGCAGAGTCACAGAAGAAAAACAATGCCACTTTGTATGTAGTGTTCTACAAGAGATAAATCCTTTCGAATGATCTAGCTGGAGGTATACATTATCTGAGAATTGGCAATTTAGCACGAGCTGATAAATCATTTCATTTGACCGAAAAACGTGTAGGGAAGATGTGATAAAATGGCACACAAGGCACACTCTCCTGACATGCATATTTTATGTGGATGACTGATGACTTTTTTCACTCCTTCTCTGTAACATAAATTTAATCTACTATTTCAGATATGCGAAGCAATTTTTTTTTTACTCACAAATCAACTGCATTGAAATTATTTAATGTCAACGTTTGTTGTTCCTGTTGGTTTTCAGTTAGTAACAGTAATGCTTTGCTCATGTGGTTGTCCCACATCCAAGTGGAATGTCCCCACAATTCACTCTAGTATTTATTTCAACATGCAAGTGTAGATCCAAAATATATATCTGCAAGTGAGAGTAATTCACAAATCCTTATACAGTCTCCCTTTACCATATATCTTACATTCATTATGCCCTTTACATTCTAACCCTTACAATCTTAACTCAGGTCTGACATGTTCCTGTCTTATCCTAAGACTAGGCCTTTGATGTTCCCAGTTTATATTTTCCCAACTCCAGTGCAACCTACACATAAATGCCATGTTTTTCTTTAAAACACCATTCTATTAACAGTCTTCCTTCTTGGTGTGCTTGGGTGACTCAGATGGTTATGTGTCCAACTCTTGATTTTGGCTCAGATCATGATCTCACAGTTCATGAGACTGAGTCCCATGACAGTCTCTGTGCTGATGACACAGAGCCTTCTTGGGACTCTCTCTCTCTCCCTCTCTTTCTGCCTCTCCCCCAAACACACATGCACGCACTCTCCCAAAATAAATAAACAACAAAAAACCCACTCCAGTCTTCTTTTATTATTTTGTTATTTAAAATAATTATTCTTCATTATTCTTTTAATTACCCCCAATGCATACATTCAAAACCCTCTGTAATCTGGTGAAAATCTGTCCCATACATATGCACACTCCAAACTCAGCCACACAGAACTGTTTTTCATTTCCTGAACATATTTGGTTCATTTTCGTGTTACTGCTATACACAAAGTTCTCATCCTTCTAATATAATCCATATCTACTTAAATGCTTCCTTTCATTAAGACAGATTTCTTAAAAAATCTTTTTAAATGTTTATTTTATTTTAGAGAGAAAGAGAGAGACAGAGAGAGTGCAGGGGAGGGGCAGAAAGAGGGGCAGAAAGAGAGTGCAGGGGAGGGAGGGAGACACAGAATCACGCTCCAGGCTCTGAGGTCTCAGCACAGAGTCTGATGCAGGCCTCAGCCTCACAAACCAGGAGATCGTGACCTGAGCCAAAGTCAGATGCTTAACCCAATAAGCTACCCAGGCACGCCCATGAGGACATATTTCTAATGCACCTTCCCCCATGAAGCCTTCTGTAATCGTATCACAGATAAAGGTGATCTTCCAGGTGTTATTAATTCCATAACACTTTCCATTTAAATTCTGTGATAACCACTAGCCAAACACTGAACACAATCAGATTCTTGCCCATTTTCTATCTTTAGTGATTACAAAGGGCACAGTCTCCTTTCTAGAATCTAGGGATGTTTAGTTCATATCTGGTACACAGAAGTGTTCGATAAAAACATGTGGAAAGATGGAATATGAAATCAGCCATGATCTGCCCAGTTTTATGATTTCTTCCTAACATATAAGATATTTAAATTAACATCTACATCTTTGTTTTAAGAAGTTTTCTCTCACAGAAAACCCATTTTAAAATATAGATTTTTCTGGGAGGGGAAAAAGATTAAGGTCCTGATATTTTATATTTATCAGATTCCTGTTTTTGATAAAAATTGAGTTTCTTCATAGGAGAGCTCTTTAGAGGTATATGAAGGGGATCAGAACTGACGTCAACCCAGTAAAGGGCAGTCCCTGAAGACAAAGGTCTTCTGGCTTCAACACTAATGAGAGGTGTAGTATAATAATAAACAGACATTATACAAAATGAGTGAAGAGAGCTAGAGAAGGATAGAATGTTAACCCATGAAGGAAAGCAATAGCACAAGTAAACCTTCAATTCTTTTTTTTTTTTTTTTAAGCCTTCAATTCTAAGAATGGCCCATGATGGGAGTATGTCCAAAATTGCCTTTGTGCATTTGAAACAAGTGGTCTTTCCTAAATAGTAGGAAATGGGAATTTAAAGAGAGCTAATGTTTACCAAGTTCCAACCATATACCATTAACTTATATCTATTGTCCTATTTGGTTGCCATGGTATATAGCTATCATTACCCTCCTTGTACAAAGACAAGTAGTGATGTTGATGTACTTTCTAAAGCACATGCAGTTAGAATGGATGTAACAGAGTTTGAAGTCAATTCTGTCTGATTGTCATTCTATGCTCATTTCAGTACATCATGTTGATCTAGCAGAGGTCATTTCTCCAAGATAGTTTACTTAAGACATGACCAAATTTGGGTACATTAGGGTTAGAAGGGGGTAACTATGTATAGTAGACAGTAATCGTTGATCATAGTACTACAAGTCAAGATTATGCATCAGCATTCTTAACACAGTATTCTGAGAGACCACTAAAAATAAGAGTTCTTTGTCTAATTTAAACTTATTGAACATTCTTAGTGCCAGTGAATCTTCTAGAAGCAATGAAATGATCACTGTGATCTTTGACAATCTCTCTGGCCTAGAGATTATAACAACAGTAACACCAACTCGCTAACCTAACAAAACTTCAAACTCATTTATGATTAAATGCCATTTTTTTAAACATGTACATCTGGAGAAATCTATTATGGAGGCAATTTTTTTTTTACACACTTCAAAACTAGTTCACTACAAAACTCATGAGAGTTTACAATAATAACTATCAATTACTCAACACATTTTAAAGGCTGAGCACTATACCAGACTTTTAAAATATGTCACTGCTATTAAGTCTTGTTACATCTGCCACTCCCTGATGTCCAGATTGGGATGGTTCATTTGAGAGATCAGTCTGACCACAAAAGTGTTCCCTTTTTCCCAAGTTTGTCTCTTTATATTTTCTTCAAAATCTGCACAAGTGTTTGAAGAGGGCCTTCCCAAATAGAAAATATTCTGCTGTGAAAGCTACAGGCTATCCCCTGGAAATTCCCATATGGTTTCCTCAAGTCTATTTGCAAGAAATCTAAGTAGCAGCCCCATAGCAGCTTGTATACACACTTGAATCAAGTAAGACACCATCCCAGAATTGTTATTTGGCAGTTACAGAATATATGGCATTTGAAAATCGGTCCCATTTGTTGACTAATCAGTCTCCCCTTTATTGTTCGTCTCTTTGGGGTATAAATAAAATTTATCAATTCGCATTGCTCAAAATATTTCCATGTACTCCTTGTTTTCTCAGAAGATCTCAAATACAAAACGTCTTCCTGATCTAGCATTAGCCTGCTTCTTCCAGCTTATCTCCACCATTCTTCCCTTTGCTCACAATGCCCTCATTTTGTTCAATCCCTGCTGCCATCACTTTCACTGTGTATCTTCACTTCTTATTCCCTTTGCCTAAAATACTCTTTCCTTGTTTCTTCTCAAGGCTGACTTAGTCTTTCCCTTGTAGGCCTCAGAAAAAATGACATCAGCATGCCTAATGACTAGTCTACCTTATGGCCCCGCTTACTGCCTTCAGAGACTGTATTACAATGTCTATGTTGTATTCCTAGATTATTGTATTTCTCACCATACTAACATACTATATTTGTCTCACAATAGCATTATCTTTGATTACATCATTATTGAGCACTCATTATCTGTCAGGCACTGTTTTAAGTATTGGGCATGTGGGAGCAAACACCAAATCCTTGCTCATAAGTTTCTATCTTGGAGGTGAGGGTGGGGTGAAAGAAAGAAACAAAATTCAATCAATTCTCATTATTAATCAGTAATTACATTCTATAAAGTCACCACAAATACTGAATTAATGAAACCGCTGCTCCTAAGGGGAAAAAGGTTAGGTACCTGCAACCCTCTGGTCACAACATTTTCATCAAGCAATCAATACACAACCTTTTCTTTATGTATGTGTTTCTGTTTAGAAACACCTTACTTAATATATGTTATTAATTCATTTACATTGAACTCACGGCCAGCAGCACTAACTCATGCCTGAACAAAGCTTATCTAATAAAAGTATTTTCTCTTTCAGGAACACTAGAGACACAGACCCCAAACTGAGAAAAATCTGGCACTAACAGATTATAAGAACAACAGTTGTTTACAGTTTGAGAACTGAAGTAAGCAGAACATCAGTTGTCTGACCTCAGCTAGGACATGCATTCATCAGGCACTCCAATTTTTCACCACTTTGCATGTATCTGTGAATGGCCATGAAAATGTTCCAAGTATCGATTTGGGCGTTACAAATGCATTTTAGCAAGTAGGAGAATTGGTAAATATGGAATCTGCAAATAATGGAGGCTCAACTATAAGAACAGATGATTGGAAGGATAAAAAATACTAAAAACAATTTAAAGGTAGAGTAAGGAGGATAAATGTGTAGTCCAGAAGGCTTGGTCAGGGAAGGCCACTCAGAGAAAGTAAAATTTAAGTAGTTAAATAAAATGAAAGACAAGTTATACAGGTATTTATGGGGAAGTACATACCAAGCAAAGTGAAGCCCAAGTGAAAACTCTGGTGGGAGAGATGTGTTTGGAGTTGGAGGTGAACAGAGAAGTGGTAGGTGAGAGGATAGTTTGGGGGAATGTGATCAGACCATGTGTGAGGCCATTATTGGGACTTTGATTGTTACCTAGAATAAAATAAAAAATCCCAAGAGTGTTTTGACCAAGGTTATACCAAATTCTTAATTTGTTTTTAAATGTCCTTGCTGGGTGCTTTATGGAAAACAGACTATAAGGATCAACATTGGAAGCTGAGACCAATTGGGATTAAGTACAGTTTCTTATATTCCAGGTAAGAAAACTTGATGCCTTAACATAGCATAAGAGAAGAGACAATAGGGGCTCCTGAGTGGCTCAGTCGGTTGGGCATCCTACTTCGGCTCAGGTCATGATCTCACAGTTTGCGAATTTGAGCCCCGCATCGGGCTCTGTACTGACAGCTCAGAACCTGGAGCCTGCCTCGGATTCTGTGTCTCATTCTCTCTCTGCCCCTCCCCCACTTGTGCTCTGTCTCTCAAAAATAAATAAAAAATGTAAAAAAAAAAAAAATTAAAAAAGAAAAAGAGTAGAGACAATATTTGGAAGCCATAGAAATGGAAATAGACTTCAGATTTACCATTGACAGAATATACTGTCAATTGGATTTAGGAAAATACAGCGAGAGAGAATGAGGGAAGGAAGGAAGGAGGGTGATTACAGACGACTGCAAACTTTTTAGCCAGATCAAACAGAATGAAGCTCACATCCTGTGGGTGGAGAAGGGAAGAGGAAGAATAGACTGGCAAAGACATGGACGGTAAGAGGGGAAAAGTTCCATTTTTGACAGTTAATTCAAAGTACCAAATCATCAGCCCCTTCAAGATGTCATCACAGAGTTGGAGATATATATATATACATATGTATACATATACATATATATACATACATATACATATATGTATGTATGTGTATATATACATACATATATATATATATATATACATATATGTGTATATATATATATATGTATCTGACGTTAAAAGTAACAAGTCAACGTTAAAGATAATTTGAGAGGCAACGGTTTACACTTGATATTAAGGCCCTAAGGTGGAGGACATTGACTAGGGAGTAGCAAAGTGGCAGAGGTAAAGAGGTCAGAGGACAATGGGTTTCAAGTTTCAAGAGGGAAGGGATCTTATCTGTCCTCTGACCCTTAAAACCTATTATCACTTTCAGTGTCTACCCAAAAATATCCTCAATAAATGATGTTCAATTATTTGAACATACATTAATACTTCATACCAATAAAAAACATAAAGCAGATTTTATTTTGCTTGTTTCATATATCTAGTAAACATGTTTTCCATAGGTCTATGGACCCAGAAAGAATAACTCTGCTACTGCAGAGTAGTACTTTGGAATAGGTTTTTTCCCCTTAATTTTCTTTTATTTTAACAGAATTTATATATTCTTAGGCCTTGCTTATGATTTTTCAGAGAGAGATGGATTCTATAAATCTAGGTTGAGGATCAGGGTAAAAAAATGCCTCCAAAAATGTCACTAAGATAGAGGAGGTTTATTCTCTTGTTTGACTTTCCACACCCACTTTGAAACTAACAGCTTTCTGAAATAACAATGATAATTGCTGTTGTTGTTATCAGTGTTGTGAGCTGGTACAGAAGCAATTTGAAAATGTTAATTCCTACGTTGGCTCATCAGCATTTCATCTTTCTTTCTCAAAGGTTATCGTATCCTCCTAATTGAGCAGCCTTCTCAGGAGAATGAGCCCATCTGACTGACTCATCATTAGAATACAGCCTGAAAGGCATCAAAAGGAAAAATACAAGAGACAAGGCAACACATGCCCCTGCTGTAGGCTTTTCCCCTGTTGCATTGTACATATCAGAGATCTAAAATTTCCAAAAAAAGAACTAAATGTTGCCCTGAAGACTTTGAACCAAAATTGCAAGGATCAATCTCCCTGCCCTGGTGTCTAAATTTTCTTGGGCAGCTGGGCACCTTTCAACATAACCCAGACTTGTATTTAATTACTGTATTTCCAACTCAGAACTCCAGACTAAATTACTTTCCCTGGCTTACTCACTTTGAAGAAAGGTTCCCATTCAGGGCTAGAGACGGAGAGTTAGTCTAAAGTTATACTACTTTATATGGAGCTGTAGAAAAGCAGGGGTTTTTGTTGTTGTTTTGTTTTGTTTTAAATCAAGTATGGTTACTGAATTTGGTCCACTTACAAGCTCTTAATGAATAGTATTTTACTCTTCTATCCCTAAAGCTCTTGACAAAGCACTCTTAAAATGTTTGTCAAATGAATGTATGTTTAAACCAACTATATCATCATTTCACTTTGACAGTTATGTTTTCTCCAACAAAGTAGCCTAGTTCCTGTTATCCAATAATCCCTAATCAGTCATTTCTCATGAGATTACAACAACTAAGGTAACAACTTGAGACAGGTGGGCATCATAATTACTTATTCTCAAGGAGTTCTTGAAATAGTGCCATGGCAAGGCAAAGTTACTTTTCCTGATGTCAGACAGAAGATAAGTAAGATATCACATAGGTCTTCCTAGATATCAGCATTCTGAGACACATGCCTCTGAATGACTCACAATTACTCTAATTCTTCATTCTTCAATAAATATCAGTTGAACTATGCATGTGCCTTAAAGGTATATGTGCAAATGTTTTGTCATAGACATTATTTCATGGTGAAGTTATCTCTGACCTGTGGCACTATCATTAGGAAGGATTCAACAAAGGCCCTTTATTTCTTAGAGTGAATAGAGAGCATCAGCAGAAGTGAAATATTAATCTATCCTTTCAAATTAGCTAAGGATAAAGGTGTTCCTCTGAGTAGGAAACCCAAGTAGGACTGAAGGAGTCTGGGTAGGGCATCAAGGTGACCTTAGATGTTTGCAGCCAAATGAGTTAGAGGTAAAATGAACAATTGATAAACTTCTAGGTGCAGGAAATAAGCTATGAGCTGTCTCACAGAGAAATTTACTAAGAGGGAAAGAAATCCAAGAATGTCCATGTAAAGCTGTTCTAAACCTAAACTCTAAATTGTGTTTACAGTAGCAGCAGGACCTTGTGCTGCATAAGCTTAAATAACTGAATGACTCTTATCTTATGTCCTTTCTATTGTTGCTTAACATTTAAAATGATACTTTTTAAAAATGTTAGCCTCTCCTGGACTTGTTAGTAGAAGGATAAAAGAGAGGCTGGGTATAGTGATGGCAACAAAAATTAAGGGGAGGGAAATCCCGTGCCTACCTGGGTGGCTTGTTACAAATTCCTATTATTGGCCCTTCCCTCCAGACCTACTAAATCTGAATGCATGAATAAGATAACCCAGAGGGGCGCCTGGGTGGCTCAGTCGGTTAAGCGGCCGACCTCAGCTCAGGTCATGATCTCGCGGTCCGTGAGTTCGAGCCCCGCGTCGGGCTCTGGGCTGACAGCTTAGAGCCTGGAGCCTGTTTCGGATTCTGTTCTCCCTCTCTCTGACCCTCCCCCATTCATGCTCTGTCTCTCTCTGTCTCAAAAATAAATAAACATTAAAAAAAAAAAATAAGATAACCCAGAAATGATTTTTAAAAAGCATCCTGAATCTCCAGGTCATTAAATCTTGACCCTTGTACCTGAGACGAGGTTACGATTCAGCTTCCCTTTCTACCCAGCTTATTACAGATTTTCCTCTGCCTAATATTCTAGGCTTAATGTTTTCTTTACATAGGTTTTTTTTTCTCTTATGAGTTTTTTAATGGATCTTAATTTTACCACATTTCTATAAATAGTAAGAATTCTAAGCTTCTAAAGAAGTAAATTTGCCCAACTCTTTACCTAGCCGACATCCACCTATCTTTTGAGACTCAACTCAGATCTCAGAAACTTTCCGTATCTCCCACCTCCATCAGAGTCTAAATTAGGTATCCCTCCTCTATATTCTTAGAATACTCTGTATTTACTACTGAGACACTCGGGTAGAATCATCTATTTACTTGTCTGTTTCCTAAAGATCCTTCATATCAGATTTTGCGTTATTTGTCATCATGTTTTTACTTTCAGCTTCTCAACCAGCACCCAGAACACGGTAAGTACTCAGTAAGTGTTGACTGAAAACAAACATGCATGCATGAAAGCATCAAAGACTGATTCTGAAAGAAGCACCGAAATAAGTAAGCTTGAAGCTGCAATTTTAGGAACTAGAGCTCCAATTTCTATTTGACAGTTAAGGACATAGAATTATCTGGGAAACCGATCAGATTATTGGGATTCTAGGACCTTGAGGAAATCAAACCTAATAGTTAACTTGCCACAGCATCTATTTCACAAACCAACTGAAGGAAACAGCCAAACCCATTATTCTTTGTGGTGGATGCAAGATAACTAATGTCTTGGGTGTTTTACTAACAGTGCTTTCACACTAATTTTTTTTTTTTTCCTATTTGTCATGAAGTATGCAGACTGGAAAATATAATTAACCAACTAACAGCTATAGAGTAATCAAAGAGGAACCAAAGACACTAGTAGGAGAAACTTTAAAATATTACACTTCCACAGGCCCCTTATGCTCTGGCCAAGATGGAGATTTTCCCAATCAAGGCAAAATTAATGCCATGGCTGCATACATATATAGTGAAGCAGTACATTTAACTTTACACAGCACAGACAATTAAGAAAAACAAAGTATTTTCCTTAGTATTAAAGGGTTTTGTTTTTTTTACATGGTATGGGGTTACATTATACTAGCAGAGTAAGTTTTCAGTGGAGGGCAACTTTCTCAGCTCATTTCCAGCGGATGGCCTCAGAGTCACCAGCTCCAACACTAATGAGCTGCCGTCTAGTTGCTTCCCTACAAATCACCAATTAAAGGTAGCCTCTTGTCGGTCTAGGTACAGCAGAAGAAAACAACACAAGTTTCCCAGCACCCGTCTGCTGAAATTAAGTGGGATATAGATTGACTCATGGTGGCTTCTAAAATAAACCCATAAATAAAGGATGTTTATAGAAGATCAAGATGAGAAGAATGGCCTAAGTTAGCCACCTAGCTAAGGATTGCCCCTTCAAGACTAATTTTTCCGCCCTAATTTAACACTAAAAAATTTAACTTTATCCAGCGCATAACATTAACATTTTCAAACCATCTATAATGATTCTTGTTTTGTTTGTTGGTTGTTTAATGTCAACAAATCAAGATTAAAGATAATTCTTTTTTGGTTACGTTTTTCTTTGGAGGAACAAAACTTGTACACTATTAGCTCTATAGCACACATTCCTCTTATGTGATCTCCCCACCTTCAACTGAAAAGTTTTACTCAAGTACACAACTCTCCGTAGGAAAGCATAGGGCCAGGAAATCTCATTTTAGTGGAGAATCTCTGGGGCACTTGGAGGACCATTCTCCAAACTCCAGTCTGGTAACATGAAAATGGGTGCCCTGGCAAAACTACAGGTCATTAGAAGATTAGGAAACCATGGAGATGAACCAACATTAACCATGCATGTAAACCACACCATACAAAGTGTGGTTTGTCTTTCCCCAAAATTGCAAGCAGCAAAGTGACACAAATAGCATAACTTAATATTCTAACACCCCATTCTTTCAGTCACTCATTTTTCATCCATTCCATAATTATATTGAAAGCCAAAGGAAGCCCCCTTTCTTAATATCATCACAGTCAATGTTTTAGAGAGCTTTTTAACTGTGAGGCCAATGGTAACTTACATATAATCTCATTTACACATTGCAGGACAGGAACTCATACTTTCATTTCTATTTTTGTTTTCCATTGAAAAGAGTACACAAATGATAAAATTTTAAATGTAACAAAGAAAAATACAGTACAATGTGACTCCTTTTACTTATGTCTATGGTGTCCCAGACAACGTCCATAGAGGAATGACTATAATCATTTTTTTATTCTGCCACAGATATGAAAGAAAATGTATCATTTTTCATGCAAATGGGAAGACATTGTACACTGCCTCTTACAGTTTGCTTTTTTGTACTTCACTGTTGACTTTGAACATCCTGCCTTTTTGGCACATGAGACTCTACCAGATTCTTCTGGATGGCATCGCACATTAGGTGTACCATCTCAATAGATGCCCAGCACAATAAAAACACAAGGATAAAAACAAGATAGTGGTTTTGCATATTAGCGAATTTAATCCCCATAATAATATAAGGAGATGGGGGCTATTAATTTCATTATAGAGATGAAGACACAATCTTGAGAGGTCAATTACCCTAAGTCACAGAACTAGAATCTAGGCGCTTAATCATGGTGCCTATCTTTTTTTTTTTTCTTTATATCCCCTTTTTATTGCTTTTTCTTCATCACTTGTCCTCACTCCTCTATCACACACACATACTTGCATTTATTTTCTCTGCCTTCTCTTACCATGGTTGGTCAGGTGTGTAGGCAAAGCCCAGTTATATTAAGTCCAGAGTTAATGGACTCACAAATCTTACCACAAGAGCCCCTCAAGAATAAATTGCACTGATATAGGTTCCATCACACCTTCCTGAGGAATTCTGCCAACTGCCTCATTCACGGTGGAAATGATCACCACCTATAGGCTGGGCTCCTTAACACATACCTCTTTCCCCTCCTCCCCCCTCCCTTCTTCTATTCTTCTATATTCCTCCTTCTTGCAAATGTCTTCAGTTGTAGTCAATCCCATATAAAAATAAGATACTTTTGATTCAGGGATAGATAAAGATACACAACCATGGAAGCAGACCTTTATCTTACCAATACATGCTCAGTTTCCACTTCGTCCACAATCAAATCTTTGTTCTGTGTTTTGTTGATTCATTTGTTAGTTGGCTTTCCTGAAGATGTCAGTCTAGACTATTAATCTCTAAAGCCCTTGCTCTTCTCTGCTGGTCTGTCATGTCACCATTCCAAACCTGCCTTGGACTGGTCAATAACTGGTTCTAGTATTTCCTGAATAACCCTGATTTATACACATATCTGTGAGGTACCTGTGCATCGCACATCGCATTGTACTTCTGGCTTTCCTCCTCTTAACTCCTAGAACAAGGCCCACTCACCAAATGACCAATGTCAGGTAAGGCAGAGTGAGTAGGAAGCCAGGGCTGTGACAAAACAGTATTAACATCAATAAGGAAAACTAGTAATAATTGAGAACTTATGAGTCAGGCAGATTATGCATATGTATTAGTTCGCTAAGGCTGCTGTAATGAAATGCCACAAACTAGATGGCTAAAAACCAGAAATGTATGGTTTCAGAGTTCTTGAAGCTAGAAGTCTAAGATCAAGATGTCAGCAGGATTGGTTTCCTCTGAGGGCTGTGAGGGACAATCTGTTCCATCCCTCTTTCTTAGCATCTGGAAGTTTGCTGGCAATCTTTGGTGTTGGTTAGCTTGGAGATACATGACCCCAATCTCTACCTTCATGTTCAGAAGCTGTTCTCCCTATGTACCTGTCTCTATGTCCAAATTCCCCCTTTGTATTAGGACACCAATCATATTGGATAAGAGACTTCCCTAATGAATTTATTTAAACTTGATTACCTCTGTCCAGACTATTTCCAAATCAGGTCACAATCTAAGGTGATACCTTCTTAGGGGTTAACGCTTCAATTTATTTGGTGGGGGGTTGGGGGGGACAATTTAACTCCTAACAATATATTATCTAATGTTAACTACTCTTGAGAAGTGTGTTACCATCCACACTTAAAAAAATAAAAAAAAGAATACAGAGACTTAGATTACGTCATTTACCAAAGGTCACAAAAATAGAACATGACAGGGCTTAGACTTAACCCAGGGCACCAGACTCTACATCCTGAGTCCCTAACCACCATGCTCTATTGTCTCTATGGATAATAGAGCTCCTCTAATGTGTAGACTGAGCTGTGCTGATATATATTCTCTGAAGTAGCATCACCTGTGCATGCTAGGATATCTTTACTCCAAAAGCATAAAGCTTCAGCTCAGGTAAACATTACCCATTAATCTTATCTATTGATTTCAGAGAGGAGACTGAGTTCTTACAGCCAAAGGCGGTTTCACTGTCATCCACAAAAGAACCAAGAATTATGTTTTATTCCTTAAACTGCAAACTGATTTGATGGGCAAACATCTCCACCACTTGATACTATTACATTTTAATTATATGCCATCTCTGGCCTGAGTACATTTAAAACAAATCCTTTTGTCAACCTTCCCTTTGTTTTCAGTACAAAGTCTGCAGTCCTAAGTATGAAATCCAAAGGTTTGCTTTTTTTTTTTTATCTAGACTTATCTTCAGAATCACCTAATATGTGTTATCTCCAAAAACCTCACTTTGCCAGAAATGACACTCCCCATCCCATCCTGCGTTCTCATCTTCCCAAATGCCCCTGTCCTAAAGGCTGCTCATCACTTTAGAATCCTCTGTCTTTTTATCTCCTTCAGAATTTATTTCCTGACCCTCCCCACATCCCTGATGCTAGGCTAGATATTCCTCCTCAGGGCCCACGGTAAGTACTTCTCACATGTTACTGGTCAGACATAGGTATCTATTAGCTTCTCTCTTTTTTTTCCCCAACCATGAGCATCCTGAAGGCAGGACCCCCAGGACTTTCAGGACCAGATAGTCTTCATGTGGCAGGCGATCACTACTAAATAAATATTATAACAACTAGACTCAACTCAAGTTCCTACTAACTGCATCATCTCTGAACATTGGGGAATAAGTTTATTTTCAAAGAGGTAAAAAATACCACCAGTAACCAAACATCTGTACATTGAAAACTACAGGACATTGATGAAAGAAATTGAAGACAAATGAATGGAAAGGTAACTGGTGCTCATGAATTGAAAGAACAGTTAAAATGCCCCTATTATCTAATGCAGTCTACAGGTCCAGTGCAATCCCTGTCAAAATTCCAATGTCATTTTTCACAGTAATAGAATTAACAATCCTAAAATTCATATGAAACAAAACACCTTGAACAGCCAACACAATCTTGAACCAGAGGAACAAAGCTAGAGGCACCACACTTTCTCATTTCCAATTATATTACAAAGCTGTAGTAATCAAAACAGTACAGTATTGGCATTAAAACAGACATGAAGACCAGTGGTGCAGAATAAAGAACCTAGAAAATGGACCCACACATACGCTGTCAACTAGTCTTTAAGCAAAGGTGCAACAAAACAAAACAAAAAATACACAACGGGGAAAGGATGGTCCTTTCAACAGTGGTATTGGAGAAACTGGATATCTAATATGCTTAAGAATGAAACTAGACTCACATCTTATACCACTGACAGAAATTAATTTGAAGTGAATTAGAGACTTAAATTTCAGACCGAAAACTATAAAATTCCCTGAAATAAACATAGGGAGAAAGCTTTTTGACACTGTTTTTGGCAGAAGATTTTTGGATATGACCCCAAAACACAGGCAACAAAGTAAGACTGTTAAAAAGTTTCTGTACAGCAAATCAATCAACAAAATAAAAAGTCAACATACAGAATGGGAGAAAATATTTGCACGCCAAGTATCTGATAAGGGGTTAATGTCCAAAATATACAAGGAACTCAAACACTTTAATAGCAAACAAAAACAAAAACTAAACAAATCTGATTAAAAGTTGAACAATGCACCTGAACAGAAATATTTCCAAAGATGATATACAAGTGGCAAAGAGGTGTATTAAAATGTGCTCAATATCATGAATCATCAGAAATATGCAAATCAAAATCACAATGAGATATTAGTTCACAATTCTTAGGATGGCTTTGATAAAAATAAAAAGGCAACAGATTAAAAAGTGTTGAAGTCAAAGGGGATCCCTTGTACACTGTTGCACAGAAATGTAAATTGGTACAACCATTATGGGAAAGAGTATGGAGGTTCCTAAAAAATTCCAAGTAGAACTGCCAGATGGTCCAACAATCCCACTTCTGAGTATATATTCAAAGGAATTGAAGTCAGGATCTTGGAGAGATAGCTGCCCACCTATTTTCATTGCAGCATTATTTGTAATAGCCAAGATATGGACACAACCTAAGGGTATGTCAATGGATGAATGGATAAAAATGTGAGAGGACAGATTATAGATAATGGAATATTACTCAACCAAAGAGGGTAAGGTCTCACCATTTGTGAGAACATGTACGAAACTAAGAAGTATTCAGCTAAGTGAATTAAGTCAAAGAGACAAACACCACATGATTTCACTTACATGCAGAATCTAAAAAACAAAACAAATGAAAAAACAAAAACAGATTCATAAACACAGAGAAAAACTGGTGATTGCCAGTGGGGAGGTGAGTGGGGAGGGGATGGGCAACATAGGTCAAGGTCATTAAGACATACAAACTTCCGGTTATAAAATAGTCATAGACTTGGGGCGCCTGGGTGGCGCAGTCGGTTTAAGCGTCCGACTTCAGCCAGGTCACGATCTCGCGGTCCGTGAGTTCGAGCCCCGCGTCAGGCTCTGGGCTGATGGCTCGGAGCCTGGAGCCTGTTTCCGATTCTGTGTTTCCCTCTCTCTCTGCCCCTCCCCCGTTCATGCTATGTCTCTCTCTGTCCCAAAAATAAATAAAAAACGTTGAAAAAAAAAAATTAAAAAAAAAAAAAAAAAAAATAGTCATAGACTTGAAAAATATAGTACAAGGAATATAGCCAATAATACTGCAATAACATTGTAGGATTACATATGATGACTATAGTTATCATGGTAAGAATTGTGTAATGTACAGAATTGTTGAATCACTATGTTGTACACTTAAAGCTAATATGACATTGTATGTCAATTATGTTGCAATAATAAAAAAAATTAAGTTTTTAGAAGATGTGGTACACACACACACACACACACACACACACACACACACACACGATACACAGGAATATTAGCCAGGATAAAGAAGGTAACTGTACCTTTTGCAACGCCAATAAACCTGGAAGGCATTACGCCAAATAGGCCAGACAGAGAAAGACAAATACTGAATACTCTCACTTCTATGTGGCATCTAAAAAAGGGGGGAAAAAATCTCCCAGAAAGAGCTAAGAATGGTGTTTGTCAGAGGCTGAGGAGGGAAGGAAATGGAGATGCTTGTCAAAGGGTACAATCCCACAGCTGTAACATGAACAAGTTGTGGGGATCTCCTGTACGGCACGGTGAATGCAGTTATTAACACTCTACTGTCTACCTTCAATCTTCTGAGAGAGTGTAAGCATCCTCATCATACACGCAAACAGGTAGCTCTGCGAGGTGATCAGAGTGTTCATCCACCTGCTTGTGGTAATCATTTCACGATGTACACATATATCAAATTATCACATTGTACACTTTGAATATATATAATTTGATCTGTCACTTTTACCTCAACAAAGCCCAGGGGAGAAAAATGGGCAGGGACTTGACTGGATTAGAAATTTAGCAAAGGCACATGAGATATCAAGGCAAAAATGAGGCAAATGGGGGGCTACTTCATGCCAGCTAATCTCAAACTTCATTGCACATAAACTTCAGATTCCTCCTTTAGCAGTTCTTAGGTGGGACAAAGAAATTTGCCATTTTAATAGGCATCAAGAGGGACTATTATAAACACTAAACTCAGAATAACTGCTGTGGGCCTTACTATAGAGTCAATAACAACAACAAAAAAGCAACACAAGTTCTGGCTTTTTTTCATTTTTTTTTTTTTTTACTCCTTTTCTAGGTATAATGTTATAATTTAAAACCACAGCAGGTTCATTAGTCATTCTGGCTACACGATTTTCTCCCTGTCACACATCTCCACTTTTCTTTGTGCAAAGCCTGGTTAAATCATCTCTCCTACTTCTAATTCAACACAAATCCCTTCCTAAAAATCTGAGCTTCATTACTTAATTACATGTCATGGGGGCTCTGATTGAGAAATTCATCCGAAGACGTTTTATTAAGTTGTCTTGAAATAAAGCAGAGCTATAGCTGAAGACAGGAGTTTGTGAAAAATCAGGTAATGAATGCAGGCTAATACCTCCCATCTCTAAATAGCATAGTATAAAAGCTTCCTTCTTAAAGACGATCATGGAATTTTTTAAATATAAATTTATCCCTGGCCTCGATAAAAAAAAAAAAAAAAAACACAAACAAAGATGTAAGAGCATTTGTTCAAATAGTTCTACCTCAGAGAAAACAAGAAACCTGACCTTGTGTTAGCAAACTATCCAAGCGTCCGCCTCTCAAATAGCCTACAAATTCTCTATCTTTCAGGGTGTTAAAATAATCAAACCTATTCCCTGGATGAAAGATATTGCCATAAACTACAAGTGCTGTGAGAAATCACAGGCCTCAGAAGGCTACCCTGTCTACTATGGTTTACTAGTTTTATCATGTTAACAAATCACATAGTACTTACTCCAGGTCAGTGATATTGTGTGAAAGGAATTTCACATCCAGAGATTTAAGAGAATTAGGAACTGTAGCAACCTCTCTGGCTATACGTCCAAAGTAAAGTTAATCATCTTTCAGGAACTGGAAGTGACTTTAAGAATAACTATAACCCTGATGGAAGATTAAAGCCTATCAAAAGAACATGTTGGCTCCATACCCAAAGACTTCACAACTGCTTCAAGAATTTTTGCCAGGCTATAACGAAGCAAGCTGGCCCTTCTGACTTTCCAAGAGGTGTACTTAACTTCTTGATAGAGAATGCTGGAGAGCTCTCCAGAGGGGATTTGTGGACTCCTATCCACTTAGGATGGAAATGTCATCAAGATTGCTAAGATTTAGGCTTTGATGATTTGAACGAGTCTAAAGATGTGCATGTTGCCTATTTTTAAAAAAAGAATAAAAAAATATGAGTTAGCTGAGAAGAGTAAGCTAAGGAATTTCTTAATGATAAACTCAATTACAAGAGCCATTTAAAGATATTGAATATTATGTGTCAGGGACTGTTCTTTGTGTGGATCAACTTTGTTAACCATCCTGACAACTCTAGGAAGTGGCATTATCTCCAATCTGAATTTGCTCTGAGGTGCACAGGGGTTGAGCAACCTGTCCGAGATCCTACTACCGGTATTACCAGAACAGAAATTCCAGGTAGGCAGCCTGGTTTTAAAGCCCAAACACTTAAGCGCTGTGTATACTGCCTCTACCTACTTCGATGGGTGCCTCCTGTCCCCATCTCCTTCATGGTAGAAGAATGAAAAGTTAGGCTTCATGATGATGAGATTTTACAGATATTGCCAACTATTTCATTTACAAAGCACCCTGAATAGGCTTGAGTTAGGAATAGATTTATAAACTCCTGTGCCAAAGTCAATGTGAGCTATTTTGAGCTTCAAAGTCATTTACACTCTTGAAGTTTTCCCTCGCCTCCTATCTTCAGAGCAGTATTTGTAGTTCTGAGTTTTGACAGAAACCCAATGAGCCAAAATTCAGTTGGAGCAGCTGTTGTTGAAGTATTTCTAGATTGACTGGAACCAGGAGACACTGAATACACCCTATTTGTTCATAAGCATTAAAAATGGAGGCTTTTTGTTTAAAATCACCAGTGACAGTTCATCAAAATTTACCACTGTGATATATGCGATGACAGATTTCTACCCTTTTAAATGTGCTTCCTTGAATTATACTTTATCCAGAGGCCATCCCAAACACTAAAAGTAGTTAGTGAATTTTTTAGTATATAATAAATACACTACAAAAAAAGTATTTGTTGTTATTATGTGTACCAGAAGAATGCTAATACTCTTTATTCCAGATGTTCATTGAGGTGTATTTATTAAACTGTAATAGT
Organism: Neofelis nebulosa; assembly: GCF_028018385.1. NCBI lineage: Eukaryota > Metazoa > Chordata > Mammalia > Carnivora > Felidae > Neofelis > Neofelis nebulosa. The sequence continues at coordinate 69,169,078 of NC_080794.1, forward strand.
CTCCTGTGACAATCTGGCACACAGACTAGCATTATACAGATGACAGGTTTTTCTGGCCACTGTGTTAGTGGGTAAATGAAATCCCAAGCTTGCTGGTATTGCATCAGCGTTTCAAATTATGATCTTTCCTTTAGGTATCTTCAATTCATATTGAATATGTATTTTATAATTATTTGAATGAACTTTTTTTCCCATTAGAATTTTGGTGAATGCTTTGCTCAAAACATTCAAGGGCTGTTAAATTCACATTTAACCTATTTCTGCCAAACACATCTTGCTTCATACCAGAATTTCTCAGACAAAATTGAAGCCCTCTGTGTTCTAGTTTGGTTCACTAGGTGTTCTGAGGAACACTGCACATTCAGAGGCATATAAGCTTTTCTCTACAAAATATTCAGATAGAATAAATCAGAATTCTATAACCTAAAGAAATATAAAAACACATCTAGTTCAGAGCTTTTCAAATCATGTCCAGTGGAATTCTGCTGTTTTTGTAAAGTAGCTACAATGCAAAGCCAACTTCTCAAGGAATGCAGAACCAAACTCTGCAAAGAACCTGAATCTCAAAGGATGTCATGGAACTTGTTCTAGGACAGCTTATCTCTGTATTTCTTGTCCATTTTGAGTTGCTTCTTCTGTGACCCATCAAAAGCATGCTAATTGATATTCCCTCTAAATCTATATTGTCCAATACAGTAGCCCCACCTCCTGAATGTGAATATGATGTCGTGACCAAAGCTGAATATACACTTGAAACTAGGCCTCAAGAGGAACACTTCTCCTTGATATTTAGCAGTGCGAATGCACACACACATCAGAGATTCAACTTCTTTATTCCATGCTTTCAACAAGTGATTAACTCAGCCTTTAAAGGGAAAGAGATTCTGAGTTCTGAACCTTAACATAAGAACTGTCAAATTAAAAGAAAATTAAACTGAAGCAATGTGAAGTGTTCTCCATTCATCAAGCTGGTGTAAGAATCGGTTATTCGTGCTTTTAACTTGCATCCTGGTGTCAATGTTGTATTGGGTTTTCTTTGTGCTTTCTTTTTCTAGAGAAAAATATTTTCCTTAATATTAAGGAAAATAACTCCTAAGAAAACACAAGGTAGGGCAGCTCCAATGTAAATCACTCATTAGTTCAACATCAAGGACACATGTATCCCCTCTCTTTTCCCTTAACCATTTTCAGTTTGTTGGCTTGTTCTTGAGGGTCATCAAATGGCTTCCATATATATGTAGCTTTTATTTTTTTATTTTTAAAAATTTTTTTTTCAACGTTTTTTATTTATTTTTGGGACAGAGAGAGACAGAGCATGAACGGGGGAGGGGCAGAGAGAGAGGGAGACACAGAATCGGAAACAGGCTCCAGGCTCCGAGCCATCAGCCCAGAGCCTGACGCGGGGCTCGAACTCACGGACCGCGAGATCGTGACCTGGCTGAAGTCGGACACTTAACCGACTGCGCCACCCAGGCGCCCCTATATGTAGCTTTTAGACACCAAGATTTCCAACAGAGTAAGACAAGGTCTTTGTGTCTGTTATTACAAATAGAGCTTACTTTCCAAGAAGGATCTACCTTGCCTGCTATTGGCCAGAATTCTATCATGCACCTATTTCCAAACACAGGGAGAGGAGAAGGAGATTCCTGGGACTGGCTTAGTATGATGTAGAACCATGCTTAGAAGAGTGAATTACTAAGAAAAAGTATTGTTTTATTAGAATCTATTGGAGAAGCAACTGGCCATAGCTTCATGTCCATTGAGGTATGGAAGGGTAAATAAAGCTGGTTACTTTGCTTTTACTAAATAGCCCAGAATTCATGTTTGATTGCAAACTTCAGCAAAACAAACAAAAAATAAGACAAAACACACACACACACACACACACACACACACACATACACACACACACACACCCCGCACAAAACACCAGAAAAAGTTTACTATTTTTTTAAATCTTTCAGAATAACTACTTGACTAGCAGAAGATAAGGCCAGTCTAAAGAAGGGGAGGCAGTAAATTCATTTTAGATATGGCAGGGTTGTAGTCCGTATTTTCTTAATGCTTCTAGGAGTCAAATCTCAATAAAGATGCCAAACACCCAGAACCACTCTAAGAAAGAGGCAGCAGGCAGAAGCTTACCTGTGATTCAAGGGGCTCTGAAAGTCTTCTCCAAAGCAAACACGGTTCCCCAAATCCTGATCATCAGGGACTCCAGATTCTTGAAAAAAATGCAAATATAGTCTCTTTAAAAGTAAGTCGTAGCAGGTTGAGAATTAAACCTCACCCTTTACCTCTATTTACATTTTAATGTGCCCTGCTCCTAAATAACTTTTCAACATAATTTTTAATGTAATACTAAAGTACAAGGAAGAAAATGTAGTTTCCATAAATATCATGGAACCATCTAAGGAATGCTTGCTGTATTGGGATTTATTAGTTCCTCAACAATGTACAGTTTTTATAATGATGAAAAATGAAAGCACAAATCTATCATCCCAGATAGATAATGACCACCATCATACCTACATATTGTGTGGATACCTAATACTCTTGGTTTTATGGTTATTCCTAAGGCTGCCATCAGCCAAGGGATTCTGGGAAAAATCAAGCATGCAAAAATACACTTTTCCCCTTTCTGGAATTTTCCTCATGTATAAGAGAGGCAAGAACCTAATGATCTGTTACATAACAGGAGCCCTCTCCTAGCCTTCCCCTCCATTCAATTTGACTTCTGAATTACTAGAAACAATTTATTGAAAGAATTTGTGAGTTAAAAGAGAAATTGTGGGAGGACTAAACTTTTTTTTTTTTTTTTTTTTTTTTGGAAATTCAAGAGTAGTTTTTTTTTGCTTTGTTTTGTTTTTAAATATCTAGGTGGTCTTTAGTGGATCATGAGCAAACTGGGTAGAGTTGACAAATCCTTTTGGAGTTCAATCTGAAGTCCATTTTTTCAAAGAGCTCAAAGTCCTGTCTGAGGAGAAGAGTTTTAGCTAGACCAAAAGAATCCTCAAATTCTGCTAGTAATCATTCTCCAGGCACAACTCAGACTAGCTCATAACAGCACATTTTTAAATTTCAAATTTAATTAACATCCTAAGTATTATTGATTTTCCTACTGTTTGCTAAACCAGATCTTTTTTTTATTTTTTTTTTTTTATTTTTTTTTTTTTTGCTTTCCCAACAGATTCTTAGGGCAGAAGGCAACTCTGAGGCACTTAGCCCGTTTCTCAATTCTATTGAACTTCACTCTATTCCTAAATCCCCACTAAAAGTGAATTTTCCAGCTAAATCTCCACATCACTGAGTCTTCTAACTGCTACAACCTTATCAATTAGATAAAACCAGAGTCCCTTTTTATTTTGGAAACAGACCCACCAAAATCCATTGTCAGATGTCAGATAAATGCTACCCAACCGTTTTAATTAAATCAGCCAAATGAATTAGTTCCGTGGGTGTCCAATGGATCTGGTCACACGATAGGAAAGTGATCCACTGTGATATTCCTGTGTTGATGTACAGAACAACTCCACTCAGTTTAAGGTCCCAGAGGGATTATTATTAACTCTCAAGCGCAGGCACCCCAGCTCAGTCAGTTAAGCATCTGACTTCAGCTCACATCATGACCTCCGAGTTTCTGGGTTTGAGCCCTACTTTGGGCACTGTCCTGACAGCTCAGAGCCTGGAGCCTGCCTTGGATTCTGCGTCTCCTTCTCTCTCTGTCCCTCTCTCCTCACGCTCTCTCTCTCAAAATAAACATTCACATTTTTTTAATTGGTTTTCCCAAGGTCATGGAAATAATTCAGAATAGTGAAGGTAAAGAAATTATCAAAATTGTCTTCGGCAAGGCTTCTTTAGTTGACTTTCTATGAGCCCCAAGAGACCACGGTCACTGTGCACGTGTACTACAAACAGAAAGAGCAGTAACTTTTACAGAGTTCTTTACAGTTTTACCAAGTACTCCCATGCCCGTTGCATTATCGGACTCTCACATAAACCTGCGAAGTAAATGGTTTTATGCTTCCCAATTTACAGGTAAGTAACCTTGACTCAGCTAAAAGAAATAATTTGCTCAAGCTTTAATGCCCGTACCTTGAAAGCAGGGTTGAAGATTTTGCCATTGCAGCACATTTAGAACATCAAAGATTATCCCTGAACCTCATTGTGATGGCAAAGACTGTGTACAGCCCTTTCCGTAGTCTGGGTGCCATTATTTCTCCGATGACTTCTCTGTCTCTTGTTTGCCAACCTGTTATGCAACTGAGAGAGAGGGCATTTTTCAACACTGTCTCACCATCAAATAATGCAGACTAGGCCTCTAGTTTCCAGTATGTTTTTCTCTCAGTAGGGTTTTTCTTTTTTTTCCCTTTCCATGTAATTACAATACAGTTTTTATTTGAAGTTTTAACAGAGTATTAGAGGGGGCCCCTGGGTGGCTCATCATCTCATCATTAGTGGGATCAAAGCCCTCATCGGGCTCTGTGCTGACAGTGCAGAGCCTACTTGGGATTCCCTCTCTCCTTCTCTCTCTGCCCCTCCCCCTTGCTCCACTCTTGCTCTCAAAATAAAGCTATTTAAAAAAAAAAAGAGTATTAGATTTCTTTACTACTGTGTTCTCCAGTTTATTACAAGTATATGGAAAAACTACATGTTTTCATATATTTGCAGTTAATTGTTTTAATGAAATAACTGCTTGTTCTTATCAGTTTTCATTTTTTACATCTTATTTTACATCTTTTATTCTATTGTTTAACAACAAAATTAAACCTACTTGTTATAAAATAAATCCATGCCCATTTTAGATGAAAAATACTGAAAACAGGAAAGGAAAGCAAATTTTAATCCCACCATTCTGAAAAAGGTCATTTTGAGAAGTATTTTGGTACATCATGATATAAAAAGTTTTCCACTTTGTTTTTATGTGTGTTTGTGGGATATTTCTTTTTCCTTTTTAAAATTTCTTTCTACAAAATTGGAATTTTAGACCATATACCATTCTATCTTCCTGTTTACTCAATATTCTTGAGGTAATTTTCTCATACCATCTAAATGTGATTTCAATGACTTTATTCCAACAAATGGATACACGAGAACTTAATAGCTGGAATGAGTTCAACAGTGGTCCTCAAAAAAGATTCATTCATATCAGAAAACCTGAAATCTGAGAATATTACCTTATTTAGAAAAGGGGTCTTTTTGCAGTTGTTACTAACTTTAGGAGATCTTGAGAGTAGGGCATCATCCTCGATTACCTAGTTGGGCCCTAAATCCAATGACAAGTGTCCTTAGAAGGTCAGTATAGAGGGGCACCTGGGTGGCTCAGTTGATTGAGCGTCTGACTTCAGTTCGGGTCGTGATCTGTGCTGACAGCTCACGGAGCCTGGAGCCTGCTTAGGAATCTGTGACTCCCCCTTTCTCTCTGTCCCCTCCCTAGCCCATGCTCTGTGTCTGTCTCTCAAAAAATAAATAAATGTTAATTTTTTTTTTAAAGAAGGTCAGTATAGAGAAAGGAGGCACCATGACCATGAAGGCAGAGACTGAAATGATGCAAGCACAATTCAAGGATTTCCATCAGCCACCAGAAGATAGAAGATGCAAAAACCAAATTCTCCCCTAGAGCCTTGGCAACACTTTAACTTCACTCTCCTAGCCTACAATTTGAGAGATTTCTGTTTTTGTAAGCCACCAGGTTTGTGGTATTTTGTTCAAGTATGAACTCAACAAAAACAATGGCCAACGTAATATTTTTAAGTGTTGACATTAGTTTCAATTTGGAACATTATAAATAACACTATAGTTTGTGTTCATCTGATTTTGCACTAGATACGTAATTACTAGGTGAAAGGATATGAACAGGTCAAAAATCAATTCCAGCAAAGTTGTACTCACAACAAATAGCATTTCCAAAAGCAATAGAGGATGGTACCTATTTTGCTGTAACCTTGCCTATAATGTAATTTTGCATGTTTGAGGACAAATACTTTGATATTTTAATTTGAAATAACTCCAATTATTGGCATATTTGCATCTATTCAGCTTATGAGCTCTATCTCTTCTTTGATTTATTGTTATTCAAAATTATTTTCTTTTGGGTTGTGTATAAAAAAAGTCTATGTATTAATATACTAATACTTTGTCTTGTAAATATTGCCAATTTCATTTTACTGATATTCTCTTTTGTCTTTCAATTTTATCTTAATTTATGCAAGAAAACCTTTTTTTTTTTCCTTTTGAAGGATTCAGTATTATGTTATTTTCCCCATTTTTTAGACATGGATACAGATGCATATTTCACACTTTTATGATCATATCTTGCTATCAGAGATACCTTGATTCAAAAAATGAAATTGCATAATATCCCACCAATATGTTAATGGGATGAAATTATACATTTCTGTCATAAGTTTTGGTTTGGTCTGAAAAAGGGAGGGAGTTTACAGGAACCTGGGAACTGTATGGCAAACTGATTAACAGCATGGTGTTATTCAGCTATTTTTAGCTGGCTGAACTCAGTCTTTGAGCCCTGTGAAGCAAAGAACTGCAGGTACCAGCTTCAAGACAGGATTCATGTTTTGAGGGATGCCAACACAAGTGTGACAGCCTCTGGAAAAGAGATAGTCTCCATTTTCTGTATGGAACCTCACAGCCTCTGACACTGTGAGCCAATAGCTTAGGCCATCAGGAGGCAGTCCTGGGGGCACGTGTGTTGGGGTCTCACAGGAGAAAGCAGAAAGAGTGGCACTGCTGCATCATGTTCCAGAGGCTTCTTGGTCATCAGGCATCATTTGAGGGGGAGGGGTACCTACATAGGAGAAGAATAAAACTGGATTCTCCATGGCATGTGCAACTAACCAAAGAGCCTGTGAACACATATCCACTCAGGTTTGGGCAAGGCTTTTTAGGAGCTGAAAGTCCTATGGGGACCAGGGGGCGAGGGGGGGCGGATGGGAAGCACCAAGAGCCAGCCAAGTTTGAGTTGGTTTCACCCAAACTGAACCCAATTAGTGAGTCGTAGGGAAATTTAACCAGTATGAACATCATTCCTCCATGGAGCCCTCTCAGACCCCAATGAAGTGGCAAGAACAAGAGTTTCTCCTATATTGGCCAAGAGTCTCCAATGTTGACTAAATAAATGTTTATTGAATTGCTAAGATCTCTCACTCTCCCTGCCAAAAATAAGGGACTATAAAAGATCCAAGTATGGGAAGCTGAGGTCCTGCCATAAATATTTACACAAGTCAATATTATGTCAATTAATGGAATCTCTTGGGGGTGAGGTAGAGACAATATACGATACTAGAACAATTCTACAATAAAAAAAATACAAGCTTAAATTAGACATATATGAATCTGGGCATTTTTCCCCTCTATAATCACTAGCCACATTTCTTTAATTTTTACTTTTATTCAGGAGCACATTTGATTTGAGGGTGGGTAGGTGGTACTTTTCCACTTTATACAATTTAGGAGAGGGGTTGTGTGTATTCTCATTGGTCAGGAGTAACCTGACCAAATACAAACTAATAATCATTTTTTTTTTCTTTTTAACATCAGAAATAATTGCCAAACACTAACCTGTGACATGATGAAAACAGGCCACTCTATTCTGAAAGTGTTCTCTCCAGGGAAAAGATCATGGCCTCCCTTTTTCTGGCAACTAAAAGGATATTTTTTTTTTAATTTTTTTTTTAACGTTTATTTATTTTTGGGACAGAGAGAGACAGAGCATGAACGGGGGAGGGGCAGAGAGGGAGACACAGAATCGGAAGCAGGCTCCAGGCTCTGAGCCATCAGCCCAGAGCCTGACGCGGGGCTCGAACTCACGGACCGCGAGATCGTGACCTGAGCTGAAGTGGATGCTTAACCGACTAAGCCACCCAGGTGCCCCAAAAAGATATTTTTTTAAGGAAACCTCTGTCCCATAGAAGCCAAGGAAAAGGAGAGTAAATTTTCTTTCCTTGCCGTTTCCTGAATGATCTATGTATTTGAAACCAAGAAATTTTTGTTTATTGGGGACTTTTAGTGGGCATCAGTTAGGAGATTTTTGCAAATGAAAGACACAATTAAAAACACAGTTATATGTGTGTGTACCACAATGTTGAGATCATCATGTGCTTACCGGAGATCTTTTTCCCATCTGTTAGAGCAAATTGGTTTCTGGTCAACTTCTAATGCTTGCAAAGACGGGATTAAACTAATTTTTCTGCACTTTACATCACCAATCATTTCCTTCTTAAATTCTCTCTACCTCTTTGGCACTGGATATTCCTTCTCTCTTTTCTAGGACTTTGGCTGCTCTTTCTCAGTTTCCATCACTAGACTCTGTTTGTATCTCTCCTCACAAGATGTAGCCATTTTTCAAAGTTTTGTTCTCAGCCTCTCCTTGTGTTCCCTCCCCATCCTCTCTCCAGTCGCTCACTGGTCTTATGTGCCCCCAAACTTTGACATTTGTCTCATGGAGGATAGCTTCAGGGTCTCTAGCCCAGATTATATCCCAACTGCCTGTGGGGTAGCTTCTCTCCAAAACTGTCCACACAAAATTTAACCTTCTTCATGTGCATTTCACTCCGTGTTTCAGGTACAGCACTACCTTCTTTCCAACCACTGGTGCTTGAAATCACAGTGAATTCTGATCCTCTCCACTTCCCTCAGTTTCCAGCCCATGACTCAGCATCAAAAATCTTTTACATTTGGCCCTGGTGGGCTTTCCTATCTATCCATCTTGCTGTATTTACTACTAAAAGAATTACAGGGGCACCTGGGTGGCTCAGTCACTTAAGTGTCTGACTCTTGATTTTGGCTCAGGTCATGATCTCACATGATCATGGGATGAAGCCCGCATGAGGCTCTGTGCTCAGTACGGAGCCTGCTTGGGATTCACCTCCCCTCTCTCTCTGCCCCTCTCTTCCCATGCTCATGCTATCTCTCTGTCTCTAAATAAACTTGAAAATTTACATCTTATTAAAATTACCATGACAATTAATAACCTGTCAACTGGAACTTGTATCTTCTCCCGAACAAAATGGGCTGATGTTCTGTAAAATTCTACATTTTTACACAGTATACAAAGGAAGCTGTTGCCCAATAAGCCCTTGTATAACGTATAAAAATGTGGAATTCTGATTTTTTGACAGCTCTACACAAGAACCTTCCATTGCTCTCTATCACCTCCATCCCGGCATATAAAGCTTTCCAGTCTCAAGCTCTAATCTATCTGTCCAGGCTTATGTCTCTATACTCTCTTAACTATTGCCTCAATTTTATTCAGATAAGACTAATTTTCATATATATCCCCTGTGGTAGAGTTCTAAAGAAGTCCCCTACCTCCCACCTCAGACTTCTGTCCTCTGGTTACTCAATGAAACACTAATCTAGGTACGTCTGAAAAACTTTGCAGGTGGAAATTACCAACTGGTAATTACTAATCAGCTGATTTGAAAATAGGGAGACTATCCCACATTATCCAGTTGGGTACAGTGTAATTGTATGACCCCTTAAAAGCAGAATGGGGAAGCCAAAGAGTCTGCTGGAGAGGGAGGAGGAGAAGACAAACTCTACCCACCCCCACCACTGACCAACCACCCCAGCAGGAGGGAGGTCACATGCAGTCAGAGAGGAAGCAAGCAGCTGATCAGTCCCCAGCTGACAGCCAGCAAGGATGTGAGGACCTCAGTCCTACAACAAGGTCCTTCCTGCAAGGAATTGGGTCTGGCCCAATAAAATGAGCTAGCCTGGTAGTGGATATATGTCCAGAGCCTCCAGAAAAGAACACAGCTCTGCTTTCCTTTCTATAGCCTTGGAAGACTCCAAGCAGAGAGCCTAGCTAAATGAGGTTGCACCCAGACTTCTGGCCTACACCACTAGATGATAGATGGGTATCGTTTGAAACCACTCACTCTGGGGTAAAGTGTTATAGCAGCAATGGAAATCAAATACATCATCCCATGCAAATACTGCTTTCTTTCTCAATGAATTCTGCCTTCCAAACTGAAATATTGTTTTGTGCCCTGGCCTCAGCCCTTCCACAGTGATGTTATTGGCTAGAAATGCCTGGGGGCACTCACCTGGGCCCAAGGAGAACCCTCACACATATTTCCCCTTGTTGTGGCCGGACCTGCCCTTGTGCTGTTTATTATGATTGCAAGACTCACCTCAGCCACAACCATCAAATAAATTAGGGAAAAAGAAAAAAAAAAAAACAAAAACAAGTCTTACTACTCACCAGTCCTGGAGAGTACACCGTAGGCTGGGGTCACACAGCAAGGTTGCCATGCACACAGGCCTGGCATTCTGCTTTTATGGGGGGTGGGAGGGGGCGGTCCTCAGGGTTTCTTCTCAGGGTGCACTCTGTATTGGTGAATGTAAAACATATGAGTGGGAAGGGAAAACAAGCAATCAAATGGTCAGTTACTAAGTCAACCAGAGAGCTCTCAAACAAAGACACTTCAGGATGGGCAGCCTGGTTGTTTTTCTAGGCCAGTATCTGGCAAAGTGTTTATGGAGGACAGCTGTTTTCGAAATGGATGCCTCATCAAAGCAATCAAAAACTTCATGTCACACACTTGGGTTACCAAAAAAAAAAAAAAAAAAAAAGCAACTTTTAGGTATTGTCAGATACTTTCTCCTTGCTTCCCTTTTCTCCCCACAATCTGATCAAATCTTATCCTTCCTTTAAGAGTATGCTATCATTTTCATGAAATCTTTGTAAACATAAGGCCTCTTACCTCTCCTGTGAACCCTCTTCCCCACAATACTTTATACTTCTTTCAAGACACTTATCCTACTTATTGAATAGTATAGTCATTTGATAGTATACATATTTAAATCAGCCATTATTTCCCCTCTAGATTAAAATTCTTGTGAGGGCCACCTTAATTTCTATTTTCTGTTTTTCTCAGTGTGCTTTTGCTGTGTAGCCAAAACTCCAGTATCTTAGTAGCTTATACAAAACATGTATTCTCCTTCTCTCGATCAGGTTAAAAATAAATTAGCTGAGCTCCAAAGAGCTCTGCTGGTGAGTTGCGCTTTTGCATAATGGGGTCCAGCTGTTCTAGTGTTGGGTGTGGATCTGCTCCATGGATTTTCTTTCTCAGATCTGGGCAGAGGGGGAAATATTTCAGCAACATGGTTTATGTGGCAGACCTAAAGACACAAGAGCAAATCCAACTAGACCAGCACATGCCAAGCTTCTGCTCCCATCACATCCATTAACAACTTATCTGCCAAAGGAAGTCACATGGCCACGACCAAGGTGAAAGGAAGTATACAACCCCACTACCTACCAGGTCTGAGTGTAGATGTAGAATTCTATCATAGGAAAGTGAAAAATCAGGACCTTCCATTCAATTTACCTAGGTATTCCTCACAATGATATCCTTATTCTTCCCCCATCCAACATAAACAAAATGTTTAGCACATAACCTTTTGTATGTTAGATGGTCAGGAAGGAATTGATTTAATCTCTCCTGCTGAACCCACTTCTTTCCTCCATAGTTCCCTTCCTGATCACTCAAAACATGCATTCTCTTCACCATCCATAGTCATGCACTTGCCTATGTTGAATTTAAGCATTCAGTTAATTCATGATCTTTTAAAATGTTTATTTATTTTTTTTAGAGAGAGAGCTCAAGCAGGGGAGGGGCAGAGAGAGGGAGACACAGAATCCGAGGCAGGTTCCTGGCTCTGAGCTGCCAGCACAGAGCCTGATGCGAGGCTTGAACCCATGAATTGTGAGATCATGACCTGAGCTGAAGTTGGATGTTTAACCCACTGAGCCACTCAGGTGCCCCAGTTAATTCACGACTTAAAAAAATTATTTCCAGAATATATGCTTTACCTTCCCGGAGGAGTGATGAACTCCTAAAAGACAACTCTGCTTCATTTACTTATTGTAAGGTTCTCGCACAGTGTCTAGCCAGGGGCTGAATAAAGTGGATACCCAATACATTTCTGATGGCTGCTATTTCACACTAAAAATGATAGCTCTTCTTCTTTGGGAATTTTCAGAATGTGTTCCCTGCCTTACTATACAGAAAACATCAATGGTGTTCATCTCATTACAAACCTGAGTGTCAGTTTTAGCTGTATTTTATTTAAAGGTGAATAATGATATATAAAAGCTTTCACAGACCCTTGAGAAGCTGATGTGTGACATTTCCTGCCAATCAGAGCTGGTTCTGTCAGGGTAACTGACACCGCTATGGAAATCCCCCCCCCCCCCCCCCCGATAGACAGCACACCTGTACTGTTGGAGAATTACAGGAATTCTTCCTTGTAACAAGCTATTGGTGATAATCTAATGCTACTATTTGATTGTTGGGCACTGGTGTTGGTTGTCGGGGGAATGCAAAGGAGCAAGGCAGGAAGCACAGGGGTTGGAAGAGTGTGGCTGCTGCATTTGATTACATTCTACAGAATGGAAGTGAGAGCAGGAAAAGCTCTTCAACACTCCCTTTATGCTGCAAGGTAATATCATCTCCTGGCTTCATTATTATTCACAGATATGCCTCTGACAGGTTAATAAACCATCGCAAAAGGCTCTGGCACTGTAATCCACACTATTAGGAAGAACCATGACATTAGAAGTTAAGCTGAACATGTTTCTTAAAGACCCCCGGCTATTTTGTCCCACAGCAGGTGACTGAGTCAGGCTCTGGCTCCATCACAAGATCAGCTGACACCAGAAGTATCGGCACAGAAATCACTTTGGCAGAATGTATATGAAAATGAGTGGCTCTCCATAAACCAGAAGAGCAGAATCACATGGGTGTAATGCTCTCAGCAATACATCAAGGTCGCATGTTTAAACTGACTTAAGTAGACTATAATATAACATTATGTAGGCTTGCAGCTACTGTGGAATCAGAGAGAGAGAGATTTAATGAGTGGCTGCCTGCCCACTAACTTCAAAGCTTCAACTAGACAGAAACTCTATAAGTATCCTTATATTTGGGGAGATTCTATAAATCGTCCTACAAACTGTACAGGAGTTTATGCCACAAACATTTGCATTGAAGTCATGGTGTTACAAAGACTTTGGGCGAGTCAGTTAATCTCTCCGAGCCTCCGCTGTCTCACCTATAAAATGAAAAACAGTCTTACCTGTGCCCTCTACCTCCTAATATTGTTGTGAAGGTTGCATGATGTCATTTTTTAAACATGTTTATTTTTGATAGAGAGAGCATGAGCAGGGGAGGGGGCAGAGAGAGAGAGAGAGAGAGAGAGAGATACAGGCAGAGAGAGAGGGAATCGAAAGCAGGCTCTGCACTGACAGCAGAGAGCCTGACATGGGGCTCCATCTCACAAATCATGAGATCATGACCTGGGCCGAAGTCAGGCACCTGTCATATGTCATATTTTGAAAGGATTCTGTAAACTAAAAATAATCATGTATAAAGACCAATGGTGAAAAGTTGTCATTTATAAGAGAGGCAACTAGAATTCAGAGAAACTGACTTTTCCAAAGCAAATAATTTTTGGTGTCTTTGCATACTTATGGGATAAAAATAATAGTAATAATAAATAGCTAGCATTTAGTGGAAATTTACTATGTGACAGACACTCTTAAGCATACTATGATATATTAACATATTTAATCTTCTCAGAAACAAAGTATGAATTAGCTACTGTTATTATTCCCAATTTTCCAGGTGCAGAATCTCAGAGATTTTAAGTAACTTGTCTAAAGTTATACAATTAGCAGATGATGGGGTCAGTATTTGAACCAAAAAGTTTAGGTTCAAAATCTCTTCTTGCAGAATGAATTACAGTAATATTGTTTTTACAGATATGCAAGATGTGCTTTAATTAATTGGTAAGAGTTTACTGAGTCTCTGTTATGAATGTTAGAATAGTGCTTTCTACTTTCCAGAAGTCCTATTTGGTGGTAATGAGTTTGTTTTGTTTTGTTGTTTTGTTTTGCTTTCCTCATGGCTCTGTCAATCAGTTTGCTGAGTATTATATCTGAGCAATAAACTGATTGATCAATCAGCTGAATGTGAGCTAATTCATACAGTCTGTGAATCAGCCACATGGAACCCTGACTTCTCATGCCAAAAGCACCTTAGAAATGAAAGACATTTCAGTCCTAACATGGAATTAACTACCAGGCTCAACTACGTTACAGCTCTATTAGCTTCCCTAGATTAAAAATGTGTATGAGGGGCGCCTGGGTGGCTCAGTCAGTTGGTCATCTGACTTCGGCTCAGGTCATGATCTCCCAGTCCGTGGGTTCAAGCCCCACGTTGGGCTCTGTGCGGACAGCTCAGACCCTGGAGCCTGCTTCATATTCTGTGTCTCCTTCTCTCTCTGCCCCTCCTCCACTTGCACTCTGTCTTCCTCTCTCTCGAAAGTAAATAAACATTAAAAACAATTTTTTTTAAATGTGTATGGATTTCTATCCAAGTCTTAGTGACTACCCGACCCTGCTAAAACAGCATTTAATCCTTTTTATTTTTTTTTTAAGTTTATTTCTTTTGAGAGACACAGTGCATGCATGAGTGGGAGAGGTTCAGAGAGGGAGGGAGAGAGAGAAGCCAGAGTAGGCTCCATGTTGTCAGCACAGAGCCAGATGTGGGGCTCGATCTCATGAACCACAACATCACGACCTGAGCCAAAATCAAGAGTCGGATGCTTAACCAACTGAGCCACCGGGCCACCCCAATTTAGTCCTTTTTAAATGAAATACCTCTCCTGGTCTCCTTCTCACTCTGTCTCTGTCTCCCTGTCTCTCTCTCACACACACATAGGGAATTTCTTGAAGTGTCTTGCTTTTTGACTAAAAGAATTAGGCTTAATCTTAGAGACCAAACTCTCGCTTAGTTATTAAATATTTGAAATGTAACATGCTTTTTGGTGGGAGGAAAGTTCTCATAATTTAGCTCATGCCTGTACACTGCCAAAACAAATGAGAGAAGACATAAGGCTAGAGAGAAATAGTTCTGCAGACTTGCTTATAAAGCTGAAGATTGCCGGGAAGGGTTAGAAGACATTGAATCTCTTCTGTAGACACATGGATTAGGTCAGTTACAAAAAGTCAGCTGCACCTTAATGACTTCCCCTACTACTACATCACATCCTGAGCTCCTGAAATATGTGTTAGATAAGTATAGAGAGAGAATTATGTTATATAACTATACTGTTAATATTTTATTTCTGTTTGACAAAGAATGAAAATATATATATCAAAGTGACATCAAGTGGTTACTTTGCAGATTAGCCATACGAATTACTGGCATACAGCTGCATTTCCATGTATATGCAAATCTGTAATTTTCTCATATATTTTGTTTTTGTGGAAATTCTAAGTGTGCTAAGCTTTCTAGGTAAGTATAATACCTATAGTAGTAAATCACTGTTGTCTGGGTAAAGACCTACCCAACATTTCTCTCCTGTTTTGGACCAGGATCAGAGATTTTATCCGAGGAATCACCTTTCTTCCAGTATATATGCTGTTGGTAGGACGTCCAGTCAGGCATGCCCTTTTGTTGTTTTGTTTTGTTTTTAATATAAAATTTATTGTCAAATTGGTTTCCATACAACACCCACTGCTCATTCCAACAGGTGCCCTCCTGAATGCACATCTCCCACTTTCCCCTTCCTCCCACCCCTCATTAACCCTCAGTTTAGTCTCAGTTTTTAAGAGTCTCTTATGGTTTGGCATGCCCTTTTGTGACTTGAGTCAGACAAGACTGATTCTCTGTCCCTGGAATTTATCTCGAGAGGAATAATATAAGGGCAAGACATGGATGGAGCTCATCAGTCCCAACTCTGGAGATCTAAATCAACTTTCCACGAAATCTGGTTACTTCTACCTAGTTTGTCCTTTCTATGATCTATTTATTCAGTTAAGTCTTTGAACTGCTCCATATCTTCTGTTGGCTTTGTCTACAAGTTTTTGTCGAATCAAAAAAAAAATAATAATTAAAAACTAAAAATCTGGACTTAGGAGAGACTTCATTCAAAAGGACTAGTGTAAGGCATTGGAGATAGTGAAGGGACTGTTACAATAAGAAGAATGCTCAGACCATAAGATATGCAAGTGTTCCCAAATATTGGGCAACAAAGTTTTCTTTTAAAGAGAGGAGTAAACAAGTTTAGAAAGAATCAACAGGGGCTCCTTGGTGGCTTAGTTGGTTAAGCAGCCGACTTCGGCTCAGGTGATGATCTCACGGTTTATGGATTCAAATTCCGTGTCGGGCTCTGTGCTGACAGCTCAGAGCCTGAAGCCTGCTTCGGATTCTGTGGCTCCCTCTCTCTCTGCCCCTCCCCTACTTGCGCTCTGTCTCTCTCTCTCTTTCTCAAAAATTAAGCAAACATTTAAAAAAAAGAAAAAGAATCAGGCATAGGAAAGTGGAGGGAAAGGCTGGGTTGATGGATAGCAGGTTAGATAATGTTTTACCCTGAGAGCAGCCTATTCTCTGAGGACTGTAAAGGAGATGCTGTCTGAAGCTCAAGCTGAGGATAGGTCAAAGTTCAGGGGCTTGGAGAAGAAAGCAAGTTAACCAAATTTGACAAATGAGCATTTTGTTCCAGTTGATCAGTGGCGACAAACATTTCAGCTGATCATTCAGGAGGGAAAAAGAATAGGAATTTGGAGTGTCTGTGTCTGGTCTTATAAGTAAACAAGAGGGACATCCATGGGTCTATTTGAGTCCTATGGGGAGGAGTCATTCTTTAACCTGGTTCCCAGAACATAAAAGGGTTGGAGGATTTCCTAAAATTCACTGTTTTTCAGAATCTCAGAATGCCCAAGAAGTTCAATATTGTTAGTTTCCATTGCCTACCAAAAAAAAAAAAAAAAAAAGAATACAAATAACACACTACCTAAATCCCCAGATTATTCAATCTACAGTTGCCATTAATCTAGTTCAGGAAGGAAGGAAGGGAGAAAGGAAGGAAGGTAGAAGGAAAGAAGACAAGCATGCTAACTTTAACCACATGAGGCAAACTGGAGAGAGTGACTCCCCCCCAGAGCTCATATAAGAAAAATGTGTACTCCTCACAATCTGCAAAAATATGCCAACCTGCAAGGCAAACAGAGACCCAGCTTACTACTCTACATGTTTTATCCAGCCGGGGACACCGTTGGGCACATTCTGACCATTCTCTGTAGTACATCTCAGAAGTAGCTGCCAGAAGTCTGCCTTATGCACTCATTCTGGTGTAAGAACAACACACATAATGTAATGAACTTCCCCAAATGGCTCATCCTCCAAAATAAGAAAAGAAAGGACATGAGGTGTGAGATACACTGATAATAAAAAGAGCTTTACTCTTGAGTTCATTTTCTAGTCTCTGCTCCCAAGCCTTGCACGGAAGCCACCGTAAATTTTTCAGTATCATTCCAAATAGGATTGTATGCTAAGATAATCCTTTAGAAAACCTGAGGAGCCCATTGCATGATGATCCATAACCACTCTAGAAACAAAACAAAGAACAATTTAACACACCTTCTGTCTTGAAATAGAGCATACCACAGTGCAGTATCTTCTTGAAAAAGATACGAATATGAAAATCTCATCCTCACTGCTATGACCATCATTGTAGATGTCCTAACTATGGAAATTGATCAGCAACAGGAAAACTTGGTAAGAATATTCAAAGAACCCTGTAACATCAATATGTTTCTTTAAGAAAGGGAAAATAATCATACTTGGCTTGAAATACCTATAAATTTCTCATTAAGATCTCAAAAGTACATTATATATTCCCATTTGTCTCTGAGGACATGACTCAATTGTTCCTGGCTTCTAACTGTTCATCATCTCCTTATGGCTATTTTAACCTCTTTATGCCTATTTTATGGAATCCCATCATGAACAACAATCTGCTTCTCTTAATAGCACCTCCTTCATGGAGCACATCATTTCCATTTATCTGCTCTTGGACTGTGTGTTAAATCCAACTAAATCAATTTTAACAAGCCCCTTCTTCAATTGTGAAGAAGCAATTAGCACCCAGTGATGTCACCCAAATTCCGGTAATTGTGAAGCAAATGTCTTCCATCTTTTCTCACAGGTTTTAAAATTCTGACAACTTGGCATTACTGATCCATTTGCAAATGGGATTTAATTTGTCTCTTAAAAAAAAGTCCCATTTTCCCTAAGAAGTGTGAGTTACATAAGAAAAAGAAAATATCCTGACACCCAGTGAAATATCTAGGAAATATCTTGGCTTTTATGACACTCTAGGCTCAGAGGCATTCTTTGTATTAAAGATGGGGACCGATTCTAAGAGAATATAGTATCTGATGGGCAGCTTTTCTCTCTCCTTTCGTTCGTGCCTACCCTGATCTGTGTTGCCTAAGTGAAGAATCTTCACTACTCTCTTTACAGTTTTCTGGTTCCTTAATCCCGGTCTCATTACATTATGCTAATCCTCATCTTGCTGAATTTGTTGCCTATTAGACCACATGCTGAAATAATCAAAACCCTTCAGTGCTTCAGTGTCATGGTCTTTTTATCTTCCCTTTTACTGAACCCTTCCAATATAATTTTAGGCTGCAATCTTTCCGGTGACTGGAAGTCTCCCTTCTCATCCCAGCATCTCCTGTATCAAATGTCATGGCAATGACAGTGAGCTTTTTGAAGATGTGATGCCTTTGATTATTTAAGAGTGACCCTGTTCACAAAGTTCCCATTATTTCGAAGAGCAGTTAAATTTGGTTTCAAGTTGTCTCAACTCCACCTCTAGAGAAAATGGCCCATGGTATAAAAGCACATTCCTTGCTTGCACCTACTTTCATTGGAAGCTTCCAATTTTTAAATCATAGAAATATAACCATGACTTTCTATTTGGAGGAGGAAAATCCATGCTTTCTTTTATTTGAAAAACAATAGAAACGGTACTTTTTAACGTGTTGGCCCTTAGAAGGGAAGTACAAAACATGCATTACACTCTTGAAGACTATTCGATATTGAACACTTAATGCCAGGTAAGCCTGGAAAATGGAGTGAAGGGTAAAGGAACACAAAGGTGAGTTCACACTGTCCCCCTTTGCTGGCACTAATACTCCAGTAGGAAGACAGAGAGAGAATGAGAGAGAGAGAACTTTAGAAATGACAGAGATTTCTTGAAAAACCTTAAGTGTTTAGAGATTCTTTGGGTGAAGCAATGAAGGGCTAGCACAACTAGCTTGTGAATAGCCTCCTGAGAAAGGTTAGTCTGCATGCTTTCTGCACCTCTGAACTGTAAAAGATCTCTCTGTATTACGTCTATTTGTTCACTTATCCTCAAGCCATCTGAAATTCCACTCATTCAATATGCTTTGGAATTAAATAATTTTTGAATATAAGTGCATAGGGAGTGTTGTCACTCTAGCAGCAGTTCTGAAGTTAGTGTAAATTAGGCTTTTTGTTTGTTTGTTTGTTTGTTTGTTTGTTTTTTACTTTCCCTTTACAAATAGGTTAGACCAGAAGTACTGTGGAGATAGAACATGAGAGGGATATATACTCCTGGTGCCTAAAGTACCTTGAGGTGGAAACTAGGCAAGGGTTTAGAGATATAAAAGGCTGGGGTGATAAATAGAAGGAGAAAGAGCTAGAGAGACACAGAATGCTTCCAGAAAAACTCTTCTTACTCAATTTCCCTGGGGTGAGCCATCTACTCTGGAATTGGAGAGACATTGCATTCCCTTCTTTTTATAATTTCTGCCTTTGTGTGCTTTATGTTTATTTGCTTTCTATTTCTTTCTCCATGTCCAACTCATCCTCTCCTCTCTTTCTCTTCTTCTCTTGCCTTGATTCTTTGGTTCAGAGATTCACAAACCAAGCCAGTGTCATGTGTATTCAATTGCATTATAAGTTAAATCAGTTTGGGGTCCTGGCTTGACATAAAAACAAACAAACAAACAAACAAACAAACACATAAGTCTGAAGGAAAACTATTAAGAATTTTCAATAGCCAATTCACAACCACATTTTGGAACAAAAACAGTGTGGAAATTGGGTCCTGAATTCTTTTGTACTCTAAGACACAGACCATTCATCTGATTATACCAATCCTGATGGAATAGTGTTTGCAAACATAGCTGACCCTTGATGGCATGGTCCTGGCTAGTGCCTCAGACCCACAACAAACATGCTAGAAAAAATTTTGAAATATAAGAAATCAAACACACTTTTTCCTCCCCAAAATTACCATGGCTTTGACCGTTTCTGTTGACTATAATCATCAGATGTAATCACATTGTATAACTGTATCATAACTACTTCCCTGTTTTTGTTTCATTGAATTTGTTTGGAATCACTCCAAAATACTTTCTATTCTTGATCACTTCATTGAAACCACAAAAGAACATTCTCGAGGCTTAAATGCTTTGCCCTGAGATTTTATGCATGAATGTTATGATCCCATAGGTTGGCCAGAGATGAAAGAAATAGACTTTACCCCTATAAAGAAGCTAATTCAGTGAAACAGAATTTTCCTCTCTGAACATAACATTTCTATGAGTTGTTGGTTACTTCAAGGGTGTGTGGCTATTTTTGACTTTGTCACATGACATCAGTTAAATAATACACATAATACACAAAATACACATAATACACATAATTCTCTGTGAATATGTGTATTCACAGAGAAATACACATAAACCCATGATTCCATTTGGGTCATTTGACTCTTCTGACTCCCATCATAAATTGGCATTAAGTGAAACAGTAGACAAAAGATGGTATTGCTCAGGAAGAGGGATTAGAGCACAAGAGAATGATAAAACAATGTCTGTAGTTTATTCAATGTGGTAAATATTAATTGTGAATTAAAGGAAAAGGAAAATAAATTTACCACCATTTAAGAACAAAGTCAGCCCTCAAAGAGCTGGCAGATGATCAAGCTTGGATTTATAGGTCTCAGTATCATCTTGTTAATTCTTCTAGGTCCTTCTTGATGCCCTCTCACCTACTCATTTACGTATGCACGATTCATCCCACCCACAAGATGCTTTTGGAAGCACTACTTAGAGGGCAGCATGAATTTACACAAACCAATGAGCCAAGAGAATACAGAATTCACTTTTAGCCTTAGCTACAGAGGTCTATTTATCTCTAATCTCTGGCAGTCTGATTACTAGACTTCCCTGCAGACTGACCCCATAAAGCTGAACCAAAGCTCAATTCCTCAAATGCCAAAAGAGCCTTTCCCGTTTAGAGTTCTACCACTGGACTACTCTTCAAACTTCACTCCTACTTAGGCAGGTCAGTTTATTCATTAAAAAAAAAAAAAATTTTAATGTTTATTTATTTTTGAGAGAGAGACAGAGACAGAGAGACAGAGACAAAGAGTGAGTGGGGGAGGAGCAGATGGAAAGGGAGACACAGAATCTGAAGCAGGCTCGAGGCTCTGAGCTGTCAGCACAGAGCCCAACACAGGGCTTGAACCCATGAACCACGAGATTGTGACCTGAGCCAAAGTCGGACGCTTAACTGACTGAGCTACCCAGGCACCCCTCGGCAGGTCAGTTTGAATGCCCCTTCCTGGACTAATTTAGATCCTATGGACTAATGATGAACTCTCAAAAGCATCTTCAATGTTTCCTGATAACAACCACACACTTTATAATAAATTCAGTTCATGTAACAGTACAAACGGTTGGAAGATACGATATTGTTCGGCTGACTTCTACAATTAGGTAACTGCCCTCAGAGGGTCTCTGAGTTTGGTAAGTGTGGCAGCCTGCCAATTGGCACTGTCTTTGAACATTCTGTGGCCACTATGAAGTTCCCCAATCATTCTGTGACATATTCCCAAGTGTGGCCCTTAATGTTGATGGAGATATGGGAGAAAGAATTTCACCCAAAAGTGGAGTTAAGTTCCAAGGTGGACTAGGCACACCAAAGGAATTCAGCCTTGAAGGAGAGAAACAAAGAAAATCGCCACGTATATAGACATTGATGGTACAGAAATGAACGGGTTGAATCACAGGGCCAAAAGGGGACAGTGATTCCAAATATGGTGTGCGACTGTCTCACCGCCTCCTTAAGCCAGGCTCCGCTTCTATTCATGGAGGCTCATTGGACAAATGTCTCATGATAATGCGATTCATTCATTCTGAGGACTTTCATTCACAACATATACTATCTTGGCAGAGATAGTAAATATATTATCAGGTATGTCACAAGAGGTGGTTACTTCTGCTCTGTCACATTTGATATCATCTCTTAAGTACCCATTCAATTATCTGCTTTTGTTTTCATTTTTTCAAGGAATTTACTGGTCACTAAATAATTGTGCTAATCAGCCTATTCTTAACTTGAGACTTCTGGAAACATGCCAGGAGCAAGTTCTACATTTTTTTGGTTGTAGTTTCCATTTTGGTCTCCGTCTACGTGGCTTTCTCTTGACTATTAAAGCCTCATTTCTGGTCCTGATCATCATCAACTATTGCAAGGACATAAAAAATTCCTAGCCAAGGCTCCTAATCCCACATTTATTAACGTATTCATTTTATGATATCACACAACATTCTGTCAGGAAACTTTTCTCCCAAATAATAACATTTATTGAGACTTCACTATGGAAACAGCACCATTTTAAGCACTTTCTACATATTCAGTGATTTGACCTTTGTAGCAACTTTGGTGAAAGCAATCTGTACTCTATAAATGATGATACTGAGGCACAAATGCAGCTAGTAAGTGGTAGAATGGGATTCAAACCCCAGTCTAGTTTCAGAGCCCAAATCCTAGCTTCATCATTTTAATAAAATTTAAGTATCATTCAAATACATGCCAGCTATGGGGCGCCTGGGTGGCGCAGTCGGTTAAGCGGCCGACTTCAGCTCAGGTCACGATCTCGCGGTCCGTGGGTTCGAGCCCCGCGTCGGGCTCCGGGCTGACGGCTCGGAGCCTGGAGCCTGCTTCCGATTCTGTGTCTCCCTCTCTCTCTGCCCCTCCCCCGTTCATGCTCTGTCTCTCTCTGTCTCAAAAATAAATAAAACGTTAAAAATAAATAAATAAATAAATACATGCCAGCTCTATCACCAGATACTTACAGCAGAATATCACCTCAAACAAAGTTAAGATTCAAATATAAAATTTGTGTTAAAATCACTTCATTATCAATTTAAACTTCTGAAATATAAATTGGACTACAATAGATCTTAGTGGGAAGTCTTTGTTTCATTCTTCAGGGACAGTAATTATAGTCACCAACAGGATGGCACCTAGGAGATAAAAAAACAGAGGCAAAGATTTCTATTGATGATTGATGTTGTGGAATGGCTGCTGTATTTAGTGTCATTAGTGGATTTAATTTTATCTCCAACACTTGCTACCTGTATGATCTCTAAAAGTTTACTTTTCTAATACTCTGTTTCCTCATGGTTCTGGAAACTAATGTTGTGCTGATTATCTACTAAATGCCAGGCTCCCTGCTGGTCCTGTACATGCATTACTTCATTCAATTGTCAGATCTGTTGGGTGTTTAACGTAATCTACATTATCTAGGTTGGGAACCTGAAAGTCAAAGACATTATGTAACTTGACCAAAGACAATAGTTATTCAATAGCATCGTTAGAATTTGAATCTAATTCTACTTTGACTTCAAGATCTCTGGTTGGTACCATGCCAGTTTGGAGAGATAATATATGAGGGCTGCCTCAGAGAATTTTGAGGTTTGAACACCGAAGTGTATAGGAAAAGTAACTAATATTATAACTGATACCTACTAATCAACCAAAGAGAGATATCAATTTGACTTTACAAACAGATCTCCAAGTTTTGTATATTGCTTCTTTAAAGCAGAGACTTGGTATATTAATGAATTAATTAAACTTAATTTAAAATCATATTAGTCATATAAACAGATAGCTTTCAGGGGATCTCAATGCCAGAACTTCTAAAGCCTGTTTCACTTGAGGGGTTCAATGCCCACTACACAACTGACCCTAATAAAGCTTTCATCTAGAGCACACTGTTAAGCCCTTTACATAACACTTACCCTTTTCTATTTCAGTACATATGGGCTACAATTTCAACTTCCAGCACATGAATAATGTTGCTATGCATTCCTGGCTATGGCTCCAGAACCTTCTGCCATACTGCAGGCCTGAAGTGTCAGAGAATCAATGATCTTCAGGAGCAGCTCCCAAATCATAACTGATGGAAGGTGTTGTATAAATGGTTGGGGTAGCCCTAGTCTGTTTCCAAAGTTCCCCAGCTGGATAAATGTCAAGTTGATCATCATGGACACTGGCTTAATAACATGTCCTTTACCCACCTCCCTCCCTTTCCCTAGTAAATTATATGCTCTCTAATCTTCACTCAGGGTCAACCTCTGTGAGACTATAAAATGAGACAGATCCTTTTAGGCAATCCCACTGAGGGAGTTTGAGGATGCCAAATAAAAAGCTCCCTTGTTTCCAGCAGAGTTCTGAACCAACTGAAAGTTGTTATATGAAACTCAATTTAAAAAAAAGTTATGGGGTGCCTGGGTGGCTCGGTCAGTTAAGCGTCCAACTTTAGCTCAGGTCATGATCTCACAGTTCATGAGTTCAAGCCCTGCATCAGGTTCTGTGCTGACAGCCTGGAGCCTGGAGCCTGCTTCAGATTTGTGTCTCCCTCTCTCTCTGCCCCTCCCCCCACTCATGCTCTCTCTCTCTCTCTCTCTCTCTCTCTCAAAAAGTAATAATAAACATTAAAAAAATTTTAATTAAAAAAAGTTGTTATAAGAGAACAAAGGTAGGGACCATAAATATTTTTATTACTGATGAATCTGGTCAATATCTTGCAAACAACTAACCACATCTAACTATACCTGGGCCTCCTAACAATGACCTCCAGGGTAGCCACTTACTCAGTCTCAGGTAACCCTGGACATGGTTTGTCTTGCGTCTCCCTGGTCAGAGGTAACCCTGATAGGAGATACGGCATGGAGAGCAAAAGAGAAAGCACAAAACTTTAGGTATATCATCCGGATAGAGGGAAGAGAAAGGTGTGGGGGAAAACATACCAAGCTTTCTTCAGCCTCACAAGTCAGTGTCTCTGTCTTCTGGGAGGAAAGTGAGTCAAGAGGCAAAGAGAAGTGAGGAATATACTAACTGCCAACCACCCATATGGAGAGAAACAGGGGAAACCATGTTTCTAAGTATGTGTTCCAAAAGTTTAGAGCCCATCAATATTCAAGACAACACTTTAAACTTTGATGCCAGCATCCCTTTTAAAAAATGCTTGATTAAAATTTTTATCTAATGTCACTCAAAAAACAATTAGATTCAAAGTACAAGTTTTCCATTTCCTGTATTTCTTGAACTGCCCTGAGAAAATGATCAAGAATATAGAGAGATTACCTGATCTCTTGTCAGCCTTAGATTCTACAGGTGCCAACCAAATCAAGTTTTATAATCTCAATACAAATACTAAGCTGGTAACAGATGTCTCAAAATCTGCCTCTTTAAAAAACTGGGCAAACATTATATTTATAAGTTACATTATAATGCAAAATGCCCATCTATGTCTTAAACACTCACCCCAATATTTAAAATTGTATTTAAAAAATTCAGGTAACTGTTATCATTTAAAATAATGTATTCCTGGTATAGCACATAAAAGTTAAGAATAGTTTAATGATGGGCCGCCTGGGTGACTCAGTTGCTTAAGTGTCCAACTCTTGATTATGGCTTAGGTCACGATCTTACGGTTCATGAGATCGAGCCTGACGTTGGGCTCTGTGCTGACAGTATGCAGTCTGCTTGGGATTCTCTCTCCCTCTCGCTCTGCCCCTCTTTCTCTCTCTCTCTCTCAAAATAAATAAACTTAAAAAAAGAGAACAGTTTAATGATGGTTTGTGATTTCATAATTAGCAACTTAGGAAGTTTCGAGATATCTTAAGATGTTGGGTTCAGTGATAAATTAGAATGGAACAGGAGATTTTAACACTTGTTAAATTAAAAAATTTTAAGTGCATTTAGTAGATCTTCTCCAAAGAGCAAATGACCATTGTCAAATAATTTTAATTTTACTTGATGAGAGAGAACTAATGGTCGTCAACGTCTTGCTAAAAGGCACAACATGATTCAGGGATTTCAACACCAGATGTTCTACTGGAAACCACACAGACCCCCCTCACATAACCTCCACCCAGCTTTTGCCCACCAGTAAAGCCTTATAGGGTCCCTTTGATCGCAGTCAAAAGTCAGCTGTCCACTGATCCCCAACACAGCCACCAGAGTCTCTTGAAACCACCGTCATCACTGTATATGACAAACTCTATTATATCAGCATCCTGTACCATATTTTCAGGTCTCTGATGACAATTACTATGTATTACTCATCACCTGAATGAAAATTTATTATCAATACATTTTTTTCAATGATCATATAAGCCCCCTAAATATATTCATACAGTTGAGGCATCTAGTTTGAAACACATACCATTAACACTGTCCTGTATGAACTATCTTTCCTAAATCAAATACCACAAAATTCTGGGAGTCCTAACTGAATATTTACCCAGGAAAATTTAAATGTAGTATTTTGATTCTCCTATTTCTTTAGTCAATCAAGAATATAAATAGAATATATGTGTAGAATATAAACGTATTCTGTCTAAACATGTGATATTCTAAAGTATGTGCCTTTCTCTTTAATCAAAATTGAAGAATTTAGGGCACTTAATACATTTATCAGACATGTGTATCACAAATTTACTGTGATCCTTTCTTTGCAACATTTAATGCAAAGCTTAGGGAATCACCATCCAATTTTTCAGCCTTCTTTTTCTCCACTGTGTTATGATATAATGTTTTACGGTAATTATTATATTATTTAAAGACTATTCCTTTATCTTTTGAAAATTCTAGGCAAAAAGATTATTACCTATTGAATTTTATATGCGAATTAATACAACAGTATATCCAAGAATACAAAGTCATTGCCAATGTAAATACCACTAATTCAGAATTTAAAATAGCCATGACCAGAGGTCGATTTGTAGTTTATCTTTACAAACATTATATAATCACACACATAGATATACACGCATACACACACATACACATTCAACAGGATAATTATTGATAAAATTATATGAGTAAATATGAGTAATACAAAACCAGATTTTCCCCCTTTGGATTTTTCTAAAACCTGTCCTTTTTTCTAACTACATAAGAGAACATATCTGGGGTAGAAAATTAGGAAATGAAGAAATGTCATCTGTTTTCACCTTGAGACAGATTTGATGGTTGGTATTTTAGTCTATATCACTAACATACATATTTAGCTGAGTTCTTTTCAGCCATCTCTAACATCACAATATATTTTTCCCTTTGATTTCTTGTGTTGCACACTTTTTCAATATCCCATACATTAACCAAGCATCTATATAATTGTTCTCAAGAACTGCAGAGGAATAGAAGGTAAGTAATGGTATTTTAATGTAGTTGACTAGAGAGGATATAAAAACACATAAAGTAGTGTTAAAATAGCAAGAAAGGATGTTATTAACACATTTAATAAACAGGCAATGATCTATAAAGACCAGGGTGCCTGAGAAAGACTTCATGGAGGAGATGACACGAGGTTTCCCTTATTGATTTAATAAATCAATACAATTTTAGAAAATAAACAGTAAAAGTAAAAACCCTTTGTACAATCTTCTCAGAGGAAGGAAAACCAGAACTTGAAGTGAGGGGGTAAAAAAGGCAACTAAAGTTCAATAGTTTAAATAGATGGGAACGAACTATGAAATCATTTGTACCATTTTTATCGAGACTCTACTATGGAGACAGTGTTGGAGGTTATATAAGATAAAAAAGGACTTTTTCTCTGCCTTCTTGGATCTCACATTTCCATAGAAGAGAAAATGTCTAAGGAAATAGTAATGTCAATGATCATTATGTGGCAGTATAAAAAAGGGCTATGGTCAAAACACCTATGAGTGCCATGAAAATGCCAAGTGGTAAAAGATTTGTTCTGCCCAAGGACTGAAAAGAGAACCACTGGTTAAAGCATTTCAAAAGCTGGTAGATTTTTTTGACATTATTTGTGTGTGTCTCTCATCCATTCACCCATATACCAATAATTGTACCCATAAAGTATTAACTGAAATAATATGTTTTTCCAGTGGAAAACCATCCTTCTTCTACCTCCATCCCAAGCTTTGACAAATGACCAGTGTCTGGTCAATTAAACACCCTCCATGACATCTAGTTGGAGTAACTGAGTCAGACATGGGCCTGGGATCCAAGCCAATGAAAGGCAGGTGTGGAATTGCTGATTATGCTCAGCTAATGAGACAAAAGCCTCGAGCTGCGAACACCGTCATAAAGTGGAAACCCGCTTAAGAATACAGCCCAAGAGGGGCACCTGGTGGCTCAGTCGGTTAAGCATCCGACTTCAGCTCAGGTCACGATCTCACAGTCTGTGAGTTCAAGCCCCGTGTCAGGCTCTGTGCTGACAGCTCAGAGCCTGGAGCCTGCTTCAGATTCTGTGTCTCCCTCTCTCTGCCCCTCCCCTGCTTATGCTCTTTCTCTGTCTCAAAAATAAATAAAAACATTAAAAAAATTTAAAAAAAAATACAGCCCAAGAGAAGGATAAACTGACAAATGGAGACAAATAGACTAAACTCTAATCACATTACTCAAGGTCTGGAATATAGTTGTGAATAGAACAAACTCCAAACTGGACTTTTCAGTGATGCAATTTTGAGAAGAGAGGGTGTGTGAGGAACTTCCTCTTGCTTAACCCCCTTTGAGTTGGGTTGCCTTCAGTTCAGAGTGGACAATGTTGAGTGTTGAGTGTTATAAGGAATTAATGACGAACAGGTTATTCTCAGTGAGAAGTCAAATACATAGATGTATGTATGTATATATAACAACGTTAGCCTGAGTGAACAAAGAAAGAAATTTTCTGAGACAACCTATCATTTCAAAGTACCGTCACCAGCAACACTTGGCATGGGGTTGTGCATTTTCCTTTAAGATGCACCTACCAAGAACCAGAAGCTCTCTATCACTAATTCCGTGAATCATCATCACCAAACGGACACTGTTGTGCTGATAAAAAATGCTCTTAGAGCCCTTCCTTTGTTTGTTTTGTTTCAGACATAGGTGTTTTTTATCTTCCATGCAATTTTTCTTTTCATTGATGTGCCAGTGGTGTTAGAGACAGATTGGTGTGATTCCATTCATTGGCACCTCCTGAAATGAAGGCTGCCACAAAGTAATTACTGGTGAGAAGGTGCCTGGTTTTAGAGTCATCGCCAGTTCTAACAAAAATAGAAATGAATTTTACTTAATCTGCCTCTCAGGAGGCAATTTGCCTCATCATAGAATCTGGAAGCTACTTTTTTTTTTTTTTTTTTTTTTTTTTTTTTTAGGCAACAGGATAAAGACACAGTGAAGATCTGCATGTTTTCAATGAGTGTAGGACTAGAAATTGTTACTGAACTGGAAAATGACTCTAATAATACCAGTTAAAAAAAAAATGAGTGAAGATAATAAAAGGTATTTGTCACTATCAAATGCAATGGTTTTCTTCAACCATTCTTGTTTGTAAATCCCCATTAGGGAGTAAAAAAAGTGCCTTTAGCTACCACCATCATGGGGTTAGTTCAGTGAAACAACTGATTATTTTAAAAGTAACTAGGTCAATGGCCACTGTTAAAGGGACACTAGAGGGGCGCCTGGGTGGCTCAGTCAGTTGAGTGTCCGACTTTGGCTCAGGTCATGATCTCGCGGTCCATGAGTTCAAGCCCCGCGTCGGGCTCTGTGCTGACAGCTCAGAGCCTGGAGCCTGCTTCAGATTCTGTGTCTCCCTCTCTCTCTGACCCTCCCCCGTTCATGCTCTGTCTCTCCCGGTCTCAAAAATAAATAAACGTTAAAAAAATTTTTTTTTAATAAATAAATAAATTAAATAAATAAATAAATAAATAAATAAATAAATAAATAAAGGGACACTAGAAAAAGCCATGACTGTGGTAGATTATGGGGACAATTATTCTCACATTATTCCCTAGGATCTTTCAAAAGGGCTAGAGAATGAAACCAAATTGAGAAGAACTGTAGAAAAGAAATGATTATATCAGCATCAGTTTCATTAACACAATTCAGAAATGTGCTCACTGTAAATAAGGGCTACCCAAATGCCAAGTACGAATACCCTCTGAATGTATTCCAACAACTGATTACTAACTACTTGTGTAAAACTGATTGTATAGGAATTCATGAGTTCAACTGCTTTCTTGTATGTTTTGCTTTTGTCTTTTTTGGAGGGGAGGTGGAGGTGGGTGGTTGCGGGGTTGTTGCCACATAACAATGGAGGGTTTAGTTTTGCCACCCTAAATAAAAGGTCATGGTGAGGAGGACCATCTGACAGTTAATTTAACCACAGTCTATTGTTAGTATCCCTTAAATTGCCTAGTGGGAAACTATACTTATACCCTTATACCACTATACTATATGCCACTACTACTTGTGGGTATCGGACAAAGGTTAGCAAAAAAAATAAAAATAGATTTTTATAAGTGTAGTTTTCCCAAAGCAGAAGTACACATTTTTTAATGAAGCAGGAAAGTAAAATGAAAAGGGTTGGCCTGGGGATATTTTGAGAGGGAAGCAAAGCCTATACCTTTCTTGAATTACTAAGTGAAATCAACAGACGTTTGTTTGGGAAAAAATGACAAGTATGTTGTAGTTAGTCTTGAATTATCTGAAAGGAGAAATCAAAATCAACCAGCCAACCAAACAAACAAAAAACACAGAGGGAGCCCTCAAACATTAGGAGATGGTGTATGCATTGAAGAGAGAGCCCACACTTTTCTAGTAGCTTCCCATCCCTTGAACGTACACAATCCTGTGTCCGGCCCTTGGTGACTTTGAGGCAGTGACCCACCACGTATGGATCAGTCTTTTGTCATCACACTTCCTAGAAGCTTGAATCAGGAAATGGGCCTGGAATCCGCTGGTGGATCAGTGGGCATGTGGGCAAAATGAAAACCTCTCCTCCTTCTGCTCAATTCCAACCCAAAGAGTCACCCATGCCCTCTTCTTTCCCTAACCTTCACCTCACACACATCTCACCTTTCTTTAAAGGTCCTTAACAGATAATCTAACTTTCCTGTTCAAAGTCCTCCCTGCTCCAGAACGAGGAACAAAGCCACATCTTCTCCTACCAGCTTTCCTGACCTGTTTAATTGAACTAACATTCTTCAGCCATTCAAGCTTGAAAAATATGGTGGCCCTTTGATGCATGTTTCTCATCCTCCTTTCCTTTCAACTAGTCATTTGCTAAATATTATCAATTCTACTTCTCTGGTGTCTTTCATATACTTTGCCACTATTCACTTTAAGAGCTTCCTAACTCACCTGTTTCCTTGTCAACTTGGCTGCTATAGTCTACATCAAACACCTGAAGGAATCTGATTGTGCACATGTTCATCTCAGAAACTTTTCCTGATTCCCAGCTACCCTCAAATGTTACTCTCAACTCCTTCAGCCTTCTCTTATCTACATGGTTTCTTACAAGACCTTCATTCAACA
The DNA here is from genome assembly GCF_028018385.1 of Neofelis nebulosa. Classification (NCBI taxonomy): domain Eukaryota; kingdom Metazoa; phylum Chordata; class Mammalia; order Carnivora; family Felidae; genus Neofelis; species Neofelis nebulosa. The sequence continues at coordinate 69,200,553 of NC_080794.1, forward strand.
CTCTTCAACTCTAAGTCCACAGTACCCTAGGAAAAGGTGCAGAGAGCTGTGTGGGCTTTTTGCATACTTTCCCATTTTAAAATTTAATATTTGACTTCTTCACATTTTTGGCATCCATTCGCCTTGAGTAAATAAAAGAAGTATGTCAAATGTATCTACCATGAAATGAGAAAACAAAACAGAACAAAATTAACTAGCTTTCTATGGCACATGGATCTGCTCTGAGAAGTATTATGTAAAACATGCCCCTTAATGCACACAGGTAGAGAAAATCATCTTACCTTGGCATACAGTTAGAATAGATTAGTGATTTGCTAGAGTGAAGTTGGCTTCTTGCACAATCAAGTATGTCCTTTGAATTTCCTTGACTTGACCAAATCTTGAGCCAACAGGAAAGGAAAAGGTGGTAGGATATCTCTGCAGGGAAACTTGCTCATGGTTTCTCACAGTTACCCAATTCATGGAATTGCAGGATTCCCACTTGGTTTTGATTAATATTCACATTTCCAACTACCTGCAGGATAGCTCTGCTCTGAATACCTCCAACAGAACATGGTCGAAAGAAATCGACCACAAATCGACCACAGCTTCGCCACTAATCACCTCCTCCTTGAGACCTCCCGACTTTTGTTAACGACTCCACTGTTTAGAAAACACTGATGTAGACTTTTTATTTGTTGCCATTTAGCCATCCTCTGCTTCGTCATGGTGTTGAACTTATCGAGGCTCTTAAATCTGAGTTCTCCTTTGTACGTCTGATACCATCACTGTGGTTAAAATTCTCATAGCTTCTTAGCTGGAAAGCTTAACTGAGCTCTGGTTTCCTGTCTCCTATTTGAATCTATCCAATGTTCCACGGCTGTACTTCCAGGCACTCGGTCTTGCCTAAGCTCAAAACCTCCTATGGTTACTTTGCAAAGGCAGTGGGCCCAAGTTAAACAGTTTGTGGACAGGCTTAGTAATGCACTAGCATGACACTGACAGGCTTGCCCCCACCTCTTTTGCCCTATTTTCAAGCGTTAGCATTTTTGTGCCCTTAACATCAGTACAGAATGTATGATGCAAATACATCTATGATTGTCTTTTAGAGCTATGTTGCACTAGACAAATAAAAAAAAAAAAAAGATACTTTCTTAAAGGTTAGATAATGGTTTCATATCATTTATGGAACAATAACAATTCCTATACAGTCCTCACCCTTTGTCAGACACTGCTCTAAGAGCTCTACTCTATTAACTCATTTAATCATTACAACAACTCTATGAAATGAGTAGAAGGAAGGAACAATACCACAATTCCCTCCCCCCACAGTCAGATTCATTGTTCTAAATCACAGCTCAAAACATAGCATCACCTCTACAATCCTCAAATATTTCTCTGTTGATTTATAATAGGTTCCACTATGTAACCTGGAAATCTGATTCCTGCACGTTGTGACTCTAAGCTGCAGTAACACTTTCTGTTCCACTAGCACAAGGGCGAATGAAGCCTTCCTCCCTAAACACATCTCCTGCTTCCCCACTTCCCCATCTTTGTCCAACTTCCTTCCACTACTCCTAGACCTGCAAGGTGAAATTACACCCAGCCTTCAGGCACCACGTCTTACTACCAGCTGTTTTCCTGAAGACTTTTTTTTAATGCTTTTTTGGGAGGGGGGAGGGGCGGGGGCGGGGGACAGAGGATCCAAAGCAGGCTCTGTGATGACAGTAGACAGCCCGATTTGGGGCTCAAACTCATGAACCGTGAGGTCATAACCTGAGCCAAAATGGGACGCTCAACTGAGTGAGCTACCCAGGGGCCCCATTTTCTGAAGATTTTAATTAACACACTTGAATGTGATTCTCCCTCCCTAATACCTAGTATATCGCAGCCAATCTTTTAGCAAGGACCAGTTTACCACGTTCTGAAATAAATTCCTGAAATGTAGCAGTTTATGAATACACATATTTTTCTCCACTGTGGTGGAAATTCAGTGAAGACAAGTCCGTGTCATTTTTATCTTTGTCTTTCCCCACAGGAGAATGAAATAAGTTGATGAATAGAAATGATTAGAACAGCACTTACTATATGGTAAATGCGCAATAAAGTATTATTTGCTAGGGAAACTACTGAATTTTCCTGAGAAATTCAGCAGCACCATGGTCCCTTTGTCACCAGGTAGACCCCAAGACCTGACCTTTACTGCCCACATGCTCATACTGACTACCCTTTGCCCCAGGAGTTTCGTTAAGCATTTCTTTCCAGCTTATCTCTTAACTCAGGCAAAAGGAAAGCAAAACTGCCCCTCGAGGGGGTATCAAGTGCCCTGACAAGACCTCCAGCCAGGCCAGACCATCCAGACCACTGGGAGCTTGCGGTCTAGGTCACTCCACGGTCCATCTGCAGGGGCGCGAGTCTGCAGGGGCGTGAGTCAGGGCCTAAGCTCAGCCTCCTTTGCATAACATACAGCGTGTGTAGGCATGTTTCCTCAAGGCGCATGCGCCACCTTTTGCTCAGTCACAGTATCAGATGACAAGGCTTTCCTGTCTAAATCTTCACCCTAACCCTGAACAGAAGGAACCCCCCCTTCACCCTTTCTCGGAGTCACAGCTTTGGAAGCCATCCCCTGTGGTCTCCTATGTGCTGCAAATAAAGTTTTCTTTGTGCGACAACTCCACCTGGAACAGTTTCTGACGCACCAAGGAGCGAACAGAACTCTCCTTGGTTCGGTTACACCCTGACGTCCTAGCCTTATTCCTATTTTAGAAGTGAAGACGCTGTGCCTCACATATGCTGAATGGCATTCTCATTTTTATGCAGCAAATCGTGGCAGTGTAAGCAAGGTTTCGAACCCAGATACTTTTTTACTTTAAAGCTGTCACCAGCTAGACCCCAAGACCTGACCTTTACTACTCACCTGTTTATACTCGCTGACATTTGTCTCACATTTTTCCTTAAGCTTTTCTGTCCAGCTTATCTCTTAACTCAGGCAAAGGACCCTGTGGGGGTAACACCCCATGAAGGAAACCGAAACTACCCCTCAAGCAATAATAACTGCCCACAGGAAGACCAGTTTGAACATAACCCCAGACTCACACCTGCACAGATGGACCCTGGAGTGACCTCTGGAATAAACTGCCTTTACCTCATTGTGATACTAAAATCTCCGCCCAAGGAGGAGCACAAACCTCATTTACATAACAGACAATGTGTGTGTTAGGCACATTTCCTAAAGACGCCTGGCCTTCTGCCCACCTCTACAAACAAGGACAAGGCTCTCCCTTCTAAATATTCACCTTAAGTCTAAATAAAAGGAACTCATTCACCCTTGCTCTCCGAGTTACAGCTTTGGAAATGATTCCCTGTGATCTCTTTATTTGCTGCAAATAAAGTTCACTTTGTGCAACAGCTCACCTAGTGCATCTGTGACTTGCCAAGGAGTCAGGTCACGTTGGTTCGGTTACAAAGCTAATGTTCTCTTTAGTATATTCTGCTGTCTGTCAGCACATCATGATGGATGCCCATTTATTAAATTAATCACTGATTCTGAGGTGAAAATTAGTATTGAATCCAAATCCTTAATCTCAGACCACGTACATTTTAATATTGTTCGTGTTAAAAAGAAAAGCATGGGTCCAAAATGAGTCATTTAGGCCAAATCACCAAACCGGGGCTTAGTACTTAACCTACTCAATAGTTCAACCTCCCCCAGAAAGGCTTGTTCAAGAATTTCCTCATCCACACCAAAGAGGCAGTTTGTCACAGGGGTCCTCTCCAATACCCACCTCAACAGATGAGGTCATATGCAAGGTAAGAGCCCTGCTCTTTTCCCCCTAAGGGAAAGCAACCCTGTCGGAAACAATCCTTTCTTTTCTTTGGTTAATTATTTCCTTGCCCCACCCTCTTTCCTATAAAAACCTCACATTTTGTACAATTCCTTGGTGCCTCCCTCTGCTTGACAGATGGGATGCTCTTGATTAATGAAATCAATTAATAAAGCCAATTAGATTTTTAAAATCTACTCAGCTGAATTTTAACACTGCCTTTGGTTATTGAAAGAATTATGGAACCTAATAACAATGTGTGTGTGCATGGGAGGAGGCCCCATACCAAGCGATTTTCTGACATAAACTGGGGGTCCTACAATTCAATTCAATGCTGATACTCTTCGCCCAGAGGCAGCATCAGATTGTATGGGTTATGTGCTCAGCCCCACAAGACCTCCTCTCCCTTCCCACTTTAAATGCCAGTCACAGTCTCAGGTCCTTACCTATGCTTCTGACCCACCAGCTATAGACTGAGGGTCCAACGACCCCTTCCTTGGGGTTGATTAATTTGCTAGAGGGACAGAACTCAGAAGAACATTTTATTTACTAGATCATGGTTTCTTATAAAAGGATGTAAATCAGAAACAGCCAGATGGGAGAGAAGCCTCAGGCTATATGTGGAGAAAAGGCACAGAGCTTCCAGGGGTCCAAGCATGGCACCCCCCAGATCTCATTTTCATGAATCCAGAAGCTCTCCAAACCCCATCCCTTTGGGATTTTATGGAGGCTTCATTACATAAGCACAAGTGATTAAATGTAGGCCATTGGTGACTGATTCAACCTCCAGGCCCTGACTTCTCCCCAGATGTCTGGCATCCTTAGGTACATTCAGAAAGTCACTTCATTTATATAACAAAAAACACCCTCATCATTTAGAAAATTCCAAGTTTCAGGAGCTCTGTGACAGAAATGAGGACAAAGACCAAATATTTCTTATTATAAATCACAATTTCACAGTTGCATATAGCATTTTACCAGGATACAGCCATACCCCTTTGTTTACATATTGTTTATGGCTGCTGGATGGCAGTTACTTAGTTATTACAGAATTGTGTGGTTGTGATAGGGCCTAAAATATTTCCCATCTGGGCTTTACAGAAAAAAAAAAATGAGAAAGCTGACCTTTGGTCTCCGTTAGTGATTCTCAACTCTGGTTCATATTAGAATCACCTGCCACGGGGTCCTCCTACCTCTAGAGACTCATTACATTACTCTGGGGTGGAAATGTGGGCATTTATGGTTTTTAAAAACCTCTCAGGTGATTCTAATGTGCAGCCATGCATAAGAATCAATGACTAGGAAATGATTTTACAAGCTGATTGTGATAACAATCAAAACCACTGGAGACAAAATTGGAAAATATGACCAAGTCACAATTCAGAATTTTGTAATATGCCTGGTTGGTAAAGATACTGGTATGATTTACTCAGTGATTGCATGGCACTCACAATGTATAAGCACTAATTTTGTGGCTCTGATGATAAAGCCACTGGAAAGCAAAGAGAGGAGCCCCGTAATAAAGTCTGGGATGAGTCTGACACCTACTTGATTTCCCTAAACAAAACTACATTTTATTCCAGAGGATCAGACAAAAGGCAGTTAATTAGAAGATCATTTGTGCCTTGATTAGAAGCCTCACTCTGTGAACAGTACAGAATGCCACTTGTATTAAACACAATTGAAACAAAAGGAACACAACCACAGTACGCTTGTGTTGTCAATTATCTACCTAATCGGCTTATAATTGTAGCTGCTGCTGTCATATGTATCTCATAATAAAGAATAATTCTTTATAAAGAATAGCCCCCCTCCACACACACATGTAACCTCCAGTTCACATTTATGTAGAAAGGCTTATAAATCATTCAATCACAATTTTTTGGCTGTATGTGTGGTGTGGGGGGGGGGGAGCGTGTGTGTGTGTGGGCATGTGTGTGTGTGTGTGAGAGAGAGAGAGAGAGACAGAGAGGGAGAGAGGGAGGAGAGAGAGAGACAGAGAGAGAGGGAGGAGAGAGTGAGAGAGAGAACAACCTAAGCACTATTAAGATTAAATTCTGTAGCTTGTGCCCTTCTAATTTAATAGAAATGTGGCTGTTATTGTGAACTACAAAAAGAGATCCAAAGAGGAATCAGTGTTTGAAGAGAATTTCTCTAGAGTTTTCATACTCACCCATCTCATAAGATGCTTTCATGCAATACTTCCTACAGAGTTTGAGGAGCTCCTACAGATGTAAACTAGTAGGAAGGATATTCAGAGTATGACACAACCAGGGTCCAGAATTCACTATCCAGTGTCATTAGAATGAGTTCTGGTAGCCAGAGAGAAATCATGTCCAAAGCTCCCACTAGGCGCTACTCACTGTGAAATTATCTGCCGTCTTGCCGTCACTGAGCCTGTGCCCCTAAGATCCTCACAGAGAGTTGAATCCTTTGCCACTGAAAGAGAAGGGATGATAACAGAGACGATAATATTTACAGAAATCATTTCCTTCCCCTTCACTCTTGCCAACCTGTATACAAGGAACTTCTATTGCTCAGAGAGAATGGGGAAAAAGAATCTACCCCTCTTCTCTCTCTCCCCGTTGGCAGAGGGATCATTTATTTGATTGGTGAGACCACTAAAGTTACTACTGCCAATTGTCCTTACTTCTCTCTCAGGCAGGGCTAATATGGTAAATGCTGATTGTGCTGCGTGAATCTCGGGATCTTGCCCTTTCTACGCTTGATAAGGTGGGGGGTTGTCTGTCACCTTCCAGCCAGGTGAGTGTGTGCTCTGCAAATGCAGCCTGCCATCCCACCTGCTTTTTAGGTTTAGAGAGGAGAAAGGATCTGTTAGGAAACCTAAATTCATGTTTCTGCTATGTTGTTGTTGTTGTTGTTGTTTTAATGTTTATTTTTGAGAGGAAGACGCAGACAGAGCACAAGAAGCAGAGGGGCAGAGAGAGAGAGAGAGAGAGGGAGACACAGAATCCAAACCAGGCTCCAGGCTCCGAGCTGTCAGCACAGAGCCCGACGTGGGGCTCAGACTCACAAACTGAGAGACTGTGACCTGAACTGAAGTCAGATGCTCAACCAACTGAGCCACCCGGGTGCCCCGTCCTTCTAGGTTTTTTAATCAAAATAGGCAGAAATAAAGCTGGCCCACTGATTCAGAATGTGGAGGGGAAAGGCATGTGATGAACTAGTAGCTTCAAACTCACAACAATACTCTTTGACGTATTTATAACTATTCTTCCTATGATTCGGAGCACAGGCTCTTCATACTAACCCGATGAGGTCACTGAAATAGGTATTTGTTTCAGATCACTTTTGAACCCTTCTGGCTATCCCTTCTTATTGTGTTCATTCATCTGCTAAAGGATCTACTGCAATTTATTCTTCTCTCTGTCCATCCTTCCACCACACCTCCAACAAATTTGTTTCTTTCTTTTTTTAATGTTTATTTATTTATTTTGAGAGATAGAGCAAGCAACAGAGAGCACACTAGCAGGGGGAGGGGTGGAGAGAAAGGGAAAGAGAGAATCCCAAGCAGGCTCAATGCCATCAGTGCAGCGACTGATGAGGGGATTGATCCCATGAACTGTTAGATCATGACCTGAGTGGAGATTAAGAGTCAGACACTTAACCAACTGAGCCCCCCAGATGCCCAGCATTTATTTATTTTTGACAACACCCATTGTCCCAAACGTTGGTGTTCCTTCTCCAACAAACTACCAAGAAGACTGGTTATTCCTCCTAAGAAGATTTTTCAGTCCCTTAAATAAGCATAAGGAGTCACAAATTGCTGGTAAGAATACACTTAGGTGTAGAGAGGGGAAGAGAGTGAGATTGTCAGTTTCATTCTCTAAATAAAAATTTTTGACTCCTACCATGTGCTAGAGCACTGGAGATACTAATGCAAAACACCTGTGGTCTCTACTTTCAGAGGGATCATATTCTATTGGCTAATTTAGTGGTACAGGGGAGCCTGGATGGTTCAGTGGGTTAAGCATCAGGCTCTGGCTTCCAGCTCATGATCTGTGGTTAATGAGTTTGAGCCCCACGCTCACAGTGAAGAGCCTGTTGGGATCCCCACTCTCTCTCCCTTTCTCTCTGCCCCTCCCCCACTCGCATTCTCACTCTTTTTCAAAATAAATAAATAAACTATGAAGTTTAGTGGTACATTACCTTGGCCAACCATTGGATCCTCTACAGGCCCCATTTTGTGCCTTTGTTGCCCCATGAGTGTGCTGCCCCAGGACAGTACATGTGGTACTGTGGAAAGAAGGAAATGCTGATAATAACACAGCTACAGAGAAGAAAGGCAAGGGCAAAAGCCATTTGGGGAACCATCAACAGGAGTTCTATTTCTTGTACCTTTTCTTCTTTGCCTCATTCTAAGTAAGGACATGAAGGGGATTTTGTGAAATCTGTTCCCCTTCTTCCCCAAATCACAGAACCAGAAAAGTAGCCATCAGATAGAACAAAGCAGCTCTCATCCTCATGGCAACTAAGGATAACGACAGAAAGAAAAAAAATTACATCCTCAAGTAGAAATAGGGTACTTTATTTTTGAAGGAGAGAGAGACAGAGACAGAGCATGAGCAGGGGAGGAGCAGAGAGAGAGGGAGACACAGAATTCGAAGCAGGCTCCAGACTCTAAGCTGTCAGCACAGAGCCCAACAGGGGGCTCGAACCCACAAACTGTGAGATCATGACCTGAGCTGAAGCGGGACACTCAACCGACTGAGCCACCCAGGTGCCCCCATTTAATAAACTTTTAAAAGCAAAAATGATTTCTCTATTCAACTGTCTTCTGGAAGAATTACCTAAAAATTAAAAGTAAATAAATAATGAATATGAACAAGACTGAATGTAGTAAATAGCCAGAATTGTTTCAAATTACTGCTGAACATTTTTGTAGAGATGGCCCTGAAGCATCAAAGACTCTTAGTGATGCAGCAATCAAATAAATGCAATTTGCACAACACTCTACATTATTATTATTTCAGTAATGAGGAGCACTTCTCAGAGATTGGTTCTACATTAACATACTGGAAGGCAGATGGCCATCATAATTTTAAGAACATCATGAGTTAATCTTGGCCTTGGCTTCCTTCAAACATTACAAATCATGCAACTTTAAAATCTGTCAGTTTGAGTGCAAATTGTATCTTTTATGTTCTTTTTTTTTTTTTTTTTTAATAAGCTCTAAAATTTTCTTCTTGAGAGGATTCATCAGTCTCTCATGGATTGTAGAGAGAGCAGGGAATCTCGAAGAAGTCAGCTCAGTCTGGATAATTGCAACAAACATTGTAATCTTTACTAACTGACTCATAAACGTTAATCTGATTTTTGAAATGAACTAGAAGACAGCCATCAAATTAGGTAGGTCCACAGTTAACAATATATTAGTGCAATTTTTTAAATTTCTGGTGGTTGTTTCCTTTTACATATGTTTCCTTCTGTAACTTTTATCATGACATTCTCCTTACGGTTTTTAAAAATCAAGTCTGAAATCACCAATGGTCCTCCTTTGAGAGCACACAAAAAGGTAGAAAAATCTGTTTTGAAATACTAATGCTGCTGTTTCTCAGCTGAATGTCTTTGGAAAAGTTATATAGCTTCTCTGAAGATTTCTTGTCTGTAAAATAGGAATAATAGTACCTACCTTCAAGGTTAGCATCAAGAATAAAGAAATTTTACAATATTCTCACTTCTGCAAGGCAACCCACATGAACCTAATCTCCACATATATTCATTCATTCATATAGTCAACATTTTCCCAATTATTCTGCTCTGATATATGTATCAGTTCTCATGCAAAAAAATATATATATATAATTTTGCTGAAAGGTATTTGAACCCTGAGAAAAATGCTAAAAACCAAATTATTCATGGTTCTCCTGCTGAGTTCAGGTTTTAGACTTGAGATGTGAGTTTTGGCACTGGCGTGGGAATGGTTAATGGCTGCCAACAAATGCTGCTGGCCTCTAAATATATTATCGTTTGCCCGGGTGAATTATCTCCTCATGTTTTCTGAGAGAACAGTGCTTACCTGAATGCTGCAGTATCATAAAATCATTCTTCAATAATACATTCTGGGTGAAGGGGGGATATATCAGTCAGACAAGATTCTCAGGCCACAAGATTTAAGTAATCAAGTCAAGTAATCAATGGGTTTTATAGCTCATAATGGACAAATTCATCTTTCACTTAAATAACCTGAGTAGCTAAAAGCTTTTGGTAATTTTCTCATTATAAAATTCAGTTGTTTAAAGACAAACTGTTTTTCTAAAATCGACCAGGCATATTCTGTAAATCACAGTTCTGGCACCTTGCTCTTACAACCCCCTATAAATACCTTCCTTTCTGAAGTAGATTTCGGATTCATAGAATATTCATTTGTGTGCCTGGACACTCCATCAAACAAAAAAAAATTCTGCATGATTAAACAGAATATATTATTCTGCCTCTGTATTTGCATAATAAATCAGACCTACACTGTGGGTCACTGAGTGCTAGTTACAGCATCTAACAAGTTGTACCTTCAACCTAGCTCTCAATTTTTAAATGAAAATAATTTTAAAGGAATACAAAGTTTCCATAATTATTGAATTGCAAATGGGTATTCAAGAATATGTGAGCTATTTTAATATGAACATTGCAACTATGTGATGCCAAAGCAAATAATTCTGTCCATTGTACAGATCAGGGTTTGACCTATCATACAATGGCTCATACACCTACTTTTGCGATTGAATACTGTGTCAGGGTATCATAGATATAAAATTCTTTCATAGTCCAGGCTCAAGTATCAACAATGGGATGTCTTTGCTTATATCACTCTGTGTTCTCCCTATTGCCTGTTTAGGTAAAAAGACATTAACCATAACATCCTCAATGGAGGAATATACAAAGATAACTGGACTCAAGTCATAAAACATCCAACCATTAAATGTTTAAATTGTTAAAATATTAAAATTGAAAGTAACAATGATCCAAAACAGATCCTTGGGGTCCCCCGGGTGGCTCAATAGGTTAAGCGGCTGACTCTTGATCTCGGGCTCACATCATGATCTCATGATTGGTGGGATAGAGCCCTGCATTGGTTGGGCTCTGCACTGACAAGTGGAGCCTGCTTGGGATTTTTGCTTTCCCTCTCTGCTCCTAATCTGCTTACGTGCATTTGCACTCTCTCTCAAAATAAACATTAAAACAAAACAAAACAGATCCTCATTCTGTTCATAATTAGCTATATAAATGCCTTATATATGAAAAAATGTTATTCAGAGTCTCTGTGATGATATGACAATTGAATTTTTATTCGTGGGTTTTTTTTACATGTGGATACTTGTAAACAATGGAAAAATATATTGAATGTAAAATACACAAACTAATAACAGTGCACATATATATTAGAGTGGATGTTTCCAAGCAGGAAGCTAAATTATATTCTCTCAATGTTTTAGATTTATCTGATCATGTCTGAAGATGGGTGAGGCAGGCCCTCCAGAAGACTGTTTATATAATGGATCCAGTAACCTTCTGAGAAATATCTTATCTCAAGAGAAAAGAGAGTTGAGCAGTACTAAATTGGTCCAAGAACGATAAATTAATGCCAAAGAGCAAGAGTGGTCTTGAGAAGAGAAGAGTATTGATCATTTATAATCCAATCTTCATGAATTTATGTCTGACAGTTGAGTAGATTGGCTAATTTTTTTTTTTAAATCAGTAAAATAAAAGAACTGTCTTAGTGAACTCTGTAAAAACATAGAGGAAATGAAGTAGTTCTACTTTGTACCTGGGAAACAGAATAAATCAAAAGTAGGGGAATGAACTACCATCTCTCTAGGTCTTATGTATGTGAATATGAAATATGAAAGTTCGTGTGAGCAAAGATATAGACCAGAGAAAGAAGGAAATAACATAGAATATCCATAGCCTCCACAGAAGACAATGGAATAGAGCAGAAACAAACAAACAAACAAAAACAAAACCAAAAAAGGCATATAAGATGCCCCCTGGAGAGTGTGATAACTATTTGGGTTGAACTACATGTTTGTAACTTTTCTCCCTCTGATTTTATCATATATGAACAGTGCAGGAAAAAAGAATAGAAAAGGTACAAATTATAGCAAAAATAATTCACTTTTGACCTTACCAAATCAGGAAGAATTAGAGGAAAATGGAGTTCTTGCAGGTGAACACAACCAACAGTAACCACAACAAAATTCCACTACTGTTATTGTGATCTTTTGTTTACTCTTAACTGGGATAATTTTGTTAATTTCCTATGTTCCCATTAGAATACTGTAGTTTCCCTAAGTATAATACTCCTTGTGTTACAGAACCTGGTCTGGACCACCTGGCAGAAGAACCAAGCAGCACTTGGAGCTCTTGGAAGGCAGGAAGTTTATTTTACTTTGGTGGGCTCAGAAGAGATCACTCTCCAGAGGTCTGAATCCCATAAGCAGAGGGAGCAGTTTATAGTCTGTTACTTCTGCATTCGCATTAGAGCAGCGAGCGGAGTGGGAAGAAAAGCCTGGAAGGGGAGTCTTTGGTTGGGGGCTGGAATTTTCCTATCAGTCCTGTTGGCCATCTTATAACAGATTTTTCCCTATCATTCCCCTCTTTAATGTCCCTTTAGACAGATCTAGGCTGTATTAGAGGGCATCATCTTCATTTATTACGGGCTCGTCCTTTCCCTTAGTTCCCTGACTTTGGTTGTGACCATTCCTGACTACTTTACAAAGTAACAGCATTCTTCTCCAAGGAAGATGTTGGTGTCCCCTTTCCTGCCAACAAAAGTGCCTGTCTGTTTTGGAGGGCAACTCCTGCCAGGGAACTTATTTGACTCTGTAGGGACACTAGGGAGTCAGCCACTCGTTAGTCCCACAGAAGAGCCTATGCCCCTTATGCCAGTCCCTATCCCTGTGGCTATCCCTGCCCCTGGGAGGACAGGTAGCAACATCCCTCATTTAGCCTGGGCCTTAAGGCTGAAGGTTAATCTAAGCACCAACTTTTATCTTGAGAATGATTTAATCTCTTTTTCCTGAAGCTTGAGGCACATACATCAGTGAAAACACTTTCCCAAAATGGCATTAGTAACCTTCTCACTGGCAGGCAAACCAGCAGACCGATAGAGGTTTACACCACATTTAAGCTTTTCAACCCCTCAGATTCTTCCACTGAAGACACGCTGCTCTTACAAATGGGGCCCAGATCAGAGGCAATCAATACCAACAAAACATCCTATCCATAAGAGGAAGGGGAGTGCGAGCAGGAACCTCTCGCTGTTTCCCCAGCTTTCTGGGGCAACCTCTGCCAATCCGATGGCAAGGAGTAAGGACAGTCTATTCATTTCATCGGACCAGTGATTCCTCAAGCTTCTGCCATGGGTAGACCAGCCAGCTTCCAGCGTGTGGCTGGAGCAGGGCTGAGATTGGATTTGGGCAGTCTTTCAATTCTGGGGCTCCTCAGGATTGGCCCTCTTGACTCTGGAGTGGTGGACCCATCGAGTGATACTTGTGACCTTGAGGGCAGTAGGGGTGGTCGGAATAACAGTATGAGGCCCAGTCCACCTCATGGTCTTTTTTCCAGTCTTTGACCTAGACCGAGTCCCCTGGTGAGAAGGGGCGTACAGGGGATCCTAAAGAGATTGGGGCCCTCTCAATGGTATATCGTTGTGTTCTCTTATTCCCTTATCCCCTATTTGGTGCAGGTTCCCTGGGAGGCTCCCTAGACATGGAGGGGGCCTCCCATATATTAGTTTAAAATGGGAGAAACCTTGAGTTCCTGATGTGTAACGGACACGCAGGAGGGCCAGGGGCAACAGGTTCGGCCATGGGAGGTCTGTTTCCTGACATAACTTGGCTAAGGTTCCCTTGAGTATGCAATTCATCTGCTCTACTTTCCCTGAGCTTTGAGGCTGGTTTGTATAATGTCAGCCAGGAACATAGGCCTGTTATCCCTGTGAATTGTGGCTGGCAAGCAGAACCGGGGACAGGGGACCATTTCTTCTTTGAACTCCTGGTGGGGGTCTCAGTGCAGATAAGGGAGGGAGCTATGTCTACCTCCTTATTAGCTGCTATCTTGGCTGCTTTGTCTGCTAGACAATTTCCTCATGCTGTAGGGTCGTCCCGCTCCTGGTGCCCTTTGCAGCGTAGAACTGTAACTTCTTTTGGACGCCAGAAGGCCTCGAGGAGCATTAGTATTTTCTCCTTGTTCCTGTTGGTCTCTACCGCGGTGAGGAGGCCCCTCTCTTTGTGGATTGCCCCACGTATGTGTATGGTAGCAAAGGCGTACCGGGAGTTGTTGATGAGCTTGTCTTTACTAGAGCTGAGTGCTCGGATTAAGACATGTCACTGCATACCGTCACTTGAATGCCCTCTGTGATGAAACTGCTACCATCACTGAACAAAGTGAGGTCTGGGTTCTGTAGGGCCTGGTCAAGCAGATCTGGGCAGCTTGTGAATACCTTATCTGTCACCGCAGAGCAGTCATGATCTGATGTCCTTCAGAAGGTAGGAAAGTTGCAGGGTTCAGTGTCCATACTGTTTTAAGAGTGACCCGTGGATTCTCACAGAGGATTCCTGGTACTGTGTTAGCCGAGAGTTAGAGAGGCATGAGAGACACAACAGCATGAGGAACCTTGACATTTAGTTCTTATCAGGGTGAGTTTATCTGCCTCCTTAATGAGCAGAACTGTGGCTGCTAGCTAGTGCCCTAAGGCACAGTGGCCATCCTGCCACCATCGGGTCCAGCCTCTACAACAGGTATGCTGTTGCCATGGCCAAGGGCCAACGGTCTGTGTGAGAACCCTGAGGATGACCTTTACCTTCTCATGCACAGAGATTAAAAGTCTTTTTTATCTTTGGCAGGCCAAGGGCTGGTGTCTGCCCCAAGGCGGACTTTATCTCTAGGAATGTGGCTTCAGCCTCCTCTTTCCAGACAGGGGGTTCTCGATCCGGCCCTACCAAGAGATTATAGAGGGGTATTGCCAGTGCTGAGAATCTGGGAATCTGGATTCGGCAGAATCCCGCAGCCCCTAGGAATTTTCGTAGCCCCTTCTTAGTTTGGCGCTGGGGTAGGGAGGTCTCTGGCCCTAGTGCTCATTTTCCTTGGGTAAGGAGGAAGCCTAAGTATCGGACTTGCTCTTGGCAGATCTGTGCCTTTTTTCATGAGACCCGATACTCTGAGTCTGACAGGAGTTGGTGGAGGGCCCTTCTGCCCTCCCTCTGCACAATTCTCTCAGGTATTGCTGGCAAGGAGGAGGTCATGCACATACTGGAGAAGGGTGCAGTGTGTGGCCTCCCTTGGAAAGCCAGCAGTCTCCAGCCAGTGCCTCCCCAAAAAGGGTGAGGTGAGTTTTTAAACCCCTGTGGGAGGCACGTCCAACTCAGTTGCATCTGATGCCCTGTGTCTGGTTCAGTCCATTCAAAGGCAAACAAGGGTTGGATCCGTGGGGGGAGGGGGGCGCCAAGAGAAGGCAGAAGAAGGCATCCTTTAAGTCTAGGCAGGTAAACCATCTGGAAGAGCCTGGGATCTGGGTGAGGAGGGTGTACATGTTCGGGACCACCAGGTGCAAGGAGCTTGAACTGGTCGGTACTTTCCTACCGGCTTCTTTACTGGCAAAAGCAGCGTGTTCCAGGGTGACTGGCACTCAACCAGCATGCCTGCTTCTTTGAGTCTGGTCAGGTGTTCTTGGATGCCTGCCCTTGTCTCTTGTGGGAGGGGGTATTGCCACTGTCTCTGCGGTGGAGCCCCTGGGATTAACTCTACAATGACTGGGGCCTGGTTGCGGGCAAGTCCGGTGGGGGTGGGGAGGGTTGTCCTCGGCCCATACAGTGGGAAAGGCAGTCCTGAATTCTGGCGGGCCGCTTGGTTGGGCTTGGGTGCAGAATAGCCTCCCTTTGGGTCCAATTGGAGGCTGGTGCGTCCCATTGGCTCAAAGGTTATTTGGGCCCCCAGTTTTGAGAGTATATCCTGGCCGAGGAGAGGGATAGAGCACTCAGGTAGGTAGAGGAATTTATGCCGTACCGTGTGGCCCCCAAATTCACATAAAAGTCATAGTTTGGCCCCCTACTTTTATTTTGACATGGGTTCATGGGGGCCAAGAAGTAGTGAGCCTGGTCCCCCTCAATATGAATCTATTCCTGCTAGGCCTATGAGGTCTTTTTTGCAGGGTTCTTGTGCATATCAGCTGGGTTTCTGGGACTTTCCCCAGTTGGAATATTTATTCTTTTAATGTCCTTTCTCCTTGTAGTAGGAGATCCCTTGCTAAAGAGGTTTGGGGCCTCCCCATATTTGACGGCTGGACCTTCCCTGTCCTTTTGTCGTGTCTCTCTTCTGCCTCGGATCAAACAGGGTATAAGCCTCGCAGAGACCCTCAAAATAATCCCCGGGATTCCCCTTGCTGCAGGGCATATTCATGGGCTCTTAGCCCCTGCTCAGATGCCCTGGAGGACAGCCTCTTGGTACCAGCATGTGTGGACCAGCATCTGGAGGATGCCTGAATCAGGCTGAGGGCAGAATGTGGCCACTGATCTGCGGGGGAGAGAGGATCTGCTGAGTCCGGAGGTGGTGGGGAGACTGAAAGTGGCGGAGTATTAAGATACCGGGGGGTTCATATAGCGGGGTAAGACTGGCTCTTCCTCTGGATCACCAGCAAGAATTTGTGGAGGTCAGGACTTCCGTTGACCTTCCTTGGGCCACTTTGTCGAGGCGACTAAGACACTAGCGTGTCCCTGTTTGTTGCAGGTAAGTCGCACCCAAGGGGGAAGGGTTTGTGCAATCTCTAACCAGGAGTCGATATAAGGGAACTGATCAGGATAACCTGGGTCTCTGTCAACAACATGCCAGATGCGGTGCACCATTGGGACACCTAAGGTTCCCTCCGAAGGCCATCCTACACCAAAAGTAGGCCATTCCAACTCGCACAGGGTCCTTACTTGCCGGGTGTCATCTTAATTCCATAGTCTCCCAAAAACCCCTTGTTTGCTCTGTCCTGACCCTGCAATGTTCCGTGGGATGGAGTCAAAAGGACAGACAGACCGGTAGGGGTGACCCCTCTAATGAGGAGACCAGTCAGATGCCCGTCTGTTCGTGTCCCAAAGGAACCTAGATGACACTTAGCCATAGCGGTCTCAGCTTTGTGACTTACCACCGGAAACTATTCCGATGCCGCCATAGACTGTATGCCATTCACCACAGAATCACAGGCCCACTCAGACTCCATGGGCTTCTGGGGACCTTAAGGGTGCCCGCCCATGGAGCTACAGAATCGAACCTGGCAGGCAAGCCAGACCCAGTCGCATATTCACTCAAACATACACACCAGAGGTTATGACATTCCCTCCCACGGAATTTCTACCTGTGAGACCTCTCAAGTCTCCAGGGAGTGATCAGGTCCCCCTTCTGCCCCTATGGGTGGGCCAGACTGAACTGGGGCCCCAGGCCTTACCTGTATCCGACGTCAGGTCCAGATCCTCCAGGCCAAGTCTCCTCCAGTCCAGTGGGAACGGCAGACAGACTGGGGCCGGCCTGAGGCCCCTGAGAGGGAGACTGCCAAAATTCAGGCAGGGCGCGCCTTCTCCGTTGCGATTCGTCATTCCGTCACCACGTCGCCCTTTTTCCCAAACCGGTGGCAACAATGGGCCAGCACGGTTTCCCGGTCAGGAAACCAAATGTTACGGAACCTGGTCTGGATCACCTGGCAGAAGAGCCAAGCGGCACTTGGAGATCTTGGAAGGCAAGATTATTTCACAATGGCAGGTCAGAGGAGATCACTCTCCAGAGGTCTGAGCCCAGGCATAAGCAGAGGGATCAATTTATAGTCCGTCACTTCCGCGTTCCGTATTAGTAGTCATTTGGCGCATGCGGGGAGCGGGATGGGAAGAAGAACCCGGAAGGGGAGTCTTCGAGTGGGGACTGGAATTCCCCTGTCAGTCCTGCTGGCCATCTTGTAACAGATTTTTCCCTATCAATTGTACTCACTGACTCATTCCTTGAATAAACCATTTTGCACGAATTACTTAGAAGTCAGCTTTTCCTGTCATGTCTATATTTGCAAATATAGGCAATGGCATCCCTAGAAGCATGGGTCATGAAACCAACACAGTATCTCGATAGTCGCATATATTTGTTCTTCTCTTTGTTGCGTGCTAATGATCTGGGCTTACTTTTTCCCCCCCCCTTGATTTTTTTTTCTTTTTTTTTTTTTTTTTCTTTTTAATACATACTACAGCAGTCTACCTCCTCCGGAAGAAATCAACACAATGATGAATACTGACCCTTGGGGCATAATTTCATGTCATTAGCACAGTGAAACCAATGGCAGTAGCAAAATGATGCATTTTTTTAAGGCTCTCTGCTCCGTCCCATTTCTGTGGTTTTTAATATGCTATTAAAAGTCAAGGTTTGTCATTTTCTCAGAAAACTGAATGTCTGGGACGATATTGCTTTCATTTATTAATGCTTCAACAAATGTTCATGTCCACAATGTCATCAGACAGAACCCTAAAGATTGCACCATGACAATATAACACAACTGAGTTGCGGGTTGTGGTATAAAAGACATCAACCCAAGGCATTACAAAAGGAAGCATCTTTTGTTCAAAAACTTCATAGGTAAAATTATTTAGGGATTTAAACTGAACATTTTGAGGCACGGTGTTTCAGCTCCATATCTTTAACCAGTTTCTAAACATTTGTATCCCCACAGATTGCATATTCCCTGACACGTGACAGATTTTTAAAAAAATATGTATTGAATAAACGAATGAAGAAATCCTTCAAATTTGAGAGTGCAACAGAGTTGCAAATACCCACTTTCATTAGACTAAAGAGCGTTTGTAAGATGGACCATAGATGGTACTGCCGGAATACCAGAAGTCATTATGTCACTGCCTGATTGCTGGCACCAGTCACATGGGATCTGTCTGGTTGGTTTTCCTCTTCAGTCGGCCCCTACCTGTCTGTCCAACTCCCATTCTTGGTCATTGCCTCTTCTGTCTCACTCCTCTGACCAAAGCTCTTCATTCCCTATTGCGGTACATGTGAATTATAATTTTTTATACTGACTTTGAAAGATTTCCATGATTTGTGCCTTATTGAACCCCATTTTCTATCCATCTCTTTCCTGTGAATTACCCTTTCCTTGTCCTAGTGCTCTGGCCTTACTGATCTGTGGCCATTCAACAACCATTCCTACCTCTGTGATTTGCATCATCAAGTTCTCCTTTGCTACAAATACTCTGCTCCTTTCTGTCCTTTCAAATGCTAATCAGTCTTCAATAGTTAGAGGGCTTCTGTGAAGTCTTTTCAAACTCATTGATATCTCATTGATCTTTCAATCATTCACTGCTCATTTACTACGTGCTGAGATGCAAAGTTACCAGCTGCCAACAATGCATATACTAGTATAATTCAGGTCCAAGTTTTGGAATTCTTATATTCTAGTGGGAAAGATGAACGTGTAAATAAATAATTACAACGTAGAGAGAGATAAGCACAAATCTGAATATATCCATATGGCTACAAGAGTACATTTACAATCCTTAAATATCTTTCACATATTTGAGAACACATTGTATATTTATTGCCCTGTTGTTTTTGATGTTGTACATGCATTCAGTATGGTTTTCAGGACATGCAACTTGAGGACAAAAACAATGTTGGATTGCATTATGTTTGTGTGTTCTTCACACACCCTAACATAGGGATCCTTATTAGTTGATTTTTCCTTTCTCCCTGGGCTTACCTCAATTTATAGAAAAAAAAAAATAGCAAATGAAAACAATTATTTTTTGACATTATTCTTCAATATGTTCTCTTTTAAAAAATTTTTTGACTTACTCAAATGGAATAAGCAGATAATTTATACAAAGAGAATAAAAGTAGGAGAATAAAAGTATAGAAGGATATTCAACCGTACAAACTATTAAAGCTTTCTAAAAAAAAATTGACAAGAGACCATTTGATAAAATATTTTATAGCTTTAGAATATTCTGGTTTATATAGCATATAAATTACACTATATTCATTGGTAAATAACTGACCACCAGGGTAAAAGCCATTTATTTATTTGTTTGTTTGTTTGTTTATTTTTAAATGTTTATTTATTTATTTTGAGAGAGAGAGCACAAGCGGGTGAGGGGTAAAGAGAGAGGGAGAGAGAATCCCAAGCAGGTTCCACTCTGTCACACAGAGCCTGACATGGGGCTCAAACCCACAGTGAGACCATGACCTGGGCCAAAATCAAGAGTCAGAGGCTTAACTGGCTGAGCCACCCAGGCACCCTGTTAAAAGCCATTTAAATACTAAGGGTTTCTAAGAAACCTAGTGACAGGTATAGCATCTCAACAATGTTGTCAAAGAGTCATTCATTGATTTATCCCCCTGGGGATTCAGCAGTAAACACCATAATTGTTATCCTCTTAAACTTTTATTCTAGCTCTATTTGGGTTGGAAGTAAGAGACAAATGGAAATAGTAGACAGGTAAGCAGGTAGATAGATGACTGATTGATGGATGGATAGAAGATTTGCAGATGAGAGATGTGTTTGTATGAACACACACACACAAACACACATAAGCACACACATGCAAATTAGAGCATATAGTGATAACTATTAAGAATAATAAAGCAAGGTAAGATAGATAGTTTAGGGCTTTTGACTTTCTAGGCTTCCATATTAGTTAGCAATATCTCTGTTCATGTTCACAGGATGGCTACAGCAATATTGTTCGCTATAGTAGAGGCAATGACCATACATAGAGTTGGACAGGCAGGTAGGGATGGAAAGAACAGGAAAACCAACCAGACAGAGTGACATAATGACTTCCTATAGCCTTTAGCAGAGAGAGCATAAGAATCAAGCGATTCTTTTCTTGAAGCTTTCTGTTTTCATGGGATGTAAAATATTTCCCAGAATTCACTTAGCCAACATGCCCCTATTTCTTGTTGGGCAGCAGTGAGTCACATGCCCTCCCTGACACTTACTGACTGAAAATGGTGGGATTATCATGAATGGCATAAAAATGATTTGTCCTCTAGAGCCACACAAGGAGTTTCCCTTCCCACCAAACACGTTACCCAGTTTGACACAGAAGCCAAATCAGTCCTCTGTTATCAGGGAAAGAAGGAGGAAGATGGCTTTAGGGGAAGTCAACCAACATTGTCAGTCCACAAGGTTAACTTAAGAAGTTAAACTGGCTGTCCATAGTCACAGGGCTATTAATTTGCAGAGCTCTGACTGCAACCCGAGTCTTTTGACTCAGGTCTCTGCTTTTTCACTGCTGAGCAGACTGTAGCCTCCAGTTGTTTTGTTCCAGGCACAAGGCAAGCATAGTCACAGAGTAGATGTGTATGGAAGGAATGGGTGAAGGCACAGAATACATTAAATAAAAACACTAACATGTTTCTCCAGAATGTGTTTGGGTTTTTTTAAATGCATTCCAGTTTTTCAACTCCCTTCTTAAAATGTGTACACAGAGCTGAAAACACTGCTGAATTTCAGTTCTTTTATTATAAAACAAAGGGCTAAACCTTATGATTTCAATGGCTTCTCAACTTTATGTCTCCCAAGTGAAGATGTATTCTTACTTTATCCAGTAAATAAATTATTCCTAATCCATAGACCTCTAAGGACCTTAATATTTATTAAAAATGCATCATTTCAAAATCATTATAAACAAATTATTAAATAACTTGCTTTTCAAAGGGACATAGCATTATAGGAGCTTGTACCCCAGAACAGGCACACATGTTGATGTATAGAGAAAATACACATCTCATCCATGGACATTTTTTTCAGCTAATCCCATCCATACTGATTTCCCCTTGGCTTTGGGTTGACTTTCTCTATGTGTAAGAGATTTTCTAGAAGAGTGGGTAGACCTTGAGCTCTTGATGGTCACTGTCCCACCTTTACCACTAACTTGGCAAGTGGCCTTAAAAACCATGTGATCATTTATAATCTCTATTTCTTTCCTTTAGAAAGAAACTAGCTGCATCTTCCTTGTTGAATTTTGGTAATGATCATATGTGATTTTCATATGTGATAATAAATGCACAGTGCCTGACACATAGCTATCATTTATTAAGTGATAACTCTTGTTTGGTTTTTTTTCAATGTTTTATTTATTTTTGAGAGGGACAGTGTGAGTGGCTGGGGGGCGGTAGAGAAAGAGGGAGACAGAGGATCTACAGCGAGCTCTGCACTGACAGCTGCGAGCCCGATGTGGGGCTCAAACTCATGAACCGTGTGAGATCATGACCTGAGCTGAAGTTGGTGCTTAACCAACTGAGCCACCCAGGTGACCCAACTCTTGTTTTTAATAATATGTTGCACTGTTTCCATCTATAATTTTGTTTTATTCCTTGGTAACTTAGTTTTACCTGTTAATCATGTCTTATTGGACCATCTCTAAGAGCTTAGAAGGCAAGAAAAACAACAAATTATTTCTTTACTATGTTTACTCTTCAGATTTCTCAATGCATAGTAATTAATAATAAATATATATCAAGTGAATCTATCTATGTATCTATCTATCATCTATCATCAATCTAT
Organism: Neofelis nebulosa; assembly: GCF_028018385.1. NCBI lineage: Eukaryota > Metazoa > Chordata > Mammalia > Carnivora > Felidae > Neofelis > Neofelis nebulosa. The sequence goes on from NC_080794.1 coordinate 69,222,912, forward strand.
CTATCTGAATATAGTGCTTGCTGTGGACATTCCATAAAGAAATGTTGAATAAGTAACATTGAAACTCAAAAATCTTATGATTTGGTGGTCCTAAAATAATAGACTTTGACTTCCTGTGAATCTGATAAATTGTATAGAAAGCCCTGAAAATAATTTATTTTTTTCTCTTAAAGCCAAAATAGGGATAAATAAGCAAAATAACATGAAGTATTTTCTCAATCTGCGAAGACTGAGGTTAGCTAGTATAACTTCAAAGAGGTTAGCTAGTATAACCCCTCATGAAGTATTGGACAGGAAAGGAAACTATCAGATTTAGCCAAGGTATTTGAAATTAAGTCCGGTGTGAAGTAAGGGGAAGTGCATTAATCTGGTTAAGTCTTCTCTCATTTTATGCTGGAAGAATAAAAATTACTTTTATCAAAAGCATCCTTTGATGTTGATGCTGATGTCAGTTCAATTGCCCTCTCAAAGCAGAAGTTCAGAGCAGGGGCCCAGAAGTTTGTATTTCCCATTCAATTACCTCCAAGGAAGATATATGAAGCATATATTTGCATGAGTCTGAAACACCAGCCTAAGGGAAAGAAACTGAAGCCTATCTGCTTGTGAACAATGGGCTTCATTTCATGCTTTGTTCTAGCGGGCAATGGACTTTATTCAATCACTGAGGAACAGTAGCTAATTTTCCCTTCTAGTCCCCAGGGCACACTTGGTATTAAATGAAAGCAGTAAACTGGCATATGGAAAGCATTCAATAAATGGTGGATAACGTCTTATCTAACCTTTGGATCAGTCCTATTGAAGTAGGCTTTATTATTCTCATTTTGTAGATAATGAAATGGAAGCTCAGATACATTATATACATTTGGCATCCAACAGCCCTGGATTTGAATCACAGTTCTGCCAAATTCTAACCCTGTATCCTTGGGCAAAGTCTGTCCTATCTTTACTAAGCCATAAGAAGTCCATTTCCCCCTCCAACAGACAGTCGACTTCAATGGAAGTCATATTTTGTGGACCTTGCACATCTATCACCTGAACTTTACTTGGGGTTGTACAGACTGGGTACAGACCTGCACTGTGCTCTCTGCGGATTTACCCCCATCACATCAGGATGCACACCCTTGCTCTTACATTGTTAGTGCTGAGGGAACTCAGAGCTTATTGTTCTGCTTATGCAAAGCTTAAACTTATGAGCTAGGGAATTGTTTCAGCTTTTCATAAATGATTTGTCTTTTTGATAAAATTTCATTTGATAATTCATTAAAAAATGACGAAAGGCCATCACTACAGGGCACCTTGGGTAGATCAGAGCCTAATATCACAGAAACCTTTCCCCAATCTTTTTAGATCATCAAGCTAAATAATGGATCTGAAGTTTCCCGATGTCTTTCTGCCATGAAGTTTAGATTAGATGTGGTCTCCCTTGGGTACCATTCAAAAGAGTTCTAATGACAGTGTAAAAATATTGAAAGAAGCTAAATGAGATTCTTTTATTTAAATATACATAACTATATATGTACTAACTTCACTTGATTGAAATGAAAAGGAAAGAGCTAACTTCAGTATTAATATCATTCCTTCATTGCTTGACTTTATATATAAATGCCAATAATTCTGAGGTTTTGCAAGATGGATATTTATAATTACTGCAGATTTCATTAGCTAAAAAGCCAGAATTAGAAGGTAAAAATTAGATTTTAATGAACAATTCTTTGGAAGGATGTCATGAATTGGTACCTGGAGGATATAAGCACAACTTAAAAATCAAGCAGATTAAGTGAGTCCAGAAAGGACTGGATAGAATAAAGATTAAAATAACTTCAAAGACAGGTCCCTCTTGAACCACTTTTCCCACCCCCTGAGGAAAATGACACAGTATGCAAAGAAATAAGGAAGAATATGAAATGCATGCTTTAAAAGGTAATTTGTGTTTTAAGGCTTCATATTTGATGGGGAAATTTTCAGTTGACAATTTTTACAGTTGTGATTTAACACAGCAAATTAAAGGCTTTGGCAGCAAATAAATAGATTCACAATGATTGGTGCTGAAACTCAATGGCCTTCCACAGGATATTGTTCAAACTCTGCCTTGTCAGACCTCATGAATCCAGCAGCATCTCGGGCGAGGTTAATGATCAAAATAAATTTAGGGTATGGGTTTTCCAATCCAGCCTGGGAGGAGATCTTCTGCTGAGGATGATAGAAATGATAAGTAATATTATTATCATAGCCAAATGCACAGAGCAGTTTTCTATGCCATTCACAGTGCGAACATTTTATATACCTAAAACACGTTTACTTGAAGGTATGATTTAACAAGGAGATCGAAGAGACAAAAATAAGAACTTTTGCCTTGCAGTCTTGGTTTATTTCTGTTAAGCAGTGTGTATTGGAAAATAGTTTCAAATCAGTTAGATTTATAATGGCATTTGTATTTAAAAAAATTTTTTTTAACATTTTATTTATTTTTGAGACAGAGAGAGACACAGCATGAACGGGGGAGGGGCAGAGAGAGAGGGAGACACAGAATCGGAAGAAAGCTTCAGGCTCTGAGCCATCAGCCCAGAGCCTGATGTGGGGCTCGAACCCACGGACCGCGAGATCGTGACCTGAGCTGAAGTCGGACGCTTAACCGACTGAGCCACCCAGGTGCCCCGGCATTTGTATTTTTAAAATAATAAAGTGTTTTTAAAAATTTTCCTTAATGTTTATTTTTGAGAGAGACAGAGCATGAGTGGGGGAGGGGCAGAGAGAGAGAGAGAGGGAGACACAGAATCCAAAGCAGGCGCCAGGCTCCGAGCTGTCAGCACAGAGCCTGATGTGGGGCTCGAACTCACAAACCATGAGATCATGACCTGAGCCAAAGTCGGATACTCAGCCGACTGAGCCACACAGGCACCCCAAGTTTTTTTTAATAAAAGAAAAGGGAATAGAACCACTTTTATTTATATAATGGTATTCATTACACATGGACACTTCATTCTGGGAGCTAACACTTACTTACAAGAAGTTATGGAATCACTATGACCGCCTAACCGTATTGTGCTTGGCAATAGATTATAGCAAGTGTGTGTTCCCCCGGCAGAGGACTGAGAATTATAATTCAGTCTAGGTAGTGGGCCAGTAATTCTCAGCTCACATTCATGGCCATTCATAATCTCCTTCCCTTTTGCTAAAATATATCTTCCTTTCTGTGGTCTCATTCTGAAATATCTCTATCTCCTATGGTTTTTATTTTATAAACGAAGCAAGGAAAGGAGATTCTTTATGGTTCTTTGATTGTTCACAATTCTATCGTGGGGCACTAATAGCAAATCATTTCAAAAACTGACCTTGCTCACTTGTTTGAAATATTTTGGCCCCTCTGGAAACTTCATGTTAGTTTGGTGTTGTTATTGTTTTTGTGAAATTGTGTGTGTGTTTGTGTGTGTGTGTGCGCGCGCGCTCATGTGATGATTAGGGAATGGACTTAGAATTACAACGGGGAAAACAGAACACATTAGCATCCCTATTTAGCCCTCAGATGTCTCTCCACCTTCTTCTATTCCTCTGTGAATCCTCCTAATTCTAGAATACCTGGAATAACTGGGCTAGTCCTGGCATTTTCTACAATGTAGTCTCTTCTGCCACAAAATCTCTGCTTACACAGACACCTAGTACTTTCATATGTGCCTACTGAAATGTAACCTATTTGGGGGATGTGTAGGTTAAAATGTCACCATATTTCTCAAGTTACCCATTAACTGCTGCTAGTCAAAGCTTCCATTCTAATACCAAAAACCCTTAGAAACATCCTATGGAACTCATCTCTGTATTATGATGCTTTGCTAGTCACACACTTCCTGTTACTAACTAAAAGAACCTTGCAGACAGCAATCCATGACTTATATATCTTTATTCTTGTCACTGCTTCTTATTTAGGGATCTGCATTTTGAACATATTCAGTAAATGTTAGTGAATGATGTATGCCTAAAATAAAATTGGAGTCCTATAGAATTTCGTCCTTCAAGACTCCATTACAACTTTTTTTTTCCTTTTTTAAATGTTTATGTATTTATTTTGAGAGAGAGAGAGAGAGAGAGCATGGGGGAGGGGTAGAGAGAGAGAGAGACAGAGAATCCCAAGCTGGCTCCGTGCTGTCTACACAGAGCCCAATGTGGGGCTCCAACTCAGGAACCGTGAGATCATGCCCTGAGCCAAAACCAAGAGTCAGACACTTAACTGAATGAGCCACCTGGGCGCCCCCCACCCCTGCCCTACAATGGTTTCTATAATTAAGAATTTCTTAATTCATTCTGCAAACCCCAGGTCAAACGCAAAAACTTTGCCATGAGAATACCTACCTCCAAATCTTAGTTCTGTTGCTAAATCTGTGTGAGTTACCTAACTTCTCCCTTCCTTGGTTTCCTCATCTGTGAAATGAACTTGGTAACAATAAAACTGATTATTAATGCCAATCTTAAAGGGTCATTGGAAGCCTTAAACTTATTAATATATGTAAAGTACCTGAAAGTATGCCCACCAAGTATATGGTGCATTCTGTGTAAATATAGTAACTGCATTGCTGTCTATCATATAGATGGGAGATTTCAAACTGGCAACAACAGGCTGGATCTGTCCTGCAATCATGCTGGGTTCAGCCTAGCACTGTTATTATACACAATATGTTTTAGTGTGCTTCCGACATGTAAAGGAGGATATTTTACATTAACTCCAGTTTCCTGGGTTTTCTTAGGAAATCATGGAAGGCTTGGTTAACAAGAAACCTTTATTTACCCAATGAAAATAACCAGCTGGAAGCAAATAGTCCTGCCCTGTGTAGACACCACAGGTGTTCTCCAGTGTTCTGGGCTCCACAGCTGTGTGCTGCCTCCCTGACCAGGATCCTGAATACCACCTGCCACTCCTCAAATCACACCTGATCTGAGACATGCTCAAGTTATCTAGCTGGAATGTGTAGGCACTGGATTTAAAACACTCCAAAACTTAAAAAATAATAATTTGTGAATAAGGGACTTATGGTCACCCCTAGCAAAATGACAAGAGCTGGATGTGTAAATATTACAATTGAAATAACTATGACCTTGACTGCCTGTCCTATTACTTGTCCATGTTTATTGAATACACATTATTTACCAGGCACTGTAATAGATGCTTTACATAAATCACTTCTGTTGCTTATGAGAAACTTGCGAGGTAGGTGTTATTAGTTTACTTATTTTACAAATGAGGGAATGGAGGCTCAGTAAAATACAGCCACTCGCCCAAGGTCAGTGATGGTGTCAGCAAGAAAGCACAGGACTACCAGGCTCCAAACCCAATGCTTTTCCACCATACTAATCTACCTTCCTCTTGTCAATCTTTCCAGTTTCTCTCACACAATATTTATCTACCTCCTGAGGAAGACTGAAAAAGGATGATTTTAGCTTTACTGTATATAGGAGGAATGAAAGTACAGACTCTTAAGGAAGCGAGTGACAGAAGTGAGTCACCATTGTCCTAGGACAAATGCGGACATGGCTTCTCTATTAGAAATATTAGGAAAATTAACTCAGGAAAAAATCTTGCCCCCATCCATAGTAGAGCCTCTTCCAATTGAATCCTCCGAGGTGAGACAAAAGCCTTTAAAGATATAATTTTCCAACTGCTGATGCTCAGCCTTATTTTAGAAAATATAAAACTTCTGTTTTGGAAGCATAACAACCCCTTTCTAATGAGGCAAAGAAAGAATGCATTTCCATTAACATTACAAACTGAGAACCGTATTTCAAACCAGGGAAAACTCACTATACATATAAATAGTGAATTAGGTATCCATTATTCATTCGCATTAGGACACACAACAAATATTTTCATAATTTTACTAAGAATAATTTTTAGTTCCTTTTAATTTTTGTTTATAGTTTTATTGAGCTCCTTGGAGCTCAAATGTTTATTGTTCTGCCAGATCATTTGTCAGATTACTAAAAATTATACTTTACGATGTCTGCTGGGGACAGAGGATCCATATTTTTACAAATCCTGACTAAATTTTCTGATTCTCCAAGAAGCAAAGTACTCAATGCAATGCTTTAGTTTCAGAATAAATTACTCAAGATGCCCTGAAATTCTGTTTTCTTTTCTTCTCTCGCTGGAAAAATAAGAAAGCAAGCTATATTGCCACAGTAATTGTATGGCAGCTCTGATATTCAGTTATCAAATCATATTTATGATAGGGATTAATTAGTAATATTTTTCCAAAGATAACATTAAATGTAGATGAGCTGGATAATCATATTTAGGAGAAAAGAAACAAACAAACAAAACATTGAAATATTGCACGGAAATCACTTAGAGACCAATTCCTGAAAGCCTCGGAATAATTATATCCAGACAGTCCAAGAACTCTGGAATGCTGATGGGCATTTCACCATGACAATCACTAAATAAATTCACCCAAATTATTTACAGATAAATGAGCTTTTCGTTCAGAAAGGGGAAAAACTCTATATCTCAATTTTTTTTATATTTGTTCTAATTTCCAAGCTTGCTATGCTCCAAGAAGGCATAAAAGGAAGGAAAATCCTAATAAGTAACATAGAGGAAGAATCCCTTTATTTCCACTTATATGACAATGAAAATTGATAGCCTTAAGCAAATAAGCAAAGAAGCTCTGGGTTCTACTGGAATTCACCTGCGTCTTACTCTGATTTTACCAACCCATTCTATGGTAATTGAAAATGCCACAAAAATAATGCTCCCCCCCCTAGTGTGAAATTAAGCAATTACTGTAAATAAGGAATAATCAAGTTCAACTATTTTAACAATAAATTGTCACAATGCTGTCTTTAATCCATATGTACAAAATAATTTATCATTTATATAGCACCTTCTCCCTTGAAATGTCAACACATCAATCTGGCTTTCTGTCTCCTGCAAGTTCTCAATCATCTTTACATGAGCAAACAGTAACATTCTAAGAGAAGCAAACATCCTAATATATTCAGGCTATTATTGTTCCTTGGAAAAGATCCAGAGCCTCAATAAGGCAGTGATTGGAAATGCACAAAGTATTTTAATATCCTAATTATTTTGATTTAACTTCCTCTAATAGTTTAAATTGATACTGAATTTATTTAGAACCCATTAGGTTTTTTTTTTTCTTTTTTTCCAACAGATCATAAACACAGACTGAACTTAATCTCAAGACAAAATTAATTATTCATGCTTCAAATTGCCGATACACTTTTCCAAAAACCTGCCACCCCCTTCTGCATTCAGCCTTTTATTTTAATTCCTTTTCCATTTTAGGAAAGCAATTACTGGCAATGTATATGTCATTCTGAAGAGAAGTGAAGCTTTCTACTCACTGATCTGAACACAAAACCGATACTTGGAGCCACAAGGAGAGAAGTCATTAGGTGTCATCAATTCAGGCTTATTATTGCAGCCTACCATCATCCCCTTGAAGCTGCACTACCCTGGTGAAAAGGACAAAAGTTACAAGAACCATCTCTCCTGCATTAATAACAGGAGACTCAATTATTAAATTATCTCACACACTACAGAAGACTCAAGGCTGTGTTTTCAATGAACACAGTACACTTCTGTATAAATTAACCCTCACCTTTTGGTTGTTTTGCTCAGTTCAAATGGCTGTTTTCAAGAGGAGTAGGTGTGTGATTCAATGGGAGCATTACATATTCAAACTTGTTAATAACCAACGATGGCACTGCAAGTCTTTTTCACTCCTGCCTTCTCAAACATGAGTAGTTAGATATTCACAGCTATGATGAACCAGAAACCTACTAATACCACAAACGGTGCTAAGCATTTCACGTGTATTAATCTCCTTCAGTTCTCAGAGAATCTTATAAGATTAAGTTCTATTAGTATCTCCATGTTACAAAGGAAAAAAAAAAACAAATCTAAAAAAATCAGAAAGGTGAAGTAACTTGCTCAAAACTCTACAAACAGCAAAAAACAGAGCCAGGTCTGTTTACCTTTTAACCCTGATGTGATTAACTACATCATGCTGCCTCTCCACTTCGGGGACACATATACATTTTGTTACACTTAAGCAGGGCATCCTTGTGTAGGACCCTGGTATATGCTAGGGGCTGTGAAAAATATGAAGATGGTTAAGACATGACCCCAGTGCTCAAGAAACCCCTAATGCAAGAAGAAAGAAATGCTTAACAAATATATATTTCGATTGTAAGGAATGAAAGTAGTCATTTTGAAGAAAATTTATTTTTTCCTTAAAATAAGAGACAGCCAATAATGTAAGTGGAAGAAAGTTGAGAGTAAGGGCATATACCATCTAGTTAGATCCTGCAGAGTCTAGACCTGGGGTCCTGCTTAGCTCTGTCACTCACATCAGCATTATCCTGGCAAAATTTTTGACTCTCTTGGCCCAGATTCCTCAACTGTGGAGAGGAATTACTGGATCACAGTAAGAAAATATATCTAAAGGGGCGCCTGGGTGGCTCAGTTGGTTAAGCGTCCGACTTCGGCTCAGGTCACGATCTCGCGGTATGTGAGTTCGATCCCCGCATCGGGCTCTGTGCTGACTGCTCAGAGCCTGGAGCCCGTTTCAGATTCTGTGTCTCCCTCTCTCTCTGACCCTCCCCCGTTCATGCTCTGTCTGTCTCTCTCTATCTCAAAAATAAATAAATGTTAAAAAAAAAATTAAAAAAAAAAAAAAAAAAAAGAAAATATATCTAAAACCACACAGAAAAAGAATAAAACATGATCCAATCATGAGATGACATGATCTCTAGTTTCAGTGGTATAATTCATTTCATCTCTGTCGTCTATTGAACACTACAAGAATTGCTTTAAAAAAACTGCAAAGCTGATTCGTTTTGTGTTGTTTTTCAGGCAAAGAGCATCTTTACTGAAGGCAAGATCTAATTTTTTTTTTGTCTTTTTTTTTTTTTGTCTCTCTCCAGGCTGATTTTGCTGACGTGGAGAGAGTCTGACCAGTGATATTACCTACAGCCCAGGGAAGAGAAAATGATGAAGTAAAAGACAAAGAACAGGATGATTCAAACAGGCTTTTCTTTTGTACTAGTGGAGGTAGCAGTGCAGGAGTGACTCCATAGGCCGTCTGTCTTGATATGGGATGTAATCAAATTCTGTGTTTCCGGTCCAAATTATTCCAAAGCACTGCCCTGTGGGACAGTGCTCGAGTACACAACCAGCCTATCCATGATATGATCCCAATAGATGTGACTTTGGCATAAACTACAAGTTCCCTAAATCATTGAGTTCTCTGGCCCTTCTTCCCTCCAGTGATGGACCCTTCTCTTCCATCCCTATCTACTCAAATCACAAACAGCCTCTGGTTCACTTCATGCCTTCCGTGCAGGCTTCCTTGCTCAGAGTTTGGCTATTAATTAAATTCCCTGAGGCTGACTTTCGGCACTGACACTTCATAACTGCCGTAAGGTGGGGCTAGTTACTTAAAACTAACCAAAGTTTAGCACCTTCATCTCTAACAGGGGAAATATATAGTCCGTTGTAAGAATCTACATAAGCTAATATATGTAAATATGTCTAGCACAGTGCTTGACGCATAATAAGTGAACAAGAAATGGTAATTAGTGTGGCAATTTGTAATGGCCAAAGCCTGAATGAGCTCTCTCACTATGTGGGAATTATACATGTTTTGTCTGTGCCTCTCCTTTGGTCGCTAGCATTAACTTTTTTTTTTTTTTTTTTTTTTTTGACAGTGTGCCTTCTAGAATTCAGGTGTGGCTTTCTAATTCAATTCTGAGGATAAAATATATGAGCTATGTATTTCTGCATTCTCCAGAATATCTAATAGATAGCATTCAAATAAGAGGTGCTCAGTGATATTTTTTTTGTATGAATAAATGAATAAAAACATGGTTCACTTGGCTCCTGGAGTATGACCAGTGGCTAAGTTTCCTCTGAATATTGTACTTGTTGGTTCTTCCACCCCCACAAGAGTCTGATATTTGGATTATCTCCCAGCCTGTGAACAGTTCCTTCCCTTTTCATATTCCACTGTGTGCACTACTCTGCCAGTATTCAATTCTCGCTCCACTGTGGTCCATTAAGAGAGGACAAAATTCATACTGGTAGTGCTCAGGCCATTAGACTCCAGGACATACAGCAAAACAGGAGTCTGGACATTTGGTTGATTGACAAGAGAATACATTAAAATTTCAAGAGTAACTTTGAGGCAAGTGTGCAAAATAATGTAGTCACCAAACATTTAAGATATTCTTTCTAGAGGGAGCAAAGCAAGCAGTCTTTTCTTGCATATAGAAGAGGCCTGTCATGCAAATCATCCTGGCTGGACGGTGAAAGCTACAAAGACTAGAATTCCTGAGAGGCTTTCTGCGAGCTTTGGGAAATGACTTCTCTCTCTCTCTCTGCAGCTCAGCTTCCCTTGCAAAAAGGAAGGTAAACCAGATGTCCTCTCAGACTCTTTCAAAATGTACACTTGTATGAACATAAAATGTATAACACATAGTAATGCATAACATAATAAACCAAAAATGTATGAAGAAGGAAGGGGGTGATTAAAAATAGGGGTGCCTAACTGGCTCAGTCAGGGCAGCATGCGACTCTCGATCTCAGGGTTGTGAGTTCAAGCCCCATGTTGGGTGTAGAGATTATTTAGAAATAAAATCTTGGGGCGCCTGTGTGGCTTAGTCGGTTGAGTGTCCTACTTCAGCTCAGCTCATGATCTCATGGTTTGTGGGTTCGAGCCCCATGTCAGGCTCTGTGCTGACAGCTCAGAGCCTGGAGCCGGCTTCGGATTCTGTGTCTCCTCTCTCTGCCCCTCCCCCACTTGTGCCTTGTCTCTGTCTCTCAAAAATAAATCAATGTAAAAAAAAAATTAAAAAAATAAATAAATAAAAATAAATAAGAAAAATATGTTCTTACTTTTTCTAACTTACAGTAAGTCTACTGTAAGTTAACTTGGTTTTTGATTAAAAAAAAGTTTAGCAAGCTAAAAAAAAATCTTTTACCTTGGAGAAACAATGTGCAGTTTTTCTTACAGGTTTTTGGATAGAGCAAGTAATGAAAAAAGGCTGATTATTATTTTTTTTAATCATTTCTGTCTGAAGGAATGTGAATTCAGGTGTAGGGATCTGAATTTAAGAAGTTCCTATTGTTTCAAATCTGGGAGCTGAAAATCCTTCATGTGAAATGCAAATAGAAACAATCTAACAATTTTCCACAGTCACCCCAGGCCCCTTTGATGCCTAGCATCTGCCCCACCCCCTCCAACACCCACACAGATCCCATATCCCTGTCTCTCCTAAGGGAGATGCTCTGGGGGACCGGGGAGGAGAAGGCGGTGGAGGAAGCTATTTGCCATTCGTAACAATTTCCCAACAACCTGCAAATGTTCCAAGTTGCTTGGCAGCATGCTGCATTTAAAATTAAATTTGAAGTGCTAATTTGGCACAATTTTTTATTCATAACACCAATTCTCAACATTAATTTTGACATGTCCTTTTTTTGTGGTGGTTTTTTTTTTTGTTTTGTTTTTTGTTTTTTAATTCCCAACTGGAACTGAAAAATCTCTTGGCGAAAGAAGTATTTGGTAAGAAGTGTGATGATACCTCTGCTTTCTGGCTGTAGGTGAGCTGTGTTCCCTGCCCCACCTGGGTCGGTGGGAGCTATTTCTTTATCCGGCTTAGGAGCCAGCTCTTACTTCAATGGCTTGCCATTGACTCCAGAAAGCTGATAAATGGCATTTATTTCCTACTCATGACCTAGTTTGTAAGCTCATAAATCACCGGGAACACGCTGAAACTCATTTGCTGGAGCCGCCTCTTGATAAACCAGAGTTAGGTACCTATGAGAGCTGAGGGGATCTGCTCAGAGATCTGGGCTCCATTCCTGAAACCCGTTAGGTTCAGGAGTCAGTCATTTCCTTCCTTAGACTTTACCATTGGAAGTGTGTGTGTGCACAGCTGTCGCCAAGGAGAGGGTTTGTTAGTGCTTGGAGCACTGAGGGAGGAAGGGCGGAGCAGAGGGTGACTGTATAATGTAACGCTAAAAATCAGAGTTATGTAATAAACCCTAACTTGTGTCTTAGTTTCCCCCACCCACAAAATGCATTTCCATATCACCTTGCCAATTGTGCTTACTGAGTTTGGAGCAAGACCAGCGTGCTTTGCAGGAAAGTAGCTTGATGGTGCCCTTTTAGCTCATATCATAAGAAACCCTGCAAAAATGGGAGCTTTATGCTACACACAGAGCACAGGTGGAACGTAGGTGGCTCAAACTCAGCTTTAACTCTGGGAAAAGTCAGTGCTCTTGCTCTAGGGTTAGAGAGGAAAAGAGGAATATTCCTGAAAGTCCTAGAGACTACTAGGCCATATGTTGAACTTTACTACAAAGACTTGGATGGCCTTTAGTTACATGAAAGGAGAACATCTCTGACCTTAACCATTTTTTAAACTGGATTCTGTTTTGATTTGTAAAAAAACAACTTTACTGATTTAAAATTTAATGAAATCTTGTATCATCTGCATTATAATATGTATACTGTAACAGAAATTAGATGCAATAAAATGTACCCATTTACGTGTATAATCAGGAGTCCAAGCTATATATTTGTGAAACTAACACCACAATCGAGGTAAAAAATATCAACACCACCAACTTTATCTCCCTAGCAGCACCTCTCTGTGGATTTATATTTTAAATGGTTTTATTGTAGATAGTTTACAGTTGGAACTCCCTTTTGTCCAGTCAGAAAAACTTCTGCCTTTCAAACGGAGTTGTCTATATCATTCAAATCACGATTTTCAAATATGAATAGGATCCAATCTATAATCTTGTTTCTTATTCATCATGGCAGTGTCTGTTCTTTTTCTCTTTTCCCTTGCCTTTTATTGGATTGATTTATTCTATTCCATTCAACTTCCTCTGTTAGTTTAGTCAGTGCCTCACAGTTTGCAATATGTATCCAAAATGTAAAAATGTATAAGCCTTACAGGAATATTCTTTAATTTTCCTCCTCTTGTTCTTTGTGATATTCTTGTCAGACATTTTTCTACATATATTATAAACCCCACAATGCACTGTTGTTGTTATTTGAAATGGTCAATTTCCTTTGAAAGACTGAAAAAAATGAGGTAAAATGATTTTTGTATTTCCCATTGGTGGTGATCTTCATTTACTTAAATAAACCCAGGTGTCCCTCGCGTGTGACTTCCTTCCACCTGAAGAACTTTAAAAGTATCCTCCATAGTATGAATCTGCTGCCTTGAAATTCTTTCAGCATTTGTGGTCAGAAAATTACTCATTTCACCTTAATTTTTGGAGATTTTTTTTTCTTGGCTGGAGATACAATTGTAGGTTATCAGATTTTCCCCACAGACACTCGCCAGATTTGCTCCACTCTCTGCTGACGTGCATATTCTTTTAAACTTTTTTTTTTTAACATTTATTTATTTTTGAGACAGAGAACATGAACAGGGGAGGGTCAGAGAAAGAGGGAGACACAGAATCTGAAACAGGCTCCAGGCTCTGAGCTGTCAGCACAGAGCCCGACGCGGGGCTCGAACTCACGGACCGTGAGATCATGACCTGAGGCGAAGTCGGACGCCTAACCGACTGAGCCACCCAGGTGCCCCAACTGACGTGCATATTCTATACGACACCTTCAGTGATTCTTACCCTTGTTCTGAACTTGCTCTATCCTTTTCTCCATGGTAATTCTGACCTTTGTTCCTCAGAATTTCAAATGTCTCTTAACAGCCTGGCGCCTTTATGTTATTTTTGTTTCATCACTATTTTTTATCCATTTGATAATGATGTCCCTTGGTATGTTTTTCTATAACCTGTGTGTTTATAGTTTGCATCAAATATGGAAAAAAATGGTCATTATTTTTTCACTGCTCTTCTGCCCCTCTTCCTATTTTCGGAGACTCAAATTATATGCATGTTATACCAATTGGTATTGTTCCAAAGGTCACTGAGGCAATGTTCTTCTTCCTGCAGTGTTTCTTTTTGTATCTGTGTTTCAGTTTGGATAAATGCTAGAGTTCCTTGTTGAAGTTAGATCATATTTTCTTTTGCAATCTCCCATCTTGTATTAATTCCATGCTGTGAACTTTTCAGTTCAGATATATTATTTTTTATTTCTAGATATGCCACTGGTCCTTTTATATATCATTTTTTTTCCTCATGCTAATCTTTAAAAACGTTTACATATCCATAAAAGCTACTTTGACATCCTACTGAGCTACTTCTGTTATCTCTGTCATTTCTGGATTTTTAAAAATTCAGAGTTCAGTTTTTATAGCAGCTTTAGGTTCACAGCACAACTAAGAGGAAGTCACAGAGATTTTCCACATACCTTTTGCCACTACACATGCGTGGCCTCCCTCACCACTAACATTCTGCTCCAGAGTGGTACATTTGTTACGATTGGTGAACCTATATTGACACATCATTATCACCTAAAGTCCATAGTTTATATTACAGTTCACTCTTGGTATTGTACATCTGTGGATTTAATGGCTGGCATGTATCTATCATTATAGAACCATACAGAATGTTTTAATTACCATAAAAATCCTCTTGCTCAATTTATTAATCTTCCTTACCCCGAGCCTTTTGCAACTACTGATCTTTTTATGGTCTCCATAGTTTCGCATTTTCCAGAATGTCATATAGTTACAATCATATAGGGTGTAGCCTTTTCAGATTGGCTTCTTTCACTTAATAATATACCTTTAAGATCCCTTCATGTCTTTTCATGGTTTTGACAGTTCATTTCTTTTTATCACTGAGTAATATTTCATTGACTGGATGTACCATAGTTTATTTATCCGTTCAACTATTGAAGGGCATCGTGGGTGCTTGCTGATTTTGACGAAGATGCAAAATGCTGGTATGAACATCTTGTGCGTTTTTTTTGTGCAGACATAGGTTTTTAACTCCTTTAGATAAATACCAAGGACTGTGATTGCCGAATCACATGGTAAAAGTATGTTCAGTTTTGTCAGAAACTGCCAGATTGTCTTCCGAAGTGGCTGCGCCATTTTGCATCCCCATCAGCAATGAATGAAATTTCCTGTTGCTCCACATTTCTCCAGCATTTGCTGTTGCTAGCGTTCAATATTTTGGCCGTTCTAATTAATGCGCAGTGAAATCTTGTTTTCATTTGCATTTTCCTGTTGATATATGATGTGGAACATCTATTTAAAATTTTTTTTAATCTTTATTTTTGAGAGAGAGACAGAGTGTGAGCATGGGAGGAGCAGAAAAGAGAGGGAGACACAGAATCCAAAGCAGGCTCCAGTCTCTGAGCTGTCAAAACAGAGCCCAACATGGGGCTTGAACTTATGAACCACGAGATCATGACCTGAGTCGAAGTCGGGCACTCAACCAACTTAGCCACCCAGGCGCCCCTGATGTGTAACATCTTTTTATTAACTCATTTGTCATCTGTGTATCTTCTTTGGTGAAGTGTCTGTTGAGGTCTCTGGCCCATTTTTTAATTGGGTTGTTTGCTTTCTTATACTTGAGTTTTAAGCACTCTTTTGTGTATTTTCGGATAAGAGTCCTTTATCAGATGTGTCTTTTGCAAATATTTTCTCCTATTCTGTGGCTTGTGTTTTCATTCTTTTGATATCGTCTTTCCCAGAGCACAAGTTTTTAATATTAATGTGGTGCAGCTTATCACTTTTTTAATGGATCATGTCTTTGGTATTGTATCTAAAAATTCATTGCTGTACCCAACTAGGTTTTCTTTTAAGTTATCTTCTAGGAGTTTATAGTTTTGTGTTTGCATTTAGGCCTATGTCCATTGTGAATTAATTTTTGCGGAGGGTATATGGTCTGTGTCTAGAATCATGTTTTTGCATATGAATCCAGTTGTTTTAGTACCATTTTTTTTTAAAGGTTATCCTTACTCCATTTTCTTATTTTCTTGTCCTTGCTCCTTTGTCAAAGATGAGTTTATGTTATGACTATATTTATGACTATGGTAGTTTTCTATTCTATTCTATTGATCTATTTGTCTATTTCTGTACCAATATCACAATGTCTTGATTACTGTAGCTTTATAGTAAGTCTTGAAGCCAGGACTTCCTACTTTGTTTTATCCATCAATATTGGGTTGGCTATTCTGGATCTTTTGCCTTTCCATATAAACTTTAGAATAACTTTGTCAATATTCATAAAAGAACTTGTTGACATTTTTCTTGTGATTGCTTTGAATCTATAGATCAAGTTGGTAATAACAGATATATTAATAATATTGAACATGGACTATCCCTCCATTCATTTAGTCCTTCTTTGATGAGTCTGTTTTTAATGACAGATCTTTTTCCTTGGTTGCGGAATGCCTTTACCTGCTTTTTGACGTATTTGGTACTAGCTCAATGTTGAGTGTCAAGAATTAAAGAACACTGGGCTTTGTTCTGTCAGGCAGTTAGATTACTTGTTGATGCATATGATTTAATCATGGTGTGATTTAAGCTTTTTTTTTTTTTTTTTTTTTTTTGGTGGGTCTAGAGCTAGAGTAGTTCTCATTCCAGGATAGTTCAGCCTTACTCCTACAACATGAAATTTTGGGAATTAATTCACTGCTCTGGGACTTCACAAAGGACTTTCCATTCTGGCTGTTTGAAGCCTGGATATCTCTTTACCCTCTGTGAGATTTGCCCTGTGATCACCTTACTGCTCTGTGATCTTTATTTGTTCATCTGGTTTTTTCCACCCTATAGAAGGGTAGCTTGTTACTTAGCAATTACTCAAGAGAACCCTTATGTAGATTTCTAGAATTCTTTTTTTCACATTACTCTATCTTTTCAGAGTTCTACTCACATTTCCAGAGGCCTCAGCCTCCTTCGATATTGACCTCTCTGTCTTTCAGTCAGCAAGTTCCTCAGGCCCTGTTTATCTGCCCTTCCCTGCACCATGGTTCAAGAACTGTCCCTAGACATTTATCTAGGTAAATTGTAGTACTCAATTCATTTATTTCCCTTCTCTCAGGCATTATATTCCAGCATTTCCTAGTGTCCAACGTATGAATGCAGTCAGTTAATATATTTTGCCCAGTTTTATAGTTGTTTATGGTGCTCTTTTTTTTTTTAATATGAAATTTATTGTCAAATTGGTCTCCATACAACACCCAGTGCTCATCCCAACAGGTGCCCTCCTCAGTACCCATCACCCACCCTCCCCTCCCTTCCACCCCCCCATCAACCCTCAGTTTGTTCTCAGGTTTTAACAGTCTCTTATGCTTTGGCTCCCTCCCTCTCTAACCTCTTTTCTTTTCTTCCCCTCCCCCATGGTCTTCTGTTAAGTTTCTCAGGATCCACATAAGAGTGAAAACATATGGTATCTGTCTTTCTCTGTATGACTTATTTCACTTAGCATCACACTCTCCAGTTCCATCCACGTTGCTACAAAAGGCCATATTTCATTCTTTCTCATTGCCACGTGGTATTTCATTGTGTATATAAACCACAATCTGTATCCATTCATCAGTTGATGAACATTTAGGCTCTTTCCTATAATTTGGCTGTTGTTGAAAGTGCTGCTATAAACATTGGGGTACAAGTACCCCTATGCATCAGCACTCCTGTATCCCTTGGGTAAATTCCTAGCAGTGCTATTGCTGGGCCATAGGGTAGATATATTTTTAAGTTTTTGAGGAACCTCCAGAGCAGCTGCAGCAGTTTGCACTCCCACCAACAGTGCAAGAGGGTTCCCATTTCTCCACATCCTCACCAGCATCTATAGTCTCCTGATTTGTTCATTTTAGCCACTCTGGTGTGAGGTGGTATCTCAGTGTGGTTTTGATTTGTATTTCCCTGATGAGGAGCGACGTTGAGCATATTGTCATGTGCCTGTTGGCCATTTGGATGTCTTCCTTAGAGAAGTGTCTATTCATGTTTTCTGTGTGTGTGCGTGCGTGTGTGTGTGTGTGTTTTAATACTCCATTATAGCCAAGAATGGAAGAAATCCCTTTACCTCCCGTATGTACTTTAAATTTTGATAAAGTATACTGCGGTTGAGTATGTTCACAAGGTAAGATAATTTGAATTTTCAACTTTCTGGATCTCCTATAAAACACTGAATTTTGTATTTATGTCATGCCAAGTAACTAATAAACCATAGTCTTTATCTTTTCCAAAGCCATAGAGAAATTTTACTGCTAGGAGAGAATAAAGGGAACATTTAAGTTAATCTTTGCATGCTGCCTGGATGACCTTCTATCGAATTCTTCTGTTTTATTAGGAGCTTATATTTGAACATCTGTAATGTTGTGAAACTCCATTCTCCCAGAGGAATCATATCACATGGTAAGACAGCTCTGTTACAAAGTCCCTTCTTAAGTGGGTCTAACTTCTTCCCTCTGGTACTTCCCAATATCTGACCCTTATGCCAGACCCTGGAATCATCCGTTATGTAATATTTTTAATCATTCATATCCTACTTGCTTCCAAGTCAGATTTGAAGCAGTCTATTCAGAAGATATGCATGGCAGATATTTGATGCATGAGAATAGCTCTCAGGTCCCTTAGGTTTTAAGTGTTCCTGGTACCTCAATTATTTATCATATGAATAGAGATTAGGGCCCTTTTAAGAGACATCAGAGAGTAGAATGGTGGTTGCCAGAAGCTAGGGGGTAGGGTAAAAGGGAAAAACACAGTTTTTGTTCAGTGGGTATAGAGTTTCAGTTTTGCAAGATAAAAAAGTTATAGAAAGCTGTTACACAACTGTACTGTGGATTTAAAATGGTTAAGATGGTAAATATTATGTTATTTTTTTTTACCAAAATAAAAAAAAAATGACAATGGATCCATGTAATAAAGGCAGTTGAAGAAATATGCAAAAATAGAAGTCTCTTCCAAAGCTCATGAGGATGTTTTCATTCTATAGGCATCAACGGTAGATCTTATCATTGGACATTGTCAACTTGAATTTTGTTTTAGAACTCTGTTGAGTGGGAGACAGGAAAGAAAAACGGAGTTCAGACCATGGTAGGGGCTCCAAAAATGAGGCAATCAGTTAAGGCAGCTAGGTCTGCAGAACCAAAATTATAAGCCCTACTGTTGCTACTATAGTGACCAGAGATTTAAGTGTTTTTATAATGGATAAAAATCAACACCTTGACTTGAAGTTGGAAGCTGACTGAGACCCAGTTTAAATTAAAAAGTTAACGTTGTTGGCTGGGAGTCAGTCAACTAGCTCTGGGATAAGTAAGCTGCACCCCAGACTCATCCCAAAGAAAGCCTCTATGTCATCCACAAAGTGGACTTGCCTTTGAGGCTATTAGTGTGACAAGCCTGAAGGTCACCGAATCGGGCCACATACACCATGGTTCTGCGGTCATATGGGAAGATTATGTTGTTCTCCCCATGCAGCATCCATTTCTCCCTCAACTAGTCAGAGCATCTGATTTTCATTTTAATTCCCAATATTAATGCATGAATGATGCTAACCTACTCCAATACTCAGCTAGACAAACAACCTTGGCCTTGTCAATCAGAGAATTTCTTCTTACTGGCCACAGAGATAGATTCAGGGATTGCACATAATCCAAGCAAGAACTCCAAAACTCAAATTTTCTGGAATTACTGAAAAAAAAATTCCTTCAGCTACAGTTAGTAAGCTAAAAGAAGATAAGGTTCTAGAAGCCATTCTAGAGACACAGAGTGAAGTAGAACCATGAGACAGGTAAATTTCAGGTGACTATTTGGCTGGCCCAAGCCCAAGGGTTCAAAATTCCCTTGTGTGCCTAAGTCAGTTTGTGCTGGTATTCTGTCATTTATAACAAAAAGTGATCTGAAAACAGTACCATACCAAGGTAAATTATTCCACGGATCTTTCTCCTCATAGATATATACCTATACCTCATGCCTCAACTGGTTTGTAAATGCCCAGAGCTCCAACAGAAGGACTTGTTCTCCTCTGTTATTTATCATAATGCATATATAATCCCTGGAACATGATAGATACTCAATAAATAATTGGTGATTAAGCTCTTTTTTCCCCTCACCATCCTCAGGTTAATTGCATTATTCCTGAGTTTGAAAGTTCAAGGTTTTAAGTGTAGTGCATTCTACTAGTAGTGTCTAGGTATTTTATTTATTTGTTTCTTTGATTTCTGTTTGTTTACTTTCTCACGAAAGTGAAACTCTAAGTGTGTTTTTAGAAGATGTTTTAGAAGTTATTTTTCTTTTGTATCAAAACCAACTCCAGGGTGCCTGGGGGGCTCAGTCAGTGAAGTGCCAGACTTCAGCTCAGGTCATGATCTCGCGGTTCGTGGGTTCAAGCCCCATATTGGGCTCTGTGCTGATAACTCTGAGCCTGAAGCCTACTTTGGGCTGTGTCTCCCTCTCTCTCTGCCCCTCCCCCACTCATGCTCAGTCACTCTCTGTCTCACAAAAATGAATAAACATTAAAAAAAAAAAAAACTCCCCCCACCCCCCCACTAAGGAAAAACAAGCAAACAAACACAAGAATAAAATCAATCTCTTTGGACATCTCTGTATCTTGGTACACTTTCTCTCTGTCAAAACCTCAGATCATATGTTCTAGAACTTCTATTGTAGACATGACCTAAACACTGTGTTCCATATTAAGAATTCAAGGATTCCTAACCATGAGTATACAAAGTCTGGTAATTACCTTTTAACTGTGCTGCATGTTTCCATTAAACGCTTTGAATATTTGAGATAACATGCTTTACTTTCTTATATCTCTAGGAATAAGTAGGAGGTGATAAATTGATATTTTAATGTCAAAAGGAAAGAGAGTAGATTGTCTAGGGCATAACTTGAATCTATCTATTGGCTGTGATATGTTTTCCTGAAAGAAAGAAAGAAAGAAAGAAAGAAAGAAAGAAAGAAAGAAAAGAAAAGAAAAAAAGAAGGAGGGAAGGAAGGAAAGAAGGAAGGGAAAGAAAGATTACAAAAGACATGGTGGTTGTCTTAAGTAGTGAAGTGATTTAAGCAATATCATGGTGGGGGAAGGCAGGAAGGGTATGTCTGGTCCTATTCTATTCTGGTGATGGGATTGGGAGTGTTAAATTGTAAGCTGCTAGGGTTTGAATCATCACTGATTAGCTGTATCACTTTGAGTGAAGTATATCACCTCTCTGTCCCTTTGTATCCTCATATGTAAAATACATTCATAATAGAATCTACCTCACTGGATTATTATGAGTGTCAAGTAAGCCACTACATATAAAACTTCTAAAACAGTGCACAAACTAGGCTTTCAATAAATGTAAGCTTTACACTGTAGAGGAATATAAGGATGAGTAAAGGCTCTTTGTACAGGGCAAGAAAATCCTCCTGAATGAAAGATGAATAAAACAAGGAAAGCAAACAAACAAAAACAAAAAAAAAACATTCTCTCATTTCCTCCAAATCGTTCATTCCTTTTTCCCCTCACTGTGTGGAGAAAGGAAAGTTCTAAAACCTAATGAGCAAGAGATGTGTTTATGTGGGTAACTTCTACATACATCTTCCCTAGTTGCTAAGAACTTCAATGCTGATGCCCCACATTGGGGAAAGTCATTTCGTGTCTATCCTGATGTGCCAAGTTTATCTTCTCTGTTGATATCTTAAAAGAATGGTAAAAGTCAATACTGATGGAAACTGTATACATTTTTCTCATTGCTTGGCTAGTAAAATGCTACTCACAAGAGGGTAGAGTAAGTTGGATTCTTTTAATTTGAGTGTGAGGGACTAGTGGGACACGTATGAAAATAGGCAACCCATTTAGGCAGAAGAGTACCTTCATCAGTGCCAGCTCCATGGTGCCAACATACTAGGAAAAAGCCTATGTGTACAAATTGGTCATTGAGTGGATGTGACTGCCGGTTGACCAGTAAGCCAACTGTGCCACTCTGGAACTTTACTCACTCATAAGAACTGACTGAAAATTTATAGAGGGTGTGTGTGGGGGGGGTGCTTTGCTGTTCAGCCTCCAACTCGCCACTAAGGAGTCAATCTCTGCCCTTTTCAGAGCTGAGTCCATCAGGCCCATCAACAGTACTGCCTCTTCATTTGTCCTCAAACTTGAACTTTGCTGCTCCAACGCTTATTTACAAAGCCAGTATTTTCATTCACTGTCTCTATTGTTTCCTTTTCTGTTTTACTGGGGGCAAATCACAAGAAAAAAAAATAATGGAGAAAGAACTTAAAGTTTTTCCATGAGAGAGCATAGTGTAGATTAGTCGTATCCAAATTTAAGTTTAAAATGAGCCACTTTTTTATAAAAGACACACACAGACACACACACACACACACACACACAGAAAAACATTTCTTCCAAGTCATTGAGATTTCAGCTCATATCTCAACATGAGAATCAACAATAGGAGGAAGAAGGAAAGGGCACAGGAATTATCGGCTTGAAAATCAACAGCTGGATTCTCTTGAACCCCTACATGGTTTTTTAAAACTTGTACACATTAAGGTTCACTTTTTGTTCATTAAAGTGCAATGGTTTTGAAAGATGCATAAGGTATGTATTCACAATTGCAGTATCTTCTATAAGAGTTTCACCTCCCTATTCAACCCTCCCTCCTCTTCTCTAGAATCCCTCGCACCCAGTTTTTTATAATTATGAATCAAGCTGCTACAAACATTTGTGTGCTGGTTTTTGTGTGGACGTTAAGTTTTCAACTCATTTGGGTAAATACCTAGGAGCCTTATTGTTGGACATATGGTAAGGCTATGTTGAGCTGTATAAAAACTGACAAACTGTCTTCCAAATGGCTGTACTATTTTGCATTCCACTAGCAATGAATGGGAGTCCCTGTTGCTTTGAATCTTTACCAGTGTTAGGCATGGTCCGATTTTGGGGGATTTAGGTATTCTAATAGGTATGAGGCCATATCTCCTTGCTTACTTTGCACTTTCCTCATGGCATCTGATGTTAAACATCTTTTCACATGCTTATTTCCCATTTGTTTATTTTCTTTGGTGAGAAGCCTCTTCAGGTCCAAGGTCTCTGTTGTCTGTCTTTGGGTTTTCCTAAGAAGTCTTCCTTAGACAGGGTCTGTGTTTGCAGTTCTCTTAGCTGCAATCCCCTGATATTATGCTGCTGCAGGGGTTAGTTGTCAGAGTGGGAAGCATTCTACAATCTTTTGTTTCAGACTTTTAGTGGAACTATGTCCCTGGGCTGTGTGACCTGCACAATGTTGCTTTTTCCCCTTTAGATGAACAGGAAAGCTAGAGGTGTCTGAAGTGACCCCTAAACCTAAGTCACTTAGGGTGCTGGTAAAGTACTTTCCTCCTGAGAGCCAGCCTTTGTTACAAAGGTTCTGGGTGTGTTCACAAGGATTACTTTTCTCCTACCCCTGGCAGAGCCATAAGAGTATCTTTCTTAGTTCTTGACCATGAGAACCTGCTGTATGTCCTGGAGGTCAAACTCACAAAACTTTGGGGGCTCCCAAAACTCAGCACCTCATGAGTCACTCATTCTCAAGTGAATCTACACTCATCCTCAATGATTCATCACGATTACCATTGAAGTGTTCCTACCGCTTCATGGCTCTAGTGGATTCTTCTCCAAGTAAGCCTATTTCAGCTGTGACTCTTGGAGTTCATCTGTCTCATCAAGTTTGGGAAGGGCAGTTTGCCTGTGACTTCAGTTCTCTGATGGGTTGAAGAAAAGTCACCTTTTTTTCCACTGTGTCCAGTTTTCTATTGTTGTTGTAAGGATGGGAATGACAATGTCCAATCTCTTTACATGTCAGAGCTAGAAACAGATGACTCACTTTCATTTACTACATTCTTAGAAAAGCCCTTTTATATAGTTTTCCCCATTCCTACTTACCTCTAAGGAAGAGCGGTTTTGACCAGGGCAGCTGATGGACTCGTAAGCATTTAAGAGCAATTCCCACACCCAGGTTTCAGGGTTCTAGCCCAGTGTTCTTTGTGGCATATCATCATCTTCCTTAATACCCCTTGCAAAACAAGTTAATCATTTATCTTTTCTTTCAACAAATATTATTGTGTATCTAGCGTCCACCACTGTTTTCCATGCTGTGCTTCGGCAGTGAATAAAAAGACAAACGTCTCTGCAATGGGGCTCACATTCCAATGAAGGAGATAGATGATGTATTTTACTTATCTTATGTTTATTTTCACTGTTGTCGCTTAGAGAGCTATAAGTCGTAAGAAAAATAAAGCAGGGAAGGATTTTAGGAAAATTTGTAGAGTATTGGGTATCCTTCCAATGGAAAACTGGGTTTTATGTGGTGGAGTCTCTAGGTATTATAGGATTCTAAAGGAATCTGAGCCTTTGATTGACCTTGACTGTATGAGGGACAGACTGTAAGGTGCACCCACCGATCCATCCATCCCTCTGGTATTCATGCCTTTCTATAACCCCCTCCTCTTGAGTGTGACTGGACTCTGTAACAAGGTAACAGAGTATCACTTACAAGATTATGTTCTATAAATCTGTCTTGCTAGCAGACTTGCTCTAAAGACTCTCTCTGCTGGCTTGATGAGATAAGTAGCCATATTGTTGAAACCCACATGGAAGAGAACTAGAGCCAGTCTCTAGGAACTATAGGTGGCCTTGAGGAACTGAGGGAGGACAGGCAAGAAGTCAGGGTCCTCAGTCGCACGACCACAGGAAAATAATTCTGCCGACAATCTGAATGAGCTTAAACATGGCTTCTTCCCCAGTTAATATTCCATATGATGATCTAGCCCTGGCCAATGTCTTGACTGCAGCCTGGTGAGACAGTAAGCAGACAACCCAGACAAGCCATACCCAGGTTCCTGACTCATAGAAACCATGAGTGTAATTTAAGTTAGAAGCTGTCTTCACATCTTACTGTTTCACTCATTAAAATTGATGAGTTAAATAAAATATTTGATATTTGTTAATTTGGTGTTGTATTACTCTGGGCTCTCCCAAAAAACAGAACCAGTAGGATACACACACACACACACACACACACACAGATTGGGAGAGAGAGAAAAAAAGAGAGAGAGAGAAAAACAGAGAAATTATAAGGAATCGACTCACATAGTAATGAAGGATTTCATGTTCAAAACCTGCAGTGTGGGCCAGCAGACTGGAACACAGGAGAGTGGGTGGTACAGTTCCAGTCTGAAGGTCAGCAGCCTGGAGCTCTACAGATGTTGGTTCAGTTCCAGTCTAAAAGGTGGCAGCTTGGAGAGCCAGGAGAGTGGAAAGTGCAGTTCTGGTCTGACAGCAGTCTGCTGGAGAATTCTCTCTTTCTTAGTCTTTTTCAAAACTTCAACTGATTGGATGAGGCCCACCCACACCATGGAAGGGAACCTGCTAACTTGAAGTTCACCAATTTAAATGATAATCTTTCCAAAAACACCTTCCAAGTTAACACATTAAAATTACTATCACATATGTTTATACGAGACTTAAAATTTTAAATAAATTGTCTCATATTAAGAAGGATAGGAAGTGCCAGCTGTAGTGAGGTGATGAAATTTCAGAACACCTCACAGATTTAAGCCCTGGAGAAAATCAGGGGAAGAGCACTGTAAGAACAGCTACCAGTGAGTGCAGAGGGCTAGTGTAGAAGTTTATTTCTCAAGCAACAGGGGAGAGGTCAGTGTGGCCGGAACAGCAAGAACACAGGAAAGGGGAGCAGGAACTGAGGTCAGAATGGCAATACAGAGTCAGATCACAGACCATGGAAAGGACATGGGGTTTGAATCTGAGTGAAATAGCAAGCCATTC
The DNA here is from genome assembly GCF_028018385.1 of Neofelis nebulosa. Classification (NCBI taxonomy): domain Eukaryota; kingdom Metazoa; phylum Chordata; class Mammalia; order Carnivora; family Felidae; genus Neofelis; species Neofelis nebulosa. Next base: position 69,248,608 of record NC_080794.1, read on the forward strand.
CATGGTGGGAGCAGAGAAATAACGTAAGTTAATTTTATAACATGCTTTTATTGATATTATTTCAAGTAAAATATGGCAGTCCTAAATGGCAGAAAGGTAGGCACTGTTTCAGGCATGTCTCAGACTGATGTCATTTGAACTAACACTAAGCATTTAAGTGAACTATTAAAGGTCACAAAGCTAGCAAGTGAGAGCCAGATCTGATTCCATTTTCTCTGTTGTAATATGCTGATGTCTGGGTCACTCTGCACCTTTTAATGACCTGTAGGGCCTCCAGGTCATTATTTGGTGATTTGGGGTAATGCTTGTGAGATCCATAATTTAGAATTTTCAAGAAGAAGAACCAAATTAGTCCAAACATGAAATGATTCAAATCCTCTTTTCTTTTTTTTTTCTTTCTTTTCTTTTTCTTTTCTTTTCTTTCCTTTCTTTTCTTTTTTTTTTTTTTTTTTGTGAGCTCAAAACGAGGATTTATATGCAGTTATGGAAACCATGCCTACCTTCTACTAATGTCCTCTGCTTAAAAATGTCAGCCTGTTCATTTCCCCAGATTTCAATCTACTTAGTGATATAAAGAAACATATATTTTCCCCTTTCCTCTAGTCAGAAGGGTAAGAAATATTTCCCTGGATGATGCTATTACAATATTCAACAGCAGCTCCCTGGAGAGAAAGGATAATTCAAAATCTTAAATAAGATATTCAATTTGAGATTAGTTAAGTGGTTATTTGGCTAAAAGGGATTTGACAAACAAGAAACACTTCTATATCTTCAGGTAAAGGAAATATTCAGTTGGATTTAATTAGCAGTGGGATTTTTTTGGCACCTCTCCATTAGGAACCTTCAAGCATTGAAAGGATAATTACAATTTCTGCAGGTTAATAATCACAATAAAGTTTCATTTTAAAAAATGAGGATTCTAAACTCAAATGCAAAACACTGGTGTGAGATTCCCAAGTGTATTTCCTCTGAGATCATAGTTAATATATAGACTGTAGTCATGCATTTTATTAACAGTTGTGGTCTTGATCAATTTGCTTTAAACTCACACAGCTTTCAAGTCTTGTAATTTTAGGCTTGGAAGAACATACATCATGAATAAATGTTGGCACTGGGTTTCTTCTGAATTCTCCAATAAGCACATTATCCTCTGGCACAGAAGAAACACTTACAGTTTAGAAGAGCACCCTTTTCTTTATATTGTCTTTGTTGGGATTCCTTTGTGGAGAGGAGGTGGCTCAGGACCAAGAATGCCTTTGTCCAAACTCCCAATAATCATGAGAAATGTGAGTGTTCTCGCAGAGAGGTACTGGGTAGCTAGTCTTTCACCACGAGATCTCACGTTCTATATTCTGATGTCCTTCCTCTTTTGTCCCTTTATCCCTCACTGTTCTTATCCCTGGTCGGGGAGAAGGCTTTAAGCATGACATATCAAAAATCTACTGAGAGATGACACATATTAGAAAGTTTTTTTTTTTTTTTTGGTACTTCATCCATGAAGAATGTGAGCGTTCAATGCAAAGGACTCGTACTGAAGAACTGTATGTGAGCTGCTGTGAGGTGAAGTCAGCCCGAGGGGGAGAGTGATGGAAAGGAAGGAGGGAGAGACACTAAGGACAAAAGAGCTGTAGGTGGACATGTGACACCAACAGCTAGGGACACATACAGTGGAGGAAAAAAAATTCCTCTGTCCTTCCTCCCTCTGGATATTGTGAAGTTTTCTGGGATTATGCCATGCCTTTCCATAGTTAGAAGGGATGGGTGTAAGTTACCATACCTATTTCCAAAATGTTCAAAAAGAATACCTAACATACAACCATTCCTCTTTTAGTCCTCCAGTGATATTCTGCAACTTGCTCATATAGACTCATGAGAATCAACTGTCAAATTCTCAGGAATTTTGTGAGTCAACTGTTAAAGCGTTGATAGCTTATAATTGGCTATAATGGAAATGTTGACACCATGAAATCCAACACATGCTACAAGTCAGGCCCTCCCCCCGCCCCCACCCCCAGAAAGCCAGTTGAAACCTTTTTCAGCACATCACTGAAGTCTTGCACTCACTATGTGGGTGCCATACCATGTGGGTTTTGCCTCACATTCCATCCCACTTATAGCCCTCCCTTAGATGCCACAGAAGACATAATTTCCAAATACAGTGTCCCACAGAGTCTACATCCCTCCTGACTTCTCAGCATTTGAGAGTATAAGCTGACTCTGTCCTCCCACAACACTGGTATCTCTTGGGGCCCATGCAGTTCTAAACTCTCTTCTTGGGCAATTTCACCAGCTCTCCTTCCTTCCCTTAAATATAGCTATTTCTCATGAGTCTGAACTTGGCCTTCTTCGCTCTTTCAACTCATACGTTGCCTGGTTTATGTTCCTGCTCAGTGCAGATGACGGCCACATCCACCCTTACTTCTCAGGCTCAACATTCCATTCCAGATTAGTATTTCAACAGCCTGCTAGTGTTTGCACATGGGAGGCCAACTGATCACCCAAACTCAGCCTTTCCAAAAGCAAAAACATTATCTCCCCATCTTTCCTCAGCTCATTCTCAGACTTCATTTATTCAATGGCATCATCATCAAACCAGTCTAGTCTATCATATCTGATGATCATGGGTAATTAAAATTATAAATATTTAATTTATAAATTAAAAATATTTTGGATATCGTTTGTTCTTCCTTCCTGCTTATGAAATTTACTACATGTCTTCCTAAAATCTTCCTTCATAATGTACCTCACATGTGCTGCCTCTAACATTTCTCTTACCACCACATTGTGTTAGATAAGATCTGCTCATTTGGTGTCCTTCACCTCTGTACTAGCCTTCTGATGTTGGGATGGGATGGGTGGCACCAGATGTAAAGTAGAAAATCTCTAGAATGTCCTGATGCTAAGCTACCTTTATTATTATTTTAATTTGGGTCCTTAAATTCTTTGCTATTTCTCTAAGAAATGGAGACTAATTTCCCTCCCCTTGAGTGTAGGCTGGACACAGTGACCTGCTTCTAATGAATGAACCAGAGCAGAGGTGGCAGCGGGAGACTTCAGAGACTGGGTCTCAGAATCTCCAGGCTTCCTCCTCACTCATGTTCTTTTGGGTCATCCATGCTAGGGGAAGTCTGTCATTACGTCAAGGCATTTAGGAAGTCTTGTAGAGAGGTATACATGATAAGAATCTAAGGATTCCTGTGAGAGCCATGAGTTTGAACTACCTCTGTGTATCTTCCAGCACACTCAAGTCCTCATATGGTTATAATCCTGGCCAACACCTTGACTGCAACCTCATGAAGAAGCCTGAGTCAGAACTCCCTAGCTAACTCACTCCTGGATTCTTGTCCTTTGGGAATTATGAGATAATAAATGTTTGTCATTTTAAGCTGGGAAATTTGGGGATAACGTCTTATGCAGCAACAGATAACTAAGAGAACTTCTATCTTTAAACCTGCGTCAACGTAAATTTTATAAGTAGAAGTATAACTATGCCATTTTAATGCTGAAAAATTCCAAAGGCTTTGGAGATGAAATTTCTACTAAACACAAGTCCTGTCATTTTAGTCTGGTATTCAAGGCTCTCTACAACACATCACCAACCCATCTCTTCAGTTTTATATCCCAAAAAAACTCACTGTTGGAGTCCATGTTCCAGCCAATCTGGAAGATTATCCATTCTCTGTACGTACAATGGGCTCTGTATTTCCTCTCCCATTCCTATTCCTAAAGAGGGATGCCGTGGCTGTGTGATGGTGATTGCAGAGACTTTCAGCTTCACCATCTTTTCAAACCCTCCTCCTTGAGGAAATCCAGATATTAATGCTTCTCTTAAGCACAGCAGAAGGACAGAACTTTGAAGGAAGACGAGGACTAGAATAGACTTCAGGCCATCTGTCTTTTCGCATGTGAAAACACTGGATCATTCTGTTTTGATTGCTCAGGAGTGTGACTCTGTCTTCTTTCTTCGCTTTTATCCTCTGCTGCCTATGACTTGGGCCCAGTTCTCTAGAGCTGCTGCTTTCTGCAGTCTCCTGTCTAAATGACCACTGCCCTGGCTCCTGCTTGGTCATGGCAGTTCGTTCCAACCTCCCAAATATTAGAGAATTGCTCCATTCCCAGTTTGACAGTAGGAATGGCTACCTTTTGTTTCCTTTAATGCCATTCTCTAATTCCAAGGCTCCTCTACTTAGACTTCTAATACATTCAGTTTAGCATCTTAATTTCTTAGAAAGCAAAATATGCAACACGCATTCCCTCCTTCTCAGAGGGTCTCCCAGCCACCTCCACCCTGCCTGGAGGTTCAAAAAACCCTCCACACCTCACTGCACACGGAGTGATGACTTGGTGGTTTGATGACAATTATTGCATGTGTCATCTGCCTAGAAACATTTCTTTATGCTCCTTTTCTTTCTCCCCTTCTCCATATCCTTGTTCTTGTGTTACTCTTTATTCTCTATCTTTTCCTTCTCTCCTGCTCGAGTGTCATTCTTCATGTTTGCAGCCTGTGGAAAACGTGAAAAACTGTTCATATTTTTAAATTTAGGTTAAACAATACAACAGTAGTTCAGTCCTTGTGGCCCAGCAGCTGCTGTTGCAAGGGCTGAGCTTTGAGTTCCCCTGCCTGCTGCCTTTGGGTTTATGATGGGAACGTCTCCGGTCCTGATGTGCACTGCCCCCTGGGCCATCTTAATTTATTTGTAGGAATGAATTAAGGCCTATTTTTACTCAACGCTCCCTTGAGAACAGAGTTGTCAGGTGTGAGCCAGCCATCTGGATACATCCTTAAAGTGGGCAGTGGCTTGCCAATACTTCTAACCTCCTGAAGGACCCAACTTTACTCATTTTCTATCTGGAAGAGTAAAAAGGCTATATTTACTTGTTCAAGACTATTACATATGTGCATGACATTTCTTACACAATGACCAACTTTCCTAAATGAAGACAATCCCTAGAAAGGGGCATGAACAAATTGGAAAAACACTCTACGGGAGACAACTGAGGCTCAGAGAAGTGGCTTGACTAAGGAGACTATAGAGGAAAGGAGAATGGCAGGGAAAAGTACAGTACCTAATTGCCAGACCAGTTCATAGTCCAGGGAGTTATGCTGCTGACATGCGATGATTAATTTTATGTGTCAATTTGGCCAATGTGCTCAATTGTTTGTTTAAAAACAGTCCCAATTGCCCTGTGAAAGTTATTTTTTTAGACAGGATTAACATTTAAATCAGTAGACTTTGACTAAAGCAGACCGCTGTCCATAATGTGCGTGGGCCTCATCCAATCAGTTGAAAGCATTAAGAGGAAAGACTGAGCTCCCCAGAGAAGAAAAGGATTGTGCCTCCAGATTGCCTTATGAGTCAAGACCGTACCCTCAGCTCACTAGAATTTCCAACCTGCTGGTCTGCCTTGCAAATATCAGACTTGTCAGCCCCAAGAATTGCATAAGCCAATTTAAAATCTATGTACATATCTCATTGATTCTATTTCTCTGAAGAACGTTGATTAATATATGGCAGTACTATATTTAAGCCATGCTTATCATCCATGACCTTAAACAACCAGATACAGGGACATTTGGAACATTGTATTACTATTAGTACGACTTACTACTACTAGAGTTCCTGGCCAGCACTTACAGAGTTCTTACTATATGCCAGACTGTGCACTAAATGTTTTCCATAGATTATATTTCCAAACCATGCATTAATCATTTGAAGTTGTTGGATATCTTATTTTGTACAACTGAGCTTAAAAAGAAAACTAATAAAGGAAAAGAAATGAGAGTAGAGGAAAGGCAAGGGAAGAAATGAAACACCTGCCCATGCCACATAGTCAGTAAGGGAAAGATCCAGGACATTAATCCAGATTAACTCCAAGTTCACATTGAGACCAGTGCACTGAACTTGAGGGCAAGAAAATCCATTAATAACTTGTGAAGTGAAGCTCTGATACCAGGGAATCCGAGCACACTGATAGAAATCCACTTTAGTAATCCTATTTACTAGCATTACTATGGCAATGTCTAAGTAGCCAGCGCTGGTGAAAAATGGGTTACACCCGAAATGAAAAAATAAGGATGAACAGCCTTTACCAAAAGACAGTTATGGCTCAAATGTCCAGATTTGCTGGTTTCTTGAGAATAATTGAAACACTCAAGTTTCACCCCCATTTAGTTTATTTATGTGGCAACTTTAGGGCATCGGGAGTTTTGCATAAGTGAGGTTTTCTTATTTTCCTTTTAAAATAACTGAACCGTATCACTGTAAATGCCAAACTATTTTTTAACAATTGTCAGTGGATTTTTCTAAAATACGCTATACTTGCCACCCGCTTCCTCCATAAAGAGACTCTGAATAATACAAATGCATCTTTCTGACGTAGATAACCATTACGACTATACAGCTTTGTTCGGAGAGGTACCTTCCAGAACTAAGTGCACTTAGGATTTTTTCCCTGCACTAAAGAGCCCTGGATGTCTAGGTTTTTATATTTTTTCTACTTCTTATGTTCCAACATCCTTATACTATCTGCTGGAACTGCTCACCACTGCTGTCAGTGGGTCCTTACCACCTCTTGTATGCAATGTATCTAAATCTGAAATCATTATCTTTGCCAAGATCCTCTCTTTCAAAGAGCATTACTAGGGGCGCCTGGGTGGCTTGGTCGGTTAGGCGTCTGACTTCGGCTCAGGTCATGATCTCACGGTCCGTGAGTTCGAGCCCCGCATCGGGCTCTGTGCTAACCGCTCAGAGCCTGGAGCCTGTTTCCGATTCTGTGTCTCCCTCTCTCTCTGCCCCTCCCCTGTTCATGCTCTCTCTCTGTCTCAAAAATAAATAAAAACGTTAAAAAAATTAAAAAAAAAAACAACAAAAACAAAAAACAAAAAAACAAAGAGCATTACTATTTTCCAAGTTCCAAATTTGGCATTACTGTTCAACACCACTTTATCTCTTGTTTCTGATGTTTGATATGTTGCCAAATCACATTGGATCTACTTCCTCCTATTAATACATACAATTCTCAGGCAAGATTTATGGAAGCATAAAGGTTCCCTCTCTTCCTCTCACCCACCTACCTAAAATACATCATTTGGAAGGCCGAATCAAGTGCACAGGGAGAGATCTGGCCAGGGACTGGATTTTAGCAGCAATCTGAGTTGATTTACACCACAAAGATCCTGGAGGGGGGATACAAGCCAGGATGGAGGGTACAGAAAAAGTTACCCAGAGTTTCGTTTTTGCTGTGAGAAACTCCAAAGCAATCAGGAGAAGGAGAAAATTGGGACAACTCAAAAGTGTTTTTGAAAACTGTTGCTAGGCTTATGAATCATTTTCCCAATAATGGTCCTCGAAAGATGCAAGCAAAGGTTAGAATTGCTTTTTAAAAAATTACTGGTTGATGACTTGGCTGCTGCTTTAGAAGCTATCCACCTCAGAGACTGTCTTGTGGTTCAGTAGTTATTCAGATTGTTTGCTGAATAAATAAATGAATAAACAAATGCTTTATTTTTCATGGAGTGAGGACCATGCCACACCCTCAAAGCTGGGGTTAGAGGGTAATCATTTTTCTCACATTTACTGGATCCTGTTCTATTCATTCCAAGGATCCTGGCTGTGTTCTACATAACTGAAGATGGGAGAAGGTATCACAGAGAAAAGAACAGATGAATCTTTGCTCTGCTGCTAACTTGCTATGTGTCCATGAGAAAATAGCTGGATCTCAAGCAAATGAGGTAATTGGTCAAGCTGATAGTCCAACATGATGCAGAGGACTTAATCAGTGCTCAAGAAATACTTAGAGAATGATTTTTTAAGTTCCCTTCCAGCTCTAGAATTCTGAGTCTATGATTCTAGCAGAGCAGTTTTGGCAAACTTGGACTCTTGACAGAGATATCCTCTGAGTGCCAAAAATATTGGACACAGGTTGAGTTTTGTGCCTCTGCTTCCCATGAGTGGATGGATAGCAGTCCCATGTGTAGTGCCTCTGATATTATGCAGAGCGGGCCACTGTAATATGCTTAATAAACCATCCTGGTGTCGCCTTGGTTTTGTTCCTAAAAACTGCCTACCACGCATTATACCAAAAAGAGTGCATCTGCATATAGAGAATAAACAAATGTGCCTGTTCACTAAAAAGCTTTCCCTGAGAAAGAGTTGAAGGTGAGTTGGTTACATGTTCACTGACTTTATTTGTCGTCTCCTAAAACTACACAGAGGTGGGCCCCATCTCAGTGCCGATGGTAAAGAGAGGCAAATAGTGTGAACGTGGTAGGGAGGAGGGGGAGAAAGTGCAGACGAAATCTACTTGAACCTGACAACAAATGGGTAGTTATTTTCATTTACTTAGCTCCTCTTTCATGTCATTTTTTGGGAAATTGTCAAAGAATCCCAGAAATAACCAGAGAATCCATTCCCAGAAGGTTTGGAGAAAATGGAGCCCATTTTGCCCCAGAACCAAGGCTACCGGGATTGAAGAATATAGTAGAAGTTTCCAGCCCACTTCCTTAGTCTGAGAGAAAATGTCAATGCTTTTAGCTGTGGGTCCAGTGTGCTTGGGATTAGCTTTTAATTCTTAACGGTTTCATGAATCCCCACTATTCTCTGGTCCACCACATGGCTATGCCTAGGTATTTAGCCTTTGGCCTCAGTTTTTTCTTAGACTCCAGATGCCCTGCTCTGTCCTGCTAATAGCCCACTGAAAAGGAACCCAGATGCTCTGATTTGTTCCTGCCATTCTGTCCATCAGGTTTAGACCTTGTTGACCTCCCAACGCCAGGTGCCTCAGGAGAGTCTTACTCATCATAGACTAATACTGATGACTGAGGACATGTAGGGGCCACTGGGATCATGGCCGCCAGCCTGCCTTCTGGTATAATCACTGAGTGGAATCTTCAGGTACATGTTTCACCTATAGGATTGTGCCTAACACAACCTAAAATTTTTATACCTCTTTGGATACCACCTTATATTCGAGAAAGAGCCATTCAGCTGGGTCAGTCCTGTCTCACCAGTGTCTTTCCAGTCTTGTTTTCTTTGTCCTTCCCACTCGTATCTCATGATGACTCCTCAGGACATCCCAAACGAACTAGTTTTTTTTTTTTTTTTTTTTTTTCCTATTTGCAGTAGTACTGTGGATTCTCATCAGTTAAAAAAACAAAACCCAAAACCACATTTGGTCAAATGTGCTCATGTATAATAGAGCCACGAGGCTTCATTGTGAGTTATTACAAGAAATGTCTCACTCCATGGGCCACAGCGGGGAAAGAAGGTCTTGCCCTGCAGTGAGGCTGTGACAGGAAACCTCACGTAGAAGCATGAAGATCACAGTAAAAAGCCCAATCTCCAATGGGCTAAGCGATGTCTGTGGTTTACTCTCAGTGCTGTATGAGCTCCTGGGTTTCAGATTTCTTAGTGTTGGTATTTGGAAAACACTTCCTCTATATCCATTTGTTTGCCCAAGTTAGCAGCAAATATCACTTCTTTCCTCCGGGAGAGCTTAGATGGCCTGTCTTCCCCTTGTAACACATCAAGTAAAGTCAAAAGGAATAAGTCTTCATTTGTGTAACTTGGTAGCAAGGGCTGAGAGATTTGAGGTGTGCTTTCAAAGGAAGGATAACTCTTTTCCTTGTGTAAACTCTTCCCCACAAGTACATTTGGAGCAGGGAGCTGCATGAACAGTTGCTGTTTTAAACCATCTCCTGTTTGCACCTTGCCTGTGGCAAAATTGTAGGGGAGGTGGGGTCGGATGGAAGGAGGAGTGGGCATGTCCTTTAGGAGTCTTGGGTTGAAATTCTGACTTTACTACTTTGCCAGTTTTGCAACCTTGGACGTGCAACTTAAACTTTCCAGACAGAGGTTTCTGCATTATTAAATGAACCTACTACCTTAAAGCATCATCATTTTTTTTTTCCTTTTCATTTTAGAGAGAGGGAAGGGGGAGCAGCGAGAGGGAGAGAGAGAATAACAAGCAGGCTCCATGCTCAGTGCAAAGCCCAAGGCAGGACTCAATCCCACGACCCTGGGATCATGACCTGAGCTGAAATCAAGAGCTGGGTGGTCAGCTGACTGAGCCACCTAGGAGCCCTGCATTTTCACGTTTTAAATCATTTATTCCTCATAACATAGCAAATGTACCATGCATCACCACTTTTTTCCCTTCTCCTTTTATACCTTATTGCCCCTTCCTGTCCCAAAGCCCCAACACCCTTGTATATATTGCATGAAATTAAGTGGCTAAAAAGAAGAAATAATACATATAACACGTTTGGAAATACATCTAGAAATTGGTAATGATATACTCGGCAGAACAAAGAACTGATTTGTTTGTCTGCCATATTAAAAAAAAATCAGTAATAGTTCTCTGCCATTCTGGATTTCCTGGAAGCATTTTCACATTATTTCTATCAGAAAACTCTTATGTTAATTATTTCCCTTGTTCTCACTAGTCTAGCAATTCACCCCCCTCTCCAAAGTAAAATGCACATGCGTGATAGAGATCCATTTTACCCACTTATGTCCACCTTCCCTCCCTGGATGCCCAGTGATTTGATCCCATAAATCCCCAGGGACATCTATCTGATCCCAACCAGGAGAAAAGCTCTGCAGTGCTAGAAGGAAGAACTGAATCTTTCTGGGCATTCCTCCAGACTGCAGCTTGGCCAGGCATGACACTGAGGATGACTGTGTCTGCCTTGTTTTGAGCCATCTGAAATGCAGTGCACTGCAGGGTTCAGAAAACAGTCCTCATTGCATGGAGCAGCTTTCTTTTCTTTAATCCAGCGCATGTGAGGGCTTTGATTTAGAACAGATCCGGGAGCATTTCTAAGCTTCCCAAGCCCCAGGCCTGTCTGGTCTTTGAGTCTCGACTTACCCTTTGGGTCAACCCAGACCACCAATTACCCAGCCACCTACTAACCACAGAAATGAGTCTAAAACATTGCTCATCTTGTAGGAAGCACAGCACAGAAGGAAAAGTGAATGTTTTGATGTCATACAGACCTGCTATCCTGTGATCGCAAGTGAGTCATTTTACTTTTCTGAGCCCTGTTTTCACCAAATGTAAAAGAAGAAAACCTTTCTTACTTAAGAACTTGTGTGGATAAAATGAGACAATGACTATACAGTGCATTATGTAATGATACATAAATAATGTTGCAAAATGGCAGCTGCTTTATTACTGACATTAATCCATTTTCCATTCACAACTTCCTCATTCTATACTTTGGTTCCATTCATATCTTTTATTTTTATGTAACTGAACTCTTGGCTTAGGAATTAAAATCATGATAGCCTTTGGCCCTTTGGACTTAGTGTTCATTTATATTCACATCAGTGCTTAGACCTAGACTTACACTATGAATTTGGTTTGCTTATACCTCTGGCTGGCAGTGTTGCCTCTGTGCCCTACCCTTGGCCAATGAGAACATCCTGCGCGGTTATTTAGGGAACACTTGGCTAAACCAGTCCCTGCCATTCGTCGTGTGTGTGTGTGTGTGTGTGTGTGTGTGTGTGTGTGTAATATTCTCTGCTGGTGCTATTACTGGGTATGGTTGGCACCTTCTTGGGGCCACAAGATGGCAGGGAGAGTGAACAACTGCTGGTTGAACAATTAACAATGCAACTACATAAACTAAGTCAGGGTATCCTCCAGAAGCTTCCAGATGTTTTTCCTCCAGAAGTAATTCTTCTGTTTACACATACCCACCTCAGTGTAGTTCAGGTGCTGACCATGAGTACCTAAGAGTGTGAAACATTCTTCAGAGAGCACTGGCTTGCGATACTCAACACACAATCTCATTCTAAGAATTAGAAATAGGGAGTGTTACTATATTTCAATCTCTCTGTCCCTATATGTTTTCTGTACAAATTGTTTTCATACTATGTAAAGTCTTAAATTCTGCATCCTTTTAACATCACAGGAGAATGTTCTCATGCCACTAAATATTCTTTAGAAAAATAGTTTTAGTGGCAGCATTCTATTTTATTCTATGGCTATATAATATTTATCACTAATTAGTTTATAAATACTGTTTATTGCATCCCTTTTCTGCATCTGCAAGCTGTATAATGCTTCTGTTGGCAGGAAGATTTCATGGAGATATCTCTACGTGCATATATTGAAATATCTTGCTCAGGATTGTTCATAAAGTGTTTTTATGATCTAGATAGCTTAAGCTTATTTTTGAATATTTTAAAACTTCCAGTTTCACTTTTCATGGGATATTTATAAATGCCTTTTCATACTATCTTATTCTTTTTTTTTTTTAATTTTTTTTCAACGTTTATTTATTTTTGGGACAGAGAGAGACAGAGCATGAACGGGGGAGGGACAGAGAGAGAGGGAGACACAGAATCGGAAACAGGCTCCAGGCTCTGAGCCATCAGCCCAGAGCCTGACGCGGGGCTCGAACTCACGGACCGTGAGATCGTGACCTGGCTGAAGTCGGACGCTTAACCGACTGCGCCACCCAGGCGCCCCTCATACTATCTTATTCTTAACAAAGAGATTTGACCACAATTTAACATCCTTGGGGCCAAAGACACATTTCTTTTTTTTTTTTCTTTTTAATTTTTGTCTTTGTTTTTTTGTTTTTGAGAGAGAGAGAGAGAGAGAGAGAGTGAGTTCTGCATGCAAGCAGGAGAGAGGGGCAGAGGGAGAGACAGTATCCCAAGCAGGCTCCACACTCAGCACTGCGCCTGATGCGGGCTTGATCCCACGACCCTGGGATCATGACCTGAGCTGAAATCAAGAATCAGACACTTAACTGACTGAGCCACCAGACGCCCCACAAATATATATTTCTAAACATGAGTTGTTGAGGTTGGTGGAAATTGAGTGGTACTCTGAGGTTTGTGCTATGGGCAGGCTGCTGGTCTCACACTAAAAATGCTCAGGTTGAGAGTGATGATGATGAGGACTGGCTCTATCTTCTTCTATTTTCCCTCTGCAGTCAAGTTAGACTTCTTCCTTCTATCAGTATATCCAAATTACTTTTAAACTAACATCAGAATTACTGTTAATTCTGTGATAAAAATTTTTTGAAGATGTACATTTGTTCTAATGGGGTATATTAGAGAAAAAATTGAAGATAACGCAAATTTTGTATTTATGTGTGATTTTCCCTATAAGAAACATTAGGTGAAGAGACAAAACTATACCTAGCTGAATTCAGCTGTGTAACAACACAACACACACACACACACACACACACACACACACACACCCCTCCACCATCTACCAGTTACCTCCATTTGCCTCATGTAATCCAAGCCACAGCATCCATCTGGTTTTAATGACTTTCTGTCAGATTTCAGGTAACTCTCCTTCTTTATGATAATTCACTTTACAATAACTCATGTCACAAAAACTCACTTTACAATAACTCAATAACAATAACTCAATTACAATAACAATAATTCTATAAGCACTCTAATGCCCTCTTTCACAAGCCAACTTCAGGTCTTTTCAAGGTGTTTTATCTGTGTATTTCTTTTTTTTTAATTTTTTTTTTTTTTAACGTTTTATTTTTGAGACAGGGAGAGACAGAGCATGAACAGGGGAGGGCCAGAGAGAGGGAGACACAGAATCGCAAACAGGTTCCAGGCTCTGAGCTGTCAGCACAGAGGCCGACGCAGGGCTCGAACTAACAGACCGCAAAATCATGACCTGAGCCGAAGTCGGCCGCTTAACCGACTGAGCCACCCAGGCACCCCTTATCTGTGTGTTTCTTGGCCATTTAATACACATAAAACTGTGCTACCATTTTTACTAGGTTTTGCTGTGGTCTGATTGTTTATATCTCCTCCCAAACTCTTATATCCAAAACTTCACCCCCACTGTGATGGTATTAGAGGGTGGGGCCTTTGGGAAGTGATTACTGCTTTTGCAGAAAAGATGCGGGACAGTTCCCTGCCCGATGAGGACCCAGTGAGAGGATGCCACTTATGAGACAGAAAACAGGTCTCTGAATCTGCTGGCACCTTGATCTTGGATTTCTAAGCCTCCAGAACCCTGAGAAATAAATTTGTGTTAATTATAAGCCCCCCAGTATCTGGTATTGTGTTATAACAGGCTGAGAAAGGTTTGTATCTTTTATTAATGTGTCACAGACACATTACACATTAAGCTGACACATGGGAAAGTTTGTGTATGTTGTGTATTGTGTCCTGGTCCCATTTCTTTTTCTAAGCCTTGTGTTTTTATTGCATTATTTAGCATCATGAGGTGATATTTTAGGAACTCATATGTCACATAACAGAACGGACTGTATATACAGCTCCCTGGGAAGATTCGTACACATGACCACTGTGAAAGCTGCTTTTTCTTAATCTCAGAACCATTTCTAATTGCTGTGCTGAAGTCCAAAATTTTGTTTTCTGGTTGAGGTTTATCTGAGATAGACATTGAACAAGTTCGGACAATGTATGTGTCTCCCAATGACTGGTTCCTTTTCAACTTGCATTTTTTTTTTAATGTTTATTCTTGAGAGACTGAGACAGAGAGTGGGGGGAGGGGCAGAGAGAGGGGGAGACACAGAATCTGAAGCAGGTTCTAGGCTCTGAGCTGTCAGCACAGAGTTGGACGCAGGGCTTGAACCCACGGACCGCGAGATCATGACCTGAGCTGAAGTCAGACACCACCCAGGAGCCTTTTAAAGTATTTTATTTATTTATTTTATTTTACTTTATTTTATTATTTTATTTTTATTGTATTTTATTGTATTTTATTGTATTTTATTTTATTTTATTTTATTTTATTTTATTTTATTTTGTTTTAATGTTCCTTTTCAGCTTTCAGATCCCAGGGAAGCCAGGGACCAACTCCCATTCTCCCATCCCCATCCCTGGTCATTCTGCTCTCTGCTGTGTTTATTTAATTTTTACTTATCAAATTTATCTTATAGGTATTATAGCATTGTATATGTTACATTACATTTTATTATTTGTTCATGTTCCTTTTAGAAATATATGCTCATAAAGCCAGATAGCTTATCTGCCTTGTTCACAGTTGTATTGTCAAATGTGCAGACCTAAAGAAGTCTGCAACACATAGGGATTAACAAATATTTGTATTTTTTCAACGGAAGATTACTTTTCTGTTATTTAACATGAAAACTATAATGCCTACTTCTTTTATGTGTCCATCTAGAATTATTTTGGGATTTTCCCTACTACAAAAGCATCAGCCTCACATGCATTTTCAAAACACTATTAACTCCTGAGAACTAGGTAAACACATAATGATTCAGAAACCAAACTTAGGCCTTTGTTTCTCACACTATTTTCTAACCTTTTTTTTTTCTTTTTCTAAACTACAATGATTTCACTTAAATTAATATGTAAGAATAGGTCTGTGAATACAGCAGCTTGAGTGGTAAGAGAGATGAAGGGCAAGGATTTGTTGGTTCTTGACAAGCACCAATTTAACATGTAATTAGAAATGCTGGGTAAGGGGAGTCTGACAGACTGCGATTCAGCTTGTTGATCACGACAGGGAGCTGAAAAATCCAGGTTGAGTTTCAGCAAACATTTATCTAGTGCCCCCTGATGGCGATGTCCAGCGCTAGAGGCTGAAGGAATGAAATGAAAGAAAAAAATAAAGATCCTCTCCTACAGGACTGTAGAATTCGGTGAGAAAGGTGTAAAAAGTGGTGCACAGAAACATATTGCTAAGTTTTAAATACGTGCTGTTCAAAGGGAAGTATGTGAAAGAGGATCACAGGGCAAGGAGCACCTACTATTTAACTAATTGCCTTTCAACTGTGGGACAGTTTGGAGTTGAGGTGGTCTGAACTTAAAAGAGGTGCTGTGCCAGTCACTTGCCTGTGTTTTCTCAAGTTCATTCCCCTTCCCCCCTATTCTGCTTTGTACTTCAGGAAACTACATTTCCCAGGGTCCACTGCCCACTGGCTTATGGATGGGTTTGGCCAATGGGAAGCTTCAGCTGAAGATGGGCAGGGCAGCGCAAGGGGAATAAGTGTCCTCTCTCCATCTTCTTTGCTTGCGCTATGGCTGTGGTTCCTCTGTGTCTCCAGAAAGTGCCAGCCATGTCCTCCATGATTTCAGTGTCAAGCTGGTGGTCCTGGTCCTGGGCTGTAGGAATCCCTGTGTCCTTCCAGCCTAGGCAAGGTAGAGGCTTCCTATTGATGCTAATCTTGGCCTTGCCTTGCTTTCCCCTATTTGGCATCTTAGCTCCTCAGTTACTCATGCAAACGAATTTCCTGTCCTCAGTTTGAAATCTCCAGGGGTGATTTTTGTATGACTGCCTGTACCCTCGGGGAAACAGGAGATAACTCCTGATCGGGAAGTACAGCACAGGCTCTGGCCTGGAAAAGAATGAAGGGGCAGGTGGAAGATTAGCCTGTGGGAAAAGAAAGGTTAAAGGCCACCTAAAAACAACAGGGATTCTCAGGCATGTTGAGGACAATGCTGTTGAGGCAACACCATTCTGAGCCTGGTGGGTCTTTGGAAGGTTAAGAAAGGTTCTGTCTATACAAAATATAAGGGCAAAATGTTGCCTAAGAAGAGATGCCACCCAAGTAAGTAAGCCACAAGGCTGGAGGATTTGGGATCCAGTCCACCTCGTTGTTTTCCATCAGGTTTAAATCAGCTGTTGAGGCTTCTCAGGAATGACTCACCCACTGACAATACCAAAACTGGAAGTTATCTTCTTCCTTCAGATTGCATGCATGGGGACGCTGAAGCTTTCGTATGTGAAAGTCTTTGATCAAGGTCACACAGCTGGCATAGCCAGAAGGAGAGCTCCACTCTCCTAATTTCAGGATGGGAGCCTCTTTTATGCTGTCATCTGGGTCTTTACCACTCCCCGGGTTTTTCAGGTCATTGTATCACATGGAGGTTCGCTCCTTCAGTAACTACAAGATTTTAAACAATTTGAGTGGGTTTGTCCCATATTAATAAGTTCTAATTTTGAACTGAATATAATGAGCATGTTACACATTCCAAAGTAACCAGTTTGGAGTGATTTTTAAGTAGAATCATGTACTTTAATAAAGCAACAACATTATATAGTCAACTAGAATACAGGTAGAATTTAGGTATTTGTACTCTCCTTCGTTAGCAAAAACGAAAACCAAGCAAGCAAGCAAACAAACAGAAAAACCCTTGGAGACTGTGGTATTTAGTCTATTGTCACATAATTAGCCTTAATAAAAATCCTATAGCTGCATCACTTGTGTATCAAGACTGAATGTCACAGTTGGGTTCGAGATAAAATACACTCCTTGAGGCCAAGACTTTAGAGACATTATCTGTTTAATAAATATGATTGTAAAAGCAATAAACAAGAGCAATTATACATTACACTACATAGTATTTAACAAAAAAATACATCAAAAAAGTCATTTGAAAATTAGAAGTAGTTCCGATACTATAAGAAAACTTTTTTTTTTTTTTTAAATTGGCTTCCTATAAAAATAAGTTGGCAAATGAGGGATTTCAATGCTCAGTTGGAATCCTGGAAAACACAGAACAGCTGCCAAACACCCCATTGCTCTCAAAGTTGCTGTTTGGAACTTCTGAAAAAAAAAGCAAGGCAAACCTCTGCATTTTGGACAGTGAATCCAATTAGGAATAAGGCGAAGGAGAAAATGTTGGCTGGGTATTTCAGGGTAGAGAATGCACAGTTTGCCCTCTGGGAGTTTTGGAAAACATCACAATATCAGATTTTTAGCTTGCCCTGAATTTTCCCTTCCACGCCCATCCCTCGCCACTCACTCCTCTGGCCCACCAAACTCCTCACTGTGTTTGCACCTGCTGTTAGTGAGTAGGTAGGCACTTGGGTCCCTCCCATTTGTAGGCTCTCATTACTACGTTCTCTTTGGGATTGAGCTGGAATGGCAGGGTGCAGAGGTTCCCAAACTTCTGTGTGCATCACAATAACCTGAAGGGCTGGTAAAAACAGACTGCTGGGCCCCTAGCCCCCTGATTCAGTAGGACTTCAGTAGGGGGACCCCAAATTTCTAATAAGTCTGAGGTGATGCTGATTCTGCTGGTCCAGGTACCACACTTTGAGAACCATAGAGCTAGATTGTAAGAACAATGAGGTCCCCTCTGAGCAGTACCTAGCCTCACTAATCTCCTACAGGTGGGAGGGAGCTTGGAGGAGAGGCACATGAGGACCCTGGAGATGCTCACTAGAGAGCTGGCCATCTGTGATCACCTTCCAAAATGCCAGGCATCTCATGTCTACCTCGATTTTTACTTAGGACTTGCAAGCCCATCCTTCCCTACATTTTCTCACATAGTCTTTTCATGTATCCCTTCAACGAGTGGTTTTCTTAATACCTACTCTAGGCAAGGCACTGTGCTAGATTCAGAGGGTTTTTCCATTTCTCATAATTTTCCAATTAAAATTACTTGAACTGCAACTCCAAGGACCCCCTGTGCTGTTTTGAGGGAGCCTCTTTTGGTTTCCCAACATTTTGTCTTCCAGATTAAACTTGGGCGGCTCCAACTGAAGCGGATCGATGAGGATGTGTCCTATGGGATAGGAAGCCTGGCAGGTTGGGGATCAATTGAGTTCTACAAACAGATGGTTGCCGCAGGCATAATCCATTTCCCAGATCCACACTGGGCATCCTCAATCACAAAAACTTCTGCTTGGTTAACTTCTGACTGCAGCTTTGTCACTCTTCTCCTGCCCAGCTACATAAGGTCAGGGCTCCTCAAGACCTTTGGGACACCCCCATTATCACTGGGACCCTGTTATAAACTGTTACTGGCCTGGGAACATGGCCAAGAAGGAGGCTGCTCCCTCTGAGTGGTTTTTCAAAACTGCTTTCTACTATATTTTAGAGTGGGCTTTACCCAACTCATAATCCTCCAAGGGCTTCTGCTGGATATGCTTCTGTGTCATTCTTTCTCTGGTGATTCTTTCATTATTGCCCTGGGCAAACAGGGATTTTTCATGCCTTGAGTCATTCTGCTTTAGTTAGACATCTACCTCCTCCCCTTGAAGCTTATTAATTTTTCCTTTGCCAATACTACAATACTCAGAGATCAGAGATCACACATGTGAAATGTCTGGGTTCCTTCATAACCAAAATTGCATCCTTATGTAAGACAAGACCTCCATATGTTCTCAGACTTTTTGACACTCTTCAATATTAAATCCATTAACCTGCTTCTTCTTCTCGTTAAAATCAGTTTTATTTTACAAATAGTTTTACTCTACGGTGAGAGAACAAATACTGGGTAATAGCAACCATTACAGAAGGAAACTGCCCTGCCACACAGTAACATGTCAAAACATTTCTCGCGAGAATATTCTGGAATCTGCACACGAGAGATTTTTGTTAAGGTGTGAGAATACCACTACGCATCTGTCTGCTTTCTCTTCCAGTGTACATGGCCAGGTCTGAATTGTTTTGCACGTATCAACTCTTTCACACACATTGCATGTTTCCAGGTGAGAAAAGGCAAGGCTATTTGCAAGAGGCAGGTTCTCCAGGAGGAGACAAAGGGTACATGGAGCTGAACCCTGCAGGGCAGGACAGCCTGGTCAGTGTGTAGGGAAGCTGGCATGCTGACGGATCAGAAATTTGAATGTGACAAGGGCAAGGTTGGCAGGCGCCAGGCCAGTATTTAGGAAATACCGAGGTTCATGTCCAGAATCTTGCAACATGTTTGGGAAGAAAAAAGTAGGGGGACTTGAAAGACCACTTGGAAACTGGAAGGAAGAGGTACAAAGACATCAAGAGGTCATGATCACACATGGATAGCAAACACATGGGGAGGCCAGAGGACGGGTAACTGGGATTCTCTTTTCTATGTTGGTTGGGGTGAGAGTAGGGAAGCTGCAAGGGAAAGCCTGGGTGAGGGAAAGGTCCACTTCTCACATGCCTGCCCCCTGCCTGCCTGCATCACTCTGCCTGAGTATATGGAACTTCAACTTGCTTCTTCATCCCTGTGGCCATACAGAATGCAAATAAGCAGCCCTGTGGTCACCGCTGGCCAACAGGGCTACCAGAGATAACTGAGAACAGAAAAATGGCAGTAAGGAAAGTGGAACAGAGAAACAGCTCAGGGTTTCACACTCCTGTGCATGTCTTTGTGTCTTATGAAAGGGGCTGGGGTGGCTAATCCACCCGTCAGCCCGTAGAGCTAAAATAGCTGTTAAATCTAGAGCCAAGAATATTTCCAAAAACACATGCAGATTTCCTTGGCCTCTATATGTTATGAATGTTCTACAAACACGACCGATCAGAAAAAAGAGAGAGAGGGAGAAAGGGGGAGGGGAGTGTTTTTTCCATTAAAATAGAGCACCTGTACACTGCCCCTCCACGCATGTTCTCAAGGTATTGTCCACATGCACAGGCTTAAAGCTAAAAACCCTTGTTGTCTGTGTCTGAAGAATTAAAAAGTCCCGATGCAGTGAGTGTTTGTTTGTTTGTTTGTTTGTATTTTGATTGTTTTTATTTTATTTTTTTTTTGTTTGTTTTTGTTTTTACTGGCGTCCTCCATTCAAACATTTACATAGGTAGGGATTTCTTTTGTGCTTTGATTCTCAGCAACTATGGAAATACTTCCTGGCAAAATAGGAAACAGAACAACAAAGGAAAGAAAAAAAAAAAAACATAAAGTTAGTGGTCATGAAGGATGGTGCACTTGACAAGAGCGAAATTCTTTCCTGATCGGCAGGTCGCCTGTAGCCTTTGGGGGTTTTCCTTAAATTGCAAATTGCGCCCCAGCAGATCCCCGCTTTGGCGTTGAAGGCGGAGTGGCGTGTCTTGCTCTTTGCAATCGGAGAGATGAGTCACCAGGTTGAGTAGAAGGGGAGGGAGGGGAGGGTAAAGCTACTCTCCTAAGAGAAAACGTGTAACACTTACTCACTTAATGACACTGGAAATGGGAAGGTGTCAGAGACTGTGCAGTGTGCTGCCGGGCGCTCCTGGCGAAGGAGGGATCGCCACTTTAATAAAGTCAACGGCGCTGTGCTTCATACCCCGTGGAAATGGGATTGAAAACCAAATGACCCACAAAAATGCGCTTACAAGCTTTAGAAGTAAATAGACAGGGTGAATGCTTCTCTGGACTTAAAGACAGAAAAGCCTTTTTCTCCTGAACCTAAAGCAATTACACACTTATCACCCCGTCTCCCCAAATAAAAGAAAGCACGCTCTGAAAACTGGACCCCAGTTGTGGCCACAGTTGTTATTATTACTTCTGATACAAGCCAGTCACTGCACTGAAATTGTCCCCAATACAGCCAAGAACTTTTCCCCCATCCATTTAAAGAGAGGGCTATGTTTCCACTTAGGTGCTCATTTCGTTTTCTAAGTAGCAGATACAAAATCCTAGGCAATGAATGGCCTTCTAGAAGGCTTGGTATTCTGACATTAGAGGGAGGCATGAATGGTTAAATCATAATTTATCCACCCTGGGCAACAATACAGGATCTAGATGGCAATATTACAACGTCAACTCCTGATTCCCGATGCCAACTCCTGATTCGTGGCAAGCCATGGATCCCAATGGTGGTTCCATGGGTTTGTCGACCTCCCTTGGCAAGTTTCCTCTGCCACAAATAGTAGGGTTCTAGACCTAGCTGTTGGGATTCCCATGCTTAATTCACAGGCAGAGAGACAGAGCTCTACTGATATAGAGTAAGGTCCATTTTAAGACTTCTGATAGGGGACAGGTAAAAATGAGGAAAAAAATCTGCTGATCTGCTCTGTAACAGTCTAGCCCTCCAGTGGTCTCTTTCAGGAAACGTCACTCCTGGAATGTTCTACAAATTTTATGCCTCTTGTCCTCAGAATTCCCAGGTTCCGTGTTTCCTGGAGGACAGTTTTTAGATGACTGCCAAATTAAAAAGAAAAAAAAAAAAAACCAACCAAACAAAAACCCAGGGTCATCAGCCCGGTCCTCCTCTATCATGTCACTTCTCTGCAAGTATTCTGGAGTAATTTCTCCTCCTTCGAGTTGTCTCTAGGTGAGGCTGTCCTGTCTTACCCTGTCACTCCATAGCCTGCTCCTCATAAGCTGCCTGGCCCTCCAGATGACCAGATCCAGCCTCTGAGGCCCGTCCTTCTTGTACATTGTTAGAATAAATGCTTTGCTCTTTGCCCATGAACATTTTTGGAGCCCCATATTTTAGAGGAAAAGTTTTTGCAAAAAGAAGAATAAAGTCACAAGAGAGGGAGGGAAAAAAAAAAAAAACTACATAGGAGCAAGAAGCCTTTTTTTTTTTTTCTCTTATTCCAATGGGAGGAAGCAGGGAAAAAGACATCTTAGCTGTTTCTCTCAGGAATGTTAGAGCAGAAGAAAGTGGTTACGTCAAGCCAGAAAGGGGTTAGGCAGAGTCAGCCATTAACTACCCAGGCTGAACAGCTGAGGGCTACTGGGAGTCATTTACCTATGAGCTGGGAATCCACCTTCTCATCTATCAGTTGGCCAGGCCTCCTGAGTTCAGTCTGAGGGATATGGGGCCTGCTTTCAGTGGGACTGACTCGACTGACCATCTCTCGTTCTTTCTCATTTTGCATCTGGGCATAAACATTAATCCCCGGGATCTTCCTAAAACATTAACAGACAGCATCATGGCTATGCATGGGAGACGTACATCGCGGCATTTCATGCTTCTGAACCTGTCAGGGAGAAGGACAGGGGAGGGGAGACATGGATGGAAGGACACGTACCTTTTAAACTTGTAGATGACGAACACGGCCAGCCCCACAAACACCACTGAGAGCAGCATCAGCATGGCAGACCCACTGTGAGTTGGAGTGAGGTCCACCAGCGGGGCTAGGGGAGAATACAAGGCATGGTCACCGGCAGAGATGGGGGCACGCCTGGCTCTGTAAGAGGCTCACAACTCTCCCCACAGAGGCATGGTGAGTGCCAGGAAACCAGGTGGAGTCTGCACACAAATGAATGTCACACAGCTGACACGTGAGGGGGGCATCGGAGCCTGTCCTAGACCCTAGGATGCTCCAGCTGGCCTATTTAAGAAGTGCAGTGGATGACTGGAAACACAGACCCTGGAGCCAAACTTCGGGGATTCCAGGCTGCTCTCCCACGTGCTGGCTATGGGATTCTAGACACGTTATTTCACTCAACAGGCTTATGTGGTGAGATGAGAACAGCAGTACATATCTCACCAGGTTTTTGTAGGGACCAGTTGAATTAATGTACGTAAAGCACTGATAACAGTACTAGACACGTATTAAGTCTTCTGTAAGTTCCACAGTTTATTACTACTGCTGCTATTTTTTTTAATCAACACCTATAAGACTATAATTACTATACTTTCCTATACTCTCGAATGCAAGCTTTCCTCACACTAAGCAATGCACATCCCCAGAAAAACCAACAGGGATATTTTTATGAATTATCCCCACCCCCCTCTGTCTCTGCAACCATCATGTGAGACAAAGAACTAGAGAGTAATGGAGCATCCTTATCTCTTCTGCACACAGGAAACGGATGGCTAAGTGAGTATTTCACAAAATCAGCCACTGTGATGCAGGCAGGGGGGTGTATGATTCAGGGTCGTCTGTAGAACTTCCCAAAGCCCTGACAGCTCATACCAGGAAAGACCAGCCTCTCAGATGCAGTGAGTTCTCCTCTTGGACCAAACAGATGCATTTGCATCCATAAAAGTCCTCCAGCCCTGAGTTTGCTCTCAGAGCGTAGCATCTCTCTCTCCACCTCCAAGTCCTCTGCAATCTTAGGGTCAAATCTGTTCGTGCTTTAAGGGCTTTGTTTGCAATTAATTTTCAGTCTCTCAAAAACTGACATTTTGCAAATATAGCGTAGCTCAAGCATAAAAGCCAAACCACATGCACACCTTAGAAGCCTGGATGCTGACCTTTATCTTCCATCATTTAAGTCAAGTCTGGTAGTCAGAAATGTGGGTGACCTTCAAGCACCATTTCCCGTGGCTTTTCTCTGTTGAGAGCCAAGAAGGCAACCTTCTCATCACCCAGGTACAAAGGTTCAGGAACTGGGGACTGTATACTGACATTCTCCAACAAGACGCGAGGAAGCCTCTGCTCTGTCTGGTTATTGTATGATTGAGTTCCAGCCACTCAGCACTACTGAAAAGCCATGTTCCAGACACCAAATCATTTTGGTGGGAAACACAGGCCAAGCCCTCTTTCTCAGAAAACAGGTTTAGTTGTTGTAGTAGAATCAGCTTTGAGGAAGCAGGCAAATTAAGCAACCCCTGTGATTCTCTCTCCTGTGTAAGTCGAGCAGCGCTTGTGCTTGTGGTGCCCGTGGGTGAGTCTGTGTGTGAGGAGGCTGTGGTGAGACAGCCAAGGCCAAGGTGCTTCCGGGTCAACATGAGAACATGAAAGTGTCTTTCATTCGCTGAGGCAAACACAGTGCCGTCAGCAAAGGAGTCCAGAAACACTTGAGAACACACACCAGAATTGGCAGGCTGTCCCTGGAGAAGAGGCCACCTTTTGTTTTTCATGGACATTTTCATGACTGACTCACACAAATGGAAAGCGGGGGCAGTGTGACCTCTGCTGAACAGAAAAGAACAGTGAGGCTCTCACTGGTTCATGTCGTTCCAAAGGACACAGAACCAGGAAGTGGAAGTACTAAGCCTTAAACCCGAGCCCTATCCCAAACACACACCTGGGGCAAATTTCAGCAGAAGATACCAGAAATTTAAAAACATACATCTTCTGTCTATATACCAAGAACTGTATCTTCTATATATCTATGGAAGAACTACAGTGTGAGAAGCAAATTAAGTGGCTCCAGCTAAAATATTATCAAGCCTTAACAGGACCAATTAGAATCACAGAGCATGCACTCTTACACTTGGGTGACATATATATGTTCATACATATGGTAATTGTGTGCATGCGTGCATGGTACATGTGCATAGAGAAACGCGCCCAGCACCTGGCTTCAACACACATCAATCCACAGTCAACATTATTTTATTTTTCCCCATCTAGTCCCAACAACCTCAACTGTCGGATTATTCTGAAGCAAATCTTAGCTATCATATAATTCCATCTGTAACTCTCAAAGAGAAGGTCTTGCTCTGTCTTGACATTATCACAATCGTGTCATCACACACAAGGAAATAAAAGTGGGAAGATACTTTATAGGTAATCCTCTAATGCAAACCCTTAGCTTGACAGGGAACACATGCAGGTTCAGGGAGGGGCCTCTGTTTAAGACGGTTTAGAGGCAGGTTAGCTGCATGAGGAAACTTCTCCTTCCTAGCTGCATGCTTTTTCACAAGCAGCAGAGATCAGTGCTATGCAGTTACCAGGAAGGATACTGGTAACTGCTTGAAAGGGCTGGCATTTGGAATAAATGGAAAAGTAAAGAGAGGAAATTGCTTCGGCCAGGCTCTCGCTAGCAGAGAAAGTGTGTGTGCGCACACACGTGCATACACACACACACACACACACACACGTGCGCGCGTGTGCGCGTGCACTCCCTTCCTTTCCTCATCCTCTATCTCCACATCACAGGCTTAAATCATTCAATTCTAAATCATTCCTCATTAAATCATCATTCGTAAATAAGCAGCAATAGCACTGGTAAGTAATTAGCAAAGTATTTTGGGAAAATGAACTTCTGTAATCTGAGTTCTAAAGTGCATGCTGTCTGCTGCCCCCATCTATGCATCACTTAGCAGCATGCGGGTGGGGTGGGGGCAGCAGCAGGCAGAGCAGGGACAGACTGGACGCCACTGCCCTCTGTGTTCCGTGGTGCTGCTTGCTGACCTGGCCCGGGATATAAACGGGCCTATTACTGCCGCACAACAGCAGCTGCATTATCTTAGTTTGCCTAATACTTAGGTGCGTGTGTGTGTGTTCTGCTGAGGAATGAAAACTTGTGATAAATGGGTTTTAGTTTGTTGTGTGGAATTAGCATAAATTAATCCCTCTCCAGTTGCAGCCTAAACAAGGTAGAAAAGGGAAAGAACGTGCTGAGCAGTTTATTTGCCATTATCCACACACAGAGTAAAAGCAGGGACATGTCCGTTCTGTAAGTGAGTCCACATTTTCTAAGCCTGGGTGCTGGCTCACATTGTTTCTGAAATCCTGCGAGGACTCAGAAGTGCACTGAATTATGTTCTATTCATGAGGACCTAGGCTGATTATAGTAATGGCATTGCTTATGAGGATAACAAGTCTTCCTGTGAAAAGTGAACAATGTATATAGGGTGTGCTGAATAAATGGTCATGGCCTATTTGCATGAAAGCAATTGCAAAACTCCATGTCTGGGGTGAAGAAATTGATTATAGTCCCTTTTTGGTACCAGGTTCTGAGTCTGCCACTTCTGAGCTTAAGTGACTTACCCTGAACCTCAATGCCATCATCTACATAATGGAGCTGAAACTAAGTGCTTGTTTTAGAAAGTTGTGAGGATAAACCAAGACGGAATTTTTATAGCACTTGGCATAATACCCAGCACATAGTATGCGCTCAATGTTTGTAACACTGTCCTGTCTTTGCTATTGTATCCCGAAAGGGTCTTCTATAGAAAACAAGCCTCGATGGATGATGGAATTAACCATGCTAGATAATTTTGAAAATTCCCCATCTTAGAAATTTGCAATGCTCATCAGTAATTAAACTTTCACAGAAGTCCTGCAAGAAAGAAACTCATTGAACTCTACCATAGTGTTTCCCAAAATCATATGGCCAAAGACCCTTTGCAGACCTAGGTCCCATGCAACATACTTGAGGAAGAGCTTCATACTGGGTACCACCTCCCCCTTTGCTACAGGCTTGCCCCTTTGTTTGGTCTATTTCCATGTTGTAAATATGGTGGCATCAGCCGGTGAAGCAGTGCTAGAAATCCTTAGTGCTGTCTGTACTCTCGTCCTAGCAAAGGGACTTTCTTGGAGAACTCCTACCTGCACTCTGACCCTGAAACCCTGAACTACATTTCAAATTCATTTGTACATTTCTAATGCAGGACTTAGTGCTGTCAAGAAACTCACAAAAGCAAGTTTGCCAAGCTTTGATTTTCTTTTTGACTCTCCTGCCACCAAAGCAGACCTGAGCTGGGCTTTAGTAACATGTCCAGATATCATGAAATCCACGTGATCTGAAATCTCTTTTCCAGAAATTAAGGTGATATGGAAATGGTACAAAGATAATCTAGAATGCAGAAAGAGCAACAGGTTTTCATTTACAAAAACACTTTTTGTTTCTGTCAGTTCAAATCCAAACCCAATCATGAGAGCCATAAGGACTGCCATACCGTAATGAGATAAAGCCACAATCCTGGAGGCCTAATGGCCAGATTGTGTGAGAATTCCAGGGAAGGCACTAATGCCTTCACAATGTGAAGCATTGCTACTATTTTTAAATTGAAGATAGTCTTCAGGAACGTCCAGCCATAGAGTTTAGGTCACTTGGACACGTAAGGACAACTATGGGTGATTCGAAGACAAAACTTATCACTGTAGTTGACAGACAAGAAGAGAAAGGTGTATTTTCATTTTCTAGGGTTGAAAGTTCCAGGGTTGAAAATCTTGCTTACTTTGTAAAGTGTTTCTCAAAGTATAAATTTATAGACTACCCGAATCAGAATCACCTGGAGAATGTGTGAAAATGCAGTGCCCTAGGCTTCACCTGAGAAAAGGAAAATCCGTATGTCTTTGAGAATCGATCTCAGAAAACTATATGCAACATGCTACACAGGTCACTGTTGTGCACAACAGTTTGAGAATACTGCATGCAAGGTCCCACCTACTATCACTCATAAAACATCCAGTCCTTATCTTTAGAGTGTGCCTGACCTTTACATTCTCTGGGTCACTAAAATAAGACAAAATAAAAGACATACCCCTTGATTGCTAAACGTAGCTTAACCTCATTGTAACTTTGGGAGAGCCTGTTAAACTACCTAAGCATTTCCAATCTCCTCTAAGAGAGTGGGCAGCCTTGTGGAGATTGACTGTATTGCTGGATAAGTTCTCTACCCATCTTTGTATCCAAGCCCTCTACAATTTGAGTTTGAAGCTTTTCATAACAAGAGGTGAAATCTGTTTCCTCACCCCTTGAATCGGGGCTAGTACTACAACATGATATGGCCATGGAATGAAATGGGAGTGAAAGTGTGTCAATGTGAGCTTCAAGGCCCCTGCACTTTCCCTCTATCTCTTGGAATCCTGTCATTGTCATGTATAAACACACCTAGAGTAGCCTGATGAAGCATGACAGATCACATTGATGAGAACTTAGTTCTAGAGCAGCCTACAGCCAGCAGACCTGGCACATGGGGCAGCCCAGCTCACTAGATTCAATAATAGAAGCCACTGAATTTCTGGGTGATTTGTTACGCAGCAATAGCTTACTAATACCTTCTCTCTTCAAAATTCCTCTCTACTGGTTAAACACCCAATTCGTAATTCTTTTTTTTTTTTTAATTTTAATGTTTATTTATGTTTGAGAGACAGAAAGAGACAGAGTGTGAGCGGGTGAGGGGCAGAGAGAGAGGGAGACACAGAATCTGAAGCAGGCTCCAGGCTCCAAGCTGTCAGCACAGAGCCCGACGCGGGGCTCGAACTCACAAACTGTGAGATCATGACCTGAGCGAAGTGAGACGCTTAACCGACTGAGCCACCCAGGCGCCCCACCAATTAGCAATTCTTATGTTTGGGCTCTACATTACCCAATTCTTGCCACGGAACTCTGTTCCCACGGGCAGACTGGTGGGACATAAGTAAGATAACCATAACTATTCTCTTCTAAACCAGAACACTTTACTGATGAAAAGGAGTGCTTTTAAAGCTTATGCACACACTAGAGATACAACCCAGAGTACTCCTGTTCACCTCTAGGTAGAAGAAACTTAGTGTCTAAAAGGTAGCTTGTCCTAAGTCTGGTGTCTTCTCTGTATTTTATATGTGTTCTCCTGCCTTCCATTTCATGCCAATCTCCCTGGACTATGTGCCTTGCCTTCCCTTTGGGGAACTGTATCTCCTGCATCCTAACTATTATTTCTATTTCCAACCTGATGCATATTTGTACCCTGTATCTGAACTGTTCATATGATCCCTCCCCCTGACAATATTCCACCTAAGAGTTTCTAGAAACATCCTCAGGCCAGGCCAATTCAGGCCAGTTACCATGTAGACATTTAAGGCTTTTTTCTTTCTTTCTTTTTCTTTCTTTCTTTCTTTCTTTCTTTCTTTCTTTCTTTCTTTCTTTCTTTCTTTCTTTCTTTCTTTCTCTCTCTCTCTCTCTCTCTCTCTCTCTCTCTCTTCTTCTTCTTCTTCTTCTTCTTCTTCTTCTTCTTCTTCTTCTTCTTCTTTTTTTTTTTTATGGGGCCAGAAACATCTCAGGAAAATATGGTGAAGAAAGAATCTATTAGAAGCTAAAGAGCAACCTCAATGCTGGCCTCTGATATATTTATGAAAATAACACATTCATGCGATCACATCGGGGAAAGGAGTATGTTTAGATATGCTGGCACCCGTTATTACCTGCCATAAAGCCATAGTGGCTTAATAGTTGTCGAAAGCCACTGAATCCACATGACTGTGAAAAAGCCTAAATATTTGCAGAGGACAAAAAGCGTTTATTTGGGGGAAAAATAGAAGAAGGGAAAAATACTACTAGGATGACTTTACTCACAAAGATTTGTGAATGATAACTGTGTAGATAACAAGGCAACCGGAGACTAAAGGGATGGATGAATTTATTGGCTGTGGAAGAATTTCACTAGTACCAATTTCATCCCTAAATGGAAAATGTTATTGCAACAATTTATTTCACTTTACAGTTCAGAGCCCTACAACTCCACAATATGGCATCTGCATCCATAATGATGTGACTTAGATGATATTGTACTTTCTAAAGCTTCTCAACTGGTGCTAATTCCACCTTCAAGTGCAAAGTCTCTTTCTCAATGTGAAACTGTTGCGCACAATTCACGATGTATCCTGACCTAGGCTGAAATTCTGGTTCCTTACCCCCTCCCACATTTACTCATAACATATCCAAGGGTAGCAACTGAAGCCCGGAAATATTAATTCTCTAATATCTCTGCGATAGTTATCTTTTTATTACACCTAAAAAAGAAATTGAACCAGTCAGCAGCAACGATGGAGGCCAAGATAACACAAGATAACAGTTTTATTAAAAACCCACACATATCCTTGACAAAGGACAGCTTTCCTAAACCTAAACAGCTTCAACAAGGCAACTGCTAGACAGACAGGATGGGATGGGCGTAGTTTGTATTAAAAAAAAAAAAAAAATATATATATATATATAGCCTGGAATTTGAGGCTCTTCCTTTGAGCAATATTAACCTTTCACATTTTTTATCATCTGCGTCCAAAACTCTGGAGGAGCAGTGACCCCGCTGGAAAGCTGAGGGTAGAAGATCACCCTGGTTCTCTAACACATGCAAAAAATACAGTGAAATGCAGAGGCATCATTTTCTGCTCACACTAGCACATTAATAGGATCTAGATAATACAATTTGTTCAACTTTCATAAAACTCATGGCTATTCAATTACATCTGCCACTAAGATTCTAGTTCACACTTTAATCATTTTTCAACTGCCTCTCGGCCACAGCTCTTGGCTGGCCTTTGCCATTCATCTAGATAACGGATATAGTAGATCTCAGATTCACAGACATGTTTCATTTTTCCCCCCTTCCTCCCACTGCCATCTACCCATTCTGCCAATTAGGTTGGCTCCAGATATGCGGAAAAATTAGATTTTAATGTTTATTACTAATTTCCTCCTACACTTAATATCACAGGCCTTTCTTTTTTAATGCGTGCTTCTGTTTTAGTGGATGCCCTGAGCTATAAATCAGATTTATTGCTGGCGACAGACACGCACATTCCCTTGTTATACAGATGGAGTTGTGCCTGTAAAATGCTCTATGGGAGTGGTTGGTGAGCCTGGGGAAAGACCTGGCTGTATACACATCATTTGGGGAACTTGTTAAAAATGCACATTACCGGGGCGCCTGGGTGGCTCAGTCGGTTAAGCGGCCGACTTCGGCTCAGGTCATGATCTCACGGTCCGTGAGTTCGAGCCCCGCGTCGGGCTCTGTGCTGACAGCTCAGAGCCCGGAGCCTGTTTCAGATTCTGTGTCTCCCTCTCTCTGACCCTCCCCTGTTCGTGCTCTGTCTCTCCCTGTCTCAAAAATAAATAAAACGTTAAAAAAAAAATTAAAAAAAAAAATGCACATTACCAGTATCACTCCTTGGGATTTGATTTATGTGCAGCAAGACTTGAAAAACCTCTACTTTTGTGAAGCTGTCTAAATAATCAGAAAGCAGAGTTGGGTCAAGAACAGATGCTTTATAACTGGGTTCGTCTACACTGGCTTATACAGTCTTTCCAACCATACATGTTTTCAGGGAAGGATCAGTTCCAGCACTTCTAGCTCTTGTAGGTCCTCTCTGTGGCAGCCACACCACGTAAGTTTCAGTTTATTTGTCCAATAAGTCATTCCTGTGAGATGCAAATCATCCCCGTGGTGCTGTTGTTTGTAATGTAGTGTGAATCAATCTAGTTAGGTTTTCTGTTCTCAAATAAAATAGTACCCCTTGCTTGTTCAGCCTTTAACTTCCATTCTCATGCAGAACCTCATCTCTTCTACCTTGAAAGAATCAACACATTTTTAAGCTGTTTTCCCCCACTCCCATGGCCAAATATAATCACTGAATTTACTCATGACTGTGGGTTCTCACCACAACAAAGATACAGAGTTTGAAATAGCTTAAAAGATTTGTACCAGCAATTAGGGCTTTGATCTATCCACTGTCAGCAGACCCCTCCTACCCAGGAATCGGCTATAAGGTGGTTGATTCTAGCTCTGAATTGAATGTGCAGTCTGCTCCTGGTCTCACCAGGGTATCAACCTTCTATTTCCAGCTTCCAGGTAGAGTTTTCCACTCATCTGCTTTATGATATCAAACCCGACATGAACCACTGATCTTTGGCAACCAAAAAAGAGGCTCCTACTTCTAGGGCTCCATCTCTATCAGATAAGTTACCATCTCTTGCCTCGTGGGTTGAAAACATCTTCCAAAATGTGTAAAAAAATGTTGTTAAAAAGAGAAAGCTTATTGACTGTTGCCCAAACTTATTATTTAAAAAAATCCTTCTTCCATCTGCCCTTCTTTCCTTTTCCATATGCATCATACTTTGCAATTTCAAGGATGCATTATTGAGGGTTTTCTCACTAGCAAGCATGGGTGATGAACAACAAAGGTTGTAACATAAATGGAGTATCAAATAATGGCAGATTTGATTTCCCTGAATTTATCCCTCTCTCTTGCATCTGCTCATAATTTTACCTTCAGTAGATATATCAATTAAGGATATTTAAGGATATATATCTAGATACCCCAAACCACATCAAATTATGCATCACTTTATACATAAACCACACAAAGTCACCTTGCTCTGCCTCTGCTCAACACAGCCCCTCAACCTGGCATGCTTAGTTTCTCTTTGTTTTGGTGAATCCGTATTCAATCTTAAAGCTCATCTTTATTGAACCTGGCTGCTGCATGGAATACTTTTCATCTTCTTTATTTAGAATTAGTAAAGCTTCCTGCAAATCACTGTTGTGCCTCAGGTTCAGCCAGTGTGGACTGAGTGAGGCTCCTAGCTCATCTCACATCACCAGATGAACCAAAGGTTTAAAGGACTAATTGCAAAGTAAGGCACAGTGTCACTTGAGGAATAAGGTGATAAATCTGAAATGGACCTCGCCTTTGAGTAAATTCCAAGTACGAGGGGCAATGAGAAAAACCGCTGGCATTTTAAGGATATCTTCTTAACAGCTTAACTTTGTCTTTTCATAAGCACCAAGAGAGATCAAATGCTCTGCATCTGATTTGAAGCCTTCCTGTGAGTCTTACTGGAAAAACTCTCCCTGGGATGACATCGTAGCTCTTAAGATGTGGAAGAATGTAGGTACATAAAAATAATACCAAGGAATAATAGAAGGCCAGGGTAAAACCATGGATGAGAGAGAGCTCAAGGGAGATGTCACAAGAGATGTGAAGAAGGTCTGGTTTGACAAGGTCAAGATAGTGCAATCTAACGTGTTGACCCTGAGCTCTGCCATGAAGTGAGGCACAGTGTGGCCTGGGAAACACTCCTGCCAGTGACCAGGGCAGGGAAATAGGGCTGCTACGTATACTTGGTGCAGTCTCCTTCTGGAACAGCTCTCCTGCCAGTCCTTCTCCTCCTCTCTAGGTTTCCTTAATCTGGGACACAGAACTCTAATTTTTCTTCAACTTTCTCATTTCCCACAACGTGGATATAAACAATTATAATGCCTCTTGAAGGGACATGTGACATAAGAAAAACACAAAGATGTGCTTTCCGCAGACGCTTATTGGAGAAGAGAAGGCCAGGTCTACCTCACCAGTTATTTGTTAAGAGGCAAGATGTCATGGAACAGATTCACAATCCAGTAAACTGAAGCTAAAGGTTCACTGAGGGAATGGGATATTGAATATATCTCTAGTGGTTATAAATTATTTACACATCTAATTATTTATAAAGGCAATAGTTATTGAGCACCTGATATGTGCAAGTTCTCTGTTAGGTATAATGGTTACCATCATCACTAGACAAATAGATTTAAAAAGCCCATGTGAGTTGAAAGAAGGAATAGATGATATCCTGGGTAAAAGTCTCTAGAAAGACAACCATGCAAATGTTGGCATTGATTTAAGTCTTAAAAATCAAACAGACTTAGGAGATGCAGAGAGGTGGCGAAGGTGGTAGATATATTCTAGTTGAGAACAGCATGAGCAAAGGTACACTTCAGTCAAAACACCAGCGTTCTAGTCCGGTACCTGGCTTGATCGATTTCTACTCCTTTTTCCCACTCTCTGGGTTGTTGCAGAACATCATGGCCTTTGTCCACTAAACACGGCTGCTTTCATGTCTCAAAAGCCAAAGAGAGCCACTCTGGCCACAGCCCTCTCTCAACTTCTTGTTAATAGTCTCATTCTCTCCCTACTCACATGCAATTTCAAATCCCTTTTTTCCACAAAGAGAATTTCAGAAACCTAGCTGTCATGAGCGGCTGAGCTCTCAAGAGGAAGTGAAAAGAAACGGAGAAGCACAGGAGTGGCTAAGAACAAAACACAGACGGCGTTCAAAGTTTAGCTCAGTGTAGATACCAAAGCTAATGAATTCCCAGGTAGAACATGTAGGGGGAAACAGCCTAAATCCAGTCTCTAATGACATCCAGACCTAGAAGTGCTTACCTTGTGTTCCCATAAAAGCAAACAGGGAACTGAATTTGAAAAACAAAATAAGGCCAGTAAATTCCTGAAAGGAGACAGTTCTTTTTCCTTGGAGACAAACCAAATTATGCACTGCCTCTCTCACCAGCAACATACTCTGGCTCAAACATTTTTAAAAGAAGCCTGCTGAACATCTGCTGGGCAATTAATGGAATGCAGCAGTGTGCTGGAATGGTCCCTAGGAAGGTATTAGCAATCCTGCTTAGGAGACATGAAATGTTGCAAACAGTGGTCCTTTTTCCTTTTTCTTTTTTCTTCTTTTTCAATTTTTATTTCCTCCTGCCTGCAGGGGGGATGAAAGGCAGGGAAAGGGAGTGAGGTAGACATTCTGCCTCAAATACTCTTCCTCACGGTTTTCCTCTTTCCCCCAGGGACCTTCGGCCTTCTCTTCCTAGCCACCCAAACAGGAGTGTGCTAATTTCAACTTAAAGAAAGTCTCGGCAGACACAATCTGCTACTCTGTTCGAACAGTTTACAACATCGAATGGCCAGGGCTAATTTAGGAGCAATCTCCAATGGGAAACTGATCCATCACACGTTTCACTTCCTCGTCACAGTCATTAAAGAGAGCACACCTTAACCTAAATCTTGTCTTTTGCAGTCAAAGTGAGGCCAAGAGTGATGTTGCACCAGTTCTAATGCAGTGATGGGGAACATGGCCACACTCAACACAGCAAGTCTCCAACTCCGTTATTCCATCAGCCCTTGACATCCTCTTCCTTTACTCTTCAAACTGGAGCTGATTATCTACATAGAAGTCTACATCTACTCCAGTCACTGGGCAAGTCATAATTGATCAATAATGCCACTTGATCAGTGTCTGGAAGTCATCCTGTCAAAAGGCCCTACTCTCCAATCTAACAGAGAAGAACCCTGAATAAGCCACAGTGGTTGGAAGTCAAAGACTTCTTCACTCTCTTCCAACTACCTAGTCTAATATTGGGGTTTTGCCTCGAACTACATTTTTCTTTTCTTTTTTTTTTTTAATTTTTTTTAACGTTTATTTATTTTTGAGACAGAGAGAGACAGAGCATGAACAAGGGAGGGGCAGAGAGAGAGGGAGACACAGAATCTGAAACAGGCTCCAGGCTCTGAGCTGTCAGCACAGAGCCCGACGCGGGGCTCGAACCCACGGACGGTGAGATCATGACCTGAGCCGAAGTCGGACGCTTAACCGACCAAGCCACCCAGGCGCCCCGAACTTCATTTTTATTTTATTCTCTTAGTAATCTTGCATCATATAGATCTATATTGCAGGAAGTTCTTCTTCAAATGTCAGTGCGCTTACCTGAGCACCGGTAACATACCTTCCTTTTGCCACCACTTCTCCCCAGAGATCCGCCCCCCCAATTCCCAGTGGTGGAACGAACTATAGACATTAATTGGATAAATTTTCCAGATCCTCCCAACTTTGCATTATTCCTTGCCTGCTGGAACTTACACTAGTGTAATTAACCCTCATGGTTATCAGGAATGGACTTTCTTTCCTATCTGCAACTAGGAATCCCACATGGATGCTTTTGGATGCCTTTGCTATATAGGTTTCCCTTGGCCAAGCTGTGGCCAAACCAGTTTCAGCTAATTGCCCATTTCTTTGATCCCTATTTTTCAGCCTGATCCCAGCTCTACCAGTTGTCATTACAGGAAAGCCTCCTCAGGTAACATTTAAAATAAGATTTCGAATTTAGCAAAATATTCTGAACCATCTCTGGAGTGTGATGTGATAATCAGTTAAATAAAAGTCAGGCACATAAAATAACTGCTAGAGTAGAAGCATGGGAGGAAGCAAAGGTAGAAAATGCAGGTGGCCTCCAGAGCTGAAGGAGTGGGGTTAGTTCTCTGCCTCATTTAACCAAGGACAGTCCCCTTACCAGCAGAGGTCCCAGGTAAACAGTAAGGGAGGTTTTTTTCTAATAAATGAAGCTACTCCACAGAAAAATATGTTGCTTGAAGATAGTGTTCGTTTAGAATCTGAGTAGCTGTAAAGCAAATTTTGCACTATGGGGGATGGACTAGTTGGCCACATCCCTTCAAACCCAGAGTTCAGTGTGGAGTATGGCTCACTTGTCTTTAACCTCTAAACCAAAAGGGAACAAGGAACTCTAGCTGTCATAGGAGAGGATGGTAAGGTTCAGTCTGCCACCTAAACAAGCTGGACTGTCTAATTAGATTGATTGGTTAACCTGTTTATTTTTATTAAAAAAATAATGTTTACGCATTTTGAGAGAGAGAGAGAGAGAGAGAGAGAGAGAGAGCGAGCACAAATGGGGGAGGGGCAGAGAGAGAAGGAGACACAGAATCTGAAGCAGGCTCCAGGCTCTGAGCTGTCAGCACAGAGCTCCATGAGGGGCTTGAACTCGCGAATCAGGAGATCATGACCTGAGCTCAAGTCAGTAGCTTAACCGACTGAGTCACCCAGGTGCCCCAATTGGTAAATCTATTGAAAACAATTTGAAGTTGTTAAATTCCAGTCATTTGAAAAATGTGTCAATGGTGTGGCTATGATGCCACATGGGAATGAGTGCAACTGATGTCCTTGTACTTTGTTTTCAAGTACAACCAGCCATGTGTAACTGCCCTGTGTCACCACCATTCACCAAAGACCAAAGGTCGACCTTTTGGGAGGAAACAGCTCATCTAGATTATCAAATGACCTGAGCTAAATTGGCAGCTTTCTTTCCTGCCTGAGGCTTAACAGTTGCTCTCACAGGTGTTACTTAATTGTTCTCGATGTTCTCACACTTTCTCATTTTCTTCATGGCATTTTCATGAGCAACACAACTCAAAAAGGGGCATTTGTTAATTTGTTCCTTGTGTGGCTTTCCCCAGTGATGGAAGCTTCATGAAGGCACAGACTCTGTCCTATGCTGAGGACATTGCTTGGATCAGAGTGGGAAGGTACTCGGTACATGCCTGTTCAATGGATGAATTAGGATGACAAGCTGGAGAAGAGAAAATCAGCCCTCCTCAATCCTCCTTGCTCTGAAGGGTCATCTGAAGTGATACTCTGACTCAGTTATGTCTCCATTCAATCACCTTGATGGCTTCCCAGAGCCCACCGAAGGAAGTACAAATGGCAGCCTGGCATATTTCCATCCTCTACTTCTATATCTCATCCTCACAACAGTGACTTTTAAGTATTTTTTAAGGCAGTGGGATTTTTTTTTTCTAAATAAAATAGTTCATGAAACCCTAATAAAGAATAAAAAAAATAGAATCCAAGGAGAAAACAGGCCAGTGGCCAACCTCATTGGCCTTCCTCTAGACCTAGGAACACCTCCAGAATCTCCAGACAACCAGAGAAGGGAGGTGGAAGTTGCTGTTTTTTGTCCCCACTTATTCAGCATCTCCCAAACCCTGGAGACTTTCATGATCCTTCCTTGG
Source organism: Neofelis nebulosa (assembly GCF_028018385.1). NCBI lineage: Eukaryota > Metazoa > Chordata > Mammalia > Carnivora > Felidae > Neofelis > Neofelis nebulosa. The sequence goes on from NC_080794.1 coordinate 69,286,250, forward strand.
GGCTTTGGTGCTTGAAATGATCTCTGGAGGTCAATCCTTTCTATCCATCGAGGTTCTTCCCAAAGACTACTTTCTCCATGAAGCCTTCCTGTAGCCTTCCTGTATCATTCTGACTACACACAATTTCTTTCTGTTTTACATTTCCTATACAACTTTGATTGTTAACAATAAAAAAATAGAAAGAGAAACAATGGCTTACTATTATTAGTGCCAGGCACTACTCTAAGTACATTACCTGAATTAACTTAATCCTCACACAATCCCATGGACACAGGTAAGAGTGCCACCTCTAAGCCTCAGAGATGTTAAGTCTCTTCTCAAGGTCTATATGGCAAGGAAGTGAGGGAGCCCAGATTGCAACCTATGATCTGGCTGCAAATTTGCAAAATCTAGTGCTTAAGTACACCAAGTCTCTATTTAAGCATTTATGCATTTTACTCATTGAGATACCCCGTTACTGCCCATTTCCCAACCCCATGGCACCATCACCATTGCTGCCACCAAATTTTGCCACACTGCAATTTTTGAGGACAAAGACCATTTCCTATTGGCCTTTGTATTCCATGGTGTACCAGAACTATACTCTGTAAAAATACGTACTCAGTAAATATTAATTTATTATTAATGTAACACAAAAATATGTATCTATATACACTTGGAATTACCTGAATTATCACTGAGATTTCTATATAGCCTTAGCAGGAGGATCCCCCAACCACCTTTTGCAGGTGAATAGACAGAAGCTCAAGGATACTGAGATCATGCATGACCAACTTAGGGTTGCTCTTGGCTATGGCCCTGTACAGCTCTTAAGTCCCGGTTATTTCTACTCACTATCCCAAAACTGAAAGAGAGAAAACTCTTGATAATGTAAATAACTGAAAATAAAGTTTTGCAACAAGATCAGAAAAAAGGTTATTTGTAAGGTTAACTCTATTTTTGAGACTCCTGCTGAGATGGAGCGTGTCATCATTTGAGGAGTGTGCATCCAGGTGATTCCCTGACAGTTTTTGCTTGTGCCTAAGTAGAAAAGTCACCTTACTCTTACAGGTCCTCATTAGGGCAAAAATGCCAGGCAAGGGAACCTCCAAAGACTGATGCCCTGTTTCTCGTTAGCAGTGGTACCACCTCCTCTTGCTAAGATGAAAAGACAGACTGGGATCCCCCTTTGCTAGAGCCACTAGCCCGAAGCCAGGGACCTGTAAACTGACCTGCTGTTAAGTGAGCCGCATGGACAAGGATTTGGACCCCAGGCTTCAGCTCAAAGTGCACCGAGTTTTGATTGAGCTTGTGGATCAGCAGTTCTGATATCTGAAAGAAGAAGTGTCATAATGAGTCCACCAAAACTGTCATATCAACTACATGTTGAGAGATATTTACTGTAGTTACCAAGGCATCCCATGAGTTATATAAATGAGTCTCGTATGATTTTGAATTTTTATTCCAGAATATGCAGACATAATGGTGTTTTAAGCATGACCGGAATTTACATCCAACAAAATAGGACAAATAGTAAATATAAAAATTTCTGTTCTTAAAACATTATCCTATATTATCCTAGAAAAAGCCATGCCCAGTTTTTTGAAAGAGCATTTGTTATATATAAAAACTTAAGAGAAGTGATTTTGTACAATTTACGTATTCTGGTGAGGTTTGTATTCATTTATTTTACTTTTGATAGTAGACTCCATCTCATCTGTGCTCCCTTCTCCTTCCCCCAACTGTATACTGTGGCTTTCACAGAATAGATACTTTATGAATATGTATTGAATGGTAAATATAGTTCTGCTTAAATAATAAAAAGCACAATCTAGGTAATGCATTGGCTGATCCTTGTTTCATGCCTATGGACATCAGCTAAACAACTCCCCAGGCTGACACAGGTGTACTGGGCAGACCTACGGAATTCTGGACCACAAAATATTTAACCCTAAAAAGAGGCAAAGGACCATGTTTCAGTAGGAATAGCATAAGGACAGTTTTATAGACAAGGCAGCACTGTTCACTTGTTCAAAGTAGAAAACCCAATTCAATTTTCTTCTTCTTTCGAACAATTTCTGAAAAGATATTAGGGAAAACCACACCCCTGTTATTTTTATCTGGACTCCTTGCCTTACTTTTAATATTCTAATCATCAATTTAATATTTTATTTAGTATGCTATTTAAGTCCAATTAGATGCTTTCTGACCCACCATTTTTTTCCCTTTTATATTTGTTGAGTTTTATGTAGTCCACCAATTTGCCAAAATGACACCTTTGATTGATCCTTTTATCAATTAAGCAGGGGCTGATGGCTTTGTTTTGAAGCAGAGAGTTCCTGGCAGAAGTCCCTGATGGGTAATGGAACTGAACTGCCCTGCACATGAACTTCTTTGCTTAACAACGGGAACTTGGGAGGACTGTCAGTGACCCGCAGTTCAACACCTGGGATCCAGTGCAAGCTCAGCGTCTCAAATGCTTTCATTTGGCAAACCATGCAGAAAAACAAGCCTGTGATACAATTATGGTGAAAACAACTTTATCCTCTATGTTAGTCTACTCTTTTTCCTGGACACGCAGGATCTTCCAGAATGCTCCAGGTTTATAGGAACAGATTTTTAACACAGACTATATAAGATGTTTTTCCTCTGTGATCTCTAAAGTGTTGCAATGTATAGGTTCCTATCGTATCTTATAATTCAATTGGTAAGGTTGTTATGGGACTTTGACAGAGGATTTTTAGTAGAGGTCAATCAGAAAAGTTTTGGTTATGAAACAGATACACACAGACACAGAGAGAAATGTGTATAAATATGTGTGAAATATATGTGTTTATATACATATGCATATATGTGTATATGTGTGTGTGTGTGTGTGTGTGTGTGTATATATATATACATATATATTTTTTTTTTTTTACATTTGTAGTAAATTATTTTAACTCAAATAGGAAAGACTTGTCAGAAGTAATTGAAGAGCTGCCTTATTTTGCAGAGTCCATCTTGTGGCCAAAAGGGAAACATTTATTTGCAAGAGAAAGACTTCCCTCTTTCAACCAGTTGAAGTGATATTTATTTCTTATTCCTGAAGATGTTTTTTCCTCAAGTGAGAGATGCAAATAACTAAACCAGAAAATAGAGTTCATCAGAACAACAAATTTCTAATTTATAATCTCCAGGAGAGTTCCTTGTGAGATAATTAACTTCCAAGATTTGTTTTGGTTTATAACATTACTTCATTGGATTTATCTGTATCATTTACAAAATTAAGCAGGCTATGCCAAAATAATCTGGTAGCAGAAAGTAAGTATCATGTAGTTAACTTGCATCAAAGGACATGCAATAAAGAACACATATCTGTGGGAAAGAAATTATACACAGAAACAAAACTAAATGAAATGTACATTGCACACAAGAATAATCTCAATCATAATCATGCAATTCTCTATTCAAATAAATTAGTATGAAACTGTTGACAGATTTGGACAATATTTAAAATTTTTTCATGCCACTTGCACCATTATTTACCCTATATTTTTCATCAGATCCTAACTTAAATACTTTTTATTTATATAATACACAGATACATAATATACCATACAATTCATATGCATGGAACACTTTATAGTGGCAGAGTTGTATATTTGTTACTATCTTTCTAACACAACCTGCTGGTGTCTCCACGGAAAGGACCATGGATCTCACCGGACATACCTAAGTTTACCCAGTTAACAGTTGAAGAGTTGACACCTGACTTTGGTTTTGTTTGACTCCTAATCCTGGGGCATTGTCATTAAAAATGTTTTCCTCGAACCAGGTGACAAAAAGAGAGAGCAAAAGGTACCTGGAAAGAGGTCTGGCTGATCAGGTGTAGGAAATTAAAACAAAACAAAACAAACCAAACTGTAGCATTTCAGTAATTATGCTGCCATCTCTTATTCATCTGTGAGGTGCACGGCTTGTGACAGCAGTCCCATGTCAGCTGACCAGTGTAAGCTGCGCGGACAGGCAATTGCCAACCCTCTCCTCTGGTCTGCCACATCCTGTTCACCAGTTAATACAATTTGTAATGTTTGGAAGAGACTTCGGCTACAAAAGGAGTGGAATAAGCTGGAATCCATAGGGATTGGCATATCCATAGGGAATCCATAGTGGCAGCAGCCTGAATGAGAAACACAAAACCTGGCATGACACAAACTAAGTGGAATAATGTGTGGCTGCTGGGACACAACCTGCTGAAGCCAGTTCCGTATATTTATTTTTCTCTTACTGTCCAACGTGTGTTGTCTTAGCAAATTTCATGTATCCTTTTTGCTGTGATCCCTCTCCTGCTGCTCTCCTACACAGTCCATTTTCTATTCTCCCTCAGCTAAATAATCACTATCAAAGAAACAACATATTATTCTTGGTATCCGCCTCGTGGCGGACTATGCGTGTGATTCAAGTTTCACTTGAAGTACCAGCTAAAAACACAGTGGGGACTCGATAAAAATGCTGGGAAAGCTGCCATCAGAAGAGCATACTGGGAGGGACCTGCTACAGAGAAAATGCCAATTCTCTTCCTTATCTTCTTCACAACATATAACATTAAGTATAGCAATCAGAATAGGCTAGGTTAGGCAGAGGGAACAGTGTTCGAATCTCAAAGGCTTCAAACAATGAAGGCATATTTCTGGCTTACATTTCCTACCCCTTGCAGGTACACAGTGGTGCTCGTGATGGTTACATAGGGACACAGCCTGGCGGATGCTTCTATCCACAGCACTACAGGAAGGAAAAGAGCCCTCAAGGGTCTACAACTGGTATTTGAATACTTCAGCTTGGATGTGACACAAATCATTTCTGCTCCCAGCGCATTGGCCAGAATGAGTCACGTGGTTCTGCCCAACAGAAGAGACTCCAAGGTACAACCCTATCATGTATCCAGAAGGCAGGGAACTAGAAATATGTTTTTTAATGTTGATTTATTTATTTTGGAGAGAGTGAGGGCGGGGCAGAGAGAGAGAGGGAAAGAGTGACCTGCAAGCAGGCTCCGCGCTGTCGACACAGAGCATGACGCCAGGCTTGATCCCACAAACCATGAGATCATGACCTGAGCTGAAATCAAGAATCAGATACTTTAACCAACTGAGCCACCCAAGTGCCCTGAGCTGGACATATTCAGTCTACAGCAGTGATGGTTACCACACAAAGAACACATTTAACATACAAACAATTTTAAATGAAACCAATAGGGGAAAACACACTCTCAGGTTGTAATGGAAGTGTCAAAAACTGAAACATGAAAAAAGAGAAATTTAAGGACAGAGAAGTTGGTAAATCTATGAAATTTATAAGCCAAAGAAATGGTACAAAGTCAAACTACAGACGCAAAATGGTCGTTGGCAGATGTATCAATGATAAAGCTACACTGGGCCAAAATATTAATGTTTATCTCTGAAGTTGGCAGGAGGAATGCAAAGCCTACTGAACGTAGACAGCATTCTGGTGCCCTGTTCAGTGATACTTGCCTGTATTGACCTTGGAGCTGGCCCAAGTAGATCACTCCTGATCCTGTTACATTATTAAGGTCCTTTCAAATAGCAGTTGAAAAATCATCTTTTTGGAGTCAACAAAGAAGGATCTCTTTGAGGGATCCCTCAACAAAGAGGGGGACCTTTCCCGCTTCATCCAGCATAATTTTTGGGTTATATCATGGAGAGGGCAATGGAACCAAACACTAATTCTATCTAACACCAGCATACTCCATTCCCTTCCTTCTTAGCCCAAAAGAATCAGCTTGATTAAAGTGCCTGAGAAGTTTCCTGGGTGATATAATGAAGAAACATTGGTTATACATATTTCCTTCCCTTGTATTCCCCATCACCAGCTCTAAGTTTCTGTCTCCCTTTGCCATATTCCTTCTGGTCCAACTCTTACCTAATCAACTTTCAATTAGAGTTTCCTGCCTTAATGCTCTTCTTCGTAAACTCCAGAGTATCTCTATAATTCAACTCCCCATGTTAAAAAAATCTGGACAGGGCAGATTATGCAGGTAATAGTCTGAGATTATCAATTATATTTCATAATGAATCTTTAATTCCTTAAAATGCTGCTAGTAGACTGTTCCATTTCCAGAGACACCTTTCCTTTCTCTGGATTTTGAATTTTTTTTTTTTTTAATTTTTTTTTCAACGTTTTTTATTTATTTTTGGGACAGAGAGAGACAGAGCATGAACGGGGGAGGGGCAGAGAGAGAGGGAGACACAGAAGCGGAAACAGGCTCCAGGCTCCGAGCCATCAGCCCAGAGCCTGACGCGGGGCTCGAACTCATGGACCGCGAGATCGTGACCTGGCTGAAGTCGGACGCTCAACCGACTGCGCCACCCAGGCGCCCCGAATTTTTTTTTTTTTAACACTTATTCATTTTTGAGAGACAGAGAGAGATGGAGTGCAAATGGGGGAGGGGCAGAGAGAGAGGGAGACAAGGAATCTGAAGCAGGCTCCAGGTTCCCGGCCGTCAGCCGAGAGCCTGATGCAGGGCCCAAACCCACCAACTGTGAGATCATGACCTGAGCTGAAGTCAGACGCTTAACCAACTGAGCCACAGGTACCCCTAGATGGTGGATTCTGCATCTGTCAAAGGTATATGGTAAGAGAGACAGTTAAGGAGAAAATTCATTGTTGATGGTTGACATTTTTTTCCATAATCGTTTTGTTTCTTCTAAATGTTTTCATGCCCTTTAAGATTCTGCAAGACAACATGTAGGCTCCCTATCTCCCCAGCACAGCATCACAAACAACCTTGGCAGAACATGATGGTCTTTCCTCTTTCCAGGAGAGGCAGATACAAATCAGTTCGCTTCCAAGGACTCAGAAGCAAGGGAGTACAGGGTGGGGGGCCGAGGGAAGGTTGCTCCATACCTGAGAAGCTGAGGAAGCAGGATGTGTTATCCCTGATGAGGCCAGCTAAGGGCAAGTGAGCGTTTTCTTACTCCCCAGAGATCTGAAATAAAGACTGGTAGAACCTCCCAGACAGAGGTCACTTGATTAACCCTGCCCACGTTATCCTGATAACAAGGTCAAGTACTTCTCACTGTGAGGAATTTTCAATTTATTTCACAGACAAGATAGCTTGATCTGAGCCAGCATCGCCGTTCCCCCGGGGAAGCCAAGGGAGGAGAGCCAAGAGCCCTTTGCTGGGGTCTCACCCTTACAATCTTCTGGGTCCATCTGGCCAGGGTCCCACTTCTTCCCCTGCTGGGAGATCTGTGCTATATATTTACAAGAAAGCAGCTGGAGCATTAAGAGAGGGGTAAGGTCAGCCCTTCCCAAGTTCCATCTGGGATTTGAGTGCAGACTTCAGGGTGCAGTGGGGAGGGGCGGGCGTTCCTTCTTGTTATTTGGATCTGCTTTGCATTCATTTTAAATTTCTGTGGAATTTATTACAAAGGGAGTCACTTGCATGTGTCTGCCTGGTGTTACTTCTCTCTCCCTATTTTTCTTTGAGGAACCATGTCCTTCCCCATCTCTGTCCAGTTGATTCTGGAGAGGCTTTCCGAACCCCTGATCCAGGCAACATATCAAACCTCTGAGTTGTCAGAGGCAGCACTCTGTCTGTCCGACTATAGGGACTTGTAAGAGATGCCTGTTTCACCCAGGCTAAGCCAGTGCAGACTCCTGTGGCGCTACTGGGTGAGAGGCAGTGCTTCCTGAATGGGGCTGACCGGCCAGCTGAATAGAGGCTGGAGATTCCTGTGGCCACCCTTGCCTTCCTGCCCATTGGCTTCGTTCTCAGGCGGGTTCTCAGGCCTGCCCATTGGCTTCGTTCTCATATGGTAGCAAAGAGATGGGGAAAAGAGGGAAGGAGGAGCGTGTTTGGTGACATTTTTGAGTGGCTCTGAATTCATCCATGTGGGCACTGTATCCTTGGACCTTCCAGTTAAATAAGCTCATAATGTCACTGTTTTTCCTTAAACTGGTTTAAACTGGTTATCTGTCAGTCACAATCAGAAATAAAAAGAAAACAGATCCCCAAACTCAAAACAAAACAGAACACTTCTCATTCATTTGGTGCAACAGCCTTGGTATTTTCAGGCCCATGGAGCAGAGTGGTATCTGATCCACGTCTGCAGCAGGGCCGAGTGGGGGACAGCGGGCTTGAGTTCCTTGTAGAAACAGAAGCTGTGTCACCTCAGGCAAGTTGCTGACTTCTCTGTGTTGGGACCTCAAATTCCTTCATTTTAAAGGGACTGAGTCAGAAAGAAGCGTCCAAGCAGCCTCTTAGGGTTGAAAACTACAGGTTTCTAAGGGCAGCCCATGTCACAGCATCTTGAGCCAAGGCTCAGTTTTATGTGTTGATTTTGTTACTGGACTTTTTAAATCAGGATGGGGACATTCCCTAATATAAGGACACTGATTTCCCATGTGCTGGGTTTGATATTTGCTTGCTTTGAGTCCTAGATAAGCTGGATACACTTGTAGTTTCCTTAAACAGACTGACAATTGCTAGCCTGCTAGTCTGATTCCGTTCTTGATACAAATCCACTTGAAAACTCTGATGGGTCTTCCTTACTCCTGCATAGTTACTCATGTCCATGCTTTCTATCTCTGCCTGTCCTCCTTCTCTTCTTGATTTTCTGTGATTTCATTCATTTCTCTTTTTCTCACTCTCACCAGCATCTTTCTTCAATACATGCCCTTGACCAAGCCCAATAGTCTCTTTCACAAGCTTAAACTTTCCTTTTGGGGGCATCTGGGTGGCTAAGTCGGTTAAGTGCCTGACTCTTGGTTTCGGCTCAGGTCATGATCTCGGGATTTTGTGAGTTCAAGCCCCACGTCGGGCTCGGCACTGGCAGTGTGGAGCCTGCTTGGGATTCTGTCTCTCCTTCTTTCTCTGCCCCTCCCCCACTCACACTGCTTCTGTCCCTCTCTCAAAAAAAAAAAAAAAAGAAAAAACAAAAAACAAAAAACAAAACTTTCCTTTTGCATTTCCATATATTCTCTTGTTATCATAAGATGACCACACATGTATCCATCATTTACCTACCACTTAATGAGCATTTATTATAAAGCCAAGTACTTTGCATATCATTTCTTTTTTTTTTTTTTTTTAAGTTTATTTACTTTTGAGAGAGAAAGATAGAGCACAAGCAGGGGAGGGGCAAAGAGAGAAGGAGAGAGAGAGAGAGAGAATCCCAGGCAGACTCTGTGCTGCCAGCCAGCTCAGAGCCCAGACGTGGGGCTCGAACCCACCGACCAACCGTGAGATTGTGACCTGAGCCAAGACCAAGAGTCTGACGCCCAACTCACTGTGCCACCCAGGCACCCTGCGTATCATTTCTTTAATGTTCTCTCAAATACCCTACAAAATGGGTATTACAGATTGTGTGACTTTGGGGAACTTACTTAACTTTCCTTATCCTAAATTACTTCATCTATAAATAATGAAAATAATGGGTATCAGAGCTGAAACTAGAAACGTGGTTTACATGTTTCCACTCCCATGTGTTCTAATAAAATGGCTAATTTCCCCAGAATGTGTGCCAAATGCTAAGTCACACAGCTTTCAAACAAGCCAGCTGCCTTGAGACCTCTGATTCAATGGTTCATCAGTGACACCAGGCTGCCTCAGGGACAACCACTCATCTCTCAGAATGTCTCTCTCAGACGAGAGAGAGAATAAAACAAAACAAGAACTCCAGAGAAAAGAGCCAAAACAAGATACATTCATAAACAAGCAAAAGAAGCTTCATAGAACGTACCCCTCTTCTGTCCACATTTCTCATCGAGAAAATAGGATCCTTTTAGGAAAAAAAATGAAAAGTGGGAGAAAGAGAGATGCACAGATGATGTGATAGGAAATTAGCTGGCTCTAAATCTGGACTCTCTTCCATACCTGAAAACATTAGAATCTGGATTTCATGGAGAACTGGTAAGATTTCCAGAGGAGGAACAAATGTACGTGTTTCTACCTAAAGGCTGTGGACACTGATGTACCTCCCGCCCAGCTTCTCAGCAGTGCTGGCAGAAGAGGCAATCCGTTTCTGGCTCCCACCAAGTCACAAGTGGAGATGATAACTTGTGGAAAATAATGGGAAACTGAGTGCCAGGGCTGAGTGGGGTCAGAAGCAAATCTGATGGACTCCCCCCACCCCCCTACCCCGCCCCACCTGCTCTCCAATTGCAGTTCTCTAGGAAATGGACTTCAACAGGGCTCTCCAGGACAGCTTTGTTCTTCCTTACTTGTACAAGGAGGAAATTACAGAGGTGAGCCTTCTGCCAAGTGAGAAAGCAGGGTCAAAAGGAGGGTGTGTGCTGGGAGGTGGGCCTGGCTGTAATGTGGGGTTGTTGTTATAAGGCTGTTATAGGAGATTCTCCAGTCAGCCTGGCAGACTACAGATCATGGGACTAGATTATGGGCTCATTCTTTTTATTATTTATTTAATTAATTAATTAATTAATTTTTTTTAAATTTACATCCAAATTAGTTAGCATATAGTGCAACAATGATTTCAGGAGTAGATTCCTTGAGCCCCTTACCCGTTTAGCCCATCCCCCCTCCCACACCCCCTCCAGTAATCCTCTGTTTGTTCTCCATATTTAAGAGTCTCTTCTGTTTTGTCCCCCTCCCTGTTTTTGTATTATTTTTGTTTCCTTTCGATTATGGGCTCATTCTAAGCAAACTGAAAAACTCCACGTGCTCGAGGGGACAAAGCCAGTATTTATTCAGAGCCTGAGAAGAATCCTATTTTTAATCTTTCTGCCAGAAAGAACTGAGAAACCAGAATCGTGCAGTCTCTAATGAGGTAACCAGCTCCAGACTGATCATTTTATCTCAACAGATGACGAAGAAGGGGAGCAGGGGGAAGGGGAAGGAGGGGGAGAATAGGAAGAAGAAGAGGAAGGAGAGAAAGGAGAACAACAGCATAATAATAATAATCCTCACAACACAGATTAAAGAATCTTTTGAAGTTAAAAGGAAGAGAGGGAGAGGCCAAAGACCAAAGGGGGCAGGAAAAAGAACACACACACACACACACACACACACACACACACACACACACCAGTCTAATACTGCAGGAGATAGTGGACATGAGGAAAAAAATGGACCCCACGAACCACTAGAGATTATCTGGAGCTAATATTACTTCATTTATTACAAACACAAATCAGGTTAATTTCACATAGTGGGGATAAAAAGGATTGACGATTTGTATACAAGTCATACCTTTTAAAAAAGACATCATGGGGGCAGCCGGGTGGCTCGGTCGGGTCAGTGTCCGACTTCGGCTCAGGTCATGATCTCTCGGTCCGTGGGTTCGAGCCCCGTGTCGGGCTCTGTGCTGCCAGCTCAGAGCCTGGAGCCAGCTTCAGATTCTGTGTCTCCCTCTCTCTCTGACCCTCCCTCACTCACACCCTGTCTCTCTCTCTCTCTCTCAAAAGCATAAATAAACAATTAAAAAAATTAAAAAAAAATAAAAAAAGACATCACGTGTGTCACGCCATTTGATTCTCGTGACGCGCTCGTGATAAAAGTAAGAAACAAAAGGAGTAAATGGGTTCAACCTCCATGTATTATTCAGCCACTTGCTTTTCCCCCCACTTAGTATCTTGGACAATTCGTCACACAGATTTATCTAATTCATTGTGAATACCGTGTTCTCTAGTGTGGAGATATATCCCGAATGGTTTAGCCACTGCCTACAGTCACCACTCCTGCGTGGGTTTTGTGGTGACGCTGTAGTTAGGATCACCAGATCTTGGATGAGACACAGAGGACCACAGTGCTGAAGACTCCACAAGCAGCCAGTGTGCTCCCTCTCAGGTCCAGCGCCCTGAGAGCTGCTGTGCTGGTGATCGGTAGCAGCAGGGGTGTGGCTCAGACTGCTGCGGAACCTGAATGTCACCTGGGGGACTCACCTGCTCCAGGTCTTCCGCTGACCTTTTGCTTTCTCCAGCTGGATCCTGATAGGGCAAGACAAAGAGCTCAGCTGCGGTGGGCAAGCCAGGGAGCACTGCCACCAAGATGTGCTCGCCTGGGACCCCTGTGGCCTGAGGGAGAGACAGAAGCTCCTATAAGTCCCACAGGAAAAGGTGGTGAGAAGCATGGAAAAGCACGGAGTACTCTGAGAGGGTGGGGGGTGCAGGCAGGCAAGAAGGACGTGAGCTTTCTGGAAAGGACCTGACATGGTGCAAGGCCGCTGAAGCCCGTGCCAATGACACTCCCAGGGGCGAAGTTAGCGATCTGTCCCCAAGGGATGTGGGTGCTGCATCTCTATTTCTGCCACAGGACACGTGGCAGGTAGTAGAAGGTTAAACAGTGGCCCAAGGCCACCCAGGCAGTGTGTGGTGATGCTGAGTTTGGAACTGTGGTCTGACCATGAAGTCCGTGTTCTCAAGCACGGCTGTACTGCCTCCCTTCGCCTGACGCTTACATGCAGGAGCCCCTATCCCAGCTAATGTCCTCTTTCAGGGCCTTCCTCGATTTGAAACTCAGACATTATATCTGAATCATCCTCATTATATGCAAAAATGTTGATTGAATGATGTTTGTTTAAAGATTTCACCGTGAAGTGTCAAGAGAAAAATCCCATTTGATGAGATAAAGGGAACTGGTTTTTAGATAATATTCTGTTACATAGTAAATTGGAAGAAAAATGACAAAAAAAGTTGACCCCAAGTTGTATCTCTTATAGGGTTTATTAGAGTCCAATTGATAGTACGGTACCTTAGGGCTTAAGGAATTAGTCAAGTGTAACTACCCATCTCAAAGACAGGGTGGGATTCTAGGAACCAGGAGCTGGGTCAGCTGCCTCCTGAGATTGGGTAGCCAAGGAGTCTTTGAAATTGGAAGGGATTGGCCCCTCCACCCTACAACACCCTGTCCTGAGAGATGTTGAGTCAACATGTTTATTCTGTATTTAGCTGATTATGCTATGCAGCAGCCTGGAAATATTGATGAGCAGGAGTTTCTAGCCTTCTGGACAGCTGGTGGAAAGGTAGACGCCCAGGGGATGTGATCCCTAGACTATAAATGTGAAGACAAAGCAGCCTGGAAGACTGGTCACTGCCGAGCTAATGCCTAGTTGATAAATCACCTGGGGGAGTCGGGCAGCTACCTGGGAGGCTTATAGGGATACGGATCCCCAGAATGCTACAGATGGAAGGAAGGTATCTGTGGACTCATTGAGGGGTGTGAGTCATCTCTCTTGGACAGCGGAGGAGAGAAACCAGTTGTCACCCCAGGGACAAACAGCTCCAAGGGCAGAAGGATCCATTCCAGGGGGCCTGTCGTCTAATCGCTGCGCCCCCTGGTGGCCATGATATTTAGCCACCACCAAGGTCTCGGACGCTGAGTCATGAAGACAAAGGTGAGGTGGCATTTACACAGAGGCGCATGAAGGTAGTCCTTCTCCACCCCACTGTTCCATGTATTCCTGTTTCTCCATGTAATAAAGCAAAGGATGGCCATCAAATGGAGTGGTTGGGATCCCACGAGGGTGGTCTGATTCGAGTCTGATTTTTAAGTTTGGCCGTGGGCAGGATACCTAAGGTCTCTATTTCAGTTTCCTCAGCTGTAATATGGGAATTATCAGAGTACCTACATCAGAAGCTAGTTCTTTTGTGATTAAATGTGCTAACAAAGGAAAAGCACTGAGAAGAGTTTTTGGAATACTGTTAAGTTCTACATAAATATCAACACAGACAATGGCATGAATGAGGACAAGGCCGGCCCTTTGTCAAAAGGCTGGACATGAGATCTGTTTTCTGAGCAGGGGTTATCTGAATGCCTTTAGCCCATCAGCTTCTTTATGTCACAAGGCATGATGTTCCTGGGTCCAGGAAACAATGGCTAAAACACCCTCAACTGATTTCCCTTTACAGACTAAGAAGATACCCTGGGGAAAGACAGCTCATCTCTGATTTTCTGGGTTTGTGCAATAAATCCAAGCAGCTCCATGAGATGATATCCCCATTCCTCTGCTTACTCATGAAAGTGGCATATGCAGGGGAAGATGTGCCTAAAGAGACTGTTTTCCCAAATTATCAGTGATACTCAGACAGGGATAAACCACACTATCTTGGTATTCTCCCAGAGAACTTAGGGGGTTGTGTTTCATGTGTACAAACCCAGACACTGGATTCAGACCCTTCACTTCAATGCAGGAGCTTCATCACTTATTAGCTGTGAGACCTAAACAAGTTATTTAAAGTCTCTGAAACTCAGCTGTTTTGCCGGCAAAATGAGGACAATAATACCCTCCCATTGGGGTGGTTGCAGGAGAGAAATGCCTTTAAAAGAACTGAGACACAGAGAGACGGCTGACCATCACGTGCCGAGGGCTCACTGCCTGTGGGGCTGGAGGCCAGGGTTGCTCTCACTAATCGTATTCATGCTGTGTCCCTTCAGTGTTGAGCAGGTGGCTGATCTTACACTTACTAATGACCTGATCATGAACCCTGCCGTATGAATATGATGGTCATAAATTTCCATGTTTCTCTTCTCTAAGCAGAAGAAAAGTTTCACAAGGTGGAAGGACCATGTGTTTGTTCCCAGTCTCATACCCCTAACCCAAGCGACTGTGCTGTGTCTGCCTGCATGGGGATCCACTACGCAGAAAGCAGGTGTTTAGCCAGACCTCCCACGGGCTCTAGCTCGTGCCCTGTCAGCTCTCTGCACAAGAGGCCCTCACCATGCAGCTCTTGGAAGACAGAGAGGAAAACGTGTCGGGACAAGAGAAGGAACTGTCTGCACTCACTTCCACCAGGGACTTTTTGATGACTCGGCTGATGTCCCTCCTCCACTCGGGGATATCAGGGTTGTAGTCATCCAGGTTCGGAGAGAAGGACAGGCGAAGGGACCGGAATTCCTCTGGGGATACAACAGTAGGGTGATCACCGTAAGTCCATGAGTTTTCTCAAAAGTGTGCTGTACTTTATGTTTTTGCAAAGCTTTTGTAATGTGTCTTTTTCCTCCACACTTGCCAGAGAGCCTTCTGGAAGGAAAATCTGCTATTCCCATTCTAAGCCTGCTACCTCTCCCAGCCTTCGTTTTCTAAACCAAAGCCCTAGGTCTGGCCCATGCCTTACTCTGCAGCCTTTGCCCACGGTTCCTAGTTCTGAACTGTGCATTCCCAGACACGAAAGGCCCGGCATGCCCTGAATGCATGGCAGGTTTCTGACCCTGAGCTTCTGTACTTACTGTCTGTCCCTTCCAAGGAGCACCCCATCCTTTCTATCGTCCACACACACAGTATTCAAGTTCCAGTTCGAGCACTTACCGATTGAATCCTTTCCCCACCATGTTTCATTGTCTTTTTTAAGGGCACTACTGTGAGTAGCACCTATCCCCATTATCATTATATGATTGTATTATTATTATTATTATTATTATTATTATTATTATTTGATTACATGATTATAATTATTATTATTGTCATTCTGTTGCTATGTTTTGTTTGTATGGAACTGTCATTTGATGGAATTTTAAGCTCCTTAACCCAAATAATTTGTTCACTCTCTCTGTAGCTCCTGAGTTCATCGTGATCCTCAAGATAGGATGGGATGACAAAAGCAAGGGTCTGATGGGGAGAATACGGGAAGCCAGAGGAACTTGGAGAACCACAGCACCAAGACAGACACATATGTGACATTTATGGAAGAGAGGGAGCAAGGCTTGCTGACCACCCTGCAGTGTGAAGAAGGTTCAGCAGGACCGTCAGGGAGTCTCCGAAGGCACATCAGTGATGAAGGAGTACCCTGCACCCTGGGAATGGGTCTGCTTTAATATCCCTGTCACACCCTGTCATTAGCTGAGATTGGCACACGGGAGGCATGGCCTTGGCCCAAGCACAGTGGCGGGTTTCAGAGCCCAGCCCTAGATAACTTAGCTGAGTACAAGTCAGGTCATGTCGCTGCCCTAAAACCTGCTAGTGGCCCCACATGGTGTTTAGAATAAAAATTCAGCTTAAAAATTTTTTTTTTAATGTTTATTTATTTTTGAGAGACAGAGAGAAACAGAACACGAGCGGGGGAGAGGCAGAGAGAGAGGGAGACACAGAATCCAAAGCAGACTCCAGGCTCTGAGCTGTCAGCACAGAGCTCCATGCGAGTCTCGAACCCACAAACCGTGAGATCATGACCAGAGCCAAAGGTGGTGTGTAACTGACTGAGCCACCCAGGTGCCCCTAAAAATTCAGCTTCTGAACCATGTCCTTCATAGCCCCACATAACCCGGTACAGGCTTTCTCTCCTGCCTCACGTCCACAGGCTTCCCTGTGCTCCAGGACCCTGTCTTCCCCCTGCTCCTGTGTGCTGTCATGCTCCTTCCCATACTAGCACTCTTCCGCTTCCCCAGAGTCAGCACAGGTGGCTCCTTCTCATCATGCAGTCTCTCCTGGGAGAAGCCTTTGCCACTCGCAACCTGAGTTATCTTCCCTTCCGCAGCTTCAGACACCTTTCATCATATGACCCTATTTGTCATCTTCAGACTTCTGGCCACTTAAAGTATTTTGTTTTTACTGTCTGTCTCCCATACTGAAATACTAGGTCAACAAGGACGGAAACTCTGTGTTCCTGGCCCTGTGGGATGGTGCCCTGCACATGGTAGGTTTTTCTAGTCACTTAATTAAAAAAATTTTATTGAATGAATGAATGCATAAACTTCTCTAGAGGTTCTCTGTAATCTGTGCATGTGCTCCATTCCTTTCTTGTTTTAAGCATGTCCTCACGTTTCAGTAGTGGCTCAGTGACATCAGCAATGCCAATTACACATTCAGAAAACATAAGAGCCCACTTCTGCATTTCCTAACAATGCTAAAGACTTATTAGACACAGGTTTTGAAGATTCTTAAATTATAAGGTGTGTATTTTGGTGGTTAGCCTGTTCCAAAGTCCTATTTTTCAAAGCTTGTCCATTTTATGAGACACTGGTCACCTATATGAATATCACCACTTCAGTTCTGATGGAGAATAATGAAATGCATCTAAATTAGCAGCATGGAAAATGGAAGCCCCAAGGAATCACTCACTGAACCCTAACTTTTCACTTTAAAGATGTAAGGTAGGGGCGCCTGGGTGGCTCAGTCGGTTCAGCATCTGGCTTCGGCTCAGGTCATGATCTTGTGGTCCGTGAGTCCGAGCCCCGCGTCGGGCTCTGTGCTGACAGCTCAGAGCCTGTAGCCTGTTTCAGATTCTGTGTCTCTCTCTCTGACCCTCCCCTGTTCATGCTCTGTCTCTCTCTGTCTCAAAAATAAACGTTAAAAAAAATTAAAAAAAAAAAAGATGTAAGTTGATTTTTTTTTCATTTTCCCTGAACCTCTCACCAAACCATAGAAACCAAATCTATAAGGGAAGGTGTTTATCTTAATAAAAAGACACAAACAGAAAAATGATACAGCTCTCTCTGTAATAACTTAGCGGGCCCACTAGCAGGGGACAGGAGTTGCACACTTTAGTTTACTCAACAAGCAGGGGGTGCATGTGGGAGCAGTGGAAAGCATAAGAAGCCGATACATACATACATACATACATACATACATACATACATACATACATACAGTTAAGCCTTGAACAATGTGTGGGTTAGGATGCCCTCCCTCACCCTGGTACACAAAAATCGACATTTAACTTTTGACTCCCCAGAAGCTTAACTATTCATTTAAAAAAAAATGTTCTGTTTTGTTTTGCTTTGCTTTTGAGAGAGAGAGACAGAGTATGAGCAGGGAAGGGGCAGAAATTGAGGGAGACACAGAATCTGAAGCAGGCTCCAGGCTCTGAGCCGTCAGCACAGAGCCTGATGCAGGGCTCAAACTCACGAACCACGAGATCATGACCTGAGATGAAGTCGGATGCTTAAGGGACTGAGCCACCCAGGCACCCCAAAGTTAACTATTAATAGTGTATTGTTGACCAGGAGACTTACTGATAACAGAAATAGTCGATGACCACATATTTTGTATGTTATGTTTCATATACAGTATTCTTACAATAAAGTAAGCTGGAGAAAAGAAAATGTTATTAAGAAAATCATAAGGAAGAGAAAATACATTATAGTCCTGTACTGTATTTATCAGAAAAATCTGTATATAAGTGGACCTGTGCAAACCCGTGTTGTTCACAGGCCACCTGTGGTGTGTGTGTGTGTGTGTGTGTGTGCGCACATGTGTTTGCAGCATATTTACATTTTTTTTTAAAAGCAAACCTGTGCCCTGAAGCAAATTAAGGAAAACAATGCAAATTAGATTTTCTTTCCTACAGTCTATTTTGTGGCTTTGGGTGGACAATCTTTTCCTGGTCCATTTCCCAAATATAATGCTTCCTTCAGTCTGACCATGATGGCCCTAATGTTCCCCTCAGCTTGACTAAATTTAGGCAAATTTCTTCCTGACCACAGCCACTGACCTCCCTTTTCCTAGAGCATTTACTACTTTCGAAAACTTGCAATTGTAGATTCCTCCTCTGCTCTTTTGAGATGCACATCTTCTCCAACGCAGGAATGTCTTTCTTAAGGACCTGGGAACCATATCTTTGAAATGCAACCATCAAGAAAGATAGAAAAATAGTATGGGGTTCCTCAAAAAATTAAAAATAGAATGACCAGATGATTTAGGCATTCTACTTCTGTGTATTTACCTGAAGGAAACAAAAACACTAACTGGAAACGATATCTGCACCCCCATATTCACCACAGCATTATTTACAATAGCCAAGATATGGAGATAAGCTACTCTCCATAGAAAGATGAACGGATACAGAAAGTGTGGAATGTATATGTGGAATGTAGAAAAAACAAAAACAAAACAAAACCTCAGATACAGAGGACAGATTTGTAGTTGCCAGAGGCAAGAGTGGGAAGGTGGGCAAAATGGGTGAGGGTAAAGAGGTACAGCTTCTAAGTATAAAATAAATAAGTCACGGGGATATAATATAGGGCATGGTAACTATAATTATTAATGCTGCATTGAATGTTGAAAATTGCTAAAACAGTTAAAGTTAAAAGTTGTCATCATGAGGGAAAAAAGAATTGTAACTACATACACTGCTAGAGGTTCACTAGACTTGTGGGGATTAATTCACAATATATACAAATACTCAATCATTATGTTGTATACCTGAGACTGATAAAATGTTATACGTCAATTGTATCTCAATACAGAAATAAGATTGACATACTCTTGCCATGTGTACCAGGAAAGGAAGGAAGGAAGGAAGGAAGGAAGGAAGGAAGGAAGGAAGGCAGGCAGGCATAATGGACCTCTGTCCACGACACGGAAGGAGCCTACCTTTCATGAGCACCATTTAGCAAACACAGTCAGCCTAATGACGGTGACAATCCCTCACCTCTGAATTCCTCCACTAGTTCATCCCCGGGTTTAAAAATATTCCTGACTTTTATTTTAGGTGAGTTCAATCTTGCCTGTTTAACTCTGTGTGATATAATGTATCTTTTTTATTTATTTATTTATTTATTTATTTATTTATTTATCTTAACATTTTATTTATTTTTGAGACAGGGAGAGACAGAGCATGAACGGGGGAGGGTCAGAGAGAGGGAGACACAGAATCTGAAACAGGCTCCAGGCTCTGATCTGTCAGCACAGAGCCCGATGCGGGGCTCGAACTCACGGACCGCGAGATCATGACCCGAGCCGAAGTCGGCCGCTCAACTGACTGAGCCACCCAGGCGCCCTGATATAATGTATCTTTAATAGATCACACACTTCATTAAGATTTTCTAGTAATACAGGGGCGCTTGGGTGGCTCAGTTGGTTGGGCACCTGACTTCGGCTCAGGTCATGATCTCACTGCTTGTGAATTTGATCCCTGCATTGGGCTCTGTGCTGACAGCTCAGAGCCTGGAGCCTGCTTCAAGATTCTGTCTTCATCTCTCTGCCCCTCCTCTGCTCATGCTCTCTCTCTCTCTCTCTCTCTCTCTCTCTCTCTCTATCTATCTCCCTCAAATATAAAATAAAACATAAAACAATTAAAAAAAAGATTTTCTAGTAATATGCCTGAAACTCTGACACTTCATCTAACTTAAGATAAATGAAGGATGTTTGCTCAGAAATTTGGTTAGAGGAAGGAAGACCACTTCCTTGCTCAAGCTTTTGATAAAGAGATGATTTTAGTGAAGGTAGCTCATTTGATGGAGAACGATCCACTCTTGGATGACACCTTTAAAGACATTTTAGGGAGAAGGATAACTAAGCCGGGCAAGTGGGTGGAAAGTGGTTAGAAACATTCCCTCTGGATTCAGATTCCTAGGCTCTATCTGTTTATTATATTTAGCTCATATTTCTACATTTGAAAAATAGGAGTAAATATAGCCTATTGTTCATAAGTCTGCTCAGAGAATTCAATAAAACATCGTATGTACCAGGTGTTTTGAACAGATGTTGGTAAGGGCTTTGTCAATGTTAATTTTTACCACTACCATCACCATTATTATTATTACTGGAGCTGTCACTGAATAGCAGAATGACTCAAAGCCAGTAATTTCCCATTTCTGGGCTACGATTTCCTCTCTGTGAAATGATGGCATGAGCCAGGTCAGGCCAAAGACCTTCTAGGTTTAACGTTCTCTCTGTGGTTCTGATGAGGTTGCTGATAGGCTTAACCAAGAGAACATCTGTTGGGAGTCATGGGTCAGTGCCCATTAGTGTCACCTATGACATCCAGGAAGGAAAGAGAGGAAAGGGAGTCTCAGATGGAAAAGACATGAAAGCTATTTAGTGGGGGTAATTTCAGAGCATGGGCCCTGGGTCTAGATGGGCAGGGTTAGAAGCCCAGATCCACGACATACTAGCTGGGGCAAGTTATCTGTCCCGCTGAAGTAATGAGAGTATTAACATCGCCTACTATATGCTAGGTCATCGTGAGGGTTCAGTGCATTCTCTGAGCATAGAAAAGAGATGGAGAAGGAAAGAGAGGCAAAGGCACTCCCCCATTTTGGCCACCTGGCTAAGAGGTTGCCTCACTCATGGGACCTTGTTAGGAAAACCACAGCCCTGGTTTGCTCTCACTTACTGTTTGGGCTTGATCAAGCTACTTTCAGGGGCCTGTGGGGGTGGGGGGAGGGGAGGGGAGGAGGGAGGACACATTATGACTCTTAACACCCAGCCGTGCGAGGAATAATGTCCTCAGACTTGTTCAAAAATGCTCATAAATTGCTTTTTGAATTTGAAGGTCAAGTTCACAAGATGAGAAACGAAAGCAGTACCTGCATCAGAGCCAATTAATTCTGGGACTGGGGCAATTGATAATATTTGGACCACTAGCTAGTTTCTCTTTGTCTCTCTCTTTCTGTCTCACTCCTGGTCTCACCCTCCCTCCCTTCATCCCTGTCTTTTGTTCTTCTCTCTCTCTCTCTCTCTCTCTCTCTCTCTCTCTCTCTCTCCACAGCATTTACCTTTCCTATCTACTTTTAAATTTTAATTTTTCATGATGCATATATACCACTTTCATATTAACAATAATTTTCACATTTTTATCATCCACCTATAACACTCAGTGCATACCTATCTATCTTTTGGTGCAGAAAAAAAAAAATTACCAAAATGAGATCGATATGTATAAACTGTCTTTAATCCCCCATTTGAAGTCAGTGATCCTATCTTTCCATCTCAGTATATTTTCATTCTGTGCAATACTCTGACTACATTCAACTTCCCCAACTGATTAGCAGACTGTTCTGTATCATTGCTTGTTCAACCAATATCCAATCTATGATGATACATGACATCTGCATGATATTGCAGAGTATTTTTTTTAATGATATGTATTTCTGGAAGAGATCTTCAGAATATTTACATATTGGTAGATTCTTCTTAATAATCAAGACTCTTAAAGTTAAACTTTAAATTGTTTGAAATGTATTTATTGTGTGTGTGTGTGTGTGTGTGAGAGAGAGAGAGAGAGAGAGAGAGAGAGAGAGAGAGCGAGAGCGCATAAGTAGGATAGGGGCAGAGAGAGAGGGAGAGAGAGGATCCCAAGCAGGCTCACATTCAGTCCAGAGCCTGATGTGGGACTCAAACTCATGAACTGTGAGATCATGACCTGAGCTGAAATCAGCTGTCAGATGCTTAACTGGCAGAGCCACCCAGGTGCCCCTTAAAGTTGAACAAAAGCCTAAATATTATCTATTTTCTTTTATAATGGGGGTTTTAGTTATTCAAACACCACCAGAATACCAAATGGAATGGATCAGCTTTATACATAATGAAACTCATTCCACCCCACCCAGGTGAATGGGTGTAGAGTTGCCCTTTGTGCCCCAGAGCCACTTTCAGGAAACAGTCCAATAAGCGCCCCTAGGGTCTTCTGACAGCAACTATGCCGGGGAACCACCTCTCCCAAGAGGAGGAGATCAGACTTGACTCAGCTCTTTCTCTACCACTACGCTCTTTTCCCTGGTTAGAGGTCATGAGCCAGGGTGGCCAGTGGGACGAAAGCACCAGGCTAGTTCATCTGAGCTTGGGCCCAGCGACGGGTTAGTGTAGACAGGGCACTCACCATACACCGCGATGCTCTTTGTGTCTTGCAGGATGGCATTCCCAGCAGAGACCTGGACTGTGATGGTGTTCATCCCTTCAGAAGTAAACTTGAATGATATGCTTCCCTCCAAGGTGATCAGAGGCTAAAATGGGTGAAGGCCCAGAGTCAGGGGACACTTGCTCAATTACAGATGAGACAGCCACTAGCTCTGATCCACCAACAAGCCACTTAAGTCAGCATAGGCTCTTCCTGGTGTGGCCCTGGGTGACCGGCTCCATGTATGCCTCCCCATCATCTCAAGTCCAGGCTAGAAAGGAGCTACGAGAACCATGACCCTAAGTAACTCTGCCCATTCCTTGTGAATATGACACCTCTCTTCCGATATCTTTACACAGCAGTCTGGGGACACTGGTAGGTCTTGCTGTTTGGTGGGATATAGCTCTCTATCTGTAACCTGCTCAGAGCAGGCAGATCCCTTAATACAAAGAAATACTCAAATCAGACCAAAACAGGCAGTTCATATTAATCCAGATTTAAGCAGTAGTCATTGAAAATCTGTAAGCTTGCAGTTGTTCATCTCCAGGGTGTACCATTTATAGAAAATCACAATGGAACACAGTGACCGTGGACACCAAAACTGTACTATTTAGACTGGAGTGGCCTTGTGTGGCTTGGTTCCTCTGAGAAGCCCTATCAGCAGTTTTTGGAAGTAGCTGCTATGGAAACAAGTACTAATTGGATAGTGGTTTGAGGACTGAAAAAAAGAAAAAGAGAAAAAAAAATGATTTGGAGTAGTGCCTGTAATATAATCAGATGCTGGGGTCCTGGAGGAAAAGATTATTAGCTTACTGACCTCCCTCAACTCATTCCTCACAAACATTTTTCTTTCCTGTCTTTTCTTAATTAATTTTAAAATCTAAATTCATGTTCCTCCCTGTATGGCAGAGGGAAGACCAAAGCCCGGCATAAGAAGTCTACTCGACACAATCTGTGGAGAATTTGTTTTTTGCTGAAAGGTTTAAAAAAAAAAAGGAGACACGGAAGAAAGTTGTTTAGTATGTTCACCTTCTAGCACTAGCTTTCAGGCAAATAACTTAGATTTCTCCCCTGCCACTGTGGGTAGTGGGCCCTACTGGGGTCAAATTTATATGCGAGGTTTCAGAAAAAATAAAAAAAAAAAAGGCTTCTTTTCAGCAGCTGAGTCAAATTAGCCATAGGGGTGAGCGTTTCCTTCCCCTGACGGGCATGTAGCAGGGCTGGGGTCAGGAGAGGTATCTTCCCTGGGCCTGTGCAAAATTAGGTCTCCAGTGAGAGCCAACATTAAGCTCTGGGATAGAAACAGATTTGTATTGGGATAAGTTGCACTATATTTGAAGAGCAAAGCCCCCCAGTGCAAGAAAACGACTCTGCTGGAGGAAGATGAAGGGTTCTAGTCCCACCAGCTCATCCCTGCGCCCCCTGGGGAGGCCTGAGGCTGGCTGCCTGCACTGACATCTGGAAGCCAATTTGAATCTCTGAGAATGGAGTCAGTTCAAAACGGAGCTTGCAGCCTAGTATGAGGGGAAAACAATTCCCGTGGGCACGGGGAGGCCTTGGATCTGGCCTCCGGTGAAGCAGCTGAATGAGGCGGGGAAACCACCTCCTGTGTGTCCTCCTCATTTTTTTCTGGAAAATGAAGGGCTTACAGTAAGTGAGGTTTATGGTCTCTATGGAGTTTAAAGGTGCTGCTGACTTCTGGTCACAGGCCATGGTTTTTCACAGGGAAAACATAAAGGGTAAAGCTGTGGCTACGTCTGATTCAGGGTGAGAAGGCCATTTGGGGGCTGGGTTGTAGTAAGTATTTGTTGCTTCGGACTCTGTTATCCATTGGCTTTTTTTTTTCTTTTTGTGGACCATTTTCTCCCCTCTCTTGGACCATGTGGTTCCAAGGAGACTGATTTCAACACCTCTTTTTCCACCCCCACCAATGGGAAGGCTTGGTCAATAATACTCCATTCTGGGACATCTGTAAGAACTTCTATGAAAGACCGTTCATTTTCCCTGCTAGGTGGTGACAGTTAAATAGCTCAGGTTGCTGCAAAGGGTCTTTGCAAAGGCAAATCTCACTGGAGAAGAAGGCCAATGTAGAGGAAGATAAGGGGTAGGGGTGGTGTGGTGAGAGACAGACAGAGAGACAAAGGCAACAAACCGTTGAGATGACTGGTATACTAAGAGCCTGCTCTCCCCGAAACGAGGACTACCCTAGACCCTTGAGTTACAGAAGCCATTTCATTTCCTCTTTTCCCTTCAGCCAGTGTGAGCTGAGGTGCCACTAGATGCCACATGGAAGGCTGACCCACCTCTGTGTTGTTTCCATACCACCATACGTAAGTGAGGGTGCCCACTTGGCTGGGCCACAGCACTGCAGTTGCGTTGACCTCTTTGTTCTTCGTGGTGACAAAGGGAAGAGACAGGTGTACATGCTCCAGGGGACCTGAGGCACAAGAGAAAAGATGAGTCATGGAGAAGGAAGAACTTTCTTTGCTTCACCTTTCCCTGCTCTGAAGAGAATACGTATCAGTTCTGGAAGTCTCCAAAACGTGACAGTCCTATTCCCTGAGGAAAGTGCCACAGGGGTTGCCCCTGCTTTGGAGAAAAATATATATCGTGACCCATTGTATCTCAATATTTTCCACTTACTGGTCTTTCTTCCAGGCCTAAAACCTGAGTTATGTATGTGTAAAACTTTAGAAATTTACAAGTAATGTATGAAGTCCTTAAAAGAAGAGCCATGAGACGAGACGTCACAGGAAAATGCAAAGTCTTTCCAAGAGGTCATATCTGTGGCGGTAAACAAGGATGAAGGAAACCTCATGGAGTCCAGGTGGGTGGCAGGGGGAGCTGGTGGTGGTGGTGACTTCACAAATCCCCAAACCACTTTAGATGTGATGATTCTTTACTCTTTGTTGGATTTTAAATATCTTGTATGTGTAGACACATATGTGTGTGTGTGTGTGTGTGTGTGTGTGTGTGTGTGTGTGTGTGTGTCGCTGCCCGAGCATATGTAACACCACCTGTTTGGTGTTAAGGTCAGCTTGTCTAGGACAAAGTGTGCATGAGCAGGTAGAGACAGCCCTGTGGTTTTCAGGTTCTCAGGATGTGCTCAAGTGAAGAGAAAAAAGGAGGGGGACGATTCTAACTACAGAGGCCCGCTAGATGGACAATATCATCCACATCCTGACCTTCAACTAATAAAGTTCATGCTTAGAACTCAAAAATCACCGACTTGACTCTGGACTCCATTAGGAGCCAAATGTTCCTAAGAAATTCATCATTTCCTACACGCCCCCCACCCCTTCTGTAATCTCCATATCTTAATGAAAAAAAACAACAACCAAACCAATGTGTATCCAGGGCACCAACCCAGAAGCATAAAGTCAATGTAGATTACTTATTCCTTGCCACTCATTCTATGTTAGAAACCACGGATCTGGTTTCATAAATACCTTTCAGTTAGAGTTCCTCTCACCATCCCCAGTCCTTCCCTGGCTCACACACCTGGACTGTCACGCTCCGTACAGATCTTCTGGCTTCCAACCTGCTCCCATGCTAATCCACCCTCCTGCTCTGTGTGTTCACTGCCTGCCTGCCTCAGTAATAGACAAGCTGCACCAAGTGCCACGGTGCCCAGAACAAAACATATGCTCCAGGGTGAAGGTAGAGCAAGTGTAAAGATCCTGAGGAAGAACTGGATCTCCATGTTTGTGGAATAGCAAGAAAGTTCAAGTGGCTGCAGTGAGAGGTGGAGGGAAAGAGTGGAAGCCATTGAGTCCTAAGAGGTATTTGTACATATAGCATGGTCAGTCCGTGGGCTCTGAACTATGCATATGTGGGTTGTATGAGTTCATTCTTGCATGTATACAATTTATATGTTCATACAATGTATGGCAATGACTACGTACCTCTCAACCTACAAACTGTTGTGAGAGTGATTTTTCTAGAAAGCCAAGTTGATCTTGCTTACTCACTTGTTCAAAACTAAATTTCGCACTCCCTAATTATAATGATGATGGTAGTTAAGACCTATTGATCTAACATTTGTGAGACAGAGAACACAGGCTGCAAACTTTTGGAAGGTAAGAGTCTTTCATATTTACCTTTATACATAAAGGCTAGCATAGTTCCTGAGATGCAGCAGATAATCGAGTGTTTTGCTGGGTAAACAAACAGACAATGCAATTTCTTGTTTCTGCTTTTGTCTATGCTTCTCTCTCTTTATAGAATTAGAGTCTTGGTGACCAGAATACAGGCAAGAATTGATTTCCTGGTTTATAAGCCATATGATAAGAAGTAGTCGTTCATAAGTCAGAACGGTTCAATACAATAATAAAAGGGCAGCATTCACTGAGTGATAACTATGTGCTACGTATTCTGCTAATGACCCTTTTGAGTCTCATTTGCTCCTCTCCACAGCCTTATGGAGTAGGCGATACTATCAGGTCTGCTTAGAGATGAGCCAACAGAGGAAAGTAACTTTCCCAAGGTCACGCAGCTAGGAAACATCCACTCTGGGGTGTGAACCAAAGAAGTTTGATTTTAGAGCTCGTGCTCTAGCCAGCTGACAAATGCTCAAAAGACCTTTCCCTTTTTAACAAATTAGCTATTAAGAGTCAGCATCCACTGATTACTTAAATACATTCCAGGCACTGGCAAATGCACTTTATACATGTTCTCATTTCTTACACGGCTCTTGCTGTTTTGCTCCAGCAGGCTAGGCCCTGTTCTGCCCTGAGGCCTTGGCTTAGACACCCCTCTCAAGGCACCTGCCAGTCTTCAAGTCTCAGTTCCAGGAACAACTCTTCTGGAATGCTCTTCCTGACTCCCCTGATCTGAGTTAAATGACTCAGCTAGAAGACAAGGACTAGATGAGCTTTGTTAGACATGCCAGTTCCATTCTAACGGGGTTCATTGTCTTTGTCTCTCTCACATATGAGTACTTAATATATTTTTATTTTAATTTTTTTTAATGTTTATTTATTTTTGAGACAGAGAGAGACAGAGCATGAACGGGGGAGGGTCAGAGACAGAGGGAGACACAGAATCCGAAACAGGCTCCAGGCTCTGAGCTGTCAGCACAGAGCCCGACGCGGGGCTTGAACTCACTGACCACGAGATCATGACCTGAGCCAAAGTCGGCCACTCAACCGACTGAGCCACCCAGGTGTCCCATTAATATATTTTTAAAGTCAGAATATCAAAGCAAGGATGGTGCCTGTGTCCTCTTAATGGCAACAGTTGAATCTTCTTAGTGAAAAATGGTCACTAATTCATTCAATAGTTTTAGAGTGCTGCCATATGTCCGACATTATTCTAGGTGCTGGGGACACCTGGTACTTGGTGGGGCTTATGTATTATCGAGGGAGGCAGGCACTGAACACACAAAGCAGGAGTACGTGATAGAGTGCTAGTTTTGTGTCTCAGAAGAAATGACACTGGAGCAGTGACCTGAATAAAGTGAAGGCGTGCACTATTTGTGATGCATCGGGGTGAGGGTGGAGCAAGTGCAAAATCTTGAGGAGGAAGTTTGCTCGCCATGTTTAGGGACTGGCAAGAAAGCCCAAGTGGCTGCAGGGGAGAAATGGAGGGAAAGAGTGGAAGCCAAGGAGACCTAGGATCCAGGACGCACAGCATGTTGGCTTGTAGGCCATGGAGCACGCATATGTTTGCGTGGGTTCATTCAAATGTGTGCAATTTACCTTTCATATTCCCACCTTGTCCTCTCTTGTATTCATTTACTTTTTGTGCATTTGACATACCTAGTTTCTGCTGCCCCAAACCTAGCTTTTAAGCATCTCTTCTATGTACAGAGGGTGCAGTCTGAGCTAGGGGAGCCGTGGAAGCGAAACTCCAGTCCCCGGAGGCCCCCAGCTGGCTGGCTGAGCTCAATCCAGAGCTGAACAAGGGGCAGAGGTAGCTCCAGGACAAACGTGCCTGTGGTGCCGAAGAAGGGCGGCAGGTGGCGCTGCATCACTCCATATGAATCTTTGCGGCAAGGTGGTTGAGGGAAATGGGAAATTACTTGCGTGACTCGGGTTTCCCTTCTCTTTTCTTGTTTAGTCCTAATGTGCTGCAGGAAGCAGCTGACGCCTGTGAAGCTGGACATCGTGCAAGCGCGTCTGTGTGTGTGTGTGTGTGTGTGTGTGTGTACACGTGCAATCACACACACAATGATCGTTTGGGACTGACTCTACCATTTGTCCTGGAGACCTCTGACTGTAGAATTGAATATTGTGTATGCATTACATTGATGTTTGTCTGAAATGTAAAAAATGCTCTAGGAGAAACTAAAGTAGTTCAAAGTATAAAGATGAAATCCTAAAACAGAGTTCCTTAAACTGCAATGTACATACGGATTATACTAATCTGTTCAAGGCAGATTATGGGCACGTTTCTAGAAATTCCAATACAGCAGGTCTGGAATGAACACTGCATTATTATCATGCAGTTCTGGGGTGGGTGACTCATTCAACCACGCTTTACAAAACTCAAGTCTAACATTTGCTGGCCAAGATAACAATCATGTGAAAAGTTGCAAAACTACATAGGTTTTCAACAAAACCCTAAGGTAAGAGCAGAAAGGCATCTGTAAATGGTACCTATGTTAGGAGGTAATTGCAGAGAGATCTAGAAAGGACTACAAAATCTAGCTCAACTACTTATTTTTAACCTTTCATTCTGCTAATCTGCACAGTATTCGGTGGCTTTTTTCTTGCAAGTCCGGCTGAGATGGGGCAGCTTTCTGACCAGAAATGTGCATGTCCTCTAAATTCTACCTGCTCCCACCAGCTGAGGCCAACACTGGCTGCACCACCACATGTCCCGTTAGTTTGCAAACTAGCAGAGCACAGTAAATACTATCCCCAAGAACTTTCTGTCAGGCTACCACAGATTACCCAACCTCCCAGTGGGAATGGCTCACCCACTCCTGGAAACTTTACAGCAGGCACATCCTCTCCACTTGTTTCTGATGACTTCTGCAAACCCGTATTAAAAACTAAAACAAGAACAAAACCAAAACTCTCTGCTTTGGACTCAAATCACCTTTCCGACTTGGAGGGTAGAGAGAATCTTTCTTCAAGACAGGAAATGGGGGAGAATTCTGGGCAAAGGGGAGGGTGTTAGTGAGAGAAGCGGAGGGTAGGCTTGGCGAACTGACCTAACGGTTGCTGCTCAGAACCCACTAAGTAGAAACGCACGTGCTACTTTGTGATGATGGGAAATCAAGCTTTGCTAGTTGACAGGTCACAGCATATTTTGCTTGAAAGAACCTTTGAGAAACAAGATGTGCCTTCCTCACATGACAGCAGAAAATCTAGGCTCAGAGAAATGGAGTGACTTGGCCAGGAGTTTGGGCCAACTCCCAACTCAGTCCAGTGTTTGGGTTTCGTTTTCTTCTACAAAGACCACCCCCAGCCCTGCCCCCATACCCTGGTACTGTGGCCCAAAATGGCCAAGAGACCCTTCAGGTTTGAGATTTGGGGGAATGTTAATCAATTACGGTCTTGTTCTGACTTCGTCTTAGTATACAATGGTGTCAAAGCACTTCTCCCATCTTCGTTTGCTCCATCTGCAAGAAAGGGCCGATGTTGCCTGTCATGGTACAAGTGTCAGGAGAAGCAAAGGAGGGCATGTGCCTTTGCACGGTGACATGAACTTTAGGAGAGAAGTGGTGACGTGAGCAAATATGTCAGACCTGCCGAAACTGCTTATGACGGGGGTTTTAGATGTATGTGAGTTAAAGAAAGTTTAGAAAAAAATCCTGCTTTGATGCAGTTAGGAAAAAAGAGTTCATTCTTATCCCCAAGGCCAGGCTTAGAAAGGGTTCCATTACATGAAGTATGCTTATCCAACCACTTAACCCAAGATAAGCCTAACAAAATTGCAATCAGAACACAAAACTTTCCAGGGGCGCCTGGGTGGCTCAGTCAGTTAAGCATCTGACTTCAGCTCAGGTCATGGTCTTGTGATTTGTGAATTCGAGCCCTGCATGGGGCTCTGTGCTGACAGCTCAGAGCCTGGAGCCTGCTTTATTCTGTGTCTCCTTCTCTCTCTGTCCTGCCCCAACTTGTGCTCTGTCTCTCTCTATCAAAAATAAATAAATGTAAAAAACAAAAAATTTAAAAAAAAGGAAGAACACAAAATTTTCCATTACTAACCATCTGCCATTAAGGTGAAAGTCAAAGTACTGAGCCACTCACTCAACTAGGCTAATGAGAAAAAAAAAGCCACTGAAAAAAGCAGTACATTTCTTCTAGAAGCCATGGCTTCAGCAACCTTTAATCTCTGTGCTGTTTTCCTTCCCAGGGTTGAGTAAGGTTGGGAGAAAACCAGGTTAGGGAGCTAGCTCTCAGAGGATCTGATCATGTTTAAGGGGTGAGGAAGAATCCACAGGGTGACCAAGAGACCAAGGTGTGGATGATCTATGGGAGAGCCTGAGAAACTGAGACACAAAGCTAATGCTGAACTTGAACTCGGTATTTACACATGGTTAGCATGTGGTAGATGTTTCATACACAGGCGAGATATGGAATAAAATCACTGTAATTCTTCAGGACAGCCTGAATGGCTGTAAGGATAAAATCCCCCTTACAGAATAAGCCATGGAAAAATGACAGGTTGCTAGGTAGGTGGCCATTCTCAGCAAATGTACCAGCATTTGTGTGGCAAGTTAGTTTTGCTACTAATAACCAATGTTGGTGAGGTACTTCTGAGAGATTTTCTGATTATTCCTTAGTAAGAAAGATTACTTCTTAGCAAGAGGCAACTCCAGAAAGTCCATACAGGACAGCCTGGGGTGGGACGGTCATGGAGTCAGCAGGAAGGGAGCCTATGGAAGGCACCTTGAACCTATGTAGTGGTACAGCAAGGAGTTCATGTTCCTTCGGGACAATCTGTGAAGGAGTGGAGGGGATAAGGGTTGGTGGAGACAAGCTGCATCACTGACAAGACTGACCTCAGTGATCAAGAGCTGGCACTCCAGAGTCTGGCAGACCTGAGTCTGCAGCCTGGCTTTGCCAGATAGTAGGTCTACAAATGCATTATTCAAATTCCCTGACACCCACAGCTCTTTGTAAGTAGGGTTTCTAATAGTGCCTACTTCCTCACGTCATTTTGAGACGTGAGATCATACATGCAAAGAGCTTGCTTAGCCCAGAAGTGGTCACATAGTAATTGCTTCATAAACTTCAGCTGAAAAGAGGCAGGAGGAGTGGGCACACTGGGAATCTTGTACAACTTTGCTTCAACCCAAAGGAGGGAGGATGCGTTTCTTCAAAGCCCTTTTGTCATGAGTGTACAGGAGAGAAAGATCAAGAATTATTGGTACTGCTGAAATCCTCAGTAATTAACAATCACTTGGGGAATCCCTGGATACTCTTGTCCTCCCACGAGACCAAAGAAGCTTAAGAAAAAAAGATTTGAGTTGGTATGTCCTATACTCAGTTTAGTTTCATGGGCAAGGGGCAGGTGGGAGGCATGGGATACTGCCTGGCCTTAATATTCTTCGCTTAGAATTTGGAATTAGTTTGGACCAGGCTGTCCATAAAAGGAGCTTTCATTTTAGGAGGCCAGTGCCTTCTCCATCAGGCCACCGGGGCTTCACATAGCTACTTTCATTCTAAAGCAAAGCATTCTGTAGCAATCTAAAGATGTCCTAAGCCTGTTTGGGGATGCCCCCACCCCTGCCACAAGGGGCCTTCATGGCACACGTTTGTACTACACGCAGCTTAGCAGCAGTCATGATGTCGTCAGACTTAACACATCTTTAGATTCCTCCATGGGGCAAGCGCTTCGACACCTCTTGGAACTGCTTCTTAATGCAGCTTCCACGACACTGTTTACACTCTTTCCCTCTCTTGACACCAACTTCTCTCTAGCACCGAATCATCACGGATAAAAGCCCAGGAAATACACTTTCAAAACAGGATCATGAGTCTAAAAGAGTTATTAACAGTGAGGTGTATCATGGGAAGAGAAGAATAATGAGATGGGGAGAAATTCCATCACTAGTGCTAATTCTCAATGCAGTAGACTGAGCCATACATGGGAGTTGTTTTCAAACGTTTCTCGCTTAAAAAAAAAAAAAAAAAAAAGACAAATCCATATTCAGTCACATAGCTCAGCAAATTGCTTAGGCCCAGCCGTAGACACAGGTGTTTGATCTCAGAAGCATCTGGAAGACGCACAGGAAGTGCCATGAGACCAATTTCAGGCAACGCAAATTCTAGGATTCTTCAAACTTTGTCCCCTGTTTTTATTTTCTCCCCATTTGGCTCTCTTATTCTCCTCTCCCCTTCTACTCAAAGATAACTTGTGAGCTGCTTCTAGATACGACATTTGGGGTTATATTTTAAAAGGACACAGCATTTAAAATATGTCATAAACCAACAACAGTAATAACATACAAGTTACATGTAAGTACAGGACGGCGCTGTCCGACCCCAGACCGTTGTCCACCTGCACCGTCACTCGGAAAATGCCCACGTTGTGATAGACATGTTTGATGCCATCTTCCATGGAGCTGAGGTTGACATAAGACACTGCAACGCCATCACCAAAGTCCACTTGGATGAGTGTCCTCTGGACGTCACCCTGAAAAACAGCCCAACATCAGGAAAGGGGAGTTGGTGCTTGCTGCCTCCGCTCTAGGGGCTTTTCCTGGTTCCTGGCTCCGGGAAAATGGCAGACTCTGGCTCCCTCCTACAGCTGGGAGCATCTGTCTGTGTTTGACAGAATCCCTGTGACATTCCCTAGCAGACAGGAGCTTACCAAGATGGACGGTCTCCAAATCTGAAGGGCACTGATGACCGAAAGTTTCAAGGTTTGGAAAATTCAGTGTTCGTTAATCAGCTCTAATTTGATATTCAATTTCTCAGAGGGATTTGTTTATGCTCTTAGCATCCACGTGAATAAAAGGTATACACACACAGCTTTAAAAATTCAGCCTACCCCACATGGTCACAGACCTCTCCCATGTGTTCGGAACACCTGGGCCCCTTATTTTTGGTTCCCTAACCATATAAGGAGAAGCATAAAAGACATCTTGCCTCACACCTGATATGACATTGGACTCAGCCCTATTATTAAGATAATAAAGGTTAACGCTTTCATACTTCAGCATTTTGTGCTATCAGAATGATAACATTTTATTCTTCACAGAATCTTAGTTGGGAGAGAAAAAAACAGGCCAATATTTGTCCATTTTACAGGTGGGAAGCTGAACATTTTAATTATCTGTTCAAGGTTAACATGGCTAATTAGCAGCAGACTTGGATTTGAGCCCATCTCCCTGGATTTGCAGCTCATTCATTACAGGCGGGTAGAACACTGATGGCTCCCTGTGCTTGGATCCCAGTGTGCCAGTAACAGGCTGCATGACTTTATGCATTCAGCCTCCTTGGGTCTCCATTACCTCATCTATGAAATGGGCATAAGAATACCTTACTTTCTTAACTTGAAAGGTTGTTCTAAGACATGTGAGTTAATCAGTCATCTGTAAAACTCTGCTTCAAAATAAATTACCGTCAAAACAACAGAGCTGTGAAGGACCTGCCATAACCCTTTTTACAGCTGGATTGGAATCCTACCATTCTAATATTCCCACCAGTAGGCCAGGAGAGGGAGGATCAGGTCTGCTTTATGCAATCTGGGACCTGTAAGAAAATTGCCTTTTGGAATAACAGCAGAGATTATTTAGGAACAAAGTTGCTTAGACCTTAACCACAAAAAACAGCTTCCTTCCCATGCAGCCCATCCTTTACCAAGTTTCAAGTTTTCTGTTTGTTTTCTTAGCTTTTCCCATTTTAACTGGGAGAAAAAAAACCTAAAAGCAAGCAAACAAACACCTTTTAAATAAAAAAATATATTTTCGATTAAGTAAGGTTCATCTGGTATCATATTTTTTTGAAAAGGCCAAGTTTAAAATGCTGACATTTAAAAGGCTAATTCACAAGGAAAGGAAAAGCCGTTCAAATCCTATGAATCTCCATGACCTACTGTTCTGTTCTATGCCCAGCCAAGCACTGTGTGGGGGGCACACTAGCTAACTCTCAGTAGGGCATGGGCAAGAACTCTCCCCTAGGGTGGGAGAAAGAAACCCCATTCAGAACTACAAGACAGATGAGCCACAAGCCCAGACACGGTGCAGTTACCTGAATTCCCTTCACTAATAAATATAAATGTCAACCATTCTTGCTGACTTGTCCTTCATTTGCACAAATCAGACTGATCAATTTCTCATGCTGTTTCTGCTCATTTCTCTCATGTTTTCTGGATTTTCAACAGAGTTGCTGCCAGACAACCATAGGTATGGGCACAGAAGAAGAAACCACCTTAAGATCTCACATCATTTGGGACAAGTGTCCCGGGAATGATCAGGAATAGCTAGGGTTAACTGGGTTAACCGAGGAACAAGACAGGAAATATAATTTCTGAGAGGGCGAGAGGGAGCTAGCAGGAGAGATCAAGCAAACTAGTGCGCAGGGACTTGAGTAGGAGGGAGGGGCAGGAAGGGAGAAAAGGAGAGACTGAGAGGGACAGTGAGCGAGGGGGAGAGAGAGGGGAAGGGGTGAGAGGGAGGGAGGGAAGGAGGGAGCCAGGGAGGGAGGGAGGGAGGGAGGGAGTTTGAGACAGAGACTGAGAAAGAAAGAGAAGTTTAGGAGCACCTGGGTGGCCAATTAAGCATCAGACTTTTTTTGTTGTTTTTTAATGTTTATTTATTTTTGAGAGAGAGAGTGAGACAGAGTGTGAGCAGGGGAGGGCCAGAGAGAGAGGGAGACACAGAATCTGAAGCAAGCTTCAGGCTCTGAGCTGTCAGCACAGAGCCCAATATGGGGCCTGAACTCCAGAGCTGCGAGATCTTGACCTGAGCTGAAGTCGGACACTTAACCCACTGAGCCAGTCAGGCGCCCCAAGTGTCCAACTCTTTATATCAGCTTAGGTCATGATCTTGCGATCAGGAGATCGGCGCCCCATGTGGGAGCATGGAGCCTGCTTAGGTTTTTCTCTCTCTCCCTCCCTCCCTGCCCCTCCCCCACTCACAAGCTCTTTCTCTCTCTCTCTCTCTCAAATAAACATTTAAAAAATGTTAAAAAAAAAAGTGAGCTGAAGGGTTGGTTCTTTGTGGAGACAGAATGGACATCAGGTAACAGTCACCATTTGCAAGAACACAGAGGGGAGATTCACAGCTCAGCTGATTCTACCTTAGCCCCCACGCAACTGGGAAAAGTACAACCTTGGCTGCCCCTGCTGGAGTCCACCTGCCTTGCCCTTCCTGTCTGGTATTCACCGCTCTGCTTTTGTGGGCCTGGATTTAAACCTCTTTCAGCACTTAAAACTCTTCCCAAGTTCTGTCTGGATGACTACTGTCTGTCATGTTAGCCTTCTGGCCTGACAGCATTCTTAATTATCCAGTCACGACAATTCTCCCCATGCATTTAATAGACGAAAGAAGAGAGCCACGGTGTTGGGTCTAATGTATCAGCAGGGCTGACTTCACAGGGGAATCATGCTTTTAGGGTATTAGGTCAGGTATTAGGAAGATCTTTCTCTCTCTCTCTCCCTCCCGCCCTCTGACACGAGTGCAGACCCCCAGGCTTGGTACTCTCCACTGGGAAGCAAGAACTCTGAGGGGCCAAGGTAGCAGATTTTATTCCTGCTGTTGCAGCTTTGCCCACTCAAACGGATCAAACCAGATGCCACACTTTTGCCCTCAGAGGCTCTCAGGCGCTTCCCAAGCCTAACACAGCTGTACCTGCTTCTCTTTGGGGCTCACCAGTCATCAGCCTGTGACTTCCTTGGGCTGAAATTACCACCTGAGACAGAGCTGCCAACTCGTTTCAGAGAATGAGAAACAGGGCAAGGGCAAGAGAGCCTAAGTCCTCGATCACCATTTGATTAGGCATACTCCCCTACTTTGACTGGCTTTCTGGTCATTCATTCAACCAACCAATGAACCAACCAACCAACCAACTAACAAACCAACTAACCAACCAACCAACCAACCAACCAACCAACCAACCAATTGGCGGATGCTTACTGAATGTCTATCTTGTGTCAGGCATGAAATGGGAAAATGATGGTAAGTAAATTACAACAAACCAAGCAGAACAGATGTGGCCTATTGTTTCAGTGAGACAGATTAAATAATCAAACATAAGTAAAAAGTTATTACAGGGAATGATATCGTGTTGCAAGTTGTACAGTCGGGAGAGGTGGAGAGCTAAAACAAAGGACACCAGTGACTGACACGGAGGTGAGGAGTCCAGGCAAGGGTGACAGAGGGAACCAGATGTGCAAACGCCCTGCAGCAGAAGGGGGGTGGTATAATCAAAGGAAGTTAAAGACACAGGAGGGACACATTATTAAATCAGACTGAAGGGGAGAAAAATTACATTTGGGAACTTGGGGCCTAGTTTCTGATTTTTACTTTGTTCCTAAGAGCAATGGGAAGCCATTAAAGTGAGGTTTAGTGGAAGACGGCATGATGATAGTTTTAATTCAAAAGGATCACTCTGGTTACAATATGGAGGGTGAATTGGAAGGAGGCCCAGGTATTCTGGGAAGCTAATTAGGGGGTAGCTCAGGGTAGATGATGGGAGATTGAGATATGAGTTGCAACAGGAAATTACATGTACCTTCCTGTCAAAATTAACTCCCATCATTTATTGGTTTTGAAAGCAGTGAATCTCGGATTTTGCTATCAGCATCTCTCGTAGAAATTAAAAGAAAAAATGCTGATGCCCAGTTACCACTCAAGACCCCTCCCCTCTTGGCTCGGGGCCTCTGGGGAAGATGCTCAGTGCTGCTGGGGTCCGAGAAGGTCCAAAGAGGATGTTGGGCTGTGCTGAAGGTTGAGGCCCGTGGGATCGGATGGTTGAATAGTAGGTTTTCTTGTCATTTAATCCATCTGCAGATGAATACAGCACGGCACCAGCTGATGCTATTCTCCTTCCATCTTGGCATGGTGGCGAAGCCTTCCCAGGATGTTTTCAAGGTCTAAGTGTGAAAGGTGCACCAACAAGGCCAGGAATGAAAGAACGGCACTTGTTCAGTGTCTGGTGCACAATTACGTGCAAAAATTCCACACTATCTGTGGCCAAGATTAGTTAACTTCTGGAGGAAAACGAGTTGCTGGCTAATCCATAAGTAGTTGGTATGAACTCCTCGGTGCTGAGAAGTGTCCTTACTGGCTGTGCCCTCAGTGCCTGATGCAGGGCCTGCAGATCATTCTTTTAATTCAACAAATTTGGACTATTGTCCATTTGTTTGTTCACTGGAGTGCTTCCTTATATATTATCTCGGTTGGCTGTCAGGAGTCCAGGGAGATAGCAAGGTAAGATGTTCTTTTGCTCTGCTACACCAGGAGGACCGGGCCACAGACGGGTTAAATAAGATGCCTGAAATCCCACAGCCAGTGAGACTTAAGGGTTTAAGATTATCTGTGGTTGAACTTTATCCACGCAGTTCAGTCCTTGGTGAACTTCCTTAATTGAAAGGTACTTGTAATAGTTTCCAGCGAGAGAGAAAGATGATAACAAAGGCAAGGCATCACTTTCTTTTCCTGTTAGACTCCATCCCTGGCTTTGGCTCCCCACCCCCCCTCACCCTGACAACAGCTTTGTTTAGAAGGGGAAATATGGATTGATGTGAACACCATACTACATTCTTATGTCTTCCTTCTGGTGAAGCAGTGTCACATTCAAGCCATAAAGAGAATAGACAATATGGGGAACAAGAGGTACTCATAATTCAGCAGTCAGGAAAATGTGTGTATAATTGAGAGTTACTTCAATTCAATAAACCACAAATCATCATTCCTGAAATGGAACCTAGGCTGGCAAATATCTAGGCTACCAGATAACGTTTTTTAGACCTGCTGCCCTTTCTTCATGTGCCCTGATATAGATATAGAACTATTAGCTAAAAAGATGTGCCCAAGAAAAGCACAAAAGCCACATGAAATCCATATGGGGATTCTACAAGGGCATCACTGACTTCTGGAATAGAAAAACAAATATATCAAATGGCCACTAAGGAGCCGAGATTAACCTGAGGAATGGAAGGTGTATGAACCTATCAGTTCCTGCAACATGGCTTGAGAGGAAAATGGGAAAACAAATGCTGTAGTAACTCAACACTGACAGCGTCATCCCAAGATGAGATTCCAAGACACTCCTGAAGGCATTATAGACTCACTGCAGATAGAAACTGGGCTCATCTGTCAGAGTCTGGCCCCTGCAAAGCTCCAGCTTGCCTCAGCCTTCACGAAAATTCAGTTTTGAAAGGGAGCTTAAAGTTCATGTGGCAAAAAGTACGATGCGGAGAATTGACTTGAGTATAACCCATTTTTGTCACAAACAGAAACACAACAGATAACAGTATACGTACTATATGTGTGTGTTCTTATGAGCATAAAGGTGATGGTAAATACAGTGCAGTCTGTTAACACTGATTCCATGGGGGGCAAAGAGATGTGAGGTGCAGACAGAGACCAGCACTTAGGATTAAAAGAGGGAGGGAGTAAATAAGAGAAAGTAAAGATTTCACCAAATTTCAAAGGCGGGGGGTGGAGTGTGGTACGACACAAGAAATACCACAAAACACACCGTTCTATTTCTACCATTAATGTAAATGTTTAAATATTGACTAAGTATATGAGAAACAACCAGAAGGTGACACAGATTGATCATAGATTGATGATGGAGTACAGCCAACTTTGGTCTTAGATTTCTGTTCTTTCTAATGCTCTTTAGACGACAAAGTACAATCAAAAACTCATCAGGCAGCATTGAATGACAGAAACAAAAATAAGATATTTCAGCCCTTTCTAAGACTAAAAATATTTAGCAGAGTGGGGAGCACAAAGTAAAAGTAACCCACCTGTGTGTTGCATAGCCTACTCCCGGTAGGTTTAGTCAGACCAGGTTAATAGAATCTCAACAAGAAACAGGAAAAGAGATCACTATGGTACACTGAGCCCTGGCTATCAAACAGGAGGTTTCTTCAGCTGGTGGAAATAAGTTCATGGGAGCAGTGCTATCCACCTTGTGCTTATTCAGTAAGAGTGAGCTCTGGCAGGTGACTTCTTATATAAAATATGCAAGTAAGACTATTCTAGAACATCTCCTGGT
The DNA here is from genome assembly GCF_028018385.1 of Neofelis nebulosa. Lineage (NCBI taxonomy): Eukaryota > Metazoa > Chordata > Mammalia > Carnivora > Felidae > Neofelis > Neofelis nebulosa. Next base: position 69,325,873 of record NC_080794.1, read on the forward strand.
AGTCGCTAAGAGAAAAGACAGCATTTCTTGAAAGTTCACTGTGGCAGAAATAATAACTGCTCTCTGTATAGTATCTCATTTAATCTTCAACCCCAAAAGACTGTTAAGATTTGCCTTGAGTCCCAAGACTAGTTTGAACCAAACTCTCTCTTCTTAACTCCAAGTTCAGCACTCCTACTACTGGTTCACAACTGAAACTATTTTATTGTGCTCATTCCCAGTGGGTGCTCTCGAAGAAAGGATTCACTCATATGTGAAACCAGAAAGCTTTTGTAAGTTCCAGTAGCTAAAACCCTCTAACGGAATGCCAACATGGATCAAATTGTTCATTAAATAGCAATGTAAGAGGAGCTCAGTATGATATTCCAGGTTCTGTAAAATACCACGGAAGCTGCAAAACTTCTTTGTGAACACCCTGCTGATGTGAGTGCTCAACAGAGTGAGAAGAACTCTAAACAAGAATCAACTGACATGACTGTGTTGAGCCTGCCCTTTTATAATGGTAAACTGAGTCCTTCCAGCACAGGATAACACTAGTCTATAAGAAAAGACAGTTGCAAATGCCCTATCTTCTGTTCCTAAGCAAGTCTTGGTTCTCTCTGGTATCCTTTTCAAGAGCTGCTAGCATTGCTGAAAGCTGAGACTGCCTCATTAGATCTGCTGGGAAAGTGTTTCCTGAAAATGTGGTTCAATTCATGCTCTCTGGGTTTCTCTTCAGCTTAAAAACTGAGCTCTGGACACAATCTCAAGATACTTACATAGTGGCATGATTGCATAATTATAGAGTCAGCTCCTCCCCTTATCTACTCAGAGATGGTTTTCTCTGGCACAGGTGCCTCCCCAAATATGCAGACCCCCACACCTCTTGCAAGAAAAGGTAGCAGCAGTAAACTTGTACACTCTGACCTGGAGGGAGAATATTCACACAAGGGAGGAGGGCAGTGCATATGGGGTTTTACATTTCACCGGAGAACTCAGGTCCAACAAGGTCAGTGATGCCAGAAGACCAGACTATGGATCCACCAAATCATTTGACTGGATACATATTTCACTTTCCCTAGGATGAAATACAGATGGTTGGGCCCTTCAATGAAGACTCTAATCCTTGGGATTTGCCTATCTAAGTATCCAAACACTTCTGGATCTAATGCTCAGACCAAGAATTTCCAACTGGAACATTACAAAATGGTTTAATCCTTCATTTCCAAATGAGCCATAGCACCATGTGTTTGAAACGAACAGCAAATTTCCACATTCTTTTTTTATGTCTTTTGTACTTGGTGTCTGGCTTAGAATGGAACAGAATACCATAAGGCAGGAAGGACATTTGGCTTGTGTAAGCAGATCAATAACTATAAGCCGAGGTCCGCTTACGGCATCTAGACACTGTGGTAGATAGAGCTCATACTTGTGACCCATTGTGTTTTAAAAACACTTTTTAGGTAATATAGGACATCAGTACACTGTTACCACTACATGGTGGCTTTAGGAATCCCCACAGCAAGCTTTGGTAGGAAAACTAGGGTGCCACCAAATGACAAAAATCATGTAAATATTTTTAAATAATTAAAAAAAATCAGTCTAAAGCATTCAGGTATGGAATAAGAACAAAATGGTGCTTAAAAAAGGAGTAGGGAGATTCCTTTAGGAATAAACTTATGCAATGAATTTTTCCTACATATTTTTATGTAGTAAAATATATAATAGAAATATGTTAGGTTTGGGGTGCCTGGGTGGCTCAATCTTTTAAGCATCCGACTCTTGATTTCAGCTCAGGACATGATCTCATAGTTCATGAGATCGTTCCCCATATCAGGCTCTGTGCTAACACTGCGGAGCCTGCTTGGGATTCTCTCTGTCCTCTCTCTGCCCCTCTCTTGTATGTGCGCTCTCTCTCTCTCTCTCTCTCAAAATGAAAAGAACTTAGAAAATACTTTATAGAAATATGTTGGCTTAATTAGAAGAAAGAAGAAAAAAAAGAGAGAAAGTCATGGAAAATTTATAAAGAAAATGTAGGAAACACATCAAATGAGGAAAAAGAAAATTCAAATTGCTCATAATTGTATCACCCAGAGATGACATTGTTAGATTGGTGAATGTTATAGTAACCAATGAGAAGCACTTGAACATGTGCAAACGCGTAGACACACACACACACACACACACACACACACACAATCCTGGAATCATTATACTGTTTTATGTTATGCTTTCAAAATTTCTAAATAGCGTTCAAAACTTTTATATCTAGCATCATTTGCTAGACTTAACCAAAGTCATAAGATCTTATCTCTGAAATGGATATATGATTTCTTGCCCCAGATGCTTATTTCCTCACTTTTCCAAATTATTAGGTTCTTGAGAGATCTAAGTGACTTTATAGAGGTCTACGGAGTACTGTATGAAGAAGAAGTGCCCTACAGAGTCATCTTGGGAGTTGGAAGACTCTGGTTATATGCCCTTTGAAATGCAATTTACGTTTGAACCTCAATTTCTTTACTTATAAAAATAGGCATAATGACCATGAGCCAAGTCATCAAATTTAGGGTAGGTGACCTGCTATTTTTCATAATTGTATTATTCTTGTTATGGGCATTAGTGAAGATCCACTCATATTCCAACACCCCTTCAGGCTGCTAAAATGATCTCAGCTCTTAGGCGAAGATGCATAGTTCATTCAAGTGCTACTGGTCACAAGGTGGAGACTGTCCACGCACACAAATGGTGGATCACACTAGGGGCGCCTGGGTGGCTCAGCCGGTTGAGCGTCCGACTTCGGCTCAGGTCATGATCTCACAGTTTGTGGGTTCGGGCCACACATAGGGGTCTGTGCTGAGAGCTCAGAGCCTGGAGCCTGCTTCCGATTCTGTCTCCCTCCCTCTCTGTCCCTCCCCCACACGTGCTCTGTCTCTCCGTGCCTCTTATAAATAAAGAACACTAATTGAAAAAATTAAAATTAAAAAAAATGGTGGATTACACTAAGGAAAGAGCTGATAAGACAAAGTCACGGAATAATAAATGACAAAGTGCAAAGCCAGAAACCTGAGGAAGCTGCACACTTGGGCAAACCTTGCATGGTTGGGTGAAGTTCTCCTTCAGGGGTAGTGGCCAGCCGTGTGAATGAAATGGGGCACTGGTGTTGTAGGGCCTAAAGCAGACAGGCTGAGAGACTGAAACTCTCGGTAATGAGCCAGGTGTCACTCTTTGCTTGTCAAGGCAAAGTGCTTTGCAAACACTGATTCCCTGAAACCCTAAAGAATAGCAACACCCCAATGTATGTGGACCAGTATTGAGGGAAGGAAAAGTGGAGCCTTAGAAAGAGCTGCTAAAAGGGGCACCTGGGTGGCTCAGTCGGTTAAGCATCCGACTTCGGCTCCGGTCATGGTTTGCGGGTTTGATTCTCGCGTCGGGCTCTGTGCTGATGGCCCAGAGCCTGGAGCCTGCTTCAGACTGTGTGTGTGTGTGTGTGTGTGTGTGTGTGTGTGTGTGTGTCTGCCCCTCCCCCAATCATGCTCTGTCTCTCTCTCTCTCACTCAAAAATAAATAAACATTAAAAAAAAAAAAAAAAGAGCTGGTAACCAAGCCAACCTGAACTTCAGATGCTAGGCCTCTGGCTAGAGACAACCTATATTGCCCGCCTCATTTCCCTCTTTCTTTTTTAACTTGAAGCAGCAAGGGAGAAGAAATCAAGTGGCTCAGTTACCTTGCTAGAGTCAAAGAGAATAAAGCTGAATAGAGTATGGGATAATACATGAGAAAGCCTCTTAAGTCCCCACGGCTCATTGAAATCAGCTCCTGTTCCTTTGTGTGAAAGGAGAAAACAGCCGAGGCTTCTGAGTCCGCCCTGGGCTGGCTTAGACACTGATACCTGTCTAGACTGAACACTGCCTACTAACTCTTTGTGCCACTTCTAAAGGCCCCAATTTTCCCCCAGATGAAAAAGTAGGTCAAATTCCTTTACGACTTCAACAAATGAGGTTCTCACAGAAAATTTTATCGAGAGTCTTGTTCTCTATCATCCGACGGCTGGGAGCATCCTGCAATATTTATGAAGTGTTATTACACTGTGGTTACTTTTATGCTGCCATAAATCTTTCAATGTATGTGAAATTACAGATCATTGAAATCCATTTAATGAGGACACAGCCTTCATGTTTTGAAGTTAAGTCTCACCGAAGAAGTTATAATCATGAATTTTCCTTATTAAGTTCCAGTCTTTGTATGTAAATTGAAGTATTAAGACAATGAGATACAGATCAAAGTTTTAATTTTAGTCCCTTGCCTCAGATTTAATTTAAAAGTCTTAAATTATGCAGCGAATTGCATCTCCTTATTCTTACAGCTGTTTAAAACAGATTTAATTATCTTCTGTAACAGACAGACACCATTTCTGCCTACAGTCTTCTCCAATGAATGCCTTCCAAATGGGTTTTGTTGAGTTCTTAAGACTGATTAGGCTCTCTGCCATCCAACCTATGCCTTCAGGTTCTTGCATTGGATTTCTCCAGGAAGCCGAGTTATCGCACTGAGAAGTCTATAGACTCATTAGGTGCTCATTAGTGGTCCAGAGAACATCCATCTTAAACAAGTCTCCAGACAGAGGGATGCCACCTGTCATTGGATACCTGGATCTCAGGGCAAAACACCTTTGATAGGCTCCCTTAAATTCAGGTGTGGTTGGAAAATGTTTGGCTAGTCAGATATAACTTTATGGACAGTTTCTCTCCCCTTTTGGTTGGTCTCTGGATTAACTATTCTTTGTCCCCAAGGAAACAGTGATGCATAAATGCAGAGTGTATATGTATATGTGTTCTTTAAAATTTGTTTTTAACATTTATTCATTTTTGAGAGTGAGAGAGACAGAGCATGAGCGGGCGAGAGGCAGAGGGAGTGGGAGACACAGAATCCGAAGCAGGCTCCAGGCTCTGAGCTGCCAGCAAGGAGCCTGACGCGCGTCTCGAACTCACAGACCGCAAGACCATGACCTGAGCTGAAGTTGGACGCTCACAGGACTGAGCCACCCAGGCGCCCCTGTGTGTTCTTGTGTTAGCCACAATGAGGGAGTCTGCAGTGGAAGAAATATTGTCTCCTTTGCCTTGTTGCTTCTGGTGAAGGATGCTTCATTAGAGTACTTTGGGAGAGAACATGAAAACGGCAGTGACGGAGTTCCTGACAATAGGGGCTTTTCCTCAACTTTAACAGACGTATGTGGTTCTCTGAGTAACAGGTGGGGGAGCCAAGCTTTGGGAGTTTGCACCAGCTGTGTTACACAGCCCTTTCTGTCACCTAGATGTGGAGGGTGGCCTCACATGCTATTTGAAGGACACCTTCCATTTCTTGCACATGTCAAGTCTGCACAATTTTTACTCTGACACATACTACTGTGTGTGGAGCTACAAGCCAGCATCAGTGTACCTAGCCTTTGAGAATCTTCTGTCAATAAGAAGTTCTCTTCTTCGCTCTGATGTTAGCAAGGTCTTCATTGATATTCTTATGTTAGAATTAGGACAAGCATTAGTACAGGACAAAGGAAGGGATTTATTTATTTTTTTTTTTAATTTTTTTTTTCAACGTTTTTTATTTATTTTTGGGACAGAGAGAGACAGAGCATGAACGGGGGAGGGGCAGAGAGAGAGGGAGACACAGAATCGGAAACAGGCTCCAGGCTCCGAGCCATCAGCCCAGAGCCCGACGCGGGGCTCGAACTCACGGACCGCAAGATCGTGACCTGGTTGAAGTCGGACGCTTAACCGACTGCGCCACCCAGGCGCCCCAAAGGAAGGGATTTAGATTTCAGATGAAGAGTTAAACATGTTTTGGATGTGATGGAAAATTTAAGAGTCTTTTCCTTTTAAGTTTGGGCTTCATCTCTATACTCCTTGGGGAAGCCTATCCAAATCCACATACGCTGACTGAGTTCTATCCATGTGTTAGGCGCAGTGAGAAGAGATGTTGGGGCTACAACGAAGCATGGCATGATTCACACCTTAACGGCATTTATTGTGTGCTGGGCGGGCTGCCAAGAATATTATTACAATATAATGCAGTAAACTAAATTGTATGTTTGTTTTGAATGAATATAAAATGTTTACCATTTTATATTTCATGTGGTTAGATTGTTATTTGAAACTTGATACGGCAGAGACCCTTGTTCACCAAAAACACGGATCTCTACAAAATGAAATAGGTCTACTCATAAATGAAAAGTACATGCTGTAAACTTGGAACTTAGTAAAATATGTGTTGGAGAACCAATAAATACACACGATAACTATTTGGTGGCACAGTTGATTCCTCAGGCCATTCAAACTTTACTTGATATGTACAGGAGGTGGAGCCTACACGGAGGGGCTTGTATGTAAATAACTGGGGGCAAAGAACGGGGCATGATATCCGTCCCTAGCCCTACCCAATCCGATAGACAGAAGACAAGCCTATAGGAGAAGACGGAATTATGAGTAAGCCAGGAGACACATAGGCCTAATCCGTGGTGTCCAAATGACAAAATAGTATACCAAACTGGAGAGTCTCATGCCTATTTCTGCATTAGTCACACTGTAGTGTAATTATCAGAATGTAGTGGGGACTTCTTGGCCCCTTTGGTACCTTGAGGACTTGTTACTTTAGAAGCATCAGAAGCTTGGCAGTAATGTCCCTAGTGTTGTGAAAAATTGGCACTAGGTATGGTGGCAAGAGCCTAATACTGTATTTAAAGCGAATTTAGGAGTGTCAAATTCAAATGAGAAGCGGATTCAGAGACTTTGAGGGGGATAATACAGACCGCGTGTGGTGCCAGTGGCATATGTCAGGGGTTTTGTTTGTTTCTGTTTTGGATTTGATTAAATAATTCTTCTAATCTAATTCATACCCAAGACTCTGGAGAAGTTGGGCATACATGGAGGACAAACTCTCTGAGTCCTGCATTCATGTCCTATATTTCCAATATTCTTTAGAATGGATAAAACAATACCAGATACATAGAAGCCATTCAATACAGATAGAATTTTACAAAGAGAAGGAAACCTAGAAAGGATTTGGGATCTCTGGTTGCTAAAATGGTCTTCAACAAATTGATCGCAAGCCATAATACTCTCAGAAAATCCAGGAGGAAAATTTTGCTTTATATATGACCAGTGTGTAAGAATATAGCAGCAGCCATAAGCCAGACTGGCTAGGGCATAGAAAATTTTGCCTATTTTTTCTTCTTGGTCTTTGTTACCATGTGTCTCCAGGGAAGTATTTCTAGGGAACATTAGGAACTACATGAGGTCCGTTCCCAGAACTTGGCTCTTTCCACCAGAGAGAAGTAATAAAAAGGCCAGATACCATACAGCCTGGATCTGACTCCTGACTCTATGTGTAAGTAGCTGTGGGATCTCAGGTAAGTTACTTTGCCTTTCTGTGCTTTAACTGTGCTATCTATAAAATGCAATGAGGAGGGTAACACCTACTCCCCTAGGGTTGCTGTGGGATCTAAATGAAATAATACAAGAAAACATTCACACACTGGACTACACTTAGTGTTCATTAAAGGCTGGATATCCAAATTGTTGTCACTGTGTTACATTTATCAATGCTCCCCAGCTTCTCAGCGACACTCTACTTTCCTGTACTTTGTATGCCTGATCATGTGCATCACCCAAGCCTATGTATATAACCCAGAGATTAATAGAGAAACCGGGTGTTTCTGTAAGGACAGTTTGTGAACATCAGAACAGAATCCCACAGCTGCATTTGAGGTCCCCAGGGCCTCTTGATGTGGGGACAGTCTTTTTGGCTTGTACTTTGCACTCGGAGACAAGAGCATCAAGGGGCCAGGTCTGACAGCTGAAGATAGCAGATTTCTTTCTCACTGCTGTAGCTTTGCCCACTCAAGTGGAATGAACTAACTTGTTATTTTCTTTTCCCCTTCGTGCGCCCAGAAGGCGTGAATTTACACATCTTAGAACCAGATTCCCCAATCTGTTCTCACATCACTCAGCCAAGTCTGAGATGCCTGATGATCTTTGTTACATAGAAAGCAAAGGTGAATGGATGAGAGCCTGGCCTCTGTCCCTGGAGGGTGTACAAAGGCCAGAGCCGACCAGGCGTGAGTTCTTGTTTCAGATCTTGCGCTATTGTGCTCTTAGAAATGGAACAAAACTCTGAATTCTGAAGCCTGCTTCTGCACAAACATCTCCTGCTTCAAAAGATCATGTCCTTCTAAGTCATCATAACCAGGTTCCTTATATCTCTGGGAAAGATGACTTCATGCTCACTATACAGGGAAGTATAGAATATAGGATTGACCCAGGAAGTACATCCTTTCCTAAATGTCCCCAAAGTTTTCTTTCCGTTTTCTTTTTTTTTCCCTAAAGACCTAAATACAAAATGTACAGATAAATGCTATTTGAATTTCTCAAATGATTTTTAAGTAAGTTGTTTGTCGAGCATTAAAAGACATAATGAAAAAATAAGTAAATCAAATATACGGCTTGATTTTTTTTTTTACAAAATGAATGCATCCATTAATCAATAAAAAAAATTGAAAATTTCCAGTACCCCCAAATCCCACCCCCCACCACCTCCTCTCCAAGGGTAACTATCACTGTCACTTCTGTTACCATAAATTAGCTTTGCCTACTTTTGCAGCTTAATTAAACAGAATCACATGATACATACATATATATGTATACATATATGTATTTTTTTTCTCAGTCTGATTTCTTTACTGTAATAGTGGATATGAGATTCATCCAAGTTTATGTAGGGAGGAATAGTTTGTTCTTTTTCATTGTTGTACCGCATTCCATTTTATAAGTATAATGTAACTTATTTCTTGATGACACTGTTGATACATGTTTATTTCCAGTTTGACCTCTTATGAGTAAGTCCGCCATGTATATTATTTTCCACATATTCTGGTGCATATTTGTATGCATTCTGATGAGTGTACACTTAGAAGTAGAAATCCTGGGTTATAGTCTGCACATATATTTACAGAACAGTACAGTGATTAGTAGTTAATGTCAAACAGATCTCTAAAACTGTAACAATCCATGCTCCAAGCACTATTGTATGAATGACCAGTTACTCCAACAATAATACTTGGTATTATTAGTCTTTGAAAATGTTAATCTTCTGATAGGTAGATAGTAATATCTTATTTTAGTTTTCAGGTGTGTTCCTGATGAGCAGTGATGTTGAGAATTTTTTCATATGCTTATCACCTATTTGGTTGCCCTCTTTGAGAAGTCCATTTAAGTCATTTGTGCATTTTCTAGCTAGTTGCCAGAATTTTTGTAGAATTGATTGTAGAATTCATTTATAATTTTCTGGGCATGAGTCCTTTATTGAACTTACATATTGCAAATAACTTCTTACCCTCCAGGGCTTACCTTTTTATTTTCTAAATAGTGTATTTTCAAGAAAAGAAATTCCTAATTTTAATATAGTCTAATCAAACCATATTATTCTGTATATTTAGTACGTTTCATTTCCTGTTTTAAAACAATCTCTGCTTAACAATACTCTTCTGCATTTTCTTTAAACACTTTAGTTTTATCTTTCAAAATCAGATGGACAACCCAGTTGGAATTATTTTTGTGTTAAGAGAAATCAAGATTCACGTATTCCCACGTGGACTTTGATGGCACTGCACTGTGTATTGAAAAGATAATTTATCTACTCTACTACAGTGTATCATTTGTCACAAAGAGTATGATGTGTATGTGTATATATATACATATATATATATACATATACACACACACACACACATGCATATATATGTATGCGTGTATTTCTCGACTCACTATTCCCTCTCTTGATCAGCTTGGATATATAGGATATATATACATACATATATATATATATACACACACACATACATATACATATATACACATATATACATATACATATATATGTATATACACACCACATACACACACATATATGTATATATGTGTGAATACATATGTGTGTATATATGTATAAATATATATATATCTTGACACGTTCTTAATTACTATAGCTTTATAATAAATTTTGATATCTGTAATGTAAACCATCCAGTTCTGTGAGTCATCTTAAATTATCTTTGCTATTCTTGAGCCCTTGCTTCTTCATATAAGTTTTGTGATCATGCAATTTTCACCCACAAATATATGCTGGGACTTCAGTGAAATTGCCTTGAATATAAGACCAATGAGGGGGAAATTGGCATCTTTTCATAACCTTGTATGTTTCAATTCACAATCATGGTATATTTCACTACACATTTTATGTTTTTAAAAATTTTTTCCAAATGTGTTGTAGTGTTCTGGGTAGATATATTGAAAATAAGGTGTTAGTTTTGTCTGTAGGTACACATTATATTTTAATGTCATTCATTCTTTTATTCATTCATTCATTCATTCATTTAAATTCAAGTTGGTTAACATATAGTGTAGTATTGGTGTCAGGAGTACAATTTAGTGATTCATCACTTACATATAACACCCAGTGCTCATCCCAACAAATGCTCTCCTTAATGCCTATTACCCATTTAACCCATCTTCCCACCCAAAACCCCTCCAGCAACCCTTAGTTTGTTCTCTATGTTTAAGAATCTGTTATGGTTTGTCTCCCTGTCTGTTTTTTATCTTATTTTTCCTTCCCTTCCACTATGTTCATATGTTTTGTTTCTTAAATTTTTATAAAGTATATTATATATAATTATACATATGATTTTTAATTGGTTCAGAGGATTTATATGCCCAATTATCAAGACTTACTCTAAATCTAGAGTACTTAAAATGTGTTTGAATGATCAATTAACACAGGTTTGAAAATCAAAACCAATGGAACACAGTATCTAGAAACAAATCCACAGAGGTACATTTAATTGATTTATGACAAAGGCTCACGGCAATTCAGCCTGAGAAGAACTGTCTTTCAGTGGTGCTGGATCAGTGGATATGCAAAGAGAAAAACCTGTAGCTACCTTGGTTTTATTCAAGATGGTATAGACTTAAATGTGGAAACTAAAGAGAAACCGTGGCGTGATTTCACAACCTTGGGTTAGACACAGACTTCTTAAGCAAGCCACAAAAATCACTATTTATTTTATGTAATTAATGATAATATTTGGGTTTATACCTACTATTTCTGTATCTGTTCTATTTGTCTTGACTGTAAGAATGTTTCCTCTCCTCTCTTTCTTTTCTTTTGGATTAATGAGGTGCATTTAATATTATTCCAGTTCCTCTGTCAATAACTTGATAGTTTAATGTCTCTGACTATTCTTTTAGCTGTTTCTCTAGATATTAAAGCACATATTCTGGACTTGCTGGTGTCTAATATAAATTTGTACTTTTACTTCTTTACAGACATTTCATGGAACTGAAAACACTTTAATGCCATTTAATACACACTGAATTATTGTTGTCATGTATTTAAATTCTACATATATTTTAAACCCATAGCTGATCATTATTGGCCTGCAAAGTTATTATTAATTGCAATTTACCCCCGTATATGCCTTCTTTCTTTCTCTTCACTCTTTCCATTATTGTACTTTTATCTGGCATCATTTTCTTTATGCCTGAAGAATTACCTTTAGTATTTCTTTTTATAGAAATCAGCTTATACAACTCATCTCGGTTTCTGTTCGAGAAATGTCTTTATTTTACCTTCACATTTGTTTTTCCTCCAGAACTTCAAAAATGTCATTCCATTTTCTCCTGGGATGCTTTAAAAAATTTTCTCTTTGTTTTTAGATTTCAGTAGTTTGAATATGATACCTACATGATTTTTGTTTTCTTTGTATATCTCCTGCTTGGGGTTTGTGGATTCTCTCCCATCTATGTTGATATGCTCACACCTTTTGTCAGTTTCAGAATATTATTAGACATTATCTCTTCAAAAATGATTCTGACTCTATATCTTTCTTCTCTCCTCTGGGTCTCCACTTACATTTATGGTAGTCTTTCATCATTTTCCTTTATTATTCTTTTTTTTTTAAGTTTACTTATTTTGAATTTTTTTTAAAGTTTATTCATTATTGAGAGACAGAGGGAGACAGAGCATGAGCATGGGAGGGACAGAGAGAGGGGAAGACACAGAATCTCAAGCAGGCTCCAGGCTCTGAGCTGTTAGCACAGAGCCTGTCTCCGGGCACAAACTCACAAGCCACAAGATCACGACCTGAGCCAAACTTGGATGCCCAACTGACTGAGCCACCCAGGCGCCCCTAAGTTTACTTGTTTTGAGAGAGAGAGAGAGAGACAAAGAGAGAGTGAGTACGTGTGTGAGCAGAGGAGGGGGATGTGAGAGGGAGAGAGAGTATCCCAAGCAGGCTCTGCACTGTGGGCAAGCCCAACAGCAAGCCCAATGCAGGGCTTTAACTCACCAGCCATGAGATCAGAAGCTGAGCCAAAACCAAGAGTCGGAGGCTTAACCAACGGAGCCACCCAGGTGCCCCTTCCCTTCCTATTTTCTCTATTTTCTATCCTTCTTCTCTTATGCCAAATGCTAAAGTTCCAATTGTCCTTTCTCCCAGTTAACTGATCCTCTATCTATATGGGTTCAGTCGGCTGTAAATCCATCTAACTTCTTAGTATCAGTTACTACATCTTTATTTCTACAACTTCCATTTGTTGACTGCCTCCTACTGAGTGCTGCTGGTGGGTTACATTTTCTATCTTAACCCATATTCATGAACATATTAAATATATCTCAGACAACTGTTCTTTTTTCTGATGCTTTTTTTCCTCCTCATGGTCCTCTTTCTGGATATACATGTAATATTTTAAATTAAATGTTCAATATTTTATATGAAAAACAAATATGACGGAGTTTTCTAGAAGTCTCAAGAACCCAGTGTTGTATTGCTCACCAGAGCTTCCTTCCCTGATAGTCCCTGAACTCTAATTTTTATTTCCTCAAAATGTAATCCTTCTAAAAACTATGCTTGACTTCTCATCCTTTTTGTGACTGCATTCTATTTTTTCTGTATCACGTAGATGCTGCCAAACAACTCAGAGAGGGACAAAAATGCACAGAATTGTGCTACTTTTCTATGTTTCTCTTCTCTCTGGGATTTGACCTGAAGTCAACTTTTATCTTCCCAGCCTTGTGAGCCAACTCTTTAGCCAACACTTTCTGTTCGACCTTCTAACTGGGAATCTGAAATCTGACCTCCTCTACATGTGACGTATGAACTGGCAAAGTTCTTGAGAGGAATTCAGCATCAACTGTTGGACTCATGGCAATGAATGTCCTATCTATGAACAAAAGAATTTTGTTTTCCTAAATCCTCTTGACAATTCTGTCACAGTATTCTTCCCCCTCATCTCTCTCTCTCTCAGAATCTTATTCTGGCTCTCTCTCTCTCTCTCTCTCTCTCTCTCTCTCTCTCTCTCTCTATATATATATATATATATATATATATATATATATATATATATATATAAATTTATTTGCTGTGAGCTAATATGTCATAGCCTCAGGCACTGGTCCCAGTTCTGTGAAATGCAAGCAACTCCAATTGGCCTAAATTGGTCTGCATCTTTCTAGATCCAACTGAAAAATTTGGGAAAACCTTAGTATCTAGGTGATTAGGTATGGTTGAAAGGCACTTATTAAGGAGATACCAGAAAGGAATATTAGGTTATAAGAACGGTTCTCTAAGTGGTCCTTGGACCAGAAGCCTCAGCACCACCCTGAGCTGGAGTTTCAAACTCATTAATTCACAGTTGTTTTTCCTACAGGAATTAAAATACCAATGATTTTGATCAATCCTGACAAAGCAATCCTAATTGCTTCATCTTTTCTCCTTCAAGTCACACTCCAGAGCCTGTCAGGCTACACTATCCCCCTTGACTTTGCCCTTGTTTTGTTGTTTATTCTTTTTTTTTTTAAGTTTACTTATTTACTTTGAGAGAGAGAGTGTGTGTGTGTGTGTGTGCATGAGCAGGGGAGGGGCAGAGAGAGAGAAAGAGAGAGAGAATCCAAGCTTGACGAGGGCTTGAACTCAAGAACAGTGAGATCATGACCTGAGCTGAAACCAAGAGTCAGATACTTAACCAACTAAGCCACCTAGGTGCCCCTGTTTATCTCAAAGCACAATGCATAACCTATGATCCTGTTATAAATGTATATTCTTAGCCCCTGCCCCCCCCCCCCCCAACTTAGTCAGAACCTTTGGAGAAATGGCCTGGGAAAACTGTTTTGACATGTTCACCAGGTAATTTTTCTTCATATTACAGATCAAAAGCCACTGAGCTATCAGAAGTTGATGGAAGTCAATGATGATGATCTTAATCCTGGTGTCGTTATTAACTTTTTAAAAAAGTTTATTTATTTCAAGACAGAGAGAGTGCACATGCGCGTGCAGGGGTTGGAGTAGAGAGAGAAAGGGTGAGAGAGAGAGAGAGATAGAGAGAGAGAGAGAGAGAGAGAGAGAGAGAGAGAATCCCAAGCAGGCTCTGCACTGTCAGCAGACAGCCCAATGCAGGGCTCAATTTCACGAACCCTGAGATCATGATCTGAGCCAAGATGAAGAGTTGGACGCTTTACCGACTGAGCCACCCAGGCACCCCTCATTATTAACTTTTTAAATCCCTTTGTGTTCACAAGGCCTAGCACAGTGCTTCCCATATTTCAGCACTCAGAAAACATGGCTGGATACAGCACTGCCTGGCTTCATAATTGAGATCATTTAATGAAATTATTTCTCCTTTAGAGAACATCTTCTTCATTTGCAAGATGATAAAAATGCCTGTGTGTATTTTAAAAAACACAGTATAAGTTTCATTTCATCCAGTCTACATTTTCAGAAATCTCAGGTAACCATAATTTGTCAAATAGTAATTGATCCTCATAGTGATATTGCAGAGGTGCTACAAAAATACAAACTCTCAATTGCCAAAGACAGTATACTTAATTATATTTAGATTAGCCTTTGTGTTCCATGTATGGCCAGCAGGCTGCCTTCGGAAAAGAAAAGCCAAGACTTCAGGTTGAGAGAGGAAGACAGCAGTAATACCTTTTAGGCTGAACATGCGTGTGTGCTTAATTATTTTAGGAATACCACTAATGTATTCTGAGGAACCTTTTTGCCGGAAGTGCCAGTAAGGCACAATTAACTCCGAAAAGAATTCCCAAGAAGTGATAGATTAGGTCAGCATGAAGAACAACTTGCACTGAAATGAAAATAATTGAGGAAATGTGTCAGAGAAGGCGAAGTCGCAGCAGCAACAACCACAAACCAAAGACCTAAAGGTAGAAAAACATAAAAAG
Organism: Neofelis nebulosa; assembly: GCF_028018385.1. NCBI lineage: Eukaryota > Metazoa > Chordata > Mammalia > Carnivora > Felidae > Neofelis > Neofelis nebulosa. The sequence goes on from NC_080794.1 coordinate 69,341,137, forward strand.
TTTCAACGACATGTAAAAATAAATAAATAAATAAATAAATAAATAAATAAATAAACAAATAAATAAACAAACAAACAAAACAAAAACACACCAAACCTGATTTCCTAGGAAAAAATCACTGGCCCTAGAAGACAAAAGGGATTTGGGCTTCGGTCCTACCTCTTCCAGCTGCACCATGAGAGTAACGTTGTGCCCCTGTTCTGCCGTCAACTTCCCATCAGCAGTGACGATCCGCAGCCCCCGCGGGGCCTTCCCGGGACACTTCTGTGGTTTGGCAGTGTACTGTTCTCTTACTCCATCGGTGCAGTTATTGGAAACCACTTTCCTATACCTAAAACGAGAGAAGCTCACGTTGTAATCCGGCTCATTACCATTCAAATCACTCCCAATTTTTTAAAGCCAGACCTACCACTGTGTAGCCCTGAGGGCTATCAATAACTACACAGCATGGTTCTCTGAGGATTAGAGCTAATTCCTATAAAGCACCCACCAGAAAGACAAATCATCAGAGGAACATACTGTACATATTATTAGCACTTTAATATCATTCTTTTATTCTGTCAATGAATCATTTCACTTCAGAGCTACGGGAAGTGCACAGCAATAGAAGCCATGCTTCTTGCCCTCACCATGTTTATAATCTTGAAGACACATCTGTAAGTAGTCTAGGAGATACTTTAAAGGCTATATGATTGAGGGTTAGAATGAGTAATGCATATTGCAAGGGAATTTGCAATTCAGGCAAAGAATAGATTGTTATGGATTATGTGACTTAACATTAAACCCCATAGAGGATGCTACGGTAATGGTGTAGTACAGAAAGTTGGCTAAATGTGATCGTTTCTACTCGATATTTTATGAAGAGATATACTGGCTAATTATTGAAAACTCATAATAAGGAGACCAGTATGCAGACTGAGTAAATCTTCCCTCTTCTTTCACTTCTTTCTTCTTATTTTAACTTTAATAGAGAAAAAAAAAGGATTATTCCACAAATTGGTCCTATGCAGTTTATCAGATTCATAATTAATTAGAATCTGTGCTTTTAGGACAATTCACCTTTAAGACTTTGAGCTTCAGTGTTATCTGTTCATCATCTTTTTGGGTGGTGGCCATAGTAACCACTTTATGAATTCATATAATAGACTTCCCAAGCCCACTTACCTAGAATGAGTGGTGGAGCTCAGAGTGGAAGCAAAGTCTAAGGTCCTTCCACTCTTCTAGACCAGAAGTGGAGACACTTTTAACACAACGAGCTAGATAGGAAATATTCTTGCTTTGCCAGCTATCTGCTGTTTGTCACAAGTACTCAACTCTTTGACTGCAGCATGAAAGTAGACACAGGTAATGCATAAAAGAATGGAGACAGCTGGCTTTCAGTAAAACCTTATTTCCCGATGCTGGCAGTATGCCAGCTATGACTCGCAGGCCATAGTTTTCCTACTCCTTCAAATCTAGCCAATGTCCTTTCCTGTGCTTTGAGTCTCAGGACTGACTGCTTAAGATCATGGTTGAGAAAGTCAAATTAAACACTGTCTGGGAAAGTACTCTGAACACCATGGATCACTCTAAGGTCAGTTATTAGTATGTAATTCACCTCACAAGGTAGTTGTACAAATTAAACGGATTGATGTACACAGAGTATTTAAAACCGCCCTGACGATTAGCAAGTGCTTATGAAAGGTTACCAGTTATTTTTACTTAATATTATTTCTGTGACCTGTTCATAATCTTCACAGCTTCCAAATGTCCTTAGGATAAGCCATAAATCCTGTCATCTTGTGCATGAAGCCCTCCGCAAGCTCACTTCACTACGTCTCTGAATTCTTTCTCACCAAAAAGCTCCTTTTGTCCTAGCCAAACCTCTATTTTTAATCCTTTTGAGAGTACTTATTTTCTTTTGCTCATTCTGCTTCTCTGTCTTCGTGCATGCTCTCTCAGTTGCCTAAAACTTACACTTTAAGTAACAAATCCTTTCATCTGTCTTTTCCTGACAAGGATAGTAAAATAAGAAGTGAAATAATAAAAAAGTTCATATAGAGAGAGTGCTAATTATACTTGTCATTGTGCTAAGTTCTTTACATGACTTTTGCCATTTATCTTAAAAATACCCTGAAATGTTCTGCTTAAGGAAAGTATTATTCTCAATATATAGATGAAGAAGCTAAGATTCATGGAAGTTAACCAGTTTTCTCATGATCACATAGTCAAGACCCCAGAAAATGTGTCTCTAGAACACTTCCTCTCTTTACCACGACTGTACTGACTCTTTAAATAGAAGGAGATTGTCCCTCCTCTGAACTCTTAAAGGAATCCTTATGATTTGCCTGATAGGAACCCATTTATGCCTTGTCTGACTGTCTTCCTGTGTGACTTGAAGTTTAAGTTCCTTGAGGGCATCCTTGTCCCAGGGCACATGCAAAGCTGATAGCAGATTCACACTGGGATGACTGTACTGTGTGTGTGTGTGTGTGTGTGTGTGTGTGTGTGTGTGTGTGTTAATTTAAATGTTCATTTGCTTATTTTTGAGAGAAACGGCATGAGTGGGGAAGGGGCAGAGAAAGAGGGAGACAGAGAATCCCAAGCAGGCTCTGCACTTCCAGCACAGAGCCCGATGTGAGGCTCAAACTCATGAGAACTGTGAGACCAAGACCTGAGGTGAAACCAAAAGTCGGACACTTAACCGACTGAGCCACCCAGGAGCTCCTGACTGTACCATTTCAAATGCTAAAGTATCTGCATAGCAGTTGGTTACAACCACTGCCCCAAACCCTTCAAGCACCTCACTCACCAGCCCAGCTGTGACCAATTCCTATCTTTGGAGTCCCTGCTTCTCCTTACAATCCAGAAACTAAGGGGTTAACACCTAGCCCCTCAGGCAGCCTCCAAATCTCTGCTCCTGCACTAGGATCCTTACCCATTCTGATTGGTCATTATCTTGGGTGAGCATTTTTAACATCACTCCATTTGATATTTAAGAAAATCCACTGTGCTTCAGTGCATACTGATTAAAAGAGAAAATAATGGTAGATGGGAGAAAGAGAGAGAGAGAAAAAATGCACCAGCATTGCAGAATGGTGACATTCTGGTACCAGCAAAGGTAGCAAGAAAATGACCAGTGATATCACACGGTAATTATGCCATCCCAGTGAGTTTGTGCATCAGAAACTCCCTGCACGCTTCACTGAAGGCAGGTTATGATTTTTAATCACTTAGCATCCAAGCACACCTGTGACTCTGTCTTGGCGAGCAGCTATAAAGACATGGGCTCACCATCACCACTGGCATCATCAGCTAGAGTACATTCCTTTGTTTGCCGCCGTTCTGACCAATCATTGCCCCAGGCTTTCCTGAATCCAGCAGCAACAGTTCTGCTTAAATCCAAAGCACGAATCCATCCCCCCTGGGATTCTGCCACCGAGAAGACTGTTGGTAATTTTTTTTAAATGCTCATTAAAAACCATTCTGAAACCATTTTATTTCCTGGATGAAAATGGCATCACATTAGCCCTACCAGACCTGTCCCTGAAATTTAGAAGAAAATTGTGCAGAAATATAGAGTTCATTTACTCAAGTAAGCACACACCTGCTTTTTGCATTAGAGAATGGTTCTATTTTCATCCCAGCAGCTGTCCCTGGGTCTGAGTTACATAAATGAATAATGCATTTAATATGTTATTAAATGGGGCTGCTACCTCCATAATAACAAGGCAACTTATGATTATGTTGGACCTAAGCTCTGAATATTACTGGGATGCATTTAGTTGGTAAAGCATTCTTCAATCCGCCAAGAAGAAAAGTGCTTTGTAATGGCAAGGGAGTCTTTGTACAATTACTGAAAAGGAAACATTCTGCAAATGTGCCTTTGATATTACCGACCGCTCATCAGTAGATAGTGTCTTATTACTTCAACAGCCCCGACTTCACCCATTCTCTTCCTTCCCACCTTGAAACCCCTTTGTCACCTTTTCCTTTTTACCCTTACCTCCTTTGATTTTTTCTTCGTTGCTGCCTGCCAGTCTTAAAACAGATGAAGGCCATAGCTTTTCTCTGAGAGTAAAACTGGAAAAAAAGCCATGAAAGTCCTCATTTTCTGTGATTTTACTATTTCATAGTTTGCTTTTTTTTTCTTGTGATTTTGGGGTAGTGGTAGAATATGGATGTTTATGACTATTCCCCGTATGTTAAGGTGACACTGTAGTCTTGCTCAGTAGACTGCAACTCTGTCTGTCCTTTAGAATCACTTGCCGGCACTTTTAAAATAGATGCCAAGACCCTGTTCCCAGGGGTCCTGATTTCATGGAGAATTGATTAAATTGCGATTTAACTGAGAATTCTGGGCATTAGGGTGGTTTTGTTTTTGTTTTAAGTTCCCCTGGTGATTCTTGTGTGCATCCAGAACTAAAGACCACTTCCCTGGGGTTAAAACTAGTGTTGCGGAACCAAAGCACCTGAGTTTAAATCTGGGCACTTACTGTATGAACCTGGTCAGTTACCCAACCTTTCTCTGACGCTTGGATTCTCCGCCTGTCAATTAGGGAGGGATAATTACAGCATCTTTCTTTTCAATGACGTTCTTGAGAAGATTAAATAAGATACTGCATTCAAGAGGGCTTAGTTTAGACTCTGATGCCTTGTTAGGACTTAATAAATATTAAAATATCAGTAGTTAAAAAGTTAGCATTTAAAGTATTAAACACGAACTTGCTATTACACAGCAAGTTTCCAGAAAACAGAAATTGCACTCTCATGATCTTAAAATCCAATCGGACTATGTCAATTTCTTTCTTAGACTCATTCAAAACTTCCTGTAGGCTTGTTCATAAAGGATCCCAATGAAGTTTTAAGTGCAGTCCCCAATCTATCCTCAGGGGACTTTTGTAGCTTCAGCGCTTTTCCAATTTGCTTCTTGAGCCCAGGCCACGCTGAAGGCAACATGCCTTCTTTCTCCCTGTGCTTTTCATTCTTCCTGGGCTGCTCTTTCCTCCTGTCAAGCTTTCACTCATTCTGTAAAAATCAGCTTAGAGATCATGTCTCTCTGTGGTGTTGTCTCTTGCCTTTTAAAGGGTAGTCATCACACATCATGACCAAGGCAGAGTTGTAACTGTAGGTCTTATAGTCTAGGCAAGGCTTATGGTCACTGAGCTATGGTATCCCTCGTTTGTGCTCAAAATGAGACTTTAAATGATTTATTTTCTTGGATCATGCTATGTGCCTTTGCTTTCAAGGGAAAACTGCCTTGTTACAACACTCAGCAAAACAAAGGGTGGTGTGAGTCGTAGGGAGAAGGCAGCTAGCTCTGAGTACAGTGCATGACTAAGACTTAAAATCTTCCTAGACCCATGTTCCCATGTTTCAACACAAAACCTATGTAGTAGCCTTAACATCAACATTCAGGAAGAATGGGGTTCTGTGGCTGACTGAGCACGTTTCTCCAAGTTTCTCCCCATCAAAGGAACAGTTCTCAGGACTTTTCCTTTAAACTGGGTAAGCAAGCTTGGGATTAGGAGACCAGGAGGAGGAGGCTAGCTGATGGAAAAAAAACAAAAACAAAAACAAAAAAACAAAACAACTTTCCTTGCACTAAGCAGTAATTTATTTTGACTAGTAAATGGAATGTGACTTTATTTTGAATGTCAACGTGATGAAATATTACATATGGCCCAGTTAAATGACTAAAAATCAAGAATCATGAGAATGACTCGTGGAATCCACGATCTGAGCCAACGAGTTGTACAACTAATTTATATAAAGAAATTTTCCCTTTTTTTGAGCACCTGGAGTTCTAGGAATCCTAATACTGAATCATTTCAAATTGGTCATGGACATGTCAGAGTCTGAAGGGATCTCAAATATCATAAGTAAAAGCGATACAGTTCCGAGTTCTCCAAGGTCACATGGGAAGCGGTTAACAGCTCTGGGTCTCTAGACTAAGTTTACTGTCTCCTTCCACTGTGCAAGACAACCTGGATAAGAATCATTAATGCCAATACCACTGACATGGGCAAGAATAGCTATATGAGGACCTAGGTCTCCACACAGCGACATTCACCCTCTTCATTTCTCAACCCCAATGTCATCCCATAAAAATGTGGAAAACTATATCCTAGCAAAGGTATGTACTCTAAAGAGTCAACTTCATGGCAACAAACAATTATTGAATATCTGCTGTGAGACTGCACAGCTCTGCTAGACAACAGCTACACAGCCCCCTGTAGTGTTCAGTCTGTAAACTATGCAAGTGATCTCCTTTCTGTGGACTTTAAACACATGCACCACTTTTAGGACTGCTTATTCTCCATGGTGCACACTGACAAATCTTGCTGAGGAGATCACACTGAATATCAAAATCCCCTCCAAGCCCAGGAGTGGGGTCACTTGGGAGAAGACCACAGCCCTCAAAGCCCCTGGAAATAGTAACTCCAGGGCAATGGCAGGTTAGCCAGGGTCTAAGTGTTCTTATGGCTTATGTAGAAAGGAATATGTTTCCAGAAAGAATTTTTAAAACATCCCAAATGTGTGTTGATAGTATGGAGATTGCTATTCTGCTAGAATTGATGTGTGTGTGTGTGTGTGTATGTGTTTGTGTATTTGCCAGACACATTGAATGTTCTTACATAGATACTGAATTAATGTTAAAAATTAATGCTAAAAATCTATTTAGGCCCCTTGAGTAAATATCCTCATTGCATATATTAACAAACTAACCCTGAGGGACAGTAAGAACTATTATTGTACATTCTCTCAGAAGGGATTAATGACTTCTCAAAAGAAGCTCCACAGACAGAAATTTCTATACACATACTTTTTTTTTTTAACACATCTAGAAATCTCTCTAGCTTAATAGCAAGAAGAAATCTGTCCCGTGAGAAGATTATCTAGGTTTCTCATAATAAACCAATCCAATGCCCACTTTATTTTATATTTACAGAATCTTTTACGGTTGGCATGAAACAAGCGATGTCCTAGTTAATTTAGCAACTTGAATTTGCAGCATGTTCCCTGGATCCAAAATCGTATAAACAAGATTTAACCGTATAGAAGTACAACTAGAGACTGTGTTTGTGTATGTGCAAACTGAGATATTTATAGACACAGATGGAGAAACAAAAAGAAACAAATTTAGGGTAATTTCAGTACTAAAATGCAGGAAACTATACAAATGAATACTGATTTCATTCTATTTGAATAAAAGGAACTTGTTCACTAATCAGGTAAAGGTGTTATCTGCCTTGAGTGGTAGAGAGAAAGAGGCATGTGTTTTGATGCCCAGTAATCCTGTAACTTTATGAGTGTATACAGGTGATTATTTGTTTTACAGATGAAAAAACAGGGGCTTAGATTAAACATGTCCTAGGTCACAGTAGTTGATACTATTAAGTATCAAATAAATGCCTGGGGCTATAGATACACCATGAAAGGATGTCTCCCCTCTTTTTTTCCTTCACTCCAGAGGAGCCCTTAGATGCTGACTATCGGCGATAGGCATATGCATTTTGCAAAGTGACCATTATCTGCTAGGCATTGTGCTACATGCTTTTTATATAGTGCTGCATTTAAGTCAAACCCCAAAAGCAAATAGCACAATCTTATAGGTTAAGAGGCTAAGGCTCAAAGAAAGGAAGCCACTTACTAAGATAATAGTAAATGGCAGAAGTCGTTTAAAACCCTTACTTGCTTCATTCTAAAATAACTCCCTTTTAGAACATCCCCATTACATTTCACTCTCTATCCATAATGCCTGAGGCCTTGGTCCAGCCTCCTGGCTTTCCATGGAATGGCTTGGGGAAGGTGTGAGGGCAAAGGATGAAAAGAGGCAGGGAGCTTACCATGGAGAACATGGTGGAACTTTGCTTACATGAGGTTCCATGATGTGAACCTTAGAAATCGGACACCACTGGACCAAGAACTAAGGACAGGTAGTGCCAGCCACCTGAGGGACATTTTGCACCCATTTCTGCTCTTATTCCAATTATCTTTTCTCAGATGTAGCTAATTGCTAAAACAAAAATTGTTCATGTTTATACAGTGAAGCTGATAAAAATGTCGGCATCTCCTAAAAACAGTAATTCTGTTAGGCATAATCATAACTGATCCTAGACTGTTTCCATCCTGGTGAAGTAAGCAAGCCTGCGAACACTGCTGTATATACAGGGTAATAAGCTGACTCTGAAGGCAACCATAACCATTTGTAAAGGTGAGGCAAAATAAAAGGAAGAGGAAGGTTTATCTGCATGCTTTAAACCAAACTCTCAGAAGGTGCTGCTAGGAGATTTTCTTGTCAAACCCGACTGACAAGGGGCGGTCATTCAGTAGACCCTTTCAGTTCAAGTTCTGACTGTGTGTCTGCACCACGGGCTCTGCTGGAAGGGGTGCCATGAGGCGGGCAGGGCACCTGGCCAGTACAACTGATGGAGTTGTCTCTCTTACCCACAGGCTTCCCTTTCCCTTGTGATTCCTCTGTATTTCATGCCTGCCTGATGCCAACACGGAATCCAGACTGACAGAGCACAGGTGCCCATGGATAGCTAAGACCAACTTGGGAGAGGCTTAGGATGCAGTGTGGCTCCTTGGTCTATCATCAACTTCCAGGCATTGGCATCACGTGACCCTTTCAGCCTAGTCATCTCTTATTCTTTTTGCCTGAAATGACCTTCCTCACCTAGTGAACTTGGGAAATCCCACTCGGCCTTCCTCTCAGCGTTCCCTTAGATAAGCCATTGGCATTTTTATTTTAAAAGAAGATGACAGTTAATACAAATGAATCCCTAACATGTGGGGCTCCTGGTAGTGTGTGAGCAGAAAGCTAGTGTCTTAACCCATATGGGGCAATATTTGGCATGGACTTGGCAATATTAGACCTGGATCTGCAGGTCTAAGAAGCAAGCAGTTGGCTGAATGGGATTTGTTTTACAAGTCAGCAGAAACACTTCCAATTGCCAAAAGAGAATCTAATTATCTTTGGGTATTTTTATAACAATTATTACGGTACGAGCTTGTTAATTCCAACATTGACTATAGTGGCAGAAAATAGAAAATAACCCCAATGTCCATGAAAAGGCACGGTGAAACAATACCAGGTACTTTAATACTCTGGAATTAAAAGAAATTATATGGAAGGGAGACCTATATATTCTGTCTTGGAAAGTTGTTTAAGATCTACCTCTGAATGAAAAGGAAAAACAGAATAATAATATATCTAATAGGAAATGACATATAAGAACAACCTCTCAAATGAACTTTGTATATTCTTTCTTGGCATAATTATTTGCTGGCAAATGCAAAGTGTTCAGAAGCATGAATACCAAACAGATCACAGTTGTGTGGGAAAAGGGGGCAGGAGAGGGGTGACGATCTGAATTGTTTTTTTAAACACAGAAAAACATATGTATATATTTCTTTTGCATTTAAATACTTTTAAGTGAAAAGCTAAATTGTTAATGGCGGCCCTGTAGTGGCTTACATCAAATACTGAATCTGTGTTTATAAATTCCAGTGACTCAACACAAAGCCAGGACAGTTCCAAGGTGAGGGGCTGGAAGGACATTTCATTCTTTTTCAATTTCATCTATTCTTTACCACTTGCCAACTTCTGAGCTGGCTCCAGATACAGCAAATGGGAATTTGATGGGAGGAGGCTTTCTCTGAAGATGATTTCAGGCACCTGCTCCAGCTAAGGATCTTCTTGTTCTTAATGCAGAATGTACAGACAGCCAATACGCCAATCAGCAGGGTGACTATTCATACCCTTCCTCCTGACTGTAGCCCACAGGGCCCTGTGAGGGTGGTCACTCCTCCACCTGAGAGCACCTTGCTTTTGAGAGCAAGATGCTTATGGTACCAGCCGATGGCTGGCATTTACCACATCTCCTCTTTACACAAGCCCACTCACTGATGTGGATGCTTTTCTGGAGAAAGTCTGCATGGAACAGAGGAAACTGGTAGATGTGGTAACTTTTTTTTTTTAATTTTTTTTTAACCTTTATTTATTTTTGAGACAGAGACAGAGCATGAACGGGGGAGGGGCAGAGAGAGAGGGAGACACAGAATCGGAAGCAGGCTCCAGGCTCTGAGCCATCAGCCCAGAGCCCGAAGCGGGGTTCGAACTCACGGACCGCGAGATTGTGACCTGAGCTGAAGTCGGATGCTTAACCGACTGAGCCACCCAGGTGCCCTGGTAGATGTGGTAACTTAACAAAAATCTTTTTGGGTCAGATGCTGTCATGCAATACTCACGTGAACAAAGCTCTGAGAGAGCAGGTGAGTTGTAGGCAGTAATGTCTGTGATTCTGTGATTAATAAACACAACTGCATTGACTAACATTTATATACCTGGACACTTACTGCTGAGTAACATTTTTAATTGAAATTTTAATTTTATAGGATATAGATGAAAAATGCTATTGAACAGACTCTTTATTATGATTCAATCATCTCTGAGGTTTTCTTTGATAGGGGTCAGGGTTTATTTGAATTTTACATACTAACTACCAAAGAAAGGGTGTAACCTATTTAGGGATAGCCTAAAATGTGTGTGTGTGTGTGTGTGTGTGTGTGTGTATTCTCAATAACCTGAAGAGTGAGGGTCATCGCCTACACTTAGTCTTATTCCAGTGACTTGAATAGTGTCTGGAACAATTTAGACCTTGTGTACTGGGACCTCCCCTCATCAATACCAAAGGGAAAATGATATAACTTCCTTGACTGAGTTAGTGAGAAAAAAATCAATTCTGAAATTAGCTTTAGCGGTTTCCAATGCCCTTTTCAATGTCTAAACATGCTGGTACATGCACGTAATAAAACTCTTTTCTTGGGCATTCCTTCACTGGTAAGTGTGGATATGTCAGCAGCCCTCTGCAGTTTTCCATGCTGTGCACGCTGACGGCCTCACTGACCCCCTGCTGTAAAAATATCATTTGTATTTTCCTCAGGTTTTATGCTATGCTTCGAATAAATCACAGCTTATCCCTGTTTTCCAAAGTTCTAGGAATCCCTAACATCAGAGATAAGAGTATCTGAGGGCACAAGTCCGTATTGTTTCCTTCCTTTAAAAGAAAAATGTATGCTGTTTTGGTAATTCTTGTTCTTAATTAAAACACGTTGTTACAATCTCAAATACGGAAGTGCTCAAATGGAAATGTGGAAGTCCTCACCTGTGTAGTGCAGCTGGCATGAGAGGAGAAGAGCAACTTTCATGTGGATCTGGCCCTGCTGGTGAGGCACCCCTCTCCCTCTCTCTCCCTCCCTCCCTCCCTCTCTTTTTCACATTTTAAGATCAGGATATTCAAACATGCACAAGTGAGATGAAAGGGTATAATGAATAGCCATGCCCTCCATTAACTCACTTTCAAAAATTTTCAATACCTATCTGTTTTTTAACATTTTATAACAAATTTCGGGATACCTGGGTGGCTCAGTGGGTTAAACATCTGACTCTTGATTTCGGCTCAGGTCACCATCTCATGGTTTGTGAGATTGAGACCCGCTTCAGGCTCTGTGCTGACAGCGTGGAACCTGCTTGGGATTCTCTCTCTCTCTCTCTCTCTCTCTCTCTCTCTCGTATCTCTGCCCTTCTCTTGCTTGCACTGTCTCTATCTCTATCTCTCTCAAGATAAAGTTAAAAAAAAGTCACACATCATATATCCTTAAAGCATAAGGTTTCTTTTTTTTAAGTCAAACCAAAATACCGTTGTCACACCTAAATAAGTAACCATATTTAGTTAACACAATAAAAGTAATAAGAATATTTATATTTAGAAATAATCTAATACCACTTTGATGGTTAATTTTATGCCTCAATTTGACTGGGCCATGGGGTGCTCAGATATTTGGTCAAATATTATTGTGGGTGTTTCTGTGAGGGCTGTTTTTGATGAGGTTAACATTTTAAATAGTAGATAGAGTAAAGCAGGTTGCTCTCCCAATGTGGGGAGGCCTTGTCCAATCAGGTAAAGGCCTGAATAGAACAAAAAGGTTGACCTTTTCCTGAGTAAGAGGGAATTCTTCCTGCCTGCCTTCAAACTGGAAATTGGCTTTTTTTTTTTCTGCCTTCACATTCAGGCTGAAACACTGGCTTCTCCTGGGTTTTGAGCCTTCTGGCCTTTAGTAGCAGCTACACCATTGGCTTCCCTGTTCTCATGCCTTCAGACTTGGACTCAAACAAACCATCAGCTCTTGTCAGTGTCCAGCTTGCAAAGTCACCTTGCAGATCTTGGGGACTTAGACTTGCGATCCAATTCCTACACACAGACACACACACGCACACACACACACAAGTACATATATGTACATGTATATACATGTGTATATATATATTGATGCATATATATGTATGTATGTAATTTCCTATTTGTTCTGTTTCTCTGTCCCTGATGAATATATCACCTTATCACCAGTCCATATTCAATTTCTCCAAATGGCTGAAAGATGTTTTTATACATAATGTTTGGAGTAGAATCCAAATAAGTTCCGTATACTATTTTTAAAGTCTATACACATCAACTACACTTGTGGAAAAGTCATGAAATATTTTCTTTTATGGTATTTCTTAAATGATATTGGATAAGCCCCACAACACAGAACATTAAACACAAACTTTTAGAATGTAATTCCAGATTTACAAAGATCAGGATGCATGCCTTAAATGTGTCAAGACTGGACACAGAAAGAAAAAGAAACACACTTCCACGAACAGCTTTATACTTGTGATAAGTCACTGAGCTTCTTTGTTCGCTCTATGTTCCACATCGATAAAACAGGAAGTGCACCTATGAAATATTTACTTGGCCTTCTTCACAGAGATGCAATGAGAGTAAAGGGTAGTTTCACAGAAATAGTTCTGAAATGAAGTATCATAAAATGAAGAAACTTATTATAATCATCATCATCTTCTCCATCTAAGGAACCCATTTTGTTTCTTTATTTGCAAGTGGGGTCTCATTCTCAGACGAAATTTGTACTATTCACACAAATCTGTGCCACATTACTAAAAGGACGAAAAACAAATAAATCGTGCTGTAAAGCAAAGGCCCTGGTCTTCAAGCAGGAGTAATTGTGCACGTTTCACACAGGCTGAAAAACAGCAGAGAATGACCTCTCAAGGTCATCACTTCAGAAACTCACCCGGTACTGTTGAGATAACTCTGTCCTAAGCTGCAATCCTTTGACAGAGAAGACGGATTGAACCAAAATGCTGGCAGACACTGACCATTGCTGTGTCGCTCATAACCGTAGTCACTGTGGGGGGAAGGGCCAAAAGAAACCTGTCAGTAGGTGGCAAAATTACTGAGAATGGTTTCATGGTAGTCCACAGCCAACTTCTACTCTAGCCAAGTGGTCAACAAACAAGAGTTCACCAAATCAATACCTTTCCAAAAATGGAAGTGTTTTTCCCCTGTGGAATATCTGTCAATTACCCAGGATAATGCCGGAAGAGATAACTTGAAAGCAACAGAGATGCTTGTGTAGAGATGAAGACTCAATGACCAATAGTTCCAATTAAACGGCTTTAAGCTGAGAGGGCAGATTATGTTCTCATTAGGAGAATACATAACACTGATGGTGGCTGGGCCCCAAGACAGCTACAAAGAGAAAACACACAGTGGTGGGAGCTCAACCCTCAGTGTCAACATCACTGACACAAACACAGCCACATGTGGTACGATTCTCATTACTGGTGATGTCTTTGGGGTGCTTTTCCAAGACATCTGGATCTACCAAGTAGAGCTGAGCCAGGTCTCTCTGTGCACAAGCCATATGCTTCAAAGTCACAGCAGAAAAGGAAATGTCCTTCAGGAATGTCATGAGCATTTCTCTGAGGAAAATTTTGTCCTAGTCAGTTAGCATTGTCAGTGGAGACTGACGGCTTGAAAGCCTCTCTCTTTCTTGGCAAGAGTCAAAGATTTTTCTCCCAGCCTCCTCTCTTTCTTGCTTCCAGAGCCCTCTGTGTGGCCTGATATTCTTGGCTTCTGGAAGATGAACTTGGGCACAGAGATTGACAACAAATTGACCTCCACATGCACAGACAAATCACAGGCAGTCACCAGCAAGCATTAGTATGAATCGGCCCATCTGTGTGATGGAGGTGAGATGTTGGCACACAGGGTCGGGAAGGGAGAAACAGGCTTAGCCATGGGGCCTGTCACCAGGCAGCTGGCACTTAGAATCCTGCACATATCAGCTGGATTTGGTGCTGGTTCAACACAGCATGGAGAGGAAGACTTCAGAAATGCTGCCTGCAGGATACCCGGTGTTCATTTCAGGGAATTATTTTACAAGTGCTGGGGATGGCAGGCAAGGTCATCTGGGGGAACGTCCAGGGGAGAGCCAAGCCAAGAGGGAACATTTAGTGACAACCACCTTTTATTACGGTATAGTCAAGTGGACTCATTGAGGCTTTGGCTACTGGTAGAAACTCAACAAAGTCATGGTGAGTCTTCCAAAATATTTTCAGAAATCATGCAGTAACAAAACCCCCATTTTTTTGACTAGAAAACCTTGCAATGGCCTCGTTTATGATTCATTGACCACTTCTCAGAATACATTTCAGTTAGAGGTAGATTCCAGTCACAAATGAATATAAGAATTGGGCCAACACTGTAGGGGAGGCAGAGATAAGGGAAGGGCAAAGCCTAATTGCCTTCCTTACCCTGTGTTCCTTTTACTCTAGATTATCTTAAAATGGAGGAAGAAAAACAACACACGACAATAACAAAAGACTCATTTACTGTGGAACCTTGTGGAAAAGACTGCCCCAAAACCAACACTTCCAGGAGACATCAGGGAATCAAGACATCTCATCTCATTTTTTCTCTTTGGTTTTCTACTAGAATACGTTTGCTCTTTACAAAGGAATGACTATCTGGTAAGGCCAAAGCTAAATGACTAAGCTAAAATGTCATCCTTTACAAATCCTCTTTGAATAGAGGGGATAAAGGAGAAACAGTTGGAAAGAAGGATGGGATAAATGACTTTAAAATTCCATGGAAGTTTTCCTTATGAATGCATTTCAGGGTGTCAGTCCTGAAAGGTAGGGCAGGAAAAATATATATATATTTTTTTTTAAATTTTTTTTTCAACGTTTTTTATTTATTTTTGGGACAGAGAGAGACAGAGCATGAACGGGGGAGGGGCAGAGAGAGAGGGAGACACAGAATCAGAAACAGGCTCCAGGCTCCGAGCCATCAGCCCAGAGCCTGACGCGGGGCTCGAACTCACGGACCGTGAGATCGTGACCTGGCTGAAGTCGGACGCTTAACCGACTGCGCCACCCAGGCGCCCCTAGGAAAAATATATTTTTATCATTGTAATAATGTTGCACTGGCTACAATGGAAGTTACAGCTGAGGAGGCCCCTGCAGAATTCCTTGTGAGCTCCAATGTAACTGAAGTTCTCTTGTCCTCTGGCTGAGCCCAAGAGATCTAGCACTGGCTCTTGGCTTGCCTTGTCTACCAAAAGAGGGAAACAGCCTTGGGTTATTGGTCTGAGAGCTGGTGGCCAATTTTGGCAGGCCTGTACAGAACTATTCACTCAGAGGATGTTTCCAGAGGTCTACCATGAGAGAAGACTTCCATTTCCTAAGCTATATGATGTGTATGTGCACAGTATCTCAGCCCAGCACTGATATTTTGACGGTCACATAAGTGATCTATGATTGCTACATAGGTAGATATCCAATGTTAAAGGAATAACTTTGGTTCCTTATGCATGTCAAGTTTTAATCACTTAACATTGACATATATATTTAACAATTGTTTTCTCTAAACTGAAACATATAAATAAATTTAAGGAAAAAGGAAAAAAAAAGAAGAAAGGAAAAAGGAACAGAAAATGAGGTGGATATGATGAAGGGAGTTACCACCTACTCATCCTTAATAATTTCCAACCTCATTTGAATGCCAACACTGACCTGGAACAAAGTAAGGGCATTGCTGACAACACAGGCTAGCTTTCTGCTTATCAAATGCTTCAGGAAGAATGCTATCGTGCTCAAATATCTCAGTACTTTTCTGGTTTATACTAGCTTAATCCTGGTAAAGGGAGAGGTCTCCCATACCACCACGTCCACAGAGCCATAGACTGCCAATGCCACTGAATCCTTGCCTTGAAATCAGAAAAGTCTTCCATAGCTCGCATACACAATCATCAGCTAACTAACCACTGACTGAAAACTCCCAGTGACAGCAAACTTACTGCTTTATAAGCTCATTGTTCCACTACTAGGAACCTAGATTCTAGGAAGTTTTTACCTTGAGCACAAATATATCTGCTCTCTGAAAAGTCAACTTACTGTTTTCAGTGCTGTGGTCTGAAGCAACTCAAGGGGGGGATCTGGTTTCCCTTTTTGTCCTGAGATCTAGCAAACATGTGGGGATAGCTACAAGACATCTTCTGAATCCTCTTTCAGTCCAAAGAAATTCCTAGTTTTTCCATATACACATGCCCATAACCAATAAATGTTGTCCTCCAAAGGTAATTTCATAAGAATATGAGGCTTGTCGCTTAGCTCTGTATATGTCACTATTATTTCAAACCTCAGCTTTCATTAAGACTCACACAGATTTGATACACTGAGTATCAGCACAAGCTTACCAGTCAAAATCGGCCTCCGTGCAGACACAAGGTTCAGATTCCATAGCTCCTGCATATTTTCCTTGCATACACTTCCTCTCTGATTTTCGCTTCTTATATACCCTTTTTGCTCCCATGATGCATGCTTCCCCCTGTAAGGAGACAAGGATCTCACTCAGTTGGGCACATCACTTGGACCTTCCCTACTTCAATTCAGGACATTCAGAGAGATGTTCTCAAACCTTAGTGTAATGTGGACATAGGTCACCTACTTTGTACTAATGGCATTTTCTTTTTTTTTTTTTTTAATTTTTTTTAACGTTTATTTATTTTTGAGACAGAGAGAGACAGAGCATGAGCAGGGGAGGGGCAGAGAGAAAGGGAGACACAGAATCTGAAACAGGCTCCAGGCTCCGAGCCGTCAGCACAGAGCCCGACGCGGGGCTCAAACTCACGAACTGTGAGATCATGACCTGAGCCGAAGTCGGACGCTTAACCGACTGAGCCACCCAGGCACCCCAATGGGATTTTCTTTTTGATGTCGAGAACTCTGGTGTAGAATGCAACTATAAATGCAATCCTAAGAAGCACTGAGGGTGTGTCAAAAACCATCCTTCACTCCTGATGTATTCAGCAAACCTTTACCTGGCGAGGTTTGAGGTCCAGTGCTATGAGGGACACACAGATAGCCAAGATTCAGCTTGTAACAAATGTATTGCCAAGAAATCTCTGGTAATTAAGTCTAATTCTTCTGTAATAAAAGATTTATGCATTTGGTCATTTATGAGCATATGAAAGAAGGGTTTTCCTAAGAAGTATAAAGATCCATTTTGCCTCAATTTATTATGCCTCTGCCCACACAGCTTTATGGCACTGATTTTATGTCCAACTACCAGACAAGTGAGAGAAGTAAACTCAGTATTTCTCCACAAAATAAATAAAATCTTTGAATAGCATAGTGATTGCACATCTCAAAAGGGAAAGTAACAGCAATGTACGTAATAGTTTTATTACTGAGTCTGCGAAGAGTATATGATGCTAACTGATGCAGCCCTTACTGTCAAACGCAGCTTTCTTTGTGTCTCAAGGACAGAAAAAAGTTTTGTCCAGGCTAGTATACACTGTGTTTCTTGAGCAAATTCACTTTAACTGGCTCCACGACACATCTATATGTAAATATGTTACTTTGACCCTTGAACAACACAGGAGTGAGAGGTGCTGACCATCTCGCACAGTAAAAAATCCATATGTGACTTTTGACTCCCCCAAAACTTAATTATCAATAGCTTACTGTTGACTGAAAGCCTTACTGATTACATAAGTAGTTGAATAACACATCTTTGTATGTTATGTGTATTGTATATGGTGTTCTTACAATAAAGTAAGCCAGAGAAAAGAAAATGTTATGAAAAAATCGTAAGTAAGAGAAAAATACACTTAAAGCATTGTACTGTATTTATTGAAAAAAAGTCTGCTTGTCAGTGGACCTGCACATTTCTTTTTTTTTTTTTTTTTTAATTTTTTTTCAACGTTTTTTATTTATTTTTGGGACAGAGAGAGACAGAGCATGAACGGGGGAGGGGCAGAGAGAGAGGGAGACACAGAATCGGAAACAGGCTCCAGGCTCCGAGCCATCAGCCCAGAGCCCGACGCGGGGCTCGAACTCACGGACCGCGAGATCGTGACCTGGCTGAAGTCGGACGCTTAACCGACTGCGCCACCCAGGCACCCCAGACCTGCACATTTCAAACCCCTATTGTTCAAGGGTCAAGTGTATTTAGTCTAGGTTTGGGGAGATGATGGGTTCCTCCCTGAGTATGGCGGTGGCTGTGCAGTGAGAACCTCTGCCATGTCCTCAGAGAGACCTGTAGAATGACTTCCACCTTGGGAAATCAACAGAAAAATGCTTTTGGCCAAGCATTCTGATACGAGCTGATCAGGGGAGGGGCCAGAATGAAGGAAAGTTTCCTATTAATAATTCTGCCCCCTTGTACCCAGAGTACCTTTGGAGGAGGCAAGAGGCACTACCCAATCCCAGGGAATCACAGGGCAACAGGAGAGGATTTTACTGGCACTGCTCACCGTGCATAATTTTATTATTTTACATCTCTGCTTTGCTAGATAAAACTGAAGATCCTTTTGTCACCCCTGCCCCTACCCTGCAACCATATGACATGCTCAGATAAATTATGTTTGGATCTGCATGCTGAGTTGGTATTTCATTTTGAGTTGTAAGTCTAAGCCAAGCACATTTGAATTTTATCTCATTATCTCCTAGGACAATAAAGAAAAAAAAGAAATTACTTCACCACAAGCTATAAATGTTGAGTTTGCTCACCGCTGTGGAACACAAAACATGCAAGAAAGCGGTAGATGGGCAGTGTAACCTAGAGAACCCCCTATTCCTACATTTTAATGGCCAGCTTTCCCCCAACATGACCCATGCCTTCCACCCAGGACTTAACCTCAGCTGTCCTCGTCCTACCTGGCTGTGCAGCTGCCAGGGTCGGTAGTCCTCCTCGGCACACCGTCTATCAAAAATGGACTTGTAGTCCACCTTGACCAGCTGCCATTCGGAGCGGTGGCTGAAGTGTCCAAACACTCTATAGAGTTCAAAATGATAAAAATAATCACAAGAGTAACAGGGCCCATAGCTAGCGTTTGCCGGGCGTTTGCTATGAACTTAGTATGATGCTAAACACGTTACATTGATCATATCAGTCAATCCTCAAAGCACATGTATGAGGAGGGTTACTATTATTGGCACCCTATCACATCTGAGTAATTTCAGGCCCAGAGAGTATTGTTAATATGCAAAGAAACAACTAAGACCTGGCTGATTCAGAACACAGGGTGTCTGACTTAAAAACCCACTTCTGCGTATCGTACCACAAGAATGGTTGGTTGACAGAAAAGAAAAAAGAAAGTAAGAAAAACATTACAAATGCTGCATTCTATGTGGTCCAAGATTACACTTGTAGGTTCTCTTGCTAATATCCCTGGTTCCCATGGTTTCCATGCTATTTTACCTTCCCACCAGTCCCTAGGGAATGTGGTCAATGGGGCCAACTAGTTAGAACTGCTTCCTACACTGTGCACTCCACTCTCCTTATTCAGAGAAATTCGGGTATATAATGAGGCATTTGAATCACCAACCATAGATATCCGCGGATAAAAGCCACAAGGTAGCCTTTTCAGTCAGTGTTTTTTCATCCGAGTTTTGCAAATATGAAAACTGAATAAAGATAAATTATGGAACAAATTGCTAATTGAGCTATGTATACCAGGGGCAAAGGGTAGCTATTAGGCATATTAAATTTATGTTGATCTTTTCTATCATTAAAAAAGGGGAAGAAAAAATTAGAAAATGTACCAACTACTCACTATGATTTTTGATCACAAGGTCGACTACTTTAAAACCTTCTCTCTGTTTTCCATGTCTAATTTTCCAGGGGAAGAAAAAAAACTCACCGTTTCATATTTCAAATTCAAAGCTCATGTTTTGAAACCCTTAAGCAGGCAACTCATTAATCAAGTCTTTCACAAATTAATGATCGTCACTTTCCAGACAAGAATGAGTGCAAATGCAATTTCACAAGAACAGATTGTTCTCACAGTTTTCCTAATACGCCTCACAATTGGGTTAGGTAAAGAGCCAGGGAAAAATAAAATCCTTTGTGGGGTTTTGATCAAGCTCTGCGTTCTGCCTTAAAGTGAAATCATTCTTATATGCCTGTGATTTTCTATATATTGAGTTTATTATTAAAGTTTTAAATTTATAGTTTTATTTTCTGTTGAAATAATAATTTCTAATTTCCCTAAACCCATTCAGCATAGGAAAAAATAGACTGTGCCCTTGTGCTGCCAGCCCTCAGTATGGGTCTCCTAATGAGTAAAGAGCCAAGAAATTGGCCACGCCCACATTTTTCTTTCCCCTTTGCGGAGGAATCATGAAGTCAGGTGTACTGACCTTGCTAGCAATTTCAAATATAAGAGTAGCAAAGTGAATAGGCTTTGCTAAACACAACATATTCCTGGATTTCTATTAAGACTAGAGGACATCATAGTTTTCCACTTACGTCATGATTAGAGTCTCTTCCCCAGGCTCGCCCAAAACCCCATCCACAAAGAGTGGAATAGATGTGAAACTGTATTTGCTCCAAGATCTCCCTTCATCAAAACTCAACCTAATGAAAGAAAAAAATAACAGGCATCATATCTCAAAAGAAAAAAAAATCCTTTCAGAGGAAAAATACTATCAGCCAGGGAAGAATACATTTTAAAAGTACTGGGGACACTGTCAAAGTGAGCCTTTTATGTGAATACGTACTCTTAATTACATCAGAAGGTAGAAATACAGTTAGCCAAGCGATTCGGGACCCAGATGTATTATAACAGCCATAAGGGGAGAGCTGCATGAAATGGGAATGATAATAAGTCTTTGATAGAATTTTTTTTTAATTTGGATATTTTATTAGATCTTAGATCTCAATGTGACGCTCTCCAAAACCTCAGTGCAATCTAGCAGCAAGTTTTACTCGTGATTCTGAAGAGCAATGGCCTTGTAAGACCTACTTAGATGGACTTGAACCAGCTGCCTCCAAGAGATCAAACCCTTGGTGGCTTCCCTCTTAACACTGTTTTGCATCCTGGCTGACTCCTTGAGTGAATGGGTACAGGACTGGCTCTTGCGAGTAAGAGAAGTCTGCAACTCTGAAGGTCACCCAGGATGTTTCCTCTGTTCTGTGTTTCCCTGCGGATGCCTTCCCCCACGCTAAGCCTCCATTTCTCTTATTTCCACAGTTTTCTCTTCAGTCTCCTAAGTAACTCACACCAGGCGGAAAATCAGGCTTTTGGTTTTGAACAAGCTTGCACTGTGGAGAGAGCCCTTTTCAAAAACAGAGATGAAGGAGTCTACTAGAAACCATTCTGGAAGTTAGGCCTTAAATGTCCATCTGGGCAAGACCTACCGGTAGAGGTGCAGACTGGTAACCTCCTTCCCCCAATAGAATCAGGGGGAAATGAGATAGGGACAGATTTGCCCCGAACTGCTGATCTCTGTGCAGAACACACATAACAGACACACGTTAAGCCTCTCTTGACTTCTACCTATTTTACCTGACACACCACTGTACCCACAAGTGTGCTCAAAGAGTAAGGTACTGGGGAGGGCACTGTCATATTCGAAAACCATAATGCAGCTCTTCTCTCAGGGGTAGAATCTCGGTCTTTCTCAATATCCTTCCCTCCAGCCCTACCCCCACCTCCTTCCCTCCTTCTCTCTGTCTCCTTTCCTCCTCTTGTGAAACCGCTGGCGATGTCTTATTTTAATAGAGCAAAGGCATAGATGCTGTTCTAGTAGACTTTGACAGTTTATCGCAAACACCGTCACCAACTGATAGCCTGACTCCTCAACTGGTCTTAGCAGTATGGAACCATCGGGTGCATGACTCATGATCAGTGCCATTACCAGAGATGTCGAATCGGGAGAGACGTGTGCTTCATAGCAACCAGGACTCCACCTTGATCCAGATACAAAACGCTGTGCTCTTCTTCAAAGATCTGCAAGAGGAAAACATCCACATGGACACACACCCAGAGTTCAGAGAATTAGCCTTCATATGAGGAGGAAAAGTCCTTCCCATGATACACCAAGGTGTCCCCACCTCTTTGGAAAGACACTTATAAATAAATAATGC
The DNA here is from genome assembly GCF_028018385.1 of Neofelis nebulosa. Lineage (NCBI taxonomy): Eukaryota > Metazoa > Chordata > Mammalia > Carnivora > Felidae > Neofelis > Neofelis nebulosa. Next base: position 69,363,405 of record NC_080794.1, read on the forward strand.
TTCCCAAGGTGGGATGCATATACCACTGGCACTGTACAAAATGATTTTAGGTGTGCCACAAATGAACCTGAAGAATTAATAGTTATGTATTCATGCTTCTATTCCCATATTTTTATGGCAAGTTCTGTTGATTCCCACTTAGGACCCACTTCTCAGAATGTAGGGTAACCATCATATTGTGTAACATCTTTGGATGGAAGAAGCCTTAGAGATAACTTTACCCCAGCATTCTCGTTTCTACAGATGAGAAAACTAACATTTAGAGAGATGTGGTGACTTACCCAAGACCATGTGTGTAGTAATTCACGGGTCCGAGACCTGCGGAGTTATAGGGCCCTTTCCAGATGTAATTATTTCAAGTTTTCCAAGTATTTCAGAGGAAAGCTGTTCTGGTTCAATTCATAGATTCTCTAGCAAGCCATATAGGAGTTCTGATCCAAATGGAATCATCTTTGGGTACACGCGTCATTTAGGTTTTTCTCCAAAAGTGGAGAAACCAATTTGAAGTCAAATGGAGATGGGCTACAAACAAATTTCGTGTCCTCACTATATGAGATATGCACGGTTTTTTCATAATTGCTTTGTTGGTGTCACCTTGTCTGCAGTTACACTACAGACATGATTGTTTTTCCCTTTGTTTCTTATATCTAAGACGTACCCCAGGATTACAGATGTAAAAAGTCCTTTCCTTTGTTTGGGGTGTTGGAAGAAACAAAATGGGATCCTGGCTTTCGAGCTATTCTCCAGAGGAAGCTTAATAGTCCATGTTCCTACATACCTCCAAGATCACTAGCCCTGGGGATTCTTTTTATTTTTTTTTTAATTTTGTTAATGTTTATTTATTTTTGACAGAGAGAGACAGAGCATGAGTGGGGGAGGGGCAGAGACAGGGGGAGACACAGAATCTGAAGCAGGCTCCAGCAATAGCCCTGGGGATTCTTAAGCAAGCATCTTTCCTGCCTTGTTCTCCTCAAACCATGTGAATCATACAGAGGGTCCATAAGGGGTCAGAAGCTAGGAAATGGTAACTTGGACTATAACATGGGCATCTCTATCTAAAACATAAAGCAGGGAGTTCTCACTTCTGTGTGATTACCTGTGCATTAGATTTCAATTTACGGGGCTAGTTACTGTATGATAATTAAACGTCAGTAGGTTATTAAAACATATTTATTGAAGTGTAACAACCGTGCATTAGGCACATATCTTGTTATGATTGCTAAATCTCATTAAATGCCTGTTTTATAAGCTATGGGTGTCTAATTTTCATTTAGAAGAAAGAGAGGAAGCATTTAAGCTAAACATGTTGGTTTACAGTGATTCCAATTCTACTTTTCCTAACATATGCACCCTGATGGTTATGACTCTGTCTTCTGCACATAACATATAGACATTTCAGAACACCACCTGGGTAATGGCTATTTCAGAATCATTGCATTCCTCTATATTCTGACTCTGAGGCAAGGGGAATTTATGGGGGCAGCTCAGTGCTGGGTATACAATCTACCCTCCAGCTTCCATGTTCCCAATATGATAAACTCTTTAGGATCCTGGTGTCCTTTTATGGAAAAAAATTCTTTCAGATCTGATTTGGTTTCATTGTCACTTATAAGCTTTCTTACATAGAGACTCTGAAAAAGGGTCATTTTTACTGAATGACAAAACAAACAAACAAATTGCACAAATATTTGCTAAACTTTAAGACTCTCATAAAACAAAACAGGAAAATAAATACATTGACAAGCTTTAGGATTTATGTACAGCTGAATGAGTTCTCAGAATTTAACCCAGTTGAACAATTTTTATGTCATTTATTTATTTTATTTTATTTTTTTTTTTAAAATTTTTTTTTTCAACGTTTTTTTATTTATTTTTGGGACAGAGAGAGACAGAACATGAACGGGGGAGGGGCAGAGAGAGAGGGAGACACAGAATCAGAAACAGGCTCCAGGCTCCGAGCCATCAGCCCAGAGCCTGACGCGGGGCTCGAACTCACGGACCGCGAGATCGTGACCTGGCTGAAGTCGGACGCTTAACCGACTGCGCCACCCAGGCGCCCCAATTTTTATGTCATTTAAACTGCAGCAACTTGACCCAGGATACTTTCTCACCTGCCTCCAGGTGTTCCCTGCATCTGAAGAGACAAACATGCTGATGTCGCTGTCTGACAATTCGGAACCTATGTTACCTAGAAAGAGCACATCATCAGTAGTGAAAGGAGCTTTTCACAAAAGCTAACAATGGGCTGTAATGGCCATCTCCACTGCTCGAGATGGACTTACACTGTAAACACTGTATCTGAGCAGGGTTTTTCTGCAGAGTTGCTTCGGGGTCAATGGCTTTAGGTTGACTTTCAAAATATCTTTTTGCTTACTCATTAAGTTTCCAGCACAGATATCTAGCTTCTGAAAATAAATGCAATCTTCCACAGCAAGCCAACCAGGCAAGCTTCTTACCTGAAGCCACTATGATGCTGGGGGCTGTGTCTCTGCTGGCGATGATCCCTGAGGTGTAGGGGTTCTCAGAGACCTTCAGGTGAAGGTGCAGTGAGCAGTAGGGCTGAGAAGAGGAGAAATGAGTGTCATGAAAGCATATAATCAAAAAGGTCACCTAAAGTCCAGTTTCAGGGCATCCATGCATCCCATTCATCCATCCATCCCATTCAACCATCCATCCATGCACGCACCTTTCATTCCACAGATACCTGGGGTCCACTAAGTATAAGACAGCTGCCAAATTGGTGAAGGTGGGGGCCCCTTTGATTTAGGCCTGTTCTACTGCCTTGATTGCCATTTGGTCATTCAAGAAATATTTTAGTACTCTATCTGAAAAACACGAGATGTAGCTTATGAAAGACTTACACTGACTAAATTTTGGTCTTTGCCATTATGAGATATATAGCTTAAGATCTTTCTGTTGATTACCATAAAGAGAGACTATTTTAACAGTCATAAGATCAATACAGACGGAATATGAAGTTTGAGAGGCTGACACGACTATGTTCAACGCTGGATCAGAAAAAGGCTTTGGGGAGAAAATGGTGCCTGAGGCAATGGTGTGTAGAATATGAACAGCAGGTGAGATGTTCAAGAGGATGAAGGATAGTTCAGGCCTAATTGATATCAATAACAAAGAAAAGAAGCAGAATGAGTTTAGCTATAATACAGTAGGCAGCCAGGTTACAGTGAGGAGGAAGGATGGATATGAAGTCTGAAAAGAAGGTTTGGTCAGACTGGGAGGGCTCTGAAGAAGTCAGATGGCACCTCCCAGCCACCCTCCACGGGAGAACTTGGTCTCTGTTGTACAGAAGAAGCTGCGTGTGAAAACTGTCCTAACATCTATCAGATGACTGACATAGTATCCATGTCAGAGAATTATCAGGATCAGTATTATTCAATATAAAAGTCATACCTGTAGACAAAATGTACTGGTAATAACAATCTAAATGAAAATTTAAGGGACTTGATGTCTGTGTGTAACAATCTCGATCAAATTCTCTGATGAAGCTATCAACAGTTTTCAAATACAGGATAATAAATCTTACACGAATTTCATTTAAAATAGTTCTGGTACAGAGTTGTCAAAAACTACAAGTTTGTGTCTGAACCCACATCTCTTTTCATCTCTCAAAAAGATTATTTTCTAATCTTATCGACTTGAGTTTTTGGAATCACCAATGTATCTCTGTTATTACTTTCATTCTGCTCCGTAAGTCTCAGCCAGCAGATATTCAGAAAGCTACAGAGATACAGTGATTAAATTTATATAGGATAGAGTAAATGACAAACAACAAATGAATCTCAGGAAGAAAAGCAGCCCAAATACTGGTGAAATAAAACCGTGGGTCACAACAGGGCCTTCCTCACGGCCAACACAGAAGGTAAACTCTCAAGGGAGAAAGATAGTAATAAAGAGCAGTTTTGCATGGAAATTTCATAGAAAGTTTTCACAAAAGGAATTTTTACTTTATAATGTTCCGTAAGAGGAAGAAGGGTTTCCCTTATAAAAAGAATCAGTGGCACAAGGTGGGGGGGGGGGGCGCCTGGGTGTCTCAGTCAGCTAAGTGTCCGACTTTGGCTCATCTTATAGCTTGTGAGTTTGAGCCCCACCTTGGGCTCTGTGCTGACAGCTCAGAGCCTGGAGCCTGCTTCGGAATCTGTGTCTCCTTCTCTCTCTGCCCCTCTCCTGCTTGTGCTCTTTCTCTCTCTCTCTCTCTCAAAAATAAATAAATATGAAAAGAAAATTAAAAATACAAATAAAAAGAATCAGTGGGAACTAAATGCTTGGCTTCCTTTTGCCCAAGAGGAAGACGAGGACGGGTACTGCTACATGTTCCAGAAGTTCCAGGACAGTGTTGCATTGCACTCAGATAGATGCTAAGACAGGATAAAGAAGAGATATCAAACCATTTTTCCATGAAAGTTTTCCTGACAACGACAGGCTATCAGGTTCCCCTCCTTCTCTGATTTACAGCTGTTTACTTGACCACTTGCAATCTTGTCTTATCTGTCTGAGGTACCTACAGTTTTATCTCCCTAAGAGATAAACTCAACAAATAAGAAACCACCTCCCTAAGAGAGAAACTCTACAAAGAGAAAACTTTAAGTGCTACTTTGAGTCTTCTGTGGAACCCAGCACAGAATCTAAAAAAGGCAGTCAATAAATGCTCGAAACATGAAGCAATGCTTTACATTAGGACTTACAAGACCTTTTGAAAACAGGTCTAGGAACAATTCCTAGGAATTGACCTAGGAACAATGCCAGAAGTATCTTGGGTTTATTTATAAACCGCATAATCAGATTAATGTGACTATCGTCATGGCATTCCAAGACATGCCTAACTCTCAGGGGATTAGCCTAGTCCCATGGCTTTATGGAGGGACTTTTGTGTCCCCCACAGAGGAAACATCCCTGGCTAAGGGAGCACCTGGTTTGCAATCTTGAACCAGATGCTTGCCACCTACTTCACCACCCAACAGTCTAGAAGATTGTGATGCTCCCTCTCCACCCGGCCTGATCAAGGATTATTTGATATCTGGTCCTGGCTGTTCCAAAAAATAGAGGGTATTCTGGCTTGGTCACTTCAGCACTGCTCTGTTGCTATGGCTTTCAGAGCCCCGAGATAAATTAATTTGAGAAGAAAAGACACCAGTTCAGGCGGTAGCAGCAACATTAGACGTGCTCTTTCTGGTGCACTTTTTCCTCCACTCTCACATTTGCAGTACTGGATTGCCCCCAGCTGGTGTGAGGAGAATATTCTGTGGCTTTTCTTTTTTCCTTCTTCCATTTGTGCAAGGAAGTTATAGAGCCTGCATCAATGCTCAAAGAAAACCAATGTGAAGTGGTTTATCTTTACTTTTTTAAGTTAAACTTTTCTACCTGACCAGCTTTGAACATCCGTCAAAGTCAAATCACCAAAACTTAATAGAGAGGTCTATTATAATGCCACTGCCAACTCCTGCAGGACACAGGACAGGGCTCGCTAACTGTTATGCACATTCTGCCCAGGCAGGGGCACTTTGTCTACCTCTCCCTTCCTTCCTTCTTTCCAGCCTTCTTCCCTTCTTTTCTCCCATTACCTACCATGTCAGAAATACCAGAGTATCTTTGCAGAGTTATCCCCAATTCGGAAGAGTCAAAGTACAGTTTGTCACAAAGGCATCTATTTTCCTTATCTTTCCACGTTAAGAAAATACAGAACTGTACCTTGAAACCACCAAGACCTAGCAGCTGACTTACAGACAATGAAGGGTGCAGCATACATGTTTGGAAACCATCCTTTGTGTATTTACTCACACACAGTCACAGGGCATGGCATATCATCAACTGGTCAATACTAGGAGCAACTAGATCTCTCGTCTTTAATCTCTTCAGGATCAGGTTCAGATTTTGAGCAGCTGAGGCAAGTTAAGGACTCCATCCCAAGGAAAATTACACAAAGGCATATGCACACAGAGTTTAGTGTTCAATTTTAGGGAATTCACAGATTCCTGAAGCCCATTGCGGACCTCTAGCTCCAAGTTACCTTTCTTTTGTCTTATTCTTGTATTTCTTATTTTAACCAACAAAATCCTTTGGCCATTGTAAGTGTTCAATAAATGTCTGTTGGATTTAACCGATCCATTAACCACTACTGTCTTCTGAGCATTGTGGTTGACCAATGAAAAATTACTAAATGACAGGATATATGCCCCCCCCCCACCATGAATTAAATCAACTAAAAAACTGTGAGATTATTTAAGAGTCAACCAGCATCTCATTCCACCTCCTCTTTTCCCCATCCTCTGCACTGACAGCCTTTGGGTCTCATCTTCATGGTACCCTTATCCCTAGGGCCCCTAATCTGAGTATTGTACTGAAAAGCCAAATCAGACCTTTTATCAATAAGGCAGCAGCCAAGGTCTTAAACAGTATCCTCCAAATCCACGCCTGAACTCACACATTTATGCTATTTATGACCCTGAACTGGAGCTAGAAATCCATTAGATTCTTAGTAAAGAGTCAACAGCCTGGGAGAGAGAGGGCTCTGCACCAACAGGCTGAGTCTGGGGGCATTGAGCTGCACTCCAATCCAGCACAGCATGGGGAGTCACAGCCAGTGCAAAGGAGCAGAAAGCAGAGTGAAGAATCTCCTGGGGGTAGCTGGCTGCTTAACTCCACTAGAGAACTGTCAACTGAATCCATAAAGAAGTCACAGCCTCTCTCTACAGAACACTCTGCTTTCCCTAGGGACCCAGGATTTGTCACAGGCTCAGCTCACATCTCGCCTCTTGGGAACCCAATTCTGAGGCTTTGGTGGCAGGTGGACCATGACCTGTAATACCCCATCTAAGTGTACAATGCGCTCTTCAGAGAAAAGAAATCCTAGCTGAGCCCTCCAGGCAATCAGTCTAAAAGTCCCAAAAATACAGCCCCAAATTACTCTGGATGTCTTATTTCTATAGAATACATTTTACCAGGAACATTCCGTTTGGGGCTGTAATTCTGAACCTGTTCCACTCCACATTTGAAACAGCCCTGCTGGAAAATCTCCTTCCTAATCACTAGGCTGTGCTTTTGGTGACACTGTCACTTTCCAAGTACTCACAATCTAAAATCACTTTTTATCTCCTCTCTGCCACCAGCTCCCAAGCATAAAGAAGGTTCTTAACAGTCTGGGTCTCCTGTAGCTCAAAGATTTTCTTTTCTATTTTGTGCTTTTGGCAGATTTTTATAAGTGATTTTGGTCCCTGCTCCCCACTCCCTTTGCCATTGCCTTTCCTCAGCGTGTCTTCTAAAACTCAGATTGAAACTACATCAGAGAGTTAATGAGGGAGGCAGGCCAAAGACTCCTGGGTGCCATACATTTAGAGCCCATTAATTCATCTCTCCTGGATCTTTTTTTTTTTTTTATTTTTTTTTTAAATTTTTTTTTTCAACGTTTTTTATTTATTTTTGGGACAGAGAGAGACAGAGCATGAACGGGGGAGGGGCAGAGAGAGAGGGAGACACAGAGTCGGAAACAGGCTCCAGGCTCCGAGCCATCAGCCCAGAGCCTGACGCGGGGCTCAAACTCACGGACCGCGAGATCGGACCGCGAGATCGTGACCTGGCTGAAGTCGGACGCTTAACCGACTGCGCCACCCAGGCGCCCCCATCTCTCCTGGATCTTAATGAGCCTACTGATTTTCTTAACTGTGGGGTCAACCTAGGCCTCTTAGTTTCAGGGATGGGTATTATGAATCTCTCTGTGTGGCTGTCAGTGGCAAGGGAAAGTTTCCACTCAAGTTGAAATGTGAAACTCAACCAACACCTGTCAGTGGAACATCGACTTCAGACAAACAACACCCATAACAACACATGTTGAACACCTACCACGTGTCAGGTAAGATTCTTGAGCTTATTCTTTGGAGTGGCCAAAAGCCAGCTCAGTTCCTATACTCGAGCTCATATTTGAGCAGGGGAAGGTAGGCAAGACAGTCAACAAACATATGTGCTAATTTCAGAGAACGAGAAGGATCGTGGATAAAAAAGAGTTGAGTCAACTCTTAGAGAAAACTTAAGAAGCCTCTTAGATTAAGGTAATCCGGCAAGGATCTGAATGCCAAGAAAAAGCCAGACGAGGGAAAAGGCATTTTAAGAGAAATAATGGTGAATGCAGAGCCTAAGACATAAATGAGCAGGGTGAGTTAAAGGTATGCAAAAAAGTGCTGTCCTCCCCCACAATGGACTACGTAGAGAAGGAGAGAGAGAGGCGGGAGAACAGGCAGAAGAAGAAAACAGGGGCCAGACCATATGAGGCTTGGCAGGCCATGGTAATGTACTTGAACTTTATTCTACCCGAATTAGAAAGTCATTAGAAACCTTAAGAACAAGACCCGAATTTTTAAAGCTCAAGTTGATCTCACTGACATAAAATCTGAGAAAAGAGAAATCTAATCTATAGTAAATGAAAGCAGATTTGTGATTGCCTAGGACCGGGGGCGTGAAAACTCACTGCAAAGGGACACAAAGGAAGTTTTGAGTGATGAAAATATTCTATCTTGACTGTGGTAGTGGTTACATAGGTCCATAACATTTGTCAAGATTCATCAAACTATACTCTGAAAGTGGGTATTTTCTTTTTTTTTTTTTTAATTTTTTTAACGTTTATTTATTTTTGAGACAGAGAGACAGAGCATGAACAGGGGAGGGGCAGAGAGAGAGGGAGACACAGAATCTGAAACAGGCTCCAGGCTCTGAGCGGTCAGCACAGAGCCCGACGGGGGGCCCGAACTCACGGACCGTGAGATCATGACTTGAGCCGAAGTCGGACACTTAACCGACCAAGCCACCCAGGCGCCCGAAAGTGGGTATTTTCTATGTATGTTTTACCTCAGTAAAGTTGGATTGAAAAAGAAAAGATCGCGCTGGTTGCTGTGTGGAGAAGAGATTGCCAGGTAGAGACGGGAGGACCAGTTAGGAGCCTCTCATTCCAGGGCAGGTGAGAAATGATGGCAGCTTAGATTGGAACAGTCCCAGTAGAGATGGGTAAACAAGTTGACACTGCGTTTATATTTTGGAGGCATGGCAATAAGACTTCCTAAAACTGGGCTGAAGTTGTAACAGGGGGCCCTTCACTAAGTGCTTTGTGTCAGAGGTATTTCCACCCACGCATTTATGATGCCAGAGTGGTCACAGGCAAGCCTCGTCAGGTGATATGGTTAATTCGCTCTCATGGGCATTTTTATCTCCAAAATGCACGGTAGGATGGAGGGCCATGTTAAAGCACTGGTGCATCCCATGCTTCTTTGGCTAAATACCACAATGCCCCGACTTGGAATAGCTAAACTTTGAAGGTGGCTCTGGTTTTTTAAAAAGCTACTGGACAATGAATACCCTGTATACAGTGGGTATTCAATAAATAACTGTTACATTTACTTACTGTCACTGGCTTTGTGCACTTACTACCCCACCTCCCCCCTGTAATTTGCCAGTAATAAGGATGGTAGCTGAGTGGGAGGCAGAATTGTAACCCGCTTTCCTGATGCACAGTGACAACTGTGATATCCTTTGCAACTAACAAGGTCAAGCTATGGCTGCTGGCATCTTCTCGAGTACAAGGGTGACCCGCCTACAGCTGTATGAGATGAACCTGCAAAGTGACTCTTCAGACTCCCTGGGACAAAGCAAGCTGAGTGTGGATAACATCAAAGTGAGAATTGTATGAAGACTGCAAACACTCATATGTGCATGTGTGTGTGTGTGTGTGTGTGTACAAAACTTTCTTACTAAAACTAAGAAGTCTCCCCTCTAGGTTTACATACTGATCTCTCCTTTTTATAAATTGTTTCACAGAAATTAGCACTTAATTATACTTTGTTTTGCAATTAATCTCATCCTCCCCTCCTTCTGCATTTACTCAGTATCTATCCATGTATCAAGCACAGGGAAGCCCCAAAACCACCATGAAGAGTGAGATGTGACCCTCTACTCTCTCATTTATTAATCGAGTGTCTTTCAAGTGGACTGCAAACTCCCTGAAGGCAAGACTCAGCTCTGATCCTTCTCTTGGACACCTTCATATAATCAAATATATAAATAAATTCATGCGGATCTATCTACATAGTGTCAAATGTTAGGCAACTAAAATAAAGCTTTACTTCACAGCAGGGTACAGTAAACTTTCTATCTTTTTTTCTTAAGGGCCAGATAGTAAATACTATAGGCTTTATGGACCACATAGTCCCTGCCACAACTATTCAATTCTATCATTTAGAGCAAAACCAGCCAGAGTCAATTTATAAATAAACATGACTATGTCCCAGTAAAACTTTATTTAGAAAAACAATTGGTGGGCCATATTTGCCCCACAGGCCATGGTTTACCAATCCCAGCTATACAGAATGAGACATAGATGGATGGAACACATTACAAAGGGTACAAGTGAGGGTTTCAATCAGTGGTTCTTACCCCTTGTTTGAGGCATAAACTCCTCTGAAAGTATGATTAAACATCTCTGTTGGAAAATACACCTATACATTCTGCTGTCAGTTTATCAATTTTGCAGCTGAATTTATGCATCATTGGATATGTAACAGATCATTCATGCAAAAGTAAGGGTGTATCTCCCCACCATAGATGGAAAGGATCACATTTTCCCTTAAACTACAATTTGAGGCCCTCATCAGAACCTGGTCACAACTCAAAATCCTTGAAATGAGCAAGGAACTTACTCAAGTCCTCTTATCTCTTTGGCTTATCACACAAGGCAGCACAGCGCCCCTTTTCTACATACTCTGCCTTCATTCCCAGCCCTGTCCCCTTTTGTTCACCAGTTAAGCAACAAGCCCTGGAACGATCTTCATCTGCTTATTTAATATCCAGTTCCAGCCCTTCACTGTGCGGAACATTCCTCTCCAATGTGAACACTCACCAGTAAGCAGTGCACGGGGTCCCCCCTTAGATCTGTGTCAGGCGCCTGCAGCAAACGCCAGTCTCGGCCTTTGTTATACGTGATGAAAGTCTTCACTTGGTTGTCAATCTTCTTGTTAGCCAAGAACATTCCCTTTATCCCTGCTACCTGGGAAAAATTGACATGGCTGAAAAATACATCAATTTGAGATGGGATATATTTATTTACTTTACAAAAAAAAAGCAGATTGTCCAATTCAGCTGTGAGCACTTGTTGTGGAGGAAGAAGAGGGTGGGGATAGTGGAGAGGTGGTAATCCTCAAGCAGAATGATTCCCTGAACTGTGGGATACATGGCAATAGGTCTATGCCCCTTATGGTATGGGTATTGTATTGTAAATTCGATAGAAGCTTCTTGTTTCCTCTCAGGTAAGTTGGTGGTATCTTACAGTTGCCTAGAGTTAAAATCTGGTGCTTTCAGTTGTGGTGCTTGGTAAATGACACATAAATAGGACTACTTTAATTTTATGTTAGGCATAGCACCCATGGTCTTAAATACTTTATCTCATTTAAAACTCTTGGCTAAGTATCACTTATTCTATTTCATATAAGAGGAAACTGAAGCTTATCCAGGTAAGGTGACTTTTCCAAGGTCATGCTACCTAAGGTCACACAGATAGTAAGTGGCAGACCTGGAAATTTAACTCTACTTATGGCTCCACAGACCATGCTCTTAACAACTGTCTAAACCATTGAGCTATTTACAGCCTTAGGCAATTGGAAAAGGTCAGTTAAAGCCCATGATCCAAATATGATTGCTTTTTCTCTCCTTTTTTTTTTCTGTAAAAAGATCACTCTATTAAGTCACTGAAATACACTGAACAAAAAAGAACAGCTTTTAAATATAAAGACACAGTGATTTCCCTAAACTGTCAAATCATTCCCTCCTGCATTCCTATAGCACCTTGTTCCCACTAGAAACAGTCCTTATTGATTCCTTGGCTCTGACAATATGATTGCCTTCTCTCTTCCATACTTTAGGAAAGAGGTAATAATTGGTAAGTTGACAAACTGCAATAACAAATCATTAGTGTGTACCGTATTTTTCAAGTGTTCTAGAATGTATTAAATGCACTTATACTTCTTTTATATTCTACTTGGAATTATGACAACCCAGGGAGAGTGGGGGCCAATGGGAGAAAGGTCTGAATGTGTGGAACAGCACATTCCAGGGCTGTGCAGAAGCCACCTCCCTTAATGTTTGCAGTAACCATGAGCTAGAGTTATCAGCAGCCATATCTTGAGGATAAGGAAACCAGAACCCAATGAGTGGCTTTGTGAAGCACAGACTGGGCACTATGCCCAGTGCATAGTGTCTTCATATATAAAATGTAGTATTTATACATAAAACATAGTATTTTATATATAAAACATCCGACACTCACTACAAACCTGCCTAACAGCTAGGACCTGGATTCTATGGATGAGGAAATTGAGATGTAGGCAAATTTTAATTGCCTATGATGACAGAGTTGGGGTTCGCATGTAGATCTGTCTGACTTCCAACGCCCTTTTAACAAATACAGCTCTGAATTTCTCAACTTAAAGAGGTTGGGTTTCAATCAACAGAATATGTACATTTTTACCTTGGCTTTTGACACAGTCAAACCCCATTAGTTTGTACCTGCTGATTTGGCATCTGGGGTAATTTAGAGTTGGGCCAACTTCGTACTCCTTTGGAACGACAAGTTTGTTAAGCAAATAAATGGTATAAATGAGTAGCTGGGAGGAATACTTTGAACTACTTAGGAAAACAAGCCTCATTTCGAGAGCAAGCAGACAATTTCTTCTGCATTGTTGATTCTCGACAAATGCGGAAGACATAAATTCCAGGAGTGCTATACCTCCCGACAATGGTACGTCAATTACAAATAATATTTAGTTATTCACTATCCCAGCTCTACAAGGACTGCTCGCCAGGGAACCCCATATTGGTTTTGCATATGTTCCAGAGGCTGTTACATGTTTAAATATGACTAAACTGCCAGTTCTTTAAAAATTAGATTTCATAAATCAGAATTTTCACCAAGTCCTATTTTCCCTCCACAGCATACTCACACATGAGAAGCAATGCTGTCTTAACCATGCGACACTCTAGGTTACGATAAGTTCGGAAAGGATAAAATGATTACCTATTCCAGTAGTTTCATTGCCCATTTTCCTTCCTGCCCTCTCCCTTTTTTGGCAAGAGTGTCAGAACAGGGTTATATGTGTTTAGGAGCTGGTTCATTTGATTTGCAGAAGCGGTGACTTTATTGGCCCCCGACTGCGTGGCATTATCAAATGCCACTTGAGCAGAGAGCTGCATTTTGTAATTCATCTTTGGCAGCGTGGCCTTCAGGTTTATCTTGGGGAATAAAAATGTGCCAAGGCAGAGGCAACGTGTGACAATAAGGGACGGATCTGGAGTGGGTCTGCTGATTTTCCTCTTGTGGCCAGGGCACTTTATCTGTGCAAATCCCATTTGTGGTGTCTTTTTCGTTTGTCTTGCTTCTTTGGTCTGCAGAGACGGTCACCCCTGCTCTTAAGTTTCTTGTGCTCATCCACTGCTCCTTTTGCTCCGAGCCTGAGAAGCCCATCTCTGTGTGTGTCCAATGCGTGACACGCTTTCCTCAAGGGCTCTTTCGTGAGGTCTCACGCTACGGTTCTTGCAACCGCTACCCTCTTACTTTGGCTATCACTTTGGAAATCAAGGGAGTGGTGTTAGTGCCCAAAATATGGAATGTGTGTGTAGTTGTACGTACAACAGTGCGTCTGGGGTTCCACTGAGGATGGGAGGACATGTTTATGTTGTGAGAAAACCTCCCTCAGTATTTACAGTGTGTGCTGCTTTGGAATGAGGTGGGGCTGAAGGATGGAACAGGACAGGAAAAAGTAATAGTCCCGGGGAAGACATGCCTTCACATGGATACGGTTTCTGAGGAAGATGTTCCCCTGTGGGAATGACACAGCTCACTGTTGGGAGTTCGTCTTCCTTTGGGGAAAGACCTGTTACATTTTCTACCTTTCTGAATTCTGCACAAGAATGCTGAGTGTATTGAGAAGCCACTTATCTTTCTTTGCCTTGCATATGGGGAATTTGATACCAGAAGTCTCAAAGGTAATCAGTTATTATTTCTTCTTCTCTAATATCATATGAGCCCAAATACCATTTTGATTAGACTTTAAACATGAAGTGTTACAGCTCAAACCTCAAGCCGACACAAAGCACATTGGCACATTCATTGTGCCCTAGGATGATAGCTTTGGAGTGCCACCCTCCCTTCTCTTATTTTACTCTCCTTGTTCACAAAGGCTGTCCCCAACTCCCTTGGATAATATCCAGAAATTTCTCTACCCAGGCATACCTCAAAACCCAGCTCCATAAGCTCTTTTCCCGGAAACCAGAACCCCTAACTGTCCCCAACTCTTCCTCTCTTACCTCCATTTTGTCCCCCAGACGACATCATGGCTCTCAACAATTGTGTAGGTTTTTAAGAGCATCAGTCTTCCCCCATACTTCTCCAGGGTTCCTTACATTCCTTGCCATGATATAGTCATCAGCACTTCTCCTGACAGATCTCACACTACAGTCTCCCACTCTAATGTAACTTTTGGATTATCATTCACTCCACCACACTCCCTCACGAAAATGAATATTAGAAGAGTCACTTTGTATAAGACTTATTTTGCTTTTAATAAAATAGGTAGTAAGAATTCTGCATTAGAAGATAGGACAGCAATAACACTATCCCATATTTACTGAGTACTTATGAAGTGTGAGGCACTATACGAAAGGTTTTGTAAGCATGAGCACATTAATCTCTCATGCACTCGAAATGGCAGAGTCAATGATGTCCTCATTTTACAGGTATGCAAACCAAAGTTTGGATGGGGTCAGTTACTTCCCTAAGATCATTCCCCAGGGAACCTTATAGCTGGACTCCACTTCAATCTGTCTAACTCAAGAGCCCACACACTTAATGCTTTGGGCCCTACTACTTCTTCAAATTTCTCAGTCATCCTAGAGTATTCTGAGAGAAATGTCAGGGATGGGATGTCATACTTACTTGAGGCTACCTTTTATTCACTCTTCAGTACGTTTCCTTAATAGTTATCCCATAAATATTGTTTGAGCATCAACTATTTATCATAAATTCTTCCAAGCACTGACGATAAAGCACCTAGAATGTCTAAGTAACTATACGTTCATTGAACAGATTGTTTTTGACAGTGGGCATGTGTTCGGTGCTGGGACTTGGGTTTCTTTGGTGATTTTAACGAAGAACCCTATATTCTTCCTTTGTTTTTTTAATATGCATCTCTAGAGGGTGCTCTTCTCTCCCAAACTTTCTTTCACACGTTGCATCTGGAGGCTAAGCTAGGAAAACCCTTGCACAGGAGTTTTTGCTTGTTTCTGACTCTACTGAGGATTGGGAGATGATTCCTCCTACCCTCTCTGTCTCAGACATTAATTACAAATCCAAAGTGTCAAAATTTGGAAAGAATAAAAAATATGAATCAACAAGTGTAGCTAGAAAGAGAACATATCTGTGACCATAATTTCTTCAGGCTTTGGAGACCGGGTATTTTTCTGTTCTAAAGAGAGAACTGCAGCCAGGAGAGACACATACTCAGGGAGAGCGGGGTCAGGGGTAACTCTGAAATCAAAGAGCCCACTCCCCCCGAAATGTCCAAGTGTTCTTTTCTTCCCTATTGCCTTAACCAGGCAACACTACCCTACTAAGGAGAGAGTAAGTAACCTTAAATACAATTAGATGGTACATTCTGTGCCCAGTAAGAAATATATCTTGGATAGGAAAGCATTTTTCTTCTCTAATTCCTATGTTGGATTATAAGAGGCAGCCTTTCCCTAAGAAGTCAAGGTGTCAGTACATCATCGCAACTGTTCGGCTTTCTCTTTTAAAGAGGTGCACTCATAGTGTGAAGAAGACACTATGTGTGCAGTAGAACATGCGCTGCTCATTGGTTATGTCTTCCATCATGCCCACTGTGCCCACTCATGTATGCACACATTCTGTGCATCCCCAGTTTGCCAGCCAGGTGGCTTGACTCCCAACACAGCCCTTTCCACTTGGCTGGGATAAACTGTCATTGCCCATTAAGCCAAAGTGCTCTTCATCATCATTAATTAATATTCCCTTCCCAGAGGAGGATGAATATTGTCCAAAGCTGTCAGACCCCCTCTCATCATCCACACCAGACGGATACACTAGGAATCACACATCTCAGACACACTCGTCATGTCTCTTTTTGCTCTGGCCACCATCAGGCATGCAGTCCTCTCTTACCCATCCCCACGTGATGCCCCTGGAGGGTTTGTGCTATTCAGGAATGACAGAATTTTAGAACACTTGTTTCTAGGCTTCTCTGAAAGAAACACATCTACCAGACAAAATCGGAAGGGACATGATAGTGCTGCCTGAATTTAGCTCTAACTACAGACTAAGGTGGTTCAGAAGGTGGTGAATAGGTCCAGAGAGATCATTTGCAGGTCCTGAGTTGGCTTTTCTCCAAGACTGTTTTCTTTTTTCTGTCTGGTTTCTTCTACTTCTAGGTAAAGTCTAGTACTATTTATCCTACCTTTCAATGTCTTTTCTTAGGGCTATTGCTGGGTCACAACCAAATACAAGCCCAAATCTTTCTAGAGACACAAATAGTTTGTTGTTAAGACTTTGCATACTCTAGGGACACCTGGGCGGCACAGTCAGTTAAGTGTCCAACATTGGTTCAGGTCATGATCTCATGGTTTGTGGGTTCGAGCCCCACATCGGGCTCTGTGCTGACAGCTCAGAGCCTGGATCCTGCCTCAGATTCTGTGTCTTCCTCTCTCTCTGCCCCTCCCCCATTCATGTTCTGTCTCCCTTTTTCTCAAAAATAAATAAACATTAAAAAAATTTAAAAAAAGAGTTGCATACTCTAGGATTTAGATCTTAATTCTGCCACTAGCTTTGTAATCTTGCAAAGCTGATTGCATTCTTTCTGCCTCTATTTACTCATGTTTAAAATGGGAGTAATTATAGTCCTAGTATCATAAAGTTAATGTATGGATGGAATGAGATAATAATGGGAGGTTCTTTACACAGTGCTGTGTAAAGAACTGGCCCCTAAAATATTATCTATTGTTATTATGAACCTTCATCAACAAAAATCCTTATCTAGCATTTTTGCTCTGTGGGCAACTCTCCTGGTTCACATGTCTTGACTCTTTCAAATGTGGTACATGTTCAATGGCCAACTGACACTGAGGGAAAATTCTAGCATTGCAGTGATTAAACCACGTAAGATGGTCACCCAACACTTGGTCCCCAGCACTCCCTACGTCATCGCATACACACATGTGCTTCTACGGCAGAAAGAGCCACGTTTGTTGTAAGGTTCTAATGTGTGTATATGAACATAATGATTGATTT
Organism: Neofelis nebulosa; assembly: GCF_028018385.1. Lineage (NCBI taxonomy): Eukaryota > Metazoa > Chordata > Mammalia > Carnivora > Felidae > Neofelis > Neofelis nebulosa. Next base: position 69,380,749 of record NC_080794.1, read on the forward strand.
TAATGAGACATGTGCTTCCTTTTGCATTTCCCGCAAAGACTCATCAACAGTACATTTCCTCGATACACGGATTCCTATTGTTATACATTACACAGTCGGCCTCTGCTGAAACAGCTTAAAGAGCAAACAGCAATGGCAGGTAGTTGGCATGCAGAAGCATACAAGCAACGAACTCATGCCGTCCTCCTCAGTCACCCCCAAATGTGAGCAGACGTGCACTCCATATATTCTGTCTTTGTTACCCCTACCTCATATGTTGCTCATCTCTGCTCCTTATTAATTCATTTACGGATTTGCTTACTTTTCGTTTACCTCTAAGCACTCATCATTCATTGCAATTCTACTGGGAAATTCATGCTGGATGGCTTTCAGCTTCCTGCTAACCAGAACAATCAGAGTTAAGGAACATTTGTGCCAGGTTCCACGTCAGCCAATATTCTTTCTATCTAGGTAATCAGCAGATACGGCACCGCCATTCTGATCACATCAAGTTCAATTCAAGTTGCTGTGAACTGTCAGGCTAATAAAACCAAAGACTCTTCTTCCCCGGCCCCAGGACGCAGAACACCTTTACATAATGCAGTCACACCACCGCTCAAAGTGATGATAATAAGAGCCAGCAGTTTCCCTACAGACAGTCAACTGCAAGAGAGACACAAAGGGGAAACACAAGGATCAGCCAAGAAATGGTTTGCCTTGTCCCGAAGACACCCTGTTTCCTTTTCGCATTCCGTACCTGTTAGCAGTGTTTGAATTCAGAAAATCATTCATGAAAACAAGTGTGAATCACAGAACATTGCAAAGTCATTCCTGTCCAAAGCCGTTATCTTTTCCATCATCAAGGGACTGATTAAAATGGTCTCTGTTTTGGCAGAAGACAAAATTTATCCAAAAACAAAACAAAACAAACAAAAAAAAACCCCAAAAACAAAACAAAACATAACAACAAACTATTCCACAATAGATTGAAAAGAGGGGAGCAGTTAATCAGAAAGGGAAAAAAATGCAACCTGAAAACCAGAAAATATTTTCGGGAGAACAGGACAGAGTCAAGACCAGGGAAACAAATTGGGTGATTGATCTGGGGCAGCTGCTTTGACTTCTTATGAGACTCTTGAAGCAAGCTATTTTCATCGTAAGTGCTGGATCAAGGCACGAAAATGAATGACATTTCCACAAAACACATTTAAAGTTTAAATGTTTGTACAGCATTTAGAAGTGAGGAAAGAAATGTGGCAATTTACGCTTGTTTATAAGAAGACAAGTAGTTGGTGTTCAAGAATTACTATGGCCATGCTAAGTGCAATATGGGAAGCAAGAGAGATCCAAAATAGTAGAAATGTGTTGGGTATTTAAACAATATGGGTAGATTTTAAGACTATAATAATAGAACATTGCATTGGGGCTTAAACTCATTGGACTATAATATTAATTATGCTATCTATAATTTGTTGAGCATTGATGTATTCCTGGAACCATTTTACAGTATGTTAGGATTAACACAAGTAATCCTCAGAGAAATCCTATCAAGTAGATACTATGTATATCTCCATATTTTAAACAAGGAAACTGAGGCTTGGAAATTATTGGCTTTGTCTCTAGAATACATACACATGGGTATAGCTAGGATTTAAATCCAGTCAACCTGACTCCAAAATTTATACTTTAAATCACAAATTTTACCCAACACAAATTTGAAACTAAATCACCAGAATATGTAAATATTTTCCAGAATACATTTTCAGATTGAGACTGAGATATATGATACTATATTTATCCGGAACATGGGCAGGAAACGAGTGGAAAAAAACTTGTGAATGTGTAAAAAAGTTTGCAGTGCATTTTTCTAAATACACACACACAAACTATGTCCCATGCTAGTCTGTACTCTGAATGGGACATACAGTTTGTTAATGCACATTTATACATACAGAGAAGTTTAGATACTAGAAGAAAATCCCCAAGAGCCCCTAAAGGAAAAGAGAGGTAGACAGCATTAAAAAGAATTACAACAGTGGGTTTAAACTTCTTAAGTGAAATTGGATCCTTTCTTTGATATACTGGATATTATTCCCTTGCTTCTTGTTATTTAAGCAACTTCTTGACTTTCTGAAACTCATACTCAACCAAAAGGTAGCATCATTATGACTGTACATATTTGAATCCATTCTAGATTTTTTTTTTCAGATAGGATATAGGTATATGATACAGACACTTCTCAAATTCTGAATGCATTTTGTAATGGCTCATTATAACCCATTATAAATCTTTCATAGTGGAAGGTAAGACTGACAAATGGCTAAAATCCATCCCCAAATAGCAGCTTTCTTTCTACCTAGCTGTGCTTTAAATGGCAATTCAAGTGTTGGCATTTGTCATGAAAGCTAAGTGATCCAACATGTATGATTTTATTTTGTACCTTGGTCATTTTGAGAAGCAAAAGGCCGTAGTTCTCTTAGGGAATTATGGTAAACTTTGTTTTTTGTCTTTCCTCCCCCTCCCATTTAGGAGAGTAAGACCTACATGTTTGTCTCACTCACTGGCCCGCTGAGAGGATGACAATTAGCCAATGGAAGTTATCTAATGAAAAAGGTATTCAGGTCCAGGGCACCTGGGTGGCTCAATTGGTTAAGCATCTGAGTCTTGATTCGACTCAGGTCTTGATTCACTCTCACGGTTCATGAGATAAATCCCCAAGTTGGCCTCTGTGCTGACAGTGCAGAGTCTGCTTGGGACTCTCTCTCTCCCTCTCTCTCTGCCCCTCCCACCCCCTTTCCAAACAAATAAATAAATATTAAAAAAAAAAAAAAAAGGTATTCAAATCCAATGGGAGCATCTTCTGATCCAATGCAGAGTTGCCTCTTTCTTTCTTCAAAGAGAGAGGGAACATGCCCACTACCCCTTTGCTCACATTGGGACACCGTGTCTGCCCTTCAAGATTATTTTCAAAATTCACATTAGGATCACTCTTGTTCAAACCTTTCAATTGTTTGCTTCTCCAGATACTCTCTCTAGGTCTCTGAGACTACATGGTCTGTGGACTTCATGAAAAAAGAATTCTTCCCACAGGTGTTCTGTAGATTAAAAATTAACCAACAAAAATGCTCTACAAATCCCTTCTTCTCCTGAATGACAGGAGGCCACGTAAGGAACTAATAATTAAGATGATCAAGGCAACAGCCAATGGTAGGCCTTTACCTCCAGTCCAGGCACTACAGGGGCTCAGGACTGCACATGCCTCGTGACATACCTCATAGAGGTCAATCATGATGTTTCCCTCAGGACCTCTGCTGCTCTGAACATTCTCCAAGGCCAGCGTGAAATAGACCCCACGGGTGTCTGAGATATAGAGGTTATAGGTGTCATTTTGGTTCCATTCTTGCACCGCTGCAAACACTTGATTCTCATCTGTGCTGATGACGTGCATGTCCTGAAGAAAGATACAGAGGATGAAGAGGTTCGAACATTAACATGGCATGTGTCCGAAGAGAGTGGAATCTAATGAAGACCAACAGGATAGGCACTTAGGCACTGTAGTGGAAGATAGAAATTTTCCTTGTGTATATTTGTGAACTAAGAATTGATTAGGTTAGCGTTAACCATGTATTTCCTTTGTCATTTGTGAAGTTAAGCAGTAAGGCCATGAGAAAATAGGGCAGAGAAATGCTTGGTAGCTCACTTATAATTTAATTACTTCATTAGATAAATGAAGAATACCTTCTCAAATATGTATGACTTTGGAGAATCAGTCATCTTGATATACTTGCCAGGCACAAACAAGGTACATGTTCAGAAGGCTTATGTGGGGTAAATATGAGGAAAAGTCAGAGAGACAGCGAGAAAATAGACAAGCCCTGCATCTCTCAGTGTGGTTCATGGGCCACCAGCATGGGGGCATCACCTGCAAGCTTGTCGGGCACACAGAATCTCAGGCCCACCTATTGAATAAAAAATCTGCATTTAAATAAAATCTCTCACTGATTCAGAGTTCTGTTAAAGTTAGAGTTAAAGTTCGTTAAAGTTTAACTGTTAACATGTGAAAGTTTGAGAAACACTGCCCAAGGCTCAGCAACTCCCAGAAGCCCAGGAGGAAAACGTTCACCTGAAAACCCCAAAGCACTAGCTGTCATGTCAATGAGGGCTCAAGCATTTGGTGGTTTATCTAAACCTTTACTCTGAGAAGTTCATTGGAAAACCTTAAGTGAGAGAGGGAAAAAAGTAGACTGCTTAACTGATGACACTTTCAGACTCTGATAGTTCTGGAAGATAAAAATAAGGCAAAGATAGTATGGAGGCAGTGAGTAGATGTCCCTGGGGTGGGAATTCCAAATCCTTTCTTCCCCATTCAGAACTCCAGAGTAGCAAATATTCAGAGAGAGGCTGACATAAACCAAGGCTTGCTGTCTCCTGCGCACAAGCTCTTGGAGGCCTTTCACCCTTTGCCCAAGGCAGCAGACACTGGTATAACTCTCAAAAACCAAAAACAGAAACAAAATGAAACCAAAGCCAGAATTATATAGAAGCACAAAGACAGAAGAACAATGAGGAAATATTCTTGGCCTTTGTGCAGCTTAATACTCAAATCTTCCCAGATGGATTATCCTCCATTCTTAAAAAGCTTCGGGAGATTGTTCAATGCTTTTTGGCAAGAATATCAGTGCTAGAAAATTCTACCTAACTTCTATCCTAAAGTTCTCCTTGTATACGCTGATGTTCTTTCAATCAAACAAAGGCAATTCAGCTTGGATTCTGCTCTAATGTATAGGAACAAGTCTTTCTCCCCATTACCGGGATCACAGTGAATTCCTATGACCCCAGAAGGAAGAGATCCTCATGCAGACAGCTTCATGTTCCTTCACCCCTACTAGGTACCACATGCCATATTCCGGAGTTTGATAATGTTTTTATAAAAAGAATACAGAGTAGGAGGCCATAAATGAATCCTTCCCATTAATTCACTGCAGGTCAATAATGCAAACTTATGTTTTGTATGGAAGTTGGCCATTGCTTATATCAGCCAAATGTCTATTTCCATTTCTTCAGCTAACTGTAGCTTGATGTTCTTTGACAAACACCCTCATTGCTCTCCGAGAAATTTCCTCCCTGTACTCAGTCTTTGCTACTTTCTTCCACCCTCAGCACCAGAAATGAGCGTGTTGAATATGCAATGTCCCTGACCACAGTGGTTGGATCAGTGATGGTATGTAACAAAAAGCCAGTAAGACAGAATTATAGAATGACTGTGGCATTATTAGAAAAAAAAAAATATATATATATATATACACATATATATCTCACTATTAGTTCATTCATAAGCAGTAAGAATAAATAAAATAAAAAATAAAATAAAATAAAATAAAATAAAATAAAATAAAATAAAATAAAATAAAATAAAATAAAATAAAATAAAATTCTAGATCTGATGGAGACATATCTTAGGGGCAGGAGATGAAGACAGTCCTGAAGAAAATAGGCTCAAAAGAAAGAGAGGCCACATTCTGTGAATGTCTTTGAGTCTTTGATTGTGGACAGCTAAGAAGCCTGCCCCACCTGTAAACCTTTCAGCTAGAGAGAACACTAGGGAAAAAAAAAAAAAAAAAAGGTTAAAAGAATGGACTTTCAAGTGAAACTACTTGAGTTCAGATCCTCCCTCTGTAACTTAGCTGTGTGAACTAAACTCTGTGCGTCAGCATTTCTACCTGTAAAACAGAGATAACAGTGTGCCCTCCATGGAGTTGTAAGGATAGTGCCTGGCATGTAGCATTTGTTTCATACAGGCTAGCTATTTTCAGTGACACATGCCCTTAAATCTCTTCTGTTGATTAAGCAAGGTTGATTTGGCCTTTCTTTTCACCGCAAATGTTGGAGTGTTAACCAGTATACTTAATAAAAAGTAGCTCATGCAAGTGTTTTGCTTCTTTTGAATGGAGGGGATTAGGTATGGAAATTAGCTCAAAGGCCATTCAACCACTGAAGGCAAACTTTCTATGGCTCCCCATTTCCTAAATTAGGGCAAAGACCCAAATCCTTATTGTAGCATTTAGAATCCTCAAAGAACTACTCCTAATTCATGTTCACTCATCAGCAGGATGCAGTATTTTTCCTGAATTCATGTTATGATATTTAAACATAGATCTGGCCCCTACATAACTACTTCCTACCTCTGTACCTTGGAGTGAATTTGTGCACTGGTGAACCCCTGAAGTCTGGGTCACCACAGACATCTCCTTAATAAATGCTAGGGACTAGATAGAGTACATTAACTATACTATCCCACTCAGACAAATCTTTATTTTGCAGATTCAGAACTAAAACACAGTGCCTCAAGGTCACATAGAGAACCAGTCACATAACAATAACAAATTCAAATGGCTACCTCTAGATAAGGGCCAAGATCAGTTCTCTCTCTCTCCATATAATCCAATTACAGTGAAGAGACTTAAAAAATTATGTTGGTCTTAGGTATTTGAATTGAAGGATCTGACATATTTCAATGGCATCTTCCTTTTTAATTCATGCCTATATTCTCCTCTATCAGGTAAATATGCTTTTTCTACCAGAATGGCACTTTATATTGAATGCTTTTACTGAGACACAAACTTGTAGAACAAGAAGTAGCCTTTTAGATCTTCTACGAGAGTGTTTTCCCAAGTCTGTTCCATAGCATACCAGCAATGTTGGACTTTTAACAGAATTTATTTTATTTTAAGTGGATCTCTTTGGGAATGTTTGATCAGTGATGAATTATATAGTTTTCTTGCTCAAAGGACATCCTAGAAACTTTGACACCAGTGACCTACCATTACTCTCAAGGCAAAGAACATAGAATGAAATTTAGGTTTCTTCTTAAACTTATTTGATCATAGAGCCAAATTTTCATGAGGTATCTCTAAGGATATTTGATTCAGAGTAACATTTATTTTATTTTAAAAATGTAAAAACAAAACAAAACAAAACAAAAAACCAAAACAACAAACAAACAAAAAACAGAGAAAGAAATTGATAAGCCAGTCCATGGTTCCACAGCAAGTTAGTGACCTATGTAGGTCTGGAATCCAGGCCTCCTTCTATGAATCAAACAGTCTCTGCACCGCCCATGCCCTGGGTGCCATCGATCTCCCACCACACAGACAACGAGATCTATACTGATAATAATATTACCTTGCTTTTATAGAGTATCTGTCCTCCAAAGTGCTTGAAGCACTTTCATATGTATTGCCTCGTTTATCTCACTTGAGGGGCTCAGAATGAGCTCCAAGTAAGTTAAGGGAAGGAAACCTTCACTGTGTCTCCTGGTCTAGGGCTTTCATGCTTTTAATAGCAGCGGCAACATTAAAGTCTCCCCATCCCCCTCTCTGGTCATCATTACCATTATATTATTATTATTATTATTATTATTATTAATTTTTTTTAAACACAGTTCAGGGTAACCATAGTCTTTCAAGAGCTGATACAAAGGCAGTAGATGATTACAGAAAATTTGACATCAAAGTGCTGGTTTGTCTTGATTCCTTTGTTGCGCATGAAGCTTTGTTCCTTTCTAGCCAAGGCAGCCCTGGCTTTGATAGAAGGCCACGAAATACATGTGCCTTTCCCACAAATCACTCCACCCAAGCTGGGGCTTCTCTTTGAAGGTGTAATGGGTTGTAATGAGGCATCTCATTGCCTTAAGTAAACATCTCCTTGGACTACATAATACATTCATTTGCTGTACTGACTCCTATTTTTCCTGGGAAAAGCTAAATTAATCCTTGCATTCTGCCCTCATATCTCACATCAAGCTAGTAATGGAGCTTGCTCATCTGGGATAGCAAGGGGAGGGGACAGACAGCAGATTCAGGTTCAAAGTACAAGTGGCTAGATGTCACTGGGGGCAACTGTCAACATCGATCTATGTGATGGCCATGAAGAAGCAATGCAAAGTACATGTTTTTCCTAACACTCCAGTGCCAGGTCTGATGCTCCTTTGGTTTTAAACTACCATTTCTGGGGCTCCTTGGTCCATGTTTTTTTTTCTTTTGATGGCCCTCCAGTATATCAAAATTTGTGGGGGATCTGCTATCTTATAATAGTAAACTATTCAATTATTTCAAGAGAAGAAAGGTATAAAGGATGCTAGTTTGGGAGCTCAGGGGAGTTCAGTGCTGGCCTCAGTCCTGCTGTAGACAGAATTTGGTTTGGCCCAGGCTTATTCCACTCAAAGAGTATATTCCCAGGAGCTAGAACAAGATGATTGACTCACATCTGCTGCTCCTGATTTGGTCTCAATTCCCACATGCCTCTTGAGCAAGGGCATCTCCCTGCATTGACTTTAACTCTTGTTTTTAAAGGTGTAAATCTTGCAAGCTAACTACTGCATTTGCTGATCAATCAAAGAAATAGCAATTTATTTCGGCACTTGAAGGGGGAAAAAACCCAAAATGGCTCCGTTGGACTTACTGAGGAGGCATGATCATATCCCTCCTGGGCCTTCCCAAAAGATTATCCAAGGTACTTTTTTTTTTTTTTTTTTTTTTAAATTTTTTTTTTAATGTTTTTTATTTATTTTTGGGACAGACAGAGACAGAGCATGAACGGGGGAGGGGCAGAGAGAGAGGGAGACACAGAATTGGAAACAGGCTCCAGGCTCCGAGCCATCAGCCCAGAGCCTGACGCGGGGCTCGAACTCACGGACCGCGAGATCGTGACCCGGTTGAAGTCGGACGCTTAACCGACTGCGCCACCCAGGCGCCCCAATCCAAGGTACTTTTAACAGCACTCAGATTTAGTTTTACATATGGACTCTCCCCATGTCTCATCCAAGGCACAACTCCAAAGTTGTAGCTTGTCCTTTTGTAAAACATGTTAAACCGAATCAAGAGCAAGGAGCAGTTAAATGTATACAAGCACAGAAATAGTTCTGGGCAATTACCACTGTCATTAATTTCTTAGCTGCTAGAAATATTAGTAACTACTAACATGGATATTGTTCATGGAGTCAACAGGGAGATTTAATGTGTGTTATTATCCCAAATGTGTTGATGTCTCAGCCCACCTTACTCCTGTTAGGCTTAGAGCCAAAATGATGGCCCAGAAGGAGAATTCTGCCTGAAGAAGCCAGAGCAACTGCTACCATTTACTTTCCTGGAAGAAGAGATCTGAAATGACCTTGTGCTGTGTCTATCACATGATTCCCTGGCAGCTAGCTGGTGTTGGGCCACGATGGCATACTACAAAGTCATGGACAAAAACACAAGATAAAGAGTCATGAAAACTCAGTCGAAAAAAGTTCTCTATGTTCTTTGCCCAACCCAAAGGTTTCAAAACTGAGCTACAACTATATTTAAACCTACGCTTCCCCCTTCCTACGCTCATACATACCTCCCTTGCTCTAAGATCAAGGCACAATACATTAGTTACTTCAGACCACAAATCCACAGTTTGGAGCGCCCAAGTCAGTTTCACCTCCACTAGGTGGCACTCCATATCAACACAGTTCTTCAGTGTTTCTGGAAAGAGCCCAGGGAATGTCAGCAGTTGAGGGTCTTTAACTTCTGTCATTACTTCCAAAGGAGTAACGTCTTTGGGAAAGTCCAAAAAATTTAGCTGTGCCTCAGAACTCTAAAGACAGCCAGTATCGTAAGTTCTATTGAGAGAGAAAGCAAAGGTTGGATGCCGTATAAATGTACCCCCTCTCAAAAATTAATCACAATATAGAATGGGATAGAAATGTGTCACCCCCGTCGTACTGACATAATATCCAAAGCATGTTTTTTGTTTTGCTAGAATACCAGTACATATTTCTTGAAAAGTAAAAGCAAATCAGTTGACAATTTATTTAGATGCTCCTATAACAAGAATTCCAGAGAGAGAGAGAGAGAGAGAGAGAGAGAGAGAGAGAGAGAGAGAACGTGAAAAGCAGTCATGGGGGATGAGAAGAGATAAGTGAATATGAAAGACTGAAAGGGTCCTTGGGAAAGGGGTGAGGTCAAGAATATGTGAATTGAAGAAAATACTAAAATGAAGAAATCCATTCAGCTCATACCTTGGGCAAAGCATATTTGGGCAGCTTCATTTGGGCAAACGCATTCCTTCGGTAGGACACGTAGTAATGCGGCCGTCCTCCTGATGTCAGCTGGATCATAAACACAAGAGTTGTAAGAAGAGCTCCTATAATAGTTCCAGGCCCTCAAACAACAGCCATGAATGGAAGGGGGTAGATGCCAACACAACAGTGTGAATGACTATGGTAGACAAGCGTGAAGAACTAGAGCTCCATTCAAAAACGACTCATACAGTCTATGTGAACTGGTCTGAGGCCCAACCTAGCCCACTGGGTGAACATAAAATTCTTGGATTTGCCCTGTAGCTCAGAAACAAGGAAACATTTTCATTTCCTTTTTATTTTTCTTCTTTTTTTGTGTTTCTAACGAGAGAAGCCTTAGGGCATATTGGCTTAACGTCCATCAGCCGTCCCCAGCTATCCAGACCAAGACTATGACCACGCAAACAGGTCCCCATGCCATATCAGAAGGAAACAGCCCGGGTGAAATGGCGGCAGAGCTGGGGCCTCTCATCTCTGAGCGCTGAGTTCCGTTTGATGCTGTACCATAGATGAATGTGAGTATGTCTCACATATAGCCGCGCCGCTGACACGTTAGATGGAAAACCGGCCAGGATCATGGCCCCAAATCATTATAGATCTCTATCTTCCAGAAGAGAACTCTGAGCTACCTCCTCCAAGTCTGTCCAGCACATACAGCCCAGTGAACCCCGTGGGTGCGAGGGAGGGCAAGAAGGGGTGCGGTCTCCACCCCAGCACGAGCACTGTTTCGTGGAGTGGCAACGGCTCCACTCTCAGTCTCCCTCTCCTTTGCAGCCACTGTTTTGTTTTGTTTTTTCCCAGTTTGGTTGAGATATTCACATAGAAGATAGGTAACTTTAAAGTGTACAATGTGATGATTTGATAAATGCATATACTGCAAAATGATGATCACAATAAGGTTAGTTGACACCTCTATCCCCTCATTTAATTATGATATTTTGTGTGTACTGAAATCATTTAAAATCTACTGTCTTCATAACTGTCGAGTATATAATACAATATTGGTAATTATAGTCACTATGCTATACATTAGATCCTCAGAACTTATTCATCTAATAGCTGGAAATTTGTACCCTTTGACCAACGTCTCCCCACCTCCCACCCCGTAGCAAGGACCATCTAGTCTGTATTTCTATGAGTTGGTGGAGTCACTCTTAATCCATATAAATATCTGGAGTTGGAACATCAGTTGGAGTTTGCATACTCAGATTGCGTCAACAAATGCTGTGGGTGAAGGTCCATCAGACACGTACGAGAGTGACTGGCAAGTTATCTTGTCCACCATGATTGGGCCAGATCACCTCCTAATTCTAGGGATGGGTTATGTTCACAGTGCTCACAGGATCATGTTCACAGCGGTATGGGTAGAAAATACATAACATTTTAAAGGCAGAATTGATTCTCATTGGTTAGTCACATATGTGGATTATAAATCATTATTAGAAAACAGAAAAGGTTCCTGGCAGAAACAGTGATTGAGAAATGAATCATAGATACAACCAGTACGTGTAACCATTTTAATGTCACTTGACAATTTGATGCTGAAGTTATCAGAGTACTCATTATTCATTTCCCCAACAAAGAAATGAAGTATATGTATGTGTATAATCATTTGCAAAACATTTTAAGAGTACATAGGTTGATTTTGTGCATTTTGAACATTTGCTTCCTTAAAACATGGGATTGAATATTCTGAATTATGATTTCTTGTCCAAATAAATATATTAGTGTTAAGAATGTGTCTCAATCATAGTGAAATTGTGTGTATGTATGTATGTATATATATATATATATATATATATATATATATATATATATGTGTGTGTGTGTGTGTGTGTGTAAAACTGAATATATGTAATAAATATATGTCAATATATTTAATGTATACACACACACACAGAGAACTATTCAGCAATTGTACCTTTGTCACTCTTACCATGGGAAGCAATAAGTGAAGTCTGTCTAAACTTACCTAACAACTAAATAAATCACTGTTCAAACAAGCCTAAAACTTTCCTGAAATGCTGAAAAGCAGCAAAGCATACTTGCTCCCTCTCTCTTCTAACCACTTTACCTCAAAAGGTTTCCCACTCTCTTTAGGAGAGAAAAACCCGACTGCATACATCTCCTCCACTTCTCATCCTAATCATAGTCAGAGCATGACAATAATGGCTGATTACTCTCCACCTCGCCTCTGCCTCCCACTACCTCCAGTCACCCCGCAGCTTCCTGTTGCCATCTGTTTCTCTATTTTTAAGGTAAGTATTGAGGAACAGGCTGATTGGCTGACTCTTCTGATAGGAAGAGAGTGACATATCCACTCAGTCTCACTGAAGGCAGAGGAAGGGTGAACAAAAGTGTGCATCATTCTGGAGACAACCTTCATACTCTAAGCGGTGCCTCCGTGACCACGTGTTGATAAGGTCCTCCAGACGCTGCTCAAAGGAGCTAATTAATATTCCGTGAGCATAGAAGCTTCGACACTTGGCAATGTTCCTTTTGTCAAGAAGATAATGATTTTATTTTTCTTCCTTTTTTTACCCTCAAGGGAGTGTAAGCAGGCAAAGGAGGCTGCATTAGGGATGGAAGCAGGGAAGAGGACTGTCTGAGACAATCAACAGAAGTGGATCTTTCATACCTGAACAAACACATAATCATCCTGGACAATCAAAGAGTCTGGGTCAATGTAGCCTGGGAAAGGTTTATTCCTGTTGGCCTCTGTGCAGTTCTGCATTCGGCAAGTTAGGTACTGTGAATCTGAAAGAAAAAAAAAAAAAAAAGGTAGGGGGAAGGTATACACACTGAGTATCACACTCAGAGTGGACCTTTTTTCTTTCCCTTGCTATCTCCAATTCTTGAAACAAATCTCACATTCTTTAGCTGCATTATTTTTATCATTATTATCGTTCAAAGTGGTATCATTATTATTTTACTCACTCTTTTTTTGAGAGAGCACAAATGGCAGAGAGGGGCAGAGGGAGAGAGAATCTTAAGCAGGCCTACGCTCAGAGCAGAACCTGACACAGGGTTTGATCCCACCCCCTGGGATCATGACCTGAGCCGAAATCAAGAGTCGGACACTCAACCGACTGAGCCATCCAGGCACCCCATTATTTTACTCACTTTCTGTCAACACCATCACCAGCATGCCCCCTCACCTCCACCAAACCTTGCCATCCTGGAATACTAAATCCTCATTAATTAATTTTCCTCTCCCAAACCTAAATGAAAATATTTTTAAAAACTGGCAATAATATTTACGATTTCCTAATTATTTTTTTGCATTTGTAGGCTCTTCCTCCACACTCTGACCTTTGACCAACAAGCAGGGAAACGTGGATATAACATGCATTTACCAGCCATCTCATGCAAGAAGTTATAAACATTGTTATAAGCAGTAAAATTCCATGTCAAGACAAAGGCCTTTCTTCTAATAATTTTAAGTGAAATAGAATAGAGAGGAGTTTCCTTGGGTCCAATAGTTTGTTCTAATTCTACAGATGAGAAAACCAAGACCCTGAATCTTACCTGAGACTTGACAGCAGACGGTAAACCTATCAGTCAAATTAACTCTTCTATACATTTGCTATCTATGGCTGGAAGTGCAATGTATCAGGGTGGCTCCCTTGGTTTTTCAACCACAACTATTCTGCTCTCTCTACTAACCAGGTATCATTTCATACTTAAAACTCCTTTTGACTCCTTGCATTTAAAATAAATTCAAATCATCTACTACCCACCACTCCAATGTCCCCACATGTTAATCTCTTCTTCTCTCTGTGAGTCTTCTAATCTGGCTTCCTTTACATGCAGAAATTTGGCTAAACTTTCTACTACTTACGAGACTTTTCGCTTGTATTCCCTCTGCCTAAAATGCTTTTCCCCTGGTTGTTCACAAAGAAAGTTCTAGATTTCAGTCTACTATTATTTCTGAGGGTCTTCCATGATTACTCTGGATCACACACCATTTTGTTAATTCCCCCCCATGGAATTCATTTCTGTCTGTCTCTATTAGAATATAAGCTACTTGAAGATAGTGACTCCTTTTACTTGTTGTTCACTGATGTACCCTCAGGTTCTAATACTGTTCCAGGGACATATTGGCCAATGAGTAAATATTCACTAGAATGTGCCTTTTTATTGTAATATATCTTTTTCAATGAAGAAGAAAGTCATTTTACCTTTTTTTTTTTTTTCTTGATGCTTAATAAATGGATGTTTGATTTTAGGATATCAGGGATGTATAAAGAAATCCACTATTCCAAATTAAAACAAAATAAGGAGATGAAGATTTACATGAAATGGGGGTAGGCAATAGTATAGCATTGGATGCAAGGATTCACTAACGACTTCTCTCAAGGACATTTCCAGGACCATCTTTACCTATGGAAATTGGGTAAAATCTGTATTCTACAAGGAGGACCACAAGGGGGCGGCATGCATATTTGCTCCATCTGACCAAGGACATGTAATTGCTGATAAGCTCTTATGAGACTGGAGGTGAACTTTATTCACAGTATACCTTCATGCCTCTGCCGTCTGTGGGGATGGGATGGCTCTGAAGTACTTTAAGCCATCTGGTTGTAGTGAAACCATCTCTGTAGATGAACTAAAGAAGAGCCATCTACTCACTCTTACCACCTTCTTCAAACACGCTTTATCATTCCATCTTAGGGCATAACTCAAGGTCTTTCTCCTTGAAGACAATTTCTGGGAGTCAGTCCTTCCCAGAATCGTCCCCTTTCCCACCATAGCACACAAAATCTTCACCTCACAGTTTCACACTCCCCCAGATTCTTCCACATCTTTTAAACGACTTTTATTTTTCCAAAGGTAGCTTGGGGTCACAGCAATGGACACTGGTAACTATGAGACTGGGGCTTGAGTTCTTATTTGGTCACTTACTAGCTACCTAGTTCAAAAGAAATCTCAATCTCCTGAGCCTTGCCACCCTCATCCATTAAATGTGAATGCCAATGTCAACTCTCTTGAATTTTGGCTCTAAGAATTAACTATAATAGCATATATGCTGAATGTTTTAAAACTCAAATGTGTACAGATACGAGCTGTTATCAATAATGATAACATTCCTATTTTCTCTTTTGCTACCTTTCACAATAATTGGATCAGTTTGGGGGCCTTTTAAAGGCTAGTTAAACTGAATTTGAGTACTCCAGTCATGTTTCCGTATCAGCTATGTTTCTTTTGGTGACCTGCCCGATACCCATTCCTCCCGGCCTCTTTGATGGAAAAGCCAATACTGGGTCGGTTGACTTATCCTTCCTTCTGCGTGACTGAGAAGTGCCCATATGCAAGGATTAATCCTCTTGGGTCTATGCCCGCAAAAGGTCTTCTGACTCCCCTTGCCATTGGTTGGTTCAGGAAAGAGCATTAAAACTGAGTTCTAGTAAATGAGAAGAGAGGGCAGTCTTGTAAGGGAGAGACCAGGAAATACAGCAGAAGACCCTGTTCTGCCTCTCTAGAATAATGTGATGCTGAGAACTGCTCTAGCCTTCTTTTTACATAGAGGAGCCAGTAAGCTTACAGTTAAGCTTACCTAATGAGTATGCAAAGAGATGAAAAGGACCTATTTCCTGATGACACTGAGTTACTGATTATACTGAACTTACAGCTGCTCTTTTTCTGCACTTCTTATGTGAGATAATGAACAAAAACAATGATTGACCAAACTAAATCAAAGATTCCTGATTAGGAGATCTTGGCCTTCAAATTACAAATACAACTTCCAATCAGAATTTCTTGGACTGTCACCTGATGAGAATTTTTGATAAATACACAGTGCTTGTTTTCTTTGTATGGGGTCTCAGAGTTTAAAGCTTTCTTAAGACTTGAACCTCCTCTTCAAAGGTTCCTGAACAAGTATAAGACGGAAAATATAAAGATACACTTCTCATATTTATAACTCAGCTATTGAGAAACTATGAAGCTGAGGGATTTGGGAAGAAAATAAAAGAGCAGGGAAACTAACAATTGTTGAATACCAATGTTCCAGGTTCACATTTATTTCATACATTTAATCTTGATAATACTACAAAGTATAATATATCGACTATTTTTTTAGATAAAGAGAATGAAGCTCAAATACGTAATGTTTTACAGAAATAGCATTATGGGTTTCAAACTTGGTTGGCTCCAAAGCTGGCTTATTTCCACTACTCTGTATTGTGTGAAGCATGCTGGTAAGTTTCGGGCCAACTTCTGTTAATTATATTTCGCCTTTGATCTAAGTAGCAATGCATACACCCAGATACAAAAAGAAAGACAAGTAAATTTATATTTTGTGTGGAGTAATTTGGCAATAGGATCAAGATCCTTGAAAATACTCTCTTTGACCTCACATTTATTTCTGAGAATTCTAACCAAGGGAATAAGTAATGATCTATGCAAAGATTTAGGTACTTCAATTTTCATCAGTGTTGTTTATAACAAAACTAAATAGAAAAATGGTCAAACATAGAGGAATAACTTTTTAAAACCTCAGAACATGTTTGTTATTAAAATCCTGATTCTAAAGAGTATATGAAGATTTACGGAAGTGGTTAATGCATTTCATGTAATAAAAATAGGTTTCTAATTAATAATTTGTATCAATGCTTTAATTTCTTAGTTTTAAAAAACAGACCTCGGTTATTTAAGAAGTTAACATCGGGGAGAGCTAGGTAAAGCTGTACTATCTTGGTAACTTTTCTGTTTACCTAAAACTATTCCAAAATAAGTAGGTTACCAAAATATGTGCATATCAACCCAATTTCTGCAAGTTGTATATATAGATATCTACATATGTATGCTTACACTGGAAAAATGAATAAAAGATATACATGAGATGTCAACAATAGTATACAGGTAGTGATATGAGAGAAGGAGACAACTGTGTGCAAAGCCCTGGAAAGCATGTCTCAGCCAGGAGGTGGAGGGGGCGTGTGAGATCTGTCCCACAAAAAACTGAGAAGCTTCTCTAATTCCTCTGCTTCTCCCACTCTCCATGACACATACTGAGGCAGAGCACCACGAACAATATGTGTAATGAGCCCGTCTTTGGGCTAAGAAATACCAAAGGTTCCATTGGGCGACACAAGCAAAGTCCCAGGAAGAGGCTTTGAAACCACTGCTTGCTTAGAGAGGCTCAAAGTGAAATTTGCAAGCTGAAGGGGAAATGAACAATTTTGAGCTGCCTGCCCCTGGTAAAGGGCTCCTGGTTTGTTCTCTTTCTCCTCCTAATGGAAACAGAGAGAAATTGGCTGCACTTCATAATGAGGGACCAATCACTCTTATTCCCCTTGGGGCTTACTGTAATAGCATTAAGTATGATGAACTCTTTCCATATTCAATTCTAGTGAGTGTATGATGCGATTCCATAGGAAGTATCTTGTAATTTGGCATTAATTAACGTCAATTAATGCATGCAACTGCTAGACTTTAGAATTAATTTCATTACTTTTCCCACACAGATGTTTTCCTTGCCATAGGTAATTAGGGCCCTGTGCTGCTCTTCTCAGGCATCCTCACTCTGTATAACAGCTGCCGCTTGGCATAATGCAATTCCCACCCCTGCAGAATCTGTGATGTAGACAAAGGCTGCCTTTCGAAGGCCAGGCTTTGAGCAGAGGAACAGGGCTTTAAATGCAGGTTCAAGGCCTGCTAGTTTTGTAAACGTAAGCAACCACTTCACCTCTCTGCACGCTGATCTGTAAAATGGAAAACATGGGGTCCATCTCGCCAGTGGTTGTGATGCCCGAAGACTTCAGTCATGAAACGTGTTCAGTCTAGGGCTGGGCTAGACCGTGCTCCAATAACAGGAGCAGTGATTGCTACTGAAGCCCTCTCTCTTGAATCACCAGTACCATCCACTGTGTCTCAACTGTAAAGTACTCCAGACATCTCTACCTGACACATCTTTCTTCATATTTGATGTTTGGTTTCAATTAAAGATTTTTTAAAGTATTTTTCAAAGCACCATGAAAAGTATTCTCCTTGTATAATTAATAGGTATTTGTGTGAGGCAGTGGGCAGTGGGCAGAAATGGAAATAACCAGGGGTATGAAGAGGACATGAGAGTTGGCTGGGTGCCCAGCACACAGGGCCTGCCAGCCTGCAGCCATATTGCTTTGCAAATGCTTCCTCCTGTTGGGAATGATGTTCTAGGTCCTAGCTGTATCTCCAGCATGCTGCATGACTCTGAGAAGGTCACTTACCAAGCCAGGCTTCAGACTTTTTCTCTTTGTAATGAAGATTATTAGAACTTTAGAACTATAGGGCGCCTGAGTGGCTCAGTTGGTTAAGCATCCAACTTCGGCTCAGGTCATGATCTCACGGTCTGTGGGTTCCAGCCCCACCCCCCATCGGGCTCTGTGCTGACAGCTCAGAGCCTGGAGCCTGCTTCAGATTCCGTGTCTCCCTCTCTCTCTGCTCCTCCCCTGCTCCACTCTGTCTCATTCTCTCAAAAATAAACATTAAAAAGAAAAAAAAAAAGAGAACTTTAGAACTAAAAAAGGACATTAAGAATCAGACTATTACTTTAAGATCTGACAGGTCTTCACTATACTTTACCCATTGAAACCTGTCTCCTCCCACCCCTGCCTGAAGAAATGAAGCTCCGTGATGTTGCTGGTTAAGTCTACATTTTCAGGACTTCTGCTATTTCTAAACAGCACGTTCATTCCTGGCTGACACCTGTGTCCATTCAGACAGTTACTCGGGTTTGAATTTCCTTTTCCTTGCCTGTTACCCTGCCCAAATACTTGCTGGACTTTCTTCTGTGGGGTTTTGCCTGAGGCTCAGGCTGACCTCTCCTTTCCCAGAATCTCTCCAATGATAGCAGCAGCAGCATTAACCTCCAGAATTACCACAGTGACCTCTTCTCTGGGTCAGGAACCATGCTAAGTGGATCGCATGCTTTTTCTTTTTTAAATTTTGTAAAAAAAAAAAAAAATCCAGAAAGAGGTACTTTTTACAGATGAAGAACTCCAGACTTAGAGACGAGATTTGTCTAAGCTCACATGCTAGTAAATGACACAGCAAGAAAAACATCACAGATCTCTAGAACTCTACCAGTGATTCTATTATTCAAAAAATATTTAGCACCAAATCCTTTTGTATACCTTAATATTACAAAAGTTTCATTTTAGACAAAGCCATAAACTCTGTAGGCAGTCAGTCATGAGCACTTTAAAACCCTAAACTCCATTAATTTTCAACCTTAAAACAGGGAAGTTTTTAAAGCCCATGCATCTGCATATAAATCTTTCTTTTGTCCTTTATATTGTTCCATTATTTGTTTGAGAACTTTCGTCTTAAATGTTCCCACCTAACACACACACACACACACACACACACACACACCCGTCGAGCCCACATGCTTGTGCTCATATAACCTTCAGTACCATCAGGATTCGAGCGCCCTCTGTGGCATGTACCAGTCAGAAATTGGCATCTGCAAAAATGAGACTCTAGCCATGGCCCCTGAAAATACTATGCAGAGTTCAAAAAATTTCCATGAAAATTATAAACTTAGATTAAATGTTCTCCCTTGGCATAACAAGATTGTGGCATTGCTTTCTTCTATGAAATCTCTTGATTTCGGTCCTGTATAACTTTCTAAATGTTGTCCTCATGAGGTCATGACTACTCCAGGAAAAGTTCTGAGATCATACCTTTTTTTTTTTTTTTTTTTGCAAAGTACAGGACTAGGAAATAGGGCCATGAGACAGAACATAGAGACTTAATAATTTAATAGAAATGCAAAAAAAAAATAACTTGCCTACTATAATGCGGTATGGTGAGTGCATCTCAGGAAGGATCAGGTGCTGGGAGCCCACAGGTGAGGGTCACCCAAATTTATACCTCTCCACAGATGGTCTACTTTGTGCCAGAAATTGTCCTGTGACAGCATTTATTTTACTTTGCATCACACAGAACTGTGGACCTGTTATGCCCACCTGGCCAGCAGATTTTTGGGGATAGAGACTATTTCACTATTCACTCAAATATGACATCTCCCCTAACTACAAGGTAAAGTTGAGGAGAGTGAGGCCTTTGCTACGTTCCCTTCCATCTCTCCTTTGCGTCTGGGACAGCACCTGGCACAGCATTCAGGTCCAATGATATCTGTTGAATGAAAGAATAGTATGTTCGAGGTTAAGCAAACCTGGCTTCATATTCTAGCCCTGAGGCAATGGTGAAAACATTTAATCCTTGAAAGCCTTGTTTTCCTCAAAGTTAAAATGAGAAAGATAACAACAGAGCCTATTTCCGAGAATTGATGTAAGGGTGCAGCGAAAGATTAGCAGGAAGTGCCTTAGTGCCTGGCCAATGATAGGAATATAATCCATGACACCAGCACCATTGTTGCTCGAGAACGTGGAGGACAAAGGAAGGGAATGTAGGAGTCAGTGCCAAGATCTTTAGAACACTTTTTTTTTTTTTAAAGCAGGAGTCAGAAGCATCAGGAATTTTCCATATGGCCGGAAATTGTCACACATTATATGGACAAGTGCTTCTGTGTCCTGGGGGATCCTAAACACCCAGTAGAAACCCAGACCTCTGTCGTAGAGTTAAAGCCTAGGGATAATAGGTTTCTCTTGT
This sequence comes from Neofelis nebulosa, assembly GCF_028018385.1. NCBI lineage: Eukaryota > Metazoa > Chordata > Mammalia > Carnivora > Felidae > Neofelis > Neofelis nebulosa. The sequence continues at coordinate 69,401,435 of NC_080794.1, forward strand.
GTACCTCTGTCCTCTCCTCCTGAGGATGGGAAGTCAGGGCACAGACATTCCCACTGGGGCTGGGCATACAGGACACAGGGGAAGTAACACATAGCTGGTACAAAGAGCACACTTTGAAAGCTGCCCAGCTGAGCCTGTGGCTGTGTGTCACTGTCAGGTGTTCACTGCTGTGTGGGGAAGCCTGTGTTATCACGTTTCACGCTTTTCTGGTTAGTTTTCAGGGCTGTCTTTAAGGCTACTAACTCAGAGAGGCCGAGCTGAAATCACAAGTAGTTGAAATGAAGTGGCTTTTGCAGTACGAACAATGGGATCAGAACGAAACAGCCAGGAAAAAAAGCCAACGGCAAGGTGCTGCCATGCAGCCTAATGCCTGACGCGTTCTGTGGGGACAGGAAAAGAAGGTAAATGAAGATTATAAAACATGGCGTCTAATAATGCCAGTTGGTGTGCTAGTGTTGGGACCTCAGCTGGAGGGAGGGTGGCGAGGCTGATCCTTTTTTAGATTTATATACACACACCAAAGTGTGAATCTTCCCTAGAACGTTAAAGAGATTTGGTATCTTTTGAAGGTTCCTTGATGAGGAAATACAAATAGCCAATAAATAAATGAATGAATAAATAAATAATCTTGATCTCGTTCATAATTAAATCGATGCAAATTAAGACAATAGGGCATGGCTCTTTGCTCATCAGATGGGTTATTATTGAAAGATCTCTGATAATGCCCTGGACTACTGAGGGCTTACAAACACAGGCAGGCATCCTCATAGTTAGTGAGTGTGCACGACACAAGCACCTCAGGGGACAACGTAACAAGGTCTGCTGAAATGCTAAATGTATATACTTGCAGACCCAGGGATCTGCTTGCAGTTATTAAATTTCTCTTTTCAGCAGTGCTTGCTGCCTGCACAAGGGTGAGTGCTTACTAACCAAGTAAGTAACGTGTGTGCATGTGGATAAATGTATTGGCACCGCTTGAAAGGGCCAAATACCTACACGTCTATCAGTGAGAGAACGGCAAACTAGCCTACAGCTGCCTGCACGGTAGGGTTTTTTGTAGTGATCAGTCATGAAGTGACTACATTTATATGTGCCGATGTGGAAAAATTTAACTGGCTATGGTATTCGCCAACAGTAAATTTGGCATAACGGTTTTACAACGTGAACATTTCTGAGTGTGTATGTATGTGTATGCGCGTACGTATTCACCGGTATGGGCCCAAACGATTTCTGAAAAAATGCAGGGTAAATATTAAAAAAAAAAATTACCACCTCTGGGGAATGGGAAGGGAGGTCAAGAAGTGGGTTTTACTTTTCACTTGATGCACCTGAGTGTGGCTTATCCTTTTTTTTTTTTTTATTGTCATGGCTGCTACTTTTGTTGTTATAAAAGTCATCTATTTTTATAGGAAGAACTGAAAGCGCCCCGCAGATAACATCCTGAGGACTGATGAGAACTGAGGTCTCCATCATGGCCCCAGAGCACTGCGGCCGTGCTTCCTCTCTCCAGACACTGCTAGGCATGCTATTCAATATGGAAATCAACTGGAGCGCTGGAGAATAGGAAATGGAAAGGGGATGTCCAGTTCTCACCAACGACCAGAATTTGTGGTATGGTGGTTATATAAAGTTGTGAGTCTCCTTTGATTTTTATTTCACCTTGTAAAATGCTGGTCTGTGGTTCATTTCAGCAAGAGTTTTTGGGCATTTTCACAGTTGGTTGAAGGGCCAAGGTTGTTTTTCCCCAGTGAAAGAGATGAGTCCTTATGCAAGTTGTTACAAGGTTACTTACTCATGCAAATAGACAACGAGCCCAGTAATTGTCCCCTGTCCCCTGTCCATGGCAGCACGGATCACCACCAGTACGGAAACACTCATGTCACTGGCGAGGCTGTTCATTTCAGAAGTGAAAGGGAGGAGCAATAAAGTTTAAACTTGGTATTACAGGTTTTCTTCCAAGGTCATGTTTGCAGATGTGTATGAAAATAGAACTATACATCCCTGCATAATTGCTGTGTGAAGAATTCTGGTAACAGTTCTGTTGTTTTCTTCCAAAATCACATAGACAAACACACAGCATACAATTACAGGGAGTTGGACAGGTTCTCACATGACCCCATTAGCCCTCCGGGCCTCTGCTGACCCTCCAGGACTCTGCAGGCCCTTAAAGCCCTTCTTTAAGAAGACATGCTTAACGTGGATGGAACTGGAGAGTGTTATGTTAAGTGAAATAAGCCATACAGAGAAAGACAGATACCATATGTTTTCACTCTTATGTGGATGCTGAGAAACTTAACAGAAACCCATGGGGGAGGGGAAGGAAAAAAAAGAAAAAAAAGAGGTTAGAGTGGGAGAGAGCCAAAGTATAAGAGACTCTTAAAAACTGAGAACCAACTGAGGGTTGATGGGGGGTGGGAGGGCGGGGAGGGGAGGTGATGGACATTGAAGAGGGCATCTTTTGGGATGAGCACTGAGTGTTATATGGAAACTAATTTGACAATAATTTTCACATAATAAAAATAAATAAATAAATAAAAAATGTAGAATAAAAAAAGAAGACATGCTTATACAGATAAGAACATTTATTAAGTCAACAGATGGGTCAGTCTCTGAGCTTTGTTTTGTACACAGAACCAAAATAAAATAGGATGTGGCTTTTCACAAAGCTTTCAATCCAATGGTTTAGTTAACATTTTCTAACCCCATGCATTACATTCACAAATGCATTTATATTAGGTGAATCAGTAGAATATAGGTTTCATTTTTATTATTTTAGTGCACTGTGTGCATATAATGCATGTGTGAAAGCACATTCTCTCTCTCTCTCTGGCTCTCTGGCTCTCTCTCTCTCTCTCTCTCTCTCTCTCTCTCTCTCTCTCACACACACACACACACACACACACACACACACACGAGATATTTAAACAGCAAAATCTTTATACCTGGGGTGAGGACCTGTCAATTTGTACGGAGTTAGATGCAAGGGCCAATAACAAATGCCACATCCAATAAATACATTCAAAATTTTCCAGTAATAATTCCTGTGATTGATTGTAATTGAGGTTGCCTCACAAGGTAGAGAGGTAAGGCAAGGAATAATAGCAACGTTGTCACAGTGTAAACCATAAGACATCTAGATTCTAGAGCCCAGTGGCAGAAATGTCTATGCTAGTCATAGACAATAACAGAGCAAATGCTTTCCAGAGCTTACTTGTCCTCAACTGTGGAGACTTCAGTTGAAACAGAAATAAATTATAAAATGTAACCTAGGGAAATTTGAAATGAGACTAAAACCAAACTTTGAATATCAAGCCCAGATAAGTATTTGTAAGCCTCCCTGTGGGGAGGAGACACATAAGCTAGTATAGGATTTTTCCTGTGTCAAAACTACAAAATTTGTGAATCCATTAACATCAGAAAGAAAGTACTTATTCAGAGTAAAAAATATCGTATTGATTTGGTATATAGCCTACAAGACGCATGACCTGGAATATAAACAATGGGTTCCACATACTTAAATTGTGTCCTAAATAACATTGAAGGCACAGAAAAACAAGAAGGATCTCCATCGGAGAATAAGGAGAGAGGTAACATCAGACATTGGAATTTCTAGAGCCACTGACCAGCCTGGAACCTGAGTTTCATAAATATACTCTCCATAAAAATAAATAAATAAATAAATAAATAAATAAATAAATAAATAAATAATACACTCTCCACTGTATTTGTTAATAATTCCTTACTACTCTGATCTCTCTGTGGTCTTTCCTACTCTGTTTCTTTAACCTGAAATAGATACCTTGAGGAAGAGGAAGAGAGAGAGAAAGAGTGCAAAAGGGGTGGGGGGAAGAGAGAGAGAGAGAGAAAGAGAGCGAGAGCGAGAGAGAGAGAGAGAGAGAGAGAGAGAGACTCAATATGATATTGAGAAAATCTCATTTTTTTATACCCAGTCAGGTCAGGCATTATGCTTAGATCCTTTATTTCAATTGGTGGGTAATTTCTTTTTTCCTGTTTTGTTTTGACAGGGATAACTTTTCAAATTAAATCCCTTTATTGAATTTTCACTCTTGGGTAGTTTCTGAAGATGCTGCCTTTGCAAAAAAAAAAGTAAAATAAAATAAATAAAATTAGAACTGATCTATTTCATGCCATGTGAAAGCTGAGCCTGAGATGACAGCCTGGCATTATCAACCTTCATGGCTGCAGGGAGCATAGGAATAATGTTGGGTGAAAGAAAACGTGCAGATCAGGGAAAGCGACAGCCTTATTGTTTTCAGGATAGGGGGTTATGTGCATTAGATGCCACAAGCCAGAAGCAGTATTATCCCCAAAAGCTTGAAAATTAAAGCAATCTGGGATGTTACCAATTCCATCTGTGGCTTTCTAAACAAGAGGTGCAGTCATGGGAGACAGACCCTAAAGCTCTTTCATTAGGTTTTCGTTATGGGACTTTGTTACTCTAAACATGTTTCACTGACCAGCAGCATTGGCTTCGCCTGGGAGCTTATTAGGAATGCAGTCTTTTGGGCCCGTATTGAATCAGAATCCACGTTTTAACAAGATCCCTAGTTGGGTCAGGTTATGTCCAAGCTTGAGATGCAATGCCCTAAAATTTTCCGACAACTTAGTAAGTGACTTGGTAACCCTGACAATGGGTCAACTGTGTGTATTCATTCATTCAACAAATATGTATTAAGCTCTATCTACATGTTGACACTGAGGCATGTGCTGAAGACATAATATTGAACAAAGATACACACGGCCCCTTCACTCCTAGAACGTCAAGACTGGTAAAGGAAAGATACTGTAATCAAATAATCATGGAAAAGGAATGTAAATAGATTGAGTAACGTCAAGCTGAGATGAGCACAATAAAGACAAAGACGAGTTTTGAACGAAAGCAAATAAAATAAAACACTGGTTTAGACTGGAAGTTTTGATATTATTCTGTGGTTACACTGGTGCTCATCTTTGAGGGAAGCCAGGTGCAAGGTGCAGGGCAACTCTCTGTACTAGTTTTTGAAACTTTTATGTGAGCCTAAAATTATTTCAAACTAAAAAGTTAAAAAAAAAAAAGAAATATTTACATCTGAAACATCCATACTGATTAATTACAACGAATGGGTCAGGGAAGTCAGAAGGGAAGTAGATATTCCAAGCAGAGGAACCAGTGGGTCTCAGAGCCTTGTGGTGACACATAGGACCCTGCACATTCCAAGAACTCACAGCAAGCCCACAGGCCTGCAGACAAGGAGTGAAGAGAAGACACAGGGAGACAAGCTAAAGAAATGGGCAGGTTCCAGATTACACTGCAACTATAGGTCAAGGTCAGGTGTCCTGAATCATTCTACCTGAGGGAAAGATTATTCTGGCTCTTGTGTAGTAAAAACTGGACCTTGCCGTCCAAGACAACCTCATCAGTTCTAGAGCAATGGGGGCGGGGGCTGTGACCAGAGAGAGCCCACTGAAGAGATAGGAAGAAAGCTCTAAACTGCTGAGTTCATTCTGTGTCAGGCATAGTGCTGGACATATTACATGTGGCAGTCCTGCCTGAATTTATAAAGGAGGAAGGTGATAGCTTGGACCCTGAACTGTGCCCCCGCTGATTCTGCCAAGGAATATATTGATTCCCCAAAGGGGAAGTGGAACCGCTGGAGATGAAAAAGCTCATGCCGTGTGCACAGTAATGAAGTAGGTGTGGTTTCTAGAGAGTCTGGAGTGCAGGGGTGACCCGCTTCTTTTAGCTGTAAGCCAGTGAAGTACAGCTGCCTTCCGCTTTTGTGTTCAGACGAGCTAAGGGCAAGTGGACAGGTACAGGAGACAGTGATGATGAAGTTTTTGAATTGCGAGGGGTAGGTCTCAATACTTAGATCATCACCCTCTGGCTCTGGGCTGGGCAACCTCATTGCTCTGCAGTAACTGCAGATATCAGTTTGCCTTTTCTTCTCTCCACTTGAGACTGACTTCTTTCTTCCCCCCATCCTTTCTTACTTCACCTGTTCTTCTTCTTTTCTCCTTCTTTGATCCCTTTAACCTGTGGTGCCCTATTGTAGGCCTGGTGGTACTCCTCCACTCCTTAGACCTTCTGGAGATCCTCTGGACCAAAGAAGGGAGAGGAAACTTAGGTTATTGCTGTTTAAATATATTACTTAAACCAGCTATGCCTTGGTTTCCTCGTCTGTAAAATTAGGATAATAACCTACAAGTTCTTGTGGGGATTACTTGTGATAAAATATATGCAGTGATTAGCATAGTTCCTGGTACAGGGTACGTGCTCAATGAATGTTAGCTAGTACAAGAATTGTTATTATTTTTAAAATATTTTTTAAATGTTTATTTATTTTTGAAGGAGAGAGAGAGAGAGTGTGTAAGCGGGGGAGGGACAGAGAGAGAGGGAGACAGAATCTGAAGCGTGCTCCAGGCTCTGTGCTGTCAGCACAGAGGCCGATGCGGGGCTCAAACCCATCAACCATGAGATCACGGCCTGAGCCGAAGTTAGACACTTAACCGACTGAGCCACCCAGGTGCCCCAAGAATCATTATTCTTAACTTATTTCATTTACAGATGAAGAAGCTGAGGCATAAAGAACCTAAGCAGCTTTTTCAAGATATTAACTTTTCATAACTAGTGAGTGAACTTTTGAGACGTTGAGATATGGGTGTGGATCCTGGACTGCAATTTTCTTTTTCGGTTTCATGTACTCAAAGCCCCAGTCTCTACACAAAGCATAGTCCCTCCTTGCAGCCGGCCTAACTGGGTTGCTAAACATTATCAATACGCCAGCAAACGAACTCGATCGATGTGTCCTTCAACCTGTTTATGATGAGGGACACACAGAATGGTTCTCTTGTCCCTGTCATTTCCAAGTGCTTTGTGACTTCCCAGACAAAACATTGAAATATTGCCTAGGTGGTATCTGATAAAATAAGGAAACTGGAAAAACAAATGAAAACAAAACAGCAGCAATAACATAATAATGACAATAACTACAAAAACTTCAGAAGTAAGATACTGGGGAACTTTCCCATAATCGGGAAAGAAAAACACCTTGATTTGATGAGAGATGCCGGAAGTGATTAAGACAATTCTGGATTATGAAGGACTTGGATTATTGCCACTGTGATTTCCCTAAAACATAGACTCGGCTCATGGTAGGTTGATAACATCATGGAGGAGTTGAATTACTTACGACCATCTATAGTTCTGGCCTCGAGATGCACAAGATCTGGTTCCTTGTTTGATCCCATCACAGACCTAAAACATGGAGAAAGAGGAAAAGGAACACCAACATGAATGACTTCATATGTGTCTTCAAGAAACTCAGCTGAGCCCACAGACTATTAACATCCACAGGATTTAAACACCACAAGCCTTGGAATATGTCTATGTTTATTTATACAACCTGACAGTGAAATTCCCGCTTCAAATAAAAACTATAATGAAACCTTTATTTGACGAAGGCCGGGCTTAACTCTGGCAAAGATGCTGTATGTTATTAGCTCAGACTTGCAAATAAGTCCTACACATGGCATATGTGTCTTTCTGTGGGCTCAGCTAGTGACAATCTCACTGACAGTATATTAAACTTTCAAGACTTATCAGGCAGATGCCAAGTAAGCTGCTTGCTTTAGTTGGGTCATTTGAATGGTGATTTACATTGCTGAGTGATCTAATTAATTTTTTCATTTGAAATGAGCAAAACTATGTCCTACTGTCCTGTGAACTAGGAACAAACCATGTGATTGAACCGATGCAGTGGCCCGTATGGCACAGAGCGACCATTCTCTGTATATTGAACCAGGGTTAGAGGAAAATGCAGATGTACCTTACTTTAGGAAGGGTGCCTGAAACCATATGTGTAAGTAAAATAAAATAAAAAGTAAAATAAAAGCCTATTTAAAGTGCCTTGGAGGCGTATATTATTTAGTGTAATCTTGCAGTGAGCCATACTAAATAGAAAATAATTATTCTGTTACCTGAGCTATAACAGATAGTTAAAAGTTGAATGAAAGAAGGAAGGAAATGAGAGGAGGGAGGGAGGAAGGGAGGGAGGATATAACAGTATGTGAGCTCTTTGAAATAAGTAAATTAATCACTGTCCTAAGGGCATTCCCAGAGCTCTTTCTTATTTGAACTCATTTTCTCAGCTCAAAGACTCTGAAGCATAGCTAGCTTAGTCTCTCTTCTTAAGAAAAGGAGTCTCCTAACGGCCCTATTATCACTGTCAGTAAGTTTTCTCTGATTGATACATGGTCTGAAATTCAGAGTCTATGCTCACAACATTAAACCCTGCTTTCTTCTCTCTGGAAGCAGAAATGTCCTCATAAGGGTTTTACGATTTCCCCCAAAGAGACAGAGGACACACACTTGGACGCTTCCCATCAGTGCAATCTGTATACGGGCAGTCGGTGACATCCTGACCATCATTTCAGTTAAATGCTAGAGCTCATCTGGGGATGGTGGCTCTCTACTTCCCACACTGAAGGGCTGACGGGATCCACAGGTGACCTCTTCTGACAAGGCCACAGTCCTCAGGCTGAAAAAGAAAACAAGCTCCCTAAAAACCTTCCAACTAGAAATCTCAGCAGTTAACTGCTGAGTTTTTGCAAATTATTAGCAGGCAGCTGCACGCTGCTCACCTCCCACCTTGCCTGCCGCCCTGAGTTCCTTCCTTGACGTGACTAGCTCTTCTTATTCCCAGGAGAAGGCTGGCATCCCAGAAACACATTGTGAAAGCTAGCATGCAGACCTATCTGCTCGGCTAATGGTGAATGTCAACGGGAGACGAAATAATTACCCTGTATCCAGTTGCAACTTTCCATGTGCTCATAGCCCCAAATCGATAATAGCAGTTTTCTTTTAAGATCTTTTATACCACATCTAAAGGCAGGAGCTGTTGTGTCAAGTGATGGGTCCCCTCTTATCAATTCACAGAAAGAGACAGGGACAAAACAGAATCATTTGCTTCTGCAAAGTCTCCTGTGGCTAACCAGCTCCTCTTACCCTGCCTGTTTTTTTTTCCTACCTGTAGGAAAGCAACTGCAACAAGAAAATAAAACTTTAAAGTCAAACTGCAATGTTTCCAACAACTTTTATTTGCTGATAGGCTCGCTCCTTTTCCTGGGAGTCTAGGAGTACCTCCAGATCTGCAGTCACAGATTATAAAGAATTATTGCTGCTTTTACTTTGTGGCCCCGGTACATTCTCAAAAGCTGAAGCCAAACAAGGCTAAATGTCTGCAGATGTGCTGGTTTTAACGGTCCTGTCACTGACCAGACACCTGGCACAAGCACATCACTGCAGTTGACCACAAAGCACTGTTGCCTAGCACATTTATACATTTTACTTGTAACTGTGGGGTTTGATGCTTATTTGTGTATAGTAAGACCAATTGTTGTGCTTAATAATGGTGGCAATAATAATAATGGGGGGTTGCCAGGGGCTGTGGGGGAGACAGGGATGGTAAAAGGATACCAAGTTTCAGTTATAAGATGAATAAAGTTTGAGGATGTAATGTACAACATGACATCAGTCCATGACACTGCATTATATAAGTGAAATTTGTTGAGAGTGGAACTTAAATGTTCTCACAAAGAAGAAAAGAGAATAAAGGAAAGGAAAGGAAAGGAAAGGAAAGGAGAAAGGGGAAAGGAGAAAGGAGAAAGGAGAAAGGAGAAAGGGGAAGGGGAGGAAAAGAAAGAAGGGTAAATATATGAGGTGATAGATATGTTAACTCAGTGTGGAAATCCTTTTACACTGTATATGTTTCTCAAATCATCACACTATATACTTTCAATATATTTTAATTTTATTTGTCAATTATACCTCAATAAGTCTCAAAAATAGTAACAAATCAGAAACAGCATAAACATAAAATTTAACCTCAAATATTCCCTTGATGATTTCCTTTTCAGAGTGAGATCTCAAGAATGGCTTCAAGTATCACTATCCATCATGATAGTAAGTATGACTTCTGGTATTAGGCATAAAGGGTTGGACACCCTTGTTTTATGTTTCCAGATCACCCTGTACATAACCTGTCATGGTTCATAATGGTTTGCTAGATCTCTTTGTATAAATGCCTCTCTTACTTCATTGAGCTCTCACGAGGCAGGTCTTCTGTTTTCTTTATCACTGAGCTCTCTGCGTTCACTAGAGCATAGAGAAGAATGTTTCCTCAGTAAGTATATAGACAACATTTTCACACTGGTCAATATCTGCTGTAATATCTGATATACTGGGTTGTTCAGTTCTGGGGCTCAAAAAGAACCTCTCTGGAAATGTGAGATAAAAATGTTTGATCCAGGATCCTTTAATTATACAAAGAGGCAATAAGCGGCTGTATCTAATAAATCTTTATATTGTCTATATATATATATATTTGGGAAAATGAATTCCCTTCTTAAAAATGAATTTCACAGAAGGGCGGGGAAACTTCATGCCTTTGCATGCATGGGGGGGGGTGTCTCTGTCTGGAATTCCCTCTTATTCTTCTTCTGCCTTAACTCTGTTTTTAATTAATTTTTATTTTTAAAGATTTTTTAAAATGCTTATTTATTTATTTTCAGAGAGTCAGAGAGACAGCGAGAGAGGGAGAGAGCAAGCATGAGTGGGGGAAGGGCAGAGAGAGAGAGAAGGAGAGAGAGAGACGGAGAGAGAGAATCCCAAGCAGGCTCTGTGCCATCAGTGAACTATGAGATCATGAACTGTGAGATCCTGACCTGAACCAAAATCAAGAGTCAGACACTTAACTAACTGAGCTACCCAGGTGCCTCTTAACTCTAGTAAACACACACACACACACACACACACACACACACACACACACACACACACACATATTTAGTTTGAATATAATATTTCAACAGTCATATACATTGCTCAGTGCTCATCAAGGTAAGTGTACTCTTAATCTTCTTTATCTATTTTACCCATTACCCCACCCACCTGCCTCTGGCAAACAGCAGTTTGTTCTCTGCATTTAATAGTGTTTTTGTTTGTTTCTTTTTTTGTTGCTGTTCATTCGTTTCTTAAATTCTATACATGAGTGAAATCATATGGTATTTGTCTTTCTCTGACTGACATTTAATTTAGCATAATACTCTCTAGACCCACCCATGTTGTTGCAAGTGGCAAGATTTCATTTCTTTCTTTTTTTTTTACGGCTGAGTAATATTCCACAGTATACATATACCACATATTTACCCATTCATCTATCAATAGACACTTGTGTTGCTTCCATATCTTGGCTATTGTAAATAATGATGCAGTAAACTTTACAACTATCAGCATGTTTAAAATAATTGAAAAAAAAACATAAGAAATAATCAAGCGTTGGCAAGGGTGTGGAAAAAAAAAAAAAGAACGATTGTGCACTGTTGGGAGAATCCAGATTGGTGCAGCCACTATAGAAAACAGAATGAAGTTTCCACAAAAAATTAAAAATAGAATTATCATATGATCTAGTGTTCCATTACTGGGTATTTACCCTAAGGAAAACAAAAACACTAATTCTAAAACATATATGCACCCCAGACCTTCTTAACTCTTACAGTCTGTGCACTCTTATAGGCTCAGCAGCAGATACATGAAGTTGAAAATAGACTTTCCAGTGAAGATGCCACCTATGCTAAGTTGGTTGCCCTTGCAGAAACTTCCAGGACGATGCGCAAACTTTGGCATAGTATAAATTAGGCTATGCTTCAACTGGTGACCTCACCGTCTATCCTTATTAACCCACAAACTCAAACCTTTCTGTATTTCCATTCCAGGTACAATGCATGCCATGTATAGATAGTCAATAAATGTTTACTGAGAGCTTTTAGAAAAGCAGAAGTATAAACCAACATGTAAACATTTATCAATGTATTTATGTATTTATTTATTTATTATTTTTTTAATGTTTCTTTTTAAGAAAGAGAGAGAGTGCGAGCAGGGGACAGGCAGAGAGACTGGGAGACACAGAATCAGAAGCAGGCTCCAGGCTCTGTGCTGTCAGTACACAGCCCAACCTGGGGCCTGAACCTGTGAACTGTGAGATCATGACCTGAGCCAAAGTCAGACGCATAGCTGACGGAGATTCCAGATACCCCTATCAATGTACTCGTATATACGAAATTTAGCAAGTTATTTAATGTCTCTGTACTTTTACTATTTTTATTGATAAAACGAGGCTAAAATAGGTTTTCCTAGAATATATATCTTAAAGCACTTAGCAGCTTCCTTGTACATAGCAAGGGCTCTGAAATGCAGCTGAATTCTTCACTTTTTTTCCCCCTTTCTTATTTTGGGAAGTAGGTGGGGAATGTAAACATCCATCTGAAAATTAAAACTAATGTTGGTAATAAAAGTTTCTTGAGATTTCATGGGTACCCCATTAGCAAAAATTATTTATTAAAATTATTTATCATCATATATCAATAGACAAAAAAAGAGTCAACAGCTCAGAGATCAACTATATGAACAAATAAAATCCATTTTTTATTTAGTGAAACATTCTAAGAATAAGGGCTAAAAATTCCCTGTTCTCAAGAGCTTTAGAGCTAAAGAGGAGAGAGTCACCCCATGTAACAAGAATTCTGATACTCAGGGTGCTAGCTAAGGACATAAGAGGAGTGACCTTTTACTTGCAGATGGGAACCTGTGGGAGAAGGAAGGTCTGAGAACTTGTGGGAGAAGGAAGGTCTGAGAACTCTTTAGAGTAAATGAATTAAATCTTCAACGATATGCAGTAATATGATCAATGGACAGAAGAGGTGGAAGAACATTCTTTTTAGAGATAATAGCAGATAAAAAGGCCCAGGGTCAGAGAGAATGGCCCATATAGGCATCTACTAGCAAGTAAACAGATCCGTTTGCAGAGTAGAGATGTAGGAAGTAAAATCAAAAGTTAGCCAGGGGTCCATTCATGAAGCACCCTGTGCTTTTTAGTCGATCCTAAAAGCCATGGAATGCCGATGAAATGAGTTAAGTGGGCAAGGCTGTAAATAGCTAAAAAGAACTTCCATCCCAGTCTGTCTATGTGTGGGTCTCCCCTTGCAGGCAAAGTGTAAGGTGAAGGCCCTCAGGCCATGCTAGATCCAGCTCTGTTGTTGAAAACAAGACAAAGCCAGCCTCTCACACCTATGCTTCTAGTATCTTAAAGTGGTGTTCACATGCAGAAATCATTTTTGAATAAAAATCTAAGGGTAACTAAAGCCAAGAATGCAAATAAAACAATCAGTCCCTGATATAGTGCAACGTCAGCCTTCTGAAATGCAATCAGCCAAATGCAGCCTTTGCAGACATTTTCTACAGAGAAACTCAGAAATGTCACTAGTTTATCACTCGCTTGGCATTTTGTCTGAGTTTATACCAGTTTAATATAGTGCTCAATAAATGCTGCAGAGCCACAAAATGTCCTGATATGGGTAACCGCAGAGCAAGTATTAAAAAATAAACACCATGATGGGATAGCACCTATTTATTCAGATTTAGAATTGCAGCTAATGGCATAAGGAGGAAGGAATAGGGATCTGCAGAGTAACAGAGGCTGGGGAGTTGGAAACCCCTGCTTTCTTTTTGTTTTGCAAGAGCATTCATGTTCCCACAGGCTCTCTCCATAAACAAAGCCCATAGAAGCAAGTGATTCTACCTGCTCCAGGGAGAACAAATTGCTGGCAGGTATTAGTGGCTGGATCCCCTGACTTCCTCTTCTGTAGCCAAGGGTTCCCTCTTCTGCAACCCTCACAGCTTGGCACTCAAGACAAAGGTCATCAGGAGAGTCCTGGCTAATGCGATAACTTTTATTCTAGAACAAAGCAGCTTACCCTGAGGTCTCATCTCCTGCCCCTCTGGAGAAAATGGGCTAGGAAAAAGTAAATAAAAAGCATCCTAAAAGCGTCATTTTAGCCTCTCTCTGAATCCTAAGAAACATGCTTGCTTGCTTTCTTCTGTCCTCCACACTGTCACGCTCATTTCCCAAAACCAAATATAGTTGCTACAAATAACAAATAAATAGAAAGACAGACAAAAACAAGTGCTTAGTTTTTTAAATGCATAATGGCTACTGTGAATCAACATGGCCAACATTCTTAGCCCCATCAAATTCTGCATTTTGCCATCCTTACTCCCCCCAACTGGAAGCCCATCCATTGAGTTATGTGATATCTGCAACAAATGTGTGTGTGTGCATGTGCTTGTGTATGCATTTACAGAAGCAAAGTGAGGAATGGAGAGGGTATCTGACTCAGTTAAGAGATACATAAAGCTCAGGAAGGCAGTAGGGGGATGAGGATGTTTGTTAAACAAAGTGCATGGTAGAAACAAAGCCGAACACAGAAAGCAATACTGAACAACTAGCACTATGTCTCTCTAGACATTGAAACAACCAGATCTAAATTGGTCAGGAAAATCCATCTTGCCACAATGCTCCCCCTCCCTCTACTTTCCCTTTCTCTCATTTAATGGCGTTGCTTCTAAAACCATTGATTAATTTCCCACTTTCTCACTTCCCATTGTTTGGGCCCCTCTCCTTACCTTTGTTGTTTCCTGAATACAGATGAGGGGATCTAGAGAGGCACCAGGGAAGATGACTACATGGTCAGTGGGGTCCCCAAACAGAAGTCAGTGAGCCAATGAGACACAGAGAAGTATATTTTAAATGATCCAACAGTTTGGGATTGAGGTAAAGGAGTAGCTCAAAATATTTCTTTAATAAAGTTTATTTTTATCTTTTTATTGGTTTTAATTTTTTTAATGTTTATTTTTGAGAGAGAGAATGAGCAGAGGAGGGGCAGAGAAAGAAGGAGACACAGAATTGGAAGCAGGTTCCAGACTCCGGGCTGTTAGCACAGAGCCCGACACGGGGCTGGAACTCACAAACTGTGAGATCATGACCTGAGCCGAAGTCAGACGCTTAACCGACTGACCCACCCAGCACCCCCCCCCCACTTCCCCCCCTTTTTAAACTGTAGTGCTATCATACTCTATGCACTTTTAGCAACTTGTAAATTTTACTCTAATACATCTTAGAGACTGTTCCATGCCACATCATAAAATTAATGACATAGATCTCTACTTTATTGCAATTTATTAAATGAAAATACCCAATTTGTCTACCTATTGTCTACTGATTGACCTGAAACAGAAATGTATAATAAAGGAAAAAAAAAACACTGGAAATATACAGACAAAATTTATCACAGTAGTCATCTCTGAGAGAGGTTTTAGAATTGGGGGTGACAGTCAAAGAGATCATTGTCCCTATCAGTAGTTTAATTTTTTACAAGGAATATGTATTTATGCATTATTCTTATAATTAATAATAATAAACCTGTACTATTATTAACAGTAAGAATGTTTATTCAGTCTGGAAAACAAAGTCTATGAGGAAACATAATCGATGTGTGCAAGTCACAAAGGATTGAGAGAAGCAATGAGTGAGGTTAGCATGCAGAGGAGACCTGGAATTTTCTCGAACCCCAGAGCACTTGCACTTCTGCCACCAACTTACTAAGAGTGCTTGGAAGGTAATGCCATGGAAGAGCAGTGGCAGGACGCACCACTAAAGACACAAGGGTGTGTGTGTCTGTGTGTGTGTGTTGGTCTCAAATTCTAAGTGAGAGGAGGAAAGTGTGAATGTCCAGCTTGAGACTAGAGGGGCCATATTAAGAGAAGACAAGGAGAGGACAGAACTTCACCACTTCCCCTTTCTTTCCATTTCTGTTAAGGGCAAAGGACTTTAGAGAGAAGAACAAGTAAGTGTAAAGGAAGTGAAACCTGAGCATTTTGTTGCTGGATACAATTTGGCTCAGAGAAATTATATTCTAGAAGAGAAGTCCAACAATAGCAAACTTCACAGTTTTTGTTTGAACATACCAAGGGAGGAAAACAAAAATGAGCGCGTGCCAATATACAATGATTTGTTAGTTGTAAAATAAGGAAATGCACTAAGATGCTTACACTTTAACTCTAGAAAATATACACAAAATAGAAAGTAAAACAGGAGCAAAATACCCAGGAAATGCAGTATCTTCTCCCTACATCTGAATGAATCATCTTTTACATCTCTGGGGTGCTGCTGCGAGTAAATCACCATGGAGACTATTGGTCTAGATTAAGGATTCCTGGGGGCGCCTGGGTGGCTCGGTTAAGCGGCCGACGTCAGCTCAGGTCATGATCTCGCGGTCCGTGAGTTTGAGCCCCGCGTCGGGCTCTGGGCTGATGGCTCAGAGCCTGGAGCCTGCTTCTGATTCTGTGTCTCCCTCTCTCTCTGCCCCTCCCCCGTTCATGCTCTGTCTCTCTCTGTCTCAAAAATAAATAAAACGTGGGGCGCCTGGGTGGCGCAGTCGGTTAAGCGTCCGACTTCAGCCAGGTCACGATCTCGCGGTCCGTGAGTTCGAGCCCCGCGTCAGGCTCTGGGCTGACAGCTCAGAGCCTGGAGCCTGTTTCAGATTCTGTGTCTCCCTCTCTCTCTGCCCCTCCCCCGTTCATGCTCTGTCTCTCTCTCTGTCCCAAAAATAAATAAAAAACATTAAAAAAAAATTTAAAAAAAAAAAAAATAAAACGTTAAAAAAAAAATTTAGATTAAGGATTCCTGGATTATCCTTAGTATTTAAACCTCGGAGGGGCAGACAGGTGATTCTCAATTAAGTTTTTCAATGAATGAATGAATGAATGAATGAATTCAACAAATATTTACTGGATATGGGACCATGTGCCAGAGGAAGTTCTAATGTGTTAAGGGTTTAGTAGTGAAATTAAACAGGATAATCACTGCACTTCACGATGTTCCATTTCAATGCAGAAGGCAGGGAAGGTATAAATAAACATAAATATCTATCAGGTGGTGATAACAACCTTTCTGGAGAGTTGTGTAGGAAAAATATATACAAACTATACGAAGCTTTAACTACATCAAAAACACCACTGTTATACGGTGTTGATCAATGGCTGGTGTCCATCTGTTAAGCGCAGAATCGATACCACACAGGACTTGCAAGGCTGTGCCCTTGTTGGCTTCCTGCTCATCAACTGTCAACAACTTGGATGAGAATACCTATTGTGTGTCTACAAAATTCACACATGACACAAACTGAGGAAAAATAATGATGAGATAAGAGAAAGGCGGTGGCAGCTCTGAACGCAATTTACTTGCCTGAGGGCATAGAGTTAATAAATGACACAATCAGATAGGAATTTAGGATTTCTAATTTTTCTACAGTTCTATGTATCATCTGTAAAAAAGAATGTTAGCAACAAGATTTCATTAAAAAAAAAAACTGTTCTGAAGAGTTAAAGAAAGAGTAGGTGAAGCTATCACTCTCGTCAACAGTATAAATTAAGGGATCGTCTTGAGATGAAAAGTCTGTTACAGGTTAACTAATTCAAACACCATATGTCACAATTGAGGACACCAAGGCTTCAAGAGAGCAAATACCTTGTCCAAGGCCACATCACTCAGACAGTGTCAAGATTGAAACTACTAACCCAGGTTCTTAACTTACTCCAATGGTCCTTCTCATGAAAAACAATTCATTTTCTTTTTACTCCTTAGTATCTCAGCAAAGATAGTATTAACATAAAAGATAATGTATGTGTCTTACACCAAAAAGGTAAGGAGAGATCATGGGAAAACTTCAGACAATGTGACATCCTGCGAGGGTTATGCGATGCTATGGCTTGAATGTTTGTGTCCCCCTCACCCCAAATTTATGTTGAAGCCTAACTTCCAGGAGATGGTATTAGGATGTGAGGCCTTGGGTAGGTGATATGTGCCCATATAACAGAGACCAGAGAGGGCCCCCTTGCTCATTCTACCATATGAGAACACAGCAAGGAGGTAACCAACCACCTGTAACCCACTCAAGAGGGCCTTCATCAGACCCCCATATCACTGGCATCCTGATCTCAGACTCCCAGCCCCCAGAACTGCGAGAGAGCAACTTCTGTTGTTTATAAGCTATCCAGTCTGTGGTATTTTGTTATAGCAACCCCAACGGACTAAAACATGTTTAATGGACATTAGGGTAGTGTGGACCTAGGCATATTTGTGTGGGTTCCATATCCTAGAATCTGAAACTAGCCTGGAAATTAAGTCTAGCTTAGATCCTCAAATATCAGGGCCCCTATGTGGCTTCTCTGCAGTTACTTGAAAAATGACAATAAGTTCTGATCCTTCTGAGAAACATAATGTTAGTTTCTACACTGGACCGGTAGGTCCCTGGCCCCTACCTAAGGCTGGTTTAACCATTCTCATAGCTCTGCTTTACTTTTTGAACCTATTATGAAACAAAAACACTGCTGGATATTGACACTGCAGAAAAAGTACCCCAGAAGGCTATAGCTCACAAGTCCCTCAGTGGAGAAGGGAAAGTAACCCAGTCAGTAAAGTATGGAGGGAAGCAAGGGCAGAATCCAGTTATACACAGGAAGAAATCAGATTCATCACAGCAGGGACACACATTCCTGGGGTGTCACAAGGCAGCTACTCTCTCCAGTACTCTGCTTATTTACAAAGAATTTCTGGAGTTCTGATTACAAGGTGTCCAGGGATTTGGAACTGGGCAAACACAGCGATGATACCCCGTGAAAATACTTTGAAGGCCAGTGCCAGTGTGCCTTTGAACTCGTATTAACTGCCTGGCTGAGGAAACGAATGTGATGATGGAAAGCATCAAACATACATTTTGATTTTTTTAAATTAATAATCCACTCTGGGTGAAAATTCTAAAGTTAGAGTCAAAAACATCTCAGTGTGACAGAAAGAAAAGAGAGGAAGCAGGGAGAAGTTAAAATAGAGGGGAAGGAGAGGAGCAGAAAGGAGAAGCCATGAAAGAGGAGGGGGGAAGAGCAGGCAAGGAGCAAAAGAGGCCTGGATGGAAGGGTGAAGACTTGATAAGGAGGAAGAAAGGGGCAGGAAAGGAGAGCTTCTGTCCAGTGGCTTCTCTGCAGGTCACTAAGCCTTCCTGTTTGTCTCCAGCCACCACCAGCACCCACCCTGAATTCCTCCAGCTGGAAATTATCCTTGAATGCTCTATTATTATTGTAATTGGTATAATTTATTTAAATAACACTGCTTTTAGAAATCTAATGGTAAAAATAATATGCGTTCACTTGTAATGGAAAGCGGACCAAGGTATACAAAGGAAAATAAAACATTCACACAGTGCATTCATCTGAAAACAACCAACTTTAACATTTTGTTGTTGATCTTTTAGGGTACTTTTTCTCTGTTTCTGTAGGCATTCCTTTTTAGAAAAAAAACAACAACTTTTGCATAACATAATACTGGAACATAGCATAACATACCATAATATTGGAACATACTATTTTGCCAGCTGCACCAGTATTCTGTCATTTACTTAACTGATAGGCTGACTACAGAGTATTGGTAGTGTCCATACATAATACTGTGATGATTGTCTTTGTAGGTAAATACTGGTCTGTCTTTCTAAACTCTTGATTTTTTAATAGGCAGAATTATTCAAGGAGGGAATTTCACTAACTCAAAGAGAATGAACATTTGTTTAAGACTCCTGCTACACATTGGGGCACCTGGGTGGCTCAGTCGGTTGAGCGTCCGACTTCGGCTCAGGTCATGATCTCGCGGTCTGTGAGTTCGAGCCCCGCGTTGGGCTCTGTGCTGACAGCTCAGAGCCTGGAGCCTGCTTCAGATTCTGTGTCTCCCTCTCTCTCTGCCCCTCTCCCGCTCATGCTCTGTCTCTCTCTTTGTCAAAATAAATAAAAACATTAAAAAAAGACTCCTGTTACACTGTCCAATTGTCTTCCAGAAAGTTTATATAAATTATGCTCTTAAGAACAGCATACACAGTGTCCATTCCCCAAGGCCTCACCAAGGCTAAGTACTATCTTCTTAAAAAAAATCTATCCCTGTGATAGTTTAATAAATTGTATATCTTGTTTGTTTTGTTGTTTTTATTTCTGATTTGTGAGACTCAAGATTTTCATTTTGTCTTTTATTTTTCTTTATAGATTGCCTATCATGTTCATGGGCTTCATATCCACAGAGATGATTTTATTCAAGTTTTCATTTGTAAAATGGATTAAATTGTTTAGGATGTTTACCCATTTATTGTACTTTCTTTTTCATATATCTTTTAACAGGTTAAGTTTGGAACCTGGATTGTTTCTTTTGGTAATTAATTTTTTTTGAGTAATCTCTGTATCCAATATGGGGCTCAAACTCACAATCCTGAGATTATGAGTCACATGCGCTACAGACTGAGCCAACCAGGTACCTTTGTTTTGGTAATTAAAATCACTATTGAACAACAAAGGTCAGTACTCTTTTATAGAAGTTTGGGTTTTGGTGTGAAGCAGAAAATCTTGCTTTTTCTTTGATGAAGACAAAGAAGATGGGGAAAGGAAGAAGTGTGTGTGTGTGTGTGTGTGTGTGTGTGTGTGTGTGTGTGTGTTGATGATGATGAGTACCTCCAAGTCACCCTCCTGATGATGAAGATGTTGTGAGATGCCCAACTGAACAAACTGGGGGAAGCCCAGAACCGTGGAGGGGAATCCCCTCCTCCAGGACCAATAAAGGAGTTGTGTCACTAGGAAAATCCATTTCCTTCTGAGATCTTCATCCCAGGTCAGACCCTAAAATATCCCTTTAAAAATGATTTTATTAGACAGAGTGATCTTGCCTTTAATTAGCAAGTGGCACCTTAATGGCATATTAGTGTCTAATGGGATTGTGTTCCAACTAGCCCAGAACAAGGGCACAGAGATATCTAAAGAAACAACAACACCAATAAGATGGGCTTATTCACCATCTTTTCTGGTCACTAACCAATGGTATAAATAGATAAATGATCAAGATGGGACAATTATTCCTTATAGGGGAATTCTAATTAATACTGATAATAAGAAATGATCGAAGTAGGAAATTACCATCAGAATACCACAGAAATAACTGTTACAGGCAAGATCCACTGAGGAATACTAGAATTAGTGGGCAAAATGCATAGCCTCAAAGAATCTTTCCCAAAATATTTATTAATTATTTTGGTGTTTTTAACATATGTTCACAAAATTTTTGATACTCTTCTTGCCAAGAGTTGGAGCTTAATTCTCTTTCCCTTGAGAATGCACTGGATTTAGTAACTCGCTTTTAACAAATAGAGTATGGAACAGGAAAAACAGTAATTCTGCAGTGGAAAAACCTGGCAAACCCTACCTTAAGTGATCAAGGTTAACATCACTGGTAATAAGACATATTGATATACTATATTGTTTGATATGATGCCATGAGAAGGGGACATCATTTCTGTGATATTCTTCCAAATAATCTATAACCCTGTAATCATGAGAAAATATCAGACTACCTGATTTCATGTACATTCTAAAAAATATCTGACTAGCACTCTTCAAAACTGCCTAGGTCATCAAAGACCAGGAAAGTCTGAGGACCTGCCACAGATTGAAAGAGACTAAAAGATATGACAAATAAGTGCCATGTGGGATTTTGGGGAAAAAGGACATTTTTTTAATGTAAAAAATTTGGGTGAATCCAAACCAAATCTCCAGTTAAGTTGACAGCCTTTTACCAATGTTAATTTCTTCTTTGTAAATACTACTCCATGGTTATAAAACATGTTAACTTAAGAGAAGCTGACTGAAGATGATATGGGAACTCTCCATTCTATCTTTGCAATTCTTTAATGCTAAAATTACTTTGAAATAAAAAGTTAGGGGGTAAACTATACCCAAATCTCCCAAGGATGTACTCACTTAGAAGAAAACTACTATAAATAGGAAAGTGATCTGCCCTTTCTAAATCGTTGGCGTCACATGGAATGGATGGGTCAGGTCATTCTATCACCTAAAGTGGGTAAACTACTGTAGCATTCCAACTAGTGTAAATTTATGATTCATAGATTTCAATAATCACAAAAAATAAAGTTATACTATTAAAAAAATGATATGATTGGAAAAGTGGCTCTTATTACCGAGATGTTCTTACTCTTCCTTTATTTAGAAGTAGAAATGCATGTGGACAGCCAGAGTTTTTTCTGATTCTAGAGCTGCCCTGATTACTGTGGGAGGAGTCTGACTGCAGCTGAAAACATAAATCTGTTGGCCCAGGAACTGTTGAAGTGTGAGGGTGGATGTGAAGCTCCGGCTGATGTGCCTGTACACTGTGCCTGCTTTGGGTTCCTCTCTCTTAGGCACCTTGTCTTCCTTGGCTTCCGAATACAGGAAGGCTAACTGCCCATAGGAGGCACATTCTGGAAGAGCTAGTTTGTTCTCTGGGTTAGTGATGCAGAAGCTCTCCCAGGCACATAAATATTCTAACAAGTTTCATCTTGTCACAATAGAGTCATAAAATTGCTCTGTTCAGCACATGATAATGGCTTTGTAATTCAATTATTGGTAGAATTTGTCTTCTGGTATTTATCTGCCTTAAACTTCAGGCACTCATGGAAAACCCTTTACCATAAATTTCATAAATGCTGCAGCAGGTTCTGTCCTCCACCCCAGGGCACATCTTGCCATGCCCGTGAAAACCTTGACAGCTTTCTCTAAATTATGGAATTGCTTTGTTTAGAGATGTTGATGTTTTAAGTGCCAGAGCCAAACGATAAAAAACAGTGGGACAGGTCCATTTCCTCTGGTTATTCTCTGTAGAGAAAGAGAGATCCTGACAGACAGAAAAAGTTCATTCTCAATCCAAAAGGCTATTTTTACCCATTTATCTAATATTGTGTGGAAGGGATTCCTTCAATTCATAGGAGGTCCTATGTGATAGCTTCAAAGTTCTCGAAAAATCCTGGTAACATTCTGAATACATTCATAAACACATCGGGGCTGGTCATCTACACGGACTCCCTGGTCAAAGAATTGGTTTAAGGATCTTCTGTCCACTCTGCCTTTCTTTCCTACCATGTCAAACAAGCCAGTTCATAGATCTTCTCTACCATTCTGTTTAGGATTTACCATCCCACATCTTATTAGTTACCTATTAAGACAACATTATCTAACCTTCAATTTGAAAAGTAGGTATCTGTGGCTGCCTCATCCCCATATTCATTCTTTAATTTTCACATATTTGATAAATACTTATTGAGCATCTACTTTATCAATTCCAAAATGCTCACTTTTTAAAAAAAAATTTAACATCTCTTAAATTCATTGGTATCTTATAATCATTGAAATGATAATGTTTAGGGGCACCTGGGTGGCTCAGTCAGTTAAGTGTCTGACTTCCACTCAGGTCGTGATCTCGTGGTTCGTGGGTTTGAGCCCTACATCAGACTCTGCTGACAGCTCAGAGCCTGGAGCCTACTTCAGATTCTGTGTCTCCCACTCTCTCTGCTCTGAGAAATAATAAACCCCCCTCTGAGAAATAAATAAACATTAGAAAAATAAATGATAATGTTTAACTGGCATGTTTTTTTTGACAATACATAAAATAAAGGTATCATCATTCAATGGGATTTTAGAGTTGACGAGATATGGTATGCTCCAGGCAGTGTTCTAGGCATTTCACTCCATTAGCTCTTTGGTCAATTTCTTCTCATCTTTGGCCTATCAATAGACAAGTCCCTTTCCTTAAAAACCATTCCCCAGGAACACCCTCCATCATAACTTAATATGAATATATATTTGTGTGTGTGTTTTATTTTTTTCCTTCTCCTCTTCCCATTTCTCAATGTTTTAACATGAGATAATAGTGGCTGACCCTACTTCTTGGTATTTTGGTTACAGAATACAAAAAGGAGAAGCAGGACTCAGTTAAAAGAGGAATATTACCCGAAAACAATGTGGAATATGCAATTTTTTTCTCATCTTTTTGGGGAGGCATTTATCATGTTTTATGTTATATGGGGGACAATCACATCACTGGCAGGTGAAGCATAATTATGTTTTTGTTTTTACTTGGAGATTATATATGGTTTTACAAATGTGCCAGGTACCAAGTTCTCAAGGGGTAGACTGTGGTGATTTTGTATTGGATCGACTTGCCCAATCTACAACCATATTTTCCACAGTCTCTATAATTTCAGACTAGAACTGACCAAAAGGAAGTACATATGAGATACAGAAGACAGCAGGGAAGCAGTAGCCATTTCACTCTGAAGGTCGTTTTGGTTCAAGGTGCCAACAGACAGCAAAAAATTGCTGGCAAGTTATGGTCTGGTCTGTCCTTGCCCTTCCCTTCCCAAGTTCTATGTCCAGCTATTCTTCCAGATTGCCAACCTCACGCCCTCAGGCCCCAAGCCAGATGCTGGTTTTCAACTCCCAGAGGGGGTCATGCTACAGTCCCAACTCAGCAGCTGCAGACTCCTCCAGGACAGCAACTGTGTTTCCTCTAAGTTCACGGCCAGGAGTTAGATCTAAAAATTACTCACTCAATTGATATAAATTAAATGAACCGAGTAACAAGGGTTTCTAAGTAATTGAAAAGCTATAAAATTAAACACTAAACTGATTTTCTATCCATTGTTCCTGATTCTGGGGCAACAGGAAAGTAAAATACATGTCTGCATTAAAAATTCCCACTGAATTCACAAATCAATCAATGCGATACCCCACATTAATAAAATAAAGGATAGGAACCTTATGATTCTGTCAACGGAGGGAGAAAAAGCATTTGACAAAATACAGCACGCATTCTTGATAAACATCCTCAACAAAGCAGGTATAGATGGAACATACTTCAACATCATAAAGGCCATATATGAAAGACCCACAGCTAATATCATCCTCAATGAGGAAAAACTGAGAGCCTTTCCCCTATGATCAGGAACAAGAAAAAGATGTCCACTCTCACCATTATTAACATGGTCCTGGAAGTCTTAGCCTCAGCAGTTAGACAGCAAATAAATAAAAGGCATCCAAATTGGCAAGGAAGAAGTCAAACTTTCACTAGTTGCAGATGACATGATACTCTACACAGAAAACCCAAAAGACTTCACCAAAATTGTCAGAAAAATACATGAATTCACTAAAGTCACAGGACATTAAATTAACGTGCAGAAATCTGTTGGATTTCTATACACCAATAGCGAAGCAGCAGAAAAAGAAATCAAGGAATCGATCCCATTTGCAATTGCACCCAAAACAATAAGATGCCTAGGAATAAACCTAACTAAAGAGGTAAAAGACCTGTACTTGAAAACTATAGAACACTTATGAAAGAAATTGAAGAGGACACAAAGAAATGAAAAAGTATTCCATGCTCACGGATTACAAGAACAAACATTGTTAAAATGTCTATACTACCCAAAACAATCTACACGTTTAATGCAATCCTTGCTAAACTACCACCAGCATTTTTTGCAGAGCTAGAACAAAAAAAATCCTAAAATTTGTATGGAATCACAAAAGACCCCAAATAGCCAAAGCAATCCTGAAAAATAAAAACTAAAATGGAGCGATCACAATTCTGGATTTCAAGCTATATTATAAAGCTGTAGTCATCAAGACAGTATAGTGCTGGCACAAAAACAGACACATAGATCAATGGGACAGAAGAGAAAACCTAGAAATGGACCCACAACTCTATAATCAAGTCACCTTTGACAAAGCAGAAAAGAATATCCAATGGAAAAAAGACAGTTTCTTCAACAAATGGTAATGGGAAAAACTGGATGGCAACAAGTGGAAGAACAACACCATACACAAAAATAAATTCAAAATGGATGAAAGACCTAAATGTGAGACAGGAAACATCAAAATCCTAGAGGAGAACACAGGCAACAACCTCTTTGACATCAACCTGAGCAACTTATTACTAGATACATCACTGAAGACAAGAGAAACAAAAACAAACATGAAAGATTGGGACTTCATCAAAATAAAAAGCTTCTGCATAGCTAAGGAAACAATCAACAAACCTAAAAGGCAGCCTATAGAATGGGAGAAGATATTTGCAAATGACATATTGGATTAAAGGTTAGAATACAAAATCTATAAAGAACTTACAAACTCAACTCTCGAAAAAAGAAATAATCCAGTGATGAAATGGACAGAGGACATGAATAGACACTTTTCCAAAGAAGACATCCAGATGGCTAACAGACACATGAAGGTATGCTCAACACAACTCATCATCAAGGAAATCCAAACCAAAACCATGATGAGATACCACCTCACACAAGTAAGAAGGCTAAAATTAACAACACAAGAAACAATAGGTGTTGGCAAGGACGTGGAGAAAGGGGAACCCTCTTGCAGTGTAGATGGGAATGCAAACTGGTGCAGCCACTCTGGAGAACAGTATGGAGTTTCCTAAAAAAACTAAAAATAGAACTACCCTATGATCCAGCAATTGCAATCTTAGGTATTTACCCAAAGGATAAAAAAAAAAAATAGATTCAAAGGGGTACATGCATGCCAATGTTTATACAAGCATTATCAACAATAGCCAAAGTATGGAGACAACCTAAATGTCCATCAACTGATGAATGGATAAAGAAGATGTGACGTGTATGTGTATACAACACACACACACACACACACACACACACACACACACTGGAATATTACTCAGTCATCCAAAGAATGAAATCTTGCCATTTGCAATGACATGGATGAAGCTAGAATGTATTATGCTAAGCTAAAGAAGTCTATCAGAGAAAGACACATATCATAGGATTCACTCATATGTGGAATTTAAGAAACAAAAACCAATGAAAATATGGGAAAGGTGGGGGGATAAGAGACTGGGAAACAAGCCATAAGAGACTCTTAAGATAGAGAACAAACTGAGGATTGATGGAGGGAGGTAGGGGTGGGCGGGCTAGATGGGTGATGGGTATTAAGGAAGGCACTTGTGATGAGCACTGGGTGATGTATGTAAGTGATGAATCACTCAATTCTCCTGAAACCAATATTGCACTATACGTTAGCTAACATTTAAATTAAAGGAAATCCCATTGAAAATATAAATTGTGAAATTGGATGTCAAAATGAGATTGTCACATTCCAGAAACTAATGCCCAACTCTTCCTTATTCCGCTTTTAGATGATAGTTCATATTTACTCATCATGTATTATATGTATCTAGAGTTTAACCTGAATTCTCATTTTTATCCTGATAAGTATATACAACCCTACAATGATGACTGATACATAGATGAAGACTATAAGGCTTAATTAAACAGCTCATTGTCACACCCCCTTTGAGAACAGGATTCTAGCAAAGTCATTCTGACTCCAGAGCTCTCAACTGCAAACCGTAAACACCATCTTTTTTTTTTAATGTTTATTCATTTTTTGAGAGACAGAGAGAGACAAAGCATGAGTGGGGGAGGGGCAGAGAGAGAGGGAGACACAGAATCTAAAGCAGGCTCCAGGCTCTGAGCTGTCAGCACAGAGCCCGACACGGGGGCTCGAACCCACGAGCTGTGAGATCATGACCCGAGCCAAAGTCAGACGCTTAACCGACTGAGCCACCCAGGCGCCCCTAAACACAACCTCTTATTGACTGAAGACAACACACAAAAGTGACATATGAATGAATGAGCAAGAGAAACCACATACACAGACACAGCATAAACCCAGAGGCTCTTGAACTTGAAGACTAAGTGAAGTCTGATCACTAGAGCATAAGTCAGTTTCTTTTAATATTGTTCTAAATTAGGAAGCCATAATAATGAGGATGTTCCCCTCGCTCTTGCACTCTGCTATCATAATAGTTCTTAGTGGGAATCTGGAGAAGTGATGGAGTCTCAGCTGCTCAGAGATGGAGGAGCTGCAGCCCATGGAGACAGGAAATCATCAAGATAAGGAGGACGGGGATCAATGATGGCCATTAGTGAATGAAGACCATGAGAAAAGTGATGGGCTCACATGCAGCAGCAGGGGGAATTTAACTTAATGTGGAGGGAAACTTGCTAATCATACGGGGAGATTACAAAGTGGAGGAAAGTGTAAGAGGATTAGAAAATGGCACTCATGTGGAGATGATTAACAGAAGGAAGAAAAAAAAAAAAGATAAAGCATCAGGCCTCTCAAGAAAAATGAAAATCCTCTTATCTAGCACTCACAGCACAGGTACCAGAAATGCCCCAGTGTAGCTCTGGGGATGGGATCTCAGGAATGACTTCCTGCCTCTTCTCCCTGCTCCTGACTCAAACCACAGGCATGATTCAGCTCAGACAGGTAGTTTGGTAGGGGGCTCAGGACCAGAAAAGATTGTCTGGGAGGAAGGGGGAAAGTGTAAGAGAAGAGACAATGAAGTCAATACTCCAAAGAAAGGGCAGTCTGGGGTTCTTCTCCTGAGCCCATACTCAGAAGTGTATCAAGGATCTGTCAGTTTGGGCAGTCTGGGGCAGAACTCCCCATGAGGGCAGTCCAGGGTGCGGTCACCTCATCTGTGCTTACACAGATCTCATTATCCCCTAGGACAGCCTATTAGGCTAATAAGCAGCCTACCACATAGAAAAGTGTTCCTTTTACTGACCTAGAATTCTTCTCCCCTCAATATGTACGCAGACAGCTTAGAAGTCTAACTTTTTCATTTTTTTAAGTTTATTTATTTATTTTGGGAGAGAAAGAGAGGGCACAAGCGGGGGAGAGGCAGAGAGAGAATCTCAAGCAGGTTCTGTACTGACAGTGCAGAGCCCAACGTAGGGTTTGAGTTCATGAACTGTGAGATCATGACCTGAGCCAAAACCAAGAATCGGATGCTTAACTGACTGAGCCACCCAGGCGTCTTTTATGGCTCCTTGACTTAACAAATGGAGTCCATACAAGATGCATTTCAATCTGGATGTATCTGCGGGTTCATGTAGTGCATATACATATATGTGTGCATTTGATGAAGTCAGTACCTTGTGTGTGTGTGTGTGTGTGTGTGTGTGTGTGTGTGTGCGCGCGCGTGTATGCACACCAAGTTCTGCTGTTCCATTTATTGCCCTACATAAAATAGGTGGAAACATGTTAAAGACAGTCTTGGTCCTTAAGAAATTATCCATTAGCAGGAGAGGGAAATGAGGAAATAAAAAGACAGATATGCAAAACCTACTAAGTGCTAAGTTACTTAATAATAATTATCTATGTCCTTTTTAATTCCCAAAATAAGCCTTGGGAGAAGGAAACTGAAGCTCAGGCAGGTGAAGCAGTTTCTCAGGATTGCTCAATCAGTAAAAAGCAAGGCAGGCATCTGAAGCTTGATGTGCTGACTCCAAGCCTGTGTTCCTTCCAACAATCACATAGACAGATTTGCAGTACAACACATTTTATGATGCACTGCATTTTATTTGCGACATATTTAAATTCACATTAACCACATTTAAATTCAAAGAAAGAGAT
The DNA here is from genome assembly GCF_028018385.1 of Neofelis nebulosa. Classification (NCBI taxonomy): domain Eukaryota; kingdom Metazoa; phylum Chordata; class Mammalia; order Carnivora; family Felidae; genus Neofelis; species Neofelis nebulosa. Next base: position 69,430,698 of record NC_080794.1, read on the forward strand.
TCTTCTTGCCTAGAAAAACTAGAAGCACGTATCGAAGAAGGTTCAGAGAGTAAAGGCAGGCATCAGTGTAAGGCCATAAAGATCCAACATTGTGATCCTAATAATGACAAAAATCCTCATCCGTTATTTTTGTATTCAAAGATCAAAACTGTCCTAACACATAGTAAGTGCTAAAAAGTAGTCACTGCTAAAAATAATAATAATGATAATAAGGACAGTTTATCCCCCAGGTAGGCATATTTATAAAGCCAGAGAGATAAGAGGGATAAACTGGTCCATAGACTAATCAGTGCTTAGAGTTATTTATCTGGCCTTCTGGAATTTAGCACACAGAATTGGGAGGATGGGGAGGGGAGGTCAGAAAAATGTGCATTCAAACTCAGGTTGGCAAGAATCTAGTTATGTTCTTACTCTTTTTAATTTTATGTTGTAAGCAATGAGGAACAAGGCAAATGCTTGATCAGGGAAATGCCTACAAGATTCCTTAGGCATTAGTATGCTATCAGGAGAGGGGGGCTTTTTCACCATTCCTAATGAGCCAGAGTAATGGGAATAGAAAAGAAAGTGGGCAGGTGTAACTTCATGGAGGTAGAAGTGATGCGGATTGGAAAATCAACATATAAAAGGAACTGAGTAAGAGAACAGAGGGGAATATGGCTCAAAAATGCTAAGGCTGGGTTACAGGATACACAGAAATACAGACGCCTAAAAATCAAAATCCGATTCTGAACCGTGAGATGTTCCACCTCCACCTCGGCATAAAATCGAAAGCTAATGATGGTGTTTATTTAGAAGTTCCTGGCAAACGAAGACCCACTTCAGAGCTTTGGGTGAAGGATGAGGCAGAGCATCTTCAAAAAGTAGCCATACTCCCTTACTAATAAAGTACACCCAATTTTCTAGCTATTTTGATAACACAGAGTTTTACTTTTTACTTTACTAGTTTTTTTTATTCTATTTATTTTATTTTTGTAATATGATTAGGCCCCAATCCATTTCCACTTTGCAAGACATGGGGAAAGAAGAGTGCAGAGGAATCCATTAAACCCATCTGGGGAAAGAGAAAAGAGTCACAGCCAATTCATGCCACATCCTCTATGTCCCTTTGTTGCGAATGGCTTAGAAATCTCGGAGATGCCATGCTGAGTGGCCAGCATATCTGAAGGAGGAAGAAGAAAGGTCATGGTGGCCTGGTGGTATAAAAAACAAACTACCAAACAACAACAAGGGTAAAAAAAAAAAAAAAAATTCCTCACATTGGCCCAGCAGCAATATTCAATTAAGACTTGGGGATGAGTGTTAGTGATATGAGTCAGAATCACAGAGAGATTATTTTAAGCACTGAAGTGTTTTCTGACATAGCCATATAACACCAGCCCAAGTTTATGCATCTGTGTCTCATGCCCGAGGTTGGATGAGGGAACTCTGGATGGGAAAAACAGGCCAGGTATATAGACAAATGTGACTCTAACCACTGGACATCAGGCCCAAAGGGTATTAGCTCAAAAGGAAATGCCTGCTAACCTTACAGCTGTGAGTGAGAAGAAAGCTTTGTGGAGCAGGGTCCTCAGAAAAGCTTCAAGGAAAGCTGGTGTTCCAGCCAGGGAACAGAGCGTGCTTACACAACACAGCCTTTTTAGCCAGTCGGATCTGGGTTTAAATTGTGTCACCATAACTTATTAACACATAACACGAGTCAGGATTATTTAATCTCTCTGGGATTTTGTTTTCTTATTTATCGTCTCATTTATTTCTCATCCAAAATTGGGAATTAAAACACTTACCAGCAATGCAAACCTCTTGCTAATAGTATCCCATTAACCTCACTTTCTTTGGTAAAAGTTACTGAGTCTTTCAGGGGTATCATCATTCCTTACTTTCTGTCCATGTGGTTTACTGGAATTGATTCTACCCCCGGAGTCTAGATGTAAGCATGCTACCTCATCAAGGACTATGAAATTTAATCCCGGGACTTCTGTGGGACTGCCAAGCAAGGAGGTATTTTCTTTTCCACTGGAGTAAATCCGGGAAAATGTTAGCTGCCAGAGATTGCCAGGAAGAAAGCCTGCCTGAGAGTGAAACTAACATCCAGGAGGGTGGAGCTGAAATATCAAGATCTGATCAACTTAAGGAGCCTCTGAATCAGTGGAGTCTAAATACAGTTGGACCTTTAGACTTTCTAGATCCATGACCCCATATCTCTTAAAAACAAACAAACAAAAAAACCCAAAAACAAACAAAAAAAATCAAAAACTTTTCTTCCCTTAAAACAGGTTGCATTTTTCTATCATGTATCTTGAAAAAGTTTTGATGACTAAATTATTTCTGATCATTGATTTGAGGACTGACTGAAACAATGTGTGCAAGGCACTAAGCATAGGGCTTGGCACATAGTAAGTGCTCAATAAATGGGACTTGTTGCCAAAGACATGGAATGGGGAGTCATTCTTATTGACTGGCACATGGGAATGAATGACAATGCGTATACATGCTCAAAAGCACTGAGTATAGACTTGTGAGTATTCCTGTGTCTCTGTGCAGTACAATACAGCTGTCATGTGTCCCCTGAGGGACATAACTGAAACAAGGCTGGCATTCCAGAATACAAAGGCTCATTGTTGAGTCAACTTTTAATTTTCTGAGCGTGAATTAGTCACAGAAAATATGTAATCACCATTCAGCTGTCCCTGCTTCCAGCCAGCCCCCTATATGTCAGAACAACATAATCAATAAGATAAGTCTGAACCTATTTTTAATTAAGTGAAACAGCCCTAAGATTGCCTTGTCTTTTGCATAGATAATAGATTGCTGAGTAGCTTATAATGAAAACTGCCTTCCAATGCTTTGTTCAAAAGTTGAATCAGATCCCAACAAGGCCACATTCAGCAACTACTATTAGTGAATTTTTGGCAGGAACTTCACTCTATTCAAGGCATTTGGGTACCAGTGATCTTCCAACTCTGTGTCCTTGTTCAATGTCAAAGCAAAACCTTGGCTCTTGCCTAATAAACTATTAAACTGCTATTATCGAAGGAAGCAGGTCAGAGATAAGTGTTAAATACAGGACCGATTTTTACTACTGTAAGCAAGGGCCATAAGCCTAGACGGACCAAGTTTCAAAACTTGGCTGTATTATGTATTATATATATTATGTTGGATAAAATACATCGTCTTTCTAGTTCATCAAAATGAGGACAAGAATCCCTACCTCACAGTCTTGTTATAAGGATCTTTATCAGGCGTCCAGATCATTTTGGTGACTGTATACAAATCCCTGTTATGGAACTTTATCTTGCTGACACTCAGTTCTCCCATCTCTATTTTGTCTCTCATAAAAATCTCTTCTTGCCTTTTATAACAGAATCCTGTTTTCCTCCTTTTTAGAAATCCTATCTCCCCTAACCTTGAACCATGCAGTTTGCCTGGGACTCAACCCCATCTCCTGTTTCAGTTCCCTGACCTACATGAGTAATGTACTGCCTTGTATAGCCTTAATCACACAGATCTGATCCCTAGAAATGTGAGGAAAGAGGTAGGCTCATTTGATAGGGCTTCTGAACTGTTAGAATGTAGAGTAGAGCTGATAATGTCTGTCACTACCACAAGTGGGAGAACCAACCTGAGAATGAAGCCAGCATGGTGGGGGCTGGGGGGAGAATAAAACTAATAGATGTCGAAGGTCAGCCTCTATTAAGAATATCATTACGAGGGGCGCCTGGGTGGCGCAGTCGGTTAAGCGTCCGACTTCAGCCAGGTCACGATCTCGCGGTCTGTGAGTTTGAGCCCCGAGTCAGGCTCTGGGCTGATGGCTCGGAGCCTGGAGCCTGTTTCCGATTCTGTCTCCCTCTCTCTCTGCCCCTCCCCCGTTCATGCTCTGTCTCTCTCTGTCCCAAAAATAAATAAAAAACGTTGAAAAAAAAATTAAAAAAAAAAAAAAAGAATATTACGATTAGTCAGTGGGCACTTAGTACAATTCTTAGGTGCCAGGTATGTAACCAGCTCATAAGAAACATCTCATCTAATGAAGCAGGTAGTAATTATTTCCACTTCAGAGAGGAAAAGCCTGAGACAACCAGGAGTAACTTCCCCGGGATCCCTTACAGACTAAACGGTAAAGCTGGAACTCCTACCTCAGTATCTCTGGGCCCCCTTAATCTCCAGGTTGTCCTGCCTCCCAGGGTAATTGATTCCTGACGTAGCGAAGAACAAGACTGCTATCACAGTTAGGAAAATAAAAAGGACACCTACTCTTTTAAGGGCAATATTGTACTAAGATGTGTTTTATAAACTGCTATGTATACGTGTAAATCTGTAAATCTGTTTTAAAAACAATATGAACTCCGTGGAAGACAGTTCATATTCATGTTAGTTATGGTCGTACTAACAGGACCGCCGCAATGACATAAGAATAAGGTCTTATGTTCCATAATTATTTTCTAATTGCCATCGACTACTTTCGGAGAGAGCACTGCTATTGCCAACCAGAAGAGATGTTTCTCAAGTGTACTTGGTGATGAGGAAAAGATATGAATTCATCTTCATTTCTCTCTATGGGAAATGCTGTGTTATTACCCAGAGTCCCTTACGCTAGATAATTCATCACTAGAAAAGTTGCCCTCAGGCCTTTCCACACCCCTGCAGTCAGGCTCCAAGCAAAAATGATTAAAGGGGGCCTCTTGTAATTAAGCTTGCTGAGCAATCCTAGATAGCCCCATGGTTCCTATGTCATTTGAAGCAATTGGTTTCCAGGAGTGAGTCTAATAAATATTGCTTTGACTGACACCTTTGCTGCCAGCCTCAGGAAGTTGCTCAGTCAGAAATATAGACCACGTGGCCAGAGATCAAGAGATTTTCATCAACAGTCATGTGCACTGTGCAATTTACAAGGTCTCATGCCTTCTCTGGAAAAACCAAAGAGCTTAAAGGACCCATGGGGGCCATCTGCCAAGCCCAGTTGGAGAGATACTCATGCCGGCACCATGGCCAAAAGAGCTTCGGGTTTTCTCTCCTCATCTGCCTGAATGGGCTGAATTTCCAGGGCTCATAGCCTCAGCCCAGAAAAAAAAAGGCCAAGAGGCAGAGGCAACGGAATCCATCGATTTAGGAGAGCATGGGCTTTGGAGCCAGATTGTCTACCTTTGAATCCCAGCTCTGCTACTTTCTGGCTGTGTGACCTTGGCTAAATTAGTTAATCTCTTCATGCCACAGGTTCCCTATCTGTTAATGATGATAATGCAAGTCTTACTTCATTACTTCATTAAACTGTTATAAGAATTAAATAGCTTAAGTCTGAATCATACTTATCACTGTGTGGGGCTTGAATGGACAAGATGTGTCTCTCTGTTCCCAAAGGTAGAAAGAGGGGTATTATTTATTTTACTTAACAGATTAATCAGGATTCATCCACAATAATTTTTATAAAGATAATACTATTACGACATATGGTTAAAAGGGCTTTGCTAATCAGGCTTTCAGATGAAAGACTTCTATTCAGAGAATAGATAAAAATGGACTGTAATTAGCACCCGCCAAAGAAATGATTGGTCCGTTCACCTCAAAATGCTATTTGTGAATAAGACCTTCCATGAGCTAGAAAATAGTGTGTACCATGTACCACATGCATGGGAAATACTCCCATCTTAGTTCTTTGTTCTTGTCCATCTTTTCAGTCATTGTTTTTGTTTCTATTGGTAAGAACATATGTCTATCTAGTCCTTTGTGAATTGCAACTTCCTACTTTCTTTTGCTGGGTCCACAGGCAGCTATTTGAAGTCACTTGGAAGCAGGATTGAGGAAAGATCTGTCCCTTACACTTCTTCACTGGCAAGCTATGCACATGGAACATCAAGTCAAAGAGAGAATGAAAAAAAAATAGAAAAAAAAATGCACCCTCTTTCCAAAAAGTGATTTCATAATTTTCCATAATTTATAAGGCAAAACAGATGGAGCTGCAAGGTTGACACCTTGCATACTTGTGAGTAAGGGACAGCATAAGACAGCAAGAAATGCCCACCAGAGGAGGGAGACTAAGTGACAGCTAGAGGGGAATTCCCGGAGAAGAGAGGGGCCGATGTGGACCCTGAAAGCAAGGCTCAAGCCACCTGTGAGCAAGAGAAGCAGGGGGAAGGAGGTGAAGGGATCCTGTGCAATAAAAACTTTCTTCAGTTATCAATGTCTCTCTTTTTTGAAAAAAAAAAAATAATGTTTATGTTTGAGAGACAGAGCGACACAGTGTGAGCAGGGGAGGGGCAGAGAGAGAGGGAGACACAGAATCTGAAGCAGGCCCCAGGCTCTGAGCTGCCAGCACGGAGCCCGACCGACATGGGGCTTGAACCCACAAACCGTGAGGTCATGGCCTGAGCCAAAGTTGGATGCTTAACCGATTGAGCCACCCAGGTGCCCCTTTAGTTATGTCTCTTCAGGAGGTGGACAAAGAAGGTATTGTTCCATACATAGTTCTCTAGGTGTTCTCTTTGAGCCAGTTTGTTTGCAAATGACTTATCCTTCACTTTTTCAGGCAGTTTCACAAGTATGTTAAAAGAGACTCCTCTAATGCATTTCCTTGGGCTTTCAACTCCCACAAGGGTATTTAGGGCAGGGTTTGAAAATGAGAAAGATGAAAACACATTGCTCTTAGAAGTGAGAGAACTGGGTTGGGTGTGGGGAGCCATCAGGTGCCTGTAAGCCCAAAGGCTGATGAGAGGCAGTGTGATTTTGGGAGGAGTAAATGGGAGACGCACAACAAGCAAGGAGCTTGTTGGCTCTTTGAAGGTCCTGGTTCCAATGATTCTGAATGATGTGGACATGAAATATTGAAACTCTTGTTTGAGCCAGTTCTTATAGTACTGTTGGTACCAGCAAAAGTCTAACATCAATCTAAATGTCCTTTCTAGGGGCAGATTAGGTTGTAAATTCAAAAGTGGCTGATAAGTAAAGTCAACATTACACTAGAACACTTCTTACTCTTCTTGCTTGGAAGAGTTTTGTTTCCCTTGGAAACAAAAAATGAAAGGAACTTCTTTATTCCTTTTCTTTAAAATTTTTTTCTAATTTTGTTTTTTATTTTTCAGTTTTTTAATTTTTTTTTAACATTCATTTATTTTTGACAGACACAGAGAGACAAAGTATGAGCAGGGGAGGGGCAGAGAGAGAGAGAGGGAGACACAGGATCTGAGGCAGGCTCCAGGCTCTGAGCTGTCAGCACAGAGCCCCACATGGGACTCAAACTCATGAATTGGGAGATCATGACCTAGGCCGAAGTCAGACACTTAACCAACTGAGCCATCCAGGTGCCCCCCAATTTTTTTTCTAATTTTAGAGAGAGAGAAAGAAAGAACAAAGGCACAAGTGGGGGAGAAGGGGAAAGAGGAAGAAAGAGAGAGAGAATGAATGAATGAATCCCAAGAAGGCTCCACACTCAGCATGGAGCCTGTTGTGAGGCTTGATCCAAGGACCCTGGGATTTTGGACTGAGCCAAAGTCAAGAGTTGGATGCTCAACCGACCAAGCCACCCAGGCACCCCTCCCTTCTTTTCAACTGGGGTCACCCATTCCCATGGAGGGAAGGCACCTCTAGTATAATCAGGGGGATGGGCATAGGTGGTAAAGAAAAGAAAGAATATTACTTTCCTTGCTTCATTCTTTCTTTTGCTATTCCTCTCTTCCCCTCCCCTGTGTGCAGACAAAGCGAGAAGGCAGCCCTCTGCAATATCCTGCACTACCCTCTGAAACATCTTGCAATATCCTCTGAAATATCCTGATCTTCACCAGGAACGGAATCTGCCAGCACCTTGATCTTGGACTTGCTGGCCTCAAGAGCCATGAGAAAGAAATGTGTTGTTTAAGCTACCGAGTCCACGGCATTGTGTTATAGCAGCCCAAGCTAAGAATATACATATGTTTGGTAACTCATAGAAAATTCACGGAAGGAGAAATGAGAACCGAAGAAAGCTGGTTGTGTCCACATGATGAGATCTAGGAGACATGAAACCAAGGATAGGAGGAAAAGCTACTTTTGGATGAATAAGATCTATTTATCTACACTGAAAACCTTTGACTTTGTAATATATGGGCATATAATGCTTTTAGTGATAAAAACCAGTATTAAAATGTTAAAAGTGTCTATTTCACAAGTCCCATCAAAACAGAATAAAACAACAGTTACAAAGCCCATGCTGTTCACTAATCTCAGTGATCTATTTGGGGCTTACTGAGCAGTTTGTGACAAGGCTGTAACTTTCCCTTAAGGTGCTGACTATTCCAACATCACATCCTGCTCTGTAGGGGGATGTAGGCATGTCTAAAAAGGACAGACCTCATGTGAGAGCTTTCAGTGAGAAAAAGACTCCAAAGCTCATTTACTAGCTGATCTCTTAATGTGTTACAAAAACAACGAGACTTACCAGTAGAACCTGTTTGGTACGACACCCTCCTGGATAAGCTGCCATCTTCTCCCAAATTCAGCAGAGCTGTATAACTGTTGAGAAGAGAAATTGTTCAGCACTATGACCCGTGGCACATCGGATATACAAATATTAGTTCACGGGATCAATAACAGTAAGAATAACAACGACAACAACACTAGTGCCTACCATTTGTTGAGTGCCTGCCAGGTAAATGATCCACGTGTCATCTCTACTCCTCATGTACACTCTGCAAGTCAGATATTAATATCCCCCCTTTACAACTGAGGAAGCTGAAGTGCAGGAAGATTAAGTGATTTGTTGGAAATCGCATACCCTCTAAACATTAGAATGAGCTGGGATTCATACTTGGTTTCACCCGGTGACAGAGCCAGTGGTACCCTGTGACCTAATGATATCACGTGCAGATCATTGTGTGGAATACGAAGAAGTGCAAAATCGAGACCTGGCTCTCGAAGAGCCGATAGTATGACCTGAACCTGACTGAAGTCATGAGGAATGCATGAGGCCACCAGGGACAGAGGAATGCCAAGGAGGGAGACTCAGAAATCAGGGATGCTTCACAGATGTGTGCGGATTCAGCCGAGGTCCGAATGAATGGCAGCATTCACACTGACAAAAACAGAACACTCATTGCAAAAGGAGTGATGTGGGTCAAAGTGGTGAGATGTGCAGGGACAGTATACAAATAAGCCTGGCTTATCTACATAAATATAGATGTGAATGTTGAGGGCAACTTGGGAAAAGGCTTTGAATGGTAAGTCAGGGAGCCCGGAACCGAACCTGCAACCCAGGGGAGCCAGTGTTGTTGTTGGTCTTTTCCACAACAGCCAGAGAAGCTTCAGGCTATTCCAGCAGCCCACATGGACTACACCTTCACTTTGATCCAAGGGCTCCCCATGCATTATTTCATTTCATCCACACATCATCCCCGTGATATATGAAGTTAATTTACAGATGGCTCTACAGCTGGTAAGAGTTCAAGTTCACATGCTACATGGCTTCAGTACTCTCCCGAGGCCACTACAAGAAACACTGCTCATGAGACAGGGTCTAATGCTCCACATATTCCATTCCTTCCAAATGTCATTCTTCTCTTACATTTTGCTCTTTATCCTGGCTCACTCCACACCTCTGCTCCTCTCCAATAATCTTTACAGCTCTAGAGAAGTGTCCTCATGGCAGCCCGGAGATTCCTGTTGCTCTAGGCATTCTGGGTCCCATGGACATTTGGCTACCGATGTGATAAATATCACTGGAAACATCTCCTTTCTACTGTGTGCCTGGTCTGTAACCCACTCACATCCCAATCTTCCACCACTGCATTCGCCCAATCCCACAGTGAATGGATAATGAGTCATACTCTACTGAATATCATGATTGCCCAGCCTTGTCCTGTCTCCAGCTTCAGCACTCAGTGAAGGGTCAAATGACTCACCTAGTGATTCACCAAGGCTGCACATGCACTGGGCAAGTCCAAGGAACAGGTCAGCTCAAGTGAGTATTTACTGACCCTTGGAAGAGCTTCCTATGACAGTATGTCCAGTGGTTCAAAACAGACTCTAAAGCCAAAAAGAAAAGGCTGAAATATGTGATTACTAAGCAAGTGGCTCAATTGAGTCCAACAACACAGTATTTGGGTATTTGGTCAAGGAGAATTTATGGCTGTTTCTTTCAAGTCTTACTATTTTTCTCTGCCCCATCATGCCTGGGGAAAGGTTGCCTGCATACATTTTATGCTTGATTCCTTTTAAGAGTGCCACGCAGAGCTGGGGACACAGTTCTCATCACAGAGATAACAACAGATGGGACAGTTCACTCCCTCTCCATTCAGAACCCAAGCAGCCAGGGCACACACGTCCTGCTACTTGTTTGCCAGCGTGTTGCGAACACTTGGCATCTGAATGCACAGACTTGGGGAACAACAGCAAGCACCTGGAATGGGAGGGTCTGCTCCTCCTTCTCCCCTTGCTCTATCTTTTTTAAAGCCCAGAGCTACACTTCTTTCCATGAGTTTAAAGAGAACAGAGTCCACACCGTTGTCTGTGTCTCTGTCTCTATATAAATGTACGTTAATATCTATCTTTATATATAAGGATTTATGCAACTGTAACAGAAGAAGGATGGTTTGAAATAATAACAACTCTGGGTGTGAAGCTGGACTCCCAGATATCCTGAAAACCAAATATTAACTCTGAGGGTTCATATGGGGCCACCCCTGCCCCCACAGAAAATTCATCTCTGTGAGGAATCACTGGGTGCTGGCATCTCTGTGTGTGTGTGTGTGTGTGTGTGTGTGTGTGTGTGTGTGTGTGTTTTCTATGTCTTTTTTAATTGATCACTCTAGGCTTGGATTCAGAATCTGTGAACCAGTCAGGTATGTCCCATGATATTTGTTTTTATCGTCTTCACGGGCTGCTTTGTTATTTGTGAACATCCAGAGGCCCCTCGAGCAGTAGATATACCAGACAATCCAATAAACCAAGCCTCTTATTCAGCTTGGTGACATTACTTCCAGCCTTCTTTCTCGAAAGGTCCCCTTTGGTGTTGGCGGACTCCACCTTCTCACTCTCTCATTCACACCTAAACACATTTCCTCTGCTGTGTCTTCACTGATGCTACCCACTCTGGCTGCGGTGGCTTCAGGACTTGCCTACCTCAATGTCAGTCTTCTTTTTTAGGCCCAGATCAAAATATACCTTTTCTATGAACTTTCTCCTACACACTAAAATTCCCAGTGGCCTCATTTCCAAAGATCTATGGTTCCACAGATGGTATCAAACTACAGGCCACCTATTTCTATTTAACTTACTCAGTAGCCTTCCAAGAGAACCTTCTAGGAATGCAAGGCAGGAGTTCCTCCCTATCTTAAATCACTCTAAAATATCTGAGACCACTCACTGCCCCTTTGACAGGACTACAAAACTCACAGGTATCGGGAATCCTTTCCTTCCAGAAAGCGTCTAGCACATAGTGATGATAAGGTGGGGGGGGGGGGAGTATCGATTTTATACCATGCGAATTCCCTAGTGATGAAATCTACCCAGTAAAGTACCACCCAGGTTTCCCAGTGGGCGAACAAAGGTCACTTATCAGAGGGATATGTTTTATTTCCATAGATCCACAGTAGAGGTCTATATCTAAAAAATAAACAAATGAACAAGCCAAAACTATAAAAAATCAGTACATTTGAAACTGCCAAGGATTTGGAAGCAGGGTCTTGCCTATTTACCCTTAGCCAAAGCTGCTCTGTGTACTTCACCTACTACTTTAAACATTTTCCCCCTAGTGTCCAGGCTGGAGTCAGAGCAAGAAAAGTTTAACAACTCAGAGCCACTCAAAGTAACGTGTTAATGAAACCTGCAGAGTCTGACAGCAAAATTCTCCTCCATAAAGCAGAGAAAGGGCTCAAGGCCTTTTACTCAATGACACTGTCTCAGCCGCCAGTGGAAGGCTTTTTGTGTAGAACGAGTCAACGTCCTTTAATACAATTCATAGTGGTGGTAGTACCTAAATAAGATTTATTTCCCTGTCTGTCTGTCTCTGGCTCTAAGGTTTCTTTTGACTGTCAGAACACAATACTAAGAACTATCATTACTATCTGTCATATCAGAGAAAACAGAACAGCTTTCTCCAGGAATGCTGAGCGGAGAGAAAGAGAGAAAGAGAGAGAGAGAGAGATCAGAGGGAAGACACAATATTTGTTTTAGGAGGGCAACATTCATCTACTAACCTCTGTCGTAAACACCAAAACACCATTCTTGAAGGGTTTTTGGTTTTGTTTTTATTAGGCTAACACTGGTACAAACTATTGGGGGAAATTGGGGAAAATTTTTGAAGGAGTAGAAATTTTAGAAAGGGAACACGGAAAGGATTCTGGTTGACTAAGAATGCAAGGCAGAAAGCCCTTCCTGTCTCAAATCATCCTAAACTACCGGAGACCTCTTTCCTTCCTCAGTAAATAGAACTTAATGAGCACAAACCCAATGCTCATCTACACTCCAGATCTACTATCAGCCTCAGGGCCTGACCCTCCACTCTGTCATTATGCTGGTCTGGGCCTGTCAATACTTCTCCCTCCTGCCAGGCTCCTTTCCAGAATGGTCTGTCCCTCTCTTTTCCTCCCCCCACCTCCTCCCTCCCCCCTTCCCTCCTTCTTTCTTCTTCTTATTTTTTTTTTCTTTTTTAGACATCTCTCACACTGGTTTGTTTTGCCATCTGCCGTTGTCTGCTGTGAGAAGAGTCCAGATAAAAATACAGTTAATTGCAAAGAATACAATGGCACGGGTTAGTTTTGTTGTGAGCTTTTAACCAGTTCAGCCATCTCTGGGGCCGTCCTCAGGAGGCTGCAGAGATGCAACTGGATTAGGGCTGCAGGCTCAGGGGAGAACAAAGATGGATGCCACAGGAAGACCGAGAGCTTGCAGGTGAGAAGTAGTGAGAGTCATTGGCATTGCTCAGCGTTCCTGCTCTTCAGCAGACTAAGCCGGGGTGAGAGAAGGGGGGTGTGAGCACAGCTGGTGGCAACTTCCATTTTCCATCTTCTTACCATTTGCATGGTGGCTGAAGCCCTAGCAGGGAAGCATCTTTCTTTGAAGAGAAATCCCACTTCCGTGTGCCGATGCAAAAGCCTGCAATCATCACTGTCCCTGGAAAGTCTTCTCAATATTTCTAAATCAGATCAATGCAGCCACTCTTTCAAAGTGAGACAAGTGCACATTAGGGATTTTCTTCTGCACTTAGGATATTGGTGCGAGGACACAATTTGGCAAAAGGGAAGAACGATAACATCTTTTAGATCTGTGGTTGACAGGATTGAATGCTTCCTCCACAAAGCTCCTCACGGAGACTTTCCCAGTGAGGAGGCAGGCCCCTGGGTCTCCGCCACACAGACTCCTTGAGAGGCTTCCGTGTTGGCAGAATACTTCCTGCTGGGGGCTCTTTTCAAGGTTGCCTGCTTGCTCCTTTTTGCTTCTCTGCCCTTAACATTCTAGAGGCAGGAGGCCTGCAAATTGCACTTCTTGAGATGGCTGACAGAAAACCCTGCCAGTTTTATTTTATTTGCCTCATCCTAATAATGCCCTGGGGATGGTCTGGGTACAAAGCACTCATCTACCTCATGATTCTCCAGTTCTCAGTGCTGTTACTGAATTCTTCTTAGGAAAAAAGAGATGGCACCTTGAGGACTTCAAATGAATTCCTAACGCCAGGCCCGAGGCACTGCAAATATCAAGCTCTTTCGTCCACCAGCTTCAACAGGAAGAAAGAGAATCCATCCACAGAAATCCATGGTCGTCAGAAGTGTGCTGGATACTCTGGTTCTACAGCACGGAACAAGGCCTGACCTCACTTGAAGGGAATAGCACACCCCGCGGTACCTAAAGTAGTTTGACAAAGCTTCCCTAAGCTTTGGCACAAGTCTTCTTCCTGGCTGGTGGGTATAGGGATAGGTGGTGAGAGACGCATCATGGCTGTCTCAGACCAGCACTCCTGTCGCCAACACATGCAAATTCCTCACACCAAAGGCTAGAATATCACGGATAACATATAGTAATCATGTATAAGGTTCAGTTCAGAGTGCTATGGTGGCCTATGCAGGAGAGACTCTTCCAGATTGGGAATCTGGCAGAACTTTCAAGATGGGCCTAGGAGGACAGTTAAAATTCCTTAAAATAAATATGTGGTGAAAAAGTGTTCCAGAATGAACGGGTTAGTCTGAGCAAATAAACAGAGCTGCAAAGCTTAGGGTCGTGTTTTTGTTCTTTGTTTGTGAACTGCAAGAGACCCAGCTTGACTGGGCTATGTGCAGAAAGGTGAAGCCATGGGGGCCGAGAGGCTATAAACAGAGCCTGGGTGCGGGATGGATGCGGATGGACAGATGCAATCCTACTGAAACTTGCAGGAAGCTAATACAGACTGGATCCAAATGTCACCAAGGTCAAAAGACAAGAGCACCAAGGCTGTGGATTCAGCCTTTGCTGATGAACAGTGAGCAGGAATGATGGCATATCACTGGCTCCATCAATCTCTCCTGTGGCTGGATTTATCAAATCTGTCACTGGCCATTCCCCAGCTGTCACTGAAGTCTGTCACATGCCCCACAGTTGGGTTTGGCACTTTGAGGCAGCCTTGGGAGATTAGACATATGGAGCTGGGGCTGTCTGGGAAGGAAGGTTCAATATGTGACCGAGGGCCACTTTCATTTATAGATACTTCCTGTGCACCTGGGTCTGGAGGTGTGTGTGTGTGTGTGTGTGTGTGTGTGTGTATAATATGGAATCTTGGCCTTAAAGATGATCTAATATAGATGGAGAAATAAATATAAGATAAATAAAATAATTAGATGCTGAAACAGAAACTATGTGACAAATCCCATAATATCAAGGCAACTGATGATAAAAGGAGTAGCCCTCCATAGCCATACGATCATACCATTCTTTAAATGCACAGATGATAAAGCTCAGAAGTTGTGAAACATAAAAATAAGCAGGAGAAAATTGTCACTTGGAACGTAATTGGAGCTGTGTCTCTGTAAGACCGATGCATTAGGACCGTGAAGATGGAATGGGGGAGACAGGCCAGCTGGAAGGTGCTACACCAAGGCAGGGGACCGGTGAGTGCCTGATTAGACAGGGCCCCTGGGTATGAGACAGAGGGAAGGGGAGGCCATTAAAAAATATAAACAAACAAAACAACATTTAAAAAGAAAAACATCTGACCAGAAGTGGAACATTAGACTGGGTCACTTCTTTTGTTTTTTTTAAGTTAATTTATTTATTTTGAGAGAGAACAGAGAGAGAGCAAGAGGAGAGGGGCAGAGAGAGGGAAAGACAGAGTCCCAAGCAGGCTCTGTGCTGTCAGGACAAAGTCCGTGAAGCACAATGTGGACTCATAAACACTGAGATCATGACTGGAGCCAAGATCAGGAGTTAGACACTTAACCGATTGAGCCACCCAGGCGTCCCCATGGAGTGGGTCACTTCTGAAAGCCCCATCACTTGGCCTGGGCAGGGGGAAGTTTTACAAGCAGACTCCTCTCTATCACAAGGGGTGCAGGTGCCTAGGAACCAGTGAGGGCTGGTTTCCCTCCGGCTCACAGGTCCCACCACCCCTCGCTTCCTCTCCCGCGTGATCTTCAAACAACAGTCCTCCCTCTGCTGTGAAATCAGCTCCTGATATGGGCACCGCAGTATCTGTCAGAGGGATATGTGGTAGGTCGGACAGAGAAGAGACAATTACATAAAAACAGGGGGAGGGAAATGGCAATTAAAGAAAATTTAAAAACCATAATGGCTTTTCCAGGGAGGCAAACATTTTTTTGGGGGGGTTTTGGATTTTTTAATGCAATGAGGACAGAGTGTTAAGACATTCAAACAACGACTATACTCTGGTTCTAGCAATTGCTTGACAGGCCATCTTAGGAAATTTTCTTAACTCCTTAGACCCACAGAGTCCCCAAATGCTAAATGAGCATAATAACATCACTAATGCTTGCTGCAAGAATAAAGTTGAGCAGTTGGTGTGAAAAACCCTGCAGAAGGCTTGCTACAGGATGAATGAATGGTCACTGCTAGTTCTGTCTCGCTCCTCTTTCTGCTACGGATTATTGCCATCAAGCTTCAGTATCCACAGACCCTGAGGAAGGCAGGAATGATAGGGAGAGGCAGATGTGACTGTCTTTTTCTTCCAGACTTTCTGGAAGCAAGGAAGGGTCTTAGATAAGAATTCCAAGTTCCCAGCCTCTGAGGCTGAATATTTTTTTATTATGGACTTTCCTAGGGCAACAGAAGTTATTTGGCTTTGAATCACATGTCTTCTTGTTCTGGGATATTTTCTCGACATGCCTGTAGTTGCATTGGCCAGGCAGGCATTGGAGTTAAGTAAGTGGGGAGAATGAGAGTCTTGAAGGTCTGTATCAGTGCCTTTTCATTTGATTTTAGGAACCTGGCAATTTTAGGAGGGTGTGTAACTTCCGGTTTTTCTTCTTCTTGCCAGCTATGTGATCTTGGCCTCTGAGTCCCTGGGAACAATGACTGTGCCATTTGTAATATGTACTTACAATATCATGGTAAAATGTTGGCCAAGATCATTTTTTTAAAATATGAAAATCATAGTCATAAATTCACAAAATGTGTCTACTCACAAGGCCAAGCCTTCCTTCTCCCCAAAGCCCTGCCCTTCTTGGCAACATCACTGCTTGCAACCACTCTTGACATGGAAGAATCCAGAAAATCCTAGCATTATAAGATTTCTAAAGGGCCCCCCTGAGAGGCAGGGCTTTCTGGGCATCTTACAAATGAGCTCTTTAAGGAAAGAAATCCAGGTTCTCTTAAGCAGTCTAATGTCCTCCAAACTTTTCCAGACTGGGACTTGGTTTAAGGAGGTGACAAACTCCATTCAGACAAGTACTGGTGGACAGAACTGATCAAAAGAGCTGGCTAAAAAGCGGAACAAGGAAAAATGTTGACCCTATTTCAAAGCTTAAATAGCTACCAAATAGCATAATTGTGCCTGTCCAAACCTTAATCCTAGCAACTCCTTTCAATTATGTCCCAGTTTTCCTTCTTGCAGCCCCTTCCATTCAAATGGTTAGGAACAGGTAGCTCAAAGTGTTCCAGGGTCGCAAGTGAAAAATAACGATATCACCTAGTTAAACAAGGCATCTAAGGTGAACAGAGGCCTCTCTTGTTTACATATTATGGCATTTCAGCTAGAGAATTTGTTTTATAAACAAGCACTGGGGATGACATTTAGCAAGCTCCCTGGTTTCCACTCTAATTGCCAGTTTTGTATTTGGATACTTACATTATTTACATATTCATGAGAATAGAAATCAGCTCTGACATTGGAAAATTTCAAGCACATGGAAATCCTACCAAATCAGCAAGGACTATAATGCTCAACATATTTCATATACATAACTGAGTGCCTTTTTACTTACTGTTGTGCCTTGGAGAAACAGGATGGCAATAGGTAGCTATGCGTTTCCTAAGTGCACTTGTGCAGAAATTATTTGACTATCCCCGGGGAGCTGAGTTTCAAGGATCTATTTATCATTTATTACAATCTTGCCCTTTTGACATTTAGGGGCTACCAGGTCTATTAAAAAACAAGCAGAGTTACTGTGAAGACAAATGCTTTAATATTTAATGGTTTACTGTTATTATAATCAATACTTTCTGAGTACTGCGCATTGGTTCTTCCTTGCTCCATTCATTCTGGTTCCATGGTACCTTTCAGCGATTGAATGCTAAGGGGGCATCTGACATTGACCTAAATGTCTATGACTTCAGGTACTGGGGAGACACCGAACTGCTGCTAAGGCAGCCCGTGTCTAAATCCAGCGACACCACACCAGGTCGGCTCACTCTCAGGCCTCTGAATCATACACTGGCTGGCAGTTCTACGATGCTTACTCTTCACCAGGCTCTGTGGTAAGTGTTTTACACATGTTATATCAGCACCCTCACACGGTCCCGTGAGGCACATTCTCTTATTGTTACTTCTACTTTACAGTTGTAGAACCCATACGGTGACCTGCCAAAGGTCACCCTGCCATTGGTAGGACCTGACAGAGTAGAGAGCTCATGATCTCATCTGGCTTGCTGTATTGTCTCCTACTGGCAAGAAAGCACTACGACTGAGTTTTGGAAAATGCTGACCTTTATTCCTTTTTCAAGCAGTCACAGTTTGCCAAGATCCAGAACAACCAAGATCAGCAATGGCTTTCTGTTAGGACGTAGGAAAGATTAAAAAGGAATGGAGGGAGGGAGGTGTTTTGTTTTTGTTTGTTTTGTTGTTGTTGTTGTTGTTGTTGTTGTTGTTGTTGTTGTTTTTGGTTTTTAGGAATGGATATGAAACTAAAAGGAGTATTTTTTTTATTTACTTTTATACAGGTTACTAAAATTCTATCGTATGCTATTGAACACATTGGCAGTATAATTTTCCTTTTCTATCAATATATCATTTTAGCTCAAAGTTAGTCTTCACTCATGCAGAGAATGCCGACTGTTAATATTTAGGGTTTCAGTTATGTGTGAAAAGAGCCTTCTTATCAAAACATGTTCGCCCCCTTCAAAGCTATGATTCGGTTTTGTGTATATCTCACACATACACATAAATGCCAAAATATTGAAGGTGAGGTAACATGCAACCCTTAGGATTTCTTGCTTCTTTCAAAAACTGTGATTCTTTGGAATACAGAGGAGTTGAGCAGGCTCTCACATGATATTACTTGGAATGCTGAATCATCGAGCTCCAGAATAAATGAAACAATATAAACTGGTGAATATTCTAGAACTGCCACAAAATGAAGGGTAGCCCACCAAATTATCCTGAAGGTTCTGTCTTACTGCCACAGAATTGATCACCCAATTTGGATGCATTTTTTAAAAAATTCACAACACAGGGGCACCTGAGTGGCTCAGGCGGTTAAGTGGATGACTTTTGACTTTGGCTCAGGTCATGATCTCACGGTTTGTGAGATCGAGCCCTGCACTGGGCTTTGAGCTGACAGTGCAGAGCCTGCTTGGGATTCTCTCTCTCTTCCCCTCACTCTCTGTCCTCCCATGCTCTTTCTCTCTCTCAAAATAAATACATAAAACTTATAAAAAAATCACAAAACAATTTAACGTCTAAAATAAAACTGACAGGGAGATCCATGAACAGGAGAAAAAGAAAGCTGATGGGAAAGACAGAAGGGAAAGAAAAGTGATTTGGGGACTAATGCAAGGCAGCAAGATGAGATTTACTCTCCCCTCACCATTTTCTGTTTTAAGTTTTTGAGCTGGTTGGGGCGCCTGAGTGGTTCAGTCAAGTGTCCGACTTCAGCTCAGGTCATGATCTCACGGTTCGTGAGTTCAAGCCCCATGTCAGGCTCTGTGCTAACAGTCTGGAGCCTGGAGCTTGCTTCAGATTCTGTGTCTCCCTCTCTCTCTGCACCCCACCCACACACGTGCTCATGCTTTATCTCTCTCTCAAAAATAAATAACATTTTTTTTTAAATTTGAGTTAGTTGTAAATACTTAAAAGTATGAAAATACCATATCTAATAGACCAGGATTCCTTCTCTTGAGAAAATATGAAGGTCTGGTGACACTGGACGAGCCACCCAAGGCTGCAAGAACAACAGGGTGGAGCCTCCCAACACCTCCCCACCCCCACCCCTCTAAATGTCTACATGAACACCTGCTCTCCACCTCACAGCCCAGACCCAGCCGCTTTGTTCGGTACGGTTTCTTGCTTGTCGTTCATGGCCTCAATGAACTTGGATATCCACAAGGGCGGCAAGACGAAGTACACCTCCTGGGACCAGAGAAAAAGGGTCAGAGCCAGCAGGCCCCCCTGCAGATCTTTACCAGGGGGTTAAGTGGAGCAAGCAGGTGAGGGGGCTTTTCCTCTAGAGCTGCTCACTGGCCTGAGCCCCAAGTGGTCATGTTGCTTTCCCAACACTGCAGACCCCCCCCCCCCGCTTTAAAAATTGTCCCCCAGTGCAACCCCTAATGGAGAGGCCGGGAGCCCAGTGCCATGGTGGTCTGCAAAGCTGAGGTATATGCACATTCCTATAATTTTCTTCTTCTTTTTTTTCTCTTTCAGTCACATCTGCGTTTTGTTTTCTCTCATTTCAAATGTTTCCCAACACATCATGTTTAGTGAGGTGTTTAAGACAGACTGAGAGATGCCGTTGGAGGCAATGTTTTACAGCACAGTTTGTACACTAGTTTATTGCCAAATTAAAATAGAGATGTAATCTGGCAGACTCAGCCTGCTGCTAAGCCTTCCTTGGGTGGTTTCCTGCACTGAGGCAAGCAAGTGAGGGGAAACTAGCAAGGAAGTGAAGAACTCTCTCTCTGCTTTCCGGTGCCGGCTCCATTTCCGAATGCAAAGAAACAAACAAACAAACAACCAAATGTACAGGATGTTTGCTTTGCGGACTGCTTAATTACGGAAATAAAAAAGATAATAAATAAATAAAGGAGAGCAAGATCTTGGTGGTCCTGTACTAAATGCTATGCATTCTTTGTTGTGTCCATTGTGACTGACTGCTATTTTGTAAGAATTCTTAGTAGTGTGACCTTATGGGACCAGTATCCCTCTGTCCATTTGACAAAATTTCCATAGTATCTATTATATTTACATTTCTGGAGATTTCAGGGCTTTCCAAAGGCACACCTTCACAAAGACCCATTAGAAGCCAAGGAGGCTAACTCCTTTGTCTATACTGCATTAGGTCCCGGACAGGGCTCCCTAAGTAGCCAGGGTACTTCAGGACCTTAAAGGGAAAATCAAGAAAGCTTTCACCTCTTGGCAACCATCTAGACATTGAATATCATAGTCAGATTTCTCTCAGAAAAAAAAAAAAGACTGAAACATCAGAAGGCCTGATTTTATGAATTCTGAGGGCCTTTGTCCATACACATTTGTCCATGATGAAAAGCTATTTTTAAGAAAACAAATCTGATTTCCTATGGAATTGGTGGCCAGTAAAACTCTCTCTTGGGCCAGAAAGGACAACAGGCTCAACAAAACACTTTGGGTCCTTTAAAATGCGCACATCAAAAAGCCTCCTCTGGGTACTGAGGCACACAAGATGAAATGCAGGCAGAGCAGAACACCACAGCCCATATGGGCTCTGTCCTGCAAGCCAGGGCTCCAGACTCCGTCCTCAGAGCCTTAAAAGTCTCCTGCACTGAAGGAGAGAAAAGGCAACGGCAGGGAAGTAAGGGGAAAACAAGGGTGGCAAAAGAGGGAGAGTATGTTTTCAAAAGAGGGAGGGCACGTCTGAGAAGACAATGGGGGCAGGAGACCAGGAGGAGGGGGGAGAGGAGGACTCTGTTCACGGGTGAGTTCTCAAGGAGTGGCCACCTGAAGAAGATTCTTTCAAAGGGACGGCACCTTTTACTTGAGGATTCTGTTCACCATAGGCTGGCGTAGAAAAGCATCCAGCGGCGCGAGGACCAGCAATGAGACTAAGATCTTCACGGGGAGTTCTGCCGCAGCAGCAATAGCAGTTGTCACAGAAAAACTGATGAGCAATCCTTACATGAAAGAAGAAATGTTCCCTTTTCCTGGGCAAATATAGTCATTGGCCTGCCGACACCAGCACAGGGCTCTCCTTGGTGCTCAGTGCAGCATCTCATCAGTGTTAAAAGCTCCATGATTCATGGGTGTTTGCCAGCTATTATTTTCATATCACTGACCCACCCAAGTGGCCACATACCCTTTCCACTTGACTTCCAGCCAACCTCATTGGCCAACGGCTCATCTTATGGCTGCAGCCCACTTGCCTCCCAGCAAATGCCCCACTCCTCATTCTGTGATTTAAGCCCTAAGATATGGAGTACTCTATCCCCTACTCATCTTAGAAGGCTATCTACAATTTTTTTTTTTTTTCTAGGATGATTTCTCCTTCACTCTCTCTAGGAAAAACAGAGAGCTCAGCAGTAAGGTTGGTGTCTTTCTGCCTATCTGCTAATCTCTAGATGTCATAATCAAGAATGAGAATGCTACCAAATTTCATATAAGCCTTTATTCCATTCACTGAACTTTGACATGTGATACCAATGAGTGTTTTTTCTCTTTGGGGGAAATTCATTAACTTCTCATAGTTTTGGTTTGTTAGCTACATACCAGCAAAGACTGTTAAGGCTCCTTCCAGCTCTAAAGTGATAGAATTCATTTGGTCCATGGTCACAGAAGGTATTTTTGGTCCAGACCAGGACTACTGCCATATAATCCTAACCGGTCTTCTTGCTTTTGACCTCATATTATCCCAGTTCATCCTAACTTTGCTACCAGAATAACCTTCGTAGTGTATACCTCTGAAGACATCATCACACTGGCCAAATTTTTCAAAAGGGTCCTAATTATGAAAGCAAAACTTATTTTGCCTAGAAGTCAGGCAGTCAAAACAGCAAAAAGCAGTCAAGATCAGATTCCAAAAATATATACAGAATTAACTTTACTAAATTTCAGTTTCAGTCAAATGGACGCATTCTCAACCCTGTGAACACTGTTTTTCTAACTTTATATTATTGCTTAGGACATTCCTCTTGTGTACAGTGTGGTCCTTCAAACAGAAATATGACATATATTATTTAAGGTCAAGGTGAAATCATTTCATACGATCTCTATCTCCTGAACTTTGGGCTGCCAATTTCATATAATCCATCCGGCTACTTCAACTGGGTATCTGTTATGTGTGAATGAGGGTACTGCCTTTTTGGTTTCTCTTAGGCTATTAGTGAACTCATGTACATTTATCTTCTCTCCCCGCATGGACTGAACACTCCTTGATAAACTGATTTAGACCAACACTGCACCATGAGGAGCATCTACAACAGAGCTGGAGGAGTCTAATGTATTTTTGTCCATCTCATTGGAAGTGCACCTGCAAGCATACTTATTTGTGTAAACACGTGTTAAGGCAAAGACCAACACCAAGTACCATTCACCAAGTACTGTGGCTGAGTTGGGGCCACAACTCAGATGTCCACACTCCTCCAGGGTTGTTCACTCGGCCACAGTGGCTGTGGGAGGCCCTGTTTGAAGTGCTGGAACATGAAGGGTTACATGTGTGGGCATCTCTTCCAGCACAACTGTAGAGTTTCTACTTAGCCAGGTAAATCTGGTCCTCACTGTGCCTCTGGCATCAGGGGGAAAATTAACCAACAGTCAAATAAAATACAGTCAACCCAGTGGATTAAATGACTAATACTCTGTGTCCCGAGCTGCTCAGCCTCGCCTCTGGTAACTGCACCATCTTGGACCAGATGCACTGTGGCCTGACTCCAGGAATGAAATTTTACATTCTGCTGAAAGGGTAGCCAGGCTGCTCAAGAGGAAAAGAAGATACTAATTGTAAATCTTTTCTATTTTTAGGCTCAATGTGCATTTTCTTTGGCAGAATAAAACTCCAATCCTAAGAATTTTAATTTGCCACCTCCAAAATGCCCGAGTCAGTAGAGATCTTGGAAGGTTGCGTCTACCCTTCCCCTGCCTTCAGGAAGAACCCCGCACATCTACATCTGCTCGACAGAAAAAAAAAAACAAACCCTAGAATAACCTCCTCACTCACAGAAGTTCGGTATCTCTTTAAATATATGTAATTTCTAGCACAAGATTCCCATAAAAAGATTTTGCAGAATAACTTCACTGAATCATTCACTTCACAAAGAGCATTGCAATATTTCACCTATTTTCTCATTGGCTTTTATAGCTAGAGTCTCATATTTGCCTGTAAATCCTTTGTTTCTTTAATTGTATCTGCTGTTGCTCACCTTATATTCTACCTGAAAATTTAAGCTTCTTAAAAGCAGGGACTAGTCAGAGTGGCCAAAATGAAGAAATCAGGAGACTATAGATGCTGGAGAGGATGTGGAGAAACAGGAACCCTCTTGCACTGTTGGTGGGAATGCAAATTGGTGCAGCCGCTCTGGAAAGCAGTGTGGAGGTTTCTCAGAAAATTAAAAATAGACCTACCCTATGACCCAGCAATAGCACTGCTAGGAATTTATCCAAGGGATACAGGAGTACTGATGCATAGGGGCACTTGTACCCCAATGTTTATAGCAGCACTCTCAACAATAGCCAAATTATGGAAAGAGCCTAAATGTCCATCAACTGATGAATGGATAAAGAAATTGTGGTTTATATACACAATGGAATACTACGTGGCAATGAGAAAAAATGAAATATGGCCTTTTGTAGCAACGTGGATGGAACTGGAGAGTGTGATGCTAAGTGAAATAAGCCATACAGAGAAAGACAGATACCATATGCTTTCACTCTTATGTGGATCCTGAGAAACGTAACAGAAACCCATGGGGGAGGGGAAGGGAAAAAAAAAAAAAAAAGAGGCTAGAGTGGGAGAGAGCCAAAGCATAAGAGACTGTTAAAAACTGAGAACAAACTGAGGGTTGATGGGGGGTGGGAGGGAGGGCAGGGTGGGTGATGGGTATTGAGGAGGGCACCTTTTGGGATGAGCACTGGGTGTTGTATGGAAACCAATTTGACAGTAAATTTCATATATTAAAAAAAATAAAATAAAATAAAATAACCAGAGAGAAAAAAAAAAAGCAGGGACTAGAGATATTTTATAGTGTATGTGTAGTATATAGTATATATCCCATAAAATATATACACATCTCTCTCTCTCTCTCTCTCTCTCTCACACACACACACACACACACACACACACACACTAGCACAACCTCAGTCAATGTTCTTAAAAAGTAGACCTCTCCTTCAGCACAACCACCAAGAGAAGACAGAGTTGTCTTGTCAGCGTGAAATGACTTGGTTCTGAATAATGTCCTCTATGAACATTATCACTGCTCCTCTGGCCATGTCTCTCACTGTTTTAGCAAATCACTAGTGTTCTTCACCTTTTTAGAGTTTTCCTTCCCAAGAAGGCTCTGAAAAATAGCTCTGGGCCCTTAATCCAGAAAAATGCTCACATCTCCACATGCACAAAACACTGTCTCAAATTCCATGGGGGGGTAGGAGCCCCTGATGGCCCATGGCATCTATTAATAACTGCTTCTCCACCATGTCTTCCTTAGTGTCAGGCTCTTCCCTTGTATGTTATTTCAGATATTTACACAGCTCAAGCAAGCACCTTGAAATCCTCCTTGCTGCTCCCAACCCCCTGGTTCAGAGTTCAGGCTACTGCACAGAACAAAAGTCACTGCCGAGAAGAAAGGTAGAGACAATCAACTCGTGGTCCATTCCCTGGAAAACCAGGCACTGTTGTCTCGAATGAGGTAATTATGCTCACCTTTTGGTCTTGGCTGTATGCCAGAATCCAGTCCTCTTGCTTGGGGTGGAAAAGCAAGCTCTGAATGTAAAAGTTCAGCCGGTACTTCTGATAGGTGGCCCCTTCATCTGAGCTGATCAGTAAGCTGCTCTCAATCTCCGGGTCTGTGAGTAACATGATCTGCAGCCGAGAATTGTTGGGGAAAGAAGACAACAAAACGTTAAGTTTCCAAACTTACAAAAACTAAAGAAAGAAGCTAACAGTTCGGTAAGACAGCAGGAAGGACTAAAGAATGCTTGGCTAAACAAGGACATTGGCTCTGTCGCTTTGTTCTCCTGGACCAATGCCATGAAACTGTTTTCACTAAAAAATCAAAGAGGCAGACAAGCTGAAAGGGAGAGGAAAGAATGAAGTGCATTTTATTGTCTTCTATGGGTCTCCTTGTATTTTCTCAAGGTTATGTCCTTAATCTGAAATATGCCCTACTGTTCCCCTAACCTCAGCCCTCTTTCCTACTGGGCCTTGTCTACTTTCCATTCAAGACTTGTCATAGTCTGCTATGGTTAAGGTGGAAAGAAAGAGAAAGAGGATGGGGCCCATTCCTTTTTTCCTCTAATCATAAGCCCTCTTATTCACACCAACAATATTCTGTGTCCTCCTACGTTTAATCTGATTTTCTGAGTCTTGACTCAAAGGCTGAGCTTTCTAAATCCCCCTCTGGAAATTGTATAAAGGCCAGATTTTATCACCTTTAAACCTATTTTATAATTTGCTGATTTATTTTGCTTCTCATCTACATACTCCCTACTAGTACATCAACTCAATGAGAACAGGGATCTGTGATATTCCTCTCTTTTTCTCCCCCACAAGCATACTCCCAGCAGCTAGAGTAAGGCCCCGCATATTTTAGAAACTCAGTGAGTACTTTCCAAATGAATGGATGAATAAATAAATGGATAAATGAATGAATGTATACATGAACGAATGAATGAATGAATAGAGTTTTCAGACCAGTCACGTCCAATAGAAAGATGCCCAGAATAGTTGGAGCAGATATGAATGGAAGTGCCATGGAAAAGTATCGGATGTTCTTCTCAATCTTTAGCCTACTGACCAAGAAATATGCTTTACATGTGTAAACACTCACAGCTTCAGATGCTTTGTCCTTTCTCGTGAGGATGGTTGACCTTGGCCAGAGCAGTGTGAACAATCCACAAGAGCAACAAGATGGAGGGGCTGCCCTGAAAACGGACTTTTATTCTCTCATTTTATGCCTCTAGGAATGTGTGATAAAGTACCTCATTCCCGACTCTCTGCAGGTCTCCTTTCACTCAGTCAATGTGCACACCTAATGCCTCCAGACAGGTGGCCTTAATGCCACCCATTAACTTGTTCCCCATCAACTTATTAATTTTTTTTTTTTTTTTTTTTTTTTTTTTTTTTTTTTTCAACGTTTATTTTATTTTTTGGGACAGAGAGAGACAGAGCATGAACGGGGGAGGGACAGAGAGAGAGGGAGACACAGAATCGGAAACAGGCTCCAGGCTCTGAGCCATCAGCCCAGAGCCTGACGCGGGGCTCGAACTCACAGACCGTGAGATCGTGACCTGGCTGAAGTCGGACGCTTAACCGACTGCGCCACCCAGGCGCCCCCCCCATCAACTTATTAATTGGCACTTTCTGAGTTTGGTTCAGAGAAGCATGAAAGATATGCTTAATGTGTGGTCGTATGAAGAGAAATCACTGCCGCCCAGGGTTTAAAGACTGCCAGCTGAGGAAGCAGCAGTTCCAGGAAAAGAAGAGAGAGGAAAGAAAAGGAAAAAAAAATAGGGTCATGTCATAAAAGATCAAACACATGGGGCTTTCTCAAGTGTGCGGAGGCAATCATATTAAAACCTCAGAATAGCCAGCGTCATCTTTGCAAGTGGTGTCCTGTCACTGCCAATGGCACATGACCACCGCACGCCAGACACACTCAGCCTGGATTGTGTTTCTGTAACCCAGGATGAATTTAAAGCTCCTTGCTATTCCTTCAACCCACCCTTGTTGAAGGAGAAAAAGGGATGTGGTGGAGTAAGCGGGATGCTGTGGCCGTCAGCCACACTCTGCACAAGATGAAAAGCACACCTAAAACTGGAGACTAATTGCCTCCTTCCATGTTCCGGGGAAGCTGCTGTCCACCAACCAGAAATTCTGACAAAGTTACACGGGCCTCTCTGTCTTGCACTCACCAAGTGGACAGGGTTCCCTCATCGGATGGCGGAGACAGAACTGCCAGATAATCGACTAAGTACAAGTCACGTGGCTTCATTAAACTCTACCTTATGCACTAAGAAAGGACATTCAGATGGTTCCTAAATTCACAAGAATACTTGCAGGTGATTTCACATTTATTGGCACATAAAAGCTGTCATTTTCCAAATAACAAACAAGTCATCAAATGATCGCACTGCTTTGTGTCTCCAACCACAGTCGACAATAATACATAACAACCTTTCGGCTCTACCGCCAGAAAGTAATTTCCATGATAGTATGAAGAGGATCGATTCTGTAGAGCGGCCATTGTCTCAGGCAAGGTGATTTTTTTTTTCCTCCTCTGACTTTCTATTTCCCTGTCAACCAAAATATGTTTTCCTTTCTTCCCATGAGAGCAGACTGCACCACCTGCTTCCCCTGGCAGACTGTTTCATCAAAATAAAAACAGTAGGCCTACAGAATATCCTCAAATCAAGCTGATTTTCATGTGTCATCTAAAATATTTTTGAGACTCACTAATGGTGTAAGTCATGAGACCATATGAGATATTCCAGATAATACTGGCTGAGGGGAGATAGAATAACACAAGCATTTTCAAACGCAAGGATACTTAATTATTAAATAAACAAAACTCCTGACCCCCTTGGTTTTTTATTCCGAATGCTAAAAGTATATAGACCCAAATCTCAGCTTCTCTCTCCAGTCCTCACCTGAAACCCTATCTGAAAATCTGACATTTTGGAAATGATGGAAGATGTCAGGAAATTCTCCCCTGTAAGATTTATAGGTGTATCTGTATGACACAAACCTTCCAGTGGTTCCTCTCTCAAATCTCTGCTCAAATTCAGGCAAAACAAACAGGTCAATCTGGACCCATTTTTATTTAGCCATTTTTATTGCACAAACAACTTTGTAAGGCTGCAGAAGAATTTAAAATAAAAGAAAAATAAATTGCTCATGACCCTATTCCTTGAACAAGTCAAACCATGTGTGTGCTTCCCTCTACTTCTTTATTCGCATCTATATATAATATCATGGATGTAGTGGGTTTTCCCACTTAATATAATGGCCTATGTTCATTTCTAACTGAACCAGAAACACACAAATGCATATCCACACACGAGTATGTACCATTGTGTATAAAATATTTCAATTACTTAATCATAGCCTTCAACATAATTAGGTTACAATCAGTGTAGTGGTTGAGTAGCGATAAGTACTTGACAATTCACTGTTAACTGAATACATAGAATCCTATTATTTCAGTCATTAAATTCAAATTTTTTTAGTAATTTATTCAAATGGGTTGAGGTTTATGGTATCCTTTTGAAGGTTATTACAAGTAAATAAGTTAAGAAGTAAATAATGAATTTAAGCAACATCTAAATAGAAAAATGTTTAACCTATTTGAGAAAAAGAAACAATGTAAAAATAAATGTGATCCAATCTTTAGACATAAATGATGGCATTTATAAATAAAGTTCTATCTTCTCAAAAAGGTGTTCTCCTAGGAAATATTATCAAAATAATACCTTCAAGTTACTTAATACTCCTCAAAAAATAACAGATTGCACTTCTTTTTTTAAGTTTATTTATTTTGAGAGGGAGAGAGAGTACATGCCTGTACATATGAGTAGAGGAGGGGCAGAGAGAGAGGGAGACAGAGAATCACACTTAGGCTCCACTCAGTCAGTGCAGGCAGAGCCTGATGTGGGGCTCAAACCCATGAACCATGAGATCATGACCTGATCAAACATGAACCATGAGATCATGACCTGAGATGGAATCAAGAGTTGGATGCTCAACTGATTGAGCCACCCAGGTGCCTCAACAGATTATATTTCTTAAATATGTTCAATGATCCCTGGTTTTGCTGGTTTATGCTGGCTCTCTGGCCCCTTTTGGCTTTTAATGTTTAATCCTCTGCATTCTAGAATAGGATCATAATGAGGGAATTTTAGGAGGACTTTGTAAAAGGCATGAATCTAAACTTTGTACAGTTCCTCAAGTCAGTTCTCTAACCAGAGAGGACCTTGTTTGGCTGGCATAAAGCTTGGTCCATAGTAGGTCCATAGATCTTTGTAAATAAACAAATGAATGAATAAATGAGTGTGTAAATGAGTAGGTTCTTTTCATACCTGACTTTGGCTGAATGCAGTCCATGGACCCCAGTGACATTATGAGTCTGAGTCCTCTCAAACAAATCCTTGCTCTTGTACTTGGAGGTAAGGACGGTAGAGACAAGGGGAAGAGCCTGTCTTTAACAGGAGAGTAATTATTCTCTGTTCAGATCAGCCCGTGAATGATTAGAACCAGTTTACGTATGCCTTGCTGGGTGTGCACACACACCACGCTGACTGCATCTGTAGATGAATTGTTTTCCATAGAAAGTCAATAACAGTGACACAGGCTCCCGCCACCCAACCCTAAGCAATCATTCATCATCCACTTTGGGAGAAGGAAGAAACTTTATTTGCTTTTCCTAGAGGTGACAAATGAACACGAAATACAATTTATAGATTTAAAATATGTCACTTCTCTCTTTTTTTGGTATTAGTCCTTCTGACAACTCAGTGTCATCAGAAATTAAATACATCTTTATTCTCTTTGACTTGCTTCAGACTCAACATATGGCTACATGATGTAATTCTACAAAAGTCTGCCTGGCAGCCTTCTGATTCTTCCAGGTGCCTACTGAGGACATCCCCCTACTATTTAGTTTTCCACATTCTCCTAGATGTGTTGTTCTTGGAATTCCATCATTTACCCATTTAGACAAAGTGGTAGTTAATAAGGGGCAATTTCACCACCTCCAGGAATACACCTGTTCTTACCATTCCTCTGGTCCTAAAGCACAAAGTATTTATTTTAGGTGTTGTTCACTATTTGTTTGCTCATTTGTCTACTCCTTGTCGTTCATGGACTCTAATAATGAAGAGGTAATATACTGGGGATATCTCTTTTGCTTTGCTTAAGGCTTAACTGAGATTTAGACACCTGTATCACAGGTGCAAAACAAATACTTTCCATAATGATAATGACAATGACAAAAAAAATACTGATAGTAGTGATTGGGCACTCCAGTTACCTAACCACTGTATTGAAACAAGAATCTGCCTATAAACACTATAAGAGGCTATTTGCAAACCTCTGGCTTCAATATTAAAAACAAATTAGGTAAAATTGAATCGGAGCAGGTAAATGATGTGCTATCAATATAGGTGGAAAAGCTGCCTTTTCCCAAGGCGAGTTGAGCATTTATCCTTACCAGATGAGTGGAGAGTGACAACAGTAAGCGCTTACCAAGTGGCTGCCGTTTGGAGGACAGCGTTAGGGAAAGCTATACAGGATCCTAGAGTGACCCATGAAAAGGAAGTCACTGAAGTACAAACAACAGCAAGAAAAGGAGAGGGAAGTGATTAAATAGAAAAAAAAAAAGTTCAAATAAGTATACGCTGATAGAATCTGTAGAAAGGTGGACTCAGTATACAATCGACTCCTACCCACCGGCCCCCGTCCCAAGCTCAGTGAAGCTCCTCTAACGCACAATCCATGTTCATTAACACAAAGTACGGTCATTAAATACTAAGAGGCCAAGAGAACATTTGGGCAACAGACCGTTTACTCCTGACCTGAAAGTTGATTCAATGAAATTGCAGGGAAACGGTGGCATTCTATTCTAAACAGTTTATTCTGTGACTTTACTTTTATTTTAAGTTTGTTTATGTTGAGAGAGCAGGGGTGGAGAGAGAAAGAGCATGCACATGCAGGGGATGGACAGAGGGAGAGGAAGGGAGAGAATCCCAAGCAGGCTCTGTTCTGTCGGCACAGAGCCTGTCATGGGGGCTCAATCCCGAGAATCACCAGGTCATGACTGGTGCAGAAATCAAGTAACAGACACTTGACCTGCTAAGCCACACAGGCACCCCTCAATTTTATTGTTCTTAATGCGGACCCAAAGGCTTTGACTTTTTAGGGGCAAAAAGTATTTTCAAGAAGTATATAGAATATTATAATTCCAGTCCTTCATACATCTATTACTAGCCTTGTCAGAAAACTCCAGTTCTTAATTATTATGTAACAATAAACTGTGCTCCTTTTGCCCAACCATGTAGAGTACACAAGAAATTAATGATGTTCACTGGGAATGACAATGTATAGGTTACACTCCTTGGAAGACAATTCAAGAAAAAAAGCCTACGATTGAATTCTTATTTCTCTTGGAACTACTGAACATAATTCTCTCCTTTGACTCAACTGAGAGAATATCAAACTAAAAAACACCATTTCATGGCAAGAATCTGCTTCCATTACCGTGGATGAAACTAATCGTCCTACAAAGGAAACGTATGTTCATGTACACGGACAGGTTGATCTCCAGGGCTGAGCATAGGGATCGTGAACCACAGATCTGTTTTCCATGTGAAAAGTCATGATCAAGTCCTAAACCTGACCCCAGTCAATGTTGCTGTGAATGTGTGTACTTTCTCAGAAAAAAAACAAAGAAAGAGAGTACATGTTGTGAAGGTCATTCATGTCACGAGAAGAACGAAAAACAAACTATAAACATAAATTATAATCACAGGAAATAACAAGGGGTCTGACTCCAAAGATGGATTTGAGTTTCATCTCTGCTATGTATCAGTTATGCCACTCTGAAAAGCTCATAGCTCACTTAATCTTTTATGAGCCTGTTCTCTTGTTGAGAGTAGTAACACTATATAAAAAAAGTTTACACTTACTATCTGTTGTGTACAAGACACTCTACTAAGCCATTAAAATATTACTTCCTTAAATTGTTTAAAAATACTTCAGGTAGATACTATGTCCATTTGGCACATGAGGAAATGAGGCTTAGAGAAATGAGGTGATTAGTTCAAGGTCACACAGCTAGTCAGTGGTAAAGCTGTCTATGGCATATGCTGCAAGGGTTTATGTGTAGATTAAGTTCATCTGTGTGAAAGCAATGCTAAGTTTTATGCTAATGTTAATATTAGTACTTCACAAAGAATGGCACATTTAGTACTGTATGTTTTATAAAAATGTGGGAGTTGAGTTCAAGAGAGGGGAGGAGGAGAGAGGAAGGAAGGGGGGAAGGAAGGAGAGAGAGAGAGAGAGAGAGAGAGAGAGAGAGACACTATATTTTAAGTATCTCACAAAAATATTGCCTAGATGAGGAAAGGGGGTTGGCAATAAGCAATTAGGAGTTAGGTAATGGAGACTCTCAATAACAAAATGACTGATGAGATATTCCTGAAGAAATAAAGGTAATGTTTTGGCTGTAAATACAAATCTATGAAATCAAAATACCCAGACCTGCTTCACACTCAGATTTTTCATAATGACCCTGGCCTTCTTTTCTCACCCTTCTAGCATCACTCCTCCGGAAGACTGGTTTTATGCTTTATCACAAGTATAGGTTAGAAAAAAATGACAGAAATGAGCAAACAAGGTCTGACTTAATCATAGCACAGGTGGGGAAACAAACATTTCCCTCACAAGTAGATTCTCGAGGCAATTTATGCTAAAGCCAATAAAAATTGTTAACAGTGTAACTGATTTTATGATAAAGAGATCATATGACTCATTGGCACCTAAAAAATAAAGTCATTTTGCCAGAGAAATAGCTATTGTCATACAAAGGGGAAAGGAGGGAATATGGAATATTCACGAACAGTTAGCACTGTATCATCTGGTTCTTAAAAAATAAGATTTTAGGGGTACCTGGGTGGATCAGTCAGTTAAAGCGTCCGACTTCAGCTCAGGTCATGATCTCACACTCCGTGAGTTTGAGCCCCGCATCAGGCTCTGTACTGACAGCTCAGAGCCTGGAGCCTGCTTCAGATTCTGTGTCTCCCTCTCTCTCTGCCCCTCCCCTGCTCATGCTTCATCTCTCTCTGTCTCAAAAATAAATAAAAACATTTATAAAATAAGATTTTAAAGGAAGAGAATGATGGACAAATTTGAGAGATATTTTTAGTATTGCAGCCACTATGGAGACTGATTAAATACCTTGAGAATATTTGAGCTTCCTTCAAAATTCCAGCATTATCCCATAGCCTCCACTCAAACTCAATCAGAACACACTTCCATGGTCATTACAAGTCCCAGAGTAACTTCTCTCTTAAATCCCCAAAGATCTATAAATGTCAAAAGGTTACATCATTTTAAAATGTTAGCTGCTATCAGACAGAGGAGCGATGCTGGGAGAAACGGACATTCATCTTCTTTGCTCCTGGGAAACTTTACAAGAAATGATGTTCATTTAATGATAAGAAATCTCTTTATTCCACCAGAAACGATAAAAGGAGAAGAGGTGGGGAGGAAGAGAGAGCAAGAAAGAGAAGCTATCGGTATATTTTAACATTGATTTAGGTGAGGGACACACCATTTTTGGTTAAATCTCTAAGTTGTGCATCTGATTTTAGAGCTTGAATAAATGTCAAGTTGAAAGTCAAGAGAATGAAAAGAAGAGCCCATACAAATGAATCTATCCTAAAAACGAGTGAACAGAATGTGCCCACATTCTTCATCCCTTGCTTTACCGTACCATCATCCTGACAAGCATGTTTCAGTTTTACTTACTTCTATTAATGCTTCATGGTAAATGGGCAAATATACCAGGGTGGATCGGGGAAGATTAATGAGGTCTCAGCCACACGAGACCCTGCTAATGCGTTTGGCTATTAAAGCTTTCCTGAGAAGACTGTGGAGACCACCAGGGGTTTCTCTCAAACAGGATTTGCAGATTAGTGAAGTGAGAATCTCCCCTGCAGCATCACTGCAGAGCTCCCAGGAAGATGGGGCGGAAAGGGAACATCCAGGAAGAAGTGCCTCCTGTTAACACAGAGATCTGCTTCATGTAAATCTTTTTTCCTTAGGTCTTCAATTATTTAACGACAGACACTGATCATTTCGAGTTGTTTTTTAGAGGGAGAAAATGGTGAATATGCTTAATCGACATGGCCCTGGGGGTAATTACACGATCTGCTGCTTTTCCTCCCTACTTTCTTCCTTTCCTTCAGAGCAGGTGGTATAGCAGTGCAGTGTTCTAAGATGATGTGGTTTTTCCCCCCAAGACTGCATTTTCTAGGCCCTTCTATATCTCAGGTTAATTCCACTTGAAAATGCATACTCATAAATAGCAGAACGGGTACACTATATTAAAGAGAAAAGGGTCTCTGTTCCACTTATTTACTGCTGTATAACAAAGTACCTCAAAACTGTGGCTTCAGACAACTATTTATTTTGCTCATGGTTTTGTGGGTCAGGAATTCGGGAAGAGCTCAGCGAGATAGTTGGTTTCAAAGCCACATGATGTCAACGGTGAGTCTGGAACCAGTGGTTCTACTTCCAAGATGGCTTCTTCACTCGTGTAATTGGCCTTAGCATCTCTCTCTTTCTACATGGAAGGGCATTCTCTCCATCTTGTCTGAACTTCACAAAGCATTGAATTTTCATCATTCTTGGATTTCTTAATTGGTGACCAGCTTCCTCAAAGTGTGAGTATCCCAAAAGCAAGTAATTCAAGAGACTCATGTGGAAGGTGCAATGCTTCTTATGACCTGGCTTCAGAAGTCCCAGCACATCCATTTTGCCACGTTCTATTGGATAAACAAGTCACCAATTCTGGGTGAGATGTAAAGGCAGGGTGGGGAATAACTCCACCTCTTCAGGGAGGAAGAATACTTATACAGAGGAAAGAGTGGCAAGAATTGGTGGCAGCCATTTTGGAGATACATGGTGACAACTATTTTCTGCACAATTTGTCACTTAAAATTAAAAGGAGAATATGATTCAAAGTTTGTAATTATTGTTATATTCAATATGAATACTAAGGTCTTCTTGTGATCAGAGCATATTTGACATACAGATAATTTGAAGTTGTCAGATTTTTCATTGGGTTTCAGCTACCTTAAACTTTTTGAACGCAGTACATTCCTAATCTGGTATCACTTCAAGGTGAATATTTATTGAAGACCAAATGAATTTTATTGTTAGTCACAGAGACATCAAGAGACCCAAGGTCACAGAATTCCAGGCTGTGGATTTTTTAGGGTGTATAAATTATCCAGATTAAATTACAGAAGGATAAATCTGTTAAATGTCCATTAGAGTGTGCATAACTAAGTCTTTATTAAGGGAGCCCATATCTAGGTATTACAGTCTCATCATTTAATTAAGGATATGATACTTTTTAAAAAATGAGTTTCTTAGGAGCAAAATAGTTGTCTCTTTATGTCAACAACAAAAGCACCAATACCAATTACAATATAACCTAGCAATTGAAACCAAGATACTTACTGTTGTCTCGGGTCTTAAAAAAACAAGTGACTTTTAGGTAACCTCGGACTAACAAAATCAACACAAGACCATTTGTGTCTGAGGGTGAATGGATGAATGGTAAATGTGTCTCAGACACATACAGAAATTTCAATTTTTATCATGGTGCAGGCCCGTGTAAAACCATCCAAAATTTTTATTTTATGTTTTTTTTTTATTTTATATGCATCCTGCTGCATAACTCAATTCCTACTGATACTATGCCAACTCTGTAAAACACTCATCTGCTCCAAGATACTACCAACAGGGAATCTACACTTTAAGAAAATAACCACAAAGTCAACTCTCTTGACTTCAGTTGTATTTCTCAGCACCCCAATTCAAAAGGAACAAAAGGGCTCTAAAAAAGTGTTCAAAAAGAACACAAATCTTGCCATCATAGAACCTCTGCAAACCACATGATCTTTTACGGGTCTGTGCCAACATCATTTACGAGTCTTGTCATCACAATTGCTCAGAAGTTACCACGCTTAACAATTAGACTGATTCTTTAATCAAGGTGCTACCATACGATCCAATTATAACGGTGCAATTCTCTTTTGTGACTGTACCAAAGTACTTTTAGACTGGGATTCAGATATGTGATGAGTTGAATACACCTATAAAGACACTACCATTTACAAAGTTGGCTGATCTTGATTTCAGAGCTGCTTTGACCATATGACAGTTCACAGCCAGTTTGGCTTTCTCTGAATGGATCCCAGGGAGAGTGAACATATGTCCTGGACAGATTTCGTCCTAGACAGTCCTGGTTTAGTCATGTTGTATCATCATAAATATTATTATTGACACCCAAAAATGTATTGTTTGGGCAATAAATTACAAGTCAACCTAGTGGGACAAAGATTTATCTGAAACCCTCAAAACATTATTCCAAAAGTAGGTAACCAAGCAAATTAAAAACAAACAAAAGAAAAAAAAAAACAGTTACTACATTTAACGAGAAAAAAAAAAAATCTTCAAACACGTGGGTAGACCCACACATTCTTTAACAGAATTACACCACATATCCTTTACTTACCTTTCTCTGAAACTCGGGGTCATGAAAATATATCTCAATTAATTCATTTTGCTATGATATAATAATGCTTTCTAGAACTACTGAAGTGTGCCGAGCTCTCTGCTGAACATGAAATCGTTTTCTGAAGTCAGACCATTTTTCTTAACCCACCCTCAGCCTTCCACTGTCAGACAGGCTCTTGCTAATATAATAGAAACCTCTCTTCCACCTTCAGTCTAAATAATTCTCCCAATGACATATATTTATTAAATTAGGAACGAATTTCCCAAGTTAAACCTGTCTTAAAGCAAATTTATGTTTTTCTGGAAACCTTACCCAAATATATTGATCACTAAGCGAAAGCTCACCCGTGAAATAGTGAGTGACTACCTCCCAGTTCTTAGACACTCTCTACTTGCTTCAGCCTCTGTGGAACAGCTGACAAGACTAACAGGTTCTTCATTAGTATCCCCACCGATCATGTTCTTTTCCTCTAAAGGCCACACTTTTAACTATCAAGTTGCAGCTCAGTCTTGCTACTGGGGAGCCCCTCAAACCTGGTCTCTCTTCGATTCACAAACAGCTGGTCCTGGACCTAATTCCTTCAATTCAGAAGAAAAGGATAAAGACAAAGATAATAGGAGCACAGGTTTTTAACCTACTTGGCAGGTGTCTAGTGTGTGCTAAATATGCATGTGCCAATGGTATGAACATGTTGGGTTTTTTTATTATTATTCATCTTTTTTTAAAACTTAGTAATTTTTTTTCAAATATGAGCAAGAATTAACATGTATGCATTACAGTAAATTTTGAAAAATGCCCCTAAAACATACTTAGGAGAAAGAAAAGAAATTCACTCAATCATCATTAGGCAGAGATAATTATCACTAATGTTTTGATATCTGCTTTCCCAATCTTTGTTTCTATGCAAACATAGATACACACAAAGATACAAATGGGGGAGGAGAAGAAAGCACAGGGGGCGAGACAGAAAAAGAGAGAGAGAAAAGAGATTTATAAAGCGAGAGAGTACGCGTGATACTTTTTTAACCTGCTTTCCTCACTTTAAAACTACACTGCAAACAGTTTCTAGGCTATTAAATATTCTTCCGTGTTATCATTTTTTATTGGCTACACAGAATTTGATTGTATGGATAAGCCATTACGCAATGTATCCCTTATTAGAAGGTACCCAAACTTCACTGGTTCATAATCTTATGAACCAAAGTATATTAATATTTCTGTACATCAATTATTATTTCCTCAAGTCGTTTCCTCAATGTAGAATTTATGGAGCAAAGACATGAATTCTGTAGCTTCTTTTGATTCATAGGACCAAATGTCTTTCAGAAAAAGAAAGTCCTAATTCATAGTTCCTTGGCATGTCTTGGGAAGTACCTGTTACCAACGTGAGATTTTTCTCTCTCTTTTTATAATGTTTTCTAAGCTGGCTGGGTGAAAAGGCATGTTTTGCATCAATACACATTACTAATGATAGTCAATTTTCCTTCATCTCTCTCTTCCTTTTGTCATTTGTGTTTAGACATTTGAATATCCTCATTTGGTAGACTGCTGGTTCATATTTTTTCTCCACTTTATTATTTATTATTTATTAGTATTAGTATTTTAAAGCAAAACAATTTAATGGAGACAAGATAGCTAAAACAACTGGACATCCACATGCAAACAAATGAAATCAGCCTCTGGCTTTACACTTTCACAAGAATAACTCAAACGGATCACAGATCTAAATGTAAAACATGCAACTATAAAACTTCTGGAAGATAACATAGAAGAAAATCTTGGTGACCTTGGATTTGGCAATTAATTTTTAGATACGACACCAAAACACAACCATAAAAGACTCTTAATGACAGTGAACAAACTTAAGGTTGATGGAGGGAGGGGGTGGGGGATGGGCTAGATGGATGATGGGTATTAGGAGGTCACTTATGATGAGCATGATGAGCACTGGGTGTTGTATGTAAGTGATGAATCACTGAATTCTACTCCTGAAACCAATATTTCACTGCATGTTAACTGAAATTTAAATAAAAATTTGAAACAACAAGGAAAAAAAAAAGAGACACTTAACGACTGAGCCACCTATGTTCCCCAAAGCAGTTTTTAATAATAATGAAATCCAGCTCAGGATTTTTTCTTCCATTTTATTATTTTTAAAATACTTTTAAAGTTTATTTATTGTTGAAAGAGACAGAGCCAGCACGAGCAGGGGAGGGGCAGAAAGAGAGAGAGGGAGAGGGAATCCCAAGCAGGTTCTACAGGGTCAGCACAGAGCCTGATGCGGGGCTCTAACTCATGAAACTGCAAGACCATGGAAAGAGTCGGACGCTTAACCACCTGAGCCACCCAAGCGCCCCTTTTCTCCATTTTAAATCATGATCGTGCCTCTTTTTCTTGTTGATTTGTATAAATTGCCATTCCTACCTTATTATCTATTTGTAACAGTGCCTAATGTGCTTATACATATTTCCTATCCTTATCTAAGTTTCTGGAAAACACTCTGTACTATCATTCTGCACATACTAAACACATACACAAGGGTGATCCCAGGTGAGTATTTCAAGTTTGAAGACAAGTTCCAAAGAGATTAGAAACTCTACACTGCACAATATTTCAGGAATTGTGTTCCCTGAATAAAGAAGCTGCAGAAAAACATTATTTCTCCATTTTTTACTATGCCATCAATTCACAGGCAAGCCTTTCTTGTCACCCATTTATCGTAAATCATAAGATGTTAAAAAAATAGTTCACTCACAAAGAGATTCAAATTTGTTAAACTACTATTTAAGAAGATTTTATACATACACGATGTTTCCATTTAAGCATGATATAGCACTTTACAAATGCGAATTAAGATATTCCAACTAGAAAGTGAAGCAAACCTCAAGGGGGTGAAATTAGGCAGGGAGGGTATGAGGATTTCACCAAGATAATGCAGAGCATTTTTTGGCATCTCTATGGCTCATAGCTAAGGACCCAATTCCCAGGACTGTATTCTAAACATGAGACCACATAATAAGCAGGCTTTCTATCCAGTGAGCATGAGCTGGGATTGAGTATTAACCAACTTTGTCTCAAACGTATGAGAAAATGTAAATTTGGCATTTTTTCCTTTTTGGTACAATTTACATTCAAATGATAAGTGAGGCACTAAATGGAACATTATAATCTTATTTATAAGATATTTCAATAAAAATATAAAAAATACTCTCAATAATTAAAATCCTTAGAATCCCTTTTTAGGCATTTCAAGAATAGATAAAATATGACTTTTGGAATATAGAGGGTTTTTTTTTTTTTTTGAGAGAGAGAGAGAAAATTGTTACTCCTTGTGGGGTGGCCAGATGCTCACCATTCAGCCATTTATTTCTCCTTCTTTCTTTTTCTTCTAATTTATTTAGGTAGTTTTAGGTACCAAGTGCTAGCTACTAGGCTTAAGACTGGGGAGGAAGTGATGAATGAGACACTGAATGCCTTACTAGACTGAAATTTTCTACAACCCAGCTCTGATCCAGAAACAACAGACAAAATTCAGTGGGAAAACACACAGGTGTATAGGTCCTGGGATGTGCAAAGTAACGTGAGGGAACAGGAAAGCAGCTGTGCTCCTGTTCTTGGAATGAGGGAACGAGACACAGAACATGTGACACTAAAAGGGGTTCTGGGGGCGCCTGGGTGGCGCAGTTGGTTAAGCGTCCGACTTCAGCCAGGTCACGATCTCGCGGTCTGTGAGTTCGAGCCCCGCGTCAGGCTCTGGGCTGATGGCTCAGAGCCTGGAGCCTGTTTCCGATTCTGTGTCTCCCTCTCTCTCTGCCCCTCCCCCGTTCATGCTCTGTCTCTCTCTGTCCCCAAAATAAAAAAAAAACAAACAAAAAAAAAAACAAAAAAAAAAACGTTGATAAAAGGGGTTCTGAAGGCTGAGTAGGTATTTGATAGAAGGGGCGGGAAGGATTTCATGGCAGAGGAGTCAGCATGCAAGGACAGAGAAATGTGAACACACATGACATGTTCAGGAAATAGCCAGTCCCTCACGATGGCAGAAGCTAGGTCAAGCAGTCTACAGCCAAGTTCCATAGCTTCATTAGCCATGGAAAGGGATTATGACTTAAATGGCAAGAGAATCTCTTTATTCTGAGTCATCCATACAGATTCAATACAGGAAAACAGAAAGACTATAGCTCACTTAGAATCTTTACCATGGAGGTAATAAAGAGGATGGGTTAGAGAAAAGAAAACATTGGGGCACCTGGCTGGCTCAGTTGGTTACATGTCCGACATCGGCTTAGGTCATGATCTCATGGTTCGTGAGTTTGAGCCCCACATAGGGCTCTGGGCTGGCAATGTGAGGCCTGGAGCCCACTTCGAGTTCCGTGTGTGTGTGTCTCTCTCTCCCTGC
Organism: Neofelis nebulosa; assembly: GCF_028018385.1. Classification (NCBI taxonomy): domain Eukaryota; kingdom Metazoa; phylum Chordata; class Mammalia; order Carnivora; family Felidae; genus Neofelis; species Neofelis nebulosa. Next base: position 69,471,895 of record NC_080794.1, read on the forward strand.
CCCTTCCCCACTCACACACTCTCTCTCTCTCTCCCTCTTTCAAAAATAAATAAACATTACATAATTTTAAAAAAAGAGCGACGAAAATGTGGAGTCAAGGAACTCACTTGAGAGGTTATTGCAATGGTTTATCTAAGAAAAGTTTGTCAGGAACATACCCAGACAATCTTAGACCAACTAAAAGTAGTCCTAAAACTGGGCATTTAAGCATTACTACAAGGATTCCAATCCACTGGGATTCCAATCATACCTTATAGTTATTTCCAGACATATTTTTTTTTCAACGTTTTTTTTTTTATTTATTTTTGGGACAGAGAGAGACATAGCATGAACGGGGGAGGGGCAGAGAGAGAGGGAGACACAGAATCGGAAACAGGCTCCAGGCTCCGAGCCATCAGCCAGAGCCTGACGCGGGGCTCGAACTCACGGGTCGCGAGATCGTGACCTGGCTGAAGTCGGACGCTTAACCGACTGCGCCACCCAGGCGCCCCCAGACATATTTTTAAGTACTGCAGATTATGAAAAAAAGACTTTTAGAAGCACACCACTTAGGAAATTACAGCTATATCTGACAACTAACACTCTTCAAGGATCCAACAGGAGGGGAGAATAAACATATGTCTCTCCAATTTAACACTTGCCGATGTAAGTGAGCACATGTGCCTTTTCAATGTTCAACACATTCCTCAAGCCACAGAATGTGGAACTGCCACAAAGGAAACCATTAGGATAAAAAGAATCATTTCAGCGAGATTCCCCCCCCCCCCCCTTGGCAAGTAGCACAGTGCAATGCAGAGGTTAAAACTCCATGGTCCCAAGCTGACTCTGACCAGCACCCAACTTCCATTTGATTTAGACAATGTTAGCCCAAAGCATAATGTTTATCAGCCTATTTTCTAATAACTTCCAGACTTACAGAGACCCTATTCCCAAGTGGCCATAACCAACAAGAGCTTTAGAGCTGTCATCTCCTACAGAGAGAGGTCATATGGTTTCCAGTTTACCACACTCCACCTCACCCTTTGTTGACTTCTCGACACTGAAAACTGGCCTCTGTTGGCCCTTGTCATTAATATAAGAAAAAGAAAACAGCATAAACTCAGAGCTAAAATAAAAGAGAAGTATAGCATCACTGTTGCTGTTCAAAACAGGACAACAAACAACAGATTGCGAGGCCAGGGAGCACATTAGATACTGAAGCTATTCCTCACTTCCCTCAACTCATATGCTGTTTTTAAATTTTTTTTTCCTTAAAATAAAGTGCATGTGCTCAAAAAGTCCCTAGCCACTTAACTCATCAATAATTAATGGTTCAAGCGAACAGGTATTTAAATTGAGACTCCTATGTAGGAACCAAAAATACAGACTTAGCTTTGAGTCCCAGGTGGGCTGCTTCTTAGCAGAGGTGGGAAACCACTTCTTCTGTCTGATCCTTTATGTCCATGGCTATGAGATGGGGCTAAAAATGCCCACTACACAGAGTAGGTGTTCATGATGATTATTAAAGGGAGTCAAAGCAAGGAGTACAGCATTGTCTTAGCAAAATTGTTATAATACTATAAAAATGCAATTGTTATGTAAATCTGAGAAATACTAGTATAAAGAAAAAAAATGTTTACATTTCCTTTCTTTGGTTTACTAAATAAAGTCTCTAGAAAGCACGTTCTGAATCAAAATGAAGGAGATTTGTAACATCTGTCAAATGTATTAGAAGACAGAAACCGTTTTTGTTCATGGTGGTTCTGGAGAAGCAGGACTCTGCGAATGCACTTTGGGAAGTACTGATCCACTATCTACATTACTGGTCTGAGATGATACATGGCAGGTGTTAGTTCCCTCTTATAACTCCTTCCAGTTTCTGTGGCTTTAGATCAATCTCAGGACTTTCAAATTTATCTGTGAGGACAAGAAACAAAACAATCAGAATGGGAACACTGAGGAACAGATCCGGTGATATTGTTGCTGGCTACAGATGTGGAAAGAAGGCCTGGCTTTGATGATCCTTCTTGTTTGAAGAGATGACCGAATCTACATCTATTCTGAGCCCTTAGAATAATGAACTTCTACGTTATCTTTGGCATTTGTAGGGAGCGAGATGTTTGCTACAAGTACTCAGGTTATCCAATATGAGGGAGTTAAAAAGAATGTTATAACTATAGGACTAGGAAAGAGGTCCGCTGTTCCCGATCAGAATGTTCTGTAAAGGTAGGGGAGCTGTAGGAGAGGTCATGGGGAAAGGCAGCATCTAGCTTGATAGGAAACAGCATCTAGCAGGATAGAAATGGATAGGCTCCATTTCTGCCACTGTCCAGTTCTGGGACATTGGGAAAGATACTTAACCTCTCTGAGCCGTAATTTCACCTCTTAAAAGTCTGGGTTGGAAAAGAAATACAGTTTCTAGTGTCTCTTTTGATTCAAACATAACATAATCATTCTGGGGCAAAAGGAACATTCTAGTGAGATTATGGGCAAATCAAATTTTAGTCAATCGAAACCTATATATCTTTATATGGCATTGCCTTTTCCAAAAATACCATTCTTTATCTTTAACTGATCTTTTCTTGGCACTAGATCCTGGCATTTGAGTCTTAAATTTTGTTCTTATTTAGTAGAACGTATAAGGATTGCCTGTTATTTAAAACAAGTCAGTGCTGTTTGTGTCTAGTGAAGAATTGATTAATTAATATGTTGGCAGTTCAGATTTTTCTGAAATCAAGGTAAACCTATGGTACCAAAAAACAGCCAAAAGAAGTTTGTACTAAATGGGAGCTTTAAATTGTGGAAAGTTCAGCAAGCTTCTATATCTAAGATCACAGATTTTTAAGAAGATGTATATCTTCTTGACATACAGCATTTCTCACCAGTCCCCTTATCAAATTTGTTTTCTCCCTGAAGGTAAATTCTAGTGCTGCCTTCTCCCCTTAAGTCCCATCCCACCCAGGCTCAGTTGTCAATGATACCTATAAGATTATATTTATTTCTTTGAGCTAAAATGTAAAGGTCACTCTGTTTATTAAAGCTCAGCCTTGAGGCTAAATATTTTTCCTCACTTTTCCTGGTGTAAAGGAGGGAGCGGGAGACAGAGACAAAGAAGCATGGGGAATAGAAACTTTTTACTGATTAATTGATGTGAAACTGAGTTCCCTGGATCCCAACCAAATTTAATTTGGCTCATCCACAGTTGAACCGGAATTTTTACTTTGAACCGAGAATAAATCTTACATATAAGAGATAGCACCTTTCTTTTTCTTTTTTCTTTTCTTTTTTTTTTTTTTTTTTTTTTGATCCGATAACCACTTTGCTCACTGATCTATCACCTTCACTCTAAGAGATTCAGTAAGATTACCTACTGGAAAAAAAAACAGTGCCATTTTGTTCTGGCTCTTTTTGTCCTCATCTAGTGCATCTAATACCTCTGAGCATTTTGGAATTCAAAGGCAATAGGATCCAACCCAAATTTCCATTTTTCAAATATAGCATTTGGCTAAAGGATGTTTTACTCTAAGACTGATTGAAAAGTAAACTGCATGGTGCTGCTAATTCTTGGGAATCTTGACCTGAAAAATACCCCATCTTTTCAGTTTACAGCACTATGCTTAGGTGATTTTCATGAAAACTGCACAGATTTTCTTCTAAGCTCTGAATACAACCCTTTTCCAATTTAGTCTCTTGCTGAGGAGGTTTTTGGCTGTACCACAATATGTGAAAAACAGAGAACAGGAACAAACAACCAGGTGCATCCATGAATTTTTAAACCAGGTCTGTTGAAAAACATGCAAAACAAACCCCCCTCCAACCACCCTTGGGGTAAAACATCAATCTGAATATTATCCAGTATCATCTCTGTTATGTGTCTACACGGGCCCCAGACAGATGGCCAGTTTGCTTTTACCACCTTCAAGTCCATGCAATCAACCATACTCAGATGATGGCTTTGGCGGGCTGGGGCTCTGAATGAGCAGTCTGGACACTTAGGGAAACGGTACTTCCCCAGAGTGGTATAGGGTTGTACAAAGTAAAACTAATCGCACAATCCTCCCAAACATGCACGCGCGCACACACACACGCACACACATGCTTTTTTTTTTAAAGAACAGTAGGCAGATTAGCCAAGAAGTAAAGCTATAAGACACAAAAAGTTTATTTGACCTTTCTTTGAAAAATGAGGTACCATTTCTTAAGGGTCCTAAAGGGAGAAATGCCTTCAGTCACCTTATTTTTCCATTTCCTGCATGGAAGCCTGCGATTCCTAGATTCAGGCAAAGATCTATAGGACCGAGGGCAGAACCATTATATGCACTTCCTCAAACGCAGTATTGGCTAAAGGGATCAAGCAGGCCCTTTTACACACAATCAGAGTCGGCTGCCAACCCTATTGTGCTGCATCTTAACACAGACCTAGCTTCTGATGATGATGCGCTGTTGCACTGGATGTGTTATCTCATTTGTAACTGACCTACAGTGAGTACTGTCTCCCAACACTTCGGCTCTAAGCTGCAGCTCCAATCTCCCAACCAAGAAATGACGCTCTATGAGTGAAGAGATGCACAGAGGACTCACGTGCCAGAGAAAGTAATTGCTCACATCCATGAATCATTTTGAAAACAAAAAAGTGCTCCCCTAAATAATACTTAAATAAAGCCAACATACGAATGCAAGACTTCCTGAAGGTTGGCATCTCTGTTTTCCAGAACACTTCTAGGACTGTAAACAAAGCTACCTATGAGAGGTTACTGTGTCTACATGTTCTCATTCATCAACAAACCACTAACACCACAAACTGAGAGGCCAAAACGTAAACAGGTTATAGGTCAACCTTGAGAAGAAAGAGAGTCTCCTATACTCCCAGTAGACTGGGCTGGGTGACTTTCCTCTGTCCTTCAAAACCACACTGGATGTAATACTATTCCCAAACCAATGACTCAGTGTTGTTGCTGCTTCACTCGTGTGTCTCCTTTACAGACTGTGTCCATGGCACACACAGCATCTTTCATCCTCTTCTAGTGTCTTCTGAACAGTAAGTTGTTAATATGGTGACGGAATGCACAGGAACAGAATTTTGTTTTGTATTTTAGAATAATGTACTCATAACTCATAAAGTGTTTAAATGAGCACTTAATATTCACATATTATTACACTGCCTAATATATGTGCCACTGTTTGTAATTCTAAAGAAGACAGTTGGGACAAAGGAAGAATGGGAAAGAGGAAAATGAGGAGGGAAACAGAATAGGGAGGGAGGGAAGGGGGGACAAGAAGCACAAGGAAGAATGTCCCTAAATAGAATTGTTTGGGGCATTAAACTGAATCCCTGTATACATGTTATGTATTAACCATAATTAGACTGTAATTTTGATATCTTACTAATTCACAAGACATCATATTAATAGCAATATGTACTAGCCTTTCGTGTCTGCTAGGACTTGTTCTAAGGGCTTTCTAGATCTTAACTCATGTACGTCTAAAACGCTACGAGGCAGCTCCTATTAGCCTTATCATTTTACAGATTAATATACTGAAGCACAGACAGGTTAAATGACCAGCCCCAAATCACACATGGTAAGTGGCCAAGCCCAGATTTAATGTAAACATCTAGCTCCAGAATATGTTTCCATCCTTTATGCTATATGGCCTCACTGTGAAGTTAGAAGCATGTACTGAGCACCTTCAAAGGTCAACTCACTCAGTCAGGCACATGAGGGATAGATACGTCTAAGTCACTGCCTCAGAATACCTTCTGCCTGAAGTTCCTTTACTGAGTACGTATCACATTTTCTAAAATAGAAAGTAGAAACCTGAGACTAAAGACAAAACCTCAAATGGGGTGCAGATACTATAGAATCCAAGGGTTACAAGAAATGTGGGAAGATTGGCTAGTGGCAGAAAGTATCACGAGGCAGGTAATGTAAGCCTGGCTTCAGGGAGGCCTTGCCTGTACAGGAGGCAAAGCAAAGCGTGCACAATGGCGTAGATACTCAGCAAAACTTGATGTTATACAATTAAAAACAAAAAAGTCCTGCAGGAAAATGCTGCTTTAAATGCTGATGACACAGGGGACACCTGGGTGGCTCAGTCAGTTGAGGTCTGACTTCGGTTCAGGTCATGATCTCACGGTCCGTGAGTTTGAGCCCCGCATCGGGCTCTGTGCTGACAGCTCAGAGCCTGGAGCCTGCTTCGGATTCTGTGTCTCCCTCTCTCTCTGCCCCTTCCCCACTCATGCTCTGTCTCTCTCTCTGTCTCTCAAAAATGAATAAACGTTAGAAAAATTTAAAAAAATAATAATAATAATAAATGTAATAAATGCCGATGACACAGGAAGGAAAGAATCATCCTTTATTTGTGGATAATTTTTCCCTTCTGATAAGGAGGACTGGGCCACTTCTCTTTTTACCTGATCATGTGCAAGGGCTTTACCATCTGCAACATAAGTTGAAGCCAACCTAGAGCACAGATCTTGGGCCCAGACCTTTGTTCACCAAAGCAAAATCACCCAGATTGCAAGATTTAAAAGGAGATGCTTAAGCAATGTGCCTGTAGATAAAAATCATGGTTTTGACAATAAGGGGTAGTATTCTTGATGGAACAGATTTAATTTTTTTTTTAATGTTTATTTATTTTTGAGACACAGAGAGACAAAGCATGAATGGGGGAGGGTCAGAAAGAGAGGGAGACACAGAATCTGAAACAGGCTCCAGGCTCTGAGCTGTCAGCACAGAGCCTGAAGCGGGGCTCGAACTCACGGACCACAAGATCATGCCCTGAGCCAAGTTCGGACACTTAACCGACTGAGCCACCCAGGCACCCCTGGATGAAACAGATTCAATGACACATCATTCCAGGATATACCCATGCCTTTACAAAGAAGTATATTTTATGTTAGAAGAGGAGAACATGCTTACTTAGAGAATACTGAACAGTGGGGAAATATACAAAATTGGGGCACCTAACTTACCAGTGCATGTTTTACAGGACGCTATATACTCCTTCACCTACACATGCACACACAGAAACACACACATAGACACACACACAAGCCTGATGCCTAACAGTGGTTTTCACTGTCATAATACTCTGTATGTTTGCATGGTTAGATTCTGTCTTCTTGGTAGCATGGCTGCAGTTGTGAGAATCCAAGCTGTAGTGGGTACTGGTAACACTCAGTATCTCTTCTCTAACATCTATCAGCTCTTTAGCCTTCCTTATCTCAATGACACATCTTGGCTTATCTCCAGCTAGTATATTGTTTATTGATTGATGCGAATAAGGACGGGAGAGAAGAACATTCTCTGAAAGTTATGAACAACTGATAAAAGAAGTCCTGAATGCAGTATCTATGGAATCGTAACAGCCAAGGGATGCAATGAGATGGATGGCCTCACATCCTCTCCCTGGCTCCCAATCTGGGTTTGTAACAGAGAATGGCTAGAGAAAGTTTCCTATTACAGCTGATTTCTACAAGGACATTTTTCATATCAAAATCTCCAAATATCTACTGTATAGATGATTCGTGTGAGTGAAACTGACATGCAACCATTTCACAATTGGCCTATCGTACAGGTTAAATTTGAGGAGAATATAGGACCAATTTGTGGCGACTGTGAAAAAAGAAGGGTATTTAGAAACCTGGGGTTTCATTAGAAAAAGGAAGTCTGTTGGGCAAGGCACAGGTCAGTCAAACAAACTGATGGGAAAGAGTGAGAAAGTATTTGTCATATTTGCTTCATCAAAGAAAATCTCTTATTCAAAAAAGAGGACACTTCCCAGAGACTAATTCCACTAGATGCCAGATCAGCAGTAGTTTGGAAACATAACTACCAACCATGTGTATGGAAATAATTAATCTCATGCTTTTGGGGAAAATGTATAGTGAAATGCTGTTTTTCAGAAGAGACAATGGAGGATGATGTTTTGGAATCTGGACATCTGGAAGCAATGCTTACTTAGTTGTCAGTGACATCATGGATACAGCCTGTGTGTTTCTGGGATGCCAAAGGAAGGTATGCTAGCTACAGACACACTCTAAAATCCCAAAATAATTCTATTTTAGGAAAGCAAAAACATCTACAGATAACTCTGAAATCCCATGGAAATCTAAGGTCAGGTGATACTATTCTCAAATTCAGAAGACTGTGTATTTAAATCACCAAAGCAAAATCTTTTCCCAGAAGTCTCTGAGTAAAACCTTAGGTATTTAAAAAGTTTTTAAATGGAAAAAAAAGAATCTTAGAATCTCTGAAAGACAATGTACGAACGTGGGAATTCTTGAAATTCTTCAGGCAAATTCCACCTGTCTCTTGGCCTTTTAAATCAGGACTTTACTGAATATAATGGTATTTTCTTCCTGGTTTTCTCAAATCTCAAGTTTTCATATCTCAGTATGTTTGGACTTTCACTCTTTGATCAAGTCTCTGGTTTTAGTCCTTACACATATTTCTTCTGTCTCATACACAGTGCATATTGTAGACTGGTGTTTCCACTAGGTAGTAGGTTACATTAGCTAATTTCTTTCAGGTTGAGTTGCCTGGGGATTAGAAATGCATCATCTTTTTCAAACATTGCTGCCTTGGGCTCCTAAATCTTATCCTGTGCTGCCTTCACCCCTGCGCTCTCTGATTTTCCAAAATAAATGTCTGTTCATGTCCATTTTCCACCTAAAATTTCCAGTGTATTTCCATCCCTTTCAGTATGATGTTTAAACTCCTTTATATGGCATACAAAACCTTTCATGATCTTACTCCCACCTCCCTCTTTAGCCTTGAATAACTATTCCCCCCCCAAACTCAAAATCTTGTCACAAACTGTCTTTGAGTCTGTGAGTGATCCTTCCTATTGGTGTTTAACATACATACTTTTAGCTAGACATGCTTTCTTATCTCCTTGAATTCTTTAATTTCTTAATCTGACACCTCTATCCTTGGAATACCTTTCCTTACCTTCTGCCTACCTTAAATCTGGCTCAAGTACTGTCCATAGGCTTTTATTTAAGGAACCCTGACCTATATGTGGCAAAACCCTTAGTAACTATTTATTCTATAATCTGCATTTTTTTTTTTACTAGAATTAAAACTATGGAGAAGAAGTATCCTGACCATCTTATCCAATACCTAGATTATTGCCTCACATATAGATGCTCAATAAGTGATGGCTGAATCAATTAAAGAGCATGACCTTGTCTATGACAGAGCTGGGAGCTTGGCAGAGGCCAATAAAACCTTGACAAATAGAGCTGAGTGGCCTGAAAACAATTTGAAAACCCATGGCAGAATGTGTCTCCCTTCTTCAGATATATTTTCTATTGCCCTTCTAAGCCCACCACGAACATCCCCACCCCAGAGTGGGAGCCACATCAAGTCATCTAGCCCAGTGTCAGCAGTAGAGGAATGGGTTGTGATTTGGAGCCATGTTCTTTCTTTAACAGAAGGTTCTTACCCAGCCTAAGAATGCCATACTAATAGAAGTCAGACCCATCTCGGTGGAGCCCTGCCACTTTCATTTTGGAGGCAAAAGGGAGGATGGAAGTACATGCAAGGAGATGGTTCCTGTCACCCCCTGCCCACCCCCCCACCCGCCACACACACACTCAGAAGGTACCCATTTCTTCTTTGCTTCAAGTACATGTGGTGACTCTACTCTGAAGAGCCTATATGGACTTTCAAACATAGATATCACTCTTGCAAAGCTGCATCCTTGAAGTTTGGGTGAATCAAGCTAGAATTTCACCCCTGATGCATTAGTGATAAGCAAATACCACCATCTGAAAGGGTTATAGGATAGAAATGAAAAGTCAGGCAAGGGAAATTTATGCCATTTAGAAAACATGCTGGGGCGCGCCTGGGTGGCTCAGTCGGTTAAGCGTCCGACTTCGGCTCAGGTCATGATCTTGTGGTCCGCGAGTTCGAGCCCCGCGTCAGGCTCTGTGCTGACAGCTCAGAGCCCGGAGCCTGTTTCAGATTCTGTGTCTCCCTCTCTCTCTGACCCTCCCCCGTTCATGCTGTGTCTCTCTCTGTCTCAAAAATAAATAAACGTTAAAAATAAAAAAAATTAAAAAGAAAGCATGCAACTTGGGGTGCCTGGGTGGCTCAGTCGGTTAACCATCTGACTTCAGCTTAGGTTACAATCTCATGGTTTGTGAATTCGAGCCCCACATCGGGTTCTGTACTGACAGCTCGGAGCCTGGAGCCTGCTTTGGATCCCGTGTCTTCCTTTCTCTCTCTGCCCCTCCCCTGCTTGTTCTCTGTCCGTCTCTCTCAAAAATAAATAAACATTAAAAAATTTAAATAATAAAAAAATAGTCTCTTATGGCTTGCCTCCCTCTTTTTTTCCCCCTAATGTTCCTTTGTTTTGTTTCTTAAACTCTACATATGAGTGAAATCATATATTTGTCTTTCTCTGATTTATTTAGTTTAGGAGAATACACACTAGCTTCATCTATGTCCTTGCAAATTTCAAGATTTCATTCTTTTTGACGGCTGAGTAATATTCCATTGCATGTATGTGTATGTATAACACATCTTCTTTATCCATTCATCAGTACTAGTTAAAAGGGCCACAGAAGTCCTTGACTTCTATAATAAGCTAATCAAAATACAATTGTTTCAATCTAAACCATTATAAAATTTTCATTTCTTTCCCATTTAGGGTCGGAAAATTCCTTATTAAAAGTAGCAAAATGGAAGCCTTCACAGGACATTATTTATCCAAGGACAATTTTTTTCCATATGGTAAACAGAAACAAGTAAAGTTAAGTTAACCACAACAACAAAGGTAAAGAAAAAATTGAATCAAAAGAGAAAATTCATATACTACTCTTACCAAGATAAAAAAATATTTAAAGTTCATACAATGAAGGAAATAACAAATCTAGAATACTTTGTTTAATAAGGAAGGTGAGCATATAATTTTGAAATATTTTTAGGTAAACTAAAGGGAAGGAAGGCAGTACTGTCTTGTAAAGATAAGCTACAGTTATGTAGAAACTCCACTTGAACAGAGTAATGAAATCTCCCAGCATGGTACACCCACAAACAATACTGAAATACGCAGATGTCGTCATGAACATAGCGTATTACGGCAGATCCCGGCACAGAGGTGTACTCAGAATTAAAGTTCTGGGGAAAAACATCACTGTTTTGAAGATAGATAACCCATTCTGTGGGATATGAATGCACTAAGAAAAGAGGATTCATTTATATTTTCACTTGCAAACTAGCTCCAGCTATTCAGTGTTTTCAGAATGACCTCTCGCTGATGCCCTAAGATTATGTGCAAACTATAAATATAAGAAATTGAATTTCAAAACCATTTGTATCAACCTCAGGATCCAACTGTCATAACCTTTTAAGCCTTCTTGAGCACCACAGATTTATCACTCCCCAGGCCATCCAAAGGACTTGAAAAGGTATTTTATCTCAATTTAAGTTTATTTACTGTAATCACTTGCTAATGGACATCACTGCTGCAAATTAGACTACAATGGTGTTCAGAGATAACAAATCAATTGGTTAGATTAAAGGATATTATCTAACAAGTATCAGAAAGCCTGATAAGGATGATAAGGCACTAACTGTGGAGGTTTTAAAGGATTAACTTACTCCTGGAATAGGTAAGTCTTGGAATCTATTACCTTCAGGAACCCCATGCAGAAGCCAGAAGCTACAAATTACTACTTAGTCTTACAAAGTAAAGGTCAGGTAAAGAGAGCAGATTGTAGTAGACATCAAAGGAACTGGAATATGTTAAGTAGAAAGGACCCCATGGCATTTATATGAGATCTTAAGGTTACTATCCATTTAACTTATTAAAAAAAAAAAAAAAAGAATCTTATGATGCTATTTTATTCCCACATGCCAGGAAGATAAGACAAGTTGCCCAAGGCCACTCAGCCTATTGACAGGCTTGTCGTTCAGAGTTTCCAACAGTGAACTCATGCCATCAGAGCACTGATTTCTATGTCTACATTTGGGTATTCAGAACAACACTGAAACTACACATTTAAAGCAGGCAAAGTCCTGTGGGACTACAGCCCATTTGATAGAAGAGGAAGCCCTTTAAATAAAGAAGACAACTCCTCCTTCCCCATTACCCATGACAAATGCATAATTGCTTGGCTCTTTTCAACATCCTGTCCCACTCACTTACCATCATGCTATAAATGGAGCTGAGAAACTGTATTTTAATTTTCAAAGTCCTGAACAGAATATCAATAAAGCCATGGGAGAAAGGCACATATGTTTACCATCCTTCTTCCCTTGGAACGTTAGCACAATGAGGTTAACTCAAGGGAACCTAACTAGGTTTCCCTTTCTTTCCCATCTTTCTCTTGAGATTACTCCCATAGCCGCTTAGCTTGTACTGTAGTATAGGTCCGTGACACTATCAAAGGTGTTCTGCTAACATGACCATCCGCTTTGGGGGAAGGAAGAAAGGGAGGCGAGGGAGAGAGGACTTCTATCAATAAGAAGAATGTAGGGCTGGATTAAAACAAAAACAAACAAGCAAACAAAAAACCTTTTTTTGTGTGTCGAGAGAGAGACCAAAGAGCAACACTGAATGAGAAGGTGCCCCTCTTGAAAATATAAACTTCTGTTGAAATGACACTTAAGACATGTTATAATAAACTGTTTCACTGGCTTAGCACTAAAACTGCCTGACAGCCTGCTCCTCTCACCTGTGGGCTCAGATGTTGAATTTGCAGATCTAGGTACCAACAGTGATTTCTCTTGGCTGGCGATTTCCGGCTGTGTCCTTTTGCAGGCTCTTCACTGAGATGTAAGAGAGAGGTCCTGACCACTCAGAGCCATGAAGGCTCCCTGGAAACTTTCTGCAAGGGTAAGTGATATTAACAGCAACTGCCCTGGCCAGATTCCATTCCAAGTAATTGCATTCCACCAGGAACTTTGTAACAAAAGCCTCTCCCCATGCTGTCTTCTTGGGCCCCTCTGCCAATAAAAGACCAGCTGCTGGGCTCCAACTACTTTTGGGTCAAAGCAGTTTCTGGAGTTAAGTGATGCGCAGAATATGTACAGTGTGCCCGATCATCACAGCCTCCTTTGTCATCGGCCATGATTCCCTCATCAGTTTACAGTGTCAGGACATTCTTTAAATCTTCCCTTTTTGTCAAGGTCCAGGCTCAAAACTTTTTCTTTTCCCAAGAGTCCTTCTAAAGCTTGCCTGGAGGGATTGATCACACCCTATCCGAAGTTTCTTCCCTGTGGTATTAACACAGTTTTAAAATAATGAATTTAGCTCAAAAAAATATGTATCCCTTTGTGTTTGTAATTTCCTGGTCCTTGCTCCAGTGCAATGAGCTAGGAGGATCTGTGCTATTATCCCTATTCACAAATAAAGAAATAGTAGCACCCAACATTGTGTGGTTTTGCGTATACATCACACAAGAGAATACTTAAGGCCAAGTGGTGAGAGGGTGTCGTGTTATACGGGGTGGTAATTAAAGTCAGAAGAGTCTGAGCCTTCCATCCCAGTTAGGGATCTTTGTTCTCTTTCTAAAATCCCCTCTGCTCTGTAGGTGGCATTTTCACAATTTTGCAAAAACTAAGCCTCTTGTCTCTCCCTGCCAAAGAGAGAGAGAGAGAGAGAGAGAGAAACAGAGAGAGAAGAGAGAAAAGACTGCCAGATGTGATCATAAAGGAATCTCCTTCCTACTTTTTTTTTTTTTTTCTCACATACACGTTTCTCCATACCTCAAAGAATGCCTTTTTCATATAAACCTTCTCCATCATTTCCCCAAGACATTGTCTTGGAAATAACTATAAAAACACTGATCTTGTACCTCTAAAACTTAGTTTTGAAATATAAAGCTATCTTTTCATGTATGATTGCATTTTACTCTTTCACTAATCCTGAGCCGGGAGAATTAGTACTTTCTCCATTTTCGAGATGGAATAAGATGCTTGGGATTCTTTTGCTGGTTCTGAAATGAACCACCTATAGAACTCAGAATGAATGGTTATAATCCGTCTGGTCTTCACTTTCCCCAAGGCTGGTCCTACGAGTCTGTACTTGTCTAGAATAGTAAACTAGGACCGTCTGCACCCTGTAGCAAGAGTGCCCTGCAATAGCAGGTATCGTCTGTCTTCCACACACACATGTACACACACACAGGGGAAAAAAAAAAAAAACAATAGGAAAACAATTCTCCTTTGCAATTGCGTTTTGAGTTTATCTACAAAAAGTACAGTGGAATGAAAGTCCCATTGGCTTTTGAGTTCACAGAAGGCAAAGCCTGGCACCTTGAAAGACAAAGAGGATACAGAACAAAGTTAGTAGTCAGGGGTATTCACCACATACTTGTGTGTGTTGTTTCATTTAATGGTCAGCACACAGCTCACCTACCTCATTTTCCCTACTGCACGGAGAAGTACATCCTGAGGCACACACACCAGCGTCACTAAAGCTGGGATATTGGTGGAGGTTGGTTGCTTCCAGGAGCCGCACTCTTAACTGCCCTTCAGCATTGCCTAAGTGTTAAGTGGGACGAACATACCACATCCCCTGATTTATTCCACACGCTCTCATGTCACATACACTAGTCACACTGCTTCTTGTTTTTGGACAGGACTTAAGGGTTAACCCAGAAGAGGAAAAGGAAATAAAAAGGATATTGAACTTGTTCAGAGGAAAGCTGAGATAGCTTTGAAGCAGTTGTCTGTTTTACTGCCAGTTGTAAAGAAAACAAGATATGGGATTTGAGCCAAGTCATCAGACTCAAATTCAATCTTTGCATATTTTTTTCCTAGCCAAGGCATATTTTCTTCCTTCCTTCCTTCCTTCCTTCCTTCCTTCCTTCCTTCCTTCCTTCCTTCCTCTCTCTCTTTCACTCTCCATTTCTTTCTTTTCTTTCTTTCTTTCTCACCTTGTTTGCTTGCTTTCAGGGGTGGGAGTCGGGTGTGAGGAAAGGGGAAGGAGAGACTACAGAGGTATACAATTAAAACAAGCAAATCCCCCCAAGAGTAAAAGTCTCCTCCAAGTTCTTGGACATGGGAAATGAAGCTGGACTGGGTCTTGGCACAGAGACAGCAGATGCCAAGGAATAAAGGAACTTACTCATCCCTTGGCTGATATGCTTGCTCTGGAGCCAGGCTGCCCTTTGGAGAAGATAGCAGGCTCCAGTCTTACACTGGTCTCCCAGGAAGGCCTTCTTGTGCCAGGATCCCCCTCCCAGCCCTGTTCAGTTCTACTTGTCACTGCAGGAGCTGGAAAGACATGACAGTCAAACTAGAAGATGGAGATGAGTGACAGCTAAGCTTTGGCAATGCTGGGGCAAGGGAAGGCTGAGCTTCTTGGTACAAAGGAAAGGGCTAGAAAGGGGGGCATCTGGTGGTCTCTGAACAATTTATTCTTCCTTTTGTTCTATGGCCTTCATAGATTCTCCTTCAATATGAATGAGAGCTCCAGAATCTGTATGAGTGTCTGGCTCTAGAGTAAAGTAAGAGAACCCTCTGGGCATTTGTGTCTGTCTCTTTTCCAACTCACATTGGTCCTTTTCTTCCTTTATTTTTTATTTCACTTACCTATGTTTGTGGGTATGGAAGGGGAGGCATCAGAGACGTGAAATAAAAAGTCCTCATGTTCACTACCATCCTTCTTTTGGGAGCTGGGGAGGGTTCAAGTTCACTGACAGGTGAGAGTTCACACATCCATGCTTCTGTAAAACCATGCTTTCCTTGGTCCAAACTCAAAGCAAGGATACTTCCTCCTGTCAGTCGTCTTACGATGACATACATTAGAGTTTATACCCAAACCTGTTTTTCAAAAAATACCTGCCTCATTTATTATTATTTTTTAATGTTCCTCTCTCTCCTGGGCTCTCTGAACAGCAGCTTTTACTAAGTCAGGCTGTGTGGGCTGCCTGTTTTTCATACCAACACAGAGCCACTTGCTGTGCAAAGGAATGAGGTCAGAACCAGGGGATAATGGAGTGGAACTGGCACAAAGCAAAATTTCAAGAAGCCCCCTTCCCTGAGCTAAACAAACACTGTAATAGTAGCCTTCCACAGCTCGGCAAAGTTGAAATGCTAGGAAGCAACTCTGTGCCATGAAGTGCCTAAGAATTACCATCCCAGTCCCTACTTACTTCATTCTTAGGTGGAAGAGAAGAAGAATGACACACGCCTGTATATTATTCTTTCCTAATTTACTCCCAAGTCTCCTAAATCCATGTCCTTAAATCTCAAAGCTGCCCCGGGTGCGTCTATGTGCTTGTGACCTTTATCCACCCAGCAGTCAAATGTATATACAGTTGTCTTTCTGGGAGGGAAATGATGAATCCAGTTTTAATGTCAGGGACAAATGGAGAGAAAGTCTCATTTCACATCAAATCTTCCAGTGTCCAGCAGAGGGCAGCCAGTTCCAAACACATAACTTAAATATACTTGTGTGTCACCAGCACCAAGAACTGTACCTACTTATTTTACTTTTCTAGAGAGAAATGAAACCAAGGGAGTCACTGGAAAATGATACCTCACTGTTAGGACAGCAATTCCCTGTTCAGCAGTGTAGCCCTCGGCCCACGTGCCACCGCATTCCGGGGAGACGAGGAGGCAGTCCCTGCTCGTCAACATGCACATTCTCAGAGCTTCTGACCCAGAATCTACATTTCAACAATCTCTCTAGGTGATTCTAATATCTAATATATTCACAGGTTTAGAAAACTCAGTACCAATTTGGCCACTTCATTACATGAATTTTCTGAAAGGCAGGTGGACATTCTTTGAAGGATTTGCATGTATATCAGGTTACAGATAGCAACACATTCAAGCTAACAGCATTCTTCTATAAATGGCTAAAACCCAGAGTTATGGTTACTGCTCGCTTCCTCAAGCAGATGCTGTTGCCCTCCACGTCCCCTGGAGGAAATAACCGCGGCTCTAGGGAGATTATCCTCTTTAGTTAGTGTGTAAGGAAGGTGAATATTAACTAAGAAGCTTCCGAAGATTTTTATGCTCATTGCCAACTCTATGTGTGCTTACCTCCTACAGGACCTGGACAGCCCACTTTTTGAGCTTTACATATGTCAATGTCAAAATGGAGTTTATGGTGCTTTCCCTGTTGATTTCAGAGTTTTTTGTTTTTTGTTTTTTTTTTGTTTGTTTCCACATCAACTATCATCACGCGTGGGAATACTCTCAGTACATTTCATTCATATGTGATTATCTTACAGCTTACAGTTTATTACACGCATGCATTTGAGAAACAGGAACCATACTGTTCTATTACTTCTTTGGCAAATATAAGCCTGGGTTATTTCAAATGCCACTTAGCCCAAGAGGCAAAGGGAAATCTCGAGTTCCAATTTAGGTCTAGTTGGAACAACTTCCTTTCTAATGCTTCTTTTACATCTCTCCCTCTTATAATTTTTACACTTTCTACTATCCATTTCATATAGAAAAAAATGTAAAAAAAAAGTGGGGGGCAGTCAGGAAGTTTATTCACTTGGGCCCATGTGTCAACTCTTAACAAGGTAATTTTGTTGTTTTGTTTTGTTTCGTTTTGCTGGCAATGCTGCTACAGAGGAAATTGCTTGGAAGAAGAGGATCTCTAAGGAATTAAAAGTGAGTAGTGGCCTCTGCAGAAAAAGCTGGTGTCGAGAGATTGAATGATGATATATTTCAAAGTTGAAAAACAATGATGGAGTCACAAGGTCTAATCACAGCCCACACTAGGGGAAGACCAAGTCCATCCCAGTGTGTATATGCAATGATGTTAGAACCATTACTAAGGTGTGATTTCTCCAGGGACCACCCTTTAAGATAATGAGGTCTACTTTTATCTATCTATCTATCTATCTACTTACTTATAGTTTATTTATGTGTTGTGAAAGAGAAGGAGAGAATGATCAGGGAGGGACAGAGAGAGAGAGAGAGAGAATCCCAAGCAACCTGCACACTGTCAGCAGAGCCCAACACAGGGCTTGAATACATGAGCCACTGAGATCGTGACCTGAGCTGAAATCAAGAGTCAGATGCTTAACCGACTGAGCCACCCAGGTGCCCCCGATGGAGTCTAAGTAGATCCCTGCACCAAATATTGGCTAGTTGTCCCGCTTCTCAGGTCATTGGCCACAGGTGTGATGGCAGGACAGGTGCATGTCTGATATGCATTTCCTCTAGTGGAAAATAATAACCCAGAGTACACAAATACAGACTGTGAGTCACAAAGGCAGCATACCGGGCTACCACGAAAACTCAGGGCCAGCCCGAGGAGTACTGCCAGTTACAGGATGGAAGGACAGAGCTAACAAGTGCTAAGATGGTTACTCTGTCCATCTTCCTGCCAGAGCTAATCTAGTCTGATTATCGTTGGCCACTCTCATCTTAGAAATATTTAGGGAGAGAAATATTTAGGAAGAAATATATTCATAACCTTTCTTTTATTTACTCATTTATCTATTCATTCCCTTGTCATTTATTAGCAAGTATTTCCTGAGTTCGAACTGGGAAGCAGTACTGGGACCTGGGGTTAAAATGAAACTTCCTTGGGACTGTGTATGGAGTCCTTTTCAGATTTCTGAAAGTATCAGATTTAGCCTGTAAAGGTGTCAAGGCTATTATCATGAAATGATAAGCAGGAGGCTGAATGATTTTATACAAGCTGACTTCAAATGTGACATATGGCTTGCCTTTACATTTTCTCCGTGCTTCACATTTTATCTGAGATTATATAATTCATACTTCAAACACAAAATTTATTAAAGGTCTATAGAGGAATCAGCACTTAGTCTCAAGAATACTATTAAGAAGTAACCTCCCAGACAAGACAACTGGAGAAATACTTAGGAAGTGGTGATAGAAGGAACATAGGTAGACCAGGGTACCTGGATGGCTCAGTCAGTTGAGTGTCCAACTCTGGATTTTGGCTCAAGGCATGATCCCAAGGTGGTGGGATCAAGCTCCACATCGTACTCTGCACTGAGTGTGGAGCCTGCTTGAGATATTCTCATTCTCTCTCTCTCTCTCTCTCTCTCTCTCTCTCTCTCTCTCTCTGTCTCTCCCTCTTTCCCACCCTCCCTCTCACAAATAAATTTAAAAAAGAAGGAACACAGACCAGAAATGCAAAGACCTGGGTTCTGCTTAAAGACTACCAGTCACTAACAAGGTTTCAAGTAGGAAATACTTTCTCCACCCACCCAATGTTTTTGTATGGAGGAGACGATCACACACACATTTTGTAATCATTTTGAGAATATATTCTGTGCCAAATACCCAAGGTGCTCTTGTCTCTCTCTCTTCCATATAAATGAGTTTGGGAAAGAAAGAGAGAGAATATGAAAGGAAGGAAGGTGGAAAGGGAAGGTTTGGGGAGTGAAGGAAATGAAAGCAGCAGCAAACTAAGCAGTTGTAGACAGGTAATAACTCATTTCAACACCGCTCTCTCCCACGTATTTATTTCAGAGTTCTTTGTAATTCCCCTGAGTTGGGTTTGTATAGGAGGAACATAATGAACCATGGATGAAACTTTGTATTTGTAATAAGTGGAGCCAAATGCTTTGGGCTTGATAATCTTCTGGGTTTTGTCATATGAGCTTAACCAGTTTCCAGTGGTTTCTGGGTAATGAAATGCTGACATGGATCTCCAGGGAGCCAGATGGCTTCCCACTTGCTGCGTTACCCCTCCCAGGCTCTACCAAGGTCTGCGGGGCGGGAAAAGTGAAATGTGGTGGCTCGTGGGAAATTTTAAGCCCTCATACAAATATAATCTTTACAAGTCTATAAAATTTCAAATAGTAAGGAGAGGAGAAAAGGGGGAGCATAATATAACTGCAGGAACCGTTTGCTCTGCAGATGCAAGAATTAATTGCATTCTCTCAGTGTGGTTCACATTGTCCGTGCAGGGGGAAGGTGGGAGGGAGAGGCCATTTCTACAAGAAGAGGACAGTGCTTTCCATCAAGCTTTAACTTGCTTACCTCTGGAATTTTAAACTAAACAGGGAAAGGCAAATTTCAAGCTCCATTTACTCTCAGCAAATCGGGACTTCTGGTCTCAATCTGAGTATAGAGACTTGTTCCTGGGCCACTTGTCTCTATGTTTGCACGACAGCCATTTCTACTAAAATAACTGGGTCACTAGAATTTGTCTTCAAACACCATTAAAATGTCAGCAATATCATACTCCCAGCATACAGAAGGTGGGGATATGAAGAGCGGAACGAGTGACAAAGGAGGTGATATACCTCTGAATACACTGCCATGCCTGTTTCCCTAAATAAGCACATCTTAATTTGCTGGTCCGGCAGAAATATCAATCTTTTTATGACGAGCATCTGTGATCTCATACAAACTACTTCCAGCCCTAAAAACCCTGATCTCAAAATCCTTTATAGAAAGGAACTTAAGTTGACCATCCTGGCGCTGTGCTGGTAACACATATAATGTGACATATAGAGGGCTGGCGCCTGATTTCCTGCATGCTGGGATTGTGGTCTCTATCAGCTTGCTACAGAGCAGGTCCAGCTACGCTTAGGGCACAGCGGCCCTGCAATTAGTAACAAATCACCACCACCAAGTAACTGGAGAGCTCTGCTGATATGTGAATCTGGGATAAACCTGCAGGCAGTGACCCAAATTTCGCCTAATTATACCATCTATTTAAGGTCTTCATTTGTGTCAACACAAAAGGTGATTTAATTGAAAACTGCTGTCCGCTCTGGTGGTCTGCCTCTTTTTTCTTCCAGAAGAAGCATGTGTTTCCATTTGCAGGCCATTCTCTTCTTGTTTGGGGAAGAAAAAGAAGAAGCTGGCACTAAAGAAGAAGGCATCCTAACAGTTACACTGGGCAGTCAGCCAGAATTACGGCAAGCACTGCAGGGGTGAGTAGCAGTAGATTTTAATTGGTGCCTGGGGGTAAAGGTCAGCTCCCTTGGAACAATGGATATCTATGGTGGTAACTGACTGAGTCCTCTGTGGGAGTTTGTAAATGTCAGTAACACACTTCCACATGGAAGCACAAAGGCGTTGGGCCCAAGGAACAAAGACAGCATTAGCTGTCGGAGAAAATATGTGAGTCTGTCGGTGAAATAGTGAATTAATAAAGCATAAGGGGCAGAGACACACAAACATACCACATAACATAAATTCAAAATAAAGCAGACTGCTTCCCCTATCAGACAAGTGCCTTCCTAAGACCAACATCTTTTTCCTCAGCAGACGTTCGGCTGTCTTCCCGGACATCCTCTGAAATTCAAACTCTACCGATACTTGAGTCAAGCTGGTTGGGCTTAGCTCCTAAAGCTACTTCATCCGAGTGAAATTTGGGTTTGCTGAAAGAGAACACCAGCATTTTGCTAAGAAGTTGTAACTCTTCCCTCTCTCGAGAGAAAACCGCATCCCTCTTAGCAGTAGTAGGGGAAAGGATGAGTTCCTGTCCCCGGAAAAGATGAACACCAGAAGTGTTCAGTGGGAAGGGGATCGCCCTCCCAACCCCCTACAAATGCTACACTGGTTCTCTTACTGCACTGTTTCACTCGATACTTCTCACTTCCCTGTCATCCCTGACAGTCACCTACTGCCTTAACCTGGGTGCTCTCCTAAGCATTCGATACATTTAAAGACACTATATTTTCGAAATCCACAATTCAGATAAGCAAAGGACCACTTTGAGGAGCACTTTTAGAATGCAAAAGAGTAGGATGCGTAATTTATATTATCCAGTTATTAAGATTTCAGGAAATAAAAGGTGTAGTACCTGTGCCAACGTAAACCCACGTTCATCTCTACCTACGTACCTCTCCCCTCAATCTCCATTTTTGCAGACAGTGCCCTGTTTTATGCACGTGTGTATCTCCACCACCTAGCACTAAATAATGTTGGTTCAACTCAATTACATTTTTCTGTTGTAAATGTCAGGACCCTGCATCATACCAGTCTGCTTCACTGAGCAATTTAAGCCCCTCTTATGCTGTTTTCCTGACAATCCCAGACTACATTCCTCTCTAAACTCTTAGAGCCTTTGTCATTTGTACCATGCAATCCATCATCTTCTGACTCGCACTGTTCTTTAATTGCATCCCTGCAGCAGGATGGTAAATTCCATAAGGGCAATGCAAGGTTCACACTTCTTTTTTTTTTTTTTTTTTTTTTTTTTTTTTTTTTTAACATTCACCAACGTGCTTGCAAGGAACTGGGCACAAGCCAAGTGTTCAATAAAATGTGTAAATTGATTTCTTAAAATTGTACCTCCAAATCTCATCAGTAGTTCTGAATGACAAGTAGTTAAGATAAATGCTGAATATATCAGTATTGATCAACTACAATAAGGTAAAATTTACTTTTATTAATTCAATCTTAATAATGTCACCACTGGCCATTTACTGATTTCATAAGCAAGACAGGAAAAAGGTTTATAACAATTGAAAAGACATTGTGTTATTATTTTAGAATTAAAATTCAGTTGGGTCATGAAAGCATTTTTTTGGTCTAATTAGTCAATATAGTCAGATGGAAATGGAAATGGAAATGAGCATGTTTAAGAGTCAAAATAGGCACATGCTTATTCATTTAAAATCTGCAAACCAATCAAAGCTATATGTATGCACTGTGGTCTATGAACACTGGTTTCTCTCAAGACATACAATGAAAGACAGTTTTCATCTTTCTCCCTTCTCCTTTGACAAATATTTGCTTCTCTGTGAAGCCTTCATTGAATCCCCAAAGACAGAGTTCTATGTACACAGTTATTAGGATACATAAGTTCTGTACTGTAGTTGACTGTTTATACATTCATCTCTTCCACCGGACTGCACGATCCTTAAAAGAAAGGACAATGTCTTATATTTTTATTGTACTTCCTAGCTCTTAAAAAGATCTGGCACAAAATAGACATTTAATAATTTTGGTTGAGTTGACAAATGACAGCGTAGGCAATGCCATGTCATTTGAAGGCGATAATAGTGGTCACAATGAGACTAACATTTATTGAACACTTGCTATGTGTCAGGCACTGTTCTTCTTTGCCTGTTTTTGATTCTTCTCACAACTGCCTTATGATATTGACGCATCATTCTATTTTATTTTAGACATGAGGAAACTATCACAGAGAGGTTAGTAACACACACACCAGCAAATAAAGCTTTGTCTAAGGGCATACAACTAGTATATGGCTTGGCTGGAATTTAAAGCCAGGCAGATTGGCTCCAGGGTCCATTACATGAACCATTATACCACAACTAACGATTCCACAAGGCAAAAATTTACAGTGACCACCTTCAAATGACAAAATGTAGCTCCACCATGACTGTAAATAGGGGCTGAGCTGGAACACCTGACAAGTGCAGAAATCACAAGGTGTCCACGTAAATAGAAGAGGCCATGACACAGAGGGATGGGGAGCAGCTAAGAGAGGCGGCATTAAAAGGACAAAAAATCATTAAGTTGTGGGCGGCAGCAGTGATATTTGAATCTGCCGCTGGGGAGCTGGGGAGCTGATCGAGGCCTCCTACTCCCCCACACTTGAGTCATAATTGTGTTTTCCCTTCTGGCAAAACCAATTTCGGCCACAGCCATCAACATCCTTTACCCCTTTGAAAGCACTCAGGAAGAACAGAGAGATAAGGGTAAATTGTACTCCCTTGGAAAGTCTTAATAAGTTCCCAGTAAATTAGCCTTCCTCTCTCTGAGAGATCTCAAGAGATTCTTAATCTACTGTTGAAAACATTTATAGTTTTATTATATTTTTTTCTTCTAACTTATGCCTTCACTGTGCGCTTTGTATTAGCTTTCTCTCATCAATGCTTTGTTACTTTAAATGCTGTGCAGTCGTCTCTGCCACCTTCTCTCTTGGGTTGACATCTGTGCCTTTCCTCCTACACCTCTTCTTTTATCTGTGAAAGACTGTGTATTCGGAGGTTTCGTTTTTTCTGACTCTAGTTCCTGGATTCATCCACATTATCCTCTTCTTCACTACAGGAATGCTCATTCCGGGGTGCCAGTTGCCAGGCAAGGAAATACTTAGTATTCTAGTCCCCAAACGCACCTGCGCACACGCACACACACAGCTCCAGGAAGCCAGAAGGAGAGATTTCTCTCTCCCGGTCATCAAAATGTATATCCCATAGTGCAGGCCTTTTTACCTCCGAAGATCTAAGCCCATCCTGTTACCTACAAATTACAGTATTTTTTCTGCATAAGTTATTTTCAGTAGTTGACTTGGAAGGTTAGGGAATGAGAAGTACACGGGCAGTTAGGGACCCAGTAAAATGGGAGGTGGATGCCTAGAACAGAGGAACAAAACCAACAGAAAAAGATTTGGTTAAGAGAAAGGTCAGGTCAGAAGAAGGAATGTTTAAATGGAAGCGATTTAGCCTCTGAGGCTGGTGGTATTCTCTTAATTTCTCCAAGGGGGGAGAAAGTGGTTTTATTAAAGGCTCATTGACATTGACTTTGTTTTTCCTGACAGCACCAAGAGAAAGCTTGAGGCAGATCTGATATATTGGAGTGAAACATCCCCACCCTAGTAAATATGGCAATTTCCTGTAGCGGCCGGCATTCATCTCCATCCATCATGAGAGCAGCTCGGGCTATTCACTAGAAACAAATGTTCTAGATACAGTATGTCAAACACCGGATGATGGAAACCTCTGAGAAGCCACAGGGAGTATGCTGGAAGCAAACAGACCAGAATGTTGAAAAGACCTCTGACCATTTTCCACAGCAGAGCATAACTTGGAACCAACCTGAAATGATGCATTTGACCTTCATAAAAGGGTAATGGATGGGCATTTAACATTAGGCCAGCCAGACTTCAGAGAATACAAGTTCTAATAAGGACAGATGATGAGGCAAAAATAAATTAAAAAAAAAAGACAGATAGCTAAATTAAAAAAAAAAATCTGATCCCCAAAGAAGGCTGAGCAGGGGGTCTATTATGTGTATTTGAAGAATGATCAGTGTCTGATACAGGCTTCTTTCCCTTTTTGAAAACTTCTGCTCACCTGGCCACAAAAGCAACCTACCTTTTCAGAGCCAGTCAGTGGTACAAGAAAAACGCAATCTCCGGGCCAGTCTTACTTCATCATATTTGGAGACCAATGCACACTAGATCCATCCTGATTAGATTCATTTGTTAAAAAGAACAAAACCAAAACACAGAGTTCTAATTTTTTCCTCAGTGTGATAAAGAAACACCACCTGATGCCAACTAGAAAGCATTATCTAAACTTAGAAAAGGTTGATCTGTGGATCTATCATCTTTCTACCTACCTATTTAGCTAGCTAGCTATCTGTGTATTTTTTAAAAAATAATCACAGGGGCACCTGGGTGGCTCAGTCGGTTAAGCATCCGACTTCGGCTCAGGTCATGATCTCGCGGTCCGTGAGTTCAAGCCCCGCGTCGGGCTCTGGGCTGACGGCTCAGAGCCTGGAGCCTGTTTCAGATTCTGTGTCTCCCTCTCTCTCTGACCCTCCCCCGTTCATGCTCTGTCTCTCCCTGTCTCAAAAATAAATAAACATTAAAAAAAATTAAAAAAAAATCATAATAAACTGAATTTTGAAAGCAATGTTGTGTAAACTTGATCCTCATACACATATAACTTTTTAAATTGGCAACTCATGATTAATATTTAATGTATTAGATGTTTATTATATGTGATAGACACAACATCTTACAAATGAGGAATAAGAAATATATGATGTTAATTATGCAAGAAGCTTCTTTCCAGTAAAAAAGTACTTAGCAATACTTAATACTACATGAAATAAAACAGTAATATACTACTTAACGGGATCAGTTCTGAGAAAATTGGTATATTATTAACTTGCTATGTTTTTTTACATTAGTGTTAGACACAGATAAGGTTTAATAAAAATCAGCTAGGTGCTCCTATAAACATAATGTGCTGAAATCAAAAAGATTATGGTTTTATTCATATTTATTTATTTATAAATGTTATCATGGGTGCTTTGATTCATATAAAATGGTACAAGGTACATGGCTGTTTCAGCTGTAGTTTAGTATACAGAGGATGGATGGCCTAGATAGATGAGTGTTTTTTTTCCCCAACTCTGCTCTATGGAGCCCAGGAGTCCCAGGGGGCTCCCCAGGGCCACCTTGGGGTACTGAGAGGGTTTGCTCGCGGGCCCAGCTCCTGGCACCCTGCTTGTTTCAAACAGAGCACTTTGCACTTAGTATTCTGTAGCTTGTCTGAAACCCAATGGCTTGGATGACTCTTGGAAAATCACCCAGAGGGGGCGGGAAATGTACATGCAGCATGTTTTCTTGCACTTGATTTTCTTTCTGAATGCTCAAGAAGAGAACAGAACAGAGATTGATGGACTGAAACAGCCCAACACTCAACTGTTCCCAGGAAGGATCAGAGGAGATGATCTCTCCCTTTAGCCATCATTGCCCAGGTTAAGCATACGGAAGTTTGGAAAATGCCACTTCCACTATGTCTCTGAGTTCGTGGGCTGCACTTCTTCATGAATGAAATATATGTTATTTTTAAAAGATTAGAGGCAAATGCATGATCTTGTGTACAAAGGGACAGATAAAAGAGTTAGGGCGGAATGAGCAACTGCTGAGTATCTGCCAAGGGAAATGTCATGTACCCCCTTTGATGTATTATACAATAAACTGGTTCCCCTTGGCCTCGCCAGATAATGTTGAGGGAGTGCTATGCAAAGTCCTGGCATTTTAAATATTAATCATGCCCTTCTTGGCTAGAAAAGATAAAATTATACATTTTGGCCTAGAAATAACTAAAACCTACAGGGATTTTTACTATCCTTATTTATTCACTTGAAAGAATTAATTTCATAATTAGAGAAAAAAAAAAAAAAACGAGCGAAAGCTGGTTTTACAATGTCCTTTGTTTTTCAAGTTCCAGCTGAGGAGCCCAAAAGCCAACCTAAGTTTGGTTCAAATCCTCAGCCATGTGTTGGACATCTACCATACGCCAGGATGCTGCGCTCGGCCTGTTACAACCTGGGAAGCTGATGAAGGTACTTTATCCTCTCTATGGCCTTTCATTCTAAATGGGGCATTAGACAGGGTCAAGACCAACTACTCAGGAGTGACAGAAAAGTGCTAGAAAAGAGAAGCAGATGCCTGGAAAAGAAAAAAAAAAAAGGAAAGAAAAAAAAGGAGTGAGAACATTTCTTTAATGGAATTGATTAGATTTTGTGGAACAGAGGATATTTGACATTTACCTTAAAGGTCTAATTAATGATCTTAGATTCTCATTTGAGTTGCATGTGACCTCAGGCAAGTCACTAAATTCTAGGGACTCAGTATCCATATCTGTTAAATGAGAAAGCAGAATCTGAATACCTCTAACAACTTTTAGGCTCTGATTCAATGATTCCATATTTTTTCCTAAGAGAAGCTGGCAGATATTATCAACTGCATCTTTTCTCTGTCCCCAGAAGTCACATGCATGACATCTGTATCTATATCTATATCTATGTCTATGTCTATGTCTATGTCTATGTCTATGTCTATACCTATCTATATCCATAACACACACACACCCCTCCCAAGGAAATGTCAAGAGGAATTAAGCATGCCCTGGGTATAAAGAGAAAAGACAAGGAGTCAATAACCAAACGCTTATTTAGAAAGTGCCACGTACAGTAAGGTAATTAAAACCTAACATCTGGAGAAAATGCAAACAGTGTTTAATGCTGCCATATACCAAGAGACCCGCAAAAATGATCAATGCGTCTGAGGAGCTGGGGTCCTATTTATAGGATGAAAGTCTTGGAAGGCTCTCTCAGCAGGAATAGTATTAATTAAGTGGTGATAACACAGAAAGGAGAAGAAACTGGGGTGTGGGGGGGCACGGGAAATATAAAGAGCAAATACTCTCTAGGTTTCTTCTTTGCTGAGAACAAAGTGCATGGAGAGGACAAGGATATAACAATAGAATGAACTGTATGTTCCAGGTTAAAAAACAAAACCAAACACCTTTTTTTCTTATTTTTCCTCTCAATGAATTCCACTTGGGATTTTGTATTCTTTAATCCTCGAAGATGTTATACAACACCTCATGAAAGGAGAGCAGCTAAGGCTGGTTGGGGGTGATGGGAAAGGTATTGCTGATAGACACACACAGAGTTTAAAGAAGTTTTCTTTTTAGGCAGAATACCAATAAACTCAGTGAGAATTTAAGATTGAGACTAAGATTTCAGCATCGATTTTGTTTTTTCTTTGTTACATTTGTATTAGTTCTTTCCATCACCCTCCACATCCTAGCTGCTCATTTCAGGTGCATGTTAAATCATCCTTTCCCATAGATGATTACATGTATGTAGCCAATAAACCGTTGCCGACACCAACAAGCCTTGGGATTTATCATGGGCTGGGTTGGGGAGCGCTCTCCTCTGGAGACATGGTGATAGACAGCTAGCCTGCCTCTCCTCCGGCACCAGGATCCACTTATCCTTATTCTTCTGGGCCTATTTCATCTACTAGGTGCAGGGCTCCTTTGAAAGAGGGTATGCATGAGTTAGGACAATACCTGGGAGCAGGCTTTCTAGGTCTCTTAGTCAAGATTTCCTAGACTGCCCTATGATGAGATTACAGTTTTTACTGTAACAGACGTATCCAAGGAAAGCTGCTGTCATTTACAGCAGGCTTGCAGAGAAACAGCCAATGGATGATCATTAATTTAAACTGTAAATAAGGGCCTGTTTTGTTCTGGACTCTGATCCCAGGAATGCCCCTAACAAGCTGTCTGCAAAGCGAGGGTGTCATGCCCGCTGTTGGAGCCACGTTGATTGAAGAACTGTGCTCGTCCTCCCAAGCAGCTAAAAATAGCAATAAGGATGTGAAGGCAAAAACAGGTTTCTGGGAATGCAAGGCAGTTACCCTGATGTCGGTTTTATTCCAATTGTTCCCACTGATGTGAAAAGCAGAGAGACATATCTGGTACAAAAGATGTTAACTTGCTCGATGGCACCCTAGAGACGGAAAAGAATTAATACAACCCTACAAAGGAGTCTGCCTTTATACTGGAGGACGCAGAAGTCCGAGGAGAATTGGAGCGAACTTGAATGCTTTTGTCCTGCATAATTAATTGAGTCTGATATTTCTTTATTTCTTCTTCTTTCTTCACCTTTTTAAAAAAATGTAAACTCTCATTGATTGGGGGAAATACATTCACACTTTAAAATGTTGTGCAGGTACTATGTCTTTGGTTGGAGTATGTCCCTTTTGGTGGGGGGGGGGAATACATATTTCATGGTGATAAATTCACCTCATAAGTAGAGAAACTGTACACAAATATACTGCTATGTCAACATTATTGATTTCTGCACCATTGTAAAGACCTTCATCGTCCTCCAATATTTCTTAAATCTATCAGCGTCTCAGAAAGTGACCCTGAAGGCCTCATTTATCTGTACAGGAAAAGATCCTTCGGCTCAGGTTCACCCTTAAATGGTGTGAATGAAACAGTGCAGGCCCGCCTCTGCTTCTAGAAGGTAAGAGGCCCGGAGAAAGCTGTTCTCTCAGTCACGGACAATGACTTCTCTTTCTCTGGAAATAGGGTCTGCCAAGTTTTAATTTTAGCTAAATGCCATGGCCGGTGACTTTTCACATTCTTGCAGATAACAACAGACTAAGTGTGCAGCGGCTGATGCTGCACACTGAGGGACGTGAGTGGATCGGAGGGCAGGGCTCCTGGCTGTGTTCCCTCTAAGCTTCCCTTCCCACCTTAGGAGCCACACCTGGGCTTGAGAGGCTCCTTTTTCAAGCTCTGCTCCTGCCGACAATGTTGGAGCCACTTGCTCTGCTGCTACAGAAAATCCTATGTTCACACTCAGTAGTTGGCATCTTTTTTTTTTTTTTTTTTTTTAATAATATGCCTCTCTAACAGCATCAGTAAAACAGGGACGTATCACTAGATTAGAACAATTCTGAAAACAATTTTGAGGTCTCTTTCAGCTATA
Organism: Neofelis nebulosa; assembly: GCF_028018385.1. Classification (NCBI taxonomy): domain Eukaryota; kingdom Metazoa; phylum Chordata; class Mammalia; order Carnivora; family Felidae; genus Neofelis; species Neofelis nebulosa. The sequence continues at coordinate 69,501,795 of NC_080794.1, forward strand.
AATTCCTTTGTTTTTGCATCTATCACTTTGCAAAGGGGAACATGTAAATGTCACACCCAAAGTCATCTGTTAGGTGGAAACAGAGTCAAAGGAACTTTCAATGACAGAAAGTCACATTCCATTTATTACTAGAATACAGGACCTTTGAGGGTGGAAGAGTGATTTATTTCTCTTTGTATCCTGTGATGCCCACAGATTGTTGACTCTTAAATGAAATTAATTAAAAACGTGAAAGTGGAGGAAAAATCAATAGGGGATATAAGAATTGATTCAAAGCTAACCAACAACTAAATCTCATTATAAAACTAAAGGATATAAGTTCAGTTGCTCACTTTAGGACTGTATACAGTAGGTCAAATTGTTTGGATGTAATTGCTGATGATGGACCAGTAATTGGCCAGTGAGGGGAAGAAGGAATGTTCAACATACACCTCTACATCCGTGACGTTGACATTACTGAGCTATGCTGTTCAGCATTGGGGCCATCAGCCACAGGTGGTTTTTTACATTTAAGTTAAAGGGAAATTAGATTTAAAACCCAGTTCTTCAGTCACACCAGCTATATTTCAAATACTCAATAGCCACAAGTGGTTAATGTCTCAGGTGGTGGACAGATTAAAGGCACATTGCTATCATTACAGAAAGGTCTACTGAACATTTCTATTTAGGGAGGATAGTCACTACTATGACTTCTAATAATTATATGAAGGAGGAGGAAGAGGCAGATGAGAAACAAATAATAAAGAGAAGACATTGATAAGAGCCTTAACTGTTCTGTCCTAAACACCTGAAATGCCTCATTTCATATGATAGTTACCACTATTCATATGAGGCAGGAATTGTAATTACCCCTGTTTTAAATTCTATGACACTGCTTGGAGACATTAAGTAAATCACCATAGTTTATACACTTGTTAACTGGTTTAGCTGGGTTTGCATTCAAGCCAGATGACGCCAGAGTCTATTTACACTGCTTCTACTGAAGCACTTGAAATGCTTAGGGCCAGAGGGAATGTTACACTTGACAAAACTGGTTCTCAATCCTAGATACATACCAGAAGCATCCAGGGAGCTTGCTCAAAGTACAGTTACCTGGGCCCTAATCCAGAGCAATGGGGGTAAGACCAGGGCTTGCACATTTGGGAATCGACTAGTGCTTTGGATATGCAGCCAGGGTTGAGGAATGATGGTTGAGAGATGTTCTCATCTACCTCCCATAGTTCAGATAACAGAACGCAGAACCTAGCCCAGGTCACTAACACTTAACTATTGACATATCTAAAGCGAGAACCTGGCTATCAGTGCTACCATCATAAAAAAAAATATGGCTTATGACATATTAATGGACAACAATTTTCTATTTCCGGATGGATACTGTTATTTCATGCAGTTCGCACAACACTTAGAAACCGTATGTCAGAATTCAGAATCTGACAATGCAAGTTTACAAACACCAAAGAAGGGATGTGGTGCCGCTCTCTCCTCCTGAGACAAATAAGTCTTTATCATTTAGAAGCAAATGTTTTCTTCTTCGAGAAAGTCACGTCTCTTTCGGAAAAGCAGATAAACCCTCTCACTAGGAGCAGCAAAATGCAGAGGCAACAGTACGGCTGACAACCAAGAAACCTGAATTCTAGTTCCTGTTGCACCCATAACTCTGCAATGGGGCAAAGCATTACCTTGCACTGAACCTTAATTTTTCTCATCTAGAAAATTAGGGTGCAGTTTATGACAATCTCCATGGTTCCTTCCAGCAGGGCCTCCATTCTGACATTTGTATGCAGGCTGAACACACTTTAGAAATTAAATGCCCAACCTGCTACCAGAGGACCCATTCACTTCAATTCTATGTAATTTACTCACGTCAGGGGAAAACAGGGGCACTTCAAAGGGAGACCCCCACCTCTTTTTCTATCTTGTCAAGGCTGCTTCTGATTCTCGTGACTGGTCGGAGCTCTTGCAAGAGAGTCAGCAGTATCCACTCAAGGATTCCTTGGAGCTGCCTTTCAGAAATGGTAATGATATGCCTACCTCTCACCCTCCTACGTTCACAGCTGTTGCTCTGGGAATTATGAGAAGTCAGACATTTTACCCCCTTAACATCCATCAACTCATCTTTACACCTCTCCTCCCAGATTAATGGTAAAATCATGGATTTTTAGCTAGCTAGAGAGGCTAGCCAACCAAGATACAAGTCACGTCATGAAGAAACAGTGCACCGAATATACATATCTTACCTTACGCTTGTTGGTAGGACACACGTAGAGATAGCTTAAAATTGTTTTCAACCCAACTTTATCATTCAGCTTCTCATAGGTTGTTCCATAATCAGTTGACCTATAATTCAAAAGGAGCATTAATGAGGACAGAAGTATACGTCACTTGGCCGCTTGTCAGTATAATGCATGTTTTACATAGTAGAATGGCTCTCAGGAGGTTTCTAGATGATTCATGTAGTATATAATGATGCTTAATTATGTACACAGTGGCATCATGTGAGTGGTTAACATTTGCATTTAAATTGAATTGGTAAAAATTAAAACTCCATCTCTTTACTGCTCCTTAATGTACGTACTCTGCATATAATATGTGGTTGGTTTTTAAAGATTAAGAGATGAGAGTGTCTCTTGAATTGACCACATAAATGAAGAGTTTTGGCAGATTTGACATTTTCAAACTTTTGCTTTATGTCTGGCACCGTGGAAAAGCAGGTTCTCATGATTTATCTACAAATCGTGTTTCCTTTCATGAGTCATAGAATATATGGTGGATCAGTCCCTTCAAAGGTCATTCAGTCTTTTCTTGTTATTTAAGAGTAAGAAAACATCTTAATAATAAGTGAAATTTCACAATCTTATTTGGTGGCCTTTTCTGCTGTTAAGCAACCTTCAGCTGGGAGGACATTACTTCTTGGCACTGACCCTATCTATTTTGGAGATTCTCTCATCTTTATCTAGCCCTTGGTCAATAACTTATTAATTCTGACTGAATCAATAGGCTTTAATCACCTTCTCTATCAAAGTTTATTACATATTTCAGAATTGTAATCTTATTAGATCATTACAACCGCGTACAGGAGGGAATATTATCTCTATTTCAAGTAAGAGGTTGACAGAATTTAAGTGACCTATTCAAAGAAAACAGCTGACAAATTGCCAGCTAGTATTTGAATCCAGGTGTTCTGGCCCTAAGTCCCGCATTACTTCTATTAAACCACAGTTTGTTTGTTTCTTTGTTTAAAATGAAGGAAACGTAATTTCCTCTTTGCCTTCTTTTTACATATAGGAGATTTCCAATTCATTCATTCATTCATTCATTCATTCATTCACATTTGTAGAACTAAAATGTACCAAACCTGTGCTATGTACCAGGGTGCAATACATTGCCCCATTCTCAAAATCTAACAACTTTATTTGAGAGGCAGAAATATAAGGTTATCATGTATTAACTTCAATGTTACAGACAAGAATTAACAAGGCTTAGGGGTGCCTGGGTGCCTTAGTCAGTTGAGCATCCGACTCTTCATTTCAGCTCAGGTTATGATCTCACTGTTTGTGAGATCAAGCTCCTGACAGCATGGAGCCTCCTTAGAATTCTCTCTCTTCCTCTCTTTCTGCCCCTCCCCTGCTCGTGCACGCTCTCTTTCCCTCTCAAAATACATAAATAAACATTTTTTAAAAAAGAATTAACAAGGCTTAGAAAATAAAGTTGGTGTAATTGGACACATAGAAATGTAACTATTTTAATTAATCTTTGATATTAATAGAAGATACAAATCTCTACAGGTCATGAAGACTACATAGAAGGCGTTTGTGTTAACAGCCGCATCATCACATATTAAGAACCCACCCTGGACCAGGCACTGGAGCAAGAAAGCTGTATACATGATCTTGGAATTAAGGAATTAACAATTTATTCTGGCTGGGGATCCAGGGCATTTTATCCCTAAAATTTATACACATATAAACTATATATATGTATATATATATATATATATATATACAAATATAAATGCATGTATATAACTATATACTATATTTTAATATAAATATTATCTATAATCTTATATAATTTATTATATAATATTTATAATTCATAATATAAATCATAATGTTTTATATAATAAAATATCTACAAATATCATAGAAACATTATAATGTATATCTATAATTATCTGTCATACCTATCTAATAATTATCTATAAATAAACATTATAGCTATATTATTATATAACAAACTATATACTTTATATTATAAGTATTATATAATAATTAAATACAATTCTCTAATAGTCAACACTTTACAGAGTTTAGATGAAGCTCCAAATCAGTGAAGATTCGGGTATTATGTAAAGTTTCTTGGAAGAACTAATGCACTTGAAAATGGAAAATGGGTAGAGCTTTAGGAAAGGGAAGTAATCAGAGCATGATGAACTAGAAGGCACCTTGTGTTACCCAAATAAATAACTGGCTTTCTTCTGGACCAGCCTGTTCTCTAGCCCATTCAAACAAACATTGGCTTGATAGCCAAGAATATTTGAAGAGCAATCAAAGCTTTCACAGATCTTATCCATGAACTACAGCACACTTCTTTAGATCTTCCTTCCATATTCATCTTTTTCCCTTCAAACTCACGCTGATATGAAATTTCCTCCAGCTCTCTCAAAAACTTCTAAGACTGCTTTCTCCACTTGCCCAATCTTGGTGTTTGGTGTATCCACCCCCCCCCCCCCCAATCCTAACCAGGCCTTACTAGATCAACGTCATCTCTTTCTTACGACTTTCTTGTCTCTAAAATTTCACTAGCCTTTCTCTAGCTCCTTTCTTCAGATTACTTCTTCTAATCATTATTTTGAACAATACTCACAAGAACAAACAAATAGATGCAAAATCTATCATGGGGGTGGCTATGCCAGGGGGACAGGGTGTGCTACACTGACAGGTGCTGCCTAGCCATAGGTGGACATCAGTAGGACAATGTTGGAGATGAGAGAATGGTTCAGTTTTACTGGTGGGATAATGGAAATGGAGGCCAGAGAAGTAGGAACAAATCTATAGAGGGGCAATAATGAGTTTCTCATCATTTTTACCAACTCAACCCTTAAGATAGTCAATGAATATGTTTACATTCAAAAAGTATACTTTACAGGGCAAATGAGGATGATCCCTTAAGGACACTACATGGACTCACTCGTGTGTGTGTGTGTGTGTGTGTGTGTGTGTGTGTCTGTGTGTGTGTTTAGCTGAATCTCAATGTAATGACAATAATAGAGTTACTAGCTTACATAAACATTGGTAACTTTTTTTCAGAGAGTTTACAGTATGTTATTGGATATTTTCTTTTTATTATAACATCAGCAGTACAGATCCTTCAAGGTATCTGCCATTACTGTTTAATGCCATCTCTTGCCCCTTGATTTTTCAAAGCTCAGAAACTGAATAAAAATTTGTTAATTCTCAATTTCAGCAGAGCTGCATGTTTAGGCATTATGACATCATAATAACTGATAGATGGAGAGAGGGGAAAAAAATGATGCATTTCTACACCCACAAAACAGGACATACTAGCAAGTGTTCAAGGTTGTCCCACAGAACTAGAATTAGATGGAGTGTTACATGTGTCCTGGGTAAAACTAACAATCAGCCAGGATAGATTGGTTCAAGGGTACATAAATAAAAATCTTTACTATTTCCAAACCAATTAGTAAATAGTTACTGCACTAAGTTCTCTGAGTAGCACTTCTGACAGCCTTACCACATGGACTCTCCCTTGGAGGCCTCCTAGATTTCCTCACAGTCCAGCAACCAAAAGATTGAAAGCTGGCACAGCAGAGGTCCTCAAGAAACTTGCTCAGCGCTAAGATGAGCACCTGCTCTGATTGGTTAGTGCTCATGCCAATCAGACTGAGCCCTGGTGGAGGAGACAGTGACCTTGGAGAAGGCACTGCACCCTGGAAAGCAATTCCTAGTGCCCATTTGCAAACTCTCCTTCGTAGCTAACAGATGCTTACAGTTATCCTAACATGGTCAACAGTGGGGACTGCAGCCCCCTAGGGACCTGGGCTCTGAAAGAACGGATGAGAGACAGACAGTTGAGCAGCAGGCTGGCTGGTGAGCCAATATACTGGCTGGTAAATATTTTAAGTATCATTCCTAGCTATGAGGGAGAGGAGTGTTATCCAAGATCAAAAAAAAAAAAAAATAGGAAATGCTTTATTAGGCAAAATTTAATGTTCCTTTGCTTCAGAACATATAAATTTTATTATTCTCACACACATGTATCTATTTTTCTAGTTTAATATATACTGTGAACCTCTTAAATGCATATTCCATGAAGCATTTTCCAAACATATTTGATTACAAGATTCCTTCTTGAAAGATAGCTAATTAAATTAGTGTTCTGAGCAACATGCTTTGGAAAAGCATATCAAAGGCAAAAAATAAAAAGCAAAAGATTATGAATCTTGGTTTTATAAGAAAAGGAGAACAATAAAAATATTTAAACAAATCAAATCTTCAGAGAAAAGTGCCAGCCTATGCTAATAATAAAGTGATTGCTGTTACAATATCCAAATTATAGAAAGAGCCTAAATGTCCATCAACTGAAGAATGGATAAAGAAGATGTGGTTTATATATACAACGGAATAATACTTGGGAATGAGAAAGAATGAAATCACACCATTTGCAGCTGTGTGGATGGAACTGGAAGGTATTATGCTGAGTGAAATAAGTCAGTCAGAGAAAAACAGGTATCATATGTTTTCACTCATATGTGGAACTTGAGAAATTTAACAGAAGACCATGGGGGAAGGGGAGCGGGGAAAAAAAGGTACAGAGAGGGAGGGAGGCAAACCATAAGAGACTCATAAGTAGAGAGAACAAACTGAGGGTTGATGGAGGGGTCGGGGAGAGGGGAAAATGGGGGATGGGCATTGAGGAGGGCACTTGTTGGGATGAGCACTGGGTGTTGTATGTAAGCAATGAACCACGGGATCAACCCCAAAAACCAAGAGCATGCTGTACACACTGTATGTTAGCCAATTTGACAATAAATTATATTAAAAAATAATAATAAAGTTTTAAAAAGTGACTGCTGCTGTCAAGGCCAAAAAAAAAAAAAGTAATGTTAAAAAAATATAACACGCAGAGATGTATTTAAGATGCAATAGAAACAGCCTTGACTTCTCAACTTGTATCATTTTTTAAAACATTCAAAGCAATTTTTTTCAAGTTCTGTTTATAGGTTGACTTATATACAGATGAAAAACAGGCTTTCTGTCAACACCTATGCTGTGCAAGAAAAAGCTGAAAACTTAAAAAAATAAGCATTCCAGGAAAGTAAATATGCAAGTGATTAAATCAAGGTGCCATTGGTTTTGCTTTTGATCCTTAATCCTTACACTACCTTTTTGCAAACATCTCTTAAATAGTGACTTTTAGAGCATTTGAAAGTATGTCTTTATTTAAGTGTTTACTATATTCGAAGAGCTGAAATGAGTTTCCTTGATGGATGGAGAAAGCACATTCAGTGTATGGCCCCACCTACCTTCCCAGAGACCTTATGATCTCTTTCAGAGGGTAGTGTCCCATCACACTCAAAGAAGGTAAGGACACACAGCATGACTAGTTTCCACAGAAGTGGTCAAAATAAAATGTGCGATTGTATTTCCTGTGCTATAATCTGATACCATCAAATGAGATAATAAATAAGCACAGAATCATTTGTAAACGAAATTAATCCATAAAATCCATTCATTGTGCTGAACACAATGATCGGCATGTAATAGGCAATCTCTAAATGGCAGCTTTTGTTTATTTATCACTAATTTTTTCTTGATTGTTTTTGGTATTCTTTAGCCAGGACTCACCAAAACCCATAACATGAACCCTCAAGAAGAATCCTAGTCACAAAAAATAATTTAGATTTAGCTTTCTTAGAAAATATTCATGAAGTTACTACCATTAAAAAAATAGCATTTATTTATTTTTGGAAACAGAGAGAAACAGAGCATGAGCTGGGGAGGGGCAGAGAGAGAGGGAGACACAGAATCTGAAGCAGGCTCCAGGCTCTGAGCTGTCAGCACAGAGTCTGATGTGGGGCTGGAACCCACTAACCATGAGATCATGACCTGAGCTGAAGTTGGACGCTTAACCAACTGAGCCACCCAGGCACCCCTACAATTTTTTTTAATGTTTATTTATTTTTGAGAGAGACAGAGACAGAATGCGGGTGGGTTGGGGCAGAGAGAGAGGGAGACACAGAATCCGAAGCAGGCTCCAGGCTCTGAGCTGTTAGCACAGAGCCCGACACAGGGCTCGAACTCACAAACTGTGAGATCATGACCTGAGCTGGAGTCGGATGCTCAACTAACTGGGCCACTCAGGTGCCCTCCCTACCATTTTTAAATGTAACCAAATCTAGTCTATCATATTTTAAAGGTTATGTGTGCTAATAGCTTTGTGTGGGCCTCAAATTGGAGGAGTAATGGTAAGAATTAGAATTTGGAAGTGAAAGATCCCACACTCTGCTTCCATAATAACTGTTCCAGGATTTCCACTGTTGAATGGACTATTATGCTTAGGAAACCTAATAGGGAACAAAAATGAGTGTTTATCGGGTGCTTAAAATGTGATCTAAGCTCTTCACATGCAGAATCCCATGAGATCGACACTGATACTAATCACACGTTACAGATAAGGAGAATCCAGGAGTAGAGTCAAACTGCTTAATGCCAGAGAATTTGGAAGATGACTTCTAACTTAACTCCATGCTGTACTGCCTCTCTCAAAAGCCACAAAAGAAAAAGAAAACATATTTACAAAATTTGGCTTAGCATTTCTTTGTAAAAGGAATGTGAACTCAAAATCTTTGATGTTACATGGTGCAGACCAAAACCTGGCTTTTCTTCCTATCAGGTAAAAGGACAGAGGGCCTGCCAGAGAGAACTGATCTTAAGAAAAGCATAAACTGCAAACTGGTGCAGCCACTCTGGAAAACAGTGTGGAGGTCCCTCAAAAAATTAAAAGTAGATCTACCCTATGACCCAGCAATAGCACTGCTAGGGATTTACCCAAGGGATACAGGAGTGCTGATGCACAGGGGCACTTGCACCCCAATGTTTATAGCAGCACTTTCAACAATAGCCAAACTATGGAAAGAGATAAATGTCCATCAACTGATGAATGGATAAAGAAACTGTGGTTTATATACACAATGGAATACTATGTGGCAATGAGAAAGAATGAAATCATGCCATTTGCATTTGCAGCTGTGTGGATGGAACTGGAGGGTATTATGCTGAGTGAAATAAGTCATATAGAGAAAGACAGATACCATATTTTTTCACTCTTATGTGGATCCTGAGAAACTTAACAGAAGACCATGGGGGAGGGGAAGGAAAAAAAAACGTTAAAGAGGGAGGGAGCCAAACCGTAAGACACTCTTAAAAACTGAGAATAAACTGAGGGTTGATGGGGGGTGGGAGGGTGGGGAAAGTGGGTGATGGGCATTGAGGAGGGCATCTGTTGGGATGAGCACTGGGTGTTGCATGGAAACCAATTTGACAATAAATTTCATATTAAAAAATAATAAAAATAAAATAATTTTAAAAATAAAAAAAAGAAAAACATTAAAAAAGCCTCTCACAATGATAAGAGAAGGTATGTCTTTCATCCACCCTAGCTCCTAGTAAGGTTAGAAAAATGGAAAAAGTAAGTGGGTCAACTTGTTAATTATTTGACAATGTCTCAGGAAGACTACCAAGATGCCATAGCTTAAGAGAAAGATTAAATACTTGGAGTCAAACAGAAGTGGACACAGAAACTCAGTAGCTGAGTAACCAGTCAGTGCCTGGTTTCCTGAACAAATAAACTTCAGACTTCCTTTGGACAAGCCATATTTACTTATTTATCTAACAAGTTGGTGATAGAATAGATATCTAACTCTTAATCTCCCTGCCTTCTCTGCCTGCCCCTGCCCTCGCCCACTCCAGCCTTGTTATTCCATGTATCTGGAAAGCTCTTTCCCCAAATGGCCCCTCATTTCTCTCGGAACATCAGTCATCCTGTATCAAATAGCATCTTCCCACACCCCCAGCACACTCAATCCTCCCTGGCCTCTTTTATTTTCTCTCCATAGTATTTATCCCCATCTGATAGATTTCTACTTACTTTTTTATTTTCTATCTTCCCCCACCAGAATGAAAACTCCATGAGAGTAGAAAAGATGTCTGTTTTGTTCACTTCTATCTCCCTAGCTTTCAGAGGAGTGCCCCGGACACATCAGGCACTCATAATTTGTTCTTGACTGACCGGCTGACTCAGTGGAAGCTTGCTTCTCTTGTGTGGTCAGTTGGACTTCTACGGAGTCAAAATTAAGAAGCTTGCATAATCTGGCCAGGGTGCTGCAGTCTTGCTATTAACAGAGTCAATCGGCTGTGTGGGGTACCATGGGACTAGCATTGGGAGCATGTTCTATGCTCCTCTCCTTGTTAATTAAGAAGCGCTTGCCTAGCATCTTAGACTACTTGAAGTGCCAGAAGGGCAGGGGGCTTATGTTTGGTCAGCCCCAAATCTCCAGGACTCAGGACAGTGCTGGCACATCAGGTGTCTTCTCCATATGGAAGGTGAATGAATGCATGAAGCCTGATGGACACTCAATGAACCAAGAATGAGTCAGACTACTTCTTCAAAAAGCTTTAGAGAGTATCCAAATAACCTGACCTCCTCCTCCTCTCCCTTCAGACCCCAGAGAGGTAACATGCCCTATCCCAGACCCATCAAGCCATACTTCCAAGGTCACAAAGCAAAGACTTGAGCTGTAGAGGGAAGCCTGGGGACAGGAAGCAAGGAAGCATAGGAGCATTACTCAAATCGGTGCCAATGAGATATCCTGAAAGTGGAACAACATTCACCTCTAAATCAAGGAGCTGCGGCTTCTGTGTTTTGTTTCTTTCCTAAAATCATTAAGAGCAGCCACTTTCATTGCTCCTCATGCATTTGGCGGCATAAAAATAGCTTCCAAAGCCAAAGGCGCATTGGCTGCATCGCAGACACTGCTCCTTAATAACTTAGGATGCATGAGGTTAAAGCAGTGAGGATAATTTAGGGTTTGGAAAATGTTTGCGAGTGAGTCGACATTTAAATAACTTCATTATCATGCATTGACAGATTTTTTTAACCTGTCAGTGCAACTGATATTTCTATTACCACGTTATAACAAACCCCTGCACATTTTAAATACAGTAACCAGATTCCATTAGTCTACCCACTGTCAAGAAAATATCTCCAAATCCATTTTTCATAATACCTCAAGAATATAATAGGCAATCTACATCAAACGATGACGTGGACCTGAAGGAAATTGTCTCCTGCTTTCTAAGGATTCTGCCGTGAAATACGTTTGCCTGTCAGCCTAAACGTATCATTTAAACGTGCTGCTGAGACGTTATGGTACATCCTGAGCTGAACAAGCTTCCCTCTGTTTCTTGGATACCCTGAGCTTCTCAGGTTAATTGGCAGAGTTAGAGAGAAGGGGGTTAAACAGTAGATTTAGGGACAGGAACAGCAGCGTGCTATAAAGATATTTCCACTCTGCCAGAGGTCACGGGATTTCCAATTTATTTTGATCTGGAATTTTTTTTAAAGTTATTTTTTATATGTAAGGGATGGGTACCCTTGTGTCCATAAGGTATAAAAGTTCTTGCTCATCTTTCTGGTCTTTCGGTGCCATTGTCTTCTTTTCCTTGTGGGATTATCACATTGTGTTCCTGAAGTTTCTTTCTAGCCACACAGGGCAGTTGAGGTAAGAACCCAGAATGCATTTCAATGTGACTCTATGTATCACGGAAAGGAAAGGGCGGCAATGTAGTAAACAACACATTTCCACACATGCTTCTGCTGGGGGTAATAAGACCGTCGGTCTATAATACAGCGAACACCAAATACAGGGGTTACTTTCGCCTCTGAAATATCTTTAGATTCATCTTTCGAGCATAAAAATAACTAAAACTTGAATTTTAGCTACTTTAAGTTGTCAGGTAACACTGATACCTGGGTCTCTATTTTGGCTATATATTGTATTGAAACTGTCAATGCTCACAGTTTTCTGTGTTAATATAGACTGTGCTCTCCAAAGGCAGGAGTAGTTCGTATTTACCCTTTCAACCTTCTTTCTGCCCATTTCTCTTTTCAAGGCTGGATTCAAACATCCCTTCCTTCACTGAACTTTCTCACATCCCTCTGCAGAACGGAGCTCAGACTCAACTGAACATCTCCTATGTTGTTTCTATATTCTGCCATGTATAACCTTGCCTGGTTCTCCTCTCCCCATCTGATACCACCGACTAGAGAGCACAGTTCATTTATACTTACTCTTGTGTTTCTCTCCAACATGACAGCTACTTCTTGAAATCTAGAACGGGCTCAAATCATGTTGCTGAGTGAATTGAACCCCACCTCTCTTAAATGTTCTCCCGTCTTATCAGAAAATATAATTGGAGAAATTCCACATTTGGTTTTTGTATTTCTTTTTGGAGGGTAAGGGGGCAAGGAAATTTCCGGGCTACCACGCCCTGAGTTTATGTCAGGCAAGAGTCATTAAGAGACATAAATATAAGAGAATTTAGGGGCTTACTTAGGGAGAACTCATACAAATGTGTACATAGAATGTATTATGCATTATTAATGTATTCTGTATAAATATGGCAATGGAAAACATAACATATTTATTAGTTACACAAAGATAAATTTAGGAGGGGAGGCATGTCTGTTCAGCTTTACTGAGGGCTCTCTCTTCTGATAGGACCCTAATCCTCAGGCATTTCTGATCCATTGCACAGGGCATCTATCCTCATGCTGAGGCCACATCTTCACAGGCTGCGTTACCACACACTCATAACTACTTGCCAAATTGTTTATGAATAATAATACTGAACACTGACTGAATGATGAAAACATACCACACTCTGGCTGAGCACTTTACAAGGATTGGCTCACTCAATTCTCATGGCACTCCATGAGTTAAGCACTGGTATGATTTACATCTTACGGACGAGGAAATCAAGACTTAGAGAGGATGACTGACTTTCCCAATGCTACATGGCAACAGAGCCCGATTCAGACCCAGGCAGTGAGTCCCTAAAGCCAGCATGCTTAACACAAAGATGTAGCAGCTTATGCACTGGAGTTGTGCTCTTTCTAAGGAAGATAGTCTGGGGGAGAAAAAGAGATGGTATTTCCCAGTGAAGCACACGGAACTTAGGTCACCTGCCTCTCACACAATCAACCGCCACTGTATAATATCCGCCAGTTTTCATCCTCAAGCCAATTTTGTGTTTGAATAAGGACCCCTTAGCCCAAGCATGTAATAAACTAAGACTCCAGAGGTATTGATGGTACCAGGGGCCACGATGGACTTTCGCCCTGGTTGTGTAGAGTGTCAGACAGGAAATGGCACGTATGTGTGTGTGTGTGTGTGTGTGTGTGTGTGTGCACACACACACACACACATATGTATATATATTACTTCTTTTACCATCCTTGTCAGTAAAAGAATTTGAGCTGCAATTGCTTATTGTCACATGTGATTTCTGCCAGAGTGCTTTACTCTCGTACATGACACGCTGTTTTGCTAAAGAAGCACTATATCTGTCCTGCCCTGGGAATATGCAAACTTTAGTAAATGTTTCATTCATTGTGAATGAAGCCAATGTTACTCGGTCCTCCTAGCCCTTCAATCAGCACATGCATATGAAACTTGTGAAAAAAATGTATTCTGGAAGCCTAAGCAGCTACACATTTAGCAGTGACAATGGGCTTGACTTGATTCCCTGATATTAAATGATCCAATTATCCTGAGGTGTGAGTTGTTCTCTGGGTGTCATGGTCTAGGGTCAGATTGTCAGGTTTTTTGTTTGTTATTTTGTTTTGTCCCCCCCCCCCCCATAGGTGGAAGGAACTGCAGCCTCACATGATGGTGCATAACTGAGCTCTTGCTACCTTCAGTATCCTAACCGTTAAGTGACTGAGAAATGAATGGGTGCTTCTCCATGTGTAATTGGAGAGGACTGGACTAGCTGATCTCTAGCCTTGTTTTCTAACATTCAAGAATTCCTGTAGTTGGAGGAGTATGGGGGAACTCTGATTCACAGAGGAGCCAACAACATACTTCTGAGAAGTAAAGCTTAGAGAAAACTCTCATCCCCAAATTGTAGGAGACAGCCAGGGGTTGGAGTGTTAAGATGGAGGTATATCCTTCGCCTGTTATATCTTGTCTATTTTCTTTTTAGTTTCTTCAAAAGTGAAATGACTGAGCCTGGTCAGAAAACATAGTTTGTTCATTGTTGCATATCATTGCAGTATAATATCACCATTTTTTTGGGGGGGGGTCCTTGTTACCTTCAGGAGAACTAAAAATGCTACACTGTTAGAACTTCAATAAGGTCTTAGAGATGGTTTCATCTCTATTCAATTATTTCCTTCCTTCTTTCCTTCCTACCTTCTTTCCTTCCTCCCCCTCCTTCTTCCTTCCTTCCTTCTTTTTCTCTTTCTTTCTTTCTTTCTTTCTTTCTTTCTTTCTTTCTTTCTTTCTTTCTTTCTTTCTTTCTTTTTCTCTTTCTTTTTTTCTTTCTTTCTTTCTTTCTTTCTTTCTTTCTTTCTTTCTTTCTTTCTTTCTTTCTTTCTTTCTTTCTTTCTTTCTCTTTTCTTTATTTCCCTTCCCTTCCCTTCCCTTCCCCTCCCCTCCCCTCCCTTTCCCTTCCCTTCCCTTCCCTTCCCTTCCCTTCCCTTCCCTTCCCTTCCCTTCCCTTCCCTTTCCTTTCCCTTCCTTCCTTCCTTCCTTCCTTCCTTCCTTCCTTCCTTCCTTCCTTCCTTCACAGTGGAAGAGTTTAAGCCCTATTCTATGCATTCAACAGATAGGGAACTATCCTCATTGAAACACCTGTGGTCTGTCCCAACCCATCAAATCTCTTCACACACACACACACACACACACACACACACACACAGCCTAGTCTCCCTGTTTTACTAACTCTTTAACATTTTCAAACAACTTCTGGGGATCAATAAAGGAGTTTCCACATAGTGGAATAAGCCCAGCCTTATGATTCTGCAGACAAAGGAGCTAAGAGTCAGGAGTAAAGCAAGTCAAGCATTCAATTGAGTCTCAAGTCATGAAGAGAACCCAGGTTTTCTGATTCTCATACCAAGACACTTCTCAGAATTACAGGTTATCAAATATGCAAAAGTACTTAAATCTCATCAGAGAAAAAAAAAATCACTTTATAAAAGCCTATCCTTCTTAGAATCACTTAATAGTGTAAAGAAGGGACATAATATTATATGTGAAAAAGCTGTTTCTCCCCCAAAACAAAACAAAGAAACAGAGGCTTAGATGTTTAAGAACCTTATACAACTGTACTTTGGAATCATACCAAATTGAATTTATGATTACATTTGGGAAAGGAGCGGGACTAGAGCTGGAGTCAATCAAAGAGGATATTAAAAAAAAATTAAATTACATACAATACAAAGAAAGTACTCCGGTGTCCCTCATGGAATAAACAAACACAAAACCCAGAAACACTTCAATCACTGATGTGTACTCTGTCCAGTCTGCCTACAGTGATATATAAGTGACCCACAAGCAAAATCCCTTCAACAAAATCTGGATCGTCCAGTTGACTGGGGATGGACTTTTAACCTATGCTATTACTCCAGACCACACTGACATCCACAAGCACCCAGGAGAATTTCCAGGTCCCACTGCCCTCAGATTTTCTGATTTTATTTAAAAAGCAAAGTAATCTAGGAAAAACTGGCAGTCCCATCCATGATCTTAAAATAGCCCCTTCCCTGAATTCTTACATACTATAAATTAAAACACTCACATCCTTCTTGGCTCACATCTTTCTGTAGCACTGATGGTACCTGAATGCTTGGTAACAGGGGCTACAAAATGTTCACCAAAAGTCCAAAACTGATTCCTCATAACCAGGCATAATGTGTAGCTACCATGAAGTTAATCTAATTATTAGAAATAGTATAGCAAGCAATACAGTGCCATGGTCCATTCATTCACTCAAATAACAATTATTTAGGTGATGTTGTGTCTCCCATGTTCCAGGCCTCATCCTGAGCCCTGGAAATAAAAGAGACAAATGAAAAAAATACAAAATTGCTAAAATTTTGTGAAGCCTAAATTCCAGTGGGGAGAGACAGATTATAAACATATATGCAAACGTATAAATTTTCAATTGACGGTAAATACCATGAAGTAAAATAAGAGAGTTAGGAGGACCGAGAGTGAACATGGCATGTGCCACTTTACATAGAAAGTCCTCTTTGATAAGGCATTTGAGAATAAATCAGAATCATAGAAGGTGGGCAGGTGTATATGTTGGGAAAGAGTGTTACGAACAGTGGGGAAAAACAAGTACCAGGGCATTAAATGAGGTCCGAGTACGTGACTCGGAAAGGAGGTGAGCACGTCTACAGCAAAGGCTATAAACAAGGAGGAGAGTGCTAACACAGTTGGCCCCTCATGAAGACGATAGCACCTAGACCACACTGAGCCTTGCATGCCATGATAAGCTTTTGGAAGGTTCTGAGAAGGGCAAGCATTATATTACTAACATTTTCATAGAACAAAGGTTCTGGATTTACACTTGGGAGCTTACTGTCCCTGTCTGTATAAAGGGGCTATAAATGGTATCTGTTTCTCATTGGGTTGTTGGAAGGGTCAGAGAAGATGCTCCCTGAAAAGTTTTTGGTGTAGCAAGAAATCCTTTTTCAATGCAAGCAGTTATTATTGTGGTTGGTGGTTAGTTTCAGAGAATTTGCTTCCAAGGAACAGAGTAAGGAGATATAATCTGAAGCTGCAAAGGATGAAAATTATATAGAACATAATAGATCACTGACTTAGAACAACTTATCTTAAATCCTGAAGGAAGAAAAAAAAACAAAGAAAAATGTAAAGGGAAGTGAGATGCAGCATGGTTTCTTAAAACAGATCATTTTTAGAAGATATTCAGCAAGAAAATGATGGGACCTGTGTAATTTGTAGGTTGGACTTTAGGAAATCAAACACTTGAAAGCAGGTTTTACCCTCAAAAAACATCAGAAAACACTGCTTGCTGCAGCTGAGAGGGTGGCATATTATTCTGGAACATTCAAATTAGTTCTGGATGGAACTTACGCCTGATACCCTAACCCAGACTCTTCCTAAAATATTTTGGTCCTGTAACTTCTTATTTCTCAACCTCCAATGCCACCCAAATTAATTTTCTACACATAGCCCTGCTTTTTACATTCCTACTTCTTCACATTGTAATTTTCTCATTCTCTCAAAAATAATGTCCTCTAATTCACCTCCATTAAGCACCGTTTTCAAGTTTCAATAGCTGGCTCCAGTTTCTAATTGCACCAATAACTCCTTCAACTCAAGGCCTTTACTCTTCTCTCACTTCGGAACACTTAGTGTTTATACGC